>NC_090927.1:681572895-684572895 GCF_040938575.1 Ambystoma mexicanum | reverse complement strand
AGTGTCAGAAGGCCCTGAACTTGCCATAGTTGATGGTGTGGCATTTGATGTTGTTTGGGTAGATTCAAACTAAGCCGCCACCTTCTCTGATACATCTATTTTTCACCAGTATTTTGAAATGTGAGGGGATGAGGTGATGCAGAACAGAATTAAAGACCCTGGTGAAGAAGGTTTCTGTTCATGTTTTCTTTTCTTCTTAAAATAAATATGTATAGTTTACAAATGTGAGATTGCGGGCTCAATCAGATATCTTGTCATGTAAAACCGTAAGTAACAAGACTAATTTGCCACAAGCCAGAAAAGCAGCAGCAGGAAATAGCCCAGGCCAAGGAACAGCCCATCCCATATTTACATCGCGCGGTACCGCTGCTACATATCCAACAGGCACAGGGAGCTTTGGTTGCAGAAGAATTCGTCGATGTAGAATTCATTGAATGTATTACATCGGATTTTGCCCCGAATATATGTGGGTGGTGGGTTTAGGAGAATAATTAACATAGTGGTGTTAAGGTGGAGTAGTGGGGGTCTCCTCTGCATATATTTGAAGCAAAGTCGACCAGTAAAATAAATGTGATCAAAATATTTTGATAAGATCACATAGAACCATCCCACAGCTGTGGATCATAGGACCCCGCCCTCTTGACTCTCTAACAAACCAACTAAGCATTCAATGCCCTCCCCATCCAATAAACAATGGCAAGCCACACCCACACACCACAGGAATACACCTGCGGGAACACACTCCAGATGTACACTATGTCACACTATTCACTACTACAACAGAAATATCCCTATTCATTCCGTATGTGTGAGGTGACAATGATCCTTATTAGGACACCCACAAATGGCAGAAGCTACACTTTACAAGACCTTGATACATTGCATTACATTGCAGCTGGCAGAGGTCACACATTCCTATGCAGTATGGCCCACCAAAGAGCTGCTCCCTTTCCTTGTTATCAGCAACACAGAAACATTAGCAACACCACAGGGTATGGTAGCAATGTACCAACCCGACACAGTACCCGTGGACATGCCATTAATCATGCGGTGGACCTGTGACCCCAATCATAGAAGTAACGGTATTAGGGTGTTTCCGCACAGAGAAAGGGGAATGCCCGAGACAATCATGATTTGCCCTTAAGGTCCCATCTGAGCAATAGCTTGGCAATCCCATGAGGGCACATCACTACTCTCCAAGAGTGGGGGGGCAGAGTCCCTGTGAGCCCCTGCCAAGAAAGGTTTGATGCTGTGCAAGTCCAGTTTTAACACCACACAAATCCAAGTTTTGATACATTGTATTGGACCAACTAAAGAAATGCGCTGCGATTGTACGAGACATTAGCTTTGGAAGTCCCATCGACATCTCCATCAGATGTTTGCGGCAAGATACAGTAAAAAAAGATCTGAAATAACCCCCAAGATCCTAAAAGAAGACATATGTGAATGATAGCAAGCTCTGTGGGACCCCAGAAGCATTGTGGGACCCCAGGGGCATGCATATGACCAGTCAAAGGTCTTGCTTAGGCTCGAGTTAATCCTCAAGTCTAACAGAAGCTATCTTTACAGGGTTCACATCATGGGCCTGAAACATGTTCTTTAGACATGTGCCTACATTTTCCCTGATGTATAAGCATTTCATATTGAACAGCCTCTTATCAATGTTTGCGTGTGGTTTGAAGGCTCTGGACTGGCAGCATGACATTTATTTTCCGATAAATACGCCAGTCTTTGTTTTAACTTGTTCTATGTTTAGAGAGCAGGCAACATCTCCCGACAGCACATCTGGCTATTGTGAGCTATTTCAGGAGCCGTGACCCAACTTTGCGACGGCCTTGGGCGTGCACCCAGTGCTTGTAATGTTTCATACTTGAATTCTGTCTGAACGATGCTGTCATCCTTCTGCTCTCGCTGCTTTCTTTCTATTCTGAGAAGGCCCGATTGGCTCCAGACTGTTATGAATGCTTCCGAGCACATGCCCACACAGCTTAAGACAATGGATCACGAAACACCAACACAGACGCATTTACATTTGCTAGCCAATGAGCAGAAAAGTGGTTTTGAACTCATGGTGTTAAAGAGTAATTGTTTTAGTCGGCGTCCATCTGTGCATGTCTTGAGCTTCCTTGCCACAAACTCTGTTTCCGCGCACTCTACCATGATCAGCGCTAGAGGCGAAATGCTTAAGCAGTCGGAGACCGCCATTGCATAATGCGTGTTATGTTTCCACAATCCTTTCTCACGCAGTTTAAACCATTCTAGCACAACATTGTATTATATCACCGCCTTCTCTGGCTATTCCTCTTATAACTGGCACTGGGGATCTGATCAAAGGGCCTCATTACACGGATGGCGGTAGGGATTTACCGGTACCGGTAAAATACCGGTACCGGTAAATCCCTACCGCCTTACTACGAGGTCCCTTTGTGGGTTGGGGGATTTAACGCCTGCTTTTTGCAGGCGTTAAAATCCAACCCGCTAAGGGACCTCGGAGCTAATTACGGCACCGCAAAATTGCGGTGCCGTAATTAGCGGCTTCCCCATTCCCATAGAGCCCTATGGGGCAGAAATGGGAATGGGGAAGGGCAATGGTGGAAGGGGGATTTACCGCCCCTCCAACCTTGGAATGGGGCGGTAAATCCCCTTTCCGCCAAGGGCGGTGCCGGTATTTTACCGGCATGAGCCATGGCGCTAATAGCGCCATGGCTCACCGCCTACCGTGTAATGAGGCCCAAAGATGCTGTATGAGCTGTCTTTTTTCTGAGAGATCGAGTGGGTTAGGATAAAGAGAGGCTAACTTCAGGGGAGGATATTTTGGGGCTTTATATTTATTTATATATTTTATTGTTATTTATTTTAACGTTTGTATAGCGCGCATGACTCTGGGGCCTCTAGCAACATAGTGAGTTACAGACAGTTAGCAGGAAGACAGCGGCTAATGAGGCAATCTAAGAAGGTTTCAGTCAGATAGTCAGATAGCAGGAGGACACCATGTAGGACACCGTGTAGGAGGGCTCCGATCTGAAGGCGGGTGGAAGAGTAACCCACAGAGTGGCAGCAGAGACAGGGAAGCTGGAACCTCTGGCTTTGGTTTGCTTGTATCTAGGAATACAGAGGTGGTTGGCATAGGCTGATCGAGGCATGAGGCAATCTGAGAATGTTTCCGTTGGATAGTCAGATAGGCCGAGCACACCGTGTAGGAGGGCACCAATCTGAAGGCGGGTGGAAGGGCATCCCACAGAGTGGCAGCAGAGAGAGGGAAGCTGGAACCTCTGGCT
This sequence comes from Ambystoma mexicanum, assembly GCF_040938575.1. Classification (NCBI taxonomy): domain Eukaryota; kingdom Metazoa; phylum Chordata; class Amphibia; order Caudata; family Ambystomatidae; genus Ambystoma; species Ambystoma mexicanum. Next base: position 684,569,617 of record NC_090927.1, on the reverse strand, counting down.
TTGGTTTGCTTGTATCTAGGAATACAGAGGCGGTTGGCATAGGCTGATCGAGTTGGCCTGGTTTGGACAGTCTTTCGGCCAGGTAGCCCGGGGTGGTGCTGTCCGAAAGACATATAGAACAAAGTTAGCTAGGAAGCAACAGAGCGCTGTACTTGTTGATATAGGGAAAGGAGGGGGGTTACAATGGGTTTGGTATGGGATTTTTCAGCCATGTGAGTGAGATACAATGTGTCTAGATGGCACCTAGGTATTGACTGGTCTTGTGTTCCTTCCTGAACTGATGGTGGGATAAGGATTGCCACTGGGATGACGTCCCAGTAGGCAGGGGTGTTGCAAGTGAAGCGATTTCTTGGCTGTTTCCTTGCATCCCACTTTCACCTCGAGCCTAGCGTTGAGCAGGGGGAGCGTGACCCACCGGAGCTGCACAGTTTTGCAGTTAGGTAGGCCGGTGTGCCAGCGGTTGTTGCCTTATAAGTAGTGAATGCAGTCTGGAAGAGTATTCTGGTAGGGATATGAAGCCAGTGCAGCTCCATTTAGAATGGGAGATATCTGGTTGAATTTCTTGTTTCTCCTTATAGGTCATGCCGCTTAGTGCTCGGAGGAGTAAGTGGGGCCAGGTGCATCACCGGAATGCCGCTAAGGAGGATGTTTCCCCCATCGATGTGGGAGATTACCAGGGCCTGTGCTGGGATTATGAAGTCCTCTGGTGGAAGTTAGAGTTTTATTTTCAAGAGTAAGCTGGTACCAGGTGGTTTGGTACTTTGTTGATATGATGTTGGAAGGAGAGGGTTCTGTCTGTAGTGAACCCGAGTGATTTGGCAGTCGGGAACAGGTGAAGTGTGAAGCTGTCAATATGCATGCCGGTTAGCCACCGTAGAATCGCATCCTGCTCAGATGGATGACCGACTAGGACAAATTCCATCTTTGGGGGATTGAACTTCAGGTATGTGCTTCTCAACAAGGCTTGGGTGGAAGTGTGGAAATTCATGAGGCGTAAAATATCCTGGGCACAATGGATTGTATTGTGTATTTATATAGCGCCTATACACATGAAAGTGTTTCAATGTGCTCAAGGAGGGTGGGAACACAGGAAGACAACAGTCGCTCAGAGCCCTTGGAATTCTGAGACGATACAGGCAAGGTAAGTGCTTGAATACAATAACAAATTGAGACACAGCTAATAGGCCTAATGGCACGTTGCACTTGGTTCTTGCAAGTGCATAGGGGGTCACCGTGCAGGGAAGTTCCAAGTGCACCCGGTCATTTGAGACTGGGGTAAGTGCAGAGAGAGCACTCTCTAGGGTTATGTTAAGTGCAGTGAAGGTGGTGCCCCAGGGCTGCCGTGGGCTTCATAAATTCTAATAAATAAATAAATAAATAAATAGATAAAATAAATGGGTGGGAGTAGGGCTGTGAGGCAAGTGCAAGAGGACTGGAGGGGGTGCCCGGGGACCGGTGAGACTCTGAGGTACACCAGGCGGCCAGTCAGCAAGCTGTAAGGAAGAGGGGGGAATGATGGAGAGAGGAGAGGGCTAGGTTAGCAGTGTAGAGGGAGAGCGAGCGAAGAGGAGAAGAGGAAGGTCTTGAGGAGTTTCCAGAACTTAAGAAGGTCAGGCTCCAGACGCAGGGTGGCAGCGAGGCTATTCCAGAGGGAGGCACCTGCTTTGCGCCAGCGGAAATACACTTGCACTGTATGCAGAGTTGTGGAGTGGCAAACAAACCTTACCCTTGGTGTCCACACCAGGCTCGGAGCAATAACCTGGCAATTGCATGCTTTTGGTGAAAGAAGTTGATTTATCCTAGGGAATGCCATACTAGACGCAACACATCAATTCCAGACCATTGTAAGGGAGGAATGGTAGCATCAGAATGGCAGCTCAGCCAGGGTAGCATAAAGGCTAGCAGTGCTCCTGCATGACGCTGAAAATAGACAGAACCCCAGAAACACAAATACATTTCTGTCCATTACGCAGCCTTGTTTCCTGTAATATCTGCATTCAAACGCGCGTCACTTCATTTCTTTCAGGTTAAAGCCAGACATAAAAAAACACATTTTTTTCACCATGCGTTTGTTTTTTTAAGTTGGCATCCAGAGATAATTTTGACTCTGCTTTTGAAACATTTCCCCAAAAAGTGAAACCATGGAAACGTGTCTTCAAAACAAAAAGAATGTGACAAAAAAAGTGCGATGGATGTTTTTTTTCAGAAACAGGTACTAATAAAACTTTTACACCTCGCAAATGGTGTTCTGAGTTTTAAAAAAGGTTTCAGTTGCAAGATATTTTAGTTTTTGTATCAAGAGGTTGGTTTCGCCTTTGCTGGATTGCTGGACTGTGCTCGTGCTTGGAAGGAGATGTGGAATCAGAGAACGTGGCACGTTCCTAGTAAATAGACACCTCGGACAGGGACTGCACCCCATTTGCAGACTGTTCTTACACGTGCTCCAAATCAAATCGAAAACATATTAAAAATATGAATGTGGAATAAAGTGTTTTCAGCTGTTCCTTCTTATCCATCAAGAATGTTTTTTCTGATTCAAAGGAGTGAGATTATGCGAGCACCTGTCCCCCACCCCCCCTCCACTGTCTCTGGTACTGCACATGCCACCCAGAGCCAACAATGATGCAAGGGTACAGCGTCCTTTCATCGACAACCGTTTTTTCGATGGTGTGTTTTTACGAAGAGTTTTTGAAGAAAAAACTCTGAAATTCTTTTGGGGGTTGGCAAAGGGCATATAAAGGGCTGGGGGGTTCGGGAATAGCAAACATAGGTAGAAGAGAGGGTCTTTGGGGGGAACCCCACCTAAATAATTTTGAAAAAATGTTGAGGAGTAATAACACCCGTAGAAAAAAAGGGTGTCGATGAAATGACATAAAACCGGCACACGACCTTACACTATTCGTGTATACATCAGCATTTTCTTTCATGTGCTTGTGAAAGCAATCTTTTCGACACCAAAGAGAGGACTACATTTCTGCATCTGTGGCCGGATAGTGAGGTCATGGGTGAGCCCCCAAAAAACAGTGAATTCTAACTGGGAGTCCATCTCGGATTTAAGGGCCTGATTCTGTGCTCTGTGCACAAAAAAGAAATATGTCATTGCGTGATGGAGTGACACTTTTGCAGTGCTTAATATTCTGGATCTATATAAACATAGGCACATAATATGGAGCAAATTAGAAAAATGTTGTTCCATCAAGGAATGGCATTTTTTTTTCTTATTTCACATGGAGCTCAGATTTGGGCCCTGACTGTGCCCATCAGCAAGAGCGCACCTGTTCATCTGTAGAGGGCTGTGTTGTGCAGTTAGGTGTTTCCTTTGTGGATGCCCTTATCCTCGCTGTCAGTCAGATCACGCAGGCCCTTCGTCTGGTATGTCCAGATGGATAGCTCACAGAGTATGTACTCCCCTCTGACAATGTGTCAGGCTTTATTACCCATCATAGAAGCAGGAGCATTCCGGCATAGAGTGCTATGCAAAAAACAGATGTTAGGTTCTATTTATGGTCACTACATATTGAATACATGCCCGTGTAAGGTTGCCATAGTAACACTGCATCATCTTGGTGTTACTGGATGGACGGATAGCCATTCATCACCTTCAGTTTTGTTTTCTAATACACTGCTGTTTAAACTCCATGTTTTCCTGACATTGTCAGCCTGCCTTATGTGTAGACATGTTTCCTCTTATGCAGCTGTTCAATATGATTATGATTGGTTATTTATAACACGCTTAATACCCAGAGGTATGTTACCGCTGACCAGTTGTATTGTATTGTATTATATTGTGGTATTTCTATCGCGCACCTAAACAAACTGAATCGTACCTGGGCGCAGATGTTTCATTTAATCATATGTCTATGAGAGATCCACTTGATCATATGAGAAATCGCATCGCAGAACAGAAGGAATAGTTCTGTCAAGATCTGGCAGAACAAATAAGTCTTTACAGCCCTCCGGAAGACCGAGAGGCTATTGATGTCACGAATTTCTCTAAGTAATTTATTGGAAGCTCTGGGTCCATAGACAGAGAATCTACGATCGCCCTTCTTCACACATTTGGTGCTAGGAATACAAAGCAGATTTTTGTCTGCCGAGCGCAACTGTCGGTTAGGAATGTACCTTCTAATTTTATCTGATAGGTATGCTGGTCCTATATTATTCACACCCTTGTAGAACAGGCAAAGGATCGTAAACTCTATTCTCTCTTTTACAGGCAGCCAATGCAGGGCTTTCCTCAAAGTAGAGATTGAGTCTGACTTTTTTGCCTTGTGCACCAGTCTGACCGCTGCATTTTGAGCCAGCGGCAGCCTCCGCAGTTGGTAGACTGTGATACCTGACAACAATGCATTGCCATAGTCTAACTTCGAGTTAACCAGAGTACTGGTGACGACCGCTCTATCCTCATTCGCGATAAAAGGTAAGATATGTCTTAGCATGCGTAATGAGTGATAAACTGCCTGTACTTTGGCACTCACCCGAGCTCCACTTTCCATGTTATCTTCCCAAATGCAGCCTAAGTTCTTAATTTTTTGGGAGAAATTCAACTGCGTCCCCAAAAAGCAAGGGGGGAGCAGTTTCTCCTTCTGTAAATGATATTTTGAGGCAAAAACAGCTACTTCAGTTTTGCTGGCATTCAGCAACAACTGATTTGCGCACATCCAGCTCTGTATCTCTTGTAGACACTGTTCCACTCTCTCATAAATTTCCTCTTGGTTCTGTATTTTCAGAAACACCTGAGTGTCATCTGCATAAGAGTGAAACTGTATGCCGTGCTTTCTTAAGATGTCCATAAGCAGTTTTACATACAAATTAAAGAACAGAGGTGGGAGGGAGGATCCATGAGGGACTCCACAACTTTGTAGAACTTAATCCGACAGGAAGTCTCCCAATCGAACTCGTCTCCCAATCGAACAGTTGATCGAACTTGTGTTGCTCCGCGTCTTCTTGTTTCCAAGGCGAGCAAGTTGCCCCTGAGCTTTCCCCTGGCCTATACCCAGATCTATGCATACATCTTTTAAAGTTGGCAGGATTAGTCACTTCTTGTCTGCAGCCTAACCTATGTTAGGTCAAAGATTAGACTCAACGATGACAATGAATTGTTGATCTGTGTGTATCATGTTTATACTTGTGACAATATGATTTAAGAATTGTCCCATTGAATACTAGCAGTGTACACACTCACTGTACGTTCACAAGCTTTTGTTGTTCACACATTGCACTGTTCACAATTTTTTTATTATTATTATTGTTTTGTTTTGAATGCAAAAATATGAATGTAAAAACAAGTGAAAAACTGCTAAAAATGGACAAAGCAGCAGAAAATGCACACATATATGCAATAGATAACAGGAATAAAACTGATTCGGCCAATTCAAGAAGCTCGACTTGAAAACGCATGTTGTAGATGATATCACCATGAACCTAGAACCAGGCTTGTGAAGGATTGGAAAGGCAGATTTATTTAAGCCATGGTTTCAGATAATCATTACATACACAAATGACTGTATGTTGACTTGATAAGTGTCAGGACACCCTGCGTTCCATACCTATGGCAGTCAGTGCGATGGCATGATCCAGTCGTGTAGACCCAACACTGGCAAAGGATAGCTCCAGCTTTTAGAGAGCTAATTCTGTTCTTAATAGTGTACTGCACTCTGCGGTTTATCCTAAAGAGCGAGCAGGTGAATTCCATGGAGGCTCCTGTGCCTGTGAAGACTTCACATCCGGGTGAGCAGGGGAGTAACTTGGCTGAAAATGTTGGGGGGGAAATGACATCTAAATGGAAGGGGCTCCTGCCAAATGAGTGGGAGAAAATGGCGTGCCACAAAAGTTGGGGTGGGGGAAGGGGGGAAAGGGTGACAAACACCCTTGCAGTGCTGGCTCGGTTCCATGTGTTACTATCCCCGCAAAAATATCGGCATACAAAAATATTGCCATATTTTTGCTGCAATATTATGCCATGGAACCTGCGGGGGACAACCCCACAACCCCCATAATTGTTTTAATGGGTTGGGGGATACCCCCACAACCCCCATCCCAATAACCCCATAAATTATCCCCACTAATAATATCACCTATGGCCTTATCCCTTGACCAGATATATGCTGATATTATTTGTGTGGATAATATAACCTGATACCGCTGGCTCAAGGTGCGCTCAGAGGGAACAGCCTCACAAGGGCGTACTCACAATAAAGGGCGCATAGCCCCCAGCTTAGTGTCAGGCAAACAGTGCCCATCACATTGTGATTCTTTAATGGACACTGAGCTGGCGGCAAGGTGCACTTTACAAGAAGAGCAGAGGTCTCAGTTCTATTGTTCGGCTGCTACTTCTAGTATCAGCCGAACAACAGCACTGAGCCCCCTGACCTTCTGCATTTGTGGTGGGCGGGGCAGGGAGTGGGAGGCGCACACATCTCGCACGGGGCGATGGCAGACCTGGGGCAGGCACTGCACCCGTGTCCCCCCCTAAAATCATGCCAATGCGGGTGAGCTCTTCAAAGCATGAAATACACGTCTTCTCTTCCTTCCTTTGTTCCCAATTCTCCTAAACACAGGGTACTGCACTTGAGAGTGACCTATGGATAGTTTTCTCTTTTTACATTGCTGGAAATACCTGTCTCCAATAAATTATAGCGGGAGGAATTCCTTTGAAAAGTGTCAGCCTTAATGGGCACAGAAGTGCAGAACCTTCATCAAGAAGACGGCTGCTCAAATGCCAAGCATGGAGCAATCAGAAATCAAAACTACTGCTCCCTCCATTTCAGAATCACAATCCCGTGGCCATTTACAGATGAAAAAGAAACAGTTTGTGAATGAGAACAGAGTGCAGGTACATTTACTACACAATCCAGATACTTAGAAAATCCAACACCACTTTAACACAATATTAAAATAGTTTTTAATGCACATTGAGTCCAGGAATTATTGAAATGATACAGTAAAAACCTTGGCGTGTGCTGTACAAAATGGTGTCTAGCATCATCATTCCAATGAGGCTGCTAGTTTTCAGAAAGTGTTTTTTCTTCAGTTTGTGGCAGAGAATCAGGGAGGGCAAAAGAGAAAGTGAGCGATACGCAGCCAATCCTATTGCTGCAAAGGGCACACAGTAACTTGGCCAATACTTTAAATGTCGATGACAAGGACAGTGGGCCTCATCACAAGTCTGGTGGTAACCGTGCCGGTAAAACCGGCAGGTTTCCTCCGGACTTGCGAATTCTACCGGCGCCTGGCTTTCTGGAAACACCAGGGGATTAGAACCCTGGCGTTCCGGGAAGTCAGGCTCCGGTAATTGTAAATCCCCATTCCCATTTGAGTCCAGGAATGGGGACCACGGAAGCACCGGCACAGTTAATAATGGTGCCGGTGCTTCCGTGAAACTCTGCGGGCGGGTGCCGTTACGCCCGCCATGTCTGACCCTGGCGGGTGGGAGGGCACCAGCTTGCAGAGTCGTACTGTGCGGGTCCAGTAGTAACAGGCACCATTGTTACCGGGCCGGCATAGTTAGAATGATTCCCAGGGTGCTCTTTTACTGATTTTAGATTTTGTGATTTTATAGATTTGTATTGTCCATTTTGATGAACCATTTGGTTACGAGTTGATTTTTCTGAAAGAGGCAGCCTTGTACCATGCCCACCTCTCACCTGCTCACCCCGCCACAACTAGTGTACAGAGTATTTGTCCCAATGCACAACATGTAGGATGGAGCGTGCAAAGGTACACAGAAAGCGTGGGGGTCTATAGCGTGTCTCTCAGCCCTTCACAGGTGCTCTGTTTAATGATAAATCCTGGTAAATTCAACACCTTAGTACAATCTTTGGTATGGTATGATTTTAAACCAAAGACTTGTATTATATGTATTCACAAAGTTATCAGGATCTATTGGTCCTCTTGACCAGTTGGGGCTAGTTCAAATTACACCAGTTCTTTTAACACCACGCAAATGTAAAACTTTCCCTGCCAAGTTTTAGGATCTATGAGTTCACTTTAGTTTGTTGAGGCGAATGGGAACTCTCACTGCCAGTTCACCATCGGGTCACATGACTGGGTCTTCACTGTCCTCTCCTACCTCACCCGAGCCTAATGCCCTTGGCGCTATGAAGAGGCTTTGCATTGGACATGCAAAAGCTGAGTACATATTTAAATAAACATAAGTTCCTGTAATACAACTTGGCAACTGGAGACATTATTCCTTTTCACAGGTTGGCAGAAGGGCACTTCCCCTCCAAGGTCTAGCATTCATGACTCATTTTTCTCTTAGTTCGACAATTGAGAACTTTTCCTTGACCTTCCAGCATGCATCATTTCTCCTTTCCATTGCTTGGTAATTGGGAACTTCCACTCCAAGTGGAATATTTGGATGACTGTCCGTTGTTTGTTTGATTGCACCGCCTACCTTGACCTTTTGTTAGCAGATTTGGCAATCATATTATTCGAATAGAGTTAGGTTAAACAGGATCTTCTGCAACTCATGGAAGTGCATGCAAGGCAAAATAAAATGGGGTAAATGATCGATTCTTCCCAAGAATCTAGCATTTAAATCCAGGATTGACCAGCTCTTTTCCCCTCACCTCATCTCCTTTTCTTTCAGAAGATGCAAGGTCAGTGGTAACTTCTTCATTTCACCACGAAGGGACGTGCTTGGTCTATCTGAAACAGGACCTGTATTTCTCCCTGCCAAGTTTTAGGATCTATGAGTTCACTTTAGTTTGTTGAGGCGACTGGGAACTCTCACTGCCAGTTCGCCATCGGGTCACATGACTGGGTCTTCACTGTCCTCTCCTACCTCCCCCGAGCCTAATGCCCTTGGCGCTATGAAGGTCAGTGGTAACTTCTTCATTTCACCACGAAGGGACGTGCTTGGTCTATCCGAAACAGGACCTGTATTTTTCTACACATCATATTTCCACATGTGGAACAGGGCCAGGAATGTTTTGACGCATGTGGCACATGAATAGGGTAAGTCATCGCGCTTCTCTAGTCATATTATTCGGACTTTGCATGTCAGACCCTTACTGATTGCCCCTTAGACTCTTGCTTATGGGATTTGGGCGCTCAGTACAGATTGAGCTGGTGGGCCTGTTTGCAACATTTCAATTGATTGGGAATAGTACTTACACCCGTGAAGGTGCTGGTCTGTGGCCTCTATGGTGACTTCTTTCTCCTCATTAATATCCACTATAATATTCTTCTTATGGTGCTTCAGGGCTAACTCACCTCTTGATACCAACCACTCGGAAATACTAGGCTGGGTTTGGCAAGTGGGTGGTGCACCCTCCACCATTTTAGCATGATGCTGTTGCACCTTACAACACACCTTTTTAATATTATTGTTTGTTACCGTGGTTGGCTCACTCACTAACCTGATAGACGTATGTTTGAACATCTGATACCAATACCAATGTTTTTGTTTTGTTCTTACCTGCTTCTGTGATACCCTTCTACTGCCAATTGCCAATGGGTATGTATCTTGCATGATATTATTGCCTCACGATGAACTACATATTTTACTATACAATTTGATGTGGATTACTATGTACGTTATTATTATGTTATAACATACTTGTGGCACCAACATGGGAATGTGGATTTAATTTGTATTCTGTTTTTGTTATAATATTTGCACAATTTCAGCCTTGAGGACAACCCAGAGGGGGTCGAAACACATGCCGGCTGAGGAACTTTTGCCAATGGGATTATTAAAACATCTTTGATAACCTGTATCTATGGACAGTTGCACTTATTTATATATTTTTTGTAACACGTTCTTTTTGATACTCATTGGGGTAGAGGTCTGACATCCAAGACCCAACTCCCCCTTTTCACAGTTTTTTATACTTAGATGTTCCCCTTGAGCCAATTATAATCGGTTGTAGGTTTTTCTTATTTTGCCACATAGTAGGACGTCACTTCTGATGTATTTTTTATGAGAAATTTTTTGAGATCTGATTCAACGTCCGTTGATGTCCGTTGTAAGCTCCCTGTTTTAGATAATTGTTAATAAAACAACAACCTTTGCCTTCTTCCTGAGTTGGTTTGAATATTTGGACTCAAGAGTTATTCTGTGAACTCCATCCATTGCATGCACGTTACAAAAGAACCACAAGTTCGCATCATTCATTCCAAAGTCCCATTTTAAAACTATGTTGTCCTATGTGTGCAACCTTGCATCGGTGCTTACCGCAAATCTTTGCATCCATTGAGACATTTACATTATCACCTGGGTGCAGTGCGATGACAAGCAGTACATTCAAATCCAGCATGACCTTCCCTGCGCGCCTCTGTACTGCGGCTTATAATAGTTGGAACATACACTCAACTGGTAGGTTATTTTACAGAGCGGTGGTATGAATATTGCCAGGGGTAACTGTAAGTTGCCATCAGGATTGTTGAAATAGGGGTTGTGAGGAATGAGGCATTTATTTTATTTTATTTATTTATTTTACATTTTTAAAGCGCTCACGCAGCCCGTGGGCCTCGAGGCGCTGTTACAGGAATTGTTTTTGTTTATTTAATGGCACAATTGTTTTTTTTGTCTTAGTTGCGTATTTATAATGCGCTTAAACACTCACAGGTTTCTAAGCGCGACCCGGGGATCCAACTTGTGTTGCTTCTGTCGTCTTGCTTCCAAGGCGCGCACGTTGCCACTGAGTTATCCTCCCAGAGCACATGGTTTGTGAAGATGGGCCTTAAGGTGAAAAACGTGCGAGAAGGCAAACGGATGCATGAGCATGGGGAAATGCCACGTAAGAGGAGTTATGCTGACTGATTCATGAGTTGTGTGTGGAGAGGACCATTAAGGTGTGAGGTGTGTGAACAACAAAAGATGAATGAGGTGAAGGAATGATGATAAAAGAGTAGGCCTGCGTACTGAAGTGGACTAGCAATAATTGGTTCTTGAGATGGGAAGAGGTGCATTCAAGTCTGAGGTGTCAGGAAGACAACTGATGACCAAGGAGAAGTAAGGAGGAACAAAGATGATGTGTGGGGGAGGAATGATAATGTCCTTACCTATACAGTGTGTGATGAGAAAGGGGGACACATGAGGTGTGAGAAGGAGGAGTAGCAAGAGTGAGAACTGACGAGTCTGGAGAAATACTGACGAGTGAGAAGGACACATTAGAGGTATGGAGTAAACAAGGATGTCCTAAATGGATGCTGAGCAGCAGAGATGTCCTCAAATGCCTAGATTGTCATACCATTTCACAGCTTTTTTTAACATTTGATGATGTCTGCCAGTAGGCCCTTGTTGAGCCTGACTTTGATAGCAATACACATTGAGTCATCACTTATTGATTAATAAGCCCACTCCTTTTTCATTATTTTAAAAAAAAAATCCTTAAATTTACGTTGCTAACTTCCACTCAGCTAATATAATGTTACTATCACAGCAGTTTGATATTATAGTTACACAGTGTGGTATTTGTTTTAGCATGCCTTGTATTGTATTGTAAACCTAGTCACAAACCTTTCATGAAGAATTGTTAGGTGAACAAGTGTTACTAAAATGTAAGAACAAGAGTAAGTTCAATAAGTCTCATTTGGATTAATCTGCCTTGGAGGGCTGGCCGCAATATGACTTGAGACGGTTTGTGGACCTTTCAAAATAGTCTACTGGTTTTTCTTGAAACTTGGCATACTCCGAAAAACAGTCAACATAGCAAACACATCCATGTCATAGTGAATGAGCACCACGTGCTTCCTCACCATTGATCGTTACCTAAGTCACCACTCCTATTGTGACGACATCCACCTTTTACCAGTTAGAATGAACAAATACATTCAATGTAATGCCCAGTACACCTGATTGACTGCCATGCCCTCTTGTAGGACCAGAGTATTCCTGAAGCATAACTAAATGTCTGCTCCACGATACCACATACAACACCAACCTCCATTTACCAAAAACCCTGCTACACTATCAGGGTCACCCAATGACCTCCAGCACAATTTTAAAAAAAAACCTTACGGTCATTGATGACTTCTGAACTTCCAGACGATTCTGTGGTCAGCACACCCAACCATACTTCTGCCTGCCTACTCGGAGGCAGTCTCCCTATCACTCCACTGAGAACCATGCCAGCAAATCACAATAAACTCCCAACCCGAGTACAATATTTCACCCTGCCTCTGCCTGACCAAACATCAGGGCCATTTCTTGACGTGGCCGAAGTCAGAGGCTGCCCGGTGGCAGGTGTTTGAAGAGCAGAGGATAAGACATCATTATTTGTAATAATTGGTCTATTCTGAAAGCTGATAGAACTGCTGATGTTTTTGCAAAACGCTCTACCTTCACTTACCGACAGAGTACTAATTTTCATAAGATCTTGGTTCAAGCTGCTACTCATATTAGGGATATTGTGATGGGGTCATGAGTATGACCCTGTTAGGGAGGCCCAAGGACCCCTCTCAACTGGGGTATGCGGTCTTTCAGGGTAATGTCAGAGTCAGACCTACCCCAGATGAGTGGGAAGGAGCTGAGCGAGGTCCCTGTCCCTGACTCCGCAGTGTGTGCGTGGAGATATGCATGTCCATTGGTACCTCTTTCACCGTCCTGATGACTATAACTCTCTGTCCAGGCCAGCTCTCTTTTTTCTAATCTTGCAGATAGTACCGCAGATCCATGGGGAGAAGAGTGCCTTGGTTCCAGAGACCAACGCCAATTACCAGTACCATAATGCACCTGGGACAAATGACCAAAACCCTGCCCAGAAAGAGAGAAAGAGTTTTTTCAGTTGGAAACTGACTTTTCTCACCCAATCAGGAACCGAATGGGAGACCCAGCCCCTGTCCTCAGACTTGCTACCAGAGAACAGTAGAGCAGCAGTGGCAGAGCGGGAGCTAGCGGGGATCTGCACAGCAGTAGGGGAGACCTTGGAACGCTCCCCAAAGTCCCTTTGGACAGTAACTTAATTGATAGAGGAGGAGAGAAGAGAACAAACAACCCCAGAGGCTGTATGGCTGCCTGGAAGAACATGGCGGCTGAAAAGGAAGCTAAAGGCCCTTATCAAGACGTATAGGGAAAATGCCAGCCCACGCAGGGAGAAGATAAATGTCTGGGATAGATAAAGTAGAGAATGACACAGGGAGACAGCTGAAACAGATGTGGAGGGCTATAAATACCCTGGCAAGTCAGCCCTCAGTGAGAGGATTTTGGGTTGAGCCGGAGGAGGTGCAGGAGGACCAAAAGACCAGAGAGGGATGTGAAACAGGTAATGCAGGAGTTGAAGGAGAGTACTGGTTGTCAAACTAGAAATTATATCGTGCCTCCTATTGCTATGAATATATGTATATTGGCCTACGCCAAGCTGCTAACAATCTGCTTATAAACAACATGTGAATAAACTCGCATTGCAAGGTCCTGACCTTAGAAACCATGTAAACTGTCATTTTGGGTCAAGCCGCCATTTTAGGTTTTCTTGCTCTTTAAAGTCACCATGTGAGCTAAAATGGTAGCCTATGTTATTCAGAACAGAACTTGATTGTCATGACCTCTGAAGAGCTGATGTATAACTTGCCTGCAGGCCACTTGTTAGGGTCATGAGCTGAGACCTTGTCCTTCTGCTGACCTGTGTGCAATGGATTACCTGTATCACCGAAACTGATCTATAATTGAATGAGAACACCTGCTTAACTATATTGTATAAATTAAGTCCCGCATTGTAATGTTAGGCCTAGAGCATACATTATTACCATTTCTTCTTGTTAATGTATAAACCTAAGATGAACTAGATTTGACCTAGCAAGGGACCCTAGAGCAGTAACTTATTTATGGAATGGTTAACCCAAAAGGAGGGCTGAACAGCAGGCTTGAAATGTATAAAAGCCTGACTGTTTCAATGAATATTTGCACTCACTGAGCACACCGAACCATGCCGGAGTTCGCTGTGTTGTACTGAGGGTCGATAGCTATCTGAATTTTGTTCTGTTCTTTTGTAACTGGATTCAGTATAAAATAAAGTGCTTTGTATGTTCCTTTGTAACCTGTGTTTGGTGTGTTTCCTTTTTGGTTACCCTGCCTCATATTATTTCCTTGTTTTCACAGTTGGCGCCCGGAATAGGGACCCTCAAGATTGATGCCGGATTATTGAAGGTTGACGCACGCTATCGGACCGGGATTGGACGGTGTGACATAACGGGCCCGACTGAACGAGACGCGACACCTCAACAGCGCTGCACGATCTGTTCCCTGGACGATAGCCGTGTGGTCTGAGACGGCATCTTGACGAGGGTCAATTTTTTGAGGCGGGCAGATTTGCCGAAATCACCATACACAAGGTAAAATTCGTTAGGTAAGTCCTTTGTAAACCGATCGGTCCTCCTTAGGTTTGGTCAGGTGAGTCGTTACCCGACTCTTAATTCAACCCTGACAATTTGAATTTGGCGCATTGTATCTGCAGACACAATTATTGACCAGGTAACACCGAGTATTTGAGAAATTCCTGGGAAATTGTCTAGCTGCTTTAGGGCATTATTCCGCAGCGATAGACAATCTTTGGAATTTAGCCATCCGGCACCACAGGAGGGGTCACCAGCATGTACTATGTACTGCAAGCATGGCATTGGAAGTGTAGTATTTAATAAAATTTGGCACAGACAAACCAGACATGCCTCTGAACTTCAGTGGCCAGTCAATGGTAGTTTTGAGATCCCTCGTATTGAATATTTAGAGTCAGTCTTGTTAAAAACAGAAGGCCAGACCTGCAGCATTTGATGTTTTGCAAAATTGGAAAAGAGAAGCGTTGCAACAGCTTAAAAGTAGGCAAAAACATGTGCGCCGTCATAAAACAAATGCTGAAAAGGCGTTGTTATATGATCAGGACAAACAGTCTGAGTCGGTTAGGAATATGGACAGGGCTTTGTCACTCGGTATTGAGAAAATCTATCCTTCTAAAGATCTTCATTTTCTGATGAGTTTATGGACAAATTGTTAAATGAACGAAGGCCTGGTGCCTCTGCACCACCTCCGTATGTTCCTCTTCCTCCTGCTGTACCTCTTCCTGCTGTTATTCCTGCTCTTCCTGCTCAACCTGTTGTTCCTATTCCTCCGGTTGTTGTTCCTCCACCTGCTCCTCTGCCTCTTCCCATTGCACCAGTAATAGTACCTCCATTGAATTTGCCTGCACCCTCACTCCCAAGTAGTTCCGTACCGCCTGTAGTTGATCAGGGTGCAGGGTCGAGGATTGTTACTCGTAATACTGTACCTACAGAAAAGAAACAGGATTTGTTTTCATGGGCTAAGCATTGTATGGAGAGCTAATGTTCTTGCCACACTTTCTAATATGGATAATTTTCCTGAGAAAAATGTTTTCATTGAAGGTTTAGGGATTCATTTATGTGTAATGTGGGGAAAATTAAAAAATGCAGATCTCCCACAAGGGTTGAGGGACCTGAATACTTTAGCGTTTTCGAGAGACACTGTGGAGAAGGTACATGAGCATGTTGAGAGGATATTTGAGTATAGAAAGGAGTTGGAAAGGTTACGGAATGAGGATGACGAAGAAGAAAGTATGTATGTACAGAAACGATTTCTTCCGTGTCGTAAATCGACATCTGAGGAAGTGCAAATTTGTAAAAAAGATGCGATTAGATGGATTTCAGACATATCGATAACTCCAGTTGAGGTATATGACACATACAGTCAATATACGCTAGAAATGCAGAGGAAAGTGATACAGGTAATGGTAGAGTACCTGCAGGATGAATGTTTAAAGAGAAAGGTTAGTTGTCCCACGGAGTTATTGAGCATTTATAAGAGAGCTTTTTCACTTGACACTTCTTCAACTACTTTAGCGCTCGACTTAGCTCTGTTGCTTAGTAAGCGTTCGGAGTTGCCTACATCTCAGTTGCCTATGAGAGAGGTTCCTCCGACATTTGTCCCAAAGGTTGAGATTCCTGCTAATGCTGCAGCAGGTACAGCTGCTGTGGACATTCCTACACATTATGTATCACAGTTTGTTCACGTCCCGTTTTCACGACAGGAAGTGAATACTATTAGACAAACTATTCCTGACATTAGGAAAAATCCGACAGGGTTCTATAAAGAGATAGAGTCCGTTTTGCAGTCCTCAGTGTTTACCCTAGGCGACATTGATTTGCTATTCCCTGTACTCCTGCCTGTAGATTTGTGGAAACAAGTTAGAACTATAGACGATGTACCAGGGTTGGGAGATACATGGGCTAACATAGTTAGGCTTGATGGGGAAAGGCCAGCTGGTGAGAGACCACCTCAGGTGATACTAACTTTGCCTGACAGAATCATTGCAAAACTGAAAACTATAATCCCCGAAAAGAGAATTATTTGGGACAAGCTTACGGCCTGTGTCCAAGGAAAATCTGAGGGTGCTACCGAGTTCTTTAATCGGTTCGAACAGGTATTCTCGGATTTCAGTGGACAAGACTTAGGCACAGAGTCTGGGAAAAGATTATTTGTGGACAAATTTGTACGTGGATTGCTGCCTGACATCCAGTCACAAATTATGTCTTCTGAGAGCGCTTGGCAGGCGAAATCCCAATCAGAAGTACTGCACATGGCTCAGTACTACGAGAACCGTGTCAATGATGAAAAAAATAGAGTCGAGAAGAGAAAAGGGGATTTGAAGACTAAAGTATTGTTACAGCAAATTGTTAGAGGCCCCAGAGGGGGTAGTTCGCAGATTAGAGGTCAGTATGTTCCACAAGGGAATGTGCCCTTGGGTCCTGTGAATATTAACCAGTGTGCCTATTGTCGCCAGGAGGGTCATTGGCGTGCATAATGCCCCATCCTTCGACAGAGGTCGAATAACACATTTGGAAATATGGGTAGACGATCCAGAGGTCGCCCGGGTGTAGGGGGCCCTGGTAGAGGCCAGTTTTCGCAGGATCCCCAGCAACCTTTTTCACAGGATAATCAGACTTCGAGTGTGGATACTAGAAACATATTTAGTTTAGTTTAGTGTAGTTTAGTTTATTTATTTGTACCGCGCGCCGAACCCTGGGGTAACTGGGCGCCGGAGACTTAGAGACAGTTACAACATGGCAAAAATATACAATACAGACTGTGATAAAACAACAATAGGTGTAGCAGACCGGGTTACAAGGTGGTCAACAGAGACATGCGGAGAGGAAGTACATTAAGCAGCGTTTTTGTTGGAAAGCCATGTTTTTGTTTTGGCTCTAAAAGTCCAAAATGAGGGTTCTGCTCTAAGGTTTGGTGGCATAGCATTCCATAGTTTGGCAGCTAGGACCGGGAAGCTGGCACCACCTGCTTTTTTTAGGGAGAATTTGGGAACGGAAAGGCAATGTGAGTATGGCGTTCTAGTTGGTCTAGTTGAGGTGTGATTGTGGAACTTGTCTGCAAGGTATTTGGGTGCGTCATTGGAGCGGCATTTATGGATGATGACGAGGGATCTGAGAGTGATTCTGTCTCGTACCGGGAGCCAGTGAGCATCTTGTCTGATGCTGGAGATGTGGGCGTTTCGTGGGATACTGAGGGCGGCTCTGATGGCATTATTTTGAAGCACCTGTAGTTTGTTCAGGTTGCGTTCTGATGAGCCGAGAAAGAGGGTATTGCAGTAGTCAATTTTTGAGAGCACTAACGCTCTGGCTAGTGTAATGTAGCTGGAAGGTGATAGGAAAGGTTTGCAGGCGTTGATGAGCTTATTGGTGTAAGCTGTGGATGAGGCTGTGGCGTTCACCTGTCTTTTGAGCGAGAGAGTAGAGTCTAGATAAACCCCAAGGGTTTTAATTTCTTTGGCTACTGTGATTAGGTTACTGTCTATGTTGATGGACGCGTAACGGGGGTCTAGTTTGTTTAGCCGTGGTTGGGAGCCGACAAGAAGGAGCTCAGTTTTCTCGTCGTTGAGGCATAGACCGTGCTCTGCCATCCAGGCTTGGATCTCCAAATAAAGGTTGTTGATTCTGGTGGAGTCCTCATCGTAGCACCCTGATAGGGTGATGAGAACCTGGGTATCGTCAGCATAGTTTGTGTATGTGACACCCAGGTTATCTAGGCGGTCAAACAATAGCTTAGTGAAGATATTGTATAGGGTCGGCGAGACGCACGAGCCTTGAGGAACTCCGCAGGTGATGGGGACAGGGAGTGCTGATGCCCCCGGGGAGAAGACCCGGGTGGTTCGGTTGGCTAGGAAGGACTGGATCCAGGCAGTCGCCTGGTTAGAGAAGGCCGCTGAGGTCATCAGATGTTCCGTGAGGATCTGATGGTCGACGAGGTCGAAGGCAGCTGATAGATCTAGCAGTAGGAGAATGGCTAGATTACCCTTGTCCTTTGCCTCGTCCATCTGGATTTTTAGGTCCAGTAGGGCTGACTCTGTTCCATGCCTTGGCCTGAAGCCGGATTGTCTGAGACCCAGGAGGTTGCTGTCTTCCAGGTGCTTCTGTATTTGCAGGTAGGCCACTCTGTCTAAGATCTTTAGGATGTAGGGAACGGTGGTGATTGGCCTGTAATTAGTTGGGTTATTGGCGTCTAGATTAGGTTTTTTTAGAAGTAGCATGACCCAGGCCTCTTTGAGGCTGCTAGGCACTGAGCTTGATTTGAAGGATGCGTTGATGAGGGCTGTTATGAAGGGGGCCAGAATGTTGGTGCCTTCTTGGATGATGGGAGATGGGCATGAGTCCACTTGGCATCTAGAGGGCTTGAGGCCCTTAATGATGCTTTCTACCTCTTTAGTGGAAACTGGTGAGAAGGAGAAGGGGGGCAGGTGGGTGTTTTGGGGGTGGTTGACGGTGGATGGTTTGTTTTTTTGGCTAGGCTGAGCTTTTTCTGTTCGATTTTGGATTGTAACATGGTGATTTTGTCTGCTAGGGCTTTTTGAATCCTCTCACACCAATCTGCATCTTTCACGCAGGTTTCAGCCAGTGTAGGGGGGGATTCGAGTTCCCTGAGGATATTGAAAAGCTCTTTTGTTTTGGATTTAGCGCTCTCAATTCTGTTGTCATATGTCTCTTTTTTGGCCTTGAGGATGGCAGTTTTGTAGGTGGTGGCTGCTATCGAGAGTTGAGTTTTGTTGGAGAGGTTGGGCGTTTTTCTCCAGGTGGCTTCTGCGGCTCGTTTGGAGTTTCGGAGGATTTTTAGCTCTGGTGTGAACCATTTGTTCATGGGGGCTGCCGGTTTGGCTTTGGTGGGTTTGAGTGGAGCGATGGTGTCTACTGCCGATTCTATCATTTTGTTGTAGAGGTCAGCAAGTTTCTCCGCCTCTAGGTTGGCGTAGTTTGTAGGGGTGCAGATATTGTCTATAAGTGGGCGGAGGTTTTGTAAGGTAATGTTGCGGTTATTTCTGGTGAGGGTTTGGGGGATGGTAGGGGTTGGAGTGTTTGGTTGTGATTTCCCTTGGATGGAGAAGGAGATGGCGTTGTGGTCGGACCATGCAGTTTGCTCGTTTTTTGTGATGGCCGTAGAGCAGTTGAGATCATCCTTCTGCTGCATATCTATCTGAAGAGCTTCCTTTTGATGATATTTTGTTTCGTTAGGATTGCCCGAAGCAGGGTTTGGAACCTACACCTATTTCCGTTAGTCAGAAAGGTCCCTACGTTGAAATGGTAGTGGGAAATAGGAAACATCAATTTTTGATAGACACTGGAGCACAGAAGTGCTCGATTGATCATTCTCGGGTTCCAAACATTCCACTGTCAGGGCAAACCAATGTTTCTGTAGGGTTTTCTGGCACACCAGTTGTTTGTCCGGTTTCTTCACCGGTACCTATTTCTTTAGGTTCCTTTACGGACCACTGTCCATTTCTCTTGACTTCGAATTGTGGAGAGAATTTGATGGGGTTGAATCTGTTGAAGGAATCAAATGCGGTAATTCATTGTTCTTCTGATGGAGTGTGTTTGACGATTTCACCACAGCAATGTTCTGTTTCGCAATTCATGAATAGACTTTGCCGCCAGAATTCAGTAATGTACCAGATTGTTTGTGGGCAGTTGATGACAATGATGTCGGTGTTTTGCAGATTGAGCCTGTTAAAATAGTTTTGAAACATGGAATTAAGCTGCCCCGTATTCCACAGTATAAGATCTCAGTTGAAGGCGAGCAAGCTTTGAAGAGCATTGTTTCCGATTTTGTGCATCGTGGGGTGATTGAGGAGATTGCAGGAAGTTTGTGCAATAGTCCGATTTTACCCGTTTACAAAAATGGTGATAATGCAATTCCATTTAGTTTTATAATTGATTTACGTGCCATTAATAAAGTCGTTGCTCCGCAATTTCCAATTGTGCCTGATGTGACGACAATATTAACCATGATTCCAGCTACGGCTACTCACTTCAGTGTTGTGGACCTAAAGAATCCTTTCTTCAGTATTCCTATACATGAGGATAGTAGATACTTGTTCGCTTTCACCTTAGGGGGACGCTCATTCACATTTATTCGTGCACCTCAAGGTTATACTGAGAGTCCTAGTATTTATAGTAGGGCTTTGAAAGAGCAGCTTGATACCCTTGGATTGCCCCCTACTTGTACGTTGCTTCAATATGTTGATGATTTGCTTTTAGCCGCTGACTCTGAGAGCTCTTGTAAAGAGGTCACTGTGTTGTTGCTCATCCATCTAGCTAAGCATGGTCACAAAACTTCGCTTAAAAAGTTTTAATATTGTTGCCAGGAGGTCGCCTATTTAGGCTATCTCCTGTCAAAGGAGGGAAGAAGATTGACACCTGAAAGAATAAAACACATTTCTGGCATGTCTGTCCCAAATACACAAAAGGAAGTTAGAGCCTTGATAGGTATGGCTTCTTACTGTAGGTTATGGATCCCAAACTTCTCACTAGTGATAAAACCGATGTTGGCCTTGACGAAGAAGGGTATTTCTTCGCCATTGCCATGGAATACGGAGCATCAACATTCATTCGAGTTGCTCAAGACTGCATTATGTTCGGCGTCAGTTTTGGGCACACCGAACTATGAGAAGGCCTTTGTGTTGTTTGTGCATGAATGTGATGGATGTGCTTTGGCTGTATTAACGCAGGAACATGGAGGGAAGAATAGGCCATGCGGTTACTACTCTTCCGCCCTTGATCCTGTTGCATGCGCTTTGCCAAGATGTTTGCGCGCTGTCGCTGCTGCGTCTGTAAAACAGAGTGAGGGAATGGTCCTAGGCCATGATTTAACCCTGATGGTGCCTCACTCTGTAGATATTCTATTGAACAAAACCCAAACGCAGCACTTCACTTCCGCACGACTGACAAGATATGAATTAATCTTGTTTGCTCCCGACATTCAAATTAGGAGGTGCTGCGTTCTTAATCCGGCTGAACTCCTACCTTTCCCGCAAAATACTGTTTGCGGTGACGAAGAGTCACATGACTTCCTGTATACTACTGAACAAGATACAAAAGGCAGAGTTGATTTGAGGGACACTCCTTTGGATAACCCACAAGGGGAGCTGTTTTGTGATGGCTCCTGCTTCAAACTACTGGATGGTACATCCACAGCTGCTTATGCAGTCACTACATTGAGTACGGTTGTGGAGACCAAGAGAATTACGCATAACTCTGCGCAGGCCGCAGAGATTATAGCATTGACTCGAGCTTGTGAACTTTCTGAAGGGCTAACAGTAAACATATATACTGATAGCCAGTATGCCTTTGGGGTGGCTCACAACTTTGGGAGACTTTGGTCAGAGAGAGGGTTTTTAACTTCGCATGGCACCAAGATCCAACATGGCTCCCTGATAGTACAATTGCTTTCAGCGCTTGCGCTCCCTAGTCAGTTAGCAATCATTAAGTGCGCAGCACATCGCAAGATTATAGATGATGTAGGGAAAGGGAATGCTTTCGCTGATCAAATAGCTAGACAAACTGCCTCTGATCTCTTCACGGGGATGTATGTTTCAAGTGTAAGAGGATTCAATTCAACACTGCAGCTAAGTCAATGCCTAGTCTGGGATACTGAATGGAAACCCTTATTGATATATCTTTATGTCCAGTTCATGAGTTCTGGATGACTACCCCTATATAACACCCCTCTCTTGGAATCCCCCTGACCCCACTGAGCCAAGAAGTAGTTTTGTTTTGCAAATTAAAAGGTTTATTTGAGAATTTAAACAATATATATATATATCACACTTTATAATAAATTAATAATTGAATATCACACTTAATCTGAGCAGTAATCAATAATGGATAGTCTGGCACTAGCACACTTCTTTATAATCAATGATGAGTGGTTATAGGATGGATAAGATAGCACCAATACTTTTATGGTTTCAAATGGAAGCAAAGTGGAACGAAAATGCAGTACAGAAATAACTTGATAGGGTTTCAGCAAAAGACAATGTAATCACTCTCTTGGACAATTCACCCCCCCCCCTTATGCAATGTAAGTAAATGAAGGGGAGAGCACACAGTTCTTAGAAATGCAATCAAATGTAATTCAGTTCACCCCAGCAAGCTTAGACTACAGAAGTTTGAAACACAGGCAAAAGGCTTTGAATATGATGACAATGCAGTGTGAAATATGCTGAAAATGCTTTTAATTCCCTTCAGGAGGTTCAGGGTGAGTGGTATCTAGTTAATATGAGTTCAGGCTCACTCTAGCAATGATTCAGGGATGGTTCTTAAGAGGCAGACGAAATTTAGCAGTTCAGGCAAAAGCGGCTATCTTTTTACAAGTAAAGAAATCGGGCCAAATCGCAAATCGCGGCAAAATTCGCGAGTGCGAGAATCGTGATTACGGCAAAAGTATAAGGAGTAGCAAGTCGGTTCTAAGCTTGTTGGAAAGCTGAGATTCTAAGCTTTCAGAGGAAAGTTAAATCTAGCACAACCGGTTCCAGAGATACGGACGATTATATAAAGGTAGTTTTTCGGATTTGAAATTTTAAAAGAGATTGGTTCTGCACAGTTCTGCTAGGTGCTCACAATATATTTTGAAATAGGCCTCACCACGGATCTGGTCAGGTTTTGGACTGGACTCCGGTTCTGGTCTCGACACTTCACAGTGATCTGGGTCAGTTCTCTGGTTCTGCTAACAGCGGTCTGGGTCACCCTGGATCTCTGGCCTCTGGTTCTGGATACTGCTCTGCTTTCTCTGGGTACAGCACTGCTTCTGGATCTTTCTGGCACAGGGTTTCAGGCCAGAATCAACACCTGGGTCCGGCTGTGAATAGTCTGCAAATGATTTTTGGGCCTGCTGACAAATACTTTTGCTTGCAGTGGGCCTTCTTGGTTCAAAGTTCTGTAGTCTCTGTTTAGCTTGGAAGTCTAAGTGTAGGATCTCTGGATGTGAAGTCGTCGGTCAGCATGCTCCGCAGCAAATGGAATTGAATCTCCTCTCTAGCTTCCAGTGGCTCTTTTTATGTCTTTTGAAAGTGGGTGTGTGTGCAGCATCACTAGCCAGCCCCTCTCTCAACTGCCCATTGGTCAAGCTTTCCGCACTGCTTTGATTGGGGGAAGGAAATGTGTGTCATGGTGATGCTGTAGGTTTTATGGGTCAGAGGATCCTCCCCTGGTCAGTTTGCCCACAAATCTATATTTGACCTAAAGACATATTTCATAGATACACAGTGGTTTGAAATTACATGCACCCATCACGTATCACATGAGGTATACTCTGTTCAAACTCTGATGTTTCTAAGAGCTTGCATTCAGAAATGGCAACATTTTGCGTTTTTTAACTGGTTTTGCAATATTGGTTTTTCATTAAAAATTATACACATATACACGGCCTGTCCATACATACTCCAGTAAATTCCCATGTCTCTAGCTTAAACACAGAGTCTGTAGTATACATAAATAGCAGGGTTTTACCCCAGAGCATCACACAAATTCCCAACGCGTCTTAAAACGTGCACAGAAAAATCACAAGAATTATGGTATCATTTAAATAATTTTGACAAGTCCGCACCATGAGTTATACATCTTTCTTAAAATCATATTCTGGCCAACAGGGGTGTGTCTTCCCAGGTCACATGGCGGAGAAACCAGTTTATCCAGTTTCTGCCAACCTCAGAGACCCTGCCCCTCCCAGCTTCTGCCAAGAGGAAGCTATTTTACGACACCCCCAATATAACTTCTGCCTGAGTCAAGGAAGGGCTTTGTTCAAAAGGAAGCCATTTACGCCCACCCTAATAAACCATCTGCCTGGGCCCAGGACAGGCCTTTGTTCAACTCCCTGTAGTTGCTCCACCCCTAATCTAATCAGAGAGGTGACAACTCCTTTTGGCAAAGGGAAGAGTGGCTGAGCAGGTTTTAACACCTGTGGGGGTAGATGTCAGGCAGAATTCAGTTTCATTAAGCCAGGTTTCAGATAAAATGTCACTTTTTGTTCCCCAGTTTAAGTCAAGACAATTTTTACATATGCAGCTAGAATTCTGATTCTCAGTTCAAAACTATGACATTTTAACAGTTACAAACTATGTGACACTCAAAAGTAGGTCACTCAGTTAATTTAAACATTTTTGATTTTTGGTAGTTTTAAATCCAGTTTCAGTTAGGCTGCTGCAGACCTGCAGAGCTCAGCCAGTCTTGTTATGAACATTGTTTTGGGGTTCTTCAACTTCCCAGATTTAGTATGCACACATACTTCATTCTGCCAGATGTCCGCTGGTGTTCAGTGAGATTTTTGGATGTGTTGCAATGTTTGAAAATAGGCATTTTGAGCTGGCTTTCAGAGAAACAAAAGGTGATTTTAAAGTGCAGTTCTTCCTTTGGCACACATTTCACTCATGGCACCCCGGCCCATCCTGCTCGCACTGGTGGGTGGCAAGTTAGGCAACCATTTAATGTGCACAAACTGCGTGCTTCTCCTGGATTCTGGCGCACATGTGGGCTTTTTGGCCATCTTGGATTTTCTAAGCCCACAGCACCAAATGTTGCAGCATGATAGCTCAAACGTGGGTCAGGACACAAGGGAGACTGTAGATGCCTATGCAATGGATGAAGGTATTGGGTCTGTACGGGATATCCAAGCCGATGCCACATTAGAAGAATCCAAGAGGTGGGATGAGGGCTTGGGGAAACTCGATGATGATGGGTGTTGGGTGGACATGGTTGAAGGGAAATGGTTGCTTCCTAATGCCTATATAGTAATGATGGTTACCATGGCACACGGTCCCACACATGTGTGCGCTCAACAGATCACAAGAATGTTAGAGAAAGTCTGGGTAAATGATAAGATTTCAGAAATTGCCCAGCATTATGTCCAAAATTGCATGATTTGCCTACAACACAATGTGGGAAAGGGGACAGCAACTCCAAAGGTAGCTTTGGGCCTCTTTCTGTCCCGTTTGAAGTGATTCACTTTGACTTTATTGAAATGGAGCGATGTAACAATCTAAAATATGTCCTTGTGGTCATTTGCGCCTTTAGTAAGTGGGTCGAGGCTTTCCCTGTTAAAGACGCTACAGCCATGACCACTGCAAAGACCATGTTAAAGGAATTCTTCCCACGGTTCGGTTTGCCGAGAGTTATCTGGTCGGATAATGGTCCGCATTTTATTGCTGCTGTAATTCTACAGATATGTACGGCAATGCAAATTGACAAACGATTCCATTCGGCCAGACATGCTCAGAGCGCCGGATTAGTGGAAAGACACAATGGTATCATAAAAAACAAGCTCGCTAAGACGTGTGCCGGCACCAAACTAAAATGGCCGGACGCCTTACCGATCGTGTTACTAGCCATGCGTACAACCCCTCAAACTAAGACTGGGCTCTCTCCATTTGAGGTGGTAATGGGGAGACCTGCCAATATCTGGGGTCTTCCGGAGCCTAGGGCATTGAGGAATGTAGAAAATGTATTGCTTTCAGACTATTGTAGCCAGTTGACTAAAAACCTGTATTTCATTTATCACCAGGTACGAGACGCTTTACCCGCGCGATACGAGGGCCCAGGCCACAGTATACAACCTGGAAGTTGGGTTTTGGTCAAATCCTTTGACCGATCTTCCTGCCTTGCACCCCGGTGGCGGGGCCCGTTCCAGGTCCTGCTGGTCACCCAAACAGCGGTGCGTGCCACAGGCCAGAAGCATTGGATCCACGCGACGCATGTCAAGAAACTTCCTCACCCAGTGCCACACGTTACAGAAGAAACAGAACCCCTCGCTAACGCTGCAACCAATGATCCCAAAGCAGTGAGTAGCACTGAGAGTGCGTCGGAGAATCTTTCTGAGCCTGTGAGGCTTGGGGAAGCTGCCATTTTGTCTCCGCACTCTCCGAAAATTTTGCTCCCGGAAATTGCTGTTCCAACTTCACTTGCCTCTGATACGTTGCTTCCAACGGGAAGTGACGACATCTTGTTTTCGGATCAAACAATACCAGGCACAACAAGATACAACTTCCGGCCACGGAGATAGACATACGGCACGGTTTTGCTGTGCATCTGATAGACATACGGCACGGTTCGGCTGTGCATTCAAGGAAGGAAAGGATCATCAAAGGCTTGCTTTTGCCCAAAAAGTTGAGGAAGGGGATTCTGTTGGCTAGGGGTTGTGGAAGGACTAAGAAGCCGCGCGACCGTAGTGTCACCAGCAACGAATATTGGGGTTGTCAATTGAAAATCTACAGTGCCTGCCACCGCCACCGCTGCTGCTCGTATTGGACTTATAAATAAGGGGGTGACCAACTCGGACAATGAACAATGTGCCTGGGCCCCGAAAACGTATTGCTGTGTTCTTATGATAATATTTGGTTTTATAATAGTCACTGTCCTTTGGTATTTTGAAGAAACTCATCCTTTAGAGTCTTTGCTGCCGACTGAAATTGTACCCACTGTTCCTACAGCTTTTGTACATTTGCATACTCTGTCACCTAGGGACTCACAGCATAGACAGAAGTATCACAATAATACCTTGTTGCTTATAATGAATGCAACACATGCCATTTTTAATAAGACTAATTGTTGGGTCTGCTCACATTTACCGCAACATGGGGATAAGGGGCTAGGTTGGTTTATTCACCCTTTACCTTTGACAACTGCTTGTTATGCTTCACTTAGAGCACTGTTCTTTGGCCAATGGAACTATAGCATCTCGGGGAACTTTGATGGCACTCATTTGAATAGTTTTGAGAAACGTGTTCTGACTCCCCTGGGATGCTCGTTTTTCGCAAATAGGAGTAAGCTCAATATTGCTTCTATTAGGCCTTCTGATAGACTGTCTCGTCCTTTCCAATCTTTGATTTCCTTTAAAATGGCTCCGATAGGCAATAAGGATGCCATGCCTCCTTCTTATACTGTTAACCATAGCCCCGATTCAGTTTCTTTCTGCATCCAGAGGAATGGCACCCGGTCAATGGGAGATTTTAAAGGTTGTGCCAACGTTGCAAATTTGACTGGGGAAGACAGACCTTTGTATGTAGGCGAACCTATCTATTTTGTTTGCGGTAATGTAGCATTTCCATGGTTGCCCAGGGATTGGCAGGGAACTTGTTATCGAGGAATCCTGTTACCTGGGGTGTTTATAGCAAGTACTGTAGAGGTTTCGAAGGCTCGTCCACAGCGGGACGAGAATGGCGACACTCCAGCACAGGTTTTAGGAGATGTAGCGAAATCATTCCTTCCATTCTTTGGGCAGATAGCGAATTCCGAGGATATCAGGAAACTAGCGAGAGTACTGGAGAGAACCATCAACCGGACCACAGATATACTCTATAATATGACTTTAGAGCAGAAAGCAATCAGATTGGTAGCGCTTCAGAACCGGATGGCATTAGATGTCATTCTGGCTGAACGTGGTGGAGTATGTAAACTAGTGGGGTCCGCTTGCTGTGTTTTTGTACCAGATTCCTCCCCAACTATTTTTAAGGCAATACAGAATCTGCACATTCTTAGTTCAGAAGTGCATGTTCACGAGGGAAATTGGGATCTTAGCGCTTGGTTCTGGGACTTCTTGCGGTCTTGGGGTTGGAAAGTGCTTTCAGTCTTGCTGATTATTTTGGGAATTCTGCTATTTCTTTGTTGTTGTATCCAATGTCTACCAAGTGTATGTTCAATGCTAGGGGGATGTTGAGCTCAGGCGATAGGTACAACAGGACAAGTGTATGCCCCGGAAAAAACCTCTAAGGAGTATGTACTGAAAGAGATCTTAGTAAAAGATCTAATGGCGATAGATATTTCTGACAGCTATTCAGGGTGTATGGACGATGACACATGGAGTTATTTGCAGGGAGATCAGAAGTAGTTTAGCACTTGGCATAGGCCAAAAGGAGGGTTTGTCAAACTAGAAATTATATCGTGCCTCCTATTGCTATGAATATATGTATATTGGCCTACGCCAAGCTGCTAACAAGCTGCTTACAAACTACATGTGAATAAACTCACATTGCAAGGTCCTGACCTTAGAAACCATGTAAACTGTCATTTTGGGTCAAGCCGCCATTTTAGGTTTTCTTGCTCTATAAAGTCACCATGTGAGCTAAAATGGTAGCCTATGTTATTCAGAACAGAACTTGATTGTCATGACCTCTGTAGAGCTAATGTATAACTTGCCTGCAGGCCACTTGTTAGGGTCATGAGCTGAGACCTTGTCCTTCTGCTGACTTGTGTGCAATGGATTACCTGTATCACCAAAACTGATCTATAATTGAATGAGAACACCTGCTTCACTATATTGTATAAATTAAGTCCCGCATTGTAATGTTAGGCCTAGAGCATACATTATTACCATTTCTTCTTGTTAATGTATAAACCTAAGATGAACTAGATTTGACCTGGCAAGGGACCCTAGAGCAGTAACTTATTTATGGAATGGTTAACCCAAAAGGAGGGCTGAACATCAGGCTTGAAATGTATAAAAGCCTGACTGTTTCAATGAATATTTGCCCTCACTGAGCACACCGAACCACGCCGGAGTTCGCTGTGTTGTACTGAGGGTCGATAGCTATCTGAATTTTGTTCTGTTCTTTTGTAACTGGATTCAGTATAAAATAAAGTGCTTTGTATGTTCCTTTGTAACCTGTGTTTGGTGTGTTTCCTTTTTGGTTACCCTGCCTCATATTATTTCCTTCTTTTCACATGGTGTGTTTGGAGAGATTGACAGTAAGGTGTTGGGATTGAGAAAGTATTACCAATGCTTCTGTATGCCTGTGTGTGAGTGAGTGATGGTGAAAAATAGTAGTAGGAGGAGGAGTAATGTGAGGAGGAAGGAGGGGGGGAGAGATGACAGGTGGGAGGGATGGTGTAAGGGAGTAGAGGTAGGAGGAATGAGAGGCAGAACAAAACCAGAAGGGAAGATGAGAGTAGATATTGGGGGAGTGACAGGTGAAGGGAAGGGGTTAGGCCCGTAATAGTAGAGAGGAGGAGCGCAGGCAAGAGTGAGAATAAGAGTTGCAAGGCCATGGACAGAGATAAAGGGTATAACAAGAGGGTCAGGCTGCTTTGTTTAGGTCACCTAGGAAGACTTTGAGAAAGAGAGATACAGCTACGGCCTTTAGGCTTCCACAGATTGGGGCAAGCTTAGATAGTAGGGAACGCCTGTGAATATTTCACTAACACAGTGTTCACTTTTTTGGAGTAGGGAGACTTGGTTAGGGAGGTGGGAGCCCCATCCAGATTGAGGACAGGCATATAGGGACTAGAGTTAGAGCTAAAACAGCCTTGTTTTAGATGTCCTATCTTGATCAAAACTCAAAACATGTTCATACTGTCACTTAGGTTATTGACAACTCTGTCACAATATGCAGTCTGCTTTGCCTGCTCATATGTTAGACACATGTCCCTGCTTAAGTAGCAATACATCATAACACAGGTAAAGCCATTACGCTCAAAGATGTTGCTACCTGTGACAGAGCCAATGTGATGTGTGTCATAAGGTGTCCGTGTGTCCTTGGTCAGGCATCTAGTTGAGAAAGGTTTTGCTGGAATGAACATAGCACAAATGAGCTCAAAAGATTTCCTTAGTGAGTCATTTTTTAGAACATCAGCGATCCATTTCACAACTATGGTCTAAAATGTTCCATAAAACTCCACTTTGGTTACAGAAAGATTCATATTGGATTATAATGGTGTTTGCTTTATATCCAAATGGACTGAACAATGAAGAAAACCTTAAATATCACGACTATGATGACGGTCGTTCAAATCATTTCAGGTTCTTGATACATTTTCAAGTACTGATTTATTTTTAATGTTTAGTTTTTCTTTTAATTCTTCTTTTTATTATTTCTTATCTACATTTCTTCACACCTATTTTATTAGCTTTTGGATTTCTACTTATTGGTGTGATCTTTCATCCCATTTGTATCTCTCTTTTGACTTGTAGTCATATATATATTCAAGATAGGCTCTTTACTTACTTGTTTATTCCCTTTTTTACTTTTATTTTTTTCAAACATTCGTATTTATACTTCTTCTGTTCCTGCACAAGGTGCAGATGTATTTTGTGCAGGTCGCCAGTCTTTCTTTCATTTCCGTGTCCCTACACTGAACCATAGCTGCGTTGCAGTGCCTTGATGACGTCACGTGGCATGGGCTGCTGCACTGCCACCACCTGGCACTCTGTGCTCTCTCTCTTCTTGGTGGTTGGTTTACTTCATTGGGCCTGCTTTTGGGAAAAACAATTCAATTGACTTTGCACTTGTTGGGATGATTGTTGGTTGCTTCTGTTGTGACATTTCATAAACATATTTTGATTGCTATTTTATCGGGTAGTTTATGATTTTTTTTATGTTTTTACTTTTTTACTTATCCTTGTCCAATTTGACTTCTTCGTAGTGGTAAAATACTTGCACCTTTTATTTTTGAACATTTAAAAAAATATCTTTTTGAGAAACTGCTGAATTGTGTATGGTATAAGATCACCGTTTAGACTGTAGTTTGTTAAACCCCTTTATATGTAAGGCCTCTACTTGTTGGGGACTTGGGTAGCTTTTTGTGTAATTAGAATGGGCGGCATTTTGTAATGTAAACTTGCTCTTATATACGTTTTGCAACATATTTATGTTCATCTTGCCTGGCTGTGAGGGACATCTGAGATGCTGACCGGAAGATGCTGGGCCTTATTTTGATACTCGGGCAATAGGTGGACCTCATTCATTTGTATGTTGGCACTGAGTGGATTTGGGAATTCATTTTGGAACCTATGTCCACAACTACAACTCTAAAGCGTATCACACCTTGAAACATGTTTGATTATATTTCATTTAGAGATTCATGGAAATGTCTTATATGATTCTGGATTTTCCATTATAATATAAGCCCCTGTCAGTCGTTTATCTTGTCATCTGCTACTGATGTATTGAGGCCTTTGGGCTCTCGGTGAATACATGCACTGCAGTTCATGCTTTGTGGAGTGCATTTGGTCAGAGTGCGCATGACGTCAGCACCAGATATGGTGCATGCTCCTTCTTCATAGATTCTCTTGGTAACTGCCAAGAGTGCAGGTGGTCATCACCTTCTCTTTACTCTTTCAGCATAGGCTGTTCACAGCCAGCTCTCGGATGGCTCTGTGGGCTGCTCTCGAAAGGCTCTGTGGGATGGTGAATTCCTGGTTATCCGCTCATGCGAGGAACTAATACTCAGGGAGAGACATTTGATTGACACTGGAACTAGTACTCATGGAGAGACATTTGATTGACACTTCCCGGGTCATCCGCAGCATCAGTGTATGGCAGGATCTGGAACAGAGGTGGATCTGAGGTGGGGCTGAGCAGGTATGCTAAGAAACAAAAACTCTGTGTGTGTGTGTTTATGGCTGTACGCATGCGTGCATGTGTGGGGTTCTATGTGTCTGTGAAGATGTACTTGTGTGAATGTGTGCACATGTGCTTGTGTGCTTTGTGAGTGTGTGTGAGAGCAGTGTGTATGTGTATGCTGCTATGTGAGTGCCATATGTATGTGTAATGTGTGTGCTGGCTTTGGGAGGAGGGTGGAGATTGCGGCAAAGGTAGGTGGCGTGCGGTACAAGAAGGAAAGGGTTTTCATTGAGGTGCCAGTGGCGAGGGGCATATAAGTGCATTGCAGGCAGGGTCATTCATTCTTACAGTTCCATTACTGGCATTATGGGCAAAGCAAACTCGAGGGTCTTCGTTCATGGAAATGCTGGCATATATTGGCACGGCTAGAATGGACATGTTTCCTACAGTGGCAATACTGGCCTTAGGGGCAAAGCCAACATGCGAGTGTTCTTAAGTGGGCATGCTAGGAGTGAAGTGAGCCTGGACAGATTCTGTAACAGTGAAATTCCTGCCATTATGGGCAAAACCAACATGAGTGTGTAATTACGTGGGAATACAGACATATATTGGCACAGCCAGCAGGGAAGTGTTTGTTTCAGTAAAATTACTGGCATTTTGGGCAAAGTCGATATGATTGTGCTCTTACTTCAGAATCCTGTCATATATTGTCGGTAAAGGTTTCATGAAAATGCAATGGCAATTGCTCTTGTTTACTACTGGTGACCTGGTATCAATGGGAATTGTCCTTGTGCTAAGCTACACATCGATTGGATATTGTGTTGCTGTTTACCAATTTTGTAAAACTAAATGTGTGCTGTGAAATTCACCATTCCAACTCATTATTTGTAAAGATGTCTTTGATGTGGAACTTCCACGAACCCTTCTTGCTTGGCTTTTATATGCAATTACTTTATAATGTTGTGGAGGTATTGCAGTGTTGCAGTATGGGGGCACCTTCTAGCATTTCACCCTAGGTGCAATATTGCCAAGAAACTGCCCTACCAAACAATAACCTTCCAGTCTGCAACTGATCCAGGGTGCTGTACCATGCCTGGAGCAGCGAAGAGCCTGGGGACTACATCTGACCGACACCGATATCACTGGAGCAGCAAAGAGTCTGGGGACTCCATTTGACCGACACTGATATCACTTTAGCACGAAGAGCCTGGGGACCACATCTGACTGAAACCGATATCACTGGAGCACGAAGAGCCTGGGGACTACATCTGATCGACACCGATATCACTGGAGCATGAAGAAGCTAGGGACTACATCTGACCGACACCGATATCACTGGAGCACGAAGAGCATGGGGACTACATCTGACCGACACCGATATCACTGGAGCATGAAGAGCCTGGGGACTACATCTGACCGACACCGATATCACTGGAGCACGAAGAGCCTAGGGACTTCATCTGACCAACACCGAAATCACTGGAGCACGAAGAGCTTGAGGACTACATCTGACCAACACCGATATCACTAGAGCACAAAGAGCCTGGGGACTACATCTGACTAACACCGATATCACTGGAGCACAAAGAGCCTGGAGACTACATCTGACCGACATCGATATCACTGGAGCACGAAGAGCCTGGGGACTTGATCTGACCGACACCGATATCACTGGAGCATGAAGAGCCTGGGGACTTGATCTGACCGACACCGATATCACTGAAGCACGAAGAGCCTGGGGACTTCATCTGACTGACACCGATATCACTGGAGCACGAAGAGCCTGGGGATTTGATCTGACCGACACCGATATTACTGGAGCACGAAGAGCCTGGGGACTTGATCTGACCGACAACGATATCACTGGACCACGAAGAGTCTGGGGACTTCATCTGACCAACACCGATTTCACTGGAGCACGAAGAGCCTGGGCACTACATCTGACCGACACCAATATCACTGGAGTACGAAGAGCCTGGGCACTACATCTGACCGACACCGATATCACTGGAGCACGAAGAGCCTGGGGGCTACATCTGACTGACACCGATATCACTGGAGCACGAAGAGCCTGGGGAGTACATCTGACTGACACCAATATCACTGGAGCAGCAAAGAGCCTGGGGACTACATCTGACCAACACTGATATCACTGGAGCACGAAGAGCCTGGGGACTACATCTGACCAACACTGATATCACTGGAGCACGAAGAGCCAGGTGACTTCATCTGACCGACACTGATATCACTGGAACACAAAGAGGCTGGTGACTACATCTGACTGACACCAATATCACTGGAGCACGAAGAGCCTGGGGACTTCATCTGACCGACACCGATATCAATGGAGCAGCGAAGAGCCTGGGGACTACATCTGATCGACACCAATATCACTGGAGCATGAAGAAGCTGGGGACTACATCTGACCGACACCAATATCACTGGAGCACGAAGAGCATGGGGACTACATCTGACCGACACCGATATCACTGGAGCATGAAGAGCCTGGGGACTTCATCTGACCGACACCGATATTACTGGAGCAGCGAAGAGCCTGGGGACTGCATCTGACTGACACCGATATCACTGGAGCACGAAGAGCCTGGGGACTTCATCTGACCAACACCGGAATCACTGGAGCACGAAGAGCTTGGGGACTACATCTGACCGACACCGATATCACTAGAGCACAAAGAACCTGGGGATTACACCTGACCGACAGTGATATCACTGGAGCACGAAGAGCCTGGGGACTACATCTGACCGACACCTATATTACTGGAGCAGCCAAGAGCCTGGGGACTACATCTGATATCACTGGAGCACGAAGAGCCTGGGGACTACATCTGACCGACACCGATATCACTGGAGCACGAAGAGCCTGGGGATTCCAACTGACCGACACTGATATCCTTGGAGCAGCGAAGAGCCTGGGGACTACATCTGACCGACACCAATAACACTGGAGCAGTGAAGAGCCTGGGGACTCCATCTGACCGACACTGATATCACTGGAGCATGAAGAGCCTGGGGACCACATCTGATATCACTGGAGCACGAATAGCCTGGGGACTACATCTGACTAACACCGATATCACTGGAGCATAAAGAGCCTGGGGACTACATCTGACCGACATCAATATCACTGGAGCACGAAGAGCCTGGGGACTTGATCTGACCGACACCGATATCACTGGAGCATGAAGAGCCTGGGGACTTGATCTGACCGACACTGATATCACTGGAGCACGAAGAGCCTAGGGACTTCATCTGACTGACACTGATATCACTGGAGCACGAAGAGCCTGGGGATTTGATCTGACCGACACCGATATTACTGGAGCACGAAGAGCCTGGGGACTTGATCTGACCGACACCGATATCACTGGACCACAAAGAGTCTGGGGACTTCATCTGACCGACACCAATATCACTGGAGCACGAAGAGCCTGGGCACTACATCTGACCGACACCAATATCACTGGAGTACGAAGAGCCTGGGCACTACATCTGACTGACACCGATATCACTGGAGCACGAATAGCCTGGGGGCTACATCTGACTGACACCGATATCACTGGAGCACGTAGAGCCTGGGGAGTACATCTGACTGACACCGATATCACTGGAGCAGCAAAGAGCCTGGGGACTACATCTGACCAACACTGATATCAATGGAGCAGCAAAGAGCCTGGGGACTACATCTGACCAACACTGATATCACTGGAGCACGAAGAGCTTGGGGACTTCATCTGACCAACACTGATATCACTGGAGCACGAAGAGCCTGGGGACTTCATCTAACCAACACCGATATTACTAGAGCACAAAGAGCCTGGGGACTACATCTGATCAACATCGATATCACTACTCTGGCTTCTGGTCAGGACCTATTTCACCCATAATGCTCCTTGTTTCCCAAATAAATATTCCATTTGAAGGACCTTAAATATCTCAATAATTAACTTCAATTATTCATCCCGGGTCGTGCAGACCTTCTCGTTGCTCTTTGAGGAACCTCAAACTAAAAAGCAAGCCTTCTCCTCTTCTCTGAAACAGTCTGCCTGCTCTTCTGCGGCTGCACACATCACACCTCATCACGTTAGTTCCATGCTGAGTGATGCATGACGAGCTTTTTAGTATGAATAGTTGATCTCGCTATCTACTGGAGCATGGACTTTAGCCCGTGGTGATGGACTGCGTTACCCAGCCTTAGGGGGTCATTATGAGTTGGGCGGTAAGGGATACCGAGCACCGGTAAGGAGACCGGTGCCGGTAATCCCTTACCGCCCAATTCCGAGGTCCCTTAGCAGGAACTGTAAAGGACCTGTGGTTTGACCACAGGTCCTTTACGGGTCCCACTAAGGGACCAGGGCGCTAATAACGGGCCTGCTATTCGCGGTCCCATTATTAGCGCCTTCCCCATTCCCATTGAGCCCTGTGGGGGCTCAATGGCAATGGGGAATGGTTGGTTGAATGGGGATTTACCGGGTCCGCACAGGTCGGAATGTCCCGGTAAATCCCCATTTAACCAGACCGGTGTCGGACCCGGTATTGGAGGCAGCCAAGGCGCAAATAGCGCCATGGGTACCTCCAATCTCGGAATGAGGGCCTTAATGTCTAAGGATTGTTTTGGGGCTCGATTGTCCAA
Source organism: Ambystoma mexicanum (assembly GCF_040938575.1). Taxonomy (NCBI): domain Eukaryota; kingdom Metazoa; phylum Chordata; class Amphibia; order Caudata; family Ambystomatidae; genus Ambystoma; species Ambystoma mexicanum. Next base: position 684,533,404 of record NC_090927.1, on the reverse strand, counting down.
CACTACGGAACCACTTGTGACAAGGTGTGTGCTGTTATGAAGGTAAACTCTCTGGGGGCAGCAGGTGTGCTGATTCAGCTTCTTTATTCAGCTGCGTCACAGGTTCAGTTGCCATCAGGTACATTTGCTGAACAGGTGATGTGAGGAAGCTCAGGGAGCCCTCTGGCTCCCACCACCCAGGTTACATTCCTCCAGCTGCCTCAGGTGGAACACTCAGAGCACTCAATCACCCCTCAGCATGCCATCACACACCAAGCATTCGAGAGATGACCTCACTCAGTCAGGCATGCAGGAAGGACATGCATGCATGCAGTGTGTGCGTTAGGTTATTCATGCCTACTCGTGCCTATTGGTTTCTTTTGATAATTGTTTAACCAGTTGAGTTCCCATTATTGCAAAGACTCACACAAGACCATGTGATGAAACTCATCTGGGGAACCTTAATCCAGTCCTTGTTTTAACTTTGTATCCTGAGACTTGATGTTCTGGGTGTGCAATGGGGAAATCGAGGCCTACAAGTCCCAGAATGCACACCTGACACCAGGACTGAGCTAGTAACTCCCAACTGGAATGGATAATGTTGGAATCTATGGTACATGGGCATATGCAGTTATAAAAAAAAATGCGTCTGTTCCAACTGAATGCATCGGAATCCATTTGTAACAGGCCATCTGAAAAAATACACCCTGGTTGATGCTCAGTATTTAAATTAGGTATTTTATTTTTTCATCACATGTAAAAATGAATAAAAATGTTTTATCTTATAAAAGGTCATATCTATTTGAGTGCCTCCAAACAATGTAGTCATTTAGGAATTATATCGGAGACAAATGAGGCACTTACTGCGCTACGTCACCCACTTAGATGTGTTCATATAATTGCATTATCAGTGATTTCACAGATGCTGCCGGCCCCTAATGGGACTGACACACCTTCCATACCAATTAGGACAGGATTCCGAACAAGGTGTGTGCTCAGCAACTCCCTCCAGAATCTAGATAGTGACATGTATGGGCGATGCCGGGCCCACCTGCTTCCGAAAATGCAGAGACTCCCTACGTCTGACTGGGTATTATCGGGATGATCTGACGCAGCAAAGCAGCCGGCGGGCAGGGCGCGCTGTCCTTTTTGTAAGACATGTAATCCACAAGGAGGACCACGAAGTCCTGCAGAGGGTGCACACAAAGCCAGTGCGGCGCGTGCCAGCGGGCAAGGCTGCGCGTGCCAGCGGGCAAGGCTGCGCGTGCTTTGCAATCTAAGCAGGGAAAGGTGCATGCTATAAAGACATCTAACATGTCACTTAATGTGTGCAGCAAATAGGGGAAAGACCCACTTCTCGCAATAGTGTGCCATCGTGACTTCCACCCGCTCCTGTACAGCGAATGTGTGTGCCATGGTGGCCTCCAGCCTTTCCTGCACAGTGCGCTGCATGGCACACACTGAGACATTGCTTATGACATGGCAGTAACAACCGAAGGGTTGCAAAAAAACAGTAAGGCTCGGGTGTAAAAAGGTAGAGGATATAATGGTTCTCCCCTGCAAGCACACACAAATGGTACACTCTATATTAAGAAACACAGTCCTTTTGGTTTTACAAGTGCTTGTTTAATCTATGGGCTTTGGCAATTGTTATCATTTTCTATCCCGGACTCGGTTTGAAATGTTTTTTTTTCTATTTTTAATCCGGGTAAAGGAGGGAGCTGCAGAAACTGACAAAAATGTCCAAAAATGCCGCGCAGCGCCAGATCTACTACGCAGGGCCTTTAATATTATTATGGAAGTGCTAATACACCTGAAGATTTACTTTCATGACGCAGAAAATAAGAGTGCAATCGTGCTCATTTTGCATAACATGTTTATGTAAAGTTGTTTTATGTTGTCATGTTGGTTTATCTTGTGATTTGCATTATATATTTCCAAGTCGGGTATACAAAACTTTTTTATATATTACTTTTTGAAAGTCAAACGTTCGCAAATAATTGCATTTTGCTTCATCACAAGAACAGGGAAACAGCTTGGACTCAAACCCCATCTGCACATTTAACTATAGTGTGTGATCCAGGGCAACCAATATAACCTCACAGCGTCTAATCTATCAAAAATGCCAGTCCTAAACCTTTGAGAACTGTCAGATCCTATGGGTGATTTAGTTGTCATGGTTCACGCTTCAAAAAGCCTCTCCCATGTTTGTACTGGCTGCAGTACTGCTTCACAAGTAACAACAGTGACCATTTGTGTACTGCGCACCGCAACGTTCTCTGCTTCTTGGCTCACTCATGGCACCACTATTTGGGAACCATGGCCCTCTTCTGATCTATGCTCGGAGAAGTGCCCCTCCATGGCAGCTTCTAATTCATAGCCTCACTCTTGTGTAACTCCGCCCTCGCTTCCAGCCTCTCCCCATTGGCCATGCTGGAGCACATGTACATTCCGGAAGCATGCTAGCCTGAGGTTTGGTATCTTTGCAGGGGTGTCTGCACCTTTTCATACTGCTTCTGGTCTATGCCCTGCTGCATCTGTACTACAGACCGTATACCTTAAACTGTGCCCTGCCCCCTCTGCGGCAGAGTTCTAATGTGACCCTGGGTACCCCACTGGTTTATTGTTCCGATTCCAGCATGCATGAAGGCAATCGAAGGCTCTTCCAGGGAGTTCCCGTGGGTCTCTGGATCACTGCTGCTATGGCAGCACATGGAGCTGTGGGCTGGGACTTGTATGAAGGGAGTGCTAAATAGAGGTTTTTTGGATCCCTCAAATTCTTTCGTTTGGAGGAGGCGGGGACATCTTGTCTGTGCCTCAAAAACTCTTAACATGGCCCCAAAACCCCTTAAGGTGGTTCAGAGACTTGATATTAAGATGGCTAGTGAAATGGTTCAAATTCTCAGGAAAACAAGTAATGTGACCGGACGCATAGAAATCGCGAGAAGTCACGGCCAATTTCTGTGTGTAACCTGGCGACCAGAGAGTTGGATCTCGGCTGCACTGGCTCCTCATTTCAACTATCAAGGCTCAGTATGATGAGGAGCCATGAGCTGAATGTTACTACAGTGCCAAGAAATGATTCAGCGTGTGGTGTGCGCTAGACAAGCGGTCAATATTGTTGTGATCTTATTGTTAGCAAGAGAGGAAGGGTAATCCCGAAATGCAATATTAACCAAACACGACCGATACATGGAGTTTGCTAATGAGGCCGAAATGCAGTGTGTTGGAAGGCCTGTCATGCAGGACCACACATGTTGCTTTGAGTAAAGAGAAGGTTTTGTGCCTTGCTTTTTTACCGTTATCTGTTTTCGTGGCATGTGTTCCCTCACTGAGGAATGTGCAGCATAAAACCTTCACCCAATGCTGCTTGGGGCCACCAGGTGTCGCTGTTGTAGCAGTGCTTGTGCGGGTTCCTTCGGGCGTGAGTTAAGGTTCTCAATGCTACTTGCATAGGATTCGCGTTGCCCTGCTCAGCAAACACACGTTCAAACTTTCTGATCCTCCTATGGACGTTTTTTTTGGGAGTGAGCAATGCATATATGTTGATAAAATAACCGATGATACGGCTACGCAATATAAAAAAAGCATAATCTAAATACATTTAAAATAAACAGACCATGAATAACTCACATTTTCGAAAGCAATCATAGTTTCCAAAATGGTACAATTGTTTCGATACTTGGAGATTTTATAGCTTACAATTGTTTGCATATGTCATACTAGAATGGTTAACGGTCACCGTTAATGGTAACGGTGACCGTTAACCATTACCGCCTTACTACGAGGTCCCTTAGCGGGTTGGTGCTTTAACGCCTGCTTTTTGCAGGCTTTAAAAACCAACCAGCTAAGGGACCTTGGTGCTAATTACGGCACCGCAAAATTGCGGTGCCGTAATTATCACCTTCCCCATTCCCATTATGCCCTATGGGGCAAAAATGGGAATGAGGAAGGGCAGTGGTGGAAGGGGGAATTACCGCCCCTCCAACCTTGGAATGGGGCGGTAATTCCCCTTTCCACCAAGGCGGTGCCGGTATTTTACCGGCATGGACCAAGGTGCTAACAGCATCTTGGTCCTCCGCCTTCCGTGTAATGAGGCCCTAAGTGTCTAACGAATAACACAATCACAAACAGTGGGCCTCATTACGACCCTGGCGGAACGGGTTAACGGGCTCCGCTAAAGGAGGCGGACCCGTTAAAACCGTTCGGCCACATTACGAGGTCCCCTCGCGGGACCCGGTAAGGACGCCTGGTAAAACCAGGCGTCCTTACCGAGTCCCGCGAGGGGAAGAGGGAGCTAGCAACGGGCCGGTCGTAATCGGCACGTTGTTAGCTCCCTCCCCCATTCCCATTGAGCCCGATGGGGGCTGAAATGGGAATGGGGAAGGTCGGGCCCGGGTTCCTGGAGGGAGGAATTACCGGGCCCTCCGAACTCAGAATAGCCCGGTAATTCCCCATTCTGGGAACCCGGACCCGATTTAGGCGGCAGCCATGCCGTCAATAGCGGCATGGCTACCGCCGAAGTCGTAATGAGGCCCAGTTACACGAAATGCCCCTTCATTCGACCGAAACTACAGTTTGTGGTCAGTGTCACGTTTTTTTCAATGCGACAAATATGTCTGAAATGAACAGATTTTGATATTGAGGAGTGTACTTGACACACTCCTAACTGCTTTGATAAACATATGTGCAGTAGCATCAGATTAAATGAGCACTTCTGGGGATCACCACCAGGTGGGAGGGACATCAGGCCTCATAAGAAACCAAGAGGTTTAAATCTATAGATCTAGCTCATAATTAAAAAGCCAAATTAGGAGACGGAATGTAATTCGAAGCGGTGGCAGCTGGCCATGCAAGCACCCTGTGACCAGTGGCTAAGCCATGGGGGAAGCCTGAGGGGATGCCCCAAGAGTCCTCCTCAATGTCCGGTTCCCCTCTACCCCCCAACAGCTGGAGTGCTCACCATGATACCGTTTGTTATATTTTCTTCTTTTTTCCTAAAAGAAAGTCCATGTGCGTCGGTGTGTCTGGTGCCACACGTGCTTCTTTAATTTAAGGCTGCAAAGCAACCACGCCCGCTTCTTTGAGTAGCGGTGCTGGCGTTCCCATGTGTTATAGTCCTTCCAGGGTGCTGCGGCGGCCCAGATTCATTTGCGCCCAGAGCCCGCGCTTTCCTCTGCTAGAAGGATTCTGAGCAGAAGGCCTAAAGGTAAGTGCTTTGCAATGCAATGCATGCGTGTAATATGGTCTTGTATGGCAAAAAGGGCCTGCGGCAGTAGCAATGCTGATTTGTGGGCTCAGGCTTTGCTCCATTAGTGATTTACTGTGACCATGATCATTTTTACTTGCATTAACAGATTGTGGTTGTAGCCTAATGAAAGTGATTTACAGTTGCCAATATTATTGCAAAGATAGATTGCAGCTGCACCTTCAGGCATTTCATTTTCTGTGACTATTATTACTGGCAGAAATAGATTGAAGCTGCTACCTCATGCAGCTTAATTAGACCGATCATTATTACTAGCGTATACAGGTTGTGGCTGCAGCCTCATGCAACTGATTTACAGTGACCATTATTAGTGGCAGAAATATGTGGCTGCAACCTCGTGCAACTGGTTACAGTGATCATTATTACTGGCATAGATTGATTGTGGCTGCAGCCTCAAGCAACTGATTTACAGTGACTATTAATAATAATACTGGCACAGAGAGATTGCGGGTGCAGCCTCTTGCAATTGATTGATTTACAGGACAATTAATATTGACAAAGGTATATTGGGTCTGCTGTCTCATGCAAGTGATTGTGTGGGTGTCTGGAAATGAGTGTGAATGCAATGCATGCATGTGTGTACGATGAATTTGTATGGGTAAGGGTCTGGGGAAGTAGTAATGTTGATTTGTGGGCTCCATGCAAGTGATTTACACTGACCATTGTTACTGGCATTAACAGATTGTGGCCACAGCCTTATGATTTAAAGTGGCCTACATTATTGGTATAGACAGATCGTGGACAAAACATTATGCACATGATTTACAATTTCCATTATTATTAGCATAGAGAGACTGTGGCTGCAGCCGCATGCAATTGATTTACAGTGACCATTATTACTGGCCTAGATTATGGCTGCAGCCCCATGCAACTGTTTTACAGTGGGCAATATTACTTTCATAGAGAGGTTGTGGCTGCAACCTCATGGAACTGATTTAAAGTGTCAATTATTGACACAGAATGTGGCCACAGCCTCGTGAAAGTGATTTACAGTGACCATTTATAACTGGCACCGTAATATTATAAATGCAGGCTCACACAACTGATTTACAGTGACAGTTGTAAATTGTATGACTTTTGACCCATTTTATTTCTCGCAAAAATTGTGCTGTTCAGTGCACCACCTCAACACGTTATTGGCTGCTCCTTCTGATTTAGGGAAATACATAGGCCTCGCCAGTGAAAATATTTACCAGCTGTGACTGAGTGTGAATTATTTGTAATCATGGTGCCCTCTGAGGAGCCCATCGCCTCCACTGGCACCAAAAGCTGCCTCCTCCACTGCCTTTGAGCCTTTCGCAAAGCTTCCTGGGCAATGGATGTGAGGCACAACGTGCACTACACAACCTTCCCTCACATTATCCTGCATGTAAATACCTGAAAATAAATGTGATTTACTATTATCATTGTAGAGACTATATTCCACAGATGCCTACTACTACTTATTCTATTCCTGCGTATATCACAGCTTTTCCCAATCACGAATTTAGGAGAAAATGCATGAAAGTTAAATTCAACATTCGTGACTCTCTGGAGGTTGTTAGAGCAAAACTAGGCTTTGATAAAACAGTTCAGGACGTGTAGATTATGTGGTCAGCCTCTTCGTGAAAACTTGTAAGCACCTGATTACCTTTTGTAAATCTTTACATCATTTATGAAATAAATGTTAGTTAATCTACAGTGAACCCAATCTCCCTCAGCTTTCTCCGGGAGCTGATTTATGGAAGGAAACGATCCCCGTTTCATATATATATATATTTACTAAACTTTGGCTAGCCTACGGGCATGTTGGCGCTTTATAAGAATTAAAATAAATAAATAAATATATAGCCATAAGAACTCTATTGATTGCTACTTGAAGGATGTTTTGTCTCATTTCATGATTCGTGCTGTTTGTCATTTCTTTCTTTTCTGATTCTTATGATTAATATGATGAATTGATGTATGAAAGGCGGATTGATTCATGGTAATGTATTTCTCTTATTTATTCTTGGTGTGATGTCTAAAAAGTCATTTTATATGACTAGATGATACGATATAATTCCTAGCAGAGATCTGCGTCCAGTGGGAAGGCATGGGCTGTGGGAACAGGAGATCCAAGGCCGGTGCCACCAGGCTTGCGTCACTGCCGGTCGTGTTCCTGGCATCTTGTTATGCGTTTGCTGACTGACCCCAGTGGGCGAACCAGGGATCCGCCTCTGCCCATTTGTAGTGACGAACCTTAAGGGTCTCATCATCAACCAATCCCTACAAATTCCATTTTTACATCTTCACTCAGGTATGAGAGGCGAAACTGTGTAAAATAAATAGAAACCTTTTGCATGGGAGTTTCTATTTGGGTCAGGGAAAGGTTTTGAGTAGTCTAAGAAGAGCAGGACTGTAGCTAGTTCCCAGTAAGGATGGTTAGGCACAGTGGAATGAGTGCCGGGGCTGTCACGAAGGCGGGTTGCTAGGTCTGGAAAAGATCCGGGGCTACGCTAATGTCAGGACTGTCGGGACTCTGGGCTAGCTAGCCTTTTGGTTATAGCCCTTGAGCTTCTTTCTGGGGCGACAACCCAAAGACCCGGGGCTATAGCCCCCTCAGCCCTCCCCACCCCCCCTTAGCAACGCCTCCACTGTCACGGTTTAAGGCATGTCGTCTTTTCATCAGGGATGTGATTTCAACTGTGGCAGCCTTTCCTCCTACATGCCTGCTACCCGCGTCATGTGGGAACACGCCTTTGCATCAGTGAATCTATCTGCACGCAGCCACACGTGCAAGCAGATTCACCTTTGAGAATCATAACAACCAGGGAAGGCAGGTGTTTTCTGCATTTGTGAGCGACCTGCACAACTGCAAGTGGGGTAACCCTGTTTGTGAAGGATTATTCTACAAGTGTTTATACCTTTTTTTTAATGAATTTGCTCGGGCACACGTGTGTTTTGAAATGTTATTGCTCCATGCAAATTCTTAAATAAATATGCATTAACTATTAAAATAATATTTAGTGTCCTGTGGGAGAGGCGAGCAATTCCTCTCCCCTTTTCTTTTTTTTCTGACTGACCTCCAGTTTCCTGTTAGAAATATCACATCACGCATGTTTTTAGGATACAGCACCTCATGCCAGATTCCTAACACTTCAAAGTGCTCTAATGATAGGTTTCATTATTGACCAATTTAATGATACTTCAATGATCAACCTTGGAAGGATAAAGTGTTGAGTTAGACGTAATGGGATACTAACTTGTGCCTGGAGGTTTATATATATATATATATATATATATATATATATATATATATATATATATATATATATTAACGCGATTATCTATTGCACTGGCTTCCATGGAACAAAACAAAGAAACAATTCTATTTCTAACAGGTTCCGGAAGCGTCCTCAACAAATGAAAATAATGGCTATTAGATGTATGTCCGGTGGAAAGCCCACATGCTAAGTACCTGATAAAGACATGGGACCTGTCTGCATTTCACAAGTTCGAATCATGTAGCAATGCCAGCTCAGCCCTTCACACTTCAAAGGTTAATAGATTGAGTATCATTAAAACTGGTAATAAGGTTATTACAGTTTGTGCAAATGGGAGTAACACGGCATGGAGCACTATGTGAGAAATTATTATTATTATTATTATTATAATAATAATAATAAAGGACCACACTATTCGTTTACTTAGTTAAAGAACACCATTTTATTTCAGAATTCAGCCAGATCACTATAGATAGTATCTCTTCTGTTCCTAGGGACCAGACTAAATTCCTGGAGAAAAAGAATCTCTTTGATGGAGGAGGAATTGGGATGTGAACGGTATTAAGGTGATGGACAAAGCAAGATGCTCCGACCAAATGAGAGGCACTCTCAGCATCAAGAAGCAAATGAATGACACACGGATCCCTCCGAGATATCCCTTCAAAAGCTCTGAGTGAGGGGTCACGTTCTCTCTAGCCTAACCCAAAAACGCAGTGGTCGCATGTACACGTCTGGGAGCCATTTTATTTCTTAGCAGTGGGACAGAAAACTGGGAGCCTGATTTACAAAAGCGTTTTTCAGTGGACGAATCCCATTGAAAAACGTGTTCGTAAATCTGGCTCTTAGCCTTTCCAAAGCTAGATAAGCTTTCTAATAGGTTTTTAGCACTTTTACATATACAACACACACACAAACCTTGCACCGTTCCAAAAGGTACAGCAAAACTACACTCTAAAACGTTCTATGCAACAGAAACTCATCACCTAAACAGAAAACCTTTAAGACCGCGCAGGTAGAGTTTCCATGGGTAGTATAGCTCAGTGGGAACGCGCTCTTCTTTGAAGCAAGGCGACACAGAGCAACACAGGTTCGAATCCCGGGTCCATGCTTAGAAACCTCTTTGGTGTCAATCGCGTTATAAAAAGGCAATTATAATAACTCAAAATTTGGAGCATACCCCACATGACCCTTATGCTGAGGTGACAATATCGGATCCCACTCCATTAAAGGACACATATCTCAAAAAGTAATTAAATGGACACCATTTCAATATATTAAATACAGAATATCCGTTTACACTTTCAACCGGAAGTTGTCTCCTAAATGATAACAAATCACATGTACGAGAGGCACTCATTAAATCAGATAGTGCCAGCCACTTGCAAACATCTCATCTCATCTTGAATTGAGAAGGCAATACACTGACTTGCCCTAAGGAAATAACCTACTACTCTAGTTTCCCAGTCCTTGCAGCTAAAATGTGGAACTCCTTGTCAGCTACCTGCCGAGCCCTCCTACTGTAGCTTTAGAAATCATGCAATAACCTGGCTCAAACTGAATGAACATGTACTTTGCTGTACACTTTGTCAAGGCTCTCATATTCTTACTCTGTTTTGTAATTACCTGTTATGCGTTTGTAAATACTTCTGTATGCTACTTTGAATAACTTATTATATGCCCCTGTACGAAATATGTGCCCAGATGACTTTGGGTTTGGTGCGCTATATAAAGTACAATACAATACTCACCTGTTTATTCAAAATCCTCCAATCATTAAACCCACGTAACGATCTTAAAGCACGTGCCTGCCCTGAAGGTTTAAAGCACAATAGTGATGGAAGTAACGTAAGGCATTCACACCGGCTGATGCTCCAGAAGGGCTGGCGTACATCATTGGCAGGTTTCCAGGAGACTATGCAAACAAACCGGAAGTGTCCCTGTTCACAGGAAGTACGCTGGAGCCACCAGGTAAGTCTTATCGCAAGTTTCTTTTATTTGTGCTCAAGTTACATGTAACACATTAATTACAAACCTAGATGGACCCACTCTGTCCCACCACTCAGGTTAGCCAGCTTCAACTGACACTTGTGGATCCCTGAGTGAAGGAACACTGTGTGATGACATCATGGCGTTCACAGATGTAGACATACAGCGAGGCACTCTTGTGGAAAGATAGGATGCCATAGATTCCAGTGGCGGTTGGTGACTTTGAAAGGTTGTGGGGCGGAACATTAGTAGGACGAACTTGTAAGCGACGGAGAGCGGCGAGCAAGCCAAACCCACACCGCGGAGGGTGCAAGGGGACATTTTGGAAAAACGGCTTCCAAAAAGTGCAGTTTACTGCCAGGCATGATCTCACTTCTTTACACATTGTGATGAGGCTAATCTGGTGCAGCTTCAATGTTACAAGCAGTTAACTCTCTCCTTCCCGAAAGAACTGCTGTGAAAATTAGCAGTTTCCTGTTCCTCCGCGACCCTACCCTTGAATCACTCCCCTGCCAAGCAAGCGAAGTGCCAACATGCCATCACAATTTCTATTGCCTAAAAATGTATGCATAACAACGCATTTGCTAACAGTGGCATGCTTTACATAAGTAGTTGCAAGGCCTTGGTTAACTGTGCAGCTGCAGTCCCCGTGCATTGTCTTTGTCCTGCCCTGTGTTTAGGGATAGTAATGTGCTTATGGAGGAGAGCTATAGTGTTCATGGCAGGCTAAATGGGCAGCCATGATGAGGGATAAGCTCATTCTCCAGTTTCCCTCCATCTCGTGCCATGGCCCACAGCCCAGCTGGGCCCTCAAGTCCTGTCTGACTGTGTTCAGTCCAGTCCTATGTCTCCTCAGCGCTACCTTTGGTTGGCTGCAGGGTCGGACTGGGCCATCAAATTGTATCGGGTACCAGTGAAAAAGTGTCCGACAGTTGCAAATGACAATTCACCCTTTTGTGACACTGTTCGAATAGTAACCAAGGGGGAGTGTTTTGGTAAAGTGTGGTGCAAATTGTGCATTTTAAAGAATATCTTTTCAGCAACACTGGTCAAAACTACTAGCCGCAGAGTGAATTAACTCATCAAACTGGCTCACATTTGCCAAAAAGGTAGCCCACTTTGACAAAAAAAACCAGGCCCACACCAGCATTTTGTGTTTTTGGTTCTGCCCTGGGCCTATTGCCCTATAGGCCAGTCCAAGGCTGGTTGGCTGGGGTGCTGGTTAGAGAGACTGTGTAAGTGGTCCGAGGTATGACTGCAAGAAATAAAGCTGGCTGGAGCAGCAGGTTGCACGGCCCGATCGCTTCCTCCAGGAAGAAAGGATGCTGCAGCCACAGCCGCCTGTTCACTTGCTCGTCCTGGAAGGAATTGCAACTGGTGCAGTCCCAGATACGGCTGGCCTGTTCTGGCTGCCTCATTCCACACCTACCCCTGGATGAAGCAAAGTCGCACACAAGGGAAAACAGTGCCATTCCTGAAGCAGAAGCCAAGCAGCATCTCCTCGCCAATGGAATTCTTGGAATTGAGAAGAAAGAGTCAGATGGACAGCAAGTTAGAAGGTAAGAGTTTTTCACGTAAGGTTTTCATGTTTTCTATGACCAGGCTATCAATGACCTCCAACTAGTAAAGAGGAAAATACATTCAAGATGCCAGGGGCAGTGCACTAAAGTGCACTTCCTTTGACCACAACTTCTCTCCTCCAGATTCACTCCAGCTCTCTTCCTACGCTCCACCATCGGCTCGATATACTCAACCTGCCCTCCTCCTCGACTGCCATTGCCCTCTCTTCCACGAGCCAAAGTAAATGAGCCAGACCTCTGGCCTCGTTGTCCCCATGTCCCCATGAACCCTGGCCTGTGGTCCGAAACCGTGGCTCGATACCTGGAAAGGACCTAGTGCTTGCTGCTTCTGCAGTGATGCTTGCAGGGGTCGGAGAGCTCAGCGCTCCAGATGTATTTATTTTCCACCTGCCAATTGGAGGAGCGGACCTTTTGTAACTCGAGTGCTGTTATGTACCTAAATCATCACGTATACATAATGCATGATCAATGCCTCTCTCTTGTCCCTCTTTCTCTCTCTTGTCCCTTCTCTCTCTCTAGTCCCTCTATCTCTCTCTTTCTTCTCCCATATGGTCTGTTTTAGAACTCTGTGCCCATGATCACTCTTTGACACCCCTATTGCTTTGATCTGACATCTGCATCTCTGATTTCTCTCCCCACGCTGCGCCTTCTGTTTCTTTCACACATTCGTTTCTTTCCGGCCCTTGTGCCTCTACAATTTTCTGTTTCCAGCCTCTGGGTCCTGCCCTCACTTCCTATCTATCATTCACCCCTGTGCCAGTTTCATGGGCCTATCTGGTTAGACAAACAATGCACTGATTAAAGGAACAGAGCGTGTGAATGAAGCTTCGGTTTTCATGTGGGCCTCTGTGTCAGAAGTGCCCAGCCGGGGCCCTCATCAAGTCATGTATCAAGTCCTGTCTGTGACTGGACACGGCGATCTGCATGGTCTCGGGAATGCAGCAGCTTGTCATTTGAGGCCTGGTGCCCTGTAACCCTCTCTAGTGGTACACCCCATCTCGGCACGGCCAGTTTGGCGTGGGCTGGTTTGTCGCGGCCTGTTGGGCGCGACCAGTCTGGCGCTGGGATCTTTTGGCCCCAGCATGTTTTGGCGCTGCAGTTACATTTTTTAAATAAATTAAAAAAATTACGTTTTGCTGCTGTCTTGAACCCTGGCCTTCAGGGCTGCGAGACGAGCTAAGCATTGTGCTATCAAGATCTTATCATTTTCAAATGAACCAGTTACTTATATCAACGGGAGCCATCATGAAGGCTCATACCACTTAATATGAGTAACTGGTGCAAGTAAAATCAATAAAGTCTCTATGGGCTTGCGGTTAACTGTTCAGACTCAAAGCCATGCAGGCTTATATTTTTTTTTTTATATAGTGCAATGTTAACATTTGAATGTTAATTAAAATTGTGCCAAACCGGCTCCTGCAGTTAAAAGTCCACGCCAAAATGTCCTGCTCCACCCCTTAAGGCTGGAGGAGCCTGCCTCTCTGCAGCCTTGGCCACCGTGACCCAGTGCCTCGACCCCTGAACCTGAGAAGAGCATGATCCCTGTGTAGAGGAGCAGCTGTATAACTCTGCAGGCGACTCTGCCCCCATTCCTCCCATATATTGGAGACATGAGATTGTGCCGTGTTTGACACCAGCCGTTGTGGCAATACCGCAGCGTGTGTTCAAAAGAAGATACCCATTGAGACAACTCTACCGAATGTACACCCGAAGTGATGATAACCTAAGGGAGGAACTCTGTGAAAGAATATGAAAAAGTGCAAAGAAAATAATCTAGTGACGTCATAAAAAGTACGCACAACGTCCCAAGATACTGGCTGAAGATAATGTACAGATCTTAAAGAACTTAACAATGAAGTAGAAAATCAAGTGAACTTTGAAATACAAAAGAAGACGATTACACGCGCACAAAGCGCTGCAGAAAATCAACTGTTCAATAAATGTATAGAGGCTGAAATGCAAGGTAGACTAAGACATCATAGAAGCTGGCTATACGTAGTGAATTGAACGCAGGCAAAGCTGCCATTATATAGACAATTGGACATTGATATCATGAATTTAAAAAGTCAGGACCCGTGAAGCGGAAGGAGAAAACTGTGTCATACCAAGAATAATCAGAATCGTGGAGCTGCATGGTGAGGTTGTCTGGCCTAGAATCAAGACTGAAGCAGCCAAGGTCAGCTATCTATTCTGGAAAGGCACGAACGTGCAGAGGATGAATCTTCCCTTGTTAAGGTGCAAAGCAAGAACACTAAGGGTGCCAAGTTTAATTCATTCAGAGCATTTAAAACCTGCCAAATGGACCAAATCATGGTCTCCTGTCACGTGAGCCAAGGTGAAAATAGAGTTCAAACTTGGAGTCCCAGACACGATAGTGGGTGCTCCCACTCCCGTGCATTCTTGAAGGTAAGGATACTCTGCAAGGCCAAGTAGAAAGACAATTTTATGGCAGATGGCATGGGCGATGAGCGTTGCTGCACTAATTAGGCGGTGGGGTAGTGTTGTGCCTCATCTCGTTGCACCTGGGTCTGGGCTTATGTGCTGCTAAGTCAACTGAATCTTCCAGACATGGAATAAGCATGCCAACCAATTAAATTAGTCCATATAACGAAGGACCTTATAGTTTGAAGACCAATAAGAAACTGTTCTAATGTTTCTGAAGATTACATGTTTTAGAGGTAGGCATATGTTGTCCACCTGATGACGGACAGCCAATCACAACCCTAGCTCCTGTAGAAAAGTATACTTAGATGTTTCCCTTAAGCAACCCTGACCCTTGATAGGTTTTTTCCATTATTGCCACAAAGTATGACATCACCTCTGACGTATTTTTGGTATAAAAACTATGCTTTGTGTAAAGATCACTGAGAGACTGAGCGTAACCTCCCTGTTTTAGATAATTGTTAATAAAACAGTACTTTGCCAACTTCCTGAGTTGGTTCTGTTATTTGGGCTCATAATGATTCTGTACGATCCCATCCATTACATATGCACGTTCCTAAAGGACCCTAAGCTCACCTGGATAGGGCCCACTGTACCAAGTAATTTAGACAAGTCCCAGGTCATTCAGGAGATGCACGCACATCAAGTCAGCTTTCTTTCTTCACAGAATCGAGTTCTGCACTTATGCACTTATAATATTGTAGCACCTAGGGTCACAAGAGTCAGAATAGATGGAAACAAACTGACTGGGTGAGCATTTCACAGTGATATGGGGCCTTTTGGCATCTATCAAACATGTCCATTCCGGTTGAGAAATACTACTCCAGTCTTGGATTTTGGGAATTGTTGTTCTGAGTTTGAAATGGAGAAATCTGGAACTTCAAGTCCGAGAATACAAAGTAAAACCGGACCTGAATTAGCATCTCCCGAATGCAAGATTGGAATGCACGAGCTATGCCCAGAACCCACCCCCACAGCGCTGCCTGTCAGTGATCTTCACCCCTACAAGCAGTGACGTCACTAGGTGGGGGTGAGGGGTACAGACCGCACCAGGTGACACCATCACAGGGGGTGACACCAAAAGGCTAAGTATGACTGTCTATGTCACTCTATGAAATTGTTGTGCAGTGTTTTAGCCCAGGGGTAGACATTTATTATTAAAAACATATCTGTGTTGTTAGTTATAACCACAAAAATGTTTTTTTCGCAAGCCTTGCTAACATATAGAGTATCAATAATGCAATAATATTTGTTTACGGCACCATGTGTATCCGCAAATAATATGAATGATCTCACAATTAATTAAATATGAAACCCAACAAAACAATGCATGTGCATCCCATGATGTTGCTCCCGTGATGGGAACACACACCAGCACCTCATGCGCCTGCGCTGTAAATAGCACATCGCATACGCACCTATGCTAAAGCGAGTGCGCCGCCAGTCGTTATAATTTTGCAGAAGACGGAACACTGCTTACAACTTGAGTTAAGTTGCTGGAGAACTCGGAGGAAGTCCATGGGTGAAGTCGGGAGGGGGAGACACCATGAGTTACTGCATCGGGTGTTACCAACTCTAGTGATGCCACTGCCCACAGGTCTCACCCTCAAACTTTCGACTCCACTCAAAGAACAGCTCTCAACATGTGCATCCAAAAGTCTGTGTATCTCGTATGTTTGTGCCCTGCAGCCTCGAGTCGTGCAACGTCCAGAAACAGGGGAAACCAAAACAGACTGATGAAGAGGGAGTCTTTGTAATTGGGGGTTCCAATAGCCCCACCTCCCTGTCCCTACCACACAGAGTCAGGGTGCACAGACCACCCACAGGCGAAGAAAGCAGCTGCACACATCCCAAAGGTGCCACAAACAGCAGACCCCCCAGCAAATGCCCTCTCAAAAAACTTAAATGATCAAATATCGCAGACATTAGGAAAAACTGGCAATACCAATACTGATGACACAGTATTTCAATATATATATTTATATATACACGAGGAACAATGCTCTTTTGATCAGAAAAGAATGTACAATAGATAAGAAATCAAATTTGATGGGAAGAAGGGAGCTTCTTACAATGGGTCGAGTTCCAGGGACATTCTGACCAGGTTGTGGAGGGGAGTAAATGGAACAGTCACTGGGGACAATACATAAGTGGACATACATAGAGTAAGGTCAACTAAAGTTGGACGTTTTTTTTTTTTCCAAATATATTTTTATTGGTTTTATACATACATTGCATTGGATGTTTGCAAGTACATAAAGAGCGCTGAGCGCTGCGCGCCGCGCGCTTGAGTTCAGTTGTGCAAGTGTTAAATCAACAAGGACAATGTCCTTCATAACAGAACAACAATCATAACAACAACAGGTCAGGGGAGAGATTCTGGGGTGAAGCAAGCGATTAGTTTAGCCCTGGTGGGCCGAGATGGAGTAAACGTGGATGAAAAGAGGACTTTGTGTGAGCTTTTAGGCCCTTGATCGTTTTCAGCTCGCAGTGCGTTAGATTGTTTAGGCCCCAGAGCCACACTCCTGGGTTCACTGACAGGCCAGACCCTAGGCCACTTTGTACCTCTGCACGACCTTGGCCCCTTTTGTGTTTAGTCGGTTTTGTCCATCCATCGTAGGGAAGGGGGTTGTCGTGCTAGACCTGGAAATTGTTGGGTAAAGTCTAGAAAGGGAGCCCACGTTTGGGAGAATTTATCTCTGTTTCCGAGTCGTAGGGCAGTAATTTTTTCGGCTGCCATTATGTCCCAACATTTTGTCCACCACATTTGTACTGCCGGGCCCTCTGGGTTTTTCCACAGCCTGGCTATGGAGATTTTTGCCGCCGTGAGCAGGTGGGAGCATAGCTCTGCTCTATGCCCGGAGAGGGGGAATTGGTCTGCCCCGCTTGATCCAAGTAGGACGATGCCTGGGTCCCAAGGGATGGTGAGGCCTGTGATTTTGTTGATGTGGTCCAGCACTGTTTTCCAGAACTCCGTGGCCTTGGGACATGTCCAGAGTAGATGAAAGAGTGTGCCTTTGTCTGGGCACCCTCTCCAGCAGGCCGGGGGAATTGCGGGATTGCATTTATTTAGTATCTCTGGGGTCCGATACCATCTGAAGCATACCTTAAATGCACCTTCCTTGTTGGTAACGCATTTCGAACTCCTGTTCGCTCTAGCCCAGATGTGGTTCCACTCCTCCACCTCAATAGGTCTCCCTATGTCGTTTTCCCACTTTAGCATATATGGCTCTTTGCGTGATGGGTCGGTTCTGTCCAAGAGCTTATAGAGGGTGGAGATTCCGCCCTTTGGCGGGGGACCGGTGAGGGTGAGTTCCAGGGCGGTAAGGGCTCTGCTTCCATGGCGTTTCACCTCCCTGTTCGAGAGCCAGTGGCGGAGCTGAGTGTATCTAAATCTCTCGCTCTCTGGCACATCAAATTTTTCCTTGCAGGCCTCGAAGTCTAGGGGGTTTCCCTCCTCATAAAAATCTTGCAGTCTCTCCAGCCCTCCATTCTTCCATCTCCCAAAGTTCTTGGGGTTACAGCCCGGGGTGAAATCTGAGTTACCCCAGACTGGGGTGAGGGGGCCCGTCGTGCTGCGGAGATTCCAGAGTCGCGCTGCTGCCTTCCAGCTTCTTACAGTATTTACAGTCGCCGTTAGAGGACCCATGTCCCCGATTGCACTGGGTTCCTTTAGGTGTGGCAGCGAGGTTATTGGGCTTGAGCTCCAGGCCTCCTCCAGCTCCAGCCAGCGGGGCTTGGAGGTGGCAGGGAGCCAGGCGAACGCTGACGAGAGCTGAGCAGCCAGCACATATCTTGCCACATCGGGCGCTCCCAGGCCCCCCGTCTCACGGCCCCGGAGCATGATCCTTCGCGGAATGCGTGGCTGTTTCCCCTCCCAGATATAGCTCATGACATGTTTTTGTAGCTTCTGGATCTCCTGTTTCGGGATCATGGTGGGTATGGCAGCGCACTGATAAAGGAGTCTGGGGATGAGGTTCATTTTCAGGGCCGTGATTCTTCCGAACCATGAGATCTCCTGCTTTTGCCATCGTCTGATATCAGCTCTGAGTTCTCTCAGGAATGCCGGGAAGTTGGCTTTGTATAGTCTGCTGGGAGCGCTGGGGAGCTGGACCCCCAGGTATGGGAGGTTCCTCTTGGCCCAGGGGATCTGGTATTTTTCCTCCAGGTCTGCTACTAGCTGGCTAGGTAGGTTGATGCTCAATGCTGTAGATTTGGTAAGGTTGACCTTAAAGCCTGAGGCGTCCCCGAATTCTAGCAGTTCTTTCCATAAGGCCTTCATGGATTCCTCTGGTTTGACTAAGGTGAGAAGGACGTCGTCGGCGTAAAGGGCGATTTTATATGTTTGGGCCTTGATTGACAGCCCTTGGATCTTTACATTGCGGCGAACTCTGGTCGCAAATGGCTCCATGGAGAGGGCGAATACCAGGGGGGAGAGGGGGCAGCCCTGTCTAGTGCCCCTTGAGATTTTGATCGTGTCGGATCTGACTCCGTTCATTCTGAGGCTGGTGGAGGGGTGTTGGTAATTAGCTAGTGTCCATTTTATAAAGTTTGGGCCGAAGCCGAAATGAACGAGTGAATTTCGGATGTAGCCCCAGTCAACCATATCGAAAGCTTTATGTGCGTCCAAGGATAATACCATCGCTGCCTGCCCCCTCCTATTGGCTGATTCAATGACATTGATGGTTCTTCTTATATTATCGTGGGTGCAACGGCCGGGTATAAATCCCGTCTGGTCCGGGTGGATGATAGACGGGAGCAGTGGGGCCAGTCTGTTCGCTAAGGTTTTAGTGAAGATTTTTGCGTCATAATTCAGGAGGGTGATTGGTCTATATGAGGTGCACTGGCTCCGGTCCTTTCCAGGCTTCGGCAGTAGCACAGTGATTGATTCTTCCATGGAAGGAGTGGTCGTGCCTGAGGATAGAAATGAGTTAAATAGGGTAGCCAGGTGGGGGGCTAGGATGTATGCAAATTTTTTATAGAATTGGGCAGTGAGCCCGTCTGGGCCGGGGGTTGAGTTTTTCAGTTTGGTTATGGTTTCACTGACTTCTTCTGCCGAAAAGGGGGATTCCAGGGCCTCAAATTGCGGACCTGGGAGGGGAGGTTGTACTTCAGCTAGGTATTTGGCTTGTGCTACTTCGGAGGTGGGAGCACCTGACATAATCGATCTATGATGAGAAGCCATGATTCCCATTTTCTCTTTGATGGAGTAGCGAAGAGTCCCTTGTTCATCAGCGAGGCTGTGGATGAGGTTTCTTGTTTGTAGCTTTTTTAATTTGTGAGCCAGGAGCCGGTTTGCTTTGTTGCTGTGCACATAATAAAACTGTTTTGTGTAGGTTAGCGCTCTGACAGCTTTGTCGGCCAGGTGCATTTCTAGGGAACGTTTCGCCCTTTGGCGGATGCGGCTAGCTTTCCTGTTCGGGCCTCGTTTAAGGGTGTTTTCCGCTTCTGCCACCTCTGCTTCGAGTGCGTCTTGTTGTACTTTGTCCAGACGTCTGAGTCGGGCTGTGCAGTCGTTCACCGTGCCCCTGATGACAGGTTTCATGGCGTCCCAGATCATAGCCAGCGATGAGTCTTTGGTGGTGTTTTCCCTGAAATAATTCTTAAGGGCTTCCGCAATTTCAGTTCTGGTTGCGATGTCTGAGAGGATGTGCTCTTGGAGTTTCCATTGCCTCTGGGGTGGCTCCGGGAGGCAGGATACCCTTAGGTTCAATGTGACTGGAGAATGATCTGAGAGGGCTCTGAGCCCGATTTGGATGGCTTCGACGCAGGGAATGAGGTTACTTGAGATTAGAAGGAGATCGATCCGTGAGTATCCCAGGTGCACGTGGGAGAAGAAAGTGTAGTCCCTCTTTCCCATGTTGGCCAATCTCCATACATCTATAGTGTCGGTTTCCCTTAAGAATTCTGCCATGGCCAGGGCTTTGCTGAAATCATCATTCGATGGGGGGAGCGATTTGTCAAGATTTGGGTCGGGAGTCAAATTGAAGTCACCCCCTATGAATAATTGACCCTCTCTGAAGGCAGACAGAGTTGGTAGGAGATTCCGCAGGAATTTGCTTTGCCCGGTGTTTGGGCAATATATGGCGACGATGGTGATGGGTAGTTCTACCAAGAGGCCTTTTAGCAGGAGGTAACGGCCCTCGGGGTCCCGTTTGGTGGTGATATTGGTCAAAGGTAAGTCCCGATTTAGCAGGATGGCCACCCCCCTCTTTTTGAGATCCGCTGAAGCGAAGAAGCTTCTGTTGTATCGGTGGAAGGCAATGCGACGTTCGTCGCTCCTGAGGAGATGTGTCTCCTGTAGGCAAATAATATCAGGTGTCAGTTGAGCAAGCCTGTGCTCCACAGACTTTCTTTTCCGGGGGGAGTTCAGACCCTGGACATTCCAGGTCAGCATTGAGAGTTCCTTATCCGGCTGAGACATTATTAGGTAGGATTGATAGCGGATTTATGTGGCATCTTTTGGATTGTGGAGCTGGGGCCTCCTCAGCGCTGAGTGGACCCTCCGCCACTGCCTTGGAGCCGCCGTGCAGGGAGGAGGGCACTCCGATTACTTGTATTTTGACCTTCGTTTCCACGTCACCTCCCGCCCGAGCCCAAGCTCCGAATCTCATTTTCCCCCCGACCAAGGAGAACCAACAACATGAACTAAAACATAACTTAAAACAGTTAACATGTAAAGGTATCCAGACCAGCCTTCTACCAACAGGGCTGTCGGCTGGGTCACGGACGCCATTTGTGTCGGAGACCACGGGGTCTCATGCTGTAGTGGTGAAGATCTTGCAAATCGAGAGAACACTCCGCCGGCAGCTCTGGCCCACCCGGCTGTGAGGACAAAGGGTAGGTCGGCGGCGACCCGAGTAGGCCAGATAAATGTGAGTATTTAGGGTAGCCCTCCGGCCCCCAAGAAGGCGGGCCAGTGTGTGTTGACAGGCTCTGGAGAGGACCAGCATGGTGCTGGGGAGATCGGCCTCTCAGTTGGTATTGGTTTTATTCCCCCTAACAGGAGGGCCGCGCATCCTGCGTCGGCCAACCACCCGGGACCAGGAGCAAGAAGCCCCCCCTCGGCCCCCTCGGGGGAGCGGGCCGGGCCCCCTGGGACCTCCCCCTCCAGGTCCGGATTCATAAACACTGCAGCCTCCCGTGGGGATGGAATTTGCTGAGTCTTTCCCTCCCAAGTGAAGGAGAGGCCTGAAGGGAAGCTCCAGCGGTAGGGGATCTTGCGCTCTCGTAGCCAGTCGGCCATAGGTTTGAGAGCTCTTCGTTTGGCTAGGGTGGAAGCAGCTAAGTCTTGGAACAGGGCGATCTCCGAGTCCCGGAAGTGGATCTGGCCCATGGCCCTGGCTTCCTGCATGATCTCCTCTTTGAGTTTATAGAAATGAATCCTGACCAGGACATCGGCCGCCCCATTGGACCTCTGCCTGGGCCTAGCCCTGTGTACTCTGTCCAGCTCCAGGGGAGAGTTGTCTGGGAGGGTGATAATGTGGCGGAGAAGGTCGGAGACGTAGGATGGGAGCTCCTTCTCTGAGACTGCAGCTGGGATTCCCCGGATTCTAATGTTATTCCGCCTCGAGCGGTTTTCAGCGTCCTCTTGTCTGGCCTCAAGCGCCTCGCACCTGCACTCCAGGGCCCTGATCCTGTCCGCCCCCTCTCCGATCTCAAAGTTCTGCTCACATAATGTAGACTCAATCTCCTCGGTTCTGGCCTCCATCTCCCCCACTCTCTTGTCTAACCGGGTAATTTGGGTCTTGACCTCTTCAGTGCCCTTCTGGAATTCCCTGGTGAGGGCCGATAGAAGCTCATGGAGGTCTGCTTTCGTGACCGCCTGTGATACTTGGTCATTGGGGAGGCCGTTCCCCATCCCTGCGTCCATGCGCTCACCCCTCTTGCTTTTTTCCCCCGCAGGAGGCATTGTTAAAAGTTGGACGTTTTTAAGTGCAGATAGGCGATACGGCCAGCTATGCTCGGGATGTGACCTTGATGGGTAATTTGCTAGAGTGGAGGCACAGGAAGTGATATACAGAGGCAGGCTATAGGAGAGGGAAAATGTTAGCTAGCAGGCAGATGACAGGTAGCTTAAGAGAGTAATTGAGAGGCGAGGAGATAGGCTTTCAGTTTGGTTTTGTTCAAATCTGTGTGGACTATTTGTCAGACGTCGGGGAAAGAGAATTCTATGCAAGTGGAGCAAGAAGAGAGAGAGAGTGGAAGTGAGAGGAAGCACAGGGAGCACAAAGAGCCACAAGGGTAGTCGAGGAGGCGGAGCAGAGATTACGAGAAAGCTTCTACAGTTGGATAGAGGAGGATAGATACAGTGGTGCCTTACCAGGGATAGATTCGTGATCCAGGAGAAGACATTTCAATTTGGCCCTGTTTTGCATCTTCAGCCATCTAAGTAGGTGTGAAGTGAGGGAGTTCAAAGAGAGTCCTGCTAATTAAGTTAATGATCTTGTTGAGAGAACAGAACACATAGCTGGGGAGACCAAAGAGAATGCTGGAACAGTAGTCCAGTTTAGAGAAGACAAAAAGTTGTTAAGAGATGCTTGATGGTGCCCGATTTTCCTAATATTTAGGAGGTTGAGGCGATCTACTGTTGCAGTTTTGCAGATCAAAGTAGAGAAAGTGTGAGAAGGGTCATAGATGATGCCAAGGTTTCTAGCTGAAGAAGAGTAGGGGAGAGTGTCAGGTGGGAAATGGATAGGCAGAGGAAGAGATGAGGGAGAAATTTCGGCAGGCAAGAAGAGCACCTCTGTTTTGGTAGAGTTTAACATCAGACAGTGCAAAGCCCCATCCAATATTTAATGTAGGGCCCAACCAGAGAACTCCCCCAGTTTTTGGAGGGCGTGGGTCTGTATGTTTCTGAATATTTTCAAAACACTTCATACAGAGCCACGAAGAGACGTCCTCTACTCCCACCAACCCCCAAAACAAGAAATTTGGAATCTCCTATAAAAAGAGCAAACTGCCGAACCTCGCCCCCATGGCCCAGTGCACCTAGTGCAAGCGCCCAGAAAAGGAAGGGGGCCCCAAAGTGCTGACTTCTCTTCTTCAGTGAGAGCCCAATCACTGCCCTGAGCACCCAGGAAACAAAGAACCAACTCCTTCTTAAAGTTCTCTTTTAGTTTAAGCCATCTTTCCCCTTTGGACGAACTCAAGCCCTCAACCAATGGAAAACATAAAACACCTTTGCAGTAACCGAGATGTCGCTGGGGGCAATACGCCCTGGCCCCTACACTACCAAGTTTACAGTATAGACTCACCACAATGGCAAGGCCGCATGCACAGGTTGATGTCTGTCTGCTACAAGTTCTGGCTCAGAGTCAGCTAGGCTGAAGTACACGCCCTGGCTCAGTCACTCCGTACCGTATCACTGCAGGGCTCATGCGCTAGTGTGCCTACCCCACCCAAACTCAGTCTAACACATTTCATTGGCTGACAAACAGCCAATTAAATGTTAACCTTTTTTTCTTGTTACTGTGCAGATCCTCGCTGAGTGCCGACATTGGCTGTGCTGTTTGTGCATAAATGAATACTGCCAGCACCAAACCTGTAGTCCCCCGCTAGCGTCCTAACTTAATAGATTCCGCTAACTGCACAGAGCCCTGGGAGCTCTATGCAGTTCACTAGAGCAAATGGTGTGAAATGGGACGCACCCCCCTGCCGACTAATCATGCCAGTCCCATCACCAGGCCTGGCCAGCCACGCTGCTGCTATCATTATTTATTTAATTGCAGCAACGCCGCGTGTATTGTGTGCAATGTCTGACTGTAGACGAGAGTCACAAGACTTGAATCAATTAACGCACACTGTTTCTCTGCACTCTGGGGGTCTAGAGAGCAATGCACCCCCCGCCCTAAATAATCAGCCGCTACTTCACATTTTTTATTTTTTTTATTTTTTTTATTGGTGTCTGGTTTACAAAGAAATACCCTATACCATACATTTTCCAATCCTCTTTAAAAAAAACTTCAATGCGATTACCATTTGCCATTCACTGGTCAGTGTCAATTAACCAGTTGCTGTCTCCCCATTGTTGAGCAGACGCCCTTCAATTTGAAAAATGATCTCTTTTAAAAGTCTGACCAGTGCCATTTTTACAGAGATCCGTTCAACCTGCGTAAACGCTATCTAGCGGCATCAGCTGACCCCGACTCGTTTTCCTTAATGAATCTGCCCAGGATGTTTGTTCTTATATCTCGTATAGTAGGGCAGATAAGGACCAAGTGTTTCAGAGTTTCTTCCAGGTCTTTGTTTAGACATAGTCTACATGATGTATCCATCTTCCCATCCAACGTTCTTGGTTGTAATATCTCTTTTGTGGGAAAAAAAGGTTTAAATGAAAGAGCATGAAGAGTGCTCGAAAATGATGATTCGTAAATCTCATCAAGTACTTTGGTACGGTGTTAAGCTTTCTTGCTTCATATAGGGGCATTCCATACAATTTATAGGCTTGCCTCTCCTGTTGTGTGATGATCCAGTCCTGCATGTAAAATTTCCGTTTGATTCCCAGGGGAATATTAATCAGACAATTTTCTGTTGCTTCCAAGTCTGCTAGAATTGCCTGACAGATGGTTCTTCATTCCACTAAGGATCTTTCGGTATCTGCATGCAGGGCTTTGCTCAACACGGAGAAGCCTCCCAGAGGATTCTGCAAAATACACTTGCAATATAAGGCAAGCGACTTCCACACTATCATATATAGTGATGTTAATCCAAGTTCCATACTGTTAGC
The DNA here is from genome assembly GCF_040938575.1 of Ambystoma mexicanum. Lineage (NCBI taxonomy): Eukaryota > Metazoa > Chordata > Amphibia > Caudata > Ambystomatidae > Ambystoma > Ambystoma mexicanum. The sequence continues at coordinate 684,508,174 of NC_090927.1, read as the reverse complement.
TTGGGTGGGGGTACTTTAAGGCAAGCCTAACGCACTCTTCCAAAATAAACCCTCTAATCTCGGCCAGGTCTGTGCCGGTAATGCAAACAAAGCTTCTACTCCGTATGTAAGTATGGCTATCACTTTCATCCGGTAGAATGAATTGAATGGAATCAAGGAGAAGCCGCAAAATTTGTTGAGCAGGATCCTTCCTTGCGCGGCTAAATTCTTGGCTTTACTTCTTAGAATCGTTTCTCTCGGGGCATCGTGACCGCTTGTATTCACACGCACTCCCAAGTAAGTAATAGAGTTACCTCAATTACTTTTTCTCTGTTGATATTCCACAGATGTTTATGCTTTTTTTTTGCTGCTTACGCCCTTCCCACTGAATGTTAAAATCATCAATTTTTTTAGATTGATTTCCAGACCATTTTCCTTCACATGAGAGATCTGTAGACAGCTGTCTCAGTTTTGAAGCTGTTTTATTTTGCCTTCAAAACGATTTTGCACAGATGAATATATTGAAACATTTACAAGACTTTCGATAAGCACGAAAGTTTTTGGACAGGCATTTCTTTTACAGGGGAAATACAGGTAAGTATCGTCCTCTACTGTTGTCGAGGAACAGTGTCCACAGTGATGCATGAGTATGCAGTACAGGTAAGTAGTGACATTGAATTTTAACAGGGTGCGACCCAGGACTGTGGTAGGTCCGGGGGTACTAAATACAACGGTGTACACAACACTATCTATAACAACATATACACAGGGGTTGTGCCACAAAACATCAAGATGTGTGGCACAACCCCTGTGTATATTTTGTTATAGATAGTGTTGTGTACACTATTGTGTTTAGTACCCCCGGACCTACCACAGTCCTGGGTCGCACCCTGTTAAAATTCAATGTCACTACTTACCTGTACTGCATACTCGTGCATCACTGTGGAAACTGTTCCTCGACAACAGTAGAGGACGATACTTACCTGTATTTCCCCTGTAAAAGAAATGTCTGTCCAAAAACTTTCATGCTTATCGAAAGTCTTGTAAATGTTTAAATATATTCATCTGTGCAAAATCGTTTTGAAGGCAAGATAAAACATCTTCAAAACCGAGACAGCTGTCTACAGATCTTTCCCCCTGATTTCTAGCATTTTGCATACAGGTACCCACCTGGGCATATCAGGACTCTGCCAGGCGCCCTTTATATATTCTATCAGCGTTTTGTCCATTAGCACCACGTCGTCTACATACAATAGTCTTCCAATGGCTTTATTAGCTAATTTGGGTGGAAATCATCTACGATTTGCAAAGGCATCTTTTGCACCTGAAATAAACAGATGGAATAAGTCCAGAGAAAGGGGGCAACCCTGCTTCAGCCCTTTGCCATTCACAATTGGATCAGAAAGGAGTCCCTCATATCCAATCCGACCCCTGGGGTAGTTCCACTGTAGAGGTCTTTTAGAGCTTCTCTGATGTCACAGGGGCATCCCAGCCCTGTAATTTCTTCCACAATTGAGACCTGCTTACAGAATCGAATGCTTGTGCCAGGTCGATGAACGCCATACTTCACACTTCACTCCTTCATCAACCACACATCACTCAACATGGGGAGAGGAAAACCGTAGAAGATGCTTGTGATACATACACGCGGCAAGTGGGAATGGCAAATGCATCCAAGCACATGGCAGAGCAGGTACCATCTCGTAGGTTATACTGAAACAGATGTTGGCATCACAGCAGTTCGAGAAGCATGTATGCTAGGAATGCAGCTAAGTAGAACAGTTGTGTGCCCACTGTACACTCACACAGTACAAACACAAAGATGCCGTTGGGAAAAATTGAAGAAAACATTCAAATCTCACAAGCACAGCCAAGGCACCATATGCACCCAACACAAGAGTAACCTGGAGGAAAGAACTGCACCAAGGACAAAGTACACACATTGAAACCTAACAATATTAGAGTCAAGATCCACAGGCCATACAGCTACTGCACATTTCCCATACACCCAACAAAACAAGACACACAGGGAACTGAAACAATTAAACAAGATGTCCTTCAAGCACCTGTCCTCTACAGTCACCACCACAAAGCCTACTAAGGCTGCAGTGATTTTGTCACTACCCAGTCACAACCTTCCTCACCAAGAATAACTAACTGTCCTTAACTGGCATCAGCCCACTCACCACTGAGGATATTGAGCCTTCCTCAACAGGCGTCATCCCACTCACCACTGAGGATATTGATCGATCCTCAATAGGCGTCACCCAACTCACCACTGAGGATATTGAGGGATCCTCAATATGCGTCACCCAATTTACCACTGAGGATATTGAGCAATCCTCAATAGACGTCACCCAACTCACCACTGAGGATATTGAGCAGTCCTTAATAGGCTGTAACCCTTTGACCAAGAAAGCTTTCCTCTGTGTTGTGTGACAGAGAAGACCAAGGAAAGATTTCTTGGTCACAGATTACAGTACTTTATAAACCACACATTTGCGAATGTGGTTGTTAATGTCCACATACCTTTTCCTGAACTTGCATAGTAATCGTATATTATGAATACAAAACAAAGGGAGTGCCTGATTCCCTATATCGCAGCTATCGTCAATAGGTGTCATGCCACTTGCCACTGAAGATACCACCATTATCATCAAAAGGATCCCCACCACGTGCCGCTGAGGGTATCCTGCCATCCTCAAATTGCATCACATATTTTCCACCAAGGATACCATACAATTCCTTAACATGCACATCAACACCTGCCACCGGGGATATCACCATTGACACTACTCTGTTCTTGACAGGCGTTACAAGACCAGGTGTCATGGTAATATGTCCCACTTCCCAAAGGATACAATGATGCTGGAATAATACATTTCACCTTGAAATTGAAACCTCTGTCCATGAGTCATCTGTGGAAGAGACCCTTCCTAGGGAAATAAACACTGGTAGGCTATTACACATCCAAGTACTCTTCATCCAATGCAGTGACCTCTTATATAGCTCTACTAGCACAAGAACAGTTGTTCGCTAATCACATTAGCCTTCTCCTTGAAAACGGCCTCTAGCCATTAAGCTCTCAGGCCTTGTTATCTATCACTTAAATGTCAGAATGTCCCAACAAATCTACAATTCTATGTATGTTTTCTTGCCTGTAAAACCAATCCTGGGGTAAAGACAGACCCGGAGAACTCGCTCAAGTAGTGAGCCAAAGGGGAGGATAAAAGGTTTTCCAGGAAACAGGAAGGTGGGGGTGAGTTCATGGGCAGAGAAGGAGGACCAAGAAACCAGGCGGAGGAAGGATGGTGCAGAGGAGAATAGGGGAGAATTGCAGAAGGAGTGTGCACAGTGAGACATTGGTTGGTGGGAAAAAGTTGGGTTTGAGTGTGGGTGAAATGTGAATGAGTGAGAGTAATGCAACGAGAGTAGGGAGACAATCAATAGGTGATTGAGGGAGTTGTGAGAGACGATGTGGGTAGAGATTAGCAGTAGTCCGGACAGGCCACTGTCTGTTCTTTACCTAGGAGAGGTGTTTCATGTAAGAAAACATACAAAAGGGGTCTTAAGCCCCATCCCTCTCCTGTCCTTGAGTATAGCAGTTTTAGGCAGTGGCAGCTGACAGCATTCAATGTCCTAGTTCATGCAAGGACTTTCTGGCAGGTTTGCGTTGGTGGTTTGAGGAGGGGACCGCTGCGAGGCCCTCTCGCAGGTGAGTACACAACGCCTGCGGGTGAATGTGTGGACATTGCCTGAACTCTCTGTGCACTGGCTCGTGCTGGAATTGTGCTTGTGTGAGTCGCAAAGTGAGGTAGGCCTCCCACTCCAGGCTGAGAGGTGCTCCCATCCTCACTGTCCCAGTATACAGGTAGATGGACCCACATGCTCCCAAAACCCAGGTTAGCCAGCTCCAAAAGCCTGGGTGAAGAAATGCTGTGTGGTGACATCACACACTAAATGACATCACAGCATTGACACGTGCAGCAGACATACAGGGATGCACTTAGTGGGAAATAGAAATGCCACAAAACCGCATTCGGAGGAATTGCATAACATCACAATTCCCAATGTAGCTATCTCGCAAAAAAAGTGTTCAGCTTTTGCCACTGATGCTTTTGGGAAGTATTTGCCGGTTGAAGATGAAATTCATAAAATATAACTTGCCACCAAGGACATCAGTCCCCCAGTGGCAACATAGGCACTGGAAAATGTGGCATTGAGGAAAGTGCTGTCTTGATCTGAAAGGGTTAAAATGAAAGATTCGTAGAATACAACCTAGAGACAAACCTCCCTTGAGCTTTCAACATTTCGGTTTCAACATTGAAAAATCCACCAAAAAAAGAAACAAGTACCATAAAGAAATAAGGGTAGAAGGCAAGGGGTGGGAAGTGGTTGTCCATAAGTGGGCTAGCGGTGACCCCAACCTCATTACAACAAGGGGGAAGGAGCAGTTTAAAAAGCTATTGTCATTTTTTAAGGACACATGCAATTTAGCATAAAATGAGGAGTTTGTCCCTCAAGTTTAGAAGATTAGAAGAAGCAACATAAGTATGTCGTTTTTACAAAGTGAGTTTAAATCATCTGCCTGTTGTTAAAATAACTGCTGTAGGGACAACCACTGATCTGCATGGCCTCTGGAGTAAGCCTTCATCACATATATATTTAATTGAGAAGGTCAGAAAAGGCTAGGTATACAAAGAAAGAGCATGAGAGATAATATGGCCCTTAGATGTGCCCATGAGTGCTCCGTAGTGATTCACCTGAAACCAAGCAATGCTCAGGGATAAGAGACAGAAGAGGAAAGGAATAGGGAAGGAAGGGAGCAGGCAGAATGATGTGTCTTGGAAAGGGGGCAGGCCTAAAGGTAGGAACCTCCTCTTTTGCACTATAAGCTTTCCAGGTGTCTCATTGGTGCCAGCCAATTAGGTAGCTAGGTATGCGGGATTGAACGCCAGTGAAAGCCCGCTTTCCATGCTGCCTGATGGCTTGCTCCCCCTGCCGCCACCTTCCCCCCACCCTCTGTCACATTTTCTTTTTCATCCCCCCTACTTACCTCCGCTGCATCCGCTCCTTCCCCTTGCCTCCTGCAGGCCACCATGGAAGGGGAAGGCGGGGCTCTGCACGGAGCCCTGCCTTCCCTTTCCATGGTGGCCATCTTTGTAAAGGATCTTTGTAAAGGATTTTCCTTCGTTCAACGATATGCGCACGGTGTCCCATTGAACGAAGGAAAATCCTTGTTTAGCACCTTGTGTTACCCCTTTGGTAGCCTGTGGTGCTAATGGCCTTAAACCTCCGATCCTAGGGCTGGAACGGGGGTGAGGGGCAACTGGCCGGGGCCCTCATTAACGGCCCGAGCGACCAGCCCTTTGAACGGGGGCTTAACGCCACATTTATACATACATATCAAGTTGTGAGCATACAGGGTACTTTCCAACTGAAATGCCATGTTTGTGTGGCTTAAAATCTTGAATTATGTGCTTTCCTTCACTTGGCATGCAAGCCCAAAACATGGTGTTTTCCCCATGGAGTTAAAACTTATATCTGTTAATCACCAGGTGCACATCCTTGTATTTCACAAACAGTTTCAAGAGGTAGCTCGTTATCGTTCTCAAGTAGATGGCCATCTGTCTTCACAAAATACATTTTAAATTCAACAAAAGGACAGATTTCTGCGGTGCTTGAACAGATAGAGGTTAATATCTACACTTCCAAGTGACTTATTTCTATATTCTGTCATTTGTGGCCTCTAAACCATGGGAATGATCTGCTAAGTGTATCTCACAGAGTCTTATCGTGCAGTTCGATTGCAGGTCACTGAACAAATTGAAAATTGAAACCCTTATTCTCTGGTTCTGCTATTAGTAGACAATTAAGTAACCTAGGCCACATAAACATGCAACGAGAGTGTTTTCTACAGTTAGGTCCTACCGATTTTTGGTGGGCACAAGCAAAATGTTGCCTGCAAGGTACATGATACGGCCCAGGAAATGTAAAACCTTGAACTGTTAATTCACTGAGGCCGCAACTGCAGTGCAGAACTCGATGTTTGCACTTGACCTCTATGGCGTGTATTAGGGAAAAGGTTGGATGGAGTTCATTTTACACCTGCTCTTTTGGTGAAATATTGTTTCTCTTTCTTGAGTACTTCTGCTGTTTTATTGTATACATTGTTGGTTTTCCTGTATTATTTATAATTCTGTGCTTTGCATTTTCTGTACAGTTCTCCGGCGCAATTGCCTTTTTCACGCCAACGACATTTACTGGCAAACAAAGGAAAAGATACAGAAACTCATGGCGTTTACTAAAAAATGGCAAATGTTTTGGCAACTTAGCACCTTTTGGTGGGAACACGTATCGTCCCTGCAGGAGAGTGGCACAGCGTCTTCTAATGTGTGAGCCTGGCAGCAAAGAACGGCTTCTTCATTCTTCATAAGATATCTCCAGTTTGGGGTTCCTACCAGGGGTGTTGCTGATCTATGCCAATGCTGGAACTCTCAGGGCTCAGGGCTCGGGGCTTGATAGCCTTTTGGCTGTAGAACCGGAGCTTCTATCCGGGGCTACAACTAAGAGACCCGGGCCTATACCCCCTTCAAGCCCTCCCTAGCAACACCTCTGGTTCCTACCGTTGACTGTGAGTTGGATCCGAGCGGTCAGTGGCCAATGTAAGGTTCTAATGAATTCTTTGAATAGATTGATGTGTTTCCCAAGAGCCAAACTCATGCACGACCCAAGGCCATGTTCATGGCTCAGATACTCGCCTATCACGCAGAATGGTTTTCTGGCAAATCGTAGCCTTCCTTGCCATCCTCGGTACCGGCAGCAGCAACCCGCGGACCAGATGCGGAAGATGTACTCCAACCCAAAGACCACGATCATGACGAATTCCTGCAAGACAGAAGCACCGGACACATGTTACCTCTGGGGTTCCGGGAGAGTTTCATCGGTTGCTGTACCATGCCATATACCTTGGCCAAGTTGGCCACTTTATGCCAACTTTACTTCCATTGAGTAAATACTGAGAATGCATTTCAGAGGGATTTGCTAGCAGTAGCCGAACTGAGAACCCCAAATATGAGCAGGGGGAAATGTAGGTTCTGTGCAAGATGTGCAAATCCCGGCTTAAACACATAAATGCTAGGTACATGCGAGTCATTTCACAATAGAAGACCAGAAAAAAGTCTCATAAGTCACCCGAGAAGGCGTTCTCAGACAAACAAACAAGCAAGCAAACAATGCATGCATTTTGGAAATTATCAAGTGAGTGCAGACCTAAATGACTGCAGCTGGAGGCCTATATAAAGTGGCCTGCCAAGTGCACCATGAGGTGGTGAAAAATATTAACTTTCTTGTCACTTACAAATATCTCCCTGTCAAGTAGAAAACTGCTTCAATCAGTCAACTATTCCAATGCGTTGTCCTTCGCAGGACTGGCGATGCAGAGGAAACATATCAATGAGCGGTGTTTCAAAGGAGGACATTCCATAGGAAGGATCGACGTGAGCTTCATGTTGTCTGTAACTGGCTTACTTGCGTATTCACTAGTATCATGACAACTAAAAATGGATTTGTAAATTACTAACTGTGCCAAGTGTCTCTTTGGCAAGGTTGTGTGGCTGCAGACACAATGTGGTTGTCCTGTATGCATGGCAGAAGCCCAAGTGCCCCAGGTGGCGAGCCATCAGTGCGGCTACAGGCAGCCCTTGAAGTGAAGCAGGGATATGAACATGCTAAGGTCAGTGCTGCCACAGGCAATCCTGGAAGCGGAGCAGGGATAGGGCTATGATACAGTTAGTGCTGCAACAGACAATCCTGGAAGGAGAGCAGGGATATGAACATGGTGAGGTCAGTGCTTTTACAGAGAATCGTGGAAGCGGAGCAAGGATATGAGCAAGGTAAGGTCAGTTCTACCAAAGACAATCATGTAAGCAGATTAGGGATATGAGCATGGTAAGCTCAGTGTTGCCACAGGCAATTATGGAAGCAGAGCAGGGATATGAGCATGGTGGGGTCAGTGCTGCCACAGACAATCATGGAAGCGGAAACAGGGATATGAGCATGGTACGGTCAGTGCTGCCACAGACAATCATGGAAGCGGAAATAGGGGTATGAGCATGGTACGGTCAGTGCTGCCACAGACAATCATGGAAGCGGAAATAGGGGTATGAGCATGGTGAGGTCAGTGCTGCCACAGGCAATCGTGGAAGGAGAGCAAGGATATGAGCATGGTAAGGTCAGTGCTGCCACAGGTAATCGTGGAAGCGGAATAGGGGTATGAGCACAGTGAGGTCAGTGCTGCCACAGACAAGCATGTAAGCGGAATAGGGGTATGAGGATGGTAAGCTCAGTGCTGCCACGGGCAATCATGGAAGCAGAGCAGGGATATGAGCATGGTGAGGTCAGTGCTTTCACAGACAATCATGGAAGCGGAAACAGGGATATGAGCATGGTACGGTTAGTGCTGCCACAGACAATCATGGAAGCGGAGCAGGGATATGAGCACGGTGAGGTCAGTGCTGCTACAGCCAATCCTGGAAGCGGAGCAGGGATATGAGGATCAGAAGGAGCCAAAGAAGAACTTTCAACCCCTCTGTGAAACCATAATCTAGACAGGCATTTGTGGAATTTCATAAACCTCCAATCTTCCTTGTCATTCATAACTAATTGTTAGTTATGCTATGTTAACTGTATTTGTAAAGCGCACTATCACCCGGGGGCATCATGGCGCTACTAAGGGAACAGGCATATGAGCATGGTAAGGTCAGTGTAGTTAGAAGTAGAAATGTAAGAACAACCCTCTGGGACATCTATACCTTAGTCAGCTGCTTTCTAATCACCGCTGTCGAAACGCTCACCTCCTGCAGGCACACATCAGTCTCCCAGCATTCCAAGCATAAATGACAACACCGGATGCATCGATCAGCAGCAGTTTTACATTACACCTACATCACACCATACATCTTTTCCCGCCTTAAGGAACGCAATAGAAACAACAGACACACATAAATGACAGACCATGCAAGGTGTGGATGCCAACAACGGATTCTGCTGCTATTTGCTATTCAATCACACCACCAGCACAGGCTCACCAGAACAAAACTATGTGGCGGAAGAGTGAACAATAGCCCAGAGCAGGAAGGCAATACCACAATGCACAACTGTCCTACCATCAATGCACTGACCCACACATCTTAGGGACCTCCAGGGGACCCTAACGTATGAGCACATGCAGCCAGCACAGTGCAGGAAAGGCATGTGCAGAGAGTCATACACACTGCACAGAATGAACCTACCCCACCCCATGCTAGAAACCTTGCACACCCTCAAGCGCAATCACTAGTGTCAGCAAAACACACTTAAGAAAAAACACTGGAATCAACCTTGACACCAAGATGCTTCTACGGCAACTACATAGTGGTATTCAGCACAATCCGGGTCAACAACTGGAAGTAGACCAAAGGCAACCATAAATGTACTAAAACAGCCATTCCAACCAGTAACCACTGGCCTACCTGGTGAGCTCCACTTCCACCACACCTGCATGCATGCTCAGCATGTGATACCTGAGACTAGTACACCATGCACCTTTCCCACTACATAACACTGCATGGAAACTACGCAGTACTTACTACACACTCGCAATCAATTATAAAGGGTGCAGAAATACCGCCACGACATACGTAATATGACACACCGGCGCATCCACGTAGCCACAACCAAAATGCATGCAATCCGTGCAGCCATCGAAACACTGGGTGTAACCCTATGTCCCAGACACAGCAACACAATACATCAATGGTAAACGTGTAACTCTCAGAAGTGACATGCAACTCCAGATAATGAGCAGAAAAAGAAAATATAGGAAAATACTACCACGTGGCTGGTTCATCATCATCCATCATCAGGGAAATGAGGAGACTAGTGGGGACTGCACCTGAGCAAATCATTCAATGACAGAACCTTCTGGAAGTCGGGACTTGCAAGATTACAAAGCACGAGGCCACAACTAGAACACTGCATTGAGCAATAGCCTCAACACAATAGCCAACACAAGGCCCCCCAAAAAATAAACAGCACATAAAAAATACAGTAATAATGTTCATAGCAAGCAAACGTGCACACTCCTGCCCCCACCACAGAAAAGTCACCAGGAGTTTGGAGCCTATTAATGCCAGGGTCGGACTGAGGTATCCAATTGTCTCGAGCACCAATTAAAAAGTGGCCTACATCGGCAAATGGCAATTCATTCCTTTTGTGACAGACTGAGTAATACCCACGGGGGAGTTTTTTGATAAAAAATGATGACAATTGTGCATTTCTTTTACTATTGTGCACTAGCCAAAACAATATGACTTTTTACACAGTATAAAATAGAATCATAATGCATATACTTGACATCAAAGGACAAACAGAAATGAAACAGAAAAGAAATAAATAAAAAAACAAATGGATATTAAAAGCAAAACAAGAATCCTCAAATCATTGGCGAGGCATTCGGAATGTCCCCATTACCTAACAAATTAAGCTCTTTCAAAACTATAACCACCTCAGACGCAAGAAACACTTCACTACCAGACATTAATCTGTCCCAGAACATGCCTGAAAGAAGAGAGTTAGGGTCATGCACAAAACGTTTAAATCTTGATAGCCTCACAAACCAGGTCCCAGCACACCCAGTCAAAAGATGACGAATTGACGTTGGCGCTGCACTTATCACATAGGTCAGTAGGATAGAGATCACCATATCGAACATGGAGGATATCCAGAGTGGGCAATAGGTTGAGTCTAGGAAATCCATCCGTTTTCCCGCGTCTGAGGATTTCATTAGATATTCGGCAAATAAGACCTTGGTTTATGAATTAACGAGGGGGATGAGGATAGTTTAGCACTCCTAATTTTTCTGTGGTTCTAATCCAGTCCATCCAATGCAAACTTTCCCTTGTTTTCGATGGATTTTGAATAAGGGTATCAACATCTGAGTCAGAGAGGGTAAGTAGTTCAGTACATCTAGACCTCAGGGTATTTAATAAGAGATTACAAGATTTTGTCATGGCAACAGCTACTACCTCGTAAAGCGATGATTTGGGGGGGGGGGGGCTGGAATCAATCTGCAAAAAGAAATCCATTTCCACTCCAACCAATTTTTCAGGGAGATGAGGCCAAGCTCGAATCTTAAACAGGAGATCAGGACACAATCTGGGAGACCCAGGGACTTCTTCCAAATTTTACTTTCAATCTTGCCCCAATCAATATAATAGGTCAATAAGTTACATTCCATACCAAATGTAACCACTGGAACCACCGTCCCAACATAGAATTTTATGAGCGGCAGGAGCAAGAATTCATAGTACTGTAGGCAGATTTTCTTCATCTGCGCGACCAAGTTGACTACCTTTAGGTCTATTGCAAAGAGAAGATCACGCCTGGTGGGAAAAGCAGTAATTTTAGAACCCAGATAACATCACTTTTTCTCTTGGGAAAAAGGAATTACCGAGTTATCTAACTGCCAAACAAAGGGTTTTATCTTCCTTAATGGATGTTTAAAGACAGTAATCTTTGATTTTTCAGGATTGATTTTTAATTCATTAACTTTTGCATACTCCATAAATTCATTGAGTAAGGACTGCAGACCGACTTGCATCTGATCAAAGACAACAATCTCATCAGCATACACTAACCAATTCATCTTCTGGTTACCAAATCTAGGACCCGCCAGACCAGACTTCCCCAACCATTCCACTAGGTCCGATAAATAAAGAATAAAAAGAAGAGGTGCTAACAGGCAACCTTGGCGCACCCCCCTCTCTATCCGAATAGATTGAGACAAGACCCCCAGTTTGGACAGCCAGACTCTTAACGAAGATCCTTCATGGAGTTCCACTAAAATAGATAATAAAGAGTCCAGAAGCCCCAACAACTAATTTTGACCAGAGTCTATTTCTATTGATAGAATCAAAGGCCTGGAGAGGTCAACCCAGGCTCCAAACATGGGGGAGCCTTCCTTTTTAATTGTGCATTTTAAATAATATTTATTTGGTAACAATGGTCAAAACTACTAGCCACGTGGTGAAGTAACTCATCAAACTGGCACACACTGGCCAGAAAAGTGGCCCAGTTTGACCCAAAAAAGTAGGCGACGCTAGCATTTTGCGTTTGGGTTCAGGCATTACCATGTTGTCCTATGGGCCAGTCCGATCCTGGTGTACACAGCCCAGCCCCTTCAGAATGCTCCCCTAGAGTGCTGACCTTCTTTACATTCCTGCCTTCGAAGTGATATATATGATTTCCCTGCACTCGCACCAAGGTACCGGCTCATCTTTGCCTTCTGAAAGTGACAACAGGAACAACAATGCTTGCACATTGGAAGAGTCCATCTGTGGTTCCCCTGTAGGCCCAGTCATTATGACATTGGCCTAATTTCCATAACCCCTTCCCCTTGGACGACTCGGAAAGATTTCGAAGAAATGAACAAAACAATGGAGATCTCCTAATGCCTGCCTTCCAACCAGTGGTTCACTGCTGTACTGCAGTCCTTCCACCATGTCAGTGAGGCGCATATTCCTCGCATTCCACTGGCAGCTGCACTGCATTCCAGCAGTGAAAGCAAATCCTCTATTCGTTGCCTATGAGTGAAGGTTCGCGTGTCACAGAAGACCAAGTGACGTGCCTGCACCCTGAAGGCACCAGTGTCTTTTGAGCTGTGCTAAGACCTGCTTTGCCCATGACCTTAGCTTTATGTGTTGTAATAATGAGGCAAAGTCCTCAACCAGTTATTTTTCGTGAAATAGCCCAGTGCAGCCTGGTAACCTAGCGCCTGGACACCAACCGCTCCAACTCCCCTCGAGGAATCCTGGCTCTCCTAACAATCTAGAGCCTGTTGGTGTCCATGTTGCAACCCGGGGGCGTGCAGGAGGTCAGCGCAGCAAAAGTACAGAGCAATCTAACTCCAGGGAGTACAAGAAATGTAACTGGACATAACAGAATATGGGGGAAACCCATGGTCGGACTGGGCTTTATAATTGTCTTGGGCATCAATGAAAAAGTGGCCCACAGTTGCAAATGGCTAATCATTCCTTTTGTGACACTGTTTGAATATTACCCAAGGGGGAGTTTTTTGATAAAATGTGATGCAAATTGTGCATTTTAAAGAATATTTATTCAACAACACTTCTCAAAACTATTAGCCGCATAGTGAAGTAACTCATCCAACTGGCCCACATTGGCCAGAAAACTGGCACACACTAGCATTTTATGTTTTGGTTCGGCCATGGGCCTATTGGCCTATAGGCCAGTCCGAGCCTGGGGAAACCTGTAGCAAGAAAAGACCTTATCACCCCCTTTTAAATGCAGGGGCCTCACCGAGAGGCGGCCAAGGGGGTCCACTGCCACCCTTATAAAAACGCTGCCCCACCCCACTGGCCCTTTCAGTTATGTGTGTTTGTTTTGGTGTGCCACCCCAAGATTTCCAGTGTGGCCACCCCTATGAAAAATGTCTGGGGGAGCAACTGTTTAAATTGGCATGAACCACAAGAGGGTATCACTCTCGGGGTAGTGAAAGAATCTGTAATGCCATTCCATATCTCCTGTTCTATCCTCTGTCACATCTGTTAATCCATTTAAATGCAACATTCTTTTTTGTCAGTATTTGCAAAGGATGAGACAGCCGTGCAAAATTCTTCACAGATTCTTTTGGAATGTGGTCATGCCGAGAAATTAGCTCGCCTCATCCTTGGCTTTCAACGTGGAAGCCTCCCTAATGGCTTGCATAAGGGCCTTCTTAGACCTATATCCATTGCCATAAACGTGATGGCCTAAGTACTCAACCTGCTTAGCTTGAAACCTGCACTTGGTGACCTCAGTAGTCAAACCTTTTTTGCTAATCTTGTCTAGCACCTGATGCAACGTCGAGTCGTGTCCTTCCCTACCTTTGTCTTAGATCAAAATAGCGTCCTTGTAGACCACTGTGCCGAGATCCCTTTCAACATTTGTGTGTTTACCCTGTCAAAACCTTGAGCAGCTGATGCTAATCCAAATGGTGTTCTCTGATAATGATACGACCAAAAGACTTGGTTAGGGGCCTGAGGTGATTGCTTCCTTCTGTCAAAGAGATAGCGGTTATATGCCACAGACAGAGCTAGTCTAGTAAACATGTCTCCCCCCTCATGCAATTCAGCATCTCTGCAATGATGGGGATGGGAAATATCTCTATAACTATGTTCTTATTGTCTTAAGCCTACACATAGCTTAACCTTCCCATTTATCTTAGATGCCACAACATTGGGCTGGACCATTTTGCCAACTCGATTGGCTCATTTATACCCTCTGCCGCTAGTCTGTGTAAATCACTTTCAACATCATTACTCACCTTGCTTTGTGTTGTTTCAGTGTGGCCTCTCTTTTCGAAACAGTCTTATGTGTGTACCCCCTGACGTTCTCAATCTTCTCGCAAAACACTTCAGGATAGCTAAATTTGTATCCTTCTCCTGGAATAAATACTTCCATCACTTGCTTCTCACTATTGGGATCAGGGTTGATCCCTAATGTTGCCTCATCCCTTTAACCTATTGCATTCACTCCCTTTCTCATCACATAAAGTTTTATCACAGCCATGGGGTCTTTAAAGTCAGTCACTGCCTGGAAATAACCCATGAACATTAATTGGTATCAAGTAATATTGTCCCCACCAATAATGTCGCCATTCAAATAGTCGCCGGGAAATGGCATAGGCGACCTTATTGGTGGGACAATACATGGGGTAAATGGGAGCAGGGATTGCAGGGGTGTCCCTGTTCACTTTAAAAAAATGTGGGGGTTGCGGGGGTGTCCCCCCCAGGTTCCATATGTTAATGTCACTGCAAAAAAAGGCGCCATTCTTGCATGCCGACATTTTTGTGGGAACATTAACACATGGAACCCAATATTTTAGGTCCGTCAAACCTATTTTTGCCTGTGAACTTAAGGCCCTTTGGATAGCGTGTCATGTAGTAGATGGGAAGCAAAGTAACTCTTACACCAAATAATGGAACCAACTCAGGAAGATGGCAACGTTTTACTGTTTAATATCAATTGTCTGAAATAGGGAGTTACAACGGACATCAACGGACGTTGCATGTGTTCTCGGCACATCGTACAAAAAATTACATTTATATGGTGAAAATTCGTCATATGTGACGTCATACCACGTGGCAAAAGGAGAAACCTACGAGGGATTGTGATACGTTCAAGGGGAACATCTAAATATACTTTCTATTAGGGATTGAGTTGTGATTGGATCTCTACTGTCAGGTGGACAACTCCTGCCCACCCCTAGTGCCCAGTCATCTTCAACACTTATTACACGATATACCAATGGCTTTCAAACTATAAGGCCCTTCGTTATACGCCCTCTACAATTGGTTGGCTCGCTTGTGCCCTTGTGGAACATTCAGCTCACTAGCTGCATGTAAGCTCATACCCCAGGTTCCAGGAGGTGGACTTGACTGTACCTCCCCACCCAATTAGCTCAACATCTCTCATCACCCATGCCTTTTGCCTTGAAGATTGTCTTTGAACTTGGCCTTGCAAAGTATCCTTGTCTCTGAGAACATACAGGAGTGTGAGAACGCACTATCGCTGTTCTGGTCCTCATTGCCAAACTCTATTTCCATCCTTGGCTTAGGTGACAGGAGACCACAATTTGGTCCATAATTCAGCATTTAATTGTCTTAAGTGAATAGAACTTGGCACTCATGGTGTTCTTTCTTTGCACTTTAGTAAGGGATGATTCAGCATCTCACGTTTACTGCCTTCAAGAAGAGATAAGCCAGGCAGCCCTTTCAGACTCATCCACGATCTCGACTAATTCCTTGCTGCGACACAGTTCTCAGCTCTTCTCTTCATGGGTTTGAGCTTACTAAATATGTAACACCAATGTCCAGTTTCTATATAATGGTGGCTCTGCCTGCAGTCTAATCACTACTATAGCCAGCTTCTAAGATGACTTAATCTACTTCCGTTGCAGCATCTGTACATTTATTGAACAACTTGTATTGTCTGCAGTGCTCTTCATATATGCAATCTTCTTTTTGCATAAGAAAGGTTCTTTATTTCGTCATCAGTTTCTATAAGGTCCATACATACTTTTCTTCATCCAGTCTTCCCAATGTGTCACGCTCCTCTCCTGTGATGTCACCATCTTTTCTTTCATCCGTTTTTATATTCCTTCAGGGAGCTTGTCCCTCAGGTTATCATCTCTTCGGGAGTACATCTGATAGGGCCTTCTCAATGGATACCTTTTCTTGAATATTCACTGTGAAATTGTTGCAACTGCTGGTGTTGGGCATGGCACAATTTTGGGCTTCCAGCATACAGATGGTCGGGGGTGGGACCTCCTGTAAAGGCAATTAGCTGCTCCTCACCACTCCCGCGTCTGGCCGAGTCATCAACCACACTTTCACCGGTCTCCACATTTTGATACCTCCTCTTGAAGAAGTGCTTCTTTGGAGTCCAGATCTTCATTACTCCCTTTCGGGAACCAGCAGACTTTACATGTTCATCCACACTCCAGGTCATGTAACTGCATCCATTCGGATTACAATAGACCCATTGTCGTACGTACTTCTTGTGATTTCTCAGAAGTAGGAATTTCATCCCCTCAGGTGCTACTATTCTGGCCTTTAAGTATTTTCTGATATTTTCATCTGTCATCTCGTTGGGTCCCAACCCTGACTTGACATCGATCACGATCTTCATTCCTACTGCCTTCTTTGCTGTCTTCTTACACTGTTTAATTATTATCCTAATCAAACAGAATCCAAAAATCACCATCACTAATACTGCTCCCAGAAACTTGAAGATGTTCGCCATCTACTGTGGAACTCATGAGAATATAGACAGGAAACAACTGTCATCTGCAATGTCCTCTGTCTCACCTCCAATCTTGTTATGTAGGTTCATCAGCAACGTTATAGCCTCTGTCAAGGTTCCATTTTCGTCATCATGAGAAGGTGTGAATGTGCAACATGATGGCCCAATTTTGGCGCAAACTCTTCCTTCCATTGCAGTGATCATGTCAAGGACATATCTGTTTTGCATGGTCATCAATTGTATGGCTCTTAATTCTTCCTTGACAGCATTAAATACCTTTATGGTGGTGTTGGTTGTCTGCAGAAGTTCCCATCTTGTAATCTGCAACCACTTGGCATTAGTCATCGTCTGGATCCCAGGAATGAAGATAGTCGTGAAAATTGAGGCAGTCTTGATTAACAGCCTATGCTCATACAGAATAGCCTCATATGCGTCTATTGACTTAGCTGAGAAGTAGTTCTCCCTTCTGGTTCGATTGAGAAATGTGCGCTATCTTCTCCTTCTCGAATGAGCATCTACCTTCGGAAATTCTCTAATGTTCAGGTCACAATGAGGAACCACTAATGCTGGAACATGGATGAGCACCAAGGAACACGTCCCTCCCCAATCCTTGGGCAGCTTCATGTAGGCCGTGGGCTCACAAGTCCAATATCAATCCATCAGAACGGCTGTTCCTGCTCCCATTCTAGTAACGTCAACTGTAGTTTTGCAGCCTAAGTTATCTCCTGCATGCTTCTTTCCATGTCTGGGGAAGCATAATGTCGCATTTGCCATTTGGATCACACCCATAGGACCTGATTCATCTTCTACCCGTGTCAACAGCTTGGCATGTTTGGCCCATGACTTCAAACACCCATCGTTCACTCGCTGCACCTCTATACATATTCTGGCTACAATAGATGAGCTGCACAGGACATCATTCCCTCTTCCCATCCTTTCTTGATTTCACTCATCCATAGACTAAGACTTGAGTTTGTTCCCAACAACCAGGCAATCCAGCTATTTCAGTTTTATCAGGGCAGTCCATTCACTTCATCTCTTTAATGACTACCTCTTACTGTCCTGTTGTCAGATACGTAAGCATCTTGCTTTTCCATGCAGGTTCTTTTTCCATCTGTGTAGTCTTTATATAATCATCCTAGAATGGAAACAACCATTTTGATCTCCATCGCAGAGTGGACCAATTTCCCTGGAATTGTCCTCTGTTCGTGCTGCAAGATGAGCGAGACACCTGGCATCGTGTTCCGCAACTTCTCTAGAGATTAAAGTTTGTACTGTATTCAGGGCATAGGGTATGAGAGAGCAAATGTAACAACTCTCCTTAGATGTACTATCCCTGACTTTTCGCATGTGCTGATGCCACATGTTATTACCCAAGGGTGCTGAATTGTCTAGATAGGTGTTTATCCCCTCACTATCTTCCTCTGCAATTCTCCTATACCTCCCATTCGCAAGGTTCGTATACTGTCCACAAAGTGAATCAAAAGTAGTATTTATAGTGGGAGAAACCAAAGGAACATCTGCCTTATCAGGACCAATATGATAGAGAGTGTGAAACAGGAGAAACAGAAAGACAAAAAGAGTAATTGTACAGGCATATAGTATGCACAAGACCATGGACATCCACCTCTCTCGCCATCCTGGTACTTGCCATGCTTGTTCATTCCCTAAAATCGTGTTAGCCTCACCATTCCTCATTTCTAGTACAATCACAAGAACATTCTTTCACTCCTGCAATTGTAGTATCAGCTCTATTATTTCTATGAGTAGCCTTCTAATCACAGCCATTTTAATGATCCCGTAAAAAAGTCTCAATATCAATGTCTCTTCTGACAAGGGTAGGATAAGCTTGAAGGATAAATATAAAAATAGCAAACACAAACCGATGCACATCCCTGTCAGTGAGAACCATACGTTTTACCAAACAGATATTCAGTGAGAAATGAATCTGTATATTGCTCTAGTTTCCAATCATCGATCTCAAAATCACGTTTAAGCATATTTATGATATGTTAATAATTTCTAAAGTTCATTTTTCAAATGATTCCTGAGACTCTCAGCAAGGGTTCGCACTCCAGCTATAATATCTATAAGGAGTGTCAGTTCGAGTCTTAGTCCAAATGCAAAATCTGCATCAGCAGCTCGTCGCTTATGGTCCTTCTTCTTCGTGATCGATCGCGTCTGCACATGCTGAAATTCTTCTTCTTGTCTTGCTTCTGGATTGGCACCAGTGGGAGGGTAGGTCTCACCTTTATAGGCTTTTGTGTCGTTCAAGTGAAGGAAGCCAAGCTCGCCTGCCTTGAACTTTCACTGCTGAGGGGGTTATATCTTCAACTTAAAAGGGACCATTAAAATGGGACTCATGCCACTTTCGTGTAAATTTCTTACAAGGACAGAGTCACCAATAAATAACTCAGGTGCCTATAGTAGTTCACATGATTTGGTTGCTGAATGGTCTACATCTGTGTTCTTAGACCGACCCCCTTGGCGCTTGACTTGAAATAAGAGAGATACTAGAGGTCATGCATGTCAAATATTCATGCAATTCATCACCTAACGTTTTGGCTACACTCTGGGCATCACTTCTACTCCTAGAAGGAGGGGTGAGAGGCATTCTCATCTGCCCCCCTGTCACTTGCTTGTGAGGGGTGAGGTGGTGGTCTGAATCAGGCAGATTCCAAAGGGCATAAACAGCTAAAGGTAGGCAATATAGCCATCCCTTCTTCAGTGTCAATTTAATGTTGGCAATCCTTTCCTTCAGGAGGCCGTTGAGCCTCTCACATATCACATTGTTTGCGGGTGATAAGCAGAAGAAAACTTGTGTTTAATACTTAATAACAGCCTTATCTGTACAAATACTACATTTACAAAATGTGGCTCATTATCGGATCTCAGCACTTCACACACACCCCATCTCGGGAAGACTTCACATACTAAAAACTTTGCTATGCAAGTGTCATCAGAGTGTGTATACATACCTGCCTCGATCCACTGAGCGAAGGGGCACACCACCACAAATAGATACCTGTATTCATTACACACCTGCAGCATATCGACATAGTCAATATGTAAATGCTGAAATGGACCATTCAGTCGAGGTATTACCCCTCTAATTTTTCTCAGTGTATGCCCAGCAGTAATCTTTTGACACACGATGCAGTTCACTATAAATAGTGCAACGTGTTCCAACAGATTCAGAATTAACCCGTCTTCCGCAAAGGTTGCAGGAAGACTCTCCCTAGTTACATGCATTGGATAATCCGTGGAATAATTCAGCTGCTCAAGTGTGACCTTCAATAATGCTACTGGCATCACCGGCTTTCCAGTGCTATCTTGTCGCCATAATGCTTCAATGGGGGATAAAGAACAAACACCCCCTTCGTTTCCATGACTCCTGCTCTTCCTGTGGTGAACTTCCTTGAATCTCCATTAGTTGGGTCACCGATAATTTATTAAACCCTTCTTGCCTCACCATGGTCATGACTACTTTCTCTCTTACACTTGGAGTATCGAAACTTGAAATTTCTGTAGAATGTGCAACCCTTTTGGATTCTTCTTCTGCAGCTTTGTTTCCGCAAGAGACAAAATCTGTTTGCTTAGTGTGAGCTGGGCATCTAACAACTGCTTTGGCCACTGGGAGTTGAAGTGCCTTAATGAGCCTGTCCAATAAGGATGTGTGTTGCACTGGGGTCCCATCCACACAGAGGTAGCCCCTCCTTTTCCAATGTGCTAGCCCTGCGTGTACGGTTGTGGTCACATATATGGAGACACTGTACACCATCACTTCCTCCCCTTTGTGTTTCTCGAGCACGACAATAAGCGCTAGGAATTCTGCTGCTCGCACTCAAAAGTGAGACGGTAGCCTGGCACTTGCTACAATTTGCAATTCCACATTCAATCTATGCCTCACTACAGCTGCGCCAGAATGCCTTTCCCGCCTAGTATGATCAATTTTCAAAGAACCATCAATAAAAGAGAATTTCCCTTGCTGCCAAAGCATTTTCTTCCACACAAGGTATATCATCCTAAAGTTCAACATAATTAGCACAGTCATGCACTTGATCACCTTCTGCTAATGGCTCAGCTACAAATGTGGCAGGATTCATTATTTTATATCTAACAATTTTAATCACTGGGTTTGAAAGCATTACCTCTAAGGCAGAAGCTCTTTGGTATGTCAATGTACCTTTGGGCGTCTCTAAAATTGCAAACAGAGAATGCTCCACGAAAAGACTCATAGATCAGCCCATGCCAATACTTGTCGACTTCTCAATTGCAATTGCCAATGACTGTTTGCAAGGAAAGTGTCCCTTTATAACTGGGTCTAAAATACCACTGTAATACGCCAGAGGCTTGTACCCCTATGTAGTCCTCTGTGTAATCACTGCTGTCATGAATGTCCCATTCGTGTGTGAAAAGAAATAGAATTCCTCTGCATAGTTGGGAATTCTCAAAACAGGAGCTGTAGAAATAGCTTTTTTCAACTCCTCAAACCCTTCCTCACTTTCCTCAGTCCATTCTATTGTTACTTTGTTCACCTGTGCTTTCTTTAAAGCCTGCAAAAGGGGTCTTGCACATGTACTGTAGTCAAACACCCAGGCTCTAACATAATCACATAGCCCAAACACTGTTGCATCTGCTTCACTGGGTTTGGCTTTGCGGTTTTCATAATCATTTCAGGTGTCACCTTCTTTCCTTCAAGTGAGATTAACTGTCCTATGTATAACACTTCTTCTTAAAAATATTGCAATTTCTCCTTGTCCACCTTGAATCCTATGTTTGCTAAAATAGTCATCAACTGAATCGAGTCTTGCTGCACTCATCTTCTGTGGTGCTACAAATCAAAATGTCATCTACGTACTGTATCAATGCACTCTTAAGATCAATATTGCCTAGGTCCATTTGGAGGACTCTGTTAAAGATCAACGGGGACTCACAAAACCCTTGGGCAGCCTAGTATGTTTCAGTCGAGTTTGGCAGAATGTAGAGGAAGTCAAGTCTTGTGAATCCTTGTGCAATGGTATCGATAAAAATGCATTTTTCAAATCGATCACTGTGAAATATCGATCTTCCACTGTGATAATACACAATATCGTCACTGGTTTAGGAACTAGAGGAAACTCTACCTCTACAATCGGGTTAATCGGTCTCGTGTCTTGTATAAATCTCCATGACCCTCCCTTCGATTTTTTGATAGGATACACTGTGATATTGCACAAAGATTCTTATGGCACCAGAATACTGTGCTTCATCAGTGCTAAACGGTCTTAAATATACCCTCATAAACCTCCCGAGACATGGGGTACTGTCTTGCTCGAGGTAAAATTGCTGCTGGCTACAGCTTTATTTTGACTTCCCCTATCCCTTTTAACAACCCTACATCATACATGCCTGTAGTCCAAAGGACGCTTGGCACCTTCTCCAAGTCTTCCTGAGAAAATGCTGGGTGCTGCCGCATTATCGCCATTCGCTGTGGGACTTTCCTCTTCTCTGTTCTTATCCAGTATGTGATGCTCATAAAAAACACCACTTCATCATATGTTCTGTCTTCCCTAAACATGTCATCATCAGTTATATCAGTCAATCTGTACCCTTCCTCGAGAGCTATTACTGTCCTCCACGGTCTACCCTCATTGTCCATTCCTTCGAGCATAGCCATTTCCCTTCGTACTATGGCTGCTTCCAATTCTACATGGATTATCTGTCTCCCTCTTCTTCCATAGGTATTTGCACTCTAAACAAAAACTCATCAGGTATTCTCACAATTTTTCCCACTAAGCCAGGTAGCCATGTCAAAAGAATACTCACCTCATATAGGAAAACTTCTGGATCTACTGGAATGCCTTGCAGAGTAACCTGCCCTGTGGATGCCAGTATAAATTCACCCACGTTTAACTAGTGTATTCCTAGAGTGGAACACACTATCCCTTGATCAGTAAATGAAATCGTCATGTTTAGTTTTGTCATCAAATCTCTTCCCAAAATGTCAACTGCTGTCTGTCGTGAATACAATAAACAAACAGACATGTCACATTCTCCTATATAAACTGGTAATCATCAGTAAAATGAACTTGACTTGTAGCTCTAGAGAACCCTTGAGCATTCATGGCAATCCCTGACATTGGATATTTTCCCTTTCGTATACATGAACGAGTAGCCCCAGTGTCTACTAGAAAATAAAAAGATTTGCCTCCGATCGTCAAAATCAACCCTTGGCTCCTCTTGGGGGTCTGGTGTCACTGATAGCACTGAACACATGAAGTCACCCTGTGAGATATCCTATTGTGGGTTCATGCTCATCCCCGTTCCTGTGAAAGGATTTCCTCCTACCACAGTGACACCTCCTATTCTGGGTGCCAGCACTTGTCCTGTGTTTGCATACTGTTGTGTCTGCATGAGGGCCTGTTGCGACTGCCCTTGCAGTGGATTCATCTGCACTTGCTCTAGTTGCTGTACCTGCTGCACTCGTGGTGCCTGTGTCTGATACAATATCTGATATTGGGCAAATCCTTCTCTCCTTTGTGTGCTGTATGGTGGAGGATAAGCTGTCCCCCTCTTGAAAATAGGCCATTCTGTACATTCCCATTGGCTCCCACATATGCGTGCAATGTGCCCTGTCATCCCACAAGTCCAACATACAAGAGGAGCCCACCTAAATACTCCCCCTTGGTTAAATCCTAGCTGTGTGTTCTGATTCTCATTTTTGTGCATTCTGAAACCCACCTTGATTATTTTGGAATTCACCACTTCCTCTATAGCCCATACCTCTGCCTCGTGGTACAAACCCATAACCACATTGGTCCATCGGGCGCTGTTTATTTGCCTGTGATGTACCCCCTGCTTCCTGCATTCCCAGTCCTTGCCCGCTAGTCAATACCGCCCCTACTTTGGCATATTATAAAACAAAATTTTGAACTAACTTGGCTTCCTCAATTTTTCTGTTTCATCTTTCTACTTATTTGTCTCTTGCAACAACCGGCAGTGATGCACTATCGCCAGCTGTGTCTCAGCCCATGGTTTTGCTTCAATTCCCAAGTGTTTCTTCATTTGTCTCTGCACTGGCTCAGGTTACCCCTGACATAAAATGTGGTAAATTAATGCCACTGTCTTTTCTCACTGCTTGCGCGTATTAAGTAGCCATCACTCTTGACAATCCTGAATGTAAGCAATAGGGTCTTCATCTTTCTTCATTTTACATGTCATAATTGCACCCATATCTGATGTGTCAGGATACTGTACCGTGATAGCCCTCCAAACATCTGCTCTGCAATTATTAAACAGCGCTGCGTCGTATGCTGTGTTTTGTGCTCTCACACTTGCATACACCACTCTCCGCCATATGTCATCAGCTCTCTCCCCAAGAATACCTGCCAAGAGACCCTTTATGTCCCTTATGGCCTCTTATCATTTCCTCTTATCATTTTCTCTAACTCGTATATCCATTTCCCGACATCCGAAGTCAAGCTCGGGAGCATGCAACTTAAATTATCGTTATCCACCTGCGGCCATGGAATATACTGTGGTCTTGCTCCCCCTTTTTCCAAAAAGAGAAACTGCGTAAACCATAACCTGCAGTCAGCTCTCATCATCAGCCTATCCATGGCATGATGATTGTCCCTGACCATCTCCTTGCTGGTAGCGACCTTAACCAGCTCACAAATGGCGGTGATTCTCCCTTCTCACTATACGATCATCCTCAGGGACCTTCTGAATATGCTAAGGGATCTGGTGTCCTATCCTTGGGTTTCTCTAGATCGGACCACCTTACTTCTTTGTCTATCTATAAGCTTCCCTCGGGGCGCACGCGCTCCCTCCCTCTTCCCCAAGGTAGGATTCTCTTTCCTAGTCTGACATCTCTACTCCCCAACTGGTGTGACTGTCATCCCCTTTGCCCTTATCTAAGTTCAGTCTGCTTAAGGACAAAGCTCTATGGTGAGACTGAATGGATTTTCATCTTCGCTTCGTGATTGAAATGCTAGGGATTGGTCCCCCTTCCCTCGACTTCCATGTTTGCTACTTGTCTTTCATTCTTAATAGGCCTTATCGATCTTGTCTTCGAAACTTCCCGCCTCAAAGTTTTCTTCTTCCAATACTATTCTATATGTCCCTGACATTGCTTCCTTTATCGGAAGGAAACCTTCTATTCTGTCCCATTGTATTGGCTGGGTTGGCCCTACTGGCTCCATGCGAATAAGGATAATATCAAGATCCTGCAGTCTCCTCCTTCATTGTAGCTCTTCATCTAATTCCCTTTGCTTTCTCGCCTCCCTTCTAATTCCTCCTCCTCTTGTCTTCGTTCTTCTCTCCTCACTCTTGCCATCCTTTCTTCACCACTGCATCATTTTGTCCCTCAATTTCTGCACTTCCTCTTCTTCTCTCTGCCTTTTTCTTTTATCCCTATTTCTATTGCTCTCTGTCTATTGTCATATTTTCTTTGCTCTTCTGCCCGCCCCTCTTTTTTATCTTGCTCCTCCTGATACATCTGTTCTCGTCGCTCTCTGCTCTTTCTTTTATGCTCGTCTTCCTTCAGTCTCTTCTCTTGTTCCCTGTCTTTTCTATCCTGTTCGTCCTTATCTTCTCTTTGCCTGTGTCTGATACAATATCTGATATTGGGCAAATCCTTCTCTCCTTTGTGTGCTGTATGGTGGAGGATAAGCTGTCCCTCGATGCTTTTCCCATCTAGCTTGAGTAATATCTATCCTTCCATCCATTCATTCTGTTCAAGCGTTACCTTGTCAGCTTTATCCTTCTCTCCTTTCCATTTCTTAATCTCTCTTTCTATTTCTGTCGATGCATTCAATCGCTCACTCTTCTCTTCTTTGTCTTGTATGATCTTAAAGATCTTCTCCTTTCTTTTATTCTCCTCTGGACTATCATCACTACTATAAGTGGGCGGTTCATATATTGTATTACTATACCCCGTCACCGCTTTCAGTTCCTTTAAAGTATACAACACTACTTCTCCTGCGCTAGCGCCTTTCACTTCAGGTGAGGTAAAGGGAGCTGAAGGCTCAACACCTTCCTCCTCACACTAGCTAAGCAGCCACTCCTCAGGTGGCGGATTTTCCCTCTCTTCCTGGTACATTTTCCAGAGCTCTAGGATTGCTAATCTCTTCTCTAATTTCTCTCCCGTGTACGCAGTGTGCAAGTATGTGGTCATGTGTTGCGTTACCGTTTTTGACAGTGATCCCCCTTGTGGCCATGTCATGAATATCTTATCTGCCGTGACTTTCACCCATTCCGCACTCTACTGTTTGAGCTTGGGCATGTGCTTTGGCAGTGTCTTGCATAAATGTATCAGAGGAGTATTTACCATTATGACAAGCCTTCATTGACTGTCAATACATTCCAGACTTTATAAAATAGTCTCACCACTTTTTCAATACTTTTTAAAACAACAAACATGAGCGCACACCAGCAATCGCTGCTCAAGCCTCTACTTTTTCAATTTGCTATGTTTATCTCTGGATTGGTACCAACCACTTCACTAGATAGTCACTGTAGCTCCTTGACTTCATCTCAATTCTTTTACAACTTTTATCGCTTTTTGCCAACTTTACTCAATACATAATACACAGACTGGTCGACTTTACACATTTAATAAAAACACCCTGTGATTACCTTTTTTCCTGTCGCCTCTATTTAAATCGATCACTGTGAAATATCGATCTTCCACTGTGATAATACACAATATCGTGTCACAGGGTTTAAAAAGGTCACCTTATGCGAACCTGTTTGCCCATTGCCTTTTTTACTGCCGTTGGAGTGTGAGACATTTTCTTCTAGACTCCCTTGAGTCAGGTCTCTTTCTAGGCGCTACTATCTCTTCACACGATATTTCATGTTGCTTAAAGTTATCACAACCCAGCCCCCTTAATTTGCCATTCCCCTTAGTCTACTCACCATTCGTTTGTTAATCAACTCAATGCCTTCAGTATTATCTCCTCCAACCAACTACTTTGCCTTCCTTCCGCAGAGTGCCTGTGGAAACCGGGCAGGGATTTAGTCAAAGGGGGACGTGCCCACTGTCTCGGTTGTTCTTGCAAGGTTTTTATTCGGCGCTCTCCACAGGAAATCCTTGTTACGCTCACCTGGCTCCCACAGAGGCGTCGATCTGGACTGGACTGCTGCGGTCTCCACCAATGTGACGCGTAGGGCCGAGATGACGGACTGGACTGCCCACCTATCTTCGTTTGCTTGGCCCGTAGGAATATTCTTCTGCAAGTGGAGAAAGGAAATTAACCACCCGTGGAGTTGAGCGTAAATCCCCCCACCCCGCTGTTCTCCCCACTGATCACCTTGGATCTTCCCTCTTATAGTCTCACCTGATGATTTGAAAAGATGAGCTCTCCATCCTACATTGAGCGCAGGGGCGCGTAGATAACCAGTTGCTTCACTGGCTCGAAGGAATTGGTGAGTTCCAGGACAATATTGACTCCGATATTCCTGGCAAGATGCCGTAAGTATGTAGTTCGTAAGAGTTCAAATGCCTGACTTTCACTCTTGTCCGATTCCTTGCAGGTTACAGGGTGACCCTACTGAAGAGTTCCTCGTGGCAACCGGTAATGTTCTGGTAAGGATTTGTATTAACCAACACAGTTCGATAAAATAATGTCCATATGTAACCTGTTGCTTTCTCCCTTATTCAGGTACTGAGAGAAAGTATGAAGTCTCGGGGAATAATGCCTCCGGCGGTAAAATCAGGTAAGTCTTTTGTGGTGAGGAGGGTTCCCCTTGTTAGTCCCTTGTTTCACCTTGTTGTCCTTTTGTTTCCCCTTAGGGGCCGGGGTTCGGCTAGGATGCAGTGGAAGCTGCGCCGACCCATGAAGAAGAATAGTACCCCAGTGGTAAAATCAGTACTATGGGGGGTATTCATCTGTGTATTCCCTTGGCTCACCTTGCTGTTCTTGCCTTCTCCTTAGGTTCCAGAGTGCGGCGGTAACATTCAGGAGGATGCGGTGAAATGTGAAGATGCTGCGAAGGCCGGTGAGTTCAGTGCGGCACTGCAGCAGGTGAGGCGACGCGCATAAAATAACTTCTTTCTTCCAGCTCGAAGGCGCGATGGATCAGGAATTCAAGTAAGGATCAAAGGTATTGCTCTTGTTCTAACCTTTTCTCCTTCTTTCTCCCTTTTTCTAGGAGCTCCAAACTCGAGGTGGGCGTGGCAGAAGACTGGATGCAGATTTGCTCTTCGGGCGTGGTTTAAATAGCCCCCAAAGTAGTCCCAGGTAAGTATTCCTCCCCAGCCCCACCCGAGTAAAAAACAGTCCCTAGGTAAAATAGTCCCTTCCAAGCCTCGTTTGGCTTGGAGCTCTTGCAGCATGGTCTGCATCAGGTAAGTTTGCAGCATGGTCTGCATCAGGTATGTTTTAATCTATGAGCCTGGCACTTATGGCACCAGGACTGACTCTCCATATGAGCCTGGCGCCATAGGCGCCAGGACTGCACCCAAATCGCCCTAGCGGGGGTTGTTGGGCTTGCTTGGGGTAACTTCATGCCTGATTCCGGGGTTGCTGGGCTTGGTCTAGGTCCCCGGGGGTAGGCATCTCCCCCCCAAGGCTCCTCCTAAAGTCATTCTTCCCTGTGGTTTCGGTTTGTCTGGGAAATTTCGGTGGAATTCTTTCACCAATCGGGGTGCATGAACGTGGTCACTAGGTTCCCATGACCTTTCCTGTGGTCCGTAACCTTTCCAGTCAATTAAATAAAAAAGTTTTGACTTTATCAGCTTGGAGTCCAGGATGTTCTTAACTTCAAATTCGGGTTCTCGGTCTACAAGGATGGGGTCTGGTGGCTTGGTTAGTCTTGTCGCTGGTTGTACTGGCTTCAAAAGAAACACATGAAAGACGGGATGAATTTGCATATATGCAAACAATGTTTTCAGGGAATTCTTTGGCCAGGATTGAGGCTGAAGGTAGTCCTTTTAAAGGAATAAAGTGGGCCATCTTGGAAAAAAGATCCACAATAACTAGAATGGTATTAAACCCATTACAAGGAGGTAGATGGGTAATAAAGTCAAACGATAAGATGTGCCATGGTATAGGCGGAATGTCTAAAGGTTGTAAGAGTCCAGCTGTTTTTTTCTTTTGACTTTTGTTTTGGGCGCAAATGCCACAAGACATCACAAATGATTTAATATCCTTTCGCCAGGTGGGCCACCAGAATTGTCTTTTAATTTTAGCTTCAGTTTTTGCAATACCTGAGTGCCCCTCCATTAGGGTATCATGATAACGGGAAATGACTAGCTCTTGTAGTTCCTTGTGTGGCAGAAATAGCCGCCCTTGGTAATAAGGCAGATCATTGGTGACAGAGTAGTCCGGGCCTTTCTTTACCCAGTCCTGCAGGGCTGTAGGATCAAAGAGTTGCTGGATCTTTACCTGAATGTCCTCTAGTGTCTGTAGAGTATTCATGCCAAGAATCCTTTGTTCGGAAATTATAGGTACTGGTTCTGGGTTCACTTCTGCCTCTCCCATCCCTATTCGGGATAAGGCGTAAGTTCCGGTGATCACAGTAATGGTATGCCTGGCACCGAGAAGATAGTGCCGCCAAGCCTTGAAGGCGGATTTAATGGCTAATAACTCCTTGTCGGTAACCGCATAATTTAACTCGGGTGCCGAGAACTTTCTGGACCAAAATGCTACTGGGTGAAGCTGGCCAGTTTCAGGGTCCTTTTGAGACAGGACAGCTCCCATGGTTAGACTGGATGCATCAGTTTCCACTATGTATGGAAGTTCAGGGCGCGGGTGCTTTAACACAGGTGCAGACGTGAATTTCGCTTTCAGCTCTTGGAATGCATTTTCAGCTTCTTCAGTCCACATAAAGCGTTTATTTTTTCCCAAGAGTGCTGTGATGGGATGTACGACATGTGAAAAATCTGGGATGAATCAGCGGTAGAAATTGGCAAAGCCGAGCCTGCTTTGTACTCCTTTAACTGAACTTGGTTATGGCCACTTAAGGATTGCGTCCACCTTTCGTGAGTCCATTCGGACTCCCTTTGGGGTCAGGATAAACCCAAGGAATTCAACTTCTGTGGCATGAAAAACGCATTTTTCTAGTTTTGCATATAGTTTGTGCTGGTGCAATTTCTCAAGGACTGCTCCGACGTGCTTCACATGGTCAGACAGGTGTCCGGTCAAATGGTCGAAAATAAAAATGGAATGACCATTTGATCAAAGTAAAATGGTCGAAAAAAAATGTTGAATTTTTTTATTTATTTATTTATATATATTTTTGTTAGTTTTGGTTGGTTAAAAAATATTTTTAATAAAGAAAAATGGGGGTTGGCGGGGGGAACCCCCCCATAAAATAAAATTAAAAAAAAAAATTCGACCTTTTTTTTCCGACCATTGGATCATTGGTCATTCGATCATTTGGTTTTCGACCAAATGACTGGTAACCGGTCAGATACTGACAAGGAGTATACTAGAATATCATCGATATACACGACAACACAAACGTCAATGAGTTCACGAAGGACATTGTTCATGAAGTATTGGAAGGCTGCTGGTGCATTGCACAACCCGAAAGGCATCACCTGGTATTCGAATAACCCATACTTCCATTTGTCGCCCTCTTTTACACGTACCAGATGGTATGCCCCCCGGAGATCTAATTTAGTGTATATATAGGCGTCCTTCACTTAGTCTAGTAGTTCAGGGATCAGAGGCAACGGGTATCGGTTCTT
The DNA here is from genome assembly GCF_040938575.1 of Ambystoma mexicanum. Lineage (NCBI taxonomy): Eukaryota > Metazoa > Chordata > Amphibia > Caudata > Ambystomatidae > Ambystoma > Ambystoma mexicanum. The sequence goes on along the minus strand of NC_090927.1, from coordinate 684,477,669 downwards.
AACAGTTATCTGGTTCAATGCGCGGTAGTCTATGCACGTTCTGAGGTCTCTTTCCTTTTTGGGTACGAAGAACAAAGCTGAAGATGCAGGGGACTTGGATGGGCGAATAAAGCCATTGGCAAGGTACTGGTCTAAGTATTGTCGTAGGTGAAGGTTCTCAGGTTCCGTAAGGGCATAGTTCCTGCTACAAGGGGGTTGTGCACCAGGTATGAGATCGATTTGACAATCGTACGATCTGTGAGGATGTAAGGTGTTTGCCTGTTCCGTTTGGAAGACATCCTGGAATTCTTGGTATTCTGGAGGTAGTTGCATGACTGCTGTGGTTACTGTGGCCAGGCCTGCTTTCTGATTTTTCTTTGGGTAACAGGTTTGTGCACAATCCGGGAAGGTTATTCTCTTCTCTCGCCAATCAATACAAGGATTATATGTTTCCAACCAAGGTAAACCCAGTATTATTTGAAACTGTGGGGCTTTGATTAGATCAAACACAATAGTCTCTCGATGCCCATCCTGACCCAATAGTGTCATCTCTGCGGTGGAATGAGTTACAGGCCCAGAGGCAATTTCAGTTCCATTGACTGTGGTGATGACATTGAGGTGGTTTTTCAGCAGAGAGGTAGATTCATCCTGGAAGCCAATTCATAGTCCACATAGTTTCCTATGGCCCCGCTATCAATGTATGCCCTTACTGCGTGCATACGCGATGGCTGCCCTGGATCTACGAGGACCATTGGTATGATGAAATGCAAGGTCTGAGTATCCTTCTTCAAGCTCGGCAAGCGGACCTCTACGCTTGTTGGGCGTGGTCGTTTCCCAAGTCTGACTCCATATGGCTTTTATCAGCAGCTCCTACCACCTTCTTGGGTGGTTTTACAGGGCAATCCCGTAGAAAATGTCCAGAAGTTCCACAATATAGACACAATTGCATTTGCCGTCTCCTTTCTCTTTCCTTCTTGGTTAAGGGTCCTTTAACCCCTCCGATTTGCATGGGTTTTGTAGCATCTGCTCCTTTGGGGTTAGCGTGGGTTTTGACCAACACCCGATTCTCAAACTTGGCTCGATCAGCCTTTCTGTTCTGATGTCTGTGATCTAACTGGACCACTAAGTCTATATATTCAGCGCAGTCTTGAGGTGGGTTCACGACTTGAGCCAAGACATCCTTGAGTTCTCCTCGAAGCCCTCGATGAAATAACGTGATTCGTTTTACCTCAGGCCATCCAGTTTCCACTATTAACCTATTAAAGTTTGCGATGTAGGATTGAAGGTCCTGGTTACCCTGTTGTAGGGACAAAAGTTTGTTATCCAGGGCCTGTCCTTGGGAGTGCCGGGCAAATAGTCTTTCCATGCTAATTTGAAAGCCCTGAACATCCCGAAGAATTGGGTCATCCTGAGTAACTAGTGGAATTGACCAATCAGCTGCACTGCCTCTGAGATATGACAATAGAAAGGCTACCTTGGCTTGATCGTTTGGGAAGGCTCCAGGTCTGCATAAAAAGTGCAAGCGGCATTGGTTCATAAACACGGCGAATCTTTTGGGATCTCCGGCAAAGCGTTCGGGTGGGGCTAATGGAATATGTCCTGGTAGGTTTATTTGCACAGGGTTACTCGATAACACAGGAGCTGAATTTCCCCCGGAACCAGGTAGGGGTGCTTGTCCAGCCTGGCTTTGCAATAGTTGCCTAGCAAGATCATCAGTTCGTTCCTTTGACAAAATCAGTTCTCTCCTAAGAGCATTGGTTTCTTGACGGGCGGAATGCACTTCAGCCCTCAGTTCCCCTAGTAATTGGGCCAATTGGTCAGTCTCTGAGGTATCCATAACGCCCGGGTGGGAATTTGTGGGTAGGCTTCGCGTTCTGTTACGCTCACCTGGCTCCCACAGAGGCGTCAATCTGGACTGGACTGCTGCGGTCTCCACCAATGTGACGCGTAGGGCCGAGATGACAGACTGGACTGGCCCACCTAGCTTCGTTTGCTTGGCCCGTAGGAATATTCTTCTGCAAGTGGAGAAAGGGAATTAACCACCCATGGAGTTGAGCATAAATCCCCCACCCCGCTGTTCTCCCCACTGATCACCTTGGATATTCCCTCTTATAGTCTCACCTGATGATTTGAAAAGATGAGCTCTCCATCCTGTATTGAGCGCAGGGGCGCGTAGATAACCAGTTGCTTCACTGGCTCGAAGGAATTGGTGAGTTCCAGGACAATATTGACTCCGATATTCCCGGCAAGACGCCGTAAGTATGTAGTTCGTAAGAGTTCAAATGCCTGACTTTCACTCTTGTCCGATTCCTTGCAGGTTGCAGCTTGACCCTACTGAAGAGTTCCTCGTGGCAACTGGTAATGTTCTGGTAAGGATTTGTATTATCCAACACAGTTCCATAAAATAATGTCCATATGTAACCTGTTGCTGTCTCCCTTATTCAGGTGCTGAGAGAAAGTATGAAGGCTCGCGGAATAATGCCTCCGGCGGTAAAATCAGGTAAGTCTTTTGTGGTGAGGAGGGTTCCCCTTGTTAGTCCCTTGTTTCACCTTGCTGTCCTTTTGTTTCCCCTTAGGGGCCGGGGTTCGGCTAGGATGCAGTGGAAGCTGCGCCGACCCGTGAAGAAGAATTGTACCCCCGGTGGTAAAATCAGGTAAGTCTATGGGGGGTATTCCTCTGTGTATTCCCTTGGCTCACCTTGCTGTTCTTGTCTTATCCTTAGGTGCCAGAGTGCGGCGGTAACATGCAGGAGGATGCAGTGAAATGTGAAGATGCTGCGAAGGCCGGTGAGCTCAGCGCGGCCCTGCAGCAGGCGAGGCGATGGGCATAAAATAACTTCTTTCCTCCAGCTCGAAGGCGCGATGGATCGGGAATTCAGGTAAGGATCAAAGGTATTGCTCTTGTTCTAACCTTTTCTCCTTCTTTCTCCCTTTTTCTAGGAGCTCCAAACTCGAGGCGGGCGTGGCAGAAGACTGGATGCAGATTTGCAGGCACGATGAGCGTTACGCTGCTGGATGCAGAATAACGCGAAGCGTGTGCTGCTCTTCGGGCGTGGTTTAAATAGCCTCCAAAGTAGTCCCAGGTAAGTATTCCTCCCCAGCCCCACCCGAGTAGAAAATAGTCCCTAGGTAAAATAGTCCCTTCCAAGCCTCGTTTGGCTTGGAGCTCTTGCAGCATGGTCTGCATCAGGTAAGTTTGCAGCATGGTCTGTATCAGGTAAGTTTTAATCTATGAGCCTGGCGCTTATGACGCCAGGACTGACTCTCCATATGAGCCTGGCGCCATGGGCGCCAGGACTGCACCCAAATAGCCCCTAACGGGGGGTGTTGGGCTTGCTTGGGGTAACTTGATGCCTGCTTCCGGGGTTGCTGGACTTGGTCTGGGTCCCTGGGGGTAGGGATCATGACAATCCTGTGAACTTCCGGATTAATGGCAGAGGATGCCCGATCGTTTGAAATACTGGAGCTGAACTTGTTTGGATATTTTAAACCACACGACACTGCTACCATGTGAACTTAAGGCCCTTTGGGTAGTGTGTCATGCAGTGGATGGGAAGCAGAGTAACTCTTACACCAAATAACGGAACCAACTCAGGAAGATGGCAACGTGTTTCTGTTTTAATATCAATTGTCTAAAACAGAGAGTTACAATGGACATCAACGGATATCAAATGACGTCACACAAGCTTTTGGCACATCATACAAAAAATTACATTTATATAGTGAAAATTCGTCATATGTGACTGACGTCATACTATGTAGTAAATAAAAAAAAAACTATGAGGGATTGTGATGTGTTCAAGGGGAACATCTAAGTATACTTTCTATAAGGGGTTGGGTTGTGATTTCATCTCTAGTGTCAGTTGGACAACTTATGTCCACCCCTAGTGCAAGTCATCTTCAACACTTATTAAGTACACGATATACCAAGGCCCTTTGTTTTTTATCTCTTGCGGGAACAAAGCCGCAGACGAAGAAGCCAAAAGAGTTTCATATTCTCTACACATTTCGAGTTTAGATACTTAGAATGTTAAAGAAAAAGTAGTCACAACCAAGTTAGTGAAAGAGGGGTTTAATAAATTATCGATAACCCAACTAATGGAGATTCAAGACATGCAAATCGGTGGGTTACATAGCCCTCTGACCAAGACAGAAAGAGAGAAAAGAAGACAGCAACAACTCTGCTTATAAATTGGTAAAGCAGGTAATTTCCTCCACGATTGTCCGGTGAAACCTCCCAAGAAAATGGTGAGGAAGAAGAAGTACATGACTCGGAAACTTCAATGCCGGCAAGCGTAGGGGCCCACTTGTCAAGCGAGAAAAAACAAGAAAAAGGAATGCGTACAGACCTCTCACCTAGTCCTTCTGGTACATTTGGTGAATCACAAGCAGCTGTCAAAGATACATGCCTTGGAGGCATACATTGACAGTGGGACAGTGGGAAACTACATCGACCAAGATCTGGTGATCCGAATAGGCCTTCCTCTTCAACAAAAGTAGAAATCGGAAAATGTCACTGCAGTGGATGGATCTCAGTTATCATCCAGCCCGGTGACACAGTACACCGAGAAAGTCAAGCTTCTGTTGCAGGACGGACATCAAGAGGACATTACCTTTGATCTCATAGGTGCTATTGGGAATGCCTTGCCTGGAGACCCATAACCCTAGGATCGACTGTCGAAAACAAGTTCTGACCTTTTCTCAAGACCGTGCCGACACCTGTTACAACAAAGACGTCATCAACCCGAAACCCGAGAAAGGTATCGTGCTGGGCCTCACGGGCTCTTTACCACCTGAATATCTAGATTACCAGGATGTCTTTCAAAATGAACAAGCCAAAGTTTTGCCCTCGCATAGACCCTACGATTGCCAAATTGACCTTGTGTCCAGAGCCCAAAATCCCTGCAGCCGGATTTACGCTCTAACTGAGCAAGAAAACCAACATCTTAAAACCTACCTGGACCACCATCTGGCAAACGGCTTTATCCGCCCATCCAAGTCCCCTGCTTCCTCGCCCCTCTTCTTCGTACCTAAGAAGGAGGGGAACTTAAGGACCTGTATTGATTACAGAGCAATCAATCAGATCACAGTAAAGAAAAGATACCCCTTACCACTCATACTAGAGCTCCTGGATCAGATGAAACATGCTCAGATTTATACAAAGTTGGATTTGCGAGGGGCCTACCATCTTGTGAGAGTCAAAAAAGGAGACGAGTGGAAGACGGCTTTTAGCATGAAGTATGGCCTCTTCGAATACCAGGTCATGCCTTTTGGGTTATGTAACACCCCTGCAGCGTTCCAATTCTTTATGAATGACGTGCTCCGTGAGTTATTGGACGTTTGCGCATTTGTCTACATAGATGACATTCTCATCTACTCAAATTCCATGGAAGAACATGTCGGTCATGTCCAAGCAGTCTTAGAGAAAGTTCGACAACACCAGTTGTATGCCAAACTGGAAAAAAAAAATCCATGTGACCGAAGCCGAGTTTCTCGGTTTCATGCTCACTCCACAGGGCGTACATATGGACACTCAGAAATTGGACGCAATTCTCCAATGGCCCTCACCAACATCCACGAAAGGAGTACAAAGTGTGATCAGCTTTGTTAATTTCTAGCGCCGATTTATACCTAGGTTCTCACAAATTGTTCACCCAATCACTTCCTTGCTCGGGAAGATCAAGAAATTCCATTGGTCCACAGAAGCTGAAGAAGCCTTTCAGAAGCTGAAACTTGCATTTACCACAGCACCAGTTCTTCGACACCCTCGACCAGATCTGCCATACGTGGTTGAAACAGACGCTTCAAACATAGCCATGGGAGCGGTGTTGTCCCAGAGGGACCCGAAAGAGGACAGTTACATCCCGTCGCATTCTGGTCCCGCAAATGTTCTGTTCCCCAATTGAACTACGCGATCACGGATAAAGAACTATTGGCGATCAAGGCAGCATTCAAGGCACGGCGACACTATCTTCTTAGGGCAAGAAACACAGTCACCGTTATCACGGACCACCGTAACTTACAATACTTGAAGACTGCCAAGGCACAATCCTTGTGCCAACTTCGTTTGGTGCTCTTTTTCGCAGAATACGACTTTATTATCACCTATAGATCTGGAGTACGAAATTTGAAAATGGGAAAGCAGACACACTATCACGTATAAGTGAAGAAAAAGAGGCCTTTACAACTTCTGATCCCGTGGCCATCATTCCCGAAGAACGAATCCAAACCACGATCACTGCTACCACGTTTATAGATGACTTAAAAACCAGTTTGCAATCCCAGATGGATCAGACAACAGAACAGGAATGGCTTTTAAAGGGAGACCGGTATACCATCGAAAACAATCTACCATATTTTCAAGGTGGTTCACGGTTCAAGGTGAAGAACAAGTGCAATGAGTAGTAGGATGGCACGGAAGATGGATGCCTATTTTCTTGTGCATAATATATGCTTGCATGATTTTTCTCTTTGTCTTTCTCTTCCTCATCTTTCACATTCTCTATAATGTTGGAATTTCTGCTGTGGGAGAGGTTCATTTGGCTCTCCCAACTATGAGATCTACTTTTGATTTGCTTCTTTAGTATTAAACAACCTTTGGGAGACACAGGAGAAATGCAGAGGAAGATAGTGAGGGGATAAAAACCTTCTCGATAATGCAGCACATTTGGGGAATAACATGTGGTATCAGCACATGAGAAATAACCTGGGTGGTTTCTTGTGTACGCAAGATGCTTGTGTAGCCTGCAACAGGACAGGATGAGGTAGTCATTGAAGAAATGAAGAAAATGAATTTTCCTGATGTGACAGAAATAGCTGGATCACCTGGATGTTGGGAGCAAACTCAAGCCTTAGTCTATGGACGAGTGAAATCCAAGAAGGGATGTGAAGAAGGGCTGATGTCCTGGGCAGCTCATCTACTGAATCCAGAGTATGTACAAGAGGTACAGAGAGTAAATGAAGGGTGTTTGAAGTCGTGGGCTAAGCATGCCAAACTGCTGACATGAGTAGAAGATGAATCAGGTCCCATGACTGTAATGCCGTTGGCTAATGCAATATTGTGCTTCCAAAGATATGGAAAGAAGCATGTGGGAGACAACAAGGACTGTAGAACTACAGTTGGTGTTTCCAGGATGGGAGCAGGGGCAGCCGTCCTGATGGATCGATATTGGGCTTGTGGGTTTAGAGCCTAAATGAAGTTGCCCGAGGATTGGGGAGGAACATGCTCCTTGGTGCTCATTCATGTTCCAGCATTAGGGATTCCTCAGAGCAACCTGAAAAATGGAGAATTTCCAAAAGCAGATGCCCATCTGAGTAAGAGAAGATCGCTTGAGTTTCTCAATTGGACCAAGAGAGAGAATTACTTCTCAGCCAAATCAATAGAAGAATATGATGCCATTCCTTATGAGCACAGGTTGTTCAGCAAGACGGCTTAAATCTTCACGATTGTCTTCCTGCCTGGGATCCAAACGATGGCCAACGCCAAATGGTTGCAATCAGAAGATGCTCCTGCAGACAATCAATATCACCTTGAAGCGATTCAATGCTATCAAAGAAAAGCTGAGAACCATACAATTAAAGACCCTGCAAAATAGATATGTCCTTGACATGATCACAGCCATGGAAGAAGGAGTTTGTGCCAACATCGGGCCCTCATGTTGCACATTTATTTCTTCTCATGATGACGTGAATGGGACCCTGACAGAGGCCATAACGTTGTTAACAAACCTGCCTAACAAGATGGAAGAAGAGACTGAGGACATTACGGATTACAGTTGGTTTGCCTCCATATTCTCACAGATTCTGCAGTTGGTGGTAAATATATTTAAGGTCCTTGGAGCTATATTGGTCATGTTGATGTTTGGATTCTGTGTGATCAGGATAATAATTGCACAATGGAAGAAGACAGCAATGAAGGCAGTAGGAATGAAGATCATTGTCTATGTCGAATCAAGATTTGGACCCAAGGAATTGACGGATAAAGATGTCAGAAAATACATGTAGCACCTAAAGGAACAACGCTCCTGTATCCCAAGAATCACATGAAGTATGTGGGATGATGGGCTTATTGTAATCCGAATGGACAGTGCAACTACATGACCTGGATTGTAGACAAACATGTTAATTTCGGCAGGCACCCTGAGGGGGTGATGAAGATTTGGACTCTGAAGAAGCACTTCTTCAAAAGAAAATATCAAGATGTGGAAACCATTGAAGAGGTGGTCGAGGACCCGACCAGAGGGCGGAATGTAGAGGAGCAGCTGCATACCTCTGCAGGAAATCCCGCCCCCCCTGCCTCCTATCTGTTGGAAGTCGGAGACTGCGCCATTTTTGACACCAGCAGTTGTGCCAATACCACAGCAAGTATTTGAGAAAATGTATCCTCTGAGAAAACCCTATCGAATGTATCCCAGAAGAGATGATAATCTGAGGGAGGAACTCGCTGAAGGAATATGAAAAAGAGTGGAAGAGAAGCTAGTGATGTCACAAAAGATGAGCGTGACGCACTGAGAATACTTGCTGAAGAAAATGCATGGATCTTACAGAACTGATGACGAAGTTAAGAATTTAGTAAACTTTCATATGCAGGAAATAAGATTGCATATATGCAAAGTGCTACAGAAATGCAACCGTTCAATGATCGTGCAGACCCTGAAATGAAAGTAGACTAAGTAATCATAGAAGCTGGCTACATGTAGTGAATAGACTGCAGGCAAAACCGCCATTGTATAGAAGCTGGACATCGGTGTCAGGAATTTTAGTATGGTGAATCCCATGGAGAGGAAAATCTTACAATTGTGTTGCAGCAAGAATAAGCTGAGATCGTAGAAGGGCCTGGCGAGGCTGTCTGGTCTGGCATCAAAACAGAAGTAGCCAAGATCGGTTATCTATTCGTGAAAGCAATAACCGTTAGAGGGATGAATCATCCCTTATCAAGGGGCAAAGAAAGAACACCAAGTGTGCCAAGTTTTATTCATTTAAGATGTTTAAATGCTGCAGAATAGATCAGAATCATGGTCTCCTGTCACGTGAGCTGAGGATGGAAATAGAGTTGAGCTTGGAGTCCTAGAACAGCAGCAGTGAAAGCCTGTACTCCCATATATTCCCACAAAGTTACTTTGCAAGGCCAAGTTCAAAAACAATCTGCATGGCAGAAAGCATGGGTGATGAGAGATGTTGGGCTAATTGGGTGGGGAGGTAAAGTTAAGTCCACCTCCTGGCACCTGGGTATGATCTTACGCGCTGCTAAGTGAACCGAATGTTCCAGACAAGGCACGAGCATGCCTACCAATTGTAGAGGGCCGTATAACGAAGGGCCATGTAGTTTGAGGGCCAATGATAAACAGTGTTGAAGATGACATGTTTTAGAGGTAGGCATAAGTGGTCCATCTTATAGTAGCCAGCCAATCACAATCCCAGTCCTTATAGAAAATATACTTAGATGCTCCCCTTGAACCTATCACCATCCCTCGTAGGTTTTTCTTATTTGCCACGTACTATGGCTTCACTGCTGATGTATATTTTGCATATAAGGATGTTTTTATGGGAAATTTATCAAGCACTGAACGAACGTCTGTTGATGTCCGTTGTAACCTCCCTGTTTTAGATAATTGTTAATAAAACAGCAACCTTTGCCATGTTCCTGAGTTGGTGCGATTATTTGGACTCAGTCTTATTCTGCAAACCCCATCCATTGCATGCACGATACTAAAGAACCATAAATTCAGACCATAGTCATCATGAGCAGGACGAAATCCAGACAATGAACGGATTCTGGGTCTGCGCCATCACTTTCCTTTTGTTGACAGCAGTGCCTTTCTTAGGCAATTGCAGCTTCAATTGGGTATTTCCATCAGAATGAGCCTTGTGCAGCTCCAATTAACTCGAAAATGTGAGTCTGCTTACAAGAGAATTAAAGTGTCTTAAACAAAAGTTTTCTTTTAAAGATTAGTTTATGCCCATGACGTCCAATACCTTGACATGCAAAACAGGGGTTACTTTTTTGTGGCTATCAAATGTTTTGAGCATCATGCATTAAAGCAAGCTGAACGTTTGTGACAATCTCCACACGTAGTGACTTTTTCCACACAATTTATTTTAGAAAGGGGATCTTGTTCCTTGTGACATAGAATAAAAAGCAACATGCTTTTTATGCCATGCCATATTTTCATTCATTTGTATGGTGGAGAAGGGACATGGAACGTAATTGCCTTTTTCATCAACCCCAAACTCTGTAATACAAAGTCACAAGCATTTACACCAGGATGACATTGTAATGCCAGCACAAATGTTTTGGATTCCTATGGAATCTGACTGCTTTTTACACTAGCTAAAAGCAAGCAGATTCCAAAGGAGTCAAATGCTAACAATGACTGCCTTGATTAAATGGCAGGCAGCATTTATTCAATTTGCCCTACCAAGTGAAAAGACTAAGGCATACAGGTGAAATTATACCTGCATTTACACATTTGTTTTGCACTACTTAGAGTAAATGACTAAAATTGCATACAGGAGACCTGCTTGCAGGTAAGGGCAAATGTAACAGGTCGCCTCCATGCAATTTATATTTTTAAGTAAAAGCACTGCCTGCCTTTTCATAAGGGGCTGAAAGCACAGTGCCGTACAATGGATTTTTCAGTCAATCATTATTTTCCATTTAGGATGTAGAAAATAAAGGTATAATAATATTATTTTGGCTTGATATGTTTCTATGTGTATTTACGTATTGCTAGGTTGCTTTACTATGGGATATACGCATGTTTCCAGTAAATACTATAAGACAGTAATACTGCAGTCCTTGAAAGCCAAAGCTCAGAAGGTATGTTTTCAAGTGCCTAATTTGCAGAGGGGATTAAAATCCCAGGTTCTCTGCTTAAACCAAGTGTGTAATCTCACTGTGATTGAGCTGGACAAAGTAGGGTCCTTAAAATTGATTAAGTTCACGCTATAAAAAAAACCTGCCATACAGTGGGGCAGAGGTAATGATTTTAGGGATACAATGCTGTCTCCTTGTGCTCCACAATTAGTAGCCCCAGAGGCTGTGACCTAGAACTGTGTTACTATTGCAGTGACCATCCCTCAGTTCCCATTTCACTTAATTGGACAGGCAGAAATAGGGTGTCACCTGCAAGTCGCTGCACCAGAGGTTATAGCATGCAGGCTGACATTCATTTTCTGGCGATTTTCTACCAGTCTCCGAAGTTGCGTTAGATGTTCAGATTGCTGCCTCAAACGAGAATTAGTTAAGCTTTTTGGTATGTCCAGGACTTATTGAGCTTTGCACAACTCATCACCCCCCACTTTCACGGTTTCTTGGAATTTCAAGATCTGTATGCGGTCGGCATGGGGACTAACACAGGGCATAGCATGGATGCTTTGCTGCAATTGTGATTGGTTATTTATAATGCGCTTAATACCCAGAGGTTTCTAAGCGCCGACCTGGGGATCAAACCTGTGTTGCTCTATGCCATCTTGTTTCCAAGGCGAGCACGTTGCCCCTAAGCTATCCTCCCGAGACAATGTTGTGTGCAGATCTGAAAAGATAAGGCTGTCTGCAGTGGGTAAGTTTAAGCTATTTTGTGACTTGTCTAGAACAGTGTTTAATTTGCACTCCAGGTTATTAACGTAAATTGTGTGGTTGACATGGAGCCTAAGGAGAGTGGAGAGTTGTGCTCGTGTATCTCTGGTGGGTTAGTGTGCTGTTTGGGAAGTGTAGTGTAGATATTTTTGTTTGCTTATTGTACGTTCCATTGTGTAACCTATGTTGTTTTGCTTTTGGAGTTGTGTGTTGAGATGCGTTGTTAGGCTGGGGATGCTCTGTCAGGTGACAGCATGCCATGACACCCCCGAAGTTACGGTCTACTTGCACCCCTTACCTTCCTTGCTTTGAAGTCTAGGCCACCATGTGGCTCCCCATGCTGCCTGACTTGTTTGACGCCATTCACCCTATCCTCCCGCCACCCTGTACAGCTGTACCCCTCCTCTGTTCCCCTCTGTATCCTACCCACTCTGTATATCTGTTCTGTTCTTACCTCTGAAAAGTGCTTTGTTATGCATCTGGACTGTTGCATACCTCTGTAAAGCGCTCTGTGTGTATCTGTATTGTTGTACACCTCTGTAAAGTTCTCCATTGTTTCTCAAAGGAAGGTCTGTGCTCAATAAATACCATGATAATAATAATCATGAAATGGACAGACTCCCTTAGCGCGACCATCCCCAGTATTCAAGACCCTCTCTATTTCAAACTGGCTAATGTATCTGCCAGATATGCCAGAGTGATGCAGTCGTTTTTGTAACTAATGTTCAAACAGCTACAACATAACCACCTAAAGAAGGACTCCCAACCAGATTCTCTACCATGAAGATTACACTCGCACATGCAACAAAAACGAGTAGAGTCGAGTTTGATGTTCTGTATTGCTTGCACATCTTCAGAACTCCCCTTTTTGGATCTGTTCATTTCATGCTTACTGTTTTTGTTTGTGTAACGGTAAAGTAAGTTCATTCACAGGGGCCACAATGGCAATTCTGAGGCATCTCCTGGGCAATCGCAATGGTGTTTCTCTCTCGGCTTCCTTGCTTTTTTTGGTGCTTACTCTGTATGTGGCGCATTCAAATGTTATTGCAAAATGAGGAGTAACTGATGTGCAAAATAAAAACTGGTTGGCACAGGTGTCAGAGGAGTTCTCTGCGGTCCTCCGTTGTTCCCAGTAGACAAATTGCTTTTTTTTTTACTGTGTTTCTTCGTATGTTTGTAGGTATGTATGGGATTTATAAAGTGCAAACCTAGCTGGAAATCTAGCTGAGATTATATGGGGGTGGCACCCAGGCAGTTACAGGTACAGAGCAGGTGCAGTAGAAGATGTGGCGAATCCGAAGATGTCGACAGTTGTTCCCCATGGAAAGCCCCTTCTTTCTGTGTCAGAGAAGGGCGGTCTGTGCCGGATTGTTCCTGTAAAGGTAATATGAAGGGTGAAGTCCTTATGAAAGGAAGATCTTTGCTTTACAATCACGTTGACCATATAGAGTCCACATCTACCAATGAGATGACATACCTTCCAGCTTGAACGCCCCTTTTGGTTCAACACCTTTTTCTCCTGTTGGCTCTGGATATTACCCCACAGTAAACAACTTTCAATCTGTAAAGAAATCGCCTCATTCTTTTCTACCTCACATGTTAAAAGGACCTGGTAACTTCAACATGAATCCTTGTGACTGTCTAACATATCATCTTTGTGACGTTAAAGCTACCAAAATTATAGAACCAAACCTCCGCAGTCATACCAGTTTTCCTGTCCATAGGTATGAAGAAGGAGGACAGGACCTTAATATATCGACAAGGAGAAACCATATTCCAGCATGGATGATAGGTCGTACTGAGACAAGTAGGAGACCCTGATTAATGCAGAGTAATTCCAACATTCAGTATGCACAGTCTATTCTTTCCACGCATGTTATTGGTTCAAGACTGTTGAAAACCAGTGCTGCATAATCAGGCAGGGTTCTTTCTGCTCCCGACATTGGTCAGGACAGCCGTTGGGAACAAGCTGCAGTGCAGAGATGGAGAGTACCTGGAGTCGCAGTCAGAGTTTGCTGTGTGAAGAAATCACAGAGGGTAACTGTTGGCAGAGGGGGAACCGAAGAGTAGATGAGGCACCAGTCAGACCCAAGAGCAAGCAGCAGGAGAAATCCACTTTTGTAAAGGGCGTAGAAGTCGCCATAGGAAACCGGTGAGCCCATAGCAGGGAGGCGGGATTCCGGGACTCTTCATGACATTTACCGTTAGAAAACAGGGAAATGCAAAGTAAAGCTAGTAAGCCCATTGAAGGGTGATGGGAAGCCAGGGCACTACATGGGTGAAAAGGGAAATAGTAAAGCCGGGTCTGGGACACCATTCATAACCAGAAGAGGAGGCTACATTTTGTACGAGATTAGTGGCATTTTTCTGTGCAACATATAATGAGAGACTGAACGAGATATGTGGAACTGTGTATATTTGAAGGAAAAAGAACACAGTATTGGTTTGAACATAAATGACCTGGCAGGGGAGCATACCAGGCAAAAACAAGTGTGAATATTGAAACACACTTCAAAAAACATGGCTCGATAAGCCAACGCTGAAAATATAACTTCATGGATAAAGGGAAAAGTAACTGCATACAAGTCCTGGCAGGAGAGTACACTAGCAAACAGTAAGTATTTGAAAGTAATTGCATACAAGTCCTGGCAGGAAAATATACCAGACAGAGTCAAGTGTTTGAAAACCGTCAAGATAAGTGTTTGAAAGACTGTATTGAAATCCTGGAAGGAGAGTATACCAAGAAAAGTCAAGTGTGTGTCATAAGTTACAATAAGAGAAGAGCCAAAAGGAAGATACTTGCCTTGAGGGTTTTGAATTGTTGTACATGTGAAAAAGAGCCTGGTAGGGGAGTATACCAAGTGACCTGAGAGTCTGGGACACACACACCTAAATTGTAATGCAGTGAAAAGAGAATCTCAAGGTTGAGACATACCCTTAGAATTGTGGACTTTCTTGAATGTGAAGAGGAACCTGCGGAAAGGAGCCATTCCCCCGAAAACTGTGAACAGCTCAGGAGGAGGAAGTTACCCTCTTGGGGTTGTAAGAAAGTTGATTATTCTTTGCTTGAACTTTTCATATTGATAAAAGGAATCTGGGGAAGCTAACCATTCCATGGAAATGTGAACATTGTCTACTTGGGACATTTTGGTTGGATTTATACCTTTGTGTTGGATCTGAACATTTGTGCACTTTATAAACCAGAGACAATACACTTTGCAACAGTGAGTTTGTTTTAGAGTGTCAGGGACAGGATAGGATTTTGGACACAGGACACATTTTTACTTTGAACATCTTGACAACGGATAGACACCTTAGTTTCAGTTGAGATAGGGACATACTTCCTAAATTAAGGTTAGCTAGGCATTTTCCAACGTGAACTGGGGTTACCGACCTAGCCCTTTAAGGCGAAGTAGCAATAGTTTGAGATGGATGGGGATGCAGAAGATACTCAAACATCAATATTCAAACTAACTCAGGAAGTTGGCAAATCACATCTGTTCTATTTTCAATTGTCTAAAACATGGAGTTACAACAAACATTGACAATTCTCTCAATCTTCTCGCTTAGCAAGTTTTATAAAAAAGCAGGTTATATAGTAAAAACTCATCACTATTAACGTCACCATATGTAGTAGACCTCAAAAACCTATTTAGGAAAGTGATAGGGTTAGAGGGAACATCTAGGTGTAGGTTCCATACTTGTTGAGAAGGTGATTGGGTCGCTAACATCAAATGGGGCAACTAAGCCCTCATACAGGTCACTATGAATGTCATCAAATACACAACGTCCCATTGGTTACACAAACTATAGGGCTCTTTATTACATGGCCCTCTATAATTAGTTGGCACCCTTGTATCCGGCACTACTTTTTCACATATGCCAGCAGCATGCAGGCTGGCATCCAGGTTCATCATCACTCTGCTGTCTGCCAGTCAATTAGCCCTTTGAAGATTGACCATGAGTGTGTTCTTCGTGCCTGGGAATAAGAGGAAGTATAGCATACTGTGTCTCCTGGAGTTAGCGTAGCACATCATGATTATCTATTTTCACCCATCCACATGACTGAAGACCATGTTTTAGAGTTCTGCTGCCTTTCGAATACTCATATTAAATGAACCTCTGACATCTTAATTGTTCTTGTGCATGTCCTCTTGAACAGGAGTTTGTTCTTTTCACACATTTGTAACTACTCTCTGATCATTCAGGCCCAGAGTGGCCTTGGCTTCTTGGTGCTGGCCCAGCCTCGCCTTTCTTTGCTTCACCTCTGTAATTCAATTGCTTTTCAACTGCGACACACTGGAAAAGCCTTTCTTTCTCTGGGTTCAGCTCTGCTAAAATGCGTAATGGAATCGTCCATAGTTCATTCACTCCTACATATATATATTGGCGCATGCTGCAATCTATTCACTACACAGCTAGCCTTAAGAATACTTTGTCTGCTTGTGTTTCTTGCATCTTGCATCTGTACATGTGTAAAAGGACTTGATATCTTCATCGTTTCTGTAACATAAACACCTTCATCTCAAACTCAAAACGTTTCTCATCCTTAACACTTTCTTAACGCCTATAGAATGTTTATGTTCTCTTCATCTCTTCCGGGTGCATCAGCCCTGCTCCGTGTGACCTCACCAATCTTCCAATTTGCTAATTTGTCCCACTTCTTCTGGAATTTCATTCAGATGGCCATCATATTGTCATGTATGGAGGTATGTTTTTTTCAATGGGAACCTTTCTTCCAGGATTCTCCTTGGTATTGGTATCTTCACTGGCACTGCACATATTTCACACTCTGGTTCCCAACATATAGGAAACATGGAAGCGGTGCTTGAGGTGGGGGTACCTGGCTCCTTCTTTACAAACCCCTTTTTGATTTAATAAAAGTTTGTAACCAAAACCATAAATACACTGTGCCCGCATCTCATTCCTGCCTCCTCACAAGGAGCTGATATGACTAGGGCCAGGATGGGAGGGAACGCGCTCCGGAAGAGAAGAAGTCGGGTTGAGAGGAGGAATCGGCCATAGGCGAGATAGATGTTCTTTCAAGAGGAAAGTCTTCAGGTCCTCCCTGAAGTGGAGGATAGAGTGGGCCAGTCTTTTTCTGCATTGGTAACTTGTTACAGACACAGTGAAAGGCCTGATTTCTGTGTTTCCCTTTTGCAGTTCCATGTGCTGCTCTGGCCTCTGGAGATGGTGCGTTTCTCGGCCAGGTAGAATGTTGTTTTAGTTGTGGCCACTTTGTAGGTGATGCAGGCTGTGTTGTCTTTGATGAAGGCATAAAGTAGTAGGCAGTGCAGGTCCTTGATGATAGAAGATGAATTGTTTTTATTCCTGTGATGGTGCATCCTGCAGCATGCTGGATGGCTTTCAGAGGGGGCAAGGTGGCATCTGGGATCCCGACAGTAGGGAGTTACCACTATCCAAAGGGGTGAAATCCAGGGCTTGGACAACTGTCCTGAAACTCGGACACAGTTTAAAGGCTTGACTTTGAGGAGGAAGGTCTTTCATTTAAATGAAAATTTCCTCCAGCAATTGTGTACAAAATAAAATCGGGTGCAGTTTTGCAATGCCCTTGCACATTCACATTTATTTTTGCACTTTTCCTACAATGATGGTAGAGTGCAAGAATAAAAATAAAATAGCAACAGAGGAACTGACTGTCCATTCCACTGACACACCTCGCCATGGGGAATCCACCCAAACATGCATTAGCTGTGCAAATGCAGTGCAGTGCTCCACAGTCTCCAAATAGCTCAGACACTCATGCACTAGCGAATCCAGGCTGAACTCGCCTCACACCTTTACACAGAACCACCACCAATAGATTCCAGGGCTGTGTTCCTAGAGGTGAAAGCTTAGCGACACAGTGAAACTCTTCTTAAGCCTTTGCAGTTCCCCTATATGAGATGTGAATTTCACTTGGCCACTTTATGGCATGTATCTCACTTTCAGGTTTGTGGCCAGCACACAGTGTCCGAAAGCATACTTGTTTTTCCAAAGATTATTGGTTTGGTTTCATTTTACGTGGACAGTAATGTGGAACACTGGAAGCAATCTAATGGAGAGCAGGTTCCTGGCTCCGAACATACAGCCACCAGAATTATTGTGACATGTGACATCTCTCAAAAGGCATGTGAAATCCTAAAACTTGATAGCATCAGGTGCATCCACAAAGATTAGTCATCCTGTTTTGTTACATGGTACTTCTACAAACATAACATCATACTGCACAACGAAACTGTGTCACACCAAATGAAATTCAGTCCATGGCAACTATAGCTGTGTTGTTTATACTTTTCCTGTGCCTCACATATTTTCTGAATTTGCATGTGGCAGGCTTAGACATTAAACCAATCAACTTCTTGAAACTGGAAAAACAGTCAAGAAAACGCTCATCGTTATAGCTGTTACTTAAAATAGAATGAGCAATTAGCATGATGGGTGATTTTCAATTAAAAGAGCACCAATATATCAGGCAGTAAAGTAATTATTCTGCCGCTATTACTGCAAAGAGCACTGGAGGGAGCAAGATGTTAGTTTGGCTAAATAACAGCACAACACAGACAGATGTTGGTTACTATTTTAAGAACTTCACTCAAATGGCATAGTTGAGTGTTCTAATTGATGATACGAACGGGGACAACACATATAAACGGCCGTCAGAGCTTTGCAAAAAATAGTTGCATTGTCAGACAGTGCATTGGATATTTGTTGTGAAAGGGGCATGCCCACACCACTGGGAAGTACACATTTCTTTCTTTACAATGTCCTAGTCTTCCCGTCAGTGGCGGAACCAAGGCTCGTCAGAGGGGCGACTGGTCCTCCTGGAGCCCTCCTCCTTCCCGGTGGTCCACCCTTGCCACCTGCTGGGCTGAAACTGCAAGTTATACATTTTGAAAAACCAAGAACATGTGCTCTGTTGATCTAGTGCTTGTTGCAGCCAGCAGCTGTACATTGCCATTGCTGATGCCCATTGATGAGAGAAAATTGAATGAGGCGCAGCCATATCTGCATACATTTCCTGATAAAAATCGTCGAGCGATTTTTAGGAAATACAGGCTCAACCAATTATCGACAGGAGAAAACATGAATATATGGAACGGTGTGGAATTAAGCTCCACTATGTGTCGACTTTGTATAACAAAGCATTTTGGAAGGTTTATATTGGCAAAACCTTCTTTGTCCACTGAAGAATGGTGGAGACAATTCTTCCAAGACTCAGACCGCAGTCTAACAATAGAACTAACTTTCTTCCTGGATCCAATGATGAAAAAACTTACAAAGGCAGAGTCTCATTTAGAACACTAGTAGTTAAAGCCATCAGTGGTGGCCAGTTAAAACAGCACGTGTGGAAAATACGCCTTAATATATGTCATGCAATAGTCCATGAAGCTCATGGTGAATGTGTGATTAACTTAAAATTGTATGCATCAACCTCATGACATATGATGGTTTTTGGTTCGTCTCTGCCTGGTTTTTTGGTTTTCCGGTTGTCTTGTTTGTTTCTCGTTTGTAATGTTTTAAAGGTTTGTAACAAACCCATAAAAAATAAAAAAAATTTAAAAAATTGCCATTGCTAGGCAATAAAGATTCCTGTCCGGGCGCGTGCCGTGTATCTTCATCCTTCATTACCCTGCGGCGTGACCTTGATGTCCTATGCCTGAAGGAGTAGATCATGGGCCGGCACCAGTGAAGGTAAGTTTAAAAGCGTTTGTAAGGGTGCGTACATGTTTGTATGAGTATTAATGAATCTGTCCTCGTGTGCCTGTGAGCGAGAAAGTCAGTCTGTGTGCCTACATTTATGTATGCTTCTTTCTTGCAATCATAGAGGAATGAGTATTAATTGCCCGGGTGATGTTTGGTAGGAGTTAGGGGTGTAGGTATGGTGTACAATATTATGAAGTTGAAACACAGTCATATTGTTAACATTTACTGTGGGCACAGCCTCATGAAAGTGATTTACAGTGACAAAAAAGGCATATATTGTGGGCACAGTTTCATGAAAGTTATTTTCAGTGATAATGTTAATATATATTGTGGTTTACAGCAGGCATGTCTACCTTGTAAGTGCAACTTCATCAAAGTTATTTACACTGGCAATGCCAGCATTTTTTGTGGGCACTGTATTATGAAAGCGATTTACAATGGCAACGCTGCCATTTGTTATGTGCACAACATCAAAGGGGTTTGCAGCATGTAAACTGGTGAAAATTGTGGGCACAGCATCAAGAATGCGATTTACCGCTGGCAATGCTAGCAAGAGAACAGAACAAACTGGCTCAGTTCCTGGGCATGCCGATAATTCTTCTGCACCGGCGAACTCGATTTGGAGACATGCTCCCTGCAATTGCTGAGCCTGGCGACAAGCTCTGAATTACAGAGGGCACTGCAACTGCACCCCGGGAAGCTAGGAAGGAAGCTGCAGGGTTGACACGCTGAGGCGCTGCCGGAGCAGAAAGGGCTCTCTGGCTGCATTGGGCTGAGCTGATCGGGCTGCAGGTTTGGACAGAAGCTCACTGTAGGGTGACTGGAAGAAACCCCACAGTGGTGTAAAACAGCTGTAGGAGGCTCTACATTCATAACACAGGCGGTGCAACACCAACCGATGTGGAGATATGGATCCTGAAAGAGTGCACCATTAGACAGGTGAGACTTGACCCTGAAAATCTGAACTTCCCCACTAAGACCTGACACAGGCGGCCTTCTTGGTTTGCTGCTGCTTACATCCCTGGTCTAAATACAACATAACAGTGTATGTTTGGAGCTAAGGGGCAGCACCCTGATCCTAGAAGTGCAGGATGCGACTATAGCCAATGATTCGAGTCCCATGGTGGTAGATGAGGGTCAACACATCCCCTTGGTCCAGTTTTGGCTCTGGCGACCCACCAGATCTGGTGTCAGAGCCACAGCATACCCCCACCCGACGTAAAAGTGTATGCCTGACTCAAAGATGGTGGCTCAGACACGCAGGCTGCACCAATTCGCCCCACAGTGACTGCGAGGACCAGAAGGGGCGACACTCCCGATGTAAAGCTGGATGAAGTTGGACAGCTGACCTCTGATAACCAACCACAAAGTCGTGCTTTCTCCTGGTCCCAGAGGTAGAGGGCCGAGAGGGGGCATGGTAGGAGGACATGCAATATTTCCCCTTGTATTCCGGAGAAGGGTTCATCCCACTTGAGTCAGCTTCTTTTCTCCTCTGCTGCTGGAGCAGCGCAATACCCCATTTGGCGACCTGTGTGACCTCGTGCACCTGATTCGTATGCACCTATCTTGCTGCTGGGCTGCCTTGTGAGTTCATCATGCATTGCAGTTTCTCTGTCTCTCTCTGTCTCTCTCTCCCCCCTTCCAGCTCTCTGCCCTCTCCCTCCATGGTGTTCTCCTTCTCCCCTATTTACTGTAACTGCTGCTTTTTCACCTATCCTACCCCTCTTTCAAAGCATGGAAGAACATTTTTAAAAAAAGATCTCCTGGTCTCCAACCCAAGCCTGCCCATCGCTAACACCTGCATCACCGCTTCTTCCAGGCAGACTGTCACTGGCATCCTCTTTGTCACTCTCTCTCCGGACCTATGAATCTCCCCTTTCTCTTCTTAGTCCATTAATGGTGGAACCAGATAGGAAGTCCTGGCACACTTCCTATCTCTAGGTGCATCATTAATGTCTACAAGAATGACACTGTCATGGTTCAGGGCTCTCTGCCCAACCTCCTTCTTCTTGATAGGTGTCTTTCGTCTCTCATCAACTTCCTCCCTCTTCTGCCACTCCCCCTGCTGCCACCCCCCTGATCCCTTCATCACCACTGATGGGTGTACCACATTCTTGTACCCCTCATTGGAAGACCTTCAAAGGTGGTAACCAGCTTCACTTAGCTACCCTCTACTCTTGCTCTGCCGTTAAACACTCCCCTGACAGCTGTCACCTCCTTGACAACCTTGACCTTGACGTCCTCGCTCTCACTGAGACTTAGTTCACTGCCAGCTCTGTCACTACTTTTGACACTCTCCTCCCTGAGGGTTACAAGATCCTCTTTAAGCCCAGACCTAACTGGTCTGGAGGCGGATTGGGCCTGATCTTCTCTGGATGGATTCCTGCTACTATCATATGCACTCAGTCCTACTCTTCCTTCAAATGCCTCGTCTGCAGGCTTGGTGTCTCTCCTTTCCTACCGTTGACTTTCACCACCATCTACAGGACCCATGGTCTGGTCTCCAACTTCCTTTCAGAGTGGTCTGACTTCACCTCTTCTCTCCTGGCCTCTACCTCCAAGCTTCACCTCCTCAGAGACTTCCATATTTACCTTGACTCTTCTGATGTGGCCACTGGACTCTTCCACACCCTCTGTGACTCTCTTTCCCTTACCATTCTAACCTCCGGTAAGACCCACTCAGCTGGACACACCTTGGATGCTCTCATCTCAGCTGACATCCCCATCTCCAACCCTCTCACTACACATCTTTCCTGGTCTGACCATGCTCTCCTGTCCTCTCATCTGGATCTCTTGGGTCCCCGGTTAAACCTCTGCCTGCACTGCCTGTCTCCTTCTCCGTCATTCAACCGATGAAGTGAGTGTCAGTTGCTGTTTTTGCCACCACTTCATGCCACCACTTTCATTCCCCCTCCCACTACAGCCACTGACTCTCACACTGACACAGTCCTCGCTAACCTTCACCTCCCCATCTCCAACACCCTGGACATCCTTGCCCCTGCCATGAGGATCCGTATGAAGCCTGCCTCCGAGCGCAACACCTGGTATGACTCCGACCTAGCATCTCTGAAACGCAAGTGCAGAGTTGCCGAATGGAAGTGGTTGGCTTCAAGCACATCCACTGGCATACTGGCCTGCCGCCTGCTCCAAAGGCAATATATACTCTCCATTCGCTCGAAAGTGAGGGCCCACATCCAAGCCCACATCTCTGGGGCCACCAACAACATGGCTGAGTTGTTCAAAATCTGCAAGGAACTTGGCAATCCTACTGCGGTCTCCACTTCTCCTCTGCTATCCCAGGCCCTCTGTACTGCAGTGGCAGCCTACTTCACAACCAAAACTCAGGACATACTGTCCTCTCTCTCCTCTACAACCCTCGCTCCTCCCTTTTCCACTCTCAGGTCTCTCTTGGCCCCCTTCTCCCCTTCCCTTTAATCTCCTCTTTCTCGCCTCTAGCACCAGATGAGGTCTCTAAACTAGTCCTCACTATGAAAGTCTCTTCCAAATAGGCACTCCCCTGCTCCTCCGGAACTATCAAGGACAAAATTGCATCCCTTGCTCCAGCCTTGCCTGATTTCTGCAATCACGCCTTTGCCACTGGCTCCTCCCTTCTACCCCTCAAGTACTCCCTTGTGCACCCTCTCCTTAAAAAGCCTTCTGTTGACCCTTCCAGGCTGGCAAACTACTGCCCAATCTCCAGTACCCTCTTCCTGGGCAAACTCTTGGAGAAGTTGGTCGTCTGCCTACTGATCCACCACACTGAATCTGTTGGTTGGCTCCATGACCAGCAGTCTGGCTTCAGAGCAGCCGGAGGCATGGAGACTGCTCTCCTGAACAACCTTGATTCCAACTCTCCCCCCATCTCATCCTTCTCGATCATTTCTCCACCACACTCTCCCCCTGCCACATCCCTCAGGGCTCTATGGTCTCTCCCTGGCTCTTCAACATCTACCTTGCCCCTCTGGCCCACTTGATTTCTACCTTCTCTCCTCACTTGCAGTGTTATGCAGATGACATGCAGCTCTCCTTCAAGCTTCCCTCCACTTCCTTTTCTTCCTCCTCTCTCATTCCTGACTGTCTGACTGCTATTCAGGCATGGTGAGCTGCTAACGATATCTGCCTTAATGCCAGTAAGACTGAGATCCTTCTCAATAGTACCCATGCTCCCTCTTTCCGCCATACTCTTTGGCCACCCTCCAGAGGTCCCCTCCACTCACCCTCTTGTGAGGGAAAAAACCCTTTGCGTCATCTCTCTCCTTCTCTCCTCACATCGCAGACCTTGCCAAGAAGGCCCTCTTTCAGCTACAACTCCTCAGAGGCATTCTCCCTTTCCTCACCTTCCCACAAAAACTCAATGTCTTCAGAGCTCTGGTCCTCTCTAAGCTGGACTACTGTAACAGCCTCTTCCTCAATCTGCCTTAGCCTCCCTTCACCCTCTTCAATTTATCCAGAATAGGGCTGCGAGACTTATCCTTGGCCTCAAGCCCAGGAACTGCATCTCTCCAGCCCTAAAATCTCTCCACTGGCTCCCATTGGCTGCGAGGATTAGGTTCTAGACCCTCTGCACCATCGACAAGGCTTTCTGGGGCCTGGGATGTCAATACATCCAACTCTCTCCCCCTAAATACCTCCCTGCTAGAGCCCTTCAGTGTTCTAGATCCAACTCTCTGCAGATCAGACGTTTTTTCCAAGCAGAGAGTGGGGGCTTGATCTCTCATTTTGGCAGTAGCCTCTCTCTGGAATGGACTCCCTGTCCCACTCAGGCTTGAGCCGGATCTCCTTAAGTACCAGAAGATTCTCAATACCCTGCTTTCCACTTACTTCCCTCTCCCCCTCCCCTGCTAATACCCACCTCTGCCACATTGACCGGCTGCATAGTACCTTCTGAGTCCTACAGGGCACCAGGCCACCTCCCCAGTCTACCCCAGCACCCCGGTCTCCCCTACCCCCTAAGCTGCACTTGCCCTTCCGGTCCCCTTTTCCCCCGACTAGCCAGCCTGACTGGGTGTGCAACCCTACCAAGCCTGGTCCACCCCCGTCCTCACACTTAGCATGTGGTCCTTACTCTCTGCACTCGCTGCACTTGCACGATCTGAATGACACAAGGCCTAGTAGGACCGTTATTGTTGTTTTCTTCCATGCCCCCCTCGTCCTTTTTGGTCTTGTTGGCGCCTTGAGACACTATCTTCTGTGTAGGCGCTTTATGCATACCTAATAAATAAATAAAATATATGTTGAGTAAACAGGTTGTTAACTTTTCCTGTGTACGTTGGCATGGCATCTATCAGAATTTTTTCTTTATTTGTTACCCTAGAGAACATATAATGAATTGCATATCCATTTACGCAATTCTCAGAAATTGTGCTGTAAAATAAACCATTTCAAGTCATTAGTTGAAAAAATTCTTGCCGGACCCACATCCCCGGGACCATTAAAATATGTTTGGGCTCCTTCATTATGCTCATTCACTTTCTATTGCTAATTTGGGGAGGTGTTTAGGCCCCGCCACTGAAAATATTCACCAGCTGTGACTGACTGTGAATCATCTAGAATGCTCTAGAATGCTCATGCTCCCTCGGGAGCTGCCCACCCTCCTTGGCACTGAAAGCGGCCTTCACGTTTTTTTCCTAATTATCCTGTCACCAAACAGCTCAAGGCCACCTGACCAGGATTCAGGAGAAAATACTCTCCTGTGTCATCGTGTGGCACATCAGGGATCTGACGAGTCATTCTACGCTAGGGATGCAAGTAAGGCATGTGTGCACAATATAGGGAAGGACAATGGAATACAACTGTCTTTGAAAGAACACACTTGTGTTACTATTCAAGAGGTGAGCAGGTCACCAGCCTCCGTAATTGTGGCTAATATATTGTTAATATTTTCTGTTCCATTTTTAAATCAGTTCAAGTTTTTGTGAGGCTCAAGCTGTTGCTATGCCTGGAATTTAATTTTTTATCAACCTCTGTCTCTTGCTATACACATCTCTTTAGAATAAAATATATATGTGTTCTCCTATATATGACAAAGAGCCTGGCATATTTTGCTTTTCAGGCGAACTTTCAGATTTTGGTTACAAGCCATGTAACAAATGAACCCCTGACGGTCACCTAGTGCCTTAAGGCTCATAATTCTTCAACACTGTGACTAGACTGGCTATGGATACATGCAGAGGGGCACATACAACAGCCGCTTGTAAAACATGACAAGTGCTCTATGGCCTGCTGGGTAAGGAACAGTTCATGACCTTACTGGCAAAATGCTACTGCATGCCTATACTACTAAATTCTTTCAGTGCATCACTCTTCCCCTCACTTGAGGGAGAAGGTTATGCAATTTGTACAGGTCGGGCGGCTCAGTGGGGAGGAGAGAAGTTTATGGGAGGTGAGATCGGAGCTATGTGTGAAGAGTGATATCTTGTACAGGTGGGACAGGGCAGTTGTTCCCCAGGCCCTGAGGAGAAGGTTGGTTGATATTGCCCACAAGGGTCACATTGGAGTTTCCAAAGCCAAGGCAGTTTTGAGGAGTGAATATTGGTGGCCTGCATTTGACCGAGATGTAGAGAGAATGGTGGGGAGTTGTATTGAGTGCGATGTTTCGGGCAACAAGGCTGTGGCGCATCAACAACCAATGGAAAAGATAGACACACTGCAGAAAGTGTGGTGTGACTTAGTGCTGGATATCCTAGGTCCTGTAGATATGGGGAGTGGATGTGGCAAACTCATTGTTGTGCTTGTTGATTTGTTCTCACGATGTACATAGTTGCAAGTTGTGCAAGATAGTTTGGGTCAAGTAATGGTGGAGTTTCTGCAGAGTGTGTTCGAGACGGAAGGTTTGCCAAATTCAATTTTGACAGATAATGGTAGAAGTTTGTTGGAGGACATTTCCGACAGTATCTGCAACGGTGTGGGGTAAAGAACAACAAAACCGCTGACCACAGACTAATGGAATGGCTGAAAGAGTAAGTCGCTGTGTGATGTAGGCAGTGCAGATGGCTGGAGCATGTGGAAGGGATAAGAAGGTGGCTGTCAGGAACAGGTTAAATGCCTTGCGATTAAACCCACATGCACCCACTGGAGTGAGTCCATTAAAATTAATGAGAGGGAGGAAACCCAGCACCAGGGTATCACCCCCCTGGGTAGGTAGGGCACAGGATTCTGACTGTGTTGTGGAAGAGTTGAGAGAGAAGATGGGTGAGATGAAATGTGACTGGGTGAGAAAGTTTAAATGAGAAGTCGGGGAGGGAAAGTGTTGTTGTGGGTGACTGGGTGTGTATCAAGCAAAACAAAAAGGTGAAGGCTGGCAGGTTTTGAATTAATCATAACCACGGGAACATCTCTGGGCAACCCTCCAGAACATTGTTTTTCAGCCTGCCAAACCATATACAAATCAGACTCCTTCCAACCCCAAAAGGGGCAGTCCAGCCCGAACTGCTAGGTCACATCCCTTCTGCACAAGACCACAAGCATCCCCAGACATGTTTCAGCCTTGTTGGGCATCATCAGTGAGGAGTAGCTTGGGTCTCTAGGCCAGGCAGATTTGGGACCCACGTCTGTGCATACCCGTCCCACTCGGGGTGACTTAAGCAAAACAAAAAGGTGATGGCTGGAAGGTTTTGAATTAATCATAACCACGGGCATAGCTTTGTGCAATCCTTCTGACCATCGTTTTTCAGCCTGCAAAGCCATTACAGAAGGGGAAAAGCTATATGCAAATCATGCTAAACTTCATTGTCAAGTCAATTCTATGCAAGTACCATATTGAAACAACAGCGATATGTTCAATTTATACATACCCACATTGTAGTTTTCATCTGTGATCACACCTCATTTTCAGTCTTGACCTGTTGAACTCAACTCATAAACGAATGCACACATTACAGTACAACCTTGCATCCCAGAAAGTGACCTAAGACCTTCACAAGGCCCGAGGAAACCTCAAGACTCCTAATCATGCAGGACAAGGACCATCGTGAATGCCACCTCAAGCTACTAAACCCAGGTGCTGCACAAAACTATGACTCACTCAAGCTGGCCCTCAATCTGATCACACAAAGTTCCCATGCAGACATGACATTGATGGATATCCCACCCTAAAAACCCCTGTCAACATCAGGCAACCTCGAGGACTGTTCATCCGACAAAAGGAACCAAAATATGGACATCCTTAAAGACACATCAGACTGAGGCAGTCATTGAGGCACCTTCAACCCCCAATGCAGGACTAAACTTTAAGGCTGCAACCCAACAATAGATGCAGTCACAGATTCATACTGCCTCTAAGGCATGCCATGGCTCAACTACGCATGAACCGTGGACCACATTCTAAGATCTCACATTAAGGGCTTGATCACGACTTTGGCGCCGGCGGTATTAGCCCTACCGCCGAACTCCCCGGCGCTAATAGCTAATAGTGCCGGATCACGAGTTTGGCGGTAATGTAATTCCCCATTCCCCATTGAGCCCATTCGGTAATGCACCATCCCCCATTGGGCTCAATGGGGAAAATTTGCGCTCTTACCACCGGTGGATTTTCCGCCGGCGGTAATAGTGTGAATTTTCCGTGGATTTTCCCCAGCCAAGAGCTGGGGTGAAATCCGCCGAAGTCGGATTTGGCGGACCCTTAAATCCGGCGGTAATAGCGCGACCACCGGATTTAAGGGTTACCGCCAAAGTCTTGATGAGGCCCTAATTCAGTACACCAGCCTACACCCATGTTCCCGTGCTAGCACGCTGACAAAACCCTTTACTTCCAGCACTGATCATCTACTTAACAACACTCTAGCCTTGAAGTATTCCCTCATACCCAAAATCCTCATCCTCTAATTGACCTTCATGCCTTACTCTGACAAACAAGCCAACCACCTCCTTACGATTACACTCAAGGAGGCCAGTATAATACCTTGATGTTGCCCAACAACATCAACCACGTTGGCCACTCTTAGATTGCAGTCTGCAAGAGACACATCACTATACTTTTCTCCGTTCGGGCTGGCACCACTATGCTAGCAAGACAAGCCTTGCTTTGCTCCCGCTACTCTACTAACCACTGAACACAACATAACATAAACACACATAAAAGATAACAAAACATTATCCTAAACATAACAATCCATTTGCCACATCCATTGGTATATAATTTGACTACAGGAACACTGTCAACAGATTGATCTGGAAAGAGAATAAACCTCACAGCCAGAGTGCACTTGAACGGCCAATCCGTAGGGGAACAGGTATTGCTGATGCCATGCAGGTGATACGTTTCAAACCTGGACCATACTATTACTGCCCCACCCATGTGGTAAAAGCCAAACTGCACTTCCTCACTGTGAGGAGTCCTGAAGAGATGAGTTTGAAATGATGATAGAGGCTTACTGAATGCTACCTGGGGTTCTATACCATCCACAATCTAACCTTTAACCACCAAGGTGAACCAAGACTCACTGACATGCTGCTGGCGGTTCTTTTTGGTAGCATGGCAGAGCCCTAGAATTACACTGCCAAATGCAGGATGAGACCTATTAATTGAACACATTCAGGATGACATAATAAGTGAAACATTGGTTGGCATATCAAGTGTGATAGCCAATTAATGTGATACAGTACAATTGTAATCAAGGAATTGAATATTGTCCTTGGACAAAGAGACAATTCAGGTGGAAAGAAATACGCTTGTTACCATTTTAGAAGTATGGTGTCTAGTTTGTCAATGCAATAAAACTGCAGCTCGCAAGAATTACAAACGCAATGTTGGTCATTGTACGTTGACTTATCTTACCCTTTCAAAGATGATGGGCTATGCAAAAAAGAAACAAGCACGATCCAAAACAGTAAAGCAAAAAATAAATTAAGGCCCAGACAAATGAAGAAATAAAAATAGTCAACATACATTCACTTATTACCTTTAGGATGTGGGTATGTCAACAATAGAAAAGACAGGATCAACATTACAATAACCAAAGGATAGCAATTATGTGTTGGATGATATAGTAAAACCTTGTGTAAAGGCCCATACACATATGTGGGAGTGTTAAATGTTTATGATTTCTTCAAGGTGACTCGGTAGCGAGATTACATGGCAACGCTGCAAGATGCTTATGGAAAAAATGTGCATCATATAAAGTGATGAGTGATAGGGGGTAATGGGAGAGTGTTAAGGAGGATGTCTGTATGGATGGGAAAGACCTTTTAATTTGAAGCGTTTTTTCCCTGTTATTGTGGGAATTGGTGAACCGCCACACTACAAGTATTTTCTGTTATCAGAAATGATTACTGTGAAATTATTGTGTGAATAAGCAGTTAGAAAAACAGGTTTAACGTCTGCAGAACCTAGACCTAATAGGCAAGGGACAATGGATGTTTGGTTACTAATGAATGGTGTGACATGGCCAGTGGCCATGGCAAGTGGGCCCAAGAGAAAGCTATTGGTGAAACATGTACAGAGGCCACGAGCAAAGGTTGCAGCCACTGACCATGACCGAAGGCCATGGCTAGTGAGACCTCAAGAAACTATGCAATATGTACAGAGGCAACGGCAAAGGTGGTGGCCACAGGCCGTGGCCGAAGGCCATAGCTTTGGGGCCTGAAAGAACACTATTGGTGCAACAAGTACAGCGGACACAGTCAAAGGCTGTGGCTAGTGGGCCCTGAGGAAACCATAGTATAACAAAACCATTGAAACTTAGTGAAAGAACTTTAGTTAAGAGAGAGTTTAGGTGATGAAATGTAACATCACAAATCTTTGAAATTCAGTGGATGTGGGAAGTGATGACCATCTTAACTTGGCATCCCCTCGTTGCAACGACCATGAGCATACACATATTATAACAGACGGGATTCACAATGACATACAAAATGGCATCATAGAGTACATCGATGGGGGACACTGAGTTAAGATGGTCATAATTTCCCACATACGCTGAATTGTTGTGTTCTCTCTTAACTAAAGTTTTATCTCTGAATATATACATATGTATGTGTATTTAAATACACATATATATCGTAGGATGTCTGTTCATTGAGAACTCAGGGTGTGCATAGACATCCTTAGTCTGAAACCCAGCTAAACAACTGCATGGGAAAGAAAACATTGCTGGACAGTCTTTCAATGAAGAGACTGAAGGTACCTGCCCCACTGTTCCCAAGTAACCTATGGAACACAAGCAATGTCTGTAACCAATCTTTTACTGTGTCCTCAATATTTTACCTATGTCATTGTTCCCATGTAACCTTGGAACGCGAGCAATGTCTGTAACCAATCTTTTACTGTGTCCTTATACTGTATCTATGTCAAGTGAGCTTTCTGTAACAGCACCGCGATGCCCGAGGGCAGTTGTGCGCTTTAAAAAGGCAAATAAATAAATAAATAAATAAATAAAATAAATGTCAGACCAATTCTGTCCGCACATCCAGATTTGATCCAGTATGTACGATTCAATATTACAAACACTCAAACGTTAGGGTGAATGCTGTATGAAATTACCTGAGTACAAGGCACAATGTGCACAATCTACTTAGTGATTCTAGCACAGAACCCTTTTAGCACAGACATATCTAACAAATAAAAAGATCTTTCCTATATTACCAAAATGCTCTTGGATATTATGTAAAGCAGACTGGAACCCTAACTGGTTGTATGTGTCCCCTTCCTCTTTCTCAAATGAATATTCTGAAAAAGTACAACAGTAGTGTACCAGAATGTCCATCTTGCAATCATAACCTTCTATTAGAAAGTAACTGATATGGTTATTCTGGGTTTTGATAATGTGCTTTGCTCAGATAGACAAGTGTAAAGTGCTTAGTATGTCTCAAATATATACTACAGTGCAGCATTTAAAAAAGAGCCAGTTTACAATGTTAGTACAATTAAATAATTTCATTTTTTGTTTTTAGTAGTAGCTGTTTTAGGAAATAAACACAGCTCCACCCATTTCGGGATATGCTTTTCCTCTGGCTATGCAGCTGTCAGCAACAGCTGGGATGGCACTAGAAAACGTACACACCAGCAACACATCTCTCAGCCACATA
The DNA here is from genome assembly GCF_040938575.1 of Ambystoma mexicanum. NCBI lineage: Eukaryota > Metazoa > Chordata > Amphibia > Caudata > Ambystomatidae > Ambystoma > Ambystoma mexicanum. The sequence goes on along the minus strand of NC_090927.1, from coordinate 684,446,381 downwards.
AAAAAAGAGACAGAGCCATAGGATCAGACACACAGAGAAAGAAATAGAGTACAGAGAGAGAGAGAGAGAGAGAGAGAGAGAGAGGGAGAGAATGAGAAAGAATGGGAGTGAGACAGTGGTGTCATATGTGAGCTTAATATCCGAAGACTCCAGTAGATGGTTTAAGGGTTTTTATTACTAGCACTTTACAATTACATTGACTTTACTATGCTTTTGAGAATGCAGGTAGACTTGACTAATGGGTGTTTATAGACGGTCCCTCAATCTCTCATGGGCCCCATCTACCCTAACCTAGGCTGCCCTAGCACCCAGCGCTAGCGTGAATCTTAGAGATCGGTCACCCTGACTGATTATTCTCTCTACGAGGAGAGGGCCTAAAGGCCAAAGCTTTCTCTAATTCCCTCTGGGGCTTCCTAAGGGTGTCCTGCAATAAGAATCACAAAAGGATGGTGTCAGTCATGTTCTGCATGGCATGATGGTTCTGAAATAAAGAGAACGCAGGCCAGAACTCAGGGGTTCAAGTAATTGGGCCTCATAATGACCCTGCCGGTCCGGAAAGAATGGTGGCGGTAAAACCGCCGCCTCCATTGTTTCCGGACCGGCTGATTCAGAGTCCTGCAGGCGAGAGGTGTCACTCCCGCCAGGTCTGACCTGGCGGGATTAACACCACCCGCCTGCAGGCGGACATGGGAACACCGGCTCTGTCATAGACGTAACCTGTGTTTCCATGGTCCCCATCCCCATGGAGTCCTATGCGACTCCATGGGAATGGGGATTTACAGAGTTCCGCCTACGGAATTACTGGGTCACCGGGGTTGTAATGCCCCAGTGTTTCTGGCAATCACAGAGACTGAGTGGTATTACAGGTCCGGCGGCAGCCTGCTGGTTTTTCCGGCACGGCTACCCCCGGACTCGTAATGAGGCCTATTGAGTCATGGACAATGGCACCAGAATTAACAATCAAGGCACATAGAGGGGTTCTAGGGGACTGATGTCCTCCCAACTTCCTCACCCTGCCTCTTGTGTAGGAACGGCTCTGGCATAGGCCCTGGAAAGCCACCTACCCCAGGTTGGGAGAGGTTGCTCTCCCTCTATTACAGGGTCAACCCTGTGTCACAGTGGGGGTAGAGAGAGAGCGAGCTGCATTGATGTATAATAGGCCAGAGGTAGCTAGTTCCATGTATAGCTCTGTAGCTTTAGTTGATACCAGAAAAACGTGTCTACTGTAACAAAAGCTCCTATATATTTAAAACCATGGTTACGATAATATTTCTGTTGTTTCATCCTCTGCATACAGACACCCTCATTTTCATGACTGTGTTAACTGCTGCACAAGGTAATTTACAGGCAGCAACAAACATTCAGCCTGTAAATTACATTCAGTGCCATTTTAATGTCACTTTACTGCACAGAGATGGGGACAGAGCGTATAATCTGCTCTGCAAGTCAAACGATCACTATTCCGAAAATATGCCCGAATACCTGCCAGCATGTCATGTTGATGCAAGCAGAGAGGCTTGAATCCTTCTGCATTTCACCTGTTTTTACACCTCTAAAAACCATGCAGAATCCGTAGGGATTTCTTGTTTTGCTGCCCACCGTGTGCATACATGGTGGCTGGCTCTAATTGCTTTTAGATTTTAGAGTGTAAAAAAGCATAGGAACCTAGGGCCGCCTGTAGTACCATGTCTTTGTAACACCACTAACGAAAAACAACCAAAATTACACAGAACGGATTGCGATCAAGCCACCATTGGCAACCACAGTCCTATCCAGCAATTTACAGTATAGATAAAATGAGGCTAATGATATCTTACTGTATTGGACTGGATTTTTTTTTAAAAAGCAATTCTCTGGCTATTAGGTTTGTGATCTTGATTGGGCAAGCTACAGTACATTTATTGGATATACAATTATATTTCCAATCATTTGCCTCTTGAAAACCTACCGAGTGGAACTGAATCTTACAATTTTTGAGTTCCATTCAATTACTAGCAAACATAGCTCTCATTATAGTCATTTTGCGAAGTTACAGAGAATGTAATCAACCTCAGATGACTTCCAGTTACAGACGCAGAAATGGCAAAAGATTGTTACACAGGGGACACGTTCAAGCAACACTTTTCCTTCAACATTTGGACAGATGACCCGCCTGATACAGACACACAATCTTAATCAATGCTGCACTCACTGGTTTTGCTCCTGTGTGGACTGGTCCTACACATTGCAAATTCCTTAATTAAGACTTTCTTCTTTCCAAAAACATTATTAACACCTCCCCGATTTGAACTTGACAGTACTGATGACAATGTTGTCAATTTCAATGTAATTATACTAGAGCTGTCAAATTTAAAGACAGCTGGTAGTCAGACTAAAATGATCAGGCATGCCAAGGTTCAACACATTTTGTTTTTGAAACCATTAATTTACAGGTAGCGCAGTTGCCCTCTGATCTGACCAAACATGTGGATATTTATAATTCCACACCCTCTAACATCATAAAGTTGCCCCCTACAACAAAGAAGCACAAAACTCTGTTCTTCAAAAATGGTACAAAGCTTACCTTCTATCTTCTCTCTATATTTTAAGGAGAGTGCAAAGATGCTGTCCTACACCCAAACTAATAAAAATAGACAGCATCCTTGGAAGCCTAATAAGCACATAAAATGATATAATTATTCCTGAAAAATGTTTTAATAAGTAAAGAATAAGAGGATGGTATTACCTCTAGGAAAACGTGTACAACACTGCAGATTTTGAAAGAAAAACACTTTCTGCTCCAACAAAACCTTTCCCCGTTGAGTTTTTACAGGAAGGCTATCATTATTTTGATGAAACAATAACTATAGATGAAAACATTTCAAACTTCAATCCATGCTTTCAGATATCATATTTCTCAAATCAAATGAATAGTAACAAATACACTTTTGAGTTTCATGTAGTTAATCAGTAAGAGGTCAGGAAGATTATTACTAGCATGAATACTTTGTCATGCCCAGGAAACCTTTGCCTCACCTCCAGTGGTAGGGACTATATGGATGATTTACTTATCTTCATCTCTCACTACCTTTAGACATACTTCACTTAAGCAAGGCGTTGCTCCTTGAAATATTAAAAAGATAGGTAACTCCCTTACTTAAACAGCACTCCTTCAATCCAGAAGTACTGGGAAGATACAGGCCCATTGATAAAACACCATCTTTTATTACAAAACATTTATAGAATTGAATACATATTTAGATGAAAAACAGTCCATCTTGAGGCCTGGCACTAGCACAGAAAAAGCACGATTAGATGTCTGTGAAGATCTGCTGTGGAACATTGAGGAACACTGTATCTTTCTTTCTTATTATGTTAGATTTGTCTGAAGCATTTGATCCCCTTGAAAATGGGATTCTTTTTCAAGAACATCCTGCTGTGATCAGGGTGTCTGAAGAGGTTACTTTCTTTTAAGACTGTAAATTGCATTAGCCGGTCTGAACTTAGTACTGAACCCACAGAGGAGCAATGCAGAGCTCACCAGTGGTCTGCTCATTCTGCATTTTTAATGTAATCTTCATACTAAGCCCTTGCATGATGTGTTACACTGCATGAAGTTAGGGTATCAATGTTATGCGGATGATTCACAGTTACCCTTCAAATTGTTGGGCGATAATAATTCTGATAACATTTGCCTACATAATGTATTGTAAAATGATGGTTGCAGCTGAATTGGCTATACCTCAATGGCAATAAAGCTGAGGTTACTGTTATTAGCATCGGACAAAATGCAAATATAATGAAAGTCCATCCCACTGGTTTCAATACTGAATCAATGACATTTACTATATTTTCACATGTCAAAACATTTGACATGATCTTTGATTCTCGTTGTGAATTGTCTACTCATTCTAATTATCTAGTTAGCAGAAAATGTTATTGCATATGTTTATTCAAACAAATATGCTCATATCTCAGAAAGGAACATCTTGGTATCATTGCTAGAACTGTTGTGGCTAAATTGGAGTTTGGACATCCTACCTCTATTAATGATTCTTAATCTTGTAGTGGGGGCAATTATTGACTAGAGAGCATGCCCCCTGCCTTCCTCAAAAGAGATATTTTAAGATAAAAAAGGACATATTTGAAACTGCACTTTAAATTCTCCTGGAAATGCAGCTGATACAAAGAATAGTTATTTTGCGCTACACAAGTAGGGATCAGATAAGGCATTAGCTTGCACAATGACTGTGTCTTCAAATAGAATATATTAGGTGGCAGGAAGGTTTGTACACAAGATAGGGACTCACTACACAAGTAGGGCAGAAACGTGTAGGTAGATAAGGTTGCAGTGTACATATAGGGAGGGAAATAATGTGACAGGCATGCACCAGTAAATTGGTAGATAGCAAAGCACATGTGTCCTGCAGAGGAATAAACGTAACAAGCCGTTACCATTTTAAATTGCACCACCACAGCAGAGAATTAAGCTCTGTAGTTTTAAGAGAGGCCCCCAGCTAACACGCTATTTGAAACAAATACATTTAATTCAGGAAAATGCTGCAGTGGCTGGACATAACTGCCTCCAAGGAATGTCAAAAACCGAGGACACCAAGTTTACATAACAGAACAAGATACCAGTATCTGGGCACCAACCATTAAGGTGAATCAGTTACAACAACACTGTCATAAGAAGCTGACCGATTTATGTCTCAGCGATCAGCTCCGTGTAACATAGAAACACGGATGCAGCTGAAAAGACAAACCATTGCTGCAACAAAATCTTAACATGGTGGAGGTAGCATGACTCACAAGACAGTTATTCAGAAATGTGTCAAGAACAGAACGGCGCATTTACTGTTGCAAGAAAAGGGAGGGATGGAATTACAGGAAGTTGGGTAAGGACAAGGTCCTTGGAATTCAGAGACATCATGCCGGAGATAACACAGGCTGTTTTATTTAATTAAGAACAAAGGCGATATGCTTGTCCTCTCCTTCCATCTACATAAACATGTCATCATGCCGCCAGTTCACAGAGAGTGTGACCGCATGTTAACCGATAAGCATATGTCCTTTTCACTGCAGAAGTAATTTAGAGCTTACCAATAATATTTAAGCATGATGAGGTTGTACATTTACTGGGATGTTTTATGGGTGGCACCTTAGATAGAGAGTTACCCAATTATTAGGGTGGGACATATAGATACTATATGTAGCTTAGCAATTAGGACCAATGAGCAGTAGAGATAGGTTTTCATAGCTCAGTGATTATGATGACATCAGAGTGACTCATCTACATTATATAAACTATGTTTGCTGTTCATAACGGAGAGGAATTTGAGAGAGAGAGCTTTGCTGTTCATCTTGTATTCTGCCCAGCTTTGCATACTTTCAATACAGCTGGGTTACCTTGCATTTGGCATACTACAATCCACTCTGTATTGTCTCTTTATTGGCAAACACCATGTAGAGGACTGTATTGTTTGATTTTCAATCTCATATTCCAAAAAATCTAAATCTTAATAAATAATGAGGACATTTAGTTCACACAGTATGGCAATTTTATGACATCTTCCCAGGCTGCCGATTTAAGCATGAGCACATTTTTAAAGGGCATCCTTACTACATTGCTGTATTAAAGGTCCTGGTTGCCTTACAAAGAGATTTAAATTGTATAAGCCTGTAGGTACCCTGCCCTCGTCTAACAGGCATTTCCTAGAAGTATCAATATTGAATCATCTTACATCAGCAGGAGGAAAGAGTATATCTGTGCAAGGTGCAAAGCTATGGAATAATCGTCCAGAGCATCCCTGATTTAACTTGCTTTAATTAACCAGTCTATAAACCTGCAAGTTTTCTTTAAATGTGTCTTTATTGAACTCCTATTTTAATAACCTTATTATTTTGCAGTTGCTGCTCTTTCAATCAGAAGATCAATTATTTTAACATCTAGTGATGATTCATCGCCATTGGGATTGACCATCCCATCAGCTGTGTACACATGAGAAGTGAGGCTGAGTACCCTACCGAGAAAATGTGTCTTGTTGTTGGAGGAGCGAAACAATATTTTTTCACCAGTTAAAATTATTGTATTTTTTAAAAAAAAAGGCAATGATGCCTGGTTTTAGGTTATAACAGTCTATATTTAATGTTTACTTTCTTTAATAGTGGTATATTTACTTTGGAGGAGTCTTGCTAATATAATTCCCCTCTGCTACAACACTCCCACCTCACAATCTGTGACAATCAAAATACTTTACTTTAATTATAAAATAATTGAAATACAGGTCCTCTCCTAACTCCCAATGTTGGAGATGTCCCCTTAAAACACTGTAGTTGAAGATTTATTATTTTTATCAACATAAAACATCAGATTACTTTGTAAAACCACACACACACACACACACACATCCATACATTGATCAACAGATCTGAATGACTATTCTTTATAATGTGCTCTGACATTTAATTTTGTTGTCATTATAAGGAACCCCGATTTTAACGATAAATCAAATTTATAAAGATAACAATTCAGGGAGTCAGTACGAAGTTGAAAATTAAAACAATAAAGAATTGAAGTAACATGATAAAACAATCACCAGCTTGAAAGATTAAATTCAACCATGAGATAAATATGGCTTGACAATTCTGGTTTGAAAAGAACACTATATCAAAGTCATCTTCAATTGAGTATAGACACTCAAAGTTAAACACCTGGTTTCCTTGTTCAAAATTACAAATGACTCAGAATTAACAATTTAGAAGTGTTGGGAAATATTCTAGTGGGGGTATGTAATTGGAATCCTATCAATAAATCATTGTATTAGTATAATGTGCCTTTGACACGGTCAACTATTCTATCCTCATAAAACAACTCTGTGGCACCCCCGGCATCATTAGCACAGCACTGGATTGGCTGACCTCTTTCTTCAGTAACCACCCTTTCCAGCTGCAACTGGGCCCTTTCTCCTCCACCACCACCCTCTCTAACTGTGGCATCCCCAAGGGCTCTATCCTATCGCCATGACTCTTCAATATCTATCTCACCCTACTTGCTCACCTGATCTCTTCCTTCTCTCCTCATTTCCAGTGTTATGCCGATAACACACAGCTTTCCTTCAAACTTCCCTCTACTCCCCTCACCCCCTCTTGCCTCCTCTCTCATCCCTGACTGTCAGTCTGCCATTCAGGCATGGTGTGCAGTGAACCATCTCTGTCTCAATGCCAATAAGACAGAGATCCACCTCATCAGATCAACTGTACCCTTTTTCCTTCTACTCTATGGCCGCCGACTTTGGGCCCTCTACCCCCACCATCTTGTGAGGCCAAAAACCTTAGGGTTATCTTTCGATTCTGCTCTTTCCTTCACCCCTCACATCATGGACCTTACCAAGAAGTCCCACTTCCAGCTCCAAATCCTCAGAGGCATTCTTCCTTTTCTCACCTTCCCGCAGAAGCTCAATGTCTCCAGCGCTCTGGTCCTCTCTAGGATGGACTACTGCAACAGCCTCTTTCTCAATCTCCCCCTTTGCTCCCATCGCCCCCTCATGTAATCCAGAATAGGGCTGCTAGACTTATCCTTGGCCTCAAGCCCTAGGACCATACCGCTCCAGCCCCAGAATCTCTCCACTGGCTCCCAGTGGCTGCAGGGATCATATTTAAGACCCCCTGCATCATCCACAAGGCTTTCTGGGACAATAAAACCTCCAACATTCCCTCCCTGAAAACTCCCCTTCTAGAGCCCTAACTCCAACTCATTGTCTGTCAAACGCTTCTCCAAGCAGGGAGTGGGGGGCAGGTCTCTATCCTCGGTGGTGCCCCCTCTGGAACAGCCTCCCTGCCCCTCTCAGACATGAGTCAAAGTGCCTTCAGTTCCAGAAATTGCTCAAAACTCTGTTCTTCTCTACTTCCTTCCCTATTTCCCTTCCTTGTAATCACCCCACTGCTGCTGTGACCGGTGGCCTGATCCTCATGAATCTCACAGGATCCCGGGCCCTTCTTCCCAGTCGATACCAGTGACACCCCCCACTGCACTGCCCTTGAGGGCCCCTGCTTGGTGGCTCTGCCTCCCACCCTTAAGAATCACCTGCACTAGCACTTAGCCTGATGTTCTCCTCCTTGGCTCCCCATAGCACTTCCCTCATGGACCCTCTTAGAGCACCTGTCCACTCCTCTGCTCCCCCACCTCCTCCCATCCCCATCCCCTGCACTTCTCCTCAATGCACTTGTCTAAGGGCCACTTACGTTTGTCGCTGTCCTGCCATTAAAAATGGGAAGACACTGGAATTCCAGATCATCTGGTTCATTTTCAGCTCATTGGATCCACGTAACAAGATCCGCTTGAGGCTTAATTGGGAAATCCTTTTTGGGCTTGAGTCCTCTCCCCTTCTGCACATTTTGGCATAGGTTTGTTCTGGTGAATTGTGTGTGTTGGCAGGTACCAAGAAAACGATCCAGTATTCTTTCCTCTCATACGAGCATCACTTTTAGACTAGGCCAAAGACGCTCATAGCATAATTTGACCATAGCATTTTGTTTCCATTATGTCACATCCACAAGTAGCCTCTTCCGTGCTCCTATTGGCCCATTGAATTTGGTATGTCAGAGGAGAGATGTACCAGCTGCATCCGAGCCCCTTCCTCCGGGGATGAGGACAAGTACTGAGCTGAGTTATCAATTTTTTATACAACTCTTTATCCAAATATGTTGGAATGAATCAAATAATATACATTGATTCATAAGAATTTTCTTAATTCAAGGATGTAATTTATGTTCATGTCACTTCATGAATAATGGTGTAAATAATAAATGCAAATTATGAACAAAGTATATATTTTAATATATCATTTGTATATGTATTATTGGATTCACCCGACCAAACCAAATTCAAAGCTCTACGCAATATTTTTGTTGAATAAATGGTTTGCGATATTATGCACTTCAAAGGTGTAATTTTCATGTAGCATTTTTAACATGAGTCTTTATTCTGTACCTTAGAACATTTGAAATCTAAGTTTCACCTGTGTGGCCTGACCTTTCTGATCTCAGAAAGGCCATTTACCCGAACACAAGATTGATCAATGGTTTCTTTTGTGCATTAGTTAGAGAAATAATTATTTCCCAAAAAACATTTAACCTGACTGCGATATTTTCATTTGTCGAAGTAATCGTTTTCGGAAATTAGCCTTTTCAATCACAGTCTATGCTTTTAGCATTTTACTCAAATTAATGTATGTACTACTTTTATTTTTCTAGATTGGAATGAAGACAAAGGGTTTCAAAAACACAGCTGCTCAATATACCTTTCAGGTATAGTTGTGAATGAGAAATTAGCATATGGGCTTCCGTTTAGCGTCACGGATTTCAACTTCACAATGCAAGTGCAGTCCCACGTGTTTCCTTGCCTTATTATAAACACAGCATATGTAGCAAATTACATCCAGATTCAACTTTTTCATTTATAGCTATGATGGTATGCAGTGTACTTCCCTGAACCCACACAGCTATAGTTCTGTTGTGATTGATATGCTTTTAGCCCTGGCATAGAAAGTGCATGATCTGCACACAGACAGCTTATTTTTGGGCCAGTCTGGAAGCCGCGTGGTTTTGTACCCCACAGGGATGCATTGCCATATTTTTGGGATTTGGAGGGTGGAAAAGTATTAAGTGGGCCGAGCATGTTAAGGCCACTTGCTGGGACCTGGAAAACCCAAGTGAACCCATAATATCCCAGATAATGGTCATCAAATCCAACCTAAATCTAAGGAGCTCTGATAAAAGATGCCGCTAACCTGAAGTCGGGCCTGGAGTATCTTGATGTGAGGATGTTGCCCGGTTCTAAACAGTATATAGACATTGTTTTGCCTCCATTTGAAAGGTCTCTATACCTAAGATTTAGATGGTAGCCATCTAACTCAAGTGCATGCCCTATTTGTGGGGCTCTCAATGAGTCAACTATCTATTTTCTACTGATCTGTTCCCGATCAATGACCTGTGAGGAGAAAGTATATTAAACAGATTTTGAGGGAAGAAGAGGTTAGCCAAACAGCAGCGGCTGTGAAATATTTGAGGCAGCGCAATAATCTGAATGTAATTTTTGCAATAGATCATTTCCTACATAGAGCCTGGCTACTTAGAGGCAAGATCGTGTGACCAATTGAATAAAATTCTACTGGCAGATGAGGCTGCGAGAGTTCTCTCCTCGATCTAAACCGGCTACGTTTTATGTATCCATTATGTAATCACAATGCTGCTATATTTAATATGTTTCACTGAGATCTTCTGTATTTTACGACATAAAGGTTCTTAATATCTGAATGTACCTTTTATGACCTGTTTGTTATATTCTCGGTGTTTGCACTTTTATGGGTCTACAGCTGAAATAAAGATTTAGAAGAAGATTCTTGATCTTGCATCAACAGTGACATAAAACATGGGAAAATGTATCCAATGATGTCATTATTTCAACACAAATAATAAAAAAGTGATCATTTCAAACTTCTTAATTGTTTGAGATATGGGTGCACTAAGTTGAAATATGGGGTGGGGGGAGGGTAAAATGATGATGTATAACCTATTAACAGAGGAATGCAATCCTACACTGCAGTTTGAAGCATTGCTAGTTTAGGTTTACTCTAAGTTGTAGCGCTTGGGTTGCCGTGGGGATATTTACCATGCATGAATGAGCCCCTAGTGGAAACCTTTGCATTGCATATTAGTAATGCTTGTTGGGGAGGAAGCATAGCTCAAGGGCAACACCTTTGTCTTGGAAGCAAGACAACGCAGCACAACATAGGTTTGAATCCCGAACCCATGCTTAGAAACCACTTGTTGGTATTAAGCGCGTTATAGAAGAACAATTATAATAATAATAAAGAGGAGAATACACAAAGCACTATTTATGTGATCTTTGGACCCTGTCCAGTGACAGAATCGGCCAGCTTCTGCATACTCTGTAGAAGATATTACCTTCTTCCACATGCCCAAGTGCAGTTACTATTAGCTTCTCTTTCACTACTAACAGATGCTGAAAATGTCCACATAATTACAGTTTCCACATGTCCCAGACAGATATTGCAACTTCCACCTGCTTAGGGACAGGTACACCAGGTTCTACAAGCCACATAAAAAAATAATGTCAACTTTAACAAGCCCAATGAACAATATTGCAGCGTTTCACAAGCCTGTAGACATCAACAGCTAGCTATTACATGCAAACTAACATGCTTCCAACTTCTCTATTGTAAGGTTTGCTCCTTTGCTATCATGTCCACCACTATAGACTTGGTGACATATGGCTATAGTTCTTTTAAAACTCCCGGCTTGCATATAAAATACCTCTTCGAATTTTGATCCATGTGGGGAAAGCGGCAGGCGGTGAAGATTTTACCCAGAACACCTTTGACACAGGTTTGTCTCATCTCTGAAGGCCAAGAATAGGTAGGGATACAGAACATCTGTGGGTGACAGGTGCTAGCCTTGATCAGAACCGTTTGTTAAGATCTTCTGTTTTTATTTGCTTTCTGAACTGAGCTCCCCCTGTTTTGCAACCCATCTTGGCTCCTGGCCCAGCCCCTTGTTCCTTAACAGGAACTCTTCTGAAGTGTAGCCTGGTTTTTTGTCTGCAATGGTTATCAGTAAAGCCCTGTTTCCTGAGCTTTCTCTGGAGCAGTCCCTGTTTCCATTTCTAGCTCCCTTTATCTTTCTACTTCCTTTGATAGAAATTGTGTGGGAGTGGGGTACTTTGATTTTTTATGTTCCTGCCCCTACTTTCTTGCTTCTCTGCCCTGTTGTTTTTCTGGTGTTATGTACATTTTATGTATTTGCTTGCAGCTGTATGAATGCCTCTGCTTCCCCTATATTGTGTTTTGCAGTACAGAAAAACAAAGGATGTGATGGCTGGAAGGTTTAGAATTAATTTTAACATCTGGCATTGCTGTGGGCAACCCCACAGGCCATCATTATTTGCTTGTCAAGATATTATAAAAGGGGACAGACCATGTGCAAATCAGGCCTGGTGTCACCCCAAAGGGGGCAGTCCCAGCCCAAACTGCATCCATACCTTCTGCACAAGACCACAAGCATCCCCAGACATGTTTTGGCCTCTTTGTGCTTCATAAATCAGGATTAGCTTAGGTCTCTAGGTCCAGGAGGCAAACAGCAGGCTCAGGACCCACGTCTGGGTACCCCTGCCCACTTGGGGTGACTAAAGCAATAGAACCATATGGTAATGCCCCCGGGGCGATAGTTACAAGATTCTCATCATTTCTTTCTCTGTGCCGTACCAGATGAGGATAAATAACCATTTGCATATCAGTCTGATACCTCCCATAAGGACAGTGTAGCCCAAAATGACAAGCAAAACCTCTCAGAGCATGGCTATCGGTAGCAACATCCGACACATTTTTTTGCTTCATAAACCATCGCCAGGGGAACCTGAGGCAAAGAGGAATCTGCCCAGTGGAGTAACTTTGATGAAAGTGTTGGAGGGGACATGACAGCTAAATGAAAGGCGCGCCTTCCAAATAGTTGGACAAAACGTTGTGCCACAAAAGTTGGAGGGGACAATCCCTTGTCTCCACCTAAAATTACAACAATGACTCTGCCCTGATGCCTGCTCTGATTGCCTAGGGGTGCCCATGCTTAGGGGTAGTCTAAGAGACAATCAACTGCTGACTGCAACACAACCGCCAGTGTTCCTAAGGTGAATGGATGCTTCTGTTTACAAACACCAAAAAGAAACTGTCATGATGCAAGCAGCAGAATACTGATCATACATATAAGGGCAACAGTTGGGAAAAACAAAGTCATGAATGTAATAATAGCTCGGAGAAAGTATGCCATATTGTAAAGCTAGTTCAAGTCACACGGGTTTTCCATAACCAAAATATACATATATATTTGTGAAAGTTTGTTTGTATGTTCGGGGTTGGCTCCAGCCCCATAACAGTTGATGGGTTGAAATGTTGGCCCATGGTCGGCATACCAGTCTGGGGTGTACTGGCGATAGTGAAATTTGACCAACCACTCCGATTCGCCCTGCAAAGGGCGGGTCTGGCCCTGTGCTATCTGTATAGGTGATTTAGGGAGATTGACGATTTTGTGACTTTTCCAAAAATAGGAAGTTAAGATACAAGATCAGTATGCCAGTCTGGGGTGTACTGGTGATTGTGAAATTTGACCGACCTCACCCATGCGTTCTGCACAGGCGTGGAGTGGGGTCCGTCCCTGTGCTATCACTATAGGCGACTCCGGGAGATTGCTGATTATGCAATTTTTTCAAAATATAAAGTTATGACACAATAAAACATACATAAGGCTATAGCAGAAACCCACGTGCATGTCAGCTACAGACCAGTACAATGCCGGGTGGTACCGCTAGTAGATGAATAAGGATGAAGGTGAATTTTCTATATAAGGTTGTGCTCTAGCACCTTGAAGCATCTCTTGTGCTCGATGGGATTACCAATAAAGGTCTCAGACCAAATAACTAGACAGACTCAAAGAATATGGCAAAATACTACTTTATTCTCAATTTAATAAAGCAGGGTCAACTGACGAACAACGGACTAATGCTCGCACACTACTAAACAAACTTAAATACACAGACGTCTTATACCCCAATATGTGTCATCTATGACGCCATCCTATGTGGCAAACTGTAAAACCTATTGACAGGAGGGATTGGTTAGAGGAACATATCTACTTATAGAATGGATACGGGTTAGTACTTCATTGGCTATCCCTTATGTGCAGGACACACTTCGAATTACCTCTAAAGATGCATTATACTGATTATAATGGACGAAAAGTGAGTGGATTGGTCTATGCAACATTGTATAGCAGGTTGCCCCATAGACCCACCGATTGGTTGGCATTCCCACCCAACCTTGGACTTTCGGCTCAGCTAGCAGCACGTAAGGAACCCAAAACCCAGGTGCTTGAATCACGTCAGATTACTCCTCACTTTCCCAATTAGTCCATCATCTCTCATCGGTCTGAACATAAGCCAAGGTTTTCCTTCTGTAGTTGACCTTGTAGTTGTTCTCTGTTCTGGGACACTCAAGGTAGTATGAGAACACCACTATCTTAATCCACAGCTTAATGAATAGCAGTTGTTGTGGACTTCTGCCTCACGTGTGAGTAGACCGCAAATTTGTCAATTTCGACTTCCTATTTACTGCTATGTAAAACAATTATACTGAGTGTTTTTGCTCCTTCTGGCCTCTAGAGACTTTGTCACTCCATCTTGTAGGAGCCTCATCCATTGTTAATTGTCAAATACTTGGCTCTTGCAAATGTTTTCTCCTTTAATCTAAGAGAAATGTGCCTCACAACCATGGCTTATCCGTCTGCCCCCCTGTGTGCTTTGCAGCTATTCCTTGAAATAGCATCCTTCAACCCAGGCCAAAATAGACTCCTCTTCATTTGCACACAAAGCTGTTTTCCAGCATCTCTAGACTCTGTAGCCCTAGTCTGTTTCTGACATAGCTGAAATGAAAATGTACTCGAGCCGACGTACATTTTTCTATCATGGCTGTCCTTGCCACATTATATTTTCCTCTATGGCATGCTTCTATATGTCTCATCTACCTTGCGTTACTGCGTATTTACACTTATTCGTCATCACGTTACTTCATCTTCATCTTTTTTACATGCATGATTACTTTATAATTTTGTACATGTTTCTCTTGTTTCTTTAGTTACACCGTTATTCTTAAGTATTTTCAAATTGTTTCGGTATGTCCTCGTAAATCTTCTTCATGACATCACTCTGCCCGTCAGATTTCACTCATTGTTATAAAATGTCCAAAGGTTTGTGCAAAGATCCTTCCACTCCCTCAGTACCAGGGTACATTCGATAGGATTGTCTAAGTGCATATCGTCTCTCGTACACTCAATGCGGTACAGGGACAACACAGGGGTTCCCCAATACAGCTCTTCTCCTGCTGTTCCAGTATGATGGTGGTGAGGGGGTGGCAGTTAGGGTATATGCGTCTACCTACTCCTCTACAAGGTCACAGAACTCAGATGTAGAAGTTGGAGACGAGCAGAGTGACACAGAGGGCCTCTGCACAGTTATTTCCCGATGACAGAGATGAGGATGCTTTAGACACTTACGGTGTCTAGTAGAATACCCTGAGTCTGCAGGTGTGAAACTGCTGGGTAGAAAGAGTGGAAGATTTAGGTCTTTTTATAAAGGCAACTTAGATGCATAGGTCACTATTTCTCTTTCACCTGTTGACTTTTGGTGAACTATACTTAAAGTATTGGTGAACCATGTATTGATTGGAATGAACAAAACCTTTAATTGTACTTATTTGAACAATTGAAAAAACGAAGCAATGGCTATTTTCTATGCACCAAATGCATCTAACCGACATGAAAACTAATCTCATGTGAAGCCCCAGAAGTATCAACAAATTCACATTAGTTGTCCCTAGAAAAAGACTTACTGTAAGACCTTAAGAGTTGCTACTGGCATATGTGGCCCCTAATTTGCCTGATTCCCCTCTGGCTGCGCACTGCTCCGGACCCCCAGACTGCTGATGTCATACGCGGTCTGGGGAATCTGCTGGCTCCATTGTGAAGCCCACCTCGGTGCCACAGTTAGCGTTTTGAAGGCAAGAGCCCACCAACTAATTAAACCTTCCTTCCTGGGTATGGCATCCATCCCCTGGGGACCAGGCTTGGCATCCCCAAGCACCCAACATTTTCCACAACAGTGAGCTGAAAGTTTTGTATAAACTCTAAACAGAAAGTGCTCACTTTATGTTTTTTTTATTTTTTTTGCAGCTGTTAAGTCGTTTAGGGATAGTACATGTATTTCACAGTGGTAGTTAGGGTTAAGTTTGTAGACTGGAGAACAGAAATCTCTTCTGGGACCTGCAGGCTGTCCCCTGTTACTGTGATACATTTTGGTAGAAGGAAATACAAAGTGTGAAGCTGGTGTCCTTAACCTGTGCCTTTGGCCCTTGCAGCCTGAGCAAAGCTGTACATCTGGATCTTCTATAAAACAAAGACCATTGCACCAGCGTGTCCTTCGGTTGTAGGTGAAAGGGGCGACTGCAAATGTTTCGAATTACAATAGTTTCGAGTCAAAAGGACCGAAAAAAAGGTTGAATGTTTTTTACATTTTAAAAAGGGCATTCAACCTTTTTTTCGGTCCTTTTGTTTCGAAACTATTGTAATTCGAAACAATGTATTCGACCCTTTGACTGGACACCGTGTCCTTTAATACTGAATAGACGAATCGTATTGACATTGTCATTCTTTGTCTGATTTAGAGGATTTCTGGGGACGTCCATCTTTGTTTTACTGCTTCTGCTCCCCTGCCTTCCTGCTCTTGCCTTGTGTTTCCCTCCTGCTCCCCTGCCTTACTGCTCTTGCCTTGTATTTTCCCCCCTGCTCCCCTGCCTTCCTGCTCTTGCCTTGTGTTTCCCTCCTGCTCCCCTGCCTTCCTGCTCTTGCCTTGTGTTTCCCTCCTGCTCCCCTGCCTTACTACTCTTGCCTTGTGTTTCCCTCCTGCTCCCCTGCCTTACTACTCTTGCCTTGTGTTTCCCTCCTGCTCCCCTGCCTTCCTGCTCTTGCCCTGTGTTTTCCCTTCTGCTTAACCCATGGGTAATCTCTGCACTCAGGACCAGCAGGACCCAGCAGAGGCAGTTAAGAGGAGTGACAAGGGTACAACAAAGGGAACACCAATTGTAATGACCTTTCCTCTGAATTGTGCTCTTCCACACCTTCGTTCACCACTCTATATAAGCACAAACTGTCTTCCACTCTTTCCAAAGAACTTAGCGGTGACCTGCAGTAGCCTTTACAATGCATGGCCAAATCATTATCCCCATAAAAGGTTGATCTCTTGCTCCCCTGCCTTACTGCTCTTGCCTTGTGTTTTCCCTCCTGTTCCCCTGGCTTCCTGCTCTTGCCTTGTGGTTTCCCTCCTGCTCCCCTGCCTTCCTGCTCTTGCCCTGTGTTTTCCTTCCTGCTCCCCTGCCTTCCGGCTCTTGCCCTGTGTTTTCCCTCCTGCTCCCCTGCCTTCCTGCTCCCTCCTGCTCCCCTGCCTTACTGCTCTTGCCTTGTGTTTTCCCTCCTGTTCCCCTGGCTTCCTGCCCTTGCCTTGTGTTTTCCCTCCTGCTCCCCTGCCTTCCTGCTTTTGCCCTGTGTTTTCCCTCCTGCTCCCCTGCCTTCCTGCTCCCTCCTGCTCCCCTGCCTTACTGCTCTTGCCTTGTGTTTTCCCTCCTGTTCCCCCGGCTTCCTGCTCTTGCCTTGTGTTTTCCCTCCTGCTCCCCTGCCTTACTGCTCTTGCCTTGTGTTTTCCCTCCTGTTCCCCTGGCTTCCTGCTCTTGCCTTGTGTTTCCCTCCTGCTTCCCTGGCTTCCTGCTCTTGCCTTGTGTTTTCCCTCCTGCTCCCCTGCCTTCGTGCTCTTGCCTTGTGTTTCCCTCCTGCTCCCCTGCCTTCCTGCTCCCTCCTGCTCCCCTGGTTTCCTGCTCTTGCCCTGTGTTTTCCTTCCTGCTCCCCTGCCTTCCTGCTCTTGCCCTGTGTTTTCCCTCCTGCTCTTGCCTTGCGTTTCCCTCCTGCTCCCCTGCCTTACTACTCTTGCCTTGTGTTTCCCTCCTGCTTAACCCATGGGTAATCTCTGCACTCAGGACCAGCAGGACCCAGCAGAGGCAGTTAAGAGGAGTGACAAGGGTACAACAAAGGGAACACCAATTGTAATGACCTTTCCTCTGAATTGTGCTCTTCCACACCTTCGTTCACCACTAGATATAAGCACAAACTGTCTTCCACTCTTTCCAAAGAATTTAGCGGTGACCTGCAGTAGCCTCTACAATGCATGGCCAAATCATTATCCCCATAAAAGGTTGATCTCCTGCTCCCCTGCCTTACTGCTCTTGCCTTGTGTTTTCCCTCCTGTTCCCCTGGCTTCCTGCTCTTGCCTTGTGGTTTCCCTCCTGCTCCCCTGCCTTCCTGCTCTTGCCCTGTGTTTTCCTTCCTGCTCCCCTGCCTTCCTGCTCTTGCCCTGTGTTTTCCCTCCTGCTCCCCTGCCTTCCTGCTCCCTCCTGCTCCCCTGCTTTACTGCTCTTGCCTTGTGTTTTCCCTCCTGTTCCCCTGGCTTCCTGCCCTTGCCTTGTGTTTTCCCTCCTGCTCCCCTGCCTTCCTGCTCTTGCCCTGTGTTTTCCCTCCTGCTCCCCTGCCTTCCTGCTCCCTCCTGCTCCCCTGCCTTACTGCTCTTGCCTTGTGTTTTCCCTCCTGTTCCCCCGGCTTCCTGCTCTTGCCTTGTGTTTTCCCTCCTGCTCCCCTGCCTTACTGCTCTTGCCTTGTGTTTTCCCTCCTGTTCCCCTGGCTTCCTGCTCTTGCCTTGTGTTTCCCTCCTGCTTCCCTGGCTTCCTGCTCTTGCCTTGTGTTTTTCCTCCTGTTCCCCTGCCTTCGTGCTCTTGCCTTGTGTTTCCCTCCTGCTTCCCTGCCTTCCTGCTCCCTCCTGCTCCCCTGGTTTCCTGCTCTTGCCCTGTGTTTTCCTTCCTGCTCCCCTGCCTTACTGCTCTTGCCCTGTGTTTTCCCTCCTGCTCCCCTGCCTTCCTGCTCCCTCCTGCTCCCCTGCCTTACTACTCTTGCCTTGTGTTTTCCCTCCTACTCCCCTGCCTTACTACTCTTGCCGTGTGTTACCCTCCTGCTCCCCTGCCTTCCTGCTCTTGCCCTGTGTTTTCCCTTCTGCTTAACCCATGGGTAATCTCTGCACTCAGGACCAGCAGGGCCCAGCAGAGGCAGTTAAGAGGAGTGACAAGGGTACAACAAAGGGAACACCAATTGTAATGACCTTTCCTCTGAATTGTGCTCTTCCACACCTTCGTTCACCACTCGATATAAGCACAAACTGTCTTCCACTCTTTCCAAAGAACTTAGCGGTGACCTGCAGTAGCCTTTACAATGCATGGCCAAATCATTATCCCCATAAAAGGTTGATCTCCTGCTCACTGTAATGGGAAAGTTATTACAGCTGTGCATATATAGAATAAACTTATAAGAAGTTGAAAAGAATATAAAATTTGTGCTGTGTTACAGACAAATATTTTCAGCAGTAAGTGAATGGCTTTGTATTTAAAAAAATAAGTGTACACATGCAGATGAACTCCCACTCCCCTGTACTAAACCTCAGCAGTGTACTTGATAAACAAATGTCTTCTTATCAACTAACCACTATAAATTGTCAAATAATAGGCCAGGAGAAAAGAATCTGAACGGCGAACCCTGGCTTTAATAGAGTGCTTCAGTGGCAGCTGGAATCCATCTTGTAACGTTACCGTTCACGCTGTGTGCTGGCCCTGGTAACAGGTATAGTGACGTCAGTCTCCCTTTTCAATAACATTAACATTTGCCAGTGATGCTATTTTTCTTATTTCCATACAAGTAGTTACGTCACAACCAGATTGCCATTGCGCAGAGGTTTTTATATGGATGTAGGCTTGCATGTTTCATAAAGGGATACATATCACAATAATGATACTACAAAACACACATACACGCCCCCCACCCACACAGCAACGTTCTGTCAATTAGCTGTAAAAATGCCAACAAGTAAAATTAAATATGATTTCTTAAAATGACACCCAGTGCTTTACTTATAAGGTGATTGGAATTCTTCTGGTGCTAGCTATTGTACAACGAAAAACCGAAGGTGAGATTCTTTTTAAAGGGAACGGTCTGGGAACTGGGAACAGTTACAATCACGACACAAAACAGTACCAGCGTCCTAGACGAGGGAGGATAGCTCAGGGGCAACATGCTCTCTTAGGAAGCAAAACGACACGGAGCACCACAGGTTGGACCCCGAGTCTGCGCTTAGAAGCTGTCATATCATAGCACATTCCCTAATGATATGGCATCTGAAGAAACATGTTCTTGCAATACATCTGAAAAGCGTTATCGTATTTCACCTTATTTTTTCTGACCCACCTTTTTCCTTATTATACGTTTTGTGAGATGCACCTGTGCACTGAACACCTGGCCTTCGTGATAGCCAGATCTGAAAATCAAAAACATCTGTGAATGCAATGGGCTGGGTACTGATCATACTGCCTGAAATAAGACTATCTGGGTCTAGGCGTACACCCCCTCAGTGGAAAGCATCGTGGCACTGTAGTAAGTGCAGGGACAGGCACTGACCCTTTCAAGGAAATAACAGAAGCATAGCTTTACGCATTTACTTGTTTCATAAATGTCTGCTTGCAATAGGCGAGTGACAATCCTAAGGGACACACGTGTTGTACCTTTGCTCGTACTTTTTCAACAATGAAACAAAGGCCTTCCTTCAAGCTCAGTCCATCCATTTTGGGAACAGACGTTTCGTCGATGATGAAGCCTGCTAGGGTTCCGCTGCAGTGGGCGGGATCATTGTCCCACGCCGGGAAGCATGGTGGCTTGCCGTGGCCGCTGTGCACTGTGAAGTCTTGCAGCTAAGGTTTCACAGCATTGGCGAGTTGCCCTTTCCAAGATGTCTGCTGCTTTTATGCACTTGAGTTGGTCATTGTCGGATGGCTGAAAAGACCCAAAGATTGTGGCTTTGCATACTTCCTTCCGATCAGGTGGCCTAGTGGGAGTAAGTAAGCATGTCAATTAGAAAGGAATGCACATTGCAGCTCTCATTATTGCCATGGCCCAGGGATGTGGTCTCATGGTGTACCTGGACTTGCAGGACTTCTGCGATCTGAAGGTTTCTCTGCATTTGGCATGGGTGGGCTATTTCCCTACACCAGAAATGATCGATCAGTAGGGTCTCTGCTCTTCTCACCTCAAACGATTTCCTAGTTGAGACGAACCATGAGAGTAATGCTTCCTGTGCGCGAACTGCTCAAACGTCAGGGGCTGGACAACCCACGTGCTGCATCTACAATTGCACAGAACAAGAATGCTCAAGACATAGGTCAGCTGGGATACAGTGAGGATCCAAAGCAGTGCTGCTTCGCCAAGTGGTTTATTTTAGGCCAGCAGGGCTTGCCTGAATAGCTTAAACTGCCCCCACCCTCCTATCCATGTGCTCACTCAGTGGAGAATCGGAAATAACGTTAGTGTAGGCCAGATAGCTATGTCTGAATGCAGGAATCACTTGTCTGTGAGGTCTAGTTTATAAATAAAATGAGATCAATTAACAAGATAACAGTGCAACATAAACCGCACCTGCTTATATATGCCTATCACATAGGGGTCGCCTCCTACTCTGTTACAAGTGTTATCGAGAGAGGCGAGCGGTGGTGACGACTAATGTTAATATTAAGTTATGTAAATTGGTGCTTGTCAAGTACAATATTCAGTCGTTGAGGGCATCTTGGCGCTAAGTAATCCGTTGACCTTGATGGATTTGTTGCTGGTGAAGCCTGATGGATGATGACAGCCCAGAGAATGCTGCTTTTTGCATCCACTCCCAGCCACTTAGGAAGGAGACCCCATCAATGTTTCATAGCTATCCCACAGAGGAGCGTGATATGTCAAATGGCTAAAGTCTCTTCCACGCAGCGGCGTAATGCAGAACGACAGGTGCAGCTACAACATATATTAAATGCCCCATGAGAATGCCACCATCCATTTCATTCATAGTGGGCTGTCCAATGGATTGCTCCCATGCTTGGCATGGTTCGATGATTATTTTCCTGGCCGAGGTTGAGCGTTGTTTCCAAAGGGAGGTTTGGAGAAATGAGTGACAAGTTCAGCAGTTTAAACCACATTGGGCCAGGGAAACTTGTCAATAATTGATACGTTTAAAAAAATACTTGATAGACGTTTGGAAACACCTTTAGAAACGTATTTCATAATATTGCATTTGAAGCAAATTGGGCCACCATCATTTATTTATGCTTTAGTCTGTAAACACACTACATGGAAAATAGAGTGGCTTAAGAGGCATCCTGTCATTTTATTGCAAACATTACAGAGGGGTACATAACAGAGTGGACAATAACACCGAAAAGATTAAATAAATATATAAAGGGAAGTGGGGTAAGGGGTTAAATAGGGTCAGGTGGGGTTGGGGTGGCCTTATAAGGTTAAAAAATCAGAGGGCTTGGGGCGACCCCTCAAATAAAAATAAATAAGTAAATAATCAGGGTTTTTCGGTGTTCTACCCGCCATGAAATGTACCAGTCTGTAATTGTGATCGGTAAAATCACATATAACCGCTTAAGAGCACCAAACAAGATAGAGGGGAGAAAGGAGAGGGGAAGGAAAGGGCTTAGGGGGAAGAAGAGGTAGTAACCATGGCAATGCTGGGTTCTTTCAAAGCACAAAGTTAGGATTCATTACAGAATTCCCTAATAGAACATCTTTTAGGCTACATGATGAGCACCTTTGTCAGTTTCGTTGTGTTATCAATTGCAGGAAGTTTTCAGGGCACAGCTCAACTGAAGTGGATCTAGAGCAAGTCTGAGCTCTCTGGTGAGCATGTTCCAAAGTTCGGGACCTCTGATTGACACCGCAGTTCCCCAATTCGTTTTCTCACTGATCCAACTATCGCAGGATAAACAGGAATTTATCTGACATAAAGGACACTTTAAAAGATTGATTCTAGGCTCTCCACATTACCTAGTGAAGCAGATTGCACAAATCTCCACGTGCCCAGTCATAGAGTGTGCCAGTTTCTGCATGCCCAGTAACAAATACTGTTAGTCACTAACTGCTGTCATGTTTGTGTCCCAAATACTCAATTGACCACTCCATAAACGTAAACTTCTCCTTCCCGGAGCGTCATGCCAGCCTCCGACAACACGGCTAATACCCTACCAAGCCTCTGATCATGGTCACGCATATCCTTCGCTGTCACCAACGTGTCATCCTGGAAATACACTACCCCTTCAATTCCTTTTTGCATCTGGTGTATCACCCTTTGAAAAAATGCTGCAGCTAACACCAGTCCAAATGGCATCCTCTTACACCTAAAAGTGCCTTCCAGCGTCACAAACGTGGTAAGGTCACAGCAATCTGGGTGTAATCTCACCCGGTGATATGCTGAAGACAGGTTTAGCTTGCTGAGCACCTTGGCACTAGCCGCCATGCTCACTATCTTCCTACTTCTGGGTAGTGGGAACCGGTCCACCACAACTTCTCTGTTCAATCTCCTGAGGTCTATGCACAACTGGACCTGCTCATTAGGTGTACGCACCACAACAATAGGGGACACCCATTCACAGGCTTCTACAGGCTCAATCACGCCTTCACTCTCTATCCTCTTCATCTCCAAGGCTACTTCCTTCCTCATGGAAACTGGCACAGTCCTGACCTTTGCCACTGTTGGCCTTGCACCCGCCTTCAATTTAATGTAGTGAAGATGCCCCTTGAGGCACCCCAAAACTTCCCTGAACATTCCTTTGTACACTTCTTCTGGTGCACCACTCATAACATTGTTTACCATTGCAATGTGACCTGGGATGCAAGGGTGCACCACGATTCCCATCTCACTCTGTTCGTACCAGCCCCACAAACATTCTCCTCTCCTTGAGACATAGATATCTGCCACGGTAACCTTCCCCTTGCTGTCCAGTTTGGCCTTGAATACCCCTAGCATTTCAATATGCGTACCCCCATAGGCATTCACCGTCACCAAGGGATTCTCCGGCTCTGTACATTTGAATCTGTCTTCCCACACGCGGCTGTCCAAAATGGTATAGTAGGAACCTGTGTTTACCAACATTGATCCCCTGACTCCATTCACCACAACCACAGCATGTGGTTTCTTACCCCTCTTTGGCTACTGACCTACTCACTCCATCAACCCGTTCATCATCATCATGTCCATCGCCATCTTCACACTCAACCTTTATCTCGCTAACACCACTTTTAGAGAAATGCTTACAACATCTGTCAATTGCTGGAGACAGTCAGCAAATGAGTTTGCAGCCTGGCAACTGTGTTTGCAGCCAAATGGTATGGCACATATAGGAGCGGTGATGCTGTGCCTGCACATGCCATGGATGAGCAGGCGGGCATCAACAAGGGCGTCAAACCTTTGTGTCCTGATAAATTAAGGTCCGGAGCATATGAACACGAGCACATACCTGTGCGAGTGAAACCCACTGGATTTGAAAAAAGCACCCACAGCCATTGCAAGTGTGCCAGACATCAGCCAAATGTGCTGCTTGTTTGTGGCGGACCAGTTGCTAGATAATGGGAGTGCAAGAGGACTAAGGAGGTGCTTGTGGAATGTAACACTTTAGCCATGCTGGTAGCTCTGGGTGAATGTAACATTTCCTGCACAATGGAAAAAAGCTTGGCATGCTCTTTGCTTGACTGTCACATTGAAATTGCGGTGTGGAGTTACTGTGAGGGAGTACTGCCATTGCCTTGCCTAACTCAAAAGTGAGTACTGCTAAATTGCTTGATCACTAGACCATTGGAATTATGGGGGTTTGAGATAGTGTAATATATGTAATGTTTATTGTGAATCATCCCCACTTCTTGAGGCTAGGTGTGTAAACATGTATATTGTTAAACTGTCTTCGAGGTTCTAATATGGAAGGGAGTTGGGCAAGAATGCTGGGGAGTTCAGGTGGAGAAGGGAGAAAGAAGAGTGAGGAGGATGGAGAAGCTGGGGGCTTGAATACCCACCACTCACCTCACACTTCCTTCTCCAACTGAACTCCCTAGCATTCTTGGCAAAAGCACAGGTTTGGGCAGAGAACCTTAACAGAAGCATCCTGATATAGCCACCAACAGAATACAACATAGAGTACAAAATGCCTTTCCTCTCTGCTCCACAAAATGTAGCCGATCAAGTAAGAAAATCTATGCGATCATAATGCAGAACTCGCACTCATAGTGGAATGTAAAGGCGGAGGTGACCAATCTGAATATTTGAAATCCAGGCAATTTTAAAAAAAATAATATGAAAATAGTTAATTAAAACCTTTACACACAATTTTACATTCATTTAAAATATAAAACATACATCACAGAAAAATCACTAATCTATTAAAATCCACATTAAAGAGTTATAAATAAAGAACAATAAAACATTACTCACATTGACATATAATCACTTATTAACCAAATCATCAATCTTCCTCCAAAAGGGCATGAGTGGAATAGTTAAGGAGTTAGACACACAATAGCCTCAAAATTGATCTGTATCAAACCGCTCTGGATTATTTACATAGTTCCCTAAATATCGGCATCCTTACTTCCTGTAAGTGTATGCATTGTGTCAATAAATATCTAGTGCTTTTCAGCTCCTGAGGGAACCTACAAATTCTACAAATCCTATGTTCCCTAATCCTTCCTTTCCTGGCACCGAGTATTAATAATGAAGGTAACAAATTAAACCTAAGTGTCATCAGAAGTCTATGCAGCCTAGGCGAAGGGAAAAGTATGAAACACTTCTCCTGAGTCAAAAGAGGATACATCTGAGTAGCAAATTGCACAAATGATTTTGTCCCCATTAAATGTGTAACATTCTGGCTCCAATTCCACTTACGTATTTTGTCCGAAAAATATTTTTCAGGCATTCAAATCCCTTAGAGCAGTGTGGTTGCCAATTCATTTTTATGAATATCTTTGGCAGACCTCAAAGAAGACTCTTAATTATGTGTGGTTTTATTACACAACAAATTGCCTAAAATGCCTAATAGGGAATTATCATATGAAGTATAAATGCACTTATATAATAAACATCTACGCATCTCCATTATGGTACCCAGGGAAGTTAGACCCAATTCTAGCCTAATATATTGTATTGAGGTACACAGAGGAACACCCAAGATAGGTCTCCAATATTTCCCCTCAGGTTTTTTCAACCAAATGTGAGGGTCTTCGACAAAAGTAGTTTCCATCCATGCATGGCAAAAGGCACACGTTGCTGTGTATATATCCTAAGAAGCACATCCATGCAAATACCCAAAGTCTGGTTCATCAATTGCCTGTTGCCTGCCTGTCGGTGCATCACCTTATTGTAAGTTGTTTCATGTGCACATTTCTCCATATTAATGTTACTAATTGCAACTCCTAGATAGAGAAATTGCCAGACATCCATCATATTATTACCATCAATTTGATAATGTGCAATATCTTTGGACCTTTTCTTGCTGCATTGCATGAACTTTCTTTTCCCAAAATTAATTTTCAGTAAATTAGATTGTGCATACTACCACGTTGCATTAAGTGGCCATTTGAGCGCTATCACAGTTTGCTCAATAACAGCGATGTCATGAGCATACCCTAGCCACGTTGTTCATAATCATACTAATTTAGCTAAGTAATTATGTACAATACTTTGGGAGTCCGGCAGAACAGCTACATATAGATTGGACAAACCAGGGGCCGAAACACACCTCTGTCAAAGGCCAACATTAAGCTGCAATCATTGGGATATTGTGCTTTCTTGGTCCAATCTAATTCTAACCGTTATTCCTGTATGGAGCCTGATAAGTACATTCAATAAACCACCTGGATTGCCCCACCTGTGTAGTAGAGTGGAATGTAAAGAATGATGCAGCCATTCTGATTCTTTATTTCAAAGATTCTGGGCACTAATCCTTAGTTTTCTTAGGATTTCAAAGATTCTGGTGTCTGCCTGATGTCCTGTGGGCTCTCGTCGTCATTTTGTAAAATACGTTTAAACTGCTGCATACCCATCAACAAACTCTACTTTATTGCCACTCTGCGGCCTCCTTTTCCTAGTTATCATGTCTTTTTACTCACTTTCCTGCCATCACAACATATAGCTTACCTCCTAATTGCATTCTGCTCTGTGCCATCCATGCACCCCACCATCTGAAAAAGGTATCTACTCTCTCTTGCGCTCAGAAGGGTTGTGTGCATTTTAAATGACAGCCACATACAGCTACGCCACATCTCACCTTACTCAACATTCACCCACAGGGCCATGGCCATAATTTCTCTCATACTATCCAAACTAGATTATGCAAACATCCTCTATCTAATACTCACAGATTGCATAATGAGGAAACTAAGAAGAGTTAAAAATGAATCAGCAAGACTACTTCTCAGAATGAAGAGATTTGAACCTACGATGCAGGCATTACGTATACTGCACCAGCTACCCATAAAAAAGGGTCTTTTTCAAAACCTTGTGCATTGCCTATTGTTCATACCATGGAGGGGACCCTTCCTCCTTCAGAAGTAAGTTTCAGCACTACACTACTTCCAGAACACTTAGGTTCAGCAATGCTGCACTAGTACTAGTCCCCAACCTCAAAGCATCAACAATAAACGGCAAGGAGGATCCTCTTTTTTAAGTTCTGCCCACAAAACTGTGAAACACCCTACCAAGACCTCTCTGCCTGGAGGAGAATCACCTGAATCTCAGGAAACCGCTCAAGACTCTGCTTTTCAACCAACCCCTTCGAAAGAAAAGATAAATAATACCAACCAATTAAAAATCGTGCACCAGAAACATGGGCTCAATTATGACAAGCATTTTTCAAAAGTTCTTGGCACTACCAACTGCGGGGAACCAATCAGACTCATAAACCTCTCATGCTTGGCACTGGTCCGCTCCTTTAGTCTCAGTGAAATCTACCACCAAGAGCCAGGAAGTGACAACACCCGCACCCCCAATCTCCAGCTCCCTCACCCCTCAACTAACTCCTCACTACTAAAGGCTTGCCTCCTTAGACCTCCCACACTCCTACAGTATACATCGTAGGTCTAGTGTACTTAACAGATTCAGATCCTTGCCATCTTCTATAAACATCCATGCTGTTCATTTTACACTCCACAATCTGGGGGGTGCCTATATGGCTAACCTGCCCAGTCAGTACCAATCACAAACAACATAGAGATGCTCATATCGAGACACAGGTAATGGGTACTTCCCACCAGCATCCACCAACACCAAAGGTTTCAGCATCTGCCTCCCAACTGTCCAACTAACACACCCTGCCCTCCTTTATTACAGAGCCATGAGCAGCGAGGCCAACATTATTGGAAGAAGGGCGCTATATAAGACCACTTTACATTACTTTACATTGAAAGTCTGTCTATCTTGTCTCCACTGGGGTCTTCGAATCTACTGATGTCACGGTGTACACCACATAATTAGCCCTTCCTTTGTGTTTTCTTGAAGACACAAACAGTTATAAATGCAAAGGAAGTCTTACTGATTTAGTTAAGCTCGTACTTCTGCCTTGATTTTCCAGTCAACCATATTTATGTTAACCACATAATGTACACAAATGAGATATCCTATCCTTAGAACTGTCTCTTTTAGTGAACTTCAGAGATTGGAATGATAACTCTGTTTAAAACTCTAAAATATATTTCATTAGATGCTCTAAGCTATCACTGCTAACCGTATTTGGACATGAACCTAAATATTTTTGGCAGAGGTTCATTGTTCAACTAGTAAGAGAATGAGTTTCCAGATTAGCAGCGAGTACTAATTTACCATCAGATGACCAAAAGATGTTTGTGGTCGTGTTAGTCTACTTTGAAAAACCCCACAAAATGTCGAGGTTTGATAACCTTTATTGGTCTAACTTAGCCTATTAAGCTGCGATGCAATATGCATTCACTTTGGAAAACTCCCAAAGGCTGTCTTCCTTGGATGTTCACATGCAGAAGTGAGGGAAGAGACACATGCCCATGTTGATAGTTTTAGTAAGGCTGGCATACATGCAATGCTGTGCTCTGCTCATCGTATCTGAAAGTTGTAAATCTACAACACAGCACCGTTAGTGGAAAGCGTGTTTTTTTTAAATGGTGACCTAGCAAAATTTTAAGAATTTACATTTCTATACTCGAAATCTAGGGTTTATAAAGGCAGACAAAGCAGGGTTCATGGTTTATTTAATGTATTCATTTTATATGTACAGTTGCATTGTTGCAAAACGTTGCACAAAAACATTTACAAATCCTGTCTGCTTGTTCTGAAGGTCCAATGCTTGCTGACTGCAAAAGGGGCTGTACACAGCTATGCACCATGGTCGGTTGATTCTTTTAGGTTTGGGCAAACAGTGTGTGAATCCTAGGTTTTGGCAAGGAAGTACAATTACTAACCTGTACATGACATTCAGGGTTACTATACCAATGTGGTATGTTTACTGATAGGCTAGACCTCTAAATTCACCATAGTGTGATATGATATTTATAACACTCTTAATACCCAGAGGTTTCTAAGCACGGACCCATGGATTGAACCTGTGGTGCTCCGTGTCATCTTGCTTCGAAGGCGAGCATGTTGCCCCTGAGCTATCCTCCCTGGACATGAAGGCCATATCTTTATTCAACCCCCTGTCCTTTAGGT
The DNA here is from genome assembly GCF_040938575.1 of Ambystoma mexicanum. Lineage (NCBI taxonomy): Eukaryota > Metazoa > Chordata > Amphibia > Caudata > Ambystomatidae > Ambystoma > Ambystoma mexicanum. The sequence goes on along the minus strand of NC_090927.1, from coordinate 684,417,157 downwards.
CAAGTGTCTGCGAATACTTGATTTCCAGTGTTCTTCTGTGCCTTGCATATGGGCGATCACCCTTCAATACTAAAACCAACAGGTCCTTTAGTGCATGTCTATCTCAAGTGAAGTGATGTCTTAGCATTTCTTTCTGTTTTATGGTTTGAGAGGATATGTCTGTGTAGAATCCTCTTTCGTGCAGTTGTTGGCAGGTTTCACTTGGGTTCTTTCCTAGTAAACATTTCTCACATTGAATGAGGTACAGAATGTTGGACGATTTGCAGTTGCAAGTCCCATGAATCTGTATTGTTCAGTTCTGTTGGCTTCTTATGGCAAATTCGGTGCAGGTGTTTTGGCAGGATTTACATCTCCTTGCTTTTCATGGGTATGTTCTATGTGTCATTTATTCTTGATCCATTGGAAGAGCACTTCTGGTCAGGGACTGTGATATGATTTCTTTGGTTGCTTAGATGCAATCAAGATGGTTAATTGAAAATGTCGATTGGTTCTTTGTCCTTGCTGAATAGTGGGTGTAGGTCCTGTGACGAATCACAGGTATTCACCCCTTTTTCCCCACAGGGAGAATCCCCCTGTGAAACTAGAGAGGTGAGCACGCTCTGCAAGACCATCTCTAGGGGTGGACGCGAGTGGGACCTCACCGCGAGAGACTCCCTTTTTGGGGACAAGGACTCCTGTTCCTCTGAGGAACTTGCTGAGGTAACTCACATAGCTGCGTGTATGGGACTGTCTTCCACGCACAATACTATGGCGGCTTCATAGCTGGCTGAAGGCAATGTAAAAAGAAATCTATCTGAAGAAAATAAGGAAAATATCTATTTACTCAAGATGTGTATTTAACTGTGATGAGCCAGAGCAGAAGGAGGAAAAGAGCTGATCTCATCATGCCTTGTGGTGGTGGAGTCAAGACACATCACGGAGCCCGCAGGTTTCAAAGAAGCAGAGCAGCAGATTGCAAGATGTCAGAGTCCCAGTGTACAGGACCACAAGGAAAGTTGTACAAACGCAGAGAAGGAGAAGGTACTTGGTAGTGGTGTGCCCGCACATGCAGAGTGGTGGGCAGGACGCCCGAAGAACAGCACCGACACTACCACAACGGGAAGTCTGAACACCTTCTGAGCACCAGCATATGCAGACGGTAGACGTCTGATGCCAAACCGAGAATGAGAGACCGAAGGACAGCAAAGAGAATGAGAAGCAGTACCTGAGCGGGAGCCACGCCCTGCAATCCTTCGCCACATCACGAGAGGTACCCGGGGAATTGTGAACTGCAGGAGGCAGCTGGGGAATCATTATTTAGGTGAAGAGACTTTTCCAAGTCTTAAGGATGAAACCATAACCAGAAAGTTGAATGATTGGAGCTGTGACCACCAGCCCTACAGATAAGGGGTGTATCGGCCACTTTTACTCCCTAAAAATAGGCAAATACACACCAAATATCAAAACTGCAATTACTAATACTCCCAATAACAAATAGGAAATCAACACATAGGAGCTGGTGCTCCGGCTTTCACTCAAACGGTTCCATGGATGTGTTTGGACCAGTAGTTCATGTACTGCCACAGGAAGAAACGACTATGACAATGAAAGAGGTCAAATGTATCTTTTAATATGCATGAAGAACTTGGTGCAAAGAAGTATTTCTCACAAAAACATTTCTGTTCTACAATTGACCATATGTTTACTCTTTTATAAAATACTTCCATTGGGAACGGGACTCATGTTTTTACTCCCTAAAAATTAATTATACTCCAAACTTAAAAAAATAGGAAGTAAAATACTCCCACTTCAAAATCTTATCTGGAGCACTGGTGACAATCGAAGGGAACACATTATGAATAATCTGGTAAGACAAGACCGGGAGTATAGGAAAAGAGAAACTTGTCCCAGTCCTGAGATAAAAATATTGTTGAAGAGCCCAGATAAGAAGGGAAGTGAACAAGTGATAAGAGAGTGTTTTAAACAACCCTGGTGGGGAACTAACAGACACTGGCAACGGAAACCTTGGGAGGAATGGCAAGAGCCCTATATATGCAAAGTTGAAGCATGTGAGAAGGGTAAGCCTGACACATTAAAGAAAGGAAAGATAAGGCTTGCAATTGAAGAGGATAGAAGCACCATGAGCCCAGAGAGTGTACAATTGACAAAGAAAACCTAAAAGGAAGTAGAAGTAAAGATACTTTAGAAAAGCACAAACAGAAAGACTTTGAAGAACGTATCTGTGATACCAAGAAGAGGAGAAACTATTGTAAGGAAAACTACTACAAGAGAGGACCATAGAAAGGTCAAGAACCAAAGGTTGTCTAGAAGAACTACAAAACCTTATAAGAAATAATATCAGAATGGACGATACTAAGAAATACATAGTAGAACAAGAACCTTGGATAAAGAGAAGACCAAGGGAAGAAGAGACATTTGTTTGGCCCATTTTACTTTAGGTATATTTAGTGGTAGGGTGAGATATGGTTAGCTTGGACAGATGACAGAGTTATTTTGTACTTCCTGACACCTGACAAGTAACTTTAGTTTCTGTAGATAGGTTGGCTATTCCCTTTAGTCATTAAGATACTCCTTTTAGTTTAATAAAGAGATTACAAAATGTCCTCAAAGTGTTTGACTCCTTCTTCCGACCCACCACAGTCCCTACAATTTCTGCACAGCTTTGTTAACTTTGGTTGATAGCTGACAACCAGGGGTGCTTGTTCTGTAGTCCTGTATTCTATGTATTGTAGCAGGTTCTCTCTTGGTATTTTCAATGCACCTCAATCTATCTGGCTGAGTGTACCTTTTGTAGACAAGCTGTCTGGAGTGCGGCAAATTGCTTGTCCCTTGTCCTCATGTTGAAGCCTGAGCAGTAGTATGCCTTGGCATACACTGGCTATGGTATTCATGGATACAGAGAAATACAAAACAGAAGCATACAGAAATGGCACAGTTGCCATTTCTCTACATAAAAAAACACACAAAATAAAATGCCGAACATGGACTTAGCGACAGGTAGTCCCTTCACCCTTTCCATGGCGGCCACTGCTGTGAAGGGGGAAGGGATGGAACAGTGAGTGTTTCTGTAGCCAGATAGGGATGAGGCAGCCTCAGGTAAGTGGGCTGGCATTGGGGAGGCGAATAGGTGGGAAAAGTGGAAATGGTGAGGGGTAGGGGATGCATGGCAACAAGGGCTTACCTACCTGAGAAGGAACATGGCTGCCTCCGCTACTGAGGAGACTCAAAACGTGGACAATGCCATGAGTTATAACCCTCTTCTGCACATCCTGATTGTGTGGGAAGTCCCATGAAACCCCTTCCTGGGTGCTAATTCATCCAGGCATAGTCTCTCGACATTTTATTCATACTAATTAGTTATTTCTTATGGTATTAAAATGTCTCTCTTTGATTAACATCTTTCAATGCTTATTTCTGTAATTTCTTGTTGTTTTGAGATTGTCCATGTCTCTGCAGCTATTCATGCAGTGTGTTTTTGGGTTTGAGTTTCTTTAGATTTTAGCCTAATTCATCTTGTTCAATAGGAAAGTGCATTCCTCTCCAATTATCTTATACAAGATGAGCTGCTGTAAGCTCACTTTGTTCACCAATCAGCATGCCTTAGTTTCCAAAATGAAAGCACAGCACTGGATGAACGTTCAACAACAATTCTATAGCAGCCTCCTTTTCTGTCGTCTTTCTTTTAAATGCTGAGTGTTTCTTTTGTTTTATGCTGATTGAAAGTGAATTGTTGAACTTCGGTTTCTTTGCTATTATTTTAAATACCAGTTTAACCAAGACATTTAAAACGAAAACAGGATCAACGTGTCAGTGGCATTTGGGGTGTGCTCAAAGTATGACTGGATGCCGCGCCCCTGTTTCCTTACACAGCTGGAGATTTTGATAGAAGCTTATGCAAAATAAATGGGGCCACGGATGTAGCAGGACTTCATTCGAACATTCATTGTGTGCTGAATAATTGCTTAATAGTTGCAGACAACAATACAAATGAGAATAAAGAAATGTGTGTTTCATATCCATTAAAAGATTGCTTTTTGAAAATGTGGTATGCATGGCTTGAGGGCATTGTACTTCTTTTGTGTGTGTTACTTACCTAGTTAAAGGTTGCTGAGTGCCCCATGCCGTTGAGAAGCTTCTGCTTTCACCTTCCTCTTGTTTTAACTAGTTGTAGACTAAGCATCTGGATGCAAGGATGTTAATTGTAAATGGATGTATTTTAATAGACCAACACAAAATGCCGCTTTCAGCATTTGACTTTTTAACTCTGAAATGTGTAAAAATTAAGTCTGAACTTTTCTATAAGAATCAAATTCAAGATTTGAAATCAAAGCTTCTCTTGGCAAACTCTCTGTGTGCCTGTCTTTTTAGTCCGATATTCTCTTCACAATTCCAAACTGTACTTATGCAGAAATATAGAGTGAACGCCTGCGTTTCTCCTGTATCATTTAACAAGTGCCAATGAGAGGGCTATAGGTCAGGCATAATCCAACCTTATTGTTATCGATCAGTATTCGGGTTATACAACCTAAATATGAATCCACATGTATCAGAGATGTGTGCGCTTGTGACAGGATTGGAAAATTCCAGGATATCCTCTGAAGTCCGAGCTTTCAATATAAAGCTTGGAAGACATTTAGCAGGAAAGGTTCAACATAATGTGTAAAAAACATTGGTCAGATAGCACAAAACTTGCAAAAATGCAAAGGCTAAAAAAGCATGATAACTGCAGCAATTAACTTTATGTGGCACCCTATAAATCGGTGATTAAATTGAGGTTCACTGGGATAGTGTTGTAAAAATGCATTTGACTTTTTTCTTTGCCCCTCTTAAACCAATCACAATGCAGCAGGAAGTGGAGAAAATGCCCTCCTTTGCAAAACTAAAATGTAGACTTTTCAGCCCCAGTAGTCCCCTGTTCACATGTTCTAATAGGGAGGGACAAGTAAGACTGTCGGTTTTCATTCTTTTCAAAGTGTGTACCCTTCAATATGGAAGGGGCAGCACATATGTCAGTCCCCCAGTCCGACCACCAAACGATCCTGAGTAGCTGGCAACACCAGAAAAGGCCACACCCATGAGACACTTCACGCACAGAATGTAGCCTTGTCTACGTCAAGCAGACTTTGAACCTAGACGCCACCCACCTGCCCACCAAATAAGAACCTAGTGATCTACTAGAAGCACTAAACCTAGAGTTGACCAGATCCCTGGACATCAAGGGCACCTAATGTAAAAGAAATGAACCCGCCACCCACAAATGGGACAACACATGTTTCTATAGCACGGTGCACACACAAAAAAGAAGAGTGTGGAAAATGGACACAGTTGGATGGACTCAAAGTTCTCTGGCAGCGAAGTTGCTTGGAAAGTCCCATCCAGAAGCTACTGTGCTACGATTGAAAGAATTTATTTCAGAAATAGAGTGAGTACAGCCACCAACAACTCCCCAGAAGCATTTAAAAAATATTTAACGAATTAGGCCCACCCACCCAAATAACCACAGATCTTATCACCGCACTGGACTTAGCAGACATCGTGGAGAAAGACTTTACTGAGAAAATAAAGAAGATCCAAATGGGTAAAAATATCGAAAGGATGACCCTTCAGGACACATATGTCATACCTGCGAAGACCAACCCTTCATTGACAGCTTTCAAACCCACAATATTCGGTGATATCACAAGTTAGTGTAGAGGCTGAAGGCATCCAGAGCACAGATACTTTCAGGAAGACCAATACCAACACTATGGTGTCATCCATCCCTCTGATCTACAACACCTCCTTCGAGGTAGGAAAAACACTGAGACCGTTCAAAGAAGCTACTGTTATACTACTTCTCAAAAACCATATATACAGAAACACGCTGTCTTTGTAAAATATGGTTCAATTACATGTATTATAAATGAACAGAACAAAACAAAACAAATTAGCCTGTACCTGGAGCAATATCCCACACATTTTTAATCATAAACATTCCTACACATTCACATGGTTATTCATCTGTAGAAAACAAATTCCAATTCCAAACACAAACCACATTTTATATACACAACACACTGTGTGCAAACATTAATCCAAAACCGCAAACCTGCAAAAAGTGCTACTAAATATCCCCCCAAATATGGCATGGTGCTCTGGTGCTAAATATTCTGTATGACTGGCGTGAGAGTGCAATCACTCGGATGGCACACCCACCTAGTCAGAGGTCAAAACACGTAATCACAAATCAGCAGCCAACCAATCGTAAACAATAACACCGTTTGTATAATGAGGTTGACATAAAATGCATAGCTCAAGCACTGGGGTGTACAGTGAACGTCATTCCATTCCTCTCCTCACAGCTCCAGTGGTGAAGTGGAGTCGTCTTCCTCAGGGCCACAAACCAGCTACAAACACAACACAAAACCAATAATTAAAATCCAAGAACCATAATCAAGGACTTCTGTTATTAAAGCATCGAATGGGAACTGCACTGAACAAGCTCAGTGTGCACTATATCTGCTACATAAAGGAGAGCAATGGCAAATAATGCTTATCACAAGCAAGGGTACGTGTCTACAAATCATTATTTACTTGTGCACGGCACAATTATATCCACAAAAGGGATGTTATTATGGTCTGTATAAAGCAATGAATGCGTCCCGGCGCTAGCAAGATACACAAACTAAAAAGGGACTCAATAGGTCATTAGAATGGTGTGGCCATCTATAAAGGACTTATATTGTAAGGCACCAAAAATGTGATACACTGACAGAGTCCATAACCCAGTATAGGATATGTCCGCTGCATAAAAACAATGACAAATACTGATTGTCGAACGCAAGAGTAGATGTCTGCAATACGTAGTTTCCATGGAGTGGACCATGTTGCCTCATAAGCCCTAGAATGATCTATAAACCGCACAACTCATCAGACATGAACTGTTCTCAAGGTCGAATCTAGCTAAGGTAAAAACCTCAAAAACCTTGCAATAAATAGTATGCAATGCATGGTCAAGGGTAATGAGGCATGTGCACTACTGCGACAGCTGCCCATAAGGAGGTGTAAAAATCCCCCCACCCACAACATCACAGACATGCCACTTTACATAAGTACAGACCAATCCAGCTGGTCATTAAGACCATCAAGATATGATTGGAGCTGGTGAATCCAGTGTAGCTTACATCTGGCCAAAAGGACATCAACTGATCTAACACCCCTATTCATCACAATGTTTTCAACTACACTCTATTACAGTTTGTGAAATGTTTCAGTGTCCCTATCTTCCCCACAGCTTCAAAAGTAGTAGTTTGCCTGGCACATTCACAGACTGAACAATTCCTGCAACTGTAATGCCATAGCACTGGCAGTAATCTGAGCATGGGCCGAGTGTCAGTGTTCGCGTTCTCTTTTTCTCTAGAGGAATGAACTAAGAATTGACGTAAATTTACTCCATTTATGAAAGCGAAAAATGATCGAGCAAGATTGGGTTCCAACACTTGTAAAATAAGCCAATTCCGTACTATTAAGTTTCTCAAAGAGGTGCTTAACTGGCAAAATGTAATGACACATATTAGACGTTGATTCACAATTTTTTCTGTCAGTTCAAGGAGATTTCCCTGGGAAAAACATGCTTAAGCAACCTTTTGCGATAACCACGCACCAATTGGCGATTCTTCATTATATTTGCTTGGTGATAACATTCATCAAGATCCATACAATTTCTGTGGATGCGCAAGAACTGATTGAAAGGAATGTTCTCTTTCAAGCCGATAGGGTGCTGGCTGTTATGGTGTAAAATAGTATTCCTGCCTGTTATTTTTCTAAACAGGGTAACTTCCAAATGGTCCTCCACAACTTGGATGAGTACATCCAGGAAGGCAATCTTGTTTTGAAAGGAAGACGCAGTACTTTTTAGGTTACGATGTAGAGAGTTAATCCATGAATGCAGCAAGAGAAGCTGAATCATTCTTCCAAATAATAACGATATCATCAATGTACCTGCGATAAACTTTAATTGATGCCAGAAATGGATTGGCTGAAGAGAGAACATTTAGGTCTTCAAAACTCTGCACAAAAATGTTTGTCAAACTAGGGGCAAATGCAGCTCCCATCAAGGTGCCATGAATTTGTTTGTAGAAGATGCCCTTATATGTAAAGACGTGTTCTTTCAGTACTATGGTATCCAAATCTGTAATACATTGGGTGGGTACATGGTGTGGATCCTCCCTGAGATCTAAGCTTCGAGTAATTACTACAATTGCATCCTTCTGTGGAATGTTCGTATATAGTGACTGGATATCTGAAGGCACTAGCCAATCAGTAACAGGGTGGGTCAAAAGGCATGTTTTCGACCAAATCAATCACATCTCATGAATCCTTTAACTATGACACTGCAAATGTTGAAATGGGTCTAAGAAAGGAATCAACATATTTGGAGATGTGTTCCAACAATGAACCACATGCAGACACTATGGATCTGCCTGGTGGTGCCACCACAGACTTGTGTACCGGAGGCAACAAATAGAACACTGGAATCCTGGGACACTTAGGAATAAGATACGTGTATTTGTGTGGATTAAGTGACCCTTGTTCATATGCCACATCCGTAATGCCACTGATCTTTGTGGCAAGGACTGGGGTAGGGTCTGTGGGTTACACCAAATAATGATTGATTAGTCAACTGTCTAAGTTCCTTATTGTCATAATCTTCCACAGTCTGAATCACAATCCCCCATACCCTGTCTGCGGGCTTGATGATAAAAGAGGGGTCATTTTTATTTTTAATAATGCCAGATATTCTGACTTAGAAAGATTGAATTCAATGGATCTTTTTGCACTGAGTATTTTCGTTAGGCCTTTGGTAACCACTGATTCATAGGTACGTACCTCTCTGGGCATATCCTTTGTTGGAGGTAGAACGTTGGATTTAACGCATTACAGGGATATAGATTCTGTACTACCATCTACATCATCAAAACGAAAACTTCAATCTTATTTTCCAAAGGCATTGGCGTATCTCATTTTCCAAAAGAATATCAGATGGAGTTGACTAGGGATAAATGAAAGCCCTTTGGTAATTGCCCCTCCGCCTCTGTTAATGGTGTGTTGGTTGTGTTAAATACAGGCAGAGGGGCCATATTGTGGGAATCTATCACTGAAAGGCTCTCCGCCTAGTGTTGAATTTGTTTCGGGGTTCTGCAAACTCTTGATGGTAAGCAGGGGTTAAGTCCTAAAACAAAAGTGCGGGACTCATTAACATACCGATTAAATGTGGTGTCACCAGAAATTAGCATGTCAAGGTGCCCTCTGAGAAAAGTAGGGGGACTCCGTCCACCCGCGTGTACCCTCGACTTGAGCCCTGGCTTGTCAGATGCAAAACCATGCTTATACCCTGAGGACCTTAACAACTTTTGCCCGATCTATAATAGCCCCTTGGTGGGCAGAATCTTCTAAAGCAATGTTACTACACAGCTTTGGAAATTCAGTGACAAAGCAGGTCTATAAAATGAGAACCAATCTGGGTTCAGATCCCTCTGGGAGTACTGAAACCACCCTTATCGTCATTAGTGAAAAAATCCTCAAAATGCCAGATTCAAACTCGTCTTCTAATTCTGCTGCTAGATCATTTGGTGGCATTTGATACAGTAAACCACTGCACCCTCATCAAAAGACTTGCAAATGACATGGGAATCAATGGCACATATCCTAAATGGATCTCTTTGTTTTTTTAACAATGGCTCACTATGTCAAAATAAGCAATTTTCTGATCTAAATGATCCACTTTTACCTTGAAGGTCACACAGGGTTCCACCTTCTGAACATGTCATTTCAGTGAGCAACATCAGACCTTTGCCATCCGTACCAAATTAGTTCTCCCCAAAACTCCAGATGGTGCCCAAATTGCCTCTAACCTCAATATAAATGAAACCCATGGATTTTGAGATTGCCTGTTACACCGCTCCTCCCGTGGGTGCCCCCCGCTCAACTTGATTTACCTGGAGAGGCTTCCTGGCCGAGATGTGGTGTTCCTACCCTAGTTGGTGCTTTCCTCAGTTCCGGCCCGTGAGGTCACAGCATTTTATGGGCGCAGCCATTTATGAGTCACTGTGCATTCGCAGACTGCCATGGTCCTCGTTCTGCGCATGCACAGTGTACAGAGCGCTGGGCAACGTCGGCTTGCTGTTCAAGCCTCGATGTGGTGCCAGCACCATGTAATGTCCGGTGACCTGTTACTCTTTGCGTCTTAGTGTGTTGGTTTTGCCACGTGTTGCGCTCTGGAATCCAGTGGTCCTATTCTAATTCTCTTTGCCCTCTTGTAGGAGTCCGTGCCTTTGTCCCCTTGCCCTGCTGACCCTTGGTTCTTTTGTCCTGTGCCCTGCCTTGCCTCCTTTTGCTTTCCCTTCCTTTTGTTTGTCTTCCTGGTGCTTCTTGCCTGCTTCTGGATTCTTTTTCCGTCCTTCCTCCTGTTGCGGTTCCCATGTACCTATCCCTATTTCTGACCTGCTTGGGACTACACCATTCCCTGGAAGTCTTTGCCTACCATCTGCTTCCTCTACAGAGACAGCCTTGGACTTTGGAACTCAGTCTAGTTTTCCCAGTTAGTGCTTGCACTGTTCCTACGCCACGTAAATCTGGAAAGGTCTGTCCCTTGGCGTGGGAAGTTGATTCAGGACCCCCGAGTTGCATCCTGGAGGGTCTTTGCTTGCTTTCTCGCATCGTATAATCTTCACAACCCAAGACAGCATGGCATCATCAACACAGACATCTGGAAGATCAGCTACAGGGGACAGGAAAGAGAGAGCGGGAAACTGAGAATCAAGATGGTGGAAATGTCCTTCCATTGACCAGACCCCACCTGTCTATCATAATCCCACCCCCTTCCTTTCTCCCTGAGAACAAAGGCCTTCAGAGATGCACCCTGGTTTGAGGCTACTCCTTTTGAATGGGCGTGCTCCCTTAATGCCCTGGGAGTGGGTAGGGAACAGAGCTCTCCTCTGCCTTGGAATGCTTCTTCTTCACCTCAGGCTGAGGGCTCGGAAAGTACAACTCTCCCTGACCAACAGATTACCCATTCAGAGATGCAATTAGCCACGCCATTGAATTAATTAATATAAATAAAAAGCCAAGCCTTTCACACCATTGCTAGATGTCAATCCACCACAATTGGTATGAGGGTTTCCAAATGCTTCCTCTGAGCAGCAGTTTTTTCTTCTGGTTTGGAATTTGCTAAGATTTCTCAACGTTTCTGAAAGCCCCTCTGATTGTTTCGCAACCTCTTTGGGACTGTAGGATCAACCTGAAGGCTTTGGGTTTTCCTACTAAACTTTAAAGAGCCTGGGGACAATTGTAGGTGGAGCACGAGAGATCCACCTTAAATGAGGGACGACCTTAAGATAAAACAGTGACCATCTTTGTATCAATCAGGCAATCCATCCTCAATGATCCACCCCGGCTCACCACAGGTACGCAGCATATCCAGCAGTCCCAGCAGGCATGCAGGCTTCTCCAGATATTGAGTTCCTAGTCAACATTTCACTCCTCTTCACAATCACAAGCGGTGAAGCAAGCTCAGGTGGTACAGCATTTCTTTTTCTTCCCGTACCTGTGTTGCTCCAGTGCGTCCACATTGAACCCCGGCTCTACAGAAGTGATGTGCAGGAGTGTCTCTGGTTCTGAGTATATCAGAAACATTATGTTGTAAACTAATCTCTTTGGGGGTCAATTACACTATCGCACATATATTAAGGGAGTATGATACAAGGAGATGGGATAGACTCCCTCAGTATGGCTAGCTTTTCTGGTGCCTAGATACTCCTGTCCTGGGGAGGGCCCTGGTTTTGGAAGGGAACGATAAAGACCTTACCCTGGCTGCCTCTGGACAGGTCAAGGCTCTGCCCTGAGGGCACCAGTAGTTGGCTTTCTTGGTCTGCAGAACCCTTCCAGTTCTTATGACAAGGCCAGGGCTCTGACTACGTCCCAAAACAGACTTAGAAAGTCACATGCATGATATCGGCTGCATGCAGGAAATTAGAGTGGGAGGTTCTTGAAGACCCTGGGAAAGCTACCGTGAAAATCCCACGGTATGCTTAGAAAAGGAGTCAGGACTATGCACTCATCTTGGGAGGAAACCTTGAAGGATTTCAATACATGCTGCAGATAGGATCCCAAACTCCTAAAGGACCCGAGAAAAGAATGTGAGGGATTACAAAGTCTGCTGATTGGGGGGGAGAGGGGATCAGAAATCCTAAAGTAGCCTGAAAAAGAGACATTGAAGTACAGCAATGTGTGCGGCAGATGCGAGTCCGAACTCGGAAAGCACCCCGAGAAAGAGGCACCAAACAAAGTCAAAATATGCTGGCCATGGGAGTCCACACTGTGACAGTTTGACCAATGCAGGGGCAGACCTGAAAACCCACTAACCCGTTAAAAATGTAAAAGTATTGTTTCACCTTGATATCTTAGGCCAACTCAGTATTGTGTGATGTCTTGTATCTGTATGAGTTTCAGTAAATAGTCTAACTGTAGTTCTGGATGAACAGGCCTAATCAAACAATATAAAGCAAGGCCAAGCAGCAGCTTTTCTATGTGTATTATAACACGCAGGCCTCGTTACATTTGCCTTAGTTACATTACATTGTACATTGTACATTACGTTACATTACATTGTTTCCTCTATTCTTGTGGGAGGGAGGGGGCGGTCCATTACTGTTAAGTATTGTCCATGCGTTCAGTGCATTAAGCAGCAAGGTTCATTAAAACACTAAATAACATTTGGCTGATTTGCTCGCGTGCTTGCTGGGGCCATCTGTTGCCCCAGCCTCTTGGACCCCTAAGGTGATAGACCCACGAACAGTGATGCCATTTACATGTGTGCATGCCTTTAGGAAGCTTTGATTAATTAGCCCCGTTAATAAAGACCATGGCAATTCTGCTGGCTTTCCCTTTCAGCAGGCATGCTTATTGGGCAGCAGACTGTCTAAAAGGAAATAAGGACCCAGGGGGGTACTGCCATAATTGTCATTGTGTGACATGCGGCCTCATTCGGACCCTGGCGCAAAGGGTAAGGACACCGGTGCCGGTAATCCCTTTGCACCCTATTCCGAGGTCCCCCAACGGGACCCGTAAGGTATGTTTGGTCAGACCAAACGTACCTTACGGTTCCCGTTAGGGGACCAGGGCGCAAATAACGGCCTTGCCATGAGCCAGGCAGTTATTTGCACCCTTCCCATTCCCATTGAGCCCTATGGGAATGGGGAATGGTTTGGTAAATGGGGACTTACTGGTCCCTCCAAGGTCGGAATGGTCCGGTAAGTCCCCATCACACCAAACCGGAGCCGGACCCGGTTTTGGAGGCAGCAATGGTGCAAATAGCGCCATTGCTACCTCCAGACTCGGAATGAGGCCCACGGTGTTGAAGTGTGCGTGAATGGTCCAACGCTAGATTACATTACAACATTACAATATATTTATCTAGCGCACTATAGACATGGAGGCATGAAGGCGCGGACGACAAAAAATGAGACAAACACCAACTTAAAGGATGAGAAGCCTAAGCCAGGAAATTAGAATCTACTCGTAACTCATTAGGCCCTAGACAGCAGGACAGCATATTTCCAAGAAATATGCATAGTATGACCTCCCCCCTCGGTTCATCTCAGACAAAGAGAAAGGTTTTCAGATCCTTCTTGAACTTTATGAGACACCTAAGGTTGCGCAAATAGTATGGAAGATTGTACAAAAGGCTGGGGCATTTTCTGCCTTAGACGTCCTGGTTCTAAGTTGCTCCAAAACATTTCTTGAGTCTGACCTTAAGGATCTCGTATTTACATTGTCGGTGATATAACATTGGAGGAACGGAGGAATCATCAGCATTCTGCACTTAAAGGTTATCACCAACGTTCTGAATTTAATTCTAGATTCCACGGGCAGCCAATGGAGCCCTCGCCTAGCCTCTGATACGTGCTCACGCCTTGGGAGGCCAACTACCACTCTCACTACCCAATTCTGGACTACTTGGAGTCTCTGTATGACCCTCTTACATGAGCCCAATAAAAGGCTGCAACAGTAGTCCAACTTGGCCCATATTATCGCCCTCGCGAAGGTTTCAGCACTTTTTTGGGAGATGAGTGGCCTCAGGTGTGACAGCAGTTTTACATAGTAAACTGTCGAGGATACAACCGAGGACACATGCGCTTTCATGTTGAGATGGATCTGAGTGCACCTGACGGATTCCTTCTCACAGATTCGCTGCCTTGTTTTGATTTTCCTACACACTACGCAAGTGCTCTGACAAACAGTTCTCAGAATGTAGATATATGGTGGCAGTCTGTCTTGCACAGTTACCTGCGAGTCGTAACATACACCCCCCTATAGAACTTGTAGCCCATGGGCAATATTCAGCAGCCTACGTGTGTCACCTGCTACCAGGCATCTCGTGCTGCAACCACCCTTCTCAGGCCCCACGTTCATTTTGTTACCACTGGTTGCCTATATGTGACTTAGTTACAATTTTAAAAAGAATCCCACTTTTTTTAAAGAAGTTTAAATATCACTTTTGATTATAAAATCTGCAAAACAGTGCACTGCACGTTATGTTAAACCAGTGTTTAATTCCTAAAATAAATAGGTGCCAGGGCCGAAATATTTTCCAGCACTCGTGTGGAACTTCAGGTGGGCACTGCCCCACCACTGCTGCCACCACCCATAGGTGCTCCCCACAGTGTCGACATATTTGTGGTTACACTATAGCTCCACCTGCTCATTTTAGTCGATGGATGCACTGACTATCACCACTTCATAATTAAAGTGAGTCTGAGACAATAAGTGTCGGGGCTCAGCAATAAACCAGCTGTGCCCTGGCAAGCACCCCACAAATTAATTACTGTAAACCTGTTGGTGTCTCGACATCTGCAATTCCTCTTGACCTGTTCCTGTACAATCAGTAAGGATTTTTCAAGCCTGCACCCCTGGTATTTTTGCGCTTTCAGGATGGGCCTTCCGGTTTATCTGTATCACTGCAGCAAACACTCTGGTATATGCGTGTTATAAATGTCATATCATATCAAACAATGTACTGAGAGTTTGTAAACTGCTCCTCTCCCCACCTTGTTCATAATCCGCTGTGCGCTGAAATCTTGTATTTCGATTCAACATCTAATAGTGCCAACTAAAATGTAACATATTTTTGGGTAAACTGTCTCCTTTCTTTTTCTGGCATAACAGGAAGCCTGCACTGCGCATAAACACTTGTGATTGCCACCGTCAGCAACATTTGCAGACACAGAATGAAGACGTAGGGCCTCATTACGAGTTCGGAGGTAAACAAAAAAAACTGGCGGTAACGGTACTACTTCCTGCTTTTTGGGCTGCCTAATTACGAATGTAAACTCATTCGTGGGGAAGAAGGGCTGCATGTGCATGGCAGTATTACCTCCAAAATAAAACCCGCTTATGGTGTGGGCGGTATTACCGTCAGCACAGTAATAGCTCCATTCCCAAAAGAAGTCCAAGGGAACCTTTGAATCAGTGATTAATCTTATAATTGAATGGATCACCACTGTTACCACCAGTCATAAGGATAATTCAGTTAGCACTGCCAACACCACTAAGCTTGTGAGGTGGCTCATAGAAGCCAGACAACTAATATATAGTTCTGTGACATGGTGCTGTGTAATTTTGCAAAGTGTTCGACAATGCAAATGCCAGTCACATGAGAGTTGGATGGGTCCTTGAGAATCTGAAAGATGTTAAGTTTTCTGCTCTTTACTCTTAGATCAACGACGTATCTCGCCCAGGAGTCCGAAGTGAAGGGCAGACAAAGAAAAGGGCAATTCCTCTTTGGACATACTCTGACCGGTAGGACCCAGGACCAGAAACCCTGCCCCTCTTAACATCAGGTAAGCTCCCTTGAATATGTGTTTCACACCTCTCTCCCAACAACCCATTCCTACCATCAGCACTCATCACCAACCACGTTGCTCACAGAGCAACATCATGGACCCTGCATTGAACCAGCCTCACCCATGTCACCATACACCCCATGACCACTCCATCATCCACCATTACACAAAGATTGATGCTCGGCAATGTCTACTCAGCAATCAAACATGCAGCTGACATCGCCAACCTCATCACCACACATGATGCCATCTTCATTACTGAGACCTGGATGACATCCACCTCCACCCACATCCTAGATGTCCTCACTCCCCATGGCTACATAATTCTATAACAAGACTGTCTATACAAGATCAGCAGAGGCCTTGTCATCATTCACAAGGCATTACGGCCATGCACCCAACTAGACGTCGCCACCATTGGCTCTTTTTCAAAAACCTATCCTGCCACTTACCACTCTCCCCAACGGACACAGTCACTTTTCATGTCATCTTCAGACCATCAAAGCCTAACACCTCCCTCATGGATGACTTCACAAACTTGGTCACCACCAAGTCTCTCACACGTTCAAACTAGATGTTCCTTTGTGACTTCAACATCCCTGCCAACCCAGCAACCAAATCAATGAAGAAAGATATCCACTGCCTACTCGACACACTGAACCTCGCATAGCACACAACAGAGCCAACTCACAGGAAAGGTAATATCCTCAACCTCATCATCAACTCACTGCCCACAACACAGCTCTTTGATTCCGCTCAACTGGTTGGACCATCTGGCAATCCGATTTAAGATTAGTCACACCACACCTCTCAAGAAAAACCATTTGAAATTAAGCAATCAAGCCTTCAGATCCTTCAAGAACTTCCCAGTGGAGGCTTTCACAGAAGACCTCACCACTCGACCTTAAATGGGCTGATATACCACTGATGAACCAGGATTGCAACTCACTTCTCCAAGAACTCAACACCACCCTCACAAGCAGCATCAACCACCGTGCCCCCTCCAGCCAAAACCTCAGCACCCAGGTACACTTAAGAACTCAACCTCAATAAAAAAAACATCAGAAAGTAAGAAAAGAATTGGCAAAAGACATGCAGCGCATTCAACCTCGCCCTGCTCAAGGAACTCCATGCTACATGCGGACGACAGAATAACACTGCCAAGGGCAACTACTACCAAAACACCATAGCCAAGGCCAACAATGAAAGCAGAGCCCTCTTCAAAACCATCAAGCACCAAATTATCCCTCTGGCTGACCCACCCATAGCACACTCCATCTAGAAATCCACTGCCATTAACTTTCTTCGTCAACCTGATCCGCCAACGCATAGACACCAACACCGCAACTGACAACACACTACACATCCCACCCTGCGAAAACCACAACTACCTGGAGAACTTTCAAGGCACTAACCTCACTGCCACCTTAGCATCCCTCAATGCCACATTGTATGCAGATGATATCTCCCTGCCTCCTTACTCAAGACCCTTCTTAATGAAGCACACCTCCCTTACTTGGCAATCATCAACAGCTCCCTAACTCAAGGCACCTTC
This sequence comes from Ambystoma mexicanum, assembly GCF_040938575.1. Lineage (NCBI taxonomy): Eukaryota > Metazoa > Chordata > Amphibia > Caudata > Ambystomatidae > Ambystoma > Ambystoma mexicanum. The sequence continues at coordinate 684,399,721 of NC_090927.1, read as the reverse complement.
CCCTTGACCCTCAAGACGGTGGCAATGCCCTTTTGGAAGGTCTTCCGGTGACTACCCTGGCACCCCTGAAATGTCTCCTGCATGCTGCAGCAAGACTCATTAAAGGATTCCCCATATTAGACTATATCACCAACCCTCATTGAACTGCACTGGCTACCACTGCAAGCCCGTCCTTTTCAAATCCTGTTGTATCATCCACAAGGCTGCCATCCTAATGTCCCAGAGCTGCCTCACTGAGAAACTCAGCATCTCTGGAGACCTGTGATGCACCAGAAGGGTATCTGGTCATTGTATCGAATGCAGTACCATTGAATGCCTTTCCATCTAAAAAATAGCATCTAAAAAAAGCACTGAATGCATGTTTGTTTAAGGGAAAGTGTTTATTTTAATTTTAATGGGCTTTAAACGGTAAAAAGTGGGGTTGGGGGAAGCACCAATTAAAAAAACTAAATTTAAAAAATGAATTCGATGCAATTTTTTTCGATGCATTTTTTTCGATGGAATGGTCTGTCGATGGTAAGGATTCGATGGAATGACTAGGAACCCACCAGAAGTAACCAAATGTGCAGACTTGAATTACGACGGTGCCGGAAGGAAAGAACCAAAAGGCAGGCCTTCTTAGTCTATGCTCCAAGATTCTGGAAGCTCCTCCCTGTCAACATCAGACCTTCCCCATCACTTCTACAATTCCGGAAAGAGCTCAAGACGTTCCTCTTAAAGGAATGGCTCATCCGTAACACATAGGTCTACACACCCTGCACTCCCCACCTGAGACTCAGTGATCTGCTCCTCACTGCCTTCCCCCATGCTGCCTATTGGCCACCCTGCCCTGTTAGCTCCCTGCTCCTTTTTCTCTACGTCCCTCCCTGTGTCCTTTCCCCTATGATTGTAAAGTGCTCCTTTGCTTGCAGAAGCTAGGTCCACTCTCAATAAATATCCTAAAAATAATAATAATAATAATAATAATAATAATAAACTTTGAGCTGTGCCACAGCCACGTTGACTGAGGTTATAAAGAGTGTCCCTGCTATATATTTCTCTCTTTCTCGCTTGCCTCTCCCTCCCTCTCTGCATCACCTCTCACTACAGTTTGGGACTTTTCCCTGAGATATCCTCTGAAGGGAGCTGTGACAGCTGCCCCTTCCCTGATGAATTTAGGGCCTGCCTCGAGGGGCAGAAAAGGAAAGAGTGCTGCCCCTGGCTGTCCTGCCTGCATAGCTCTGAGCACCCTGTTAACAGATTCTGTTGACTGCCGAGGCCAGAGTCTGTCTCAGAGAGTTGCTAAAAGATGCCCTGTAGGGTTCACTGACTCCTGGCTGCCACACTGTGCACCTTCCCGGCCTTCTGGTACACAGTGGTGGCTGGTTGAGGGACCATGGGGCATATGAGCCTTTGAGCCAGAAAACGTGGGGTACTGCAGGATTCAGTATATGTAGGCCCTGTTTACCTCTTTACTGTGCACCTGCTCGAGCACATCTCAAGTTCATGATGAAACCCCACATCAACTACATCCAGTACCATGCATCGTGGGGACCAGATATTGACAACACAGTAACCCCCTGGCTTTAAGCAGAGACTGACATCACTGACACTCAATCTCATACTTACTGATAACTAATCACAGTTAAGCATGCGTCCCAACTACCACAATTATTTTACCTCCCCTCATCCTGTACTTGTTTACCCTTTATTGACTTGATTCGCCTATTGTCGTATCCCCCTTTTCTATTCAGCCCCCTTCCCAACCCTCTTCCTGACTAGCTGGATCACAACACGCCAATTTGTTGGGCAAGACCAGGCGCCATAAGACCACTACAGTGCTGATGGGAGCAGTTTAAATAGTGGACAGCAGGATACATTATTTTTTTCCATAATTAAGTGAGACTGAACTTTCCTGCGTTGGTCCCACGCCATGCATTATGTATGTGTACAAATTAATTTCTTTAAAGTGGTGTTCCGAGCTTAGTCCCCCTGTGAATGTGGGTGGAGGCCACGGTTCCCCGTTCCACGCCCTCAGGTGGTACAGCCACTGTTGCTACTGCCACCCCTCAATCCTGGGAACATAAAGGGGTTACATGTGCATCTTCTTCCTGGGACACGACCTGCTGGCCCCCTGCACTTCCCAGATGCATTCTTAAGGTATTTGGCACTGCTGGTCAGAGGGGCTCAATACAATACCGGCGGTAGCTGTGCCGGTATAACAGGCACGGCTGCCGCGGGTATCATTTTTTTTCCGGCGCCCGCGAATGGCAATTACCGGGTCATTACGGCCCCACCGTACCCGGTAATTGCCCATTCGCGGGTACCAGAAAAATATGCTCCCCATTCCCATTGAGCCCCACAGGGCTCAATGGGAATGGGGAGGTCGGATACACCAGCACCATTCAGAATGGTGCCAGTGCATCCGACATGCTCTGCTCGTGGGTGCTGGTACGCACGCCAGGTCAGACCTGGCAGACGGGAATGCACCCGCGAGCAGCCCTCGTAGTTTGCCGGTCCGGTAACAATGGTACTGGCAAGCTTACCGGTACCGTTGTTACCGGACAGGCAAACTTACAATGAGGCCCAATGATAGTTTTTTTCATTATTGAAGAACACTGTCACATATAGGGATGGTGGGGGCCACTTAATCTTTGCATCTTGTTATGATGAGATAACAGGTAAGGGCTTGTTTGTGGTGGTCCCGACTGGCTAGATATTTTATAACAATCATAATGTTACCTACATTCACTTCATTTAATTAACGTTATGCATGCATACGTTGGACTACATAATAATGCTAGTCTAGGCTTCAAAGAACGCAACATGAATACGAACTAGCTGAGTTCGACATGCCATGCAAGTGTTTTCAAAACAAAAGAAGTGATGGCTGGAAGGTTTGGGATTAATCCTAACCTCTGGCATTGCTCTGGGCAACCCTCCAGACTATCGTTCTTCAGCCTGCCAAGCCATTACAGAAAGGGTAAAGACCATATGCAAATCAGGCTTGGTCCGACCCCAAAAGGGCCAGGCCAACCCAAACTGCTCCGTCACATCCGTTCTGTACGAGACCACAAGCATCCCCAGACATGTTTTGGCCTTGCTGGTGCATTTGAAAAGGGGAGTGCAGTGCCAATCGTTAGTGGCGGAATCAACAGGAATAAGGGTAGGCACATCTGACTGTGATAGACATGTTGGCAAGTACTGCAGTTTTTGTTGACAGCATCCATATTTTGATTAGGGCCCCACTCGCAACACTGCACGAGACTAAAATATAGATATGAAAACAGCACCTTCTACGGTGATTATTGAAATATATGTTTATATAACCAATGCCCACAAGACGGTGTACGATCAATGATCCACAACAGCATTGCATGAGCCACTTCTGCAGCCCCTACCACTATTTGTGATTAGTGAGAATAATTAACACATCTTATGTGGGGAGATCACCCTGCATTCTGCTAGCAGCTTCAGATTTTGCTTTTATGGGCCCCCAGTGTGGCCTTTAAGAGGAACCAGCAGGATCCTAAAATGCTCAGTAATGTAATGCACAATTCCATCATAACATGTGCCTCTGCATATGTAACTTAAGTAAAGCTTTGTGCTGTGCCAGGTTACAACATGCACAGGAAAGCCTCGTATTTAAGCATGTTAAATTAAGAGTGGCGCTGATTTCATAATTCAACCAGGCCATTGTGCAAGGAACAATGACCAGGTATGATTTTAAAGGATATTTCTTTTTTGAAGTCTCGCCTACCCTCAACTTGATCTTGATCAAAATAGCACAAAGAAAATATAAATTTAAAAAAGCAAACATATAATTTGATTGGAACTGAAAGATTTAAATGTGGCAAGAGTGTCTTCGTTTCAAACCCCATATCACAGCTCAAACGGGCCTCAGAGCCATCCTTTTGTTAGATAAGGTTTCTAACTGCTATGATGATGTGACACTGACATGCAATGTGCTCTTTGTCCATTCATTGGGCCTCATTACGAGTATGGAGGTAGCCATGCCCCTTTTAGTGGCATGGCTACCCCCATACCGGGTACGGGGTCCGGGTTCCTTGAATGGGCAGACACTGGGCCATTCCGACCTTGGAGGGCTCGGTATTTCCCCATTCAAGGAACCCGGACCCGGTACATCCCCATTCCCATTTGAGCCCCCATAGGGCTCAATGGGAATGGGGAGGATGCTAACAACGGCCCGTTAATGACGGGCCCGTTGTTAGCATCCTGGTCTGCTAGCGGATCCCTCTAAGGACGCCTGGTTTTACCAGAAGTCCTTAGCGGGACCCGCGATCAGACCTCGTAATGAGGCGGTAGAGGGTTAACGGCGCCGGCAGCTCTACCGGCACTGTTAACCCTCTACCGCCTTGGTCGTAATGAGGGCCATTGTGTAGGCAGGAAGCAGAGGTATTGTCATGTAATGTGCTGATGGTGACTAAAGATCTTCGAAAGAACTAACAGCAGGGCATCACTGTTGAAAATATTTGCATCACTGGTGTGCGTTGTCCCACTGGAGCCAATTGTACTTGGCTGTATTAGCATGACACATGTCCACGCATATTCTTATTTCAATGCTGGTGTTGCACTTGGGGATGACCACTATGTGAGAAACCAAGGCCATTGATCCTTATACTGGCTCAAAGATGCCCTGACTGAATAGAGTCTTTATTTCCTTCTCGGCCCGAGGTTGTAGATGCATGGGGACTCTATGATGATGCTTTGCTATGGGCCAGACTGATTAATCAATGTGTAGAGACAGCTGCATGTCTTCAAGTTTCCAAGACCTTCAAACAGGTGAGGAATATGAACCACTAGTGAGTGCGTGGTGAAAAAGTTGATTTTTGCTATTCCCCTTTTTCAAGCGATTAAGTGATTTTTGTCTGCAGTCTTACCTTTCTGTACATGTATGTGACCCGCATTTTCTTGTCTGTATGCATTATGGTCATCAGAAAATGTCCACATTCATAAAAAGGATGTTTGGCAGCCCAGGTATAGGCCTTCAGATCCAAACTTGTCACTCGAAGTTTGGCATTGTGTCATATTCTGTGTTAAATATAATATTGAGTAATGCATATACGTTATTAAAGATCTAAGCCTGATGTCCTTCTATGGACAATTTGTACGTTTTCTACAGACGTACCTTCCGGTTCCGAAGCCCATGATACATCACATTTGACATCCGTGCGATGTAGAATGTAGGCGCGCATTGAGGAGTGCATGGAGAGTGCTGTTCCGTTGTTGCAGACTACTGTTTGTGATTGCTGCATCGTTTTGCTTCAGCACGGCTGAGCGCACTTTTTTATAATTGTGGACTTCACATGCTTTGCACCGGAGACATTTACCCCATAAAGCATTGTGAACTGGTAGCTCTGCCCCTCAAACCCAGAGCTAGTGTAAAATCAACAGGGCGCGTGCATTGTGTGTGCACATCGAGGAGTGCACAGAGAGTGCTGGTCTGCTGTTGCAGACTACTGGATCTGATTGCTGCATTGTTTTGCTTCAGCACGGCTGATCACACCTTTTCATAATTGTGGACTTCATGTGATTTGCACCAGAGACATTTACCCCATAAAGCAGTGGTATGACATTATAATCTAAGATTAAGAACTGAGAACTGGGAATACCAATTGAAATATCTAGAACTAAAATATGCTTGTTTTCTTCACAGGGAACTGACACCTCTACCCCTTAAACCCAGAAGTACTATAAAATCACCAGGGCGCACGCATCGCATGCGTGCATCGAGGAGTGCACAGAGAGTGCTGTTCAGCAGCCTCCCCGGGTTCAAAAGTCACTCCTCATAAAAAGAATATATTTTGGAGTCGCCAAATGGCAGTGTATAACTTGAAAATAGCAATGCCCGATAACACGGGTAAATTGATAACAGACCTTTCAGAAAAGACAACTCCGCCCTCGTGGCATGATTATGAAAGCAGCCCTCAAACACTCACAAAAAAATCCAAAGCCATTAGTAAGAAGCGATCGTAATCGGTTATGACTGACATTAGAAATCTATGGCCCAATGGCAGGTGAAACATTTCATCTATAATATGCACCCAGGGCCTTGCATCGAACGACCCAAGTACTTGCCAAATTTCCATTGTGAACACGGAAGAAGCTAAAGTCCAATCGCCCATGAAGGACCGCAATCACATATCTGATACTGAACTCCTAGCTGTTCCAACACAAAGAAGTACTGATATCATACAGCCCATGAACCATGTGCAACCAAATACCCTTTCATTCAGGGTACCTGCAAGCTAAGCAGTAATTGAGGTGATGGTACATGCTACGGTCAACATCGAGCAACCAATATTATATTCTCAAGCAGTTACAGATATTGCAAAAATAATGGCTACAACTCTGGCCAATGTACAATCATTAAGCAAAATGACGGAACAACTTAATTCCCCCAATGTAGCAACAAAAGCAATGTCTTTACCTACCGTTAATGACTGTGTCATAAGCGAAACACAACTAGAAGATCAAAATATGCAGGAGTCAAACACTGTACTGCTGAATCTATCCCATTCACCAATATTATACCCAGAATCTGCAGAATCATCCATCAACTCGTCAGTATCTTCACAAATGTAATTTGTAAAACCAACACTGAGGCCCTCATTTGGATTCCAACCGCCACCAACTATGGCTTTTGAACTAACTATGCATGCAATGAATAACAAAATACATCGTTTAACAACATTTTTTGAAATATTGGAGAAAGAAAATGACACCCAAGCACATCTACTTGCCTTAGTTTCTGCTACAGTAGATTGGGTAGCAGCTGAGATGTATCATCTCAAGCAATTCACCATATGCAAACGACCATTACCCTATTAACATCACCTATTCCCGAGCCTATTAGAACAGCGATGGATCCATATCCGGCAATCGATGTGGGTTCCAGAATACTGACATAACCAGAAGAAATGGAGAGGGATCAGGAAGATATCCATCCTGTATCTTTAGTATCTGATACTGATAATGAAGTAGTAAAGCTAGACAAACAAATACTGCAGGATTTGATGTATGCAGTTTTTCAAACGCAAAAATGAAAGAAAAAAATAGAAGCAAACGGTTGAGAAATATCAATAACAAACGTACAAAAACTAGAAATAAAAAAAACAAAAATCAAAGTCTACCACACAAATCAATAACAAGCAAGTCGATAAAATGTACAGAAAATCTAACTATGCCCATGCGGCATACAAGAGCTTCGACTAAACTGAAGAAAGATCTAACTAACACTAACGAGCAAATAGCAGTGCAGAGAGGGAACCATCAGGATGATAATTCACTACCTAAATTTGCAGAAAAAATATCTAACCCAGCAACCATTAGTCCAACATGAGACAGAGAGGACCTTATGAATTTATCAACGTACTCTGCCACTACCTTACAAGACCACACACCAATCCAATATAGATCTAGACCTGTTGACCTGTCTATAAAAACGGATATTATCAACAGTGAGCATAATAATGTCAATCATGAATTTTTAACACTAGAACAAAAAAGATTCCGACCCATTGAGCAGACTAGAAACATTGAATCAGATAGGCTAAATAATCAATATAATAGAATGCAAGAACTGCAGCCAAGTCCCAAAAGAAAAGTATGCATCAGATAACCATCACACTCTCCACCTTCAGGACAGCATTCAACTATACGAATGAGGAATAATGAAAGTGATATTCAAAATAAAGACAAATTGACAAAAACCTTCAGATATACAAAGACATGACCCTTTTCCTAATAGAACAACTGTTCTCGCAGTTTTCAAATCAATACTGAGTCTTGAACTAATACAATCGTGTGATATACAATGTATTACATTAATGAATAACAGACATATGGATACAATTGAATTGCTGATTCCATCGCAAATTATTAAAGAAATAATATGGAATACAAAACTCTCATTAAAGCAATATGGGTTTGAATTAGATAAAAAAGATTTAATTCTATCAAATAATGTTAGGCAAAGATGATATTTGAATACAGTGTCAGAGGAATCACCTCACTTGTCTAAGTATGAACCTCTAACTATAAACTGGCAAGGCAGCACAGTGTAATTAAACAGAGAAGTAATCATGAAATCAACACATACGAAGACTAGAAACTCCAAATGGACTTGGTTGTTCAAAGCAATCGGTGAAAGAACACAGCAAAAAGAATACTAATGCCAGGATGTAACTAAACCTTGGACCATGAGGATGAAGGCGTGGAACACCAGAGGATTCAAACATCTGATGAGAGAAAACATAAAAAAATCCTCTACCTATGGTATCCTTGCCGTAAAATTGACCCTGCAAAGTAAGTTAGCTTCTTGAACCTCCCCCATCCTGACATCCAATTAACAAAACTATCCTCATCAAATGCATTGAGTCCTCTCTGAACCAACACAGCAATCATCAATCTATACTGGAATCCAGCTGTTCACCTGATGATTTTTACTTTGAGTGGGTGAATAACATGATAGGCCTAATTGCAACTGATGTTACCATTTCTACAGTATTCATTGTGGGTAATCTGAACATGAAATGCATATCAGCAAATAAGTGCATCTAATCGTCTCAAGCAATACGTTGGATGCGACTCATGAGAGACAGAAACTACATAATGCTAAATGGCACAGTCGAAGGAGATGTCCCCCATAACTCCACTTGGAATAGGGAACTTTCATCCTCTATTCTGGACTATGTATTCACCTCCATTGCCACTATTAATAAAATAGAACCCTTTAAAGTCATACCAACCATATATAGTGACCATAGTATCTTAGATATTACTTGGAAGCCACGACCCAATATGCTGTTGATTATTATATACCACGTATTTATTTTAATTTACATTTTTCTTTTATTTATTGAATGTTTTAATTTGAAAACAAACTTTTTCACTCATTCACAGTTCTCTTTAAAATTAACAAAGAAAAGTAAAAATATGTAGGTTATCAAATTCATTAATTCATTACTTGGTAGTCAGATCTTTGAGTTCTTTACCTTTGTTGCTTTCAAGGTAAGAACTTTATTTGGGTGTCTGTGTCGATCGATTCCCAAAACTATATGATCGTTATAATGAGTTTCCTATCATTTCCAATCAATATGGCGGCACCACGTATTGAGTTGGTAGAAGGGAGAAACTGAATAAAATGGACCATACCGAAACTACATAAGCTAACTAAGCAACTACAACAGGAGTGCATAGTTTCTAAAAGTACCAGAAAATTAGAATACAATGAAACCTTGCATCTGTTTACCAATCTGCCTTATAGAGGCATACGCCAGAGAGTTACCCATAAACACCCATATGATGCAGTCATTAAAAACATGAGAATAGCTATGCGCTGAGTATTAAATGCATATTAGCCACCTCCCTTGCGGAGTGATTAACACAAACCACAAAAATACGAACAAGGTATAAAAATTGCATTAAACAATATAAGATGCAGAAACTCCAAATATCGTCCATAAGTATGTTAAAGGTTGCGATCTCCAAATCTAGTTGAGAGATATGGAAATGGTTAAAGGAGGGTAGTAGCAACCTAACGTCATCCTGTCTACTTAATGCAATAAGTGAACCAATTTGGATAACACATTTCACTGCGATATTTGCAAAACCTCATAATACACCACAAGACTAATACCAACTCAAGGATGATATTACCTGCTTAATATTTGACCATTTGGACATTATCATTCTAATTAAAAGGTTAAGCACTTCCTGTGCGCCGGGAACAAATGGGCTATCAAACGCCATATTGAAAGCCCATCTGAAATCTTGGGCCTGCAATCTTAATCTAATATTTCAAACAATTTTGAAAACTGAAATAATTCCAACATCATGGAAAACTCTATCATTATTCCTGTATTCAAGCAAGCAAACTGTACAGATCCCTTAACCTACCAGCCTATAGCCCTCTTTGATATACCAGGGAAAATCTTTGCCAGGGTTATTCTTAGAGATCTTCTTAAGTGGATAAAAAAACATCACAAGTTGATAAACATCAATCGGGCTTTGTAGCAGGATTTGGCACAACAGTGAATTTACTGATTATAACTGCAATAAAAAAAACAAGTAATACGAACCAACCAACCAGTTTACCTTGCTTTTATTGATTTCAAACAAGCATTTGACTCCATCTCCAGGGAATCCCTATGGCAAAGCTGATAGAAGCAGACTGCCAACATTACATACTCAACCTAATCCAGCAATTGTATACAAACACCTCAAATCAGATAACAATGAATCAAGAGGGCCTACTATCCAAACCTATGTCTACCTATCAAGGTGTTTAAAACAGGGGTGCATTCTTTCCTCCAGATTGTTTAATGTTTACATTAAAGACATTAACATCCCGCTGGAAAGCACAAGATCATTTCCATCTAAAGTTGGAGAACTCACAATCAATCTCGTGGCTACTCTATTTGGATGGTCTAGTGACACTAGATCAAACGCCCATAGAATTGCAAAGAAAACGAACTGCCTTGCAAACATATGCAGAAGAAAACTCTCTAACGATCAATATAAATAAATCAAATATTCTAATACTGTCAGCAAATGAAAATAAGAAACTATTACACAATTGGACAATTGCCACTCGAGCATTGGAAAGGGTCTATGAGTTCAGGTATCCTGGTCAGAATATCAATGATAACATAAAAGAAATTCCATACAAAAATGAAATCAAATAAAAAATGGAGACCTTGACCGGCCAAGCGAAAATAATCCCCAAAAATATGACACATTTTCTTGTATCCCTATCATAATGTTCTACAAACAAAAAGTCATACCAATAGTCAAATACGGCGTGCAGGCAAAATTGCAAGCTACCCAGCCGAATTGGAACTTGTTTGAGGGAATTTATTGGAAAACAATATTATCTCTACCTAAAAGCTTCCCAATTTAAATCATTAGATATGAACTGGGGTTAGTGTCTCTTCAGACAATAGTATCACGGAAAGGCTTAGCTCTATACAGGAAATGTCTAACGACTGATAGCCTTGTTCCAACCATACTTCCAGCTTTTGCTAAAGCACTAGAGGGAAAGAACAATAAGTCATTGAACCTGTGGAAAGAACACTGCTTGACCATTATGAAAGAAGCTGATATAGACGATACCTTACTAACACAGAATCCCGAGCGAGCCAAAAACAAACTTAACCACTACAATTGGGCGTTGCTATGGACAAATGTAACCAATACAAAGCTTTTCAATATGGCAACTTCACAATTAAACCACTCCATCAGTCCCCACATATATTCAGAAATTCCCGGACCAAAACTATCGAGTTCATATTATGCGACTACAATTCAATGTATGGACAATCAAAGCTTTAGTAGCATTAAAATCCCAATATCTATCTATAGATACCTCCTGTAGATTCTGTGCTCTCACAACTGAGAGCGAAACCTTACAACATCTTTTGACCAGTTGTAAAAGCCTAGCCTCATGGAGGAAAGAGCATTTCCACAGATACTTTGGTGAATTTAGATTACGAACGCCTAAACGAATGTGGCACAAGATATTTAACGTGAATCAAATTTCACTAAACATCTCTACAATTCAGTATCTTATGAGGCTAAACCTCGAGTGTGTGAAATAAAAGATGAATACTAGGCCCCAGCACATGGTCCATTCAATGTATTCTTTATCTACACTTAATACATTTTAATTATCTTTTTAATGAGATAGAAGTGCGTAAAATTGAACCTTCAATAGTCAATGCTCAGTGTTCCAAATTGTCAGATTTTAGTTCTTTTACTGAAATAGAACCATGCCAATTATGAACTATGAACTCACCTTTTATATAACACTGTTACATTTTAATGAATTGTATGCAATTTTAAAGTAAATAATTGTGAAATATGAAGTTTTCCGAAAAGGATAACCTTATACATACAATTGACTATATCTGGTCGTTGTAAAACCACATAGCATGATATTTTTCTCTTTTGTATAAAATTAAGTGGATGTGTTTTATGTAATATTGTCTTGCTTTTACCACATTATAATTTTAAAATGTTCTTAAGGCTCAATTTGTAAACCAAAATGCACATAAAATAAAAATAAAAAAAATGTGAGACTCTGGTCTGCTTCCCCCAGGCAGAGGTAGCCACGTCACTTCCACAAGCAAGTAATTTATATAAGCCATCACATAACCTCAATGGCACTACAAATTCTGGTTCTACTGGCTTCTCATGCTTCCCAACACCTGACTGGAGTTAAAGCCCGGCAATCTACACAGTGGCACTTCCTTCCCGATGGCTCCATGAGAATGCTGATTCTTTGCATCCCGCTTGTGGCTGGCCTTTGTGTGCTTGCTGACTTCAGACTATTCACATATGCCTTGGATTGGTCTATTGTAATGTCACTTGGCCTAACTTTGAGTCTTCTGTGGAACTTCACTCTGGACTGCTTGCAGTCCCTTCTTCAGCCATCAAGAAACTTTGGAAAGTTGCATTAGACAATGATTGGATCTCTTTGGAAATTGGGTTGGGGACTTTGTCTCCAGTGGTTTATCCTCACTCCTCTCTCCGCGTCCTAGACTTACATTTGCTGTTACTTTGGACTGTCTTGCTTCTACCTCAGACATTTAGTTGTGTTCTACAGTGTACATTGTATCTTTTGGTATTCTAAGCCCTGTGTTGACATTTTCGGTCTTTCTGGAGTGCTGGTGTTGCCTGGTCATTTAATAGTCGCATCCTTTTTCTGCTGAATACCTCGGTTGCTTGGGACTGCTGGAGTTGGATGGTTGGAATTTCCTTTGGTGGACATCCAGGGCCTTCTGAAAGGAACCACATTAACAGGATTCTGTGATTCTTAGACAGACAGCTGTGAGTTTGTTCAAATGGATTTCTTAAAATATAAGGGTGCAGAGAAGACATGGAATGCCAGCCCAAGTGACCAATGCCTGCATTGACTTTCCAGCACAGCTACAGGAAAATACCTTCATTACACAGGGCAAAAAAGGTTTCAAAGGCTTAGACACCCATGTTCATTGGGTTGAACATAGGTGAACACCACTGAAATAAGTGTGTCTGTGTTTTTCACTGCACCTGCCCCTTTCTCAAATGATTCCCTGCATGCTGCCGAAACACTGTGATGAAACTCTCAGCCAGTATCCCAATCCCTGCAGAAAGGCTGGATTCTTGTAGATTTTGCACACTTTCATTATGGGCGGAAAAAACAGGCACCATCCCTAAGAACCCATTAGCAATGAAGGCTGTCCTGTTTAACATGGTGGCTGCCAATGGCTGCCCCCTATATTGCTTATCTCCTTTGTGTACGCATGCGCGCGCTGGAGGCGTTCAATAGGGATTCACTCGATATTATTGGTCAAGGTCACAGGAACCTGGGGTCCACTGCCAGATTCCACTGCTTTTCACTGAAGCATGCAATGAAGGAGGAGAACCCAGCACAGAGATCCTGACACATGGATGTGGGTGCTTTTTGCCAGATTCTCGGGCATCATGAAACTGAGGCTCATGTCATGCACAGTAGAGATATGCACAATCAATCAATCAGTCTAACAATTTACCTCACTCTCTCATCATCTCAGCATGCCAGACCACTCTGCTGTGTGCCAGACGATTTTATGAAGCTGCAATTGAAGGACTGACAATCTCCCTGGCTCTAGAGACCAAACCCTTAAACTGCACAGGTTAAGTGGCCGTGATTCCGCGCTCATTGCTGTGCACTCAGATCCTGTCTGCATGTGGAAACGCAGAATAAACCAGTAGCCCATGACTCACATTTCATGAGTTGATCGGGTTTATGGAGGCCTGAATCAGGACAAGGCTTACGTGGGGTTCTTTGAATTTGGTAGGATTTATAATCCCATTTCTGTGGTTGCTTTTGTGACTGGCGTACACACAATAGTGGTAAACATGTTTGAGCTCCCCTGAATCGGATGTAGCATAACATCACTTGGACATGCTTGATAGCCTGAGGGATATGATAAATACATGTATTCAATCAGCGACATTGTCATTTTGAGCTACACAATTACAAATAGGTCTGCACACTGCACCATGTAGGATCTCAGATCAGTGGGTCCCCTGCTCCTGGATGACCCCTTCTCCCGTCACCTACACATTACATGTGTGCCGCTAAAGAAGGTAGGAAGGATGAAACACAATTACTTTCACGTGTGCCAGGACAGGGCACGCCCCCCCACCGCTCGGTGACTACTAACAGACCAAAGTACTGTAGTGAAGGGATAGGTCCCTTACTCTAGGAGAGCGTGACTGCAGCTGGACCTGTCGGTTGCAGGCTTATCATTGAGTTGTACATTTCATTAAAGAGAGCAGTGCAGCGGCAGAGATCATTTGTAACCCATGGGCAGACGCATCTAATTGTGCTCAGAGAGGGTGCCTTCTCCCATTAAATTGTGTCTATAATTCATGCCGGCTGCCCAGCCTGAGCTTTCTCGAGGATATGATGAACATGTTGAATTAAGAGTAGACCGCTCCCAGGTCCAGGCGCCGTGCATCGATTCTAACCGCTCCCTGCCCTTGCCCTATCTGTGCCGTGTAATTGCAACAACCGAACAAGGAATTTCACTTGCTCAATTTTTGCAATGATCATAATCTTTCTGTTGGTGTGGGGCGTTGTTCCTACTTGCAGATCATAGCGGTCTTCCTTCTCTAAAAGAGAAAAAAATGTCATTCTGAAAATGCATAGCAATATTTTTGTTTGTAACGAGCTAAATGCTGTTTACAGATGTGAAGTTAGGTACATAGGGCCTCATTACGACCCTGGCGCTAAGTGTTTAACATCGCTGTAAAAGGCTGCGGCACCGTTAAACACTTGGCGCCTTACTACGAGGTCCCTTTGCGGGACCCGACCTGAACGGCTGGTCTAGACCAGCCGTTAAAGTAGGGACCCGCAAAGGGACCTTGGTGCTAAGTACGGTACCGCAATTTGCGGTACCGTACTTAGCGCTTTCCCCATTCCCATAGATCCCTATGGGGCGAAAATGAGAATGGGAAAGGGCCATGGTTCAATGGGGAATTACCGCCCCGCCAACCTTGGAATGGGGTGGTAATTCCCCATTGAACCATGGCGGACCCGTCACAACACTAGCGCCATGGTTTAGCGCCGGTGTTGTAATGAGGGCCATAGTGTTGTATATTTCTTATCCTACTTCTTAGCACATCCAGTATTGGCAAATAACGAACTGAGGTCTATAGGGTGCTAAATGGTTTGCCCAGGATTGCACAAGTTGTCTAGATAGAGAAACCATGATTAGAAGCTAATCTCCCAGAACAGTGAAAGACGAGCTAGCCACCAGAACAGATCACAGCCTACTATTGAAGATATGAAGATATGAAAACAGAAAGTAAAAGGTTTCCATTCCTGACATCCCTTGCACAGTTTTCCACCAAAATTCAGAAGATGAAACAATGATTGCTCGAATGTGTAGTCTTTGGTCATCAATTAATATTATTTATTATTTATTGCTTTTTACATTTATATCTCGCACTAAACCCGAGGGCATCAAGGCCCTGTTGCAGAACCAGTTACAAGGCAGAAAGTCATACATTAGACAAGTGGGCAAGTGGATGCTTTAGGTGAAGAGCCAGGTTTTCAGCAATTTGCGGAACGTCCAGTAAGATTGTTCAGCTCTCAAAGTGGGAGAAGTGCATTCCACAATTTCACAGCGATGGCCAGGAATCTAGAGCCTCCTGCTCTGGTCTGTCTACATTTTGGTGAGATGAGCCAGTTGGCATATGCAGTTCTGGTTGGTCGTGTTGGGTGTGCTTTAATGATGTTCTGAGAGAGGTAAGACAGTATTATTATTATTATTATTATTATTATTGTATTTATTGAGCACAGACCTGGCTTCGAGAAGCAACAGAGCTCTTTACAGAGGTGTACAATAATACAGATACACAACAGAGGACTTTACAGAGGTATTCAACAGTAAAGATGCATAACAGAATGCTTTTTAGAGATAACAACAGAACAGCTGTACAGTGGGGGTAGGATACAGAGGGGCACAGAGGAGGGCTAGAGCTGTACAGGGTGGCAGAGAGTAAATTGTGGGTGGCATCTAGTGAGTCGGGGGTATAGAGGGCGACGTGATGGCCTAGCTGTTGAGGAGGAGAGACTCCTTGAAGAGGTGGGTCTTGAGTTCTTTTTTTAATTGTAGGAGCGTGGGGGGAATCTGATGCTGATGGGGAGGAGGTTCCATAGTCTTGGGGCTTAGGCACTGAAGGCTTGCTTGCTGGTCCTTTCCTTTTTGCAGCGACGGATTTCAAATCTGCATGTGTCCTGGCTTTTGGTGGTGCGCTGTTCGCCGGAGATGCTGAGTTTCTGTGTGAGGTAGTTGGATGATTTGAGAGTGATTGCCTTATAGATGATGCAGCAAGACTTGAAGGTGATTCTTGCGTGCAGTGGGAGCCAGTGAAGGTCAATTAGGGCTGGGGTGATGCGGCTGCATCTGCGCAGACCCTTGATGTGATGTGCAGGCGTGTGTAGGAGACTTCTCAGGGGCCCATGGGAAGACGACAGGAGGCCTTCGAGGAGGGCATTGCCCCAATCAATATGCGATAGGACCAGTGCTTGAACAGTGGATCTAAAGCTATCCGGAGGCAGGAAGGGCTTGACTTTCCGCAGTAGGGAGAGCTGATACCAAGATGTCTGAGTTTTCTTAGCTATGCGTGTCTTGAAGGAGAGGTGTTTGTTGATGTGGAACCTGAGGGACTTGGTGCAGGAGATGATCTCAGGTGTGAAGCCCTCAGGGTCCATGGTTGATAGCCAGATCTGTATGTCTGGGTGTTCGGTGTTGTTGATTAGGAGTAGGAATTCGGTCTTGGATGGGTTGACCTTCAAGTATGGCTCCGGACATCTAAGACTGGATCAGTGAGAAGCAGGTTTTCAGTTTGTGGATGTCCTTAAAGGAGTCGATTTTTTGAAGTAGAGCTGTGTGTCATTAGTGTATTGGTAGAAGTGGATGTTGTGTGTGGCTAGGAGGACTCCTAGCCGCACCATGTATAGATTGAAGATCACTGAGGAGAGGATTGAACCCTGCAGGACTCTACAGGTGACGGGTAGCATTGGAAATCTAGAGGAGTCCATCTGAATGAACTGCTGGCGGTTGACGATGTAGGACTTGAACCTGTGTTGGGCAATGTCACCGATCCTCATGCACTCATGTAAGGTATCTATGAGTGCCTGGTGGTCTACTGTGTCAAAAGCGGCCGAGAGGTCGACTAGAGCCAGCAGGCAGCAGTGGCCATAGTCAAGGATGTTGAGGGGGTCTTTGACCACCTATATAGCTGACATCTCCGTGCTGCATCTGGGTCTGAATCCGGATTGGTATGTTTTAGAGGTGATTGTTGATGTCAATGTGTGGCTGCAGTGGTGCGGCTATCGCTTTCTCAATGATCTTACTTAGGAAGGAAAGATGGGTGATGGGGCGATGGTTACCTAAGTTGTTGGTATCCAGAGTGGTTTATTTTAGTAGAGGGAGGATTTGTCCTGTCTATAGGGTCGATGGGAAGGTGTCTTCGGTTAGGGAGCTGTTGATGATCTCCAGGTACGGGAGGAGAGTTTCTGCAGGGAGGGTCTTTAGGATGGATTCTGGTAGGTTGTCGTCTGTATACGATGTGGCTTTGAGGGTGGCATGGGTTTCTACCAGGTGCTCTGTAAAGAGTGTTTTGAATGTTGTCCAGGGTGTGGAGACTTTGCGAGGAGGGACATGAGGTTGGTATGTGGACGCATAGCTGGTGTATATATGCTGACAAATCTTGTTGATTTTGTAGATGAAGACGGTGTTGATGGCGGTGGATTTTTCAATGGAGTGTAGTAAGGCATGGTTGGGTAGTGGGTTGACGCAATTCTTGACAGCTTTGAAGAGGACTCTGCTTTTGTTGTGAGCTTCTGCTATGGTGTTGATTAGTTGTCAGGGGGTTGCTCGGAGTTCCTTGAGAAGTGCCAGGTTGGATACAGTCCTGGAGAGGCACGAGGTTTTCTCTTGTTTCCTGATGGGTCTTTTGCTGAGGATGAGTTCTTGTGTGTACCAGTGTGCTGATGGTTGCGGTTTGCAGGTGCATTGTTTCAGAGGCGTGTGTCGGTTAATGGAGGCTGAGAGGGTAACATTGATTGCTTCCAGTAGAGAGCTGCAGATCGGTTGAGGGTGTTCGGTCCATATGAGGTGGTGGTCGGTGAAGCCTTAGGTGAGGGCTTCCACAGGAAGTTCTTGGAGGACCTGAAGGTTTGTTTGATGTGTTTCTGCTGTAAGTGCTTGAGTGGGGTGGTGTGCAGGATGTTGAAAAGCATGGCCAGGTGGTCAGACCAGTGAAGCGATAGAGGAGAGCTATAGTGGAGGGAAGGCAGTGCGGCGATGGTTAGATCAATGATGTGACCTTTCTCATGGCTTGGGTCTTTCATGTGCTGTGTGAGGCTGAAGGTGTTGAGAAGGCAGAGAGCTTCCATCATTGTTTTGGTGACCTTTTTGCTTGGGAGGTTGAATTTGCCTAGGAAGATGTTGTTGGCATGTTTGAGGGAAATGGTGCTGACCAGGTCAGTTAAATCTCTGATGAAGGCGGCGTTAGGTTTGGGTGGTCTGCAGATGAGATGGAAGGTGACTTAGCCCATCACGGAGAGCAGGAAGTGGCAAGAGAGGACTTCGAAGGAGCCAATGTTGTTGACGTCAAGTCTGGTGCAGGGCCACAAGATCTTGTGGATGACTTGTGGATGACTGCGAGACCTCTGCCTGTCTTGTTCAGCCAGTCTGTCTCTGTGTTGGATGCTGTAGCCTTTGGGGGCAAGGATGTCGGTGGCGGTGGGTATCAGCCAGGTCTCGGTGATGAAGATGATGTCAAGGCCTTGTGTAATGATGGGTGATAGCTGAGTGGGTGTTAGCGAGCATCGATTTCTGTGTTGAGGATGGTGAGGGGGTTCCATGCCTTAGAGGCGAGGCGATATTGTTGAAGTTGGCATTGCCTGGTGATGGTGAGGATGGCCTGTGGGGATGGAGGGAGAAAGCACATGTCGGCACGTGATCACCTGTTTTCTAAGCAGGGTTTCGGGCCCTGGACATGCCCGTTCCAAACAGGTCCAAACAGTTATTGCCCTTTTCTTTGTCTGCCCTTCAGTTCTGGTGCCCGGGCGAGTGACATCCTTGATGGATGAGTTAAGAGTAGAAAGGAAGAATCAAGGATAAGAAGGTGGGTCGTGGCTAGACCGCGATACCTAGATCCACTTACACTTGCTCACCAACTGCAAAGGAAAAGAGGCTGGAGGGCTGCTTAAGTAGGGAAAAAGGGAGGCAAAACAAAAAGGCTCCAACAGTTTAGCAGTAATTGATAGGTGGGTGATTTCCAAATGTGGTCCTGCTTGTGGAAAAAGAGCTCATTATGTTTCCGAATCGACACCCAGAATCGCATAAAAACAGATATGCACTCCATTTAAAAGAGCAAAGAGCGGGGACAGGGAACATGGTCTTAGCTACAGAAATGACTCTTCTAATTTTTACAGCTATACATGCATCATATATTCCATTAATATTTTCCCGAAATAGAAGACCATAATCCCTTAATTTTCATGGGCATTTTCACGTATCGTTAATGTGGTCATATATTTAGGTCATTTAGTGGCCTGTCTCGCATTTCACAATTTTAAGCCGCAGTCCAACTGAGCGTGTCAGCTGGAGCGATTTACTGGGTGTATTATCATGGCCTATTATCATGGCATTGTGTAATAACAAATATGCCTCACCTCCCATGATGAAGTGCTTGGCTGAATAAACCCATATTTAAGAGCGGCCACTCACTACAAAAGAAGGTTCGAATTTGTATGTTGGTTTTATGAAGCGCAGCATATCACATGAAGAGCATCAGGGAACCATAGAGAACAGAGTTTCGAAACAGGAATGTTAGTTAAACATGAAATATTTAAAATTGTCTCCTTGGAAAGAGCACTCACCCAATCAGGGAGATGGAAAGGCGAGCGGAAACCACCCACGTTCTCACAGCCACTCATGCCCCTTTCCTGGGTGCTGCCATTTTTGTGGTGTCTTTCCATTTGTCCCCAATATTCATACCCTTGCCGCCATGCCAACCAGCACCTCCCTCCCTCCTTGCCGCATAGATTTACCTGCTGGCCATGGACCACCAGCGCTGGCTGCTGGACTCATTGTCAGCTCCAGTCAGCCATAGAAATAGAAAAAGGACGTTTCCATTATCTATGGTGACAGAGATCTTTTTACGGGAGATTGAGCTTGTGCAATATGTGCTACCAAACTGCCCCCAAAGAAACCCAACCTTTAACACTATTCACACCCCGGAGGCAGCCCTGGGTACGAATAGATATCTGTGACCAAAGGAACAGCTTTGTCGGATTATGAGGATGAGCAGTGGATAAAGCATCTGCTCAGCCCCCACACCCCTAGAAACTAATAGTGATCCCAATCATAAAGGTAAAACTGGCACATCTAAAATAATACCTCCTTTGCCTTTTGTGCTAATGTTGGCTGAAGGAAGGCTATACCCTTACAAGGGGCATAGAAATGATAGAGTAGTGACCCAAACAGCAAACTATAAAAGACCATAATAAAGGCATGTCCATTCAAGGTTCTATACAAATAAAATTACTTTAATTAAACATACCAATGTACAAATAACTATTAGAAACACCATAAAAACTCACCCCTGTAAGGGAGAACGCAGAATATGCAATGTAAAGATGCAGCACTCTGAGTAATTAGAAAGTTATGTGAGGGCAAGGCAGGCAACCTCCTGTCTCGGCAGCAGGAGGGACAAGCAGGTGCACCCAACTTCAGGTAAGCGTGGCTGCTGAAAGGGGGTGAAGGAGCAGAGGCGTAGACAGGGTAGGGCCTAAGCGGACAAGGCCCAACCAAAATCTGTAAATGCCGACTCAGCAGTGCTGTGTGGGCATTTATGGAGGTTAATGTCACTGCGGTGGGCCCAGCTACATTAGCTTTTGGCCCCACTTGTTAGACAATCCTGGCTATGCCTCTGTGAAGGAGAGGGGTCAAAGAAGGGCGTTCCCCAAAAAAGGACAAGAAAGAACTGAAAAATGCAGGTGGCACACAGGCCACGTGTGGGGGGTTGGAGGACGGTGGCAGCATTAGTGCTGCCAGTGTTGCTTTGCCCTGTGAATCACCCAGTGCAGGTTATGAAAATCAGCCTGAGCTCATGCCTTCTATCCAGGGCATATGGCCTGACAGCAAAGTCGGCAATCAATGTGATATTAAATTATGATAAAAAACAATCTGCTGAATTTACACAGAAAACAATACAATATTGTAAAGGCATTATATCGGAATAGTGTCTACCAATTGCATTGCGATCAGAGTTTTTGGTGAAATATCTATCATATGATGGGCCAGCCGCAATCCTCCATAGTTTGAGATGTTACTTCAACCTGTGACACATTTATACAACCAATCCCCGCAGGGACAGCCATGCATACATGTTTCGATATCAGTCCACTGTCAACAGTGATATTGACCCCTAAATGTTGATGAATGTTTTTCAGAGTGAGGCTGTCCGAATGATGGAACACATCAACTTCCGCTTCCTGGACAGATGCATGCGTCTTTTCCTATTGATAGCACCCATATCTTCAAGGCACCACCAATTATCAGGTTTGGGGATTTAAAATATTGCATGCTGCTGGTGCCAATTCTGTATTGTAGCTTAAAAGATCACTGCGCGCTCGCCCTCTCTCTCTCTCTCTCTCTCTCGGTCTGGGAAAAGCTGACTCACATGTCTGACAACTCTAAGCGAGAGCAGACTTTATTAATTGGACATAAATTAATCAGAAATGCTTACTTTAGTTCCCGTTGCGAAAGCGTGATACATCTTTAAAACATGCAGGGCCTTCTCTTGATAGGGTTGTGATATTGTGGACGTGGAAATGTTATGACAGTCTACTTGAACATAATGGCATTCTTTGATGATATCCCTTCAGTTGGCAATCCGAAATTTAGTTTATACTGAAGTACATCAATAATCTAAGTATTTTATTACAAAAATGTGTACTAGTGTCAGCTTTGTGGTAACCATGGTTACCACCGGGTGGACATTACTAACCCTTACCTGCCATTTGGCAGATCCGACAGGATGTATTCGCCAGTGAGCAAAATCCAGCTGCAGAGACTCAGTGGAGCTCATGCTCCAAAGGGATTTAACATTAACTGTAGGGCTTTTACGCCTTCAATTAACATCACGCCCCATTTTCAATCGTTTGTATGTTGGAGAGGAGGGACGGAATGCAACTTGCGTTTCCACGACCTTCCTTCTGCTCCACACCATGCAAATGCTCCAGTATTTGCGCCAGCATGAATTTTCATGCCAGTGAAAATGCTGGCGATCCCTATGGGGTCCGCTGGCTTGATGCAGCATTGGACCCCATAGGGATCTGTTGTACACGCTGCATGACATGCGAGCAAGGCAGGCAGCATTTACAATTACAATTAAACAGTGCCCGACATACGAGCATGTCGAGCAGCGTTTCATTTTAATTGTGAATGTTGCTTACCATGCGCGCGGCACTAACTCACTTTGCGTGACAAAGTGCAAAAGTGCAGGGCAAAAGTGAGTCTACATGCGTGTACCCACCTTTTGCCCTACACATTGGCACTCCGCCATGCAAATGATGAACATTTGGCGGTGGGGACCTTGCTACGCCTGAGTGTAAATGTACCAGGTCACTGCCATCAAATTATGAATAGGGGCAAAATGAGCTGCAGAGCATTGTCACATGGGTGTATCATGTAAATGCACTCCAGCTCACTGCTCAAGTGGTACTGTTAATGAAAATAATGTTAAGACGGTTCCAAAAGTCCCAAATAACTTGGAAGAAATGGAGTCAGTGCAAACCAGACTCAATTATGGAGTAGACAAAGTGCAAGGCAAAATTCAGCATTATTATCATCCAAATTGAAATCTTGTGGCTCTCAGAGAGTAAATACAAAACAGTCATTTAAATACTAGAACCGCATCATCATATGACGCCATAACATCATCACAATTTACAAAACCTACAGGGATCGGGGTTGGCTAGTGGGTTTGGCTACATAAGGCTCATATAAGGGTTGCACATTTTATTGGGATAGACATATCTGATGGTTCCACCTGGACCCACGCCTAGATTGATTGAGGTAAAAATACATAATTTCTAAGAAAAGCAATTGGATGGCCTACTATTTGATGGGTGGCATAACACTCTGGGTTTTCATCCGTTGGCTTCTTGCTAAGCAAACTTGGACACTTACCAGGTCATCAAGATATGAGCCAGACAGAGAGTAGGGGCACAGAGGCCAATGGACTGTCAATTATTCAATCAAAAGTTTCCATCCAGCTTTCTCAGGCCATGAGACCAGGCAATCTCTTTGTACTTGACCTTCTAGGGCAGCTTGTGTCTGAGTGTGCTTTGAGTGAATAATGCAGGTACCCTATCTGTTGGCTCATAATGAATAGCCAGTGTCTTACAATTATAGGCCATGTTTTAGAAGACTGTGTCTGAAATGGAATGAACTTATATTTATTGAGATTTTAGCTGAGCTTAATATGCATGTTTTTTTCTGTTTCTACCAGGGACAATCATGAGTTATTCTTCACGGGTTCTTTTGGCTCCCTGTTTTAAAGAACCTGGCTAACAAAGACTGGCTGTATTTTTTTTAAACTTTAATTAATCTGGGAGAATCCTGCTTGCATCTAGAAACTGCTATCTTGTGTCTTTGTTCCGCCGTTCCCACCCTCCCTTATTTCACTTAAACCTTGGCACTGATTGTAGCTACTGTCTGAGCTCTGCGTGGATCTGTTTTTCTGTGTATTCAGCGGTTTGAGTTCCCTTGAAGTATTGAGGCCTGTGTTTATTTAAAAGCATGAAGTGGCTTCCATTCGTAAGAAGATGGCTGCCTAATTACATTCCGGTTTCTATGTTAGTGAGCTATATTTGTATTGTTCATGTTGCATTCAGCGTGTACGTTGGTTATGTTAGTGTTCTTCATGTCTTATTGATACTATGTTAATATTCTTCATGTTTAAATGCGTATATTACCTAGTGTATGTGTTCTTCATGTGGAGTGCATGTTTGCTTCATTGCTAATGCATGCACTCGTTATCTTGCAACATTTGCTTGACGGCTTTCACTATCTTTAGCTTAGATTGTCTCTATGTCATACTGTACCTGCCTGGGGTACGGAAGGTACCGTTGTCTCAGTGAGTAACAATTCTCACCTGTGTGGTATTGGAATGGGGGTGGGGCAGCAGCTATGGGTGACGTATATATCTGCCTTCCAACAATAGTATTACGGAAGCAGCGGAGCAAGAGGAAACACTTCCAAGTTAATACCTGCCTTGAGTCGGTCTCTACTTGGGCAATGTTTGGGATGGCCGGCTTTGTGATTCCCTGGCCCCTGCTCAGGTTTCGGAGGTAACAGGTGTGAAGCCCCCGTAGTTGGAGCTTCACAGAGTGCCCCTTTACCAAAGACCACTCGACCTCATGTTAGGCTAGTGCTCTAGTTCAGCAGCAGCTGAAAATGAAATTGCTGTACAGGAAATCTGATCTGCTGAGTTTACAACACAGCCCGGCGATCTGCATTCATTTCGTAAACATCTAAAACATCCAAAGCAAAATCTGCCTGGCGGTTCTAGGACTATTTTTTGCATTGCTGACATATTGGACAGTGTTTAAAATGTGGCACAAAGTGTTTTACAAAATATATTGAACTGCAGAGTAATATTCAGTATTGATATTGGTGCATGTCATGATTTTGTGGTAAGTAGTTTACAAAGAGAGATGTTTAAATATTTGAAAAATTCAGAGAATGTTTTAATTTTATTTCGTCTTTATGTTGCATGAACCAGATCCCTGGGTGTGGGAGCACAGGAAAAAGGAGAAGAACATTAACAAAGAGAGGAAGAAGAAGAGGAGGAAGGCTTAGAAAGGGACACAGTTTAATAAGAAAACAAAAACATGTTTAAACTTTTTCCTAAAAATCATAAGCGAGGGCGCAAGAAGTTGGGAAGAAATTCCAGGATTGTAGAATGGCAAGCTTGGTTAGCTATCTGGCTTTCCGTGCTCTAGGAATTCTTAACCGTAAGCTTGCCTTACTTCTGGCTGGTTGAGCGAGAACCACCAGCAGTCATGTAAAGAGCCTGATGGAGCACAATGGCTCTGAAAAGCAAGCCACCAATTTTAAATCCGATCCTATCCTCTAGAGCTGGCGTCTGCAACCTTTGCCTCTCCAGATGTTTTGCACTACAAGTCTCATCAGCCCTAGCCAGCCTTGTCAAGTGTGAGGGATCATGGGAGTTGTATTCTAAAACATCCGGAGAGCACAGGTCCGGAGCCCTGCTCTAGAGGGAGCCAGTGTACTTCAGCCAAGCCAGGAGAGATATTGGTCAAACTCCTTTTTCAAGCAGGAGCCGCGCCACAGCATGGAAGGAGGCCACTTCGCACATTGAGAAATGGCAGGATGCATCATGGCATGTCCACCGCCCATGGGAGATAGTACCGCCGAAGGGAGATAGTACCGCCCATGGGAGATAGTACCGCCGAAGGGAGATAGTACCGAAGCCTGGACCATGGTACGAAACAGGTCTGGAGCGCTGACAGATCTCGCTTTACATAACATGGAGAGATGAAAGTTCGCTGCCTGGGGTTATGTGATCTTTCATAGAAAGCGTGTCATCTGTCATGGGGCTAAGTTCAGAGCATGGCCTTCAGTGGCTAAAGCAGTTTACGAGGGCTGGAGAAGGTGCCGTTTATGTATCTAGCTAGAGGCATACATTTCATAAGCAACACGATCAGCTGCCGTGTTGGGTTAATGTTATTTGTAGAGCACACTGTCACGAGCATTATGCCTCGTGTAGCTAGAATCTCCTGCAGCTAATCTGAAGTAGTTGAGTGAGGGAAAAGCCATGATTGCAACCCTTGAATAAAGAGAAAATGTGTTCAAAAGCATAATGATTTCCAGAGCAAGTGTTCATGGTAAGAGAACGACGGGCCTCCCTTTCTTGCTCGTCTGAAAAGGGACATCATGATCAAAATCCTTATATTTGGGGACAAAGGGGGTTTGCCTTGATGAAAGAAAGGCTGGGCCAAGATTGGACATGGCCTTGTGCACAGGGCTTCACAGTGATTATGATCAGTTATTTATAACGCGCTTAATACCCAGAGGTTCTAAGCGTGGTCCCGGGGATCGAACCTGTGTTGCTCCACGTTGTCTTGCTTCTAAGGGGAACGCGTTGCCCCTGAGCTATCCTCCTGAGAGGCAGCTCTTCAGAGGGAGCAAGCAAAGATGTTTCAAGAAAATGTAAATATGCTCGTAGGACTTTGTTGATCCCAAGCCGGGCCACGGCCTTGTGCAACATTTGAAACTTTGAGGGCGGTGTTTAGGGGCATTCAAGTAAATGCCACTGGCATAATCCAAGCTTGACAAAACTAGTGCAGGGATTGCTTGCATCGGATCTGCACGGGCCAGGTTTGTAAATAGCTTCCTATGTCCGAAAATCACGAGGTTGCTTATTTTTGCAACTTGGGTGAGCTGGTGATCTACTGTGAGTCCAGAGGATAACTAGATTTTGGACATGAGTTAAGAGATTCAGGCCAGAGGCAGGACCCATCCAGAACCGAAGAACAAGCGACTATGATCTCAAGTTTTATTTGGGATACATTTTAAAAAGTTGTTGGACATTAATGTGTTCAGGGCGCCCATACGCCTAGCAACACAATTAGAGTTCTGCACTTTGTCCTTGGCTGATATTTGCACAACAAGATGTGCTTCGTGAGCATAGTTAAAACATTCCAAACCAAATAATCTAAATGGTTCCTCCAGGGTTTCATGTACAGATAAAAAGGAACTGGTGACAGGCAGAGCCCTGTGGGACTCCACAACTCACTTTGCATCATACGTAGTGAACAGAGGCTTGGAGATAAGTTGTGATCTATCTGCCAGGAATTAAATCAACCATTTTAAGGTGGTATGTGCTGCAGCTTCATTTTCTAGACCATTATTGAGAATGCAGTGTTGTATGGTGACATTTGCAGTTGAGAGGTCCAAAGGCAACCCAGCTCTGTTTATCCCAATGGGGAGCCTAAGATTGCCTTACACTGCATCCAGGCCTGCCTCACTGTGAATAGGTCGAATTGGTTTGAACTGTCCATAAACCGTTGTAGTTGGTTTATTGCCACAGACTCTAGCCGCTCGGGGAATCAGGATGGTTAGATGTAGGGCTCAAATGTCCTGATTTGATGGGATGGAGGCCGGGCTTTTTCAGAAGAGGGATGACTACTGTGGCTTTTAGTTATTCATGAATAAGCCCCTGCTGCGGCAAGGGGTTGTTCGTTAATTTCATCTGGTTGGAGATGAGTGTCACTAAAAGATGACCTCATTCTTTCTGCCTGAAATCAGTGCTTGGTGCAGTGTTGAGATTGCTTACCAGGAATTCTCTTCAGTTTGAACACATATCACTGCCTTGAAGCTGCGTATTAAATTCAGGAATGCCTGTAGTCGGCTAAATGTTTGTCCCGGCTAGTGGCTTCACAGTACTCCTCTACTATTGTTTTAATAAGTGAACTTTTTTGCCATCTATAAATTCATATTTTGAATGTTCAAAGCTGCTTCTATGCAGTCGGTATGTATTAAGTAACACACATGACAACTTCTACTGCTGGAAGAATGTGTATTGGTGAGCAAATTGTAGCCCTGGTGGAAAGAATTGATATGAGGATACTCCATGGTAAACTGGGGGCCCAGCGAAGTATATCAACAAATGTAGTTCCTTGCGTGATTGGATTTATCTTCGGGCCCTTGTACGTTTGATAACTTTCTCTGACAAAGTGATTGCTGGTGCACCGCCTTGGTTTAGTTTATCTGTTATGATTGTTAGAACATAGATGAGGGAAAAATAAGAGCCACTGGTTCCCGTTGCAATCTGAGGTATACCAGTAATAAAACAACATTCCAAAAGAAGCAATGCTGACAACATATAGACTTTGCTTCAGTTAAGTTCATGGAGGACGCTTGAGCGGTTTTGCCCTCTGGTACACTGTAGCGAGGAAAGGAAGCGGATGGGTTACGCAGCATTTAGAAAGTATTGACGTGTAGACATCACACAACTATGCTGGAAGCCTTTAATTGACAAACAGTATCTTACAATTGTGCCGCTAGCGCCGCGTTTATGGTTGGTTTGCCGCGCAAGACCAAGTTCAACTGGATCACAAAACATGAAAGGAAATAGATGCACAAGTGTGCACCCAGAAGCTAAATGATGTGGAAGAAGTTGGTTTTAGGACGTCCTGCCTTGTCATATATGTGAGAACTCACAAGTAGTGCCATTTTGAGGCTAGTCAAATTGCTGTCATACTTGGACCGACAGGATATTGAATATCATACATGAGGAGACAACATGTATACTTTGCAGATTATTGACACCTATTGAAGCTCACATGATTCATTCTAATGTGATATGATATGATGAGTAATTTATAACACACCTGTGCACAAGTGTTTCTAGGCGCAACAAGACAAGGTAGGGAGACATAGGGAGGACGAAACAAACAATCTTACTAGGCCTTGTGTCATTCAGATCGTGTAAGTGCAGGGGGGGAGTAGAAGTGCCAGGGGGGAGGGAGAAAGGGCATTGCGGTCAGCAGGGGTGTTGCTAGGTCTGTAAAAGATCTGGGGCTACGCTAATGTCAGGACTGTCAGGACTCGGGGCTAGCTAGCCTTTTGGTTGTAGCCCCTGAGATTCTAGCCAGGGCTACAACCAAAAGACATGGGGCTATATTCCCCTCAAACCCTCCCCCCTAGCAACGCTTCTGGCAGTCAGGCCAACGATTGCTCTGAGTAACTCCAGCCGAGGAGCCAGCTATGGGAAGTACAAGAGAAGGGGGGGCTGTAGGGTTACAGATACAGCCCCAAAGTACACAGAGGACCGGAGGCAGTGCAGGTGCTTGCGGGTCATGGAGGACGACTGGTGCCGTTGAGTTCCGAGGGTAGCCAGGCAACCAGCTAGCATGACAGACAGGTGGTCAGCAAGGGAGAGCAAGAGAGAAACAGAAGCGAAAAGGAAGGTCTTCAGCTGTTCCCAGAACCTGAGGTGGTCCTGCTCGAGTTTGAATGTGGCAGGGAGGCCATTCGAGAGGGAGGCCCCTGCAGAGGAGAGAGATCGGTCTCCAACTCTGCCTGCAGAAACGTCTGACCATCAGAGAGTTAGAGGTAGATGAGTGAACGGCTCGAGAAGGAAGATGTTTAGGAAGAGAGAGTTGGATGTACTGCGGGCCACGGCCGCAGACATCCTTGTGGACAATGCAGAGGGTCTTGAAATTGATCCTTGCAGCCACCGGGAGCCAGTGGAGAGATTTCAGGGCTGGAGAGATACGATCCTTGGACTTGAGGCCAAGGGCAACTCTTGCAGTTCTGTTATGGATTAGTTGCAGAGGGCAGAGAATAGAGGAAGGCAAGTTGAGCTAGAGTCTGTTGCAGTAGTCCAGCGTAGAGAGAACCAGGACCTGGAGATGTTGAGCTTCTGGGGGAAAGTGAGAAAAGGAAGACTACCTCTGAGGAGGTGCAGCTGATAGTGGGACTTCTTCAAGAGGTCTGTGATGTGAGGGGAGAAGGAGACAGTGGAGATAAAGATGACCCCAACAGAGGAGAGGAGGGAAGGCAGAGGGGAGCCTGAAAGAGTGCTGAGTGTCATCCTCATAACACTGAAAGTTGGAGGAGAAGGTAGAGATAAGCTGGGCCAAAGGGGCTAATTAGAGGTTGAAAAGCTAGGGAGAGAGGTGGGAGCCCTGGGGAACACCACATGTGGGGAGGGAGGTAGTGGAGAGAAAGGACCCCCGTTGGACTTGAGAGGAATGGTCCAGGAGGAAAGAGGTCAACCAGGCGAGGGCCTGATCCGTGATGCCCAGGTTCTCACTGAGACGATTGATCAGGATCGAATGTTGACTGTGTCACAAGCAGAGGAAAGATCAAGGAGGATGAAGACAGAAGGAAGGCTAGAATCAAGATTGGTGAGCAGGTCTTCATGTGTGTTCAGGAGAGCAGTTTCCGTGCCTCAGGCTGCTCCGAAGCCAGACTGATGGTCATGTAGACAACCAACAGATTCAGTGTGGAGAGTGAGCTGGGAGATGACCAGCTTTTCCAAGAGTTTGCCCAAGAAAGGAGTGATAGAGATTGAGTGGTAGTTTGCCATACAGGAAGGATATGCAGATGGTTTCTTCAGAAGGGGATGCACAATGGAGGGCTTAACTGTGTCCAGATCACATTGATTTGTAGCCCCTGAGGAATGTCCACCACTTTTTTGGCACATAAGGACAGAAACATGTACATGTGGAATTTGAAATAGTTAGAAAGTAAAGACATAAATACTTACACAATTGCATTCTTTGGGTTTATATTGAAAGAAATGTGTTAACAAAGTAATTTTTGTATTTATCACTGCTGGTGTTTTGTCTTGTTTATATATGGTCATGGTTTAACTAATGGCGGTACAGACTTGCACACCATAGTTCCCATATGTTTTTTAGATAAAAAAGATGATTCAATAAAATGATTTATATTTTTGTATTCATTACTACATTGGTTAGTCCATGTTTTTAGGACTCATGAGTGTGCACTGTTGTTTCCAGACTGGCACACTACGACTCTGCGGGTGGGCGCCATCCTGTCCGCCAGGGTCAAACCTGGCAGGGGAACGGCACCCACCCGCAGAGTTTCACGGAAGGACCGGCACCATTGTTAACGGTGCTGGTGCTTCAGTGTTTCCCATTCCCATTGAGTCCTACTGGACTCAATGGGAATGGCGAATTACAAAACTACTGGTGACTGACTTCCCGGCCACCGGACTCGGAATAGCCCAGTGGCACCGGGACGTCAGGTGCTGGTAATTCATTATGGGTCTGGTGGCAACCTACCGGTTTTACCGGCACGGTAACCGCCAGACCTGTAATGAGACACAATGATTGTTTGAGTAAAGAGAAGACACTCTCACTAATAAATGAAGGTTATTCCTTTCCTGTGTTATGTATAACGACTACGTATAGCGTCCATTCTAATAATTAGGTACATGGAAGATTGTTTTCACGAATATGGGTGACAAAACAATGTTTGCTAGACATTCTCTCATCAGGGAGCCAGGCATGACACTGTAAACAGTATTACTTCCATTTCAACCATTGATACAGTGGCAACTGCTTATCTCCCGCGATAGGCCAAGCTTCACGTACCTTCAAGATACCTGATATCATGGGATCTTGATGATCTCCCAGAGTCCCCAGATCGAGCATCGTGTTAGTAGGAGGATCATGTGCCGTAGATAGCAAGGATGACAAGGCTCCTCCACTGGAGACTTCTTCGTTCTCTACAAACCCTGTAGAGTCTTGTTCACACAGCACATTATGGCGTGAACAGGCTCCGCCATATCCAACTCATGTCAGTGTAAGCAGCCGTTCAAGGTAGGACCGCCCCTAACCAAGGATCCATGTGATCACTCCGGAAGAAAAAATACTGAAGCCCAAAATGCAGAGTTGTATTTCTTTCTTTAAAGCCATTTCCCTGCATATATATGCAGGGGGAGACCCCTCATGCCCAGCATATTTTTTATCACTGTAACCCACCCCCACATATATATATGTAGCAAAATGTAGCATTTTGAATTTGGTATTTTGGTCTTTGGTATTTTCAGCCGCGCAGTAATGGGGTGATACCCCTAACCACCTGCATCTATACTAGACAGAGACTTCAGGATGTTGGTAGGATGGCTATACAATATCTTTTGAATAATAATACAATGAATGCCCAACAAATGTATAATATTTAATAATAATGTTAATCATTTATTTAGTGCCTACCACTAAATGAAGAGTAGACTGGTGATTTACAATATACATTGTTATTTCCCAATTCAGTGGTACTCAATTCATCAACCTTGAAAGGGGGAAGGACTCTGCTGGGATTCAAACGTGTGACTGCATGTTTAACACAAAGGTCAGAGGAGAGCGCTTAACTCACCATGCTATTTCACCAATTTATTAACATAAGGAAGTTTGATTATCAAAGTGCAAAGGAGCAAATAAAGAGATGGGCAAGATAATCTCAGATTTAAACGGACTATTACCAGCTTCACAGACACTTGCACTGCAGCACTGCAGCACGGCTGGAGGGGCCTGGGGCATCGGTGAGAGGTCCTGGTGTAAATCCAATGAACACAGACCGGCTCAGTGCACCTTGGAGATCATCCGGGCATTGCCGGATGTTTTTTACTCAGTGTAACCCATGCAGTGACTCCATTATATGCTTGATGCAAATCGGAGATGCTCTCAGGCAGTTGATATCCTGCTGCACAGAAAATGACACCTCACGAGAAAATGGATGCTTCGGTCATTATGGACGGCTCCTTGGGTAGGCACGTGGCGCTGGGAGCATTCATCACCGAGATAAGCTCTCACGCGGCACTTTTCAAGTGCAAAGCCTGTCCGTGCTGATTCAGCCTCTCATCCTTGAGTGGTTAATACACTGAGTGCCATTACATCTGTTTAAAATAATACCTGTAATTGCAGCACTCTGAAGCGAGGGAACCTGATACTCTTAATATAGTTTCAATCATTATTTCATTTAAAATACATTTATTTCATCAATCCCATTAGTATATTTCCTGACCTAAATCGTCAGTATAATTCTGCAAATATCCAAACGCCATAATCCAAACGTATTTGCATGCCTAAACATTCAAGTGTTTCACGCTTTAAGATGAACGTCATCCTAAGGGCAACAGATCAGCAATGCAGATTCATGTACACATTCATGTGTTTCATACCCTAGGGTGGAAGCCATCCTCACGGCAACAGATCGGCAATGCACATTATTTTATTTTTTATATTTATAGCAGTGCACCAAACCCTCAGGCATCAGGGCGCTAGTTACAGTGAGTGTCAAGTGACATTCTTCAAAGTGCAGGAGCATGCAAGCAGGTTACAGCATCAAGGTGAATCGTGGGTCTGGCAAAGTCACGCCTCATGGTACGCCCGTACATCAGGTATACAGTTATACATAGGCAAGTCAGGTAGGTGCATAAACTGGTAAAGCCACGCCTCATGGTACGCCCGTACATCAGGTATACAGTTATACATAGGCAAGTCAGGTAGGTGCATAAACTGGTAAAGCCACGCCTCATGGTACGCCCGTACATCAGGTATACAGTTATACATAGGCAAGTCAGGTAGGTGCATAAACTGGTAAAGCCACACCTCATGGTACACCCGTACATCAGGTATACAGTTATACATAGGCAAGTCAGGTAGGTGCATAAACTGGTAAAGCCACACCTCATGGTACGCCCGTACATCAGGTATACAGTTATACATAGGCAAGTCAGTTGGGTGCATAAACTGGTAAAGCCACGCCTCATGGTACGCCCGTACATCAGGTATACAGTTATACATAGGCAAGTCAGGTAGGTGCATAAACTGGTAAAGCCACACCTCATGGTACACCCGTACATCAGGTATACAGTTATACATAGGCAAGTCAGTTGGGTGCATAAACTGGTGAAGCCGTGCCTCATGGTACGGGGGGGCTACATCAGCTATGCAGTTATACTAAGACAAGTCAGACGGGTGAATAATCTTGGCAAAGCCATGCCTCAAGGTATGGGGGCTACATCAGGTATACAGTTATTGTGAGACAAATTAGGTGGGTGCATAAGGTAGCATAAGCATGCTACAGCTAGCATAAGCATGCCTCAGAGTACAGGGGGCTGCATCAGGTATACAGTTATACTGAGACAAATCAGCTGGGTGCATAAGCTGGCAAAGCCACACCTCATGGTACGGGCTCTACATCAGGTATCTCATGATACGGGCTTACAGTTATGCATAATCAAATCAGGTGGGTGCATAAGCTTGCAAAGCCACACCTCATGCTATGGAGGGGTATACAGAGAGAGATCACGTGGGTTTCGGTCAAGTTAGATGCAAAATCAACATTGTACTCCCAGTCATATAAAGTAGGATAACACATAATTAGGAACATTGTCCGCACTAGAGTGTGAGGCAGGTCATGTGGGTTGAAAATAGGAAAGATACAGGACAAATCAGGTAGGCTGTTGATAGGATGGGTACACGGAAGCAGAGTATAAAGATAACAGTTCAGATGTGAGGGTTTTTACAATTGTCAATTGATAGTAGAGTATAGAGTGAGGTAGTTGGGGTTTGCAGCAGGCCATGGGGCGGCGGCGCGGAGGAGATCGGTAGAACTTCGAGTCTGGGAGAGTCAGTGAAGTGTTGGAGCAGATGAGGGCTGACCAGCAACGAAGTCGCAGAGAGGTAGAGTGCATCTGAGGCAAGGCACACATGTGTATGTAATCTACTCTATGAGCGCCGGGCAACTTGCAACCGTGTGTAGGAATGAGAGGATGGGAACATGTACATCAGGCCATACCTTGTATCAGGGCCACTGCCAGTCCTGGACAGGCACAGACAGGCCTCAGCCTTCCTCGACGTCCTTCCCCGGGGGAATACATTGGTTTCACCTGCCAGCTGTGGGAGGCACGGGAGGTATGCTGTGGTCTGGGCAATCTGAGGAGTAGGAGGAGGACATTCCTCTCAGCACACAAAGCACCTCTGGTGGGAGTTAATGGCAGCGGCCATCTTAGAAGGGCATCCATCATGCTTCGGATCGATGAATGGGAAAATGCTCAGGGCATTAGACCGGCAATGCGCATTCACATACACATTAATCGGTTTCACGCTCTAATATGAAAGCCATCCTCATGGCAATAAATCGACAATGCCATGCGCAGGCAATAAATCAGCAATGCACATTCACCTACACATTCATGTGTTTCATGCTCTAAGATGAAAATGATCCTTTGATCCTTAGTGCAACGGGTCGGCAATGCACATTCACATAAACAGTGACTCACATTGAAGGGTTTCACGCCCTAAGATGACAGCGATCACCAGGGCAGCAGACTGGTAATGAGGCCCCTATTAGTGTGCAACATGTCTGCTCTGTATCACACTGGATATTTATTACTCTTTAAAGCATTTGCAGAGTGTTGGCCTAGGAGGGTATATCCCATTTTCTGGGAGGGCAGCATCCCTCGGCAACTCTTTCTGGATGTGCAATTTTGCTGTGGAGATGCCAGACCTCACCAGCTTTGCATACTGGTCTACAACTATTCCAGGAAAGTAGGATGAAGAGCGCTCAAAAAATATTGACTTTATTGTACAATGTTCTCATTTACAGATATGTTTTAATATTTCCTCTATCTTCTATAAAACACGATTGTTCTATTTAACGAAACATATAGCTGGTTCTCTGTCAAAACAGAGACAATTCTTCATTGATATCTGCCAGGCCTCATCCGACGCCTCCTCGCGCTTATGACTGTACCAGATATCGCACGGGTAAATACTGGCCCTACTGCTTACCATTCATAGGTTTGTCACATTGTTTTTGCTGATGTGCTGGTCAAACAACTGCTTTGTGCGCTTTTCTATTCCAAAAATGGCACTTCTATTGTATCAAAGTAAACTGATGTATTAAGCCAAAGAAAGAGCCCACACCTGGCAATGTATGCCTCGGATGCCCAGCTTGAATAGCTGCCCATGAGGTCCATCAACTCATATTGACTTTATGGAAGATTTGAGCTGGACCCTTTTAAAAACTGGTGATGCTATTGTCCCTCTGAAGTTAGTGGCTGAATATAGGTCTTGTCAAACATTTATAGAAGGCTATACTTGAGCCAAATCGATTTCATTTACCAATTGAAACACTGCCTCTTCACCATTCAAGCCTGGATGTCAAGGCACTACCTGAAACTCAACCCTACCAAAGCAGAGCTCATCCTCCTTACAGTGCCACCAAACAAATACAAGTAAAGAAAATGGCTTACGCATATGCATCTAAATGGCTTACCCCCACACCCCGAATTTGCCCTTAGTGCTAAGTCCCTCATCTTCACCATGATTACGACCTCAGTACCAGCTCTCCCTCTTGCTCCAGTTCCAGCCATTCATCCATGACTCAAACATCAGATCCCTCATCCAGGCCCTAGTGCTCTTCCACCTGGATGGTGGCAACACCCTCCTGGCCGATGATTCAACCATTCTAGCCCCTCTGAAAGCTGCCCGGCATGCCACAGCATTCCTCATTGCAGGGCTGAAGAAATTCAACCACATTTCTCCTACTCTCATGGAACTACACTGGTCCACTCCAAGCTTGTATCACCTTCAAACCTCTAATGTCCAAGACACCATCATACTTAACTAAAATATCACCATCTCAGGAGGTAAACGCAACACTAAAAGCTAAGATATAGCCAGACTGGAATCCAGGAAGTGCAAGTAGGAGAAGACCAGAAAACAAGCTTTCACTTGCTATGTGCCACACTGTAAAACAACCTTACCGCTAACACCAGACTGGCTCCCTCAGTCCTGCCCTTCAGGAAAGATCTGAATACCCTCCTCTTCCAGGTACACGTTAACCGACAAATGAGGTCCATAGACCGACAAGCCGATCCCCCCCCATGTTCCACTCAATTTATTGTACAGCACTCTGTTAATTTCTAGCTGAGTTTGCGCTATCAAAATCACCACCAGGAATTGTCGTTCTGAAAATATGAGCTAGAATAATTTTCAAAAACTAGAGTGCCTCAAAAAGAATGGCTGACAAATGATTTAATCCAATCAGAGGTAAAACAATTCAAGCAGCTAATAATGATATAAAAATGCTTGCCATATGAAACCCACCTATATTATAGACCCCAGAGAACGCTCAAATTATGCATCACCATTTCCCATCAAAAAGCTCTAATAGCGATTAATGGTCCATTCTGTTGCCCCCAACTGGCAGCTAATCAAGAATTCCTGCGACGCTGAAAACGGTTAACATCCCATCCGTTTCAGCAGGCCGCCACTTTTCTTTCTGAATGAAATTGTTTCATTCAGAAAAGGTGAAGGAAATGTTAGCTCATTTGAAAGCCGCTGCATCGTAAATTGATCAGAGTCCATTACCAGTTCTCCAGATAAGAACTGGAAGTGGGAGTATTTTACTCCCTATTTTTTTAAAGTTGGGAGTAAAATGATTGTTCCGGGAGTAAAAATGTAAGTCAATTTCCAATGGCTGTATTTTATGAGCGTGTACAAATATGTTTAAACTGGAAAACGGAAATGCTTTTGTAATTATAATTTCTTTGCACCTAGTTATTCATGCATGTAAAAAGGTACAGTTTTACTTCTTCCCATCAGGTGGTAATAATAGTAGTTTCTTCCTATGGTACTACGTTCAATGCTGGTCCAGGCATATCCATGCAGCTTTGTGAGTGAAAGCTATTTTTTGTTGAGAGTATTTTTACTCCCTATTTTTATATTTTGTGAGTATTTGCCTATTTTTAGGGAGTAAAAGTGGCTGATACACCCCTTATCTGATGGGGCTGACCACTACATCTCACAGGGTTGTGTGGACGCAGCACATCCTACATTAACTCCAAATGACTTAGGGGATATTCAAGGTGAGCTCTAATCCATACAGTCTAAAAGGTTCATTGATTATCCCTTCCCTAGGAAGCCCACCAAGGACCCTCATAATCTCAATTCATAAAGCTGATCTAGCATTCTTGCCTAGATGATCGAAACAGTTGTAGCTCACAGTGGCAACAACACCCAATAATACACAACACCTTGAATCCACTCCAGACCAGCTATTGTTGGTCAAAAGTCACCAGTGATCTCCATAGCATGGGAATACAGTTATCAGCAGGCAATGTTGATTGAATGAGTCAACTGGCTTCTGTATTGGGGTGTTGGGATTCACAGCCATGGTTTAACTGCTTTCTGTCATGCAGGAATTTCAGGGTGAGATGCAGTAATTTAAAGGCAAAGCGACAACTGGAATGTACCCTCACCTCTGGTGGGAGACATGCAACCACTCTGCAGCGCTCTTAAAGGCTCAGGACTAGACTGCCAAATCTTGCCTGTGGACTCTCAAAGAACTAACTGGGAACCTTGAACATAATGCAGCACTGTAGATCAGAAGATTGCAGAATGCATTGCCTTGACATTCTGACCCCCAGAGATTTTGATGTCAGACTTTGGAGCAGTTTAAGGAAAACAACAAACCTCCATCCTTAAGGCCCTCCTTCTCACATGTAATTGCTGTCCTCCCTCATCCCCAAAGGGAACACAATGGACATTGCAAATACTTGGGAACCATATATCAGAACATTGAGTTGAAGGGATTTGCCCCTGGACTTGCAATGAATTTCTGGGAGTCATTTCATTATTGCTGTACAGGATTCCTCCCACATGCATTCTCGGGCTAGCTGACCACTTTCTTCCCCGCTGACCTTTGTCCTCTCAGTTAAGTAGAGAGCAGCCGGCACTGAAGGATTGCTAGCTATTGACCTGCTGGTTGAGTCCACCAAGGATTTTGAGTCTCATCATTCTCATCTCCTATGTGGGAGGGGCAGTTTCTGATAGGTGAATCTTAATAGCCAGAACAGGTGACACAGGTGTGCCAGGTGCAGCTCAGCGCATATTCACGGAGGGATGCGTGAGGGCTGCACCTGTCTCTGTGCCTGACCAAAGAAAGGTGAAAGTGCAATACATACAAGGCTCTGTACAGACTGCCTCCTTTGTTTCCTTAGCCCAGATGCAAAGCATGAGCATTTCTTCATCATTTCCTTACATTTCTATGCTTAGATCTGTGTTGGAAATGTAAACATGACATTGTTAGTGATGTGCTGTTTAATGGCTGTCATAGCCTAGGTACTCAACCCCACCTATGTGGGTACTGATGTCCAATACATATGTGTCAGTCATGTAATGGACACTTACCTATACATACATATATGAAGGCATCGGCTGCTAGTCCCTTGCACAATCAGTCGGTCCCTCCTCCCGCATGGAATGCTCTTAATTGAATCGCAGCCTTGCGTGCCACAGATGGGGAAGTAGGATGTAATATGCGTTTCTTCTGCTCGCCTCATGCTCCTGCAGCTGTTTGTTGAATTGGGCATCATATGTTAACATAAGGCACAAGGAACTGACTTACTGAGATGCTAAATTACAGGACCAAAGACAGCATGAACTGAAACACCTGGGGTCACAGAAAGAAAAGGGTTGGCGATACTGGAAAATGTACTGAGCACCCAACGTCAGAATTTTAGTATTTGTGCAAAACAGAAAGACATGTGGGAAAATTGGCAAAACTGGTGTGTCCGAGAAATCCGGTCTGAAATGAAACGCAGAACAGTCCCGGAAGAAGGTTCACTTCACTACGATGGGAGGGATATGGAACATTGGGAAGTCAGGACATCAGACTTCCTAAGGTCTCTCTGTTTATTGCATATAAAAGTTGCTTATATGTTGTCTGACATATATAGAGCAGCATCTATTCACTGCCAAATGACTATAATCTGGTTTCTAATTCCTCAAACCCGAACAGAAAGAGAATACTTGGGCTGAAAGCTGCCTGTGCCTTTCATGTCAACTTTGTAGCAGCAATATTCTTGCTGTCAGTGCTGGAAATGGAAAAGATTTACTGGGGTACCCTCTCATCCTTGGAGGAGCGGGGTGCAGGGAGGAGGGGGCGGAGTCGAGGGGCGTGTCCGCAGGCCAGGTCATGCAATACAGCATCTCTTCATAGAACTCAATTGCTGGGATTGTGCATAAAAGCAAAGAGCATTATGGGAACTTAAGAATGTCCACAATTTTAAATCTGAAACATGTCTTATAGTGA
This sequence comes from Ambystoma mexicanum, assembly GCF_040938575.1. Lineage (NCBI taxonomy): Eukaryota > Metazoa > Chordata > Amphibia > Caudata > Ambystomatidae > Ambystoma > Ambystoma mexicanum. Next base: position 684,359,993 of record NC_090927.1, on the reverse strand, counting down.
TTCAGTAAGACACACTTTTGAGCAAATAATGGAAGTTGGGCTCTGCAGTTTTAATTGGTCACACTACTCATCCTAAGAAAAAAATGTCTGTACATTGCAGGGCATATATATAAGTTTGGGCAGTTGCAACAGGCACACGCTTTGACCTTTTCTGTATTAAGTCTACTGAACGTATCTGCTTGTAGAAGAGTGGGTTCCTCGTCTCGCTGGCAGTATCCTGTTCTAAAGCTGAGTTGAAGGAGCAGACTGCTTTCTGAACATTCCTCAGCTCTGTGGAGACTTCTGAAAGTCACTTGGTTTTTTAAGAGTGGGTTGCACGTCTCTGTGATAACGGGGCTTCAGAGCAGACCCGTAAGTGTCATGGCACGCAGGGCCGGACTTAGGGTAGGGCGGGGCGGTAGACCGCCTGTTGCGCCATGCTCTCCCAGGGCGCCATTAGCCCCGCCACGCCCGCTCGGGGGAGTCTTTTAAGGGTTCTCCCGAGCTGGTGTAGTCAGAGGAGTCACGGCAGGTGCCCCTTTGTTATTAAATACGCCTGCGGTGGTGGGGCGCATTTAATAAAAATAGGGTGCTCGCTCCGACACGGAAGCAAGGCGGTTTGCATTAGAATAGGGCGCTCATGCATTTTCGGCACTGTTTGTTGGACTCGAGTGACCTTAACACGGTAAAAAAGTGCATGCGGCGCAGCTCCTGGATCTCTCTTTCTTAGTTGCTTGGCATGACTGACCATTGTCTGGCATCCTGAGCAAGGCACTGTCTTAAACCTCATTCTTCTCCGATCTGGAGTCCAAACAGCAGCCCAATTAGTCCCCTGCTTTAGATTCCTAATGAATTTATTTAGTGTGATTCTGTTTAAATAAAACTTTCCACAAAATATAGTACAATAATACAGCTCATTAAAATATAAACACCTAGCAATCAATTAATCAAATGGTCAGCCATCTCGATTTAATTTCCAGCAAAATGTTATAAACTAATGCTTAAAATTACATACACATATACATATAAAATTCAACCTTTATCTGCCTTTCAATACACTAAGCAACAGAAACTTCAGTTAAGAACTCTTCGCACCATTACATCTTAATTTATCTCATAGTTTAACATGGTGCGAATAAAGTGCTGTAGGCTGAAGTGCATCTCCCAGTGCAAATGGTACAATTCGGTGCATTTATGCAGTAAAACTCTCTCAAAACAATAACGATGGTAATCAAAAATAGTGCAAATCCTGCTGTTCAGTGCAAAGTAAAGTGCTTTCATTGCAGTGTAAATGGCTGCTTATTATGCAGCGTCCCCTCGAGGTTGCTTCATAGAGAGCAATCTGCCTCTTCGAGTTGTAGGTATGCATCGCATAAGATACTTCTGCTGTTAGTCTTTATCTATAGGGACACCAATGCCATAGAGATTCTCCTCAAAGTAATGCTGGCCAGAGTTAGCGAAGTGCTAGTGACCGCCCATACAGTAACAACCGAAGAAATACACAGGGACAGTTTTGAACGTTGGGACCATTCCCTGATTAGGCCTACCAATAACACACAAAAAGGAGATCCCTACAACCCTAGACTGTTTCTTTAGCCTTCGAACCATGTTATACATTACATAAGTATACAGTAATTCGAATTCACAAAAGAACTCCTGTGAGAGGCGATCCAAACATTCATAGTCAATAGGTTCTTATTTTCATAAATTATTATTAAGAACAAAATGTTAAAAACACATAAAAAAATCAATGAAATCACAATTACAAAACTCCATTAAAGTGACATGTGCTGTGCAAAACCTAATGCACTGAAGATTATTACACATATTATTATTTATTTATTTAATTTGGTTATACAATTGACAACCTTTAATCATTGGATCATCCGTTGATATAAAATTGAGAACGTAAAACATTAAAGAAACACAGCAAGCGAGAGAAAAAAGATGGAGAGAAAAAAAAAAGAAAAAAGAAAAGTTGCAAAAGAATACAATTCAACTGTCATCTGCTAGTTCTTTCTTAATGACAATGAATAGTTTGACCAGGGCCAGAGTTATTGTTATTTTGTTGCCTGACAGCATCATTTTCCACCATAACTCCTTTGATCTGTGCCCCTACTTTGTTATGACATCAGTCATTCATAACCCTCTCTGGGATGACAAAGCTATACAATCCATGACCAAATGTTGCAGATTTTCGATTGAATTCTCTTCTTTACATAAGCGAAATGTGGGAGGAATGTCTTTTAGAGTCTTACACCATGAGATTTCCTTGGTTTGTATTAAGTTCAATCAGAACCTGAAAAATTCATCTCTAAAGAACGAGTTTCAGGTAATTTGGTAACGAATTTGGCTTCCTACTGTCCTCCCATGATTTACCAAATCCCTTGAACACATAACAAATGCATAAAAATAACTAAATCTACAGCTACCCTCTCTTTTTCGTTGGTCAATACTCGTAGTACCATTCAAATCACAAATGTACTCAACTAGTCAGAATTAATCAACTGTTTATTGATACCCATAACTAGGTCCTAAAGCCATTTAATTAATTTGTTTCATACACTGTTGAATAGTACAGTGGTTTTACCCAACACGTTTCGTTCTTAATCTTACTACAAGACAATCTAAGAACTTCTTCAGGGGAACCAACGTGAAAGACAGGTCCTCCGCATCCATTTGGTTTGATGCGAAGTATTCCATACTAAAATAAACCATAAGCACATATTTCCCAAGGGCGATCTCATACCACTCACTCACGCAGCACAGGAAGTAAAATCAAGATGGTTGCTCACCATCCCCTCCCTTATTTTGCATAATCTGCAGTATCTCTTACCAGCTCCAACACCATAGCATACCCTGCAGACTGAAAGAGGGCGAAACTTATTCAATCTTAGCAGGAGGAACCGTCTGTGGTATCGTGGTGATGGAAATGTATTAAACAATTCCGAGCAGTCAAATACTTGCGATGTAACTCGGAGAACGTAGCTTAACTGGCCACATTAGAGATGTATGCATGTGAGTCAACCCAATCATGTACTTTGGCTTTCACCACCAATGCCTTTTTCAGCAAGGAGTAGCCTCTGGCCCATACAGCGACCCTTCCCGGTTCCTAAAAAAGGGCTAACTGATTTTCCAAAACGTTGTACCCAATACGCGACCCTCGCTTGGAAAAACATTACCCAATAATGCTAGTAAGGGCCGTCATCACCTTGATGTGCAAACGCCCAGGGTTTATCGACACACTAGTGTGTAATGATGGCAGACACAACTCGAGCCTTCAGGCCTCGATCGGAACACTCTGTGTCACCCCCATCACTTTCCGCCAGGCCATGCATCACTCATGGCATACATCTCTGCGCACCCGCAAGCAATATCCCTTTGAGCCGAATCCAGCAGTTTTTGTCACAAATGTCCTAAAAACCAGCATTGAAGTGTGAACTTTCTATATGTTGGCATCTTTTAGCACTTCATACATTATCCGATAAGAAACGTCCTGTCCTAAATAGGTGTAGATGTTCAATTTATTTATACCTCCCATGGGTGTGTTCATCGTGTTCTGAATGCATTTACTCACACCTACGCCCATGTATTTGGTCTTCCTGAAATGTCTTCGCATAATCACACAGTTTCAATGTCTCTACATGATAATGTCATCTGTGTAAGCCATCCACACCATCAGTCTACCACACACCTTGGGAGGAAAGTTGTACACTTTCCTGAGCTCTTTGGGAAGATCCATCAAATGGAGTCTGAAAAGCACGGGGGTGAGCACACAACCTTGCTTGAGTCCTCTGCCCGTCCAGAAGTCTTCAGTGGTCTCTCCCAAGCCATTCAATCTGAGCTTTACACTGGTATCGGTGTGCAGGTGGGCTACCATCGAAAGGAGGCCTTTGGGTATAGACATCCTCAGCATTTGGTGCCATAGCTTCCTACGGTTCACTGCGTTGAATGCGGAAGAGAAACCTACGAAGACTATGAAAAGCGGGGGTTATTCTTTACTCTAGCCTCAAATTGAGGGTCAACATGTCATGCGCGGTAGCTGAGCCAGCTCTAAACCCCTTCTGGTAATCGCTTAGTATTTATTGGTGAACAACCCACTGTTTTAGCTGTCCCACAATAAGCATTGCAAAAATGTTTCCTGGAATATCCAGGAGAGCCAGAAATCTACAGTTATGTTGGTCATGCCTGGGACCTTTCCTGTAAATCGGGGTGCCTAGTGTATCATATTAGATCCCCCTCTCATCCCAGCATGAGCCACTTCAGTGGCCACCTCCCCCCCCTGACATAGCCTGGGAATCCCACCCTCAGAACCTCCTGGGACCCAGTCAATGCTGCAAATATGCACTTCACTGTTTATTATGTCTGTTAGGCTTTGCTGTCAAATATGAATGCAGTCTAACGCACATGGTACCTGGATTGTTTGAATGCATCATCCTGTTTTCTCTTCCACACACTGTGAAATACCGTTGTTGTATTTTGGTGCTATGTTGCTCCTAGGTGTGGTTTACATGAAGCATGGAGCCCTGGGTCAACGACACCCCAGTGGCAGAAAAGAAGAATAAGCAGCCTTCCACTGGGGACCCCCACAAGCCAGAAGCAATGGCAATGGTGAGGAAGACTTTAGAATTTTGCGAGAACCCGGCAAAGCAGGATCCAGAAACTTAGAGAACATGAAGAGGGTGCCCAGCACCACAAGACGTCCCTACGAAGAAGACGATGGTGGAGGGGTCCCAAGATTGTCCTGAAAAGCAAACGAGGTAGGCATTGGAGTCTCCCTGAACCCAGGTGGGCTGACCTCAGCGGTATAATGGGAAGATGATGACACAATGGCCCAGAGATGGACCCGCATGGAGCACCTGAGTGAGCATGCAAGGGGAGTCACCTGTAGGACAGAGGAGGCCTATGTTGGATGTTCAGAAGCAGAAAAGTCAAACCAGCCAAGGACTCAGCATTCAGTCAGTATGGCCAAATCTGTTCTTTGAATTGCAGCAACGTTGGGAAAAAGTGTGAAATCCTCCAGCAAGCAAGTAAAGCTACTATTCTGAAAACGCCAGCAGCAAGAAAAGGCTTAGCTACAGGGTGTCCCCTTAAATGCCAACATAGACAGGGGCTGGTCAAAGCCAGTCCACCAATCACATTCAAGGTTTAGAGGCAGTGGGTCTGGATGCCAGACCATCTGGTTAGCCCCTGGATCTGCACTCAACCCAGGCCACCCCACAAGAAGTGATATGGACATGTCTAAACCAGTAAAACCAATATGGAGGCTGCCTCACTGGCCCCACAAAAAGCCACCATAACAAGACAGCCATTTTAGGCCTACGTCGTGCTTGCCCTGAACAAAGGATGCTCCTAAAACAAGATTGTCAAGAGCAGGACTTAATAAAAAAAATACATTAGTACCCCCAAGGGCAGCAATTGTGACATACAAAGTGATCAATTCCTTAACCCACCCCGACCATGTTGTCACAGATCTGACTCCCTTCCTGTTACCCTGGAAACAGTACTCTCTCTTCTTACATATAAATTTAGCTTGTGAAATTACATTAATGATACCGTATTTTATCACATTCATTTTCATTCCTAACTGAATTCCATTGTTGTCCATTAGTAACTTTTTATGCCTTGTTTTCAAATAAACCTTTTTGTTTTTTGTACAGTAGGAAGACCTTCCCTCAGCAGACCCTCATTCTTCAAGATAATAAATGACAAATCCATTTTTTTTAATACTTTTAACATGAACAATAACATACATTTTGAGTTTTAGATTCTCAAATTCCCAAATTCTTACCTTGCAAAATGTAATCCAACAGAATACCCTTTAATTTTTTATCTTCTCAACAGAGAACCCAAGTATATAATAACCATGTTCTTTCCTCTTAATCTACTCCAATGTATTTTCCCATCTATGCACAACCCTATTAGCATGATGCACTTCTAATCAGTTTTGTTATATGCATGTTATATACCATCATGCCACTGGCACACAGTGGGCATCATAACTAGTTACAAGTCATGAAGCTCACAGTCTGTGTAATGTAATATCATTAGACACGTCCACCTTGTTTTCTCCTCCCCTACATTTAACCCCATGTCTTCCCCGTGCATACATCCATACATGTCCTACTCTTGGCACCAACACATCTACCAGCTGACTTTGCAATTTCAGTGTTGTTCCCTGAAGCAGGTAAACTAACCTGGTAAATCCTCCACACTGCTAAGGCCCACTTGAGCAACTCTTAAAGCCATCATGAAGCCACTCACCGGCAACATCTACTCTGCGCTTAGTCTGGTATAGACACTACCATCACAGTAAGCTCTGCCCTTAGCACTTCTCTCGCATAATGTTAGCTCACAGCAATTAAGAAAAACTCATCCCTGCTACCACGATCATATCCCAGCTCCCTTGTATCCAATTTCCTTTGTTTTACCCTCTGAATGTGTCCGCTCTGCTGTCTAATTCCTCTTTCCTGTCACCTTCTCCCCCTTCCCTACTCTCTCCTTTCCACAGACTAAAGTCTGGCGACACCCAGGAGGAGTCACAGTACGACACCTTTTTGGACAAGGACTGGCGCTGTGAGACTAGAATGGTGGCGATGGGCACAATATAAAGGTTGGCTAACATAACATAAAATGCAAGATGCCAATAACATGAACAATACAGTGGGTTCTAATAATGTGGTGAACATGGAAATAATTTGTAGTATTATATATATGGCGTAAATATGCTGTGCCGTACCGCGTTGGTGCATTGTGCAACTTTTGCTTATGCACAAATGTAGCTGCAAAGGCAGGAATGGCATTTGCACAAGCACAATTGCATTAGTGCCACTGCATATGGATTAGCACTGTCCTTGTGTTGGGCATGTGCGATTGCACAGGTGCAAAGGCAGTTTGTGCATGCACAATGTACCATCACCCCACCCATTATAGGAGAAAAACAGACTCTGGATGCACAGGAAGTATATTATATATATGTTTCAATTATATAATATGTTTATGAGTGCTAATAACTCCTGTAATGTAACCATATTTATTAGACATTGCCCACATTCTTGATGGTATTAGCATAATTGACCTAAAAACATTTGACCAAAACATTTGATTGCATTTTTTTTAACCTTTTTTCGATCAAATATAATTAAATATATTTATATATGGGGTGGGTAAGGGTATAGATTAGGTTAAAGGGAAGTGAGAGGGATTACGGGGGTCTCCCCCCACATTTTAGACCGAAAAAAGATCAAATAAATTTGATCAAATGTTAGTAGGTAAAATGTTTTAGGTGAAATAGACCCAAACCAATGCTAAATCAGTCATCCTTTCTCACAATCAATATTTAGCAGAGAAGAAGATACCCAGTTAATAAAATATCCTTTTAATATGAATGCAGTCAGTGGAGTCGGTTTGTTGAAAATGGTGGGGTCAGGGGGCATGACATCTAAAGGAAAGGGGACGCTGCCAAATGAGGACAAAATGGTGTGCCATAAAATTTGGGGCGGGGGCGACAAACATCCTTGTCTCCCCTAAAATGACGCCAATAAATGCAGTGTAGCCATGTATAATATACTTTGCGTGCCGGCCTATATCCCGAGAATATATGTATTTTAGATCAAATGTACTCCTTGCAGATGAAATAATCGGGACGCGTTCCAAGATTAGATGCAGAGGGAGACTGTCTCGTTTCTGCAATTAAGATGATCATATTGAAACATTGAAACACGTATGTATTCTTTGCAATGCACTTTACATGACGAGAATTTTATATTTTAGGAAGTTGCAATGTAGACATTTACTCACAGGAGAATTTTGGATACGATTTATATCAGGTCGACACATTTCATTAATCACAGCATTGGATTTTTTTTTTGTAAAAATGCATTAAAACCATGTATAATATTTTTACATAATGAAGAGATTTTATCTTGATTTATTGTGTGTCTAATATATTTGTTATTTTATTAACAGTTGGAACAAAAAACAAATAATTAAATACATAAAAATAATCTTATGAAACATTAGGTTTCACTTGATTTCGATTTTCACCACCAGCATCCCTGTCAGATTTCATAACGAATTGTGTTGTCAAAATCTATCAGCGCTCTCTGGACCTCCTGCACCGTCATCCAGAATTGACTGTTTGCAGCTCACTGCTTGTATTGTTGATTTGCTGCTTGATTTTTTGTATAGATCTGAACCTTTCCTGTTTGTCATGTTTACTACTTTCTTTGTTGTGACATATTTTATGACACCTTGCCCCTTTGTCACTGAGCAGAAACAGTGTAATTTCATATTTTTCTATGCTAAGGGTATTCAGGAGTAATCAGAGATGGTACAGGTTTTTCCCCTTGCCTGATCAACAGTCACATCTGGGAGAGTTGATTATTTACTCTTCTTCCTTAACTATTTGACAAAGGCAACTTTCGGGAGCAAAATGCAGGCTTTTGAGCTAATTTGCACACCCAAATTGCATTGCTCAGTGGAACTGAACAGGAAGTCATCTTCCAGGGATGTCTCCAGAGTGGTGCTGTGGCATGTGTGGCCTGTTAGCAGAAATGGCCAACTCTACTCTCACATTTCAGGTAGAAGTTTTTTTTCTAGCATTTTCTGAACCTACCACAACATTGATAGTGTTTGCATAACTATTTGTTGTCAAAGATGTTCATACTGTTGAAATGGACCGTCAATCTCGAAGTTGTCATTCCATGGAAGATGTTTTAGCTCCCCATGTGTGGATCATATCAATTTGTCTTTGTTCCAGGCGTTTGCTTTTAGGATGTTTTGCAGTGGATTCTTTTAACCCTTTTCTCTTAATTGAAGTGAAGATGTCTACTGAGGGACATAGGGATTATTCTAGGATGTCTTTGCTCGGGAAGTTGGGCCTTTCAGAGTTTAGGAAACCTGACCAGTGTGTGTCTGTGAGAACTTCTCTTTGGGAGGTAAAGTGTTTGGCTGTGTATCCTGGGGAGGACAATGATCAATGGGCTTATAGTCAGAGTTGTTCACTGTGATGGCATTTAGGGCTGGCTGGACTGCCTGGTGTGTTGTTTCACAGAGCTATATTGGATTTTGTTGGACAGCTCCTTGTTCGTTGTCGGCTAGGATGCGTCATATTTTTTCCCCACAAAGTGGACTATTTCCTGTTTTTGCTTTAAAGGTGGGTTCTGCATGGATGATACTCTGTGAACTATATTTTTTGCTGAATTTCAGAATCCCTTTTTACTGAGGTTGATAGTTTCATAGTTCTGGAAGTTTTTTTTAAGCAGTTAGATACCTGTTGGTGTATTCTAACTATTTTGCTATTCAAAAGTAACATTGCAGTATTTGGGATGCAGTTAAATACCAGTTGGCGTATTCTAACTGTTGATAGTTTTATAGTTCTGAAGTTTTTCTTTTTTCAAGCAGTTCGATAGATGTTGCTGTATTGTAACAATTTTGCTATTCAAAGGTAGCATTGCAGTAGTATGGCTGCAGTTAGATAGCAGTTGGCGTATTCTAACTGTACAGTTTTTCAATATGTCTGTTCCATTTCAAGTTTTGGGAAAATGTGTTCACTTTTCCTGGTAACTTATTGCCAAGTATGAAATCTTTTCCCTTGCTTAGCTAGCTTCTCAAGTGCCTGACCATGATCGTTGATTGGCTCCTGCTGATGGTAATTTGTTTGTGTAGACAGTGCATAAGTAACGTATTCAACACTTTTGGCATGGACCTTACCATCCTGGTGAGTAGGTTTGCATCATCAGTGTACATCACCTCTGTTATTGCAGAAAGAAAACGTTATTTTTACTTGTATTTCCATGCAATGAGGAGCCAGGATGAACCGGCGACAGAATGGCATCAGGCATACATTCAGGGATAGGGGAGAAGGCATGACACAAGAGATCTTCAAGAGGGAGGATTACCATTAGAGGTTGAGGCAGTGTGTGAAAGCAGGGATTGGGGGTCTGGCACCAGCAATGTGCAAAGTGTGGCGCTTGGTGTCACGTGCACCGATTGCTGGGATGTTACATAGTGGGGCATGACATGATGGAGGGTTCTGAGTCTATATCAAAGTACTCATCTTGCTTCTTTGTGCATTTGTCTCGTAGATTTTCCAAATTGTCCAACAATTACGAGCAGGTGGCCAGGGCTCAAACACGTCCGGTGCTGTGAGGCCCAGAGAGCTTTACTGGAAACTTCATGTAATTTGCTTGGTCTTGTTCAATGATTTATCACTTCTTTGTTGTTGGCATTTTATTGATGACATGATATTGATTCGGTATCAGGTAATATTATCCCCATGAATAATGTTGCCATATATTTGGTCGCCGGGAAACGGCATAGGTAACAATATTTATTGGTATAATTGATGGGGTTAATGGGAGTGGGGCTTGCCGGAGCGTCCCCCGCTCCCTTAAAAAAAATATAGGGGTTGCAGGGGTGTCCCCCGCAAGTTCCATGGGTTAATATCACTGTAAACTAACAGCGCCATTCTTGGATGGCGATATTTTTGCAGGGATATTAGCACATGGAAGCATTGATTCATGGAGGGAAATAGACAAGTCTGAATCCAAATTGACTGAAAAAGCAATTATAGTGTTTACAAAGTACAAGAATTCTGGCGTTAAAGATACTCCTCTGAGTGGGAGCCTATTTCATTCGTACAATAAAACCGTGACACATTATTTGTATTCAAAATGGCTTTAGATGCAACCTTGCGGAGTTTTTTTCATTGCTTTAAACTGCCCTCAGGTCGGTATCAGCTAACAATATCCCCAACAAAAATATCGCTGTAAAAAGTGATGCGGGGGTGTCCCCCGCAGGGTCCATTGTGAATTTCGCCACAAAAATATGGCGATATTTTTGTATGGCGATATTTCTGCGCCGAAATTATCACATGGAACCCTCAGGTCTTAGTTGATAAGGGTAGAGGAAGCTGTGTTACAATAGATGCCGATACAAACACATATTTGTAATCGATAATAGACCTTGTTTGCGGGGTAGCAGCTAAGCTCAAGAGGCGGAAAGGAAAAGTCATTAGGAGGGCCAACAAGTCACGTGACACAATATATGCAGCAATGTAACATTTCACAACTTTACAATGTCAACATGTCATGCCAGCTCTGAAAGAAGATGATGAAGAACTCACCAAAACAAAGAGGCAGTGCGCGGCGAGGTCTTGGTGCTCCTTAATGGTAGAAAACACAGATAAAATCAAGCAGCTGAAGACCAGGATGAAACTGGAAGAGAGGAGAGAAGAGTGGCCCGTCAGTTCGCAACATCAACTATGCATTAAACATGGTCATTTAGTAAAGAACGAGCATCACGTGCAACTGCCATGTTACCTAACTCCCAGTCCAGAGCCTGTATCCCTCTAGGGCACTTAAATGCCACAAGGTTTGACTGCAGCCTCTTGGACCTGAAGCCCAAAGGCGACAGGCAGGAAGCCGTGTGCTTACACTAGGAAGGTGCAGCCACTTTAATTTCTTCATGGGATCTGGGAAGCAGAAGTGTTGTCCTCGGTGGTTCTGTGAACGTTTTGCAAGAGCAAGACGTGCAACTGCATGCCTAAAGTTTTGGAAGCCAGTCTATTTTTTATGTGCGTCGAAATATGTTCATCTTTAATCTTTTGGGTCTAAATTAATTCTGTTAAAAAAATAAATGGATGCTGGTAGTTAAGTAGGTAGATATAAGATTATCTTGCCTTACACATTTCCAGGTCTGAGAACAAAATCTAATAAACAGTATGAATCTGATTTGTAAATGTTAGGTGATCTGAAGTTCCTGGATCTTTCAGCCCTGTCCAGTGATTTATGGCTGAAATACATCAAGGGTTCACGGCACACAAGGGCCCTGCAGAAGAGTACAGGCTGCCGTCCTCTGCAAGACCTTGATTTTATTCTATTTTAAACCCCAGTACCTGCTCAAGCTAGAAATAGAAAAAATACTTCCCTATCTGTAACTACCAGGCCCTCTTACACTGGAAAAGGGATAACACATTTTCTATTTCCAGCACAATCATCCCCATATGGTAGAATTTGAAGCAGGAGCGAGCTGTTTGCACTAGAAATATAATACTTTTTTCCTAGTTCCAGCCCCTATCCATGCTAAAAATAGAACATTTATTTTTTCTGTTTCTAGCTCTGATTCTTTTCAATCAAACATGTCCACCTGTGCTAGACTGGCAATCAGAACTGTGCATCTTCCTGCAGGGCAGAAAGGTTAAGCCTGGAGAATGAAAGGGTGGTGAGAAGGGAATTTTGGGAAGGTTCGCTGCCTCTACGAGGGACCCACAGATCTTTGTGGCCTACCAGATTTTTAAAGTAGGGAACTTTGACTATTTACTGTCACTTGTGGGGAGGTTCTAACATCCCTACCATAATCACATCCTTTCACGTTGCTATGCAGAATTTGGAGTGGGACTCTCCAAGCCACTCCCATACACCAAATATTGCGTTTTTGCGTGGAGCGAGAGAACCATGGCTAGTGATGTTCCCTAAATGAGCTAAGAGGCAATGCAGCCTGTTGTATGCACTTGATACATTGTCAATATAATTATATGTGTAGTAGCACTGTAGTCTATCAAACTATGCACAAGGAGCCTTTTTATACAATTCTCATTTAAGAAAATAATTCTAGGTGACCCCAATTTTGACAGCTAAGGCAAATAAGACAGAGCGATATAAACCAATTTGCCCAGAATCACATTCTTTTGTCAAAGAAGTACACTGAATTTTAGCCCATGTCTCTTGGTGTCACATTTTGCAATTCAAGCAGTAGCCTATATCTAATTCCACCCTATCTTTAGTAGTGCACACTCTTATGAGCTATCTTCTGTTCAATAAAGCTACACTAAAAGCATTAAACCACATGGTAAATCAACTTTACAATATGTAGGAATTCTTAATGGAACGTTTTAGGTAATTCAGGTATCATTCACTCTATAAGGGCAGAGGAACAGAGCCTTGAGCTGGGGCTGGGCTGTGACTGGCATGCATGTGCACACTTAGCCTGCTGCTGATTTGTGCTGTCTGGCATTGTGTTGGTGGTGCTACCAGCTCAGCTGACTCTCCTCACCACCTGCAGGCAGCCCGCTTCTGCCTACAGTCATCTGGCCTGCGGGATCTGCAGCTGACTCTCGTAGCACTCTGCGCTTCCCCCTCCTGGTGCCCACGTCCCTCCCTCTCCGACCTGTAAAATCATCCAGGATGAAGCTCTGGCAAAGTATGGCCAAGTCAGCATATGGAAGCAGGCCGGGTCTCCACTTCTCATGCATCTCCCTGTCATCTATGATATCTGCGCCTTTTTTACTGGCCGCGTTACTCCTATCGTCATTTCTCCCCACAACCTCTGCGCTACCCTCTTGTTTCCATCTTCCACCCATCTCTGTGCTGACCCCACCTGCACTTTTGAGTTCTGGTCTAATTAACAACTCTGCGTCACTTGTCTTCTCTCCTCCCTTGCAGTTCTTCTCCTACATCCTGCTTTTACTCTTTTTCCGATCCTTTCCAGCTCCTCTTTCCCCATGATAGCCCCCATGCCTTCCTTCTACTCCTGTTCATCATTCCTCTACTTATGCTACTTCTGTTTCTTCTTGAAAACCTAACATTCTCAACTATCTGCTCCTTTCTATGTTCTCACCTCCTTTCAATAAATATTGGCCTGTGGAATTCGCGTCCCATTTGTAATAAAGCCCATTCCCTTCTTGATACTTTTCTTCACCTCAATTTACACTTCCTTTGCCTTACAGAAACATGGTTTACGCCATCCAATCTCATCACTCTTGCCTCCCTGTTCTCCACTTCTACCACTTTCTCTCACACACCCCACCCTTTCGGTTGTGGGGGCGGCGGTGTTGGAACTCTATCGTTATTCCTATGCTCTTGCTCCTCCTACACCCCATCTTCCTTTTTTTTCATCCTTCGAATATCTGTTCCCTTTTTTATTAAACCTTTTCCTATGCATTTTCCTTTTTACTAACCATCCTCCCGGCCCACCAGACAATTGTTGCACAGATCTTGTCCTCCTCCTATCTTCTCTTATTCCTCTTGAAGCACCACTGCTTCTTCTGGAGATTGCAACCTCCATCTCGCTCTTCAGTTCCACTTCTTGCCGTTCTTGATTCCGATCTCCTCTCATTTGTCCCCACCCCTCATTCCCACATCTCCGGTTCATCCTTGGACCTGATCTTCTCTTCTCCCCTATTTCTTACTGCTGTCTTGGCCCTTATCTCCTATTCCTCCGATCATTTCCTCTTTACCCTTTCAGGTATTCCTTGTTCTCCTCCCTCCTTTCCCTCCTCTTCCTCTACTTTCTTCTGACGGAAGCTGTGGTCCTTTGATACTTATTTTTTTACTTCCTCTCTCACATCCTCTCCCCCATCCTCTCCCACTTAGCTCAACACTCTTTCCTACCTTTCTGTTGATTCTTCCCTTTGTTCATCTTCAATTCTTAAGACTCTATATTCTCTCTATCTCTCATCTTGCTGTCTGCCTTCACACAAGCCAACTTGAACTTGGATTACCCCCGCTCTTCGCTCCTCATGCCACATTTTGCGATGCGCCGAACCTCGCTGGATGAAGTCCCACTCTCCCTCTGATCTTCTTAATCTCTCTTCTCTTTGCACAGACTTTGATACTGCTCTTCTTCTTGCTGCATAAGGTTTCTACACTGACCTACTACCCTTTCTTTCCTCTTTTCTTTGTTGTCTTTTTCAGACCTTAAACCGCATTCACTCTCCAGCACCCCTGATCCCTCTCTTTCTTCACCACTCTCTGCTTCTGGCTTTGCTTCCTACTTCTTCTCCAAAGTTACTCTTCTCTGTTCCTCTATTGTCTCTACTTCTTTGTCCCCCACTTCTCGCTCGCTCTTCCCAGAGTCTCCTCATACTCTTATCTCTTCTTTCCAGACCATCTTTTCCACTGATATTTCCTCTTTCCTTTCTAAAACCCATCCTACGGCTGCTCCCTCTCATTCTTTACCTTCTTCTCTGATTCCTATGGTATATCCATCATCCTCTCCATAGCTGCCTTCCCTCTTTAATCTCTCTCTTCATGTCTTCGATCTTCCGATCTTCATTTAAATATGCAACTATTCTCTCCCAGTACTCAAGAAACCTTCTCTGGACAACTTTCCTCCCTCAAATTATCATCCTATCTCGCTCTTACCTTTCATCTCCAAACTGGAGCATGCTGTCCACTCCCAAGTCTCCTCCCGCATTAACACTGCTTCTTTTTTTCCACTCTACCAATCTGGTTTTCACCCTTTTTACTCTACTGAAACTGCTCTCCTATCTCAATTCGACTCACTTCTCTCTGCTCATCACTCTAGGCCGTCTTCTCTACTGGTCCTGCCACATTTGACACGGTGGATCACGCTCTTCTTCTTCACCCCCCCTGCGGCCTCGGTTTGCGTGGTCCTGCCTTAAACTAGTTCAACTCTTATCTTACTCATTGCACTTGCTTGGTTTTCTGGGCTGGTTCAATCTCTTCTGTGTTCCCTCTCCACTACGGTGTGCCTAGGGGCTCTGTCCTAGGCCCCCTCATCTTCTCTCTATACACCATTCATCTCGCCTCTCTTATCTCTTCTTTTGGTCTTTCCCATCACTTCTTTGCTGGTGATACTCTGCTCTTCCTTTCTTTTTCCTCATTTTCCGCCCTTGATTCTTAACCCTTGGCTTCTTGCTATTCAGCCCTGGATAACGCCCACTACCTCCATCTAAGCCCCTCCAAGACTAAAGTTCTTTTCTTTCCTGCTTACATTCTTTCTCCTCCCATGCATCCCCCCTCTATCTCTTTACCCACTACCTCTCTGCCTATCTCTTCTTCCACCTGAAACCTTGGCGTCATTCTCGACCCTTCTTTGCAATTCTCCACTCCTATATCTGCCCTGGCCTGCTCCTGTCTGTGCCATATCTATATCATTCGCAAGGCCAGACCTTTGCTTTCCTTCAATGTGTCTAAAATTCTTTTCTCCTCCCTTTTTTTCTCATCTGGCTTACTGTTCTTCCCTTCTTCTCGGTCTTCCCGCTATCTATCTTGCTCCTCTTCGCTATTGGCCAAAAAGCACAAAATGGCCCATTGGCAGAAACTTTCCTACCACTGTCCAGCCCAAACAGCATACAAAAGAGGTGGGCCAAGGGTGTTATGCACACAAAATATGGGGCAAATTGAGATTTCTGAAAACTGTTCATTGTTGTAATATCAATATAACATCACCTGTTTTATCATTATTTGAAACAAGCATCTGAATGGCTTTTGATGGAGATATAGACAATCCACCACTATCAAGAAAATGATTCTTAAAGTACAAAAGATTTAAGGTTACAGAGAGTAGCATTCAGCAGAACCCATTTGTGAGACCATATTGAATGAAGAGTATGGACTTATATATATAGTTAGATGACCTAGAAAAATGTATTGAAGAAAATATGAATAGAAGATACAGAGAACATTTCAGAGTAAGCAAAATAAAAAGAAACTGTTCTGAGGATAGGAGATTATAGTGTGATAAGTGCCTGAAGAAGAGTTTTAAAAGGTTGAAACACGTGTTGGCTGATCGAGCATAACGTGTATATTTAAATAAAAACAGTCTATCAGGAGTAACAACCTTGTAATTTTACGAAACTAATGAACAAATAATGTGGTAGTGGCGCAGGCAGCGGTTAGGTTATCTTTTGGTTTAAGTTACATTAAAGGCATTTGGTTTGAGCCTTTAACTAGCACAGGCTGTTGCTTGCCCACCTTTCTATAATCATTTGACAAGAGTGTTTTTTCCGAACAAATTATCAGAGTTGTCTAACACACAAGAGCGTGGTAGACAGCTCAGCCGGGTGCAGCAGACATTTTCAAGTGTTTATTTAATGGAAATTTCAGGGAAAACAATCAATTTTTGGCACAGATATGCTTACAAAATATGTTAACATTGATTTACAGTGGAGGACCAATGAGCTTAACAACGGGTGAGATGATGTGGATATAAGACCAGATGATTCAGGAGAGGTAGAAACCTGAGCTAGGCACAAGTACAGTAGAGCATGATATAGGATTGGTATAGTGGAGGAAGTGCTACGTTTTAGGATGAAGGGGAGAGGGATAAGTGTTGTGGGGTTGTCGTAGATTGGTAGGGGGAGAGGAGAACATGGAGAGGTGGTGGCATAGAGTACTATGCAACTGGTGTTTCAGAAAGGAGCAGCAGGGAGTAGGAGTCGTGCGGAGAGGAAGAGCATTCCAGAGTAAGGGAGCAAGGAGAGGAAAAGAGTGGAAATGAGAGGAAGCGCAAAGGGCACAAGGGCAAAAGAGGTGGTAAGGAGGTGAGCCGAGGATGATCATAGGGAGCGAGGCGGAGAGTAGGGAGTGAGAGAAACAGGCATGGTGGGCAAATCTGTTGATAGTTTTGAAGATGATGAAAATGAGTTTATAATTTGCCCTTTGTCTCATAGATAACCAGCCTAAATGACAACGGGATGGGGGGGTGGAGGTGAAGCCGAGAAGGTTGAGGAGTGTTAAGAAGAATGGTGAAAAAGTATAGTTGGAAATCCATAAAGTAGACTGGCACAGTAGTCAAATCGAGAGAGTACTAAAGAGGAGATTAGGTGCTTAGCGGTGTTGAAGGGAAGAGGTCTTATTTTTCTGATGTTGAGGAGATTTATGGGGTCATCACAAGTTGAGTGGAGCTGTAAAATGCAGCAGTAACGGTATTATCACTGCATTTACCAATGCGCCCAATCTCGTGTTGGGTGGCAAATCAGAGTTTTATCGCCAGCTTTTTGCCAGAGGTAAAAGTCTCCCATTTCTGCATGTTTTTGGCACTATTAGCATGGCGCTAATTGGGCCGGTGCTAATAGTGCCAAGAAACCCCTATTGGGTCCAATGGACCAAATGGGAATGGGAATTTATCTCTCTAGCGCTGGACTGAATTGCGGTAACGCTAATAGCATTGGGCGGTACCCCAACACAATTACCGCCGGAATACCGCCCAACTTGTGATAGAACCCTTAGTGTGGCAGCAGTGCAGATTTGGAGATGAAGAGTGAGAAGTTGTGAGATGGGCCAAAAACGACAGCAAGGTTTCAAACTTGGCGGCTGGCCCCCCCCACCCTCCTCGGGGAGCCCTTCAGATCATTACCACCTTGGAAAGTAGTGACATGGTATTTACCTGTGACAGATGAAGAACCTGCGCCCACTCTGGCACCAAAGCCTCCCTTCGCCACTGAGTAAAAAAAAAAAAAAACGACTGGGTGCTCTCTGAGAAAACTGCATCTCCATATCACACAATAGCCACTTCTTGCCGCTATCTGCCCATCACGCCTTGCAATCGTTACAATTAGAGAGCGCGTCCGCGTAACTTCGCAGCCGCCAACCATAGTTGTTTGATGGCATCTATGCAATTATCGGCTCCCACTTGTCAATGTGAACACCTCTACATAACATTTCAAGCTTTTTCTTTCCCATTCTGAAAGGAAATAGAATGCATATGTCACCGTAATATGTGATTAATTTTACTAAACGAGAAAAGGGAAATGCAGGCAATGAAAGATGAATGGAACAATTTTGAAGCGATCGACAAAAGATATGCTTCAAAGCAAAGCTTTTAGCAAAACGTGCAATTTGAATGGATCCTAGGCAGAGAAAGAGGACCATGCTTAGGCAGGAAGTGCAAGTATAATAGAGCGAGTACCGGATCATGCATACAGCGCTGCTTTCTCATCGCAAGAGTGCCTAAGAGTCGCAGGCACATTTCATCCTGTCCTGCGTGCCAGTAGTATGCAGCTGACCTGCTTTGAGAGCTATGGAGCTCAGCTCTGCTTCCTACCCACTCATGCCAATGGTATATCATGTTATGTGGCATTTGGGAAGTGCCCGACTGCCATTCCTGCTCAATGGTCCTTCCAGGGGCCTCTGAGATTCCAGAGCACCCTGGTCTGACATTGCATTGCACAATCAAGCAGTGCTTTGGGTAGCACAAGTAATTGCAGTAGAAAAGAAGACTGGAAAAGTTTATTTTAGGAATATGGCTAGATGGGCTGGGTGCGCGGCTACATTCAGGTACTGGTTGCAGCCCCAGGCTTGGCATAGTTTGGAAATTAATTCAATTCAGTGAATTTATTTATTTATTTATTTTTATTTTAGTTAAACATTTGTAAAGCACTCTACGCCCGAAGGCATCAAGGCGCTGGTTGCAGGATTGAAAGGTTCTTGGTGTCAGGTGAGCAGGTTAACACCGGGAGGGGCCCTGGGAGAAGAGCAGCCCCTTGAGGTATTAACAAAAGGTCCAGTACGATTGTTCCGATCTTAGTGCTAATGGTAGGACGTTCCAATTCTTGGTGGTGGTGACCGGGAAACTCAACCCGCCGGCTCTCTTTAGTCTGAATCGTGGGGTGATAAGATGGTGAGCGTGAGAGGAGGGGGTGGGTCGGGTGGATTGGGCTTTTTTCAGTTTTTGAGAAGGGTAAATGAATTGCATATTGCTATACAAATGTCACAAACACGCAAAAATCGCGTTACTTTACATAGAACTGCCTATCCACATAGCATGACATAGCGTGTCATGCCAAAAGCATAACAAAGTAGAGCATAGCACGCAAAAGCAACATGAGAACAGCATATTGTAGTGTAGTGGCAAAGCCTACTGGAGCAACATAGCTTGCTAGCATTACCTTAAATAACAGAACAACTAAGCATAACAGCATGGAATGATGACATATCCCTTAACAGGAAATGCACACAGGCTTTGGACATCAAGGACACACTGCACTGGATGTATGTATGATAAAAAGAGCTTTGTATGTTACATGAGTGGCACTGCATGGGTATGTGTGTGTTGTAAGAATGTAACTGCACAGAGAAGGGCGTGCTACACAAGTTAGCCATGCAGAGACTTTTACATGTGGTGTACGAGGGAAAGTACACAGAGCTGAATGTTAATGCACTGCTGTGTGTGTAATAACGATGTTACTGTACACGTGTGTGTGTGTGGGCGTGTGTGCGCACACAGGGAAGCGTAAACTATAGGATTCAGACAGATTTGTGTTCTAGGCAATTAACTATACAGAAAGTGTGTTTGTTTATGTTTTCATTTCTGTGTTTTATATAGCTCTACCTGTCGCTTTGAAGTCACTTCAAAGCACTTGAGTGTCTGGTGGTTTGTGGCATGGGGGAAGTCTCACCTCGAGCCAATAAGCAGGACTCTGCCCTGCTTTGCCTTCCTCCCTGCTCTCTCTGTACTTTCCCCTTTTTGCACACAGCTCCCTTGCTTTCCAGCTAGGCTCATGCTTTATAAATCCCATACAAACATCTATCCAGCTCGCTAAGGCCACTTCTAAACAGGCCACTCGACACTCCAGCTTTAGTGGGCAATAGAGAGAGTTTTGAGAATTTGCTAACTTGAACCTGAGGCTCGGAAATGTCCTAAAGAAATGGGACATCATCTGAGATTGTGAATGGGATTTGTAGAAAGATCTCCTGGCGTAGTCCAGGTGCAACGATTGAGCAGGCTTCTTTGCGAAGGTTCGCTTTTTTACAGTTATGGATTTCCAGGCTAGTGATGGCTTGGTGGTCGCTGTAGAGGCAAAGATGGGTAGCGAAAGAGCGATGGTGCGGTCACTCTTTGTAGATGGCACAGCAAAATTTGAAACATATGCGTGATTGCAAGCAAAGGCAGTCAAGCTGAATCGGAATAGAGTTGTCATAGTGGTGTTGACCCACAAGCTGTCATTCTAGAGATGCATGAGAGTCAGGGTTAGACTGGCCCCATCGGCCCATCGGCCACTGGCCGATGACCTTTGGGACCTGGGGGCCAGTTTTTTCCTGAGGCCACCCCTGGGCCGTTTTTTTTTATTGTTTATTAGGTCGGCGTGGGCGCGGGCGGCCCAAGCTTAGGTAGGCCTTTTTTTATGTGTGTGCGCTGTGCGCAGTGCGCACGGTGCATGTGCCGTGCCCATGGCGGCCTGGGCGGCTGGGCGCGGCCTGAGCAGCCAGCTCGCCTCGGGCGCCGGGCCCGAAAAGGAAACACAAAGGAAAGGAAACTGACACATTGTCAGTCACGCTGCCGCACGCAGCGCTCTTACTCTCTGGGGAGTGGGGGGACCGGGCCGGCCCACCCAGCCAGGGGGAGCCTCTGCGGCTAAGCCTGGAGCTGCCGGTGCTCTTGTCCTGACCTGAGGAGCATTAGCATATTCATCAAAGCAAGGTAACAACAACACACACGGTGTTACCTTGCTTTGATTTTTGCAATGCATGATGCATGCATAAATAATCATGATGCATCATGCATCATGCATGCTTCATGCATATGAGAGGGCAGGCCATGCCAGGCCGGCGGCGGCGCATCGGGTCCCCCACCCCCTGTGAGAATGTATAGTGTAGTCGTGTTAACAATAACAAATGAACGAATACAAACTCCGGCAGGGGTGGTCTGCAGTCAGACTGTAGCACACAGCAGGAGGTTGGCTGGGCTGCTCACTCCCTCTGGCTCCTCTGCCTGCAGGGCTGGGGCCTGGATGCCGGGGGCGGGGCTGTCCAAGTTCACACACAAGTTGCTTTCAACTTTCAGGAAGTATCAACAAGTTGTTGATACTTCCTGAAAGTTGAAAGCAACTTGTGCCTGGGGCTGCGATGACAGACAGACTCCGTGCCGCCACAATCTTGGAGCCGGAGAGAGTGTGGACACGTGGGTGACTCTCTCTCTGGTGGTATAGTGGGCCTCCTCCTGACCCTGGCCTTATTTTTTGGACACGAGTCGACGAGGCAGGCGGCAGCCCACAGAGAGTCAGCCAGCTGAGCCAGCCCAGTGCCCATTGCCAAGACTGACGAAGAAGACACTGTCTGCAGACTGCAGGCAGCCAGCAGGCAGCAGCACTAGTAGTGGCTACGGCGCTCACAGCCAGCAGCCTGCCCCCCCCTGAGCCTGGCCCCCAGCAGCAGCAGCAGACTGAGCTTCGGCCGGGGCGACTTTGCTGTCTGTGTGTGCATTGAGGCATCGACTCGAGACCTGCTGCAGCCTGCCACACACCACACATCGCAGTCGCAGCGTCCAGTATCGACGGTGAGTGCCACTGAAATTAGATAATTATTTCATTATTTATTCTGCTCATAGTCGCCACTACTGCCCCTGAGCGATCCGCCCGAGACTTGCATTTTGACAGACTTTTTTTTTCCAAGTACAAACTCCCGCTGCCAACCTTTCGGTGCTTCCTGCAGCACACGAGACACGCACACAAACCACCATGCAGTAACCCAGGAGTGCTGCGCATGCATTCCTGGTTCTTGCTGTGTAGCGTCTAGTCCCCCAGTGTTGGCCTCCTCTCAGCCACCGCTTCTTCTACGGGTGTACGTTTTGTGGCTGAGGCAAGTCTGCCACCCGCCCCACTTCCATGGGCCCTGCTCTGGGCCGTGGCCCTGCACTTGTATGTCCCCCAGTGCTTCTTCACTTCACATGGGGTGATCTGGTGCACATCAATGCCATTGATGTTGTTTGTTGTTTCAAGCCACAGGACGCGGCACGCAGCAATGCCGTCTCTATTCCCATCGAGGTTGAAAAGTGTCCTTTGTTTCCTGCACAAATGCTCCAAATGCACCCCTTCCCACCACCCTTGCTCCCCTGGTCTTTCTTCACAGCCATCTATAGTCTCTGGGGCCAACCAGGCATGGATTGCGGCTGTGTCTAGGTTTTGAAGTTAAATGCACACTTGTTTAATTCATTTAACACATTCCCACGTTTTCAAACAACATGTTGACTGGGACAAAATGTGCATAAAAAGTGTGCATCCATCATGGCCTGTTTTGTCATGCAGCACTGGGTCAGATGTCATAGATTTGACGTGGAGCCCTTTTCTGAATGGCGACATTGCAGTGAGATGTGTGAGCCTGCATGTGCATCTTTGTGGGATTTCCCATCTGTGCACGTTTTGCAAAAATCAAGCACAGTGGGCCTAATTAGCAAAGAATGGACACTGGACCCCTTCAGCATCTCAGATTAGCGCATGCAACCTCATGCCTGATTCACAAAACCTAAAACTGCTGCAAATCCGGAAATTCCCAGAGCATCTCTGAAACGCGCATGATCAAATCTGTGTGAATCACATTTGTACGTGAGCATCTCAGAGCTTCTGGCATCTCAGGGCTGGATTTCGTTCTGGGCCTTGTGAATATGCTATAAAAACACCAATTCATACTATCCTCCCCATTCTGTGACCACTTAAGCAGTTAACGAGTGTTAAATAGCTTTTAATACCCTTGATTTCTGACAGCAATATCACAGTTCTTCATATTATTAAGCGCCAGCAGTGTTGCTGTCACCAGAGGTCTTGTATGTGAAGTGCACTTTGTATATTGGTGTATGCCTGATGACTTGTTTGCCTGTGCATTGCCCAAATTAAAAGTCCCCGAGGGATTTGGGACATGCATACAACGCCCTGGACTAGTTTCTTGCTTGGTAAATGCAGTGGGGCCTGAGAGGGATGGGGTGCCCTGCAGGGGATACCCCTCAGGGCGTGCCTTATGGTGGCCAATTCCAGGATGTCCTTCTTAGTATAATTCGAAAGGTCGAAAAGCTTTGATGTGTTGCGGATCTGGGTGGTAGTGTGCTGGCATGGGTATAATTTTAGGGGTGGGACAGGGGTGTTTGTCCCCCCCAACTTTCATGGAACACCATTTTGTCCCCATTCATTTGGTTGGGACACCTTTTTTTTGGATGTTATGTCCCCTAACATTTTCAGCAAAGTTACTCCACTGTGTGCCGGGGCTGCAGTCAATGAACTGTGTCGGAGGTTTGATGTCCGGGCGATGTCCTGAAATGCAGCCCTGTACTTGGAATGAGCAACTGGTGTGAAATCATAGAAATTGTACACAGGCACAAGTGCCGTTATCACGAGGGCACACATTGCCTTAGTACAGAAACATACTCTTGCAATGCAACCTTGCACCAGAGCATTGTTTATCCTACACTTATTCCTTTGCCCTGGTGCAAACATTCCTTGAAATTATATTTGTTTTTCACAAGGGCAAACAAGTGCCACTTGCCCCAGCACCAGTGCAAGTTTTCTGTAATACCACCCAGGAATGCATCTCTTCTGCGCTGCCTGCAAACCCTGCGCTTGGAGGGTTAATGCACGAGTGGGCGCAGCATAATATGCATGACCAGGAGCTAGGACTGGCCTATCGGAGGCCTGTGAGCTTTTAAGGTTAGCTGGTGCCACTGCGAGGCTGGCGAGGGAGGGGGCACTCTCAGTCCCCTGTCGCTGTGTCCCGAAGGTGGGCTGACTCTGCTCCAGCCCCAGGCTCTCCGTGGGGACTAACCTCCCAGAGAGCTTGCAGTTGTAGCTCTAAGGTGTCCCCCTCCGCCCACTCCCGCACACATTAATAGAAAGAAGGCACCTCTGGGGAATGGCAGGCGAAATCTCCAAATTCTGCTTTGCTGGAAAATATGTCGCCCCTCTAACTCTTTACTGTGGGCTCTCAAAAAGTATTTGCACGTGCTGTGAGCTGGCACAAAAGGAAGGCCAGAAAATAAGAGACCTGAAAGGAGCCCCGAGACCCCTGGTGCCATGCACCATCAGAAGCCCAATGCCAGTGGCGTGTATCAACCCAAACAGCTCTGGAAAGCAGACCGCAGGTTGCAGGTTGGAATCCCAGCAAGGCCATCTCAACCTTTCATCCTTCTGAGGTCGATACATGAGTACCAACACAGGTTGGGTGATATTGTATGCATATTAGTTATATTAAAAAAAGAGCTTGAGCGTAAGTGCTCTACAATAACCTATTATCATTTGGCCTTGGACGTCTGTTTGGATTCACAGTAATTTGACAATATGGATCTATACACACAGATATTATGGTACATATGGTGATTCATTCTTGTATACACAGTTATGTTATTTGATGAGTTGTGTTGTAATGTAACAGACACATGAACCCTGCATAAGTAGCATTTTCTGTAAAGTCGTGAATTGACGCGAATCACGGATGATGGTTTGAGGGCCACTTTTTTTGATGCAAGGGGTGGGCCACTTTTTTGATGCGAAGGGTGGGCCATTTTTTTTTGGGTGTCCGGGCCTATTTCTTGTCCCAGTCCGACCCTGATGAGAGTGGCTTCAAGTAGCCCCCACAATAGGGCTATTTATTTTATTTGCATTTTTTTTAAAGCGCTCACACAGCCCGCAGGCATTGAGGCACCGTTACAGGAATTGTTTGTTTTTTAGTTGCATAATTGTCTTTTTGTTGTCTTAGTTGGGTATTTATAACGCGCTTAAATACCCAGAGGTTTTTAAGCGCAAACCCGGGGATCGAACTGTGTTGCTTCATGTCGTATTGTTTCCAAGGCGAACACGTTGCCGCTGAACTATCCTCCCCGGTCTATTTTCTTCTATCTAAGTGGGAATTAACCTGAGCATGTATGGCTGGACATTGTTTTTGGGGTGATACATGTATACAGCGGTGGAAATGAAAAAAATGTGAAAGGGGGGTCCCACAAGGGCCAGCTTGGGGACGGAGTTTAAAGGAGGGGCGGAGTTACAAGGAGGCAGAGTCCCGAGGGGGCAGAGCTGGCAGTTGAACTCCAACCAAATGATGTTCGAAATAGCTTAAAAATGGCGTCTTTTCTATCATTGCTTGAAAAGTGCACAAACCATATTAAGATATGCACGTTCGTACATTACTATGGTTTGTGTACTTTTCAAGCCATCTTCTCAAGACTACAAATACCAGATTCTATTTGGGGAAGGCAATGACCACTTTTTATAATAGCATGATATATTAATATAATGATAATGCTGTGTTATTTATATGGCACCTTTATCCAAAGTGCTTTACAGAGCACATACTTACATACAATATCACCCAACCGTAAGTGGTATTCATTTATTGACCTAAGAAGAACGAAAGGCTGAGTTGGCGTAGCTGTGATTCGAACCTGCAAACTGCAGATCACAGGAGCAAGCACTCAACCCGCTGAGCTATCTTACCAGCTATGAATCAGAATCACCTACAGAGCTGCAGATAAGACACAGTGCGATTTAAGTGATTTACCCAGGATCACACACTTTGGTGAAACCGGGATGTGGACAATTTAAGCAACTGAGCACATCTTCCAAGGCTTAGTTGATATACATATTTATTAGGGTTTAGCTTTTCATTTCATGTGCTTAAATACAACTTTATAGCAATGCCTTAGAAGCAAACCACATTACATAATACACTAGCCTTTCATAGTAAACTAACTATACACTACATACATTGTCATAGAAATAAGTTGAGCAATATGAGTGTGGCTTTAGTTTTATTCTCTCCCTCCTGCATTCCTGGTGAGCCGAAAAAATGCCCCTTAGGTTTTAAAGCTATAACTCATTATTTCAGAAACCATGCAACATTATGCAGACTTCACAATCCCACCCATTTACATTTCTAAAGACAAAAGTCCCTGCTAATAGTCCCCCTCCCTCGCATTAGTGCCTAATGACTCACATTGTAATGCTCTGTTTACAGAGAGCAAAGTGAGAGACCCTCTGCTGCCCGGAGCTCCTTGGGACATTGACCTGGCAGCGGGACACCTCTCCCGTTCGCAAAGGGTGAGGTGTCCTGCTGCCAGGACAATGAGCATGCTGAGCAGGAATTGCTCAGCACACATTGCACTGCCAGCAGGACACCTTTCCCGTTGGGCACCCTCATTGAGGTGCCCAACGGGAGAGGTGTCCCACTGACAAATGTCCCGCAGCTGCTCCCCTTCGGTATGCCACTGGGCCTCGGTGATGTAATGTGCTCTGTGCGAGCGCACCTCTGGGTGCACAATGCGTTCGCATAGAGCAGATTAGATCACGTGCCAGCGCACTGTGCACGATTGTTTGGCAGGGCTGGGGCAGAGGCAAGCCAGATCCTGAGATCCGGCTAGAGATCTGATGCCGGATCTCGGATCCGGCAAGAGCCGGACCATTAGCCAGCGTTGCGTGTATACCTTTCAGGGTAATGAAAGTTGGTACATGAAGTTGGTACCAGAATTTCTCTTGTGATGAGTGTCGTTTAGAAGGAGAGGGGACTGCCTTATATGGAAGAACATAGATGTGCATCACGTGCTAGAGGGTGACGGTTCCTCGTGGTTGCAAGGTTTAGAGAAATGACTGAACATGACAGAGCGTTGGTTACATTGCAGCTTTGCAGAGACAGTAAAAATCCAGCTGTGGAGGAGGCAGAGGCAGGGTATCTGTCTATTGGTGCAAATGGCTCAGTATTGACCCAATCACGCACGTCTTGCTGCCCATGCATCTCATCAAAAATATATGACCACAATCAGCTGTTACATTCTATTCCCAGGGAATGGGATTCAGTCCCTGGGCACTTGAGCATCTGGGGAGAGCACAAAGAAACGGGTCCTAGAGGGAGCAGCGTTTAGTAGCTTTGCAGGTGGCAGGTGCAGTATATGACATCTTAAGGTCGCAGACACTATAAGAATGAAGAGACAAGTGCAAGGAGCATGCGGCAAACCTTCATCACACATTGAACAAACCTGACAGGACAGCAAAGCAATAGCAAAAGCAATATTATAACTATGAGTTATGGCGAAATCTGGATATCACTTTTGATTGCACTATAATAGTGATAGCCCTAACAGCTAGTAGTACATGATTTCAAACGGAGTGACACACCATAATTATTTTCAAACTAAGGGCAGACACAGCAAAATTCTGTCCAGCTAAAAGTAAGTGGATGTTGGTTTGGACATAGAAGAAAGACACATGCCTCCATATTGTGGTCGACAAATGAAGCACCTCTTTGGTATACAAAACACTGCAGGGCATTGGTCCTCCATGTTATCTATCACATCCTGCAACTACTCGCTATCTCATGCCCTTAGTTGCAACTGTGCACGGTACCTCGTTTTAAGCACTCCAGAATGGGAGGCCAGCCACCTCATGCGGTGGCACCTGGACTTTGGAAGTGTATTCCTACTGAGCAATGGACTTCATCATCCTTCCTAACCTTTAGGAAAAAACTTAAGACTCGACTTAGGACCTCGCTATTTTCTAGATCATACCAACATTTACTACTTTTGATCCAAGAGATGAGTTTTAGACAACTACTTGATAAGTGGGAGTGTAGATGCACAGTGTGTATGATATTTAACATGTCATAATATTAACATAGCTGGACATAATTACATTGTGTGACTCTTTGTTAGGAATCACGGGGATCTGGGGACCAGGGGTGCCGACCCGGAGTGCTAAGTGCCACCTGGAGGACGTACACATGGATTCCGTTGAGCCTATCTTTGCCTCCTGGGTCGTCACAACTCCTATTGACCAGGGATTGAGGCTGCACCACCTATGCATCACAGGATGCAGATAAGACTGAATAGCTGGTACACACCACAGTTTGCCACACTGGTGCTGTTCCTGTTATAGCAGCCCAGTGTGACGAAAGTACTACTGCCCCACAGGAGTACATGGATAAGTAAGCACTTGATCGCCTATTCAGCCCTCACACTTTTAGAAAACAAAATTGATCCCAATCATGAAAGATAAAACAGGTACAGAGTTAAGATATATCCCCTTCACCTTTTGTGGTAATGTAGAGGAGCAGGTGGACATGTCATCCCGAGCTGCCGCCCCCTCACCTCTGTCATACTCGAACAGCAGAAGAAGGGCCTTATGTGGGACACTAGGCATCATCCCAATACCACATTGTGTGTATGAGAGACGATATGCACTTAGACAACGTATCAAATGTACCCTCACACTGAGAAGGTGGAAGGATGTCTGCACACACCATTGGACATCATAGAGCAATAAGTGAAAATCAGACATGGGTGAGGTGACGTAATGAAGGGAAGATACAGAGACACTTTGAAACAATATGCCAATACTTAAAGAATGAAGATGTAACTGAAGGGACAAGAGAAACATGTAATCGACTATAACGAAATCATATATGAAAAGAAGATGAAGTGACCTGCTGACTAATAAGTGTATATACGCAGAAACACAAGGTAGATGAGACATATAGAGGCTTGCTGCGGAAGAAAACATAATGTGGCTAGGGTGGCCATGATGAAAAGATGGACGTCAGACTTGTGTTGAAACTAATTAAGCTACCTCAGAGACAGACCAAGGCTGCAGAATAGGGAGACGCTGGAAAAACAGCTTTGTGTGAGGAACAAAGAGGAATCTATCGGCCTGGGATCAAGGATGCCTCATCAAGGGATAATTGCAAGGCACAAGGGAAGTCAAAAGGATAAGCCATGTACATAAGACATATTTCTCTTAGATTAAGCAAAGAAGAAAACAAATGCAAAAGCCAAGTATTGGACAATTAAAGGTTCGAAAAGCCTATGCAAAGTGGAGTGAGCAAGTCTCTAGAGGGAGAGAGGAGTAATGAAACCAAGCACAATTAAATCAAATAGCAGCAAATAGAAGGTCAAAATGCACTAATTTGTGGTCTCCTCACACGTGATTCAGAAGTCAAAAACAAGGGCTATTCATTAAGCTCTAGACAAAGATAACGGTGTACATACACTCCCTTAAAAGTCCTAAAATAATGTAACAATGTAAACTACTAAGGCAAATCCTTGGCTTAGGGAAGGACCGACGAGAGACGATGGACTAATTGGGAAAGTGGGGAGTAATCTGACGTTACTCTCAGCACCCGGGTTCCATTTTTGCCTATGTGCTGCTAACAAGCAGAATGTGCAAGGCTGTAAAAGCATACCAACCAATCAGAGCGTCTACGTAGAAACATGCTATACAATGTTGCATAGGCCAAGCCGCTGTTAGAATCTTGCTATAATCAGTATTATACGTATTTAGAGGTGGTTCAAGGCGTGCCCACCATATAAGGGGCATCCGGTAATATTACTCAAATTTTCATGATATATAGGTATATATGTTCTCTTAACCAATCCCTCCCTTCAATATGCTTTACAATTTTCCACATAGGATGATGCCATGAATGACGAATATCGAGGTATATAACCTTTATATAATCAAGTTTGAGTGTGAATGCGTGGACCACAGTTTGTTGTTCGCTAGATTGCCCTACTTTATTCTAAGCTCATAATAAAGTAGTACTTTGCCATATTCTTTGAGTCTGTCCGGTTATTTGCGTCCAAGATCTTTGTTGGTATTTCTATCCAGCACATGAGACGCTTGAAGGTGCTAGAGCACAGTAATGTCAGACAAGTGCAGGTTATATTCTAAAGAGGGTTGTGAATGGGATACTAGTGGCAGCCCAAACATCAACAGTCCAAAATAATAAAGGAATGCCCAAACAAGGGTCTATAAAAATGTACATATATATTTGATTAAACACATCAATGTGCAAAAAAAGAAACTGTACTAGAAATCACTAACAACCTCCCCTCCCCCTGCCAATGAAGACAGAGAAATGCAAAATTGAATGATGCAAGCACTCCGGATGCCTAGCAGGGAGGCTTGAAGGCATCAAACCGGCTTCTTATTGTGGTGCGAGCGGGTTGGAGCAGCTTTAGATGTGGCGAGTTGTCGTGATCCAGACTAGAAGCAGGCAATCGACGAGGGTTCAAGATAAAACGTGCTGCAGTTGTATGCAGTGTTAGAAGGATGTGGTTTGATGAGGCCACCAAGGTAGACCCACAGCTTATCAGATTTCGGCGCTAAAGATGCTGGTGGTTCAATGCTAGGTTTGGAACGTGATGGTTCAAAGGCTTTTATAGCAGCCAGATTCTTGATCCAGTCGGGGCAATCGATGTACTCAGCTGGTGTGGTGTAGCACCAAATGGGTATGAGTAGCAGCCACAGCTGCTTGAAGAGGTCTGATGAAGTGCCAAAGGCAGCACCACAGAGCTTATTGGTTCAAATGTGTTTGAATGAGATTGATGATGGTTCCATGCAGTTCGATGCGATAGAAATGCAGGTGAGCAGCTGCTTTGCTTCTTCAGTTGCTGTGAGTCCCAAAACAGGGGCTCAGGGGCATCATGAGACCTTGTTCTCATTTTCTCAACCCACGTCAGGCTGGCTAATACCTATAGGAGCCCTTCACCTCCATTGAGGTCCTGGGTACCAGTGTGGCTGGCATAGAGGCAGGTCTTGCTTCAGCAATAGTTCCCCACCAATGTGCCCTACAAGTGGGTAGGAAGCAGAGCTTGCCTATGCCTTGGAGCGCTCCTTCACCTCAATGGTTGAGAGTTTTGGAAAGATTAACTCTTTCAAATGATGCCCAAATGAATTCATCTTGCAGTCCAGAATTGGATCAAAGAAAGAGCAGGAGACCCATTCCTTTAAATGCAACTAGCCAACAGGGATTGGTTAAAAGCAAGCCTGCTTTGAAGGGCCTAATTCTTGTTGAAATAACAAGTGACTTGTGCCTTATTGCAGCAAACCCAAAGTGCTTTGCTTTGCAAGAAGTGTGAGGGACCAGAAAGAAAGAATGGCCCATCGAAAACTTAGATGGAAGAATCCTTTTACCTTTTGGTTCTCCTCTGCCCACCTGTCTAAACCCCTGCTTCTCTAGCCCTGCTCATCAAAGGCCTTTTGATATTTAGCACCCTGGTGTGAGTGTGCCCTTGAAAGCTTTCTTCCCAAGACAGCTCCTCCTGAGGGCTGTCCTGCTAGAGAGAGGTGTTACCTGACCTCACAAAGGATCAAATGAGATGGAGTCTTTCCTGTCCTTTGTCATGCTGGTGAGCAGAGACAGCAGTCCAACTAGAATGCATGCAGCCTCTCCAAGGCTGGCAAGGGTCACAGGGTTGTCATGAGTATCATATAACTCAGGTGTGGCTTTTAATAATTATGTGAACTCTCCACCAGCATACCATATATTTCCAGATTATACTGCTACCAGGGGGGTAGTTTATCATAATTATATGGAATTTGGAGTAAAAGTGTACACTTAAATACAACCTCTGCACTGCTGTGAGTTGGTTGACACCAGCAGCTGTCAAACAGGGCATCTATGATCTCTGAACCTGCTCTGCGCTGCAGGAGAGCCGGAGCTGCAGATCAAGAGACTGATAAAGTAGAGCACAGGTGTACTCTCAGTGGTCGAAGTGAGCGGGAGCGGTCGGGAGCAGCGCTCCTCTACTTAAGTTTTACTGTTCCTATACTTTTATTTTAAAAAGAAACCGTTCCGGAATAGTTTCACTGCACTGAACGTTCCCTTAAACAGCAGGTGAATGTGTTTGGGGGTTTGTATTGTGTGTGGGAGGGGGCGTGGTGATGGGGTTTGTGGGGAGTGGGTGCAGGCCAGCAGGGAACATAGTTCCACTACTTCTTTTTGTACACTTCGACCCCTGTGTACTCTATGCTTTTGGAATGGAGCTCACTGAAAGGGGGGTCTGTTCAGCAGACCCCCTTTCTGAGATGGAATTATCTGGTTCATTTTATTATTTAATACAAATCACACAAAGCCAGGGCTACACCCTACACTCTTGCAAGATGGCGATTCCTTACGCCTCACACACATTCCAGACTGCAAAATGGCATAGCCCCCACTCCCCCACTCTAACAAGCAGAACAAAGTTCCCCACAGAGATTTCATCAAACACAAAGGGCATTGACAGAAACAAGGTCACAGGACCACGCTTGCAGCACAGACCACCTCCGCTGGGTCACCTATCAATGAGAAACTCACTTACAAGCTGCAGAACCAGTCCACGGCCAGCCCACACACAGTGACGAGAATCTGGCTGGGCCAGAGAGCTGCATAAAGGACGCTTTACCTCTGTAGCACTTCAAAATGCTGGAGGGACCTTTTAAGTCGCCACTGTTGCAGTGCAGAGCCTCATTAGTCACAATTATGAAAAGGACAGTAGGAATGAGACATCATGGGAACCATTTAGGAGATTATGGGAAACGCCATTCAGAGGGAGATTGCAACATGAGACTAACCAAGCACTGGCTGGGACACAGGAGTAAAGGGGGAACATACCATACGAGATCAGGGAATAGTGCTTGTCAGAGGAGAGGGGCAGTCGAAAATGTGTCAGCATGATTGAATGTAAAGATACAGGGAAGCATGCAAAGCCCAGGTCATATCTTTAAACAGCAAGGCACGCACGCATTTTAACTAAGCAAACAATACTGATGGCATTTTCATTCGCCTATAGAACAATACATGTCTAGCCAACGAATAAAGGCTATTCTCTGTGTTTCAGTTCTGGTTAATTAAGTTCACCAGAAAAGTTTCCACCTCAAAGAAAAGGACATACAGTGAATATTCCAAACTTTGCCGATACTAATTAAAGGTGTATAAGGGAGGGACGCCAACATGAGGGTACCACACTCCAGTGTTCAGGGCAGCGATAGATCCCCGCTAATCTCCCAGCAGCCCTCCGGTGGTGACGCAGCTCTCATGCGCTCTTGTTACATAGCCATGCATGCTCTGTGCTCTTGAGAGCTTAAGAGATCATCATTTTAATTATTTTCTATTTGTGCAGACGATGCCTTTAGAGTGATCTTTTTTTGTAACACATTTGCCAATCAAGTCCTGGGAGCTACACAGTCTTTGATTGCATTCATGTGGATCCATCAAGGCAGCTGACCAAACAAAAGTATTAAAGAAGGCATAGCAGGAGTGTTTGCTTCCTGCATTGACCTAATGAAGTCAAATTCTGTGAAACTCTTTTAGCCTCTTCATCCTTGCCCAAGGAAACCATGAAGTTCCTTTCCTGAACTCGAAGGGTGGTGACACAGTGAAGCAGGGCCATCTTAAGCACTTTTGGGGCCCTGGGCACGGACATCTTTGGGGCCCCCCTCCACCAAACCAAAGGAATTAAAGGATCAAGAATACTGGTTGCGCCACCCGCTCCCCATCCATCATGCTCACAACCTATAGGTTGATATGCTGCCTTGCAGCATAATAAGCACGTTTACAACCTTTAAGTCCCCTTACCCTCTTCCTTCAGAATGATAAAAACGTAGCATTTGAAGACCAACATTAGCAGGCTACTGTTCTAGTACATACAGGATCATTTTTATCAATAGCATCCAGGAAGGTATGCAGCCTGTTGTATTAATGCAGGACCGTATGTAAAAGGTACATGTAACCCATAAAAGACAGAAAACTCACATTGGCTGCCTCACAAAATGCAAAAGTGCTCATGCATGGATAGAGACCACCAATTGGAAGGAAGGAGAACGCTACACCTACCGTAGCATGGATAGAGGAGGCAGATTAGAAGCTACCAGGAAGGTGTCTTTATCCAGACAGACTGAGATTAGAAGTGGGATATGGTTTTCAAATAGTGTTGCCATTAGATATCAAAGGATCAAATGCCTGTGGTGTGCGATATAAATATGCTCACTTTTAAAGTGGAAGCAACCCGATAACCATTGAAACCATGAATAAGGCTTTTATGAAGATCATACGATGAGAAGGAAATCACTCTGAAGTCTGACAATTTTGAAAAGGTTTAGGGATTGGCAATATTCAGAGGTTAGGCAATACAAGATTAAATGTGATGCCCAGGAACACACATTGGTTAAGGGGTAAAGGGGTGAAGCTGGGATTTGTGCCAACTCTTCAGTTTCTGCATTTGAACACTTTCTTTTCCAGTTCTTACCATGAACTAAAACAGACTCATTTTATAGAAACAGACTTATAAAATACACAAATCACATTACCGAACATGACAATTTTTAAACAAAATATTATAGAATGGTGTTATGCAAAATGGGAATGGTTATAGCTTCATTATCTCCATCATCAAGGGAAGTATACAAGTACCACAATACCAATTGATGTGATTCAACAAATTTAATCTGGGTTTGTCTTTTATATTTTAAAGCTTTAAATATTTCCAAAACAATGGCTTGTGACATTTTCATTTATAAATGTGCATAAAACCTTCGACTTTTACCGAAAAGGAAACCGTTTTTTGCGTCAAACAAGCAGACCTTAAAATATGCTTGCCTGAGGCCTGCAACATCTGGTCCGCACTCTTCTGTCTACCAACCCTTCCACCCAAATGGCCAACATAAGAAGAAAGATCAAGTAATGGGCTAAACGATACCAGCTGCATGCAAGAAAGCAAACCTCACAGAAGACAGCACAGTAATGTAAGATATATTAGATGATTTGACCAGGATCACTGTATCGACTGTTGGCAAATCCAGGATACAAGCATGAACGCTTTTGTGCCATAGTCTTGAATTTGGATACTTATTCACCTCTTGGACTAACAGTTTATGCCATCCCTGGAGGCGATTGCCTAGGTTTTACAACACCCCATCTGAAGAAACCAATTTCCAGACCAAGACCATACGGATGATATGTTCGTTTTTATAGCAACCCTGATCTGGTGCAGGCATATTGCTGATAATAGCAGATGTTGTTCTGAAAACGCAAGTACATATGCAGGCAGGTTTATAAACTTCAGACATAGGAAAGGCTCTGCCAGCCTTGCTGGAATGTGATATTCTAATTTTGCATATGAACACATATCTCTGCAATGGGTACTCCACACACTGAGCTAACTTCTGAACCATTGTGGCACTCAATTTATCAATATGCATTTCACTGTTCCCTATTGCACATGATCAACATAATTCCCACAGGAAGGAAAGAATGCTACAGAAGTTGTGCTGTAAGGAACACACAAACTATGTATAACACAGTGAACACAGAAAGCAATACATGATCAATTGATCAAGGCAGAATGCACTTGCCAAAACAGAAAGGCAATGGGCTTAGAGCCTTAGCAGCACCCAATAAAATATCCTGACGTGTGCTATTTAGGACAGGTGAACAATGGAATCTTACTTCTTCAGATCAGTTAGCCGGGGGTCCTGGGCAAGTGCCCCTTTTGCCCTCCCATAAAAAAAGAGAACTAGGCCTGCTCATGTCTGATGAAGTCAAAGCTGATACAGGGCATGGACAGTCGATACAGAAGGCATGGGAATGATAAGTTGTGATGAAGGAGGTATGATTAGCAGGCGACCTGCGTTTAACATGGCAGCTTCTGTTCGCCAACGGAGGCACATATTTAGATCAAGGAAGTCAGAAGACTGCCACTGGCAGGGTGTTCTTTATGCAATGGTCTCTCGTGAATGCCTAGTTACAGTCTGTGTTCTGTTACACAGAGGGCATATCTCCTAGTTAGCATCCTAAGAAGGAAGCATTGTTGAGGTAACTGCTCTGCCCTATGGGAATCAATTGCTGTTGTTCCATGGGTCATAAGAATATTACTTTAGCTGGAGGAGCTGCCTGAAATATCACCTGTGCATGATCTCAACTCTGTGTCCCGCTCTCGTTGATAGAATGTAGATGTGGTCTATGCAACAGAGAGCAGTGTTCCAAGGTGGCCAGCCACCACTGGCTCTTAGAGTAAATCCAAGGGATGACAGACGCTCAGAATGGCATCCGATTTCAATGTTCTTTGGGGCCTACCGGGGTCTAAGGGGAATTGGTGCTAGGGCCATCCCCCTCTGCCTCGCCTTTCCTGGTCTTATCCCGCCACCCTAACCCGGGATTCCCTAACAGAGGGTTAGTAGTTCTCGGATCGGTAACCCCTAACTATTGTCTTCTGTCTGGGACTAAGGATGTTTTCTCTAAGATGATGACAACCTGTCTCCCTAGGGTCGTTCTAGGCTTTTCCTAACCTATCCCGCTTAGTAATCTTAGGGAGTTAGGGATGGTGCCTTCTTCCACCCTGTATCACATCCACTTCATTCACACCCGCTCGTACCTGACCTTTCTCTATACTGGTCTCTTTAACATGTTCTCCTGCCACCACGTCACTATGCCCCCGATCTCTAACTCCACATTTCCACCTCCACCTTTTGATCTTACTTTTCTTACTCCTGTGGTTACTATCACTTGTACCTCCAATTACCCCTCTAACTCTGTTACCTCCTTTTCCCTCCTTCCTCTTGCTCTACTTCCTTGCCTCTCGCTGTTCTTCTAGTAATAATCTCTGTTTCACTCGATGCCAATGGCTATTCCTATTCTCCCACTCTCTGTCGTTCTTCCCACTCTTGGACTATTTTTTTTTAAACTTTATTTATTGTGCTTGACATAACAATAGAAACGCGAGCAGTAAGCAGTAATCAGCAATTACAGTAATGACATAAACAATCAGTGTACGGCATCAGTAATCAGGGCGAGGGGCCACTGCACCAAGCATCGTTCAAAACACATATGTAATACAGCAGTCAGTGTCACAGTTCAGGTGGAGACATTGATAGAAGAGGGTGCAATTGAGCCGTCATCATCATTGATCGAGATAGAGGAGATGTAGGAGCGAAACGGGTCCATACATTCCTGGGCTTGGACATTGGAGGTTGCTGGACCGCCCATGCTTCCTCATTATCGGAGGCCCGGTCATGGCGGCTGTTAGGTAAGATTTCTTAATTGTGGGTAATTTTCGTTCCATGTGGCAACTCCTAAACTTTTTGCTGTTGTTTTCACCATGATCTAGACTTTGCCAGAGAAGTGCAGCCTTCTGCCGCACTCCTCTGGGCTTTCGCTCCATTCTTACGGGGAAACTGACATGTCCTTAAGACATTCTGTACCGGGAAAACTTGTTTTCCGTACTTCTTTTATCATGTTGCAGCTTTCGCGCAACATGGCACAAGAGGGCACTGTAAGCTAAGTTACTGCTTTCTTGGGTCTCTAGTCTTCTCTAGTGAATCACGGACGGGACTGTTGGCAGCGATCGTTTCTTTGTGTTTTGAGCTCCTTTTGGCTGTTTAAGTGCGTTTCTCGTGCTTAGCCCAAAATGGTGGCCTGGCTTCCAATATGGCCAGACCACGAGGCTCTTTGTCCTGTCCGCTGACCGTCTTGCCCCCTTCACCTTCCCCAGGTCGAGCCGACCTGGGGCCTCCTTATTTGGGCATGTACTTTCCCGCGAAACACAGGTGCTTTCGCAGGCTTCTACAGGCCTTGTGTGTGCCTCCAGGATGTGGGCTGGGATGTCTGGTCCCAATACACATCCTGGGTGCCAGAGAGTCTAGTGTGTCATGAATGCCTGGGACCACCGTGGTCCGTGATAGGTCCACGTATGGTGTGAGTGTTTTGTGAGCAGATCTCCCAATGGGTCCTCTCCGTTTTGGCGCGAAGGGAACCGTGGATAAGAGGAGGCTGGAAACACCACTACCATGTCGATCTCCTGAGTTCTCACGAACAAAGGAATACAGGAGCCAAGTATCCTGCAACTACGAGGCTGAACCGAGGACTCGCTGGTGAACCGCTGAAGGACTGCTCCTCTGCACCGCTGTCGCTTTGTGAAACCCTTTCTACCTCTGATAGAACGAGAAGGACTGTACTGGTACTTTGACCCTTTGGAATAGTGGGAACAACTATTCTCGGCATCTTCACCATCTCCTGCACGTAAGCCTTCGGAAGTGTCTCTGGGCCATCCAGTGGACTGACCAGCCTACTCAGGAGTCTTGCTCTGTAACCGCCGTCAGGCTGCTGCTGTATTATGAGTCCTTGCCACTCTCACACGATTCGTACACTTGGCGTTCCCAGGTCTGAAGTGAGAAGTGTACTTTGGGCTGAAATACACACAGCCGCTCGTTGCCCTGCTGTGGTAACAAACTGTGCGGGTTCACTGCGTTTGGGACATCCTCAACTCTAACTTCTGCTGCCGCGGAATCTACACGACGCCGAGACGTCCCCTGCTCGTATCTGAACCTGCCAGCACTGAAACTGACGCGGAGAAGCCTGGGTCTGCCTGCATCGGGGACCGGTGAGTAGCATCGCTAGGAACTGGTCGCCCTCCTGCAGTAGCCCATAGCATTTCCCCGCTGTGTCAAACAGCACGCTTTCCGTACTCGCGCTCTGCTTCTGCCCACAGTGGAGGCGGCGCTTGAGTCGCGGAGCTCTGTTCATCTTCATTTGTTCACCGAACTGACCTGCCTGATTCCCTCGAGGAGACTCCCCTTTGCCCGTTGGCACCCGCGTGTGCAGGTACTTTTGAGCACAAGGCTCCACTCGTCGTAGGGCTCAGACTTCCTTCTAGTTAGGTGCCTCTGAAGGCAGACTGGGTCTAACTATTATTCGCACTGCCTGTTTTCCTCCCCATCTAGGTGGTCTGCGCATTTCGTGCGTCTAACTCATTAGACTCGTTGGTAATTGTATATATTTTGTATTTGATTGTGATGTGTTGGTTTACTTGAGTTTTATTGTGGTTTCTCGCTACGGTCAATGTTACAAAGGCCTTGTAATAAATGTGTCTATATTTTTAATATAACACCTGCTTGGAGTAATTTGTAAGTGTCCTTGCTTTGTGTGCTCATTGCGGGCTTTCAGTCACCCTCACCCCTCTTGAGACCTACTCTTGACCGCCGCGATCGCTACCTTGATTGGTCTGGCTTGTCCAGAGGTTACCCTGTTCCAAGAAACTAGGCTGGCCTTCTGAACCTCTGCCCCTCCAGGACAGAGTTCAGAAATCCATCTTAACAAATTGGTGTACAGCGGTGGCATACGACTGAAGGTATCCAGTGTTGCGCACAAGCGAAGGCATTTCAAGTTATTCCTACCAGGACACGTAGTGAATTGTCGTAGTATAACTTTACCAGGCCATAGTCCTATCTAACAGTACGGAAACAAATACCTTGTTAACTTTAAATGCTTCTAAATCTGAAACATTGAAAAAGATGTGTGCAGAGAGAGGTGTCTCCTCTCAAGGCACCAAATTGGATATGATCCAAAGAATCATGGCGTGGCAAGAAGCGCAGCTTGACGCTATAACTTCCGAGGACAGTGCAGAAGGAGGTGGGGCTGCTCTCACTGGTAGAACCGACGGTTCTGTCGCTGCACTGGTCCACCGCGACCACGAGGACAGGGAGGATGAGATGTCTAATGTTTCCTCTGCCAGTGTCGATGGGGAGGCCATGCTTGAATTCAAGAAGCAAGAGCTGCTGTTTAGGCAGAAGGAGCTTGATTTCAACATGGCCAAACTGAAAATCGAACAGGCCGAAAAACAGAAAGACAGAGACCACCAGTTGGAACTGGCCAAGCTTCAGGTTGCAAATGGATCCAAGGGTCCTGGACATGGGTCTGGGGCCTCCTCTCATCCACGGTTTCCAAAAGATCTGCTCAGTGTGTATGAGGAAAAGAATTACATTATGGACTGGCTGAATACGTTTGAGTATGCATGTGAAGTTCAACAAGTTGACAATGCTGATAAGATTGCCTGGTTACTCAGCAGACTGCCCCATTCTGGCTGCAGTGCCATTATGGAAATGTCGAAGGCTGAGCGAAGGGATTTTGCAATGTTAAAGCAAACTCTCATTTTAAAGTTTGGAAAGACTCCTGCCCAATATTTAAAACGATTCCGAGAGTATAAGAAAAAAGAAGGTGGTACTTGGGTATCTTATGTAACCGAATCCTTAAAAAACTTGACTGGCTGGGTCGAAGGTTACAAGGTTTCTACCTTTGAAGGCATGATAAATCTTGTCATGCTGGAACATATTTTTGCATCTTCTTCCCCGGAGCTTAAGCAGCATTTGGCAGATTCGAAGGAGATAGATCCTAAGAAGCTTGCCATTGCAGCAGATTTATGGGTGTCACATCGAGTGTCCCATAAGGACAAAACTCATCCTGGTAAGCAGGAGGAAGGGAAAAAGTCCAAATATAAAGAGGGTGGAGAATCTGATAAATCTTCTTCTCAAAAGGGCCACAAAAAGAGAAATAAGGGAAGACACAAGAGAACTCACAGGGTAGTGGAGGTCAGCCTCCGAAACAGAACTCTGGTTACAATAAGCCTCTCTATGTAAACAGACCCAATGGATCTTGTTTTGCTTGTGGAGCAACTGACCACATGAAGGGGGATCCCCGGTGTAAGGTTAAACCTTTGGGGGTCCACTCCGCTAATCTGGCCTTCTCCTCCTACGAGGAAGAAGAGATTACAGGAGCATCCTTCTCCTCAGACTCCTTCCCCAGTAGGATAGAAGCTGAGGTAGTTTTAGTTTCCCTGGGTTCCTGGGAGCCTAAAGTCGCAGAGGCTTATGCTAGGATTCCAGATAATACCAAGCACTACTTTAAAGACAGTGTGCTGACCAATGGAGTAGATACTCCAGCTCTTAGGGATAGTGGGTGCAGTCGAACTGTAGTGGATTCTGCCTTGGTAGACTCAGAGGAAGTTGCCAGAGCTACTCTGATGCCCACTAAGTTGGCTGACGGCCCAACTCGCATGTTTCCAGTAATACCTGTAAATCTTACTTTAAATGGTACAGCAGTCAGGATTCCAGTGAGCATTCAGAGAAACGTCCCAGGAAAGGTCTTGTTAGGCAACGATCTCAGAGCTTTAGGGCTCGTAGGAGACACTGCCGACAGACCCTGCACACGGTCTCAAACACGGGCAGCATTGGCCAAGACCAATACGCCGCCCCAGCCAAAGGGGAAACCCAAGGCGAAAGGAGTAAGAAAGTCAAGACGAGGGAAAGAGAACATTCCCCCGAACTCGCCTACCACTGCGGTGGAGGAAGTTGGTCAATCGCCAGGGCCTGACGAGGAGGTGGCGATGCCTGAAGTTTTTGACCCCAATGACCATCCTGAACTAAAAGACTTGTTAGTAGAAGGTGGTCCTGTCAGGGAAGAATTCAGTAAAGGCCAACGTGAGTGCCCATCTCTGGAAGGCCTAAGGAGACAGGCCTGC
Organism: Ambystoma mexicanum; assembly: GCF_040938575.1. Classification (NCBI taxonomy): domain Eukaryota; kingdom Metazoa; phylum Chordata; class Amphibia; order Caudata; family Ambystomatidae; genus Ambystoma; species Ambystoma mexicanum. The sequence goes on along the minus strand of NC_090927.1, from coordinate 684,318,473 downwards.
TCCCAGCTTGAGGGTGACCCTCCTGGGACGCATCGGATTTATTGGGAAGGTGGACTCCTGTATAAGGAGCCCACATAGTCTACAGAAGGAGACCATAGGAGGTTGGTGGTTCCCCTTGCTTTAAGACCCTTCCTCCTGCAGCTGGCGCATGAAGTGCCCCTCGCTGGTCACCTTGGTATTAAGAGGACCAAGCAAAGGTTATCCATGCACTTCTACTGGCCCAAGATGGGGGTGCAAGTAGAAAGTCACTGCAGGAGTTGTGCCTCCTGCCATTTATCTGGTAAGAGTGGCTCAACAATCCAAGCTCCATTGGTACCACTCCCAGTTGTGGGAATACCATTCGAAAGGGTAGGGATCGACATCGTTGGTCCCCTTGACCCGCAGACATCCTCAGGCAATAGGTTTATCTTGGTGCTAGTCGACTATGCTACCAGATATCCTGAGGCTATCCCATTGAAAACTGTAACTGCCAAGTCAGTTGCAAAAGCGTTACTTGGCATCTTTACTAGGGTTGGCTTCCATAAAGAAGTTGTGTCTGACAGAGGCAGCAACTTTATGTCAAAGTATATGCAGGCTATGTGGAAAGAATGTGGGGTCACCTACAAGTTCTCTTCTGCATACCACCCCCAGACCAATGGTCTGGTGGAACATTTCAAAAGAACGTTAAAGAGCATGATTTGGGCTCTGGAAGAACCTCACAGAAGAAAATGGGATCTTCTTTTACCATGCTTACTGTTTGCCTACCGAGAGGTACCGCAGGAGGGTGTTGGCTTCAGCCCCTTCGAACTTCTGTTTGGTCATCCTGTGCGGGGACCCTTAGCCATAGTGAAACAGGGATGGGAGATGCCCACTCCCCCTGTTACTACCAATGTAGTAGATTATGTGCTGGGGCTCAGAAAACGGATGGTACTTCTGATGGGCTTGGCCAGTGATAAATTGAAGGCAGGACAAGCTCTGGTGAAACATTGGTATGACCAGAAAGCTTCCCTCATCAGCTTTACACCTGGTGAGCAAGCCCTGATCATGAATCCCATAAGGCCTCGAGCTTTACAGGACAAATGGTCAGGCCCTTACACAGTGGTGGAGCCCCTGGGTGGGGTTAACTATTTAGTGGACCTTGGAAGGCCTGGACAGGCTCCAAAAGTGTTCCACGTAAATAGGCTGAAGGCTTTCGTCCCAAGAGTCGAAATCGCAGCACTGCTACTGGCTTCAGATGTTGAGGAAGAGGAGTCTGAACCTCTCCCTGACCTGTTCCAAAGCGGTCCTTCAGATAGCTCCTTTGAGGGTGTCCGAGTGGCCCCTCACCTGACTTCTGATCAGCAGGATGAGGTGAAAAGTTTGCTTAGGCAGTTTTCCCCCCTGTTTTCACAGTCGCCTGGTTTGACACCTTGGTGCAAACATAACATAGACACAGGAGACAGTGTACCTACCAAAAGTAGGGGATACAGGATGTCAGACAAAGTACGGTCTTACATTAAGACCGAGGTCAACAAGATGTTAGACCTTGGGGTGATTGAACCCTCTAGTAGTCCTTGGTCCAGCCCTGCGGTTTTGGTTCCAAAGGCAGGCACTTCTGAATTGAGGTTCTGCGTGGATTACAGGGCTCTGAATGCTGTCACCAAGACAGATGCACACCCCTTGCCTCGAACAGATGAGCTGGTGGATACCTTGGGTGCCTCCAAGTACCTCACCACATTTGACCTCACTGCTGGCTATTGGCAAATAGCTTTAGCAGAACATGCCAAGGAGAAGACAGCGTTTTCTACTCTAGACGGTCTTTACCAATTCAGGGTAATGCCGTTCGGGTTGAAGAATGCACCTGCCACTTTCCAGAGGCTTGTGAATCATGTGTTGAATGGGTTGGATGAATTCTGTCTTGCATATCTGGATGAAATAGTAGTTTTCAGTGCCACCTGGGAAGACCATGTGAAACACCTCGGGATTGTGCTCCAGGCTCTTCAGAAAGCACACTTGACCATAAAGGCTAGTAAATGCCAGATTGGACAAGACTCAGTGGTTTACCTTGGACATGAAGTAGGTGGAGGGAGGATACAGCCTCTTCCCAGTAAAGTACAAGCAGTACAAGACTGGCCTACCCCCATTACACAGACCCAAGTGAGGGCCTTCTTAGGACTCACAGGGTATTACCGCAACTTCATGGCAGACTATGGCACCATAGCTGCCCCTCTGACTGCCCTCACCACTCTGAAGAAACCCAAGAAGGTAACTTGGACCGACGAGTGTCAGAAGGCCTTCAATGGCTTAAAAGACTCCTTGTGCCAGGCCCCTGTTTATTGTGCAGACGGACGCCTCTGACACTGGGATAGGAGCTGTACTATCGCAAGTAGATGAGAAGGGTAAGGAACACCCTATTGGTTTTATTAGTCACCAGCTTAAGGACAGAGAGCTCAGATGGTCCACAGTGGAGAAAGAATGTTTCTCTGTTGTGTGGGCCCTACGGAAGCTGAGGCCCTACCTCTATGGGACCCACTTCACTGTGCAAACTGACCATAAGCCCTTAAAGTGGCTAATGAACATGAAGGGAGAGAATCCAAAGTTGCTTAGGTGGTCCGTAAGTCTACAAGGCTTTGACTTCACTATTGAGCATAGGCCAGGTGTCCAACATAGCAATGCTGATGGGTTGTCCAGAATGTTTAACCGACCTGAACAAGAGACTCATCCAGGGGTGGATTAGTTCCCCCTGTCCATAGTCTGGGAGGGGGGAGTGTTAGGAAAGATTTCTTAATCGTGGGTAATTTTCCTTCCATGTGGCAACCCCTAAACTTTTTGCTGTTGTTTTCACCATGATCTAGACTTTGCCAGAGAAGTGCAGCCTTCTGCCGCACTCCTCTGGCTTTCGCTCCATTCTTACGGGGAAACTGACATGCCCTTAAAACAGTCAGTACCGGGAAACGTTGTTTTCAGTAGTTCTTTTATCATGTTGCAGCTTTCGCGCAACATGGCACAAGAGGGCACTTTAAGCTAAGGTTCTGCTCTCTTGGGTCTCTAGTCTTCTACAGGCCCTAGACACTCTCTTTGGATTGTTAACGAATGGTGCAAGTGAATCACGGACGGGACTGGTGGCAGAAATCGTTTCTTTGTGTATTGAGCTCCTTTTGGCTGTTTAAGCGCGTTTCTCGCGCTTAGCCCAAAAGGGTGGCCTGGCTTCCAATATGGCCAGACCACGAGGCTCTTTGTCCTGTCCGCTGACCGTCTTGCCCCCTTCACCTTCCCCAGGTCGAGCCGACCCGGGGCCTTCCTTATTTGGGCATGTACTTTCCCGCGAAACACAGATGCTTTCGCGGACTTCTACAGGCCTTGTGTGTGCCTCCAGGATGTGGGCTGGGATGTCTGGTCCCAATACACATCCTGGGTGCCAGAGAGTCTAGTGTGTCATGAATGCCTGGGACCACCGTGGACCGTGATAGGTCCACGTATGGTGTGAATTTTTTGTGAGCAGATCTCCCATTGGGTCCTCTCCGTTTTGGCGCAAAGGGAAGCGTGGATAAGAGGAGGCTGGAAACACCACTACCATCTCGATCTCCTGAGTTCTCACAAATGAAGGAATACAGGAGCCAAGTATCCTGCAACTACGAGGCTGAACCGAGGAATCGCTGGTGACCCGCTGAAGGACTGCTCCTCTGCACCTCTGTCGCTTTGTGAAACCCTTTCTACCTCTGATCGAACAAGAAGGCCTGTACTGGTACTTCGACCCTTTGGAATAGTGGGAACAACTATTCTCGGCATCTTCACCATCTCCTGCACTTAAGCCTTCGGAAGTGTCTCTGGGCCATCCAGTGGACTGACCAGCCTACCCAGGAGTCTTGTTCTGTAACCGCCGTCAGGCTGCTGCTGTATTACGGGTCCTTGCCACTCTCACACGATTCGTACACTTGGCGTTCCCAGGTCTGAAGTGAGAAGTGTACTTTGGGCTGAAATACACACAGCCGCTCGTTGGCCTTCTGTGGTAACAAACTGTGCGGGTTCACTGCGTTTGGGACATCCTGAACTCTAACTTCTGCTGCCGCGGAATCGACACGACGCCGAGACGTCCCCTGCTCGTATCTGAACCTGCCAGCACTGAAACTGACGCGGAGAAGCCTGGGTCTGCCTGCATCGGGGACCGGTAAGTAGCATCGCTAGGAACTGGTCGCCCTCCTGCAGTAGCCCATAGCTTTTCCCTGCTGTGTCAAACAGCACGCCTTTCCGTACTCGTGCTCTGCTTCTGCCACAGTGGAGGCGGCGCTTGAGTCGCGGAGTTCTGTTCATCTTCATTTGTTCATCGAACTGAACTGCCTGATTCCCTCGAGGAGACTCCCCTTTGCCCGTTGGCACCCGCGTGTGCAGGTACTTTTGAACACAAGGCTCCACTCGTCGTAGGGCTCGGACTTCCTTCTAGTTAGGTGCCTCTGAAGGCGGACTGGGTCTAACTGTTATTCGCACTGCCTGGTTTCCTCCCCATCTAGGTGGTCTGCACATTTTGTGCGTCTAACTCGTTAGACTTGTTGGTAATTGTATATATATTGTATTTGATTGTGATGTGTTGGTTTACTTGAGTTTTATTGTGATTTCTCGCTACGGTCAATGTTACAAAGACAAAGGCCTTGTAATAAATGTGTCTATATTTTTAATATAACACCTGCTTGGAGTAATTTGTAAGTGTCCTTGCTTTGTGTGCTCATTGCGGGCTTTCAGTCACCCTCACCCCTCTTGAGACCTAGTCTTGACCGCCGTGATCGCTACCTTGATTGGTCTGGCTTGTCCAGAGGTTACCCTGTTCCAAGAAACTAGGCTGGCCTTCTGAACCTCTGCCCCTCCAGGACAGAGTTCAGAAATCCATCTTAACAGCGGCGAGCCACTGTGAATGAGTGGGCACTTGGGGGCAGAACCAGCATAGCAGAATACAGTGTGCTGCAAGGAGCATGTAGAGTCACGCCAACTTTTTGGAGTCCCAACCAAGATCGGGAAATACATGGAAGAGACACTTTAATGGGGATGGGGTGATTTCGTGATCTAGGATATCAGATAGTGTGGAGCAGACCTCAGTCCAAAACGGGGCTAGGGAGGGGCAGGACCAGATCTTAAGGATATAAACGGCATCCTCTGATCCATACCTGGGGCACCTGGAGGAATGATCCGGTGACATGCGGTGTAATCTAATTGGAGTGTAGTGAAATCTGTGTAAAATTTTGAATTGAATAAGTTTCAAGTGGGAATTAAATGATACATTGTGAGTGTGAGCACGCACATGCTTCCAGCATTGATAAGTCATATCAATCTCCAGGTCTACCGCCCATGAGTGTTTAAGCTTATCATACGGAGGAGGAGTTCTCGACTGTATTAAGGCGTACAATCTGGAAACCTTCCCCCTGATGGCTGTGGCATTCAGGATTTCAGCTAAAATGGGATCACCGGGGGGTATAATGGGAAAACTTGGATAGCTCCTCTTTAGAAAACGGCGGAGGCCTGAGTATTGGAGCCAGATGGATGACTTCCTTCATAGGGCTTCTGGCAGGTCTGACCATTCCAGGAAGCTACCTTGGTCGAAGACATCACAGATGGTTTCGAATCCTGCATCCGCCCAATGATGTACTACATTCGGGGGGATAAAAGGGGCTCCCGAGAGGAAGTTCCAGAGAGGTAAGCAACCGTGAAAGGGGTGAAAACCATTGGACAGCATCCATATCTTAGACAGAGCAAGGAATGTGGTACCTACAGGATCTAAATGGCTCCATTTTAGGTTTGGGGGAGAAAGAACGAAAGAGCGAATATGACGTCCCTCGACCGCACGTCGCTCAAGTCTTATATGTGGTGGAGGGTTTGTGATGGTGAACCAGTGTGATGCGAATTACACCTGGGCAACCAGCCAATATCTTTCGAAGTTGGGAGCTCCAAGCCACCATCATTCATGGGAGCAGCCAATGTGCCAAATTTAAGACGAACTGCACCGGAGTGCCATAAGAATGTGTTGATTGTGTGGTTTAGAGACTGGAAAAAATCCCTGCCGGGCCACAGAGGAAGATTAAGGAAATGATAAAGAAGTTGAGGGAGCACAGCCATTTTTAAAATACCGATCCTGCCAGCGAGGGAGATTGGGAGTTTGGCCCAACCTAAACATTTCTTGGTAAGTGTAGTTAAATATTTCCGATAATTAGCCTCATATATTAGATCGGGGCGACGGGCGACCACTGCCCCGAGGTAGCTGAGTACAGATTGTGACTAGGCGAACCCCATGAGGTCCAGGGGGGAAGGGTGGCTTCCGTGAGTGGAAAAAGAGTTGATTTAGAACAGTTAACCTTGAGTCCCGATATCAGTCCAAAGTGGATGACATCGTCAAGGACCGGGGCAAGGTTGTGCTCTGGTGAGAAAATGAAGAGTAGGGAGTTGTCTGCGTTAAGGAACTCTTGGACTATTTGTGTTCTTACTTCATTGCTAACAATATCCCTGCCCTATCTTTACTTCCCACCACTTTTACTATCAGACTCTTCTCTCTACTAGCGCTCACCTTTGCCCTCTACTATCAGTTACCACTGTACTGCATGTTTCTCTCACTCACTACCCCGCAATTCCTGCTACCTACTATCTTTACTCCCAGCTACTACTATTACTTCTCGAACCTCAGTGATATGATGCCCTGCTCACCCCTCTCGCTATAACAGAACCCAGGGATGTGGTGCCCTGCTCACCTCTTTCACTATCATAGAAACCAGGGATATGGTGCCCTGCTCACCCCTTTTCCCTTTCCACCACTTCTTCCACTACCCCTCTTCTATTTCTACTCCTACACTACTGCTGCTTCTCACACTCTCTACTCTCACACTCAAACACTCCACAGACCCCCCTCTGTAACAATAGCCTCGGCACTCCAATTGCTCCCACCTCTTCTGGTCTCTCGGACCTCCTCCACCACCTCGTCTCCTGACCCAACTAACCCACACTAAAGCATTCACACAGGCTTACTTAAATTCCCTGCCCCCTCCCCGGATTGGCTACGTATTTTGAAGATTAGCATACCTTTCTCCAGGGGGTGTGACAGGGAAAGGCCATGCAAGGGATTTAACAGTGTGCTAAGCAGCGCCCCTTTCCAGCAAGGCCCCTACTGGCGTCCAGGGACACTGTGTTGCTCAATGCCTGCAGGGCCTTTTTAAAATATTAATATTCCCCTGGTGGCATAGTGGGTTTAAGGCCTTTGTGGGGCCTTTATGTATTATTTAAAATAATCCCTGTTAGGCTAGAAGGGCTCTGTGTGGCTGCAGATACAAGCATGGAACTAGTAGGGGGGCAACTTTTGCGCCAGACATTACCAATCTTTACATGGACCATTTTGAATCTCAATGAATTTTTTCTGAAAACAATCCTTTTGACACGATATTGTGAGCTGGCTTAAGTATATCGATGACATCCTGTTAATTTGGAGAGATACAGTGGAACTTTGTGTGATTTTTAAAAACTTGCTCATTACGTGTGTTCAACAGTTGAAGTTTACTATGACTTATGATTCACATTCCGTAGTGTTTTTTGATCTGACACTTAATGAAAACGAGAGGGGGAAGATTGACAGCAGTCTATCGCAAATTGACAGACAAGAATAAGCTACTACATTATAGTAGCTTTCACCCTCTGTCCCTCAAAGATAACCTTACTTCGGATCAAAAGAAATTGTTCCAAAAATGAAGACTTTGAAAAACATTGTGATGATTTGGAAAGTAGAATAAAGTCACAAGGCTACCACAAAAAAGTGATAAAAGATGCGAGGAAAAGAGCGAAACACCTGCATAGGGAAGTCTGCCTCACCAAACACAACAGGGAAGCACAAGACAAAATGACATGTGTAATTACTTACATCGCCATTAGTAATGTCCTCAGGAGAGTGATTCCCAAAAATTGGCACATCTTAAAAACAAAGGACTTTAACCCTAACAAATCGAGATTAGCTTTCAAAAAGTCCAAAAGTCACTTGTGCATACTTATGAGCATGTACAATTAAGCACACCATCGATCACAGGCATGTGGGGACGGTCGCCTGTCACTGGACATCTCTGATATGGGAACTGTTCAGTTGTTCTTTAACCCGTATCATGAAAAGTATTGTACTTTATGACTTACATTGGGAATTCAAAGAATTTACTACCTGCAAAACATCATGGGCCATTTACAGCATCATATGCCCTTGTTATCTGATTTATATCAGTAAAACTAAAAGAGAAGTTGGGCAAAGCGTAAGTTAGCGCCAGTCTTGTCTTAAGATCTGTGTGGCAGACAAATCTTTAGTTGAATATTTTATATGCAAAAATCACAAGCCTACAGATTTTTTGTGATTCATTATCCAAACGGTGAACTCCCATCCCAAAAGGTGGAGATCGGGATAAGTGTCTAAGACAAATAGCCCAAAAATTGATCCAGAGGTTGGACACTGTTCACCAGGGTCTAAACACAAGCATTGAGTGGCATTATTTTTCTGACTTGACCTACATTATTATTTTCCAACTTGTCCTAACTTATCTCTTAGCAGTGGCTGAAATCTTTTTTATAAACCGTATGATTTGACGCCTTTTGACATTGGTATCGAAGCACTCTCATGAAGTACCTTGCAAGCCCACATCTGCAATCTACTCAGTGATGATGATATGTCTCTCTATAGCCTGCACCATTCTTTACTGCATCATTGTTTCATCATTAGTCCCTCTTTGAGTGATTAAGTTATGTTTTCGGAGAGTTCTAGGATGAGTGTGTCCAGAAGAGATGCGGTGCAATGTTGTAGCTTACAAGTGAGCTTGGGTGCAGTTACAGGAGTTTTCACGCTGTAAATTAGATTTGTTTACAACAAAGCACAAAACAATGGCAGCTTTTTAATATTAGCGAGCTCTGATAATGTATAGTCACATAGGGGCTTAAGAACAAACATGAGCGGTGCGTAGGTAGGAAATCATTTAAAGATGGCCGATTCTGTGCACAGCCGCACCATGCCACCATTCAGAAACTACGGGCAATACGTCATAGGAAAAAATAAGTGTCTCCAGCGTTGCCGGAGATTCTGGCACCCCGCACCGCTGGCTTCTAGAAGTCCACAGGTTTATCTTGCCTGGCACATTAGTTTAACGACAGTGGGTTATTGTGATGTGCTTACTGAGCCCCGTCATTGAGCTGTATGATTCCAGGCTCAGGGGAAAAAAGCATATTTTCCACTTTTGGGTTTTTAAATCGATTTTGAATTCTGTTCTAAAGAGATCATGTCAAAATTAGTTCTGGCATGGCAACACTAAGGGCCTCATTACGACCCTGGCGCTAAGTGTTTAACGGCGCCGTAAAAGGCTGCAGCGCCGTTAAACACTTAGCGCCTTACTACGAGGTCCCTTTGCGGGTCCCGGCCTTAACGGCTGGTCTACACCAGCCGTTAAAGTAGGGACCCGCAAAGGGACCTTGGTGCTAAGTACGGTACCGCAATTTGCGGTACCGTACTTAGCGCCTTCCACATTCCCATTGAGCCCTATGGGGCGAAAATGGGAATGGGGAAGGGCCATGGTTCAATGGGGTATTACCGGCCCGCCAACCTTGGAATGGGGTGGTAATTCCCCATTGAACCATGGCGGACCCGTTACAACACCGGCACCAACCATGGTGCTAATAGCGCCATGGTTTAGCGCCGGTGTAGTAATGAGGGCCTAAGTGTTTAAATATACTTACGAGCAGTAGTGGTGAGTTGTTCCGCTATTCATTTTTTACAGATAAGAGCCACAAAGAAATGTGAGTATCTGCATTACTCATCTGCCTAGTTACCGAATAAGCACAAAGTTATGCAGAGGTTAGTAGGTTTTTTTGCGTGAAGAAATTAAAAAATATAAAACAGTTAACAATGAGTAGAGCAGTTGAAATACATCGTATTCATTGGCCATTTGTAAGCTTTCACATTAATGAAGCAGTTACTAATTCTGAACATTGAAGTAGGCTGTTACAGTCATGAGGAAAGAAATTGTGTTTTTTTGCCCTGACATCTTGAATTACCAAGTAAGGTTAGTAGGGACATTTTATGAGGTTAGAAAAGTACCAAACTTCATTTTAGGTTCCCTAAGCTTAAACATTGTGTTTGTTATATGTCACATTTAGGTGTTCATGAATTTGTGAGGGGTAGTGATTGGATTAAGCCCTGTGTGTGAATATATTCCGTCCTGATCAAGGCCCGTAAAAAGGTCTCAGAGGAGCGCTGTGGGATGGTCGCATCCCTGTGAAGGTTTGAAACACATTGTGTTGACCTGTATTGTTTGGTTTACATCCTGTTTTGAATTCGAGAGTTGTGAGATAAAATAGATGCCAGCCCACTGTTCTTGTTCTATAATTGTTTAGATCGGTTGACTTGTCGAGGTTTTGACAGACCAAATCTATAAAAGCGCAGAGTTTCATTATCAGAATTGTATGCTTGTATCAGTTATATCTATGGAATAATAGTTTCTTGCACTTTACTGGCACTTTACACTAACCCCATTTGTACGAATTGCATATTCTGCAACGTGTTGTACTTTTGTTATTTTTGCACAACATTTTTGGTTTATTAAGAACGTATATATGAATGTAAATGTTTGTTGATGTTATCTAATGTTAAAAGCTGCAAAATTAAGTTGTTTTAGATAATTAGGCTTAGGTGTGATGTAGTTATAATTTGTCTGCATAATTTCTTGAATGCAATGCCAATATTTGTTGAATTAAATTTGTACAAAGAAATTGTCAAATAGATATTGACTCAATTTGGAAGGAACACCTCTTCCTTGTGTCTCAGTTATTCTCCCCAGTTCCTACTAACGTAGGGGATTCCCTTCCTGTACCCAGGATCCCAATCCACCACAAACAGGACCTGTGCCACAAGGAGCTAAAGCCCCATATCCAATGAAGCAACCCCTCCCTGGGAATAAGGCCTAACAAATACTTCCCAACTGAACCCCCGGCAATGTGGGATGCAACACAAGATAGATCAGAAGGGAGTGCAATTTCTTTAAAAGAACTCCTGCCCGAACCAAATCAGGAGATTTTGGAAAATATGTACACGCTTGGGTAGTGTTATCATTTTGGAAATTAAAATGTTTAGAAATACCGAAAGTGGTAGATAGGCCCGAGAGACACGTACAACCAAATAAGTAATCATGTCAGCTTCCCACCTGCAACCGCCAAGGCCATCTGAGCCGTGGGTGAAGTCAGTATGGGGAAATCCATTTGATTTGGAACTATTTATTCTAAGTCTGGAGAATGGGCCAAATCACTTTATCTCGTGGGGGGTTGGCAGCTCTGTATGTGCAGGATATTTTATACACAGCAATATTAGCAGCAGATATTATAGCCCTATATCCCCAAGGGCTAGACCACGATAGGCATGAAATGTCCTAACAGTGGAGGAAAGTGGATCAGTAGCGAGATAAAATTAGAGCAGCGGTAGCAGGCAGCCCTGGCTGTTCCCCCACTTCAAGGGAAATGCTCTGGACTGATAGCCTGCTACGCCCACTATTACCATGGGTTTAGTACAGAGGAACTGGATTGCATGTAAGGAGTGAACCTGTATTCCCATCTTCTCTAGCATTGCAAAGAGAAATTGCCATAGCACTCCCTCCTCCATATGCAAAAATTAGGTCACCACTTGTATTTGAGGATAAAGCTGAGAGCGAACACAATCCAATGGCCTAAGACTGCGAGCCGTAGACCTACCCGAAGTAAATCCAGATGGGCCCAGATGTACCCAAAAGGTCTTGTGTTTCAGCAGCCTATCAACCAGTATCTTTTCAAACATCATTGCAGCTGTGTTCATCAGGGAAAGATTCCCATGAAAGCTACAAGCCAACAGATCCTTAGCAGGATTTCAACCATGTTTTTACCATGATTAGGGCACTGGCAGAGATCCATGTAATTAGCAAGTTTCTATCACCTCCCCCTACCATTTCAGAAGTTAAGGAGAAAGAAGAGGAAAGAAGTCTTTGTAAAAGTCTGATGGCAAACTAAGAATACCAGGAGCCTCCGAATCTGGGGAAGCGTATATCACACAAAGAAAGGTATTCTTGCACAGTTATAGGATTATTAAGACTTTCAATAGTGGCTAAATCTAACCTTTGAATGAGCACAGTTTTGAGGTATGTGGTGATTCCTCACAAGTTTAGTGATCAGTGTAAAATAAATGAGTTCCGGGTGGGGGCGTGGTCTTGGCCTTCCAGCCAATGAGGAGGCTCAGAATGGGGGGTTTACAACATGTTAACCAGCTCCGAGCCCCCGCAGAGCTGGAGGCTGCCATCTTCCCCACTGGATAATGAGGTAAGTGCTCCCGAGTGCCCTGCGTCACCCACACCCCACGTCCCTATCCCCTTTTCAACATATTTCGCCCCATCCCAGCCCCACTTACCTTCCGCTTCCATGGCACTCCGTAGCACTGGGAACAGTGGTGTTCCCGGCATGTCCCGACGCACACTTGCCATCATGGAAAGGGAGAAGGGACTATGTGTAGTCCCTTCTCCCGCAATCCATGGCATCCATATTTTTGTATTATTTCAAAGTTAAGAAATGGCGTATGCGTCCTTTCTCAACTTAAAAAACAAACACTATTAGTATCCCGGTACAACTGCTGGGACACTAACAGCATTATTACCCGAGCAGGCGGGCATTATCTGGCCTGGTAAAGTCTCGGGCTTGGCCCTGACCCGGGGCATTACCTGGCTAGGTAATGCCCCCACCCTGCTCGGGTAATACTGCTTAACTAAAACCCTAATAAATCTAATCAGGATTGGTATAAACACTGGTGTCATCCTTAGTGGCAGAAACTGAGACTGGTCCCTTATGCATATGCATAAGCAATGCGAGGGTTCTACCCAGACACTCACCTTCAACCTACTTTTTAGGCATACGTGGCTTGATCAAGAATTTAATGTCCTTGTATACAGTTTCCCAATATTCATCAAGTTTGAATTTGATGGTGTGAAGGAGTGCTTGACTGATTGCCACAGTATAGTAATTTTCAAGTGACTGTAGTGAACTCTTATGATCAGAGCAGGGGTCAAGTCCTAAAAATTAAAGTGTAGGGACTCATCAACAAACGCAATGGGATGTAACGTCGTCCGGAATTAACGTATCATGGCGCAATATACACATTTCATTAAATTGGCTTTGCATAAGCACACAAATTGAACAGGACGAAGCATTGCCTTTCATAAAATCAACACACACACAAAACCACAGGATATTTTCTTCTAATAGTGTTTTTGAAAACTTTAAAAGGTGTGCATGTTTTAAACTCCAAGAACCAATATAAATGTTTTCCCTGGGACTTGCAGTACATAAATGGGATATTTCACCTTTAGTTGTTATTTTTCATCAGGTTATACAGTGCAGTGGTGATGTGTCCTCCTACAAACCTGACGACTTTGGTTCGATCCCCTCCCCGCTGTCTGCTTTAATTAATAAATTCAAAGAGAGCATTCAATGTTTCTCATTTTAGCTGGGGGAGGGGAGACTGAGTCCACCCTCTGAAAAAAGTGGGTGGACCCCGCCCCCTACGTGTACCCTCGACTTGAGCCCTGGATCAGAGGTCATGTTGTATTGTTTTGAGCATCCTTCCCTCTGATCCAATACATCCATCCATAATGAAGGCCTTGAAGGCTTTTCAGAAGTCAGCCACATGTGAGACAGAGCCTTCTTTCTGTTCAAAATATCTGATATCACTTTTAAAAACAGTGGGCCTCATTACACGGAAGGCGGTAATGGTTAACGGCCACCGTTAATGGTAACGGTGACCGTTAACCATTACCGCCTTACTACGAGGTCCCTTAGCGGGTTGGTGCTTTAACGCCTGCTTTTTGCAGGCGTTAAAAACCAACCCGCTAAGGGACCTCGGAGCTAATTACGGCACCACAAAATTGCGGTGCCGTAATTAGCGCCTTCCCCATTCCCATAGAGCCCTATGGGGCAGAAATGGGAATGGGGAAGGGCAATGGCGGAAGGGGGATTTACCGCCCCACCAACCTTGGAATGGGGCGGTAAATCCCCTTTCCGCCAAGGCGGTGCCGGTAATTTACTGGCATGGTCCAGGGTGCTAATAGCGCCATGGCTCACCGCCTACCGTGTAATGAGGCCCAATGTCTGTAACAACCATTCATGTGAGATCGAGTATCTCAAGTTTGATTGGGGAATGATCCAAATAAGTACGAGGGAGCATTGTGTACCTGTTAACCGGAGGAATCATAGAAAAAGACGCAAGCACAAGATCAATTAGAGAGTGTATGTCATCTACACAAGTATAGAAGCACCTCCTGGTGTCGTCGAGGCCGCACCTCAATGAGCTCCAAGTGAGATGTATGTGACAAATCAACTTACGGGGCACTAGTGGTCCAGGGATGAATATCGGTTTCTAAACCATCAATCAACCCCACACCTCTAGTACACCAGAAGGGATCCAAACAGATTGGCAACACAAGCAAATTATAACTGGTTATGTTTACCTGCAGCAGAAACTAATGGTTTATGGGTCAAAGTATGCCAGAGAAAGACTGAGCCCTGCTTATATTAATTTTAGCAATGACAGAGATCATATCTTCGTGGTTAGTAAAGTTAAAACCCTTGGGGTTTACATGGAAGCATCACTCAATGCATACGCCCATGTAAACTATGTGGTTAAAAACTCCAATTGCTACCTGAGGGTTCTCTGAAAAATCAGCCTCCTGGTTACTCAATGAAACCACGAGACGTTAGTCTGCGCCATTGTCCTGCCCAGACTTGATTATTGTAATTCTTTGCTTCGTGAGGCTAGTAAGGAATGACTGGGCAAGTTACAAAAGATCCAACATGATGCAGTGCAAGTTGTCTGTAATAATGCTCAAAGAGAACCAGTTACAGAGGTTCGCAGGGACCTCTACTGGCTCCCTGTTGCCAACAGGGTTCAGTTTAAGATACTTACGCTGGGTCACAAATGCCTGTTCGGAAGTGTGCCATCTTATTTGGTGTGAAAAACTGGTTGTCTATAAACCTGTCCGCCACTTATGGTCCTCGGATGTACATGGTTTACTCACTCCTCGCTTCAAGAGACGCAGCAGAAATTGCCATTCCTGTCCAGTCTTGTTGGCTCAAGCCTGGAACAAGTTGCCTGACAACTTGTGAACAGAAATAAATCATTTTGTCTTTAGAAAAGGCCTGAAAACTCTATTTTCTGTCAAGGGGCGTCTCCCCTCTTTCTGTTATCTTCTGGATCAGGTTTTTGTCTTGTTGGTCATTGTTTTTGTCTCTATGTAGCGCCCGGATGCCTAAAGGCTTTGGCGCTTAATAAATAAATAGAAATGGAAAACTAGAAATAAACCTCCTTGTTCAATTTTGCTAACGTGGACGGAATGGCAGACTTATCTCTGCAAGGTTGTGGATCCTTAGTTAGTTGCAGCACAGAAAAAATACAATTATTACATTACATTATTACCCAATGATAAAAGGGACTGTCCAGTCAGGTTTTATACAAATATCTACTTTATTATGATTCAACAGACAGTTCTAGCACGCTACAAAATACAACGCACCCTTTAAAGGAATGAAAGGATAGACAAACTCAAAAAGGAAAAGGGATGCACTTTGGATAATGACAGGAAGGTCATTAACCGCATTATTTCAAGGATATTTGGTTTCAGCACAAAGGGAGCAATGGGTCATAAGATGTCACTAAGGGCCTTCATTGAAGGACCAGGGGGACAAAGCCCCAAGGTACCTTGTGCTTGTAGAAGTTCTTGGTGCTCAACAGTGTAGTGTCGGTTTTGGGGCGCTTTTCCACTTCTGCAACAGAGTTCAAGTTGGGAGACAGCCGCAGGTATCAGGCGGCAGGCAGTTTGGTGCGCAAGGCTGGATGGATGGCTGCAGGTGGGCCTGCACGCTGGCTCAGTGTTAGGAATTGCTGTCTCAGTGCTGGTTGGTGGGTCTGAAGCACTGGTCGAGGCATCTCAGATGGCTTTAGCGACTGTGGCATGACAACAGTCAGCGGTGCAGTCGGTTGCCCCTCGAGGGGCTCGACTTACTCGAAAAGGTCCTTTATGGCAGACACTGGTTGATGCTTGTCGATGGACTCCACCTAGCTTCTTCACTGGGCTTGTGTCGTCCTTTAATGCAGATGGCCCAAAGCTGAGGAGAGTGTTGCAGGCAACAGCCTTGTCCTTGGTTTGGTTGGGACTCTCTGGCACTTCCCACCTAGGAAGCTTGCTTGCAGAGCCTAGCAGTGCATGCTGTGTGCTGGCTGGTTACCGGTTCTAGAGCTGCTGGGGGGTCCTCAGGATTCAGTATCTCCCTCTGTTCCCAGGGAGATGTTTAGGGGAGGGATCTTGCTTCCCTCTTTGGAAATCGTGGCCTTCCTTCACTGGCGAAAGCTTTAAGGCAAACTGTACCTTCAGCCAGGGTCCAAATGAGTTTTTCTGGTTACTCCTTACAAAGTCTTCAGAACTGACCAAAAGAGGGTCTCAGCCCTCTTTTAAAGCCAAAGGGGCCACAGTGATTGGTGTAGGCTAAGCTATCTTAATGAACCAATCCTGGGTCCCCACCACAACAATCTCCTGTATGCATGAGGTCATAAGAGGAGTGCTTTGTAACAGAAAGGTAAAGAGGTGAAAACACTCATCTTCCTGTCAGTTGTGGATCAAAGGGTCTTGCTAGTGAATGGAGCTCTCTGTGGTTCCTGATTAAAGCCTCAGGTCTCCCTTGAAGCTGTGGGGAGAACAGACATTCTATATCCATTAATCCACATACTCTTACCTTATGAATAGGGTCCCCCTGCTGGTGTTGCCTACTGTAATCACATAGTCCCAGACATGACAGGTCACTGCCCTTGATACTGCGAGGCGGGAGCCGGCTTTAGGTTGACACAATGCATATCAAAGGTTGCTGGGGTTTCCTGTCTCCTTTGTTAAACCTCTGCAGCTGGGCCTCATGTGGGCCTGTTTGAAGTATACTCTATTGGTTCATTAATCATGTTAATTGCTGCCACCATCTGCAGAGGGTAAACAAACAGAAATGGCGGATTCATGGAGCCTTTGGTAGTTAATTAGGCTGGCCATGGCAGGAGGAAGGTTTTGGCCCTCCCCCTTCTGAGATGCATCATGTACTCCACCTGTCAGATCCCAACTAAATATGACAGGGAGGACCGCGCCTGTAGGCTGTGTCCAAGCATAGTCCACAGGTCTATGTGTATGTCATGCGGTGAGCATAGGAAAATGTATGCGGATTACCCCCCACACATTTTCCTGAGGTTGATCTATCATCATTCAATTTGAGATAACATTTTAAAAAAGCCCAGGTGAGCAAACACCCACCGTGCGGATGGTCAATTTCCTCACAATATAGATTGAATAATCTCAAGGAGAAAGGGTGATAACAGTCTGTGAGTGTTTTGTGGAGCTGTCTAGAGACACATCCAGATTTGTATTAAGGTCTCCAGCCAAAATAATCTATATCCCAAAAAATCTGTGTCATCTACTAGTGAGCCTTATGAAGAATTCAGAAGGAGCAGCATTAAGAACATCGTCTATTTGAACCACGTGCATTATAAATCGGAGAGCATTACGGATCAAGATGCTTACTCCCTATATGAGAAGGAAAAGGAAATGCAAATGAGTGTGTTGCCCCAAGTCTTAGCAGTGGTGATATTATCTGGCCCACCCAAATGTGTTCCCTGGAGAAAAGCGGTGTGGGTTCCAAGCCATAAAGGAAGGCAACAATTTTAGGAGCTTCAATACAATTACCTAAACTCAAATATTGCACCTGACTAGGACCATAGGGATTCAACAATTAGATTATGTGTCGTTGTCTTCGTTAACAAAATTTGGCGCAAACCATACGTTTTTTCATTTACACCAGAGTACATCCCCAAACAATACAAGTCATGTTCAGATTAAGAAACATGCATACTGACGTCCTACCCGCCAAACTAATCCTTACGCCCCCCCCAACTGCTTTCCTTTAGCTAGTAGTCTGCCACACCCCTCGCCCAAACACCCAAAGAAGTAACAATCAAGATTATGGGATGGCCCACACCAGGTTGTGCTAGTAATTAACAGCCCAAGGGGAAGAACCACCACAAGAGGGCGGGCCGGGCTCTTGCAGAGTTATCGATAGACAGATAGACTGATCTGTTGCATTCCAACTAATGCTGATATTCGATAATAGGTCTTCTGTAGGAAAAGTACATCAAATCAGTATTTGTTAGTGGAAAGTTGGCTCAGCTCTCAGGGATAGTGCTGAGCACACGTCCTCCTCCCACCCCCTGTTAGTGACACACCAGCATCAGCTAAGAGTGGACAGGACCTGCGATAACAGTAGGTGAAGCAGAATGCCCTTTCATGCATAGGCTCTAAGCTTACGAAACCATCTCCTAGATACAGGAAAATTAATTCCCAGCCTGTCAAGCAAACACATTTCTAGAACACACTCTTGGTGGGACACTAAACTGAGACAAAATTACCTTATCAACAGTGCCCATACCACCCAGTAATTGCTGACAAAAATGTGAACCGGGGCTGTTATATGCAAGTACTGGTATGGAGGCTAAGCAATGGGAAGTATGAGCACGTGAAGTGATACCATCAGCCAGGCCACCTCCCACCGGGGTGAGCCATCTGGCCATCTTTCAAGAAATGCCATGGCCACATCAGGAGTAAAGGAAAAGTGGGCTATGCCTTTAATAATAAAAGGCAGTTTCCCTGTGTATTGCATTCCGCTTTTCAAGCACAGATCTTGTAGTTTTTATTTGACCAAGATGCAATTGTGAGAGGCAGTCTATATTGTCGAGCTGAAATCCGTGTAATGGAGCTTTTGGTTTCTTAGTACTGCAGGTGACCTAACTGTCTGGCCGTACACAATATGAAATCCCAGTCAGGAAAGTTGAGGAGACTTGCAATTATAGGACGTCAGCTCTGACCAGGCTTTGGAGCTGGAGCTAGTGACCTGTTGGCCCTCACGACAAGAAACTGTAACGAGTAGGGTGGATTTTAGAGGACATCTCTAGGAAACCACTCAATGAAGGTTTCCATGTTGGTTGAAGAAGTTGACTCTGGAACCGTGCATTGTTCCTCCTCGCTCTGGATTCAAGATCTTCGTTCCTCGCCTGAACAAGCTGCACATTCCCATGTCAGCTTCTCCAGTCGAGAGCAAGTGGTTCCTACTTCATGATCCTCCAGTGCACTTGTCCGATTCTTTGCCTCAGTCACCCTGCTCCTCTTCTGGTCGAGTCTGGTTTGGAGCACATCCCCTTTGAAGGACATAGCTTTAAGTCAAAAGCATTGAAATCACCTTTCATCTACAAAAGAAGGACCACAGTATCTGAAGTTGGCGGGGCACCATTAGAAGTTGAAGATGGAGTCAAGACAGTATGTGGGTGAAGTGGCGATCATCTCACTTTTTTAGCAAAACTCAACTGCACTTGCCTTTTTCCACATCATGCCATGCCCGCTGATCATACCATTCAAGGGAGGCACACTCAGTTGCATGGGCCAAGACTGGGAGAGCAAAGAAAGTGCCAGACGCTATGCAAACACTGAAAGTGACACCTCCGGCCCACTCCGAGAGATGGTTCTCACCAAAAAGACTCCTCCCAGGCACAACATATAGTAGTGTTGGTTCCTTAACTGTGGCATATTCTCCATGTGCACCTCAGGCATAAGCTCAGCCTCCACCCAATTATTTAATAAATGTCAACGCCTGCAAGATTGTTCACAGGTTGTGGTGAGAGAACACAGGTGATCACTCTTTAGAGAAGGTCCTGGTCACCACCATAGAGATCCTGTGTATATGTGGTGGTGAATAGACTTTGTTGCAACAGTTGTGATTATCTATATAGTATGTAGAAGTCATGATCCTTCACGTAAAAGGTCATCGAAGAGCCTCTGCTGGTGTAGTGAGGTCTCAGAGGATCACCCCATAGGAGTTTGTGGATGTTCTCAAATCTATGGGATCATTATAGAATTGATCAACAAGACCCAGTCACCCCACCCCCTCATCAAACATGGGGGTTCCCCACAGCGCAAGCACTTTCACAGGATAAGTAGTGGGCTGGGGGGCCTAGCAGTAGTGTGATTACAATTCTCAGTGGCACCGAATGTCTATCTTGTGGACCCATCAACAAATGCTAGGAGGCTTGGTAGGTTTCCAGGGTCCAGAGGAGCCTGCACTGATAGAGCGCTCCTGGGTACCCACAGTCTGGAGCACTGGTCTGCCCTTCAGTTCTGGAAAGACGCCAATGTGTGCCAAGTGCGGGACACAGGGCCAGAAGGCATGTTCAGGGGTTTATCCCACTGCTGGGATGGGAGTCACCAACAGCATCCACTGGTCCGTGTTGGGACTTGTTGTGGTGGTTGGCCCCAGCAGGCGTACATTAATTCAACTTCACTGTTCCCCTCAACCTCACATGCTTTGCTGGTAGGGACATTACACCTCCTCATTTCAGGAGTAGTTAGTGATTGAAATATTGCAAAAGAGAAAACGCGGAGTCTGGCACAGCAGTAACCGAGCTCTGTAAAAAGCTGCCATCTTGGCAAGTGGCCTCTGGTACGCCCCCACTCCCCTAGGAACTGCAATGGTGGTACCACATGCCTTCATTTGTTGTAAAGTAAAAATAATTGCATGCCTGTGTGCGAAATAAAAGTGAAAAAAGAGATACTGTGAAAGGGAATGTCTTGTTGAAATAAGTATTTCCGCAAAGGAAATAAAATGTCTTTTCCTTACATGCAGAGACATATGATATGATATGATATGGCATTTATAACGCTCCTATACACAAGTGTTTCAAGGCGCGACAAGGAAAGGGAGGGGGAACAGAGGAGAGACAGACAATGAACCTACTAGGCCATGTGTCATTCAGATCGCGCAAGTGCATGAGGTTGAAGGGGGAGGAATGAGGGGGGAAGGGGAGAGGACAGAGCAGTACATGGTAAAAATAAATAAATAAACAATCGTAAAGTACGGCCAGCAGGTGGCAAGTGCAAGGGTAAGTACAGACATCAGGTGTCAGGTGCTGGTGGTGGCACTGTAGGGATACAGAAAAACAGTCCCCAAGTGCGGGGGTTGCCAGGAAGGCAGTGCAGGAGTGCGACTGGCGGGGGCTGGGACCTGGGCCCGTGATCAGAGGGTGGCCAGGTAACCAGTGCAGTTTTAGTGTCAGCCACGAAGGCAGCAAGCAAGAGGAGGAGAAACAGTAGAAGCAAAGAGAAAGGTTCTGAGGTGCTTCGGGAACCGAAGATGATTCTCCTCAAGTTTCAGGGAGGCAGGGAGGCTTTTCCAGAGGGAGGCACCAGCCGAAGAAAGAGATCTACCACCAACTTGTTGCTTGGAGAAGCGACTGACCCTGAAAGAGTTGGAGGCAGATGAGCGGAGAGCTCCAGAAGGAATGTATTTAGGAAAAGATGGTTGGAGGTATTGAGGCCCCAGGCCCCAGAAGGCCTTGTGGATGATGCAGACATGCTTTTTGTTGTTTCCATGGCTGCTTACGAAATCAGAATGATTAGGAGGTCAATAATGGCTTCCATATGTTTATTAATAATGTTAATGTTATGTTAATGTTAAAGGTTTTTATACAGCGCACTGATGCCTCTTATGTGGTATACAGGCAGATTTGTAATGCAAGCAGGGTAGGTGGGTGGTTAGTAGGATTAAGTGAGAAAAGCGAAAGAGGGCTCTGATGTGCTGTTGCTAGCTGTAGTTCGGAAACACCGCTTACTGAGCATAAATGTGAATTTCGGAAGTTGACCGCCATGTACTGTTGTGCGAAATTATGTGTGGTTTGTTTTGTTATTGTGGTGTTGTGAAGTACGAGCGGAATGTGGTGATGTAGCGGTCTGGTTGTGTTCAGTCTAGTTTGGAGCTGTGTGCAGGGGAGGGAGTTTAGTTGTGAAGGTCCTCCACAACTCCCACCCCAGGAATCCATCCTAGAGCGCCGCATCCCCCCCTCCAAAAATCCACCCAAAAAATCCACCCAAGTGCACCACTTGCCCAACCCAAGGAATCAATCCACATGTGTCACAGCACCCCCCTGAAAAACCACCCAAGTACATCACATCTCTCACCCCCGAAAAATTCACCAACTGCGCCACACCTCCCACCCCTTGAAATCCATCCAAGTGCGCCACACCTCCCACCCCAGGAATCAATCCAAGTGTGTCACACCTCCCCCTTCCACTGAAAATCCATCGAAGTGCATCACATTTCCTACCCCTGAAATCCACCTAAGTGCGTCAGGCTCCCTAACCCTCACATCCATCTAAATGCATCACAATTCCCACCCCTGAAATCTGTCTACGTCCGTCACATTTCCTACCCATGAAATTCATCTGACTGCGTCACCTGTGGCAGTCGGGTTCCTCGTCTCGCCCTAGTTGCCTTTTCTGGGTTTTACTTAATTAGCACCTCTGCGGTCATGATTCCTATGCTTCTCTGGGATTCGTTAAGCTGTCTGATTTCTTAGTACAAGCCCTATTTCTAGCTAGGCGGTGTGTTCACTGGCCTAAGGGGAATCTGCAGGGAATGGTTAGTCGTCTTCCTCGATACCCTACGGGCATTGTCTATAATCTATTGGGAGGGTCTGGTGCATTACTCCTGTTCGTTTTTTGGCACTCACTGGGTGTGCGCCTAGGCTGAAAGTGTCCCTTGCCTGATTTTCCCTCCCCTGTTTTCCCTGGCGCCTTCTTCCCTGGCCTACTCACATCAGGCCTACCAGCTTCGCCTGCTTCTTAGTAGTCCCGCTTTAGTGCGTGTGGGGTAGGGGGTGTATGTTTAAGGTATCTCTTCCCAGTCCCATCCCTCATTCCTCCATTGTTTTCAGGCTACTTTTCCTTTTTCTAGTACTTGGTCATTTACAAGGTGTGCGGGCGCTGTCTGTTGGTTTCATTGTATTCGGAGCTGAAGAGCCAGGTTTTAAGAAGTTTTCTGAATTTGGTATGGTCCTCCGTAGTTTGTATTTCCCTGGTAAGGGACTTCCATAGTATCACGGCTAAGCAGGAGAATGCAGATCCATCCAGTTTTTTATTTGTGTATTGTTTGGGTTCTACAAGGATGTTGGTGCACAATCTCAGGGTTCTAGTTGGTTTGTAGATGGAAAGTTTCTTTTGTTATGTTATGTTAAAGGATATTTATACCATGCACTGTCACCACCGGAGTGGTGCCCTGGTGCTATGGCTGTTCTGAAAAGCAAGAGGGTGGGTGGGGGAAGTTAGTAGGACTGAACGGGAAAAGCGCAAGAGCTATGATGTGCTGTTGGCAACTTCAGTTCAGTTTACACCGTTCGCTGAGCATAGGTGAGATTTTTCAGTCGGTAGTTGTCTTGTGCTGTTGTGCAAGGCTATTTGTGGTTTGTTTCATTGTTGCGGTGTAGTGAATTGCTTGCGGTTTGTTGTGCAATGTAGGTATGGTTGTGTTTTGTTTAGAGTTTGAGAGGTCTAAGCCGAGGGATGAGTTTTTTAGTGGGTTGGTTAGTGGTGGCGCTCCATCGTACCTCCTCTGAATTGACCACGTGTGGTACGCATCCCTGCAAGACTTGGGACATATGGACAGAGGGAGAACGTGCAAAAAGAGGGCACAACAGTAAATGCTCAACAGCAAATAGAATAGCAACCAGACCCAGAAAACCCGGACAGAGGGATAATGGCCCAAAATGAGGCACAACAGCAAATGCAGCAGCACTCAGACCCGGGCCACCTGGATAGGGGAGAATGGCTAGAATGGGGTAACAACAGCAAATGCAGTAAAATCTAGATTTGGCACACCTGTACAGAGGCAAAATGGCCCAACAGTAAGTGCACAACAGAAAATGCAGCAACACCCAGACCCAGGACACCTGGACAGTGGGACAGTGGCCTAGAATGGGGGCACAACAGCAAATGTTATGTTATGTTGATTTATACCAGGCACCGATACCACCCAAGGACAGTCTCCAAGCGCTTACGTGGGTCTGCAAGTAAGAGGACAGGGTTGGTTGGTGAGGGAAGAATGATAGGATAGGTCCAGAACGTGTGCAGATGGTAGGTTGCGTGCACTGGCTTGTTGTATCGGTACGGGTAAGATCCAATGCCTGGGATGTTTCTATGTGACTGTTTGTTATGTTGGGGTGTGTATGTGTTTTATGTGTAAATTGGCAGGTGTTAAAGGGTGTCCATATGGGTAAGGTCCAGTGTCCGGGTTTGTTTGCTGTAAGTGTGTGTTGCTTGTGTTGGGTGTGTGTTCGGGTATAGGTTGGCTAGCTGTGAGGAATTCGACCATCTACCCAGGGGGAGTGTGCCTTCCTGGGCTTTTTTGATAAAATGAATGATGGCAGATCAACCTCCGAAAAATGTGTGAAGCCATTCCGCACACATTTTATCTGTTTCTTGCATGAAACACATAGTCGCGTGTACTACGGGAAGACAGAGCAACAGGCACCATCTTCCCCGGTCATGTTCAGCTGGAATGTGACAGCCACAGGTACATCAATGCATCTCAAGAAGGGGGAAGGCATACCTTCATCCAGCCATGGGCAGCCCAATTAACATATCAAAGGCTCCATGGATCTGCCTTCCTGTTGTGTCAATTTGGCTGGTGGCAATGCATACTAACGAGAGATAATTGAGGCAAGCCTGAAGGGGATTGGTTGCCGAACAAGACAACAGGAAAGGGGGGCTAACACCCCTTTGGTATGCAATGTGTCAGCTTGAAGCTATTTCCCACCTCTCTGTATAAAAGGCAGTGAATGGCCTGTCTGGGTACCAGTTTCTGCAGGTATCCCAGCAGAGCGGACCCCGTTCAGAGGGACGATGGATGTGATTTGGGGGCGACAAGTCTGCTTTTATCACAAACTTCAATTGAGACCCACACTTTAATCAAGAGTCATAGAGTGCTCAGTTAACCAGATACACATGTATCTACAAAAGGCAGAGAGATGGGTGGGACTTAGCTATATGTTGTCACACCTTACCTGGCCTGCTGCAGAGCACTCTGGTCCTGACCTCAGGCATAACAGAAGATTGTTGGTGGGGACCCAGGATTGGTTCATTAAGGTGGGCTTAGCCTGCACCAATCACTGGGGCCTATTTGGCTTTAAGAGAGGGCTGAACCCCTCACTTGGCAGATCAGCCAACGACTTCGAAAGGAGTAAGAAGAAGGACTCATTTGGACCCGGCCTGAAGGTACAGTCTACCTTACATCTTCTGCCAGTGAAGGAAGGCCAGGAGTTCCAGGAGGAAAGCAAAATCCCTCCCCAAAACATCTCCCAGGAAACAGAGGGAGATACCGGACTCAGAGGAGCCGTCCAGCAGCTCAGGAACCCGTATCCAGCCAGCACACAGCGTGCCCTGCTAGGTTCTGCCAGCAAGCTTCCTAGGTGGGAAGTGTCGGAGAGTCTCTGGACAAAGGACAAGGCTGTCGCCTACAGACACTCTCCTGAGCTTTGGGCTGTCCACCTTGAAAGGACGACACGAGCCCTGAGAAGAAGCTAGGAGGAGTGCCACACAATCATCATCCAGCGACCATCTTTTAAGGACATATTCGAGACAGTTGAGTCCTCAAAACGGTATCCGGCTGCACAGCTGACTGTTGTCACGCTGCCATCACCAGAGCCATCTGTGACGCCTCCGGTTAGTGCTTTGGCTACTCGCTAAATTCTTCTATGTGGCTAATCTACACTGTCATATCTGTTGTGACAAATGACTAATCTCCATAGTGTGACACATGATAAATCTTCTCAGTTATATCTAAATGTGATACATGGCTAAACTTCAATACATCTATCTATGTGTGACGCATGGTCACTTTTCACAATTCTGTCTAAGTGTGGCAGATGCTTAATCTTCACATTTCACTCTAAGTGTGATGCATGGCTAAACTTCACAACTCTATCCAAGTGTGATGCATGGTTAATCTTCACAACTCTATCCAAGTGTGATGCATGGCTATACTTCACAATTCTATCCAAGTGCAACGCATGGCTAATCTTCACATTTCATTCTACGTGTGACGCATGGCTAAACTTCACATTTCTATCTAAATGTGATGCATCGCTAAACTTCACAATTCTATCTAAGTGTGACGCATGGCTAAACTTCACAATTCTATCTAAGTGTGACGCATGGCTAAACTTCACAATTCTATCTAAGTGTGACGCATGGCTAAACTTCACAATTCTATCTAAGTGTGACGCATCGCAAAACTTCACAATTCTATCTAAATGTGATGCATCGCTAAAGGTCACAATTCTATCTAAGTGTGACACATGGCTAAACTTCACAATTCTATCTAAGTGTGACGCATGGCTAAACTTCACAATTCTCTATAAGTGTGACGCATGGATAAACTTCACAATTCTAAACGTGACACTTGGATAAACTTCACAACTCTAAGTGTGACGCGTGGCTAGACTTCACAATTCTATCCAAGTGTGATAATTTACTACTTTTCAGTGTAAAAGTTATATTAGGAAATTATTGACAAATATATTTGGTTGTAAGTGATTCAAGAGGGTATTCTCTGAATCCGACAGTACACCAAAACCAAAAGAGGCGGAGATGTAGAAACAATATCAGAATTTAGGATTGCTTGCTATGGGCACACATGGGGTTAAGTGATGTGAAGAAGGTGAAATGGAAGAAAGCAGGAGGACTTTGCAGGATTATAATGGGGGGTAAAATGGGCGTGCCAAATTACTCCGGGTGTCCCAGTCTGCTTTCCGTTCTTTTCATTAAAACAAGTATGAAATCCATGTACAAATGGATCATGACCCTGGAATTTTGAGATAAGACAGCGCATCGTGCTTGGGACACCAGTGTGGGTCCAGTGTGGGTCTGATAGTCCAGATTTGACTCTGAAATAATACTATTTTTAAATGATGTATAACCAGGAACATCTAAACACTAACCTTTGTTGGTATGTGTGATTTACATGGTGCATGAGGAGGATACATGGGTAAGCAAGCGCGTCTTTAGTTCACGCGCATAGTCTGCACCGGGTTCTAAACCCCATTGATTGCGGGAAGGATCACTGCCCCCCAATACCCTCAGGTTTGAGTGAATTGGAAGGTAAGTACCACAGTGGTTTGTTTCCCAAAGTCAAGTGAGTTAGGAAAACGCCCTCTATCTTCGATATTGAACAATGCAATAGCGTGGGCCTCCGCACGCAGCAGCCATGATCAGCAGAGGTGCCAGCGGATACGCCAGTGTGAGGTGGCGCTCGTGCACAGTCCACGTCTTGCAGCCAGTCGGCCAGCGGCATGCCATGTAGACCTCTAGGCAAAGCTGGCTTGCATGGGCCTAGGGGGGACACCAATGGCAGTGAGAATATAGAATGGGCCCGTGGTCAGAGAAGAGACAGCAACAGCATGCAGGGGGCTGCCACAGCATCGCCTGCAAGACCACGGCCACCCTGTGCATTTCTGAACCTCAGTAACCATGCCAGCTGCATATCGGCAGGGCCACCTGTTCCCGTGGTGGTCAGGGTTATGCATTGCGTTGGTGCAGTCCGATGATATCACAGTATCACCTCTAGGTGTGTGCAAGTGAGTGATTAGGGCACACTGTGCCCAGGTGCATCTCACGTGTGCGCCATGGCTAAGACCACCCTCCCGCACTGCATCGAGGCGACAGGCGACGTGCGTCTCTCTTTTCCTGAGCCTCAAGGGGGGTGCTGGGGTGATGCATGTGTGTATTGCAGCTGCAGAGGGCGAACCCTGCTGCCAATATTGTCTGTATGGGCTTGACACGTATAGGTGTAAGGGAATACAGCCTGAGTAGGCCGCTGCTGCAAAATGACAGGCAGTTAAATCCAAGGCGGTTTCTGTGGTTGTCTAAATGAGGGGACAGGGAGTCTTCTGCAATAACTGCACTGTATCGAAAGGTCCACTTTATGCCCTTTCCCCTGTGCAGTCATAATGCAATTCGGGACTTTAGAATTAGCTCTGAATGGTATTTACTTTCCCGAAACCTGGGGGACAGGTGAAATGTAATTTCCTCGGCACCTGCATTAAGGTGCACTCATGCCCTTTGCAAGACCGCTTTTCTGCAGTCACTGACTCAATCATGGTGTTTAAGCTGTTTTCAGGATGCTAATAAGGACAGTGATTACCCAATGCGATGGATTTTCATAAGCTTTTTACCTATCTATTTCGGGAAAGTCGTGACAGTGTGCTCCACCCACTGACAGTGCGAAGCAGTATTGAAACCAACAGCTGCGCAGGCTCGGGTATTTTTTTAATGCTTTCTTTTTCAATTTAGCAACAACAACAAAAACCCCCATGCCGAGTATGGTAGCTAAAAGTGCAATTATTTTGGAGTTGAATTAGAGTGATGTCAGATTCATAAGCAAATTCCCGACCGTCTGTAGTTAATATTACCTCAAAAATGCTAACACCGATTTTATTCCAGCTTAAAGAAAACAGCAGTTTTTATCTAACTGTGAAGATTGTCTTAACATACAGCCAACATGCGTACATTTTCTAAAAGGGTTCATTAGCTAACAACGTTGGCTTCGTCATCGCCATACAGGAGCGCCTTGTGTTTTTAACCAACGGCCATTGGCGCCTGCTCCTGCCCAACGCACGAGCACATCCTCAGTGCCAGGGCCAGGCGCAGGTGGGGCTCTGACACGTGACCGCTACTTCTTTAATAACTTCATATGAGCCTTCAGTTCCACACCACTGGATTCCCTCCATATCCACTCAGTCCCTGCAACATACTATCAAGTACAACTGGCCGTGTTACCTCATGCACAAAGCATTCCAACAGGAATGCATGACAAAGGAGCGACTCCGACCCAGCCCCCACAGAGCGACTCACCTCCCCAAATCAAAACCTTACTCTGCTAGATGGCCCCAGAAGCTGTGACGACACAGTCGGCGATAACACGGCGCATGATACCTAGGGAACCATCACACGTGACGCCACGCTTTGGCCATTCCCCATCTCAAGTTCCTTGAAACAATGCACTTTGTCTAGAGTTCCCTCCTGCCTGCCCCACGTCTCCATGGAGCTTTCACTTATGGGGGTGTGTGTAGGCATTGACTACAGAGACACAGGACGCTGCAACGTGGTCCATGACACAATGCATAGCTTCACACGCACAACACCAGGCAACACTTAATGACTTCACTCATCAGGACATTTCCAATGCTTTCAGCTCTGCAAAAAAGACAGGAGGACATTGGATTAACAGGAACTGATTCTCATTCAAAGTGGGAAGGACTGAAACAACACACATGGCCCCTTTCAGGTCATGTCCCCGAATGCTGACTTGAGGAGTACCCCAAGGATCCAGTCTCTCACCTCTCCTCTTCAATGTTTACATGGTCCCACTTCTGGAACTTATTAACAACACAGGCCTCAAGTGTTTCGACTACGCAGATGGAGCCCAAAGCAGTCACAAACACCTATACAAAATTAAGCACCTGATCTCAGCATACGCCTCACACGCATGTACTCCTGCATGCCTACAAGCAGACTGGAAGTTAACCCAACCCAAATCGAGCTAATGATTTGCGGCACCACACCCCCAAATCCTGCACCAATCCTATGACCCGAAGAAATGGGAACCTGCCTTCTGCATGCAACAACTGACCCAACAGATTCATGTTGGGCTCAGTGGGCACCTTACCCTGGAAACCGAGATTAAAGCCATTGCTGCAAGAAGTTGCTTCTTCCATCTCCAAACGATCGGAGGCATCATGCCGTACCTGACCTTCACACACAGAACCATTGAAGTTATCACACTTGCACCTGCAAGACTAGATCATGCCAACAACCTTTACCTTGGATTCCTGGATGCTACAAAGAGTCCAAAATATGGCAGCCAGTCCGCTCTTAAGATACAAATACATCACCACAGCACTCCTAGCACTCAACTTGCTCCTGATCAAACTGAGGATTCCCTTTAGTATTCTCTGCATCACCAGCCGTGACTTCCTTGACAAAAGTCCTGAACTCACCACAAGGAAATATATCCACTACTAACCATCAAGGGTGCTCCGATCCAGCAACGATGCCCACGTAACAGTGCCAAGCTTCAACCATAAAGACTACAGAAGATCTTCATTTTCATGTCTCTCAACTAAGTTCTGGACTCTCTGTACAAAACCTTCACACAGATGACTACCTGTCCTTCAGAAAACAGCTAAACCCTGGCTATTCAAAGAACACCAGCATGAAACCAGCACTAACAAAATCAACCAACATACCTCTCACTCACAGTCATTTGAACGCGGAAAGCCTCCCCATATAACTTATAGGACCAAACCATGAACCATAAGCAACTCATCAGCAGGGACTACTAAAGATTGGACTTTTTCGGAACGGGTTCCATGTTACCTTAATGAAATTGACCCAACACACTATCCAACATAGCACCAACCCACACACAACTTGAGTGGGTTCTCCAAAAGTCCTTTGCCGATGCAACTCGTCGGCAAAGGACTATCGGAGATCGGATTCACTTAGGTCAGGCTCCATGTGGCCTAAATGGATTTGAACCAGCAGTGCCACAAAATTGTAACATATCACTGTACATCTGTCTTTGGGTGCAGTTGACTGCTTGGCTCTTTGATATCGCACAGTTCATGTATACATCCCACTACATGTACCACTCGTTTGCCTACTCCACCTTTCTCCCCAACTAACTGACTCGCTTCTAAAATCTCCCACCTCCTTGCGATGCACACAAATCCCCCACAAATGACAACCAGAGGCCTATCAGTTACCAAACAACAGTAACGGGGTGGCCAAATAGCTCTCTTCTTCAGCACTATCACACTCTCCCCAACCAACATCAGCGGCTGAACCAGACTCACAGGCAGCAGTGTAATCTACCAGATCCTGCACTCTCCCCTCAGGATAAACACACACACACGTGTGTGTCACCACCAAACTCGAAGAACCAGGCCGGCACCCAGGATTCAGGTACTTCCATCTTGCTCCCTTCAGCACCCAAAGATTTGCATCTGCCCATCCCTCTACCCCACGAACAAACCCCACCTCCCGCTTTTCTTACAGAGCCACATGCAGCAAGGCCACCACAGCAGCAGAAGGGCACTATACAAGACCACGTTACATTACTTCTCATTACTTAACATATGTCCACTCCACCCAGCACACTGGCAGCCATGCATCTACTCTAAAGCCTATGTGAGACTGACATGGTGCACTCAGGTAGTACAGAGCCAAAAAAGTTATAGAGCACCATACGAATAGAAGATGTCAGATAAACACATGGTAATAACATATAACAATGTGACAAGGTATAACACAACCTAACATGACAGCAACACATTGATTGCTCTTTCAAGAATCTGAACGTTCAAAGGTGAAATGCGCCCGCAACTTGAATACAAATGATGCACACTTTGTGGCACATTGTGGTTAATATACATGCAAATGGAACATAAAAACTTAGTTTAGGTGCAACCTGCCCCTGCCTTTTGTGCACGGGCTTTTACTGCCACTGCCATGCAGCCTGCAGGGGTCGGAGCAGAATCAAAAGGAGAGGTGGGGTGCACCAGAAGGAATGATAGACATGTGCCCCCAGTATACTTTTGTTTCTTCCTGAGAGGACCCACTCCTCTCAGGCAGCCCTTCAACTCAATTCAGCTGCATGGTTAAAAGGCTGCCTGTAGGCTGTACGCCTCTGAATAAGAAACAAGAGGAGGGGGGGGCACGGCTATACTTTTTGGTGCCCCTGCCTCCCCTTTTTTCCTAATCAGAACACCGACCCCTGCAGGCAGGGCCTTACCCATGCAGTACTTGAGTGAAAAGGCACCCTGAGGGGGCTGGTGCTCCAACGGGATAGTCTGGGGCAGTCCAGGCAGAGCATTGAAATCAGAAGCACTTTTTGAAGACTGCAAGTTCTCCCTCCCAACTAGCCCCGGCCTACTTATATCCCTGCAAGTGGGCATCAGGGAGCCCGTGAAATTCTGCCAGTCAATTGACCACTTCGCAGTAGAGTGCTTGTCTCCACAGCTCTCCTGATCTCATTCCATAAGCACTTGAGAAAACCGCTTTTCGTTGGTTTGAGCTGAAGGCTTCACTCTTGCGCCTCGTATTGAGCGACCCCTTCTAGAGCTGGCAGAGCTGCGTGGGTATGCGGCTCAGCAGCAGAGGGGAATAGATACAGCAGAGCCGGGTGGAGAAAGAGAAACCATGTGCCTGATACACACTGCGTTTTTCAATAGGAAAAAGCTGTGTGAATCTGGCTCTACAACTCCTGTCTTCCACACACATGTTAAGCGACAAGATCTGTGCACAAAGTGTAAAGTTGCCTATGGAATTACATTGTGACCGAAGAATGCCGACAAGTGGCAAGTGGCATATGTTTTTCTATAAAAAAGCAGGCCCATTACCCAGCCTAAGTGGTCTGAAAATAGACCCACTACCCAGCCCAACAGGTCTGAAATGTAGGCACACTACCCAGCCCAACCGATCTGAAACGTAGGCCCACTACCCAGCCTAACTGGTCTGAAAATAGACCCACTACCCAGCCCAAAAGGTCTGAAATGTAGGCCCACTATCCAGCCTAAGTGGTCTGAAATGTAGGCCCACTACCCAGCCCAACAGGTCTGAAATGTAGGCCCACTACCCAGCCTAAGTGGTCTGAAATGTAGGCCCACTACCCAGCCCAATCGGTCTGAAACGTAGGCCCATTACCCAGCCTAAGTGGTCTGAAATGTAGGCCCACTACCCAACGCAACCGGTCTGCTGTCACCAGACAGGAACAACCCCCTAGACTGCAAGGTTTCAGATTTAGATGTTTGCTTAGCGTAACTTTATTTGTTGAGCTTGAATCCATCACATATGTACTACAGACCATTATAAAACTAGAAAAAAAGTTCTAATTTGAAAACACGCGAGCAATTATAGAATTACAGTGAACAAGCAAGAAGGGAACAGCCACCATCTCACTAAACTGACCAATGCTTCTTATTGCTGAGTCTCTTGACCAAGCCTTCGACACAGACTGCGCGCCCTCATACAATGAGGCTGGTTCTAGGGATCCAAGGAAAACCCCAGAGATATACTCATTGTCGGCATGCTAGCCCTGTGAAGAGTGGCTCATGCCAGGCCTGCCTTGACATGATGTAAAGGGGCACAAACCTAAGACAAGCTCTTCAGACTCTGTCAATGTCACATTGTAGGAACACATGCGCACCTACCAAAGATTCCATTGCCCAACCACTACCACTACTGGGAGGGTATCCAACTGAAGTCTTTAAATAAGCATTGGCAAAGCCAACAGCTTTTGTTTAGACATTTTTCCAGGTACTGCGTCCACGTGCCCATAAGGCGGCAACAGCTGGCCAATGGCGTTAGCACCAGGACAAGTCATGCAGTGCCTGGCAAATGAATATCTAGTGCCTATTATGAGAGCCAAAACTGTTGGCTTTGCCAATTTTTGTTTTAGCAGGAGTTTAGTGTAAGGAATAGATGCAAGGGCATGGCACACATATTTCGTATAATAAAGACGCTGAAGGCACACTTGGTTAAGACATTTGTATTACACCTTCAGCTTGTTAATAGCTGCAATTGCACCATTACCTTTCAGAAGGCTATTAAAAAAATCACTGAACTAGCTCCCAGTGGGTTGTGTTTTGAGTCGGAAGGGGGAGGTAGTGGGCAGGAATGGCCATAGGGCCTAGCAAAGCCTTGTGCAGTCAATGGGTGGGCAGAACGCCGAACAACACCAACAGGTTGTGTGTTCCTATCATATCCCTTCTCTCTCTGGAGTGCTTGAGATTATGCGGTACCAGATCCAAGACAGTTCTCTACCGTCTTCGAATTTTCTCTGTAGGTAAGGTTTCCCCGCCAAAGTTGTAGACATCTTGTCTTGCCTCTTATTATCCACCCAGGAGTAGTTGCCTGAATTGTATCCCTGCTATCATTGAATGTGTTAGTGAGCAATTTAATTGCATGTAGTCAAATTACCATGAAGTAGCTTTAAGGTCGCATCAAACAAGGAAGACAATGGGCTTCATTACGACCCTTGCGGAATGGGTTTATCGTCACCGGTAATGCTGCCGGTGCCGGTAAACCCATTCCGCCCTATTACGAGGTTCCCTCGTGGGACCCGGAACAGACGTCTCGTGAAACCAGACGTCCTTCCCGGGTCCCGCGAGGGTACCAAGGAGCTAATAACGGGGCCCAATATTAACAGGCCCGTTATTAGCTCCATCCCTATTCCCATTGAGCCCTGTGGGGGCTCAAATGGGAATGGGGAATGGTTTTGTGAATGAGGAATTATCGGGTCCTCCAAGGTTGGAATGAGCTGGGAATTCTTCATTCACAGACCACGGACCCGGACACGATTTTGGAGGCAGCCATGGCGCTAATAGCAGCATGGCTGCCTCCAAACTCCTAATGAGGCCCCATGTAATGGTAATGTATATGATTTGTCATTCTTGAAGACGACTTCGGTGGAAACACGTATCGGCTGACCCTGTGGTGAATTAAATATATATTTTTGTTGCAATCTTTGTAGTTATTTCATTCATCAATCATATTGCTTCAATTAAATAGAACAACATGCCAAATCTGAAAAATCTTCTTGTAAACTTTGCAGGTCTTTATGGGTGGACCTACACCCAGATTAGGCGACGCTGCTAGCCACGTTTAACTGAATTAGTGACCATACCGCACTCTAATGGGGTCTTCACACCCATCAACTTATATTTTGACATTGTAATCACCTTTGTCTATGGAAAGAAAATAGAATGACAATTTACTTGGGAGTTACTCTCAGTCAGACCATTGGTCCCATGGTAAAAGGTCAGACTAAAGGTCATAAGGATAATCAGTGAGATCATTTATAGTTTATAATGTACATAAATCACAGGAGCTTGGGTGCTAATGTTCAAAGCCAAACACTCCTGCGCCTCTGAAAATCAAGCGTTGGATTGAAATCGTACTGTTTTTGACAAGTCTTGCATTTACTCTTCAAGGCTCTGAAACCTCAAAGGAGCAGGAGGACCACGTGCAACAAGCACGCATTTCTACAGGATAATTCTCAATTTGGTTAATTTAGTTGGCATTTAAACACCAGACAGTACCGTTGAGGTCCACAGCTCTTTAACATTTTGAAGTGTTAGGCCTGGTATGTAAGACATATTGGTTGTCAACTTTTATAATAGCCAGCATAGCCAATATAAGAAGAACTGCCTACAAGTCCTTTGCCTAGTGTTGGAAAATTGTATCCCCCAGATCACTTCGAAAAATCTGTGCTTAGTACTAGGGGAGGAGGAGACTTTATTGCAAAGCTAGGAAGAGGGCTGGGTATTTTGTTGGATGACGAAATGGAGTAGGTGGTGTCAGGGATCCCGCCTCCAACTATGATGGACCCAAGATTGTGTGCAGATGCCCAGAGGTTATGGCATTACTTCTATGATTGGAGGATACGCACTGTAAATGGACGCCTAGATGGTGACATTCCAGGTAGGTCAACTTTCTCCTCTGCGTTAGGTAGCTCCACCATTATTTATGCTTCCAAGTGAAGTTCTAGGGGGAATTGACGGGATTCAAAGTGGTGGATAACATCTGCAGTGACCACTTTCCTATCAGGCATGACATTAGCCTGGGTCATACAGATGCCTCATCAGGGAAGATATCCTTTTCGGCACTGGGAGGTAGGTTGAGGTGAAATAATGATAGGAGGGAGGAACTATTGAGTAAGTCGGTCCAATCGAGTCCACACGATTTGGAGGCCATATTGTTGTGTATTGGGGAACATACTTCTATTTTAAAGGAGTTTGGGTCATTAGTGAGTAACCTGCCATTGGTGTTTACCCGGGCAGCGGGGAAACGAAGGGCAGCACCAAGGACAGGTAGGTTTGACGGGGAATGCACTAGAGCTACGTCTCACTTACTTTTAGTATTGAAAACCCCCCAGGACTCCAAAACTCTATTATTTGTGCAAGGTCCCTTTTTAAGAAGGCTATGGCCAGGAGAAAAAGGTCCATTGAAGATGAGGCATGTGACGCATGGATCAGAGCACCCCAGGACAATGATATTAAACTTTTCTGGGAAATTGCGAATTATGGCCCCGGGTGCTAATGTATCTGACCTGGCTTGGATAGACCATTTTTCATCTGTATACACTGCAGAGCAAGGGGAAGTAAATTGTACCCCTGCAACCGTGGACTGTATAGGGAGTTTGGAGGAGGGGGGCACTGCAGCAGGGATTGTTTTCGCAGTGGCAGAAATAACTTAAGCCATTGGTTGTCAGCGTTGCAATCAGGCACCAGAACCTGATAATGTCATGGCTGATTTGTTTGTTATGGCCCCAGAATTGTAGGCACTTGCTATTTGTGTCAGAGGGAGGGGGATACCCCCTTCATGGTACTATGCAACTAGCCACCCAATATACAAAAAGGGTCCACAGGATGCTCCTGCCTCATATAGGTCAATTTCACTCTTAGACTTTCTCTTTAAAAATGTGGTTGTGCACTTCTGGCAAGGCAAGAGGAGTGGGTCATGGACAGTGGGGTTCTCTCGTTGGTGCTGCTGGGATTTTGGCCGGGGCTGGGTACGGCTGAACAATCTCTCAATCTCTATATGGTGATATCTCATTTGATCTATATATGGAGATAACCAATTATTTGGCATTCATGGATCTGAGGACGGCTTTTATCAAGGTCAACCGATCCAGGTTGTGGGTAAAGCTCGGAACCATGAATTGCCTGCCAGTGTTGGTGAGTCTTGTGGGTTGAAAATACAGCCCCAGACTGACAGAGATGGAGAGGCCATGCAAGGCCCTTATTGTGAGAGGGAAGCTGGCTAATGTGGAGTCCCATTGAAATATTAAAGCCAGTACAAAACAGTGTGGCCTAGTGAATGAGCAAGAATGGGCCTCACTCATCTTTATCAAAATGGAAAGGCACTCAGCTGAAGGAGAGTGTGACTTAGAATGGTATTATTGCTAATGATGCCCAATGAATGGCAAAAGACATGGGGTGCTGCAGATGCTGACTGCAGCAGTACACATGGGAAAAGATACATTGAAATGATGTGCCTTTGAAAAATAAAAAGGAGGAATTTTGCCTTACATTTAAAAAGTGAAGACAAGTGACATATTTTGGAGAATAACACTTACTTTTCTCAAATAAGTTGACATTTAATTGGAAAGGCTTACTTGTTGGAGAAGTGAATACACATTTTTTATGAAACTGTGGCCTATCTGTGAATATTACCTAACGTGAACTTATATCTGTCCAAACTGTATACAAAGAAAAATTGTATTATAAACAACATGCCCAGATGTAATGCTAAATGTTACATGTAAGCACACCTTGGCGATTTAAAGCTGTATTTTCTGAAGTATGGATGCAACTGGTGTTTTCCCCCACTGAATTGAAAGGTCTGTGCCTTTGAAATTTGAACTCAAGGCACGTGGGCTGGGCCCCCAGGAAAAGCAGGCCTGGTTCAGTTAGAAATACAAATAAAAAACAGAGAATTAGATCACAATTGTTGGAGCTGTAGATAACTTTGCTAGCAGACATGTCCTTTAAGGTCAGGTCTCCCCATTAGCTGTGCATTAGTGGGCACCAGAAATGACCTTTTCAGGGCTGACTCAACCTCAAGAAATGGCTTCAGAGCCACTAATAGATGATCAAACATTGTGTATGAAACAGACCTTGCTGATAAGCAGATGTTTGTGTCAGGTCACAAGAACCGAAATGAATCTTAAAAAAAGGTTGGGGCTAGTGTAAAGATGAGGGACACATGCAATGCCTTGCCATGTTATTAACATTGGGCCATCTTTTCTTTAATATAACAAGAATCGCATGTCCCATTGAGCTCATCTCAGACTCATTTTAAAGGGAGTAATAAGCACGTCAGTGTCATGTAAATATGAATCCTGTGTGATGTAAACAATTTTAGTTATAAAGACAATTATGTTTCCGGCCTTTTCATAATTCCGAAGGAATGGAAAGTTGGTGTGAGTTATGCTCACCTGGTCTCCGCGGAGGCGTTGGGGCATGGTTGCAGCCCTCCTGGGGATTAGGTCGCCCTCGTCTGGCTTCTCCCTCTGCACTTCTGCGGTGAACTGTGGCAATAAGTAGTGCTGCTCAGGACTGCTCCTGTGAGGACAGAAGGGGACGTGAGTATGCCAGTCTGTGACTCAGGTCCCCTTCCAGACCCTTCCTCCCAAGACGTGATTCCTGTAGGTTGCGCTGCCTCTAGAAGGCTCACCTGATGATTATTATTGATGGGCTCTCTGTCCTGCGACTTCTGGCAGGGGTGCTTATCTGACTGGGACCGAGTTCCTTCGCTGGTCCCTGCATGTGGTAGTCCAGTCCAGCTGCGACTAATCCACTTCTCTCCATGTGAGTGTTTCTGTTTGTCTTTGTCTTTCCACGCCTGTTTGCTTTCAGCTTGCTTTTGCTGTATTTGTATAGTTCCTTCCTGTATTGTTGTCCACTCCTTCTTTAATGTCGTTCTTCTGCTCTCTCCCCGTTTAGGTGACATTGCGGGCCCTGCAGCAGTTGCGGAGCTAAAGATGACAGCCGGAGTGAACGAGGAATGAACCTACGATGGTCCGGTAACAGGTAAGTGGTCTTCTAGGGATGTGCGTGTGGTTTGAATGCGGCGCAAGCCTAGACTGATGGGTGATAGCTGTCTAACCTTGTCTTTCGTCATCTTCACAGGAGTAGAGTCCGTGGATGAGGAGCGCGGTGTTGGGATCAAGATCGCTGGGTTCCAGAGGATGAGTATGCAGATGAAACGATGAATGCTGGATTCCAGGAAGTGAATATGCAGGATAAATGCTGGGTTCCAAATGGTAAGTAAGCTGGTCCAAGCGGCGGTGAGCGTCACGGTGCATGAGAATGCAAAGTAACGCTAACTGCTGGCCTTGGGGATGCAACAGCTTTTATAGCTGAGCTCCTGGGGCCACGCCCACTAGTCCTGGCCTGCCTGCCACACCCTGCAACTTCTAGAGTCTGCACGTGCAGCCTGGACCTGGGGAGCCAGTATGCACGTGGAAATGTTCCCGAAATAAAAGCACATGGAAAAGTTCTTGTCTAAAATAAAGTGTCCCGCTTACATCCTTACATGAGCCTGGGGCCAAAGGCGCTAGGACTGAGTCCAGCCGGGCCCCCTATGTGAATGCGCCTGCCCTGTGACCCATTCCCTCATCACTTGATGGTGTGGTGTCTATGTTCTTGGGCCAGTGATCATGACAGTGTGGTGATAGGTTATGGAAGTAAGGTTTGAATTATGAAGGGTCAGAGTTTTGACTATTTCAGCTCAGGAGTAAATTGATAAAAATGGTAGCTCCTCCCAGGAAGGGCGTGCCGACATATGATTAGTATTTTCCGACTCGCCATATATATATATATATATATATATATATATATATATATATATATATATATATATATATATATATATATATATACATATATATATATATATATATATATATATACATGTGCCTGTAGTTATCTGAAAAATTGGGGTAGCTGACATGTTGTTAGATTTTTAAGGACTATTAACACGATAAAACCACTTGTCATTTTGGGATTATGAATCTTTCTCCTCCCTCAGCCTCCATCAGCCACACCCCCCAACTCTTTGTCCTATCAGCAGGCAGTGGGCGTGTTGGGGGGAGCCAGAGAGCTGGCTAATCTGCATCATGGGAATCATGATAATAATGGAGTGTCACCAGCTATATAAGAGATCCGTTTTCAATTTGAGAGGGGCTTTTCTTTTTTCTTTAACTTTTTGACTCTTGGGAACGTTATTTGGAAGTTTGATTTTTCCCTTGACTTTCCCACTCTAGTGCTGGATGTAGTCTACTACTGGACTCTTGCAAGGAACAACTGACAGAGAGACAGGGGGAGCTACCAAGTCCTTAAATATTGCATGGGAGACAGAGACTGGGAAATCTAGAAGCTAGCAATGCATGCCATTTGAGGTGCCAGATGAAGTCTAGGTGCTGGGGACTACCCTTGACCAAAGCCTTTGACCAGATCTGTGCTGTCACCCTATCCCTTTAAATTGAATTGTGCTGGGAACTGCCTGCCTTAATCCTTTCCATTAAATTGTGGGGCGGGGGCAGGAGCGATGGGGTGAAGCTGTGTAGATCCTTAGCACATTGAATTGAAGTTATATCAATTAATTCCCATATAGAAAATCACAGGATGAGTGTTGTTAGAATTCAAAACTAACAAAGTTCATGTCCAGTGTCTAAGAGCCGGTATAGACAATAAAGTACTTGGATGACACTACCTTTCTGAAATCCCTGTCTCCAGTACAAAAGGGGGTGTCCATACTCCCAAATTAAGTAACCATTAAACTCTGACATTCAAGTGAATGTAGAGTGTGCAAATCGAAATGTTCCATTTATTTACTTGCATCACAAATCAGAATCCCAAGGCCATGCATTTTATGCAAACTAATTGCCCAAAACGATTTTCCCATTGAGTTTATTTTCTAAACTCTGCCTTTTTATATAAAAAGCCAGAACGATTTTTCCATTGTATTCCCACTCCCTCTACGTTGCCTCCAAACCAGAGGGGTCATGGATTTACCAGGCCAGAGAGGGACATTGTAAATACATATAAAAGCTTGGGCACTAGTACCATCTTTACCAGGGAAAGTTAACCCACCTGGTTAATCTGCCCTCCAGATGTTGCTCCTCCATCAGACAGTTGTCGCGCAACAGGGTGGATCTCTCTCTAGAAACCACAACTCCCAGGTACTTAAAATTATCCAGGGACCACCAGAGGGGATCGACGGCTTGTATTTTTTAATACCACTCATCAGCGGAAAGATCTCTGATTTAGAGTAGTTCATTGAGAATCCAGAGAATTCACCAAACTGTGTAACATCTCATAGAATAGGGTCTAGATTGGTCTGTGAGTCCCTAACATACAGTAATATATCATCTGCATATAGCAGTATTATCTCAGGGGGGCCAGTAAGGTGAATTCTGCGTTGCTTATGGCAGTCCCGTATAAGGTCTGCCATTGGTTCAATAGCCAAGGCAAATAGTATTTTGATGTAGCAGAGCATTTCTGAACCCATTCCCATTTTCCCAAGCACTACTAATAAGTGCTCCCACAATACCATGTCAAAGGCCTTTTGGTCATCAATGGTCACTGCGACGGCCTCAGCTGTAGGGTCTAATCTGGCCATAACATTAAACAAGAGGCCGATATAAAGCAATGTGGACCTGCCCGGAACAAAGCTGACCTGATCACTGTGGATAATGTCGGGCCTTAGTGGGAGCAGACGGTTCGCTAAGGTTTTTGCATATATTTTGGTATCCACTTTCATAAGCGAGAGGGGCCGGTAGGATCCACAGTCATTGCTTGGTTTATCAGGTTTAAGTAGGATAGTTATAGTGGCTTCCCACAGTGATTCAGGTAGAAGGGAATTGCGCAGTGACTCCTCCCAGACCTCAAGGAGACGGGGGGCCAGAAGGGCTGCATATTAATGATAGAATTCCGCTGTTAGGGGCCAGTAGCCTTACTTCTGGGCAGATACTCTCCCCTTCACCATATTTCCCAGCAGTGAATGGGCGAGAAAAATATCGGACCTCCCTCATGGCATGGGCCCCAAACTGCTCTAATTCTGAACGTATTTGCACCAGCACCTGTGGATATGGCAAACTGATATAGTCCTTCTCCAGGGCCTTGAGTCTAGTTTCACACCATTTTAAATCATTTCTAGTAGCTTTAAGAACCCTGGCTTCTCTCAAAATCATTGTGCCCCTTACATAAACTTTGAAGGCTTGTCAGATTATGCCAAAGGGTGTGGCATCTGCAGTATTGCAATCAAAGAAGGTCTCGATAACAGACCTGATCTCAGATTTAAAGACTATGGGCCTCATTACAAATGTGCCGGTCCAGAAACAACGGTGCCGGTAAGCTTACTGGCACCGTTGTTTGCGGACCGGCACACTGCAATTCTACAGGCGGGTGCTGTCCCACCCACCAGGGTCAGACCTGCCGCGCGGGACAGCGCCTGCCTGCAGAGTGTTCACAGGAGCACTGGCAGACTTGGAATAGCCCGGTGGCACTGGGAAGTCAGCGGCCGGTAATTTTTTACG
Organism: Ambystoma mexicanum; assembly: GCF_040938575.1. Classification (NCBI taxonomy): domain Eukaryota; kingdom Metazoa; phylum Chordata; class Amphibia; order Caudata; family Ambystomatidae; genus Ambystoma; species Ambystoma mexicanum. Next base: position 684,276,455 of record NC_090927.1, on the reverse strand, counting down.
GTGTGGACGCATCCCGCAGGTAGCACTGGCAGGGTTACTGCCGGACCCATAATGAGGCCCGATGTCTTTTAGTGCTTCAGATTTGAATTGCCATGAACACCCCATGGGAGAGAGTCTATCACTTTTAAATGACACTACCACTGGGGAGTGGTCAGACAGGGTGTGCGGCAAAATATTGATATTCAGTTCTCTGCCCATGAACGAGCCAGAAATTTAAAACATATCAATATAGGAGGCCATATTGTGCACTGAGGAAAAGAAAGCATACTCCTGTGCATGCAGATGTAAAAGGCACCATGCATCGCTCAAGGCCAGAGAATCCATATGGACTAGTAGCTGTCGAGCCACCCTTGATTGGGGCATGGATACCACACTCATTCTGTCCATGATAGGGACAAGGATTAAATTCATACCCCCCTCCCAAAATAGGCACTCCAACTTAACCAGCCAATATGCCTGCTACGACATCATAGAATTCTGGGAAACCAATATTTGGACCATATGTATTCACCAATAATAATTAAATCCCTTCCAGGTCACAATGGATAATGACAAATCTCCCTTCTGGGTCCATGTACACCTTTTTCGCAGCAAATTTCAAGGATTTATGTGAGTGTTATGACTCCCCTAGATTGCGTCGAGTAAGAAGTAAAGTACCTATTTCCTCCCCAGGATGAGCCTATACCCCTGCATACCCCCCTACTTAGAATGTGTCTCCTGTAAAAGCAGAAGATTTACTTTATGTCTATTCACATAGGCCATCAGTTTCTGTGATTTGGTGAAGTTCCCCAACCCCCTGATATTCCAGCACTTCACATTTAACCACATTGTAATAATAATTTGATGACAATATACCCTCCATGGTCTCCACACTGTCTATTCCGTCTGCATAACCCGATCAAAAACATCTGTGTATTCTATTGCCAAAACACTTTCTGGTTTTCAACCCACCTTGTGTGAAATGCGCAACCCACACTTAGACACGCGTTGAGATCTGTTTTAAACATAGATCCAAAACCATCCCCTCTCACCCTCACTGCCACCCGCACCCTGCAGTGTAGAACCCTCCCACCCTCATACCCCCAACCATATCAAAACCCAACAAGGCCAGAAGAAACCTATTGATTCCAAAATATACCAAGCAACTGCAAAGGGGCTAACTGTTGCTGCATCAGCACATACCACATAAGGAAACACTGAATGAATCACATATAAAAGTGTAAGGGTGGTGGCGGTAAATTATAGATCCGATACTATGTACTCATATAATAAGTGGAGGCATCTGACAATAGCTAAGGAAAAAGCAGTCAGCCTGGCAAATGCTCAACAGCAGGATCCTCCTCAGGATTACCAGTCGGGATCATAGCTTCAATGAACTTTACCGCTTTGTTTGGGACAATAAAGAAGTCAAGTTTACCACAGAATTGGAATTGTAGGCATGCCAGGAACAGCATTGCATATTGATTGTTACGTTCACGTAATGTTTTCTTGACCCCTATAAACTGGCGGTGTTCCTGTTGCACTGGTAGTGAGAAATCTGAAAAGATTCAGATAATTTGGGAGCCTAGGCACATTTCTTTCTTGCGTCTGTCTGGCAAGGCAAAATAGATGGTATCTGTCCTGATAGCTTAAGATGTTTGCAATGATGTGCCAAGGATAATCTCTGGATTTTGGCCTGGGGGTGAGGACTCGATGAGCCTGCTCCACTGCAAAAAAAAAGGGATAACTGTGGATCTCCTAACAGTTCTTTGAGCAGACGTTCCAATGCCTGCTCCAGTCCCCCAGACAGTGCATCTTCTGGAACCCCTAATATGCAGATATTGTTCCTGCGTGTTTGTGATTCCAGGTTGTCACATTTATTTTTCACAAGTTTCATGTCTGTTGCAACTGTATTTTGGAGCATGTGTACATTGTCCCCTGTTGCCCCAATCCTCAGCTCTGCCTCAGTTATGCGTACAACTTCCTTTGCCAGTTGCGAGTGCATGGAGGCAACATTTGCCGTAATATCATCCAGCTTCTTGTGCACCGCTGCAAATTCTTTGGCCATGGCTTCCATCATATGTGTGAGATTTGTGGATGGTGCCGAAGTAGGTTGACCTTGTTCAGATTAAGGTAGGTGCGATGGCCCAGGATCTCCACGGGGGCTGCATCCTTTGCATATTTATCCATGGCAATGTTTTTATCCACTTCCGGCATCTCTTGTCATGCTGGGTGAGTATGCAGACCCCACGGAGGAAGGAGGGTGTGGTCGGGCAGGCAGAGGGATGGCCAATTACCAAAGGTACTATCCGCTGATGCCAGAAAGCTATGTTGGCCACAACCCGACCACACGTACCTTGTCATGTCACATTGTAGGACCAAAGCCACTCCCTCATCACCCCAGCCCAGTGCACACACACATACATTACACAGAACCACCGGGTAGCTCTGTCTCCAGCATGCGCAGTGCCAGGACTCCCGGACGCAGGCACACAGCACTCTGCACAGTTGTTAGGCCCCGAATTATTCTCTGGTCCCCGTGGGCACCACTCCCCCTTGAGACAGGGAGGCACACTCCCCAAGTCAAGCTATACAGTGACTATAGACCCTGCATGGGGCCGGTGCGCTGGATATCAAACCTTATCACTATCACAGAAGAGCAGCTCCCTACGGTCTCAGATGGCCTGCAGTTACAAGGCAAGGCAGCGTATGACCAGGGCGCCCAAAGTCTCATATGCCATCAGTGTTATAAAGAAAAGAGAGGCAGAGGAACATTCTCCACACTGGCTGGGTTTATTGTCACACACATTAATGTAAAGTCACTAGCGTCCAAGCCAGTTAATCAGAGATCCGACCACTCACAATACATATCAGCACTGAGGACCCGACACTCTACCCCCAGCCAGCTATCACGTTGCCTGCATCCGTGAACAAAAAGACTGGTAGTAGCGGGAGCCACCGCTGTGTGCACGGGCCCCCCGCCATGCCAAGATTGAAACTGCTAGGTTGGTGAAAGCTTGTATCCAAGTGCCGCTGTTGGCATGGGAGGACGCAATAATTCCTCGCAATGCAAGCTCTGCGCCACAATGGCGGGAGGTTGCGGCCACACCTCGATCCCCAGAGCAGTCAGGCCACGGCCGCCACAGAGGGCACACAGTGTAGTTGCTTTTGCCCTGGCTAACTCACATTACCCCCCCCCCCCGGCCGGGGTTCACAATCCAATGTTTTCAGCTCATAGGAGCACCAGGTACCGCTGCCACACAGGATGATCCTACTGAAGAGCGGCGCAGAAAGACTAAGCAGCCATTGTGATCGGCAGCACCCCCATGGAAATTATTTATACAGTGCAACCATTGCAGTATTAGGCACAGCACAGCCAGCACAGGTGTGTTCTTTCATTGGCAATACTGGAATATATTAACTCTGACAACAAGATTGTATTCTTTCAGTGATAATGTTGGAAAGATCTGGTACAATGAACATAAGTGTTCCTAAAATGCCAAATACTTACATTATTGGATGGAGCCAATCTGAGTTCATCATGCACTTTCATACAGTGGCAATACTAGTATCATTTAGCACAGCCACATGAATATGGTCTTAGAGTGGCAAATACAAGAATTACTTTTTACAGCTAACATGAGTGTTCTTACAATAGCAATACTGGAATTCCTGGACAGGCAGCGTGAGTGTCCCTACAGTAGCAATAGTGGAATTCCTGGACAGCCAACATGAGAGGTCATGTAGTGACAAAACTGGCATTAATGGGCAAAGCCAACATAAGAGTGTTTGAATAATAGCAATACTGACTTGAATTGGCAGACGCAGAATGATATTGTCTTCTTACAATGGAAATATAGTCTCCATTAGTCACAATCAACATGAGTGATCTTACAGTGCCAATACTGACATTAGTCACAGCCAACATGAATGTGGTCTTGCAATGGCAAACACTGACATTACTGGGCAGAGCCAACATGAGTATTCTTACAGTAGCAATGCAAGCATTATTGAGCATAACCAACCACAGTGGTTTCTTACAGGTTCTTACAGAGGCAGTACTGGCCAACATGGCACTGCCATCTTACAGTGGCTACAAAACCGCATATGCAGTGGGCACATGCATCGTGAAGTGGATGTTAAATTGACAATACTGGCTTGAAAATGTATTGGAACATGCTCATGTGCACTGTTGGGGACCTGGCATGTATTGTGTTTTTCGTTTTTTACCCTAGAGAACTGATTGTAAATTGTATGGCTTTTAGCCTAATTTTCACAAAACAAATTGTGCAGCAAAACAGTCAATTTCAGTGCTTGCAACAAAGTAATGTCATTGCAACTCCCAGATAATATATGTTGCTGAAGAGCTACTTTCATTTCAGACATAATGATGAATACATGAAAATAGCAAAACAAAAATGCAGTTTCAGCCTAAGACATAGATTTAGAAAGTACTACTCGGGTTTTGCTGACTGAACAAAGGCAATGATATAACATATTTTCATGTCGTTATTAACCTGGTTAGAGTAATGCAGGGGGGACATGAACAGCATTGTAGCTCTCCCAATGATGGGGCAGAGAAGCCGTCTGGCCGGGCTGGTGTGGAAGCCCGGGCAGTCTAGCTTTGATCGCAGTGACCTCCCGCGCAACTCCGTGATTGGATGGCTTGGAGCAGACAGCGGAGCCCTTGTCAGAGTCAAAGTCTAACTCCAGCTCCCGATCTCATGGACGGATTCTGCCGCAGATGAGCAGAGCCCCCGGTGTCAGAAAGTAAAACATCTGGGACGGGGGGTGATGAAATATGTACTCCTGGAAAGACTCCAAGCTTAATCTCGGCTATAATTTAGTGGGCGGATTACGACTGTTTGAAAGGAGCCACCTTCATGGTTTATAATACATCATAGGGGCGCCCTCTCCTTTTCTAGGCTTTGGCTTTTTCAGATTGAAATGTTTAAACACGTGCTCTGCTACTTACATTAGTGCACTAAGCGCAAAAAGGTCAGCACTTCTTAGCAGGTCTACCTGGTGTTGGTGGGCGCCTAGAAGCAGGGCCAGCCTTGGGCAGGGTGGGCTGGGTGACCGCCCAGGGCACCATGCCCCCCTCCCAGGGCACCATGAGCCCCCACCACGCCAGCTCGGGGGGGGGGAGTCTTTCAAGGGCTCCCCCGAGCTGGCGTAGTGGGAGAAGGTGCGGCAGTCGCCCTTTTGTTATTAAATGCGCCTTCGGCCGCGTCCGCATTTAATAACAATAGGGTGCTGATGCTTGCATCAGCACCCTGTTGAGATTAATACCTCCCGCCTCCGATGCAGGAGCGAGGTGTTTTTCATCAGAATAGGGCGCATGAGGGCCCTATTCCAGTGACTAACTGCCAGGCACCATAGTGGGGAGAGACAGAAAAAAAAAGTGGCACGCCTGCACCCCCCACCGCTCCCCCTGTTGAACAGGGGCACGCAGGGAGGGGGGGTACCATTTTACCCAGGGCGCTGCTGCCACTAAGGACGGCCCTGCCTTGAAGGATAGCTATCCTGGCCACATGGCAGTGAGTTTAACATGCATATGTTACTCGGTAATCCCCATTACCCTGGATATCCTCTCTCATTCCATGACTTGCTCATGGGGTCCCCTCGTGGGAGGCGATAAGGTGGCTGCTTTGGTGCCTGGGCCCCCTCGTCCATGGAAAAACCTATGTTAATACACTTTCAATGCCACTGCCTTACAATCTGGGCAACCCCCCACCCCACGGGAAATTCATAGGTTCGCTCCCTTGGCTCCCCTGACTTTTTTAGAACACATACCCAAAACAGAATTCCTGTCCCCTCTACTCGTGCTCATAGGGAGGCTGGCCTCATTGTGTTCTTCCTTTCGTCATCAAAGCTGCTAGTACACATGTTTATTATATTCAAAGCGGACACCTAAGTAGCTCCGGAGAGTAACCGTCTGTAAAATCCAACACCCAGCCTGCGCATCACAGGAAAATCACACCTTTAACTAATAACAGGGAAGGAACAAGGAACACAATGGCCATGTTGAGACCCTGAAATACCAAAAGTCACCCACCTACCCCAATACCGCAGGCTACACAGAATCAGCCACACCCCAAGTCAAGTAACCCTGAATAATTGGAGGAAAAGTGGCTATTGCCACCTCTGACGACTTGGTGATTGCTCAACGGATATGACTTACTGTTTCACTCAAGATTTGAAATATTCTGTATTACCCAAATTGACCTTTTACAATAGACCTTTTGTCATAATTAACCTAATCCTAGTTGTCCGAATTGACCTTCTGCACAATTGACCTTCATATTATTTTAGTTATTTTATATATGTATTGTGTTGGTTTTGGATTATAAATAATATAAGGGGATTGGATGGGGGGTTGTGGTTTTTTTTGGATTGGGAGGGGGTTTTGCAGGGGGTTTCCCCTGCATATATGTCCTAATTAACCTCTGAAATTAGGTCAGTTCTCCCGAGGTCACTTCTCCTGAGGTCAATTGTGAAAAGGTCAATTAGTATACATCCAAATATTCACAACCTTCTCCATGGACCTCAAACAGGTTGTAAGATTTCTAGTAACACCCAATCCATAAAATGTAAATAATCACTTCCCATTAAACATCTAGGGTACGCAAGGACAATTCTACGTAAGTTGTGGGTCCATGTGAAACTAACAACTGACCTCGGGCAGGTAACTGGGACCTGCCCTTTTCACAACGGCCTCTGGAAGGTGTTTGAAATAAGAAGACTTCATAAACAAATACAGCCACATATTGCAGTATTCTCAGGAGGTGTGACAAAATGACTTCTGCTCTGCAGGAGTACAAGGATGGTAGTGGCTAAACCGTCTCCTTAGCCCCACACTTTTACAAACCTTCAGTGATCCCAATCATAAAGGGGAACAGGCACAGCCAGGAGATATGCCTCATTCGTCTTTTGTGGCACTATGGGCCAAGGGAAGGCTGCATTCTTAGAGGGGGTGTGAATGTGAGACGGTAGCAACCCAAACGCGCAATAGTACAACTATTCCAAAATAAAAGAATGTCCTATCAAGGTACGATAAAAATATATACTTTATTTAAACAAATCAATCAACACTATCAACAACCCACCACTTCAAAAGAAGACAGAAGATCCGGAACAGAAATGTATAAACACTCTGGGTACTTCGTCAGAGAGCAAGACAGTCACGAAAGGGAACAGTTTTGTTGAAAAGGATATGTCCTGATGGCCCCAAAAGGTGGAGCGGGGGGGGGGGACACAGGATCACTTGAACGTACCTGATTCTAATGTTTGGCTATTCAACATTGTGAACCAGGCTTTGGAGTGCTGTAGATGCGAGTGAACCAGGTACAGCTGTGGCAAGTCTTAATGGCCCAATCTGTGGGCTGGCATTGAGTCCGTTCGAAGCAAATGCTCACTGCGGTTAGAAGGCCAGCTTTCAAGCGTTGCAGTTCTGAGTTTTCACAAGGGTTGGTTCAAAGGTCGAGTCAGTTTGAGAAGTTGGTAACCACTGGTTTCACTCGAGGAGTGATTCAATCCTTCAGTGGTTTGAGTGGAGGTTTGGTGGTTCCAAGCTGTGATCCTGATGGTCCTATACAATGTTTGAAGTGGCAGAAGTTAGAAGTCTTCTGCAGCGGCAAGATGGTTTTTCGAGCTGAAGAAGTGATGTGCTCTGCTTGGTGCGATGCAGTGGCAAACCTGTTCAGCGGATGCAAACAGTGGTGGTTTGATGCTCGAGTGAGTACCAAAGGCAGTACTGGTGGGTCCTGTTAGTCAAAGGTGTGGAACGTCATTCGAATGTGGCTCCAATTGGTTCAAGTGGCAAAAACAGAGATCCAAGATGTTCTGGCTCTCAGGATGCTGTGTGACCCACTGCAAGGGGTACAAGACAAGGTGAATCCTTTTTGGTATCTGCTCGCCCCACTTAGGGAGGTTTGCAAGCAGATGGGTAGGCCTTGGTCCTCGCAGGAATCCCCCCAATGTGCCCTGAGAATGATTATGGAGAAGATCCTGCCTCTGCCTTAGATAACTCCTTCTTTACCTCAATGGTTGAGGACTGGGTCTCCCAAAAGATGTCCAAATGAATTCTTTCTTAAGTTCTTGAAGATCCAAAATGAAACAAAGAAGGGTTGGGAGACACCCTCTTTTAGGTGCAAAATGCCACATGGAATTGGAGGAAATAAAGCCTGCTTTTAAGGGGTCCAATCCCATCCTTGGTGAACATGCCCCTTGCCTTCTGTTGTCATACCCAGAGTGCCTTGTTTCACAGGAAGTGAAGAGGACAGGAAGGAGGACAAAAGAGCATAGAAAAGTAAGATGGAGGAACCATTCATCAAGCCCAGCTGTACTCAATGTCCTTCCTAACTCTGCACCTTTTGCAGCCGGCAGCTTAAAAGGTGCTCTGGTGTGCAGCCACCTAGTGTGAATCAGGCCTTTGTTATGGAATTAACTCTATGAAGCCAAGCTCTCAGGGAATCTCCAACTGACCAGAGTCAACAGAGGCATGCTTTCTGCCATTTGTCTTATTCACTGGAATGCAAAGAGGTAGGTGCCTGAAATACAAGTAGCCCCTCATAACGTCTGAGCTCACAGTAAAAACACTGGTATGCTACAAATTAAATGTGGCTTTAATACATATGTGAAATACCAACCACCATACCAAAATAGGTATGGCTTATATTTTCAGATTATTCTGCAACCAGGTGGTTAGTTGCTCATTGGAGCAACCTAACCACCAATTGACAACCAACGGCCGCCGATTCGCATTGCTGGAGCAGCACTCATCGACCCTTCCCAGCATGTACAACCCAACTTGGCCTGGCTACACCCCAAAGAGATCTGGTGAATGCCCTGCTCTGCATGAATGAGAGCCCTCCTTCAAACCACACAAAGCAACTGTATTCACCCCTGCTCCATGCCCGCTTGCTTCTTGTGCCTACACAATCCACCGTACCTGAACTGAGCTCAATCTGCTCGCATCAATGTTTGAAACCAGGCATCTAACCCACCAAAGACCTGAAACAATGCAATGTTGACAGCTAAGTGTCCCTTTGGTCCACTAAGGTCTTAGAAACTGGGTAAGTCACTACGGCACCCAGAGTGCTACTTTCTTCACTCTGTTGCATTTCCTCTGTCTTTCCACATGGGTGGGATTTGTACAGTGTCTTCAAGTTAGTTCGATTGCAGGTGGTATGTTTGATTAAAGTGTATATATTTTTATCGCACCTTAAATGGACATTCCCTTTAGTTTGGTCTGTATTACTGTGTTGTTTGGGTCACTACTGGATCACAATAACACCCCTCTTAATATCATAGCCTTCCCTAGGCCCAAGTTACCACAAGAGGTGAAGGAGGTATATCTCTTAACTGTGCTTGTTTTACCTTTATGATTGTGTTGGCTCTTGGTTTGTAGAAGTGTGAGGGCTGAGTGGGCATTTTCCCCCTACTCATCCTTGTACTCCTGCAGAGAATAATCAAATTCATCACATTCACACCCTTGCCAGACGGCAATACTTCTGAAGAAGAACACCTCCACAAAACCTAATGTCTTACAAGACAGCCACTGCATTGAAGGTTCATTGATTGGCTGAAATGGCTACTGCTGTATAGCTTTTAACACAAAAGGTAAATCTTACATGGAGAACACAGAAACTCAGCAAACTGGGAACTATGGTGTCTATTACCACCGGATCACCTCAAAGTAGCTGACATTTTGTTTGCTCCTTCATTCGGCCACTGCCAAACTCTTGTAACCTTCTAACAATAAATCTATGATCTATAACTACCAGCTCCTTTCCTAAACACCATTGTTGAAGCTAGTTCCAGTAATGCGAGTATGCCTTACAAGTCAAAAGCCTCCACAACTGCTGAACAACCCTGTCCACCTCCTTGGATAAACCTAGAGCTACTGCACCTACTTTCTTACCAGCCGACTGGTATTCTTAGCTTGGAAGACTACACTGGACACCTCAGTGGAGCTGGAAGCTTGTTCAAGAGTATCTGATCTATTGCCAGTTCTTAAAAAGTGAAGTCATATTCTCCTGCATCAGAAAGGGACCACTAGCATCCACTCCACACACCTTAACCTGAATGTACGCACCCTGGATATCAGGGGAGTTGGAGGAAATTAATGTTAGAGTCCCCTTGGCCAACCCACGGAAAGTGCATCTGTGCCACATGCCAGTGGATCGCGGACGCTGGAACAGAAAAGAGGCACCATTCTTTTTCCCATTTGGAAAATAGATCCACCGGTGTTACTCTGAAGGATGTGCAAATCTGCTGGAATGCCTCCTGAGATCACATAAATTCTAGGGAGGACAGAAAGGCTCCAGCGGGTCTGCCTACCATTTGATTACTGAATCCCTGAATATGCATTGACAGTAATGCTGCTATATTCAACACAATCATACAGGATTTACATTTAACACCTCTGAAAGGGATCTCATCATGTCCCCTTTGATGACTGATATAGGATTTTGACACCATATTGTCTGTTCACATACACACGTTTCTCCTGAATCATTTCACAAAAGTTGTTAAGTGCTCTGGAAATAGCATGAAGTTCCTTCCAGTGCAATGGCTATTGATGCGGAACTGGCAACATCCTTGGACTGTTAGATCTTTCCATGTCTTACTACATCCCTGACAACTTGCATCCATGGCGATCATCTCTGGTTTGGAAGGATCGAGCATCTCTCCTTTCTCTTGATTCTCAGGACACATCCACCACTGAAGACATTTCTGGACATGACACTTCGTATATGATGTTCTAGGTGCTTAAAGTGAAACTAAAGCAAAATGGAAGCAGACATGTCTCCTGGAACCGTTAACCACTTCCTGGGACATGCTTCCTTCAGAGAGAGTAACCTGTACATTGGTTGTATTAATCTTGTGGGAGGAAGAAATACAACCCTGTGAAAATTGGGCCAAGATAAACCATATATCCTGTCATTGAGCTAGATGTGATTTTGATAGGCTTATCATTAACCCCAAAGACTGCAGCGTATTTCATACCCTGTTTGCATCCATCGCAGTTCGCTCCGCTGTGTTCATCTGAATTTGCCTGAATCAACCAGTCATGCAATTAGAAGTATACCAATATTTCCAGAGCTATGTCCTCGATATCATTGGAACCATGTTCAACAAACATAACAAAACTAGGTACTAGCAGTGCTAACATGAGATTATGACCCAGAGAAACCCCTCATGCTCTCAAGCTATCGGCATATGATGAATCACATCCTGTAGGTGTACTGATGGTAGACAATCCCCCGTGGACACTAGAGGTATTACTTGTTGTAATGTCACCATTGTAAAATGTCATATTGGTGCCAACTCTTGAGTCTCTATATACTGAATACAAGCCTGAATTTCCCTGACACCTTCAGACCCAGAAACTATTGTGTAAACGCCTTTCTATCTTTCTGCTCATGGAACCAGTGAAATTACCCTTTTTGGCAGAAGCTCATTTACACTTTGGGTGGAAAATGTTTCCTGATCGGGGTCCCAGGTTTAGGGAGTCTGAATTGTTCCTGAGACAAGGTGGAAGGGCATACAAACAATTAGATAACCTTTAACTAGGATCTAGCAAACACTTGTGCCTTTTTATCATTGGCTATAGAAGTGTAGACTGTCCCCTACTGCTACCGCCTGTAGCCTAGTGTCCTCTGCATAGTCAGGACTACTGTTGCTTACCACTGACGGAACTGTGCAGTAGGACCAGGAGCGTTCCAAGCGCCGAGTGGGATTATCAAATAAATGTCAGGCCCAAATAAACAGACATACAAACAAAATATGGCAACATTCTACTTTATTATCAGTTCAAGAAAGTAGGGAAACCTGGCAAACAAACAGATAGTAGCTCAAAAACTCTCAACGCATTTCCAATATGCAAAAGGCTTTATACCCCAATGTACGTCAACTATGAAGTCACCCTACGTGGCAAACAGTAAAAACCTATCGGACGGAGGGGTTGGTTAAGGGAACATATATACCTATATTTCATATAAGTGTTAGTATCCTCATTGGCTGTCCCTTATCTGCTGGGCATGCCTTGACCAACCTCTACGTAAAATACTGATAATAGCATACCAACAGTGGCATTTAGGGTTCTGCAACAATGTATGTGTAACGCACACCTGATTCCCACGGAGGCGCAGGTCTGGCTTCGAGTGCTGATGCTTCTTCAATGGTGAAGCGCAGGACTCTGAAGATGGACAGGAAGGGCCCTCTACTCTGGCTTCTCCGGCTCGCAGGAATATTCCCCTGTGCGTGAAAAGGGAGTATTACCTACTGACTGAGTTATGCTCAAGCCTCCCACTCTCTTCCAACCCTCCACGATACCCTTCCACGATTCCCCATGAAGTCTCACCTTAGGGTCTGAAAGGACGAGCTCTCCATCCTGCTTCTGACGCAGGGGCGCGTTGAACCCAGTTACTTCACTGGATTGAGGTTGGATGGGAGTTCAGGTAAGCTTGATTATACTGGTAAGGCGCTGTAAAAGTTCTGTTGCAAGTTCAAAAGTTCAAGCTTTAAATAATAATGTTCATTGTCTTTTTTCAGGTGATGAATGAAGATTCCTTTGGAAACTTCTTGCAACAAAGCGCTGATGTTGATGTCTTTTCCCCATAGGGGCCGGGGTTCGGAATGCCGGAGATATGGCGCCGACCCGAAGTGAAACGTGCAGTTCCAGTAAAGATCTGGTAAGTCCTAGATGAGCGCTCAGGTAATGTTTTTGCATTCGCTCATCTAATGTCTTTGTCTTTTTTCCCCATAGGGGCCGGGGTCCTGCTCGGAAGCAGCAAGACCCGAAATGAAATGGGAATGACCCAACAGGTGAGTCTTAGAAGGAAACTGAGCTTTTCCTATTCCCTTCCTTCTCTCACCTCTTATTCTTGTCTTTTTCTCTAGGCTCTGGGAAGTGGCTGTGTATCCGGATGATCGCTGCTGAAGATGGAGGAACCCAGGAAAGGTGAGTGAAATGCAGCGCTGCAGCGATCGTAACGAAATGCTTTTAAAAATGATGTCTTCCCTTTCAGGATTGTCGGTGATGTCTCCGTGGTGCAGATTAGCTGGTAGGTCTCTTGTCTCCCTTTGCAGGTGACCCAGGATGCTGACAGGCGTGGCTGAAGTCCAGATGCAGGAGCTGACCCGGTGAGCGTCCAGCTGCGAGGAGCAGAACAACGCAAAGCGTGAGTTGCTGATCGGGTGTGGTTTAAATAGCTTTGGAAGAAGTTCCAAGTGTGTATCCTTCCTCCGATCAGGTATGTATCCTTCCCCGACCACACCCAGGTGGAAAGTAGTCCCACAGGTAAAGTAGTTCCTATTCAGGCCTCAAGAGGGCCTGGATGTGGCAGCATGGTCTGCATCAGGTAAGTGCACATGAAAACACTTGAACACATGTCTAGCTTTATGAGCCTGGCGCCTAAGGCACCAGGACAGAGGTCCAACATGAGCCTGACGCCTAAGGCGCCAGGACTGCGTCCAAAGGGCCCCAGCTTGGGCCCGCTGGCACTCCCCTGGGGGAAATGATGCCTGCCTCTGGGGTCACTGGGTCGGACCTGGCTCCTTGGAGGCAGGCATCATGACAGTATGGTCCTCCATCACATAGACCCTCATGATTGGTTAGCACTCTGCTCCAACCTTGGAGATTCGTCTTGTTAGCAGCACGTAAGAAACCAAACCCAGGTGCAGCGGAACAACGTCACAGAACTGCCCTCGTTAGCTAATTAGCCTACCATCTCTCGTCAGTTACGCTCTAAGCCAAGGCTTCTTCTCTCTAGCTGACCTTGCTCATTTTTCTCTTCCTCAGAACTGTGAAGGGAGTGAAGGTACATTGCTATCTTCGTCTGGAGCTTTATGAATAGGTCTTGTCTTTTGGTCTCACACCACGTGTGAGGAGACCATGATTTTGTCCATGCTGTCCTTTTAGTTAGTGCTATTTGATAAAATTATATTGGGCGCTATTACTCTCCTTGGTCTCTGGAGACTTGGTTGCTCTATCTTGCATGTGCTTTTTGCATCTTTGATTGTTCAATACTTGACACTCACAATTATTCACTCCTTTACTTTAACAAAAATATGTCTTACGAACATATCTTATCCTCTTTGAATCCTTTCGTGCCTTGCAGTTGCTTCTTGCTGTGGCATCTTGATTCTGAACCAAGCAAATATCCTTTGTTCTTGCACAAATCTGTATTCCATCGCCTGTCAACTCTGCTGCCTTGGTCTTTTTCCTTGAGGCTTCTCGCTTACTATTATACGATTCCGACGTCCATTTTCTCAACATGGCTTCTTGACTTGCGTTATATTTCCTACATTGGCAAGCTTCTACCTCGTCTTCTCTACCATGCGTTTCTGCATATATACATCTACTGCATCTAGTGTTACTTATCTTCTAAGTTTATATGGTTTTCTTCATCTTCGCGTATGTGTTTACTTTGTCACTTTAGTCACATCTTCATTCTCTACATATTTGTACGTCAGGTTTCGTTTATTTACAGATATTTAAATGGAACAATGAAGGCTGTAAGAAAACACTACCGACACAGCCTTGGTATTCAACTTACCACCCAAGAAGTGTATTTCATTGTGCCCCTGAATTGTATGCCTCAGTGACATGCATTGGACACTTGTGCATGTGGCTTTCCCCATAGTGCAAAATACTGCTTATAGTTTTAAACAAGGTGGGAACTGGATTGCAGGTGACAGAGTGCAGGATCCAGGGCCACAGCTTGCAGGAAGCCCAATAGCTGAGGGGTGCCTGCCGGATCATGGGTGTCATGGTGCCGGCCAGGGTTAAGCAATGGAGGGAGACAGAAAAGAATGGTTTTTAAAACAGCACCAGTCCCCGAAGGGTACACTGATCAATGGCCGGCAAGGGAAGAGTGATCAATAGATGATGGGTTCGATAATATCTTGGCTACATTTATTGTTTAATAAAATGTTATATTAAAAACATTGGTTGACGCCTACAGCTTTTTTTTCAAACGATTTTCCTTGTCCCGAGTACTTGTCTCTGTAACCGGATTGCAACAAACAGTTCGATTTCTGTTTTAAAGGCTAAACATAATTTTCAAGTACATTCAATATCTCAAAATGGTGTCTACACTGGGCTTTACTCCTGAGGAAAATAAGAGTGCTTCCTCTCTCTCTTTGGGTTCAACAGCCACCCCTTTCTCCCTAGCTCCCCGCCCTCGTTCTCCTCTGGAGATTACAGAGAAGCAGGCGACCTTCACAGTCTCCGGAGTTGACGGCCAGTTGAGCCGGCATCTGACGAGGCAGTTCTGACTGGACTCTAGTTCTTCTCTCAAAGTAAGCACCACTTTCCCGCATTCTGGTGGACCCATGAAGCATGGCCTGGAGTTCCCGGGAGCGCCATGGAGAAGTTATTCTCACACGGTATGCCTTGTCGCCTACTGCCCCCCACGCCCTGATTTGTGCCGAAACTCAGGAATCAATCAGATTGAAGAGAGCCTCTATAGTAGACTAGTTTACGCAGCAGCACCATGCAAGTATAGTTCTCCGTTGATTAATTTAGAGAGAGTCGCTCAAGCAGAAGTACTGAGCTTCATTACGATGGGAGTGATGGTCAAACAGGTGGTATTTTGCCACCCTCCACATTGCAAGTTGGTTGGGAAATACCTGCAGCGGTATTTCATTGTAATACCGCAGGAGGTATTTATGAGATGGATGTTGTGGGAAAAACCGAAGATGACCAGATGAGTCTTTTAAAATGGTTCACATCTTAAAAGGTATGCACATTTTTAATGGGGACATTATAAGGGTATGAAAAGGTGGATATCCCTGAGTCCCACCCTTTCACCACCTTCTTCATGTAATGGACAAGAGGTCTGAAACTAATGTTTTAACTATTAATAAAAATGTACAACAGTAGCATGAACCAATAGGGTACACTATCCGTTTCCAGCACTAATATGAGAGTGGAATAGATGAGAAAGGTGTTTAAAAATGGATTAGGTTCCATTGCCGGAATACCAATGCCAGCAGTTAAGTTGAAATAGATGTATCTTCATGAATACCACAAGGGATAGTTATAACTACCTTCAATGGTATTACTGACAAACATTGTACCCAACCCATAATGAAGACTGAAATCTATCTGCTGTTGCTATATTGATTACCGTCCAGGTACACATATGGAGCCGGCCAATCGGGACCTACTGCCCTTGTCCATGTTCAATGTTCTAATGTTTAAGGCCACATTCCTGGTCACTGAGCTGTCAGTTTCACTGTCGAGGATCACTTCCTAAACGGACCGAATTCCCTATCCTTTTGGGGTGATGTGAGCACAGAGGAGTGTATTTCACTTATCCTGTCCATTCCTAACACTGGGGGTGGTAGTATATTTGCCAAGGTACTTGGCCATGTGTTAGGGGTGTGACACAATGGGGTGGGGGATGTTCACGCTTTGGGGTGGTTTCCAAGCCCAGGGAATGGTAGTGTAGATTTCATTGACCTGGACTCACTCTGCTCTCCAGTGTGGCATCTGGCAAGATCCCAGCCCAATTGCCGCCATTGAGCAGCAATGATGAATGGAGTGGTGGCTGTTTGTCTACCTCCAACCAAGGGAACTTACCATCATAATATAAATGAATGAGGGCCTTACTACACAGGATTCTTATTTGCTCCTGTTTTCCTTTTACCCAAACCAAAAAGTAAATTTTCACCCGAGGAGGGTGAGCAAACCAATCGGGTGGCTGGAACAGTGGGCGAAAATACACTATCCCCGCCCGCTGTTCTACCCACCCGAGGACCTTCCTCAGGTGGTGCTTCTTTCCATTTCTTTTCTTCTAATGTGGGGAGGCAACAGGCAGCATCTTCCTGTTGCCTCCCTGCCCCCCCAAATCAATTGATTCCCCTTCCCCGTCCCACCTTACCTGTGGGACCGAGGCCTTGCACTCCGGTCCCTGATCTCCTCCCATCTGGCTGCTGCCATTGAAATAGAAAAGGAACTAGGTCCCTTTTCGAATGATGATGGCCATTTTTGGGACATGTTTCCATGGCTGCCATCATCCGAAACAGGAACTAGTCCCTTTTCCAGTTCAATGGCGGCAGCCATTTTTTTTTTACATTTGATGTTTTTTCTCTGAGTGGAGATGGACTCATGCAGAGCTGATCTCCCGTTAAATGAAAAAAAAAAAAGAAAACGATCGCAACCTTGGTAAGTCCTGGGCTGCGAATAGCTTTCACGCCCCAGCTGTGAGGCAGACATGGGCTTTAATGGCCCGCAAACCGAGCTGAGGCACTCCCTTCACTTGGGCCTACCGAAGCTCGGGCTGGCGGGCTGTTAAAGCCCATGTCCGCCCCCCAGCCAGGGCATGAAAGCTATAATCTGCCTTCAGGAATCACGTCAATGTAGAGACAATGGCGTAACGGGGGCCCCTGCAGTCTCTGTGGTGCTCATGATATGCAAAAGGAGGGGTAAACTAACTCCTAATGGTAAAATGGCAATTTTGTTTTCTGAACGTAACTTTGGATGTGAATATGTTAGGTTAAAAAATCAATATCATTGGATTCTGTAGATCAGTGCGTACGGTCACATCTTCCTGTGTGATGTATATTTTCTGAAATTAGTGTTTTTCCTAATTATCTGAAATTTCCATGACACCCACAAGGATTTTATGTGTGATGGAAAGACATATTTTCTACATATGAGTTGCAGGTAATATCGTGTTCTAGCAGTTTACTCACAGAGATATGATTTTCACAGAATTAAAGTTTTGAGTGGACAATGCACACACACACACACACCAGACTTGTCTTCAATTTGCAAATAAACACATTGGCCTCATTATGAGTTGGGAGGTAGCCATGCCCTTAGTAAGGGCATGGCTACCCCCAAACCTGGGTCTGGGTCCCCTGAATAGGGAAATACCAGGCCATTCCGACCTTGTAGGGCCCGGTATTTTCACATTCAGGGAACCTGGACCCGGTCCATGACCATTCTCATTTGAGCCCCTATTGGGCTCAATGGGAATGGGGAGCATGCTAACAACGGGCCTATTAATGAGGTGCCAGTTGTTAGCATGCTGGGCCGCTCGTGGGACCCGCTAAGGACGTCTGGTAAAACCAGGCGTCTTGAGCAGGTACCGCGATCGGACCTCGTAATGGGGTGGTAAGGGGTTAATGGCTCCGGCACCTTTACCAGCACCGTTAACCTCTTACCGCCCTCCTCGTAATGAGGCCCATTGACTTTGGCCACTTGATGGCACTGTTAATACATCCAAAGTAAATTCTCCTTCTTAATATGAAATTATGTCAAGGCAAGGTTTCTTTTGGTTCTTGTTCATGGGCAGGTGTGTTTCTAGGTCAGGAAAAGATTATGGGCTAAGCTAATGTAGTGACTGTCGAGATTTGGGGCTAGCTAGCATTTTGTTTGTAACTCCTGAGCGTTTATCCGGGGCTACAACCAAAAGACCCGGGGCTGTAGCCCCCTAAAAACTCCCTAACAATGCCTCTGTTCATGGAGATCAGATAAACTATCACATGACATCAGCTGATGGCTTTTATAAGGGGTCAGAAATTATTTCTGTGACAGGTTTCTTTGGAGTTTATCCATTAACTAGCCATATTGCAGTATTCATGAACATCATGTAGAAAAAACTGTTTAAAATTGTAAATTCAAAAGTACTGTGTGGCCCCTAATCTTGTGACTGTATTCTGGAACAGGGTTAGGCTTTAGAAAGGTCAATTTCCAAACAGCACAAGTTACCCCAAAGAAGTTTCAAGTTACCCCAAGCAACAATAGCAATATGCCCTGGCCAGTTCTTTTTGTTTTTCTAAATAATACACAATGTATTTCAAAGTGAAGTACATGCAATGCAGAATAAAATTGGACTTTAAATGATACTTTTTCAGTTGGACCTTTTATAATGTTTTAGTTAAAATGAAACATATGCAAAATATGATCATTTAAAACACATGATAGGTTTGCAATATACAAGTGTATTTCCTAGAGGTCTTAAAACTCTGAACATGTGTCCTTAGGCATTCGGAATTCTCTTGGATGTAAATAACCTCAAGGCTCTGGACCTTGTATATTTACATGTGCGCAGTTCCAACGTGCATGTGCATTTTTCTGCAACTGCATGTCCTCAACATCAAAAATGTGTGATTTAAATGTTTGTCTTTATAAAACTAGGTCTTTTGGCACAGCAATGTATGGAATTCCGATGTAATCACAGTTCTCAGCATTTCTTCAGCACTAATAAGCAAGCCTTCAAAATGGTTGCAATACGAAATTCACTTTTACACTGTCAAAAAATGTTCTTGGGTGCATGTGCATTTGTTCACACCTCACACTTTAAATAGGCATCCTTTTTTATCATGACAGCAAGCAAGATGCGCAATCCAATAGGAAGCATACTTTGCGAATAGCACCTCTATCGCTCTTTCAGAAAGGCTTTTCTCAGATCACTTTATTTTACAACATTATCTGAGCTCCATTTTCCCTGAAAACATACAGACTTCTTATACATTTAAAAAAGGCTTAATCTTGGGAAATGCGAAAGGGGGCATGCTTTGTGAGCTTTATTTAAGTGCTATATGCCAAAACGTTAAATGTACAATTACAAAATGTAACGTGTTGACCAACCCTCAGTCATGCCACATGGAATTCTAAGGCTGATATATGACCCAAATGAAATCTGAGAGATACATGCCTTAGTGGTGGGTGAGAAAAATGGTTTCATATAATAATGTTGCCACAAAAATCTCGCCATGCAAAAATATCGCCGAAAAATGGCTGTTTTTTGTGGCGACATTATTGCATGGAACCATTTTTGCCCCTGTCCCCATATATATGGTCACCCATATAATATTGCTGCAACCTTTTCCCGGCAATATTATTTACGGCGACCATATATATGGGGATAATATTACCTGATACCAGAAAAATTGCATGTAAGTGTAAGTGGGATTTATAAAGTGCAAACTTAGCTGGGGAAAAAACAGAGCAACGTGCACAGCGGATGCATCCAGGGGATTACAGCTATGCAGCTAAGGTTGAGGTTGAAGAGGATCTGGGATGGACACGGAAAGCGGGAGAAAGGGGGAGCTCCAAGGAGGCAGAATTAGGGTTGAGTGGAGCAATCAGAAACTGGTGAGATGCTCTTTTAAGATAAGAATCTTTCACAGCATATGCTGGTTTTATACTTAGCAATATATGTGAGGCTTGGATATGCTAAAGGCTTACTAAGATCCCATTTTCAAAGTTGAGCCTCAAATATGGCTTTCATAATGTGTTTACCAAGCCATTAATTAATTTTACCATTCGATATTGTGGCCTCAGATAGGACACTAAACTCTTCGGTACATTTTGAGTTGGATGATTTAATACCATTTGAAATACAGATTGTTCTTCTAATGCTGATCATGTTTCAAATATTCTTTGATGATGTCCACTTCCCAACTTTCTTGTAATTTCGAATAAGTCATTCAAGAAAAATGTGCCTGCTACACCTCGACTGGAGTCAGGCCTATCGTCTATCTAATTACCGTACGATGTGTGGCTGATGGCAGTATAGAGGCCTTTCACTAGCCCCAGATCTCCAATGTAACCACACATATTTTTATTTGTATATATTTTAAGAAAATGGCCCAATCTCAAGCAGAAATGATTTACAAATAGGTAATGACAGAGAGCAGAGGAAGTCCTGTGGCAGGCTGTCATTACATAAAAGCATTGTTGGATTGCAGAGATTGAAATAAGGATTCATTGAGTACTATATAAAAGCAGCTCCTGGGTATTTGGCATTGCCTAGTAAGCAGGGTCTTCCTCTAGGGAATGGAGAGCAATTACATAGCGAGTTGCAAATCTAACTTCCAGAGGAGATACAAACGCTATACCTTTTGTCCATTACATATGACCAATTATGGATTTAATATCTTCTAGATGTGCTCTGATGACCAGGAATGTCACATAGGTCGGTTCTGTCTCAGTATAGCATAGTGGGAGACAGCATCGAGCCATCCAGTGGTGGATGGCACATGGGCAGTTGATGATGTATTCAGAGATTGCATGGGTGATGGAATGGAACTAGAAGAATATCTGAGTAGTGTCAATGACAAGGTGAGAGTTAAAGGCGAAGTAGGAAATGAGTTTGCTAAGGGAAGAGGTGCACAGGGTGAAGAAAAGTAGGAATATGGCTGATCCTTTAGAAACGCTTCCAGACAAGGATGCTGGTGAGGAGGTGCTGGAGTCGCAGGACTGGAGGAGGAGCAGTTCGAGAGAAAACACCCAGTCGAGTATGGTGTCCTTTCAGCTGAGGTGAGAAAGTATTTGAAAATCAAAGTGCCAAAGCCAGCCGAAATCTCTAGGAAAATGAGAACAGAGGAGGGTCAGAGTGGTGGGCAATGGTAACAGAATTGGTAAAGTGGAAGAGTGCTGTCTCAGAGTCTGAACTGGAATTCAGATTGGGCAGGGTCAGCAAGTGAGTACACCTCAAAATAGTTTACTAAGCAGTTCAAGACAACCCTCTCGAGAAATCCAGCAGCGGTGGAGAATGAGAGAGACAGGTCTGCAGAATGAAGGACTGGTGGGGTTCGCAGTTGGCTTCTTTAGGAGAAGTATGACTGTGGATGTTGTCTATGGTAACAGGATGGGAAGATACCAGTTGAGAGAGCTAGGTGAGTAAGACAGAGAGGTGAGCGGAAGTGACAGGTGCAGGTTATTTAACAATTTGTGGTGCAAAGGGGCCAATTAAAGTAGATTAAGAGTTGTTTGGGTAAGAGTTTAGTGGGGATGAAGTGAGATAGAGAGGGGTGTGTGGAAGATGGGAGGAGGGGAGAATAGGGGCGTAGGGTGGGGAGATGGAAGGGTCGACAAAGTGTCCTGTAGTTTGCTGATTTCATTGGAGAGGTGGGAGGCAAGGCGATGGGCAGAGAGAGAAGAGCCTATAGAGTGGTTCTTCGAGGAAGGGTCTAGCCTGGGGTATCATGAGAAATAAGTGAGAGTACAAGCAGAGAAAGGAATTGCCTGTGTCAAGAGCTATGGTAAGGGTCAGTAAAGGTTCCTTGTAGGCAGTGAGAAGAGTTGGGATCAGTACTGGCGCCAAGGGTGTGAGCAGTAACACATTGTTATCTTCAGGAGCCTGATGCCTCGGGAGATCCATGATTGAAGATAAGGGTGGGGGGTGGTAGAGTAGGCATGTGAGGGATCATTGAAGGAGTAGACCGTGCACAGTTGAATTTGGTAAAGGTGAGTTCAATGTATCGAGCAAGGGAAGGAGAGAAAACTCACAGCAAGATGTTGACTTGGTCAAAGTATGGGACCATCAATTCACACTTGAATTTCCTTGTGCTAATAGATGAGGTAGTGGGATGGCAGAATGTGGGGGGGTGATGGAGGGAGTGGGGTGAACTGTAGAAGCTGAGAAAATGTGGGGGGAAGACAGGCATATCAGATTGCGGGAGTTGCCTGCGTGTGGTTTGAAATGTTATGTATGTTGACTAGTAAGTTGTCAGAGAGAGAAGAGTCAAGTTGGACAGGTTGGACCTTTGTCCTTTTGGCGAGGTTGTAGTCCCTGTTTATAATGGCAGTGACATTAGCTTGGGGCGTTTTCAGTATTAGGTCAGGATTAGATAAGAAGGGGTCACGATTGTCCAAACTCATAATAATTTGAGTTCTATCTATTGTCTCCTGTAAGTGTTCAGGTCCCTGGGATATTCTCCCTAGATCCAATTAGAGCTTTTTTGGAGAGGTGTAGTAACCGCCTTGTTAAGTATTCTGTGAAAGAAAACCTTGTGGTAGAGAGGCATTGAGGGTGATATTCATGCCCTATGCTACTGTTAAAATGTCATCTTTTAGGAGACGAGGAAGAGCAGGGTCTAATACGAAGGAAACCTTTCGAGTCCTGTTCCCTCTTAACAATATCAGCCCTTGAACAAAACTCAAAATTAGTTTGTATACTAGAAGAAAATGAGCTTAAAGAGTGATATATTCTAGACTGATTAGTTATAGAGTCCCATATGAAATTACAATTGGTTATAAAGACATTTTTCGAGACAGTCACAAACAGACTGAGAGTGTAAAACTTTAAGTGAGTCTGCACTGGATGCAATTAGTTCTCGATGCAAAATTGCTTTCTTACACTTTACTGAATTATTTCTACACAAAGCCTCATCACTTGGATATCATGATGTGCTCCAACAGCACTTAAAGCAGTGGCCTACTTGCTTCATACTTAATTGAAACTATCAATATTAGCATGAGCGTCTGGCGTAAAATGCCTTTTAGCAATTGGGGCAAGCTGGATGTTAAGAACATTTTTAATTAAAAAGTTACTAGTTTGTCTAGGTGCTAAGACATTTCACTCATGATTTGATCAGGAAAATGAATTTCTTTAAAGTCTGTGGGAGATATCAAATATGATGTGTGCCACAGCCTGCTACCCTTATTAAAAAAACATCTAAGAACAATCTAGCTTTAGACATGGTCTGACCACGAGGCTGGCGTAAAGGTAGGGTTGGTTTACACTATATTAAAATCCAACATTAAATCTAAACGATGGACAGCTCAGTGAGTGGTGCCTGATGTATGTTATAAAGACAACAACTCTGTCACTGAAATGCAAACTTCACAATTGAGATCTGTCTTAGAGATGCTCGGCCTCACCTCACTGATGAGGCCCGACTAGGCAGAAAGACGGTTGCTGATCATACTCTTGTTCAGAAGAGATTTGCCTATCATTTCGGTGCTGGACTGCCCTTGTAGGTGGGACAAAGACTGATATGTAAATGGATATCTCTCTTCTGTGAAGGGTACATTGAGCTAAACCGTGTTTGTCGACCCTGCTGACTGTAAAAAATTCCATAGAAAAGGGTATTTGACATAGGTTTGTTCTCATTAGAGGGGCTCCCACACTCATTTGCAACTTTGTAAAACTTGGGGCTTCACTTTAAGTAACCCAGAGCAATCCAGACGTGGACCCCTTGCTCACTGTGTCTTTGAGAGGCCCAGGTCCACCTCACTGATGAGGCCCCGACTAGTCTGAAACACGTGTCTGGGCTTGTTGATGGTACTCTTGTTCAGAGGAGATTTTACCCAGCATTTCAGTGCTGGACTGCCCATGTGGGTGGGACAAAGACTGATATGCAAATGGTTATTTCTCCTCCGTGAAAGGTGCATTGAGCTCAAACGCGGTTGTCGACCCTCCTGAGTGGAAGACATTCCATAGAGCAGGGTAGTTTGAATTTTCTTTTTGAATGATCCTCGTAATGCGGTATATCTGAGTGCCCTCTCCTACCATTTTAGGCAAGATGCTACTGCGACTACGGGACTCTGGCATTTCCAAGAACTCTCTCCCCCCTGTGCCTTGCTAGTGCAGTCCATGGCCGGTGCTCCTACCTCTTTCATTGGTAGCTGCTGTTCTGGTCACATTGGTCTGCCTATGGTTTGAGGTGGCCTGCTGACCCACATCCTTTGTGAAGAACCGTTAAGCATAAACGTGCACCCAGGAATTCCGCCCGTCCCACTGATCCCACTGGGATCAAAACACATGGCAGTAGTCCTGAGTTTAGGCTTGCTTGGTCACACATCTTATACCAGGTACATCAATTAAAGTCCAGGTATTCACACTTTTTCCATATTTTGCTATCAAAATGCATGGGTACGTGTATCATTGGCAGGTATTGCTGACAAAGAATAGCCCTTACCAAAGTCTAATACAGTGTCTAGTCAAATGGTCGACAGACAAATGGTCGACAGACAAATGGTCGACACAATTTGGTCGACAGGACAAATTATCGCATTTTTTTTTTAGTTATATATATATTTTTTAGGTTTTCGTTTAGGGAAAAAAGGGGTTTTTAGCAAAAAAAATGGGGTTGGGGACCCCCCCAAAAAAATAAAAAATGTGAGAAAAAAAAAACAATTCGATCACTTGACCTGTCGACCTTTTGGTGTCGACCATTTGTCCTGTCGACGATTTAGATTCGACCATTTGACCTACAACCGTCGAATACAACAATTAGTATTGAAC
Organism: Ambystoma mexicanum; assembly: GCF_040938575.1. NCBI lineage: Eukaryota > Metazoa > Chordata > Amphibia > Caudata > Ambystomatidae > Ambystoma > Ambystoma mexicanum. The sequence goes on along the minus strand of NC_090927.1, from coordinate 684,251,475 downwards.
TTGTCTTTTTTTTCGACTGTAGCTAGTCTTTTTTTGTATTCCATAGTAATCCTTTTAAGCAGACGACTATGTGACGACCATTCAGCGTGCTGAATACTAGTCAATTACTAAACAGATACTTGTTTTCCAGTCTTTTAGTCTTCATTTTGGTATTGAATACTACATTACCACTATTGACTGCTACTGAGAAGACTAAACAAGATGAAGAGAATATCTTCCATTTTGGTAAGGGAAGTACTCACATCAAACCCATCTAGTGCCCAGGTATTTACACCTTTGCCAAGGTTCATTGTGTATAGTTAGCAAAATATGGACACATTCCTTGCTAAATTAGCACATCAATACTAAAACACTTGAACAATGATGACACGTTAAAAAATGAAAACAGTTTACCCTTTTTTTTAGAAAGTTAGCCAACTATTCATGTATTTTCCATCATTTACAGTTTCAGCGTCTTGTTTATGGTAGAAAATTAAATATGACAAAGGTTATCCCCATTTGTTAACATTGTTTGACAAGTGCTGTATGGAGCAGAAGAGTGTGCCTTTCAAGAAACCCTGCAAATGCACGCTGTAAATGATCGCCTCCAGCTACTTCGACTCTTGCAAAGTAGAGCACAGTGCAGCACATCAAGTGAGTCTATGCTTTACACGTTCTGAAACAAGTTTCACTGAAATGTGATCTACTCCAATAACCAAAACGACGGAAAAGAAACTGTGAGCAGTGCACCACATCCTATTTAAGCAAAGATGTTTGCTGATATCCACTTATCGATGAACAAACCAAAATTGCCTCTATTTTGTTAAGATTTCTAACAAGATACAAAATGTTGGACGATTAGATGTGCCCTGTTCTATTTCCATGCATGAAGGGTGAATACTTCCTTATAACACCTCCTTCGATCAAGATGGCCCAGGGTATACAAAGTTCAGCACTCTGCTGTATGTCTCTGTTTCTCATGACACCAGACCATAATTGACCAAATTGACCAAACAGTGGCCCTCAGGGCCCAATTTATTTATGGACAGTCAGTGGGCCTCATTAGGAGTGTTGCTGTAAGGCAACAACGGAACCAGTAGTGCTACCGGCGCTATTGTTACCGCGTCGCAACATTCGGAGTTTGCTCGCGGGTGCTGCACTGGACGCCTGCAGAGCGGCACCCGTGAGCAGAACAGGATGGTAGCAGCGGTACCGTTATGAACGGTACCGCTGCTACCATCCTCCCCATTCCCAGAAGCTCAAATGGGAAAGGGGATGTACCGGGTCCCGCGAATGGGAATTACCGGCCCTCCAAGGTCGGAATGGCCCGGTAAGTCCCCTTTTGCGGGACCCTAAGGGCATGGCTACCTCCAAACTCGTAATGATGCCCAGTGTATTAGTCAAACGACCTGCTTTTGATCTTTGCGTTTAAATATCGTCAATCACTTACCTGACATGTACCTACCTGTAAGTCTCCATCCGGATTCCTATTTGTAACGTATACCTTAATTGGTTAATAAAGATTGTTGGGTCCCCATCAGTGTATTACAATCTACAGGACAATGAAGTACATTAATGATTAAGGTTTTTTTGCAGTTTCAGAAAATTGCTGCTTTTTTATGTAAGTCATGTGTTGTGCTTCAAGTCCATGATCAACACAGGACACATACATACACATTTAATTCTGTACATACACGTTGACTTGCTGAAGGTCATCGGCAACCAGGGCACGCCTTAGCGACAGCAGCGCCCTGGGCGAATTGCCGCCCACTCTCCCCGAGGACCCCCCTCACCTTGCGCCCCCCTCTCCCTGCGTGACTCTGGTCAACAGGGGTTGGGGTTGGGGGGGTACACGGGAAGGGGGGCCAGGAGCACCACATTTTCTTTCTAACTCACCGATCCGGCGCCTGACAGGGAGTTAATCACTGGAATAGGACGCTCATGCTAATACATGCACACCCTATTCCAATGGAAACTGCCTCGCACCCGCGTCGGAGCGGGGAGGTAATCATCTGAATAGGGTGCTGATGCAAGGCATCAGCACCACCCTATTGTTATTAAATGCGCTTTGCCACCACGGGCGCCTTTGATAACAAAAGGGCACCTGCCGCGCCTTCTCCCACTACGCCAGCTCGGGGGAGCCCTTGAAAGACTCTCCTGAGATGGAGTGGCAGGGGGCTAATGGCGCCCCAAGTGGTGGCCCGGCCTGCCCTGCCCTAAGGCTGGCCCTACCAGCAACCAATTTCTGTGTAGGGGACGTACAGGAAGCAGAGGGGCGTGACAGAGCGTCATGTACAGTTGTAGTTTATTGCAATCAGCTACGGGATAAACGAGCGAGGCACATACTTATTTCATGCCGTCAGTTCTAATTTCTGGTCTAGTCTAAACTGTTGACGTTGCATTGTGTACATTGCGCCTTCACTCGGGGAAGTTTGCCTTTAATGAGCAATAGACGTGTGAAGTCACTTTCAGAATTAACCCTGACACAAATGAGTCTTAGGCAAATATCAGAGCCTCTGTTTAAGTTATGGGCCTGGCTGCGGTGCGTGGTAAGCGGGAGCGCCGAGGAAAGGCCGCACGTTCTTTATTTGATGCCAAAGGGTCGCTGGTTTAAGCTTTCCATCCTATGCTCCGCCGAACAATGAGTGACAAAACCTCAAGGTGGAAAAAAAAGACCAAAAAAGCGGGAGAAGGAATCACTCCAGGGACTTCAAGTAAAGTGCCAGGGGCAGCAGATTTGTGTTCACCAAGGAGCGCAAATAAACACCAGCAGAGATGTCTCCGGAGGACCCGCCATTTCCTCTCGTCGACTCGTGCTCTTAACGGCTGAAGCAGAATGCCCTCCGCAGCAAAATGCTGTCGCTTCCCGAGGCGTCGGCGCCGCGCGCTAACAATGTAAAGTGGCTTCCTCGGCTTTGCTTCAGCCATTAACAGGACAAGTGTTGGGACCTCGCATTGAATGAGACGATACAGGTCAAGGCAAACGGGTCCACGAGACCACACCGAGGGACGAACTGCCGTGAGACTGAAAGGGATTGATTTTAGGTAGGACTGCGGTAGGGAGCAGCATCGGAGAGTGCAGTAAAACGTTCGTAAGAAATGTGTACTAAGTAGGCGGCTTTACTGGCCAGATACTGCCCTTTGGCCCAAGTTTACCTGGGGCTTTAACGCTGCGCCTGGGCCATTACTAGCTGGTAAAGCACCACACTGAGAATCATTTAAAAACAAAAAAAGACAAACATTGATGGTGATGAAATGCCATCTGGCAAGGGTGTGAAAGCCCTGATTTTTTTTGATTTTTATGAAATAATAAAATAATGCGTGTAATTTCTTCTCTGTGATCTGCTAATGAGGTTCCCCTTTCATAAACTCCATGCCAAACTCATAGTGTGTGGGTCCTGCTGCATCAGTCCCCTGATGTGCAGCGCCTGCTCTACCAGTGGCACATAGCAGGTTCAGAGGTCACAGGTGCCCATTTGACAGCTGCATCGACAGCCAAGTCTCTGCAGTGCAGGGGCAGAATTTCAGATATGCACCCCCGCACCAAAATGTTGATGATCATATATAGCCCATGATAGCGGCAGGATAAACTCTCATATTATGATAAAGCTATGCCTGAGTTAAGGCTTAGTGCATGGCACTACTTGTGATCGTTTCAGCCACATCCAATTTGATGTCACAGATGTGTCAGCACCTGTGAGCCAAACACAGCTGTGGAAAGTGATGTATATTCTCACCAGACAGGTTGAGCCTGTCGATTTGACAGTCCAAGAACCTGAATGGCCATGCTTCCTCTTTGATCTCTTTGTGAGGGCAGGTAACACCCTCTTCCGGGGACCCAGGCATCAAACTAGCACAGCCATTAAAAGGGAGTAGCCTCACACTGGGCTGCTGCACAGCTAAAGGACTTTGATTTTATTGATACAGCGAGGGGTGGGATTAGTATAGCCCGAAGAAGAGCTGTAGAAGTTTGGGTAACTTCTGCCATCTTGTTTCTTTATTCCTCTCTTTCTCTTTCCTGTCCCCTCCACTTCCTGTAGCACAAAGCACTTTGGGTGGGATGTCATCAGGGCAAAATCCACTCATTCAAGAGCAGGGATTGGACCCCTAAATGAGGCAAGCTTTAGTCCAATCACCTGCAGACCTTTACCTGTGAGAGGAGGGGTTTCATACCACTTTTTTGATTCCTCTTTTGGACTTCAACCATCGAAGAAGATTTATTTGGACTCTGCTGGGAGAGCAGAGCAGTACTTTCCAGAGGCCTCCAGTTATGAGGTGAGGGCAGGTGTTCCAAGGCAGAGACGAGCTCTGCCCCCTCACCATACCCAGGGACCACTAGGGATGCACCTGCTGCTGACAAACGAGACCTGCCTCTCTGCCAGCCACAGCGTTGCCCAGGACCCCACCGTGTGGAAGGATCCCTGCAGTTGTGTGCTAGCTTCCCTGGTGTTTGGGAGCCCGAGAGCAAGGGCCCAGCCTGTCCCTGAGTCCCTGGATTGGGACTCACAGCAAACTAAGAAGTGACCTTTTGCTGGAGCAAGATCCCCTTCCTGCCAGCCACAGCGGTACTCAGGACCTCACCATGGTGAAGGACCCCTGCTGTTGTTTGCCAGCCTCTCCCATGTTCGGGTGCACGAGAAGGGACTGATTTTGTTTGTCCCTGAGCCCCAGGATTGGAACACACAGCACCCTGAGAGCCAAGACAGCTGGGAACCTAGAGTTTACTTGCTTTGGAGCTGTGTTTCCAGAACTGCTCGACACGTTTAAACCACCAGGACACTCTGATGCTGCCTTTTGCACTCTCCCGATCTCTGCACAAGAGCCAAGCAGTCTAATTCGGTGCTACCGGGCCACCAAGAACTGCAAAAGCGTGCTATTGACGCTAACTGCCCCTTGGTCCATCCTTGGGCCCTAGAGAGACTGGATAGGTCATTTTAATTCTTTTTTTGCAAGCCCAGGACATATCCCTTTCAACATTGTGGTCTTTGTACTGCCTTTTCTTCCCTGTTAATAACCCAGAGTGGTGCAGCTTTTCTATCTTTGCTTATTCTGTGTTCTTCATACCGGGGTGGGTTTGTACAGTGTTTTCTAATTAGTTGTTATTGTACATAGTGTGTTTGAGTACAGCATATATTTTTATAGAACCTTGATTGGACATTCCTTTATTTTGGAATGTTACAATTCGCTGTTTGGGCTGCTACTGAACCACGTTCACACCCCTCTTGAAGGCCCACGCTACCACAAAAAGGCAAAGGAGGTATATCTTTTGACTGTGCCTGTTTTCCCTTTATGATTGCGTTGGTTCTTGGTTTGCAGAGGGGCGAGGGCTGAGTGGGCGCTTTAGCCTGTTCTAGTCATTGTACTCCTGCAGGACAGTAGTCAGTTCGTCACAGTGACACAGTGTGATTGTAGGCAAATAAAAGCCCTCCTCACTCCACCCACAGTTCAACCCCTATGTGAAATTATTTCAGGTGTCCATCCCTTTCTAAGTTGTTTTACTGAGCCTCATTGTGAGTCCGGCGGTAGCTGTACCGGTAAAAACGGCATGGCTGCCGCCTGAGTCATTTTTTTTCCAGTGCCTGGCAATGGCCAATTACTGGGGCATTACAGCCCCGGTGACCCAGTAATTGCCCATTGCCAGGCGCTGGAAAAAATGACCCCCCAGTCCCATTTGAGTGTCATTGGACTCAATGGGAATGGGGAGGACGGTAGCACCGGCACCATTCAGAATGGTGCTGGTGCTACCGTCAAGGTCTGTGGGCGGGTGCCGTTCTGCCCACCAGGTCGGATGAGCCGGGCGGGATGACACCCAGCCGCAGAACTCATAGTTTGCTGGTCTGGAAACAAGGGTAACGGCAAGCTTACCGGTACCGTTTTTTCTGGACCTGCAAGCTTGTAATGACCCCCACTGTCTTGCTGTTCTACCATACACATCATCCTGCTATGAAGCAAGACCCTATGAGTGGCACCTTCATCTATGTCGGAGGCTATCTCAATATCAGGTGGCATGGGAACATACCTATGCACGCCCGTGTTGTGTAACAAGTAGCATAGGAACACAGTACAAGACATTTTTGAAGACTACACTAACCTTTGGCAGACAGACATCAGAAACTGTCCTTCAACTAATCAGTCAAACCCAGCACCTGTGTTACAGGGTCCCAGGTCCTTCCGTGTTGTACCTGCCCTTGAGCGCAGGGCTGATCCTAAGTAGGAGAGAGCAAGAGTGAGAGAACCTCTGCCATTTCAGATAGTTTTGGGTCTTTTAGACATTCAATTCCGTTTGCGATATTATATTTTGCATTGTGTGAGTTTTGAGGAGTTCCTTAACTTATATTACCTCTTTCAGAGACACATTGGGCCTCATTACAAGTCAGGTGGAATGGGTTAACGGGGTCCGCTAATGGGTGCGGACCCGTTATTCCCATTCCGCCTGATTACGAGGGCCCCTCGTGGGACCCGGTAAGGACGCCTAGTAAAACCAGGCGTCCTTACCGGGTCCCACAAGGGGACCAGGGGGCTAACAACGGGCCGGTCGTAATCGGCCCGTTGTTAGCTCCCTCTCCCATTCCCATTGAGCCCTTTTGGGGCTCAAATAGGAATGGGGAAGGTCCGGGTCCGGGTTCCCGGAGGGAGGAATTACCGGGCCCTCTGAACTCGGAATGACCCGGTAATTCCCCATTCAGGGAACCCGGACCTGGTTTTGGTGGCAGGCATGTTTTCCCCTTTAGGTTTTTTAGATACTTTCATTTACCCGTCCTTCCTCCACACCCATAATAACAAAAAACAAACCTTCTTTGAAAACCTTATATTGTTTGTAAACCCAATCCCTGGCTCTTCCTCCTTCCACCCAAAAAGCAAAACAAAAAGAAACTATTTGTAAAACTCTTTATGGAAACCTTTGGGACAGGCCTGCATAATTTTCTTTCACGCTTTCTCCATGACTCTTTCTCCCTCCACTCAAAACACAAAACATGAACCCTTTGAAAAACCATTTGAGAAAACCTAAGTGGAAATCTTTGTTACACACTTTTTGTATTTTTAAACCCTCTTTCCTTTGCCCTATTCCCTCCACCCAAAAAACAAAAAGCAAACCCTTGTAAAAACCTTTATGACAATCCTTGTGTTAGTCTCCCTCACAAGGTACATTTGCTGTTTAGTGTGTGCGAATATGCAGTCTCTTGGGGCGCCTTTGGTCTGGAGGCAGAGGTGGATGCGGGAGCAGAGTTGGTCAGAGAGTATGCTCTTCCCGTTGAGTTTGACGCTGCTACCCGGAACGAAGGTGCAGATGTGGTAGACTTGGGCCGCGATGATTGTATTGTGGACGATGCTACTTTGGCACAAGGTGGAAACCCACAAAGCAATGGACGGCAACAGAGCAGGAAGGAGGTGGAGATGGTGCAGGCACACAGTAGCATGGAGTCACTGGGAGAGCTCTATTCAACTGATGTTGTGGAAGATAATGACAGGGGCGCATGTGTTATGCAGGTGATGGCGGGTTTGGGAAATGATGAGGTGTCAGCAGCAATGCTCTAGTGGGAGGCTGATGGCGCTAAGGGGGTGTAGAAGAAGGAGAGTGTGAGGCCGATGCAGGCTCACAGAAGGAGAAAATGGTGGGCTAAGGGCTGCAACATGTGGAGGTGGATGCGGAGCAGGAGGAGGAGGAGGAGGAGCAGCAGGAGGTGGAACACACCGAGGCATGCAAGGCAGAAGGAGAAGGAGGAGGAGCAGCAGGAGGTGGAACACACCGAGGCATGCAAGGCAGGAGGAGGAGGAGGAGGAGCAGCAGGAGGTGGAACACACCGAGGCATGCAAGGCAGAAGGAGAAGGAGGAGGAGCAGCAGGAGGTGGAACACACCGAGGCATGCAAGGCAGAAGGAGAAGGGGCAGCAGGTTGAACATGAGGTAGATGGTAAGCAGGGGAAAGCGGGACAGCAGAAGGTGGAAGAAGATGAGATGGATGCAGGGCAGGAGGAGGGGGAGGACAAGGATGCTGATGTGAGGGAGGGGGAGGCGCAGCCAGAGGAGACAGAGAACGACGGTCCGGATGCTGGTTTCATGTGTGTGTGGGGGGACGGGGGACAGGGGACGGGGGGGGGGCTGAGACAAATCATTGGGAGCTGTGCCATAAAAATCTACTAAGTGCTCCTCCTGGGTGTGGCAGTACTTCCCCTGCCCGAGGATAAGACACAGGCATGGTGCTCAGTTACGATTAAGCTCTGCAACAAGGCAGAGCAAGAAGAGTGGGTGACACACATTAGGCACAATCAACATGTGCAACAAAATACAGTGGTGGTACAAAGTGACCTATAAAAACCATCCACCTCCCCTGCCTCAATGGGGCGTAAGCAGTTCATAAAAGGGGCCATAATGCCAGAGTAGACCTGAAAATGTAGTCTAAATAGCTGACATTGCAAATCTCTTGGACTCAAGATCACCCCAGCTCTCTTTTGACGGGACACAGTAACTGCAGCCCTGCTCCAGAATGGTAGAGAAGGCTGGATTAAACAATTCAACCGACAGAAGACTCTCGCCTCAGCCCAAGAGGAAACCAACCTCCCACTTCCCTGTAATCATCCCCATGAAGCTCCTAGGAGGCCTCAGGAACATCCAGGCAGCCCGGTACAGGGCATTGCTCTGAGGGGGGTCGCAGTTCACCCTCATTTAAAAGCTCTGTAGTGCCGCCCAGCTTTCCTGACTATCCCTTGTACTGCACTTTTCCCCTCTCCCCCTCCCCACGTACTTTTTCCCTCTCCCCCTCCCCATGCACTCACCTGGCCTAGTAGGATCGTTTCTGTTTCCCCTTGTTCCACCTCCCTTGCCTCGTCGCGCCTTGAAACACCTGTGTATAGGCGTGTTATAAATGTCATATCATATCATATCAATAGTAGGGCATTGGCTGTCCTGATTCTTGTCCATTGAGCCGACTCACCTTTGGTAGCACTGACAGGCTGTTGCAAAATGAGTCAAAGCATGACCACCCCTACGCCCGAGACATACATCATCATGCAAGATGTTAGGCATGCCAGACATGTAGCACAGCTGCATCACTTCAGGCAAATCTTCCCTGGGGGCAACCGATGCCTGTGAAATACCCCCCTCAACTCAGTGACTGCTTCCAGTGCCAAGGGAATGGTGAACAATGAGATTTACAACATAACAACAGACTTCAATAAATAAACCTGTACACATAACTGTCTAGTAAATTATCTGAAGACATAAACAGCTGCATGCAGAAATGCTCCTGCATAATTTAAGCATAACTTGAGTAACCACTGGCTTGATGGGATACTCAAGGATCACAGACAGCCCCCTGTACAGAATCAGAGAAAGTGGCCCCACGATCATTGGGCAGATTGGGCTTTATCCCCCACCCCCCAGCTCCTGAAGTTTGGGGTTAAGTCTGACATATAGAGCCATGGCAGGACCAACCAGGACTCAAACTGTAACAATTATTAATGAAAAGCATTTCATTGTTAGCAGCTTCATTTGCATGCATGCATTTTTAGGCCATAGAAATGGTAATTGGATGTTAACACTTTCATGTCAGGGGAGTGATAGGAAGGGTATTTGGGGATGTGGGCCAGGAGACAGCTGATTCTCACGGCAGTTCTTAAGTGTGTGGTTTCAGCCATGAAGGAGAGAGTTAACTTCTTGTAACATTAAAGCTGTACTTGAATAATCTTATAAGAATGTGTAAACAATCCACCCCAACAACCAGGTGATATGCTAACATTAAGGGCCCAATTCAAAGAATATTTGCCCGGTTCAATGTGACTTTGCACAGCTGAAAAGTGACTTTGCACTGCCCACACAAACCCTGATTCATGGAACCGTGCAAAGTGTATTTTTGCCGTGCAAAGTCCCGGCAAAGTCAGCACCCAGTCATTTTTGCGCAGTACAAAATGACTTGGCACGCACTTTGCACAGCAAAAATACACCTTGCACAGTTCCATGAATCAGGGTTTGTGTCGGCAGTGCAAAGTCACTTTTCAGCAGTGCAAAATCACTTTGAACCGGGCAGATCTGAACAGTCACCTCAGCTAGTATAATTGCTGATAGTATGCAATGACCTGCTTGATTGTTTAATGGCATCTCTGTCCAACCATTCGCCAGCGCCTTGTGGCAGTTCCATTGGCAGTGACGCACTTTGCAAAGGCCCCATGGCATAAGATGGAAAGTGACAGAGGGTGATTACACGCTGTGATGCAGCCTTAAAGCAGCCTCACCCAGCCCTAGAGCATTGGATGCCCGAGTCGTCCATAGCCCACCGCGGTTCACGGCCCAGCGGCCCTTGTATGCAGTATCGTCCACCTAAAGGCTGTTCCCCTCAAGGACTTATAAAAAAGTACAGCAACAGTCCTCCTGCTTTTTTAGTTTTGGCTGTTAAGCAGGGGTCAAGTCCCAAAAATAAAAGTGTGGGGATTCATCAACAAACGAAATGGGATGTGATGTCGCCAGAAATTAGCATTTCAAGGTGAAATATGCACATTTCATTAAATTGGCTTTGCATAACCACCCAAATTGCACAGGACGAATGGCATTTGCCTTTCATAAAGTTAACACACACACAAAACCAAGACAGGATATTTTCTTCGAATAGTGTTTTTGAAAACGTTAAAAGGTGTGCATGTTTTAAACTTCAAGAACCAATACACATTTTTATCCTGGGACTTGCAGTACCGAAATGCGACATTACACCTTTAGTTGGCTGTCATTTTTCATCAGGTTATATAGGGCAGTGGTGAAGTTTGTTTGTTTGTTTGTTTGTTTTATTTCTAATGCGCTCCAGACCCGTAGGTAGAAGGGCGCAGCAGGTAGGATAATGCGAAACTTACATTGTTACAGATTATACAGGATACAGTAAAAGTTATACATATTATACAAGATACAGTAATGGATATTATAGATAATATACAAGTTGTGCAAATTATACAAATTCTACAAATTATACAAGTTACAGTAATAGTATACAAATGTATACAAATGTGCAGGACCATCATCGTGCAGGTCGATGAGTTACATAGAGGATGGTACGCATAACATATCGTGGGAAGGAGGAGAGGGACAAGTGTCAAGTCTGGGAATATTATAAGCCTAAATCTAGTGGTCGTTGGAGATAAGATATTGGATAGCATTCCTTCTGAATAGTGAGTACGGCTGGTCTGCTCTTAGATTGTTGGGTAATAGGTTCCAGGTTTTGGCCGCCTTCACAGGGAAACTATTCCCACCGACCGTGGTAAGTTTAAATTTAGGTACTACCAGACAGTTAGTATTGGTAGCTCTGGTAGGTCTAAAAGAGGTTTTTTTTTGCATTTTGTTCGTGAGGTAGCTTGGGGCGGCGTTGTTAAGAGCTTTATGTGTCAGGGAGATAATTTTTAATTGAATTTTGTGGTTTGTAGATAACCATTTGTGTTGGCGTCTAATGGTGGAGATGTGTGTTCTTTTGTTTATGCCAAGCGCTGCTCGCAAAGCATTATTTTGGAGCGTTTGAAGTTTCTGTATGGTAGATTTGTTGGCACCACTGTAAAGGGCATTACAGTAATCGATCCTGGAGAGGATAAGTGCTCTAGCCAGGATCATGCAACTGTCATTAGAGAGGAAGGGCTTGCCTGCTCTTATCAGTTTGCAGGTGTATGCGGTGGTAGAGGCCAAGGATTTTAGTTGTTTGTCGAAAGATAGTGTGGAATCCAAGTAGAAACCGAGGGTTTTTACTTCCTTGGAGACCCTGATAGGATTTCCATCAATATTGAAGGAGGAGAATTCCTGACCTAATTTTTTGGTGTTCCTATGTGTTCCCAGGATTATCAACTCCGTCTTGTCGTCATTCAAGCACAAGCCATGTGTGGCCATCCATGCTTGAATAACGAGATATACCCTATTCACCAATTCCGAGTCCTTCCTATGATCCCCAGAAAGCGGGAGGAGAATCTGTGTATCATCTGCATAGTTAGTGTAGGTGATACCCAGAAGGTCTAGATCATCGAACAAGGGCTTGGTGAAGATATTGTATAGGGTAGGCGAGACACAGGAGCCCTGGGGAACGCCACATAATATAGGGGTAGGGTCAGCTGCGGCCGATGGGGAAAAAACTCTCATTGTTCTTTCGCTGAGGAAGGATTCGAGCCATTTGATGGCCTCAGGAGAGAAATGGGCAGCAGAATCCAGGTGTTTGCAGAGTACCTTGTGATCGACCAAGTCGAATGCTGCAGAGAGATCAAGTAGGAGCAGGAGTGCTGTTCCTCCTCCATCCCTCAGCTCGTCGACCTGCGTCTTTAAATCAATTAAGGCGGTTTCTGTTCCATGAAGTGGACGGAAACCAGATTGTCTTGCTCCTAGGAGCTTATACAGGTCAAGGTGTTTTTGTATCTGAATATAGGCAGCTTTGTCCAATATTTTGAGGAGGAATGGCACTGTGGTAATAGGGCGGTAGTTGGTTGGGATAAGTGGGTCTAAGGTCTGTTTTTTGAGAAGTGGGAGCACCCAGGAATGTTTTAAATTGGCTGGGATAGTGCCTGATGTGAAGGAGGCATTGATTAATTTAGAGATAAATGGTGAGAGGTCTCTGGCAGCGTCTTTTATTAACTGTGCTGGGCAGATATCACCCTTGCAGTTAGAAGGTTTGAGTGAGAGAATGATTTTTTCTACTTCTAGTGGGGATGTTTTGGAGAATTGAAATTTGTTGTTTGCCTCTGGTGGGATACTATATGTAGAGGTGTTAGGGTAGTGCTGAAGGTTGAGCATATCTTTTTTTTGTTGTATTTTGGTTTGAAGTGTATTGATTTTATTTGCTAGCGCATTTTGAATATCTGTGCACCAGGTCTTATCCTTGGTAACTAAGTCTGGTATGGCTATTGGTGACTCTAATTCCTTCAGTATGGCGAAGAGTTCTCTCATGCTAGAATTAGAGTTGGTGATACGTTCATCATAGGAGTTCTTTTTGGCAAGGTTCACTTCTTTTTTGAAGTGAGAGGAGATGGAGGATAGTTTTGCTTTATTTTCGATAGAGGGACATAGTCTCCAGGAGTTTTCACTTTTTCTTTTTAGGAGTCGTAAATCTCTCAATTGGGGAGTGAACCATTTGTTAAGGTGCGCTTTGGGTTTGCTTTTTCTAAGTTTGAGCGGGGCGATTTTGTCCAGTGTGTTGAGCATAATTTTGTTATATTCTTCAACTAGAGTACTAGGGTCTAGATTGTCCGATAGAGCGTTTAACGTGGGTAGGATGGCAGGGATGACTTTTTCCGCTGTAATACTCTTTTTGTTTCTGGTTAGACAAGGCGGGGCTAGCAATGGGACCGTCGGAGAGGGTCTGGCTGTAGATAGGTTAAAGTGTCCGGCCTACACACCTGATGACTGCAGGTTTGATCCCTGAGGTTTCTTTAATTCATACATTCAAAGAGGACATCCAACGTTTCCTTTTTAGCTGGGGGGGACTGAGTCCACCATCTGAATAAAGTGGGTGGACTCCGCCCCTTCCCCCCGTGTACCCGCGACTTGAGCCCTGCTGCAAGTTTGCCTGCAAGCAGAAACTATTGTGGAAGGAAGTGATGATAGCGGAGAGTTGAGATGTGAGGAGCGACACACAGTCTGTGGGTTTTGTTTGGTTATTTAACCACCCATTGGCTGTCCAGGGTCACGCTAGCCCCTGTGGTCCCTAACACCCGCTACCGGACCCTCCCTGCACAAAACACACCCCCCAGGAACTTTTTATGCTAGCTTTGTGCTTTCAGAATTGCTTTCTGAAAAAAAATGATATTTTTGCAGCTATAAACGCTCTTTTGGTGTAACAGAAACGTATTAACCAAGTGTACCATAAGCCACTTGACTTATACCTATTGTGTGTGTTCTTGGGTCAGCTAAAAACAAGCATTGGCGAAGTCACCCATTTTGGCTCTTGTATTGGCATTTCAGAGGCATTTGGGCGCTACTTGCATAATAATCCCAGATACTAAGACCATTTGCCAGCTGTTACCATCTTATAGCCAGGCAGTACTATTGTGGCAGTGCCTGGAAAATGCAGATACCATGCCTACACAAAAGCCAAAACTGTTGGCTTTGCCAGTGCTTGTTTTGTAAAAGTCCCATTGACTTAACAGGGTTGTCCAACTCCAGTCCTCGAGGGCCGGAATCCTGACAGGTTTTCTGGATATCCCTCATTAATTTTCATGAGAACAAAATGTGCATACATTGAGAATCATTGAATGCAAATATATCTCATAAATATTACGAGGCCTGGAGGTGGGCAAGCCTGGCAGCATGTAGATACGATGAGTGTTAAATAAATATCACCTATGCAGAAACAAGCTGCATATGTTTAATTATCGGGTGTTGGCTTGCCCAAATTTCAAGCAAGAGCACCTGAACGGGGCCATTACCAAATTGGGGGAAAAACAACATAAACACTCATTGGTGGACACCAATATAACAGTACACCCTTGAATGGTGCTGACTTGTCAGATGGTCACCATGGGGGTCACAATGAGTTACCAAGGCTAAGCATTAGCGTATGGCTACCTAGCAGTCTATGGGTCAAAGTAGCTCTGTGTGTGCGCTGCTTTCACGTTTCACCATAATATACCACACACACACACACCAGAGGGGTAGACAGGGTAGGGCCTAAGAAGGCAATGCCCACCCAATACGTCTAAATGCCCACTCCGCAGCGCTGTGTCCATGCCACAGATATGCACTTTGTTGTAAAGTGTCTTTTGCTCTTGAGTGGAATTTTACCTCGTAGAATTCCACTCTTTCTCTGATGTCATGTTTACTTCTGTTCTGAGGGGAGATTCTATGAAGAGCCGTTAGAAGCTGGAGTGAAGAGGTGCTGTGTAGGCTGAGTACTGCTGGCTCAGGCTGGTTACCAATAAAGGACCTTCACTCACCTGCAGTGTATGCTTCCTTATTACACTGGCGACGAGAGTAACCAGCCTCTGACCCACATTGCCTTTGCAGTCGCCAGCAGTTGCCTACATTCCTCTTTTTGCCCTTGGGAGAGTGCCTGCTTCTGAGGAGGAGCGGGGGGCTGTGTGGAGGAGAACCCTCCCACCGATGCTGTCCGCGTCGAGTGACTCGTCCGGAATCAGCTGGGAGGAGCAGCATTTCCCAGCCCCTGCCTTCACAGTTCGTCCGTGGGCTGCGGCGCCTGGTTGTCCCGTGGAAGGGAGGCCCTCCGCGCACGTCGGCACCAGGACAGCTGACGTGCCTCCAGCCTGTGCTCCCCAGCCGGGGTTGAGCGCGGTGCCTCCCTGACAGCAGGTGAGAGGCGAAGGGATCCCTGTTTTCCGGAGCGTGTCCGCCCTGCGCGGCGAGCGGGGCTGGGGGCCAGGGCGAGTGCACTGTTCTGCTCCCTGTGTCTGCCGCCCCCGTCCCCTTAGCGGATGTCGACGCCGGCTGGAGGAGGGCGGGACTAAACGAAAGGCACCTCCTTCTGCTTCCTGCCTTAGGGGCGTTCCCTCCAGCCGTTCAGAGGGAGAATTAACCCTGTGTGGATCTTCCAAGTATTTCGTGACTGTATCCTGGCCACATCTCTCTTTGCTCAAAGCACTTTGTATTGTACAGTGACACTCCAGTATTGATTGCCTTGCCAGGCACACGAGGAGGTTGCACAGTGGATACTAATTCATTACAAAGTTGCACAGTGGGTATTGGTTCATTACAGGCCTGTTTGACCCCCCCTTCTCAACATGCAGCACAATAATGCACGTCTGCCACCTGCATTCTTGGCCAGTCCTGGTGAGCCGCCTATTGTGTGGGACTTGTGGGTGGACACCTTCAAAGTGTACCTCAGAGCCGCGGGTGGTGCAAAATTCACGGATGATGAGAAGGAGGCGGCGTTATTCAATTGTTTGGGAACTGAGGGCCTCGGGGTATTCAGGCACCTACCCGGCCCCAATGTGCACGCAACCCTCGCTGCCCAGGCAGAAGGGGGTGAGGGTGGTGATGTTGTACCAGCAGTGGTGTTTGCTTATGAGACAGCTTTGGGCAAGTTGGAAGCGCGATTTGGCAAGAGGGCCAACGTTGTTCTTGAGAGGTACCATTTCTTCTCGAGGGCTCAAGGCTCCTGTGAGGCTATAGATGCTTATGTGACTGCCCTACGCACTTTGATTGAAACATGCAAGTTCACTGGTACCGTCGATGAGTACATCCGTGACCAAGTAATGATGCGCACGTGTGATGTACGTGGAGACTATGACTATGGATTGAAAAAGACCCACCCCTAGAAAAAGTCATAGAGATTGCTCGTGCAATTGAAGAATCTAGGAAGAGTGTGAGAGAAATGGCTGATAAAGGGGAAGCTGTGCTTGCTGTGATCCACCGTAGGACTGTTGAGGCCAAAGTGAGGAACAAGGACGGCAGAGCAGGGCCCGCATCGAAGGAACAGTGCAGGCGATGTGGTTGGCAAGGTCATGCAGCGGGTGCAAAGGAATGTCCTGCTATCAATGTGGACTGTAGGAAATACAAAGCCGAGGGACATTATGCCCGCATGTGCAGGGGTGTTGCCTCCACTATGGAGTCCGTGAAAATGGTGGACGTGAATGATGATGATGATGATGATGTGACGATAGTGGGGTACATGGGTTGTTCTGACAGGGGTGAAGGAGGTGTGCCTGAAGGGACATTGTTGAGTGTGTGGAGCTGCAAGAAGAGAGCCTGGGCAACGCTCATGGCCAATGGCGTTCCGTTAGAGATGATGGTGGACACAGGTTCTCCATACACTATGATATCCCCTGAACTATTTGAGTCCAAGTTCCACAAGAAGGTGTCTGAACTCTTCTCTTCTGATATAAACCTGTGTGCCTAGGGGCGAGTGCCCATCAAAGTTTTAGGGTTTGAATGGGTTGACATAGGGTTTGAAGGCAGAATGACTAGGGGTAAGTTGTATGTGGCTCACAAAGTGACCCTGTAGTGGGTTGGGATGAACAAGCTGCCCTGGTGCTGCAAATTAGACCTGGGAAACCTGTTCCTGTGATGAGTGTATGTGAAGGGAATGACTGTGCCATGTTGCCTGTGGGAATCACAGCAGAAGTTTTGGAGTGCAAGTTTCCCTCTGTTTTTACTTCAAAGTTGGGCAAATTGAAGGGTTTTGCACACAAGATAGTTCTCAAGAAAGGTTCAGTGCCTGTTGTACACAAAGTCAGAAGAGTTACGATCATGGCTCGTGATGCCTTAAAGGAAGAGTTGCACAGACTCAAGGAGTCTGGGGTCATA
Source organism: Ambystoma mexicanum (assembly GCF_040938575.1). Lineage (NCBI taxonomy): Eukaryota > Metazoa > Chordata > Amphibia > Caudata > Ambystomatidae > Ambystoma > Ambystoma mexicanum. The sequence goes on along the minus strand of NC_090927.1, from coordinate 684,234,288 downwards.
GAGGAAGTAGAGTGTTCAGAATGTTTGGCCCCGGTAGTATTGGCACGCAAGGGTGATGGAGGAATGAGGATGTGCATAGTTCTCAGAGATCTAAATTCAAGCATTTGGGTTGACAGGCACCCCCTGCCCAACATCAATGAGATGCTTTCCCGGGTATCTGGGGCTTCCTGCTTTTCTACTTTTGATATTTCCTCTGCATATCATCAGATAGATCTGCATGTGGAATCCCGCCCGCTTACATCATTTGTCACCCCTTTTGGCGGCTTCCGTCTTTGTAGGATGCCCTTCGGCTTGGCCTTCGCAGCTGCGGTTTTCCAGGGGACAATGCAGAAACTTTTTGGGGGCATTCGGGGGGTGGAATGTTTCCAGGATGACATTTTAGTATGGGGTAAGTCGCAAGCTGAACATGATGTTAGGGTTCTTGAGGTGATGTGTGTCTTGAGGGATTGTGGTCTCACTCTCAAACTTAGCAAGTGCAAGGTGGGTGTTCCCAGTGTGACTTATTTGGGACATTCGTTAGATGCCCAGGGTATTCATCCTAGGGCAGAGTTGGTAAAAGCGTTGAAGGATGCTCCGGCCCCAGTAAACAAAGATCATTTGAGATCCTTCATGGGTCTCGCAGAGTACTACAGTAGATTTGTCCCTTCGTATGCCGACAAGACTGTTGGTATGAGGTCGTTGCTGAGGAAGGGTGTGTATTTTGCATGGTCAGACCAGTGCCAAATGGAATTTCTCAGGTTGAAGGAGGAGATTTAGCAAGCCCCGTCCTTGGGTTCCTTTTTACCGGCCAGGAAAACTTATCTCACTGTGGACGTGAGTGAGTATGGCATAGGTGCTGTCTTGGAGCTGAGGGTGGAGGGCGAGCTTCGGCCTATCGCCTTTGCATCCAGAGTGCTCAGAGAGGCTGAAGGCAGGTACGTTGTCATAGAGAGAGAAGCTCTGGCTGCTGTGTGGGCCTCTAAATATTTTAGGACCTTCCTGTGGGGAATTGAATACACCTTGCGTACTGACCACAAACCTTTGGTGCACATGTTGACGACTAAAGGGTTGTCCCATGCGTCTTCAAGGATCATGAGGTGGATGGCTGATATGGCGGAGTTCAATTTCAGGGTTCAATATGTCCCAGGAGCGAGGAACGCGGTAGCGGATTGCCTGTCGCGGTTTCCGAGGACTGATTATGTTGATGTAGTCCAGGATGTAGTGGGGGATGATTGCACCTTGGTTGCGAGTGTGGTGCCCGCTGTCTCGGAGTTGGAATGGGGTGCAGAATTTACAGCTGACCCTGAATTGATGGAAATAAAGACTGCACTCAGCAGTGGGGTTGTTGGTACTGCGTTGTCTAAATTGTATGGTCATGTGTGGGAGGAATTTTCTCTAGGTCCATGGGGTGTGGCCAGAGGTCTGAGGTTGGTTCCTCCTTGTTCCCTTAGGGGGAAGCTCATCGATTTGGCCCACGAGGGGCATGTATGAAGGTCCATGACCAAGAGGAGGCTCAGAGAAGAGTATTGGTGGCCCCGGATGGACGCTGATGTGGAGGATGTGGTGAAGGATTGTGCGGCCTGTTCCACCAGTGACAAGAGCAAAGTTCCAACTCCCCAACCCATTTATCCTGTGAAAGTGCCCCAATAAAGTGTGGTCAAAGGTGGCGCTTGACATAATGGGCCCAATAGATTCATTGGGGGGGTCTAAGATTTATTGTGGTTTTGGTGGATTACATGTCCCGATGGGTTGAGGCCACAACCTTAGCTACACTTACTGCCCAGAAAGTGGTGGAGTTCCTCTCTGCGGTGTTTGACAGGGAGGTGTGCCTGTGGGGTTGGTGACCGATAATGGTGCTCAGTTTGTGTCGGAGTACATGCAGAAGTTTTTGCGTGATCTTGGTATACGTCATCATAGGGTTGCGTTATATAACCCACAGACTAATGGTCTGGTAGAACGCATGAATCGGTGCGGTTCAGTTGGCTCTTGCCAATGGTCTTCCCTGGGGGAGAGTAGTATCAGAGTCACTTTAAGCATACAGACTTACTCCTTCCGTTTACACTGGTCATTCTCCTTTCGAGTTGATGCGAGGGAGGAAACCTGGCTCCAAATTGAGAATCCCTGCCCTGGGTGGTGGAGTTCAATCACAAGTGGATATGCAAGAAGTCTTAGATCGAGTACGGTGCAGGCAACAGAGTTTCCTGCAGGAACAACTGCCCCGCAGGAAGCCCTTGCCGGTCAAGATAGGTGATTGAGTCCAGATCAAGAATCCCAGGTTTGCAGCGAAGGGACTCAGCAAGTATATGTAACCACATTTAGTTGTCAAGTGTGGTCGTGGTTACGTCAAACTTGATGATGGCTCCAGATGGAGTATCAGGCGTGTGGTTGTGGTAGACAAGGTCAAAATGGATTCTGCTGGTGGTGCGTGGGGGGAGCCTGATTGCGCTGCAGGCGATGCTGGGGCGATGGTTGAGTGTCCCTTGCCATGCCCTTCTACTTAAGGGGAGGCTGCTGATAAGGTGCCTTCTATGCCAGCCCCTTCTTACAATTGTGAAACTGCTCCTGTTCCGGTGCGTGAATGTGATGAGGAGGCATCCTCCCTTACTGGGCCGTCTGTCTCTGTCCAGAGTAATACTCATCCTTTTAGGGTGAGGAAGGTTCCTGCTAAGTACATTGATTATGTTTTGGGTGCCATAGTTCGTTAGCACTTGTTCTTGTTCGTATTTTTGTCCCTCCTTGAGCTGCATTTAGGCCTTATGTATGTGTTGTGGTGAGTGTGTGTGTTTGCCTGTTGGGTGTGTTGCGGTAGTGTGTGTAGCTGTGTGTGTGTGCAGTTGTTTTGCCGTCAGTTGTGGGTAAAGGGGGGAGAAGTGTTGTAAAGTGTCTTTTGCTCTTGAGTGGAATTCTACCTTGTAGATGTCATGTTTACTTCTGTTCTGAGGGGAGAGTCTATGAAGAGCCGTTAGAAGCTGGAGTAAAGAGGTGCTGTGTAGGCTGAGTACTGCTGGCTCAGGCTGGTTACCAATAAAGGACCTTCACTCACCTGCAGTGTATGCTTCCTTATTACATACTTCAACAATCCCTGACGCCACAACGTCTCAACAGGGGCGAGGAGTACGTGGGTGCTCCGGGGCCCGGTCCCACCCCCTCCAACTCCCAGGAAAGGCCAATTGCGTGAATGTACCTATACGTTACAATGGGACTTTTTTTGTTGCTGCCGCCCGTCGCTGTGAAAACCAAAATTCATCACCCCTGCGTCCCAACACAAATGCGGGCTTCACAAAGCTGGCTGTTACAAGCCTGTGCATGATTACACAGCAGGGGTCAAATAGCTATAGATGCCAAAGGTCCGGGTATAGTCCTGACGCACAGCAGTGTTTCTCCTGCACAATTAGAACGCATTCAGTGTGCTCCCACAGATCTGAGGGATTAATGCTTCCGCACAGAAGGCCTGTGCAGGGGACCAGGTTAATGCTTGATGTCGCTTAGTTCCAACAATGTCGCTAGAATATTAGCAACTAAGTCTTCTGCGAGGTGTGGAGCCTGGATTAGGTGTTTACAATGGGATTTAAGAAGGTTTTGGGCAGTTTCTATGCACTTCTCATAGGATACAGTAGGTACCAAGGAGACGGGTTTGTGGCACCGGAAACGGTTTGCAATCCAGTTACTGAACAGAGACCCGCATTCATGCAGTACCCCTCGCCCCCCACCACCCTGGTGCTGAGGTGCTGCGCAGGAGAAAGAAGCATTAGAAGGGGGGTGCTGGAGAGCCGCGGAAGTGCTTAACCAAGAAACATATTTTTGTTAAAAAAAATGGATTTGCAAGCTGTTCACACTTTTATTTTTTTATTTTTAAATGTAACAAGGACAGACACATCTTCTTTGCAAAGGAGACTAGCAATAGCAAATAGTAAAAAAAAAAGTGTATGAAAGTCTACGAGCATCTATTCTCCATACACCGTCAAAGTGCGTCTGCATTATGGGAACAGCATGCACAGTTTTTATTGGGTCACGCACGGTGGTGGGGGCTCCTGCACAGTGCAGAGAGGAAATGTCCCCTTTGCTCTGGCAATTCGTAGGTGTGGCTGTAAGGTGGTGCTGTAAGTACTGGCTATGAGCCAAAGCTATTGTCTGTCACAGGAAGTGGACAGAGGAGAGAGATGGGATACGAGGAGGGACACACTGACTGTGGGTGTTATCTTCTTTTACCCACCTATTGACCACCCCTGGCCATGCTTTTCCTTATGACCATTCCCAAACTACCTGACTCTTCCCAGTACACCTTCTGGGATCTCTTTCACCGAGCTATGTGCTTTACACTCAATATTCTAAATGGTAATGGCTTAATTGCACTATAAACAAGTGTGGTGCACAACGGTGTAATACAAATGTCTTAAATAAGTTTGCTTTCGGCTCCTTTATTTATAAGCAGTATGTGTGCTCTTGCAAACGTTCCTGGCACTGAAATCATGTCAAAAACAAGCATTGGAAAGGACAACGGTTTTGGCTCTTGTATAGGCATTAGCTACACTTTGTCGATGGCACTGCCATAATGTGCCCAGCTACTACCACCATCTGCCAGATGTTTCCATGTGATGGCCAGGAAAGTACCTTTATGGCAGTGCATGGTAAATGTTGATTCCATGCCTACACAAAAGCCAGAACTGTTGGCTTCAGAGGCGTTGCTAGAGGGGCGCTAAGGGGGCTATAGCCCCTGGTCTTTTGGTTGTAGCCCCGGATAGAATCTCATGAGAAACAGCCAAAAGGCTGGCTAGCCCCCAGTCCTGACAGCTCTGACATCAGCGTAGCCCCGCGTCTTTTCCAGACCTAGCAACACCCCTGGTTGGCTTTGCCAATGCTTGCTTGTGTTTGGATTTGCGTTGCCCACAAAATGATACAGTCACAAGATGGCGGAGGTGAAGGAGAGGTCAGGAGTGGTAGCCGGCGCCTCTGAGAAAAGGGATGCGGAGGAGGCTGTGCGTGTGGCCTGTGGAAGCACAAGAGACAGCTCCTTTTATCAGAAGGGTTTGACGTTGGGCTGGTGTTATAATGTATTCTTGTCTTATGTCACTGGCCTGGAGTGCTTGATGTTAGAATGTTGATGCATGAATGCAGCTCAGGAGAATGTTGGGTGCATCTGTGAGTGAATGTTCTGTGTGTGTCAGTTGGGGGCCTGAGCTGGAGTGTCAAGGATGGCCGGTGGGTTTTCTGCTCTACAGTTATGTCTTGTCTCCTGTCTACTGTAAATACCCTCAAGAGAAACTGGATGATGTACATTTGTAATTATGTAAATAAAGCTACCTGGATGAACCCAATGACTCCACAGCAGGCCTGTGTCTCGAGTCCAGCTTTACTACATCAAACAGACTTTATAACAGCTGGTTTTACAGACGGGCCAACTGGGCACACGCCAGGGGTGCTGTGTCCCGGCGGGGGCCTGGAGATGCCTACACTTTCTCCAAGCTTTCGTTCTTTCACTTGCTGTTTTGTTTCAGCAGCTAATGCAACTCTCACTGGGCCCTCTTGCTCAGCCATTTTCACCTCTTCATCAGCGCCCATTTCAGGATGTAAAATGAAGTGGCAAATTCCTTAAACTGTGTGCAGCTGTAAAACCTGGGAGCAGGTGTTTGGCATAAGTGGCCTTATTGTCCTTTTAGTAGCGGTTCATCAACTCCGTTGGCATGTTGAAGTGTGCTTTTTCCCCAAGATTGTCAACTTCTCAAGCATTCACTTCATGTTCTGTTCCTCGCCTTTGACATTATACTGTAGCGAACAAAACGGGGCATTTTTAATCTTTTAATCCGCCTACCTTGCTGCATTATATTTTGACAATATGCATTCTCCGTTGGGCACATTTCGCCTTTCAAAGTGAGTCGCATTGGCTTTGCTTAACATGTTACAATGAATATTTCACATATTTTGTCAGGTTAATTTGCCATGTAATGTGTAGCTTTGTAATCCATTGTGATGGAATAAAGTGCTAGTTTAGATGTTCAAAGGAAAATGGGACTGCGTAAAAAGCACACTATGGTGTAAAATGAGCCATGGGGTTGGAGGATATGTATCGAACAGCCAAATTGCGAAATGGGACGCACAAGCCCAAATCATACCCTCCCCCACTGGACCAAATTATGCTACCCCGGGCACATCTCCACTGTATCTTGTTCCCTTTGCTGCAAAACTGTGACAACCTAGATGCAAACAGCCTTATTCACGCATGGGTTCATTTAACATTCAAACCTTTGGGTGTCCCCAGTAGCAGGTCACCTTTGCAAGCCGAGTTAAATGCCCATTACCACGGATTATTATATCCCCGTAGTGTCTGCGGCCTCTAGAGCCATTAGCACCTGGCTGGCCTTCGCACTGAAAATCCAAAATGGATGCACGTTTCTACTTTCACTTGCCACGTGATCGCGGCGCAAAAGATAAAAAGGAGGGTCAAATCAGCAAACGTATGTTTTTGTGGAAGTCAGCGCAGGGAGGCACAGCAGATACATCATAGTTTTCCAGGTTACTCTAATGTGCTGCAGAGATGTGTGGGGCTGTGGGACTGTCTTGGCGATGGCCGAGCCTGGTGGGGGCAGTCTGATTTCCTCTATGCACTGTGCTCCAGCAGCTGGAACATGGATTCACAACCCACACCCTTCTGTGAAAATGAGATGCCACCTGTCGCTCTTCTGGCCGCCCTATCATTGCCCCAGTGACTGCGTGCAGGCCCCTGCTCTGCCAGCACCCTGTGCGCGATTTTAGGGCGCCCACCAACCCGCCCCTAGACTACAAACAAATACCAGAAGGTATTTGCTGCATTTGTAAAAAAACCAACCTTGCCAAAAACGTTTGTTTCCTGGACTAACCTGCTACTGGCACTGCAAGGGTTTAGAAACTCTTGCCAGCTCGTTGCTACTTCCTGGAGGAGGAGGGGCCCACCGTTGGTCACGTGAGCTGTCACGTGACATCATCTTACCTACAAAACCAGCCCCAGCCACCCTTGTGGCGTTAAGCCCGACTGCGGAGTAAAGGGCACTGCATTTTATATGTAAAGAACTGTTTTGCTGCTGTTTGGCTCAGGTGGCTCAAAAGAAGGTAAATCGTACAGCTCACTAGTTATTAATTGAACTGTGGGGAGGAGAGACGGACTAAGGCTGCTCCTCAAGCCATCGGGCGTTCCCAAGGCGATACAATCAAAGTTGATATATTTGCAAGTTAGGAGAATTGTTATTTATCATAGGATTTTATTATCATTTATTCTGATATACACCGTAATTGTTTATCTTTAAGTTTTTACTCTTGCATAGCAGAACACCATGGTTATGGTGAAAAATACTTTGAAAACAGGCATGCCGAACTTGGTTCCGGGCCCTCTTACTGCTGTCTCTCGCCCTTCTTTAAAACAGTCCATTTTGCCATTTGTTACCCCTACCTCTCCCAATTTTCAAAGTCAAGTAATGTGTGCTGCTACTGTCCGCTCTCAAACAATCTGTGAAAGATCAACGGATAGAACGTTGTCTCCCCTTGTTGTACCTATGGTAATTACAACAGAAATTGGCATTGCGTCTTCACAAGCCACCAGTGTCACAGAGACCTTACTCTCAGCAATACCCCAATCTGCACAGCAAACATATATTCCACTTACCTGTTCCATCCCTATCGATCTACCTAGCACCATCTCAACCATGTACCATTCTGCTGAATGCGTTCCGCCTACAAGCAGTCATGCAGAAGTTACAGATACCACATTAGAGTCTGCATGTTTAGCGGGAGACATACATGATACCTTTCATCTCAATTCAAATAAACAGAAATATTGCTCACCTGTTCATAAAACTCAGCCGATAAACAGTGCACAAAACATTGATTTACCTCAGGTACAAGTAACTTCAATATTACCCTTGGCACCCATCCAGTGCTCTGTAGCTGCACAGGTTAATCTACGGCAAGCGCATGAGCAATTACGAATATTGGGAGAGGTGGGCGAAGACATTATGGAATCCATGAATTTATCTCACAATTCAACCTGTCCTAGCACTGATGTACTATATATATGCTCAAATACAGGTGACCTAATCCAATTGCAGGAGGATCAGTCACATATCAATACAGTAGTACCTGCTATCCCTGGCCCCCCTTCACACTCCAATCATTTGAATTCTGTTTCGTCCCCAGTACTAGACAAAACTCATAATCAAACCATTAACGAATCTCCATCTTTCATTCCGCCTACTCCACGGCGTAGTAGATTTCATGAAGAGGGTCGCCCATCAGATTTTTGTATACACAAATCCCAAGATAAATGTTATTCATTTCCCGAGGCCCTGGCGCTTAATAACACACTGACTGCTATGAATACTGCTTTATTAACTATTGCAAAACTATACGAACTGTTAGATCACAACGTTTCATAACAGACCAAACTTATTGAACAATTTTGTGTCAAAACCTCATGTCTTGGGACTGCGACTAGTATTAACAATGAAGAAATACAACCATTAACATCGCCTCCTATTAAATCTAATATAGCAGGGGCTGACAACGTGACGCAAGTCAGTCATTGAAATTGCACAATCACGATCTGTAGCACATGATTTGCCCAACAATTGTAATTCTACTCAATTTCAGCTAGATCTTGAAGAAATTCAGATAGTGTCGATTTAGACCCATCACAGATCCCTAAAGTAACCACTGAAAAGTCAACAAACATATTTGATCTTTTCACGCAACCATCGGCAACTTTACCAAATAAAGTAATAGGAGCTCGTCGTTCAAGAAAAGATTGGAAAAGGATGAAGAGATCAAGTAAAAAAAAAAACCACTGTCCAAAATCCAAAGACACTGCACGTAAATATATCAAAATTCCTACTCGGCTAGAATCCCCTATAAATACACTTCCTGTTGGCGTTCCTGCGGCCAAAATTCCAATAGCGGCCACATACAAACCACTTGATGATCTAGTGACCCTTGCGAAACAGACCATTTTTCCGAACCCTATCCCACTCACTATGTTCCCAACTCCAGTTGCCAATGTCTCTACCGCAATGACTAAACAGTGTGGTCTCATTGGCACCGCCGTATCTATACCTATAACATCTAATACTAGCTTGCAGCAAGAAACTGAATCTATCATGTCTCAATTGCGAGATGAAATAAGAGCTTCAATTCATGTTTATACTCTCCACTCGCTACCAACTCCCCAAATTATCTTGCCATCTCAAACGGTGGACCAACTGAAGGCATCATCTCTAATTATATGCCCCCCAAAGGACTTGAGTGAGTTACTATCTACTGACTTGGCCTCCAACAAGGCCGAGAATAAGTCTGTTCTGTCCGCCTCAATAGACCGGCCACAGGCGCAAGCAATCTCTGAGGCGGCTTGTAATGGTGTCACCCACATCCAAAATGAATCGAATCCTATATTCACAACCTCGCCACAAGAGGTACAAGACTATATTAAATCATCCATCGACCAATATATGAACGAACTTAAATCCTGTGTTAGAGACCATAGAATTCCCTTAGTGACTAATTTGCCCAAAATGTGCATTGCACCACAAGAATTTAACATTACAAACAAACAACAGGTCCACCAACAAAATCTAAATAGGACTAGTGATCCGCAAGCCCGCAAAGGAATAACAAACTTGCAAGATTTGCGCGTTCCAGGTAAACTGCGACTTCACTCCCTTAATTTAAAGTGTCGCGCATCACCATTTCCCAACTATGTTCTCAACAGGACAAGTATTTTGAATATTTGTTCTGATGTACCACAACTGAAAGAACTCTCTACCACTGACATCGATTTGGTGGAATTCACAAATTTAGACGACCTAGCGGAAGTTAGAATACATGTCCGCTCAGGTCTGGTGTTTGATTTACTTTGGCAAGCAAGGATGGTCTTCTTTGATATGGGTTTTATTTTGTCTCAGGAATCCAAACCGAGTGCTCATAAAATTGAGAAATCACAAATTCCCATCTATCAGTCCCGACAAAATGATGCAACTAAAACTATGGCCCTCATTAGGACCCAGGCGTTAAGGGGTTTACGGCGCCGTAAACGGCGCCGACCCTTAACGCCTGATTCCAAGGTCCCTTTGCGGGATGGTGATTTTAACGCCTGCTTTTTGCAGGCGTTAAAACCCATGCCGCAAAGGGACCTTGGTGCTAATTACGCCACCGTAATTTACGGTGGCGTAATTAGCGCCTTTCCCCATTCCCATTATGCCCTATGGGGCAAAAATGGGAATGGGGAAGGGTAAAATGGGAAATGGGGATTTACTGCCCCACTCACCTTGGAATGGGGCAGTAAATCCGCCATCCACCATGGTGTAAACATAGTTTACACCATGGTGGTAAGGGTACGACCCAGGCGGTAACTTACCGCCTGGGTTGTAATGAGGCCCTATATCTTTTTCCCAAGACTCAAGAATCTCAAGCGCACAAGACCGCGGTACACATTCATAACTAGAAAATAACATAGGCACAATCATCCTTCTTTGCTGGAACACTAGAGGCCATGCTCATTTTATTAATTCAATAGATGGCAATATGAACCAATACGACCTGCTGATTCTACAAGAAACATGGCTTACAGAGACCCCATGCTGGGCCTCACATGCAATTGTTTCAACATCTGCAACTAAGAAGTTAATGGGGCGCCCTTCTGGTGGTCTACTTATAGCCATTAAGCATGATTGCGGTTTTAGCATTACACAATATCCCTCTCCATCTCCCTACTTTCAGAGCGTGAAATTGAATCGAGGTGAGTTGAATTTAGCCATTGTAAACATATATTGGAGTAGACAAAACTTATCTGTCGATTCCTTTTTTACCTGTCTATCTGCTCATCTTGATATTATAGCTGCCGATGCTAGCATTACATGTTCCATCATTCTCGGTGATTTAAATTTACACATCCTGCCATTTGATAATAACAAATATATGCCTGAAGAAATAATGTGGTCTAACATCATGCAAGAAAGAGGATTTATCATGGTTAATAACTCTGTGCCTGGTGATGTACCTGGCTGCTCGACTTGGGCGTATTTATCGCGACAGGCAACTCTAGACTACATTTATATCAGCAAAAATTATTTCCCCCAGATTGAATCTCTACATGTAGTACCCTCTCCTGCCAGCGATCACCATAAACTTATCATGCTGCTCAAAGTACCATCTGGTCAGCGTCCTGTCTATAAATCCACCCATTTATCCTCTTTATACGTGAATAATAGTGGTTCTCGCTTACAATGGCACCCTGAGAAATTAGTCCACTACAATCGTGCATTGATTAGTTGTTTCAATTCCCCAACTGATAATTCCCCCAAGTCCTATGTTAGCATGATGCAGCTCTTTAAGCAGACCAAATTGCCAGATCATACTATCAGATATAAGCATCAACACACATATAACTCAGTTCTTCAGCAAAAAAAACTAAACTAAGACAAGACATACGCAATCTAAAGTTTGAACCCCTGGCCAATAGATCTGCGCTTAAAAGACATAGATGCTGGTTAAAAAGTGAGAGAGCCCTCCACTATCAAAAGAACGGAGAAGAAATGTTGAAACAGATACTCACCAAATCAACTAGTGGTGTCTGGAATTGTTTGAACATTGCCACCTTTAAATCGCAAGCAGCTATACTTACATCTGCTGTAACCAATGATAAATGGCATGACCACTTTAATACCTTGTACCAATCTCCGTTCCCAGACTTTAATCTGAGTTCTCTGAATATGGTAACATCACATGCCTTCCCACTTGTATTTGCAGATATTCTTCTATGCATTAAAAATCTAAGTCGATCTAGAGCCATTGGCCCAGATGGCTTGCACAATGGCATGCTTAAGGATCACCCCTACGAGTGGTCCTCCATATTCATCACAATTTTCTCTCACATTTTTGCAAAGGGCAGTATACCGGATTCATGGAAACGTTCTATCATAGTCCCCATTTTCAAGAAGGGCAATAGAGCAGACCCTTCAGCATACCGCCCTATTGCCCTCCTTGATTGTCCGGGTAAAATTTTTGCCCGCCTGGTATTGAAACAATTGAATATATGGTTGGATGTGTGCAAGTTGCGTGATCCATTTCAGACCGGATTTTTGCCAGGTTTAGGCACATCTTTCAATGTCATTACTCTGAACTCAATCATCCACCAAGCTCGCCAGCGAAAACAGGCATTATACATGGCGTTTATAGACTTTCGTATGGCCTTTGATGTCGTACCTCATGAAATATTATTCAAAAAACTTATGGACAGAGGTTGCCCCTGGCACGTCTTGAAGTGGATCATTCAACTACACAGTGGTACATCTATACAAATTAGATTGAACCACGAAGGCTTACTATCTGAGCCAATAATTACTGCACGTGGTTTAAAGCAAGGCTGTCTATTGGCATCGGCGATATTTAATTTCTTTATCTCGGACATAAGAGAGGACTTCGAAACTGCTATTACAGATTCGCCAAAAATCAACAACACCCACGTCAAACATCTTCTATATGCAGTTGACATGGTGCTTCTTTCAAAGACTGCGAATGGTCTTCGCATCCTATTGCAAATCTTAGATAAATATATAGCAGCAAATTGTCTAACTGTTAATATATCTAAAACTAAAGTCATACAATTTGGAACATCTAGACAACGTTGCACCAAACAACAATGGCCCCTTCAACTAACAACTGTAAGCATAGTGCCATCTTACATCTATTTAGGCACCCTTGTCACGCACAACTGCAGCTCAAATCCTGATGAATTGAGAATTAAGCAAAAAGTACTGACAGCGGTGTCCCAGGCACGTTTAATTAAAATTAAATACTGCACATTTTCAATAAGTCCCATTATAACTTATTATAAGCAAAAATTTGTTCCAGTCATAATGTATGGTACGGAAGCTGCCCTAAAAACATCATACCATCATTGGTCGCTACTTGAGGGTTGCTATTGGAAACGAGTGCTAGGTCTCCCGTTATCTCAGCCAATATGTATCGTAAGGCACGAATTGGGATTGTTGTCCCTATATGCCATGCACAAGTGGAAAATGTGTACTTTCTACAGAAAATGCCTGATGGCTGAGAAAAAAATGGCCTCATTAACATCATTGCAAGGTATCTTTTAACCTCAAAAGATATATTTCCTCTTACTTGGCGAATGCAGGCGCAGGAAATCATTACCAATGCAGGCATTTCTACATCTCTTCTGATAGCCAATCCAAACAAAGCCAAGGTGCGCTTATGGCAGTTTGATTGGATACAAACCAGAAGAGCGTGTAATCAATACCGCTCTTTTGCCAATAACCCCTTTAACGTTAAATGTTATGGATCTACTGAAAAATATTTGATGATTTTTCCTGATTCTCGACTGCGAAATGATTTTCTGCGCTTTCGCTTAAATTTATGGCCGACTCACGAAATACTGCATAATCGTAAATTAATAACTGATGACGAGCTTCCATGTAGGTTCTGTGGAGTAGCCATTGAATCCATGAAACATTTATGTGCAGAATGCCCATTACTCCTTAAGCAGAGACTTTTGCATTTTAAACCTCTATTACAAGATTATGTCATAACAACAACTGAAAAATTGTGGGAGCTATTGTTTCATTCCAATACTCAGTTAATCAAATACGCTATTTTGAATTATCTTTACAGCTTAAAACTCGAAGACAAGAGATCAAATCATAGCAAATTGTGAACATATATAGCGAACTACTAATGAGATTCTCGTTAATGGTTTGGTAACTTTTGTGATTTCATGTTAACAATCGTGAATGATATGATTTCTTCCTAAAAATGTCATCAACTATTGCATTTCCTATTGTTATTAATATCCTTGTGAATATTCTGAAATTCTTGTAAGTTATTGTTACAATTTCTCAATTATTCCTTCATCTTAATATTTTGTATTTTGCTAATTGTTTTAAAAGTATTATCTATGATATTTGTTGAAAAATCAAGTTTCTTGATTAAAACAACTTAATAATAAAAAAATAAAAAAACAAAAAAAAATACCAGAAGGCAAAGGCGTGGCGTGGTTCTTGAATAGGCGCTGGCGCAGCGCCTCTGTCACTCACTGTCACTTACTAATACAAAGTAATTGAGTGACACTTTACATCTGGGCGCTGCAGATAAAGGGCGCCGCTAGCGCACACAATGTAAAGTGTAATGTAATTTACATTGTGTGAGCTGGTGGCGGCTTTTATCTGCACTGCACCACTTGATTGCCCCTCTGCAGTCACTGCTCTCTGGCCCCAAGTTTTCTCTAGGACTCAGCAGAACAAACACCTTTTTCAATTTCACTTTCAAAAGGAGTGGGGTCAGCCAAGGTGTTTGAGGTTGTCAGCAGTGGACCCGTGGCACAGCACAAAACCCAGGTGGAGAGTGGAAAGTCCATCGTGAGTTTTCATGAACTTTTCTACTACAGCTGACCATCAAGATTGGGCGCTCCTTGAACTGACCTTTGAATAGAAAATAGTAGAATAGGGGTTTTGGCACAGGCTGGGTTTTCAGCACTCATGGGATGGCGTTTCCTTTTTCTGCTACACCCGCTGTGCCAGTAACACCCTGGCAGAATGCGGCATGCCCTGACAACAACCATTGCTGCTTATGTTTTTGACAGTGGGGTTATAAGCAACATATGTTTTATAAAACACCTTCTAACACACGCAACATGTCCAAGTGCAATGCCAAATACAGAGAAGTGGTATCCCAGAAAACAAATAAATACATATTAATTACATAACTGATCACACATGCTAAAGAGCGGTGGCAGTTGGTGCAACTAGGCAGCAAGGCTCCAGCCCATCAATCAAGTGGGAGCAGCTCTGCAGCCACTGAACAGGCAGACAAGTAAGTAACCGATTTAAGACAAACACGACCCTACATTGCTTAAGTATGTGACTTTCTCAGAAATCCACGTGGGTAGGGAGCCTGAGTTGCGTATGCCATTAGCATGGGCAGAGCCACTGTTTAGTGGTAGCAGGGTGAAAGGTTAGAATGGCACCTGAATTAGAATGGACACTGCATTTCACCCACTGTGAGGAATTCGACCATCCACACAGGGAGTGTGCGCTCGCCTGGGATTTTGTAATGAAATGAAATGTTGGGAGATCAACCTCCAGAAAATGTGTGAGGCTAATCCGCACACATTTTCCTATGCTCGCCGCACAACAAACACATAGTCACTTGTACTCTGGGGGGACATAGCCTACAGACGCAGTTCTCATGTCATGTTCAGATGGAATGTGACTGCCACAGGTACATCAAAGCATCTTAAGAAGGGGGAAGGCAAAACCTTCCTCTTGCCATGGCCAGCCTTATTAACTGATCAAGCCTCCATGGATCTGCCCTATTCTTTGTCCGCCTTGCTGGTGGCAGCGCATACTGATGAGAAGTTAATTGAAGCAGGCCTGCGAGAGGCCTGATTGCAGGACTGATGAAGGGCAGGATACCTCACACCCTTTTGATATGCATCTGTGTCAATCTGAAGTCAGCTCCCGCCTCTCAGGTTCAAGGGCAGTAAAACCGGACCAAGGATTGGTTCATTAAGGTAGGCTTAGCATGCACCATTCAATGGGGCCCATTTGGCTTTAAAAGATGGTTAAGCCCCTCTTTTGGTAGATCATCCGACGACTTCAAAAGGAGTAAGAAAAAGGACTCACGTGGACCCTGGCTGAAGGTACAGTCTGCATTACAGCTTCCGCCAGTGAAGGAAGGCCAAGCTTTCCAAGAGGGAAGCAAGATCCCTCCCCTAAACATCTCCCAGGGAACACAGGGACCCAGGACCCAGTCAGCACAGAGGGTGCCCTGCTAGTTTCTGCCAGCTAGCGTTCTAGGTGAGAAGTGCTGGAATGTCTGTGAACAAAGGACAAAGCTTTTGCCTGCATACACTCTCCTCAGCTTTCGCCCTTCCGTATTAAAGGACGACACAATCCCAGCAAAGAAGCTAGAAGGAGTGGTATGGCAAGCATCAATCAGTGTCTAGCTTTTAAGGATATTTTCGAGGCAGTTGAGCCCTCGAACAGTGACCGGCTGCACCACTGACTGTGGTCATGCTGCAGTCACTAAAGCTATCCAAGACGGCCCGACCAGCGTTCCAGATCCTCCAACCAGCACAGAGACTATTCTTGACCCCGAGCAACTGTGTAGGCCAGCCTGCAGCTGTCCATCCAGCCTCACTTGCCAAACTGCTTTTTCGCCTGATAAACACAGCTATCTCCTGTCTTGAACTCTGTCGCAGGAGCTGAAAAGCGTCCAGGAACCAACTCGACCATGTTGAGCATCAAGATCCTCCCAAGCACCAGATACATTGTGGTTCTGTCCCCCTGGTCCTTCTCTGAAGTCCCCTTGTGACATTTACGACCCTTTGCTCCCTTGGTGCTGAAGCCAAATAACCTTGAACAGTTAGGACTGGTTGCTTTACCGACTACCCTGCTGTCAGTATCCAGAGTGCATCCCTTTCCGTTTCCTTCGTGAAACTGTCTGTCCTCTGTGTTCCTTTACAGGGTCGGTTGTATTTTGTAGTGTGCTAGAACTGTCTGTTGTGATAATAATAAATTATATATTTTTATATTTTTAGATATTTTTATCCAACCTTGACTGCACAGTCCCTTTTATCATGCGAAAAGCAGCTGACTGAGTGCTCCTCGGCTGGCTTGAACTGTAAGGGCAAACATGGCTTCCCTTTGACAGTTCATACCCCAGCATGTCCAATGGGGATGCAGCCTTGGGTATTGCAGTTCTCAACGTGTGAGGGGATGCTCCTGTGCCTCCCCCGCGCATTGAGACCTTCCGGGACGTACTACAGATGGTGACAGCTCCTGCACGGATGCGCAGGAACCAGGCAGTACCTCTTGGTTCGTGTTTATGATGTGTGGAGCCAGAGGGGTGTTGTGGGACCTGAAGGAGCGGATTCTGGACTGAGGCTGCACGTAAGAAAAACAAATATGTCAATGTGTGTGTGACTGGGAGTGTTTGTGATTTAATGTTTGAAAAATACACCCATTCCCCCAGGACACAAATCAGAGGCCCGCTCACCAGCACGGTCAGCGGGCCTCTGATTTGGGGCTGGGGTAGCCCCCAATCAGGGCCCATTCAGCGTGGTGAGCGGGCCTTTAATTTAAATGAATCAGAGCAAAGGTCTGCTCAATGTGCTGGTGAGCGGTTCCCTACCAAAAATAAGTGCCAGGGCCCAAATATTTTCGAGCATGCCTGTTAAACATTGTGGCGGGTGGCTGCTACGCTCACCTGGCTCCCACAGGGGCGTTGATCGGAACTGGACAGCTGCGGTCTCCACCAACGTGACGCGTAGTGCAAAGATGACAGACTGGACTGGCCCGCCTAATTTCGTCTGCTTGACCCGTAGAAGTATTCTCCTGAAAGTGGAGAAAGGGAATTAGCCACCCGTGGATTTGAGTGGTAACACCCGACTGTTCTTCCCACTAATCCCCTCCGATATCTCCTTTCATAGTCTCACCTGATGTTTATAAAAGATGAGTCTCCATCCTGCGTGGAATGCAGGGGCGCGTAGATAACCAGTTACTTCACTGGTCCGAAGGAATTGGGAGAGTTCCAGACTAATATTGACTCTGAGGTCCCTGGCGAGGAGCCGTAAGTATATAGTTTGTAAGAGTTCAAAATGTCTGATATTCACTCTTGTCCGATTCCTTTTGTCTTGCAGTTTGACCCAAAAGAAGATTGCTTTGTGGCAGCTGGTAGCGTTCAGGTAAGAGTCTGTATTACCCAACACTGTCCGGTAAATGATACCTGTGTTTAATCTGTTTCTTTCCCTCTTATTACAGGTGCGGCGTGAGAAATTATGACGTCTTGATGAATAATCCCTCCGGCGGTAAAATCAGGTAAGTCTATGGTGGTAACAGAGATTGCCTTTGTTTATTTTCTCGGCTCACCTTGCTGTTCTTTTGTCCCCCTTAGGTGCCGGAGTTCGGCAAAGATGAGACGGAGGCTGCGCCGGACCGTGGAGATGAAAAATGCCTCCGGTGGTAAAATCAGGTAAGTCTATGGTGGTAACAGAGATTGCCTTTGTTTATTCTCTCGGCTCACCTTGCTGTTCTTTTGTCCCCCTTAGGTGCCGGAGTTGGGCGAAGATGTGATGGAGACTGCGGCGGATCGAGGAGGTGCTGCGAAGGCTGGTGAGTATAGCGCGGCGCTACAGCGGGTGATGCAATGGGTATCAAATTAACGTCTCTTTCCTTGTTGGAAGGCACGATGGATCCGGAATCAGGTGAGGAACAGAAGTAATGTTCTTGTTGTAACCTTTCCTCCTTCTTCCCCTTTTCTCTAGGAGCTCCAGACTCGAGGCGGGCGTGTCAGAAGGCTGGATGCTGACTTGCAGGCACGGTGAGCGTTACGCTACAGGATGCAAAATAACGCGAACATGTGCTGCTCTTCGGGCGTGGTTTAAATAGCATTCAAAGTAGTCCCAGGTACGAAGTTCCCCCAAGACCACACCCAAGTAAGAAAATAGTCCCTAAAGTAAAGTAGTCCCCTTCAGGCTTCACGTTGGCTTGGATTCTTAGCAGCATGGTCTGCATGAGGTAAGTGTAAGCATATGAGCCTGGCGCCTATGGCGCCAGGTCTGACCGCTTCTATGAGCCTGGTGCCTACGGCGCCAGGACTGTACCCAGATAGGCCCTAGCCGGGGCTGCTGGGCTTTTTCTAAGCATCTGGATGCCTGCTCCCGGGACTGATGGGCCTGGTCCGGATGCCCGCGGGTAGGCATCATGACAGTGGATCCCAGTCCACTGTTGCCACCACCCATGGACTGCTCCACACAGTGTGAGGATATTTGGGGTTAAAGTTGTAACTCTCAGCAGCTCATCAGGGTTGATGGATACACTACCCAAGGCGTATGTGCATTTTACAGCTATAAATGAACCCAAAGCAAAAATAACTCAACATGCTAGTTATGTCTTGAAGTAAAGGAACTATTTAAGTGCTTTTTAAAACACAGCATTTTTAACATGCGGCTCTGATTCTATAAGTGGCAAGTGAAACATGTTGACTATCCACAGAAAAAGAGCAAATGTGCTTCCCTCCTGTACCAAATTGATGAGCAAAGTCAGGAAAAATCAGAACTGAACTAATGAACTTCCCTGCAGCTAAATCCTTCTATGTATGTTTGTACTCATGACAGGCACTGCTCTTGGGCATTGACTGTTTCCCTGTCCCTTGCCCTGTGTTGGTGCTGCTGGCATGGTCAGTGTCCTGATCACGAGCACAGAGGATTGACTCCCACCTTCCAACTCATAGTTCTCCCTGAAAAGTGATAACTAGCATTGTCCTGCACACCTGAATCCTCAGGTTCATGGATGACAATGAGCTGGCCCAGGATGCAGAGGCCCTGGCCATTGCACACTGTCGCTGCTTGATGTTTGACTGCGACGCAGGCTCGTGAAGAACAATGAGACCCAGGATGCAGAGACCCTGACCATTGCAGACGGTCGCTGCTTGATGTTTATCTACGACACAGGCTCATGAATGACAATGAGCTGGCCCAGTATACAGAGACATGGCCATTGCACACTGTCGCTGCTTGATGTTTGACTATGACGCAGGCTCATGAATAACAACAAGCTGGCCCAGGATGCAGAGGCCCTGGCCATTGCACACGGTCGCTGCTTGATGTTTCACTGCAACGCAGGCTCATGAATAACAATGAGCTGGCCCAGGATACAGAGGCCATGCCCATTGCACACTGTCGCTGCTTGATGTTTGACTGCGACGCAGGCTCATGAATAACAGTGAGCTGGCCCAGGATACAGAGGCCATGGCCATTGCACACTGTCGCTGCTTGATGTTTGACTATGACGCAGGCTCATGAATAACAACAAGCTGGCCCAGGATGCAGAGGCCCTGGCCATTGCACACGGTCGCTGCTTGATGTTTCACTGCAACGCAGGCTCATGAATAACAATGAGCTGGCCCAGGATGCAGAGACCCTGGCCATTGTCCACTGCGCTGCTTGATGTTTGACTACGACGCAGGCCCATGAATAACAATGAGCTGTCCCAGGATGCAGAGGCCCTGGCCATTGCACACTGTTGCTGCTTGATGTTTGACTGCGACGCAGGCTCATGAATAACAGTGAGCTGGCCAGGGTGCAGAGGCCCTGGCCATTGCACACTGTCGCTGCTTGATGTTTGACTGTGACGCAGGATCATGAAGAACAATGAGGACCAGGATGCAGAGACCCTGACCATTGCACACTGTCCCTGCTTGATGTTTGACTATGACGCAGTCCCATGAATAACAATGAGCTGTCACAAGATGCAGAGGCCCTGGCCATTGCACACTGTCGCTGCTTGATGTTTGACTGCAACGCAGGCTCATGAATAACAGTGAGCTGGCCCAGGATGCAGAGGCCCTGGCCATTGCACACTGTCACTGCTTGATGTTTGGCTGCGATGCAGGCTCATGAAGAACAATGAGGCACAGGATGCAGAGACCCTGACCATTGCAGACTGTCGGGCTTGATGTTTGACTACGACGCAGGCCCATGAATAACAATGCGCTGGCACAGGATGCAGAGGCCTTGGCCATTGCACACTGTCGCTGCTTGATTTTTGACTGCGACGCAGGCTCAGGAATAACAGTGAGCTGGCCCAGGATGCAGAGGCCTTGGCCATTGCACACTCTCGCTGCTTGATGTTTGACTACGATGCAGGCTCATGAATAACAACGAGCTCTCCCAGGATGCAGAGACCCTGGCCATTGCACACTGTCGCTGCTTGATGTGTGACTACGACGCAGGCTCATGAATAACAATGAGCTCTCCAAGGATGCAGAGACCCTGGCCCTGCTTGATGTGTGACTACGACGCAGGCTCATGAATAACAACGAGCTCTCCCAGGATGCAGAGACCCTGGCCATTGCACACTGTTGCTGCTTGATGTTTGACTACGACGTAGGCTCATGAATAACAATGAGCTGGCCCAGGATGCAGAGGCCCTGGCCATTGCACACTGTCGCTGCTTGATGTTTGACTATGACGCAGGCTCATGAAAAACAATGAGCTGGCCCAGGAAGCAGAGACCCTGGCCATTGCACACAGTAGTTTCACTACGATGACTGACAGTTGAAAAGTTGTCAAAACACCACATCGTAATCAAACGGAGTCTGAGGGAATAAGTGCTAGGAGTCATAAATAAGTGCTGGGGCTGACCACTAGCAAACGCCAACGCAAATTAAAAGCTGTGGGTGTCCAGCCAAAGGATCTAAAACAAAAGGACCGAATGCCTTTTGTTCGACACCAAAAGGACTGAAAAAAAAGGGTCGAATGTTTTTTAATTTATTTATTTATATATATTTTTTGTTTGGTATGCCTAAAACATTTTTTTAAAGAAAACAGGGGCTGGGGGGAGGAGGAATACAAAAAGTAAAGAAAAAAAACCTCGACCCTTTTTTCGGTCCTTTTGGTTTTGAAAAAAGGACATTCAATCCTTTTTTTTCAATCCGTTCACCTACAACCAAAACTGTGCACATGCGTATTCACGCTGTTCCAATTAAAACATTCACCAGCCGTAACAGCAGCTTTAAAATCAGCTAGTACAGAAGCATGGGAACCCATGTAGAGAGTGCTCGCGGACACCCTAACTTACATGTAGCCGTCTGCCTCTTATCAAAATCGGGGCCTAAGTGTTTTATGGAATTACATTTGCCATCGCTATATGTAACTTGATCAGATGTGTGCACGTTGTTTGTAATGAACCATGGGACGCCCTGTAAGTGTGCAAAGATCAAAAACGATCCTATTTCCTTCCGTGATTGGGCTGTCACATAAGCCACCTTTCAGAAACAACGAACGTTAGCCATTGGTGTATACTGCGCCTTCATCCTGTCGTGTAAGTCACTGAAATAGCCAATTAGCAAGCCGTGAACTCTTAACCTCTTTGGGAAACCAGCAAACCATTTAATATAATTAGCAGCGCCTTCAACTAAAAGGCCAGAGAAATAGCAAAACCACGGGCGAGGTCAACGCAGAGGTGACGCACGCACCAAAGAGAAACTGCCACAGACGTTTTCTGTCATTACAGTTGGCTTCTTTCTCACGTAGCAATGTATGTTTGAATAGAATACAATAATGCTGAAATGTAGGGCTTTCCTAGCTCTCTGTAACTCATCCCTCCTTTGGGCAATGCCTGGATCGGGGCACAGTCATCGTTTTGAAGAAGTTTAAGGTCCTCACCGCTGCTCACGTCACAGTCTCAACCACGCCTCCAACCCCGCCACCTGCTCCGAACACTACTTCCAACCCCGCCACCTGTACTGAACACAACCTCCAAACTCACAAACTGCACGGAACACATCCTCTAACCTCATCACCGGAACTGAACACTACCACCAACCTCACCACCTGCTGCGAACACTACTTCCAACTTCACCATCTGTGAAGACTGCCTCCAACCTCACCATCTGCACCGAGCACTGTCTCCAACCCCACCACCTCTACTGAACACTACATGCGGCCTCACCACCTGTTCTGAACACTACCTCCAACTTCACCATCCGCAGTGAACACTATTTCCAACCTCAACACCGGCGAACACTATCAACAACCTCATTACCTGTACTGAACACCCTCCACAACCTCAGCAGCTGCACTGAACACTACCTCCATCCTCACCACCTGTGAAGACGGTCCCCAAACTCACCATCTGCGCCGAGCACTATCTCCAACCCCACCCCCTCTACTGAACACTACCTGCGGCCTCACCACCTGTACTGAAGACTACCTCCAACTTCACCATCCGCAGTGAACACTATTTCCAACCTCAACACCGGCGAACACTATCAACAACCTCATTACCTGTACTGAACACCCTCTACAACCTCAGCAGCTGCACTGAACACTACCTCCATCCTCACCACCTGTGAAGACGGCCTCCAACCTCACCACTTGCACCTAACCCTCCCTCCAACTTCACCACCACTGCTGAACACTTCCTCCAGCCTCACCACATGTTAACACTATCCCAACCTCATCACCTGTGAAGACTGACTAAAAATACCACCTGCACCGAAGACTACCTCCAACCTCACCAACTGTAATGAACACTACCGCCAATCTCAGCACCTGCACCGAACACTACCTCCAGCCCTGCCACCTGTACTGAACACAATCTCCAAACTCACCACCTGTGAACACTACCTACAACCTCGCCACCTGGGAAGACTGTCTTGAACCTCACCACATGCACAGAATACTACCTCCAACCTCCGAATAGTCTGAAATTAATCATAATAAATAAATATAGTAATGAAAATTGAAATAAAAAGGCGAACCTCTGGCACACCAGCTGCAGATAGTGGACATTGAGATTTTCAGGTGGACCCCCAGACATTTCAACTGTTGGAAGCCTCCCCTGCCTCTTTTGCTGGAACTTTCCACTGTTTGTTTGTTTATTTGTTTGTTTTATTTGCTTATATAGCGTGCTGAACCCTGAGTGAGGTAGCTAGGCGCTTGTTCTTGTGGTGAGGTTACATACATGTACAGTTACAGAAAATACAGAAATTTACAGGCATGTTTAGTGGTGCTGGTTACAATTAAGAATTAGATACAATGATAGTCATTTACAAAATTAAATAGTGAATGTGATGGAAACTGTGATGGAAACCTCCATGGGTGCCTACCTTTGATTTTCACTACAGGGGCAGACATTTCACGGCTGTGAACATTAACCCAGCTCCACCCCTCCCCAGGTGGAAATGATGCATTTTGCAGCACTTCTTAGAGAAGTATTTTGAAAATAGACATTGGCGGTATAGGCCTGTCTGAACATTGAATATCTCAGACCTGGAAGCTTCCTGCTTTGGGGCTGTAACTCAACTTTGCAAGAATTGCCCATTGCAGGTTAATCCTTGATGAGGCTCATCGTACCCGCATTACAAATCGAGAACCTCATGTACACGGATCAACAATAAATAGTGCTTTCTCCAGCATCATTGGCACTACTCAGTCTCATTTCTGATGTACAGTCAGAAGCTGAAATAATGTCAACATCTCTATGTTGGTTTCTAAAGTGAGGTTCCTGACCCCGTGGCTAAAGGAAGTTAGGGGACAGAGGTTGCCCCTTTGGCCCCCCTGTACCCGGCGCCTATGGGAAGCACCATTAGTTTAAGCAATCATAATCTGTAAAATTGATAAATACCCATCATGCCTGGTCAGATCAACATATCAGGGCATTTGGCAGTGATGTTCTGATGGGGAAACTCGTAGGGAAAGAGACAGAGGTGAGCTGGGTGCGGGGGAGGGGGAAGTGTAAACTCCATGGTGTACCTGAAGGTAGAAAGGCGCGTGTGCACATGAATAACTGTCACCTAGTTCATGATCCCACACCCAGAATAGGACTCTACATGCAGAAACTAGCAACGCCTTTATGTCGTGAAATACATCAGGTCCTGTACTTTTATGCAAATGGCGTAAACCCTGTAAGTAATGTATGATTGTAAATGATATTGTTTAAAAAAGAACGTAAGATAAGATGGTAACTCTCACTGCCGCATTGTAATAAGTTGAATTATATGTCTGTAACCAACCTCGTAAGATTAAGCGCCTAGATGCCTTTGGGTTTTGTGCGCTATACAAATGTTCAAATAGATAAATAAATAAATAAATAAATAAGGCCACTAGGCAGAGCTGTAGACCTGTTGCCCTCAGCTGCAGACTAATGAATCCTTTTTATTCACGCAGCGCGGGCCCGGAATGTTTGTGAGGAAGTATGTTGCTGCTGCTGCTGCTATGCTTGCTTTCCCTAAACGTATGCCTACCCAGTTCCATTTTGAGACAAGGGAAACGACGCAGGCCTGGTTGAGCAATGATTTATGTTATTGATGCAAACGTTGGGCAGCCAGGACCAGTTTATGTCTTCACTGGAACAAATTGCAAGCAGTCAGTTCCTACTTAGCAAAAGTAAATATAGAGTGCTCCCGGAATGGTCCACCACCTGCACTTTCATTTAGGGCCAACAAATCGAGTCAATACCGAGGAAATTAACGTCATATTTTAATTGGCTATTTGTTTCTTTGAAGCGTACATTACAGTAACAGAAGCATGGTCCTGAAAGGTGTGATTATAAGGCAGTGTCAAAGACTAAAGATCACTGACAAAGTGCGTCTCGAGATCCAACCGACAAACTGCCTTTGGCCATCAGTCTCTGCGTTGGCAGTGCCCACACCTCATCCTCGGGCTTGAGGGCATTAGAGTCCAAGGAGGTCATTACAACCCCGGCGTTAAGGGTTAACGACGGCGTTAACCCTTAACGCCGGATTCCCACTTTAACGCCTGCTTTTGGCAGGCGTTAAAGTCCATGGGCCTCATTACGACCCAGGCGGTAAGTTACCGCCTGGGCCGTGACTTTACCACCATGGCGTAAACTACGTTTACGCCATGGTGGTTGGCGGACTTACCGCCCCATTCCGACCTAGGCGGGGCGGTAAGTCCCCAATCCCCATTTACCCTTCCCCATTCCCATTTTTGCCCCATAGGGCATAATGGGAGTGGGGAAGGCGTTAATTACGCCACCGTAAATTACGGTGGCGTAATTAACTCCATGGTCCCTTAGCGCCATGGATTTTAACACCTGCTAAAAGCAGGTGTTAAAAGCACCATGGCGCTAGGGGACCTCGTACTCAGGCGGTAAGGGTCGGCGCTGTTAACGCTGCCGTAAACCCCTTACCGCCTGAGTTGTAATGAGGCCCCATGGCGCTAACCCGCCATGGTGCTAATTACGTCGCCGTAATTTACGGCGGCGTAATTAGCGCCTTTCCCACTCCCATTATGCCCTATGGGGCAAAAATGGGAATGGGGAAGGGAAAATGGGAAATGGGGATTTACCGCCCCACTCACCTTGGAATGGGGCGGTAAATCCGCCATCCACCATGGTGTAAACATAGTTTACACCATGGTGGTAAAGTTGGTGCACTTAGCACCAAGGTTGTAATGACCTCCCAAGTGCCTTATGACATTATTTGCATCATGCTCCTGGAACTCAAAAAATAATAACTTAATGTCCACTGAGGCCACGATCTTCTGCAACCTTTGAAGGGAGTAAATGGGGGATCCGGCAGAGCGCCCCCAGAGCTCTGAATGCCGGCAAGAAAGATTAAGAGTGCATGTGTCCTTTACAGACAGCCAGCGAAGAATCCAAAGGGGGACAGAACTCTGAAAAGTGGCTCTGCGTCTTCAAATGTGACACATATGATTCAACTGTATGGAGAAATATTGTGCTGACAAAGCAAGTGAATAGGTGGCGCCTTATGCAACGGAGAGCACCTAACACAAGCCATGGAGACTGCCTCAATGTAAAGCGAGAGTCGGCAAAGTGATGCATCACTTTATTCAATGACATTTTCATAAGTTAGCTGCTTCCATGCAAGACAACAGCTGACAAATGGTACAGAGTTTGCCAAGCATCAAGAACATTTGAAACTGAATATATTAAACCCAAAGCCAGAAGTGTTGAAAACATTAATAAAGTAAAATTGTTTGCAAACATTTAGGGGCTGATTCATGGAATTTGTGCCCCGAAAAACGGTGATTTGTGCGCCATGCTGCCAGCCAATCCCTGTTTAACAAATGGGGATTTGTGGGCAGAATGGCGCACAAATCCCCATTTTCCGGCGCACAAATTCCATGAATCAGCATGTTAAAGTGGTGCTTTTTCACATAGGAACAGTGCACTGAAACTCAAGAAAACCTGAGCTAATCGCAAACCAGAAAAACATTAAAGTTGAAGACAACTCTAAACTCTGTATTCATGTGTCATTTTAAAGACTAAAATGCTATGTTTTCAAAACGAAGCCTCACAGAGTACCTTTTTTTTGATATTTTAATGGCCATGTCTACATTGCTAAATGATTGTTCTATATATCTAATGAAGAATAAAGAGACATGTCGTAGAGTACTCAAATCAGTCATTGGCTGAGTGCCCTACAAGCGTTCTTTTAATCATCCCCAGAAACAAAACTAAAGCTGAAACTCGGCATTTTAGATAAATTGACAATTTAAATCAACATTACAACTGCTTTAAAACATGATTTTGCTTATAAAACAACAATCATAGCAGCGACAGCTACAAACAAGCTAAATAGCATATTTTAAAACTGAGAACATCTTATATTACTGTTTTTTCAATAATTCTTAAAATTATAAATATTCATATTTTTTACAACTAAATACTTGACATAGTAATACCACATATCCGGAAGAACACCCCCTGTTACTATTGGGTGAGTGCCGAATATGGATATTATCTGAATATGACATGGTCTTGTCTATAAGGGAATTGGAGCCAACTTAACCTGAGGCAGACATGATTCCTGACTAAGGGAGGAAGGTACCGGGTGGGGCCTTCTGGATGGGACTTCCCTGGGAACACTTGAGGGTTTCTGCAATGAAAAATCCTCAAATGTGATAGATATGTCCCATAGAAATATTGCCATAGGTCCATGGGGTGCAAGGCAAGGAAATTGGGAGGTGATTTCCACTAGGGGTGTGACAAATCAACTTCTGGGGAACCAGTGGTCCAGGGATGTATATCGGTTTCTAAACCATCATTCAACCCACACCTCTAGTACACCAGAAGGGATCTGAAAAGATTAGAAGACAAGTCAATTATAAACCTCCTTGTCCAATTTTGGTAACGTGGACGGAATGGCAGGCTTTTCTATACAAGGTTGTTGATCGTTGTTTAGTTGCAACACAGCGAAAATACAATTATTCCCCAATGATAAAGGAACTGGCAAGGTTGTATAAACATATCTACTTTATTATAAGTACAACAGGCAGTTTTAGAACACTAACAATTATAACCAACACTGTAAAGGAACACAGAGGACAGGCAGTTTCACAAAGGAAAGGGATGCACTCTGGATGCTGACAGGAGGGTAGTTGGTAAAGTAATCAGTCTTATAGTTCAAAATTATTTGGTTCCAGCACCAAAGTGGCAAAGGGTTGTAACTGTCTATAGGGGCCTTCGAAGAAGGACCAGAGGGGCAGAACCACAATGCACCTGGTGCTGAAGAAGTTCGTGGTGCTCGACAGCGTCGAGGCTGTTTCCAAGGTGCTTTGCAGCCTGTGAGACAGAGTTAGTGGCGGGAGATAGCTGCAGTTACCAGGCAGCAGGCAGTTCGGCAAGCGAGGCTGGACGGACCTCTGCAGGCTGTCCGCACGGCACCTCGGGCCAAAAATCATTGTCTGTCTGCTGGTTGGTGGATCTGGAATGCTGGTCGAGGCGTCTCGGATGGCTTTGGTGACTGCAGCGTGACAACAGTCAGTGGTGCAGCCGGGCGCAAATCGAGGACTCGACTGTCTCGAAATTGTCCTTAATAAGATGGACGCTGGAAGATGCTTGTGTGGCACTCCACTTAGCTCTTTTGCATGGCTTGTGTCGCGGGCGGGGCAAAGCTCAGGGGGGTGTTAGCAGGCAACAGCCTTGTTCTGTCCAGAGACTCTCCGGTACTTCTCACCTAGGATGCATGCTGTCAGAACCTAGCACAGCACAATATGTGCTGGCTGGGTACCAGTTCTGGAGCTGCTGGACGGGTCCTCTAAGTCCAGTATCTCCTTCTGTTCACTGGGACATGTTTAGGGGAGGAATCTTGCTTCCCTCTTGAAACTCCTGGCCTTCCTTCACTGGCGGAAGATGTAACAAAGACTGTCCCTTCAGCTCGGGTCCAAATGAGTCCTTCTTCATACTCCTTGCAAAGTCTTCTGATGATCTGATCAGTGAGGGGCACAGCCCTCTTTTAAATCCAAATGGTCCCCAGCAATTGGTGTAGGCCAAGCCCACCTTAATGAACCACATCCTGGGTCCCCACCAACAATCTTCAGTGATGCTTCAGGTCAGGACCAGGGCGCTTGGCAACAGACAGGGGAATGATGACAACATATACTTCTAAGTCCCACCCATCTTCCTGTCTGCTGTACATCAGAGTGTCTCCCTAATTAACTGAGCCCTATGCAGCGCTTGATCACAACATGGACCTCCTTTGAAGTAGGGGGTTGCAGGCAGACTTTCGTCTCCTACAATTCACATACTTCCCTGCCTTGAAAGGAGTGGTTCCAGACAGGACATTCACTGCCTTTTCATACCAAGAGGGGGGGGGAGTTAGTACCAAGTTGACACATTGCATTAAAAGAGATGTCTGGCGTTTGGTCTCCATTGCCACTTCCTGCACCCAGGCCTTGCCTGAGGCCTGCTAATTAACATTCTTCAGTATTTGCTGCCACTAGCAAGGTTTCACAATGGAGATGCAAATCCATGGGGGCTTGAAATTCTAATCAGGCTGCCCATGGCCAAAGGCTTTTGGTATATCCACGGCTGTCAGGTGTTAGCTACACATGACAGGGTAGGGCGGCGCTGGTAAGCTGTGTCCTCCCAGAGTACATGACTATTATTCTTCTGTGTGGTGAGCGTGGAAAATGTGCATGGGAATGGCCCCATAATTCATTCTTTTTAAACAAACGAAAAAAGCCACTGCGAGTGCACTTTCTCCGTGCGGATGGTCGAATTCCTCTCAAGGGGGCACGCATTACACATAGAATATGTGTTTGTTTGTGTGAAATGCAACAGTGCTTCTCATTATATTTAAAGCCTAGCACAAGTTGACTGTATGCAGAAAACATACAATTTCTGCACTGAGAGTGGTGGGGTTGACAAATTATTATTCATAGAAAGAGAATAGGTTATGGTAGTTGTCTATTCTGGGTTTCCTTGTACTTGAAGCTGATAATATGTGCCATGGATCCAGCACCATTCAGCACTAGGGAAAACCAGGATGGAACAGGTCAGCCAATCAGAGCCCACTTGCTGTGTGGGATCGGACAGTATTCCTGAGAGCTGGTGTTGAGGAGAGGTATTGATGGAGAAGAGAAAGAAAAATGAAGAGAAAGCCAGATTGAGAGTGAGAAAGAGGATGGGGAGAGCAGTGAGGGCAAGATAAAGATGGGGAGCAAACGTAGGAGCAGGAGGTGATGAAGGAACAGGAACGGGGGAGAGAAAGAGCAAAAGCATGAGGAGAGAGACAAGAACTGTAGTAATAAAAACAAAAGGGGAGAACCCAGATGGGGAATACAGGTTACAATAGGGGGCCTGTTGAGGGCCTGGCACAGATGTTGGCAGAGGCTAGACAGGGAGTGGTAGTCATAGGGATTAAGTGAGTCACAGGCTGTATACCACCTAAAGCAGCTGACTGAGTTAGGGGCCTTATAACCTGTAATTGTGGCAGAGCGAGTGGTGCCCTGTATCCCAAGTGCTAGCAATGCCAGAGAGACAGGTTAACACACAGACTAGGGTGGCAGTGAGCAGGTCACCATCACTACCCTGAGACCCTACAGTTAGTATCTTGGCAGACGGAGGGGAACCATAAGTAGCGGGATACCTACCCAATATGTCCCCGCTGGCACACTCAAGGGCAGGGGATCCCTAGGCAAGAGGGGAAACTATGCCACATAGTGACATTGCATAAAGATGCCTTGTGTCTATGTCTATAGTTTCTATCTCTTTATACACCCTAACATGGGAAACAGCCATCCTTCTCACCTGCCATGATCCTACATAAGGCACACCAGTGTCCTTCGATTTGAGGTGTCTCCTCCCCAGTTTATTTTATTTTATTTTTATTTTTTAGATTTGTAAAGCGCACTACAGCCCAGGGCATCAAGGGGCTGTTTCAGGAAGATGTTTTAGTTACAGGTGAAAGGCCTTGCTCATGGTTACGGAGAGTGAGGGCCTAATAGGGTGCAGCGACACATGAAGATAGGTTATTGTGATTACATGAATAAAAATTAGCATAGAAGGGTAACAGATCATGGAAAAGAATAGCATACAACGTACAGGCAACAGAGTAGATTGGGAGCAGATTATACAAACAGAAGTGTTTTGACCGCTTTCCTAAATGCTGTGTGCGATTCCATGCTTCTCAGGTGGCGAGGTAGGGAGTTCCAGTTGGTTGCGGCAATGACCGGGAAACTGGAACCTCCTGCGCGAGCCCTGAGGGTCTTAGGAATGGTGATACGGTTCTTGTGGGTCTGTCTCTGGAAGGTATGGTAACCCGCTGGGAGAGGTAGAGGGGGCGGTGTTATGGAGACATTTGTGGGTGAGGGCGAGGGTCTTGAAAATGATGCGTTCCCTGATGGGGAGCCAGTGGACCGATTTTCTGGTTGCTGCGATGTGGTCTTTCTTGGAAATGCTGGTGGCTGCCCTAAGTGCGTTGTTTTGTACAGTCTGAAGTTTCCTGATGTTTTTTGCAGAGGTGCCTGCCAGGAGGGCGTTGCAGTAATCAAGCCGATACACGATTATTGCTCTGGCTATGGTGAGGCAGCTCTGTTGTGTCAGGAATGGTCTTGCTGCAGTTTTGAGTGGTAGGCCGCAGCAGACGCAATGGCGTTAACATGTCTGACCATTGAAAGTTTAGCGTCTAAGTAGATTCCCAGGGTTATTACTGCCTGTGATACAGGGATGGAGGTGTTATCAATCGAGAATGAACTGTACTTTACGTCAAGTTTCTTGAGGGTTCCTGGCGAGCCGATAAGTAGAAGTTCTGTTTTTTCACGGTTAAGGCACAGCCAATTTTCAGCCATCCACGTTTGAATCGTGGCATAGATGGAGTTTAGTGTTTCCCTGTCAGCTTCATAGTCACCAGTTAGGGGGATGAGGACCTGCGTATCATCAGCATAGTTAGTATATGTGATTATCGAGTACCGAGTGATTATCTAAACCAGCATTCTTGCTAGAGCAGGGCCATCCATTTGGAGGTAGATGGTAAAGATATGTAGAAAAGAATATCCTGCAAGCTGAAAGTCACCATTATAGAATCTCAACACTTGATAGCCATCTCAGGTGAGAGGTGTCTGAAAGAGGTGTCTGCAGGCTCAGAAAATAGCTCCACTGAGGTATGTCAGCCTAACTGTCTCTAAGCGATAATCATAACACTTGTTTCCATATTCGTATGTGAGCGCTTGATGCTGAATACCTCCCGTTTCTAAGTGCTATAAAAAGGGTGTTGCTACTATTAGCCCATTTAACAGAGTCCATTTCATTGATCTCAGAAGGAAAAAAGACTGAGTTGGCCCGATCCCACGTGAGAAGCAAGCACTTAACTGTGGACCCTCGTGTTACGAACGAGAGATGCCACGTTTCTAGTCTTCTCTGGCCAATGTTAAAATGCATATTTTTAAGAATGCTTGTGAATTAACATATCTATTGTTCGTGGAAGTGATGTTTATTCATTTCTCTGGCAGGTGATTAAGGAGAAACTGACAATTCACAAATTAAAGTGATGATGGACATCTTGAAGGGTGAGACCTTCAGAAAGGCAGCCAGTCGAATATGCATACTGCAGAAATTGGGCCCAGTGGAAATAGATGCCTGTGGTTCCCGTCACGTGGGCGGAACGAAAGAGGAGCTGCTATTTCCCGATCAGCAAGCAAGGCATCCAAAGCCTGACATTTTGGAGGAGCTCAATCACAACCAGATACAAGCACAGCACTCTCTTAAAAGGGAAGACAATAAAGGTGGACTGCTTCGCACCGCAATGATAAAACTTTGCAAACGTGAGACCTGGGATTTGAAGGTGTGAAGAAGCTAAACAAGTATTTAGAAATGCCAACCTGGGCATGTTTAAATGGATTGATAATGCATCCGTATATGCTAACCTATACTCAGAAAGAAGATGGCATGAGATCTTACTTAGTGGGGCATGAAGCCTGTCCGTATACGTTCCATTGGGATTTATCCATTCAGACATCACTATTGTAATGACACGAGTCAGAAACACACACACACACATACACGCACGTAGGCTGAATTTGCTGTCAACAGGGGAGTTACAGCGGGTCAGATCAGCATTAGATGATGAAGTCATTGGGACCTGTGACAAGAGCAGACTAGAGGGTGTTATTCCAACCAGAGAATATATTAGGGTACAATAACAGTTGTTACAAACATCAAGAATGTCACTGTTGGTTTCCTATGTGCACAACCCTATTTTTTTATATTTTTTTATAAGGCATCATATGGTTTTAAATTCAAATTCACATTCATATAGATAAAATTAATAAGAACTATGCCTGATAGAAAACGGAATCATAATCGATTTTAAACATATTATAATTACTTTCAATTTTTACCTCCACCATCTAGTCGCTTGGTTCTGGCATCCTTCCTTTACCGTTTTATTTTTTTCCTGGTCCAACATTTCAATTTTCTTAAAGATAGTTGTTACCAATCTAACCAAAGCCAAGTTAATGTTTGTCTTTTCTCCTTCAATGAAGATGTCCCACCATACTGCAGTTTCTCTGGTCATAATGTTTTTCGTAACTCTTTCCAAGCAATGATTTTGTTCATCGGTTAAACGTTTACACTCAAGTGTCAAGTGTTTCAGTGATTCAATTGCATCTTGATTTGGGCATAATCTACACTTGTTTGTTCCAACTGTATTTGATCTTCTGTAGTTAATTTCCTTTGGAGGCAAAATGTTCCATCGGAACCGCATGAGTTGTGATCTCTCATACCAGTTTGGAAAGATCCTCAGGTAGACTGGAATCTTATTTAATTTTCTCGAACCTGCCCAAAATTCGTTGTAACTTTTATATTTCACCAAGTCGTCTTGAGTCTGGATCCAATCTGTTGTGTAAAGTTTTTTCTTGGTTTTTGAAGGGTTGTTAAGAAGATCCTCTTTTGTTTCATTCAGGTCTTCAACGTTTTCCGTTTTTGAAGCTGTTGTTCATGGGTGTCGCTCAGGGCCTCTTTAAGAACTTCAAACCCTCCCGTCGATGGTAAATCATAACACATCCTGTATAGTGAGATGATGTTCCAGCTTACTACGGCTTTTAAGGAAGTCAATGCAAGCTCTCTCCTTATTGCTTGAATCGGGAGAGAAGATGGAAGTTGCAAGACTGACTGCCAAAATATACCCTCTAAAATTGACCAAATACTCTCAGGGAGGATAAAAGCTGTTTCTGCTCCGTAGGCCAATATTGGTATTACTTTCGTTCTGTCGAAATATATCAAAGGCAATAATGAGAATCTACAGTATCTTCGTAGTAGAATCATCCCCTGTGCGGCCAGATTCAGTGTTTTCTTTTTCCTTAGGTCTACTCTGGGGGTCTGAACCCTATGTGCTTAAACTCAGCAGAATCTTTTCCAAGGCTATTTAGCATGGGTGTGGGGGGGAGGAAACCCCTCTGCATCTGTCAAATTGCTAAGCTGTGCGGGTATTGTGAAAATGACATGGTGATTATTGCCTATGGTTTAGAGTATTTAGAAACTATCTATTTCAAATTGTTCAAATATTGGGATTGAAGTATAGCACTATGCACTTCGTTTGTATTTTGGGTAATCAAATAATGATTAAGTACTTATTTTTTGTAAAGGTTTTATGAATTTTGTGTTGAGTGTATCTTCAAAAGTAATTTATGTCATGTAACCTATCAAATGTGAATATTTTAAACCTTTTCTTATGTATTTTGTGTAAAGTTAGCTTTTGCAACCATTATTACAATAAATAAATGAGCTAATAAATAAATGAATAATCTGCTATTTCTCTCGATGAAAATCAAGATGTGCCCAATGAGCACATTTCGTGGGGGAAAAACATGAAAATGAGCCACAGATGCTAACTCAGTGGTCTTGAAACAAACTGACCACAAAAGTGATGGGTGGAAGGTTTCGAATGAATCTAAACCACTGGCAATTGCTCTGGGCAACCTTCCACACCACCGTTTTTTAGCCCGTCTGCGCCATTGCAAAAGGGGACCAGCCATGTGCAAATCAGTCAGCAGCTGCCGCCACCGAAGCTACTCCTCACTGATGACGCCCAACAAGGCTGAAACATGTCTGGGGATGCTTGTGGTCTCGTGCAGAAGGGATGTGACCTAGCAGTTCGGGCTGGACTGCCCCTTTTGGGATAGGACCAAGCCTGATTTGCATAAGGTTTTTCCCCTTCTGTAATGGCTTGGCAGGCTGAAAAACGATGGTCTGGAGGGTTGCCCAGAGCTTTGCCCGTGGTTATGATTCATTCAAAACCTTCCAGCCATCAACTTTCTGTTTTGCTAAAGTCACCCCGAGTGGGACGGGTATGCCCAGACGTGGGTCCCGAGTCTGCCGGGCCTAGAGACCCAAGCTACTCCTCACTGATGACGCCCAACAAGGCTGAAACATGTCTGGGGATGCTTGTGGTCTCGTGCAGAAGGGATGTGACCTAGCAGTTCGGGCTGGACTGCCCCTTTTGGGATAGGACCAAGCCTGATTTGCATAAGGTTTTTCCCCTTCTGTAATGGCTTGGCAGGCTGAAAAACGATGGTCTGGAGGGTTGCCCAGAGCTTTGCCCGTGGTTATGATTCATTCAAAACCTTCCAGCCATCAACTTTCTGTTTTGCTAAAGTCACCCCGAGTGGGACGGGTATGCCCAGACGTGGGTCCCGAGTCTGCCGGGCCTAGAGACCCAAGCTACTCCTCACTGATGACGCCCAACAAGGCTGAAACATGTCTGGGGATGCTTGTGGTCTCGTGCAGAAGGGATGTGACCTAGCAGTTCGGGCTGGACTGCCCCTTTTGGGATAGGACCAAGCCTGATTTGCATAAGGTTTTTCCCCTTCTGTAATGGCTTGGCAGGCTGAAAAACGATGGTCTGGAGGGTTGCCCAGAGCTTTGCCCGTGGTTATGTTTCATTCAAAACCTTCCAGCCATCAACTTTCTGTTTTGCTAAAGTCACCCCGAGTGGGACGGGTATGCCCAGACGTGGGTCCCGAGTCTGCCGGGCCTAGAGACCCAAGCTACTCCTCACTGATGACGCCCAACAAGGCTGAAACATGTCTGGGGATGCTTGTGGTCTCGTGCAGAAGGGATGTGACCTAGCAGTTCGGGCTGGACTGCCCCTTTTGGGATAGGACCAAGCCTGATTTGCATAAGGTTTTTCCCCTTCTGTAATGGCTTGGCAGGCTGAAAAACGATGGTCTGGAGGGTTGCCCAGAGCTTTGCCCGTGGTTATGATTCATTCAAAACCTTCCAGCCATCAACTTTCTGTTTTGCTAAAGTCACCCCGAGTGGGACGGGTATGCCCAGACGTGGGTCCCGAGTCTGCCGGGCCTAGAGGCCCAAGCTACTCCTCACTGATGACGCCCAACAAGGCTGAAACATGTCTGGGGATGCTTGTGGTCTCGTGCAGAAGGGATGTGACCTAGCAGTTCGGGCTGGACTGCCCCTTTTGGGATAGGACCAAGCCTGATTTGCATAAGGTTTTTCCCCTTCTGTAATGGCTTGGCAGGCTGAAAAACGATGGTCTGGAGGGTTGCCCAGAGCTTTGCCCGTGGTTATGATTCATTTAAAACCTTCCA
This sequence comes from Ambystoma mexicanum, assembly GCF_040938575.1. Classification (NCBI taxonomy): domain Eukaryota; kingdom Metazoa; phylum Chordata; class Amphibia; order Caudata; family Ambystomatidae; genus Ambystoma; species Ambystoma mexicanum. Next base: position 684,197,960 of record NC_090927.1, on the reverse strand, counting down.
GCCATCAACTTTCTGTTTTGCTAAAGTCACCCCGAGTGGGACGGGTATGCCCAGACGTGGGTCCCGAGTCTGCCGGGCCTAGAGACCCAAGCTACTCCTCACTGATGACGCCCAACAAGGCTGAAACATGTCTGGGGATGCTTGTGGTCTCGTGCAGAAGGGATGTGACCTAGCAGTTCGGGCTGGACTGCCCCTTTTGGGATAGGACCAAGCCTGATTTGCATAAGGTTTTTCCCCTTCTGTAATGGCTTGGCAGGCTGAAAAACGATGGTCTGCAGGGTTGCCCAGAGCTTTGCCCGTGGTTATGATTCATTCAAAACCTTCCAGCCATCAACTTTCTGTTTTGCTAAAGTCACCCCGAGTGGGACGGGTATGCCCAGACGTGGGTCCCGAGTCTGCCGGGCCTAGAGACCCAAGCTACTCCTCACTGATGACGCCCAACAAGGCTGAAACATGTCTGGGGATGCTTGTGGTCTTGTGCAGAAGGGATGTGACCTAGCAGTTCGGGCTGGACTGCCCCTTTTGGGATAGGACCAAGCCTGATTTGCATAAGGTTTTTCCCCTTCTGTAATGGCTTGGCAGGCTGAAAAACGATGGTCTGGAGGGTTGCCCAGAGCTTTGCCCGTGGTTATGATTCATTCAAAACCTTCCAGCCATCAACTTTCTGTTTTGCTAAAGTCACCCCGAGTGGGACGGGTATGCCCAGACGTGGGTCCCGAGTCTGCCGGGCCTAGAGACCCAAGCTACTCCTCACTGATGACGCCCAACAAGGCTGAAACATGTCTGGGGATGCTTGTGGTCTCGTGCAGAAGGGATGTGACCTAGCAGTTCGGGCTGGACTGCCCCTTTTGGGATAGGACCAAGCCTGATTTGCATAAGGTTTTTCCCCTTCTGTAATGGCTTGGCAGGCTGAAAAACGATGGTCTGGAGGGTTGCCCAGAGCTTTGCCCGTGGTTATGATTCATTCAAAACCTTCCAGCCATCAACTTTCTGTTTTGCTAAAGTCACCCCGAGTGGGACGGGTATGCCCAGACGTGGGTCCCGAGTCTGCCGGGCCTAGAGACCCAAGCTACTCCTCACTGATGACGCCCAACAAGGCTGAAACATGTCTGGGGATGCTTGTGGTCTCGTGCAGAAGGGATGTGACCTAGCAGTTCGGGCTGAACTGCCCCTTTTGGGATAGGACCAAGCCTGATTTGCATAAGGTTTTTCCCCTTCTGTAATGGCTTGGCAGGCTGAAAAACGATGGTCTGGAGGGTTGCCCAGAGCTTTGCCCGTGGTTATGATTCATTCAAAACCTTCCAGCCATCAACTTTCTGTTTTGCTAAAGTCACCCCGAGTGGGACGGGTATGCCCAGACGTGGGTCCCGAGTCTGCCGGGCCTAGAGACCCAAGCTACTCCTCACTGATGACGCCCAACAAGGCTGAAACATGTCTGGGGATGCTTGTGGTCTCGTGCAGAAGGGATGTGACCTAGCAGTTCGGGCTGGACTGCCCCTTTTGGGATAGGACCAAGCCTGATTTGCATAAGGTTTTTCCCCTTCTGTAATGGCTTGGCAGGCTGAAAAACGATGGTCTGGAGGGTTGCCCAGAGCTTTGCCCGTGGTTATGATTCATTCAAAACCTTCCAGCCATCAACTTTCTGTTTTGCTAAAGTCACCCCGAGTGGGACGGGTATGCCCAGACGTGGGTCCCGAGTCTGCCGGGCCTAGAGACCCAAGCTACTCCTCACTGATGACGCCCAACAAGGCTGAAACATGTCTGGGGATGCTTGTGGTCTCGTGCAGAAGGGATGTGACCTAGCAGTTCGGGCTGGACTGCCCCTTTTGGGATAGGACCAAGCCTGATTTGCATAAGGTTTTTCCCCTTCTGTAATGGCTTGGCAGGCTGAAAAACGATGGTCTGGAGGGTTGCCCAGAGCTTTGCCCGTGGTTATGATTCATTCAAAACCTTCCAGCCATCAACTTTCTGTTTTGCTAAAGTCACCCCGAGTGGGACGGGTATGCCCAGACGTGGGTCCCGAGTCTGCCGGGCCTAGAGACCCAAGCTACTCCTCACTGATGACGCCCAACAAGGCTGAAACATGTCTGGGGATGCTTGTGGTCTCGTGCAGAAGGGATGTGACCTAGCAGTTCGGGCTGGACTGCCCCTTTTGGGATAGGACCAAGCCTGATTTGCATAAGGTTTTTCCCCTTCTGTAATGGCTTGGCAGGCTGAAAAACGATGGTCTGGAGGGTTGCCCAGAGCTTTGCCCGTGGTTATGATTCATTCAAAACCTTCCAGCCATCAACTTTCTGTTTTGCTAAAGTCACCCCGAGTGGGACGGGTATGCCCAGACGTGGGTCCCGAGTCTGCCGGGCCTAGAGACCCAAGCTACTCCTCACTGATGACGCCCAACAAGGCTGAAACATGTCTGGGGATGCTTGTGGTCTCGTGCAGAAGGGATGTGACCTATCAGTTCGGGCTGGACTGCCCCTTTTGGGATAGGACCAAGCCTGATTTGCATAAGGTTTTTCCCCTTCTGTAATGGCTTGGCAGGCTGAAAAACGATGGTCTGGAGGGTTGCCCAGAGCTTTGCCCGTGGTTATGATTCATTCAAAACCTTCCAGCCATCAACTTTCTGTTTTGCTAAAGTCACCCCGAGTGGGACGGGTATGCCCAGACGTGGGTCCCGAGTCTGCCGGGCCTAGAGACCCAAGCTACTCCTCACTGATGACGCCCAACAAGGCTGAAACATGTCTGGGGATGCTTGTGGTCTCGTGCAGAAGGGATGTGACCTAGCAGTTCGGGCTGGACTGCCCCTTTTGGGATAGGACCAAGCCTGATTTGCATAAGGTTTTTCCCCTTCTGTAATGGCTTGGCAGGCTGAAAAACGATGGTCTGGAGGGTTGCCCAGAGCTTTGCCCGTGGTTATGATTCATTCAAAACCTTCCAGCCATCAACTTTCTGTTTTGCTAAAGTCACCCCGAGTGGGACGGGTATGCCCAGACGTGGGTCCCGAGTCTGCCGGGCCTAGAGACCCAAGCTACTCCTCACTGATGACGCCCAACAAGGCTGAAACATGTCTGGGGATGCTTGTGGTCTCGTGCAGAAGGGATGTGACCTAGCAGTTCGGGCTGGACTGCCCCTTTTGGGATAGGACCAAGCCTGATTTGCATAAGGTTTTTCCCCTTCTGTAATGGCTTGGCAGGCTGAAAAACGATGGTCTGGAGGGTTGCCCAGAGCTTTGCCCGTGGTTATGATTCATTCAAAACCTTCCAGCCATCAACTTTCTGTTTTGCTAAAGTCACCCCGAGTGGGACGGGTATGCCCAGACGTGGGTCCCGAGTCTGCCGGGCCTAGAGACCCAAGCTACTCCTCACTGATGACGCCCAACAAGGCTGAAACATGTCTGGGGATGCTTGTGGTCTCGTGCAGAAGGGATGTGACCTAGCAGTTCGGGCTGGACTGCCCCTTTTGGGATAGGACCAAGCCTGATTTGCATAAGGTTTTTCCCCTTCTGTAATGGCTTGGCAGGCTGAAAAACGATGGTCTGGAGGGTTGCCCAGAGCTTTGCCCGTGGTTATGATTCATTCAAAACCTTCCAGCCATCAACTTTCTGTTTTGCTAAAGTCACCCCGAGTGGGACGGGTATGCCCAGACGTGGGTCCCGAGTCTGCCGGGCCTAGAGACCCAAGCTACTCCTCACTGATGACGCCCAACAAGGCTGAAACATGTCTGGGGATGCTTGTGGTCTCGTGCAGAAGGGATGTGACCTAGCAGTTCGGGCTGGACTGCCCCTTTTGGGATAGGACCAAGCCTGATTTGCATAAGGTTTTTCCCCTTCTGTAATGGCTTGGCAGGCTGAAAAACGATGGTCTGGAGGGTTGCCCAGAGCTTTGCCCGTGGTTATGATTCATTCAAAACCTTCCAGCCATCAACTTTCTGTTTTGCTAAAGTCACCCCGAGTGGGACGGGTATGCCCAGACGTGGGTCCCGAGTCTGCCGGGCCTAGAGACCCAAGCTACTCCTCACTGATGACGCCCAACAAGGCTGAAACATGTCTGGGGATGCTTGTGGTCTCGTGCAGAAGGGATGTGACCTAGCAGTTCGGGCTGGACTGCCCCTTTTGGGATAGGACCAAGCCTGATTTGCATAAGGTTTTTCCCCTTCTGTAATGGCTTGGCAGGCTGAAAAACGATGGTCTGGAGGGTTGCCCAGAGCTTTGCCCGTGGTTATGATTCATTCAAAACCTTCCAGCCATCAACTTTCTGTTTTGCTAAAGTCACCCCGAGTGGGACGGGTATGCCCAGACGTGGGTCCCGAGTCTGCCGGGCCTAGAGACCCAAGCTACTCCTCACTGATGACGCCCAACAAGGCTGAAACATGTCTGGGGATGCTTGTGGTCTCGTGCAGAAGGGATGTGACCTAGCAGTTCGGGCTGGACTGCCCCTTTTGGGATAGGACCAAGCCTGATTTGCATAAGGTTTTTCCCCTTCTGTAATGGCTTGGCAGGCTGAAAAACGATGGTCTGGAGGGTTGCCCAGAGCTTTGCCCGTGGTTATGATTCATTCAAAACCTTCCAGCCATCAACTTTCTGTTTTGCTAAAGTCACCCCGAGTGGGACGGGTATGCCCAGACGTGGGTCCCGAGTCTGCCGGGCCTAGAGACCCAAGCTACTCCTCACTGATGACGCCCAACAAGGCTGAAACATGTCTGGGGATGCTTGTGGTCTCGTGCAGAAGGGATGTGACCTAGCAGTTCGGGCTGGACTGCCCCTTTTGGGATAGGACCAAGCCTGATTTGCATAAGGTTTTTCCCCTTCTGTAATGGCTTGGCAGGCTGAAAAACGATGGTCTGGAGGGTTGCCCAGAGCTTTGCCCGTGGTTATGATTCATTCAAAACCTTCCAGCCATCAACTTTCTGTTTTGCTAAAGTCACCCCGAGTGGGACGGGTATGCCCAGACGTGGGTCCCGAGTCTGCCGGGCCTAGAGACCCAAGCTACTCCTCACTGATGACGCCCAACAAGGCTGAAACATGTCTGGGGATGCTTGTGGTCTCGTGCAGAAGGGATGTGACCTAGCAGTTCGGGCTGGACTGCCCCTTTTGGGATAGGACCAAGCCTGATTTGCATAAGGTTTTTCCCCTTCTGTAATGGCTTGGCAGGCTGAAAAACGATGGTCTGGAGGGTTGCCCAGAGCTTTGCCCGTGGTTATGATTCATTCAAAACCTTCCAGCCATCAACTTTCTGTTTTGCTAAAGTCACCCCGAGTGGGACGGGTATGCCCAGACGTGGGTCCCGAGTCTGCCGGGCCTAGAGACCCAAGCTACTCCTCACTGATGACGCCCAACAAGGCTGAAACATGTCTGGGGATGCTTGTGGTCTCGTGCAGAAGGGATGTGACCTAGCAGTTCGGGCTGGACTGCCCCTTTTGGGATAGGACCAAGCCTGATTTGCATAAGGTTTTTCCCCTTCTGTAATGGCTTGGCAGGCTGAAAAACGATGGTCTGGAGGGTTGCCCAGAGCTTTGCCCGTGGTTATGATTCATTCAAAACCTTCCAGCCATCAACTTTCTGTTTTGCTAAAGTCACCCCGAGTGGGACGGGTATGCCCAGACGTGGGTCCCGAGTCTGCCGGGCCTAGAGACCCAAGCTACTCCTCACTGATGACGCCCAACAAGGCTGAAACATGTCTGGGGATGCTTGTGGTCTCGTGCAGAAGGGATGTGACCTAGCAGTTCGGGCTGGACTGCCCCTTTTGGGATAGGACCAAGCCTGATTTGCATAAGGTTTTTCCCCTTCTGTAATGGCTTGGCAGGCTGAAAAACGATGGTCTGGAGGGTTGCCCAGAGCTTTGCCCGTGGTTATGATTCATTCAAAACCTTCCAGCCATCAACTTTCTGTTTTGCTAAAGTCACCCCGAGTGGGACGGGTATGCCCAGACGTGGGTCCCGAGTCTGCCGGGCCCAGAGACCCAAGCTACTCCTCACTGATGACGCCCAACAAGGCTGAAACATGTCTGGGGATGCTTGTGGTCTCGTGCAGAAGGGATGTGACCTAGCAGTTCGGGCTGGACTGCCCCTTTTGGGATAGGACCAAGCCTGATTTGCATAAGGTTTTTCCCCTTCTGTAATGGCTTGGCAGGCTGAAAAACGATGGTCTGGAGGGTTGCCCAGAGCTTTGCCCGTGGTTATGATTCATTCAAAACCTTCCAGCCATCAACTTTCTGTTTTGCTAAAGTCACCCCGAGTGGGACGGGTATGCCCAGACGTGGGTCCCGAGTCTGCCGGGCCTAGAGACCCAAGCTACTCCTCACTGATGACGCCCAACAAGGCTGAAACATGTCTGGGGATGCTTGTGGTCTCGTGCAGAAGGGATGTGACCTAGCAGTTCGGGCTGGACTGCCCCTTTTGGGATAGGACCAAGCCTGATTTGCATAAGGTTTTTCCCCTTCTGTAATGGCTTGGCAGGCTGAAAAACGATGGTCTGGAGGGTTGCCCAGAGCTTTGCCCGTGGTTATGATTCATTCAAAACCTTCCAGCCATCAACTTTCTGTTTTGCTAAAGTCACCCCGAGTGGGACGGGTATGCCCAGACGTGGGTCCCGAGTCTGCCGGGCCTAGAGACCCAAGCTACTCCTCACTGATGACGCCCAACAAGGCTGAAACATGTCTGGGGATGCTTGTGGTCTCGTGCAGAAGGGATGTGACCTAGCAGTTCGGGCTGGACTGCCCCTTTTGGGATAGGACCAAGCCTGATTTGCATAAGGTTTTTCCCCTTCTGTAATGGCTTGGCAGGCTGAAAAACGATGGTCTGGAGGGTTGCCCAGAGCTTTGCCCGTGGTTATGATTCATTCAAAACCTTCCAGCCATCAACTTTCTGTTTTGCTAAACTCAGTGGTCTTGGCCTTAGGCACATTTCTGATATCTGACAAACTAAAACGAATAGTTTGCCATCTCTTCCGAGTGCCCGAGCTATTCCATCACTCGTTACAATCAGTGTGACCATGAAGTGTGGTAAATTGATGAGTGGACTAATATTTGCACGTTATCACCATCCCGTTCTCGCCAGGACTACCTGGAGATGCAAGGGAAGAACAAGCACGCGTGGTGAGACTTAACTCCTGCGAAAGGGAAGGAGGGCGGGGGGCTCCCTGGCTCGTCAAGAAAGCCACTAGCTCTCTATAAATAGTGAGGGGACCCTTCTATCCTCTGTTGCCTCCTGAGATTCGAGCTGGGAGTCCAAGTTCAAACTGTAAAAGGCCGCAGCTATCCAGTTACTCCTATGCTTGTCTTGTGAGGGAAGGCTGACACGATGCCAGAAAAATTGTCCAACCTCTTGTCTAACAGTTCTCCCCCCTCTGCCCCTGTCATGTTGAATTTAAGGGGACTGTGAGCTCCTCGTTATGCGGGAGGGCTATGTTTGGGGTGGGTGGAGTCAATGGTGGAAGTGACGTGTGAGAACGGGAAGTCCCCAGTGTGAGAATAAAGGTGATTGCTGCAGGTATTACGGCGCGTGACCTCTGTGTTTGGGTGGTGCACAGAACCCAGGCGTTGCCCCTCTGGCAGTGGCGGACTGACAATATCTTCACGGCCGCAAACACCTTTAAAAACGTGGTGCGAGAAGAACAAAAAAGAATTACAAAGTAACCACGGTAAACTGTTTTGAACAAACGTGAGAAGGCGCTGGAGTGCTGCACTGCACCGCCAGGCTCGCGGATGCCCCGGAAGAGATCACGCTGTCACGGGACGCTGATTGTCCGCAGATGTTGGCCTTTTCCTGCACCTGTTCGAAGAGGTTGCGCTCTGGCCGTGAGGGAGGAAAGCTGTTTGTCGAGGCACTCGACCAAGAAGCTGGCACGTGAACAGTGACTGCCACCGACTCTTCAAAGCACGCTGCCAGCCATACCCTTGAACGCATGCCACAGGAACACGCTGGGAGGAGGCCTGCAGATGCGGAGACGCTGTCTGCGCCGGGCGGGCATTCTTCTGTCAGTAAAGTTATTACACTGGCAGTGGCAGACTGCGGGGGTGAACTGGGGTGACCTTGCTCTCCCAGTGTGGGAAACGCTGTCACTGCCCAGGCCAAGCCAAGTAATACCGATATGTATGTCTCTACCTCTTTTAAAAAGGAATGGGTCCGTTGGGTGCATTTCTGTAAATAATCGATTAAATGAGACTTCAGTGAAAAGGCCACACGTGTTGAGCCTAAGATTTTCTACTTCCCATTTCCAGTTCATGAGAGAACAGACAACCTTCCTCTTCCAGCAACCCCTGTCCGGCCAGGGGCGAGGTACCAAAGTCCGACCTCTCTGGTGCAATTTCTTGCCAGGGTATCACTGTGAATACGCGCTTCTCAATCTCTGTACCATTCACCCCGACGATGCAGTGCACCAACATTTATTTTCATTTTCTTATTGTTGCCTTTTTAAAGAGCACACACAGCACGCGGGCATAGTGGCGCTGTAATATAATGTGGCTCATGAATAAACACTTTATCAACTGTTAATTTGTTTGGCGTTTCATTAGGCACCACAGGCATATGAAATCCTTCAAAGCGCTAAAACGAATGACGTGAATAAATCTTACTAGCCAGACGAAGCACAAGTGGGCCAAAGGCTTCTATGCGCTATGCCCAAACTTATAGCGCAACCTGGCTCCAAGGTCTTCCAATCCTAGGGGTTCAACAGACAGAAGTAGCTTGGGTTCCTTCTTCCTCTTACGTAGAGTTGGCACAGGACAAGCCGTGCTCCCCTATCCCCCCCACCCTCCCCCTTCCCGCCCCTCCAGAGAGGTGGGCCAGCAGAGGAAGGGTCCAAACAATTAAACTACAGTAAACATTTAATACAAGGAATTTCAAGTAAGTCCATATAAAATAGCAGTCTTTCATAGATAGACAATTAATACTAAATACACCAGCACACCATTGAGCGGGGGAAAGGCACAGAAAGGGTATTTTTTATGAAGTGCAAAATACATGGAGGAGAACGCCAATATGTGCACTCCTGTCCCCACTGTGCAATTCTCTGTATGTGCACTACGATGTGCAATCAAACACACGCCTGGACACACTAGGGTTTATGTACAATGTTTGCACTTGCTACAGCAAGCAAGTGTACATGTCGCCAGGCATTTAACATGGATGTCTATGGAGCCTGTCATCTCTCTTCATGGGAGGCCCACGCCTTTACGCAGCAGCAGAAGCAGCAGCAGTATGAGGTGTGCATAGCTGGGTTCCTTTTTGGCAGATGGAGCATTCGGCTAGGCGGAAGCATGCATTGCTTACAGGGCCCCTGTTTTGTCTGCTATGGCAACGTCAGCTTGGATAACTGCATTACATCAAAAATAGGCTCGTTTAAAAGGGGGGGGCAAGGCATAACAAGAGTGGCAATGCCAACAGTTTCGGCTTTTGTGTTAGGCATGGGAAAGGCACTTGCCAGGCACAGTCATAGTGGTATGAACTACTCATTGTTGGTAGCAGGTGTAAAATAGTGCAAGTACCTGGACATCTAATAGCAGTGCCTGGCAAAATCTTCAAAGGTATGCACAAGCTTTGCCAATGCTTGTTTGAAACAGGACTTCAGTGGCTTTGCCAATGCTTGTTTGTAACAGAATTTCAGTGATAAGTAATACATCGAAAAGGCTGAAGGAAGGACTGGTAAGGCATTTGTATTACACCAGTAGCGTGTTTACAACTGCAATTAAGTCCTTAACTCTGAGAAGACTGCTGTGAACAAACACTGGCAGGCACTTTGAATGCAAAGCCTGATGGTAAAACCTGATTAATGCGAGCTCGCAGAGGTGCTTTGGGCGGGCAGAGGCAGGAATGGGTGGCAATGGCTATAGGGATGAACATGGCAATGAGCAGGCAATAGTCTCGGGAGGATAGCTCAGGGGCGCCGCGTTTGTCTAGGAAACAAGACAACGCGGAGCAACACAGGTTCGATTCCAAGGTCCGCGCTCAGACACCTCTGTGCATGTAGCGCGTTATAAATAATCAATTATAATGGGTGGGCAAACAACCCCTGGAGACTGTGTGTTCCTCCTCATATGTTATTCTTTTGAGTCCCTGCTCACATGCCATTCCTCCCTTCCTGCACTCCAATGCAATAGTTTCGGCTCATGGGTGATGCAAGCGACACCTAACAGCCAGTGCTTAAAGTGGGCCGGGGCCTTCCGGGGCTGGGCCCCGGCAGTCTCCAAAAAGTGGGACTGAGCCGGGGCCCTGCCGGGGCCTCCGCCGTCCTACCGCAACATTGGCGGGATGCATTATCCTGTCGCGGCCGCAGCCGCGACGGGAGATGCGCCTGCAATGAAGTCAGGCGAGCTGACAGAAGTGGCAGCCAGCCACAGCGACGCTGTGACTGGCTGCCACTTCCGTCAGCCATAGTAACTGCGTCTGGTGAACTCTCGCGTGAGAGGTTACCAGAGGCAGTTACTGTCCCTTTGTTTCCCCAGGTCGCCGAGGCGTCTTTAACCCTCGGCGAACCTGGGGATTCCTCGACATATTTCGAGGTTTATAAAAGATGGCTTTGAAAGTACACATTTCAAGCCATCTTTTATAAAGCTTTGCCGACGGACAATTTTGTCCGTAGTCAAAGCTTTATAAAAGATGGCTTGAATTGTGTACTTTCAAAGCCATCTTTTATAAACCTGAAATGTTTAAAAAAGATGGCCTGAAAACTAGGCAAACCGTAGGGTACGCACACAAATATATAACATTTATATATACATGTGTGTATACCCTACGATTTGCGTACTTTTTAGGCCACGCCCCTCCCACAAGCCATGCCCCCAAATGAGGGCCCCCCCTCGATTTCTTACCCCACTTAAAGCCCTGCTAACAGCCCAAACTAAAAATTATTTTATGCCCTCATAAATACTGGATGCAAAATACCGGGACATAGTTTGTCGCCAAGACTAAAGATGAGGGCTGATGGGGAGGGCACTTATTAAGCCAGGGTTTCCACTTTGTCCACAGTTCCATTTACCTTATTTCTTTATTTCACAGGATGATGATATAACACTGATAAGTCTGGCTCTTGCACTGCAATGTAGATTAAAAAGCGCAGAGTCTGGACCTTGCGGTAGCCATGGTACAGCCGACGATGGTCGGCGTAGCAAACCCAGAGGTCGGTCCGCTAGCTAGTTGCGGGCTGGATATGCATCGGCGCAGGAGATGGCAAGCAGCACTGGTTCATGTTGACTAGGCAGCTGGTTCATAAGAAGCCTCCCAGTGTCTAAATGCTGATAACATTGCATAGGGTCTGTTGGGCATAAGCAGCAGCTATTGGCATGGTTCATGGAGCAGGTAAAATGCTGAGATGTTTCCTTAAAGAATTTTGGAAGTTCTGCTCTTCTTCGTGTGGCAACTCAGGCCCACTTGAATTTCTTTTCACGCCTCTAGTGCTTTGCTCTTCCAGTCCTTGGCAATATCGATTTCTCTATGCAGTTATTCCTAGTATTCATCAGGCATATGAGAAAAGGGTCTTTCTTCCATCTTGTTCTTCCCTGGCTTGATTCCTGCGGAAGGAGAAGGAGGTTGGGGTCTTTCAGTCTCCAACAGGCCAACAGCACTGCTCACCCCATTTACACACAAATGCCCAGCGGAAATCAGTAGTTTCAAAGTCTCCTTTTAGGCGCCGATAGGGACACCATGTACCAGGGGCGTCCTCATACTTTAGCAGCAGTGGTGATTTGCTCTTGGCAGAGTTGCTGAGTGGCAGACGAAGGGCATGCTGGGATATCCAAAATGGTAGAAGGAATGGTAGGAGAAAATGATCTCGGGAGATAGCTCAGGGGCAAGGCGCTCGCCTCGGAATCAAGATGTTGCGGAGCAACACAGGTTCGATTCCTGGGTCCGCGCTTAGAAACTTCTGTGAATTAAGTGCGCTATAACTAACCAATTATAATTATAATGATTGCTTCCTCTGAGTCCCCAGTCAGCCCTAAACCTTGGCCCCGGCTGCAGGGCTGCAGTTTCCTAATTCATTACCGTAATCGGCCAGGTTGTGCGGTCTCCAAGAGTCTGTGGATGTCCATCCTTTGGCAATACCCCATCCACACCTTGATGAGACATTCGCCATGGTTAACAAAGGGTGTTCCTGGGGTGGCTTCCGTGTCTTGTGATGGAGTTTGGTAGAATGAATTAGTGGGAGGTGGGAGCGCCCACACTTCCGATTGCTTCAGCTGTACTACAGACAGTTGTTAAAGCTGATTTCGGTCACCATTTTGCTTCTGCACATGCCGCAACCTATTCCCTCAGTAATGCGGCTGTATTGTACTCATGAGCCCCAGCCATCCCAAGTGTGAAATGGCAGTGCCAACACACCAGACATGACAGAATCATTAAGAATGCTTATGGAGTATTAACATGGGCCTGCTTTATGAAAATGAAGCCCCATTCTGTTTAGGCCAGGATTTGAGCCTCTAGATTAACATTATACTGTCTCAGGCTTATCTGCTTGCTGCTGAATAGGACCGGCGGGCCGAATGAAAACCATACATTATCAACTCCTTTTCCTTATACCAATAGGAGTTTAAAGGAAAGTGCATGGGTGCAGGTCTCCAGTGCTCCTTGCACCCATTTTCATGCATAACCTTATATCTGAAGGGTGGCAATGCCTCCAAACAGCTGTGTGTCATTAAACTATTCAAAACAGAAAGTTTAAATAGGTGTGTATGGAAGTCAGTGATCCAGGCTTTACATTGTACCCACACTCGCGAGAACCTGGGAAAGCCAAGACCCCGTGCCTCAGGCCTCCTTTTTCCTGAACAACAGTGCTTGGGTGGCAACTACAGTCGCCGTTACGGCGAGAGTCCATAAATGGCACTGCCAGTCTGGCTCTCCCTTCTTCTCTCTGAACTCAGTGCCATTCCCGGGGGATCATAGGGGCTGAAAGCTGCCCCTTCCTCCCTTTACTCAAGCCTGAAAATATGACAGCGGCATTGCCCTCACGGTGCTCACCACCGTTCCATTTCAAAGTTTCCTTTTTCTCACTCTGCCGTATTCAGCAACATTAAAAAAAACTCATGGCATATTGTCCCTAACCTGTGACACCACCCTGTAGTGGTGAGGAAGCAGCGAAAGGCCTACATAACCTCTTATGGCCCATAGGACAGCCGTTTACAACCACAGGTTCAAAGGTGCTGTTAAGGGATGTGCCCCAGGCACCCCACTCACCAAATCACATCCACGGGCTTGCATTCTTTCCCTGCCCCCACCACCCGCCCCCATCCTGCCCATCTTCCTAAGACGCACCCCCAGTCCCGCTTTCCTGTCTCAGAGGTGCACGGCGCTGCTGTTTCTGGGAAAGGAGCACTTTGAATGATTTCTCTGCACTTTGTGATAAAAATGTGAGATGGGTGGAGTGGAAGCATGGACTGCGGTGATGGGCATACCTCTACGGGGTGCCACAGAGAACCACCTATGTGTATGCTGTACCAAGTTGCCCATTCATTTGTTCTTGGAAAACGTTTGATATTGCATGCGTTTTAAATGTCTCAGTGGAATAACACACACACCTTAAAGATATTTCTTTGCTTTTTGGTGCCTGGGTTACCCTCCTGTTCAGGGCTCTGGTGCTACGTTGCTCCATATCAACAGCAAAAGCAATACAAATGACCATTGTTACGTAAAGCATTTGCTTGCACCTTGGGACTAGGTAACGCTATTTGTAATTGTATTTGTATTTTATTTTATTTTACATAGCGCCTTACACCAAAGCGCTTTACATAGCAATGAAACAGTACATACAGTTGGATCAATATTCAAAACACAAAGTATTTCAAAATTGCAATAGGACCTTGCTAACCAGATGAAAGTAAGTGAGAGCATAACGAGGCTCGAAAGGAGGAGTAAACAGTAATAGATGGCAGGGACAGAGGGAGAGCACTCCAATTCAAAGGTGCGATGAGAGAAAATGATCGGAAACGAGATTGGGCACACAGAGGAGAGGGGACAACAAGACGGAAATGAGAAGCAGAACAAAGAGGACGCGAAGGAGGATAACATGAGACAAGCAAAGAAAGATAGCGAAGAGCAAGACCATAAAGTGCTTTAAACACCAAACATAAGAAATTAAACTTTGGACGTTTATGTAAAGGAACATAAATATTCTAAATAGGACATCTTTTGTTTGCGTGATCAGCAATGAATTATGTGTTTGAAAAATTACACATGAAATCGATACAGTAGATGTTGATTTGCTTTCAATTACGGGGTTTATACACAACGATACTGTTTTGTTTGTACTCCTGTACCTATGAACTCAGCATCTGATGCTTTATAACATTGTCTATATACACTTTTGTGAAAGTCTTTTTGTAAAGCATCCTGCAATAAAAAAATAATAATGTGAAGGCTAATTAGCTTAATTTATTTGTTAAGTAATCAAACATGTTTGATCAATCAAGATTGTGAGGATAACCAACTCATCTCCTTTACAGAAAAGGGCTGAATCCATAACACATCAAGGGGGATTTTGATTGGAAAGGGGGATTGGGAGGAACAGTGGGGGGCAAGTAACTACATGACTGCTGTCTTACTGTGCCTTACGAGGGTCAGTCGGCACCGTTCCCCGCCACTGACTACCATCCGCGCTGTTACCTCACTACATCCAACAGCTGAGAAGGGCATTACAGATGTAGTCTAATCACAATAAGAGCTTCCGTTAACATATTGCATCTCATATGTATAAAAGTGCTCTGGAGTGGGCACAATGCAATAACTCGAATATACACTCAAGGATTCGGTTTTTACTGGAATGATGATGGCGGGTCTGAAAGAAAGGGGAATGAGATTGTTGGGTTTGAGTGGTGCTGTTAACATCTGCTGCTAAGATGGTGGAATTGTGGCTACCTGAGTTTGATTTGGGTGATATGGTCTGAGTATCATAGAGTTTAGGATAGTCGTTGAGTTTTTATATCTATTGGTGTGAATGAGGGGGAGTGTCTTTAATGTGATTAATGAGTTTTGAATCTGATATTGAAGTGGTGATGTTTGTCTAATATATGGGTTTTTGGCTGTTTATATATTAGTTTAAAATGTTCATTAGTTTATAGGAGAGGTGTCCAGGACACTGGACTGGTTAAAATGTTATACATAGTTTGTAAAATATTTCTGTTGTTGCTGACTTGCTTCTATTTCAGAAGGGGGGGGGGTTCAAGTGCACATCTGATTGTCGTTTGTCTGGGTTTCTACGTTTGACCGAGACATTTTTCATTGGCAATTTTAACATGAATGTAAGGGCGAAGGAAATGGCCAGTGACCTACATGTGGTTACATGGAACGTTAATGGATTAAACAATTCCAAAAAAAGAATGAAGGTTATGACCTATTTAAGAGAATTGAAAAGTGACATTTGTTTTATTCAGGAAACACATCTTATTAAAGATGAAGTTGGAAACCTTAAGAAAGGTTGGGTTGGGAGCGTCCTCGGCTCCTCCTTCTCCACGCGGTCAAGGGGAGTGGCGATATTGATTCGGAGAAATTTGCCAATAAAGGTATTGCGTGAATGGTCAGATGGGGAAGGAAGAATGGTGGCACTACTGGTTAATATCCAGGGGTGTATTGTGGCTTTGTGTAATATGTATGCCCCATCTGTAGATGATGGGTCATTCTATAGTAAAGTAGCTCAACGTTACAAGATTTAGGTACAGATAATATTATTCTGGGTGGTGATTTTAATACTGTTTTGAATAAAGATTTGGATAGAAGTGTATCAGTGAAGAGTAAGCAGACTGACCGTCACTATATATCTTTAAAAAACCTGTTTCAGGAACATGCCCTACAAGATTGTTGGAGGTTGGAACACCCCTCTACTAAAGAATATAGTTTCTACTCAGGGGCACATTCGGTTTATTCTAGACTAGATATGTTATTGACAGCTGGGAAAATTACCGAGAATCATAGGACAAGTGAAATTGGTACTATTCTTCTGACTGACCACGCACATGTAACAATGTGTATTAAAATGGTTTGTGAGGAGCAGAGACATTATACTTGGAGAATGAATACTGCAGTCTTACAAATGGTTGAGGAAGTGCAAAAAATGAGGACCAAAATAAAATTTTACATATCTGAAAATCACACGGGCGATTTGAGGCCAGAGATTGTATGGGAAGCCTTCAAATGTACCATGCGTGGCTATATGATTAATTTAACGTCTGGTTTAAATAAGAAATATGTTACTAGACAAAAGGACCTGGAAATGAGAATTAGTGTTTTGTCTAAGAGGACAATGGCAGATCCCGGTGACTTGGTTGGTATGGCCGAAATGTTGAAATTGAAAAGGGAACTGAACAATATAATTGAGGAGCGGACGGAACGAAAATACCACAACTTGAAATGTGTGTATTTTGAGAAAGGAGAGAAGTGTGACCGATGGCTGGCCTACAGGCTGAAGAAGAGAGAATCGGAACGTTCTATTGCGTCAATCCAAGACAAAGATGGACGGGTCACCTTCCATCCGGAAGAGATCAACAACATCTTTCGGGACTATT
This sequence comes from Ambystoma mexicanum, assembly GCF_040938575.1. Classification (NCBI taxonomy): domain Eukaryota; kingdom Metazoa; phylum Chordata; class Amphibia; order Caudata; family Ambystomatidae; genus Ambystoma; species Ambystoma mexicanum. The sequence continues at coordinate 684,181,479 of NC_090927.1, read as the reverse complement.
ATGTTGATTTATACCGGAAAGAATCCGATAGGTCTATTTGGGGTGAAGACTTTTTTGAGAAGGTGAATGTTTCGAGACTTTCGGATGATGATTCTCAGCTACTTGAGGCGGAGTTGACACTGGATGAGATCAAAGGGGCTATTAATAGATTGAATGTGGGAAAGTCGCCAGGGCCTGATGGCTTTCCGGTTGAGTTCTACAAGCTGTTGCCGGACTCGGCCCTTGAATTGCTAAAGGACGTATATGTGGCTTCTTTGGCAAATGGTCTTTTACCGACCACTACTAGACACGCAACGATTTCTGTTTTTCCTAAGAAGGGGAAGGATGAGACACTTCCAGCGAGTTATAGTCCGATTAGTCTTATTAACACGGATAATAAGATTCTGGCAAAGGTCTTGGCTATTAGACTGGAAAATCTTCTACCGGCCCTGATCAATGAGAATCAGTCGGGATTTGTGAAAGGGAGGAAGACATCAAGTAATATTAGAAGGCTGTTTCACACGATCGATAAAGCAACTCATCCGTTAGATGGAGCAGTGGTCTTCCCGTTGGATGCGGAGAAGGCGTTTCGATCGAGTGGATTGGGAATTCCTCTTTTTGGTTCTTGGGAAAATGGGATTTGGGGCTAAATACAGATCATGGATTAGGCTACTATATTCAGATCCTACAGCTGAAGTTAACACCAATGGTAGACGTTCGGCTTCTTTCAAATTGGAAAGAGGGAAAAGACAGGGGTGTCCTCTTTCCCCATTGCTATTTGTTATTGCGATTGAGCCCCTGGCAGCTATGATTAGAGATGACCCCTGTATAAAAGGACTGTTGTGTTGGGGAAGGCAACAAAGAATATGGTTATATGCTGATGACATTCTTCTGGTTCTCCGAGACTTGGAACAGTTACTACCAATTCTAATGGAAATTTTGAGATTATTTCAAACCGTCTCTGGATATAAAGTAAATTGGACCAAGTCGGAGGTGATGCCCCTGGTACCTTGCTGTAATAAACGTTATGTGACTAATCTAGGGTTTAGATGGTGCCTGGATAAAATGAAGTATCTTGGTATCTGGATTACTCCAAAGATTAGTCATTTGGTGAGGGTGAACATGAATACAATTTGTAAGGATTTTCAAAACGATCTGGAACGTTGGAGTTTATTAAGTCTTTCACTATGGGGGAAGGTTAATGCTTTAAAGATGGTATCGACCCCCAGGATCAATTATATCTTGAGTATGATCCCGCTGAATATAGATACTCGGTACTGGAAGGAATTGGACAGTAATATTCAAGGTTTTCTGTGGGACAAGAAAACACCTAGATTGAGTTTATGGAAACTACAATTACCAATGGAGAAAGGTGGACTAGGAGTGCCGAACTTTAGAGCCTATCACCTTGCCTTTATTTGTGATTCATAATTGATTTCTTGGCACCGATACCTGATGAATGGGCTGTGGCGGAAGCAAGTTGTAATGGTTCTATGTCACCCGGAGCCTTACTGACTACAGAATCAAGAGTGAAGAGTGTGAAGGACCCATTGACTGTCTGTCTGAGAAACTCCTGAAAGAAATTCAATGGTTTGCTGGGAGTGGATGCATGTAGAGATCCTGGTGCGTCATTATGGTTGAATCCCTCTATTAGATTGGAAAATAAGACGCTATTCTGGGCAGACTGGTTTTTGGGTGGTGTGAGTTGGATTGATGATTTATTTAAGGAGGGGAAATTGATGAGTGCTAGAGAGTTGCAACAACAATTTCATATTGGAAATTTCAGGTTTTCGGATTACAGGAAATTGAAGATTGCTGTTGGTGAGATTGATTTCCAGGTGAGTTTGAATTTGGATTTTCTTACAAGAAAGTCGTTGGTAGGTGAAGGTGGCTTAGCTAGCCGGGTGTACAAACAAATAGTGAGTGAATAATATAAAGACAATGGGCCTCATTACACGGAAGGCGGTAAGGGTTAACAGTCACCGGTAATGGTACCGGTGACCGTTAACCCTTACCGCCTTACTACGAGGTCCCTTAGCGGGTTGGTACTTTAACGCCTGCTTTTATCAGGCGTTAAAAACCAACCCGCTAAGAGACCTTGGTGCTAATTACGGCACTGCAAATTTGCGGTACCGTAATTAGCACCTTCCCCATTCCCATTATGCCCTATGGGGCAAAAATGGGAATGGGAAAGGGCAATGGTGGAAGGGGGAATTACCGCCCCGCCAACCTTGGAATAGGGCGGTAATTCCCCTTTCCACCAAGTCGGTGCCGGTATTTTACCGGCATGGACCAAGGTGCTGTTAGCACCTTGGTCCACCGCCTACCGTGTAATGAGGCCCAATGTTCAGCTCAGAGACGAGTGGAGTCGAAGAATTGGCTCTGAAATTACAGTGGAGACATGGACAAGGATGTGTGCAAATGTCAAATTTTGTTCCCTGGGTTTGACTGAGAGAATGAGACAAATAAAGATATTAAACAGGATTTATTGGACACCTGAAAGATTATGGAAGCGAGGTTTGAAAGATGACTCTGAGTGTTGGGCTTGTATTTGTGAAACTGGTACACTGGAACATATGATGTGGGATTGTAGGAAGGTGCGTGAATTTTGGAATGAGATTGGTGTGGTGATGGAAAAGGTCTTGGATGAACCGATAGGTCTTGATTTTGAGACATTAATACTGGGAAATGATGCTACCTTAGATATACTCACTCAAAGCCAAAAGAAGTGGTTATTTAGGGGAGCCATGATGGGAAAAAAAATCATCCTTAGGAATTGGAAATCTGACATTTCTTTAAAAAAAGAGGACTGGTTGAAAGAAATGCTTGATCTGGTGGATGTGGAAAAATGTTTATATAAGAATGGGTTGTTTATGAAAATTTGGGGCAAATTTCTGACATTGTATTGAATCTGACAATTTCATATTATATGATGTGTACCTGGCATCTGTAAGGGGGGCAGGGGTATTTATGTGTTTGTAATTATGTATATAGTTTTTGCTACGAATTTCTTTGTTATTTCATGTTTTGTTGTTATAAGTAAAATGAAAATAAAACATGCAAACCCATCACATTAAAGCAACCTACTCCACAAAAAAAAAAAAATCAAGATTGTGAGGATACCCAACTCATCTCCCTTACAGAAAAGGGCTGAATCCATAACACATTAAGGAGTATTTTGATTGGAAATGGGGGATTGGGAGGGACAGTGGGGGGCAAGTAACTACATGACTGCTGTCTTACTGTGCCTTACGAGGGTCAGTCGGCACCGTTCCCCGCCACTGACTACCATCCGCGCTGTTACCTCACTACATCCAACAGCTGAGAGGGGCATTACAGATGTAGTCTAATCACAATAAGAGCTTCCGTTAACATATTGCATCTCATATGTATACAAGTGCTCTGGAGTGGGCACAAGGTGACCTGCCTACTGCTAAAGAAAGCCTCATTCAGGAATAAACAGATCAATCGCTCAGGTCAGAGCTTCCTGCAGATCAGTAAATAGAAATGACTTCACACAGTAAAAGCATATACTAACTGCAACAAAGAAAAGCGAGGGTGTCCAGACAAATATCAGGAAATGCTGAGAGATGAAATGTACCAGGAGGCTGGAAAGTGTGTAATGACTCAGAGCCACCAGTGGCTTTTGTTCTTACTGCCTTCATTAATATTCATGAATTTTCTGATTCTGCTATCCTAATAAACAGTGTAATGAAACTAAAGACACATTTCTTGGTTCACTTTCCTTCATTTTGTGTTTTCCACTTGTGAAGTGACAACAAAGTGGACCCTCTCAATTGTGGGTCCCAGATTACAGAATGTCGGGTGGGGATTTGCTTCGCTATCTTTCTTTCAGGGTGGCCAACCATGCCATGTGAACAGGGCACTTGTTCATACATCCCTGTGCTCTCCATTCAGCGGTAGTTTGAATACCTTAATTGCACACATTGGACCTGATACCAATCATTTGAAAAAGGAAAGACCAGGACTGGAATAGTTGTGTCCCTGTGACATGATGGTTTTAAAGTCATCCTACCCCTATATATTCCAAGACATTGTAATGTATTGACGATGTGACCCTGGTCCTCTACAAAATCCGCTGCACAGCAAGGTCGCCACATCATTAACCCTGCCCTCAAAAATGTTCTTGATGATGAATTGTAGCTAATTAATGAACTCCTCCCAATAAACCTACAGTGGATGCCCTCCATTTCTGGAAACTTTCCCCCACATAACATCAGACGCAATACACTCTACGTACAATATCCCTGATGCAGTGGTATGCTGTGAAGAAACACCACAGTTGCAAAGTCATCCACTACTGCCTGTGAGAACTTTTATTTGAATTAAAGATTCAGCGCGAGTGATAGCAACTGTTTCATAACCCCAAATGATATAGACACACCCCACACTTCTGGGTAAGAAAACAGGCAGTTTTGAAAAAACTCAAATTTCAAAGTCAAATTCAAACAAAGGTGATCTCCATCGTTGTGCCAGGAAAATGATCCTGATATTACTCAATCCAAGCCAGTTTATGCACAAAAACGAAAATGAGCTGCCTGCTTACGTCCCACTATTGCCAACACACACACACACACACACACACTGCCACTCATTCTATGATTCTTTCTATATACAAATATATTTGTATATATTTTGAGCTTGAAATAATACTGGACATTCTAATTACACTTATCGCTTGCCGATATATATATATCAACTGAGATATATATATATATCGACCCAGTCCTTCAAGGGGAATGCAAGACATACTCAACATCCTTAGAGGAAATAAGTCACGGCACTCCACTTATTAAAAAATAGAAGGATTTTAATGAATAAAAAAACCATACCAAAATGAGAGACACTCATTGAGCAAAAACTGCCACGTGTTCCACCCCAACCGGGGCTTTCTCAGACTAGTATAAAATGTGCCATTCACAAGTGTTCTTTTTAAACATTGTGTCCACATGGTGCATGTTACAACAACTTCTTCAAACATAAAGAAAGGACAGATACATAACACTGGTTGTATCCCCCAACATGGGTGCTGTTTTAACCTAGAATTGTGAATACATACTTTGTTAGTTTCTAATAACAACCAGTTATATATCACCATGTATTACACAGACCACTTTATGCACAGTGCTTACACTTATAAAAATCTTTGAACACTTTTAATATGCATCTTCTTGCAGAGAAATTTCACATTTCTTATTTTTACAAAGGCATTTCAACAAGAGCTACAAAATCACATTTTCAAATGCATCAGAATGCAGTTTGTATTTTTCTTAATGACATGCACCATTTAAAGACTCAAACAGCTGCTCTAAGATTCACGCCCTGCCAGCTGCACACCTGCACTGCCTCCCTTGCAACCCCCGGCACCTGGGGACTGTTTTCTGTATCCCTACAGTCCCCCTACCAGCACTTATGTTTGCATTTACCTTGCACTTGCCACCAGCTGGCCATTTTTATTCATCTTATTTATTCTACTATCCCATGGACTGCACTTTCCCCTCTCCCTTCCCCCACGCACTTTTCCCTTTCCCCATTCCCATGCACTTGCGCGATCTGAATGACAACTGGCCTAGTAAGATCGTTCTCTGTCCTCCCTTTCGTTCCCCCTCTCTTGCCTCATCGCGCCTTGAAACACTTGTGCATAGGCACGTTATAAATGCCATATGATATCATATCATATCATATCAAGGCTTCTCAACTAAATCGACAGGTTTTGGGCTGGAGATGTAATATTCTCCATTAAAAGGCATAGTGATAAAGGCACCGTGGCCGTTTTACATCACACATAGGTCCATCTGTGCATTTCAGAGTAAGGGATGGCTTAGGGTTTACACTTTGCACTATTTTCTGTGAATAGAAATAGATCCTTTAAGCTACCTCTCACCCACAACAATTTCTATGACTAAGTCTCCCACAGGCGATAAATTATAAATAATATGGAACTGACTGCGCCATGGCCCGAATTAACAACTATGCCAGTAGGACACTTGGATTCTATTGTAATTGGGTATAAGGTTACAGAAATAAACAGCATTTAAGTTGCACAAAAATGCTGTCCGTCTGAAACTGCGCTTCCCAATAGAACAATTAATTGGGCTTTATGGAAATGAAATCTCACTTTGTAAATGGAAAAATGCAATACATTATATCTTATACAGCAACTGTGTGCCTTGAAAACTAGCATCCCCTTTATTGCTGCCAAGCCACCCTTATTCTCAAGGGACCACCTGGACTATAATATAGAGCAAGCTGGATTTACATGGAGTTTTAAGTACTTATATCCAAATGTTGGTTTGTATTTCTGGGAATCAGCCTGGACCCTCTGAGTTTGGATTTCCTCAATCCGCAAGGTCTGCAAAATGTTCTATGGCCCGTTTCCCATATTAGAATGGGGACTATCTCACTGCAGCTTCTATGGAAATCTGAGTTCTCACAGTTGGAGTCACACCAGCTACCCATCTCCTTTGGCTAATATTAATAATCACCTCTTTCAGGCTACAGCCTCTTTTTATAATCATAACCCCTCCCCTAGTATTGTGACTGGGAAGGTGGGGGTGATCCACTCCTAGTCTTGTAACTTGCAATAGGTGGCAGGGAAATTCATGATTACTCTCATGACTTAAAACAGACAGGGGGATTATTCCAATTCATGTAGATAGGAATATGGGTTTGTCCCCATAATTCATTTGCACATTTTATAATTCAATAAAACAAAAAACATTTTACTCTATATGTTGCCCGGCATCTAGAGACACATTAATAAAGTCTCTTTGCCATGATACTGCTATAGTAAAGCTCAAATATGTCATGATCACATCTCGGAAAACTGGTTTAAACAGAATTAGGCAGATGACTTGCACTTGGACAAAACAACAGTCTTTGAAGAGTCTTGTGATACACATTTCTACGGTTGGAGCTGCACTGAGGTGAACCCTAGGACAATTCCAATCACCATGGAGGAAAGTCATGAACACAGATTTCCAACATACACAAAATATGACCTTTTAATGTGTGTGCAATATGTAACATTGATGTGAACCAATCAATGTATAATCATGACTTTACATACTGATCAAAAGATTAGTTGAATAAACACATGATTTACATGTTTCTTTGAAGCCCAAAATCACACCTTTTTCACAAATGATTCAAGGGGATCCTAGATCATCTGTTGCTACAAATAAAGTTGATGTAACATCCTAGGATTATTCCTTTAAGTTTCATAGCTTGGGCATTAATTCTTGTGGATATAACAATGTTCATATTTCAATACAGATACTTCTTGTGCTCCCAGTGTTGTCTCTTGATGAAGGAAATGGTGTAGAGAAATGTATTTGTACTTAACATGACATGTTCCCCTAACATTTCTAGAATTACATTGAGGAGGGCTCTGTGTCTTTTGTTCATTAGTTCAAAGAATATCTTTCTCACCCATTCTGGCCTTGGTTCATTTGAATGCAAAATGGAGATTTCTTTTTCTTGTGTTACTATTAACATTGACCACAAACACCTTCCTTTTGGGCCTGCATACCTGAACATTCCTGGTGAGTGTGAAATCTCAAACAGTCTGTGAGGTATATCCACATCTCTTTTAAGGCGCTCTTATAAGGAGATACTGGTTCTCTTTTTAAGGATCAATTCACTTTAGGGAGATCATCTTTGGCTCCATTTATCAACACATGCCTTTGTATCTTACACCACAGTGCACTAATTCTCCAGGTGCATATAAGATCATTGTTTAAATGGAACTTTCAAGGTGGCTGCTACCTTCCTGCTTTTTGTTAGCTGCAAACAATGGAATAATCCCACATTGTAAATCAGAACTGAAATGTCTTTCAAAAGGTTTTGTCGCAAACTCAAAGCTTGGTTGCTATCTTTAGCTTTCTAAATACCGGATCTGAATCAAGGGGACATCAAAATGTAACTGTTCTTAAATAATTTCTACCACAAGCAGTCAATGTCTGGTTGTGTCTAAAGCCTCTCAAGACATTCACTTGTTTATTTTGTTCCTCTGCCCCTTTCTTGTATACTTGTTCTGTATTTGTGCTGTGAATTCTATCCATTAAGGAATGCGTTTTTGTGCTGTGATCTAATGTGGAATTGTTCCATTTTCACCAGAGGTTTGGCATGCTATAAACTGTAAAAATAAATAAACATACATTAAAAAGGATCTAGAGACAATTAAGAGATTCAACAAAGGCTATTACTAAAAGTTACAATTGTATTAATGTTCTTAAGTAAGCTGTGTGTTTGATTGTGTTAAGATTAATTCAAAAAAGGTAGCAGGCGCTCCTCTCCAGAAGGAACATGGCATGATAACCTGTTCTGAGATGAGAGTTTGCAGCACACGCTTTTTGCTCACTGTACCTTTCGCAGATGGGAAATATCCATTTGCATATCAGTCTTTGTCCCGCCCACATGGGCAGTCCAGCACAGAAATGCTATGGCAATTCCTCTCTGAACAAGAGTACCAAAAGCAACCCCATACACGTGTTTCAGCCTTGTTGGGCCTCATCAGTGAGGTGAAGCTTTGTCTCTCTGAGCACAGTGAGCAGGGCGTCCACGTCTGGTTGCCCCCAGGTAACTCAGGGTGACCAACCCCAAGTTCCTTGCAAATATTTCAAAAAAGGTAGCAGGCGCTCCTCTCCAGAAAGAACATGGCATGATAACCTGTTCTGAGATGATAGTGTCAACAAGTGGTTTAAAGAAGGTGATGGTTTTTTGATTCTAGGATCAAGATGAACTCATTACATATATATTTTTTGACTGATAAAGGAAAAAGATAGTTTGAGGGAGGTGATGTTTTTGATATAATGGTACAGATTGGAGCCTATTACTGAGATTACCAGAGCAAGTGAATGAAGTAAAAGAGATGGGACTCATAGATACTTGTACTAAGTTGAGCCCATTGTGTTTTATGTAGGTGATTTTTGAATTTTGGAGCCTAGAACTCACAATTATAATTTCCAATACTCATTTTACTCATTAGACTCATCCATACAGGTGGGTGAGCATTTCAAATCATTTATGAATATAGTTTATGGCATTTCAGTTCTACATACTAAAGTATAATAATTCAAGGTTTTCTCTATATAGGATTGGAACTCTGAATTTTCAACATAAGATCAAGTGTGATCATTTGACATTGAGATCTCAAATTTAAGAGATATAGGGAGTGTACATGGGGTAAGCCCCAATTATAGTAACACTGTTTAACAAAGCACTAATAAGATTTAAGACACACTTATACCTTTATTTTGGCAATTCACATTTTGGTCATGTTGGAATGGCTTCACAAGGTGTTTGGGTACAAGTTTCTTGTTTTGGAGTAACTAACCATGCATGAAGTTTATATATTGCAGTTTAATTGTTTTTTTGCTGACTCAGTTTAATTTAATTTGATGATGAATACATTAGTGGATCTAATTGTGGAATACAGATAATAACTGTCTATTTTTGTTGATCAAACGGAGATATTTTGTTTGAGACACTAATTTGTGGTCTTAAATTTATGTTTTTTTCTTTAAACACCGATTGAAATTCTTGATTATGCCGGGAATTTTCCATCATCCTGACCTGACATGTGACACAATATGGTATGGTTTTTTGAAACATGTATATATTGAATGAATGTGTAATTTTGTACAGCCTTGAGAACGACCGGTGGTCGAAACACGTGTCGGCTGTGTTTTTCTCTAGAAGAATTAAAAACATTCATATTGAAGAAACACTTGGAGTGACTTTATGAATAATGATGTTGGACTTGTAAAAATGTAAAACTTAGATCACGTGTATGGTGTGAGCGCAAGATATCCTCCCGAACTACAATCTTTTCTGTTTACTTGCTACAAGCTCTGTGGGAAGCTTGAGGGAAGATTATTACTTGCTGCCGACCTTTCTTTTAGGTTTTAAGAGTGGTAAATAGCGCACACAAATCAATAGCGATCCCACAAAGAAACCGCTAGACTGTTCAATAGCAGTCTTCGATGAAAAGGTCTAAGTATGATAACCAAATACCATCCATATTATGGCAGGTTTAAAAAAGGCAAAAACACAGCAATTGCACATAATGGAAGAGTAGACTAGGCCACGTCAGTTAACAAGTTACTCATGTCACAATGCCACCTAGTAGCCATCCCTGGAAGTTCTCCTCCAGTTCTGAGCACAAAGCAATGCCCTCTGGTAGGCAAATTAACTCTAGGGCTTGCATTTTATCACTGTATAAGGCAAATGTCATTTGGCCTCATTACGAGGAATGCAGTAGGGGGATTAGGGGGCCGGTAGGGTTGCCGGCCCCATTATCCCCTACCGCTCCATTACGAGATCTCCTCGCCGAACCCGCTAAGGACCCCTTGTTTTACCAGGTGTCCTTAACGGGTCCCGCGAGCAGACCAGGACGCTAACAACGGGCCCATCATTCACGGGCCCGTTGTTAGCATCATCCCCATTCCCATTGAGCCCTATGGGGGCTGAAATGGGGATGTACCGGGTCCGGGTTCCCTGAATGGGGAGATACCTGGCCCTCCAAGGTTGAAATGGCCCAGTACTTTCCCATTCAGGGAAACCGGACACAGGACCCGGAATGTAGGCAGCCATGCCGCAAAAAGTGGCATGGTTACCTCCTTCCTCGCAATGAGGCCCATTGTCTTAGGACAGCTTATTCCTAGCTTTATCAGCCCATGATGGACAGCTCTGAAGGATGCAACCACCACATAATAGTTTCACTAGCACTGATGATCATCCTTGCTGTTTAACACATTTTACCCTCACTGGGGATGATAAGTGCAGCATAGCTAGTTTCACCATCTCTGGGGATCCTCAGTGCAGAGTAGCTCGTTGCACCCTCACTGGGGATCATCAGTGCACCACAGCTAGTTTCACCCTCACTGGGGATCAGCCGTGCAGCGTATCTCATTTCACCTTCACTGGGGATCATTAGTGAAGCATAGCTAGTTTCACCCTCACTGGGGATCATCCATTTAGCATAGCTCGTATCACCCACACTGGGGATCGTCCATGCAGTGTATCTCGTTTAACCCTCCCTGGGTATCATCCATGCAGCGTAGCCCCTTTCACCCTTACTGGGGATCATCCATGCAGCACAGCTTGTTTCACCGTTACCGGGGATCCTAGTTGCAGTGTAACTCGTTTCACCCTCATCTGCGCAGCGTATCCCATTTCACCCTCACTGCAGATCATCCGTGCAGCATAGCTCATTTCACCCTCACTGGGGATCATCAGTGCAGCGTAGCTTGTTTCACCTTCCCTAAGGATCATCCATGCACCGTAGCCTGTTTCACCCTCACTGGGGATCATCCATGCAGCGTAGCTCGTTTCTCCCTCACTGTGGATCATCTGTACAGCTGTGAGGTATTCGACCATCCACACAGGGAGTGTGCGGTCGACTGGGCTTTTTTGAATTTTAGTAATGAAAATGAATGATGGGAGATCAGCCTCAGAAAATGTGTGGGGCTAATCCGCATATGTTTTCCTCCGCTCACCGCACAACAAACACATAGTCATGTGCACTCTGCAGGGGACACAGCCTTCAGGCGCAGTCCTACCTGTCATGTTCAGCTCGAATGTGACACCCACAGGTACATCAAAACATCTCAGGAAGGGGAAAGGCAACACCTTCCTCTGGCCATGGCCAGCCTAATTAAAATATCAAAGGCACCATGGATCTGCCATGTTCTATTGTAGTTCTGTTTGTTGGCAGCACATACTGATGAAAGTTAATTGAAGGAGGCCTGCGAAGAGGCTTGTTCATAGAACACAAGGGACAGGAAAACCAACACCTCTTTGATATGCAATGTGTCTACTTGAAGCTAGCTCCCACCCTCTGTATGAAGGGCAGTGAATGGCATGTCTGGAACAACAGTTTCCCCTAGGAAACCCCTGCAGGGAGACCCCCCTTCAGAGGGAAGAAGTATGTTAATTGATGGAGACAGAAAGTCTGTTCTCGCCACAAACTTCAAGAGAGACCTGCACTTTGATCGGGAGTCACAGAGAGCTCAATTAACCAGACAGACACTTTGATCCACAACAGACAGGAAGATGGGCGGGACTTAGTAGTACATGTTGCCACCCCTTACCTTTCCTGTTGCAAAGCATTCTGGTTATGACCTCACGCATAACCGAAGATTGTTGGTGGGGACCCAGGATTGGTTCATTAAGGTATGCTTAGCCTGCACCAATTACAAGGTAGGCTTAGCCTGCACAAACATCTCTTCAACAGTATTTAGCAACATTTACCACTAGCAACATTGATTTGTGCCTCAACCCTGCTGCTTGATTGCCGGCTTCGAATGTCTGTTACTCTTGTTGCTTGACTGATTTCACTTTGCTGTGCAAACAATATACCTTACTGCTTCCACTGCTATCTGCCACCACCAATTATGTAGTCTCAACCTAGCGGCCTGATTGTTGCATTTAATGACTGTTATATCTGCTGCCTGATTAATAGCACCTAATGACACTTAGCTGCTAAATTGGCCTGTTGCTATGGTCGCTAAGCCCTCGCAACTCAACTCAACTCAACCTCCCCAACCTTACCTGCCTGCACGGCCGTGTCCTTCGCCACTTGCCTGCTAGCCTGTAACTGCTATCGCATAATACTTTGCTATCTCCACTACCTTCAACCTACCTCATATCCGAATGGCCCATGTTTGCCTTGTAGCTCTCACGTTGGCTATTCTTCCTCCAGCTCACCTCGTCATGACTACCGAAAATGCGCCTCCCTTCACCCCTCGTACGGGCCTTATATCCCCGGATACCTGTAGTCAACTCACCCCCGCAAGAATGGATCCGCTGCTTCGTCTTCCCACCTGCACCACTGGTCCTGTGCTCACTCATTGTGAGGAACACCAGACCGGGATCCCGCTTCAGGCGTCTCTCTCCAAGTACACCCTGTGAACTATATCAGGGGACTTCAGATCCCATCATTAGACCAACACCAGGCGTAGCGCACAGGAAGCCCACACCCAAGGTCAGTAAACATAACCTTATTGCGCCATCTGATATCAAAGGAGCTCTAATCAATGCCCGTTCCCTAGTACCTCACTCTACCGATATTGCTGATTTTATCATCGCCAACCAATTGGACTTTCTGGCCATCTCAGAAACTTGGTTTAACCACGCTTCAGGACCAGCACTAGCACTAGCCCTGCCAGACAACTACACCATCATTAGCAGACAGAACCTCTGGGATAGGGGGTGGTGTAGCGTTCATTGCCAAAACCCACCTTGGCCTCAGAGAATTTGCTAGCACCCACCTCCGGTCTGCAGAACTACTTTCACTCAAACTATCCCTCTCACCTACAAGCACAATACTCATGCACTTTATCTATCGTCCACCTGGCCCCATTTCCTCATTTTAGGAAGTTATTCCAACCCTTCTCACTCAAAACACCAAACCAGGATCACAGATTATCTGCTTGGGGACATGAACCTAGGCTTCCATGACGCCAAAGACACGAACGCCACTGCACTAGAGAACACCATTTCCCTGCCTGGCTTCAAATCACGTATCCTTAAACCCACACATGACAAAGGCCCCTGGACTGGTTGGCTGACCTCAACTGCTCCACCACGATCCTCAACAATGAACCTTGTGCATGGTCCGATCACCACTGCATCACCTTTTCCATTCAGAAAAAAACTCACCCTAACCCTGACATGATCACGGCCCCATCAACTCTAGCGAGGCATAAGCGTAACCTAACGCCAGACCAACTATTACCTCTGCTACATCCTATTGCCAACATTCCACTGAATACCGATAAAGACCCTGCCGATTTAGTCGATAGCTACAATACCACAATGAAGCAAGCAATCAACCAGATTGCTCCACTAAAACTATGAAAGGCCAAATCCACCTCTCACCTTAATAAATGGTTTAACCCTGATCTAAAATGACTTCGTAATGAAAAAAAGATCAGCTGAAACTGTTTGGAGAAAAACCCCAACTATCGCTAACAAGGAAAATGGTGCGTCCATTGCCGCTTCCTATAAAGCAGCTATCATTAGGACCAAAAAAGAAATATGCAATGAAAGAATCCAAAATGCCAAATCAAGTACTAAGGAACTTTTCACAATCCTTATCGAACTTGAGTCCCCTGCTCCTATGACTGACGGCTGCTCCAGAGAAGAGGCATGGTGCGCAAACATTCAGAAGGCACTCTCAGACAGAATTGCACTTCTACAATTCAAAATAGACACTAAAAGAAATAATGTACCACCTAGCTCCTACACAGCTGAAAACTATGATTGCAACGCTCCACTATGTACCCCCTTCCAATTCTCCCCAGTGTCCATCAAAGATGTGGAAAAGATTATTCTGGGAATGAAACCTTCCAACTGTCAGGGTGACATATGCCCTGCAGTGATCATCAAGGACAGTGCAAGAGAATTAGCCCCATTTATCACAACTCTGATAAACGCATAATTCAAAAACTGCTCAGTTCCTGACAATCTAAAGGAAGCTTGGGTCATGCCACTACTAAAAAACCCAAATCTAGACCCTAACGTGCCCACAAATAGGCCCATCACAACGGTCCCCTTTCTCTTAAAGATTCTGGACTGTGCGGCTTATATACAAATTCAAAGACACCTTGAAGACAATAATTTGTTAGGCCTTCGGCAATCCGGATTTAGACCTAGACATGGCACTGAGACGGCGCTGCTAGATCTCAAGATTCAGATGGATGAACTTAAAGACAGAGACAAGCTAGCTATCCTCCTGCTCTTGGATCTATTGGCAGCCTTCGATTTGGTAGACCATAAAATCCTGACCCAACACCTAACTTCAGCAGCTGCTTTCTCACCGAATGCAGCCAGCTGTATCCAATCCTTCCTTTCAAACAGAACCACAAGGGTCTTCTCACCCACGGCTTCAGCACCTCCAGTGCCCATCAACTGTGGAGTCCCACAAGGATCGTGTGTATCACCCAATCTATACACTATTTTCACAAAACTCCTAATCGACTGCCTCGACAATCTGGGTGTCACGTATACCAACTACGCGGAGGACAACCAGATTCTCATCACACTCACTGTATGCTACAATAAAGACACTAAACTGATCAATGACATTTATCTAGAGATCCAAGCCTGGATGGCTACTCATAGTCTTTATTTAAATGATGAAAACAATGAACTACTGATCATTGGTTCCCAAACTCGTTTAAACAAATTAGACAAATGCTATGATACCTTCAACATTGATGGGAATGTCATTAGAGTCTCAAGGGAAGTCAAAACCCTGGGTATCTACCTCGACTCCACATTGACGCTAAATAAAGAAGTTAACTCATTAGCCTCCTCCACAGCCTATACTAACAAGCTTATCAATTCGTGTTAGCCCTTCGTATCTACCACCAGCTGTATTACATTAGCAAGAGCACTAATCCTCTCTAAGCTTGACTACTGTAATACACTTCTCCTCGGGACCTCCGTTCAGATCTTAAACAAACTCCAAGTTCTGCAAAACAATGCTTTAAGATCGGCCCTAAATATCCCTCGCTCCAGTCATATCTCTTCTTTCAGAAGAGAGGCTCATTGGTTACCCATTTGTGACAGAATTACACTCCGGGCGCTTGTCATCACCCATAAATGCCTAGCAAACACGGCACCCTCCCATTTGACAGTTAAATTCTCGAGACATCAGACCAAAAGACCCACCAGATCCAATTACCTCAACCAACTTACCATCCCTAAATGTAATCTAAAAACAGCAGCTCCCTCCCCCCCTGACATTAGAGCAGAGCCTGCGTTCTGGACCTTCAAAGCCAAAACCAAAGCATGGCTCCTTAGCTCAAACGACCCCTGAGCATGACTAAACTCCGACACGGAGCGCATACACACATAGTTTGTGCGCCTCTATCGCCTTGTAATTGTAACTGTAAATGCCATACTTCCTTGTAAATGTAACTGTAAATGTAACAGGCCTAGTGACTATATATCTATACATTGTACTTCTTTCTGTAAATATACTTGTCTGCATAACTGTTTCCCCTATGTTTCTCATTGCTCCTGTCTATAAGGTGATCTGTAACATTCCTCCATTGCTCCTGTCTATAAGGTGATCTGTAACACACCTCCATTGCTCCTGCCTGTAAGGTGATCTGTAACACACCTCCTCCCCTGCTTTGCGGGGTCCTGTGAACTATCTCTGTAACCATGTACCTAAGTAAAAGCGCCCAGATTCCTTTGGGTGGGGTGCGCTATACAAGTAAATAAACTAAACTAAACTAATCACTGGGACCCAGTTGGCATTAAAAGAGGGCTGAGAGCCTCACTTAGCAGATCAGCTGGCTACTTCGAAAAGGAGTAAGAAGAAGGACTCATTTGGACCCTAGCTGAAGGTACTGTCTGCCTTACAGCGTCCGTCAGTAAAGGAAGGCCGGGATTTCCAAGAGGGAAGCAAGATCCCACCCCTAAACATCTCCCAGGGAAATGAGAGAGATACTGGCCTCAGAGGACCCATACAGCAGCTCCAGAACCGGTACCCACCCAGAACACAGCATGCCGTGCTAGGTTCTGCCAGCAAGCTTCTTAGGTGGGAAGTACCAGAGAGTCTTTGAAAAAGGACAAGACCGTTGCCTGCAAACACTCTCATCAGCTGTCCGCTTTAAAGGATGACATGAGCCCTGCAAAGAAGTTAGGAAGAGTCCCACGACAAGCATGAACCAGCGTCCTTCTTTGAAAGAAATTTTCGAGGCAGTCGAGCCCCTTGAGCTGCAACCTGCTGCACTGCTGACTGCTGTCACGTCGCAGTCTCTAAAGCTATCCGATACGCCTCGACCAGCGTTCCAGATCCGCCAACCAGCATAGAGACAATAATTCTTGACCCTGAGCCGCTGTGTAGGCCAGCCTGCAGCCCCCCGTCCAGCCTTGCTTGCCAAACTGCCTGCCGCCTGATACCCGCAGCTGTCTTCCATCTTGAACTCTGTCACAGGAGCTGCAAAGCACCCTGGAACTGACTTAACACTGTTGAGCATCAAGATCATCTTAAGCACCAGGTACATTGTGGTTCTGTCCCACTGGCCCTTCTACGAAGGCCCCTAGTGATATTTATGTCCCCTTGCTCCCTTGGTGCTGAAACCAAATACCCTTGAACAGTTAAGACTGATTGCTTTACAGACTATCCATCTGTCGGTATCCGGAGTGCATCCCTTTCCTTCGTGAAACTTTCTGTCCTCTGTGTTCCTTTACAGGGTGGGTTGTATTTTGAAGTGTGCTAGAAATGTCAGTTGTGATAATAATAAAGTAGATATTTTTATATAACCTTGACTGGACGGTCCCTTTGATCATTGAGTAATAATTGTATTTTCGCTGCCTTGCAACTAACCAACGATCCATGACCTTGCAGAGATAAGCCTGCTGTTCCGTCCACATTACCAAAATTGGACAAGGAGGTTTATAATTGACTTGCATTTGCAATCTGTTTGGATCCCTTCTGGTGTACTAAAGGTGTGGGGCTGATTGATGGTTTGCAAACCGATATTCATCCCTGGACCACTGGTGCCCCGGAAGTTGATTCGTCATAGCAGCATAGCTAATTTCTCATTCACTGGGGATCGAAGTGCAGCGTAGCTTATTTCAGCCTCACTAGGGTTCATCCGTGAGCATAGCCTGTTTAACCTCGCTGGGGATCATCCATGCAGCATAGCTCATTGCACCCTCACTGGGGATCATCTGTGCAGTATTGCTCATTTTACCCTCACTGGGGATCATCAGTGCAGCGTAGCTTGTTTCACCCTCACTGGGGATCATCATTGCAGCATAGCCTGTTTCACCCTTACTGGGATCGTCAGTGCAGTGTAGCTCATGTCATCCTCACTGGGAATCATCAGTGCAGCATAGCTTGTTTACCCCCTCACTAGGGATCACCCCTGCAGCACAGCTTGTTTCACCCTCACTAGCGATCATCCGTGCAGCGTAGCCTGTTTCATCCTCACTGGGGATCATCCATGCAGCGTAGCTCGTTGCACCCTCACTGGGAATCATCTGTGCAGCATAGCTTGTTTCACCCTCACTGGGGATTATCCATGCAGCATAGCTTGTTTCACTCTCACGAGGGATCATCCGCGCAGCGTAGCTCGTTGCACCCTCACTAGAGATCATCCGTGTAGCATAGCCTGTTTTACCCTCACTGGGATTTCCCAGTGCAGCATAGCTTGTTTCATCCTCACTGGGGATCATCAGTGCAGCATAGCTCATTTCACCCTCACTAGGAATCATCAGTGCAGCATAGCTTGTTCCACCCTCACTAGCAATCATCCGAGCAGCATAGCCTGTTTCACCCTCACTGGGGATCATCCATGCAGCGTAGCTCATTGCACCCTCACTGGGAATCATCCGTGCAGCATAGCTTGTTTCACCCTCACTGGGGATCATCAGTGTAGCGTAGCTTGGTTCGCCCTCACTGGGGATCATTACTGAAGCATAGCATGGTTAGCCCTCACTGGGGATCATCAGTGCAGCGTAGCTTGTTTCACCCTCACTGGGGGGTCATCAGTGCAGCGTAGCTCATTGCACCCTCACTGGGAATCATCAGTGCAGCGTAGCTTGTTTCACCCTCACTGGGGATCATCAGTGCAGCATAGCTAATTTCACCCTCACTGGGAATCATCACTGCAGCATAGCTTGTTTCGTCCTCACTGGGGACCATTAGTGCAGAGTAGCTTGTTTCACCCTCACTGGGGATCATCAGTGCAGCATAGCTAATTTCACCCTCACTGGGAATCATCACTGCAGCATAGCTTGTTTCACCCTCACTGGGGACCATTAGTGCAGAGTAGCTTGTTTCACCCTCACTGGGGATCATCAGTGCAGCATAGCTAATTTCACCCTCACTGGGAATCATCACTGCAGCATAGCTTGTTTCGCCCTCACTGGGGATCATTAGTGCAGCATAGCTTGTTTCACCCTCACTGGGGATCATCACTGCAGCATAGCTTGTTTCGCCCTCACTGGGGACCATTAGTGCAGAGTAGCATGTTTCGCCCTCACTGGGGATCATTAGTGCAGCATAGCATGTTTCGCCCTCACTGGGGATCATTAGTGCAGAGTAGCTTGTTTCACCCTCACTGGGGATCATTAGTGCAGCATAGCTGACATCTTTGTGATTGGTGCATTGGCGCATGTTTACCAAACACCATCCATGTTTAGGTGGCTTTTAAATGTCATCAACCACAATATGGATGGTATTTGGTTCTCATGCTTAGTTGTAAAGTTTTGTAACGTTAAATGTTAATGTTAAATGTTAAATGTTAAATGTTAAAGGTATTTGTATCGCGCACCGTCACCAACAGAGTTGGTCCCCAGGCGCTCTGGTGGATCTTCAAAAGGAGAAGGCGGGATGGGTTAGTAGGGTAAGGAGGGAGTAGGATAGTGAGGGTGGTGGTGTTCTGTTGGCAGCTTCATCTTGGTATACACCTTGCGACGAGCTTTGGTGCGACAATCGGAGCGATGTCAGTCCTCGTGTGCTGTATGGCTGGTTTATGTGTTGTTGCGGTGTGGTGAAGTGCATACAGCTTGCGGTGCGAGAGGTGGTTGTGTGAGTTTTTGAGTGGGTTAAGAATGCGGAAAGTTTAAGCCTTTTGGTTAGTGGGATAGATGTGTTCATCTAATCTTCACAGTATGGCTACTTGCCTAGATTTTTCGGGAGTCCTGCATGGTGCGAAAAACGGCTAGGTTGGGGTCCTGCATAGTGGGAAAGAGGCCCACACCTAACAGATCAATTGAGTATAGTACCATACACAGCTGGATTTGAGAGACAGTTTGAATAATTCAGTAGCCTCCTAAAGCCCGACTGGATTTGAGGTCCTGCAAGGGAGGGGTTGGGGGGGGGGTTTAAAGGACTACGCCTAACCGAAATGTTGGTTTGGTAACTCCCAATAGCTTGATTCGTTTCTGCGCTGATGTCCACAAGACCCCAGTTTTACCTGTAATGTGTGACTGGAAGAAGCCAACGTAGGATCACTGTGGGCCTTTCTCTTTTCAGAGTGGATGGTCATTTGGACCGCAAGAAATGCACGTGTTCTGGGCATTGATTGCTCTGTGCTGAGAGAGAGTCTGCGTCCCAGAAATCATTGCTTTTATAATAGTCTCCGTTTGGAAGAGTGCGAAAGTATCGGCTCAAAGTGACGATGACTCCATCGCCCATGGATGTGCGGCACAGCTGTATGGCGAGCCAGTGCCAGCAGCGGCCGCGGCAGCTGCGCGAGACACCACGTTAATTTGATTCTATATTTACAGGGAGAAAAATGGCCCTTAATCAGGTTCCATTCAGCCGCGCATACTGAGGGATTAACCTCCGTGAAATGGCTTCTGCTTTATGAAGCGCAGCGTTTGCTAGTGCTAAATGCACGCCATGTACCTACCGGATGCGTGCACTCGTAACACGTACATGTCAGTGTCATGATTGGCTCGAGCGCAAATGAAGGACTGAACAGTAGAAATGTTGCCGTTAATGCCCACCGCAGGTCAATATTGGACTGCATCACCACGCCGCACGAAACGATGCCCTGCCCATCCCAAGCCTATGCCACTTATCGTCACATGCACAGCACTTTGTTCCAATGCCTGCTACCGCGTAGATTTATTACCTCAAAGCCCGTGGTAATAAAACAGCGTGTAGTGTGGCGAGAGAAGCTTTCTATTCCTGCCGAAGAATGCTAAGGTCCAACGCAAATTAGTAGGCTACAAAGTACGGCATGCGGCCTGGATTAGGAGGCGGAGTAGCTCCGGCGTTTTCAAATTGGCACGCACAGTGCATTCCGCAGAGGCCTCCTCCCGTTAAGGAGCGCGCCTCCCTGTGCCCGCCATGACCGGCTGGCCTGCCCCGCGGAGGGGGCAGTGGCGCAGTATGTGCAGTGTGGTTTAGAGAAAAGGGCTCACCCTTCCGAGATTTGCAGAGGCACCCGGCCGGGCAGCAGGTTGAACACAATCGGGCTGACTGACCAATACGCAGGCGCAAATGGAAGAACACTCCCAGATCCACAGTTGCGCGTCTGCATCTGGGCACTATGATTCGTGCATGAGGCACTTTTTTTTTTTTATCTCTGCCGAATTGTGAAATGCTGGACTAGGCTTGGCAGTGGCATACCGACCTACAGGGTCGGGGTGGGGGGAAGAGGTGGCCATTTTGACCTCAACAGGTTCCACAGAGGAGAGAATTGTTACCGGTTTAGGGACACTATGGGCCTCATTACGACCCTGGCGGTACGGGGTAAACAGCGCCGTTAAAGGTGCTGGCGCTGTTCACCCCGTACTGCCTCATTATGAGGTCCCCTCGCGGGACCCAGGAAGTAACGCCTGGTCAAACCAGGCGTGCTTACCGGGTCCCGCGAGGGGAAGAGGGAGCAAACAACGGGCCAACTCGTAATGGCCCTTTGTTTGCTCCCTCTCCCATTCCCATTCTGCCCTATGGGGGCTGAAATGGGAATGGGGAAGGACCGGGTCCGGGTCCTTGGAGGGAGGAATTACCGGGCCTTCCGAACTCGGAATGGCCCGGTAATTCCTCATTCTGAAGACCCGGACCCGGACGCGATTTCGGCAGTAGCCATGCCGCCAATAGTGGCATGGCTACCGCCGAGGTCGTAATGAGGCCCAATGCCTTTAAGGAAGACCCACGTGAGCCCTTGGAAGGGGAGGGGGAAAAAGGAGTACGTCAGAATGGACAGAAGGTTATAGACTAAAGTAGAAGTTAGAAGCCAAGCTTTGTGTCCTGTGTCGTCCTTGCATACCTCGAGAGGAGGTAACAACTGTCAAAGAGGCCGGTTTTCGACCCAACCCACCCATCGCACCGGCGTCCCGACCGAGACACATCCTGTCGCGCGGCGTTGGTGGCAATCCATTCCACAGCACTGGCGTACACTGTCACGGGCGATCCCACTGGGCTCCGAGATGGCCAGCATTACCACTGGCCGCAGCCGCTGAAATGGATCCAGCCTGCCTGATCCTCCAACACTCCGGTGATCCCGCCAAGCCACTCCCAGACAAGCCTGGGGCACGTATCCTGCTGATGCACATGAGCGTTACCGCTCTTCCTCACTCACCGATCTGGCTCAGACGCCGCCCCACCAGCTCCTCCAGCAACAGTTCTCACAGGTGCAGGGGACACTGGGGAGACAGTGCAAAGAAAAAAATATAAATAAATAGAGTGGGGCAAAATTAATAATAATAAAGAAGGCTATCAGAGCTCATACAAATACATTTTACCGTGAAGTGAACAGTTGACCCACTACCATTCAAAACCATAATCCCAAGGAGTCACAACCTCGCATGACGTGCCCACCACGGGATAGACCACTTCCAACGGTCGGATTATCTGTGATAGAGGGCAGTAAGTGGTGGGTGAAGATGCAGGGGTTCTACAGCACTGCATTCACGGGAAATTCGCGGGGGGGGGGCAAGTCCTCCGTGCACCTGATCAACACTGAGGATGGATCTAGCTGTACAGGACGCAGGAATGCAGCAGGCTGCCATGACATCCACGTCCAGGCTGGCGTTACTTAGAAAATCAATCCCGTTCACTTTGATGTCCCAAAATGACCAAGGCCCATGGTGGTTAGAGTGGGTGGAGGACTTTCAAGATTTTGTTAAAGCAGCGAGGGAAGAGAAGTCACCAGAATTACACAACCTCTTTACGAATCTGGCAGGGAAAGAGATCAAGGCCATCATTAAAACCATTACCCCAAAGGAAAGGGACACATACAAGACTCTTATTGAAGCACTAAACAAGAATCTCATAATACAACCCAACAGAGATTATGAACGATATGTTTTCAACCAATGCACGTAACAGACACAAGAGACCATTGATGAATTCATAACATGTTTATGTCAAAAACTGGTGCACTGCCAATTCCCTCAATTCTTGGATGACAAAGCCATTAGGCTTTGAGTAATCAAATAGTGTATCTCTTCCAATTTCAGAAAACAGCTACTAAAGAAGCCCCTTCCTATAGACAAAGTTATAGAAATGGCAAGAATTTACCAGAGGGTTGATGCTCAAGCAGCGTCCTTGGAGAGCACACATGGCAAGAAAACAGACAAAGGTGAGCTAGTAGCTGAACTGCACGGACAGAAAGCAGGAGACTGAATGCAGATCACAAGCCGTCCGCACACCCGACAACCAAGCAGGGCCCAGAGACTGTGCTATAGATGGCTATAGATGTGGCCTAGCATTCCCATATACGGGCACATGCCCAGCACTCATGCAACAGTTCTCCAACTGCGACAGATAAGGTCACTTCCAGGCCGTCTGCCCCGAAGGCAAGCTGTTCCCTTCACCAAGATCAAACCCCATAAACACATGGAGGCTCAGACACAGGGCATATCTTCCCCCACAAAATAGAGGCAGACCACAGCCAGGATATACCTCAGGCCCGCAGAACTATTTTACGGCAGTAGAAGAAATCCCAGATGAAGGATACAATTAAAGGGAAGGACCAGTCCACCCAACACACATGTTATGGAGACAAATAGGATGACCCACCATTCCCCCATCAAGGCTATGCAATGAATCTGACAGACCAATACCACAGCTACCAGTCTGAGTATGATCAAGACTACTCGGATGAATACGTAAACCTGATACAGGACAGCCGGGAGGTGCAAGAGGCACCAAGGGTGTCCATCTACATGGGAGACGAAATCCATTGTTTTCTGATACAGGAGCAACTGTAAACATCATGGGGGAGCAGGAATTTTCACAAATGGCCACCAAACATACCCTATCCAGTCAATGGCGAGAATCCTCCTATGGGGTGCCACTCAGCCACTACATTCCATTGGCCAATTTAAATGCACACTTCTGTACAAAGATCGATCAAAAGGAAGCCACTATCCATGTAAATTGCAGCCCCATAAAAGGGAGATGCCTACTCAGCTACAAAACAGCGAACCAACTGGGACTGATCGACATCCATTATCAGGACAGTGAGATTGTTCAGTCCACCGTGAATTCAAAGAAAATCAGAGATTCTATCTGCAGGATGGTGAAGGGCCCACTGTCCAACAAATCCATCCAGACCAAGTTCCCAAAGCTATTCAATGGATTAGGTAAACTCAAAGGAGTCATTATTAAATTGCACATTGACAACTCAGTCAAGCCCGCCCTTCAACACCCGCAGAGAGTAGGTTTCCACCTCCAAGGAGCAGTATAGCAGGAACTGGAGCAACTACTACAGAACAACATAATTGAATGCGCCAATGGACCCACACCATGGATCTCCCCATTGGTGGTGGCCCAAAAAGAAGAAAGAAGGAGGCAAAATAGGACTATGTACTGGTATGAGGGTTGCTAACACCGCCATTAAACAGGAGCGACATCCTGGACCCATCATTGAGGAAATGATTGTACAGCTGAATAGAGCCACCACATTTTCCAAACTAGACCTGAATCAAGGGTACCACCAGCTGGAACTGCACCCTGACTCAAGTGTCATCACAACCTTCGTGACGCACAAAGGTTTATCCAGGTACAAGAGGTTAAACTTCGGAATTTTCTCTGCTGCAGAAATATTTCAGGAGGCCATCCGCCAAGTCATCCTTCCAATTAAGTTGGCACTGACTTACAGTGACGACATCCTTGTGCACGGGTCTTCTCAAGATGAGCATGACAAAGCACTACTCGACACGTGTGCAGCACTACAGAAGGCGCGTCTGACCCTCAACCTCACCAGATGCAATGTTAACAAAAGAAGGTTGAGGTTTTTTGGCCACATCTTTTCAGATGCATATATGGCCCCGGACAAGGTCAGCACCATTGCAAACCTGCAGCCCCCGCACAACTGGCAGACATGCAATCATTCCTGGGCATGGACGGCTACTGGCCCAGATACCTTCCACACTATGCCTCACAAACTGAGTCACTGTGGCTACTTTTACAGAAGGACCCTGCGTTCGAATGGATGGCGGAGGGTCAAGAGGCTTGATGGAA
Organism: Ambystoma mexicanum; assembly: GCF_040938575.1. Lineage (NCBI taxonomy): Eukaryota > Metazoa > Chordata > Amphibia > Caudata > Ambystomatidae > Ambystoma > Ambystoma mexicanum. The sequence goes on along the minus strand of NC_090927.1, from coordinate 684,156,527 downwards.
TCAAGAGTGCGTTAGCGGAAGCAAAACGGGTGGCCTATTTCGACCCTGAATGGCACACCAAAATCATTGTCAACGCAGGCCCTGTTGGTTTGGGAGCTATCTTAGCACAGGCAAAGGATCAGGACATGCACCCAAAGCACATCATGGCCTATGCCAGCAGGGCTCTCTCGACCACAAAAATAGCGTACTCCCAGGCCGAGAAGGAAAGCCTGGTCATGGCATGGGCATGAAAATGTTTCCACACCTTTGTCATCGGGAAGATGTTCACGCTGGTGAAAGACCACCAAGCGCTGCTTTCACTGGGGGGCAAACAACGAGAAAGGGTGATCTAGAATACATCAACTATGTCACAGCCAATGCACTACCACCCACGCTCACCCTAGAGACGGTGCCCCCGAGAGTCAGAAAATGACCCGTCAATAGCTCTGGCCATCCAACTCACAAACAAAAACAAATGGCAGGACTGCCTCAGACAAGGCGATACACACCCAGAAGCGAATCGAACGGAAATGGACCATTTGGCAAAGATACACAGGGAGCTAGCTGTAATGGACAAAGGGGTCCAACTCAGAGGATGTCGACTCATGATTTCTCCTTCTCTGAGAAGGTTGGTTGTACACACAGGACATGAAGGCCACCGGGGCCCGAGAACACAAAGCTACAACTTCGGCGACATGTGTGGTTCCCATATATGGATATACTAGTGTAGGACATGGTACAACAGTGCCAGCCATGCCACTGCACAACCCTAGATGATACACCACTGCTGTTACAACATAGCCAAATCCCAGAAAGACCATGGGACAGAGTAGCAATACATTTCTACAGACTAGTGGACACGAAAGAATACCTACTCGTCATTCTCGATGAATTCTCATGGTTCCCCAAAGTGAAGAAAACATCGACAACTGCATTTCCGCAAGTGGCCGTGATCCTCGATGAAGTGCTCAGTGAATGGGGATCCCAAACACCATCAAATCAGACAATGGGCCCCCATTCAACAGCCACAACTTTGCGACGTTTGCCAAGCACAAATGGTGTTCAACCACCAGAAAATAACGCCCAGATGGCCCTAGGGAAATGGTATGGTTAAAAGTTTTATGTCCTCCATAAAGAAGACTATCCAGAGAGCGTACATAGAAGGGACCTCACCCCACCACACGCTCTGCAGCATTTTAAGTCCCTACAGGAACATGCCACAAGAAGCCACGGGAAAAGCACCATCCAAGATCATGACTTGTCAACATAACGCCGGATCATATTGACAGGGACCTCGAGATCAAACGAAGGGATACTGAGAGAAAGCACCAAGACAAAGAAGAAGCCAACTGCATGAGAGGGGCATGACCAAAAGAAGCGGTGGTAGGGGACAAAGTCCTTATGAGACATCAGGAGCAAAGGAAAACAGACCCCTGATATAAGCTACACACATTCAAGATCGTGGCGATAAAGGGGTTCATGATAACTGCAAGGAATGAGGACGAAGAAGTGACAAGGAACGCCTTCCAACTCAAACATTTAGTGAAGGGCAATGAGGAGTATGAGGCGGAAAGGGAAGAACGCCAGATGAACTCTGGAGACACAATTGAACAGAGGGTGCAAGGACAATCACAGGAGAAAGAAGGTGAGGCATCCAGCAGCACCAGTGGTCGCTACAGAGAGTGATCAGGAAGCCAAGGCGACTGGTGGAAGAATGGTGAGACTGACTTAAGAACATTTGTGGGGGGTGGTGTTACTGGCTAGTGGACACTATGCCTTTAAGGAAGACCCCCGTGAGCTCCGAGGCACGTGGGTCAGAAAGGGAGGGAAAAGGGCATATGTGAGAAAGGGCAGAAGGTTATAGAATTAAGTAGAAGTTAGAAGTCAAGCTTTGTTTCCTGTGTCGTCTTTGCATACCTCGAGAGGAGGTAACAAGAATCAGGACATTCTGGAGCAGTCAGATACATTTTCCTCAGCTGCTGTCTCAGAAAGAGCCATCAGGAGGGCCCTGTGTATGGTAGAAAGTGTCCCAGCCAGGGCTGGCTTTAGGGCACGGCCAACCGGGCGACCCTCCGTGGTGCCATTAACCCCCGCCACGCCTGCTCGGGGGAGTCTTTCAAGGTCTCCCCCGAGCTGGCGTGGTGGGAGAAGGCGTGGCAGGCACCCTTTTGAAATTAAATGCGCCCCCTCGTTGGGGAGCATTTAATAACAATAGGGCGCTGATGCTTTCGCATTGGCGCCTATTGAAAAAAACCACACTTTAAATAACTCCAATGGAACCATACACAACGCACATATATAAGGAAAATACTGTTTATGAGAGAGCCATTCTCTATTCAATTAAAATGTGACACACTACGAATCAAAATCAGCTTCCCTAAGATAATAGGTGCCAGGTCTTCCATTGCCTCATTTTGTTCACTGCTGCCATAACAAAATTGTTCTGCTGCAAAACAAATATTGAAGCAATGCCTTGTTGACCCAGGCAATTTTTAGGGTGTTATATTAATTACTTCAAATTTCTGTATAGTAGATTATGATGAACTCCTAATCTTTTAAGTTTCCAATAGGTGCTACTGTTACCCAAGTTAACGATTCTGAATATATTAACCTTGGAAAGAGAAAGGCCAGAGATGCTTCTCCTGGGAGAATGCAGATTCAATAGGGAATTAAGAAGCACTTTTTCAACTATCTGAGCTATTTTACCAGCTGATGGAGAAGTCCAGATCATCATCAAGTCCAAGCAAGCGTTAAACAACAATTGCAAGATAAGAGATGTTTGCACTGCATCTATGTTAACATAAACAAATCTATAATTGACAACAGAAATGCTTTTTACAGTGATCCAAGCTATGCCCAAAAAAGGATACTTATTTTTGTAATCATTTTTATTGCTTATAGAAAAAACCTTGCTCGAGATCAATGGGTCGCTTTACAAAGGGAGGGTGCCGTGAGGAATTCAACCATCGGCACGGCGGGTGTGCACTTGCTTTTTTGATAGTTTAAAAAAATATTTAATGATGGGACATCAACATCGGAAAATGTGTGGGGCTAATCCGCACACAATTTCCTATGCTCACAGCACAACAAACACAAGTCACATGTACTCTGGGTGGACACAGCCTACATTCCAACTGTCATGTTCAGTTGGAATGTGACAGCCAGGAGTACATGAAAGCATCAAGAGGAGGAGGGCGCAACCTTCATCCTGACATGCCCAGCCTCATTAAATACCAAAGGCTCCATGGATCCGCCCTATTCTTTGTCCGTCTGCTGGTGGCAGCGCATATTGATGAGAGTTAATTGAAGCAGGCCTGCGGTAGGCCTGGTTGCAGGACTGACAAAGGACAGGATACCCGACACCCTTTTAATATGCATCTATGTCAATTTGAAGTCATCTCCCGCCCCTTAGTATGATGGCAGTGAATGCCATTTCTGGGAAAACTGTTTACAGTAGGCAACCCCTGCAGGGAGACCCCCTTTCAGAGGGAAGAAGTATGTGATTTGTTGGATCGAGAAAGTCTGTTCTCGCCATAACTTCAAGGGAGACCTGTGCTTTGATCAGGAACCACATAGAGCTCAATTAACCAGAGAAACACTTTGATCCACAAGGGACAGGAAGATGGGTGGGACTTAGTAGTACATGCTGTCACCACTTTACCTTTTTGGTTGCAAAGCACTCTGGTTATGAGCTCACGTATAACAGAAGATTGTTGGTGGGGACCCAGGATTGGTTCATTAAGGTAGGCTGAGCCTGCACCAATCACTGGGGCCCATTTGGCTTCAAAAGAGGGTTGAGCCTGTCTTTTGGCAGATCATCCAACGACTTCGAAATAAGGAAGAAGTACTCATTTGGGCCCTGGCTTAAGGTACAGTCTGCCTTACAGCTTCCGACAGTGAAGGAAGGCCAGAATTTCCAAGAGGGAAGCAAGATCCTTCCCCTAAACATCTCTCAGGGAACAGAGGGAGATACCGGACTCAGAGGACCCATCCAGCAGCTCTAGAACCACTACCAAGCCAGCACACAGTGTGCCCTGCTGGGCTCTGACGCAAGCTCCCCGGTTAGGAAGTGCCAGAAGGTCTCTGAACCTACAACCAAGGACAAGGCAGCTGCCTGCAATACACTCCTCAGTTTTGGGCCGTGTGCCTTAAAGGACGACACAAGCCCATTGAAGAAGCAGAGAGAGGGGCCTTGACAAGCACCTAGCAGTGTGCCCTGCTAGGGTCTGCCAGCAAGCTTCCTAGGCGGGAAGTGCCAGAGAGTCTCTGAACAAAGGACAAGGCCGTTGCATGCCAACACTCTCCTCAGCTTTGAGCCATCCACCGTAAAGGACAACAGAAGCCCAGCGAAGAAGCTAGGAGGAGTGCTACGACAAGCACCAACCAGCATCCATCTTTTAAGGACATTTGTGAGGCAGTCGAGACCTCGAACCGCGACCGACTGACTGACTGTTGTCACGCTGCAGTCACGAAAGCTACCTGAGAACCCTTGAACAGCGTTTCAGATCTGCCAACCAGCACAGAGACAACGATTCTTGACCCAGAGATGCTGTGTAGGCCAGTCTGTAGCCGTCCATCCAGCCTCGCTCGCCGAACTGCCTACTGGCTCATACCCACAGCTCTCTCCCATCTTGAACTCTGTCGCAGAAGCTGCAAAGCGCCCTGAAAATGACTTGACGCTGTCGAGAACCAAGAAATTCTACAAGCACAAGGTACTTTGTGGCTCTGTCCCCTGGTCCTTCGCTGAAGGTCCCTAGTGACATTTTACGACCCATTTCTCCCTTTGTGCTGAGACCAAGCATTCTTGAACATTGTGAATAATTACTTTACCGACTAACCTCCTGTCAGTATCCAGAGCGCATCCCCTTTCCTTCTTGAAACTGTCTGTCCTTTGGATTCCTTTACAGGGTGGGTTGTGTTTTGTAGTGTGCTAGAACTGTCTGTTGTGATAATAATAAAGATATTTGTATATAACCTTGACTGGATAGTGCCTTTCATTATTGGGTAATAATTGTATTTTCGTTGTGTTGCAATTAGCCAACAATCCATGACCTTGCGGAGATAAGCCTGCTGTTCCATCCACGTTACCAAAATTGAACAAGTTTGTTTAAAATTGACTTGTGTTTCCAATCTGTTCGGATCCCTTCTGGTGTAATAGAGGTTGTGGGGCTGACTGATGTTTTGTTTGTTTGTTTGTTTGTTTTATTTATAGTGCGCACCAGACCCTGGGGCATCAGGGCGCAAGATATAAGGATAAGTTCAGCTTAGTTACATAGGTACATAAGATACATAGAAATAGATACAGTGTAGATTACATGAGAGTCTAAATACAAAGTAATCAAGGTACAACACAGAGAAAGTGTCCAATGTGGACTAACACATAGTAAGCGAATCAATATACAGACGAGTGTACAATGAGGAGGAGTATACACAGTCAAGTAAATGGTTAGCAGGATACTAGGGCTGGCATCTACGTGGTAGAGGCAGCTGTAACATGGCTAAAGCAGGGCTTTTTACTTGTCATTTTCTTTCAGCCAGTCAGTCATGTTCTGTCTAAATTTAGTGAAGGATTCATATCCTTCTACCACTGGAACACTGGTGCCCCGGAAGTTGATTTGTCACAGGTGCCAGCCTTGGGTTTATACAGAATTGCAGTACTGTTGGTGAAACTTTACCTGTTAAATGCTTTAGAAATGCGAATGCCATTTGCAAAGTGAGCAACTCCAAATGACTGCCGATGCAGCTTCTAGTACTTCCAGGAAGCAGGGCCAGTACTGTTTCATCTGCACGCATGAATGCTCCGAAAGTAAAACTGCAATTTACATGCAAAAAATACTAATTATGGTAGACTGGGAAGCATCGCTTCTTTGTGCGTTTCCCAACAGTGCTGCATTATTGTCCTGAGATATTGGGCCTCATTAGGACCCTGGCGCTCCCGGAATGAAGGGGGCCGATACGGGACCGGCCCCTTTAATTACGGGAGCGCCGATTACGAGCTTCCCTTTGCGGGACCCGGATCAGATGCCTGGTAAAACCAGGCGTCCTTCCCGGGTCCCGCGAGGGGAAGAGGGAGGTAACAACGGGACACTTGTAATGTGCCCGTTGTTACCTCCAACCCTATTCCCATTGAGCCCTATGGGGGCTCAAATGGGAATGCGGAATGGTTCCAGCAAGGAGGAATTACCGGGTCCTCCTATGTCGGAATGACCCGGTTATTCCTCATTGCAGGAACCCGGTAATGCAGCCCGGTTTGGAGGCAGCCATGGCTACCTCCAAACTCGTAATGAGGCCATTCTCTTTTACAATTGGCGCTTTTGTAAAGTGCAACGTTTGAAAAACCTAGTGTTTGGCAATTGACGCTAGTATGTATTAGTGATCACATGTTAATGCCCAGAACGCATACCTGAAGTCATCGATTCAGAAGACAAGAAACGTGATATTTAGCTAAATGGACGCAGTTATTGATTTCTTTCTGTATGTGTGCATTTAAAGATCTGCAACAGCATTTTTTTAATTAAATTGTATTCATATAAAAATATCATAGAAAATAAGATCATGAAACTGACAATATAGCCAGCAATATTTTGCCCATTCGCTCAGCATGCTTAATAGAAACCCTAAGCTAGCCCGCCGTGCAATCTAGTGCACGTGGACATAACATAGCGCTGAGCGACCGGGCATCTGGGCGCTCAAGAAAGGATGACCAAGATAGTCCTTTTTTGACAAATGATGGAGATATTTATTGCTTTTTCATCTTAAAAGACTATGTTCAAATAAAGCAATCTATGACTAAAAGGACTTTAATTTGCATTCTTGTTCTTGGCTTGCCATTACTTGCATTACTTGCCATTACTTGCCATTACTTGTAGTGCAAGAGGCTGCCATATCTTTTGGTGCACATCTCCCCATAAATGCTGTTTTTCCTTACTGGCACTAGAAGTTGAATCATGTTTCAGCCAATATTACAACTATTGATTATAAGGGACCAGGCAAACCTCCGAAATTTCTGCCATCCCACAACCTACCAACAAGGCCTTCAGTTTTCAGCCTATCAAGGGCCATCAGGGGCGCATAGCCTGCATCACTGAAATGCCTTCCGTGGGTACTGTGGCCCAGTGCCCTAAAGAAGAGCCCTGCTGTAGCATGGCAGCACGTGAAACAAAATAAGTAAGGTATTTGCATGATGCAACTGCTGCTGTCAGGACAATGGCATTCACACTGTTTTGAACCAAGAATAGTAACGACCTGCCTTAAATCTGATCTGAAGTCATCAACCTCTTAATGGGTCTCTTAATGGAGACTAGCAGATTTTACAACAAGTGGAGGATTTTGTCATGCAAAAAGCTTACATTCAGGGTTTGACCATCTTTGGGATGCCGGCAGCCATCTATGAAACCGATGTGACCTCACAAGACCAAGAAGAAAGTAAACCAAAGGTCAAGAAGATCTGAAGAATAGGCTCCTGTTTACATTCCTGAGTTAGGTTGTGCATTTTGTGTTTGGAACCTATTTGCTTTCCCATTGTTATTGTCAATGGAATGGTTTGAAACTGTATGCAGTAAATCGAGGAATTCGATCCTCTGCACGGTGGGTGTGCGTTTGCCTGGGCTTTTTAATTTAATAGACCAACCTCAGGAAAATGTGTGGGGCCAATCCACACACGTTTTCCTATGCTCACACCATGACAAACACATAGACCTGCACACTCTGGGTGGATACAGCCTACAGGCACAGTCTGCCCTGTCATATTTAGTTGAATGTGACAGCCAGGAGTACACTATGTCCTCTCCAGGAAGGGGGATGATCAAGCTTCTCCATGCTATGGCCAGCCTGATTAAATAAACAAGGGTTCATAGATCCTCCCTTGAACCCATAGACCTAGGGCCCTTTATGACAAAGTAGCAATACTTTGAGATGAATGGGGATGCAGAAGTTACTCGACATCAATAATCAAACCGACTCAGGAAGTTGGCAAAACTCAATGCTGTTTTATTTGCAATTGACGAAAAACAGGGAGTTGCAATGGACATCAACTGACGTTCGCTCCATTTCTCTCAGCGCAGATCATAAAAAACACAACTTTTATAGTCAAAACACGTCATAAGTGACCTCATGCTACATGGTAAACTACAAAACCTACTTGGGGATGTGATAGGATTACAGGGAACATCTAAGTATATGTTCCATACTGATCGGGGAATTGATTGGGTTTCTACCTTCAGGTGGGCAACTAAGCCCATCCAAAGTGCAACTCATCTTTCGTGTCACTTTAATACTCGACACTTCATTGGTTATACAAACTGTAAGGCTCTTTAATACATGGCCCTCTACCATCGGTTTGGCACCTTTATTTCCTTCTGGAATATTCTCCACGCTAGCAGTAGGCAGGCTATCATACCAGGTGCATGGAAGGTTGGCGTGATCATGCCTCCCCTTCCAATTAGCCCCACATCTATCATCACTCTTGCAGTCTGCTAGTCAATTAGGCTTTGAACCTGGCCTTGTAGAGGCTCTCTGCCTGAGAAATAAAGGGAGTATCTTCTTGGTTTCGGGGTAGCTCGACCCAATGTCTATTTTGATCTGACTATGTCACTGGGAGACCACATTTTCAAGCCTTTTGCAGCATTTCATTGTATTAAATGATGAACTCTTGACGCCTTCAGTGTTTTTCCATTTCATTTCAAACAGAAGTTTGTTTCTTTCTCACGTTCATTGTAACTGCTGAATGAACAACCAGGCTCACAGTGGCCTTGTCCTATTGGTGCTGGGCCAGCAAAACCTTTCTTGAATTTCATTCTCACCATCAGTAATTTTCCAACTAGGCCACACTGAAAACTCTTTCCAATCACAGGGTTTCAGCCTTGCTCAAAGTCCATCGTGGAATATCCAGGTTCTATACATTCTTATGTATTATACATTGGCGCATCGCTGCAAACTATTCACTACGTAGCCATCCTTAAGATCACTTTGTCTACTTGCGTTACTGCGTCTGTACAAGTGTAAACTGATTTACATGCGTTTCTGTAGCATGAGCATCTTCATCTCAAACCCGAAATATTGCTCATCTTTACCACCTCCTCTTCAGAGCTCATATAATGTCTATGTTCTTCTGCCCCATGCATCTTTTCCAGGTGCGTCATCATCTACTCTGTATGACATCACCAGTCTTCTCTTTCACTTGTTTTCACACTTCTTCTGGGACTTTATCCAAAAGGCCATTATTTCTTTGTGAATGCATATAAGGTTTTCTTAGTGGATACCTTGTTTCCATGATTTTCTGTGGTACAGGCATCCTTACTGGTACTGCACGTGTTGCAATCTCCAGCTCCCAACATATAGGCAGCATGAGGGCAAAGCTTTTGGTGGGGGTATGTGACTCCTTCTCTACACTCCCCCCTCTGGGCGATTCATTGACCACTCTCTTATCACTCTTCACATCAAAACATCCTCGCATGAAGAAATGCTTCTTTGGGACCCATATCTTTACAACTTCTTTCAGGCCTCCTGCTGATTTCACATGCTCATCAACACTCCAGGTCATAAGCATGCATTGTCCATTTGGACTGCAGTCGATCCATCTCCCCACATACTTCTTGTGGTTCTTATGGTACAGGAACGTTGTTCCCTCAGGTGCATGAATGCTGGCCTTTACGTAGTCTGTGATTTCTTCATTTGTCAGCTCCTTAGTTTCCAATCCTGATTTGACATCAATCACAATCTTCATTCCTACTGCCTTCTTTACAGGCAGTCTTCTTGCATTGTGCGATTATTATCCTGATCACACAAAATCCAAACATGATCATCACCAGCAGGGCTCCCAGTACATTGCAAATGTTTGCCATCCATTGTGGAACCCACGAGAAAATGGACCCAAATCAGCTAATTCTCTCCTCTTCATCCGATTCAGGAGCTCCACCGATCTCTTCTTCCTCAGGTGAGCATCTGCTTTAGGAAATTCCCCAATGTTCAAGTCACTCTTTGGGATCACTAAGGCTGGAACATGAATAATCACCATAGAACACAATCCTCCCGAATTTCTGGGCAGCTTCATGTAATCTCTCGATGCACAGGCCCAATAGTGATCCATTATCACTGCTGTTCCGTTCTTCATTCCTGGTACATCAAAGATTTGTCTGCATTGCTGATTTTCTCCAACTTTTCTTCTGACATTGTTTCTGAAGCATAGTTCTGCACTAGCCAAAGGCACTATCTGCAATGGACCTCCTTTGTCAGCAACCCATGTCAGCAATTTTGCAACCCTCGGCCATAGAGGTTTGCACAACCATTCTGCTTTTTCTACAGCTGCTTTATGCGATCCCTGTGTTGCATGTGCTTTACATATAACCACACCTTCATCCCATCCATCTGGAGAAAGCACTGTTCCTGAGATCTGTATCTGACCTCTTTCTCTGCATCTTCGAACCTCTTCATCAGTTTTTCCTTGACAATTGAGTCTTCTGTTTATTTCCCATTTGATTCCTCCTCCCTTCGTACCAGGCTGTTCATATCTTATCACATGATTCCTGGTGTGTGCTCTCGCTCTTGTTTTTATATCTTGCACATAGTCATCTTCATCGGGTGCTGACCATTCTGTTACCCTTTTCGAAGATGCTGTTCGGATCTGGACCAGACCTTTTGTAAGACATAATGCAAGGTGAGTAAGGCAATGAACCATTTCAACATCTACTTCAGTGTCTATAAATATCTTAGACTTCCCCAAAGCATAAACCACCACTGTGTCCTTCTGTTCAACCTATACTGGAGCCATGATGCAAAAGAAGCCGAACATTTCCAGGCGACAGTAATGAGATTCATAGATAAGTCTCTAGAAATTTGGTCAGACTTAAGAATAATACTATGTGGAGACTTAAACATCCACTGCTTTGATCACAACAAGCTGATAGATGAATCCAGAGTATCATTAACAAAGGGGGGAAAAAAGAGGTCTTGTTCTAAAGAAATATACACCTGCTAAATGGACAGACAAGTTGAGAAATGCCATCTAAACATGGAACGAGGCACAGATAGACAGGTGCTAGATTACATCTTTGCATTGGAAAATATGCTTCCCGAAGTTTCCACCCTCCAAATTGTACAAAAAAAACACAGTCACCATAACATTTTGAAATTATCTTGTAATGAGTGAGAGAGAGAGACACATTAGAAATACCTTACACCAGTGCAAGTGACTGCAAGTAGAAATAGGCTGATTATGCATCCACCAAGAATTGCACGGCTAACCGAGAGATATGCTGACCAAATGAACAGACTGTGCAAAGATCAACCACATCCTGACTCGGACTACACAAGCCTTCTGGTAGATTTTGTGGAGATCAGGAAAGCAGGCATAAAAACATAAAAAATGCATGTTCACATTTACGTGCATATAATGCACAATTGGCGACTGCAAAAAAGAACTTGAAGGCCAATTTGAAAAAACTTAAATTAAAAAAGGCCGGAGACGTGCAGGCTGACATAAAGAAATTGAAACAGCAACATCACAACTGGATCAAATTTAGAGAATATTTGATGCTGCAGCAGGACGCAGAGCTAATGCTTCATAAGATCGAATAAAAAAATAGGAGAGAAATGTGGCAGCTGATAAATTCTCTCAGCGCCCCTCAGGCGGCCTTGATGACAAACCCTATCCCAGGAGAAGGATGGCTGGAGCACCTTTCCACTCTCTTAGGGAAAAATAGTGATCCGGAGATAAGAGAGAATGAGTGCTTTAATACTGAGTGGGAATTTCCAATCGAAAGAGAAGACAAATTCAACCTATTTCAGAAAGCCAGCTACTCAAGGGCTCCTGGCCCTGATGGAATGGCAAACCTCATGCTGAAGGAGAACATTGAGCCATGGGCTTCCTTCCACTTGGTAGGGATTTGTTCCATTAGAAGGCTTCGGAAGGTTCCTCATTCATGGAAAACAATGGTTGTCGTCCTGATTTTTTAAAAGAGCGATAGGTCGGAACCTAAAAACTATAGACCTATCGCACATGTGTCAGGCAAAATCTTTGAGGGCCTATTGTTGAAGGAGCTGGCTGACTGGACCACTAAATCCAAGAACTTTGATCTGTTGCAGTCGGGTTTTGTCAAAGAGGTGGGAACATTGTTAAACGTGTTCTTAATCGACCTGTTGAAATCATGTGTTGCTGAAAACAACAGGAAAATGTATGTAGCATTTATATGTTTGGCACAAGCGTTTGACACTATAGACAGACTCCGACTGTGGGTAAAGCTTAGGTCTTGGGAACACCCAAATGATATCCAGGAGACAATTGTAGATCTGTTTTCGGACACATCCCTACAAGTGAGATTAGACGGGACGGGTACTCTCACTGAACCTATCACAAACGAGAAGGGTCTGAAACAAGGATGCCCACTTGCAGCCACACTTTTTAATCTATTCATTTCACATTAGCGAAACTGTGAGAAGCTTCCCACCCATGCTAGATGGCAAACCCCTGAGTAGACTGATATATACCAACGATCTAGTATTGATCAACCAAACTCCATTTGGGCTACAAAGGCAGTTAACCGCGTTACTAGCATACATTGGAGAAAATGGATTAAAGATAAATGTTGCAAAATCAAAAATACTTATCATACAGTCAGCAAACATCAAGGGAGATTGTAACCATTCATGGTAGCTGAACAACCAGAAACTGACCAAAGAAACACCTTTGTATGCTTGGGAATGCTTTTGAATAATAGCATCAGAGATGTGCCTAGAGAAGCGGATTTGCGGAGCAAAGTTAAAAATCTAGAAGCCCAAGGGCAAAACATCTTTAAAAGATATGGGAAATTTTCACTGCTACCAGTCGTCTAATGCTACTGTTCGAAGGTGGTGCCCATCTTAACTTATGGTGAGGAAGCTTTCTTTGCACTAGCAGCAAATACATGGGGAATACTCGAAAGGCCTGTTCTGGAAAAGGGTCCTGAGTCTACCAAATTCTCTCCCGATACAAGTAATAAGAAGCGAACTGGGTTTATTATCCCTGTGTGCTGTGGTGACTTGGAAAAGCTTATCATTATATTGCAAATGCATGGCAGTGGACCTGGTTCAGGGATGTAGCAGGATAAAGGGTGCAATAACCAATTAATCTGAGCCACTGCTAAAGGAATGGAAAAACATTTGCTGCGCAATATTGAAAGATGTGAATGTCTCTGAAGAAACCTTGATAGGTGACCCAACATCGGTCAAGTACAAGTTGTGGTCCAAAGATTGGATAACAACGCAGCAGCAAAGACAGTCCTATGAAATGATATGCTCAATTGACACCAGAGTCTCAAAACTATACCAACTTACCTAAATAGTTGATGAAATTCCCAAACAGCATCTATCGAACACAGAAATAAAAAAACGAGAGAAATATTGAAGGCAAGAACTGGAGAAACTACAACGGGTGCCACATGTCGACTGTGTAAACTAGATCAATCAAAAGAAACTTTGGAACATTTGTTGTTGTTCTGCACTGCCCTAAATGATCTGAGAACAAGGATAGTGGGTAAATATATTATATTAAAGAGGAAACCACGTGGGGTGCAGACCAGTGGTGGCAGGCATTCATACATGGAGAAAGATTAACATGTACCCTAGCTTCGGTACAGTTTCTAAATGAAATGTTCATATTATTGGAATGAAGATCTAAAAAAAATGAATGTAAATTGGACCGAAGGACTCATTATTTTTGTATTACATTTTAAGTTTCATTTCTTCTTTCTCTTTTCTTCTCTCTTTTCCCTATTATGTGTTGATTTTGGTAAAAGGTTTTTATTGTAAGCCAATGCCAATAAAAATAAATTAAAAAAAAGATACCGAATGAATAAGCCTTGAGAAATGTTGAGTTCTATGTACTATGCAAGGCCTTTTAATTTGAATGGGCACCTTTCATACACCTTCTATACAGCACAATAAGTACACTCTAAAGGGAACTTTGGCTGCTTGAGGTAGGACCACGTGAGGGTTGCTGTTATCAAGCTCTTTCCTAACAGCTATACCCTGCTGTGCATGAACAGCCATTTTGGGAGTCAGGGGCGTTCCTAGATTTGTACAAGATCCGGGGCTACCCTGATGTTGGGACTGTCTGGACTCGGGGCTAGCTACCGTTTTGGTTAGAGTCCCTGATATTCTATTCGAGGTTACAACCAAAAGACCCGTTGCTATAGCCCCCTCGCACGCCCTCCCCCACCCCTTTCGCCAAGCGACGCCTCTGACGGGAGCTCAAACACACACTGCATACTGGCTTGACAGAAATCTCCCAGGGAAAGATGGAACTCCGCGCCTTTTCAAGAGAGAAGTGGCCACAAGCATAGCTTGCAGTCAGGCCTTATTTTGAGATACCATTCTGTCCGCCCTGCTGCTACTTTCTGCTGCCGCAGATGTATTTATATGTAGTCAGTTCTGCAGGGAAGCGCGGGCTCGCGCCGCGCATTTGTGTAGGCGAAGATGGCGAGCGTTTGGCTGAGAAGCTTCCGAGCATCACAGTGGCATGTTTTCAGAACACAACTGTCAGCGATTTCTCAAGCAGGGCACCGTGACTCAATCTCGCCACTGTTTATTCTTTTAATATTGGAAGATGAGAGCCTGATGCTGAGAGGGGGAGTTTAGCAGGAGCAACCGAGCATTAGTAAGTTCGGTGCCATTCCAGTAATTATGTTTGCATTGGTTTCTCCGAACGGCACGTGGGTTGTATTCAATTTCTGCAGTCTAATGGACTTCTGAATCATCACAAAGGGTTATTCTGCTAAATCCGCATTCAATGTAAATGTTCCACCAATGGAAATCATGTGGCAGTAGAAATACACAACGGCCATGCTGAGAATGGAGGAAATAGTGAGCATCCGAAGGCCTGTGTGGTTCCATGCATTTGCAGCCAATTCTACGAGGGAGATAGCTCAGTGGATCAATGCACCAGTTACAGGTATTCAAGTATAACCTGCTGTTTCAAATCCTTGTGTGGAATGGCCCAATCTGTCGTTCATCGCATTTTGGTAAAATGATTACGTATTCTGGTGAGCAGGAGTATCTCCATTGCAAACGTTGTAAAGTGCCTGGATGCTCGCCATTCTATAATGGTAATAATAATATTAATAATGATTGCAATCATTATCATTAGTATTACTGCTATTGATATTATTTAAGATTGTTACACTTCAATTAATTCAATTTTTATTTTGTCTTTTGGCTCACCAGCTTTGCGTGAAAAAATTAGACAGTCAAATATGATTAGAATCAAAGAAGGAAATAGGATGAAAGGGAAAGAGGTCGCAATGGGAGGGGCTAGGGTTGAAAAGGGGGTAAAAAGGAAGGTTAAAATGAAGAGAGGCCTTTATGGTGAAACTGACAGCTCTCAGTCAATTGCCTTGGATCAGATTTAGTTTTGGTTCCTTAGCTTTCCCAAAGGTTTTTTCATCGCCTTCTCATGTCTTCCTGCGATTATAAATGTGTTATTTACTCCTGCATAACTACATTGCCCATGGCAGTATTACTTGGGTTTCCCGCCACGACAGGTCATACTACTCAAGGTGTGTGCCGCGCCCATGGCTTTCGCATGGATTGGAGTTTGGTTAGTATGGTGTTGTCACCTCTATGTTCCTTTACAGATATTTACTTTTGCTTTGCTCTCTGGTGGCTTTGGCTCATTTTCGGTCCGATTTGGGGGCCATTAGTGGGTGCTTCTCATGTTGCTATGGCTTTTCATATAGAATTAGTAGGGGCCAAAGATTCCTCTGATAGAGATACAAATGACTTCTTGACTTTAAGGGCGGTGAATTCTTGACTTCTCATCCAGCGCTGCAGAAGTTGGCAAGATGTCATCTTGTACCAGGACAGCATCTATGCGTCACTTGGTTCCTGTGTCTGCCACGTCAAGCTCCCTGAACAGATGCAGTCATGAATTGTGTATATTCAGTCTGTGATGGATTTGTTTCCTCACAGGCTTGCATGTACATTATCATTATTTCAGAGAATGTAAGCACAGGAGTCCCTCCCACCGAGCAGCACTACTTGTAATCATTGTGATTTTGTCTCCTGAATTTACAAGAGCAGTCTTTTCCTTTCTCTTTGGGATCTTTGATGTTCTACTTGCAGCCAACAGAAAGAGGCCTTCTAGGAGTTTGTTGTCGTTGCTTGGAATGGGGATGTAGTGTAGGGGAGCAGGCTCTTCCTTCATGCCTTGAACCAGATCCATCGGCACAGGACATGCTCAGCATTTTCTAGGGCCATTCTACCTTTCTTTGACCACTTTGCAGATGTGACTTTGGTGGGGACCCCCGTATTGGCTCCAGCCCAGCAGAAAGCTCTTCTTTTTTCTGGGTTGTTCAAGAAGGAAACGTCATCATGTGAATCAGGTTGCCACTTAAAGGTTTTTTCCACAGGGAGCCTTTCAATTTTGCTCGGTTTCTCAGCCATTCCTTCTTCCTCGGCCAGGCATAGCTTATTTTCAGCATCCGTTTTATCTGCCTTTTGGAATGTCGCTGATGCAAATCTCAGAATATTTTGAATGGAAAGTCAAGGGTTTATGCCTCCCTCTGACTGCAGAATTTCTGTGGCCATTGGTGTCTCGATGATACTTGTTTGGTCCAACAGGCGCCCCCAAAATTTGTTTTGTCATGGCAGCCCTGCTATACCTACAGGCTTGCACGGCAGTGTTTGGAAACTATGATGGGCAGCTCCTCCTGGAAAGAGGGGATGGAAGAATGTGCAGGCTCAATCTCCAGGGGTACAGGGGTAGTCATAGGGAGCGTAGAAGAGGAGCAGACAACAAAGTGGGAGCTGGAATTTGAAATCAACCTCATTGATGTTAAGCCAAGGCATGCGTAAGACATTGGGCCTCATTACAAGTGAGCCAGTCCAAAATTAAGGTGCTGGTAACCACTCACTCCGAGTCTGCCAGTAGGGGCTGTGAACTACCGGTAGGCCTGAGCCCGTGCTTCAGTGTTCTCATTACCATGGAGTCCTACAAGACTCCATGGGAATGGAAACTTACCGTTCCACTGCTGCCTGTAATATAGCAGTAATACTGGGATATCGTGCGGCATAAACGGTAAGCTGAGGTTGCTGGTAGACCGCTGGTACTACCGTCGGCCTACCGGCAACCTCGTATTGAGGCCCATTGTTGGCTTTATCTAAGAGTAACTTAATCCAGAAAATGCAAACTCACAAAGAGCAACTCATCAGCCTGCTCAGCGGACTGACCATGGCCATTGGATACCCACTGCCTCCATACTGCTCCATGTGTCGGTCAGCTCCCACAACAGTTATGAACAAGCACACGTACAGCATTGATCTAGAGGCTGCACACCGTGCTCCAGACTCTGGTAGCACTCAGGTTAGATGCTGGAGTCCTCGCCGCACACTGCCTGTGACTGAGACCTATCTGAGGAAACTCATCGCACCCATCCAGCCACTGTGTATGCAGTGCTGGCTCCAGCAATGTCTTTGCCTGCCTGAAATATATTTAATCACTTGAGGTTTATTTAATCAAGGGCTCCTTCCAAGCCAATCCGAGGTTGCATACGTAACCCATATTGCCTGTGATCAACCTGTGCTTATGAGATACATATTGTATCAAGTTACCCTATGCCTTGGGTTCTATTGGCACATATGGCTGTCAGGTCCCCTTGTGATCACGTTTGGTGCTTGATCGTGGGCCTGCTAGAAATACACACAAGGCTTTAAAAGTGTGAACATTTTCTGACATCCCATAGCCTTTAACACATTTTTATGGCAAATGGTTACGAGAAGGGCCATCCAACTAGCCGAAATGGTTAGAAGGACTAGTAGGTGTGTTGCTCCTTTTCCTGTTTTGCAATGTCAGCCCAAGTGGGACGGTATGCCCAGATGTGCATCCCGAGCCTGCTGAGCCTACAGACCCAAGCTACTCCTCACTGATGGTGCCCAATGAGGCCGAAACATGTCTGGGGATGCTTGTGGTCTTGTACAGAAGGCCTTTGACCTAGCAGTTTGGGCTTGACTGCCACTTTTGGGGTGAGAGCAAGCATGATTTGCATATTGTCTTTCCCCTTCTGTAATGGCTTGGCAAGTGAAGACGGTGGTCTGGGCGGTTGCCCAGAGCAATGCAAGAGGTTAGGATTAATTCCAAACCTTTCACCTCTTTTGTTTTGCAATGTCACCCTGAGTGGGACGGGTATGCCCAGATGTGGGTCTCGAGCCTGGTGGGCCTAGAGACCCAAGCTACTCCTCACTCATGATGCTGAAACATGTCTGGGGATGCTTGTGGTCTTGTGGAGAAGGGATGTGACCTAGCAGTTCTGGGCTGGATTGCCCCTTTTGGTGGGACCATGCCTGATTTACATATGGTCTTTCCCCTTCTGTAATGGCTTGGCAGGCTGAAGAACTATGGCAATGCCAGAGGTTAGGATGAATTCCAAACCTTCCAGCCATCACCCCTTTTGTTTTGCATTTTCGTAAATAATTATATCTGCAGCCAGTATCAGGCAGACGTAGATGATGGGGACTGATCCGGCATACGCAATGGCCTCATTTCACCTGATACAGTCATCAGAAGAGAAATAAGAATTTTGTCAGAACCCCGAACTCTGAGCCTGCAACCAGAGTCACCCCTGGAAATAAGCGACCAACACAAAAAGGCGTTGAAAGTGGGGCATAGCTACGCACTCACCATTGTCCTGAAGAAGGTTGGAGTCACCTGAGAGCCACACTGAAAGGCCTGCACAGTCCGACTGAAACATGTGTATATGACTTTATTGTTGTTCAGCAAGAGTTACACCAGTAGATCAACAGGGTGCATAGGAACTAGCCAACAATTTTTCTTTGTATGAAGCCTGTATTACAAAAATAACTATTAGTGAACGGTTACTTTTGTTTGGGAGTGTGAATGTGGATAAAAGGAGGTACGCCTGATCAAATTGGTTGAAGGGAGTTGGGGGTAACCAACATGTACATGTGGATGTGAAATGAAGTCGCTTGTTTAGCCTTGATATTACCAATTGTCATTGATAAAATGTGTATAACAATACATTTCTATTTTTGTACGATGCATGGTTACAATTTAATGTAATTATTTCTGTCCACCACTTATGATCTTGATCGATTTTTTCCCTGTCTTTATTATGCTATAAACACCGCAGCTTTAGCAGTATTTGAAATGAAACTAAACCATGGGTTGCTTAAAACAGGTTCTAAGACACATCACTTGTGTGTAGCTAAGCAACAGGCAGATTTATGATTGGCCGGGTTGAAAAAACACTTAAGGCAGATACCGAATATAAATAGTGGAAAATAAGCGTGTAGCTGAAAACTGAAACGTCTAGGTGGCTAACGCTGGCAACCTGTGGACAAAATAAGCACTGAATTTAAATGAGAGTCTTAACAACAACATTTGCCAACAACGTAACTAATGCCTGAGACCAATTTAAATTCATGCAGGCGAGGCAATGAGGGGTTCTGTCGTGTGCTGCAGCACCCCGGGAAGCCGCGTGGAACGGCAGGACATTGGGGTGTGGCAGTGTCTCAGAATCATCCTTCACATTGATTTGCAGGTATAATTGGATGTTACTACACGCAGTTCATAGAGTATGTTGAAAGAACCCGCTGGTAGCTGATGTTGAAGTTTCCTTGGTGAGCGGAGGCACCCGTGACATGGCAGGTTCTATGCGCATGGAAATCAGTAGCCTATGCCACTACACTTTATAGGGCCTAATGACCAGTTTGGTGATATTGTGGTGGTAAACCTGTCAAAATACTGCCAGACTCCATTACCATTACTGCCACTTCTTCCCGTGGATTTACAGCAAGATTAAAAGTGGTGGTGGGGCTTTATAAATCCCTATTTGTGGAGTTCATCGGATTCCATGGGGATTTTGGCAGAACTAACGAGAGTGCTAATTCTGCTGCAGTAATTCTGCTGATTTTTGGAGGAAAAGAGGAGGATTTACCTCCGGCTGGAGGTGAATCCTGCACGTTTCTCCAATATCGGATTTCGGTGGTGCAGTAAGAACAGCGCTAATTCTGTTTCTTCACAAAAATGTCAATATCGCATTGAGGACCAAAGTCCTTTCTTTCAAGGGTTGCACACCAAGATTCCGGTTTATAGTCAAAATCTCGAAAACTAAATCTCGAAAAAAAAGCACGAATTTAAAATCTCGAAAAAAAAAATATCGAATTTTTTTTTCAATGCATTTTTTTTCAAAATGGGGGGGTTCCCCCCCAACCCCCCTTTTTTTCATTTTTTTTTATTTTACCCCTTTTTTTTACTTACCTGACCCCAAAAACATATATAAATAAATAAATAAAAAAATCGATATTTTTTTTTTCGAGATTTTTGTTTCGTGCTTTTTGTCATTCGAGATTTTGTTTTCGGCCTTTTGACTGACCACCCAAGATTCCATTTCAAACGACGCCTGGAGGACATGGATGGCTGCATGGTGAATAGGGCGGCAGTCGAACATAATAAATGTTGGGAAATGCATGCACTCCTTCACCATGTCAGGCAAATGTCCTGAGGAAGGCATCCCCATCTGGGGCATTGGCTCCAGTACTTCTGCTTGTGTCCTGGCATGCAGCAGGGAGCTAATTCCATTGGGCGTTTGGGCTCTGCAGGTGATGAAGTCAGTGATAATACCAAAAGCTTCAGTTGCGTGCCGCAAAACATGCTATGTCGCCTCTTGTCTCTTTTTGCAGCTCATCTGGACGAAGAGCTATGTGGACCTTTTTGGTTGTTAGTTGTAGATGGAAACACATTGTTTGAACTTTCTTCTATGTGATAGTAACAATCTACATTAGTTAGGGTGACTTTCCTTGGTTGTGTCGCCAAGATTTCTGAGCATGTGCTAATCTAGGCAGTGTCTACCACTAACATTCCGTCACCCACCCACTGCTAATTATAGGGGAGCAGCTAAGAGTAACACATAAGAGGAGAGTTGGGCTGACCCCAATACAGTTTAAAAAAACATTAATTACAATAATATGTCTACACACAGATGTTATAAAAATAGACTCCTCATCTATGTGTTGCAGGTAAAGGATTAGGTAATTAGAGAGATGATACAAGATGTGGTACAATAGCATGAGAGCCAGTGACAAATCTATGAGTGCAAGAGTCTTTCTTCCCTGACTGTCATCATATGACCATAACCATGGCACCATGGGAGCATCAGCATCAAAAGGGAAGAGAGAAAGGGAGGACGTTCTCATCAGTAAGAAGAAGTGGAGTTCAGGGGTGGCCTGAGTTATGGAGTGTGAGGACCCAGGCACCGATGAATTAAGGCGTTTGTGAAGTAGAGCGAGAGCAGCAGAACAACCAACCAGGTTCGAGTCTCAAGCTGTGAGCGGTACTACAGAGCAGGGGCGTTGCTAGGGGGGGGGGGGCTAAGGGGGCTATAGCCCCTGATCTTTTGGTTGTAGCCCCGGATAGAATCTCAGGAGCTACAGCCAAAAGACTAGCTAGCCCCCAGTCCCAACAGTTCCAACATCAGCTTAGCCCCGGGTCTTTTCCAGACCTAGCAACTCCCCTGGTACAGAGGCAGAAAGAAAATTGCATCCAGCATGGATAAGCTGCAGTATATACTTCCAAATACCGTGTCTGGGTGGGGAAGAGAGTGGTCAACCCAGAGGGTTGTGCAGAGGGAATTGTTTTAACAATGGGGACAGACGCAGAGGCAATCTGCTTTTAGAAGCAAAATGCACGTGAGCCAAGGAAGCAAGGAGCCTTGGTTTCTGACTAAGCACCCAGAAACAAAAGGAGCAGCAAGTCGAGCCAAAAAGGGAGCGAATCTCGGGGAGCAACACTAGATGGAGAGGAGCAGCAACCCTGGAAGCTCTTCCAATCCTTCGCGTGAAGAAGCAGAAGTTGTGAGCCAAGTCAAAGAAAGTGGAGAAGTATGACACTGTGGAAACGGAAATGTGCATTCCCAATATCTCTGAGGCAAAGTTTGTCTACAGAGATGGTGGAAGTGGAGAATGGATGCATTGTGCAAATAGAAGCCCATATGAGGGCGAGATTGTGTCCCAAGTCAAAGAAAGTGGCTATGTATTACACTGTGAGAATGTCCATCCACATTCCCAATACTTCTGAGGGAGAGTTGGTCCTTAGAAACACAAAGGTTAGAGTTGGATTGCATTGTGGCAAGTCAAGTCTTGATTCCCAATATATCTGAGGAAGAGGCTGTGTGGATAATCATTCGAAATGAGAAATGTTAAATCGTGAGTATTCCAAGCCGATATTCCTAATACATTTCAGGAAGAAGCTGGGTGGAGAAAAATCCAAATGGACAAACATTACAATGAGCGAATCAAATGTCAAACGGATGACCAAGAAGCTCATATTATTTACATTAACAATCAGTGGAATCAGCAGCGGGGAAGTGACTTCTAGAAAAACTGGACTTGGGCCCTTAGCATTTAGTAAACCTACAGCCAATATCACAACTTTCTATCTAGATAAATCTCTTGAAAAGCCAATAGTGTCCATGGTTCCAGCTCTGGTGGTGTGGTATCTCTCTGCGGCCGTTGACATCATCGACCATCAGATACGTTTGGATGTACCTGGCCTGCAAGGGCCACACGTGGTTAAGTTCCCATCTGTCAGACAGTGTGTGGGTCTATCCCTATGATTCTGCTGTGGCTCTCCTCACTTTAAGGCCCCCCTTCGCTGTTCCTCCTCCGGTTTGACGAGAATGCAAAGCACGCTGCCCCTAATTTCAATGCCTTTCTTAAGGCAGTAGATAAACGGATGTGAATGATCTGCCGTAAGATACATGCAAAAAGTCTGAGATTCTATTAGCCAAAGAGAACCTTATTTCCTGGTTGGACAATGCATAGCACCCCTTTTTTTGCCATCAGACCTGCCTTGTAACCTGTGATCAAATCCTTATGCTTTAGAATGAATGCTGCCATGACATTGATTTATCAGACTTCAAATATAGCCAAGGGTGGATTTTATCACCTTAGACTTCACCATCTGAAAAGTTTTTCCTCCAAAATCCAGATTAATATTGTGAATTGGCTGATATTGTCTAGAATAGACTGTTGCCAGGCCGCACATCTGGTGAAATCAGCCGTGCATAAACTTCAAAGAGCGCAAAACCTAGCAGCCAAAATACTGTGCCACCTGAGTGCATGGAGGGATCTTCTGCCTTACACAAGCTACTTTGATTTCCTGTGGATAAAATAGCTCTACACAAAACCTTGTCCAGATCACAACTCCCCCCATGGATGTTGCCCACATTTCCTAGCTGTGAAATTCCTCTGGTTAAGATGATCGTTATACCTTGTGGTTGCACCCTATCCATCCTGACTTTGCAACAGAATGTTTGTGGATCAAGCTGCTAAATCGTGAAATGGCCTAACAGAAGACATTGGATCATCCACCATACTTCCTAAATTTGGTAATCTGGTAAACACTTGGCTTTCTACTTAATAACCACCTGCACTCATTTTCTTGTCCCGCTTGCTAAGAGCCCCCTATGTCAGGGTTTAATCCATTCAAACATTTGAGCACAAGATGATTGTATCTGTTACGCTCACCTGGTCTCCACAGGGGCGCCGAATGGGACTGGCAGATCTGATTTTAAATGGTTTCATGTGTCTCCTCTGTATCCGTGCCGTCACGAAGGTGCGCCTAAATGGTTAAATGAAACGTTACCCAACTGTTAGGCGGAAGACCCACACCAGCCTCCCGTGGTCTTCTGAAACCCCCTCTGCTATGTCTCACCTTCGTTTTAAGAATGGCAGGCTCTCTGTCCTGCAACAGTATGCAGGGGTGCGTACAGTTCTAGGATCCAGTTACTTCACTGATCCTGTTGAGTCTCAGACAACGTTGATTCAGTGGGTAAGTCTTTACCATCTATATGGTTTGCCAAAGAGTTCAAATTGCCCAAGTTTCACTTCGTTGTCTTTCCCTTGTAGGTTTCCCTTTGATGTGAAAGTTCATAGAACGCAGAGTTGTTTTTCCAAGAAAAGGTAAGTTCACACCAGCATTCTGTGATAAGTCTTTATATGCGCTATTGCTCTTCTGTGCGACTAACCTGCTGCTCTTGTATTGCAGGTGCTGTACCTCGGACCGCGTGGTGAAGACTAGCGGGATCGCTAGTAGGAATGGCCTTCAGGTGAGTATGACGCTGCAATGAGTTAACTGTTCAAAGTGGCTTTTTCCCAATATGCGCTAACCTGATGTTTCTTCTTGCATCCGACAGGTGCGGCAAGTCCGGAGCGGTGGACGAAAGATGGGAGCGGTCGAGAGATGGAGGCTCGTTGGTTCGCCGAAAGAGCAGTTCTCAGGTAGGTATGAACGATGCGCTGGGTAGCGATGTGGAATCCTAGACCAGCGCGGCTAATCCTGATGTCTTTTCCTTCCTTTGCAGGTTGCTCGAGATGAAACTGGACTGGCGTTGTAGCAGACTGGCCTGAAGGTAACAGACACGGTGAGCGTTACGCTGCAGGAGTGCAGAATAATGCAAAGCATGTTCTTTACTAAAGGCGTGGTTTATATAGCCTTCAGAAAGTAGTCCCCAGGTAAAGTAGTCCCAGCAACCACACCCAAGCAAATAGTTCCCTAGGCAAGTAGTCCCTTCAGCCTGCCTCAGATTGGTCCACACGTGCTTCCTTTAGTTTGAAACTTGCCATGTTGGTGATGGCAGCATGAGCCTGGCGCCAACGGCGCCAGGACCAAGTCCAGGAGGCCCCTGAGAGAGTCTTTGGGGCCTTAAAGGCCCTCATGGAAGTCGAAGTCCTGGGCAGGTTGGTCTGCACCTGATATGTGGGGGTATGGACCGTGACAGCACTCCCCCTCAAGGCCCCTCCCAAGGTGGTTTGTCTCACTGGTCCGGGTCTGGTCAGGTAATTTCGATGGAACCGGTTTACTAGGCAGGGTGCATGAACGTGGTCACTTGGCTCCATGACCTTTCTTGGGGACCATAGCCTTTCCAGTCAACTAGATAGAAAAGTTTCGATTTGACCCACTTTGAGTCCAAAATGTCTTTCACCTCGAATTCTGGTTCACCGTCTACCAAAAAAGGTCTTGGCGGTTTAGTTATCCGAGTTCCTGGTTGTACTGGTTTCAAAAGGGAAACGTGGAATACGGGGTGAACTCGCATGTTTGGAGGTAGCTCCAGTTTTACTGCCACTGGGTTGATGGTGGCCTTGATGGTGTATGGTCCCAAATACCTGGGGTTGAATGTGTGGGTTCCTTTTAGTGGTATATGTCTGGAGGCTAACCAAACCTCATCTCCAATCTGGTATTTAGGAGCTTCACTCCTACGTTGATCTGCAGATTTCTTGTATCTTTCTTTAGCTTGTTTCAAATCTTCCGTTGCCCTTTTGAAGGCTTGGGTAATGGTTGTGTGCAGACTGCTTACGGCAGGCATTTCCAAATGTTGAGGTGGGTCGAGTTCTGAGGTTCGTGGATGTATTCCATATATTGTATAGAATGGATTTTGCCCCGTGCTGGAATGCAAAAAGTTATTGTAGGCATACTCGGTTATCCACAAAATGTCCTTCCAATTGCCTTCAGTTTGATCCAACATGCATCTTAGGTATTGTTCTAATCTTTGGTTAATTCTCTAGGTTTGACCATCCATTTGGGCATGGTGGCTGGTCGAAAGTCTGACGTCAATTTGGGCCAACTGACAACATTTTCTCCAAAACTGTGAAATAAACTGACTGCCTCGATCTGAGACTAAGACGGAGGGGAATCTGTGTATCCAGACAATTTGTTCTAGGAATTCCTTCGCCAAAATTGAAGCGGAGGGCAAGCCTTTTAACGGAATGAAATGGGCCATTTTTGAAAATACATCTACCACTACTAATATGGTGTTGAAGCCGTTACAGGGAGGAAGATCTGTGATAAAATCAAGGGATAACGTATGCCAGGGTGTAGGTGGTATGTCCCAAGGCTGTAATAGACCTGGTGGTTTCTTTTTTTGGGCCTTGTTCTGCGCACAAATGCCACAAGATAGTGCAAATTGTCTGATATCTTTCCGCCATGTTGGCCACCAAAAAAGTCTCTTGATCTTGGCTTCTGTTTTTGCAATTCCAGGGTGGCCTTCCATAAATGACTCATGATAATTTGAGATAACCTGTCTTTGCAGTTCCTTACTAGGTAAATAGAGGCGTCCTTGAAAATAAGGTGAGTGTTCAATAACAGAATGATGGCTGCTTTTGGTCGACCACTCTTGTAAAGCCTCAGAATTGAAGAGGTGCGAGATTTCCTTGTGGATGTCGTCCAGGGTTAGCGAAGTGATGATTCCAAGGATTCTTTCCCCTGGTATGATGAGTACGGGGTCCGGATGTGAGTATGCCTCTTCCATCCCTATACGGGACAGTGCATCAGCCTTGCCGTTTCGGCAACCAGGTCGGTACGTAATGACAAAATCATATTCTGCAAAAAATAAAGCCCATCGGTGCTGGCGAGAGGATTGGGCCTTGGCTGACTTGAGGTACTGTAGATTTCGGTGATCGGTAATCACAGTGATGGTGTGCCTGGCCCCAAGGAGGTAATGTCGCCACGCTTTGAATGCTGCCTTGATGGCCAGAAGCTCCTTGTCGGTTATAGCGTAGTTCAGTCCTGGTGCCGTGAATTTTCGTGACCAAAAGGCCACAGGATGAAGTTGACTTGTTTCGGGATCTTTCTGAGAAAGAACCGCCCCCATCGCCAAGCTGGACGCATCAGTCTCTACCACATAGGGGAGGTCTGGGCGCGGATGTTTTAAAACTGGAGCTGAGGTGAATTTCTTTTTCAAGTCTTGGAAGGCCTTTTCAGCTTCGTCAGACCACTGGAAGCGTTTCTTCTTTCGTAACAAGGATGTGATGCGATGTACTAACTGCGAAAAACCTGGAATGAACCTGCGATAGAAGTTTGCGAATCCAAGCATGCTTTGCACTCCTTTCACCGAAGTTGGAGAGGGCCATTTAAGGATAGCATCCACCTTCCACGAATCCATTCGCACTCCACCTGGCGTTAGAACGAACCCTAGAAACTCGATCTCTGTAACATGGAAATAACATTTTTCTAATTTGGCATACAGCTTGTGTTGCCGAAGTTTCTGAAGTACGGCACAAACGTGTTTTACGTGTTCCTGTTCTGAGGCCGAGTACACAAGGATATCGTCAATATATACGACCACACAAACGTCCATCAGCTCTCGAAGGACATCGTTCATCAAATATTGAAACACTGCCGGGGCGTTACAAAGGCCAAAGGGCATCACTTGATATTTGAAAATTCCATACTTAGTGCGGAAGGCGGTTTTCCAATCGTCCCCCTTTTTAACTCGTACGAGATGGTACGCCCCTCTGAGGTCCAGTTTAGTGTAAATTCGAGCCTCCTTTACTTGGTCCAGCAGTTCTGGGATTAGAGGTAGGGGGTACTGATTTTTGACTGTCACTTGGTTTAATGCGCGGTAGTCGATACAAGTTCTTAGGTCCCCCTCCTTTTTTGGGACAAAGAATAAGGGGGAGGCTGGCGGGATTTGGACGGACAAATAAAGTCGTTAGCCAGGTACTGATCTAAGTATTGTTTTAGATGAAGATTTTTGGGTTCCGTGAGGGTGTAAATTCTGCTGCATGGGATCTAAGCTCCAGGTATTAGGTCGATCTGACAATCATATGGCCTATGAGGTGGTAGTGTATTGGCTTGGTCTTTCTGAAAAACGTCCTGAAAATCCTGGTATTCCTGCGGTAGCTGATTTGCTGGACTCATGACTGTTGCGATTGCTTTGGGCAGTGCTTTCTCTGGATAGCAGGTATGAGCACATTCTGAGAAGGTTAACCTCTTGTCACGCCAGTCTATGCAAGGATTATGCGTTTCTAACCACGGTATTCCCAGAATTACTTGAAATTGCGGGGCCTTGATTAAGTCGAACACAATGGTTTCTCGATGCCCATCTTGGCACAACAGGGTCATCTCCTTCGTCGAGTGTGTTACAGGACCCGAAGAGATCTCTGTTCCGTCGATGGTGGTGACCAAATCGGTTGTTGCTTTTTGAGACAGAGAAAGACACATCCTTGACGCCAATTCTTGATCCATGTAGTTACCTATAGCTCCACTGTCGATGTAAGCCCTAACTGCGTGCATACGGGACGGATGCTGGTGACTAATAAGGATTATTGGTAAGGATAGATGCGAGGTCTGGGATTCCTTCTTCTCGCTCGACAAGTGGACCTCTACGCTTGCCGGGCGGGGTAGTTTTCCGGGTCTGGTTCTACATTGACCTTGTTGGCAACCCTGACTGCCTTCTTCGGAGGTTTCACAGGACAGTCTCGGAGGAAGTGACCGGCCATTCCACTCGATTATCAAAATAAGCTTGATCAGCTTTCCGGTTCTGCAACCTGTGTTCTAATTGCACCACAAGGTCTATGTATTCCGAACAGTCTCGGGAGGATTCATGAGTTGGGCCAAGACGTCCTTCAGTTTGCCTCTCAATCCCCGATGAAATATGGTAGTCCTTTTGTCTTCCGGCCAACCAGTCTCTACCACTAATCTGTTGAAGGTTGCAATATAAGTTAACAAGTCTTGGTTCCCCTGGCGAAGAGACAGCAGTTCGTTATCTAAGGCCTGGCTTTGGGAGTGTCGGGCAAACAGCTTTTTCATATTCTGCTGAAACCCCTGGAAGTCTCGGAGGAGAGGATCATCCTGATTAACTAGTGGTATTGACCAGTCTGCTGCGCTGCCACTGAGGTATGAAAGCACAAAGGCCACCTTGGATTGATCGTTCGGAAAGGCCCCTGGCCGGCATAGAAAGTGTAGACGGCACTGGTTCATAAAGACTGCAAACCGCTTGGGGTCTCCCGCAAAGCGTTCTGGTGGAGCTAAGGGTATGGCTCCCGGTAGGACCACCTGTACTGGGTTACTTGACAGAGTTGAGATTGATCCCCCCATCGTGGGTAGCGGGCGTATTACCATCCTGGGCTTGGAGTAATTGTCTGGCAAGGTCATCAGTGCGCTCTTTTGCCACAATGAGTTCCCTTCTTAGAGCATTAGTCTCTTGCCGAGCTGAATGCACCTCTGCTCTGAGTTCGCCCAAAAGCTGGGCTAGTTGATCCATCTCTGAGGTTTCCATGGCGCCCAGGTAGAGGTTTGTGTGAGGCTTTGCGGTCTGTTACGCTCACCTGGTCTCCACAGGGGCGCCGAACTGGACTGGCAGATCTGATGTTAAATGGTTTCACGTGTCTCCTCTGTATCCGTGCCGTCACGAAGGTGCGCCTAAATGGTTAAATGAAACGTTACCCAACTGTTAGCGGAAGACCCACACCCGCCTCCCATGGTCTTCTGAAACCCCCTCTGCTATGTCTCACCTTCGTTTTAAGAATGGCAGGCTCTCCGTCCTGCAACAGTATGCAGGGGTACGTAGAGTTCTAGGATCCAGTTACTGCACTAATCCTGTCGAGTCTCAGTCAACGTTGATTCAATGGGTAAGTCTTTACCATCTATATGGTTCACCAAAGAGTTCAAATTGCCCAAGTTTCACTTCGTTATCTTTCCCTTGTAGGTTTCCCTATGATGTGAAAGTTCGTAGAACGCAGAGTTGTTTTTCCAAGAAAAGGTAAGTTCACACCAGCGTTCTATGATAAGTCTTTATATGCGCTATTGCTCTTCTGTGCGACTAACCTGCTGCTCTTGTATTGCAGGTGCTGTAGCTCGGACCGCGTGGTGAAGACTAGCGGGATCGCTAGTAGGAACGGCCTTCAGGTGAGTATGACGCTGCAATGATTTAACTGTCCAAAGTGGCTTTTCCCCAATATGCGCTAACCTGATGTTTTTCTTGCATCCAACAGGTGCGGCGACTCCGGAGCGGCGGACGAAAGATGGGAGCGGTCGAGAGATGGAGGCTTATTGGTTCACCGAAAGAGCAGCTCTCAGGTAGGTATGAACGATGCGCTGAGTAGCGATGTGGAATCCTAGACCAGCGCGGCTAATCCTGATGTCTTTTCCTTACTTTGCAGGTTGCTCGAGACAAAACTGGACTGGCACTGTAGCAGACTGGCCTGAAGGTAACAGACACGGTCAGCGTTACGCTGCAGGAGTGTAGAATAACGCAAAGCGTGTTCTGTACTAAAGGCGTGGTTTATATAGCCTTCAGAAAGTAGTCCCCAGGTAAAGTAGTCCCAGCAACCACACCCAAGCAAATAGTTCCCTAGGCAAGTAGTCCCTTCAGCCTGCCTCAGATTGGTCCACACGTGCTTCCTTTAGTTTGAAACTTGCCATGTTGGGCCTGGCGCAGTTGGTGAGCCAACGGCGCCAGGACCAAGTCTAGGAGGCCCATGAGAGAGTCTTTGAGGCCTTAAAGGCCCTCATGGAAGTCGAAGTCCTGGGCAGGTTGGTCTGCACCTGATGTGTGGGGGTATGGACTGTGACAGTATCACTCTCCAGAAATCCACATTCACAATATAAATCTGATCTATTCAAGCCTATATTCACGATAAACCCTGCACACACCAAGTTTGCATGCCTCAGATTAAAGTCTATGTTCTTGTGAACCTTATGAGAAATAGACACATCTGAAACAAAGTGCTGAGAGGAAGTGACAAAGATATAGACAGAGGGTTAGATAGAGAGGAAGAGAAAAAAGAGAAGGGGGAGAGAGAGAAAGGGGGAGGGAAGAGAAATAGAGAGAAAGACAGATACCATTGTAATTTCAAGCAATGAAATGAAGTCTGTTGAGTTTTGTGTATTTACCACAGTGAGTTCCGTTCTATGTGGGAGGGCTGTGGGTCACTGGCTGTGACTCAAAAATGTGGTTGCAGCATTTGTAAGGAGGGATCAGTACAGCACACGGTGCACTTGATTACTATATGCTGGATGTGCACACACCAGACTTCTGCAGACTCAGCCAGTTTACAGAGGTCTCCTGATTAGGTGCAATCCCCTATTAATCGCCATTATTTGTGATGTGGCCTTTGCAAAAAAGACTTCTGGTGAGCACAAGGTTCAGGAGGACCCACTTCCGTTTACTCCAGTTAATTTCTTTAGAAAACCCATTGTTGGGGCGCTACTGGTTACCAGCATTCAATGTTTCGTCACCTTCACCTCTCCTTGCAAGATCACCACTGGGATAGGAGCAAGGCTCTTCAGGGTGTAAGGATTCTTTGAGCTGGTGAAGGTCCAGGGAAGAGAGCACGGCTCAGGGCCTTTCTTTGGCCAAATGAAAAATCCGGTGTTGGCAAACGGTGGCAGAGCCCCACAAGCAGAAGCAGCTTTTGAAGGGTGTAATTTGGTAGGGCTTCTACAAATGACTTCTGGTGGCTTCTTCTGTGTGTAAGAATGTGTCTGCAGGCCCATTGCAAATGATTTGGTTTAACCTGGTGCAGGTGCAGACTCTGTGTTTAAAAAAGAAACTGATAACTAAAGGAGGTCTGAGCTCCGATTCACAGGGTTGCATCCATTGAAAGGTTTGGCAACTTCCTAATTAGTTTCTACTGTGGAGAATCCTGCGTATGCCCCATTAAAACCCTGCACAGAGTCTCCACCCAGGTGGCAAGGAGAGGGCAGACGCTTCCTGATCCCAACCCTGGGGGTGGTGTACTGCGGGAGGATCACCTCGGTGTAGACCAGGCCCTGGTAGGTGGGGAGATTTCGGAGAGTCAGACACAGTATTTTTCCTTGAAAAGGAATACTTTTACCACAGTCTTAGAGGAGGAATTGGCTTATTGCCATTTTAACATATCTCAACCTTCTTCTAAGGATGAAAAGGTACATTCCAAAGAAGTGATGCAATCTATGTTGAACACAATCTTGTATACCCCTACATTCCCATAACCTCCACAAAGCCCAAGGTATACCAACAGGAACAAAGAAAATGTAACTTTTTCTGCCCCTTCTGTTTCTCAAAAGCTTAAAATGTATAATTCCCCTTTTAATAATATCAAGGAAGGAAAACCCATCCTTAAACCCTTTAAAGAAGTAGAGAAATAGAATTTTTATAAAGTGTTTGCATATCCCAGAATCCCTCAGGGACTGTGAAGAAGAGGAGGGCCAAAAAGGAATGCAGGAGCCAAGGTCAGGCAGGCAGGGCAGCCTAGTAGCCTTTGGCAAGGTAGGGCAATTAGTTCTAAGGGCATGTACCAGAAGCCAATTAACTCACGTGAGGGGCATAAAAGGCTGCAGCAGGGAAGTGCAGTACAAAGAAGCTGGAGCATGAGCTGGAAGGTCGGCAGCCTGCAGTCGTGATTGTGGAGTCGGAAAAGGGAAGCTCTGTACTCCAAATCAACATAAAGACCTTGCCGGTAATTGTAGCCAGCGTTATATGCACTTGTGTATACATCAAAGCGAGTAGAAGTTGTTAGCAGAAGTGGGAAGTCTTCCTAACAAGGGAAGTGTAACACGTGCTTATGCTAACAAACTGAAGTACCCGCGCATAGTTACAGCATCTTTTTCCCCCATTGTTAGAAGACACTGGTTGCCGATCGGTCGCGTGGCTCCTTTTATCAAGGAGAATGCTGCCGGTAAACTTATTAGAGCAGAAATGACTTTCCCAACAGGAGTTGCTGGAGAGAGAGAGCAAACCTAAAGCTAGAAGCATCCTAACAAACTATGTAAAAGACGCTACAGAAGTTGTGAGCACAGTAGTTGTTGTTTAACAGAAGTGGTACTTTTGTCTTCAACTTTGCCCATCTTTTCCTGGAATGAGTTTGTCAGACTTTTATTTGTGTGAAATTTTGTTTAATTGGAACTTTTCAAAACATTATTTTTCCTTGGAAGAGATTGACTTTGGGACATTCCTGGGGGAGCAAGATCTGTCCAGAATAAG
Source organism: Ambystoma mexicanum (assembly GCF_040938575.1). Lineage (NCBI taxonomy): Eukaryota > Metazoa > Chordata > Amphibia > Caudata > Ambystomatidae > Ambystoma > Ambystoma mexicanum. The sequence continues at coordinate 684,123,819 of NC_090927.1, read as the reverse complement.
TAGAAGTCATCCAAGACAACCTTTTATTTATGTTGTTTTATGTTGCTTTGAATGTTTACGTTATTTAGTGTGAGGGTTAGTTGTGTGTATGGTATGAGGTTTTTCCTTAGATCACAGACTAGGTAGGGAATCCCCTGGTAGAGTAGGTTTAGTAAAGGCCTTTTTTAAAATAATTATGATTGAAATAAAATGTCAAACCTTGAGAAAACTAAACACAGTCGTGAGTCTTACATTACTGACCTTTCACAGTAACCTCCACTTTCAAACTCTCCCAGGCAGCTACTTAGGTGTCTGCTCAGATGTGTTGTTGAAGTCTATTCAGAAACCAGTCAAGCTTTGGCCCACATTTCGGTTTTATCAACTCAAGTCCTCGCTCTCTGAGGCAGGCAGAGGCCATAAACCTGCATGGCACCATCTGTGTCCCACTCACTCCAGCAGAGGGGTCGGCAACCTGTGGCTCTCAGAATAAATTTGACTTGCTTTATCCCTTACTGATTAGTATGCTGGCTAGGACTGACGGAGGTGGTGGCTCAACACATATGAAGAGTCAAATGTTACAGACCCCTGCACTAGCAGAACACAGTGTTAGGTTGTTGTGCTCAGTACTGAATCTCCACAGCAGTTCCGAGTGGGCCATCCCTGGAAACATTAGTCCCTAACCCACTGAAATCCTATACAAAGGGCTGTCATCAAACATTGGGACTCACATGGCCATCTATCTAAGTAGGTTCATGTAATATCGGCTATAAATACTGTGGCAATTGTACTTTAAACCCATGTCTCATGCATTTAGCTGGTATTTCTGTCAAAGCAGTAGCTGATTAAGCTCATTTGTATCTAATCCAACTCGACGAGTTACCATGGACCATCTTTCTTTTGAGTCCTGCATTGTTTCTTGTAGGGTCCTACAGGATTCTGCTTTCTCCGTGCTCCGTTTTAATCCTTATATTTGTCTTCTGTTTCCTTTGCCCAAAACCTGGGGTCTACAGTATCATTTCTAAAATGGCGACACCCAAGTCTATGTAAAAAATAATTCTCCTTCAGAAGATCTGTTTCCTCGCTTCAGCTGTCTTTCTTGTACTCGAGGCTGGATGTTAAGCAATGGTCTGCTTCTAAACTCTCAAAAAAACAAAGGTATTCGTCATGGTCCTAAATATGTTTCAACATCCCTTCGACCTGCCCTCCTCCATCTGACCTATGGCGTTCAGACTCTTCCTTTTCTAAGTCAGTGAAGAATGTAGGGTGTTTATAAGGGGGCAAAAAGTTCTTATTTTAGACTGCGGTAACATCGCTGGCTTTGGTTTTTCGTAGTTCAGTCCGATCTTGCCATTGTTACTGGGGCATTAACCAATTCCAAACTCGATCACGCAAACACTCTATTTCTTGGCATTCCTGAGTACCAACTGGACCATTTGCATTATATTAAAAATGCAGCTGTTCGTCTCAGCTTTAACCTCCCCAAATGTAACTCACACTCTTCTTTATGCTTGCTGCGGATATGACAGATTATTAATTCCAAAACCCTTTGCGTAATCTTTAAGTGTTCGCATGGCTTGGCGCCCGATATCTAGCCAATATGATTCTGCCTTATCTTCTCCAAAACCATCTTTGCTCCTCTAATATTCTTCTGCTACCTGTCCCTAAATCTAGACTTAAGACACCGTTCTCAGTTATGGGTCCCCGATTATGGAACTCTCGTTCTCATCATATCCAAGACTTTCCTAATCTGCTGGGTTTTTGCAAAGTGCTAAAATCTCTGCTCATCTGTTGATTCAGCACTTTTCTCATTCTTGCATGAGCAGTTTCCTTTGGTTTCCACTTTACACCTAGACACATCGTTAGGGTTTTGTGCTCATTATTGAGCTGTGAACATTATAAATCCCTAATACACTATAATGGGCAGGGTACCTTTTGGGCACCCAAACCCTTCCGGCTTTAAGATATTGCAGGGGCCATTTGGAGATGCACCCCCAAGGAAGCTTTTGATGAGTAGTCAATAAGAAAAGGTTTGTATACAAGTCAGGGAAACAGTCATAACAACTGTGGCCTCACATCAGTGGTACAACCTATGACATATTACTGTACAACATTGTGACCTCCAGGCTTCAAAATATTTAAGGCCACACCTGCTAGCCATTTAAAAAGCAAATGTTTTGAAACAAGTTTTGAAGTCACTTAATGATTGTAATACCTGGGGCATTAGGGGGGATTTCCTATAAAGTTTATTTTTGCTTACTTTCTATGGCCTTTTGCATAGCTCTCAACCTTTTCTGGCCCCAAGAGTGGGTGAAATACAAGGTTTCCTTTTTAGTGGGTGATAGCCTATTGAATTGTATGGACTGTTTAGGGGCTTAGTGGGTAAGAGATGGATTTCATGGCATGCGACACCTGTCAAAAGCATGTGAGTTTTTCAGAATGTCCCTCCCCTAATTCACCACCAATGTATCCCCCATCTGTCCATTGCCCTGTCTTGATCTCTAACCCGTACCCTACATTTACACCTCCAAGCCAATCCTTCCTTTGATATTATTTTTTCTTTTTTTTCACATGCCTCCCCGTCACCCTCTAACTCGACCGCACATTTTTACTGCACGTGTAGAGGGGTTGACGGAGTATGTGGTATGCTGCTCTACTGACTGAAATGGTTATTAGGGCTGTCATGTATTCCTACCATGCGGTGTGATGTTTTCCAGACTAGAATTGAAATCACCCAGTTGATCAGGAAGATACGTCTCAAACCGTATTTTGGAGAGCAGGAGGGCACACCACAAAGGGAACATACAGGACTTCACGCTCCTTCTCATTTGTATCCACCTGCACAGAGAATTACCCCAGAGTCCCGAACATTTTAACAAGCCATCTATAAAAAACTGGCAGAACTAGAAGAGGCAGTACCGTTTATCCATAATAACTGCACCAGAACAGAGTGAAATGTTCTCGCTGCCTTGAACAATAACACCAATATCGTCATAAAATGTCCAGATAAAGGGGGCACCATTGTGATCATGGGTATCATAGAGTATCATAACATGGTATTACGCCTTCCGTCAGACCACTCCAGCTACAGAAGAAGGGCCACCGATCCTACCCAGGCCTTGAAGACTCTAATAGCCCCTTTCATTGAAGAGGCAGATTCAGAGGGCTGTATTAAAGCAAAAGAGGCAAAATTTGTGACACCTAAATACCCTCGACTACCACATTTTTATGCACTTCGAAAAATACACAAGGGCATCTTTCCACCACCAGGCTGCCCTATTGTCTTTGGGATCGGTTCCATTTTGGAACCACTTTCAGAATCTGTATGTTTCTTTCTAAAGGACAAATTTCCCAAAGATTCAACAGCTATGTTGAATTTATTGAAGACTCTGACATTTGATCCTGATGCACTATTGTTGGTGATCTTAGGTATTAAATCGTCATACATGAAAAATCCACAGGAAGCAACGTTACTAGCAATTCAGAAATTACTTGAAACAAGAAATACCCATCTGGAAGTTCCGGTTGTTTTAATCTTACAGCTGGCTGAAATAGCCGTATCCAAAAACCTCTTTATGTACCAAGAGGAATTCTATGGGCAGGTCTCGGGTACGGTGATGGGCGCAACTTTTGCCCTGAGCCTGTCCAACATCTATGTTGATGACTTTGAAAATGCACACATATATTCAGCTGACAATCCATTTCAGGAATGGATTCAGATGTGGAGGAGATATATTGATGATATTTTTATGATCTTCAATTGTGACATCCAGGATCTCAATGTCTTCTGCGGAGGGCTGAATGACAGGAATCCCTATCTGAAATTCACACACATAGCCAGTGTAAGAGAGATACACTTCCAGGACCTTCCTATTAATGTGAAGGCTCAGGGACTGTTGACCACGGTCTTTAAAAAGCCGACGGACCGGAATGTCCTCCTTCATTTTAGCAGTTACTATCAGAAAACACTATGCAAAAATGTACCATTTGGACAGTTGCTAAGATGAAGGAGGTTGTGCTCTGAAATCCGGGAATATAAACAACAAGGTAAATTACTCACTGGCTAGTTGGCTAAGAGAGGATACCCAAAACATATTTTGAGGCAAGCTTCCAAACATGCTCAAAATATTCCAAGAGAGATTGCGTTAGAGCAGAAGCCCAGAGACTCCAATCCGGACACCATTACAGCAGTGCTTAGCTACTCCCCGCTTTTCAATAAGATCAAGAAGGAGATTATCAAATTATAGCCAATCTTGAACACTGCGATGGTTCCTTTATCAAAACCCCGGTTCTCAGTGAAATAAAAACTAAACATCCGAGATCTGGTAGTAGATGCATCACAGAGTTAAAGCCCTACAGAGAGCACTGTGTAACGCTCACCTGGTATCCACGGGGACGTCACTCAGCCTGTTCTCACCTCTTACGACCTCGAACCCTTCCCTGGAGTCTACTCGACTGGAGACTGGGCCTGAAAGACAGGATTGGTAGAGTTTAACTCACTATTGTCTCTGTGTGCTTGAACCCCTTCTTCCCCGGGGTCCAACCCTTCCCTTTGATCCACAGCTCACCTTGTTTTCTTGGAAAGTGTGCTCTCCATCCTGCTTTCAGTGCAGGGGCGCGTTAATTGATGCAGGCTCGTTATTGCCTAGTTACTTCACTGGCAAGAGTCCGACAGGTAAGTATAATGATTCTTTTGAACAGTTCTCTAACTTCGTTCCTTTCCTTCCTTAGATGATGGCCGTCGTCTGGGGATGGTGGCATGCTGCTAAGATGAGTAGCGCTGAAGGTGAATGAGAGCGCGATGTGCGATGCGACCCTTTCGTATTTGTATTGAACTGAGTTCTTTTTCTATGTCTTTTAGGTGCTTCGACGTTTTCAGCGTGGATGCCGGTTATGAAGAAGAAATGCAGTGAGTAAGCGCAGTATGCGGCGCCTCTAGATGTTTCCACGCTAACCTGGAGTGTCTTTTCCCTCTTGCAGATGGATGAGAAGTTCCGGAGACAGAGTTCCCTCAGAGCGGCTGGGATTCAGGTAAGCATTTGAAGCTCGTACAGTCTTTAAAAATAAGCAAAGATTTGCTGAATGCTTACTAATGCCTTTTTTCTGTTCTTTTCCCTTTTCCTTAGGAAGTGGCGTGCCGGGATGGGAATGACACCGCCGTAGATGCCCGCAGAACAACAGAAGAAGCGATGAATGATGGGCAGAAGCGCCGCAAGGTAAGGCTGTTCCTAACGGTGTTCTTGTTCTTGCAGGAGCTCAGCGCAGAAGAAAGATGCAGGCCTACTGGAAACCGATCCGAACACGGTGAGTGTCACGCTGCAGGTGCAGAAAACACAAAGCATGTTTCTCAGTCTGGGCGTGGCTTAAATAGTCTCGGGTATCCCAGGTGTCTCTGGGCTGAACCACACCTAAAAGACTAGACTGTACATGCAGTTCTGGGAACCGAAATATGTGTGGGCATCCATCTTGTCCCCATCAATGCATTACAAGTCCAATCCCCAATGTTATCCTATGGGAGTGAGTGAGTCTGGTGCCACGAGCACAAAGTCTGATTCCAAGTGGGTCTTTGGAGGGATGGAGAGGCCCTTGAGGGCCATGTAGGTGATTGTGGCCTGGCTCCAGCCTGACATCTTGGAGGGCTGGGGACATGAAGGGCAGGAATCATGACACACTGACCCTACACAAAGCGAGCTATGGAGTCCTAGAGACATCACAGGACATTCCCCGTGTGGATCCTGCACAGTGTGGATAAATGGAAACAGCTTTTGCTCTGTCATCAACGAGAAGAGCTGAGTCACCCTTGCCAGGATTGGAAAGTGCAAGCCTCCGGTTTGCTAATACCTCACATGCTCATACTTTGTAGAGCTCTGCAAATGAGAACTGACTTTACCTAGCTTTTAATTAAGAGACTGCTCTGATGAGCCTCCAGTCCTAGCCGTCACTGCAGACTCCCAACTGCGTCCTGATATGACATGAGTAAGTTATTGAACTCCAATGTTTTTTTAGTGACACACGATGACAGAAATGTCTTTATGTGAACATAGCAGAATGGGGCCATCCCGGGCTGCAGATCAGAATTTCAAGCAAGAGTAGTTTAGAATTTGTAGGGAGTAAACATGCAGTTCTTATTCCAGACTCATGCATTTTTAAGCAAGTAAAAATACATTTTCATTTTAAAAGTACGCATTTGTCGGATCCATGTGATATTGCCGAATTAAAAAATAGAGAATACATTTTTATTGAATAGAAAATACTAAAAAAAAAAACTCATTTTTTATTTGGTTTTGGGGCTCCCCCATAACCCCCCGTTTTCCAATCTTTAAAACCCCAAACCAACATATTTTCTTTAAAGAATTTGGTATTGGTTCGGCATTTTCTATTAGTCACAAATTAATTCTCTATTTTGATTTCTCTATTATCACTGTCTACCTACCGGTTTATGATGCAAACGTTTTTGAAGCAAATTCCCATGAATGATTGCTATAGTTCTTCCATGATGTGAAGACCGCCAATATCATATAGAATTTGCCACTGTGGAAGAGGTTTCGCATACCGCACCCCTGGAGCAGTGCAGGCGATATAAAGGGGAAGATTCATGTGTATGTACACCACCCCCCCCCAGTTTTCTTCTTTACGGAGTATTAGCCTAATTTTGTTGACTAAAATAGGCAAGTGCAGGCTTATCGGGTGGCCCAGGAACAGCTGAGGAGTAGATGCCTCTATGAGGCAACGCTGAGGAAGAATCATATCTGTGTGATTACACGAAGAGATTTAGCGCTCACGCTCAGTGTGCGTCATTTCCTACGTTCCGTCTCCAAACACCTCTTGCATACTCTTAAGCATGAGTATGGGTGTGGTACCATCTTTTTGGATTCAACCAGGATCACCGGTAGGGGCAAATGCAATGTTGGGCAACACCCAAGCTGGAGTTAGGCATGACTCTCATAATCTTCCAGCATTGAACCCACAAGCACAGGGGTGTATTCAATGACAGTAGCAGTCTTAAAAGGGCATACGCGCATTTGGTTCATAAATAGCCCTACATTAAAGAGGGGGGGTTGCAGCCCAGGCATTGCATACATTCTTGGCAATAAGCCTATGTGGTCTGTAGACGTAAACTCAGAACGTACACATGCATTTTGGGAAGTACATCCATTTATGGCATGAAAACTGATCATAGATAACATCAAGGGATTGTTGCTTAGGTAGACCAACACCATGATTCTAGAATGCGGTGGTGGGGGAATACCCCCTTTCTGGGTCAAACGATAAGAGAGAATTGCGGAGGAAGGTTCGGGGATTTTACACAGCCATTTCTGTTAGTGGGAAATGAGCCTTCAGTTACGTACACTCTACTGCAGAGAGTCAAGATGCTCACGCTGATCTGGAAAGCCACGACTGACCTGGACCCACGACCATCATTGCTAGCAGAATCCTTTATGATTTTATTCCATACCGTGTGCTCCCCCATAAAACCAGTGGCGTCAGCTTGTGGAGCAGCTAGACTACCTATGGCCATGCACTTGAATCGTTTGCATGGCGGACAGCTTTCATCGGCCCCATATGAATGTACTTTCTCCCAGGGTTGTTGGTTTCTGGATATTACGATTTTAAATGTGTCACTTCATGGTACGACCCTTTGGTTCGATCCATTATTTCGTCTCCATCTTAGGCTTCCACTTTGACATTTATTCTGCGTAACCTGTTTGTGGCTTCCCAAGGCCTGCCTTGAAATGGTCATAGTCAATTTGTACCCCAGTGGCTCCAGTGTAAACTCAGTCAACATGTTTTCAAAATAGGATGTCTTCTCCTTCCCAACGCCCTCCAAGACAATGAGGTTCCATAGAGCAGCCAATTTAATTGTCATAAACAGTCTATCGGGACATCAATTCACCAAAATACCAGGTGCCATGGGAAGTGATGTTACACCATCCTTGTTCCTTGATGAGACCCCGAAATTGCCATTTCATTACTTTTGATTCTGGTGGCATCACAGGTAGGTGTCTATAAAGAAGACAATATACTATTTCAATTAACAACCCACTTAAATATGGTGTTACATCCCTTTGAAACTCCCTAAGGTCCATGATATGAAAGAAACAACACAGGCCAGGGGACAGGCGTCATATGCCAGTACGGAAACAAAAGGGGGGGCGTCCTACCACATAAATTTACATCAAACAATTCCTGCATTCCTTATTTACTGCAGAAGTAAACTCCATTTGACATACTAAGTATCAACAAGTTTGTGAACTCATAATTAAACGAGAAATAAGTACACATAGAATAATGAAATTGACTTTTAGGCTGCTTACTTCAACTAAAATGCCAAGAACGAAGAATGAAGTGAATTCAATCAATCATCACATTTAATAGTTTTATATGAACAACACATGCCCGCTTATTTTGCAAACATAATCAAATAGATACAAACCAAAAATGGATTGAAAAACATAATAAATTAGTCACCATATCGATTTGGAATAACATAACATAAAAAACTGAACAATTGTTTCATAAATTGTCATTAAAGAAACACAGAAAAAACGTGAAATCGTAGCTGATAAACCAGAGTGGTTTTTTACAGATACCAATACATTATACCTGCTATTTTCAAGGTATACTAGGTATTCGGTGGGAAGTAACCAAGTCTATGGCCCTACGTCTAGATGTTAATCAAAAGATAAATGGGGACAGGCTGTTGAAATCCAGATGGTAGGTGGTCCCAGGACGTTTCGGCGGCAAGCGCCTTTTTCAAGGGTAATGACCCAGTCTCCCTATGGGGAAGAACAATATGTAAAGAGTATAAATGTCGTGTTGTGCAGCAAAATTGATCTTAGTATATCATAAAAACAATATATTTTTCTAAAAAACAATTATATTAAAAAAATTATGTGGGAGTGCAAATAGTACAGTACCCCACCAAAACCCAAAAAGTGTTCCAAACAAAAACTAACCTGCAAGGGACAGAGTTGACGGTAAGTATTCAAGTTCCTTTACCATGTAGGTGGAATAAAGCTCTGTAGCCAGTGTGAATATGGCTTGTATTGTCTTCAAGTGCTATGCCTAATTGTAGAGAGAAGATAAACCCATATATATATGGTAAGTACTAGTGCTTCAAAAAACAAAAATTAAAAACAAGCGCTTAAATTAGCGCGAATAAAATTACCTGATTATGAAGATGTAGTTCAAAAAACAGGCTCTGTGCAAGGGACACTCTTATAAATTTTCTGCAGAGCGTTAATGAATTAATATGCCGGAAGTGGCGAACACACGTAATATAACTCCAGCGTGGTGGGAGAATTCTAAACGAGGAAGAAAAAGAAACATCCATATGCCTACGGCCAAAGAATATCAAAACGCCCTGTCTGGTACGTTGTCAAAAACAAAATGGTCAGGAAATTAAATTACCTGTGAGTAGACAAAGCTCGGCAGCCTAAATAGTGCTGCGAGACTATCCGAATGTCTTTCTCATTCAACGGCGTGCCGGCAGCAAATGCCTCGTTGTGGCCAGATTCAGTGGGGTTTGAAAATCGGCTGTATACATAAACAATGATCAACGCGCATGCGCATAGAACAGCCAGACGGTAATGCGCATGTGTCGCAAAAAAGCATGTTAAACTCTGCGCATGCGTAAAGATAATAATCGTAATGCGGCCAAAGAAAATGCGATGGACGCCTAGTAACCATGGAAACTGCATAACGTCACTCTTATTGAACCGTATCATGACGGGAAACATTATCTAAGCTAAAAAGCTAATAGTTGGAAGCGTGTATGACACAGACATCGGTCATACACATAGGGGCACAGGAGAGCCCTAATGTCAGTGCCCTGAATATTCGAGCGCTATATGTATGCTGTAGACAGTAATACTCATTGGTAATAATACCTTGGAGGGAACGAGACAGGGATTTATTCAAAGTGCCATTTTACTGCATCGCGGATGCCAGGGAGTCAAACGTGCAAAATGGCAGTGGACCAGTCCTTAAATAATTCAGAGGAGCTGTTATACCTGATGAATAGATGTCCACACATTGGAGGGCTTGAAAAGAAAGTCAAAGTGAAGTGGTCTAATACTCAGCTAAATGTCATGGGTACCATTTCATTAAGGCCTCTGGTGGTGGTTTGTAATTTAAAAATCCACCATGCCTCTTTATGATTAAGGGCATTGGTGGTATTAGTGTTGTTAAGGATAACATCTACAACCCACCATCTCATATCATCTACGCCATGTTGATGTTCGATGTAGTGAGAGACCAGTGGTGCTGTTTGTGTTCTGCAACGGATGCGAGACCTATGTTCCCCTATTCGTTTATGCACTGGTCGTTTTGTTTGACCCACATACCGCATTTGGCATGGGCATTCAATGATGTAAATCACATTAGCAGTTTTACAATTGGAAAAGTGTTTTATTTTCCAGTCTCGTTTCCCAATCTTAAAAGATGTGGTTTTCCTCGTTAACTTACACACATTGCAAGATCCGCAAGGGTGGTGGCCTGTAATCTCTCTTAGACTCCACAATTCAGACCTTTGTGATTTTTTAGTGAGTCTAGAATGTGTGAGTATATCTTTTAGGTTTTTACCCCGTTTAAGTGCCATCCGAGGTAAGGGTTCATCTGGGAGGCTAATTTGTATCAGTGGCCAGAACTTCTTAATGGTGGCCTTTATGTGAGTGGTATCAGGGCAAAAAGTGGTAACACAAGTCATCTGTTGTTCCATACTCAAATCATGTGTTTTTGGTGAAAGAAGAGTTTCACGTGGTATGTATTGGACTCTTTTCCTCGTGTTGTTAACCAATTTCTTAGGATATCCTCTGTTCCTCAACTTTGTCTGTAGTAGCAAGGCATTTGTTTTATATTGTTCCAGTTCTGTACAGTTGCGTCTCACTCTCAGGAATTGTCCAAACGGTAAATTATTTCTGAGATGACCAGGATGAAAGCTTCTATAATGGAGAAGGGTGTTCCGATCAGTCTCCTTTCTGAACATCGAGCAAATTAATTTATCCTCTTTGGCTGTGATTGTTAAGTCCAAAAAATTAATGCTTTGATTACTTTTCTCTAGTGTAAAATGGATTTCATTCATTTGGTCATTAGCCCATTCCAAAAAATTGACCAAGGATGTTTCATTCCCCTGCCAGATGAAAATGATATCATCAATATAACGGAACCATTGTGTAATTTTATCCCGAAACGGGTTGTTAGTGTTGAGAATAAACTGCTGTTCATATTCTGACATAAAGATGATTGCCATACTGGGTGCAAAGGCAGCGCCCATGGCGGTTCCGCTTATCTGGAGGTAAAATGTTTCATCAAACAGGAAGAAATTATTCCGTAGAGCAAGTTCAAGTAGCTCTACTATGAAGTTTGTTGGTACTCGAGTCTGTTTCATATTGTGCGTAAGGTGGTGTCTTATACATTCTATGGCAGAATCTTGTGGTATACTTGTATAGAGACTGGTGATGTCCATTGTCACCAGTAGTTCCTCTGTTTGAGAGAAGGGATAGTTCTCAAAAATAGAGATAGTAGCCATTGTATCACGTAGGTAGGTAGGTGTTTCCTGACTTAAGGGTTTGAGAAAATAATCCACAAACTTACTAATAGGTTCGAGTATTGAGCCACACCCTGATACAATCGGTCTTCCTGGTGGTTGGTGTTGGTTCTTATGAATTTTAGGTAAAGCATAGAAGGCAGGTATTCTGCCTTCTGATGTAATGAGAAACATTTCTTCTTTATCAGTAATCCAACCATGTTCTGCTGCAAAGCTGACGGTTTCCCGAATTTTATTTTTTATTTCCAGAGTGGGATCTTTTTTCAATTTCCTATAATTTGTGGGGACGCCCAGAAGGTCTATCACCATGTTTTTGTACTGCTCCAAGTTTTGAATAACTATACCTCCTCCTTTATCTGCTGTTTTTATAACAATCTGTTTATTGGCGGAGAGGTTTTTTAACGCTATATGCTCCTCTGTTGATAGATTAGATCTTTTTTGTTTCTCTAATGTTTGAAGTTTGGTCATTTCGTTCCTAATGCATTTCTCAAAGGTAACGATGGAAGATGATATTTCATTTTCTCTAGGATTGAAGTTAGAGGGTAACCGAAGCCCTGAGTCTTCCTCTCGATCTACTGATTCTTTATCCTTGAAATAAAATTTACGTCTAATTGTTCTGAAAAAAGTAGACAATTCCTGATCAAGAATAAACCAGTCTGTTTTGTTTGATGGCACGAAAGAGAGACCTTTAGCAAGTATGGCGGTCTCAGCTCTGGTAAGATCTATACCAGATATATTCCAATTTTTAAAATATTCAAGGATAAAGAATCAGTAGATCGAGAGGAAGACTCAGGGCTTCGGTTACCCTCTAACTTCAATCCTAGAGAAAATGAAATATCATCTTCCATCGTTACCTTTGAGAAATGCATTAGGAACGAAATGACCAAACTTCAAACATTAGAGAAACAAAAAAGATCTAATCTATCAACAGAGGAGCATATAGCGTTAAAAAACCTCTCCGCCAATAAACAGATTGTTATAAAAACAGCAGATAAAGGAGGAGGTATAGTTATTCAAAACTTGGAGCAGTACAAAAACATGGTGATAGACCTTCTGGGCGTCCCCACAAATTATAGGAAATTGAAAAAAGATCCCACTCTGGAAATAAAAAATAAAATTCGGGAAACCGTCAGCTTTGCAGCAGAACATGGTTGGATTACTGATAAAGAAGAAATGTTTCTCATTACATCAGAAGGCAGAATACCTGCCTTCTATGCTTTACCTAAAATTCATAAGAACCAACACCAACCACCAGGAAGACCGATTGTATCAGGGTGTGGCTCAATACTCGAACCTATTAGTAAGTTTGTGGATTATTTTCTCAAACCCTTAAGTCAGGAAACACCTACCTACCTACGTGATACAATGGCTACTATCTCTATTTTTGAGAACTATCCCTTCTCTCAAACAGAGGAACTACTGGTGACAATGGACATCACCAGTCTCTATACAAGTATACCACAAGATTCTGCCATAGAATGTATAAGACACCACCTTACGCACAATATGAAACAGACTCGAGTACCAACAAACTTCATAGTAGAGCTACTTGAACTTGCTCTACGGAATAATTTCTTCCTGTTTGATGAAACATTTTACCTCCAGATAAGCGGAACCGCCATGGGCGCTGCCTTTGCACCCAGTATGGCAATCATCTTTATGTCAGAATATGAACAGCAGTTTATTCTCAACACTAACAACCCGTTTCGGGATAAAATTACACAATGGTTCCGTTATATTGATGATATCATTTTCATCTGGCAGGGGAATGAAACATCCTTGGTCAATTTTTTGGAATGGGCTAATGACCAAATGAATGAAATCCATTTTACACTAGAGAAAAGTAATCAAAGCATTAATTTTTTGGACTTAACAATCACAGCCAAAGAGGATAAATTAATTTGCTCGATGTTCAGAAAGGAGACTGATCGGAACACCCTTCTCCATTATAGAAGCTTTCATCCTGGTCATCTCAGAAATAATTTACCGTTTGGACAATTCCTGAGAGTGAGACGCAACTGTACAGAACTGGAACAATATAAAACAAATGCCTTGCTACTACAGACAAAGTTGAGGAACAGAGGATATCCTAAGAAATTGGTTAACAACACGAGGAAAAGAGTCCAATACATACCACGTGAAACTCTTCTTTCACCAAAAACACATGATTTGAGTATGGAACAACAGATGACTTGTGTTACCACTTTTTGCCCTGATACCACTCACATAAAGGCCACCATTAAGAAGTTCTGGCCACTGATACAAATTAGCCTCCCAGATGAACCCTTACCTCGGATGGCACTTAAACGGGGTAAAAACCTAAAAGATATACTCACACATTCTAGACTCACTAAAAAATCACAAAGGTCTGAATTGTGGAGTCTAAGAGAGATTACAGGCCACCACCCTTGCGGATCTTGCAATGTGTGTAAGTTAACGAGGAAAACCACATCTTTTAAGATTGGGAAACGAGACTGGAAAATAAAACACTTTTCCAATTGTAAAACTGCTAATGTGATTTACATCATTGAATGCCCATGCCAAATGCGGTATGTGGGTCAAACAAAACGACCAGTGCATAAACGAATAGGGGAACATAGGTCTCGCATCCGTTGCAGAACACAAACAGCACCACTGGTCTCTCACTACATCGAACATCAACATGGTGTAGATGATATGAGATGGTGGGTTGTAGATGTTATCCTTAACAACACTAATACCACCAATGCCCTTAATCATAAAGAGGCATGGTGGATTTTTAAATTACAAACCACCACCAGAGGCCTTAATGAAATGGTACCCATGACATTTAGCTGAGTATTAGACCACTTCACTTTGACTTTCTTTTCAAGCCCTCCAATGTGTGGACATCTATTCATCAGGTATAACAGCTCCTCTGAATTATTTAAGGACTGGTCCACTGCCATTTTGCACGTTTGACTCCCTGGCATCCGCGATGCAGTAAAATGGCACTTTGAATAAATCCCTGTCTCGTTCCCTCCAAGGTATTATTACCAATGAGTATTACTGTCTACAGCATACATATAGCGCTCGAATATTCAGGGCACTGACATTAGGGCTCTCCTGTGCCCCTACGTGTATGACCGATGTCTGTGTCATACACGCTTCCAACTATTAGCTTTTTAGCTTAGATAATGTTTCCCGTCATGATACGGTTCAATAAGAGTGACGTTATGCAGTTTCCATGGTTACTAGGCGTCCATCGCATTTTCTTTGGCCGCATTACGATTATTATCTTTACGCATGCGCAGAGTTTAACATGCTTTTTTGCGACACATGCGCATTACCGTCTGGCTGTTCTATGCGCATGCGCGTTGATCATTGTTTATGTATACAGCCGATTTTCAAACCCCACTGAATCTGGCCACAACGAGGCATTTGCTGCCGGCACGCCGTTGAATGAGAAAGACATTCGGATAGTCTCGCAGCACTATTTAGGCTGCCGAGCTTTGTCTACTCACAGGTAATTTAATTTCCTGACCATTTTGTTTTTGACAACGTACCAGACAGGGCGTTTTGATATTCTTTGGCCGTAGGCATATGGATGTTTCTTTTTCTTCCTCGTTTAGAATTCTCCCACCACGCTGGAGTTATATTACGTGTGTTCGCCACTTCCGGCATATTAATTCATTAACGCTCTGCAGAAAATTTATAAGAGTGTCCCTTGCACAGAGCCTGTTTTTTGAACTACATCTTCATAATCAGGTAATTTTATTCGCGCTAATTTAAGCGCTTGTTTTTAATTTTTGTTTTTTGAAGCACTAGTACTTACCATATATATATGGGTTTATCTTCTCTCTACAATTAGGCATAGCACTTGAAGACAATACAAGCCATATTCACACTGGCTACAGAGCTTTATTCCACCTACATGGTAAAGGAACTTGAATACTTACCGTCAACTCTGTCCCTTGCAGGTTAGTTTTTGTTTGGAACACTTTTTGGGTTTTGGTGGGGTACTGTACTATTTGCACTCCCACATAATTTTTTTAATATAATTGTTTTTTAGAAAAATATATTGTTTTTATGATATACTAAGATCAATTTTGCTGCACAACACGACATTTATACTCTTTACATATTGTTCTTCCCCATAGGGAGACTGGGTCATTACCCTTGAAAAAGGCGCTTGCCGCCGAAACGTCCTGGGACCACCTACCATCTGGATTTCAACAGCCTGTCCCCATTTATCTTTTGATTAACATCTAGACGTAGGGCCATAGACTTGGTTACTTCCCACCGAATACCTAGTATACCTTGAAAATAGCAGGTATAATGTATTGGTATCTGTAAAAAACCACTCTGGTTTATCAGCTACGATTTCACGTTTTTTCTGTGTTTCTTTAATGACAATTTATGAAACAATTGTTCAGTTTTTTATGTTATGTTATTCCAAATCGATATGGTGACTAATTTATTATGTTTTTCAATCCATTTTTGGTTTGTATCTATTTGATTATGTTTGCAAAATAAGCGGGCATGTGTTGTTCATATAAAACTATTAAATGTGATGATTGATTGAATTCACTTCATTCTTCGTTCTTGGCATTTTAGTTGAAGTAAGCAGCCTAAAAGTCAATTTCATTATTCTATGTGTACTTATTTCTCGTTTAATTATGAGTTCACAAACTTGTTGATACTTAGTATGTCAAATGGAGTTTACTTCTGCAGTAAATAAGGAATGCAGGAATTGTTTGATGTAAATTTATGTGGTAGGACGCCCCCCCTTTTGTTTCCATACATTACAGCTCTATAAAGCCCTACCACTTTCTTGAGCAGTCCCTTCAGTTATGTAACTTTTCGTCATATGCCAGTACAGCCACATACTGTCAGTTACTACCATCTCATGTAAATTATGGCATCAGATACCAGGTTTTGCCATTAGGTGCTAAATACAGCCCTGCATTCCCAGGTGCTGACATGCAATCAGGTACAGTCATAACACATGAGGTACCATGTGACATATCAATGTGCTCCACTATTCCATTCCTATGTCATTCTGTCCTGTCCTTGTCCCTGGTTTATGTTTTCACCTTCCCCTGCAGTAGCTGGTATTCAAGTCACATCCTCTCACCCCATCGTCAAGGACCCATGTTCTCCGCTGTATCCTCAATTTTAAATTCTGTACGTGTTTTTGTGCAAAAAATGCATTGCTTGCCCTGTGATTTCTATAAATAAATAAATATGCCAAGCAAAGTCTCAAATTCCGCAGAACTGCCATTCGAAGCCAGTTATTGTCCCATAGCTCCTGCACAGTTGTCATACGTAAAGTGCAGCATCGCACGAGCAGGCGCTGCCATTATAGGCTGAACGCAGCCTCACGTGCTTCAGAAATGCACTCTACAGTCAGTTAGTGCCTCATATGCATGGTACAGTCACCACAGGTAATGTTCAGGCTCACAGGCCTAGTCGTTGCCCTCATATGCTAAGTGCAGTCTCTATTACCCTGCAATGCCACCCGATGCAGCTTAATACCTCACATTGGCAGTATAGTCCCCCTCACGTAAGCCACAGGTAGTTGCTGCCATCATAGCGAACCACAGACTTGAGCAAAATGGCTACACAGAAATTCCTGCTCCAAAGGCACGCTGTGCTTCTTAGACCCTGCTTCTTTTACTTCATGCTGTTTCTTCTTACCAGACCCTGCGTCGGAAAAGTCCTGCCGATGCAGTGAGGTAGGAGGAGTAGCTCCTACACCGTGTGCCTCTGCTAACCCGGTCGTGGACTGCCGAAATTCAATATGGCCCCCATCGGAGCCATCTTTACTCTCGCTTCATCACTGCCCTTGCGCTCCTTGAGGCAGATAGCACCTGGGCTACCAAGGAGCGTGTTAGGATAACACTTGGCACCCCTGGCAACCTCCAAATGACACCCAAACTGCTTTGGTGTGCACTCTGTGTTGGTATACGGAGTTTCCAAGCTGAGTATTTGTTAAAGAAAAGTAGACTCAGTGTAGGGGTTAGGTGTGGAGTGGTGGCGCTCACAGCAGTTGAAGTGACATTTTTGACAATGAGTTTATCCGTATGCATCTGGCCAGGACCTTTGTGTTAAACTAGCTCCAAGCTACTTACTGCTCAATGACAGCCGTGACCTCCATCTCAAGCCCAGACTTTTATTAGACACAAATAAGTGCGAGTATTTCCAAACAGGATTGGGGTAACCCTGTACAGCGATTTTATCAGGGCAGGCATCAGAATGAAAAGCTGCAGAAAGCCTCAAATGCTGCCATGGATGTTTTATTTTCTCTGGGCTGGATTCAATTAAATCCTTAACATGAAAATCAATGCGGTAGCAAAACAGCAAGTCTGGCGGGGCCGCATTTAATAGGCTATGTGCACTTGAGAGTGTGGCTGCATGTGTGTGCCAGCAAACACCGTGCAGCTTATTGCAGGGCCTGCTTTAGCCCTGGGTGACCTGGCCAACCGCCCAGGCGCCATATTAGCATCCCGCCATGCCAGCTCCAGGGAAGTCTTTCAAGGGCTCCCCCGAACTGGCGTGGTGTGTAAAGGCGCGGCAGGTGCCCTGTTGTAGTAAAACGCGCCCCGCTCTCGTGCTAGTGCCGGGCGGTCCAGCACAAGAGCGGGGCGCATTTCATTACAATAGAGTGCTGATGCTTTACCATCGGCGCCCTATTGCAGTGATCCACTCCCCGATCCAGCACGGGAGTGGGGCGGTTTTCATTACTATCGACGCCCTATTGCAATGATTAACTCCCCGATCCAGCACGGGAATGGGGCAGTTTTCATAACAATAGGGCGCTGATGCTTTACCATCGGCGCCCTATTGCAGTGATCCACTCCCCGATCCCCATGGGAGTGGGGCGGTTTTCATTACCATCGACGCCCTATTGCAGTGATTAACTCCCCGATCCAGCATGGGAGAGGGGCGGTTTTCATTACCATCGAGCCCTATTGCAGTGATTAACTCCCCGATCCAGCACGGGAGTGGGGCGGTTTTCATAACAATAGGGTGCTGATGCTTTACCATCGGCACCCTTTTGCAGTGATTAACTCCCCACTCTGCCACTGTAGTGGGGAGTGACCCCATGCACCAGAGAACAAAAATCCAGGTTTGACCCAGCGAGATGGGCAGCAATTTTATTTTGTATTCGCTGGGGCATTGCCACAGCTAATGCCGGCCCTGTTTGTTTACTATGATTTCCACAGAGGTGCATGCCTTTTGAAGCAATTGTCATGTCACCATAAGGCTCTGCACTCTGATGACGATGATTTTTATAGCAAATCAGGAGAAACTTTTCACCGAATGCTCAAACAATTTCAGGCGCAGTTTGTGCGCCAGTATCTGCACCACTTTCAGATGGTGCAAAAACCGGGGCACATCAGCCGGCACGGAAACCTTTCTTTTTTTTAAATATATATTACTGAAGCTTTTCTGATGGCTCCTTTAGTAAATAAAGTAATTCGTTCCTTGGGGGCTTAGAAAAGAATAAGAAAACTAAAAAAAAGTACACACTTTCACAAACATGTTATTTTATAATTAAGATCCTTCAACAAACATCTGAAATGGATTCATTTTAAGGTCTATATTATGGGCTCAATTTCAACATCATGCAATAAAAGGGATGTTTTTGAACAGGGCACTGGGTCGTGCACAGTGCTGCCAATCACTGTCTATTGACATCCCAAAATCATGCAATCAGTGCCTGCTGAGGGGGCCTTTTTGCACCTCTTCGTTATGCAAATTAATGTAAAGTGAACAGTCTGCGATGCACCCTGCACCTACTTTATCATAGGCTTTTAGTGAGCTGGCGCTTGCCAGGCAGAGCCCAGCAGCGTCCAAAAACTGTCCCGAACCAACAGCTTATGTTCAAAGGTAGAGGCTGTCCATATGAGTTTCTTTGTTTTGTGATTTGCAAACCTGCTAAAGAGTGTTATCATAAATTAAATGAACAGCACGGCCAGTGTGTAATATGTGCTTGGAAGGGTTGCAGTCTCGAATTAGACAGTCGGTCAAGTGGCACAGCGAGTAGAGCGCTCGCTTTGACATCCGTGCAGAGTCTGCTAACGCA
This sequence comes from Ambystoma mexicanum, assembly GCF_040938575.1. Taxonomy (NCBI): domain Eukaryota; kingdom Metazoa; phylum Chordata; class Amphibia; order Caudata; family Ambystomatidae; genus Ambystoma; species Ambystoma mexicanum. The sequence goes on along the minus strand of NC_090927.1, from coordinate 684,104,245 downwards.
GGTTCGAATCCTGGCAGAGACAAACTCCTCCTTTCAAGCTCGATAAATTTGCACCGTGGGTAATAACTCCGATACCTGAGGGTTCATAGCGCTATATAAATGCCAAATTGTTATTATGGCAAATTTTAAGATGTGTGGTCAATCAAAATTATCCTTTATTTTATGCAAAGAAGCCAGTAGCTCACATTGGTGCTATTTTCTCCCTTCCCGTTTCTCATAGGTGATTTCAGAGTCGGCTTAAGATAGGTGGGGGTTCATTCAAAATGATGTTTCGTACTATCTTGCTGCCCCATCTGAGGCAACTGTGTGGTTTATAGATTATAATGTAAAGTCCAATGGGTGATTTCCCTTAGCTCTACATTGAACTTCATTATTCAACAAGCAAATTCCATGCCCCGCAGCAAGGAGCCGAATGCAGGGCAAAACTCTGTGATTAGTTTACAGGGGGGGGGGGTTACTTACTAAAACATTGAATTCTTTATATACTGAGTAAGAAAGAGATTTATTTGTAAATAGTGATTTACTTACAAACGGAACCAGAGAGTTATTTATTTACTGTAGGCAGATTGGATGCAAACAAGACCAACTGAGACAGGGCTGAGCAAGCCAAAATGCATGTTTGCAGGATGTCATCATGTGTTGTTTGGGAGAAGGGGGCCTTGCATCGTTGGCCTACCCTTCCTTTAAGCCATGCCCAGCCCTCTTTAGCCCATGCCCTACCTTTTGGCCACACTCCCTTGTTAAATCAGCTCTTTCACCCACGATTTCCCAACCAATTTAAAGCACTGCTCTTGACCTTTATAAAATACAGCACACCACCTGTACATCTTTGCAAGAAACAGCACCGACTGTTGGAGTCCCATGTAGTGGTTTCACGTTTAAAATCAGGCCCCAAGCTCTGTGCGGGTGTCCTTGCGCTGTGCTCTTATTAACTCATTGTTGCTTAACCTTTTTCCTCGTCGCCAAATCCTCTACTACAGGATTAAATTACTACTCCTTATGCCATGGATCATGGCTGCAAGCTGCGTGTAGCTTCTCTGGGAGGGATTCCATTCCAGGCGCGTACAATGATTTATGCAACCTTTTCTTGAAGAACATACCCTTTGGAGCTATGCACACCTTGTTTGAGGAGCATACTCTCTGGAGCTATGCAAACTTTTCTTGAGGAGCATGCCCTTTGGATCTATGCAAACATTCCTTGAGCCGCATGCCCTTTGGAGGTATGCAAACTTTCCTTGAGCCGCATGCCCTTTGGAGCTATGCACACTTTCCTTGAGGAGCATGCATTTAGGAGCTATGCAAACGTTCCTTGAGGAGCATGCCGTTTGGAGCTATGCAAACGTTCCTTGAGGAGCATGCCATTTGGAGCTGTGCAAGCATTCCTTCAGGAGCATCCCCTTTGGACCTATGCACACTTTCCTTGGGGAGCATGCATTTTAGGAGGTATGAAAACGTTCCTTGAGGAGCATGCCGTTTGGAGCTGTGCATGCTTTCCTTCAGGAGCATGCCCTTTGGAGCTATGCACACTTTCCTTGAGGAGCATGCATTTAGGAGGTATGCAAACTTTCCTTGAGGAGCATGTCATTTGGAGCTGTGCAAGCATTCCTTCAGGAGCCTCCCTTTGGACCTATGCACACTTTCCTTGGGGAGCATGCATTTTAGGAGGTATGAAAACGTTCCTTGAGGAGCATGCCGTTTGGAGCTGTGCATGCTTTCCTTCAGGAGCATGCCCTTTGGAGCTATGCAAACTTTGCTTGAGGAGTATGCCCTTTGGAGCTGTGTAAACTTTCCTTGAGGAGCATGCTGTTTGGAGCTGTGCAAACGATCCTTGAGGAGCATGCCCTTTGGAGCTGTGCCAACCTTCCTTGAGGAGCATGCCCTTTGGAGCTGTGCAAGCTTTGCTTCAGCAGCATGCCATTTGGAGCTGTGCAAGCTTTCCTTCAGGAGCATGCCCTTTGGAGCCATGCAAACTTTCCTTGAGGAGCATGCCCTCAGGAGCTGTGCAAACCTTCCTTGAGGAGCATGCCCTTCGGAGCTGTGCAAACCTTCCTTGAGGAGCATGCCCTTTGGAGCTGTGCAAGCTTTCCTTCAGGAGCATGCCCTTTGGAGCTGTGCAAGCTTTCCTTCAGGAGCATGCCCTTTGGAGCTATGCAAACGTTCTGTGTGGCACATGTCCTTTGGAGCATTGCAAACTTTCCCTGAGGAGCATGCCCTTTGGAGCTATGCAAGCTTTCCTTCAGCCACATGCCCTTTGGAGCTGCACAAACCTTCCTTCAGCACCATGCCCTGTGGAGCTATACAAACTTTCCTTGCGGAGCATGCCTTTTGGAGCTATGCAACCTTTTCTTGAGGAACTTGCCTTTCAGAGCTATGCAAACTTTCCTTGAGGAGCGTGCCTTTTGAATCTTTGCAAACTTTCCTTGTGGCACATGCCTTTTGGAGCTATGCAAACATTCCTTGAGGAGCATGCCGTTTGGAGCTAGGCAATCTTTCCTTGAGAAGCATGCCCTTTGGAACTATGCAACCTTTCCTTGAGGCGCATGCCTTTGGGAGCTGTGCACTTTCCATGTAAAGCATGCCCATTGGGGCTATGTGCGCTTACCTTCAGGAGCTTGCCCTTTGGAGTTGTGCAAACTTTTCTTCAGGAGCATGCTCTGCGGATCTATGAAAACCTTCCTTCAGAAAATATCGTTTTGGAGCTATGCAAACTTCCCGTGTGGCACATGTCCTTTGGACTATTGCATACTTTCCCTGAGGAACATGCCCTTTGGAGCTATGCAAGCTTTTCTTGAGTCACATGCCTTTTGGGGCTGTACAAACTTTCCTTCAGCACCATGCCCTGTGGAGCTGTGCAAACTTTCCATCAGGAGCATGCCTTTTGGAGATATGCAACCTTCCTTGAGGAGCATGCCCTTTGGAGCTTTGCAAACTTTCCTTGTGTTGCATGCCTTTTGGAGCTATGCAAACATTTCTTCAGGAGAATGCCCTTTGGAGCTATGCAACCTTTCCTTGAGGAGCATGTACGTTGGAGCTGTGCAAACTTTCCGTGAGGAGCATGCCCATTGGGGCTATGCAAACTGTCCTTGAGGTGAATGCCTTTAGGAGCTATGCACACTTTCCATGTGGCACATGCCTTTTGGAGCTATGCAATCTTTCCTTGCAAAGCATTCCCATTGGAGATATGTGCACTTACCTTGAGGAGCTTTCCCCTTGGAGCTGTGCAAACTTTCCGTGAGGAGCATGCCTATCTGGACTATGCCAATTTTCCTTGCAATGCATACCCGTTGGAGCTATGTTAACTTACCTTCAGGAGATGCCATTTGGAGCTATGCATACTTTCTTTAAGGAGCATGCCCTTTGGAGCTGTGCAAACATTCTGTGAGAAGCATGCCCTTTGGGGCTATGCAAACTTTCCTTATGGAGTATGCCCTTTAGAGCTATGCAAAGTTTCCTTGAGGAGCATGCAATTTAGAGCTGTGCAAACTTTCCTTGAGGAGCATGCCTTTTGGAGCTATGCAAACTTTCCTTGTAGCGCATTCCTTTTGGAGCTATGCAATCTTTCCTTGCAATTCATGCCCGTTGGAGCTATGTAAACTTACCTTCATGAGCATGCCATTTGGAGCTATGCATACTTTCATTGAGGAGTATGTCCTTTGGAGCTGTGCAAACTTTCCTTCAGGAGCATGCCCGTTGAAGCTATGCAAACTTTCCTTGTAGCGCATTCCTTTTGGAGCTATGCAATCTTTCCTTGCAATTCATGCCCGTTGGAGCTGTGTAAACTTACCTTCATGAGCATGCCATTTGGAGCTATGCATACTTTCATTGAGGAGTATGTCCTTTGGAGCTGTGCAAACTTTCCTTCAGGAGCATGCCCGTTGAAGCTATGCAAACTTTCCTTATGGAGGATGCCCTTTGGAGCTATGCAAAGTTTCTTTGAGGAGCATAACATTTAGAGCTATGCAAACTTTCCTTGAGGGGGATGACCTTTGGAGCTGTGCAAACGTTCCTTGAAGAGCATGCACTTTGATGCTATGCAAACTCATGCCCTTTGGAGCTATGCAGCTCATGCCCTTTGGAGCTATGCAAACTCATGCCATATGCAAACGTTGCATGAGGAGAATACCCTGTGGAGTGGTTCAGATTCATTATCGAAAGGAAAGAAAGAAAAGAACATTGTTTGGGGGGTGATTTTGTGTGTGCTACTTATCAGCAATCGCAGCATATTCTAGGACTCGTATAATTAAATAAAGAAACTCCAGTCCCAGAGAATGCGGAGAAAGCGCTGGATAATGGGAGAAAACAATACCCTTTCCCCAACAATGCTCTTTTCTTTCGACATCCTGACAGAACAATAACATGTTTTAGCAACGTTTCTCAAAGATCACATAAATACATTATTTTGTTTAGTTATTCACATTACACGTGTGAGAAGCACATCATAGGAGCGTGTACAAGGAACATTTGGGACAAAAATATTTGAGTTCACACATGCATGTAACACATAGAACAGGTATGAATGAGCCAACCAGAGGACACCTGGCTGCTGACGCAGGGTTTGACAGCATGTGTTCAGCAGCACTTTAAAAGGGGTGAATCTTGCAGGAATGTTCAGAAGTTCTTGTAATACCAGGCCCCAGAGCCGGCGGAGGCATGGGCAGTTTGTGCCGGCACCCAGCCCTGCGCTCTTGAGGGCCCTGCAGCTACCTTCTGCCGTGAGTATAAGAAGTAATGAAGGTTGGGCTGCTTCCAGTCGCATGGCTATTCTTTGTGCCTGTTTTAGCGAGGCTGTGCTGTCAGCTCCCAACCGCCTGTGACGCGCTTCTAGAGAGAAATACCTCCCACCCATCGCCCCAGCAGCTCATCAGACCCTGTGGAGGGCTTATCACACTCTTTGCTTGGAGTAATGGTCCATTTAAGAAACTTTGTTTTGGACAAGGGGCTGAAGAGGGTCATTTTATTGTGAAAGAACACACAGAAAAACGAGTTATCACCCAAATCTGTCTTCTATGAAGACAATTAAAATATGTTTACAAAAATAGAATTCACATCTTTGCATTTGGTGTGTTAAATACACTTTTTTCGGGGTGAGAATGTCCCATTTCGCTCGCATCATATAAAGCATACCTTTGTCAAACAATGCAAATGGTTACCATTTCTCATTATCTATTGTTCTGATTAACTCTTGAAAGACAGCCTACAAGCCATTTTTTAATGATTTTGTGGAATTGCACTCTGGCATCTGTAGTCTTCAGGATGGGGTGAAAATAACGCAACATTTGTACTCTTTTTGATTAACATATTTCTTTAAGGATTCTTATATTGCTTGAGTACGTACATTATGTGTACTTTTCAAGTCTTATTTATAAAATAGGGTATTGTTGAAAGCCGCACGTTGTGCTGAGGAGGGGAAAGGATCAGAGGGCACATTTGTTGTGATGATTTACCAGGTTCATGAATGTGGCAAGAGAGGTTGCTGGACTGAAGATGTTCTACCTGGCCCTGTGCTGATTTTCAGGGTACAAGTTGAGATTACATGTGGGTTGACAGTGTCTGCCCACTTTATTCACAGTGCCGACTCCATCCCCCTTGGGTGTTTTTGAGCCCAGCATGCAAAAAAGCATTTTTCCTCAAGTTTTTGCCCACCAGGATTTGAACCCACTAACCCACAAAACCACATGAAAGTGTCTTCAAAGCACATGTCTTCATTGGTATTTTGCTTTCCATAGAATATTTCAATATAGATTTTCGGTTAAAAGGTGCACACCTTTTATACTTTGCCAGCAGTGTACTCTAGCTGATTCTTTTTTCTCTGGTATTGATGATTCATTTTGTTAAAGGCAAAGCCCATTTCTATTTTGAATTTTATTCTTTTAGGAAAGGCCAGTTGAATAAAATTAGCATATTCCACTTAAGGATACGTTCAGTCCCTCTGCGAATGTTAATGATCCCCCAAACTTTTATCTGGACTTTAGCCCTATTGATGACATTTGAAGACCTGCGGTATTGCTTGCTGGAGTGTGACTGTCTGCCCCTGTAGTGAAAATCGAAATCAGGCACCCATGCTTAGGGCTATGAACAAGGATTTGTGCCACAGTGAGAAGGGAGGTTTGTCATGTGTGTGCAACGCATGGGGTGAGCATGTGTGACCTGAGTAAGTGGCACACACCTGTGAGTTTCCTGTTTGAGAAACATATGCACCAGGCACCCATGACAAAGACGTAGGATGAACATGCATTACATACGTGGATGTAGAATGCTGGTAATATGCAAATACAAATCAGACCTGACACTGAGTTTGTCCGAACGCCAGCTTGAACGTCAGCTGATTTATTTATTTACCTTTCTATAATGCGCCGGAGCCCGCCGGCGTCAGGGTGCAAAAAGATTTTCTAGAAGCAACAGATCAGGAAAATTAATCTTATTTAAACAAAATTGTTTTCAGACGCTTCATAAAGATAGGCAAATCTGGAATGATCCTCAACTCCATAGGCAGCTTATTCCATACTGCATGATGCAGGCTTACATTGCACCGTGCCCGCGGAGTGGCGGTAAATTAAAAAACACGTAAGCTCAAGCACTGACAGACGTTTACGTTTGGATGTAGACATCACGCTCAGAGTAAAGTTAAAGAAAACATTGGCCAATGGAAAAAAAAGAAATAGGTGGCGGAGGAAGACAAACGACATAACGATCGCCTGTTAAAATAATCGCAATCCGCCTTTGGAGCACCTCAAGTGCTCAGATTCCAGGCCAAATTTCCATGATGCTACTGACTTAGCTGCCTTTGAAGAACCCTGCCAAAAGAGCAGAAGAAAAAAACAAAAGGGGCTCTTTTCCACGAGTTTAATACGAGCCCCGAGTTAACACGATCCAGATAAAGGGTAATAGAATTTGACAGGACTGATACACAGAGCGCACGGCCACGCTGGCCTGGCAGCGGCCTTCCATCAGCCTTAATTCCCAGGCTTGCCCTTCATTTCCAGGCTCAGCAGAGCTGCGTTAAACGGATGCTGAGAACCATTCTTTCGGCACACACAGTGCCAGCTACCTGCAGCCAAGACCATCACCCCCTTTACCAATAATGCCTGGAAGCATGCATTCGGATCAATTCTGCAATGTGTTTACAAAACCATTAAACAACACCTGTGATACTTAGCAGATTTTGGAGACGACTACGCCACCACCCCAGGAGTTGATCTTTCGTGTCAATTTCGTGTCAACTTACAGCCGTGAATTTCTGCCCCGCCTAAGAAATCTGCATGTACATATGGCACATTTCTTATTGTGAAGACAGCCAATGAGGAAAGACTGTTTTGGGGTAATGTGTGAGTCTGAAGAAAGGATATTCCTAAGGCCAGTGGCGTATACAGGCTTTCTGCTGCCCCAGGCCCAACTAACTGCATGCCTCCCACCCCAACTTTACTCCACCGTTGCCAGACTCTGTACCTTCATCAGATTCTGACCCTTCAACAAACTCTGTCCGGCCTGGCCAATCTACACCTTTCCACCCCAATGTTGTCCCCCATTTTGGTTCCATAACGACATAAAGACATTTTTAAGGTTGCAGGGATTAGGTTATTGCTTCCACTCTATTAATTCAAGCCTGTTATCTTCTATGTTATGTTAGTTGAAAGAGTGTTTTCAGATCTCTGCTGCCCAAGATTTAGAGAAGGAAGCGTGCTCTGCAGTTGAGCGCACTCCAGGTACTTTTGAGGCCAATTGTCTGCTTTTGGTTTGGTCAGAAAACAATTTTTCGAGGAAGCGATCAGAACATAAACTGCAATCTGTATACAATTGAGTGAAGGTTGGAACGAGGGCATTTGGTTTGAATTCTAATATCTGTTTTCCCGAAAGTTGCCTGCTGTCACCAAAGAGAAACACCTTTTTGAATGTTTCAGGCAACATAAGTACATGTCTACCTGCGGTCTTGTCAAATGTTAAGGTTTACATAGGAAATATATGTAAGTGGTACAGGCGCATCTTATAAACATGTTGAATAAAATAACTCAACCTCCTTCTCCTGGTTACAGCTTTGGTGCTAGCAGGGGGCAAAATGAAAATAAGGCAAGTTACCTGCTGCAGCCCGTGTGCCTCCAATACCTTGGGATAGAACGCCATTAAAATATGGCAAAATCCCAAGTGAAATTATGAAACTCTGCCTTGTCATAAACACCTCAGTAGAGTAAAGACAGTTGGAGAAGGATCTTGAAACCCTGGGCTGTGCATTCCCACAGTGGACTAATGTATAAGGACGACCCTGAACATTCATGGGTGGGAAGCAACAGCATTCCGCGTAGCTGTGCAGCGCAGGCAGCTTTTAATAACAAATGAAGTGGTGCAAACTGATGATAGCATTGCTGTTTGTGCCATTGTCCAAAATACCCAGCACTCCAAGAGTGAAACTGAGTAATGGGTCGTGCGTTCCAGCACAACATTATCTTTGTGGGTAGTGTGAAACTGAGTAATGGGTCGTGCGTTCCAGCACAACATTATCTTTGTGGGTAGAGTGAAACTGAGTAATGGGTCGTGCGTTCCAGCACAACATTATCTTTGTGGGTAGAGTGAAACTGAGTAATGGGTCGTGCGTTCCAGCACAACATTATCTTTGTGGGTAGAGTGAAACTGAGTAATGGGTCGTGCGTTCCAGCACAACATTATCTTTGTGGGTAGTGTGAAACTGAGTAATGGGTCGTGCGTTCCAGCACAACATTATCTTTGTGGGTAGAGTGGAACTGAGTAATGGGTCGTGCGTTCCAGCACAACATTATCTTTGTGGGTAGAGTGAAACTGAGTAATGGGTCGTGCGTTCCAGCACAACATTATCTTTGTGGGTAGAGTGAAACTGAGTAATGGGTCGTGCGTTCCAGCACAACATTATCTTTGTGGGTAGAGTGAAACTGAGTAATGGGTCGTGCGTTCCAGCACAACATTATCTTTGTGGGTGTGGTTTAGGCTATGGGTCTTGCCAGCTTGCTTTCATGGTCATTTTAAATGTTTGTTAACTCCTTAGAGTTGGTTGGACTGTGCAACGCATAGGAACATATTCAGATGTGCGGGTTATAGATATAGATGTCCTGCTGCCATTTGAGGTACTGTTTCACAGTAAAAGTCCAACCTTGTATTTAAAGTCTAAATCATGGAGCAGTTACTTGTAAAACATAGTAGCTGTTATGCATTGTTTGCCATACTTTCAGTTGGTTCTCCTGGTAGTGTTGAGTGTGCAGCTGAATGTCATCAAAGACACATGAAAAATCAAGCAGGGATGTCATTTGCCTGTTTAGCATTGGGCAGTTTCTGTAAAGAAGGCCGAATGGATATCTTGACGGGACACCACAGACGTTTCTTGTTTAATGCTGTACAGTGTGCACTTTTGGCACACAGTTACTGTTCTCGCTCACCCTTTGGGTATCTTTTCACAAGTTTCTTGATGCACTTTTAGATTTACTCTTCGCCATTTTAACTTATGTACAATATCGTCAGAGTGAAATGACTGCTAGCTGCTTCAAATAACTCCCAGACTTTTGTGGCACAACAACATTCACTTTATATTTAAAAAACAAAAATGACACCATTGAAAATAAACTGCTATAACATTCTGTTCCTGTGGCAATCTGCTGCTTTAGGCCATGGGCCAATTGGCCTTATTGCAAATATGACTTTGCCTAAGGAAGCTTTAGATGCAAAGGTACTTCTTTGCAGTTCTGCTAGAAAGTGGGGGAAGAGCTGGTGTACCTCACTTTAGAGTCCTTCCCTCCTCTGGGGTTCCTATAGGTACAGGCTGCTGGAGACAGCCAGCTCTGCAGCACTAGCAAAGTCCAAGCACAGCAATGGTAGCTAAGCCTTACGTCTGAGGCCGCCAGGATACTAGGCTGCACGAAAGAGCATGAAGCAGATGAGGACACCAGGAGAGCAAAGCACCATCAAGCAAAGTTGACTAGGTCCTGCACAGGAGTCTCTATGAACTTAAGGGGGGATGGGTTGGAGCAGTAAATACAGCAGTGGGAATTAAGAAAAGAAGGTCTGAGACATGAGGTCCTACTGAAGGGGAGTTGGAACTCAAACACAAGCTCCTGTTGAGGAACCTTGGAGATTTGGCTGGTAGGTCCCTCTTGGAAATGAGAGAGGAAGAAGAAGAGCAAGAGAAAGGGTGAGAGAGAGAAAGAGATTGTTACCCCTCCATCCTGACACATTTCTTCCATAGAGCTGGTCCCTTGCTGAGTTAGAAGGAAATACAATAGTTCCTGTTGGACTTCAATCCCATCTCCTCCATAGCCTGCCAAGAGTTACCCCTATTGTTATTGTAATTGTTTATTTGTAAAGTGCTTATACACAAGTGAAGTGCTTCAAAGCGCTTCAAGGGGGAGGGGAACAAGGGAATACATAGTCATTCTTAGGCCTTGAAGTTTCCGAATGATCTACAAAAAATGACTAGCATACTGGCCTGACGGCATTACTACTAGTGAAGTACATGACAGGAAGGAAGGCGAAATGGGGGAGTAGAGGAGGAAGACATACAATCCATAGGCTACCATACTAGGCCAGCGACGTGTCAGATAGTGCACGTGCATGACAAAGAGGTGATAGGGGAGGGTGAGAAGGAGAGGAACATACAAAAACAAAACTACCGTACTGGGCCAGGCGGACAAGGTCTAGTGCATTCTGGGTAATGTAAGTTGCGCATACAGGAAGTGTAAGTGAAGGGAGGGGGACAAGCACGCACAGTCAAGCAGTGACCTGGGTTAAGTGCAGAGAGGTTGCCATTCTCATGGAGCGAGTTCCAGTAGTGCAAAAGAGGTAAGCAAAGTGTAGAGGCCCGGGGAAAAGTGCAAAGACTGGCGGGGGAGCCTGGGACCTATAAGGTTCTGTGGTGCTCCAGGCGACTGGTCAGCAAAAATGGACAGAGTTAGGGAAGAGAAGGAGGAGGGAATAGAGATGGAGGTTAGCAGGGGAGAGGGAGAGAGAAAGAGGAAGAGAAGAGGAAGGTCTTGAGGCGTTTCCGGAATTTAATGAGATCAGTCTCAAGACAGAGAGGGCCAGGGAGGTTGTTCCAGAGGGAAGCACCTGAAGAGGACAAAGCTCTACCCCCAAATCTCTGTTTGGAAAAAACGTCTCACCCGCAGGCAGAGAGTTGGAAGAGGACGAGCAGAGGGCTCTAGAAGGAGAGCATTTAAGGAGAGAGAGTTGAAGATAGTGCGGGCCCCGGCCCCAGAGAGCCTTGTGGACTATGCAGAGGGTCTTGAACTTGATCCTTGCAGCCGCAGGGAGCCAGTGGAGGGAATGAGGGAGGTGCTGAGAGGGCAAGTCAGGAGCACCATCTTGGGAGAAGAAGTAATGTGAAGGACTGAGTCAGGAATACCAGAGTCAAGTCTTTCCCTTGTAGGCCTTCATCCACCCCGGCTTATGTGCAAATAAAGGTGTTAAGATTGTGCCAGACTCACGAGTATTTAGTTGATCCTATGCTGTCACAGTGTACTGTATGTATAAGTGGTACTGCATGTAATTTACACATTTATGTGAGTGTGTGTGCATGCCCGTGCCTAGGTTATGTGTATGCACATACACTGTAGTGTGCATATGTGTAGGTCATGGGTTATGCATGCTTATATGCATGTGGATGTCGGTACCATACCTCTGATGTATTTCTTTGTTTGTATATTTGTATTTAGTCATGGCTGCTGTTTCTAAATCATGAAGGCTTTTATACTTTAACCTGGGATGGCGGCAACATTCTACGCTCCGCACTTCTGCAACCTCCCGTTCCCACAGAAGAGAGGATTAACGGTCGGAAATGGCTACATTGCAATTAGATCTTACAATGCTAACTGGGAATAATGACATAATAGAATCGGATATTACTGTGAACTGGGCATAATGGGATCCGGCCTTAAAGTGCTAACTGGAAAAAATTGGAATCCAACCATGCAGTGCAAAGTAGACAAAAGAAGCACATAGATGCTGTGATAATTTGGCATAATTTGCACCTTTCACGGCAGCCGCCTCGAATAAATCACCAGGAAGTTCTCTCATTAGCAACCATCGAGAGTGTTTCGATCCAGCAGCAAGGCGTTAGTAACTGTCCCAAGCTTCACCAGGACACGACGAAGCGGTTCATTCTTCTCCTTCCTTTCAACCAAACTCTCAGGCAAGTAGGCCGGGTGTCCTATCCCAGTGCCTTATAAGTAATGTTGACACTCCTTATGAAAGTGTGCAAGTGTATTAGAAACCAGCAAAGGGAAATCAAACTAGGCCTCATGGGATCGAACGTACGTGTACCTGAGGTCCACGAAGTAGCAGATTGAAGGATGGTCTTTGAAGTTGTCTGGCCAATGCCTTCAAAATGCTTATACGAAAGTCACCGTTATTGGCTTCGCCATCGCTTGTTAGCTGCTGTTATAATTGTACAATATGAAGCCCCATCGGGTGCTAGGAGAAAAACCAGGACACGCTCATGTAGCAGTGAACATTTTCTTTCCATTTGGTGCTTCCAAAAATGTCCCTTACGCTGGCTTACAATGGGCTCCACAATTTGGAATATTTGATAGGTAGAAAAACGATTGGGGGACATTAGCTGGTTTATCACCCGGGGGCTTCGTGTGCCTCTTGCGATATGATGCAGTGCTCTGTAAAGTGGTATTGTGTAGCCCAGCTCTACGATGTGGCCAGATCAGAAGCGCTCTGCACCTTAGATTTCGTTTTCCAGTTGTTATTTCCTTGTAGAAAATAGGAAATTGGAATTTGTGAGATACCCAACCCTACGGCACAGCAGGGTATGAAAATACCACATTGCAACAAATGTATGTTGAGACCATCTTGTAATGACTGGTAAGGCCTAATGTAATAGAAGAGCACGAAGCACCCCGTGAGGACACAGCAAGGCATGATGCCAAAATGCCATGCAGTGTCATAGGGCAAAGAACAGTACATGGCGGACAGTGGAAAGACATTCTTTCTTAGTACAGCGACTTCAGCATAATCACTCCGCGAATGACCCCCCCCAAACCCCCGCTGCCCTGGGCTTTCATGACTATGTTATCAATGGTGCACAGCTAGCTTTGTGGTAGTGTGGATTTACGTCTTTTATGTGGAAGTAATGCATGCATTTTAACATTGATGAATATTTATATGTTTATACGTGTGCTGTGCATTTGGTTTGATAGGTATGGTATAATAAAATACAGTCATTGCATCCAATCAACAGCAGGGCCAGAAAGCCTGAATAGCACTTTCCCGGAATTCCTATACAGCAAAAGACTAACCATCCCCAAAACCTGATTCAGAGGACGAGGCAGCAGCCAGCCTCAATCGAATTGACCCCTATAACTCCCCAGGAGGTGCGAGGCAGCACAAACCGTAGACATGAATCACATTTCAGAGAATGCATTGCAGACCCCGTGGTGGACCACAGCTGTCTGCAACTTGTGGCTCACCAAATGTTCTCCATGATCCCTCACCATTGATTATGCTGCCTACGGCTGATCGGAGATGTGGTCTAGAACATCTGGACATCATTAGCCTGCATACTCCTGGTGGACCAGAACACAGCATATCCTAATTCAGGGCTAGTCAACCAACGCGTTTGCCAAATGTTTTCAACTGCGTCTCCATGATCCCTCACCATTGATTATGCTGCCTACAGCGGATCGGAGATGTGGTCTAGAACATCTGGACATCATTAGCATGCATACTCCTGGTGGACCAGAACACAGCATATCCTAATCCAGGGCTAGTCAACCAACGCTTTGCCAAATGTTTTCGACTGCGTCTCCAGGATCCCTCACCATTGATTATGCTGCCTACGGCTGATCGGAGATGTGGTCTAGAACATCTGGACATCATTAGCCTGCATACTCCTGGTGGACCAGAACACAGCATATCCTAATCCAGGGCTAGGCAACCAACGCTTTGTCAAATGTTTTCGACTGCGTCTCCATGATCCCTCACCATTGATTATGCTGCCTACGGCTGATCGGAGATGTGGTCTAGAACATCTGGAGATCAGCAGCATGCATACTCCTGGTGGACCAGAACACAGCATATCCTAATCCAGGGCTGGTCAACCAACTCTTTGTCAAATGTTTTCGACTGCGTCTCCATGATCCCTCACAATTGATTATGCTGCCTACGGCTGATCGGAGATGTGGTCTAGAACATCTGGAGATCAGCAGCATGCATACTCCTGGTGGACCAGAAAACAGCATATCCTAATCCAGGGCTAGGCAACTGATGCGTTGCCAAATGTTTTGCCCTACAACTCTTTCCAAGCCAGTATTGTCAATGTTGAGGGCTCATGGGAATCGTAGGTCAAACCATCTGGTGATCTGCACGTTTCTTACCCATGCCCTAATCATAACCAACCTTAGCTAATCAAACCAGAGCTGGTGTAAGTGTTTTTCTGGATAGGTATCATAGGATGGGCTGGAGCGATTACTCCAACTGCAAAATATTTAAATTAAGCGATATGACTGAGTGTGTGATCGTGGAGAGTAAACACGCTTATCTATAACCCCCCAAAATGTATGAACCGAGATTGGGGAACTCAGATGTTTGAAGATAGCCTTTTACAGGCAGAACTTGTATGGTGAAGGCACTCCTCCCCACACCAATGGTCCCAGTGCCAGCAGCCACTTAGACAGGGACGTCATTTAGGGGTCGCCAGAGGTCACAACTGCGACCTCTGAGGTCTCTCTTGCGACCTCTGTGGTCTCCCTTGCGACCTCTAAAATAAAAAAATATATATATATATCTACATATATATATTTTTTGTAATGCAAGCTCCTGGGCTGTGGCTAGCACCATGTGGCTCTTTACTTCTGTCTGGTGTGGCTGGCTTTCTTGTTCAGGCCCCTTAAAAAAAAATAAGAACAAGAGTGCCACAAGTCTAACACTTTCAGCACTGACCCTAAATAAGAAAGATTAGGAAAACCAAATAATGTGTCTTTCTGGAATTCTATACAATAATTGCTAGACTCATTAAAGGTTTATTTCAGGCACACTTCAGGGGGTGAGCCACTGATTTAGTCTGTTCTTAAACACCTCAACTCAGCCTTTCATCCGTCTGGGGTCAATAAATGAGTACCAACACAGGTTGGGTGATATTGGGTGTATATTTTTTCTATATAAAGCGCTTAAGCGTTAGTTCTATATAATAACACATCATTATCATTTGGTCATGGACGTCTGCTTGCATTCACAGTAATTTGGTAATATGGGCCTATACACACTGATCTTAACGATACATATGGCGATCCATTCTTTTATGAAATGTACATCACATTATACTTTATAGTGATATCGTAACCATATTTTTCGTAATGTACAATGCTATGTGATGCCACTTCCTGTTTTGTCAATGGGTGAAAGTTTGTGTTGCATCGCTTCCCGCGATATCAGTTTGGGGTGGGGTCAAATGACATCACTTCCTGTGATGTCATCAGGGGTCAAGGGTCGTGTGATGTCACTTAAGCTACCCCTGGCATTTTGGCGAAATGACGTCCCTGACTTAGAGTAAGATATCGGCTCACTCCAACATCCAGTGCCACATCCACTGAGGTTGCAGGCAGGGAGGGCAGTTAACGATAGTGCTGGATTGAGTGCCGCATGAAAGTGGGGCCCGCCCAATGGGCTCTGCGCTTACAGTAACAATTCAGTCCACAGAGACCTCATACCTAGCCAGTGGGGGACACTGGTATTCCAAAACTACCACCCATTGCCTGAAGTGCCTGTGCCTCAGTATTCTTCCGGGTATTCCGCTGTGTCGTAGTAGGCACTGCAAAACAACCCCAGAATGCTGACCTGGATCATTTTATCATGTTTAAAGATCATCTCATTATTAACAGGAAAGGGCTAATAGACTGAAGAGTCAATAGCAAGCGGACACCGCACTGCACAGAGACCTCCCACGGCCAAGAAGATAAATACTGATACTCTGTACTTGTGGATGTCAATCATGGGGAGGTCAGCAGCAACCATAAACAACCAATAACCATAAACAACCAACAAACATAAACAACCAACAACCATAAACAACCAACAACCATAAGCAACCAATAACCATAAACAAACAACACACATCCTAGTGTTTCTACATTGATCGCACATGTCCTAACAAATCAGACATAAATTACTGGGAGACAACAAACATACTGAAAAAGAAAAATACCTAGTAGATTTGATAACCGAAAAGACGAAGCAACACCTTGCATGGACTTTAGCCAATCAGGCTGGGACAGCGTGACGGTGCTGGCCTGGCATGCATGCTGCAATAAAAGGTGTCCTTCCAACAGTTCACAGCGTGTTACTTCACCATTCAACAAGTTCATTGCTGTTTAAATTAGTTAGAATGTGGCCATTAACTTGATTGAACCTCACAAATGTATGAGAATCGTGATAGGGTGTCACCCCAGTGGATTGCTGTCAACTCAGCCAGGAATGCATGGATGCTGAGTAGGATCTCATACCTACAGAGACATCCACATAGAAGAGATCAGGCCGACTCCTAGATGTAGAAAGGGTGTCCATCTTTGCTGGGGGAGCTTACCTGTGCACTGAAAGACTCAGGGCTGAGACATACAATTCTCTCGGGCACCAATGAAAAAGTGGCACACAGTTTCAAATAGCAATTAATTCCTTTTGTGACAGATGTTTCAGTAATACTCAAGGGGGAGGTTTTTGATAAAACGTGATGCAAATTGTGCATTTTAAAGAATATTTATTCAGTTACACTGGTCATAACTAGAAGCCGCATGGAGAAGTAACTTATCAAACTGGCCCACATTGGCCAAAAAAAGTGGTCCACTTTGACCAAGAAAAATATCCCACATTAGAATTTTGTGTTTTTGCTTTGGGCATTGGCCTATTCCCCTACAGGCCAGTCCGAGCCTGGAAAGACTGCATTGTACCTGACACTGTCTCCTGTGCAAATCCAGCGGCTCCGGCAGTGGGAAGTATAGATGTACATATTATCATAGTTCTTGGCAGAGAACTCTCTCGCCTTGGGGTAGAACCCCATTTCCAGAAATATGCTGGTCTTTGCTACTAATACACCTAGAAGGAAATGCTGCAAGTTCCATGAAGCACGCTGCTGAGATGGACTCCTATGCGTACACGTATGTTCTCCGATGCTGAAGCCCAGCCAGCGATATCACCAGAGCCGGACTCCTTGGGAACGGCCAAATCATGCAGCAGCAAATAAAAAAAAACTCCTTCTGGTCAAAACCAGGTTTGTGAAACTGCATTGTGGCCTTGTGGACTAGCAAAACATGCCACAGCAATAGGGGGAAACTGACGTCTGCACCCTTGCGTTTTCCGTCTGACGACTTTACCCCCTTTGTGAGTACTCTAGGCGTGTCTGCTAGAGTACACAGATTGCTCTTACACATATCATTGGGCCTCATTATGAGACCGGCGGTAGCCGTGCCGATAAACCGGCACAGCTGCCGCCAGTATCATTTTTTTTCCAGCGCCAGGGAATGGGCAATTACCACCGGACCTGGTAATTGCCCATTCCAGGGTGCCAGAAAAAAATGCTCCATAGGGCTCAATGGGAATGGGGAGGCCAGATGCACCGGCACCATTCAGGAATGCTGCCGGTGCATCTGACATGGTCTGCTCGATGGTGCCGGTCCGCCCGCCAGATCAGACATGCTGGGCGAAAAGGCACCTGTGAGCAGAACTCATAGTTTGCTGGTCCAGTAACAACGGTACCGGCAAGCTTACCGGTACCATTGTTACTGCACCGGCAAACTTATAATGAGGCCCATTGTATTGTTTAATTCTCAATTGTTCTCTAAGATGATTTGCCAAATGTACACTAACACTCACAGAATTTCCAACATCATGTAGTATTTTAATGGACACAGAAATGCAACATCATCGTTTATGGCTTGCGTCGTTCTCAGATCACTTGTGTTGTAAGGCAGCCAGCTACGCCAAAACCAGGACATAGGTCAGTGGAAGTCGCCTATTCCATTGATTGGAAATTGTGTTTGTAGGCATAGAGCACATAATCATTTTTGGATCATGGCAACACTGAATGGACAGCGAGAATTGAGTCAACGTCTCCAGTGGAAATCATTTTCTTTCTGATAAACATGTAGTTCGGTTCTTGTGCACCTGTGTAGCTCATCCAGTTGCCTGGCAACTAAAGTCAGGCCAAGCAAAGGTGGAGGAGACGAGGACATGGCACTGTGAGGATAGCACGCAGCCAACAATTACGATCTTAAGAGCCTGGGCGACAAGAGACTGACTGCACGTTCCAGAAAGAGGTCGAAGGAGTGGGAAAAAGGAGTATGCGAGAAATCCACAGAATGAATTGGGGCTGCACTTGGCCAGCGGGAGGAAAGGGACATGCACGGAGAATGAGAAAGCAGAGTGTGTGTTACAGACAATTGTGAATGCCAGTTTGACCATCCATTGTTTGCTGCAGATAATTAAAATGAAATCTGTGAGGCTCAAGCGAGGTGGTTAATCCAATGGATAGAGTCTGTGTGGAGGAGAGAACAATGTGGTCCAGGAAGTTTCGAATCTACAACCGGAAGACTCATGTTGCACAGGAAGTGAGGTGTGCAGAGGGTTGCCAGTCAATTCGTCGAAAAAAATTGGTCGACCAGACAAATGGTCGAATCAAATTGGTCGAAAACCATTTCGTCGAAATTTTTTTTTTTCTATTTTAACCCTTTTTTTTTTTTTTTTTTGGGGGGGGTCCCCCCCCAACCCCCTTTTTTTCTCTAAAAACCCCTTTTTTAACTAAACGAAAACCCAAAAAATAAATATATAAATAAACATTTTTTTTCGACGAAATGGTTTTCGACCAAATTGCGTCGACCAAATTGCAGTCGACCAGTTTTTTTTCGACGAGTTGACTGGACACCTTGCAGAGTACATCAAGAAGTAGCTCTCTTAAGTATACTGTGTATCAGACGGATCTGGGTGATCTGCCCGCAAACGTTTTGTTGGCGTGTAGACTGCCCGCAGTGAAACGTTCAGTGAAAACGGGGGCCGAGCTATTTTTGTCCCCCACCTCCATTCTTTTCCACCTCTGTGGCTGGGTGAAACGCTAGCCCCTCTGCCCAATGAAAGGGTGGGGGTGGATCCAAACGGATTTCTGCAGAAGAAAGTGGAATGGTGGTGCCAGATGTTTGTGCTCCCACTCTACTCTCTGGAGTGGTAGCCCGCGTTTATTTTAACCATTCCTAGTATCCAGTAATTTGATCACATTGCATGACTGCATACTGCCTGTGCTATTAAACCAAACATTACTTCTACCAAAAGTTCACAGACTAACATCCTTCTCTTTGAATGCCTACCTCCAATAGAAGAGTTGCATCTGTATTAGAACGAGATGTGTTACTTGAAATATATATAGTGCAGTTTTTAGCCTATGTGGGAAAGGAGAGATTGATATAACGAATTTCTTCTGCTCATTTTCCAATTGCTTCCAATCTGCCTTCAGCTACGCACTGCTGCTCGCCCACCCTATCCCGGCACTGTTTCCAGGCTTTGATAAGAGGATACTGTAGAGTGCAGACCCTTCGCCCAAGGAAGGTGCGAGTCCTCAGTAATCTATGGGCAAACCACAGCATGAGCAATGAGCCGAGCCCATGGTAATCTGCTGCATAACAGGACCAGCAGCGCAACTTTCTATTAGCATTCAGCAAAATGAATGCAAACCTCTTTTCGCAAAGCTGCCATATCAGGAGCGAAGCCACTGGTCTCATTGAAGGAAAAAGGCGGGAAGACTAGAAAAGGTGGGCAGACTAGGCATTTAAATACCGAGCCTGCCGCCAGGCCTAATTAATAATGGTGTGTGTGAGTGCTTTCCCATTCACTGCGCAGCTGGTGGCCAAAGTGGGGAAGATCACAAGGCCGCACAACGTAATTGGGTGCCACACAATGCGCAGTGCGAGGACATGGCGGCGCTCACATGCTGCTAGTCTCCCTTCCCCACACAAGTCCAATAGTATATGCTAATTCATGCTGCCCCACAGAGCACACCGCGGGAAAGGCCAATGTTAGCTAGATGTCCTGCACTGCTCAAGAAAAATGACCTTCGTACATCCAAGCGCTTCTTCCTGCAACGTGGAAGCGTATAAACGCCCTCAAAGCAAAGTCCTTGTTGCCCGTCGTCCTTGGTGCTGTCATTTAGAGTGACATGGACTTCCTGTATCAAGGAAGTCATGTGGCCCCTGAGAGACCTGCATGATCTCCTCACCTCATGCATGATGGGAAGGGGGCGGGTCTTTATGAGTACACTTCTTGAGCATCTTGATGTGAAAGGCCTTATGTGGTTAGAGTAAGTGAAGGGGACATAGGGACGGTAGACTCCCATTATCCCACAGCTGCTTCGCCGCATTTGCATGTGGAACATTTTATTGTATTGTACCATGGCATTTCTATGCAGGGCGGTAGAGGGTTGGCCATAGTAACATCGGAAATAAGGGGGTTAGGGATTAAGGGGCAGAGGTAGAACAGTGTGGGGGCTGGTCCCTCATGAACGTGTCAGGGTAACATATAGTGAAATGTCCTGGGGGATGAGTTCTCATAGATCCCATGAGGCATGAGTCATGCGAAGGAAGCAGCATTCAGTGCTAGGGAGGGGGTCTGGTGGGGGAGGTCAAATATGATGGCATTAGAACTGGCTCTAAGTGATTTTAACTAAAAACATTTCAGAGAGGGACGCTCTGCCGTAAACGAAAACACCCAAAAAAATCACATAATTTCATTTTATTTCTATTTGGGTGGCCCTCCCCCCAAGCCCCTATTTACCCTGTAATTTTAAGCCCATCCAAGCACCCCCACACATTTTAACCTCTTACCCCACCCTCCATATATTAAAAAACAAAAACATTTAGGGCTTTTTCGTTATTATCGTTTCGGTAAAACATCCCTCTCTGAAAATGATTAAGTCAAAATCATTGGATATCATCAGAACCACGCTGTGTCGGTATCAGGTAATAATATCGCCATATATATGTTCGCCGTAAATAATATCGCTGGGAAAATGTCGTGCCAATATTATTTGGGTGACCATATATATGGGGACGGGGGCAAAAAAAAATGTAAAAAGGAAAATAAAATGAAAAAAGTTTGGGGGTTGCGGGGGTGTCCCCCGCATGTTCCATGCAATAATGTTGCCACAAAAAATGGCCATTTTTCGGCGAGATTTTTGCATGGCGAGATTTTTGTGGCGACATTATTACATGGAACCACTGTGTCGTCATGGCACAGTAATGACATTTCTGCTTAAAAGCTTGTTTTACTTCATATTTGATAATGACCTCAAGCGTCAGCTACTTAGGTCGGGTGAACAGATTTTAAAAATAATAAAGCGGCACAGGCCACCAATATAAAGGTAGGACTCCAGTTTGACGATGGCTGCCATGATTACAATTCAGTAGCCAAAAAAAACAGGTGTGGGGAAGGGGGAGGTGGAGTCCAATCACTCCCCTGGATAAAACGTGTGTGGATGTGACTGTGATTGTAAGGGTGTTGAAAACAAAGGAATATTTGCTCTGATTGGAATCTGTGGCGAAATCTGTTAGTGCACATGGGTTTAACTGATTGTTAATGCAAAAATGCCAAACTATAATAACGTTTATATAGGTTTCTAAGCGCGCCTTTACCATGGCCTAATGTGGATCAGTTTGACAATATATGTTCTGTGAAGGCCAGCGTTATTTAAAATGAATTCGAAATTGAGAACATGTTAAAAGGAACCATTTCTATTCCCAGGAATATAGTGTGAATGTAACTCCCAGGCAACCCCTTAGACGGAAGTTGCACAGGGAGACTCCTTTGAGAAGTGGAAGGGTGGGGGGGGGTACTTATAATTGTTCAACCCAATCTAGAACAGTCTTCCAGGTTGAGGGAACTGAAATTGTGAATTTGTAATTGAGACATGACTTCCCTAACCCCAAAACCTGTAGAGGTCTAAGCAAGTGTGTAAGCGGCTCGCATAGAGAGGCTCACAGTGCCACATCTATATGAGAAATGGTAGCCCTGCCACTGTTCTCTGATTCTACAAATGGTTGGTGTTATTGGGGTGTTCTTTGTTTCTTGTAAAGTCAAGGATATTGATATGCTGACCGACGAGCGGCAGGAGTGCAACTGCGATGCCTATTGCTATTCAGAACTCAACATATATAAATATATAGAAATGATTATGGAAATTAGTGTTTCTCTGTGAGAAATAGTGAGATGAATGCAGGCAAGTCAATTTCGTTTTTGTAGACTAGCTTTCTGTGATTATAAGTCACACATTTCAGAAAACGATATATGTGTTCCAGAAAAGAAGAATCTGTTGACAGTCGCCACAAAAGTGCCACAATCTAGAAGTAAAAACCTGCAAACGTCTTTTTGGGTCATGCTGGCAACTTCTGATGGCATTATTAACATGTTGGGCACACTTTGAGTAGAACAGATAGTGAAGGCGATGCCTAAAGACACGAAATGAGAAACTGCAGAGCCTATTTAAAACGGGGAAGGTTTACATGGTAATTTGGGTGGAAGTGCACTGGCATGGGTGCGGTATTGGCATAGCAACACACGTGTAGAGCATCCTGCAGGTTACTCCAGGGGGAAATGGCTCTGTGATGGAAAGAGGTGGTATATCTTAGTACATGGACCCCAGATCGCCTCAGAACCTTTCCTTGAGGAGGTAGGCTAATTGTAAGAACTAGTCACAAACCTTCAGTGGTTATATTTCTCTGCTGCTTGTGGAAGGAACAGACAAAGCTTAGTCAATTGATGAACGAATATCTGCCAGGCATAATGGACATGCTGTGGGTGTTTGTTTTGTGTAATCATGCGGGCAGGTAAGGATGAAGGAGATTACGCTGTGGAATGTTAGGTGGCATGGATGGAGGGGTTGGTGTTAGGGGTGGCAGGCTGTGTGTCAGAAAGTGAATGAAGTAGCACAGGTGAGTAGGGTGTGGTGCTGCAGGCAATAGTGTGTAAAGCAAAGCGGGCCCAAGGAAAAGTGCGTGTTGTGTGATTTGTGATCATCGGCTACGGCGGCACGGCGGCAGTGGAATTCAACCTGGTAATATGAGGTGCTCAAGGTGTGTTTATTTTGCTCCCCAAAATTTTGAGATCATGCTGACGTGAAAAAAGACCTTTGGGTGTTTCAACAGGGACGTCATTTTGCCAAAATGCCAGGGGTAGCGGAAGTTACATCACATGACCCTTGGCCTCTGATGACATCACAGGAAGTGATGCCATTTGACCCTACCCCAAAAGGACATCACAGGAAGCGATGGAACATGGCGTCTCCCCCCTTGACAAAACACGAAGCAGCATCACATAGCATTGTTCCTAACAACACTAGCCAAATATGGTTATGATATCACTCTAATGTGAGATACATTTCATACAAGAATGGATCACAATATGTATCATTAATATCACTGTGTATAGGCCCATATTACCAAATTATTGTGAATTTTAGCAGACGTCCAAAGTCAAATTATGTGTTATTAAATAGAATTTATGCTTAATCATTTATATAGAACAAATATACAAACAATATCCCCCAACCTGTGTTGGTACTCATTTATCAACCTCAGAAGGATGAAAGGCTGAATTGCCTTGGTGGGATTCGAACCTGCAACCTGCAGATCACCCACACATCACAGCAGCAAGCGCTCAACCCACTGAGCTATCTTGCCGGTTATAGCTATAGAACTGGCTACAGTAAAATGAGCAATTACACGTATAAACGTTCTCAAAGACAGAAAGCAAATTACACTCTGTAGTGGACACCATTAAATTCTTAAGTGAGATTTAACAGCAGGCCAGTTCATCTGCAGGTCTGGTGCAAAGTGTTACACTTGTGAAACCCCCCTCTTTTTTTAAGAGGCCTGAACAAGAAAGCCATCCTCTCGAGAAATAAAGAGCCACATGGCACTGGCCAAAGCCCATGAGCTTCAATTTAAAAGAACAAATTTAAAAAAAGTATTTTGTTTTCGTTTTTTTTAGGGGTAGCAAGGGAGACCACAGGGGTAGAAAGGGAGAGTTCAGGGGTCGCAGGTGTGATTGACACCTGGCGACCCCCAACTGACGTCCCTGGTTTCAAGTGGATGGGTCTACATGCGTATTTCTATTGACATAGTCAAGGGACCAAGAAAATGGAAATGAAAATAAGGGACTGTTTGCAGGGACGTAGACATGGTAGGGGTTAATCGGGCAAGGCCCGCTCAAAATCTGTTAATGCCAACTCAAGAGCACCACTGTGTGGGCATTTACAGATGGCAATGCTGCTGCAGTGGGCCCAACTACATTAGCTTCAGGCCCCACTTGATGGAAAATATTGGCTACGCCAGAGTGGGCTCCTGTAATACCAATCTGTGCAGAAGGCTGGAGTTTCCAAAGGTCCGTGGAACACTCTTTCCCATTTCTGCATACACCCAAAAAAAAAAAAAAACCAAAAAAAAATATGTCTTCTAGTTAATCAGAGGTGTGTTGGCATATTAGTTATTTGCTTTTCTACATATTCTTGGTACAGTTAATACACATGTCGCCATGAATTTGTATTGGAAGACGCATTTTGTGATGAAATTGTGTAAGGCAATGAACAACACATTGCATCTAGAGATTAGCTGCCAAGTTGTAAGGCAGTCTTATAGACAGAAGTGTGTATTACACTCGTGTAAGGACCGAGTGTAAAAAGGTAAGGCTTTTTAAATGACACCATTCACTTGACAGTGTGTGACAGGTCACTGGTGAAAACAAATCTTTCAAATAAATGTTCTCCCATTACACCGCCCGCGTTACGCTACATAACAGGTAGAGTGCGCGCAAGTTGTTCTGGGGGAGGATGATAATTATGTGGTTATGTCCAGGTTGGCCGAAGTGCAGGCCTGGAACGCCTGTGAGTGTTGAGAGAGGAATACTGTAAAGGCAACCTAGAGCTGAGGAGAGATGAGACAGTACTAGGATGATTTCAGACAAGATGTAGGGTGGCCAGAATGCTGGCATACAGGCAGGGGTGGACTGGGAAACAAAAGGGGTCCTGGAAATCATTTAATCATTTTCAAAATGGCCCCCTATTACATATTTTCAGCAAGCCCAACCGTTTGCCTATGAGAACATGTGGAAATGAAATAGGTTACCACAAAAAAGAGGCCTAGGGTGCAGAGCCCTACCAGGACATCTCCAGAGTTCCCTATAGGCCAGTCCACCCCTGCATACAGGAATCGGACTGGTTCAAAATTCAGAAACCGAGATTATGGTGGAAAGAGTAGGAGAGTTGTGCCAAATGGTGCCAGCTGCAGAACAGCCATTAATTCTCCTAAAAAAAAACAATGGTTTATGGTTTAGGGAAAAATGTATATTCAGTTATTAAACACGGAACAGTTTGTCCCAGTGTTAGTCCAGTTTAAAAAATAATCACAACATTTCGATTTTTCATACCTTTTAGTGGACGTACTGAGAATATTAAGCTGCAATTGAAAACGCATTAGCTTTCGAATGTCCAAAGATCTAGATCAGCTGTTAACAGGTAAAAGCGAGGGGAAATGATATGATATGATGATATGATATGATGGCATGATATGATGGCATTTGTAACACGCCCATACACAAGTGTTTCAGACAGACATATTCTGAGAGTTTTTTTGACAAAGCTGGCATTGATTGATTGTGGGGATAGAATTTAATGATGCATAAGAATTGAATAAAGAAGGCACTCCTCATGCATGCCACGTGTCTGTCTAATTATTGCAAGAGATCAACAATAATATCGCCATGGTCAAGTCTGAAAGTCACAACAGCCAGAATAATGGTCATGTGTTGCTACAGAGAAGAAAAGGAACAGCTCACTCAGGAGATTAGGATCAACGAGAAGCACCTGACAGCAGAGGCGTTGCTAGGGGCGGAGCTGAGGGGGTTATAGCCCCGGGTCTATTAGTTGTAGCCCAGGATAGAAGCTGAGGGGTTACAACCAAAAAGGCTAGCTAGCTCCTAGTCCTGACAGTCCCAAAATGAGCGTAGCCCCGGATCTTTTCCAGACCTAGCAACACCCCTGGCAGCATCCAAGGGGAAGCCGGCGTTCCTGACCTGTTCCACTGGTTCAAACTGGGGTGAACTGGGAACCAAAAGAGGCCCCATGAGATAATGTTCAAGGTGGTCCCATATTACACATTTTCAGCAAGCCCAACCCTTTTCCTATGAGAACATTTGCTAATAAATTAGGTTACCGCACGAAAGAGGCCGAGGGGACAGAAGCCTACCGGGAAATCTACAGAGTTCCCAATAGGCCAGTCCAACCCTGGGTTCAAGAGACAGCAGAGCCAAAAGTCGCATGTTCAAAGGTTTGTGCATTAAAGTGACCCCAGGCAATCTCACTTTTGTAAGTGGACACTTGGTGTAAAAAATACATTGTATTGCTACAGTGAACTCGAGAGGGAATGATTATATAGCAATAATGCTGAGATTAGGGGGCAGTACCAGGTGGTAAATGGTCCATCGCCCGCCTTAATGCGGCCAGTCTTTAACCAAGCCACCTGTAACAGCCACCCATTTTCAGCATCATGGTTATTAGCACCACAGGTCAACATTTGGAAGGTGGGGACATTTTTTATGTGAAATACCGCTCCACAGCTAGTGCGTTAGCCACGTTTTCACACCAAAAAATCACTACATTAATAGAAAGTCATGGAAATGGAGGAAGGGGCTCTGCCTGGAGCCCGTTTTCCATTTCGCCAGTGAAGAGCAGGGAGGAGCCAGAACTACGTGGGCCTGTGAGGCAGCAGCAAAGTTGGGGTCGCTGGCTCGTAGGGAAGGAGCGTTCTTATTTTTTTTAAGTCTGTTAGGAGTTCGATGTGGCTGAAGGGGAGTGCAGACAGAGGGCGGTGGGAAGTGCGTGGTAGGTATAGGGAACGTTCTAATAGAGTCGATTGGCCGTCGAGCACGCGCAGGCTGCTAGTGGAGGAGAATGCTAACAGGTTGGAAGTCCCTATGCCAGGCCTGTATCTTTATGAGCCCAACGGAGATTGCCTCAAAGATGGCATCTCCACGCCATAGTCTCTGACTGTGGCCCTCATTAGGACCCTAGCGTTAAGGGGTTAACGGTGCCGTAAAAAGGTGTTGGCGCCGTTAAACCCATAACGCCTTACTACGAGGTCCCTTTGCGGCTCCCGACCTGAACGGCTGCTCTGGACCAGCCGTTAAAGTAGGGACCCGCAAAGGGACCTTGATGGCAATTACGGTACCGCAATTTGTGGTACCGTAATTGCCGCCTTCCCCATTCCCATTGAGCCCTATGGGGCAAAAATGGGAATGGGGAAGGGCCATGGAGAAAGGGGGAATTACCGCCCCGCCAACCTTGGAATGGGGTGGTAATTCCCCCTTTCTCCATGGCGGACTCCGGCATGGACCATGGTGCTAATAGCGCCATGGTTTAGCGCCGGAGTCCTAATGAGGGCCGTTATTCCTATAGTTCACTTAACAGTTTACATCATTTTAAAGCATTGAGGAGTGTAATTGAGGATGATATCTCCTGTTGGTTATTAGTGATATCTTCTAAGCCCCTTAACAGCAAGCCACAGGAGTGCACAAACAGCATATAGTGCACAGAAGTACGTGTCATTGGCCACATGCAATGAAGCTCCAGCATAACACTTTTTGCATATCTCTGTGCCCAGGTCTTTAATTAAACTTCCACACATTAAACGCTTGCAGGTTTTGAAAAACCATAATACCCCTTGCCACATGCAAATGGATGTCCATTCTAGCGCCGATAGATGTACAGCTCCTCGCTTTGCTGTGCATGTAGCTTAACAATACTCCCCAAAGTCATTATATACTCAGCTTGTGTGTTCCACAAGGTAAAAGCAGACCGACCCTGGGTGTGCAAATGGGCCGAACTGCTACCAGGCCCTACTTCTTTGCAACAGACTGGAGTTTTTCCTCCTTAAAAGAGTGGCTCTTTCGAACCTCTCGCTTTTCCTACTGATGCCTAAAATTCCATATTGCAAAGTTATCGGCAAATATAGCGTAACTCCTGATTTCTAGTGGTACCACGATGCCCTACCTCTGGGGTCAGAAACCTGCAGCTCTCTAGATGTTTTGGACTACAACTCCGTGATCCCAGTCCATTGACTATGCTGGATATGTCTTCTGGGACTTGTAGTCACACACGTCTGGAGGGCCAAAGAGTGCAGTCCCCTGCCCTAGCTGATTCTGCCCAGCCATCAGTGCGTGCATGTCCCGCACGATGGATGGCTCATTTATTTGCTTCCAGTAGGCAGCCCAACTCAAAACATAAGGTTGCTGTGAAAGGAGGAGATGTATCGCACAAGCAATATTGATAAAATGTGACATATTCAGTGCCAGGGAAGAGGCATGCGTCTGATAAGATATGGAAGGCCTTTTCAGATGCGATTAGATGAGACTTTGCATCCTGTGTCAAGTTGACCTGTATCCAGATAAGTAGCCATGCATGTTTTTATCTTTTATTGTAATGTTTTGATACTGTTACTCATATGCTTCGTGATTACATGTTTTCTAATGTTTTCTTGGTGAATGCATTCAAGACAGTGTTTTAATTACTTTTGATAACTTATTTCCCCCTCCTTTATTTATTTATTTATTTATTTATTTATTTATTTATTTATTTATTTATTTATTTATTTTTTCTTCCTCTTATCTTCATTTTCTTTACTGGTGTGGTGTATGTAGATATTTAAGAATTGTCTTTATTTCGCTGTTATGAGGTGTTAAAGTTTAATGAATTGGTTTTAAAAAAAAGTCTCAAGCAACCTGCATGCAAACAGTACATATAGCGATGGATGCATGGGTGCGTTTGCACCCAACCGTCTGTAAAATCCCCCAGGCGTCCCTTGGGTTCACACAACTAATGGGATATTTTACTGTTGCTCAAATTGTGTCAGTAAGGTCAAAAGGAAAGAAGCAGACAAGCAAAAATGAATATCCCGTATCACCGGTGCAATATGGATCCTGATCTATTGCTGTCAATGCATGTGCCCGTGACATCAACGAGCGGGGCTGTGCGCGTTTCCAAGTTAAGCAACTGACTGAAAACATGTTTTTCTCATGTGTATCCGACTGCTCTCTGTCTATTGCTGCAGTCTGTCAGCATTCACTAGGACTCAGTCCAAGAGTGTCCACGGGGGACTGTTAAAATCCTGCCATTAGCACAATTATCTGATAAAGTGTCATCCTAAAAGCGCTGGAAAATTACTATTTTCTGCTATTTGCAATTGAATTCTTTTTACTAGATGACATCAAGGCCAAGTACACCCAGATGACTGCAGAGTTTTTTTTTTCTTCGCATAAGAATTCCTCGACATGGGTATGCTTGCCAAGAAACTTGTACACAAAGAAATAATGGCCTGAAACAGCGCTAAAGTCCCTGAGAACCGAATTACTGCAGAATTTCGAAGCTGTGAAGAGTAAACAGTTGCAATGCGGCCTCTCTTTTTAATTAAGTGCGGGAGGGGGCGGAGCCTATAATGATTCCTTATGGAAATTCAGGACGAACACACTCACCCTTGGCAGTCTTTCCAATACATGTTCCAACGGGGCAAACAAGATTCCAGCATGTGAGTCACGTGAACTCTGAAATGAGACCCAGACATGCTGTTAACTGGCGGTGCCTCTTGCTTCGGTAAAAACACATCTTGGGGTGCAAAAAAGAACAAGGAGTAAGCTGTTTATGCCTTACTGTTACACTCACAGGGATTTCTCAATGAATTTGAAGGCGGAGTACAGCCAGGAAACAGATCTAGCATTTCCCCAGTGATTCCTCCTGCTCCTTCACAGGACTCCTGGTTTTACGGCGGCAGGAGATTTTCATGCCGTCGTAAAACAGATGGACTGCAATGCAATCCACCTGCATTTAGCATCTGCAAAAGCAGGGGGATTCCAAAGGAATCCATGGTAAATAATGTCTGAAAAGTGTATTTTGCAGGCGATAGTCACATTTCTTAATATTTTTTTTTTACAAAACAGAGAGTAAAATAAAAGAGTCAATGTGATTTTACAAATTTTTATTTCCGCTCCATTTGGTAAAAGTTGAAAATTGCTTGCAGGTGGTCCAGCAGGACATAAATGCTAAGTGTTGGTTTTATGCATGTAACTGACATGGTTTACAAAACGACTCCTGATGTATGCAAGGGAATACATTGAAGCAGCAAATATAACATCCAGATGAAATGGCAACTAAAACGCGGCACATTTCGCTGGAGGAAAACTGCGGTGAATCCATGGTGAGCATGGAGACTGTACCAGAGGGCGTGAAAAGGATGAAAAAAGCTTTACAAAGTTTCACTCATGATAAAGGCTTCCCCTGTGTAATAAAAGATCACAAGTTGGGGGTTCCACGAGAAGGACAAAAACAGAATCGCCATGTATGTTTTAGAGACACAGCATATAGTTCCAGTGAGGAAGGGGGTTCTGTGGATATTGAAAAACGTAATAGACCAGGACCCGGTGGCAATGGTAATGAGGGTGACCACTGTATGAAGTGAGGCGAGGGAATAAGGGGTAACTATTTCACATGAAATGGACAACGACAACCGTTTTTAGGCAGAGGGACCAATCGTCGAGAATGAGATATGGAGCAGATGCAGACCAGCAGATACAAGGGTTGGAAGTAAATTTATCTGATTGCCCCTTGACTAAGATTGAAGAACAGACTTTGATAAAGAGTTTGAATCTCATCATTTCGGAAATACCACAACCCCTTTCAATTTAGAGATGAGTTTCAGAGATTTATACGTATGTTTTTTCAAGACTCAGGCATACAGTGAGTCTAGTAACCGTAGTGGCCTAGGCAACCCCTCAGTGTTTTGTCCTCCTACTCATAGCTGGTACATCAGAAACATTGGTATTCGAAAAGAATCTAAGTAAGAGCTAGTATGGCACGCTTAGACTACTGGGTTGCAACAAAGACCTGATTATTCGCCAAGCAGACAAAGGTGGTGCCATTGTGGTAATGAAGTGAAGAGATTGCATCGAGGAGTGCTTGAGATTATTGTCAGATGGCGAGAGCTAACACAAAATTGGACAGGACCACAGCAATAGGTTACTAAATATCATCAAGACCAAAGTGGGCAGGGCAGTTCAGATGCAACTTATTAACAAACAAAATGGTGAACACTTGGTGCGAGAGAATGGGAGGGTGCCTATTTTTTATATCCTCCCAAAAATACACAAATGTCAAGACAATCCACCAGGGAAACATATTTTTTCAAGTGTCAACTCTTTGTTAGAACTCCTTTCCAATTCAATTACTATCTTAGACCTTTCATCTCCGGTATGAAGAGTTTGTCCAGGACACCAACGATGCGATTAACAAAATAGAAGGTGTAGACTTTGATACAAGTGAGAATCCGCTCATTTGTTTGGATATACAATCTTTATGTACCAAGATTTCCCAACAGGCGACCCTTGAAGTGGTCGAGGAAACTTTATTAAAAAGATGCAATGACCATCCTGTAAGCAATTCATTCATTAAATGGTGTACAGAGCTGTCACTGACTAATAATTTCCTTCAACTCGTGGGACAGTTTTACATATAAGTGGAAGGAACGGCGATGGAAGCTGCCATGGCCCCCAATCTTGCAAGCTTGTATGTCAATATGTTTGAGAAAACGGTGATCTATTCAGAGCCTAACTCATTCAAAGAGAAAATAACTTGATGGCTAAGATATACAGATGGGGGATTTCTATCATGGACAGATAGCCAAGAAGAGGCAAATCGTTTTGTACATTGCTTAAACGTCCAAAATAGATACCTCAAGTTTACTGCCTCCATGAGCAATAGGGAGGTCAATTATCTAGCTGTTACTTTCTACCATGAACAAGGACAACTATTAGTTAGACCTTATACCAAGACAACAGACAGAAATGCCTTACTACATTATGGGAGCCATCGTGCGTAACATGTCAGACATAATCTCCCTTTTGGACAGTTTTTGCACTTAAAACGCAACAGCAGTACCAGAGAATCATATGAAATGGGAGCCAATGTATTAATCAACACATTTGTTAATCAAGTCTCCCCATATAAACTTGTCAAAAGGTCTGCAAAAATAGCTTACAATACAACATAGAGGCTCTGCTTGAGCAGAAGTCGATTAACAAAAAAGACAAGGAAGAGTACCCATTGGTATGTGTGAGTGACTTCAGACATCTTTCCTATACGATCAAAGGGATTATTAATACACATTTGAAGGAAATTATGGCTAAAAATGTACCAACACATTTGGTCACCTTTAAGAAAAGCAGAAAAGTGCAAATATTTGGAACATGATCATGAGGAATGACATTGGCACAGGCATAAATATTGAAACCCAACAAGGGACCTTGTGGGGATTACCACGGGTGCTAGGACACCACCCATGTGGTAACTGTGTGATGAGCCCTTTGACTAAGAAAATGTTAGCTGTAGGTCAGGGGCTAACACGAGAGTGGGTGATCAAAGAGCACAACAATTTTAAGACAAATAATGTTATATATTTGATCACCTGTATTTGTATTTTTATTGGAAAGACTAACAGAAAGTGAAAAACAAGAATGATCGAGCACAAGAGCTGTATTAAAAATAAAATCGAACAAGCCCTTTTGGTGAAACATTTCATTGAAAAAGGCCACACTTATGTGTATGTTCAGTGGACTATTCTTAAAAAAGTCATAGGTAATTCACAAGAGGAAATCAATAGGAAGTTGCTTAATTTGGAGCAAAAACACATTTGTATGACCAAAAGTCAATTAGTGGCCTGATTGAGAACATTGAGTGCCACAATGTAGCCCAGTAGCCCTCCCATGGCGATCACTCCTGTTCAGCAACTTTCTGTAGTTTAGAATATGTTTCAAGAAATCTGAGAAATACATGGGTTGGAATATGTGTAAAAGTTGCCCATGAGGAGTATTGGCTCATGATTCTCGATTGTAATAACATCTACTGAATGACCCCTGATGTGTGGAGGTAACA
Source organism: Ambystoma mexicanum (assembly GCF_040938575.1). Taxonomy (NCBI): domain Eukaryota; kingdom Metazoa; phylum Chordata; class Amphibia; order Caudata; family Ambystomatidae; genus Ambystoma; species Ambystoma mexicanum. Next base: position 684,071,292 of record NC_090927.1, on the reverse strand, counting down.
TTTTGTATTTCCTCATGAAGTCCAAGAGGTTAAATATGCACTTCTAGGATGATTTGCCGTATGTGCGACATGAAACAAGGAGAGAAGTTGCACTTGCTTGGATGTAATTGGGGAGGTTACAATCTCTACATAAACTCTGATCTGCCATATGCATGTTAAAAGACAATGCGAAATGTGGGATTGGATTGGTATTTAGATTATAGGCCAGTTCAATTCATGATGATCATGGTAAAGGTTTTGTGAACAAATTTGTGACAGTTGCATCCAGATTTTTCACTGAATGTGACAAGCAAAATTACTATATGTGACTGTTTGTGTCTATATGCAATGATAATCCTTTTAATAAAGATGTGCAGAAGATTTGTAATATCATTTGAACTATTTGACAGAAGTGGCCATGTCATTTGTGAATATGGAAAAGTATGGACCCACTACCGCTTATGAAGACACTGAATTGCGCTGATCCACTGAAATTCTATTCGGTGGTTTGATAGAGACATTCTGTTAACTTTTATGGGGGATATCCCACAGCCTACATGATTCTTGGACATTACGAGGGCCACATACGAGGTATTGATACTATGGGCTAGATGTCCCAAGTTCTGTAATTGCTGATGAATCCACATGCTTCTGATGCATACACTAATTCCTGGCAGCCATGGTTAGTGGTCCGGGGTCGAGTAAGGAAAGTATTGTAACGGGAGCTATGCCCTAATGCAGGGAGGTAAAGAATGATGAACGCATATTCTACTATTCTGGCATTATGTGGCATGCACCAGGGGACCTTATTAGTGTGAGAGTGGAAATTGAAAAATGCAAACATATTTTTTTGCAATCCCACGTGAAATAAGTATTTGATCCAAGTATATGCTGGATTAGGTTGAAAGTGGTTTAGAATTCATTTATAGCCATACATTAGACCAAGGTGCCACAATAAATTCTGAACCGGACAGGAACGTTGATGACATCCTTGCGTTACGTGACAACATCATCACATGTATTTACGACACGTTGGCCATTTTGAATACACTGTGCGTTTCTGGATTTGAACAGCAGGATAGTCTACCAAAGAAAAGTGTTGGTAGGTGAATTTTCTCTTGCTCTAATTTGAGTGCAGCCTCCACTACCACTAAAAAAAGTTCAGTATTTCTAATTTAAGGTTTAGGAATTTCAGATTCATTTTCCACTGGGCATATTTGAACATCCCTTGTGATCTTATAAGGGAAAGGAAATTCCTTAAGTTATGGAATGAAAATGGAGGTCCAGCGGGATCCAGTGAATGCTCAAGTAAGTTTGAGACATTACAGCGTTCAAATAACTATAGCTGGGTGATGACCACATAAGGTCGAGTTGCTCTCTTATTTGTGTTTATCCTATCTAGAACATTCCATTCGTTTATTGAGAGACAGAGAGCACACAGAAAGAGGTTGATCCTGCACTCCATCTGAGGTAAGATTGGAACAAAGGTATGAGAGGCAGTGTTTAACAGGTTATGAATGAATCCACAACTATTCAGGTTGTTTTGTTTTCCAGGATCCCAAGAGGAAGACTTCCTGGTATATTCAAAGTGAGGAAACCATTGAGAACAACACAAGGGCATGTGGCTGATAGAATTCATATCTGACAGACCATGCAGGTATGTTACTAAGGTTTATATCTATAACTCTTGGGGGAAGGCCAATTGTGAGGTTTAGTAAAAGAAAAACAGGAAGACCAGGGTGGTAGATGGTTGAAACGTTGCCAGCTAATACGCAACACACACAAGCGGAATGTGTTTCCCCTGATGTTTCCCCTGATGAATGTCTGGCAGAATTTAGCCTGGATAGGACAGAAACTTGTGCAAGTTGGGCTTGCAGTAAACCATGAGAGAGTGTGATTAATATATCCACGCTGGCAAAATCCAGTTTAGTGTTATAATGTGGATTTATATTGTCTAATTGTGTGCACATTTTACTTTTTGTATCAGATTATGGTTTTATCCATTATTTTTAGTGTTTTATGGTATTATTATTGCCTGTGAATATTTGTAATAAAATGGAGTATATATTTTTATATGTAAAAATCTGTGTCCATTTATTGGTGTATTATATGTTTAGGACCAACTCCAGGTCTTGCTTCTGAAAGACTATTGACACACACTGCATCACCTTCCTTTTGTGTATTTACTGTATATTACCCACACAGTGGGAAGGCTGTAATTCCTTCATTTTGGGTTTAGCCGACGTGGGAATAGAGCATGGAGAAACCACAGATAAGCATGGAGGAGCTGATTTTGGATTGTGGTCTAACGTGAATTGAAGGCGTAAAAGCCTTGGATAAGGCTGTAACGCCTCCCATTCATGGCACATTTTCATGGACTTGTATGATGGAGAGGACGGTCGGAACGCAGCTAGGATTTCTGTCATCTCCCTTCCTCTCCACCGTACAAATGCACAAACATTTGCGCAAATGCTGGAGATCCCTATGGGGTCTTCCTGCTTAATGTACTAGCTTAAAGTAGGCGGACTACATATGAATCCATTGTAAACACATGCCGGGCAGCGTTTACTCACTTTGCAAGGCAGAGTGCAGAAGTGAAGCGCAAAAGGCGGCGTACACACGTGTATACCACCTTTTGCCCAGCTCTTTTGCACTCTGCTGTGCAAGTGACGAACCTTATGTGGCGGGGAGCCGCTGACGTGTATGTGAACGCATACCTGCTCCCGCTGCCCAATTACTCATTTCATGAACATGAGCTCCAGTGTGCCAATTCTCATAAAGTCAGTGAAACACCAAGACTCAATTTCAGAAAAAATGTTTTACAAAAATAATGATGAAATGCCATCAACACCAGATTCATAGTCTGACAGTCACAGATGGAAAAAATGAGAAACAATCATAAGCCACAGCCTCAAATGTCTTATGAAATTAGAAGAAAATGTAACAGGCGCATAGTAAAAAAAAACAACAAACAAACTATTTTCTAAATGGAGCCCACTCCTTGTCATAGTATAAATGGGTGCTGTATGAGGAGCAGAATATAAGCTCAACATGTAGACCGAATAAACAAACACCATATGCCCTATGGGTCAAACTCTGCCCACCTGTGATGCCCCATGCACATCTGATATGCCCACCAGCCATAGCTGGATACTGAAGAGATGACCTCTGGCCTGATGTGCTACCACCACTGCCCAGAAACATATCATTGACACATATGATCATCGATGGGAGTGTACTGTAAATGATCCTTGCCTGAATGCAAAAAACACGGGGCTGGTCTTTTGATACTCTTGTTTTCTTCTTCCTCACACAGTCTGCAAATGGCGCAGTTGTGCCCATGTCAGTGAGTTGCCAGTAGACGTATCTGGGTTGTGTGATGCACCTGGGTCCCTCCCGTGTTGGCAATAATCCAGTCCCAATGTCCATGACCTTGCGGGATGTCTCTATGTGCTTGTGCCGTTCCCCTCAGCGGACATGCAGACTCTTTATTTTTCATTATTTGGCATAGTTTCCCGCCAGAGCACATCTAAACCCTATCACGCATCCACACACCAACTACACGGGATTACCATGCATGGTCTGATCTAGATAGTGCCATCACAATAAAACCTTTGTTTTGAACCGAGATTTACTTCCTGAATTGTTGTCTCATTCTTAACAATAAGTAACCACAGGTAAGAAACACGCATCCCTATAACCACAAACATATTACCCCCTCTCATCCCACATATGTTTACCCTCCTGTGTTTGTTTGCCTGCGGGCTAACCCTTCATTCTTTTCTCCATCACACCGCCAACCATGCTCTTTACTATCCACAGATTAAGGTCTGTTGACACGCTGGTGAGATCACAATATGCCACCACTTGGACACGTTACAGGCACCGTAAGACCACTACGGAGGTGATGGGTGCTGAAAACACGATTGCATAAAATAACATCATTTCTATAAATATCATTGTATTTGCCTTTGGGGCCGCTTGTTCGCAGTTGTCTACAAGCATGTATCGTATCTCCCTGATTGTGCTGGTTGTTGTGTATGTTTCTGTGGGGAGCCACCGCTGTCTTTGACATTGACAGTTTTGTCTTTGCTTGTTTGGTATTGGCTCTGTTGGAAAGCATGAGGCTGTTGGTTCGTGTTCATTGTGACAGTAGTTGTCAAATAATGAAAATGATACTCCAAAAGTTCTTCAAACAAATGGTTCTCGGATGATCATTGGGTAAGCGATGAGCTAAATCTAGCCGTCCAGCTGGCCTACTAGCCTGCCATATTCATAACCACTTCAGCACTAGAAAGGCCTGCAGCCAATCCGGTATTTCCTCAGCATCTAATTCTACCAAATAGCTTTTTCTGCTTATCAAAAACGTTGCTGCTATTTCCCAGAATGTACAACTGCAACACAAACTCAAAGTCTTTGTAATGATCTTATGACCGTCTTCTCACAGAAAATCTCTTCCTTGAGTTAAGACCCCACCCCCATAACAGAGGTATCTGACATAACCTCATGGACTGAACCAGTCTACATCCTTCCATGAATCCTATGATGGCCTCAGAGATATAATAGTCACGATTATCAGTCACTGTGAAATTTTAGATGTGAAGGGAATGTTAGAATGATGTGTATGTTGATCTTTTTCATGTGTATTTTGATATGAAATGTGCTTAAAGTTTTAATGAATTAAACTAATTGAACAATAAAAAATAAAAAAAATCACATTGCATCTGCTGCTGACACTTACATTGCCAATATTATCAACATTGTTCAATCGAGTTTTATCCTGGCCAATTACGGGCCAATCTCAAGTCTCCCATGCCTTGCAATGATTATCGGAACCACAGTGATTTCCACGCTATCAGCTCACATTTCACATAATCTTCTAAGAAATTTCCAATTTGGTTTCAGACTCCATTAGAAACAGAAATCGCTCAAATAAACATCAGGGAAGATTTGCTAATTTCCAGTGACTAGGGCTATTTTGTGTTTTACCGCTCTTTGATCTTTCTGCGGCCATCAATACTCAGTCCACAGGCAAGTTTACTATAGCACATTCCTTCTTCGCTCATCCCCCAGAACCTGTATGTGGATTCTATGACACTGCCACATAATATTTCAAATCCTTCGTTTCAAACCACTCACATCAGGTCAAACTGGATAAATCCATATTGGAGACAGCACACATTTGCTTTGGAGGTTCCCAGGGCTCATCACTGCCCCAGATTCTCTTCAATGTCTACATGTTTCCTCTTGCATTGGTCCTAAAAAGCCACAGCATCTGATATCATCTATATACGGATGACAATCAGATTCATATCAGTGTCTCCAGAGAACCTAAAAACTGTCATCAGATCAGGAATTGCCCTGCTCAAGTCCAACTCTAGATGCATCAAAGATGCTTATGTCTGAACTCATGGAACATGTACTTCTGTTTATTGATTTCACAGTTCTCTCCCTTCTGAATGTCCTCCCAACATGGGATCTGCTCCGGTGCCATCACACTAAATCAATACCATGGACCCCTTTCGACTAAGACCTCGCCTTTATTCTTCAGGTCAATGCAGTGACCAAAATGCACTCGTCCATCTCTGCAGAGGTTCTGCCTGTGCTTTTATATTGAGTCACCCACACAAAACCCTTAGTCATGGTACAAAGGGCACAACTCATCTTTAGACTGGAAAACATTCAGAACTCATTGCTCCTGCCTTGAAGTCTCTCCATTGACTTCTTATCGAGCATAACGTGATTCAAAACTCTTTGGAACAACTCCTCCACAAAGCTATGCACAGCTGCACTCTTGTCTATCAATCTTGTTGCTCCCCAACCATCTGAACAGAAGCTTAAGGTAATCCTCCTAAAAGAAGCTAGCTCTCAGCACTATATGATAGAAACAGTTTCGGGGTCATCCCTTCATTCCTAATTCCATCCCTCTGGCCCTATGCCTCGACTCAAAATATATGACTTAACGGCAGCACCTGAAGACACATCTTTTCCTTCTAGCTGTTGGGCCTGGAGACTTTTAAATGAGTTGCTGTGGTACACATCGTTTCTCCTCCCTTCTTTTTTCACCTTTTGATGTGTGAGGCTTTTGTAGACACCTAAAGTTATGTGTGCTCTTCAGCCCGATCTGCCCCCTGTACCATCCTTTCCTCTACATCTGTCCCTTCTACTATGCAACCGCGTATATTGACCTCTGTTCTCCCAACCACATCTCCAGGCACAGCGCTCCACTGCCTCTTGAAGCGTCTACTGTGTTTCAGATAGAACCAAAATACAAACTGAGAACTACTGTATGTAAATGTGTCGCTTATATGTAATCATAGCGATTGCATAGAACCTAGAACATTTGTCATACATAGGTATCGAGAAAGGTCGATTTCCTGCAAACATTTGGCATGGTGGAGGAGATATTTGCTGCATCTCCATGAACACAGAAAAAGACCCTGAGGGATTTAAGAGAAGATATGCAATTTTTTGGCTTGCGCATTTTTTACTGACGCTAGTGCGCATTTGTAAAATATGAACTGCTAAGGAAATTACCTATCATTTGAATGTTTTGCCTAATAGTTTTAATCAATATTAATCAATATTAGGGGAGCTGCACCGTTTGCACAAAAATACATTTTTCATGTTGGTAACTGTATTTTTATCTTCTGCCCACTAGGGCTCTCAGCCATTTTGTGAGCTGCTTTCAATCCCTTCACAAGGATGTGACATCAGAGGAAGAGAGGGATGATATTTGGGTGTTACCTCAGCGCCGCATTTGCCTTGCCATTTTTCAGGCCAGGCCGATATGTTATAAGGCCCAGATGTCCCCGGGTTTGGTGCGCTTTATAAATGACAAAATAAATAAATAAATAAATGATGAAGTCGTACCACTTGTGCCACTAGTAGTAGCGCTACCAGTGTAGGTAGTAACAGCAGTCGCGCTAATACTGTATGACGTGCTAGTACTGGTAGTGTAAGGACAGCTGCTACCAGTGTTAGTAGAGATGCAAGCGCTTCTGCTGCCACTACCTCTTGTGGTTTTGCTTGACGAGCACTTAATGACTGAGCTGTTTTGAGATGTGGATCTCCTGGGCAGCTTTAGGCTTTTTATGTTCCTCGGTGTGGCTTCAGCCACAGACCTGCGCTGGGCCTCGGCTGCAGGCTCACCTAAAGGAACGCCAATACACCCACGCTGTGGTCCGGACAATTAATAGCTACTTCCGGTACTACTGCTATTGCTGGGGCAGGAGCACTAGATAAGTAACCTTGATGGTATCCATTGAACGAAAATGCATCCTTTTACGTTGCTCAGTACTGCATTTACTCGCCTCTTCTTAGATCACTTCCTCTTTAAGGTCTTGAAGGCAGCTCACATAATGGTGGGCAACCATAGCCAGAAAAATGCTTTAAAAATATTGGAATTAAGATAGGCAAAAGATTAAACATTAAGAAAAGTATTTTATTCTTGTAAAAACGTATTCGCACTCTAATTGGACTTAAAGGACATTTTAATGTAGTGTGAATGTGCGCCTCAGTATAACATGTACTAAAGTGATATTTACAAGAATATGTTTTTTTTGGAGAAAAATGTAACACGTCCAATTTAGTCTAGTATTGTGCATATGAGAAAAGGGAAATCGTTGTAGTGTAAACGCCTGCAGTGTCAGGATCTTGCCGTAAAGGAGGCCGTGTTATAGTTTCTTGTCAAAGCCCCCCTTTGCCCTCCCTCAACACCAAAGGTTTTTGATCCTCAGGCCATACAATTATGCCATATTTTGTAGAAACCGTAATTACAGTTTTTTTCGTAGCTCCTCTCCCCTGTCAAGACTATGAACTCTTCTGAACCCATGTAATCAGGCCAGACGGTACCTTCACAAGAAAACTCCAAGCCACAGAACGGAAGGATGAAACACAAAATTTGGGAGAGGATTGTGTGGTCCTTGGGAAGTCTCACAACACAGGACACAGAACTATGCCACGTCACCAAGTGGATTTGAGTGTTTGGGATGCTGTACCAAAGACACAAAGGTCTCCTCAACCTCACTCTCTACCTCTGGTGTCCCTCAGGCCTCCATCCTATCGCCGTGGCTCTTCATTATCTACCTTGCCCCTCTGGGCCACTTGATCTCCACCTTCTGTCCTCACCTCCAGTGCTATGCTGATGACACTCAGCTCTTCTTTAAGCTCCCTTCTACCTCCTCTCCTTCCTCTCTCATACCTGATTGCCTGACTGCTATTCAGGCATGGTGCTCTGCTAACGATCCGTGCCTCAATGCTAGTAAGACAGAGAGCCTTCTCATGGGGACACCTGCTCCCCGTTTCTCTCCCTCTCTGTGGCCACCCTCCTTGGGTCCCATCCCCACACCTTTTTGTGAGGCAAAAAACCTTGGGGTTATCTTTGGCTCTTCTCTCTCCTTCTCCCCGGGCATCACAGACCATGCCAAGAAGTCCAACTTACATCTTCACCTCCTGAGAGGCATTTTCCCTTTCCTCACTTTCCCCCAGAAGCTCAATGTCTCCAGAGCTCTTGTTTTCTCTAGGCGGACTTCTGCAACAGTCTCTTCTGCTATCTGCCTCTTTTCTCCCTCCACCCTCTTCACCTAATGCAGAAGAGGGCTGCAAGACTTAGTCTTGGCCTCAAGCCCAGGGACCACATCTCTTCACTCCTAAAATCTCTCCACTGGCTCCCAGTTTCTGCAAGGATCAAATTCAAATCCCTATGCATCATCCACAAGCTGACTGGGGCTTGGGCCCTCTCTACATCCAGCTTTCTCTCCCTAAATACCTCCCTGCTAGAGTTCTTCAGTCCTCTAGCTACAACTCTCTGCAGTTCAGACGCTTTTCTAAGCGGAGAGTGGGAGGTAGATCCCTCTCCTCAGCAGAAGCCTCCTTCTGGAATGGCCTCCCTGCCACCTGCAGACTTGACCCATATCTTCTTAAGTTTAGGAAACTTCTCACGACTTTCCTCTTTTCCTCCACCTCCCTTTCTCCCGTGCTAATTTCCCGCTGCTGTTGAGACTGGTGCTTGGGCCCTTATGAGTATTACTGGAGCCTGGCCCTCCATGACCAGTCTCCCCCAGAATCGCTAACAGCACCTACCTTTGGGCCCCCTTCCCGGAACAGCCTGAGTCTGGTCCACCCTGTCCATCGCACTTATCCTCCCTCTCCCACTTCCCCCGGCACTTGCCCTTATGGCTCCACTTGCACTTGCTCACCCCCCTGTGCTCCCACTCCTGCACTTCACCCCCTCTCAACCTCCCCCTTCCAAGTCCTTACCCCCTACATCCACCCTCCCCTGCACTTCTTTGTCTTTACACTTGTACAGTAAGAATGTCACACGGCCTAGTACGACTGTTAATGTTGTTTTCCCTTGTCCCCCCTCTATTTTTTGTCTTGTTGCACCTGAAAACACTTGTGTATAAACCCCATACAAATGTCCAATAAAATAAAAAAAATATAAAATAAAGAGTTTTAGGTCTGTGCTAACTACCGTGCACCCACAAGAGAATATTATTTGAAGGCCACAGAGCGGGAAAGCACTAGGCTACACTACTTATTAATTGATCATGTCTAGAAAAGAATCTTGCATCAGAGGCTTGCTGAAAAGGGCATTTTCCAGCAGCATTGTATGTCAGTGAGTGGATAGTACTGTGAATTCCATGCCGTAAAAGTGGAGGTAGGTAAACATCATAGTGGGTGTGTGTGTTGTTATGAAGCCCTGTGCCACTCAGTGTGATGTGCTTCAGACTCCATATTATTGAGATTTATACTGCGCCACAGTGCCATTTTCATGGTCGCCAGGAGGGTTAGTTAGTGGGATAGAGAGGGAGAGCACCAGAGATCTTTTGCTGCACTGTTGGTAGCCTCAGGTCTGAAAAAACGGTCACTGTGTGTTGGGTATGCTTCGATTTGGCATGGGTTTAGTGTTGTTTTGGTGTGTGAATCTGTATGGAATTGATTTGTTGTCTGAGGTGTAGGTTTCTGTAGAGGTTATGTGTGTTGGGATGAGATGGGTGTTGTAGGGTCTGTTCAGTTTGCCGTTTGATTTAAAATGTGTGCTGTGGTAAAGGCATGTGTGTGTTTTATTTAGTAGTTGAGGGTGAGTCTGTTGGAAATCTGAATGGGCCTCATTACGAGGTGGGCGCAAAGGGATACCGGGCACCGTTAAGGACATCGGTGCCGGTAATCCCTTTGCGTCCTATTCCGAGGTCCCTTAGCGGGTCCCTTCCTTAACGCCTGGTTTTACCAGGTGTTATGGACGGGGCCTGTTAAGGGGCTTCAGAGCTAATAACGGTACCGCAATTTGCGGTACCGTTATTAGCACCTTCCCCCTTCCCATTGAGCCCTACGGGGGCTGAAATGGGAATGGGGAATAGCTTTTTCAATGGGGACTTACCAGTCCCGCAAAGGTCGGACTACACCAGTAAGTCCCCATTGAACGAGGGCAGACGCGGTACCGGTATTGGAGGTAGTCATGGCGATAATAGTGCCATGACTACCTCCAACCTCGGAATGAGGCCCAATGTTTTAGTAGGGTTAGTGGTGCGAGAGGTCTGTGAGTCCTTGTGGGTTGCTTTGACTTGATTAGGCTTAATTCCTGGTAAGGTGGTTGGCGTTAATATACTTTTACTTTGTTGAGCCAGCCCAGATTTGGTTGGCTCAGGTTTTCGTTGTTTTGGTTTGTGGTGTGTCTCCTTGTGTCACGGTCAGGTGTTTTACTCTACTTGTAAAAAGTTTAGAAATTAAATACTAAGGGCCTCATTACAAGATGTGCGGAATGCATTTAACGGCGCCGGTAATGATGCTGGCGCCGTTAAACGCATTCCGCACTATTACGAGGTTCCCTCGTGGGACCCGATGTGGACGTCTGGTTTTTCCAGACGTCCATAGCGGGTCCCGCAAGGGAACCAGGGAGCTAACAACGGGCCCTCTTGTAATGGGCCCGTTGTTAGCTCCCTCCCCATTCCCATTGAGCCCTATATACTCCCATTGAGCCCTCCCATACTCGGAATGGCCCGGTATTTCCCCATTCAGGGAACCCGGACCCGGACACGGTTTTGGAGGCAGCCATGGCGCCAGTAGCGCCATGGCTACCTCCAAAGTCGTAATGAGGCCCTAGACTGCGAATGCTGCTTTCTGTTTCTGGAATGTTCTTCCTCACACACCTGCGGGGTAGTGCTATGTAATGCCAATCAAGATTTATAAAGTCCACGTTGGCCCTTGAACGGGGCACATAGGCACTTGATCAGTGTGAGACTAAATGCAGAGGTATAGCAGTTAGGCCTGCAATGCGTGGTTTTTTTTTTAAGTTTCACGACTTTGTGTGCCAGTCTGACCTACTGGGGAGAGAATTCCAAAGCCTAGTGGCTTGGACAGGAAAAGATCTTCTGCCCCAAATGGATAGTTAGTAGGTTGGAATGGTGAAAGGAATGCCAGAAGATGAAAAAAGAGTTGTGGTAAGTCTATAGAGTATGAGGCCAGAGGCTTTTATGCCCTAGCAACCGAGACTTGAACGCAGTGAACTTCATGATTGGGAGCCAATCAAGTCGCTAAAGAGTAAGTGCTATGTGGGCACATCGGGTTGAGTTTTAGGAGAATTCCGGCTGGTGCATTGTGTGCTACTGCCCCTCTTCTTGTTGCTGCACCTCTGCCTGCATTCATCAGTAGAGGAGAGTTCTGTGGCTTGGGTCACAGGGCTTCTGGGTTTTCAACCAATATATATAAAGATCTTGCAATTCTCAGGCCCATAAACGACCACCTCACACCAGACCCTCAGGGCCAAGATGCCTCTAACAACAGGCAGCCTTTCTCACCCGGGTACTCATCCACTCACACCCACAACTATGGCTCCTCGGTACACACACGTTGCCTGACCCTACGATGGCTAGGTTTTTTTATATTATGAAAGCTAGACCTCGACACAACACGGGACCCCCCTGAGGGTAAGGCCGTAATTGACTGGAATCTGCTTCCAGCACCTTTTGCGTAACAACTAGTCACATTCTTTAACCTCATGCTTCACCAGCACATGGGCCACTTACCTGACAGCCCGCCAGCTGCACAAGAGCATCCCACAACCCACCCACTCCCCTCAAACCAAACTGGCTATTAACCTTTACCTCCCATTGTCCCTCACAGGATCTACATCCACCAAGAACTGTGCAATAGCCACCAGAAAAATGACAGGGGACCCCCTCCCTCCTGACCAGTAGAAGCATTAACAAGTCTTACCACACCTACCTTCGTAAGCCATTAACACCCTACATCATTCAATCTAGAATCTTGGCTGCCCCTCTCCAATGGGGCAACACCACTAAAGCAACAAATGATCTTGCTCTTCTCCCCTTTCCTCCCTACTCCCTCTCTGTATGCCCTTTCTTACATGTTATGTTTTTTCCCAACCGCTACCAACACTGTGCCACTTTTGCACATACTTACCTCCTTTGCCAACCGGTCCTTGTTTTTATTTAATGTATGTATGCCATTTGACATTGTGCACACACATAAAATCACACACATATAGGTGATGCATGCTATATTGATTGTACTACTTTATAATGATTAGCCTTGAAAATGACCTCTGAAGGTCGAAACACGTGTCAGCAAATCTGATAAACATCTGTTAATATTTACAAATCTAAATCTTGGTAGCGTTATTAGAGAGAACCTCTCTCCCAACATGTTCTAGTGTATGGTGAATGTGGATGGTCTGAAACTACACTCCACAGGGAACAGCGGTAGGCAGTGAATAAGTCGAAAACATGTCGAAAGACATAATGTGGAAAAAAAAAAATTCGAAAAAAAAAAGTCAAATGCTTTATTTTTTTATTTACATGTTTTTTTTGGGTTCCGGAGGTAAAAAAAAAGGGGCAAAACAACACAAAAAATTACAAAAAGGGGGGCTGCGGGGAACCCCCCCCCCCATTTCGAACAAAAAGCAACCAAAAAAAGAAATTCAACATTTTTTTTTCTACTTTTTTTTTTTAGACATTATGACTTTCGACATAGTGTAATTCGAATTTATCACTATAAACTGGGAACAGCTATTTCTCCAGAGCTGTAATGATTGAATGAATGAAAGAGCATTATCGGCATTCCCAAAAGGCAGCAGTGTGTCTAGGAAAATGGGGTGGGGGGAGTGCACGTTGTCAAAAGCAGCTGATATATCTAGTGTAATTTAGGCTCCACCACCCTTCTGAAATCATCTCACATTGTTGTGACTACCATTTCTGAGCTCAAAATACATGTGGAGTATGTCCCCCCCTGCTGGGAAAGGGCCCTTATGCATGGGAGATCGTATACAGTCAGTTATTGGATACAGCCCATTAGGACAAAATGCTGTTGAATTGCAGTAGAATGCTTCCCAGAGGAGTAACATGCAATGAGGATGTGTGTATTTGCTACTGACTAAACAGGACCACACATGGTAGGAGCAGAGGAACACAGGCAGGCCCTACCAATATATTTCGAAGAGCCTGACCGGGACTGAATCACTGCACTGAATAATAGGCACGTCCCAGTGCCTTCAAAGTGTGGCTTGTTGCACATTGCGACTCCTGTCCCATTACGTGCCCTAGCTGCAAAGCATGTGGCGGGTTCAGTCCCATGGGGAGGCATCACCTTACTCTTATGTCTAGAACTGTCTGGCAATTTCTGGAGTTGTGTGGCAAAGGACTATTTCTTTGTCCTAATTGGCTAGCACTTGACTTGCCCTTGCTTCATCCCTCACACCAGTCACACTGAAAGTCACCAGCAGAGGCGTGCCTGTGCTTGCAATTCACAGTGAGTGATATTGTGGCCATTTGGAATGTGCCATGACCACTGGCGCATCCTTATTGCCAATCATTTACAGGCGACTGTATATTACTGGTCTCAGCAGGGAGTTCCTAAAGATGCAAGGAGTCTAAACCGGAGAGAGCGCAGCACGTCCTGACAGAGTGTAAAGAACATGGTGTGCCCTGTACATAACGTGGCTGGGGCATTTTGTCTTCGATCTTAACATTTGGCTTTATTGCATAAACTCAGGCCATAAGTCAATGCATGCCGCCCTATTTAATATATGAAATGAACTTCTTAAATTGGGAATGGTAGGGAAACAGGTCCTACTATCCCAATATGGATGAACTGGGATGATAGGCTCTTTTCTGGCCTTAAAGTATATTTCATACTGTATTTTGTATATCTACAAGTATTTTATTATTTTTAATTGTGTAATATAGGATGGATTGAGCGAGTTGGGGCTGGTTACACATTTGTAGCCACCAATAACTACTAATCATCATGAATTGTAATGAATGTACTATGAAGCTTGTATAGGATAATTGTATAGGCAGATCATGTTTGCATATGATGACATACGTTATTGATTTCTGTACTTGTATTTGTATTCTATCTATTGTATTTATTTGTTTCTGTCCGTTGGTATATTATGATGAAGCTCTTTGAGCTATAATATAATTATAATCAATAACTACATTACATAAATAAAATGTACTTACAAGACTGCCAAGGTCATTACAGGTTAACAACCTACACCCAGGTTCAAAAAAATTAAACACAGGCGGGAATCCCTGGCATTGTAAAGTCTGAAATTCTACAACAACCTACCTACAAACCTGGAAACAGAATATACCCCCAAGAGGTTCATAAGGAATGGAAACAAAATCTGGCTCCATGAACAGAATACCTAAACTAGAAATGGCCATGTACAATAACCAGATACCCTCCAATGACTTTGATTCTTAACTGCACTTATACTTTATGGCTAGCACTGCCCCTGAAAGGTAAACCTGGCTTGTTCCTACATCCACTTGTTTTATGTATGCTGTAGTGTGAATAACCTGCATGCACCAGAATGTCTGTAACCAATAGGGCCTTCACATCAACCACTCATTATTCCAACTTTCAGCTCAGTTCTCTGTTAACGACTGTAAGTAAGCCGACTACTTGGTTGTGTAACCTCACCCCTTGCTACCTAACCGTTTGATTATGCCCAATGTTATGGTTCTTTGTTCTCGGGCCCAGTTATTATGTCATTCGTAATTAGGTTTACACTCTTATCTCTTACTAAATCAAGTACATGGCTCTCTCTTTTGTCATATTCGGTTTCAGTCCACCTGCAATTAATATTTCATCCCAGAAAGATGTCCCACCATGCACAAAGTAGCAGAGTTGAGCTTGCACTTGATCTGCTTCTCGTGGCCCTGTGGTGGTGCTGCATCCCCCGTGCCGTGTCGACCGCAGTGCAGAATTTGAACTGTAGCTGCGGTTGGCACCGGGCGGGGGTACAATAGACGTTGCAGATACGGGAGAGGTGGTCGGGCGTGGCTCCATGGGAGGAATCTACTTACCAATAAAAGGTGGTACCAGCACGGCTAACGCTTTGCCCGAGTTTCCTTTATGTCTGTGCCCCATGTCTCCCCACAACACATACCACCAGATAACTGTTGCATCAGCCTCTAGAAGACTTCTGACATCAATGAGAGCCCTATGGCATCTCAGCAGTCGCGGTATGCTCCCAAAGAGTGAAGTAAGAGGCCTGGAGTCCTCATTTGGTCAGTTGAAGCCACATCCAGTGTGTTGAACCGCTCACTGGACCCAGCAAGATAAGTGTTTCAAAGGGGGTGGCATCAATTGAGGCAGCAAAGTGCATATACACCCTCTCAGTGATCCATCCAGTGTGAGGCATAAACTGCAGTAGAAAGTGAGCCAATGACAACCCATGAGTTTTGTTTTGTGCAATTTGCAGGTGTGCATTTTGTGACATATTTTGGGGTTGACATATTCATGTCCGGTGTGAAAGATACTGAACATGATGATAGCACCATAGAGGTCAAGAAATAAGGATTTAACCCTAAAGGTGGACAAGTGTCAGATAAAGGTACAGAGCGCTCCATTCTGGGTCATAATATTTATGTGCATAATAGTAACAATAATTTTGCATTTATATAGCGCTACGAACCGTCAGGCATCTGGGCGCTGCTTATTATTACCCACGGTATGTGGTACTCATTTATCGACCTCGGAAGGATGAAAGACTGTCAAATGTCAAAGCGAACACTCTATTCGCTGTGCTATCTGACCAGCATAGAATGCCACCAGATGCCGCAGGGATTAATAGAAGTCAAGTTAAAAGTGGAGACACCCATTTGTAGAGATCTGAGTGGATCCTTTTAAAGGTTACTCACATTTAATAAGACCAACCTTGCCCAAATGTACGGACAGGAGGGATGCATGTGCATATTGCTGAAAAAATGGGCGAGATTTGTAGAGTTCAATGAGTGAAAGATTTCTTTCAGTCATTTGAAGAATGCTATCAATAGTACAACAAATCTGGATAAATTTTATACAACCTCCAGAACCATCTTAACATGCTTCTATGTCATTATCCCGCCCATTGAGGGCGGTTCCAAAAGAATAACTGCCTTGGAGATGCCTCCATTGGGCAGGATTCTGATGCCATTGGGGGTTTCACTCCCCCCTCCCGAGGCTCCATGGCATGTGCCTTCACCCCCTCCCACTCCTTGTCATGTCCAGTCCTCCATCAAGGGGTGTTCAGACCCCTAAAGCCCCAGTACGCTGTCTCACTGCTCTGTCCTCCCCCATCACCACATCCTGGCAATCCCGACCCCTCTCCCCACCTATCCCACCCGCAGAAAACAAGTCCCTGCGTCCTGACCCGACAACTTTCACCCATTCTCCACATGCCCTCTCGCCTGCCACATCACGCACTTACCTACTCCCTGCGACACACCACTTCATGATTCCGGGCGCGGTAGGCAGTCTTGCTAGGTGGAGTTTCCTGGGCCGTCTCGTTTAGATCTGATCTGAAACTTGCACACTCTTAACAGGTTATGCTCCTGAATATAACATTCACTGTGTGTTTGGTTCTCCCAGGCCAGCAAAAAACAAGCATACGTAAAAAGAAAAGAATGATTCAACATCGAGCGCGACTGGATATCTGCGTCACGTTTGTGGAGATGACTTTGGGATCACTCCATGCGTGCAGTGAACGCCAGTACATTCGAGGTGGACACTGAGCCTCCTCATTCCTCACCACACACATGGTGATGTGCTCACATCAACAGAAAGGGCCAGAATCTCAGGCACGAGGGCAACTCTGTGGACCTATTATCATTATCATTCTCAAAGATGAGCCATTGAGCTAAAATACAAAGTCCCCTCAGATGGCAGACACCCTATAAAATCTACTAAAAGAAATTTTACATTTTAGCATCGATGAAATTATAAAGGTTACCCAGACTGAGAACACATTGAAATTCAGTAGGAAAAGGCTGTGTGATAGTATGATATAAGGGGCAATAAAGGATTACTTTTAAAGGTGTCAGTACATATAAAAAGGAGAATTATACTGTCAATCTTATCTGATGCAAAAGCAAAGACTAGCAGTGTGAACATGTCTATCACTCCGTTGACGTGAATATTTGTGTCATTATATTTTTAATTCCGAACCAGACAATGTATGACAAAGGTACACTTTCTGGATAAAGGGCACCTCTTGCTTGATATTCTATGCGAACAGAGCCTGTAGCTCACGGTCAAACGAAATAACCCATCTAATCTCTCTGGGACATTGAGTGCAGGACAAAAGAACAGGTAAGACAGTCAGAAAATGTCAGTTAGGTGACCTGAATATCAAATCCTTTCTGTTCAAGTCAAATCTGAATAGGGTCATTTTACACAAATATGTACACTCAAAAATATTGTGAGGCAAAACATACGAGGATAACTTAATTTAAGGAAATAATCTGCACGTACACACAGACACACACACACACACACAATTAAGGTGAAAGCTATGAAACATTGACTCTTGCAATGATTGTATTGCTAATAACGTTTGACTCGCTGGACATAGGTGACTGAAACCTGGCAAACAAATTGCCTGGCATTCCCCCAACCACACACAAATTGGAAATTTGTGGCAAATTAATGGAACATTTTAAACGTTTTTAAGCACGGTTTTTGGACCAATCCCATTCATTTTGAAATAGACGAAGAAGAGCACTCTTTAGACACACATACATCATCAACTGCTGGACAGATGTGCGGCAAATCAGAAACAACTTAGGCCCAAAATGTGACAGACGTGCCTTTTGGTGGTTTGGTGTAAATCACCGCAGTAGGTTTTCTAATTTGTCAAAGAAAGGGTTGCACCTAGTCCCAAAAAAACGTTTATATGTCTCCCATAGTGCATTGCAGCACTGAGGTTTTTCAGAAATGAAAATACGCATTTATTTTTCTCAATTCAAGCCGTGCCCAAGAGAATTCAGCAGGGAAAGGGGAAGTTTGACGTGAGGGCAGATGTTTGGAAGGTGAAAGAAGACTAAGGGCCAGATTAATGGAAAAGTGCACATTCATCCCGCAAAGACCGCGTGCCGAGAAAAACACTGCCCGAGCCTGCACGCAGAATTTATTCTGCGTGCTCCACGTATTAATGGAATTGTTTTCACAAAGTAACCGTATATGTAAGTCGTGGCCGGAGCAACCCGAACACACCCCCACGCAAAACAAAAACAGCCAGACCAGCTACCTTTGCATGTTCCCACGGGCACAAATACACGCACCTTTCAAACAGTGCGTGGGGTCCCCCGCAAGCAGGCCTGCAGCTCGGACACCCTGTTCAGGGACCCCTGTAACTGTTACCGGCACCACAACAACATGCGTACGATTCATTGTAACTCCGATATAACTCATAAAATCTGAGTGTGAAATCGACTAAACCGTTCCTGCACCCCGCTACACTGCAAACGCATAACCTAAAGTCAGATCGGAACCACAGCTGCGTACATGCACCCCTAAATCCGATACCCGACCTTACCTCTGCTTGGTGAATCCTTTGCAAAAATGTCTGAACGCCTGCTTTTGGGTGACGGATAGTATAAGGGCTTTGCGTGGCCATTTCCTCACCAAGAGGTTGTGCGCTCGGATCCAGGAATACGTATTGTTCCACGCAATAGTGGGTGTGCAACGGATTGCCTGTGGGCCATCCCTCGTAACACCCACTTTTTGCCTTGTTCTTCGCCATTTTCTGTGTTCCTCCCCCTACCCTGCCCTCTGCGCAAGCCACGCCCACGCTCTGCATGGTATCTCAAAAGACACTCGCCTCTTGCAGTGACGTGCCGATCCTGCGCTTAGTCCCTGCAAAGTACGGAAAAGAAAGTGCTGCTCAGTCCATTCCATGAATCAACAAACAGCATTTTGCATGCAGTTTGGCACACAAGGTCCCAGTTTTCTGCAAAGATTATTCCATGAATCAGGCCCTAAATTGTGAGTTTGACAATTTGGGGAGTGCAAGACAGGCCTTTTAGTCAGATTTTTTTTTATCCTTCTACTGGAATCTTACGGGATTACCCCAGGTGAATAGCGAGATTTATGTGGGATTGAAGTGTGCCATTGGAAGAAACCGGGGAAATTATATTAGGAGAGAGTTTGGGGACCCTTTGACAGGAGGGGCGGTAGGGGCTGATGGCGAAAACAAAAAAGGATGAGCGTTGCACAGTAGGAGTTGCTGTGGGGTGGGTAAGACAATTTTAAGAAGTTTCTTTGTTTTACCATTTTAATGGAAAGTTGTTGCGTTTCTGTGGGAATCATTCTCGTGGTAAGAGAATTCTGCATAATGGTTTACTTTGGGAGAAATCTCGCAGGAATAAACAAGGGGGAACCAATAAAAGGGGAAACAGTGTTTTACTCTAAAAGGTTGAAAGTGGCAAGTGTCCAAAGCAGAAGGCTCTAGCCAGTGGACCATGATTTGTTACCCTAACCGGTGCAAAGTGGCTGGCGGATTGGCCGTGGCCTATGGGTCATGGTTATTTACTACTATAGGACATATGGGTCATGGCTAGTGGGTCATGTTCTATCACCCTAAGTTGGTCAAAGTGGCAGGGGGCACGAGTGCAGGCCATGGACTTTGGGACATGGTTAACTACTACTAGAGGGGGCAGGGCGCAGGATATGGCCACAGATCATGTTCAGTGGGTCATGGACTTTCACCCTAATTGGTGCAAAGAGGCAGACCGGGGCTATGACTGAAGGCCATGGCCAGTGGATCATGACCTTTCACGCTAACCAATGCAAAGTGGCCAACCTCTCCTGCAAAAAAATAAAATAAAAAAACAACAAAAAAGGTTCATTTAGGAACCACCTTTCACAGTTAAAAAATAGAACAAAAGAAAAATCTTATAGACTCCATCTACTAGACATTTCCCAATAAAGTACATACACTCAATAAGATTTTCCAACATTTCCATTAGCATTTTGTGTTATGCTAATGGGAATAATGTGGTGTTCATCTCCCGTTCCAGGAACTGGAATGGGGGATAATGGCCCACCAACCCAAGTTATCGGCCAAAGCGAAGCGAGGGCGGATAACGAAGACTCCGGACTGTTATCCCCCGTTCCAGCCACTGCAATGAGAGATGAAGGCCATTAAAACCCTGGGTTGCCAAAGCGCTAACCCGGGGTGCTAAAAAAAGGATTTTTCTTCCTACACCGGGATGCGCGCAGCGTCCCACTGTCAGATGGAAAATCCTTTACCAAGATGGCCACCATGGAAAGGGAAGGCGGGGCTCCGTAAAGAGACCCTCTTCCCTTTCCATGGCAGCCTGCAGGCGGCGAAGAGAGAACCCTATGACCATATTACCACAAGCACTTTCTTTTTTCCCTGTCAAACCTATCCCAATTTCAAAAAACGTTACCACATACACGGTCCCTGGTGGACATGACCACTTTATCCCCATTGGTTGTCCCTCGTGGTCATGGCCAGTAGCCAAATTGACCTGGTCATGACCTTATGCCATGACCCCGATAATCTGGCCAATGCCCATGGCCACAGGCTATGCCTCAGTCACCAAACGTATATCACTATTTTTTGTACCTACATTATGACACTTGTCAAAAAATAAAACACAGACACATTTGCAAAACCATGCTTTCAGGACCTTGCCAATGCTCCTTACACAAGTTTGCTGGAAATCTGCCCATGTTTTATTTTTTCAAAAGTGCCAAATTTTACATACATACAATAGTCATATAACTATAATAGCCCGACTTGACAAAATCCATTCAGATTTTGCACAAACATTCAAGGTTCAGTCTCTAATCTTTCTGAAAATGTTGTCCACAGTCATCAAACAGCAACAAAGTTATAAGCCATCTAAACATGTTGAGACCCCTCTTCAATTTAGCCCCCTCTTGACAAAATCCCACCAAACTTTGCAAAAACATGTATATCTAGATCTATAATCATTTTTCAGACTTGTGTGGAGATTTGTCAAACAGCACCACATTTATAAGCCTTTACAATATTTTGAGCCCCCTTCTCTAATTTTGCCTCCTCTTGACCAAATCACACCAAACTTTGCAAAAACATATTTGTCTAGATCTATAATCATTTTACAGAATTGTGTGCAGATTTGTCAAATGGCACCACATTTATAACCCTTCACAGTATTTTGGGAGCCCCCCTCTACTTTTGTTCCCTCTTGACAAAACAGCACCACACTTTTCAAAACCATTCAGAACTAGGTCTAGAATGTAATTCTGAAATTTCACGCAGTTTCATTGAGTGGCGCCAAAGTTATAAGCCATCCAAAAACTGCATTTCACCAACCCTGTAATGCACAAACCAGGATAGATGCCCCTGAACATCTAATATGGTTGCAGGCATCACAGGACTGCTGCGAACTGTTCGCGTACTTTGGAGAAGAAAAAAGCCAGTTTTTTGGCTTTTTAAGGCCATATCCCATTCTATCCCATTCTCATCACCCCTCACCTCCACAGACACTGGGCCTCATTATAAGTCAGCGGGTCTGGAAAGAACAGTGGTGGCAAATCCGCCCCCACCGTTCTTTCCGGACCGGCTGACCTCGAGTTCTGCAGGCAGGAGGTGTCACTCCTCCAGGTCTGACCTGGCGGGTTTAACACCACCCGCCTGTAGGCGGACGTGGAAACACTGGCACCATTACAGCATGGTGCCGGTGTTTCCACTTCCCCATTCCCATTAAGTCCTATGGGACTCCATGGGAATGGAGATTTACCGAATTCCGCCTCCGGAATTACCAGGTCACCAGGGTTGTAATGCCCCGGCGATTCCGGGAATCACAGAGGCGGAATGGTAATACGAGTCCGGAGGTAACCTGCCGGTTTCTCCAGCTCGGTTACTGCCGGACTCATAATGAGGCCCACTGTTTTATTAGTTTACAAGTGCAATGTTGTGTTTTTGAATATGTTTTTACTGCGATGTTCGCGGACACCAGCGGATGTCCGCGAATCCAACATGGCATGGCGGCGGTTGCAAAAATCTGATGCACCTCACGTTTTTTATTGACCAATCAGTGGGCGCGTCTGATGTCCATGGACCTCATGTCGCCTTCTAGACCAATCGGAAACCCATTGGCGGACAGAACAGGGAAGTGAGTTTGCAACCGAACCCAGATATCATTATTTATTTTTACTTACTTTTTGCTGGATGGATTTACACCAAATTTACAAAAGCATGCTTTCAGGATCATGCCGCACTCCTGCCGCAAATTTGGTGAAAATCCGTCTGGCGGTTTGGGCTGTAGGCGTGAGCAAACTTCCTTTTCTGTTGCGTCTATCGGAAAAACCACACGTTTTGGGACCCCCCCTATATCTTTGTCCCGACTTTGACGAATCCTCACCAAACTTTGCAGGATCAATCTACTTGTTATGCAAGGTTTTGTGAGGATTGGTCCAGGGTGGTACAGTTAAAAGCCTCCCAAAAAGTGCTCTTCCTATGGGTGAGCCACTTAACCATAACCACAGGGCCGCTACCACAGGCCCTGCAATGTTACTCTTACAGGCACCTACCTTCTGCTACTGATTTTGAATCATTACGATTTTGGCGGTACAGAAGAAAACTCTCTTACCACTGCATTACTGCCACAATACCTCACCACCGAATTACAGATTTGGCAGTGAGTTGGAAGAAAAACCTCCAGCAAAATGCTGTAGGTGCCACCTTAGTGCCAAAATGCTCCCATTTTGGCAGTATTACTGATGGTGTTAATACTGCCAGTGGTAATACCAGCAAAATACCCATGGAGTATGGACTCCATCAATGGGGACTAACACTGCCAAACCGCCACTTGTAATCCGGCAGTAATACCGCCATTCAAAATGGCGGTAACAGTGGTACCGTTTGATGTTATCTTGGCAGATGTACAGCCGACATACCACCACACATGTAATGAGGCCCTCCACACATTTCACGTCACTCATTTTCTCTCCACATCCAGAACACTGTTTCCACTCTCTAGATAAATAGTCCACTCTCACCACACCCAGTACACATTCTTAAAACACACTCAACTCTGCCACAAACAGCAAAAGGCATGGACCAAAAAGATACCACTTCCCACACAAATTCACACTCACGAATCCGGCAGCAGATACACTGCATTCCATGTACACAAGTTCCACTCCAAATAACGCACACACACGCACATACACACACCACACGCACACACATACACACACACACACTTCTCTAACTTAACTTGAGTTACACTCAATCCGTTTGATGAACTTTGCACTTACTTGAACAACATACTATAATCATGCTGCACTTAAATATAATTTTAATAAATCCACACCAAGTCCACTAACTGAACTCCAAAAAGACATGTCATCTCTGTTACTCTTCTCTCCCTCAACGTCACAATTCACACTGATAAACTATGCACAAGAAAAAAGGAGACGGTGCCTTGGAAACTGCTAATGTAATGCCACATGCAAAATGTATGGCCAAAAGGATGAAGACAGGGATCAGATCTAGCCATGACAAAGTTTCATAAACAATGGAGAGAGATGGCGAGAGGTAGGAGAGCCAGAAAAGGCTCATGGGAGAAAGCCAATCAAGAAAGAGAACACTTTTGGGAGGACATTCCACATTTCCTGCTATAATGGAGGACAATCTTATAATGGAGATGGATGGCAATGGTTTTAGAGCTCTCAAGCTCTCTTTTTGCTCAGCGCCATTGATCTGCCACTCTCCATGGAGCCTCCATGATTTGAGATTATTGACATTGCTCTGTAACGGATCACAGATGACCTGCCAGGTAGATCACAGACACTGGAAATGCCACCTTTGTGTCATTCTCCCAATGCCAAAGATCTGTGATGGACACCTGGTGTCCACCCTGCAATAGTTTTTTTAAAAACAATATGGTCACTCTGGGAACATTTTATAATTTCTTCTGCACCGGCGTTTACACTATGTTGTCGGTTGATGACCCCCTACCTATAGTTGTAGACCCCTGCTGGACCTTTTCCTGCCACATAGGAAACATGGTCAGTTATCTAATGTTAGGGTGAGTTCTAAAGTCCACCAGCCTTGGGAATATGCTGAGTTGCTATCTTGGTCCTGTCCTTTCTTTGTGTTATCTGTTTTTCATGGCGAGAAGTCATTTAGTGCCGTACACTGCCCTCGACCAATGCACTTAGTGTATCATCTAAAACACCAGTTAATGTGGTTGATAAGTATGACATGTTGGGTACCAGTCGTGGTCTGCAAGCAGCCGCCCTCCTCTCCAATGTGGAAGGATTCAGTCTTTAAACCACAGCAGCCCAATCAATCTGACAATAAAAATATAAAGCACATATCATCTATCATACGGCTAATTGAAAGACAAGCATTAGAGTTTTTAAAACATCTGGATTGTCTCCTGGTTGCAATGCTGATTTAATATGAGTGACAGAGCATATAGTTGCCAAGGTTACAATCACCACCATTTCTTTTGCATTTCAAATTAGAAAGATTTCCTTCAAGGCCCATTTTTACCACATCTAGGACAAATTATGATTATCGTTTGACTACAAAGTCAATCTGATGCCTAGAGATACCATAGGGTGAAGTGTATGGCATAGGTGCTATATTGGTTCCCACACCCATCAAGATGGTGAAAAAGCCACTCACCAAAATATGCCACTCACCAAAATATCCCAAGAAGACACCTAGTGCAGCAGTCACAAAACACCAGCATCGACTGTGACCTCTCCTTCAAAAAACACATTGCTTAAAAGACCTTGATGGGGGCAACTCGCAAGAGTCCCAGATGCCACCTTGGCCCTTATGAAAACCTCACAGCACACTGAAGCACACCTCTCATCACAGATCTAAGAAAATGCAACCACTTTTCTCCCATCCTCAAGGAGCCATTTTCAGAGGACAGTGCACCACCAGAAGGCATACCTTCACCAGACCAACAACAAAGAACTTTATCAGGAATCAGCCTTTTCCTGCTATGCAATCTGTCTCTGGAACAAGTTACCATTCATGCAGATAAGACTGGCCCCCTCCATCCTACACTGGAGGCACCTGAAGACCCTACTCTTCAAAGAACATTTCATGAATTGTTGATTCCTCCACACAACCATACGTCTCCCCTTTTGGAGCGTTCCAATGTCCTCTGCTTCCCTAATCCCAGATGCTCTGCTTCTTCCGCACTGTACTTGTAACCACATGTGTGAGTCCCTTATGCATAGAGGTTTGTTGTTTCCATGCTAGGTTTATGCTTTATCTATATACATATATAAAAGTCAAAGGTTGTGTGTGGGTTTATGGCGCAAAGCAGTGTTCCTTATACAATTCCACACTGTTTCACCAATCTGCACCACATGTTGCACAGTTACCTGTTAGGACCCTCTGGACATTATCGGCTACATGACATTTGGCCACCCCATCGCTTTCCCCAGATTTTAGCAAAAGGCCAATTTGTTGTGGGTGTGTGGCTTAGCTAAAATTCCACACTGTTTCAACAATCTGCACCAAATTTTGCATTAATACCTGTTAGGATGCTACAGACATTACTAGCTACATGACATTTGGACACCCCACCCAATTACCTTGCTTTCAGCAAAAGTTAACATTTGTTTGTGGGTCTGTGGGTATGTGGCCTGCCAATGAAGCCGTAGACCATGTTCACCGGGAAGGGAAACAAAAAATGTATGGGACGCGATTGGATCTGAGAGGCAAAGGCTAAGCCAGGTAGCATTCCAGAAGTTTCCAAATGTCTGCCGCATCAGGTGAAAGGACTTTTCCAGAGAATTTTTGCGAGATGGTGTCTGCCGACAAAGCTGTAAGCCATGTTCACCAGGAAGGGAAACAAAAAATATTGTTTCTAAACAAGCTTTGCAATGCTATAATATATGTTCACCGGGAAGGAAAACAAAAATGTTTGCTGCATCAGGTGAAGTAAATTTTCCAGAGGAATTTTGCAAGATGGTGCCTGCCGATGAAGCCGTAAACCATGTTCACAGGGAAGGGAAAGAATAAATGTTGTTTCTCAACTGGTCCCGACACGAGGAACAAAACTTGAGGACCCTTTGGGACCTCATAAACCATGTTTCAAGCCCCTTGGATGCATGATTTCTGAGATTTTTGTACCGCAATGGACCACAACGAACTGCACAATGCCAGGGTAAGTCAGAACAGCGACCTACAGGATCATTCATTTTCAACAATTAATGAGAGTGTTATGTCTGTCTACAGAACACGTTCAGAGAACGGGTACTTTTTCTAGTAATTTATCAATTCCATACATTCTCGTTAGTGCTAGAGGAACACCCCAGACATCACCCCCTTGCAATGGGTCCGAAAGTGCTAGTTTTAAGACCAACATGTCCTCACCCTGCTGTCAGAGAACCAGGCAGCTGATTCATATTTCATTGGTATGAATCTATTGCTGCCAACTGAAGGAAGTACCAGTCTCCCATGCCAGTGCCCCTGAAAATAGACACTGAGGGTCTAAATCTCGGCTCCCACTGGCTCATTGAGCATTGCTAGCAAGTCACACACACAGTAGCAGCCCTGCATGTAAATAGCCCTGCAATGCTAGATATTTAAGGAACAAAGGGATATCCAGAAACATAAAATACATGAGAAAACGAATAATCAAACCCTCAGGGTTTTCAGTCTACACATTAAGATGAGATCAATGACAATGTGCATGAATGTACTAATTCGTTCATTGACTCCTCGAAGTCTGTAGCTTTGCTTGCTTTTTATTCCAGATTTCGTTTCTCTATGCATTTATTATCTTGCAAAGAAGTGTGAAATACCTGTCAGTTCCAATTTCTGCAAAATCACCACAGCGGCGGGTGCAAGAAAGGACACAAGGCTAATTAGGAAACATAAAACAGAAAGAATAATAGGGAGGGAGATGACAGAGAGTAATGTCCTGCAGAAATAAGATTGCAAGGACTCATGCGCAAGATGCAGAAGAACTGATTTCCTCACAGAGTTCAAGCGGTTCTAGTACTGGGTAGTGAGGAGAAATCAGCACATCCGGTACGAGGCTGTTACATCGCCAATAGATTTTAGGATGAGTTTTTGGCAGAACATTTTTCAAGGAAATCAAATCATTGAAAAATATAGGGGGTAAGGGGACATAAGGGGTACAGGGAATAGGGAGTAAATATAGGGGATGTGGACTTGAGGGGAACCCCCAAATATAAACTTGGGAGGGGTAAAGAATCACGAAAAGGCGATTTTTGAGACAAGAAGCTGTCACATGAGAAAAGGATGAAGGAAGTTCCCAACTCAAGAGAATTATTTAAAATCTTACCTAAATTGGAGGATCCCTGCCCACTTTCCTCACTAATTAATAAAAAAAGAACAATGGGGTCAGCTCATCCAAGACTCCCTGCGTAGTAAAGTGGAAGGCATTAAGGTGGTCATCACAGTCAAATTATCCTCCTTGCCCAAAACGCAGCATAGCAGGAGCGCAAAAATGCGCATGGTGCATAATCCAACTTTTGTCTTTTCAGAAGTAACAGAAACAACGATCCGAGACACACTAAGCACACTCAAACCAACCAACTGTAAGGGCGATCCCTGCCCGGCAGCTATTGTTAAAGCTTGTGCCAGTTCACTTGCTCCTTTGATCACCAAGTTTGTTAACTGTTCCTTTAGAGAAAGCACAGTCCCTGCATCCATTAAACAAGCTTGGATCGCCCCTCTTTTGAAGAAGCCATCCCTGGACACATCAGTGTCTGGTAACTACTGCCCCATAATTAGCACGGCTTTCCCGCTTAAAATTATAGATACAATCGCTCACCAACACATCCAGGATTACTTCAGACAATACAACATATTTGGTCCCAAACAGTCTGGTTTCAAAAGCTACCAGAGCATTGAGTATACCTAAATAGATCTAAAAACGAACATCATGCAGACTATGGATGATGGAAAATCTTCTCTCTTGATGTTTCGGGACATTACTGTTACTATTGACTTGGTCAATCACACCACTCTAGTCTCTGGGCTCCAGGAAACTGCCTCTTTCTCCAAAGAAGCTGCTGGCTGGGTCTTGTCATTCCTCTCTGATCAGACGGCCACAGTGTATAGTGAGAAGGCAACTGCAGAGGGCTTTATACTCCCCTGTGGGGTGCCAAGGGCTCTTGTATGCCACCAACATTGTTTAGCATTTTCACCCTGCCCCCTGTTCGA
Organism: Ambystoma mexicanum; assembly: GCF_040938575.1. Taxonomy (NCBI): domain Eukaryota; kingdom Metazoa; phylum Chordata; class Amphibia; order Caudata; family Ambystomatidae; genus Ambystoma; species Ambystoma mexicanum. The sequence goes on along the minus strand of NC_090927.1, from coordinate 684,042,836 downwards.
GATGCTGGATTCAGAAGGAATAACATACGCAAATTGTGCGGAGAAAACCGGCAACGCGCAGCAGACTCCTTAACCAATAATACCACCTATGATCTCATTTATAGATGGATGGATGATGTTCAATGGGCTTGCACTGAACAATGCAAAAACTGGGAGTATCGTTTTAGGCACTAGCCAAAGGCTGCGTAGACTAGACTCTGAGTTCCAGTCCTTTAAGGTGGCAGACTGTACTTTAAAATCCTTTTCAAAAGTCAAGACCCTGGGTGTCATCTTGGATCCGGAACTGAGCATGAAAGCCCATGTTGGCCACCTAGTCTCTTGCTCGACATATTACCTGTGGCTTCTACCATTGATTCGTCCCTTCCTTAGCGAGAAAAGTTGTGCCACAGTGGCTCGTGCCATTATTGGTTCTCTCTTGGATTACTCTTCTAGCCTTCTGCAAGGGGTTGGGCAGGGCAAACTGAACCGTCTTCAGGTGGTCCAGAATAACGCTGTTCACGTTGTCTGTCACATGCATAAAACAGACCACATCTCGGTGGCCAGAAAAGCACTTCACTGGTTACCTATAAGGAAAAGAATTTCATTTAGCACTTTATTCCTTACGCATGCCTGTCTTTATGCTAAGCATCCAATCTATCTCTCCTCGCTGCTGAACTGGCTCCCAGCTAGACAAGTTTTGAGATCCAATGACGCCAGTCTGTTGCTAACCCCTAAAGCCAAACTCTACCTGGTTCTAAAAGGGTTTTTTCCGCTGGCAGCTCCTCACCTTTGGAATGCCTTACCATAGGACCTAAGGTCTTGTGCCTCTTTAGGGATGTTTAAATGTCAACTAAAAACATTTCTGTTTGAATGAATCTTGCCTACTCCCAAATTCAGACTGATCCTCTGCTTGATCTCCTGTGTCTGATTCTTGCTTTTTGTTATATGTGTGTGTCTGTCCGTACTGCTATGCCCATGGAGCCTTGTCCCAGCATGTTATAAATAAAATAAATACATGTCAATGAGTTTGGGTACTAGAGAGTGAAAGCAGTTTATTTGTCTAGAATGGACTAAGAGTACAGTTGTGATGTGTTGTCGAGTGAGAGAACAGCCCCTGTGTGGTGGAGATTGAGAGCAGCACCTTTACATTTAACAAGCAAGACCATAGAGAGTGTGCGATGTAGCGGAACCGAAGAACCTCCAACTGCTGTGAAATGGGAGCACATCCTCTGTGTACTGGCAACTCAGAGCTCTGGGTCTCTCCAGACAGAGCACAGCTTTTTTCGTGTTGCAAAGTAAGATGTGCTGCAGAGTGAGACTCGAGAACAGCCTGTGCATATTGTAGAGAAAGAGTACAGACTCCAATTGTTGTAGAGTGAGAGCACAGCCTCAGCGTTTCGTATAAGGTGAGTGCTGTGTTGTAATAGACACTGGAACCCTCAGGTACGGCAGCCAGTACACAGGAGCTACTTCCTGTCCTTGTGGATGGATGTAGGGAAGGCATGGTATCACAAGTATTGACAATGACACAATGGATATAGTTTGTAAAACCTTTATTCATAATGTTGGGGTTGGAGAAACTCCTATTCTGCCCTATAACCAAGATGGGAGTAGTCTCGACCATCAAACGATAGACAAAACAGTCCTAGTGGAATCTGTCAAATCAAAATGGCTTATACTAACAAAAACCTAATGCCTGCCCTGTCTCTTGTACAAAAAGTGAAAAAAAGAGAAAATGTATGCAAAAGGAAAAGTCGGTGTTCAAATGATAATGTGGCTGAACCAGCTCTCCTCCCCACGTTAGGCCTCACGAGGTAAGGCAATCCTTATAGGCAGGATGACACTCTCTGGCTCAGCTTCCAACAAAGTACACAGTTCTTAACCATGGATCAAACCCCGTCTGGCCTTCCACGTTTAAAATTCCTTTCTCTGGCTTTCAAAATAATGTTTCAAACAAAATGTTCACAAAGGTCCCCCTCTGCCGGGCTCAGACCTTTCACCACACAGTTCTCGTAGGTCCCACTCTGCCACGTTCAGACCTCTCATGATACAGTTCACACAAAGTTGCAAGGGGGCTCCCTTCCCAAGCTTAATATATATCGGGTCTCCCTCAATTGGTCTCAGACCACTTTCGGATGTCAAAGTCTTTCGAATGTGCGTGGCTTTCTTTATAGACCACTGCAGGACCGCTTTGAGTCAACATTCACTATTTACTTTCACTCTTGCTGTTTGTTCGCCCTTTAGCTTCAAACAATGCACCTTTCATGGAGACTTTTGAATGGGCTACTTCCTTTCACCGGACCACTCTGTTATTTAGTATCGCTTATCTTGCAGCAGTATTTGACTTTGAAGTTCATTCATGGGTCTGCCTTTCTTCGTGTTTCATCCACAGATGTGCAGCCTTCACTTGTGATATGACGTTGCTACTTCATTCACTTTACCACACACCGGTCTCTCAGGTCACTGCCAACTCACCGGCTGTGTGAGCTTCTTTCTTGTTTGCCGCTTTCCGATTTTGGAATCAAGGTTAGTATCACAGGCTTGACCTCGCCTCCCCAACTCTGCTGCTCACCCCGGAGGGTCACTGGCATCCTTGAAACACAATGCAATATTCACTTGTGGGATCTGGCCTTCTTCACGTGTCTTTCGCGACCTGCGGGAGGCAACAACCTTTAATTATTATTAATAGGGAAGCCTAGGGGTTTTCAGCCCGCTACACTCGTCCCTTCGTCTGTTTCTCTGCTCCAGTAGGTGTGCCTCCATCCCAGAGGTTCTGCTCGTTCTCGTGATACACCTTGCTCAGAGTGTGTCTTTAGGTGCTGCCTTTTATTCATGTGGGGAGAGCTAATTGGTATCAGGTGTATGCACTTAGGGTAAATACCCTGACTTTCCTGACCTGATTAACGAGGCATGTCCAGTACAATGTGAGAGAGTTAGTCTGGTTACTCTCAGTCATCCTCTTCCTCGGCCCAGTGTGTAAAAAGGGAGGTGAGGGGTTGGGACTTTGGAAAATCCTAAAAAATAGGATGGGGTAAATGAACAAAAAAGGGGGTAATACTGTGTCTCACCATCGGATATCTCACCCGCACTCCCCGAAGACCGCTCACACAGGTGATAATTCCATACTGGTCCACCCAAAGTAACTGGATCCAAAAGCAATGACCATGTCATGGCCACCTGGATGACAAGTGCCGAGGACTAGCAGGTGAGCTATTCTTTGGTTTCTTACAATGGACCAGAAGTAAACGAGATGTTAGGGTGCTTTAGAGTTGGTCAATGTAGGGTCTGCATCATGGGACATCGTTTTCCCCTGAAATAGAGGAACAGTTGTGCTAGTTAGGATGCAGTTCTAGTAAATGAGTTCTTGTATGTGCATAGCTCCTCTGTTGTTCCTCTGTCCTATCTCAAAGTTATATTCTCTTGTGGTGGGGCACTTTAAAAGATCATAGATTTTGTGATCTCCAAACATTAAATATCCTATTTTAATTCCAAGACTATAGAATAAATATTCCAACATCGCCCCCTGTATTTTACATACATGCCCAAAGTAGAACCAACCATACACTACATTTTAGACTAGAAGTATCCAGAGAACAAGAAAGTTATATGTGAAGCCAATGTACTTTTTTCTAGGATGCCATTAGGTGTTGGTGGTGTTAGAGGAACTGAACTGAAATGCACATCGTAAAACATTTCTCTAACGACAGCACTTGTGGTGCTAGAGAAAACCAAGGAAGTGACAGACTTCATCCTTGCACCAACCCCTGACCTTTGTCAGTAATTTGAATGTGCTCAGCGACTTGCAGCGTCTGTTTCCTAACATGGAGCACCATTTAAGAGTGCTGTAAAGAAAGACCCTGCTAGGCATTGGTTTCCTCATGGATAATGATTGGCAGAATGCCATGGCGTCCCCAAACGGCTGCAAGTCTTGGGAGCGATCAGCTGACCACCAACATTGTTGCTTTCACTTACACCAGTGGTATTGAAACTGTGGGGCACACCCCCACAGGGGAATGCGTGTGCGTCCCTGGGGGGCTGTGAGAGCTCAGCATAAATTGTGTTCGCTTGGAAGAAATGGGAAGGGGCGGCTCACATGGTCGGGCTGAAGCATGAATCTGCCTCAGGCACCAATGAAAAAGCGGCCCGCAGTTGTAAATGGATATTCATTCCTTTAGCCACAAACTGTTTCAATAGAACCCAAGGGGGTGCTTTGTGCTAAAATGTAAGTAAATTGTGATATTTAAAAAATATTTATTCAGCAACAATGGTCAAAATTACTAACTGCATAGTGAAGTAACTCATCAAACTGGTCCACATTGGCCAAAAAGGTGGCCCATTTTGACTGGCTCACACTAGCATTTTTGGTACAGGCATTGCCCTTTTGCCCTATCGGCCTGTCCGAGGCTGGCGGCTCATCCATAATGGCGAGGGAGCACCCACCCAGGGGCCCCCTCACCCATTATGGAGGAGCTAAGGAGCTAGCCCAGTGAAACAGTGAGCACTCCCTCCGCTGCTTTTTCCAGCTGAGGGAGTGCTCATGGGCTGGCTGAACTGTCAAAGGGAAACACTATTTCCCTTTGACAGTTCAGTTCAGTTCCCCAGCCGCACATGCTCACTGAGCCATGCAAGGCTGGGGCGTTTTGCTTCGTCAGCATTGCATAGCTCATTGGAAATGCTGGCTGGCTCACTGCATGTCTGTATGAGCGAGGGGGAGCTCCTGTGCCTCCTCGCACATACGGACAGAGCAGCCTTGAGCAGGGCGTTTCAGCACCCACATGCAGACCAATGCAGAAGGTACATTTATTTTCATTTTATTTTTATTTAAACAAGTGTATGGATGCATGTATGCTTGTGTTATGAGTGAGTGTATGGTGCTGGATGCTCATGTGAATGATAGAGTGATTGCTGTATGAATGTGTGTGTGTGTGTGTGTGTGTGTCTGTGTGTGTGTGTGTGTGTGTGTGTTAATTTGTTTTTTTGGTGGATAGAGGGAGGAAGGAGGGTTGTACAACAAAGGAAGTTTAAAAATACCTAAATGCCTTTGTTGCACAATACCCCTAGTCACCTGCCAAAATTAGCTCTCCTCTGAGGCGCTGTGGGGCCCAGGGCACAGGGATGGTATTTCTTTACTGGATTTCTATCATAGATGTCCAGTCAAAAAAACCATGCTTTCCCCCTTGGCACTCCAGCCCCTTGCATACACACATAATCCTGTTCATTGTGTTAGGCCCAGTGGGGCCCAGGGGACAGGGATGGTATCTTTTTACTGGACATCTATCATAGATGACCAGTAAAAAAATGTCATGCCTGCCCCCTGGTCCCCCCAGCACCAATTGCAAACTGTTTGGCTATTTACCCATTTTTTTTAAAGTACGCTCTACAATGCAACATTTTAGCCCATTATTTTTTTTTTTAAATTCACGGGGTACTACCTCCTGTACCCCCGTTGATTGGTTCGGGCTCACTCAATGCGCTCGATCGCTATGGCATTTTTGGGGGAAATAGTTATGCCCCTCCACTTAAAAAATTCACTAGCCGCCACTGGCCCTCGGACTGTGTTGGGAACGGGATGGGGGGAGCCCAGGGACTGTGATGGGAGCAGGATGAGGGAGCCCAGCGACTGATGGGAGCAGGTGACGGCACGCAATGCATACTGTCCATTTGGCATTACCGGTGTTACCGGTATTACCGGTGCCGGTAATTCCGGCAATCCCCTCCATGGAGTCCAATGGGACTCTATGGAATAGGGAATTACCACTGTTGCTGGCACATAGAATATCCTGGTAATACCAGGATATCAGGTGCTGGTAACGGTAGGGGCAGTTTGCCAGGATCCTGCCAGAATTACCGACGGAATACCAACAAACTTGTAATAAGGAGTTGTATGTCTCAACCATCCTTTGTGATGTGTGAAGAGGTTGCATCTCCTTCTCTGTAACATGTATCCCAACCAGCAAAAATGGCTACAAACTTGCTTTGGATCTACACTGCTGCCCTAAAAATGACGTGCATAACCAAAACTGAAATCGCTGGCCTTCCCTGAATTATGCTCTGTGATATGATATGATATGATAGTTTATTTATATAGCGCCTATACACAATGTGTTTCAAAGCGCTTCAAGGAGGGAAGGGAACAAAGGAAAATACAGTTACATTCAGCAAAAGTCCTTGAAACAGTACAGAATGTAAAAATAACTATCATAATAGGCCTGTCGACATTTCTGATAGTGCAAGTGCATAGAACAAGTAAGGCAAGAGGTAATGGATAGGAGGAGAACAAAGCAAGCAGTAACATTACTATGTCTGACGACAATTTACGCAGTGCAGGTGGTAACAAGAGGAGGGGTGGGAGGGGGGGGCAAGGGTACGGAGGGGAAAGGAGAACAAGGCACGATACTGAACAAAAGTGTCGGTGACAAATTTGAAAGTAGGGGAGGGGGGAGGAAAAGAACAAGGGGGGGAGGGGGGACGGACAAGCTGCTATCGAGAGTCAAGGAACAAAAGATAGGAGTAAGTGCTAGGAGGGGGAAGTCTGAGAGGATGGATGTGAGGAGGAGGGAAGGAGGCAGGAAGGGGGGTGGAACTCAAAGCAAGAGACTCAGAGGGGCAGGGGGGCAACACAGGCACTCACGGAGGGGCAGGGGGGCAACACAGGCACTCACGGAGGGGCAGGGGGGCAACACAGGCACTCACGGAGGGGCAGGGGGGCACACAGGCACTCACGGAGGGGCAGGGGGGCACACAGGCACTCACGGAGGGGCAGGGGGGCACACAGGCACTCACGGAGGGGCAGGGGGGCACACAGGCACTCACGGAGGGGCAGGGGGGCACACAGGCACTCACGGAGGGGCAGGGGGGCAACACAGGCACTCACGGAGGGGCAGGGGGGCACACAGGCACTCACGGAGGGGCAGGGGGGCACACAGGCACTCACGGAGGGGCAGGGGGGCAACACAGGCACTGACGGAGGGGCAGGGGGGCACACAGGCACTCACGGAGGGGCAGGGGGGCACACAGGCACTCACGGAGGGGCAGGGGGGCAACACAGGCACTCACGGAGGGGCAGGGGGGCACACAGGCACTCACGGAGGGGCCTGCGATCCGGCGTACCGCGGTGGACAGGGCCTTAGGAGTGGGCCTTGTGAGGAGGGCCGGCCAAGCCTGCCGGCCTCCCCATTGGCCCAGATGATCAGGGCAGCAACCAATCCCACATCCCCAGCAGCACCATGCCTAGCACTCCGGTGCAGGCACTGAAGACAGCCATCTTGGAATGGCAGAATCCAACAAAGGAACAAGTATGGCAATCGACTACACATGAAAGACGGAGCATTATGTAGGCCCCCAATGCATTTAAATACATACTGGTGCAAAGAGCCAATGCAGGCTGAGTCCAAAACACAATTTAGGTCCAGTTTCAGGCATCGCCGCTCGCCGCTTGTTTAAGCCCAAAAGTGTGGGGCTTACCTTAGATTAGTGTCCGCACTGCGAGTGCAAGTGAAAGTCATGGCAGGAGAAGGTGAGAAGAGCTGCAACCGCTCCGGCGGCCCAGCAGTGAAGGGAAAGCAGAGGGAGAGTGCAGGATGGAGGGGGCCAGGAGTGGGCCTTGTGAGGAGGGCCGGCCAAGCCTGCCGGCCTCCCCATTGGCCCAGATGATCAGGGCAGCAACCAATCCCACATCCCCAGCAGCACCATGCCTAGCACTCCGGTGCAGGCACTGAAGACAGCCATCTTGGAATGGCAGAATCCAACAAAGGAACAAGTATGGCAATCGACTACACATGAAAAACGGAGCATTATGTAGGCCCCCAATGCATTTAAATACATACTGGTGCAAAGAGCCAATGCAGGCTGAGTCCAAAACACAATTTAGGTCCAGTTTCAGGCGTCGCCGCTCGCCGCTTGTTTAAGCCCAAAAGTGTGGGGCTTACCTTAGATTAGTGTCCGCACTGCGAGTGCAAGTGAAAGTCATGGCAGGAGAAGGTGTGTTTTTTTAAACTTTATGGTCATGTATACACATGCCTTGTAAAATGCAATATGTATCTCTCCCCCATGATCTCATGTTTCCATGACGTTTCACTGCTTGGTGAACTATTTTCACTGCCAACAAAATATTGGCAACTTTTTCACAGGCTCTGTCTTCCTTGTGGTCCTCTAACCTTGGCCCCTGTCCTGCACCATCCATCTGTGAAAAATGTACACGTCAAGCCTGATTATCAATTAACAAGTTCTTACTGTGTAGCGTTTAGTATCTCACAGTGCTCAGCGCTGCCACCTCTCCGCTGCCAAGTGACAGTAATGGGAGGAAATGCCGTTGCCAGTCCTTTAGACTACTGCAACTCTCTGTTTCGGAGACTTTTCAAATCGGCAATAAATGACAGCTTAAGAGCCTTTCACTTTCACATCCTGTAGCACCTGCTGTTAATTCTCTGCATTCGCTGACGGGTGATGAGAGAGTTGCAGTTTATCTCTGCGTGATATTTACAATTCTCCAGTCACATCATCCAGTGCCCCTGGCAGCCATACTTGAAAGGCGTTCCGCGGCCCGTTTGCTGCGTTCCAATCTTGCGAACTATCTGTCACGCCGCTCAACGTAAAGTTATTGCGCAGGTTCTATCCCTTTGGAACTCTTTACCAATGTCCTTAAGAACGTAATCTGATCTTCTAAAGATCAGAAAGGCTTTGAAAATCTGTTTTCTGACTCATATCTGCTATGTTCTGGTTTCTACGTTGGGGTATTCTGCGGTGGAATTTTGGCAAAGTCTCTGCTAGCGCCTTGATACTAGCAGTGGTCTTTGTGTGCTTTAGATAGTCCAATAAAATAAATAAATGTATGTAACAGTGAACCTCATTTTTATACCGTTGTTATGTACAGCACTCCTTTGCCTTTGAGGTTAGATTTGCACAGTCGGAACACCCAAAACGAAATAAAATTAAAATTCTTTGGCCCCATTACAAGTTTGCGGGTCCAGTATGAAGTTCTGTTAACAATGGTTATTGGCTCCTTTTCCAGACAGGCAAACTACTACAAGTCTAGAGGTAGGGGCTGTGAACTACGGGCAGGCCTGACCTGCCGGCAGTTCAAGCCCCTACCGGAAGTTTTTTCACTAAAGCACCAGCACCGTTACTAACAGTGCTCCAGGGTTCCCATTCCCTAGGAATGAGAATTTACCATTCCTCCTCTGCCCGTAGTATCCCGGTGTTGTCGGGATATATGGAGGCGGAAACGATAAGGCGAGGCTGCCGGTAACCAACTGGTAGCACCAGCATTCATACCGAATCCGCCTGCATTTAGCAGGCTCTAAACACAGGCAGACTCCATAGGAATCGATTGGCTTTGCTCCAGCCTGAAAATATCATGCTGGTGTAAAATGTATTATCATGCGTTTTCTGAAGGTGGAGGATGGAGGCCTGGCAGACTCTGTGATTCTGTTCCAGACCTGCACTACCCTTCCAAATTTCACGAAAATGACTAGAGTGCAAAAAGTGGCTCTAGGGCAGGTGTAACACTTTTACGATTGCTTTCTGCACTCCGGGGACCTGGGAAATGAGGGCCCATCGCTTGGTGTGTCGTTAATCAGTGTGGTCTTTGTTTCTCGTTGTTTGAGTCATGCATCTGTGTTACCGTCTACAAATTAAATGCACTGAAGCCTGCCAAGGACTGTTTGGAAGCTCAGCTCCCCAGCCCCTCCAGCCACGAGGTTCTCCATCTCAAGCAGAGGGACCCCTCGATGGCGACTGGATGAGAGAAGAGCTCCAAAAAGTGACAAGAAACACAGTCAATAACTGCGTTGATGCCATCACAAGTACGACTTTGTGTTGTCACAGCAAAGAGAACGCCTAAGCCTTCATTGAGAGCTACTGAGCCAAACTGGAAGCACCGGGTCACCTTCAAACCTAATTCATGACTTATTCGGGCCCAAAACAGAGCTTTTCTACACGAACCTAAATGCATATGTCTTTTTTTAAAGAGTCTCTTGTTGAGATGATTCAAAATGAGTCTTAAAAGAAATCAATGAAAAATCGAACCATCAAACCCCATAAGCCCAGTGTGAATTAGTGGCACTGTTTTGGATTTTAACCAAATTCAATCTGTAGGAAATTGAATTAACGGAGCAATTTCAGCCCTATCCATAATGCCACCGTGATAATACAGATATTGTTTTTAAAGGTGTTACATTGCCATAGACTTTAATGGACTCAGAGAACAAACCGTTGTCATTGGATCATATTGGATCATATAATCTCTGAAGGCACATATCTTCCTTTTTAGGCAGCTTGCCCCATTTTTTTACTCAAGGTGTATTGGCTTCTGGTTAATCCAGTCTTACTATGTCTATACATGCTTTTGCTTGGAACAAACATTCCTTATCTCTTGACTGCTGCTTACTGAGCTGGCCAGTTCCTACCCTCTCCCTGCATCCCAGTGCTGTGCAGTGCTACTGTGCTTCACAGCTAGGCTCGCATGATATAAAACCGAGCAAATCCATGAGCTCTTGGACCAGCTATGCCATGTAAAGCGAGAGAGGGCGTAGAGTATCTTGCAGAGCCCTTTGCTCACCTTTGTTTGTGAAGAGTTGGATTTGCGTGTTGTGAACATTCGTGGAGCAAGTGCTTAGACTATTTCTTGCACTTCTATACTTGCAGTGACATCCCTGAAGTTGATTTTGTAATTCTTCTCCCTGTAATAAAATTGTGTTTCTGCATTCCACAATGGATTCTTCTACGTTTGTTCCCAATTTGTATATGTCTGCTTCATTTCAGCTATGTTTTAGGAGGTGTGTTCTGTTTCTTTATTATTTATCTACGCTCGCTTCCAAATTGCTGGTGAGCTAACCACCCATACGGGCCTCTGTTGGCATGGAGTAACTGGGAGCAAAGTCATTAGGGGACCAGTTCAGGGTAGCGATGACCGAATGGGCACCGTCTTATGGAGGAATCTGTCAACACACAGTAGAAGGTGTGTTCTTCAAAACGGTGGAAAGCAGTGGTCGGCTGGCCCACAGGGAACTCTGGAAATTTCCCAGAAGTCCTTGATCCTGTAGGCCTCTTTTGTGTGGGTACCCCAGCTTTTCTGCTCCTCTTACCTTCTCTCCCATGCAACCTGCCCCCTTTCCTTCCAAGTTAAAAGGTAGGGTGAAAGTGTGTCTGTGCACCAGTCTATGTAATCAGGTACTTATAGGTCAATATAACAATTACATGGGTGTCACGGCTGCAGCAACCCAACTATGACTGAATTCACCCAGTCAAAGGAGAAACAGAGTGTCTGTGTGACAAGACAAGTGGAGCACTACCATCACATCTGAAGAGCAGCCATCACACCTAACAAGGACATATATATTGGGATCCTTTGCCAAATATAAAAGAGGGCCATTCCTTTGACATGAATCTGTTCTGAGGATAACTGGAGACGTAAGTAACTATGCATTAAGGCGGACCCGCTCTGAATAGAAGAAGGATTTATCCTTTTACACTGTCGCACAGGAAAAGTTCTAGGATTATTTATAACATGGCCAGTGGCCCACTGTAAATACAACTTATAATTGTACACAAGCAATGTCAATACTAACAAATGTGTCACCAATGTGACAATGTGCTACTAACTAAAGGAAAGGTTTATAGGTTGGCAAACATTTTGAGTAACCAAGGTTGCTAACATCCAAAAGTTGTGATGTAACAATGTCAGGATATATAGACAACTAATGGAATGTGAATCACAATGCTACTAACACATTCCTGTAATTTGGAACAGGGAATTGGTTTTAATTGTTGGACATTTATTGCTGTGCCTTGAGAAAGCCCAAGCTAGGGTGAAACATTAGCACACGCCATTAACATTGGTTAATGTTGGTTTAGGAAGGTTATGTGAAGCCTAGAAGGACCTAGGATTGTACCGAAGGACAGAAGGTTGCTAAATAAAATCCTTTCAGTGTATATAACGCTTGAACGGACTCTAATGTACACTGGCTCGGTACTATACATAACTAACTTACACTCCCTTCCCTTCCAACACTCCGCCACATACCCTCCCACCTTTTCTTGTTGGGAGAACCCCTCCAAACCCAGCACATGGTATAATAGGGGACTACTTTGAAACATTTCCAGTGCCACCTTTGGTTCCCAGTCCACCCCAGGTGGAAAGAGAAAAGTCTTTAGTGGAACGAGTTTGAAATGAGGGCTAGACAAGAAGCAGACAACTGCTCCTTACATGGCTAAGTGGATTCTGGTTTACCTTTGTTCCTGAGTCACTTTCCCTGTTATCAGGAAAGAACAGGCACTGGGGAGTTCTCCAATGCTCAGCTTATTAAGCCACATAATAACCTGCACATAATCCCATTAGGAGCGGATGTTAATTGTGTGTCACAGCTTCATCTGCAATTGCTGCTCACTCAGTGTGGCAGAACATGCAATGTAGATCTGTACAGCCAAAGATGCATGCCCTCTGCAGATTCTCACCAAAAAGTAAAACTATACTGATTATCCGCCAAATGTATCTCTTACTTATAGTTCAACAAAATGATACTAGATCAGTCATATTCAGCCAGACTCTGGGAAGTTATCTTGGAGGTTATAGCAGTGCCTGTTGCTCATTTAACCAATGCATCGGCTACATGGGTCTGTGTTTGACAGCATTGTCTCAGGTTCGAGTCCGGCAGGTCATTTCAATTCATAAGGTTGAAGTACCTAACACCAGCCCTGATAGTAAACGCTTAGTACTATAAGTGATTAACTAAATCAATAAAGTACCTTAATTCACCTGAGAGAGACAGGAAGCCAAGTGACTGTTGCTTTTTGAATTCAACATTTGGTTATAAACTCAGCTACTTGCTTTGGAAACGCCTAAAAGAAACATTTTCTGAAAATAGTGCAATTTCCTGATGACTTTGCAGTTTTATTCAAATGTTGTTCTCTCTTCCATTTCTGTGCACTTTTCATAGGTTATTCTATGCTCTATGTGTCTATTAGTACACATTTCTGTCCTGAGTCTTGCTTCTGTTCAGCGCTTTTGATAAAGGCACTATATAAAGAATTGTAAATACATATATACTTATGTATGCCTTATGACACCTAGTTTATGCACCAAAAACAAAGCAAGCTGTCTTCTAAAATGTTTTTTTTAAAACTCAAATTGTTATTTCATTTTTATCAAAGCCACACTACAATTAGACATTTACAAAAAGAAAAAAACAAAAGAATAGGGGTCAAGACATACAAGATTACCAACAATACCAAATGCCTGCGTACGTACCTCTCTTCTTATTCCAACTGAAATGCAAATACGCCACTAACCAGCCATTAACACCCCCCAACCCCCTGCCACTTCATCACAGGTGGTATAGTCCTACCAACATCTCTATTCACCCTTCCCCAAACATTTAACAAAACAATGACAAAACAAGACACATTCGGAATCTGACACACTCCACTGAAATTGCTTTCATTTTTGGAGGATCTTGTTGGTATCTCATTGAGAATTAAAAAGTAATGCCGTTCTCCGGGCGTGTCCCCTATTCTCCTCTGGATTCCCCCTGTCTCGTCAGCTCGTTCCACAGTTCTATCCCCCTGAGCCTCAGCGTTTGGATTTCGTTCATCTCCCATTCCATATTTCCCGTAAATAGCCCCACACTGCTCCCTAAATATAGTTGTGTCATCATGGGCCATGTACATACGTTTCTCCATTAGGTAGACTTTCCATACCTTTCCAACCAGTCCTTTTTTGTCGGCTACCACTGTTTCTTTCCATTTGTGTGATAACGCTATCCCCCCTGCCCTCAAGAAGGCCTCCCACGTCCTTGGGAATCAAACCCTTTCAGAGGGATCCCGAGGAGCACAGTGAGGGGTTCAGGCTGCAGAGAATAACTAGTAATATCTTTCATCCAGCTTAACAACGACTTGCAGAGAAAACGGATATGGGGACATTCTCACCACAGGTGTATTGCAGTTCCCAATTCACCACACCCCCTAGTGCACAGCGGCAATACTCTCTGAAACTTCTTTCAGACTTTCACTGAGTCCCTATACCACCCATGCAGAACCTTAAAATGATGCGCAATGGCATGCGTGCAGCGGTTCCCCTGAAGTGTCACCATTAAGATTTTCCATATACCCCAGAGATTTAAATGTCTTACTCCCTTTGTCAGTAGACATCACCAAGAGCATGTACATTTTAGCGATTATTCCTTTCCTAGAGTGCATCGCCTCAAGAACCTTCTTGATTGAGGAGAGTTCCTGTACTAACTCCTTCCTCCACTTAGGGTCCAAGAGCACTCGCTTAAGTCTAAAATAATCATAGATACCAATACTGGTGTTCCTCAGCATCTCTCGCACCTCCTCAAATTCTGTAACCTTACCATTCAGGAACAAGTGTGCTGCTCTTTCAAGACCGATGTCGGACCATTTTTGTGCCCCTCTAAGCCCAGAGCTACCTAACATTATTGGGGGGGCCCACAGAGAACAAAATGTCGAGGGCCAGGAGGACAATTCCCTGTTTGCTCCATTGTTTCTCCACAACTTCCATAGGACCCCATAACGTAGGATGCTCCCACCGCCTTGGATAGGTGCCTAGTCTGTTTTATACGCTAAAAGGGGCTTAAATTCCGCTGTGCATGTCCTTAGCTCCTTAAGCATGCAAGAGTACATAATTCTGTCAACTCCCCCAATGGGTCTCAGTTCCTCCTTCGTACGTTGGCACCAAAAATCCCCTGCGCCAGCATTTAGAGGGTCAAAATGGATCTCCCAACAGCCCACCAATCACTACGCCTCCCTGCCTCTCAAGGGTCAGAAGTGTAGGTGTGCCGCCGGTGGGGCTTAACACATGGAACTGAGTTAGAGGGGAACTGTACGAACCTTAGGTTGAAGGATCAGTGATGACATCTGGCTGCCAACACGTCACACAGTCTTACAAAACTCCATGGGCCCTTTATCCCCAAGGACGGTCACTGCAGGCTCCCTCGCTTCCTTGCTCAACTCCAACTCCAGTTGGGGATGGGCAGCAACCAAGTTTCCCCTATGAACAAGGGTCTACTGCCAGTCCAATCCTCAAGTCCTAACCCCAACGGGCTCCCTGCCTTCTCACCTTCCGCTCACTACGAAGGAGGCAGTCTCATGCCTTGCAGCGTCGCAGGATCTCCCCACAGCCCAAGTTCGCCTCAATATTGTATCAAGTCGCTGTGGGGCACGAAAAATGAAGCTGGTCTCCTCCGCTCCTGTCCCCTGTGGCTCTGACCTGGGAGGCACTTGCTATTTTCCTCCTGAGTGGTCAGGCGTTGGTGGCCTTCTCCACCCTTCACCTCTCTCCTGGGTGAAGTCTCACAGCTCCTCCTCATTTCTTACCGACGCCTTCGGGGGTAGCCCTGCCATGTTCAGGCTCCCCGCTTTGCTTCTTGTCCTTCTGCTCTTCACGGGGGAGCTGGGACATCTCCCAAACCTGTTGTGGCACTGTTTGACTTTGCCAGCTCCAATTGGTGGTCAGGAGTGACCTTCCCTACCACCCGCCACAAAGCTCTGCAGTGTCTTCCTGGCTGCCAACCAGGGGATCTCCTCAGACCAGGTGTCACACAGCATCACCACACCTCATTCTGGCCCTAACTGTCCCCAATAACACGGGAGAATGATAAGCTCCTCATCTGCAAAACTTGCAGCCCAGCGACTGGTGAAGTCACTCGTCAGCTTGTTGAAGCTCTCCTGGTCTCTCGGGCCCACACCGCACCTGCTCCAAGCTCAGCTCCCAGAGCCTTCCAGGTGTCGAGAAATGGGTCAAGGGCCTTGATCGAATCCCTTACAGGGTCATTTCCTCCCCCATAGCATCACAGATCACCCGGAAAGGGATGGAAGCAACGTAAACCGTCACCTGCCTTGCCTGCACCCAAATGGCAGAGGTTATTTTGAAGGAGTTGTTAAAGAGAGAGAGGCTCAAAACACTTTCACATATTATGGTCTAAGGACTTTGTCAAGTAAGACTGCTGCACACCTGAAATAGCGCTCTATAGGAGCAGACAAGCTCCTTCGATCGGGTGAGACTAGGAGACTGTCAAGTAGCACTGCTGGCCTCCTGTAGCAGCGGTATACAGGTGCCGGCAAGCCCCCTTGCTCAGGTGGGTCTGGGTGACTTCTTCAAGTAGCGCTGCTGCCCATCTGAAGTGGCGCTATACAGGAGCAGACATGCACCCTCGGAGGAGTGAGCCTTGGGAACTTTGCCAATTAGTATTGCTGTTGATCTGAAGCATTACTGTACAGGAGCAGACAAGCTCCTTCCCTCAGGTGGGCCTTAGAGACATTGGGCCTCATTCCGAGATTGGAGGTAGTCATGGCGCTATTTGTGCCATGACTGCCTCCAATAACGGTACCGGCACCGGACTCGTTCAATGGGCACTTAGCAGTGTAGTCTGACCTTTGCAGGACCGGTAAGTCCCCATTGAAAAAGCCTTTCCCATTCCCATTTGAGCCCCCATAGAATGGGAATGGGAATGGGGAAATAGCTAATAACGGTCAGACCAGGCGTTAAAGGAGGGACCCCGTAGTAGGGCGGTAAGGGATTACCGGCACCGGTCTCCTTAACGGTGCCCGGTATCCCTTACCGCCCTACTCGGAATGAGGCCCATTGTCAAATAGCACTGCTTCTGACCTGAAGTGGCACTATACAGGAACAGGCAAGCTCCCTCCCTCAGGTGAGCCTTAGGGACATTGTCAAATAGCACTGCTGCCGACCTGAAGCGATGCTATACAGGAACAGACAAGCTGCCTCCCTTGGTTGTGCGTTGGAAATTTTGTCAAACAGCACGGCGACTGACCTGAAGCGATGCTATACAGGAACAGACAAGCTCCCTTCCTCGGGTGAGTCTTGGAGACATTGTCAAGCAGCACTGCTACTGACCTGAAGTAGCACTATACAGGAGCAGAAAAGATCCCTCCCTGAGGTGAGCCTTGGTGACTTTGTCAAGCAGAACTGCAACTGACCGGAAGCACTGCTATACAGGAACAGACAAGCTTCCTTCCTCGGGTGAGCCTTGGAGACATTGTCAAGTAGCACTGTCTGCAACTGACCTGAAGTGGCCTATACAGGAGCAGACAAGAAATTTGCGTAACGCTGCACGTACTTATTGTGATGCAAAATTAAACACGCTGATATGTCAGCTACCTGAAATGCATTGCTCATTGCAGTGAGTGATGCCCTTTATTTGCATTGCGCGTCCTGCACAATCTTTCTGAAATCCAGGAAAGAAGCCATGGCGCAATTACCTGAATCCTGTCCTGCTGATCCCATTCACCCTGAGAATCTCATCTGGCCTGGGGAAGACTTACCACCTCATGCAATGCTGTGAAGGATCCCGCGGGAGCCTTAATGCTCTGCACGCCCCAAGGTTTACATAGGACTGGGACTTGTGAGGATTAAGGCCTGTCCATGGATTCCCAACATTTCATTTTAGTATCTTTTCCTATTGAAGCTGCACTTATGAAATACAATGCCCTGAGCTGTGCACATGTGTTTTATTGTGATGGGCAAGATTGTGCAATGACTTTATCTTTGGAATATATCTTAGTTTAGAAGATTCGTTTTACACAGAAACATCTCCTGATCCAACACCTCCCACCACGCCAATCCCACCCCAAAATTCTGAGACAAGGAGCCTGCTATTTTTAATGTGTACATTCTGTTTGATGTACCATAATAAATGTGAATAATTGAAGGTGGCCCCCTAACTTTGAATGCTGAGGAAGTCCCCTACAATCTTCCATACAAACATAAGCGGTTTGTCTCCAGAAAAGAACCACAACCATCCTGCTTTTATCTCACTAATATTTACATCTAAATGTATTTGTAATTGTGCATTTATAACGTCCTTCCAAGCGCGGGATCGGGATTCGAAACTGTGTGCCACTGTTGTCTTGCTTCCAAGACAAACGCATTTCCCATACGTTATCAGACAAACGCGTTGCCCCTAGAACATTCACAATGCACACAAACATCCATTCATATAAAAGGAAGTTTCAATGACTATTCTAGACAAAAAAAATATAATCTTCTCCAATGTGAACATTCAAAGTATCACAGCTCGGTTGACATCACATTTCAAACAAAACACACATTCTTTTTTTAATGATGTGCAATATATCATTCATTCAATTTTGTCTGACACCATCGACAAGTGTTGGCAAACAGGATTGGATTCACATTTAATTTTCTTTTCTATGGAAATTTCTACTTTGGATATAGGGCATTATTCGTTCTAGTTTGAACATAGATACAAGATTATTGGGTATGTTATGTTTGGCTACTTTGTCTAGATGCTTGGGTTCAGGATAGAAGCTTTTATTTTGATGAGCACACAATCTTGATTCATCGAAGAGTCATACAAGCATGAGCATGTAAATTTGAGATAGAAAAGGATCCATCGCTTTATTTTAATTGTCATTAGCAGTCCATTTCGCAGATTTGTTACATTACCGTTTATCGTTATTTGGATCAATGACACAGGTTCTTTAAACTGCCATTATTTTCTTGAAAATGAAATGTAGAAAATAACATCCTTCTTCTTGCACCTTAAGGGGTATAAAACTCTATTCAGGATGTCCCTTTTTATGTCAAATATGTTTTTCACGGGTGAAGCTGCAAATTTGGGAAACACGTTCTACACTATGTCACAAATCCAGGAATACATTGCCCCTGTGAAAACAATGGGATTCATTAATGTTGCTACTGTCAACAAATAATATGCCTTTTGAAATCATACATTCTAAAGCATTCTGTTTTCAGTATGTTTTCACTAAGTTTGTCTTACACCCCAGTCCTCACGTGGTGACATTGCTTTTAAAGGTTTACCCTAAACATCTTTCAATTGCTACAAGAGGTTTCACTAATTCTTGGGACATATTTCTAAATGCACAGGGGTGGATGTACTCACTTTTGATGTGTTTCTGTTGTGCCCAGAAGAGGGTGGAACATGAACAGCTCCAGGCAGCTCTGCTCACAGCCTGTCCCGTGCTTCCAAAATCCCTCTCAGGCAATTTGGTTCTGTCTCAAAAAGAGGTTTCTGCACTAGACTACCTCTAGAAAAGGCCTACCTAAGGTGGATTTCCATCAGGCACATGCAGGGGGAACCCACATTAGCACTTCTGTCAGGCAATCTTTTCCCTCTGCAGTTCACTCCAAGAAATCTCACACAATTTCCTGTGTGCTTGGACTTAAACACTTCATAAACTCCACACATGCAGCATTGATTGATGCAGCATATTTTATTTGATGGGGTCTTCCGTCAGTTCTCTTCAGATACTGACAATGCCAATTCTCCTCCCCTTTGTTGTGATTGGTCCAATGTATTTTTCCATGTGATGAGGGGGAGAATGTCTCTCCTCCCATCCAGAGTTATGATCAAATTGGAGTGAAGTGTAGCTTTCACTCATAATTTCTTGTATGGCCTTAAACTATTATTGAGGTCTATATATCATAACCCCAAGAACATTCTGAATTTATGAATATCCTTCATTTTCCAGTAACAGGTAATATGAGAATGTTATTGAAGTAAGTAAATGTATAAATAATGTACACATATTAATATATTGGGCTGATAAGTGTTTAATGCCGAACGCTTCACTAAATGCAAATCTGCTTTCAGTTTTTAAATCAAAGAAAGTGCTCAAATGTTATTGTCAATTGCATGATTTCATTTTGGTGCACCCCAAATAAAGAATTTATTTTGTTTTTTAAAGGCTGTACACTGAATTTTTGTGAGTTCATCATTAACAGAAAATGTGTTGAACAAATGTTCTGAGACCCCAAGTCATAAAGCAGACACACAATTGATAATGGTTTATTGCTGTGCGTAGGTCAAAAGGGTCATGGCTGTATTGATATCTGGTTTGAAATATTATTTTACTAAAGGAGTAGGCCTGTGACTTTTTAAGCCGATGCCCCTCATAAACTGTGAAGCTCATCGAAAATGGGATTTTGGAATGTAAGCACTTGAATATATTGTATTTGTAACATGGGAACATATGCACTGAATGCACACAGCTGTGTCTATTCAGCTCAACTAATGGATTAGTTACTGGTTAATGGGGTGTCTGTTTTACCACTAAACCGACCTCTGGACCTTTTGTCACTAGAGCTGATCTCTGAATACGCACAGGTCAGATATGCAAGATTCCAGCTGCATTGCCCATTTACAGTGAAGTACAGGTAGGACAAATTGGCCATGTTGTTCTTTTCACTTAACAAGAAATTAATAATGTATGTATTTTGAACAAAATTAATCCAATTAGCAAAATATGTACTTTATCGACTGATCATATACTCGCAAAATATTAGAATACACTTTATGGGTCATTTATTTTAAATTACTGCACAAATAAACACTGTTTCTTCTACACCTTTGCTGTGAAAGTCTTCATTTTGTGACATTGTAACATTATTTGGATGAAAAACCATGCAAAAAGCATCATTTTGAGGGATGTGTTTCATTTATATAAAATAAACTTGACAACTGGAAAGTGCCAAGGCTCTGTTCCATTTTTTTAGAGGCAGAAGTGGTACATATTTAAAGTGTGCTTGATCAATGACATTCTCACCTGTCTATGAATTACCCAATCAATCATAAGAGACAATGGTGTCAGCTAAGATACATTCAAGTTGTGCAAGGCTTATTGGATCAATTTAGAAACATGTCTGATGCATGGCGATGCCTAATCCATGGGCATCAATGGAAATTACATCAATGATCAGCAGACTTTTCAGAGCGTTCCATTTGGCTCAGCCAATCAGGAACAATAATTCCAAGCATGTTATGGGCACTATCCTACAGAATATGCTCAGAATGTTCTTTATTTTATTATATTCTACACTGTGAAAATGATTAAGGTTTAGGATCTCTCCATTTCGGGACAAAAGGAACACTTTACTTCAATAGTGTAGCCATGGATTGAGCATTCTGCGATAATGGTACTTCCCAGTTGTAGGTCGTACACATATGTATTAATGTTTGGTTTTCAATAGCTAAAACTATACTTTTTTGTCCAATCATAAATGTTTATTTTGAATAAATGCTGTCCACAAAAGCATACTTTAAAGAGACATAACATTGAAACATGAAAAGCAGTAGTGGGTTTCAAAGATGACTGGTAGTGTACACAAGCCACACATTAAACCACATTAAACCAAAATGAAAACGTATGAAACCATATGAAAGTACAAAAAAACGTTATGCAGTCTTTCCATCGGAAAAAGTTCCATCCAGACTTTTTCCATTGAATTTTTTGCAATGAAAAAAAGTCCATTGAATGCATATTTTTGTAGGGTAAAGGTTTCATTTTGTTTGGGGTGGGTTTTTAAGGGTTCAAAATGGAGGGTTGGGGGGACCCCCCTATAAAAAGTAATTACATTTAAAACATGTATTCAATGGACTTTTTTTCGATGCAAAAAAATCCATGGAAAAATGTTTCAATGCAAAGTTTTCGTTGCAAAGACATGTAACCAAAAAAAAATGTGTTTGATTGAAGTTTTAGTTTTCCCTTAAGAATTGAGAAAGGAATATGAGTCTGAAAAATCTGCTGGACTTTATAAAGATGCTTTTCAGCGTTAAAGGCCAACACCAAAACATGCAGTATGTTACTTTCCTGCGTGTAGCTATTGTTTGACACAGAAATGCAGAATTTTAATATGTACATTGTATGGTCTGCCAAAAAAGCAAACACTTTTATGAACACTCATACATAACTTAAATGAATAGGTTTTGTTAGAAAATACCTGTTTATTTTGTGTTTCATTGATTAAGAGTAGGCACATATTTGAGTGGTTTGGTGGTTTAGCTGTTTCTGTTAGGGCCATCAGATGCTTTCTGTTTTCAGAAGTGAATTAAAAAGGACCTCAGATGCCTCACCGGAGTTTTAAGGGGCGGGGCAAGTTTTCGGGTCTTCCAGGGAAAAAGGGCCTCGCAGTGTGAGCTAGCCCCACAAGTCTCCACTCTGGAGGGCAACTGCTGTAGCATGCAGGGATAGTAGCTGCCTGCTGGGCACCCACATGTGCAAGTCCCTGGGTGACCTCACAGATTGCCTATGTCCTGTGCCAGTCCTCTCCATCTAGGGCAGTGGGTAGGCCAAGCCTTGACTTTCGAAAAGACAGGGGAACGGGAAGAGGAGGGGTACAGCGGTAACGGGTGGCAGGGAGGAGAGAGGCGGGCGGCCGTCCATGATACTTGTTATTATTTCAACACTACACAGCTTCTAGACAATCAGTAGGGCTTCAAGCACCTGCCTGTGCTGGTCCAAGCTACAAACGCTTGCGAATGTCTTATCTAAACCCATTTGTTTGGGGTGTTAGAAATACGTACAGTGAATGCATCAGTGAATGCATCAGTAATTATTTCTGCTTCATTATTTAGTGTTTTTATGCATTGCCCCCTGCATTATGGGGTCAATGTACAAATCCTATATGTACAGCGAGCACGGGACTCTTGGGAATAGTGAGCAGAACACGCAACACCGATTGGTGTTGTTTTCATCTAATGTCATATTTTTGGGTGGAGGAAATAGGAATGGGTCACTAGTGAATGGGTTCAGTGTTGTTTGTTATGTATTCCTGTTTTAATGTATGCATTGCATTTTACAGTGCCAGGAAACTCATCCTATAATGAACGCAGAAACCATCGGAGCATCTCAGTGGGCCTTCGCCCCACCTCCCCCACAGCAGAGGCTTCTGGGACATTAGTGCTGAGCTGACGCTGCCCTCCTCTCACTACCTTTCCTCCCTCCCCTGTTCACACCTGAATGAGTGCCCAGTGATGAGCTACGAGCATACCCTATTCCTTCCAGCCCACATGTATAATACAGTAGTATTCGGGCCATCTAGCAAGGCATGTTGTGCGCCCTGCACCTCATGCTCAAGATACTTTACAATGAATGGCGGTGTGTGCACCAAGAAACACATGTGTGCCTTTTATCTGAGGCAGGTTCTCTCAGTTTTTCCATCTATGCTCATTTGGGGATCACAACTTTAATTTGAATCAATGCTGGGTTTTTTACGTGACTATTCCGGGGAGAGATTAATATTTATTTATTTATTTATATTTAATTACACCATTTGAACGTTTCCAGGGGCTGGTAATGGAACCGGATGTAAAATTGGGACTTTAGACTTTGCCCACCAGACCTTATCCATGCAGAGCTTTTTGGTGTCCTGCACCTGCAGGTGGACCCACCCCCACATCCTCGCACCAAGATACACTTCAAATGATTCTGCATCCTGAAACATGATCTGTGCATCCCAAAAAGCACTGATTAATTTTGGGGGAAACAGCTCCAGCATCTTTAGTACAACCCCTCCACTTTGTGTGGCAAAAACCTCCAGCGTGTCCTCTGCACCATCTCACTGCCCCTACCCACGCCCCAAAATGGCCCTAAAGTGAGAATGATACTGGAACACATACATATCTGCTGTATTTTATCTACATTGCAGATAAGAAAAACATAATCAAATTCATAGAACATGCATTGAAATAGACAGAAAATATGCACAAACATTGGATATCCCTCACCGCTCCATACCATGACCGCGGACGGAGCCTTATCAATATGGGCCATGGTGTTGCAGCAAATGTCTTGTGCAAGCACTTGAGCCCAGCACGTGTATATGTCATCAGTGAGCCCTGCCTTGTTCTCCAGTTTATGAACCCACTTCTAATATCTCTTGGAGTGTGGCTGCACATTTTCAAATGGATTTAAGTCTGGCGACTCAAACCAGAAAAGGACCCCGCCTCTGGATGAATCCTGACACAGAGGAATTTTTTGGATTATAGTTTTTGATTACCCTTAGTTTTCGTGTGTTTTGGGCATACAACCTATATGCTGGTGGAACCAGCACTCCACATATAAAGTCCTCCACGAAAAATGCCCTTTCTATTATGCTGTCAAAGATGACTGCGAGACGTGGCCCAATCTTGGAGTTGACCCCCAGACTTGAGCTTTCAACAGGTGGTTTGGCTGTGGTTTACTCAACAGGTGCCATCTCTTCCAAAACAACATTTGGAAGCACGTCAAATGTTGAGTCTGTCAACTGTCTCAGAAGTTCTTGCTTGTCTCGATCCATTGCTTTGTGTGCAGGACCCGCTTCTCCCTGACATCACAGTTCATAGGTGACAGCCTAAAATCTAACAGAAACACATCTCTAATACACACACACGCACACGCACGCGCAGGCGCACGAACACACACACACACACTGCATACCAAAACAGCACAAAATGTAAGACTGCTTTTTTAACCACTCTGGTTAGTCACAACACTCAGTATACTCTTTTTACAAGGTGATACCCTAAATGTCAGGTCCAATATACTTTTTCTAATTTTTCCATTAGACGCCCAGGTCCCCAGCCTGCTTTTTCCTCATTATAATACCAGGGCTCCAAGTTCCAGAATGCAAACAGGACTGAATACGTGCCTTCAGATGGAATTCAATGGATGATGCTGACAAGTACAGTAAAGTATGCACACTGTAGTACGCTTTACATAAACACAGCACAAACCAATGCCTACACCTGAAACACTGCACTCAGTGCAGGGCAACTGTAAACTCTAGCTCATGTCACAGTCCATCATTTACATACAAGAGCACACTAGGCGTGGTAGATGATTTCGCCCATGTCTCTGATTCAGTGACTAGCAGACAGCAGAGAATTTAGCTGGGTTACAGTGTGTCCCTCATATTCCGTAATCGTGGTGTCTATGATTTCACATATGTGCCTAAAAGTAGAGTACCATGTATTGTGTTATGAATGCTAGTGTTCAGAAGCATGCCAACTTCTTTTTGAAATTCTGAGGGAAGCTTGAGGGCCCTAATCTGTCCGTAGGCTTGTCCTGCATTGAGTGATATTGATATTTCAGAGAGACAACAGTCCGAGAAAACCCTCATCGGGAGCCTTCCCTCTGATTGTAAGCAGGGATGGGAGACATCCTACAGCATCTGTGCAGCACTTGCTCACCCTCAGGATTCTCAGGCTTAGGTCTACTGTTTTGGAGATGTGCTTTGCCACTGGTGCGGTACTACATGAAATACTGCATGAGGGAAATCCAGAGATCTGACAGACGTTGCTGCAATGGAGTACCCCAAAAACTCCTTCAGCCTGGCGGATGATTTTAGGCATTGTGGGTACAGCAGGTGCAGGTGATGAAGTGAAGTGCGAGTTGCAATGCACAGCGAATAACTGTCTGATCCTCTAAAAAATTGGGCTTTTTGAATCGAGTAGGACAGGACGAGGGGGAGGAGTAGTGCACAAGGCACATATAAATCTACAGACCAACTGTTGTATAGAGTACCGTCTTAAGAACATACATAATCAGCGACTTAATCAGGGCCTCTGGCCATTTGTCTTCCACGGTACAAAGAAATCGCCCATGCGAGAGGGTGCAAAGGGGGCAGAGGAGGGATTAGGCATCTGAAGGAGGTTAATGTGTCCATATTTGTGTGGTGCAAACAAAACACATTTTAAAAAGTCGGCCTGAACATGGCAACATTGGAATATTCAGAAGGGCAATGTGCTAATTAAGTGGTAGGGTAATTGCAGAGAATCAAAGTGATTTTACCGAACCCAAAGGTTCGACTTCCCAAAAGTTCGACTTTTTCTTTTTTTTTTTTTTTAATTTCCCGCAAATATATATGTGGGGGTAGACCTCCCAAAGCCCCCCCCACGTTACCCCTATACATTTTTTATATACTTTAACCCCCCCACATATATATATATATATATATATATATGCGGGAAATTCGGGGTTGAACTTTTGGGAGTTGAACTTTTGGGGTTAGGTAAAATTGTTCTAAACCATTGATGAGACACCAACCCACTGGAATTCGAAGGAAAGAAATGAAAAAAAGGCAGCACAAAGACAAGTGCACATTTTTTTCTTTTCAAAAATCAATCTTTATTGTCATTCTCTCCTTATTACAGTAACGCCCATTCAAGGGCGCATTTCAACAGAGCAGCATTGGATGTCAAGGCAACCTGAGCCTGCACACTTTGATCTACGGAGGGATTGTTTACATTAATCAAGCATACCTTCACAGGCTGCAGCATATTCCCTGAGCCACCAAGGATGGGAGTCTTGAACTCACATGGCCTATGCATGTGTTCGTACCAACGGTTAAACAAATGCACCAACATAACATTTAAAAAAAAAACAAGGCCAATTCAAAAATGCATTGGAAGAAGTAGGATTCAATTCCAGCTCCCACTGCTGCACCTTATGCAGAAGAGGCTGTCCAAACCAGTGTGATACCAACACCACAACCAGAAAAGTTGGATAAGCATCTCTCATCCTCACACACCGGCAGGATGAAAACTCTGCACGCGGGCCGTGCAGTTCCCCACTAGTTCCACACCATGGACGGTGGCAAGGGGGGGCCATTAGATCATCTTCAGGAGTATCGGCAATGGGGTGCGAAATAAATCAGCCAAAGATCACTCGGCAAGACAACGGGTCTTGTATCGTGGCAAAGGATGCATCGCGTATCGCCGAATATTTCAAATGTCGAGGACAAGTACTAACGCACCTTGTCTGCAGGCAGCTGACGGGATACAGTTGTTACATTGAGTAACTGCTAAGTTTACTACATACTCAGGAGCTAACCGTACACATGATAACGCTAAAGCAACGTCATCAGACCATCATCTCCATAGCTAGCACATAGAACAGGTGCATCCACCAAAAGCCTGGTGTTGGGAGAAAACATGTTTGTCCACACATCTGCCAACTTGAGACACAGCCACCGGAGCACAGGAAATTGGCAGTTTTCAAACACAGGCTGATGGGTTCTAAATAAATGTTTTTGTTCTTTTTATGTGGTGTAGACTGGTGTGAGAGCTACGCTAGAGGAAAGACCCACACATCTCAAAGCCAGTAAAGGGAAAGGAAAGGCCATGGAAGCCATAGGCATTTTGAACGGTTGTGGAGTTGCACTTTTGGCAAGCAGAAATACTAGCACAGTATTCTCTGTGTGTGCTGGTCATCCGAAATCAAGCCACCTGGAGTACGGTTCATACAGAATGACACATTATGAGGCAATGCGCACTTGCGCCCATCTTTTGGGGATACATTCAATGCCTACCTGGGTTTGCACGTATGACGCTAATTTACACGGCTCCACCTCAATTCTTTCGAGAAACGTGCTACTTTGTCAGGAAAACGAATGGCAAGCATTTTTCTAAATGCATTCCCATACTATTTGAGAAGTCACTTACCTCAAAAAGGCAATCAAACAAACACATGGATTTTTAGGTTTTATTTGCATAACATTTTGCTTCAGCCGAATCACAAGTCAAAAAGTTATTGACAAAGTAAACCCATAGGATGCATACAATATTACTCGCAATAGACTGAACCTTGACACGGAGTGTCCCTTTTTAGCTGTCATGTTGCGAAGATGAATGGAAGTCTAATTGTGTCTGTGCTGTCTCCAGAGCGCGCCAGGCCAGGCATGCGCCGTACGCCACCGAGTTCCCGCCCTGGGACTTCCCCCGGCTGCAAGGCGTTACCTACGCATGAGCGGGAGTGGCGCGCCCCGGCGCCTCTTGGAGAGCGGCCTGTGCCGCAGCTACTCTGGGCATCTGCCGCCGCTCACATTTGCCGGTTCGGTGCATGTTATGGACTGCTCAATTATGCACTGGCTTTGAAGAAAAGGGCCGTAAGTGTGCTCATTTCGTGGCTGCCCCTGACACGCACAGCATTTAGCACGCAGTTGCCTAGAAACAGTGCCGTAGGGAAGAATACTTCCAGAGCGTGAGCGTCAACCTCTACTACCCAGGCTGCAGAGCGCAACTTAAAAGCAAATTGCCTTTAGTTTGCATTACAATCCATGTCTTTTATGCAGGGTCCGGGGAAGGGATGTGCTGCCTGCGGTTCCACAACATTATTCTATGGGAGTTCCGAGGCCTGCGAATGGATCCCGTTCAGAGGCCGGTGGCAAAGGGCCGTCTTTGAAGTAAGTGGCTGCTGAGATGAGAGGAGAGCACGAGCTACTCTGGGTGCAGCCTGCACGTCTTGCTACGAGCTCTTTTGATATGTACAAAGAAACTATAAGGGGCTTGTGATTCTGGAATGAAAACGGAAGGGATGGCTGTCCAGGTGGCTGTTACTGAGATGACTTTCATCCAAGTTCACACCTCAGGGATTCAAAAACAGACCCACACATTTGGAATAGAAATAAACACAAGTCGAACACATAGTATTAGCATTAGTATTAGTAGCGTTGCTATCGATATTATTATTTAGAATGAAAATATTAATGATGTAAAAGTGATCTCTGTGCGGTGGATACGCAACTGCAACTCACCTTGAAATTAAGTTTCGTGGAGCGAGTAATCATGCTAAAAAACAAAGTGCAAGTCAAATATGCCAAACTTGACGACATGCAGAATCTATCTTGGTTCCCGCTCACAATATACTGCAACCAAGAGCTGTGCACTGAAAGCTGCTCGCTCCCCCTAGAGGTAGGACCCGATTAGCAAGCACATTCCATTTCACTGAGGTAGGCAAAGCAAAGCGGGCATTAAGCCACACGGCACTTTGCACATTTCAGCGCTTCTATGACGGATACGAGATCAGATTGAATAGTTCCTTTGGGCCTGTGCAAAGAGCATCAAAGTCAGATGTGCTCTTCTCTCCAATTGGTCAGCAGCCCCATGCTCTGCCTCTGGGCCTACCACTCACTTCAGGACTGTATCTGAAACCCTACAGTCCCTTGCCGCCTTGCACTTACTCCGAGCTGACCACTCCGGCTGCACTTACTTGAGCTCTGCGCACTGCCTCACCCTGCCCCTCACCTGGCACTTCTCCCCTGCCTTCCCCCTGTACTTGTGCGATCTGAACGACACAAGGCCTGGTAAGATCATTGTTCCTGTCCTCCCGTTGTCCCCCCTTCCTTGTCTTGTCACGCCTAGAAACACTTGTGTACAAGCGCGTTATAAATGACATATCATATCATATATCATATCAATACCGTAACAGCTTCCACATCTAGAGAGCACAATTGATGGGCGGGGCTTACTCCTACAGAAATGGCCATGGCAGCTCCCTACGTTACCTACCTCATGCTGAGATGTCAGTAGCTGCCACCACCGCACATGCGACATCCACAGCTATTCTGCATGTTATGAATGGCATTACATTTGTTGAAAAATGAATACAGTGAGCCCCCTCGACCCCCTGTTTTTCAGCCCCTTGATCATGCAGCACTCGGATTAATTTGAATGTGCTGTATGTAATTTGAAGAGCCACATGCTCTGTTATTGGGTTTTGTATAGCGCACCTTCTGCCGTCTGCAATGGCGCTGAGGGCTTTGAGGCCTGTGGGACCTGCAAGAGAGAGCAGAGGGCGGGCTAGTAGGTAAAGGGAGGAAGGCAAGGTTGCCCTTCCTAAAACAGTGAGGCAGGTCAAACTATGCTCTGCCATGGGTAAGGGACTAAGCGTCTGTGATTTGTGCATTGTAGGAAGCGATCGCAGGGTGGTTGAGTTGCTTCATGTTAGATGGCATCCAGAGGCATCGTCAAGGCCTATGTGGGCAGGCGGTTGATCTGTGTGTTGGTGTGTGGTGTGCATAGTGCGAATGTCTAGGAGAGGGTGTCAGGGGATACTCTTGATTTGCTCCAAGGGTTCAGGTGTGAGGCGGGTGAGGGGTGTGACTAATGAAGGGTCTCTGTAGAGTGTTAGTATAGGAGGCTTGGAGTAAGATGTTAGTGTTGGGTAATGGTCACATCTGAGAGGCATGGCAAAGGAAACAGGGGGACTGGGCTCTTCTCTGCTCCTTTAGGACCCCCCACCTCTCTCTCTCTCTATGCCATGCCCTTGTCCCATATATTCCATGTAACTCTCAATGTACCTTCCTCTTCCCCCTACAGCTCTCCTTCTCCCTCACCGTCTTCTTTTCTTGTTCTCCATTTCTCACTCCCCTTCTCTTATTTACTTCCCCTTATGTCATCATCTGTTATCAGTCTCTGACTCTCAGATTAAATGCCTTTTCTATCTAACCCTCTTACCCATTTGGTTTCTTTTCTCAGTTCCCTTTTCTTCCCCCCTCACTCTCGCTCAGCATCCCATTCTCTCTTGGCTTCTTTCTTGCACTCTCTCCCGCACACTCACTTCAGTCCCCTTTGCTCCTGCATTTAAAAGCACTCCATCTCTGTTCGATCTCTTATTTGCATCCCTACCTCCCCTTCTCAATCCCTTCTTTCCTCCTTTCCTTCCTCGATAAACCCTTCTCTCTGCTACATATCTTGTTCACTTCCTCCTCCTACTTTCAGTCTCATGTCTGCATCTCCATTTCCACGTTTTCCCACCCCCTCCAAATTTCTGCCTCCATCCCCATCCATCTTATTTATTTCGGACTCCCCTGCTCCTTCCCTCTTCCATGCTTTGGCCGGGTCCTTTCTCTTTTGGTCACTGCATTCTTGTGGTACAGACCTGATCTGTTTCCCTGTCTCTGAGTAGAGCTGGAAAACAGACTGGCCAGGTCAGCTGAACACCAAGTACCTGGAACCAGCACTACAAGTACAGACTTTCCATGTGGGCGGTACCACTATGAGAATGTCCCTAGGTCTGAACATCTAGGCCGAGGGAGAATTGTGGGGGTAGTGGAGTGGTACCAAACTCACCTGCACCGGGACCTCCCCCACAGGGCTAGTTTGCGGTCATTTGTGAATTCTCATTCTTCCAATGCTCATGTCCGGCACTCAGTCTTGATCCTGGTTTATAATCACTCTGCTGAGAGTTTGTCTGGAATTCCCTTACGCCTGACAAATGATTCCAAATTCATCCCATGAAGCGATTTTCAATCAACCTCAATTAATAAAATGAGGGATGGTTTTTATTGTAGCAATTATTAATTTATCCTTCTGAACTCATGATTTTAAATATGCCTGATTGGTGACCATTTTGTCTTGCCACTATGTGAGTGGAGTCGTAAACACTTTTTTGTGGTCACCCCACCAGGGAGGAGGTGTGTTGCAGAGAGTTACGGCCTAGCATCATGACATCATCACCAGGTCCCAGGCTGAGTACTTTAGGCATCGCTGGGCAGCGGCAGGATCTATCAGGCCGCGGCACGCGTCGCGATCAGTTGTTTTACCACCCATCTCCTTTAGAAGGGCCTTTGCTCAGCAGTGAGTTCTATTGCCGTAACAAGAGAAGGGGATGTGCGCTACCAGATGAGGCCTTTGGTAACACCAACTTCTCAAAAGTAAATGTATCTTTTATTTAGCAACCTACTAGAGTAAGGCACATTGAGCTGCCAGAAGCTAGAGGTCAAGTGAAGCTATTTATTTTTCATTGTGTATTTATAATGCACCTATTCACAATGTGTTTCACGGCGCAACAAGACAAGAGGGTGGCAGAAAAGAGGGGACGAAACAAAAATGATCCTACTAGGCCTTGTGGCATTCGGAACGTGCAAGTGCATTGAGAGAGGTGCAGGGGAGAGGGTGGGGGGGTAGCGGTCAGGGCAGAAGGGTCTGTGAGAAAACACGAGTGCCAGAGTAGGCCAGGTGGACAGAGCCAGGGGAAAGCAGAGAGTGCAGGGGAAGGAAGGTCCATGAGCTGAGTGCGAGGTAAGGGGCTACAAGGGCTACAATGGTGCATGCCCAGCTACGCTAGTGAGGGGGGGGGGGAACGTCAAGTGCAATTTGAGGGGGTGGTCAGGGGAGACCAAGTGCAGAGGTAGACTGGACTCGGGGGGCCCGGTGCCCTATAAGACTCTGACGGAACCAGGCAACCAGTCAGTAAGCAGGCAGGGACATTAGCAGGGGAGGGGGAGAGGCAAGGAAGAAGAGAAAGGGATGGTCTTGAGAAGCTTCCGGAACTTAATGAGATCCGGCTCATGTCTGAGAAGGGCAAGGAGGCCATTCCAGAGGGCGGCACCTGCGGATATCACCCACTCTCTGCTTGGGAAAGCATCTCATCTGCAGAGAGTTCGAGCTAGAAGACGAAGGGCTCTGGCAGGGAGGTGTTTAGAGATAGAGAGAGTTGGACCTAGAGTCTGTAAGCTCCTACTTGACCACCTACTCACATCACACTTCTCTAATGAGCACCCGCCAGGACCCTCTCCCCCTGCTACACGCCACTTCCTATGACCTTTGCCGTGTGCTTTACTTAGGCCCCTCCGGCTCCCTGGTAACACCACCTACTCCTCCTACCGTCTGGCGCCTGAGTGAGTAGGAGTCTGCCCTGCTGCGCCTCTCTGGTCTGCCTGTCCACCACTGTTTACCACGTTTGGATTCTGCGTGGCATATGCTATTCGTTATACCTAGAAGACTGGCCTTACCTCCTCGCTGTTTCCAGCTGCATTTGTCTTCTGCTCCTCTGTTGCACCACGGGAAGTGGCCATTATCCGTGTGTGCAACCTCCAGTCTCATTGCCAACCTCTACCTCAGTATTGTAACTGACTGCTTCTCTGAATTACCCCCCACCCCCGCTCTGTCAGGTGAGGCTGCATGTCTGAAATAGCCCACCGCACCCTCAGAGGAGGCTTTACCAGTATGTATTCACTTACCTATTGCGTCCCTTGCCTCCAACCACTGGATTGTCATTTCTCTGATTTTCACCTGCAGCCCCATGTTGTTCAGTGCTCTGCCTGCCTGTGCACCCACTGAAATTCTGCATACCTGACGTAGCGCCCCACACCAGGAGGCGTGGCTTAACCAGATCATGATACAATTTACCACTTGCAACCTACTTATGTGATCGTGCACTTTTACGTATTCGAATTATGCATTTTACCAACCTGTGCTTTCATACTTAATTGTTTCTTCATTTCCAGCCGTGTGCTGTGTTGAACCTGTCCACTTGCACTTGATGTAAAATTAAATTAAATTACAAATGGACCCTTCAGGCGCAATAGAAACGAGATAGGTTGCTAAGCTCTCATTTGGCTATCAGCAGTGCCATGCTAGGACTCCTGGAGTGAAACCAAAATGGAGCATGCCCGACTCATTCATTACCCTCAATAGAGGATTGGCCCGAATAATGTTAATGCCCCTGTTGGTTTCCAACGTCTTGGCAGCAGACGAAAGAAGGTGGTCTCTTCTAACTTGCATAATAACAGGCTGGTTGTGGCCTATTTTAAATGCAAGGCAAGTTGCAATATCTTTCTTTGCCTGGGAGTCTAATTATTTCTGTGACTACTTTTCTGTGTGGGTGAATGCTATACGAGGTCTGGTGTGGCAGTGGAAGGGACTGCCTGTACGCGGGGCCTCCCCATCTCCACGACAATGCTAAAATCGGGCATTTCTCTCCAAACCAAAGCAATATTATAATCATAATTATAATTATAATAATAATTATTATTATTACTACTATTAGTATTATTATTGTATTTATTGAACACAGACATAGCTTCGAGAAGCGATGGTGCGCTTTATAGAGGTATGCAACAATACAGATATATAACTGAGTACAGATGCGTAACAGAGCGATTTTCAGAGGTAACAACAGAACAGATATACAGCGGGGATAGAATACAGAGGGGCACGGGGAGAAGTACAGTTGTAACGGGTGGCGGGAAGCAGAGGGGTGGGCGACGTCCAGCGAGTCAGGTGGCGCGAGGGGCGACGTGATGGCCTAGGTGTTGAGGAGAAGAGACTCTTTGAAGAGATGGGTCTTTTGATTCTTTTCTGAATTGTAGGAGCGTGCTGACGGGGAGGAGGCTTCAAAGTCTTTTTGTTCTGGTACCTTCCTTTTTGCAGTGGCGGATTTCAAGGCTGCACGTGTCCTGGCTTCTGGTTGTGCGCTGTCCACTGGAGATCCTGATCAATGTAAAAGCAATAGGACAGATGGAGGTCTCCCGCTGCATCCTGATTTGCTTGCAGAACATGGCCACCTTAGCTAGCGTGCGATGACACCAGAATTTGGCGTACTGCTGTTACTTAGCGTACGAGAAGAGCTGGGCACAGGCCTGAACACCAGGGAAGTTCAAACCAGAAACCAAATAGCATGTGTATGGTGTTGGAGTAGGCCGCGGCTACCCCACACCCACCAGGCCACCCCTAAATTCTGACTCTCATTTCTTGTATTTGTATGTAATGTTACTGTACTGCACCGCAAAGCAACACACTTCACACAGCAGCATGCAGACCTGATGGGCCAAGAAACAGCACAATGGCAACAAGCGCTGTACAAGGGTAGTTTCTTTTTAAAACACGGGTTGAATGCGTCCCGCTCATCTGCTCGGTGCGATGGCGCTGCTCCACACAGCTATTGAATGTGACAGCTTGGACGGAACAGATTTGATTTGAAACAGCCAGACAAATGATTCAGTCATTAATCTGCATTCCGCCATCACTTAGGCAGCTGCTGCGAACATTCGTTAATTTCTGCACGAGCCTGAACAGAAGCCGAGAGCATGTTTTCCTGCAAAACACTCAGGTTCCTCATTATTCTCTTTCAGAGGCAATTAATGCTTGCGACATATGCGCACATGCCCCACACACGGTTAATTAGACAGTACTTAAACTGGATTGGTCTCGCCCTCTGCGCGCCGGCACTTGGTAGCTGTGCCCTTATGTTGACCAGGTGCCTGTTTTCACTGAATTAATTGCATGCTACCATGGAGATCAAATGGGTGCACAAAATATTTGGGCCCCGAAGCTGGTTACTGAAGACATGTCAACATGACATTTATTTTCCAATTAATACATCACTTATGTGTTGTTTATGTAACAGCACAAACAACTGTCAGTCAGGGACATAACCTGGGCATTTGTCCATAGTTATGGCAACATTATTGCTCCTTCCATTCGCTACCCCGACCTCCCGCTTTTGGAAAAAGCGCAGATGGAGTCATTTTTCTTTTGTTGGCATAAAAGTCTGCAAATTTATTATCACAACATTACTAAACACTACATGCTTATCATCACTGCAAAAACCAAACTTTGGGAAATTGTGAAATTGTTCTCCAGGTGCGGCAACCAGCGGACTGCTCCATCTCAAAACATTGCTTCCCCCTTTTTCAAACCAAGTCCACTCGAGGCCAAAGCTCTGTAGAGGAGGTCCCAAATATGGCCTGCACTCGAGCCACCCATTTCCAGATAGCAGAAGCATACTCGCCAAGATACGTGACGTATAAGGAGCAAATGAACCAACAGAAAGCCACAGTGGGGCTGTGTCCAGTACCCATCAGAAGGATTTGTATACCTATTGAAATGCCAATAACCAGACAACCATGGACTGCAAGGTACCCATTAAGACAACCATACCAGCAGCTGACGTGAAATGAAGACCGCTTACAAACTGTCCATGAAGAGACCCATGGGGCTCTTTTTGGAGGCAAATGGTGACGACACAATGGCCCGGACAGACGGTCAGATGAAAGAAATCACAACCAAAAGGAGATAAAACAAAGACGAAATGTTGCGAACCATGATGTAATGGACATAGAAGAAGAAACAATGCTGAACTTTAAAGAAACGTAACCATCGAGAGCAGGATGGAAATGTGTAACTGGCCAAACGCTTGTAAATAGGCTTGGAACGCAAGAAGCAAAGGAAACGGTACTGCTTGCAATGCTTAGTAGGAGGATAGAACGGCAAGCGCCAACTATATGTCTACCTCAAGAAGCACATTATACAAGTGCGACTTCATTTTACGAAAGCAGAATTAAGCTCAGGATGGTAGGGGCCTAACAGGCCAGGATTCATGTACCAGCACAAAGTCGGATGAAAGAGCGGAATCTAAACTTAGCAAGAAGCAGCTCGTGGCTAGGAATTCGAGGTCAACCCAAGGAAGGGAGGAGAGCAGCAACTCCGAAGAATTGAAACCTAAGAGCATAGAAGCCTGCCCCGTGAAGGTCGAGATAAGGAGGCCCAGGCAGGTGACGAGGCCGAACAAAGAATCAAATACGCAAATAGATGGAAAGTGAAGCAGCTTCGCAGTGTACTGACACATGCCCAGGTAAGCGCGAAGAGGTACCAACGTCTGATGTCACCCAAAACCGGAGGATGCCATAACTTTCCCCGATAAGAAGCTACAGTTTCGAGGCCATCCTCAGCCAACTAATTGACACATGGGCCTGAGGGTACTGATTGATGTAAGGGAGGCAGGGTGAATCTTGGGCCATCCCGCACCTGGGCGTCCATTCTGTATGCTGCTAATTAAAGTGAAGCTTTATGTATGCCCAGGGGTGTAACCCACCCAATCAAAATGGACCAAATAATCTAGGGTCCTATAGCTAGTAGAACCAATGAGACGTTGTGCTTTTAGTGACGTCTATCACAAGTGATGTAGAGGGATGGGCATAGACGCCCACTCGATAAGAGTCATCCAATCCCCACACTCTGTTACCATATACAGATATAGTACCTGAACGACTTCCTACTGATGAACAAGAAGTCATACAAATAATGCATCACTATCCCGTCCCCGGCGCGCTGCTTTAGTGCGCATTCCAAAAATGTACTACATTTTTCAAAGTATGCACACGAAATTGAGTAACCCGTGGGCAAGTCATAATAATACAAGCCATTGACATTGAAGCCCAGCAAGTTATAGATCCCTTCATTGATTGGTAATAACCTGAAGGCTGGTTCAATGAGTGCTTTCCCCATTAGTGTGCCCCTCGCCATGGCCTTCACCAATTCAACTGCATTCTCAAAGGAGGCATAATTCACCCTACAGTACTCTTCTGCTATGCCATCATTCACTGATAGACCTTCTGGGAAGGATAGGTGTTGGATGGGGCGAACCTGCCCGGCTTATTTCTTGGGCACCAAACCCATGGGCGATAATCTAAAGTTCTTGAAATGGGGGTAGTGAAGGGACCGGCCACCCTACCTAGACTGACTTCTTAAGCAATTCTTTGTTCCAGTACCTCAATCATTTTTAGAGCTGACTTCAAGTAGTTAGCCTCCATGCTCCCTACTAGCCCGGTGTAAGGGATTACAACCCCCCACCTAAAACCTTCCCAAATTAGCTTTGCATCAGCGCTATTATGGTAAAAGTTTAGGAATGGCAACGTTTTGGAGGAGTATGGGTGTCGATTTCACTTAGCATTCTCTTTTGGTTTTGTGCTACTGCCCTTTTCCCCCATTGCATGATGACGTGCTGTGACTCCCTGAACATTTGGTACATGCGTGCTTGAATTTACAGATTTTGCCAAAAGTGGCATTAGCCTTGCCCAAATTTCCAGCATGTCGCTTGCTCCGCCTGTTGGTAACTGGGTCTACTATTCCAAGAGGATTCCTTCTATCCCCATATGTCCATTTCTCTTTCTTATAATAAGGCCTCTCCCCCTGAGCTGTTGCCCCCATTTCTTTTGCTGGTACCATCTTTTCAATGTAACCTGTCCCATCCAACTCATCCCATGAAACAGCTGGCCAAATCTGCATCTTTAAATGAAGCCCCTGTCATATTTTAACCATGCCTCTCCACCATAAGTCAAGTAAGCGGTATGGATGTACTACTGTTCATAGGCAAATAGCGCCCCAGCATCCTGAGGGAATTTCTCTATCATAATGGATGC
The DNA here is from genome assembly GCF_040938575.1 of Ambystoma mexicanum. Classification (NCBI taxonomy): domain Eukaryota; kingdom Metazoa; phylum Chordata; class Amphibia; order Caudata; family Ambystomatidae; genus Ambystoma; species Ambystoma mexicanum. Next base: position 684,005,377 of record NC_090927.1, on the reverse strand, counting down.
CAGCATTCTGAAATCTGCTAACCAATTGTGAATGCTCTATTCATTCGTAACCTTCTCTCTATCTTTCTTCTCCCTTTCTTTTTCTGAAATTTGGTGCATGTCAAGCCCAATTGGCTCTATATCGAGCAAGCTGAAAATATCAATGAACTCCTCCTGCCATATCCTCTCCTTGAATGACGTAGGGATATGCCACACTAATGCGTTCCCCATAGCCCGTACTGGTGCCAAACCTGCCATTCCTCTCCCATAATCGGTACCACTCCCAACACAATTCCTTGCGCCTGACTGCTTGGCGGCATTGTGGTCACCTCGTGTAGCTGGTGATCACCCCTTGTGGGGTATTTCCCTAGGCATGCTCCCAGCTCGGCCCGGGGTGCCGGGGTCCGTGGCCCCTTCCAGACCACACATCACCCCCCTCTGAACATCCTCCTGCTGGTGTACTGCTTCAGCATTCCTCCCCACTGGGTTAAAAGCGTTAGCATTCCCACACAGCATTTTCCCATTCACCCCATTGCCCCATGCTTGCAAGCACTGCATAACTATACCTTTGACTTTCTCCAAGGAAGCAGTTCCCTCTGGTGCCACCTCCGCTGTGCTGTCTGCATGCATGCAGGGTCCACTGCCGCTCGTCCTTGGAACATCTGCAGGCAAAGCCGCTGGGTTGGCAACAGGCCCCTGCTTCTTCCCTATGCTGCTTTTCATGTCTTGGCTGCTTCAGTCTGCTGTCTATTCACCTTCGCTTTTGCAGTTAATGTCCTTCTTCTCTTGGTCACAGGTTCCTCTTCTTCAATGGCCAGTAGCTCTTGCATGGCCTCTTCCTCCGTGTAAGTGATAAACAACAAAGGGGACCGTGACCTGTCATTTGAAGGTCCAGCTACTTCTCCATCAAGCTCTGTTGCTACCTTTGGCAGCCAGGCTGCCCTGTGACTGGCTCCTGCCATCCTTGCCATTTGTATAAATTGTTCCAGATCCTTTTCGGCGCTGCTTCCTCCTTGCGTGCCTGACCCTTGTGTCGACATCTTGTGTGTCCTGGGGGTTTTGAAAGAGATCCCTTACTTGTTGCAGAGTGTTTATTGCTTCGGGTAATTGAAACACCGGCTTCAATTCGAGTGTACTGCCTGGTGTGCCCCTTTGCGGCGGCCCTACCGGCACACGCACCGCTCTGAAAGCTGCTGCTGTTTAAAAAACTTTACTGCCGCTGGCCGCTCTTGCTCATTAGTCCGAAAGTGCTCTAAAATTGCCACGTGTTCACCACCACGGCCCGTTATGCTCCTTGCTCCTCACGATGTCATTATGCAAATGTGAGCATTCTTCTCAAAGTGTTCACCGCTGCAGCCTGTTAGTCCGTACAATTTCGATGTTGCCTGAAGGCCGCCCCCACTGTGATTTTTTCTGCTTCTTGGTGCCGAGGTGAAGTTTAAGGCCGTGAGCCCACGGTGCCACAGAGATGGAAGGGTACCCCTTCTTCCCCTTCAAACCACTGTGCTCCAGTGCTCCTCCTGGCAGCCTCCAGGCACACGCACTGCATGCTGGACCGATTTTGCAATCTTGCAGTGGCTTACTTGCTGCTGCTCTTCCACACCAGCCCTTCCTTACCAGCTGGATTCCGGGCAGGATATGTGCGCTGCAACGAGTCGCAATCCTGCAGCGGCTTGCTTGCTGCTGCTCTTCCACGCCAGCCCTTCCTTACCAGCTGGATTCCGGGCAGGATATGTGCGCTGCAACGAGTCGCAATCCTGCAGCGGCTTGCTTGCTGCTGCTCTTCCACGCCAGCCCTTCCTTACCAGCTGGATTCCGGGCAGGATATGTGCGGTGCAACGAGTCGCAATCCTGCAGCGGCTTGCTTGCTGCTGCTCTTCCATGCCAGCCCTTCCTTACAAGCTGGATTCTGGTCGGGATGCTCCTGATCCTCATGGTAGCCTCCTGGCACGCGCACTGTTTCTCCATGAAAAACTGCTCCCGGCCTTGTTCCTCTGCTGCTTGTTGGGCGAAAATATAGTGCTGCCCGAAGCTGAGCCCCTCTTGTTCTGAAAGGGCACGCCCCTTTCTTTTGGTGCCCTTTTGCAAGCTTCCTATCCTGCTTTTGCAGGCTTCCTGCCCACTCACGTTCTTCCCGGGCAAAACACCCAGCTTTACAGGCTGTTGCCCAACCCCTCCCCCTTACCCAGGGGGGAATGAAGGGGGCGTTGCCCTGTTATCTGGGCGCCTCCTCAAGGGTTTCCCCCGTCGTCACCTCCACTTTTCTCCGCTGCAATACCACCCCTGTCCCATTGAAATGACCCCTCGTAAACTGGGATTAGGACCTTGGAAAGATCCTACAACTTGTGCTCCTGAAACATTGTTTAGTGCGTCGCTGGTCACGCTGCCATCCTTTAGCCGTACATGGTCTATCCAATGTTAAACATGACGCCGCGCGCGGAAACAGCGCATGCATGCATTGCTACACACATGTTATGAATATTTCATGAGTTCATTTTTGCACATAGTTGTTTACAATGTATGCACGACAATGCCCGCACTAAATGTTTTTTCAGGCATAATGGTAAACATTGTTTTTTTAAGTGCATGCACAAAGGATAAGTTTGCGGCCTTCAGCTGTGATTGGCCCAAATTGATTGATAGCACCGCCCCATATTTGTTAGTGTGCCTCACCTGACAAGTTAGATAGACAGGTAGAGGGAAATGTAGATAGACATATGCAGACGGAAGCAGCTAAAGAGGAGGCGGTAAGAAGCAAAGGGATGGAAAGAGACTGAAAGAGACTGGTGAAAGACAGAGATATAGAATTGAGTGGAAAGGAGCGTGAGGGAGAGGTAATGAGTGTGTGAGAAAGAGAGTGGCAGCGATTGGTGGAGAAAGAGAGGTTCATATGTTGGACTATGAAACAGAATGTGCAGAAACAATTGGCGTTGCTCATGGCCGCATAGATACAAAATCACGTTTCCTAAGAAGAGCTGGAGCTAAAGCCTGCCCACATCCCATCTTGAAGGCTTGAGGGCGAGAATGTGCCAATGGTTAGAAAAAGATTGGTCATGATGAGCACAGGAGTGAATCTTATGGGTGCGCCTGCCAATTTCTGTGACCAAATGCTTGAAATACAACTGCCATGAATCTGTCCTCTTCCTCTTTCCTTGTGGAAACCAATCAGCTGATCAACAATGTGAGAAATCACCTCCTGGCACTTCCGGGCAGCGCTGTGCTAGTCAGAGTCTAACCACATAGTGGTGAAAATGCTGCAGACTTAAACTTGAAAACAGGCTGACGTGGTCAATGAAAAAGGCGTTTCAACAATATTTCACGCTGGGGAAGGAGGGGGGGGGGGCGAAACAAGTAAACAAATGGTTGGAGAACAGTTCATGCATGCCAGTTCGAGTACATTCTCTTTTACTGAATGGGTAAGGCCCAGAGTCTAGAAGAAACCTTGCTGACTTCCTTCTTTGTAGTTGAACACACACGGGGGCTAGTTTATCCCCAAGCACCCTGTTGGAAGGGCTCTTCCAAGCACTAAAAGTGCCCCGACCTCAGTAATCCACGTGGTTTCTTTTAATTCCAGCGCAATCAACAAAAAACAGGTTACCTAAATGCTTGCCTTCTTTTAGGAACCTTTGCAGGCTAACACCTACACCCGCAGTGCCCTGTTTTTCTGCCACTATTGATAACCTGTCCACTCCGAACTCAGCCAAAGATGTGGCTATCGCAAATCAAAATATGCTTGAAAATGCAGTTCACAGTTTAGCCCCCGTGAAATCTCGTCTGGTGAAAAGACAACCCAATACAATCTGGTACTCAGCAGACATCCACAATCTTAAAAAACCCAATACCAGAGCTTTCAAGCAATGGAAGAAAACGAAATCCACTGAGGATAAAACCACGCATCCCTGTGCCACAAAAGCCCATTAATCAACTGGCTGTACTGCAAAATAACGATCCTATGACCACCGAATTGTTGGGGCAGCCTCTAATTCAAGGGAGCTCTTCAAAATTCTTAAGTAACAGGAAGCCCCCTGCCCACTACCGTCACATGTGAATAAAAATACACATTGGTGTATTGCTATCCAAGATGCCTTGATGGGCAAGATTAAAAACATTAAGGCGGACATAGGAGCCAAACTTTGCGTAGCAAACACATCTAATGTAAATATAGCTCCTGTTAGGATCAGCGCGGCACACTACCTAAATTCCAAGTAGTGACCGAATTAGAGATATCAGAGGTACTAAGTAAACTCAAGCTCACAATCTGCAAGGGGGACATCTGCCCCGCACCTACAGATACATCGGGAGCCCCTCAACTGCCACCTCTGATCACAAAATGTGTTAATACTACATTTATGGAAAGTGTGTACCATCCCTCATTAAGCAGGCATGGGTTTCTCCCCTGCTCAAGAAGCCCTCTTTGTACACTATTGTGCCAAGCAAGTATTGACCCATCACCAAGGTAACCTTCCTACTGAAGATCCTGGATAGAGTAGCTTACATACAAATCCAAGACTTCCTCTCAACCCACGCGATCCTGGGTCAGAAACAAGCTGGGTTCAGAAGCGCCCAGAGCACTGAATCCACTTTGCTAGACCTACAGACCAACATCTTTAACATCTTTGAGAAAGGCAACACAGATCTGCTCGTACTGCTGGATGTGTCCGCAGCGTTTGACTTTAGTGGACTATTGCATACTTGTGGACAGATTGCTGAACATGGCCTCTTTTTCACCAACAGCAGCGGAATGGATACAATCTTTTCTTGCTGACCGCAATGCCAAAGTCCTCTTTGAGGAAGTAATGGCAGACGAGTTCCTGGTAATGTGTGGGGGTTCCACAAGGCTTGCGCGTGTCCCCAACACTGTTAAACATATTTATGGTGCCCCTATTTGAAAAACTGAACGCTAAAGATGTAGTTTATGCCAATTACGCTGATGACACAAAATGCCTTATTCCTCTCACCAAGAACCATAAAATAGACTCCAACACCGTCAAATCCACTTATAGCTGGACACAAATTTGGATGGTCCAAAATGGCCTTGTGCTCAATGATGCTAAGACAGAGCTCATGGTCACTGGCACAGCATCACAACTCTGCAAGCTAAGCTCTGCATAGCATCATTCTACCATTGCAGGGTGTACCATCGCAACCCAGCTCAAGGTTAAGACCCTGGGAGTCACTCTTGATCAATAACTCAACATGAAAGCCCATATCAATAGCCTAGTCTCGGGCACATCATATCATCGTAAACTGTTTACACAGCTTACACCCTTCCGGAATGCCACAAATGTTGCAACCTTTGCACAAGCAATTATCGGCGCAAAGCTTGATTACTGCTCCGGTTTTCTTCCGGGTATTGCTATGGGTGAAATCACCTGATTACAAATTATTCATAATAATGCTGTGCCAGCTGTTGAGGGTCTGCGTAGATCAGCCCAAGTGTCTGCAGCCAGGAGGGCACTACATTGGCTTTCCGTGAGCAGTAGGATCTCTTTCTGTGTGCTCTGTATTACACATGAGTGCCTGTATGGACACAGCCCTGGGTACCTGCCCAGCAGCATCTCGTGGCTGCCAGCCTGGAGGGTACTAAGATCTAACAACTCCTGCTTACTAGAGGTACCACGGGCCAGACTATCCACCGTAGCCCTGGATCCTTTCCTTATGCAGCCCCTAAGAGCTGGAATGCTCTACGCCCAGACCTGAGAGCGTGTAACTCATTGGCTGTCTTCAATCGTGGGATGAAAACTGTTTTGTTTCATTGAGTATCCCCTTGAACTCCTCTTGCTAGATTCACCCTTTTCTTACTGCTAGCTTATATCTTTCTTGTTGTCTTGTCATGTCTAAGCGCCTCCATGCCCGCGGACCATTGTTTCGTGCTACACAAATAAAATTAAATAAATAAATAACAGAAAAGAGAGCTAAATAAAAAACAATTTAAAACAATTCAGTCTTTCTTCCACCATTTGAGTGTGCATATGTTTTACCAGCCAGTCTTCATTCAAAGGACATCCAATTAGTTAGAGGGATATAAAATGGTCCAGTTCAGGGAACCAACCTGTAATAATTGGATGTTTATTTTATGAAGACTGTGTCGGGGGGAAATTCTCCCGGGGCCGGCTGGGCCGTCCGCGGACCTCCGGGCAGGGAGGCCCCAACTCCTCCCGTATATCCCAAAGAGATAGAGTATGAGACACACGCAAGAAGCAAGGTGATTCTGCTGTTTATTAAACAAAACGGCAGGGATGGCCAAGGATCAGACGCGTCCGTCCTGACACTCTCTCAGCAGCGTGGGGCTCGCAGGCCCTTTTTACCTTAGCATGACGCGCTACTTGCGTCACCTTAGCAAAATTAGCAAAAAACCTATCGCCACTCTGGATTGGTTCCCCGAGTGGTAGGGTTAGTATAGCATACATATAGAGGACTTGGTTATTGGTTAAGGGTCAGTCAGGTGGTATACTTGGGTTGTCCCTTCAGTTTGATACATAAAAATTGTTACATGAAGACCCCTGAGGATTGTTCAATATTAATGGAGTCAGTGATAAGGGTCCCATGTTCTGATTGGTTCACCCGCGAGCCCCCCAGTCTGGGACCATCGCTGTTCCCAGCTCGCGGTGCACCTGTCATTTGCAACAATGTTTCACTATGGGTATGTGCAGACAATGTGAGGATTTATTCATAAGCAGGAAGGCCGATTACTCCCACCGTCGCAGATGTTCGTTGAGTCGCTTAATTGTATCTGCCTGTGTCTTGATACAGGGTGATCCAGACGCCTTCTTCCTCCTGGGCTTGGCACCCTATCAAGTTCGGCTTGGTCACGTGAGGTGGGGACCGTGGTTGAGGCAGAATTCTGCACAATTAATATTGCATTTCTCTCTGTGTGCCTGGCTTATCTTGCAGGTGCGACCTTGGCGTCGGCTTGCGGAATGAGAGTTTGCAACTTTGTGCCCTTTACTGTCTGCTTTCGCGGGGCTCATTCTGCAGGGTCAGCAACCGAACCCTTGCTCATTTAATGTTCATGGAAGCTTCTTGCTTGCGGCCTACTTGGGCCTGGTGCATAGGTGGAACCATTTGATGCAGAGCACTTTAGGTTATGGTATCCTATTGCTCTATCCCCAGTATCGTGTCTTCGTTATATTTCTCATTATGGTACATGGTTTTAGAAGAAGCGTGAGCAAGCCTTTTTAGATAAGTTCATTATGCGTCTTGCGTTTCTGCATTTGAAAAGCCTATGTTGAAAATAATAAAGATGCACGTCCGTGGGTGTGTCCGTCGCCTACGTCATAGCACTGAGTATGTTCTTCGTGTGGATTGATGTGGGAGTGTCCGGTGTGTATGTTGCACGAGTGTGCTGACCGTTAGCTAGGTTGTCATGGCATCTCTAACGATGTGTTGATTTGGTGCTGGATGGTTTAGTCGAGCTCATCCATGCCGCAGGTGTCGGCATGTGCAGGGCAGGCTGGTGGGCATGCGGGTGGGCATGCGAGTGGGTACATCCGTATGTTCTTGTACCAGGGTATTTGGTCGTCTGGGAGATGGGCAAACTCCTCTCGTGGCGGGTGTCTGGGCCGTGATCCTCTAGGCCAGGGTTGAGAGGGGATTGGTGGGAGCCTTTTGTTCGCTTTTCCCACTTCAGTCCCCCCTCTGGTCGACTTGTCGACCACAAACATATCCTTTTCCTTGTCTCCTCTCACTCTCCATATTTTAGTTACTCCTCCCAAATGTCCATAGTGGTTGATATGGTCTTCAAATGACCAGTAAACAGGTACACAGGTTCCTCCAGGTGTGCAGTATACCCATTTCCCTATGTAGCTCCTTGGGTTTCTTGGGTTTTCGAGCTTCACAGATGGTGGGTCCAGGTGGTTAGTGATGATATGGTTGCGCAACCTCTCTCTCTCTTTTATTATTGTGCCTGCATGTTGGCCGTCATCTGCTGGCATCAAGGGGTGCATGGCGACCATTTCGATCATCTCATCTGTGGTGCGTGCCTTCCGGGCCGTCCAAAATCTTATTATGATAAGTGCAGCTCCAGCCAAAATAATGCATCCAACTATGATCTTCAGTCCATCTGACAGCCAAGATGGCATCCATGACCATAGCGTCGAAAACCAGCTCTCATCCTTTTTTACACCTTTACTTTCATCCATCATTTTGGAGTGCATCTGGGCCAATTGTGATACTGCTTCTGTCAGTGTACCGTTGTCAGCATCGTTAGCAGGAATGAATGTGCAGCATGATTGTCCTATCTTTGCGCAAACTCCTCCTTCCATTGCTGTGAGGAGGTCTAGTACATATCTGTTCTGTAGTGCTACCATCCTCACTGCTCGCAATTCCTCTTTTATTGCGTTGAATCCATTTACTGTAGAGTTAATTGTCATCATTAGTTCCCACCTAGTTATCTGGAGCCATTTTGCGTTTGCGTAGGCCTGTAGTCCAGGATGTATTATTGAGGAGAAGAACATTGCTGCTCTGCTGAATAGTCTGTGTTCTGGCGGTATTGAAGTGAGTGCTGTTTCCGACCTTCCCCACAGGTAATTTCCTGTCAGAGGTTCTCCTTGTCTTTTCCTTCTGTTCAGGACGGTGTTGTTGCCGTTGTGTCTGTTCTCCGGCCCTTTCCGAAGCTGTGCAGATCTCTTCTTCCTTTTGTTTCCTTCATCCATTTTGGGGAAGTTCGCCACATTCACATGTTTCTGGGGCACCACTAGTGATGGTACATTAACGTGTACTATTGTGCATACACCATTCCACAGAGGGGGCAGTGTGTGGTATGCCTTGTCTCCACAGGCCCAATAATGGTCCATCACTACTGCTGTTCCTGCTCCCCCCTCAGGTAGCTCTGTCACGCTTGCACAGTTGGTGTTGTATCCTACGTCCACTTCTCCTTTGTGTTGGTAGCATATCTTAGGTGCAGTCATCGGCAGTATTGTTATTGGGTCCTCATCCTTCTCTATCCATGTTAGCATGGGTACGTACTTGACCCAAGTCATCCAACATCTGTTGTTGTTCTCTGCAATAGTTGTAGTATCTTCTCTCGTTATCATGTTGCTGCCAACCACTCCTATGTCCCATTTGTCACCCAAGTACACCTTTCCTGTTATTATTATCAGTGGTCTTTCCCAACATCCTTGTTTACCAGCAGCTTCAGTGGCGTACCAATCACATGGTAGGTACTGTAGTGTAACTTTCTTCGTTTCTCCTTTTTCAGGGCCGCTTGTTATGTATCTGAATGCTTCGGCATGTAAACTGGATTTGTGGTAGCTCAAATAACTCTTAAGGAAGTTATTTTCGTACGGGTATGAGTCTCGTGATATCCATACCAGGTGCACCGTGTTCCCTTGAAATCTCCCTTTTGTTTGGAACAGTGCCAGGTATATTATACATCGTGCTGTTTTTTCATCTATTTCCGTGGCAACGAAAGTTCGGGAAGCACTCATGGCATATGGGATCAATGAGCAGACGTAGCAGCTGTCTTCTGTTGTTTGTTTACCTATTTTGGTCATGTGTTGGTACCACATGTTGTTAGAGACGTGTGCTGAATTTTGTATGTAGTTGTCAATATCTTTATTCTCTGAGTATGTGCTGCGTTTGACTCTATTACCTTTGTGTGGAATTTCACTAGTACCACCTGACGTAACACCTGTTGCAGCTGGGGGTGGGGGCATATTAGGTTTGGGTACAGCAAAAATATTGATAGCATAATTGTACCGCCATACAGAGGCAGCCACAAACCCGGTGATCATCAAAATCCCTATCATCTTTATTACAGAGGCTAGTTTCACCGGCATTTTGCTCTTACCTTGCTGCAGTCCGGCAGCTAATTCTTGCGATGTTTAAAGTTGCCCGCCTGAAAATTCTCAATATGCTTGTTATTAGTGTTAGTTGTTGTTTTCAAGCTCTCCCTATCAGGTAGTCATTCAGTGCCCAGGCGAAGAGCTGTTCCCACGCCAATCTAAGCGATCTATCTCTTAGGACAGGCAAGTATGGTTGGATGTGGGGCATTGATTGTTCTATGGCCAAGAGAAGTGCTGTGTAGTAGACACGTACCCTCCTCCTTTTCAGGTGCTTTGGCCTTTTTATGTAATAGACAAATTGGTTCGATAATTCTTCAGGGTAGTTATTGTCTGAGGGTATCATCTACTCCTCCTGGGCAGTGAACTTTGTTAGTTATCTGCTTTCTTAACAGTACAATAATACGCCGTACCTGCATGTGCGAGAGAAAAAAAAAAGAGAACATTCACATGTTGTAACGCTCACCTGATTCCCGTAGAGGCGCCGGTCTTGACTGGGCGTATACCGTATCTTCAAAGGTGATGTGTAACACACGGCTGGCTCTTTGGGCTGGACCTCTGTGCACTGTATGTCTGACTCGAAGGGTAAGATGTCTGCAGATAGAAAATATGGGATTAATGAACTGGGTTATTGAATGTCTTCTCTTCTCCTGTAGAACCCCAAAGGTTAACGCTCTCACCTTAGGTAAGTGAACGCTGTGCTCTCCATCTGCCTCGGGGCAGGGTGCTGTAACCAGTTTCTTCACTGGATAAGGGGAGCAGGCCTCTTGACTTCAGAGGACTGCTGTCCGTCGTTTACTGCACGAACGGTAAGTTTCGAGTAATTCTAATGTCTTTAAAAGTCTTTAGTAATGATGTCTCTTGTTTTGCAGGGTTCCGGCGATGGCGGATGACGGGCTGAAGTGAGTTGAAGATGGAGCCCGTGTGATGAATAGAAGCGCCTGGAAGCACGTAAGTAAGCGCTTGTTGCCTGCTTCACGATGCGCTCTAACTGTCTTTTTATTTTGCAGGTACAAGTTCGGAGCGGCTGCAGGGTGCCGGAATACCCACTGGGTTAGATGTGGAAAGGAGTAATGGCACGTGAGTATTAAAGTTCCCCAATGTCTTTAAACGCACCTTGTTTTGTCTTTCAGATGCGGGATGCAGCGCCGAAGGCCTCCGGAGCGTGCAAAGAGTTGGTAAGCTTTTGTCTTTCAGATGCCGGAATGCAGTGCGAAGACCTCCGGAGCGCACGAAGAGTAGGTAAGCCTTTGTCTTTCAGATGCCGGAATGCAGCGTGAGGCGTTGGTGACAGCCGATGGACCAGGTAAGTGAAGCGCTGTCACTGAAGACCGTAATGCTAACCTGTTCTTTCTTGTCTTTATAGGTGTTGCTGAAGACTGGATTCAGGATGGTAAGCCTTTTTCCTTAGGCCCAGGATCAGATGCAGGAGACACGATGAGCGTTCTGCTGCAGAGGATGCAGAATAACGCAAAGCAAGATTCATCCATCGGGTGTGGTTTAAATAGCCTCCTGTAGTGCTTAGGTGTCTCCTTCCACAGCCACGCCTATGTAAGAAAAAAGTTCCTGCTTTCCAGAAGAGTTCCAGTGTTCTGAACCTAGGGAGTGGCTCCTGCCCCACCCAACAGGAAAAGTAGTTCCAAACAGAAGAGGATCAGAGGCTCAACTGGCAGGCAAGTAAGCAGCATGGTCTGCTGCAGGTAAGTCCACCCAAGCATTATGAGCCTGGCGCTTCCAGCGCTGGGACTGGCCATATTTATGAGCCTGGTGCCACTGGCGCCAGGACTGGGTCCAAAAGGTCCCAATTGGGACTGGTTGGCACTCGGAACCTGGGTTATGGATCTGCTTCCAAGGGAGTTGGGAAAACCCTGACCTTTTGGAAGCAGAGATCATGACACGTGTTTACATGTGTATGTGCAAAACAATGTCCTTCAGTTAGGTTATTATTGCAGTGGGTAGGGGGTCAATGGGCAGAGGGTTTGGGGTTCAACTGGTAGAGGTTTCTTTACTCTTTGAACGTGTGACCATGGGGTGGGCGGTGTGGTAGTTACCCCTCTTTATTTCGGTAGTTGTCTCTGGGGAATCAGGGGGGTGGCAGGGTATGGGGACACTTTGGCCGTTAGTTGTGGTAGAAGTCCCTTCCTCCGTTGGCGACGCTGTTGCTGCTCTTCCAATGGCCCTGTCGGTGACGGCAGGGCGGGTCTGGAGTTTGCAGATCTTTACGTCGTGTAGGTGATTCCAAGCACGTTTGTCCTGTAGCTTTACTGCTCTCGTTGATACCTCCTCTACCAGGTGGGGGCCAGTGCAGCGTGGGCTGTTCCACTTCCTGTTGAAATTGCGGAGTAGTACATGGTCACCTTTGGCAATTTTGCACAGTTTTCCCTTTTCCAATTCTTCATCCGCGTCTTCTTGTTGATCACTCTTAGACCCGCCCCGCGTGCGCTCGAGCTGTTGAGACACAAACACCACACTAGTAATCAAAAAAGACACATATTGGTACATTTCATCACCAAGGACATTTGCAGTACTCTCATGGTCGGTAAATGCTCTTGATGTTGGCGTCAGAGGAAGGTGCATTTGGCGTCCGGTCACCACCTCGTGAGGGGTGAGGTGGTGGTCGGAGCCTGGTCTATTCCTTAACTCAAATAGGGCTAGCGGAAGGCAATACAGCCAACTCTTCTTTGTTGTTTGCTGTATTTTTGCAATTGCCATTCAGGCGTTCGCATACACCGTTGGCCTGCGGGTGATATGCACATGCAAATTTATGCTTGATGTTCAGTAAGGACGGTGTATGCTGGAACATTTCATTGGCGAAATGCGGCCCATTGTCTGACCGCAGTATTTCGCACACTCCCCACCTGGGAAAGATCTCCCTCACTAGGAATTTAGCTGCTCGGAATGCATCTGGGTGTGAGCAGGGTCCTGCCTCGATCCACCTCGAGAATGGGCACACAACTACAATCATATACCTATTTCCTTGACATACGTTGATCATATCAACATAGTCAATATGGATGTGTCGGAAGGGTCCCTCTGGCCGGGGTATAGTACCTTTTATCACCTTCAGCGTGTGACCGGCCGTGAACTGCTGACATGTGAGACAATTGCTGACAAAATTTGACACATGGGAATTTAACTCGGGGCAGAACCAATCTTCCCTAATTCGTGCTGCAATGACTTCCTTGCCTGTGTGGGCTGGGTGGTGTAGTTGGCTCAGGGCGATGTTCAATAGTGCCAGTGGCATTACCATCTTTCCAGTGCTACCCTGGCGCCATAGTGCGTCAGTTGGCGACATTGTACATCCTCTTTTTACCCATTTTCTTTTTCTGCCATTGGTGCAGCCGCTTGTAGCTCCATTATCTGTGTGGCTGGGAGATGGGTGTACCCTTCTCTTATTAACAGCTCCTTAGCTATTCCCCTCCCTCTCCCTCTCTCTGACTCTGGGGGGTTCCATAGCTCGCCAAAATATGCAGCATACTTCGCGTGTGCGTCTGTTGCTGCATTCCCTTTTGAAATATAATCTTCTCCATTAGTGTGTGTGGTGCATTTTACCAAGGCTAATTCTTGGGGGTCATTTATTACTTCAATTAGTTCAGCTAGTAAGAGGGCATGTTGCACTGGGGTGCCGTCAGCTCTCCTAAACCCTCTTCTCCTCCACTTGGACAACCTGGAATGGACAGTAGATGTGACATATGCACTGTCGGAATATATGGTCACTCGCTTGTCAAAACTTTTCTTCAACGCCAAGATCAGTGCGACCAATTCCGCTGCTTGGGCAGAGTAATGCTGTGGTAATTGTACGCACTTCATCGCCACACACACCGGCACCTCTGTCATTTTCACCACTGCTGCCCCAGTTCTCCTAATCCCGTCACTTTGGTCAATTGTTGATGACCCATCAATGAGCAAGAGATCACCTCCCTCTAGTGCATTCTCTTCAACCCTTCTAGTGCATGAATACATTTCAGTAATCTTTGTACAATCGTGTGCATAGTCTCCTTCCTCAATTGCTTCTGCTATAAACCTTGCAGGGTTGACTGTGCTGCATCTAACAATTGATAATTCAGCTCTAGATAAGATGATCTCATAACCTGACGCCCTCTGCGTGGTTAGTGTGGACTTAGGCTTGTTCAATATTGCAAATAGTGCATGTTCCACAAATAGTGTGGTTGGGCACCCCATGGTGATTGCTGATGCTTTCTCTACCGCAAAGGCAGCTGCGGCGAGACTTTGTTCGCAAGGGAAATGACCTAGCATCACAGGATCTAAATGACCGCTGTAAAACGCTACTGGTTTGTAGCCCATGCTTGTTTTTTGAGCCAACACTGCTTTCATCACTGTTGAGTCGCAATGTGAAAATATGAAAAATTGTCGTTCATAATCTGGGGTGGCCAGTACTGGAGCGGTTGATATTGCATCTTTCAGTTCATCAAAAGCCTCTTTCATTTCCATTGTCCACCCCAACTTTTTCTCCCCTTTGTTAGCTTCTTTTAACCCCTCAAGTAGGGGTCCTATGTATGAGCTGTAATCAAACACCCATGCTCTGCAGTAGTTGCACAGGCCAAGGAACTGCTGTAGTTCTCTCACTGTTTGTGGCAATGGTGTTTTTAAAATTGCCTGTGCTCTTTGTGGTGCAATCTGTCTCCCATATTGGGATATGAGCTGTCCAATGTAAAGTACTTGTTCCTGACAGTATTGTAGCTTTTCCTTGTCTACCTTGTAACCTTTTTCAGCCAATATTGTCAGCATCTTTAATGAGTCCTCTCTGCATCTTTTTTCGTTTGTGGTGCAAATGATTATGTCGTCAACATACTGTAACACTGTGCTTTCTACCTCAATGTTACCCAAATCCATCTGTATTACTCTGTTGAATATTGAGGGTGACTCGCAGTACCCTTGTGGCAATCTGGTGTGTTTCCACTTTGTGTTTCTGTAAGTGAAGCTTGTCAGATCTTGTGAGTCTGGGTGCAGTGGTATTGAGAAAAAGGCATTTTTAAGGTCGATCACTGTAAACCGTGATGCCTCTGCCAGAATGCCGCACAATATTGTGGCCGGGTTTGCTGCTATGGGGTATTCTGCTTCCACTATGTTGTTCAAAGGCCTGAGGTCCTGTATGAAGCGCCAAGATCCACCTTTAGCCTTGCGCACAGGGTATACAGCTGTGTTGCATGGAGATTCTGATGGGACCAATATGCCATTATTTATAAGGGCCGTTATTGTTTCACATATGCCCTCATCTGCCTCTTTTGATAGTGGGTACTGTTTTACTCTGGGGAGTATTGCACCCTTTTTCAATTTTATTCTTACCCCCCCTATGCTTTTTATGCACCCCACGTCATAGGGGCTAGTAGTCCATAATGATGTTGGTACTTTTGCCATGTCTTCCTCAAAAAAGGGAACTGGGGTGGACGTGGGTGCCTCAAGTGCCATTGCAATTTTCTGTGCCACTTGTTTGTATGTCACCCTTAGCCATATTTCCACACTCATCATAAATACCATTTCACCTTCTTCCTTTTCCCCTGAGAAGAGCTCCTCATCTGACACCTGGGTAAGTCTACATCCCTCTGCTAGTGCTATCACTGCCCTCCATGCTCTTCCTTCTCTGTCTTGGGCATGCACTGCAATGTAATCAGCGGTTGCTATGATGCTCGCTATGTCCACCGAAATCACCTTTCCTTCTGGTTCGTTAGCTGGCGTTTCTGGTCTAAACAAGTAGGCTGCTGGCCTCCTCCAGATCTTTCCCTCTATCCCTGGCATCCATGCAAATGCCATGTCTGTCCCGTACTGGAACAGTTCACCATCTACTGGCTCAGCCCTAATCACTGTCTGTCCACAGTATGCCTGCATGATCTGTCGCGCCGTGAGCATGTTAATTCCTGGAGTGGAGCAAATTATGCCGTCCTCCGTAAAGGAGATCGTCATATTCAACCTGCTCATTATGTCCCTCCCCATTATATTTACTGGTGAGGCCCTGGAATATAAAAGTGGGACTGACATGTCACAATCCCCTATTGATAAGGGAATGTTATCAGTAAAGGGAACCAACCCCCTAGCCCCAGAGAATCCTTGGGTGTTCATGGCTTCACCTGACATCTTAAATTTACCTTCCCTTATGCAAGACCGGGTCGCCCCGGTGTCAACAAGGAATGATAATTTTTTGTCACCTATCGTTACCTCTATGCGTGGTTCCTCCGCACTATTAGGTGTTACCGACAGGATGGGACACACCAAGGCCGTCTGTGGGCTGTCCTATTGGGGGTATAATGATTGACCACTTCCTGTGTAAGGGTGTGTCCCAGGACTGTCACTCTACCCAGTTGTGTTTGCTGTAGTTGGGCATTGGTTGAGGTTATATTATGGTCTTGGACTTGTGCAGGTGGCTGTACTTGCTGTTCTTGGGGTTGTTGTGTAATCGCTACCTGTTGTTGAGGCGGTGGGTATGTCCGTGGCTGTTGTTGTGTTACTAGTTGTTGCTGTCCATTTCCCTGTTGCAATGTCTGCTGTTGCTGGATGCCCTGCTGTTCCTGTGGGAGCTCTTGTTGTCCCTGTTCATTCCACAACGGTGTGCCTGGTCTCACTCTGCACGTACGTGACATGTGGGCCACCAATCCACAAATCCAACACACCGGTGGTTCCCTGTTCTGCCATGGGAAGCTTCCTGTGTTGTCCTGGTATATTGGGTGCCCGGTGGGGTAGGAATTTCTAAGTCCCCCCACCTGTTGTTGTGTGTTAAATCCGTATCCTCTCCCTCTCATTACTCCTCCCCTTCCCCGGTTGTAATTATAATACCCAGCTCCTGGCGTTGAGTATCCTCCTCCCATGTTAGTCGTGTATGGTTGGAGTGGCGGCATCTGTTGTGTTACAGTCTGCGATGATTGTATTTGGGAGGGGTCTTGTGCAGCCACTACTTGTGTGGGGCTTTGAGTTATTGTGGCAGGTGTAGTTATTAGTGCGCCTTCCACCTTGTATTTAGTGAGTTTCTTCTGTACTAGTTTAGCCTCTTCCGTTTTCCTATCCTCTTCCTTTTTTTTCATTTTTTCTTGCCATGTCCTGCAATGATGCACTATAGTCAGTTGTATTTCTGGCCATGCTTTTGCTTCCATCCCCACTACTTTCTTCAGTTGTTTCTGGACTGCTTCTGGGAGCCCATGTACTAGTATATGATAGAATATTGCTGGTGTTTTGTCCCATTGTTCTCTAGTTTCCATACGCCACTTCTCTTGAATTTCCTAGATATAATCAACAGGATCTTCGTTCTCACGCATCTTGCGCGAGGTAATAGCTCCTATGTCTGATGTGTCCGGATACTGTACCCTCAGTGCCTGCCATAATGCATGTCTGCAGTTTGCGAATGGTGCCCCATCGTGAGATGTGTTTGTTATTGTTACCCCGGGGAAGCCTGCTCTCTTCCAGATGTCATCCGCAGCATTACCTAATATTGATATGAGGAGGCCCTTTACATCTCCCACTGCCAACTTCTGTCCTGCGGTGTGTTTTTCCATTTCATATATCCATTTACCCGCACCTCCACTTAATGATGGGAGTCTGCATTTTATATTTTCCTTGTCTGCATGCTTCCAAGGGACGTATTGTGGTCTACCCCTCCCCTCTCTAGAAGAGGCATTAAGTTGTGTCCCGTTTTACCCCCTGGGTTCCACAAAATAGAGTCCTCACACCCCTCCTCTTCTTCCGTCTCTTCTACATTGTCAGCTTCGTCTATATTTCTCCTAGTCTTTACTCTGTCTCCTCCACCACTTCCCTTTCTTTCATCATTTCCTTTATTTATTGTGGGCGTGTGTATTCGTTCTCCCTGACTGCGTCCAGGGAGGTCTCTAAGCCTTCCTGCATAGGGTGTCAGTTCTCTTGTGAAGGGCGCTAGTTTAGATGGGCATGTTGCACGTAATGAGCGTGGGGTGGTGGAGCATGCATGACGGGACGGTGACGGCGTGGCTTCACGTGTCTGCCCCTCCGCCATTCCATGCTCCTCCCCCTCACTTCTCTGCAGATCTTCCTTTCTCCTGCAGATCCATGGTGAGTCTTTATTTGTCCGGGTGGTGTATAGTTTATCTAGGCTTTCCCTTTCACTATTTCTTCCTTCCTTCTCCATTCCTTCTTCTTCCTCACTACAAAAGTCATTCATAAATGGCAACCTCCAAACTGTCTTTTTCCCCCCAATCGTTACTGTTCTTAAGTCTATTAGGTCCGTTCCTCCCTTTTCTTCTTTACTACTCGCTCCCCTTTGTGCCGATGTTGTTGCTACTTCTGTGCCTCTATATACATGCCTCCTTACTTCACTCTCCCCCCTCCTATCTTCTCTTTCCCCTTCTTTTCTCTCCGCTATTCCCCTACCAATTTCCTCTCTTTTCTTTTTTAATTCTTCCATTACTTCACAACTCATTTTTTCCAATATCTTTTCATCTTCTTTCTTCCTTTCCCATCTCTCCCTCTCCCTTTCTATTATACTCTCTATCATCCTCCCTTCTTCGTATTTCCTTGTCGTTTCTGACAGTAATCTCTTCTTCCATATTGCCATTTCTTTTTCTTTCTCCTCTTCCTCTTTTTTCCTGTCGCGCAGTACTGCTCTTGATACCCTTTCTGCCGCTGCCTTTAGCCTTTCGGCTTCTCTCCTTTGCTCCTCAGTTCGTTCTCTCATTTTTCCCAACTCATTCTTACCTTCTTTCCTTTCCCGTGCTCTCTCTCTTTCCCCCCTCTCGAGCTGCTTGATCAGTGCGTTCTGTTCATCCCTTAATTCTGCGAATCGTTCCTCCAAGGTCTCTTCCTTATGTTTTAACGGCTCTTCCCCCTTTCCTTTCCCCTCTTCCCCTACCATTTCACTCTCCCTGTTATTATCCTCGTCCATTTTCCTCACCACCTCCTTCTCTTCTCCTCTTAATGAACCTCGTAATTTTAATAGTATCTGCGCAGCTACCCACTCATCATTTCCTACCTCCGTAGTCTGCTCTTCTTCAGTCCTCCCCTCCCCTACTAGCATCTTCCTATGAGCTGATCCCGTTGTACTAGTCCGCTCCCCTCCCGTGTGGCCACCTGTAGCTGTATATGGAGGCGGGCTGTATGCTGGGTTTGAGTACCCTTCAGCCGCCCTTAATTGTTCTCTTGCTATTTCCCCTAGTTATATTAAGGGATACAACCCCCTCCCTCTGTTTTCACTACCTTCGCTAGAGATATATCGTCGCTCTGTTCCTTTTTTATTTCATTTTCGGTTGAGTTGTCACTCTTTTCTCCTCCCTCTTGTCCTTTCCCCGTGTTCTGTGTTCCTTCACTTTCCTTTTCCCCATTCTTTCCCTCCTCCTTAATCTCCTTATCTCCCGTTGTTTCCCCTACAATGAACATTCCGTTTGGTCCTGGTCGGGACCCTTGGAACATCCTCCATAAGTTGAACACCTCCACGTGGTGCGTTAACTTCTTCCCCTTGTATGTATTGTGCAGATGGTTTAATAGTGAGTGTTGGGTATATGGATCGAAGCTACCATTAGGCGGCCATGGTGTCGTCATTTTGTTGTCCGTCCCCTGTGTCCATTCTATGCTGTACTTGATGACATAGTAGCGCTCCACTTGTTACCCTTCCCCTATTTGGTAGCGGTTACCTCACTAGCAGTTTATAATATACAGCCTTGTACCTTTACCTGGCCCCGTAAGTTTGGGGACTTGCGATAGTCCGCTAAGGAAAAATTAGTAAAATATAGTATTTACATTCGTATATTCTTTTCTTTCGTTTCTTCCTTTATACAACACCCTTAGGGGCCCCTGCGGCCGGAGCGCACGCAGCCCCCTGCGGCTGCGTGCCCCTTGTGACGTTCTTATACCGCCATCCTACTTTCATTTGCTCCTCCTCCCTCCTCTGCACTTGCCGTGGCCGCCGTTCTCCGTGCGCAGCCACGTACCTCCTTTCACCTTCCCCGATCAACTCATTACCGTGTACCTCCGTTTCCACGCCCTTAACACAGCTCTCCTCCCCGCCACTTAAAAATCAAAGATGCCTGGTTCTCGAGCTGTCCTATGTAAGCCCTGCTGGTGACGTCACCGATCTCTTCAGACTACTGGTAAGTTCTTCATATATTCTTTAAGTCCAAAATACACTTGCAATCTACCCCCGTTACCCCACAGCTGTCTTCCTGTCACTCCTGGAACAAGGTAATCAATAATATAATCGGACTGCGCACGCTGCGTCGCCTCGCGTGTGATACGCCCCTCGACAGGAGGGCTTAACCAGCCAATTATCTTCCGTATTGGGCAACTAGCTAGCTACCGCCTACAGGGAAACGTCATCTATCTATCGAGTTTCCTGCTCGAACAATAGGGATCCTCATCTACTCATTGATCAATAATTGCCAAATCGTAGGAAACCACACACACACACCCTTACACGTGGTCGCGACCTAGGCCAATCAGTGTCTACGAGCGGCCGCACGTGATGTTTTCGTGCTCCGCCCCCTTCTCTCCCGTAACGTAGCCGACTGCTCTCGCACTCGTCCGGCTACCATTCATTTCATTGCCAACACTAAATTATCAACCCTTCGCCGCGCACCTGTGCAACACCTCCCACCTCCCGTATTCATTTCCTCCCCCCTCCCTCACAATTTCACATTGCTTGTTGGGCGTGGCATACTCACCAAGTTCTCTTGATGCGGGGCCGCTCGACTGCGTGCACCCCTCCAAGCGGCTCGCCACCTCCCCTTGTCTGGACTACGTCTGGACACTCGCCAACCGCGGGCGGGATACTTCTCAACTGGCTCCCGAGGGCCACTATCCACTATCTATGCGCTGTCCGGTCTTCTCGCAGTTCCGCGATGGTCCTGTAGTCCTCAAAAGGGGGCAGCGGCAGAGGGGGCCAAGCCGCCGGGCCTCCTCGCAACGGGAGTACTTGGAAAAATAAAAATAAAAGCGGACCTTAAACAGATCTCAGCAGTGCCTCCAACTTGTCGGGGGGAAATTCTCCCGGGGCCGGCTGGGCCGTCCGCGGACCTCCGGGCAGGGAGGCCCCAACTCCTCCCATATATCCCAAAGAGATAGAGTATGAGACACACGCAAGAAGCAAGGTGATTCTGCTGTTTATTAAACAAAACGGCAGGGATGGCCAAGGATCGTACGCGTCCGTCCTGACACTCTCTCAGCAGCGTGGGGCTCGCAGGCCCTTTTTACCTTAGCATGACGCGCTACTTGCGTCACCTTAGCAAAATTAGCAAAAAACCTATCGCCACTCTGGATTGGTTCCCCGAGTGGTAGGGTTAGTATAGCATACATATAGAGGGCTTGGTTATTGGTTAAGGGTCAGTCAGGTCGTATACTTGGGTTGTCCCTTCAGTTTGATACATAAAAATTGTTACATGAAGACCCCTGAGGATTGGTCAATATTAATGGCGTCAGTGATAAGGGTCCCATGTTCTGATTGGTTCACCCGCGAGCCCCCCAGTCTGGGACCATCGCTGTTCCCAGCTCGCAGTGCACCTGTCATTTGCAACAATGTTTCACTATGGGTATGTGCAGACAATGTGAGGATTTATTCATAAGCAGGAAGGCCGACTACTCCCACCGTCGCAGATGTTCGTTGAGTCGCTTAATTGTATCTGCCTGTGTCTTGATACAGGGTGATCCAGACGCCTTCTTCCTCCTGGGCTTGGCACCCTATCAAGTTCGGCTTGGTCACGTGAGGTGGGGACCGTGGTTGAGGCAGAATTCTGCACAATTAATATTGCATTTCTCACTGTGTGCCTGGCTTATCTTGCAGGTGCGACCTTGGCGTCGGCTTGCGGAATGAGAGTTTGCAACTTTGTGCCCTTGACTGTCTGCTTTCGCGGGGCTCATTCTGTAGGGTCAGCAACCGAACCCTTGCTCATTTAATGTTCATGGAAGCTTCTTGCTTGCGGCCTACTTGGGCCTGGTGCATAGGTGGAACCATTTGATGCAGAGCACTTTAGGTTATGGTATCATATTGCTCTATCCCCAGTATCGTGTCTTCGTTATATTTCTCATTATGGTACATGGTTTTAGAAGAAGCGTGAGCAAGCCTTTTTAGATAAGTTCATTATGCGTCTTGCGTTTCTGCATTTCAAAAGCCTATGTTGAAAATAATAAAGATGCACGTCCGTGGGTGTGTCTGTCGCCTACGTCATAGCACTGAGTATGTTCTTCGTGTGGATTGATGTGGGAGTGTCCGGTGTGTATGTTGCACGAGTGTGCTGACCGTTAGCTAGGTTGTCATGGCATCTCTAACGATGTGTTGATTTGGTGCTGGATGGTTTAGTCGAGCTCATCCATGCCGCAGGTGTCGGCATGTGCAGGGCAGGCTGGTGGGCATGCGGGTGGGCATGCGAGTGGGCACATCCGTATGTTCTTGTACCAGGGTATTTGGTCGTCTGGGAGATGGGCAAACTCCTCTCGTGGCGGGTGTCTGGGCCGTGATCCTCTAGGCCAGGGTTGAGAGGGGATTGGTGGGAGCCTTTTGTTCGCTTTTCCCACTTCAACTGGTTGGTTGGAAAACTATACACACTCAGAGGGTAGACGAATGCATGAGTGCCGTCTTCCTTTGAATGTATAAGGTGAGAAACAGTGAATAGTGTTTAAATGTTCTTAGTTTTTAAAATGTTAGGATCCCATAGAAGAAATAGAATGGAAGGAATTGGCCCTATACTTACTATATAGACATTACAATCATTGCTGCCTAAAGGGAACATACCAACCAGGGAACACTTAGCTCTTCCATACGAAAGAAGGATCCCAACATAGTTGAAATAAATGTGTGATATGTTCCCCTTTTCTTCGAAACACGCAAGCTTATTCCCCTCACGAAAAAGGTTTGAACCCATTTCCAAGATGCATAAGAATGTATGCCCCATGTGCAAATGTGCAAACCAGCTTCAGACATTTAAAAGGAACAATCCGAATCACAAACGGGGTGCACTTTTAAATGTGCGAGAAAGCAGAACATTACAAATCCTTTGATGCGGCGGGCACCATAATTTCATACAAAGTTACTGGTAATAATTCACTTGTATAGTATATGCATATTTGCACGTTATGTGGTCCTGTTGCCAAGGAATCCCTCCTACACTAACGGATCGAGATACACATTGCGAAATGTTCTTGGGTGAGCTAACCCCAAAACATTGGAAGGACCTCTTGTGTGACTTGCACATGGAAAATGATAAACAGAGAAACTTTTCATCACTCAGTATGCTTTTAAGCTTTTTGAGAAAACATTTGAAACCACAGTATTATGATCAAGTGATAATGTCAAACTTTAACAAACTTTCATTTTCATAACAAAAGATTCTTAAATCAAAAGACACAGGCAAACATCCAATGCATTTCGGTTATTTTTGACCATATTCAGGGATCATGATCTGCCTGTTTTTCTGTGCCTATATCTGCGGTCTCATATTCTTCTGCGTGATACTCAAATATCAATGGTGTGTTTGCTGCTAGAGGCTTTACTGGGAATGTCCCTGTTTGTGCTGCCCCTCTGTAAGGATCGGCGCTAGAAAAAGAGAGCAGGGCATCCCACATCACCGATTTAGAACATGTTCAAAGGGATGTCCAATGCACAGAAGGATACCACTTGATCTTAAAGTGAATTTATAATATATTGGGACTTCATCTGTGTTACCCAGTGCTGTCCCACTTGCATGCACGTATACACCTGCCTTTAAATTCCTTAAACTGGCACAGACATGAAGTATTTCACCATGATGCACCAGTCAAGGTGAAATGCACTTCCAGCATCCCAGCACCAAAATGATTGACAGATATTCCTTTGAGGATAGCGGCCTGTGCACCATGTTTGCTGCCACACAGACACCGAGAAACACAGAGATCATATTTGTAAATAAGGGGGCCGGTAGGTTGTCTAGGAATCTCGCAACTCATGAAACTGCATCTTCTTGCCTTTTTTGAATTGCATGATTATTTGTAAATAATATGATGGGATAAAATTGTAAAAGTTGTAACTTTTTCAACTAAAACAATAAAAAAAAAGATTATTTGTAAATCATCCCCTGTCAATCAGGATTAAATACCCAAGTGGCCTTACTTCTTCCTCTCTGACTCTAACATTGAGGACAGGGTTCTAAGACAGAGGGTGGAGGAAAGGTAAACAACGTGGCCACAGAACTACTGCCAATTTACCTGCATGTTCCTCTCAATAAAGACAAGCTATTCAGTGTCAAATTGACCATAATTCAATGTCTTGATTTAATATTTTTATTGGTACGATTCTGTTAGGGAGAGTTCTCATTTATGGCTAATTTTCCTCACCTAGTGAGTCCCTCAGCAACTTTGCTGGATTTCTGGGGTTTGTTTTTTTCCACCTGGTAAGAGTGTGAAACTTTTTTCCCACTCTTACATGTGTTTTGCCATGTGTATTTCTACTTTTTGTGTGATCTTGGGCTCCGGAGCCACACCACTCCATGAGCCCCACTTTTCGTGTGTGTACACAGCACCTTCAGTGCAGTGACACCGGGTTGTCTTCGAGACTTCCCCCTGACTCCATTTTTCTGGGGCTGACTACTGTCCCCCAGAAACATGTAAAGTTGCCATTAACTTTATGTAGTCTCTTTAAACTACAGACCCAGTACACCCCATCTTACTTGGAGTATTGGAAAGGGTTAGTTCCTACCCCTTTTTGTCTGTGCCTCCTGGAGCCTTGTTTCGCTCCCTTAACATTAAGACTTGGCTGGTGGCAGTGGTCTCTACCCTAACTTTTCTACTGCGATTATAGTATATAATCGTGGTACTGTTTTAGGCTATTGTATTAGCCTAAACATAAACCTGCTTAACCAAATACATTTTATTTTGGCTCTGGTCATGTTTAGTCGCCATTTCTTTTTGTTAAAGTCTTTCTTGTGTTTTACTTTTCGTGCCAAACCAGGTTTGCCTTCTTTGTTCGCCGTCCTTTGGCGGGCTTCTGCCCAGAAGCCCTCCTTTGGCATCTGGGTGTATAGGTGGGCTGAATGTGAGGGAGGGGTTTAGTAACCCCCTGCACAGGGTCTCCTTGGAGACCCAGGTCGCACTTTGTGTCCATTGGCTGAGGTGGTTGTCCGGGCCGGGCTGGACATCCCCCCTGCATGGTGATTGACAGCCAGGCTGTGTGAATGGGGGATTTTGGCATAAAAGGCAGGACTCTTGGGCTGGAAGTCAGAGTCGCCACTGGAACTTTAAGAACCTAAGAGAAGCAGAGAAGAAGATGGCTGCTGCAACTCCTGAATCCCGGTGAAGACCTGCTGCAGTCCTGAGCTATCTACCCTTCAATGACAGAGAAGATCCAGTCCGGAGTCTTCTTCCCTTGAGCCTGGTGGGATCAACCAGCTCACCTTCAACAGCCAGAGAATCCTCTTCTGGGTCAAAATCGCTGCAAACAGCTGTAGTGGTCCGGATAGCCATCAGAAGAGCCCTCTCCTGTTTTAAAAGAGTGCACCTTTTATTCACTGTTGCTTCGCTGCTGCTGGCTTTATCCCTGGGTAGTGCAGATCGCTCCAGACGTCTTCCTTCTTGTCCCCACGACTGAAGCTTCAGGAACCGTGAGTCTGCAGGAACTACCAAGTACAACTGCCGTAGCACCATCTTTCGTCATACGAATAATGTACTGTGTCCATTTGGTCGTTCTTTCCGTCCGACCTTGAGGAATCAGGGGGAACCCTTTTCCTTTCCAAAGGCTTGTCCTTTCTTCCTTCCTTCTTATAACTTTTGCTTACCTTTGACGATATCTAAGTACTCCAGGCAATCGTTAATCGTGAACTGTTCTAACCGGGTGATCCTCGACAATAGGATTTCTGTTCCATTTGACACTGGTGCAGGCCTATTGACTTTTATCTACCTTTTAGAAAGTGTCCTCTGTTTCTATTTGCCTTGACAAAAGTATTGCCTATGATTTTTATTCCCTATTCCCTTGTTTTAATTCTTTGTGCTAAGTGTGTTGGACTTCAGGTGTATTTCTTCCCGCGGGTATGCTTTATTTTCGTTAGACCGAACTGTCATTACTGTCAAAAAGTGATCGCGTATTAACCCCCGGTAACGTCTTTCTTTCGAAACACCAGTCTGTCAAAATCTAATGTACTTACCTTGAATTGATCTAAACAAGAGGAATTGGTTGCGTGTAGTATATTTTAAGTGCGGTTTTATGTAATAGAAGTGAAGTGTTTTGTGAACAGATGGTCTAAAAATAAATGTACTTATATTTTTTAACCAGAAACCTTGAGTCAGTGTTTGCTTGAGTCACAGTAATTGTAGTCCTTTGTGTAATCTCTACTACTGCTCATTTGCTCTTTCAGATAAGTCTGGCTGCTCAGCCATTGCTACCACTTTACTGTGTAGTATGGGCTTGTACCAAAGGTGAAATTGTACTACCCCTTGTAGTCTTAATTGTGTGAAGTGGTCCCTAAGGGCACTGCATAGGATTCTGCCTAACAGATACAACCATATATGGAGGGATAAACACATAGTTGGTGGAAATTCCACATGTTTTCCATCTTTCCCCATTCCCGACTCCCCCCATCCCCTGAACCCCAGAGTGAAACATAGAAAACAATTGAAAGCAAGCATTCAAGATCACATATTGGGCACTGCATTACACATTCACAAAAAACTCATTTGCATCCTGACACACTGGTGAGGAGAAAGTAGTAAAATGTTAGATGGCGAAGCTATGTATGTGTGAATGGGGTCCCATTGTCCTGTATCTGTGCGCGTATCGCTCTACCCACGACAGATTGAAGAATCCATCTAGCATCCCTGGATCCCTGATGCTTCCTAGTTATCACAATGTTTAACTGTATTTGACCAATCTCTAAATGAGCCACAACAATGAGTGCCAACTTGCTGTCAGCTACAAATGTCCCTCCAAACTGGTAACGTCTACATATGCTCCCATCACACATGGTTGTGTTGCTGCTAGAGCCCTGTGCTTAAGAGAATCCCATTCTACAGGCAGTCGTTTCAGGAGCATTTCCATTCTCTGCTATTGGCGAAGATCTTGTGGATCATTCCATCCAGAAAACCCTTCATTGTACAGAAAACCCCTCACTGTACATTGGTAGAGCTGGGTGAAGGGTTTCAAGGTAGACGATGGGAGCCTGATTCGGACCATACAGTTCTGAAGCTTTTTGTTCCCCACTCTTCTCAATCTATGTTCTAAAAGCTGGCATGGAAGGATGGACGCCATGTCGTTTGACTATGAGAAGAAAGCAATACACCGAGCGCAGGAAATGGGCCTGAACACGATAAGACATGTGTTGACACCCGGTCCCCAGACACTCACCTGCACTCCAACAAGCAGACTGCTTTTATATGGCTGCAGCACTGCTGATTCTACCAGAGACAGTCTAGTCTCTTTGAGGTTGCACAGGTTGCTTGTAACAACTCGGTTCTTAGTGAAATGTATCCTAAAGCAGAGGTATCACACACGTACATTTCAACAGATACTTTCAGTAGACTCGACTTGGGCACCCAACACAGAAACAGCCAAAGCCTCACATACTTCTTGTAGATGTCCAGGCTGCTATATATGTCCTGAAATGTAGAGACATTTTTTCTTAGGGTGAGTAGTGCGACCAATTAAATCTGCAGAGCACAACCATTATTCGCTCAAAAGTTATTCGCTCAAAAGTATTTATTACTGACTCATAATAAGGCATGTTTCAAATGAAATGTGGACATGCGTATATTCCCATAATGCTCTTTGATTTTATGCAAAACACCCGGATTGCGTTCTATGAAGAGATACTGTACTGCCACCTGGCCTGGGACACACCGCCCCTTGTTATTTTAATTTATTTATTTGTTCATTTATAGACATGCGCTAAACCCAGAGGCATCAAGGCGCTGGTTACAAGGTTACAAGGTTAAAACAGCAGGTGAGCCCATTAGGGCAATAATAGTTCTTTGGGATAGAAGTCTCTCGGTGACAAACTTTTAAGGAATGATTCCTGCAATGGCTGCATGAGTGTATAGCAGAGTCTTGAGGTGCTTACGGGAGGCCCACTATGACTGTTCCGATCTTAGATCTAGTGGTAAGGCGTTCCAGTTCTTAGAGACAGTTCTTAGCCTGTCCCTATTAAAAAGAGGTGATGAAGTGAAACACTAGAAATGTAACATAGGAACTCGTTATGAGTATGGCGACAATGGTAAAACAAACGGTATTTCAGGTGCATCCTATTTTTCAAATACCACTTTTTAATGAGCTGTGAATGCATGGGATATTTACCACATGGGAGACATACGAAGTAGTGCATGGGGTAAAAATAGGTTACAACCAGACTCATAAGGAAGCACTTAGTATTCAGGGGTGGATCCGGACCCGAAGGTTATTCCTCAGGTGGTCATGGGAGAAAGTTTAAGCTTGTTTCCCAAAATGTGGACATGGTGGGGAAGATGCATGCGCGCGGCCGACCCTTCTTTTTTGTCTGTTCTATGTGAGTGGGTGAAATTGAAAATTATACAGACTGCAATAAGCTAAACAATATAAAAATAACCACAAGGATTTCATCAACAGAAAAAAAACGCAATAGGGAGGAAAACCAAAATATTGTGATTGCACCCAGACCCACCACATAGTTTCAATGTTAACACACACACATTTACATATATTTTTAGAAGCACGTGTCCAGAAAGGCCTTTGCGATGCCTTAAGGATCATGGGAGAAAGTGGAAGCTTCCGGGTGGGCCTGGACCCTACAAATGCCACCACAGAATTTGCATTTCTTGTTTTTATATCAGTTCTTCTTAGAACCAAAATGGCATTAGTTTGATAACGTTTCCAATCGTACATATTGCTAGATGTTGGTGGTGTTACATAAAGATATGTTCCTTTTGTGGCTCCTGTGCGCTACAACAACACCTTATGGAGGGTGGCGGACAATACTGTGTTACAGGTGATGCATACATCTAGGAATGACCGCACTGTGGAATCCTGGCCGAGCCCCTACATGGCGCCTGGAGAACTTCATCCAGATAAATTCTTCCTTAAAGTTTTGCATATATGTATAGGTGTTTAGAACTGCACATTTGCTTTTCGACTTTGAAAGTTACAAGTAAGAAATGTTCTAGTCCTACTTCAATTAGATCTTTTTAAAGATCTTTCCCAAATGCACCTGATTAGCGTCTGAAAACATGTCTAAGCAAGGTTTTCCTCATTCTTTCAGTTATAGTTTATTTGATGTGTTTACAGCTCCTTTGTCACTCCAGCTATTGGAAAAATGCATTGCCTCATTTGTAGAGCATATTGACATTGATATTTTATTTCTATCACGCTCGTACACAAGTGTTTCATACATATTAGTACATGATGATGTCACATACACTATTGATGAATAACTAATAATAACAAATGAGCAAATGATAACACATTCTCTGTTCCTCAAACGTAAGCCTGGAACTCCCAATACAGCTTGCTTACACCAACCTTCCACACCGAGAACAAGTATAAAGGATATCCTCATTTACGCCAATGACATTGAACCATGGCAACATATTATTCACACCAAATTCTCCATTCTTCTCATCACACCCATAAGTGGAGACCTGAGATGGAACAAACCGCACAGCCTCCACCCGAATACCCAACTTGTTCTCAGCTTCGATACAAATGGAACCATTGTGTTGCATGGTGACCACAAACACCTACTTGCTTTTGACTCCCTGTTGGGGTCCCTACCAGCCTTACTACATCACTCTCCGGCTCCCAATGCCGCCACCCAACAGGAAGATCCCAGACCTCCCTGTCTGACTGACAGCTCCACATTCTACCCGATGATGCGATTAACAGACTTGGATTGAAAGACAGGGTCTGAAATGTTCGAGAGAGAAAAGACCGAACGTTATTTTTCCAAAAATAACTTTCAGTCTTCTCTCCCTTGAACATTTCTGACTTTGCCCTTGCACCCACACCCCTACTTACCGCTGGGCGGAACACCTCCTTATGTGTAAGGTAGCCGGTGCACGAAAACGTGCATGGCTTGTTGAGCGAGGTACTGGTCCTGTTGTCGATTCGACAAAAAGGCGCAAAATTCAGTCCTTACATCTTTGGGTCTGGATTTGCATGGTAACAGCAAAGGGTTATATAAATTCAATAAAATACAAATACAAATGGTAACAACCCCACATAGGCTTCCTCACAGATCTGGGCCCATGTGAGATCAGTCAACCACTCCAAGGCTGTAAGCAATTTCCTCTCTTTCTATATTAGCAGTATACATCTTTTAGCTATCATGCAGCCCATGTTTACAAAAGCCCTTATGCACTTGACCGGGAATGCCCTTGATAGCCCAAATAATACCCCGGTGGCGGAACGTTCCACCTGAAATTCAACTACCTCTGACAGAATTCTTAGAACAGTATCCCAAAATCCATCGAATCTGACACAGCTCCAAAACATATGCATGTGGTGCCTTTTTTGCCGGCACCTCGGACATGAGTGGTTCTCATTCTGATACATTTTCCCTAGTTTCTCAGGTGTATAATACAGCCCATTTAATAATTTAAACTGCATAAGTTTGAACCTAGAGTTTTGCGACACATTGTTAGTGTGTTGGCACATCGATTTCCATTGAGCATCAGACAGCTCCACACCCAGATTATCAGCACACTGGAATCCTGCTTTAGAGGGTTGGGATGGACCCCTGCACACTATCATTTTATACAGTGCGGAGAGATGCCAACGGCAACCTTCATTGTTCGCTGTGTATGCCAGCTCTGTGCATTCGGGGGTTCTGTAGGGTAGTCTGCCCGCCACTCAGCGTCAATTGCCTGCTTCCTGTAGTATTTCAGTAGCCCTGCTCCTGAGCTCCCATAGTCCTGACGCCCTTTCTGTAGAGTGATAAACTTCCCGCTGGGAAATATGTCTGCCAGTGCCCGGAGGCCCAAACTCTCCCACATGGGGCCAAGACCCGGAAACCTTTGCAGCTGAAGCCATTTATAATATGGATGGTTTGCACCAGTCCTGGCAAAGATGGTACGCCAGGCATACACAGTGGTCAGCACTGGGTTAAATGGGCAATCATCCCTGTACCTGGAATCTAGAACCAGACTTCTGGGATCAGTATCCCCAGCAGCTAATTCCTCTAGTTTAACACAAGACGGACAGGGCGTGTTACCATACGAATAGGCAGCAAACTGGGCCTGGGCTGCAAGCCAATATGCTTCAATGTCAGGTGCATTGAAGCCCCCTTTGTCATATGGAAGCGCCATGCGTGACATTTTTTTCCACACTGCGCTCAAATGCCAAAGGAATTATGCCATTAAGCCATGGTGAAAAAGAGCTTGCCAGGCCATAGCGGGACATTAATAAACTTGTATAACAACTTGGGTAGTAGAATCTTCTTTATTAATGCCAACCTTCCCGCTAAGGTGATAAGAAGCGATCTATCTAGTCTACCCTCCACATATTGTGCCTGCGCTGAGTAGTTATCGCGCAATACAGAGGCTTTACCTCTGGACACTACCACCCCCAAACATTTAAAACTGTCGGGAGCCCAATGGAGGGGATAGTGCCCCTTAGGTTCTTTCGTACACTCGGTTAGGGTGAACATTTCTGACTTAGTGTAATTTATCATGAAGCCCGAGTATTTACCCAGTCACGTGATATCCTGGAGGATCGGGTCAAGGTTAGTCTTTGGGTCTCTGACGTATAACAGGACATTGTCGCGTATAGGGAGAATATTTTAGGAGGCCCCTTGAGTCGTATACAGTGATGCCTGTGGCGGACACACTAGATCTTCCATTGGCTCGATAGCTGAGGCAAACAGAAGAGGGGTCAAGGGGAAACCCCGACGAGTACCCCTCTCTAATACGAATGATGTCGAGAGACATGAATTGACCACGCCCTAGCCAGGGGGCAGGTGTATAAGAGCCTAATGTAATGAAGCATGTCTGTGCCCAGGCCCATTTTGTCCAGCACCACTAGCAGATATTTCCAGGACACCATGTCGAATGCCCTCTGGGAATCAATCATCACTGCCACTGCCTCTGTTGTGGTCCAGCCTGGGCATGACACTAAACAGTCGCCGGACATTAAGAGAAGTAGATCTGCAAGGAATAAATCCAGCCTGATGGATCATGTGGGGAAGAAGTGGGAGCAGGCGATTTGTCTGGGCCTTAGCATAGATATTATTATCTACATTAATTAGTGAGTGGGGGCGGTAAGACCCACACTCGTTGCTAGGTTTGTTGCGCTTAAGCAATATCATTATAGTGGCTTTGCGTAGGGATTCGGGAAGGATTGAATTGCTAAGTGATTCTTCCCACACCTCTAGAAGGTAGTGAGCTAGTAATGGGCTATATTCCTGGTAGAGTTTGGATGTTAGTCCATACGGGTGGGGGCCCTTTACTTTAGGGAGATCCCTGATTACCATTGCCAGTTCCTCAACCATAAGTAGAGTGTTTATGGCATCACTAGTTTACGGATGAAAGGCATGGGTTTCACTTCCACACATCCTGCACTCACATACAACACAAACACTATTGCACATCAGCTCTGCCATATGAATGAAGCTACTTTTAACTGTAGCTTCTCACGTAACTCTCTATCTCCTTAAACACAACCCCACTGCCCCTTTAGTCCAGTATACCTCAGCTGCACCGATAGACACTACGACAGACACTCCATTTAGACATGGGCGACTAGCAGGGTCTTGGCCACCCTTGCATAACTTCAATGGCTGAAATACACACATGCATAAAAGCACCTCCCAAATTCTCCCAAATTTCTGGACTCTGGTCCACCCGAGGGCATTCAACCAAAATTATGTTGGGGACCGTAATTATGGTGAAAAGCGATATAATAAATGACAAAAGGAATGAATACATGTCAAATTGATGATGCAACTCAATGGAGTTCCAAATTCGGTTGACAAGCTGTTGTGTTATCGTATGTTATTAGGATTTGTACCGCACACCGCTGCCATTTGCAGGGTCGTCAGGTGCTCTGGTGGGTCCCATAGGGAGGGGGTGAGATTGGTTTGTTGGGGGGGGAGCACCCCCCTCATGAATATAGCTCTGTGAAGCGGCGGTCTCTGAGCTTGTATTTTTTCACTCACTTGTAAACTCACTCACTTGCTCTCTTACCCACTCACTTACCAGAAGGACTTTAAATTGCACTGCAGTCGAAGGACTTCTGTCAGACCAAAGCCTGGTAGGATGGATGAATTGGAGACCTGTGCAGTCTATGTGCTTAATTATGTGATCATCTTCCAGGCACTGGGAAGCTTTGCTTTTCAGGAGGGATACTGTGACGATGCTGACATCCACGGAATGGGTCATCTGTTGCTCATCCAGACCATCGTTCCACCTTGGGTGCCGGAGGGAAGGTAAGTCATACATCTATCCAAGCTAGTGACTGGCTAAGGGTTCAAGCACAGGTGATGGACGTGGCCTTACTATCTATATCATTCCCGGAAACACACGCCGGGAATGACATAGATAGGGTTATAAACATATGAAAAATCGGGATTAAAGTAAGCTTTCCTATAGCAATAACGCTCGGTCTGCCGGGCCTAAGTGATAGGCCTGTGCGTAGCGAGGGCCTTAACGATGGGACCTCGCACCATTTCCAGGCGATGAGGCCCGCCGGATCGGGTGCTATTGCTATTGGCACCTGGCTTTTTTAATCGGGAAACCCGGGTGCTAACACCAATGTATTTTGTTTGAATGTATGGGACTCCTCGACCGGGAATTATATATTAGCCTCAGGTGCGGAGAAGCAGCCAATCAGGTTGCTTGGAATGCAGGCTGAGAGCGCGGGATGCAGCCCGCGATCTGAGCACCCTGATTGGTCGGCTCCCCCGCACAAGAGCTAATATAAACGGGAATTGAAATCACATCTTTGGTGAGTCCAACAGAAGTAAATATTGGGCAGCCATTGCATTTTCATTTACCTAATGGGATACATCAAACCTACAAGAGAAACAATGAGCATGCATAGCAACAGGGTGTATGTAATTCGCTAATCTCCATCAGTCATAATAACAATTATCATAATGTTTATTTTAAGAAGCAGAATTGAAAACTAGCCTCACATGTAACAGTTTGGGCGCCGGCGCTGTTGAACTGCAGCATTTTTTAAGAACGAATGCAGACATATGCTACCAAATAATGCGTTGTTTTCCCCCTCGCTCCCACACGCTAGTAATTCTCACGGTGCAATACAAACTGTGGCTCATTAGAAGCCAAGTGTGCGTTACTAAGAGTGTGCAGAAAGTTCGCTGACGCATTTTTTAGAGGCTAAATGTTTGCGTTTTCCACCCACACTTGTATGGACGATGCGACCCAACAGTGCTATTGGGACTAGAAAGTCACACTTTCGCTCAGAGAGCATTTGGCAAAATGCCGGCTGTTGCTCTTGTGGGATTTCCTGTTTCCATCCCATTAAGTGCTTGTCCTCAGTGTAGGAGTACGGTTAGTGCGGCCTTACCCGGCGGCTTCGGCGGCTAATGAACCCTGCAGTGCAAGCCATTGCAGCCTCTATAAAAGTCATTGCAAAAGTTAACCTTCCGTCATGTAGTTAGTGGCTCCCAGTTTCAATTAGGCGAGCAGAGCGGTGCCAACATGCGGAGAAAGAAAGACAGGGCCGTCAGCAAATCCGCCCGGAAAGTAAAGCAGCCTTAATGCTGAACGAGTGTAAAATCCTTCAACAAGATGGATGATACTGCGAGCTATTAACCCAGGGATCCCTTCATGAGATCATCATCACGAAGGCTGATGCAACTCAGGAGATGGACCGGAAGTCGCCGAGAGCACGGGTGGTGGTAGGGCGAGACTAGAGTGCGCATGCGAGATACACTCAATACCAGTCTGTCACACACAGACACGCAGCGCCTGGGCACACTTGCATACGCGTGCACAGGGCACACACGCGCAGCAGCACACTGACACACAAACGGACACAGATACGCACGCACATCGACACACACACACACACAGACAGGGACAGATATGCACGCGCATGCACGCGCACGGACACACAAACACACAGAAACATACATGGGAACGGACACACAAACACACACAAACACGAACACACATACGCACGTGCGTACACTTGGACACCCATTTACACACGTGCGCACAGACACAGGGACAGACATACACAAACACACGTACACGCATAAACACAAGCGCACGACACACACATGCATACACGCGCATAAGGACACACGCGCACAGGGACGCAGTAGCACACTGACACAGAAACGCACTGACACCCACACACACGGACAGAGATACGCCCGCACATCGACACACATTTACATACACGCAGACAGGGACAGACATACACACGCATGCACGCGCACGGACACACAAACACACAAGCCCATGGACACACAAACGCACAGCAACATACATACGCACGGACACACAACCACACACAAACACGGACACCCATATAAACACGTGCACACAGACGAAGGGACAGACATACACAGTTACACACATAAACACAAGCGCACGACACACACAAATCTTCAGTTGTTTTGTGGCCAAAGACAGGTCAAGTTCTCAGGAATCGCAATCAGAAATAGTATGTTTACAGCGGATGCAATTAACACAAGGGCAGGGTCAGTTGTAAGAACTCCTAACAGCCTGGCCTCCCTGTGTCTCTCGAGGACTGGGGAGACAAGCATCCCTGTGCTCCGGTCAACATCACAGCGGGGTGGATGGCTGAATGGGTCCATAAATGGCAACATGTGGCAGCAATTAGTATCATTTAGAAACAGTGACGCCCATGTTCTCAGAGTAGGACTTTAAATGGGGGCGGGAGGGCATTAAACAGCTTGACCAATCCAATCGGTGGGTTTAAAGCGTGGGCGAGGAGTGGGCAGCAAGACCAATCTCAGCTCACTAACCATTCATATTTGTAAACATTAAGCATGTGCGCAATAGACACACCACCGGCCAGAATGTCCATTGTGGCCCAAGGGTCCTTTCCTTAAGGAGCCCCTAAAATCTGGAATTCGCTGTCCCCAGATTTGAGAGTGTGCTCCTAATTGGCTGCTTTCAAACGTGGGCTAAAAACCACTCTGTTCCATTGGTCCATCTCCTTGCTTACCTCCGCACTTCTGTCTCAGGCATCCACCATGACTGGCACTTATTGTTCTTTATGCTTTGTATTTTTTTTCATAACATTTTTTTTCATTTGTATAGCGCACAGAAACCCTCAGGCATCAAGGCGCTGGAGAGAACCAGTTATATGTAGCCCAGAGGCCACGATAACATATAATAGAATACAAAGCAGTTACATTAAGTACTATACATCACAAGCCGGGAGCATGGGTAGTGGGTTCAATTCCTAGTGGTTTCAGTGCTGCACAGCAGATACAAGCTACGAAGGGAGATTTGTGAGGAGCAGGTTAGTCAAATGGCCAGATTTTTAGGGCTTTGCGGAAGGCCCAGTTGGATTCCTCCACCCTTAGCGCATGTGGGAGGGAGTGCCATTGCTTAGCAGTAATGACTGGGAAGCCGGACCCGCCGGCTTTGGAACATTTGATCCTGGGTTGAACCAGTCTGTTGCTATAAGGGGTTCTGGTGGGCCTAGTTGGGTGATTCTTGGCAATTTTCTTCGAACCAGATAAGGCGGGGCAGATTTTGAAATACATCTGTGGGTGATTGTGAGTGTTTTGAAAGTGATTCTTTCTCAGATGGGGAGCCAATGAGCTGCTCTGCGGCTAGCTGATATGTGCTCTGATCTGGGATTGTTCAGGGGAGCCCGAAGGGCGTTATTTTGGATAGTCTGGCGCTTTGGTATGTTATAGGCCGAGGTACCAGCAAAGAGGATATTGCAGTAGTCCAACCTGGTGCCCATCACTGCGCGGGCGATCGTTAGGCAGCTATCGGTGGAGAGGAAAGGTCTGGCAGCGTTTAGGAGTTTGGTGGAGTGGGCTGCTGAAGAGGATATAACATTTACTTAACGGGTTAAGCAGCGGGTAGCATCAAAGGTAGACTCTGAAGGGTTTTACAGCAGATCAGCCTGGGATCCGTGTGCCATTGATGTTGAAGGCTGAGTACTCAGGGTCCAGTTTTTTTTAACATAGCAGAGGAAGCAACAATGAGAATTTACATCTTCTCGTCATTGGAACAGAGGCTGTGGGTTGCCATCCAGTCTTATATGGTGGCGTAGGTGGAGTGCAGCGTGTCATCACTGTCAGTGTATGTGTCAGAAAGGGGGAGGAGGATTTGCGTATCGTCGGAATAGTTGGTGTATGCTATGCCGAGGAAATCCAGGAGATCGAAGAGAGGCTTTGTGAATATAGTGCAGAGAGTTGGCGAGACACAGGACCCTTGGGGTACCCACAGGTGATGTTGGAGGGTGCAGTGCAGGCATTCTCAGAGAATATTTTCATCACTCTCCCTTCTAGGAAGGAGGCGATCCAGTAGGCTGCCTCAGTGGAGAAGGAGGCTGATGAGGTAAGATGGTGACACACTATGTTGTGGTTGACTAAGTCGAATGCTGCGGACAAGTCAAGGAGCAGTAATAATTCAGATTTCCCCTCATCCCTAATCTTGTCCATTTGGTTTTTAAGGTCGAGGAGTGCTGATTCTATGCTGTGTCCTGGATAAAAGCCAGATTGGCGCACTCCTAGGATATGGTTGACTTCTAGATGTCATTGAATTTGGACATATGGGGCTCTCTCAAGTATTTTCAAAAGGAAAGGGACTGTCATGATAGGCCGGTAGTTGTTAGGTATTGCTGTGTAGGGTGTCCTGACCCACGTTTAAGCTACCCTGCTACAACATTTGGTGCTGTGGGCTTAGGAAATTCAAGATGGCGGAAAACCCACATGTGCGCCGAAATCCAGGAAAGCTGCGCAGTTGTGCGCACACCAAAATGGTTACCTAACTTGCCACCCACCAGGGTAAAGAAAGGTCTTTGTTAACAAAATCCACTTTTACTGATGTCAAAAAGTTGCTGAAATCGTGACTCATTGGACCACTTTAAAGATTCAACCCTTTTTGTGGGGTTCCACATAACCATCTTACTGTAAGGAGCCCCATCAAAACAATGTTAAGCAAGGATTTACTACCATGTAAGAACCATTCCTGTTTAGAATGCATTAATCCAAGAAAATCCCAAAAATGGGTGCAGTACCAGTACTCACCACTATCCAAAAGCCGGCGTTTTAAAACCCACTGTGTGTTTTTCTGAAGGCAAGCAAAATGCCTATTTCAAACCTTGCAACATGTGCAAAATATTCACTGAACACCAGCAGACATTTGGCAGAATGGAGTTTTGTGTGCCTACAAAATCTGGGAAATGAAGAGCCCAAAAACAATGCTTATAACAAAAATGCTATGGAGTCAGCAGCTTAAGCCTAACTGCAACTGGATTTAAAACCACCAAAATCGAAAATGTTAAATTAAATGAGTGACCTATGTTTGGTGTCACATGCCTTTGTAACTGTTGAAATGTCATAGTTTTGCACTTAGAATCAGCATTCTAGCTGCATGTGTAAAATTACAAGTTATTTTAAAAGCAACAAAAAGTTAGCTGAAGGTCTGGCTTAAGGAACTTGATTTTGCCTAGCAACGGATCCCATCAGGAGTGAAACTTGAGTCACAACTATGTTCCCAGGCCAATGTTCCTTTTGCTGCCCACACTAAGGATATGCCATCTATCTGATAATTGAATTTCCTGTGCTCTGCCAGAGAGTGAACAAAGCCCTCTCCACTCAGGCAAAGGTTTTTATTACAGACGTCGTAAAAAGTGGCTTCCTCCTGGAGAAGCTGGGAGGGGCACTGCCTGTGAGAAGCAAGCTGGCTTGGCAGAAACTGGAAAGACTGGTTTCTGTACCATGTGACCTGAAAAGACACACCCCTGCAGCAAGGATATGGTTTTATAAAAAGGGGGATAATTCATAGTGCGGACATGTGAAAATTTTATAAATGATACCATAATTCTTGTGATTTTTCTGCCCACAGTTTAAGACGTGGTAGGAACCGGTGGTATGTTCAGGGGGGTTTTAGCGGAAAAGTGGATATTACTCTAAATGTGTGCATGTTAAAAATCTGAAACTTTATCAGTTAATGTCCCTACCCCCTGCACACATGTATGTAAAGTTGGGTCCATGTCGGAAATTGAAAAAGCAGTTAAAAAGTCAATTATGTACACTCTTTGAATGCAAGCTCCGAGAATGAGCAGATTTGGACATAGACATGGCTAAATTCAGCCACACCATGTATATGTAATTTCAAACAACTGTGTAACTCTGAAGTATGGATTTTGATCATATATATATTTGGGTGCACAGATGATAAGGGAGGTTGTTTCAAGAGATCATAAAATGACATCAATCTGACTCACAGTTCAGTTTGCCAATCAAGCGGAGGAATGGAAGCCTGACCAATGACGAATGAGAGGGGCAAGTCTAGTGATGCAACACACACACCCATTCTCAAGAAACAGATAAAAGCAGAGAGTCAGGACACATAGAGAGATTCAATTTCATCTGCCGCTGGAAGCCCTGCCGGAAAAATCCATACTTACCTCCATCAAACTCCAGAAAGCCAAACTAGAGACTTCAATCTATCCAGAGCAGAGACCAGACCAGAGAGAAAGCAGTGCTGTGCCTAGCAGAGACCAGACCAGAGAGAAAGCAGTGCTGTGCCTAGCAGAGACCAGACCAGAGAGAAAGCAGTGCTGTGCCTAGCCGAGACCAGACCAGGCGCTGTGAGCAGAATCCGGAAAGACCTGACCAGACTGAAGATCGTGACCAAGTCGCTTTCCTGTTCAAAATCTCTTGTGAGTACTTAGCAAAACTCAGAACACATCTCTTAGTTTAAATTCATCTAATTCAATCTATTTAACCTAAGTAGAACTGCCTCCTATCTGTCACCTGTCATTTCTAGTAAAATTTGTCATTTTGAAAAAGTGTGCGTTTAAAATTTACAAAACCAAAAACGACCTTTACTAAATTACTCATATCTCCGCAACCGTTTGGGCTAGAGACTTGCAATAACTTTCATTTGGAAGCTGAGATCCCAGGCTTTCCTAGGACCCCAAAACGGTAGAGATAGTCCTTGCGGTTCCTTTGTAATAGCGCTCGGCGCATCCGCGAATTTTGCCGCGATTTGCAATTTCTTCACATGTAAAAAACTGCTGCTGCCTGATTTCATTTGCCAGAAATTCGTTTAACCTGCTAACTATCCCTGCATCATTGCTAGTGTGAGCCTGGACTAATATTAACTAGATACCACTCATCCTGAACCTCTAAAAGGGAATTAAGAGCGTTTCCAGCATATTTCTCATTCATTGCTAGCACCTATCAAAGCATTTGCCTGTGTTTTCAAACTTCTGTTTAAGCTTGCTGGATTGAACTGAATTACAGTTGATTGCATTTCTGAGAACTGTGTGTTTTCCTTCCATTTCCTTGCCTTGCATCAAGGGGGGGAGGGGAGTAGCCAGAGAAAAGTGATTACATTGTTTGGTTGAAATCATATTGCGTATTTTCTGTACTGCATTCATTGAATATTGCATCCATCTGAGCCTACATAAAGCATCCTCTACCACATTATACTTTTGTTCCTATTCACCAGTGTGCTACCTTATCCATTTCATGTCAACTCATAAGTGATTAAAGAAGTGTGCTAGTGCCAGATTCTCCGTTGTTAATATTTACCATATCAGATTAAGTGTGATATTCAATTATTAATTTATTAAAAAGTGTGATATATATTTTAATTTATCAAATAAACCTTTTAAACTTGCAAAACAGAATTACTTCTTGGCTCAGTGGGGTCAGGGGGATTCCAAGAGAGGGGTGTTATACAAGGGTAGTCATCCAGAACGCATGAACTGGACCTAAAGATATATCAATAAGGGTTTTCATTCAGTATTCTAGACTAGGCGTTAACTTGGCTGTAGTGCTGAATTGAATCCTCTTACAGCTGGGTCGACTGTTGTTTTTTTAGGAGAGCTAGGACCCAAGCTTCTTTGAGGGTAGAGGACACAAGGCCAGTTGAGAAGGAGCAGTTAATGACGACCATGGCACCAGTGCTTCAGCACAGTCTTTGATCAGGGTGGCTGGAAAAACATCCCCTTTGCATATTGAAGGCTTTAAACTTTTTAAGATGTGTAAGGTTTCTTGAGTCATGATTTTGTTGAAACTAAATAGTGGGACATCTTAAATGTAAGACGTGGCGGCATGGGTAGCCTTAGTGCCCTGGCAGGCATGATTAAGTCTATCAAGTTTGCAGAGTATTATTTTTCTGTAGCTTATCAATTTTTTGAAGCACAGCATTCTGTATGCTATCACACCAGACGACGTCCTTGGACAAGGTGGAGGCTAGGGGGATAGGAGTTTCCAGTTCTCTGAGGATGGCAAATAGTTCTGTGGTGTCTCATTTGGTAATGGCTATTCTTGTGTTGAAGGTGGTGGCTTTGGCTAGGATAATCACTTTTTTGTGTTGTTTAGAGGTGTTTGTGAACTTTTGCTTAAGGGCAGAGGAAGGGCTACTTTTCAAGTGGGTTTCAACAAGTCTTATTTCTGCTCTGAGAGCCGCAGGGTTCTGAGTGTTATTGCCCAGGCACCTCTCTGCCTCAGGGCTTCCTGTTTCATGCCATACAAATAAAATAAATGAATACAAT
This sequence comes from Ambystoma mexicanum, assembly GCF_040938575.1. Taxonomy (NCBI): domain Eukaryota; kingdom Metazoa; phylum Chordata; class Amphibia; order Caudata; family Ambystomatidae; genus Ambystoma; species Ambystoma mexicanum. Next base: position 683,964,034 of record NC_090927.1, on the reverse strand, counting down.
AGTGTGGGAACTGCTGCACTGATATATATATATATATATATATATATATATATATATATATATATATATATATATATATATATATATATATATATATATATGTATATATATGGGATACATTACTCACCGTAATCGTATTTCTGATGCTTGTATCTGCTTAGATTCACATGCTGTGCATAGGCCGACATCTAGTGGAAGCTGCGGAGTATTACAGTTTGTTTTTCGAAGTCGAAAAATGGGCGTCGACACAGGGCGTGCTAGTAATACTATCCCTAGTGTGACGTCCCCTGTACCCATGATCCCTCACGCGTCTAGGATCCCCAGATTGTGTTTTTCCTGACATGAGGTAGCATGAGGAGTAGCGTGAGTACAGATAGTCCAAGCAGATAGACAGAAAGGTAAGACTACAAGCAACCATGCGCCTTCTCTCGGAGGGGAGGAAGGGTGGGTCGCATGTGAATCTAAGCAGATACAAGCATCAGAAATACGATTACGGTGAGTAATGTATCCCTTCTGAGGCTTGTGGAATCTGCTTAGATCACATGCTGTGCATAGATTAGCGAGCAGTACCAGAAGAAGGAGGTGGGATGTGAGAAGGGTCATGAGCAAACAGGTGTCTTAGAACCGCTTGTCCCACTTGTGTATCTGCCTTGGAATGAGTGTTAATGCAGTAATGCTGAGTAAAAGTGTGAATAGAGCTCCAAGTAGCTGCTTTGCAAATGGTGTCAAGGGGAACGTTTGCAATGAAAGCCAGAGTGGCCCCAATGCCTCTGGTAGAGTGGGCCCTTGGCGTAAAAGGCAGAGTCTTTTCAGAAAGAGAGTAACACAGCTGTATACAGTTGATAATCCACTTTGAGATAGCGCCCTTAGAGACGCGATCCCCCTCTCTGCCTGTAGCTACGGAGACAAACAGTTGATCTGTTTTCCTTAGCGGTCTGGTTTTATTTACATAGTATAAGACCGCCCTACGCACATCTAGGGTGTGTAGTTTCACCTCAGCTGAGCTTTGTGGGTTTTGGAAGAAAGCCGGAAGCTCGATGGACTGGTTTACATGGAACTTGGATATGAATTTTGGTGAGAATCTAGGGTGTGTGCGTAAAACCAGTTTGTCCTTGTGGATAGTAAAGAAAGGATCTTGCACTGACAGAGCCTGAATTTCACTGACCCTTCTTATGGAGGTAATGGCTACTAAGAAGGCCGTTTTATAAGTCAGGTGTTTGAGACTACTTTTATGCATGGGTTCGAAGGGGGGCCCCATGAGCTTAGATAGCACCACGTTGAGATCCCATCCTGGCGGTGGGTTCGATATAGGAGGGTGAAGTCTCTTTACTCCTTCCATGAAGGCTTTAACCACTGGTACTTTCCACCACAAAACCTTGTTATGGGATGTGGTGTAGGCTGAGAGGGCTGCCAGGTGTACTTTCAGAGAGTTAAAAACCAACCCTGCATCCAGCAGGTGGAGCATGTATGTTACAACGTTGGAAGGAGTGCAATCAACCGGGTTGATTTGTTTACTCTGGCACCAGATAACGAATCTTTTCCACTTGTCAAAGTAACAGTGCCTTGTATTTGGTTTCCTGGACTCTTTTAGAATGTCCATACACCTCTGTGGTAATTTGAGATGTCCAAACTCTATGACTTCAGGAGCCATGCTGCTAGGTTCATAGAGTTGGGTTCCTGATGCACTGTTTGACCTTGTTGCTGGGACAGAAGGTTGTACCAGGCTGGGAGTCTGATGGGCTCGCATACCGCCATCCTGCGTAGGTGTGGAAACCATGGTTGTCTCGCCCACATGGGAGCAACTAGGATGAGCGTCATCGATTCCTTGTTCATCTTGTACACCACTTTCCTGATGAGAGGAGTTGGTGGGAAAGCGTACGCAAACATCCCTGACCAGTTCATCCACAGGGCATTCCCCTGGGAGTCCGGTTGTGGGAACCTGGATGCAAATCCTGGGCATTGTTTGTTTTCGCTTGTGGCGAATAGGTCTATAGTGGGGAAACCCCACTGAGAGAAGAGATCTTCTACTACGTCTTTGTGAAGGACCCATTCGTGTTCTTCTGGGAGGGAGTCTCTGCTTAGAGCATCCGCTAGGGAATTGAGCTCCCCTGGAACATGTTGCGATGACAGGAAGATGTTCCGTCTGAGTGCCCATATCCATATTTTCTGGGCCAGCTTGGACAGATTTGGCGAACGAGTCCCTCCTTGCTTGTTCAGATAGAACATGGCTGTCGTGCTGTCCGTCCTGATCTGCACCGACAAGTTTAGTAGATGGGGCTCGAACGCCTGCAGCGCTCGGAATACTGCCAGAAGCTCTAGCAGATTGATGTGGTTCTTGGCTACTGAGTGAGACCAGAGACCCTGAGCTGTGTGGTGGAGATGGTGAGCTCCCCACCCCGTCAGGCATGCATCTGTAGTCACCACTGCCTGTACTTCGGGATCGTAAAAGGGTTTCCCCTTTGCGAGATTTTCTCTTGTCCACCAGAGTAGGTTCTGTACGAGTGTTGGCGAAACGACCACTAGATCGTCCCACTGACCACTTGCCTGAGACCACTGTTTCGCCAACCATTCCTGCATGGGACGCATGCGCAGACGCGCGTGGGGGACCAGGTAAATGCATGACGCCATCATGCCCAGTAACCGCATGGCTTTGCGTACTGTTATCTGTTGACCTGACTGATAATGCGGAATTTGCAGAAGTATGTTCCGAATTCTTTCTTCCGAAGGGAAGGTTAATCCTTTCTGAGTATCTAGGATAGCTCCTAGAAACTGTTTTGAGGTGCTTGGCACCAGACTTGACTTTTTCTCGTTGATGGAGAAGCCTAATTCGTGGAGGAGGTCGATGGTCCTCTGAATGTTTGACCTGCAGATTCCTGGGGTTTCCCCCGTTATGAGCCAGTCGTCCAGATAAGGGTACACTGGGATTGCCTCTCTGCGTAGGTGTGCAGCTGCCACCGCCAGTACCTTGGTGAATACCCTTGGTGCTGAAGCTATCCCGAAGGGCAGTACCTTGAATTGGTAGTGGCGACTGTCCACCTTGAAGCGCAAGTATTTCCTGTGCGCCGGGAGCATGGAAATATGAAAATAGGCACCTTTCATATCCAAGGTTGCCATGTAATCCCCCTTTTTTAGGAGTGGGATTACCTCTTGTAGTGTGGTCATACGGAATTTTTGGGGCTTGACATACTTGTTGGCAGGCCGTAAGTCCAAAACTGGGCGCATTGTTAAATCTTCTTTGGCACAAGGAAGTAAGTTGAATAGATACCCTTGTTTACCTGGTGTCCCGGGACGAGTTCTATCGCGTCCTTTTCTAGCAGAATGGCGATCTCCTCGAGGAGGATCTTCTGATGTTGTAAAGAGTGGACTTTTTGTCTTGGAGGATGGTTTAGGGGACGTTGCAGTAGTTCTATGCAGTACCCATTGGATACTGTTGACAGCACCCATCTGTCGGATGTTATCCCTTCCCATGCCTGGGTGAAACTTGATATTCGTCCCCCTACTGGGGTTGCATGGGAAGGGACCCTGAACTGAGCGTCACTGCTTTGGTGGAGGCGTGCCTCCTCCTTTACTGGGGCTGCCTCTGCCTCTACCACGTCCTCTTTTACTACCCCTACCATACGCCTGGGTAGACTGTTGTGAGCTGGTGTTCCACTGTGTACCCTGGGTGTGGGAGTAGCTATTTCCTCTATTGGAATTTTGGCCGCGGGAGCGACGAAAATTGCCATTCCCTCTTTGGTTAGGTGGTTTGGTAGTTAACTGGCCAAGGGATTTGAGGGTGTCGAATTCTTCCTTAGCGTTTTTTAGAGCGTCCTCGACTGCCTTCCCAAACAGGAGATCACTTTCCACTGGTTTGTCTAAGAGCGCAGCTTGTGTTTCTGCTTTGAATCCCGACTGCCTCAACCAAGCATGCCTTTTGATGACAGTCCCCTCTGCTATAAGTCTACCCGCATTGTCAGCGGCGTCCAGAGTTGCTTTTACAGTGCAGCCTGACACGTTCCTTCCTTCCGCACAAATGCGAGCTAGCTGGCTTTTAAGGGGTTCGGGAGCAGAGTCTATTAGTGCTGCCACTTCTTCCCACTGGTGACAGTTGTAGCTAGCCAACAGTGTGGTGGAATTCGCGATTCTGGCTTGGTAGGCTGCCGTGGAAGCTACTTTCCTGCCAAAACCATAAAGTTTTTTACTTTCTTTGTCGGGGGGAGCCTCAGAGGAAGATAATGGTGTACCAGCTCTTTTGCGGGTGTTGGTTACTACTAGAGAGTCTGGCTTAAGTTGACCTCTAATATATAGGGGGTCCGACTGGGCTGCTTTAAACAGCTTCTCCACTCTCGGATTTACAGGTCTTGTCAGGTTTGGGTTGACAAGGGATGGTGCTATTCTGCGTTGAACAGATTTTAGGATGGGAATGGTCTGGGCTACTGGCTTCCTTTCCCCTATTAGTTCTTCCGCAAAGTCCCTTTCTTCCTGGGCACCTTGTGTGTCTATGTGGAAGTGGTTAGCTGCCCGAAAGAGCAGTTCATTCAGGAGGGGCTGATTATCTATCGGGGAATCAGACACTGGGGCTTCCCTTTCGACTGGTGAGTCCATTCTGAAAATATCTGGGCTATTTTCTGGCTCATCCTCGTCTTCGTCTTCGCCGTAATAATCTGATCCTGCAGGATCTTCTGGCGTGTCAATTTCCTGACCTTCTATAAGGGAAGAGTTTCCTTGGTCTGTAGGGAAGAGGTAAGAATAGGGTTGGACCTCGATGGGGTCTAAAGGCCTAAATGGTGTCTCGACCCGGGGTCTTTTATTTGAGGGGATAGGGTCCCTTGACCCTGAGGGAGAATCTTCCTGAGGGTTTAAAGCTATGAGTTGTTCAGGGTGTCTTTCGAAAAAATTCGCCAAGGAAGACATCCTTGACATTACTCTGTCAATGTCCTCGCATGACCAGAGTTTTGAGCTTGGGGTGACCTTGCTGGGACTTTCTATGGATTGGCCCTGAGAAGACTTGGTCAGTTCTTTTGTAGTGGAGGACTGCAAGGGTTGTTTCCTTTGCTGTTTACCCCCTTCCCCGTGGGTGGAAGTGTGTTTCCCCTTTCCCTTATCTTTCGACGCCTGGCGTCGAGGATCGGAGGTGGAATCCCTGTCTTTCGAACTAGCCTTCGAAACTGGGCCCTCTTTACTCCCAAGTGATGTACCCTTTTCCTGGGGTGCAGGCTGGGGGTGGAAGTCGTGTTCGTCTCCGGACGAATGATCTTCCGGGATATTAATGGTCGAGGCACTCTGTGCAAGTGTGGAGGCTTGCCTGACGTCATGCGGCGACCTCGACCGGGACCGCCCAGAGGACGTCCTTTCGGACCGCTCCTTCTGTGCCTCTTTCCGAGGTTTCGACGACGTCGAATCTCGGGTGGATTTTTTGTGTTTAGCGTGTGTATGTGTAACGCTTTTGTCGCCGGGGGACTTCCCCATAGTCGCCGGGACGGACGACCTTCCGAGGCCGGGGACGTGCGTTCGGCTGTCTTTCGACGCCTTGGTGCCCTCGCCGTCCGAAAGTTCGGCGTCGCTGCCGTCGCTGAAGGTACCCTCCGCCTCCATAGCTGCTAGCTTGGCGTGGTGGGCCCAACGCTTGGTGGAGCGGTCCTTAAGAGTTTTGGCCTTAAACCTACTACAGGCCCTGCAACCCGTCTCGGGGTGGTCTCTGGGTAGGCAAAGGTTGCATGTAGCGTGCTTATCTACCCAAGGGTATTTCTTATTACACTTGGGGCAAAACTGAAAGGGCGTACCCTCCATACGCGCCTGTGGGCAGCGGGCAAGTGTGTGTAGGTAATAAGGTGTCGAGTGTGGAAGTGTACCACCCCCACTCTCCCTACTTGTAGGGCCGAGGCCAGCGGCTCAGGCCCGAGCCGAGGCGGAAGCCTCAAGGCCCAATCCGTCGGGTATTCGACGTTGATCTCCTCCCCGGTTCGGCGTCGAGATGTTGATCGACGAAAGGTTGGTCAAACGGGGCAAATTAGAATTAGTTTAGAGTGAAAATATGGCAAAGCCAGGGAACTCCGATGAAGTGCTTCCGACCAGAATGGCGGAAAAAAACAATCTGGGGATCCTAGACGCGTGAGGGATCATGGGTACAGGGGACGTCACACTAGGGATAGTATTACTAGCACGCCCTGTGTCGACGCCCATTTTTCGACTTCGAAAAACAAACTGTAATACTCCGCAGCTTCCACTAGATGTCGGCCTATGCACAGGATGTGATCTAAGCAGATTCCACAAGCCTCAGAAATATATATATATATATGCCATTTATATGCCATTTCAGCTAACAAGCCTCAGTTAGAAAGGTTTTTTAATAGAGGAATTTGAGAGATTTCATAACATGAATTTACTGAGAGGCTGTTTGAGGGGGGCACAGTTTGCCACATGCCACTCTTCCTGAAATGTAACTGATTTCTTTTCAGCCCTCCAGGACTCTAGCTACCTGTGATAACATGTTTTGTTCCCCTTAGGCCTGCCCAACAGTCCTTTCACTTCACATCCCCATCTCTCCTTATCCCCAACACAAAAATCATGCACTTTAGTCTGGTATTACGTGAAGAATTCTACTTAACCTTCCCTACTGCAATCTATACGTTACCCTTGCCCCTCTGATCTGGAATATTTATCTGCAGCCAAATAACCCTAGAAAGTGTTCTGACAGAGCTGAATGTCTTTTTAAGGTGACTTTCAGCAAAATACCCAATGGAAGCTTAAGATTGGTACATCCCAACAGGATACAGTCACACATGTGACCCGATGCCATGCCTCTGTTGAAACAATCCTAGGAAAAGCACATTGCACACCAGGGTCACTCTTGACCTGTCTCTGTTTCACAGTCAGCTTGGGAAAGCAGCGGCCTGTGCGCCTGTTTCCCGGCATTCCTTTCTACCCTTTTGTTAATGGTATTTACTAATACAATTTCAATTCCACATGTTGCGCAATTTATAACCCATTGTGTGGAAATGCGCACAAGGAAGGGAACAGATTAAGACTACTGACAGTAGGTGCTTCCGAGCTTCTATCAGTGTGGCTGCTGGGAGTTAATGGCTATATGTGTGATTTGTATTTATTTATGAATGCTGAGCTGTATAATGTTGTGTTGCTCACACCGCACTCCTAAAATGTTTTGTCACCTTTGTAAATAAGGTAAAATGTGCCGATTGTGAACATAGGCAGTCCTGAGGAGTGCAAGATGTACACTGCGCATTACTGATCTCCTTTTCATACACAATATCCTTTGTCTTTGAGTTTAATTGTTACTTTTGGTGTACTGTCCATTTTTAGGCACTTGGACTCTGAAGTGAACACATTCACTTCAGGGCACACGGTTGTGTGTATAATATGCATAATCATGCTTAGACGTTTAGATGTTCGCAAACATATTATTTCAGAGTCTTATTGCATAAGCATGTACAATTCACATGAAAGGACTCGGAGGGGGCTCGAAGGAAAGCATTTTCATTCTGTGAATGGGGCGTGTTGCAGTGTCCAGTTCAGGGAAAGAAAATACTATGGAAAGATGGCCACTATGTAATCGGATGGCGGGACTCCATACAGAGCCCCTCTTCCCTTTCCATGGTGGCCAAATGGAGCAAAGAGAGAAGCTGCAGGAGCTGGGTGCCACCAGCGCAGCAGCAAACAGGTAAGTGCGGATTGGGGGTTGGGTCAAAATTACTGCAGCGTCGGTGGGGGAAGATGACGGGCTGGGGCGCGGGTAATGAGGTGACTTAAAACGCGGGCTAGAATGGGAGTATCAGCCTGCGTTTCTAGCCTCCTGATTGGCTGGCTCACACCCACAGGGTGCTTATTAAAACCAAAATTATGTAATGTAAAGAAGTATCTGCATGTTTGCTGTCACGTGAAAGAGAACATAAAACAGTGCAACTTGTATTTTAGTATTTTAAAAGTAAATGTTACACACAGTTATTACAAAATCCCATGAGAGGTCTAGTACATTTAGGAACGGAAACACATATTGCTTGATTGCCATTATAGGTAAAAATGGTCCAGTCCGATTTGATTGCCCATTCTGACACATGCCTGAATGATACAGAAAATACATTGGGCTAATAGAAGCCAGGAGGAGGGCCCGAGCGGTTGGGATAAAATGAAGGGAACCTATCACAGGCACTGGCCAATCCATAACTGCTGTGCCAAAAGATGCTGTGTGGTTGGAGTTTTCTCGATATTTAGATCCAACAACATATAAGAGAGATAGAGGTTTGGGGAAGCAGACAAGGAAGAGAGCTTGTCCGACAGGGGAGGAGCAGATTGGGATTCCAACTGGAAGTAGCTGATGTGAAATCTCCTTGCGAAGGCCTTTTTCAGAAGGGACGAAATCCACAGTCAATTCAGACAACAGAACCAGATTACCTGAGAGAGGTTCTGGAAGCTTGTGGACAGACTGAAAGGAAGCACTTATCTGGCACTGCTGCCTGAAGCCAGTCCTGGACCTGTTAAGGACAAGTCAAAAGTGAGTACAAGGACCCCAGTGTAGTTAGACGAATGTTCCAGCAATTTATTAAATCCCAGATAGCAATTTTTGGGGGGACTCTGTTCACAAGCTATGTCACTGGAAGGGGAATATAATACAAGGCATATGCGCTTGAAACTGTGACCAGATACACTGTAGTAAGGCTTTTCTCCATCAATTTGGGATCTCTGGAGGGTAGCCATCCCAAATTGAAGTGTGGAATTGCAATCCTTTATGATAGTTGCCTGCCACAGTCAATGCAGTAATTGAGATCTATTCCTTCATGAGCACAGGGGAATGGGTGTTGTGAGGCTAAACCTGATTCCTTGAGAAGAGTCCAAATTCCTGATCACACGCCTTTAAAATAATTGCACTCACTTCCACACCACTAAGATGCCCAAATGTATCTATATACAAGCCAGGAACCACTAGTGTATCACAGAGTTTCCAGCATTTTGGACTAGAATTAGTCCAAGAATTAGAGAACCATGTTGAACAAATCTTTTTCTCTGATGCCAATACTTGTGGATGGTTTAAGAAAAAGCAAACTGAATTATTTTGTTCAAAACTTTCTTTGAATAACTGTTTTAGCTTCTTGAGTCTGGCAACCAGTGTAAATGTGTATGTGTACATAGTAGGGGTATTGTGTTCAATTGCCAAGAATGGACAGTCATATTTTCTTTCTATGTGTGGATGTTTGGCGGAATTGGAATCAAAATATTAGCTAGACAGCAGCAGGCATGATATTGTATTATATATACTGTGAGTGACTTCCTCAGCACTGAAAGTTAATACAGTACCCCCTTTAATTTCTTGATTTATTTCTTTAAATAAAACAAATCACTTAGATTAAAACAGCCTGTTTCTTGTCCAAGATCGTGGGATGGGATTGTTACATCGTGGGATCATTTAGTTGGTTCTATTCTTCCATAAAAAAAGAATGCTTAGTAAACTTACTATCTTCATAGACAGAAGTCATGACTTTATGGCACTCGGAGAGTTCAACTCTCCCCTTTGAGCCCATGCAGCCCTACACTCAGCAGTATTAGGTAGCAAAGTTAAGAACATTGTATTTCAATTTTTCAGGATCACAATCTTCTGCCTCCTCCTCCGCTCGCATTATTTATTTTATTCACAAAATTTGGTATTTGATATAGGGTCCATCTTGCTCCGAAGATCAGTGGAGACTTTGCCAGGGAGCATTTATTGTAGCAGGGCCACCTTAAACATGATGCGTTGTTCATAGGCCAGCGTGCTATGTGGCGTCCGGTTGTGAGGAGATTACAGAAATGTGGGTGTGATGCGGATGGGTGTTGGGAACATGTAACTGGGAGACTGCTAGAAACCATGCTGCGCGACATGCCCTTCTACACAACAGGTCGCTTTTCGCGTTAGCCTTCACTGCACTCCACGTAAATACATCCCGTGCAACCATCCTCCTCACATCCATAGGGTGCTCCTGGAGCACAGTTATCCATTGCTCCCCCAAGCAGTCAGATTGCTACATGTTGCCACTCACAGGAGTACGGAACAGAACCTGAGCTCATTGAGTTAGTCTCCACCCCGCCTTACCCTACCTCAAACCCTTATTATGCCTTCTGACCAAAGCCAGGTTGTAAGACATTTTATCAACCTTAAAGCCATTTTGTAAATGATGTCTTCTGAGAAAGGATACATTTAGAATAGCATATAAGCATACATATCAAAACATAGCTGTGTCATATCGATGATGTTTTCATGGCATGGTCGGGGGAGAAGAGTCTCAATAAACATCACATACAAATGTGCATATATCTATGGGAGTATTATGACTCCTTGAATCCTATAGATTCTCTTATAAGCTTTATAATGGCATATAAACACGCTATCATCAATTATCTTGATCTTACTGTTCAATACCTGAATCATCTGTCACCTTGCCATCACCCATACCCACTCATAAGGGTTTGACAAATATCCTACTTTTAAATGACTAATTAATCTTTTACAACATGTAGGTTATAAGGGTTACACACTTTCTTGTGTATGGCTTACATAGGAAGCCATTAACACAGAACGCATTTTCTAAATGTAGTATCCTTCTGATAGGACATCACATTAGTGGGATAGGGAAGTCATAGTCTACTGGTGTGACCTCAGAGTGGGGGAATATACCATTTTCACTTCCTGACAGGCCTTATGGGTGTGGAGAGGGAAAGGTGTGGGCAGAGTGACAGAGCCCCAGCTATTTGTTTCTTTGTCAAGGTTGTCTAGGCACCCTTTATGCCTCCCTTATGTACCCCAGTGCTGATGGTCCATGGGGACAGCACAGGGCATAAACATAACATAACAGATGTATTTGTAAAGCACACATTTACCCCCAAAGGGGCATCCTAGTGTCTCAGTGATCTTAGGGAAATCATAGACAACTCTAGCTTCAGTGGACTTGTTTGTTTTTTGTTTGTTTGTTTTATTTATTTCTATAGCACACCTAACCCTGAGGTATCTGTTTTTAGGATATCACTCTAAACCCATTGGTCAAATATATTATTGCCATTGGTCACTGCTCATCTACAATTCTCACAATTATTTTGTTCAAAACTTTCTTTGAATAACTGTTTTAGCTTCTTGAGTCTGGCAACCAGTGTAAATGTGTATGTGTACATAGTAGGGGTATTGTGTTCAATTGCCAAGAATGGACAGTCATATTTTCTTTCTATGTGTGGATGTTTGGCGGAATTGGAATCAAAATATTAGCTAGACAGCAGCAGGCATGATATTGTATTATATATACTGTGAGTGACTTCCTCAGCACTGAAAGTTAATACAGTACCCCCTTTAATTTCTTGATTTATTTCTTTAAATAAAACAAATCACTTAGATTAAAACAGCCTGTTTCTTGTCCAAGATCGTGGGATGGGATTGTTACATCGTGGGATCATTTAGTTGGTTCTATTCTTCCATAAAAAAAGAATGCTTAGTAAACTTACTATCTTCATAGACAGAAGTCATGACTTTATGGCACTCGGAGAGTTCAACTCTCCCCTTTGAGCCCATGCAGCCCTACACTCAGCAGTATTAGGTAGCAAAGTTAAGAACATTGTATTTCAATTTTTCAGGATCACAATCTTCTGCCTCCTCCTCCGCTCGCATTATTTATTTTATTCACAAAATTTGGTATTTGATATAGGGTCCATCTTGCTCCGAAGATCAGTGGAGACTTTGCCAGGGAGCATTTATTGTAGCAGGGCCACCTTAAACATGATGCGTTGTTCATAGGCCAGCGTGCTATGTGGCGTCCGGTTGTGAGGAGATTACAGAAATGTGGGTGTGATGCGGATGGGTGTTGGGAACATGTAACTGGGAGACTGCTAGAAACCATGCTGCGCGACATGCCCTTCTACACAACAGGTCGCTTTTCGCGTTAGCCTTCACTGCACTCCACGTAAATACATCCCGTGCAACCATCCTCCTCACATCCATAGGGTGCTCCTGGAGCACAGTTATCCATTGCTCCCCCAAGCAGTCAGATTGCTACATGTTGCCACTCACAGGAGTACGGAACAGAACCTGAGCTCATTGAGTTAGTCTCCACCCCGCCTTACCCTACCTCAAACCCTTATTATGCCTTCTGACCAAAGCCAGGTTGTAAGACATTTTATCAACCTTAAAGCCATTTTGTAAATGATGTCTTCTGAGAAAGGATACATTTAGAATAGCATATAAGCATACATATCAAAACATAGCTGTGTCATATCGATGATGTTTTCATGGCATGGTCGGGGGAGAAGAGTCTCAATAAACATCACATACAAATGTGCATATATCTATGGGAGTATTATGACTCCTTGAATCCTATAGATTCTCTTATAAGCTTTATAATGGCATATAAACACGCTATCATCAATTATCTTGATCTTACTGTTCAATACCTGAATCATCTGTCACCTTGCCATCACCCATACCCACTCATAAGGGTTTGACAAATATCCTACTTTTAAATGACTAATTAATCTTTTACAACATGTAGGTTATAAGGGTTACACACTTTCTTGTGTATGGCTTACATAGGAAGCCATTAACACAGAACGCATTTTCTAAATGTAGTATCCTTCTGATAGGACATCACATTAGTGGGATAGGGAAGTCATAGTCTACTGGTGTGACCTCAGAGTGGGGGAATATACCATTTTCACTTCCTGACAGGCCTTATGGGTGTGGAGAGGGAAAGGTGTGGGCAGAGTGACAGAGCCCCAGCTATTTGTTTCTTTGTCAAGGTTGTCTAGGCACCCTTTATGCCTCCCTTATGTACCCCAGTGCTGATGGTCCATGGGGACAGCACAGGGCATAAACATAACATAACAGATGTATTTGTAAAGCACACATTTACCCCCAAAGGGGCATCCTAGTGTCTCAGTGATCTTAGGGAAATCATAGACAACTCTAGCTTCAGTGGACTTGTTTGTTTTTTGTTTGTTTGTTTTATTTATTTCTATAGCACACCTAACCCTGAGGTATCTGTTTTTAGGATATCACTCTAAACCCATTGGTCAAATATATTATTGCCATTGGTCACTGCTCATCTACAATTCTCACAATAATAATTAGGGACAACTCGTGGCGCTGAGATTCAGATTACAGGGTGACAGTGATGAGATCCTCAATGAAGCCACTTCTAGGGCCACTGTAGTGGAGACCCCTGGGTAATCCTCAGGGAGCCAAAGGTTTACAGGAAAGCATTGACTGTGAGAGACCAATGCTTTCACTCCAGAGCTCTCATCTGCCCCATGATATCATTGACCACTAGATGACACTACATCTCTGCAAACTGTGTTTGTCTAATTGATATCAACATTTTTCCAAGGGTTTCACCCACCATGTCTGTGAACTCAGCTCTTCTTCTCACAGGTATTTCCCCCGCCGGCCCGAGTATCATAACATGTTCCTGACAAGTCCTCTCCATAGCTTGCCAGTGGAAATAATGATTGTATTAATGGCAACAGCTCACAACTCTTTAACATGACTATTCCCCCAGTCCTGAAACATCAACAATCAATCTGACCTCTGTCGTCTGTCACATCGGTTAATACTGGATCTGATCACATCAGCTTTACAATAGCCAGACGTGTTGACATATTTCAAAGAGTCCCTGTTTTGAGCAATTATTGCCAGCAGGCCCTGCTTTTGCCAGTTAGAATTGGCCGTTGGAAGAATACACAAAAGGAAACATTTCCAAGCCACAATAACTAGGTTAATCTAGAATTTTCAATTGCACCATGTGCAAACCCATGATCGCAGGCCCTCAATTAGCTGTCAACTGATAACTGAAGGGTTGGACATCAAACTATTGGTGACATATAATATGATTATAATATGGTTCCATAAAAATATAATTGGGAGAACAACATCACTTTCTGACACTATCCAGGACATTCCCCACTTACTCTAAGACTGGAGTTTCCTTACATAATCACACCAGTCCTAGTAAATGTTTCCTTACATAATCACACCAGACCTAGTATATGTCTACATACATAATCACACCAGTCCTAGTAAATGTTTCCTTACATAATCACACCAGTCCTAGTATATGTTTACTTACATAATCACACCAGTCCTAGTATATGTTTACTTACATAATCACACCAGTCCTAGCATATGTTTACTTACATAATCACACCAGTCCTAGTAAATGTTTCCTTACATAGTCACACCAGTCCTAGTATATGTTTCCTTACATAATCACACCAGTCCTAGTATATGCTGGGATTGTTATGTAATTGGAACTACAAATATTGTTGGTCCCAGCAATGATTACTCATATGATGAAATGACATGGAACGTCTAATACGGACTATGCGTTGTATGTATAAGCTTGCTCTGATGGTTTCAACAATGTTGCAAGGACAACTCACAGCCTCCAGATCAGTCCGGTTCAACACAGGAGAATTATAGACAGATTAAATCAGACCGCAGCGCCACAGCACTTTGTCATCCATCAACATTTCCATATATCTACATGGTTTCAAGGAACTGAGCAAGTCACGCGAGATCCAGGAGAGACGACGTGAGGCATGATGCTTATAGTGGGAGGATTTGGAAATTAAAATATTGGGGTTCCTTAAACCAGGACCCCTTTATAAAGAGGGTTGCATTCTATTTTCTAACCCAGCGCATCATTAGGCATGCAAGTCCTCGTCCCCTCTTTTCCATACTGCTTTCTGTGTGCACTGTGGTAAACATAGTCTGTTCTCTACGGCACAGCTCCCGTAGCGCTCTCACCTTTCTGTGGGAATTATATTGATCATGTGCAATAGCCAAAGCTAAAATGTGTATGGCTAAATTTGAATGCTGCGATGGCTCAGGATATACTCAGTGTGTTACGCTCTCATTGCAGAGGTCTGTGTTCATATGCACGATTACAATACCAAATCCCAGAAAGGCCGACTCAGCCTTTCCTTTGTCTGAAGTTGATAAACCTGCATCTATATGTACTTCGTTTTGTAGCACAACAGGTGTTATTATCAGCAAGCACTTACACCAAATAATGTTTGATATGAAACAAACATAGCATTAGTGTATTGAAGGCAGGGACATCAGTTAGGGGTCGCCAGGGGTCTCTCTTGCGATCCCTGGGGTCTCCCTTGCTACCCCTGTGGTCTCCCTTGCTACCCCTCTTTGTTTTTAGAGTGGCTGGATTTCTTGTTCAGTCTTCTTAAAAAAAACAAAAAAACAGGGGGTTCCACGAGTGTAATACTTTCTGTAGTGACCCTAAATAAGAAAGAATAGGAATAAACAATAATTTGTCATTCTGGAATTCTAAACAATAATTTCTTGACTCATAACAGGTTTATTTCAGGCACACTTAAGGAGGTGAGTCACTGATTAGTCTTTTCTTAAACACCTGAAATTCATAATGCAGACAAAATCCTCCATTTCGGACTATGCATTTTGCTTTTCGCAAGTTGCAGTTATAGCATGTTTTGCTCTGCCGATACATATGGTGATCCATTCTTGTATGAAATGTATCTCACGTTACAGTGATATTGTAACCATATTGTTCATAGTGTACTTAGAACATTACTATGTGATGCCACTTCCTGTTTTGTAAAGGGGTAAACGGTCTTGTTCCATCGCTCCCTGTGAAGTCACTTCGGGGTGGGGTCAAATGACATCACTTCCTGTGATGTCATCAGCTGTCAAGAGTCATGTGATGTCACTTCCGCTACACCAGGCATTTTGGTGAAATGACGTCCCTGGTTGAAGGTCTAGGAATTGGTTTGTTCAGATGGCCTAGGCAGCCACCTCTTATGATGAGCATTAAGTCTTATTCCAGAGAGGGCATTAGGTATCAAATTTAACACTGCGGAACAAACTGCTCATGTGTGTATCCTGGCTTTGCCAGCAGCCGATGCAGTGATCCTGAACAAATTATCATATCACTTGCATTACTGTTCAGTCTTCTGTGAAAGGGTGTGCCTTCTCACATGCTGGTGGCATTATTTAGCCCATCACCTGATCTTTCTTTTCTGGTAGGCAATTTGAGTGGATGGCATTCCAGTCATAAGAAACAGGACCACATATTGCAGGCCTCTGGGAAGCACATTTTAAGGTCTACTTAATAAAATGAACTAACTTACTTATGGGAAGTGCATCTATTCCTTAAAATACTTCATGAATGTTTTAGCTCCCACCTTCAACCAGTTTGCTGAAAATGTTGGGGGTAACACTACATCTAAATGAAAGGGGCACCTGCCAAATGAGTGGGACAAAATGGTGTGCCACAAAAGTTGCAGGGGGGAGGGTCAAACACCCAGGCCCCCCCCGAAAATTAGACCCATGCCCGCAACAGAGGAAAGACTTGGAAGAAGACGTAATTTGTATTCTCCATGTCATTTATGTAGGCATGGGGCAACAGTTTTTCTAAAAGTGAAGTTCTTCAAGCTCTGTGCTGCTCTCGCTAATGCTTCGGTACAGGTGACAGCCTGCGGCGAGTGCCTGCCGCTCGATAATGGCAAATCAAATCAGGCTGCCCACTTATCAAGGCAGGCGGTCTAGATTCTAGCAAAGTAATGTGGAAAACGGCAGACTTCAAGAGATGAAATTATGGGTCAAACAATGCAAAGTGAGCCTGAGACGGATCTAAATGCGGATGCCTGCGTCACCGGCTGAAAGCAATGTGCAAAGAAGCTGACAATTAAAATATTTACAAATCCTGCCGCGAGCAAAGGTCGCACCAGCCCCCCAACTGACCATCAGGACCCTATATCCCCCTGTGGGGGCTAGAATGCATTCATTAACTCAACATTTTTCCTTTTCATTTTATTGAAGCACATTGTGCAAGGAAACCGTTGACGCTGTGTTAGACCAGTTTGAAAATCACACAAATCCAGGTTTTGCTATCTTTTTATGGACCAGCTGAGTATATTATGCTGAGAAGATACAATTCATTGGCTTTTCAAAGTCTCCTAGACTCCTTCAACAGATGGAAGTCACATAGGGGGAGGGGTAACAAACAGGTTGGGACTTGGACACAAAATCGGTCCACGCATACTATCACCTCCTCGAATCTCTTCCCATACTCGGACTCCGGTCCCCCTGAGGGCGTTCAACCTGCAGCGCATTGTGACCATACTAATGGTGAAAGGCGCTATACAAATGATGCATTACATTCAGAGCTGGCTCAAGGGGCGATCAAGTGATGCAGTGGCACAGGGGCGCTGCAGATAAAAGATCGCCGTCAGCTCACACAACGTAAAGTGTCATGTACATTACATGACACTTCACATTGTGTGAGCTGGCGGCGCCCTTTATCTGCAGCGCCCCGATATAAAGCGTAACTCTGTTAGTGAGTGACAGTGAGTGACAGAGGCGTGGCGCCAGCGCCGATTCAAGAATCACACTGCGCCGCACCTTTGTATGCTGATATTTGTTTCTAGTCTAGGGGTGGGGGTGCCCAAAAATCGCATGCAAGGCTCTGGTAGACTGGGGCCGGCACTAATTACATTACATTACAGACACCAATGAAAAAGTGGCCCACAATCACACATTACAATTTTGTACTGTCCAGAAGAGACTGGCTACTACTCAAGGCGTTCTTTTGGTCAAATATGTTGCAAATAATGCATTTAAAAGTATATTTGCATAGTAACATTGCATAAAACTAAAGTAGTACCTTATGATACTGGCCCACTGTGGTCAAAAAAAGGCCCACACTGGAAGCGTGGGCTGGCAATTCGGGCGTATAGGCCAGACCGAGCCAGGTAAAAATAAATGTGCTGGACACTTTTTTCCAAATATGAAAAAAAAGAGTCTCTTCACCTCTAGCGCCATCAGGTGCAGGAAGAGTCTGCGTGGAGCGCAGTCCTGAGATGACCCCCTTATCTCCAGAGCAATAAGTCAGAGATCTAGAAAGAGATAGAATGGCCCTCTTTTCTCTCTGTGGCTCCCATCTGATGGAGAGATCCATCGGAATTTGAAAGCTAATGCATTGTACCATTGCAGAACAATGCATAAAACATGCGCACATTCTTCAGTGGAGGGCTCACATTCACAACTGTTGGCAACTGTGCTTAAAAGGCCACTAGGGCTCGTTTTAACCTTGCTGGTATCCTGGCAGCAAATGGTTATTCAGTTACCGGCACTCGGTCGGACGGTATTATCGCCGGATGACGCGTGCCGGTAAGGACTGCAAATCCCCATTCCATGGAGTCCAAATTCTTTGAAGGAATGCAACGGGAAGGTGCCCTTTTGGTGTAAGCATAAAAGAAATGATAAGTTGGATAATCCATATAAATATAACCGGAGTAGCGTAGGGAAAGGATTGTACAAAAACATGAGAGAAAAAAGAAAGGAACCAAAAGGTGAAAAAGTGGATGAAAGAATGAGTCTGTCAAAAGGATGAAATGTGAAGGCTAAATAACAGATTGGATGATGCAATGAATGTGGAAAAAGGTAGAAGGTCTGATCTGGGGAGTGGTGGGGGGGTTAGCTGGTGTGATCATTCCTTTTATGCTTACTCCAACAGAGCATCTTGCCACTGCATTCCTTTTCACTGCTCAATGTTCACCCCTTTTCTGCTCAGCCTTAGGTGACTCTCCCCATTTTAACATGCAGCCTAGCATTTTCTCTATCCCTTTCCCCATGGAATGGAACGGGCTGGGTTTTTTCAGAAATCATCCTTCCCTATTCGGCTCTCTCTCTCACCATGCTTTATGATGGCTGCATTCCTGAGGTCTTAGTGATCACCCCAGCAACAGGAGACAGGGGTCTTTGCTCTTATTTGGCCACCACCCCCATAGGAGACCTCTGTGCCATTCCATATGCAGCTTAGATGTTGTCCTTTTATTTCACTTCCAGCTCAGCACTGAGGTAAGAATAAATTGTTCTGCCCCCTGTTTCTTTACGCCAGTGTATGTAGTGCATGGACATATGTGAACGGCTGAACTGTGGAGATGGGTAGCACCTCTGTGTTGGCCTACATTGATCTTCATTCACGTGAAGTACCAAATCTGCCCTACTTATTTGCAATTCAATAATCACTGAGGATTGTCAGAGACCGGAAATATAGAATTTAATATATATTGATTGATTTTTAAGCTTCTGTGAGTGGGGTACCAGCCAATTGATACATATAAGTAATTTGACTCAGTCTTCTTGGCCTCACCTGCTACAGCGATTGCACACAATACTCTACCGTTTCAACAAACTCACTAGACCTAAAATCACACCTTGCACACATTGACGTATGGGCAATGGCAAACAAACTTCAGCTCCACCGACCAAAAAAGAACTCCTGTTTTGCAGTGTGGCTCCATCAAACACCTGCTCAAAGTCTTAGACTGATGATATGAGCCCATGCCCATTAATATGCTCCAAAGTAGGAAACCTTAGAAACACCCTGGACAGGCTCAAACCGCAGGTGAGAGTCATTGTCAGAAATTGTTTTTCCAACTCAGCACTCAATGACGCATCATACCTTACTTATCTTACTCACATGATCATGGCTGTGAAATCACTAGTCCTAACAAGAGTAAACTAGGCAAATACCCTATGTCTTGGACTGCTGGAATGCCTCATGAAAAAACTAGAAAGAGTTCAAAATGTGGTGGCTAGGTTACTCCTCTGGATGAAGCAGTGCACACTTTGCATGCTTCACTTGCTTCCTGTCAAGAAACAAACACATTTCAAAACCCTCTGCATTACTCACCATGCTTACCACATTGAGGACCCACCTTCTTTCGGAAGGAAATTCCAACATTATACACTTTCGAGGATACTAAGGTCCAGTAATGCAGCTTAAGTCCTAGCTCCTAACTTCAACAGAAAAAAACAAGGAGGACCCCCATTTTCTGTTCTTGATATCAAACTATGGAACTCCCTACCTAAATATATTTGCATGGAAGTGAACCACTGACATTTAGAAAATACATCAAGATATGGCTCTTCAAATAACTGAATTGGATAAACAGCAACGGATCACGATGAACACAACAGGAAGTAACAGTTTCCTATGTCACGGCTCATAAAGGGACTAAGCGTATAGATCGCCAAACATGAACACTGTACTATGGCGACTAGACTGCTATACCGTAAGGTTAGTGTGAACACCAATCATACTGTGCTGAGCCCAATGTTCTTTTTTAGAATTTAATATTCAAGTGCAATACAGTTTTCCAGTGCGCCCAAAATCAGGGAGTTTCATGACTAAGCTAACATGTGTTTCGCCCATTAGGTATTTTTCAAGGTTTAATGTGGATCCCGGGAGGATAGCTCAGGGGCAACACGTTTGCCTTGGAAGCCATGCAATGCATAGCAGCACAGGTTCAAATCTTGGGCTCGTGCTTAGAAAACTGCTGCGGTAATAGGCACGTTATAAAAGAACAAGTATAATTATAACATTAGTAAATGCGTAGTTCATGGTAAGTTACAAGCAATAGTGATTGTAACAGATGCAGCATATCACAATTAAGTTAAAAGGAACGTCATTTGAGTAAAGATCAAAAAATCATGGAGTAAAACAAAACATAGTAGAGTAAGTAAGATTGCATGGGTACAAAGAATTGTTAGGACATGTCCCAATGGTGTAATTGGTGAAGACCACACATACAACCTCTGATTAACCAGTGCCCTTCTGGCTAAATCATAAAATAAGTGTCTATCTGATTCATGGTGCCATTCCGGGTCGGTCATGCTGTGTGTAAGACATATGATAGACGGGTCTCCATTAAGATTGTCCATAGGTTCAAGGATGGTCCTAGCTTGTAGTCTGACCTATTATGTGCATAGTGTGCTCCCGATGAAAAATGGTGTTCTAATTTTGAAGTGGTCGACAGGTGGTTGCTAAAACAATATGTGCAATCCTTATTTGCATGTTTTACTAAATTTGGTGTTGCTTGGATAGTGCATAGTGGTTTACTATGCTCACCTAATTCAATTATGAGGAATTTCTCAGAATCTCTATGTCTATGTTTAAAATCTAGCCAAAAGTTCTACTCACAACAAACTAGCGCATTTTCACTTCTGGCACTTAATTTTAGTGACTTTCAATGAAATCTATAACATCCTAAAATATCTTCTGAACCCTACCTCCCATCCTCGCAAATCACAGCATTTGTTTACAACATATACTTTAAAACCCTTAATACTAGCTATTATCAACATCCTCATATTGCCATAGTCAGTATGGCATGTCTTCTCAACCAAGCTCTAAACAGATATTTAGCTCCTCCATAGACTACACACACTTCATCTGCCCTATAACAACATCCCTGAGCCGCCATTGTATTCCTAATGTCAGATTTTAGGAATATTGGCTTGAAATGCAATACCCTCAACTTCTTGTATGATGGGCACAGAAGGAGGAATTGAGATTCATTCTCAATTGTCATTGCGTTACAGTGGCATTTGCCTGTTGCCAGAGGATCCCATTTCCGTTTGTGAGCTGCAAGGGGCAAAATACCTATCCTCCAATTGATGTAAAGGGATCGTGAAAATGTAGGTTTTAAAACGTCAGGGTACCATTCAAACCTATACATGAGTGTCCTACTCCAATGTAGGTTAAAGCCATGGGAAGTCCTAAGCCTATTGAAACGTGCTACTTCTTCTGTCTCATTAAATGCTCTTTTGACTATGCCCTCTGCAGTATTTGAAATTATTTCTGGATTCAGCAACAAGTCCCCTTTTCCTATTCTGGAAAGTGTCAACTTTATATATTGGCGTCCTTGTACTGTGTGTGCCCACTACTAAGCTGGTAGGTCCTTAATTGCCTTCTTGTACTTCAGGAGGGATGGTGAGCTCCACATCTTCACCCAATAAAGGAGGGGATTCAATTTAACCAGTGATCCCACCTCTTGTAGTCCTACTTCCAGATGCCCTGGAACTGTGGGCATAGCTGCTCGCAAGCCCAATATATTTTTGAAGAATCTGTTTCCAAGTGGGAAAAAGTGACGTACAATTGGCCATTCCCCATCGTTCTGACCCATTAAGGGCTGCCTGTCGTGCTTGGCGCATGCAAACCACCAATACGACTGCGCCCCCACCAGTTCTTCTAGCAGAACAGGGTAATTACAAGTTTGATGAAAACGGGGGTAGGAATGCGCTTGACACTGTTAAACTAAAGTAAATCAACAGTCTTGCTGAATACAATGTTTTTAATAATAAAGCTTTCTTTGAAGAACAGCCGACACGTGTTTCGACACTTAGGTCGTTTTCAAGGCTGGTTAACACACATCGTAAATAAGAATAATATAGATGTTCAAAAGGATAACAAAGAAATAATCATTGAATACATAGCAGTAGAAAGATAATCGTTAAAATAAAGTACACATCGATATTCCAAAACGATAACGGAAATGCAAAAATAAAATAAAATGAATAAACATACCAGGAAAACATGCAGAGGGCGAGGTACAGCAGTTGTGGATCAGTAAAAACACAGTGAAATCAAAGATAACAAGAAAAGAAACGATTTAGAAAAAGATATAGACAATGTTCAGATGAGAAATCATCCATACGTATTACAGTTGGTACTCAAATATCATCTTAAAACTAACTGTAGCCAGCACCCCGTGGCACAACCACATGCGAGCCCAGACACCAGGAAAAAAAAAAAAACAAAAAAACAAAGTGCTAATCACAGTCCAGAATAACCCAAAATTAAATGGAGGGATATTGTAAATACAGCATCAGCTAATATTACGTGATACTAAATAATTAAAAGATACCAATTATATAGAGTAGCATAAGGATAATGCAAAATTCCTTTCGATGATAATATGATACAGAAAAGTCACTTACCACACAAAACTAAAGATCATCAATTAGCTGGTTATATCCTATTCAAAGTAAAAATATATAAAACAAAAATAGAACTCAGTACAGGAGCTATGAAATCAATTGAACAAAATGATGAGGACTAAAATAAATCACTCACCGGATCAAAATATTGAAAAAGTTCCCATCACTTGGGAAATATGGCGAAATGCAAAAGAACAAGGTACTAGTTGCCGTATTGGCCGACTGAATTATATAGCCTGAAAGGAAACCGGATCTAATAAGAAAGCTGTCGATTTCAATCAGTTAAAGATTCAATATTCACCAAGAGGAAATTACTTACTCGATATATCGAGTGAGAAACATATATACCAGGATAAATTCAACCGTCAATGATCGAAAGCTTCCAAGATAAAGTGTGTCGCTAAAGACGTCACAGAAGTGACGGCGACGTAAGTGGAGGCGCGTTACGTCGCTCTGGTGACGTATTGTA
This sequence comes from Ambystoma mexicanum, assembly GCF_040938575.1. Classification (NCBI taxonomy): domain Eukaryota; kingdom Metazoa; phylum Chordata; class Amphibia; order Caudata; family Ambystomatidae; genus Ambystoma; species Ambystoma mexicanum. The sequence continues at coordinate 683,940,800 of NC_090927.1, read as the reverse complement.
TCAACAAGGTGACGGTAGCCGTACGCAGTGCGCCCCGGTCGCAGGCTATGACGTCAGATATCAACATAGTTTCGAAAAGGTGACTTACAGTGCCCGATAATTGCCGGAAAATCCTCACAACCATTTAACGTGAACTCCATGAATATGGTATACAAACAGATTCCAAATTAGACTAAAGAGTAATATAAAAATTACTGGTGGTCGGACACGCATGAGAGGTGAGCCACGGTGATAACTGGCCCCAATCAGATAGATGTTCAAAACAGTGATGCACATGCATGAAAAAAAACAACCTTTCTGCTCACAAAATTCAATATTGATAAGGTAAGCCTTATTTAGAGAAAAACATGCATCTCATGATCTGAATTCAACCCACGTGTTGTGCATCTCAAAAGACAAATTAATTTGGCTTCCATCTGTCGCAGTTTAAGCTGGAGATTGCCGCCTCTTTTCCCTTTATGTGCTTTCTGCAGACCAATAAAGCGCAAATCAGTGATTGAGTCCAATTGATGCTCTACTTGCCAATGAATTGCTAATGGTGATTTGGGTTCACACATCCTGAGGCTGGCCAAGTGTTCCCTGATGCGTATTCGAAGCTGACGGATGGTACTGCCCACATAGAGTTTGCCACATACACATACAATGGCATATACCACATGGGTAGATCTGCAATTAATGTAGTCCTTAATGGACACTCTAGTTCCAAATTTATCAGTGAAAATTTCACACTTGGGAAACGCCCAGGCACATTGATTGCAATTTCCACATTTACGAAAGCCCGTCAGTTGTTGTAACCAGGAAGTTTCTGTGGTTTTGTTATCAAAGAATGATGGACTCACCCGTGATTTAATAGTTGGTGATCTTAAATAAGTAAATTTCGGTTTAGGAGTCAGGTATGGCTCTAGATCCTTGTCAAGTCTCAGGATGTGCCAATGTTTGGCAACCAATTTGTACATCATGGAAGAATCAGACGTAAATGGGGTAACCAAAGAAATATGGGGTAAAGAGTCTTTAGATTTGGCTGCCTTGTTCAAGAGGTCTGGTTGAGTGACACCAATGAGTTTAGCATGTGCTTCATTGATTACAGAGGCTTTGTATCCTCTGTTCAAAAAACGTTGACTAATAATATTAGATTCTTTGTCAAAGTCGATAGGGCGTGTACAGTTCCGTCTGGCCCTGTGAAACTCACCCGTAGGGATATTATTAATAGTAGTTCGTCGATGGTTGCTCTGTGCTGCTAATACGGAATTCACCTCAGTAGGTTTCCTGTAAGTGCACGTGTAAATTTGTTGATTCTCGACAAATATATGTAAGTCCAAGAAGTCAATTTGTTTACAATCAGATTTGCCAGTGAAATTGATCCCAAAGGTATTAGTATTGGCATAAGTAAGGAAGTCATTGAAGGTATCCTCAGTGCCTTTCCAAATCAAAAAGATATCATCAATAAAACGTCGCCATGTAACAATGTTGGCATGATATTGATTTTGATTCAAAATATGGGTCTCCTCAAAGTATGCCATAAAGAGATTAGCCAGGGAGGGTGCAAACTTGGCTCCCATGGCTACTCCCTTCAGTTGAAGATAGAATTGGTCATTGAAAAGAAAAATATTATTGGCTAGAACAAATTTGAGAAATTGTTTAAGCATAGAGACATGTTCAATATAAGATGCCGAACAATCTTTAAAAACATAATCTAATGTAAGTGATGCCAGATGGTGATCAATATTGGTGTACAAAGCAACAACATCAATGGTAGCTAGCAAAAAGTCTGATTGCCAAGTAGTGGCAAAGAGGTCCTTAAGAATATGGGTACTATCTCTGATGTAAGAATTCATTCGTATTACATATGGTTTCAGCACTTCATCCAAATATTTAGACAAGCTCTCTGTAGCCCAATGAATACCGCTCATAATAGGTCTGACCTCAGGTAGAATCTCATAAGGTTTGTGAATTTTAGGTAAAAAATACATAGTTGGTATGGTAGGATCAGTAATTAACAAAAAATCTTTTTCATCATCAGTTAAGAATCCTTTAGAATGCCAATGAGAAATCAGATCAATTAAATTTGACACAACACGTTTAGTGGGATCAGATTTAAGAGTGAGATAGCAGCCAGGGGTTGAAAGATGTTTGAGACCCATGGAAATGTAATCAGAAGTATTCAGAATGACAATGTTGCCTCCCTTATCTGCCTCTTTAATTACAATACTACTGTCATCGGCTAATTCTTGAAGAGCAGTTTTTTGATTTTTGGTAAGATTGGATTTAAAATGGGGTTTGGAGTGCTTGTCCATATATTGATGGATATCTCGAGTCAAAGCTTGATTAAATGTCTCAATGACATTGTCTCCAATAAATTGAGGTGTAAACTTAGATTTCGGTTTAAATTCCATGATATCCAAGTGCAATGGATTGATATTCAAATCATGGATAACATTAGAGGTGTCACGACCGGCTTCCTGATCCAAGGAAACCAAAGTTTCAATGGTTTTAAGGTCTGAAATGCTGAAAGTACTCGGGGGATCAGGTTTGGGTTTAGGTTTGTACATAGTAACCTGTGTTGCAAAATATTTTTTGAGCTTAAGTTTTCTCAGAAATTTGTAAAGGTCAATCTGAAAATTGATGAAATTGGTACACACACTGGGTGAAAATGATAAACCTTTATTCAGGGCAGATATTTCATGATCAGTCAAGTTACGATTGGAAAGATTAGTAACTAAGTCAACATCAACTATTGTCCCAAACGTTTTCTGGAGCGAGTCAAGATGCCCGGTCGGGCTAGTTCCTCGTCTGAGCTGCCACTTCCGCTTCCGCTTGCCCCCCCTCCTGCCCCTGGTATGTTTAGAGGTATTGGAGTAAATACTGTTGGTGTTTTGGTGAAACGAACTTGTTTGGTATTTGCGAATCTTACATTCCCTTTTTTGTATCTCCGAATTTCCCCTAAAAAATGTTTACCCTTTAAATTAGGTTCATTAGTTGGAACGTCATCCGTTGGTAATTCACTGAAGTCTGTTTCAGAATCGAGATCCGAACTTGCAGGGGTAGTGTTAGCTGAGGTCGTTGCTGAGGCGGATTTACCGCCAATATTAATATTGTCATATTTGGTTTGAAATGTATAGACCCTATCTTGACGATAATCCTTATCGTCTCGGAAAAACTTTCTGCATTTACGTAGTTTAATTTCATCCTGATATTCAACCAAGATTTCATGCATTTTGTCAAAATTCTTACGTTTGGTTTCTTCAGCATTTGGCATTTTAGTAATCTCATCTTTGAGTGCTGTGATTTGGGTAAGAACCCTTTTGTGTTCTCTAGTGGCATGTAAAATTAATAATTCTATCATGTTCTTGTTCTTAGAGCTTTGATTAAGGTTATCTACCCACTGTTCCGCTAAGTCTGCATCCTCTTCATTATCAAAATTCGGAAATGTTAAGTTGCGTAGGCCAACATTGTTACATGGCGACGTTTTATTGATGATATCTTTTTGATTTGGAAAGGCACTGAGGATACCTTCAATGACTTCCTTACTTATGCCAATACTAATACCTTTGGGATCAATTTCACTGGCAAATCTGATTGTAAACAAATTGACTTCTTGGACTTACATATATTTGTCGAGAATCAACAAATTTACACGTGCACTTACAGGAAACCTACTGAGGTGAATTCCGTATTAGCAGCACAGAGCAACCATCGACGAACTACTATTAATAATATCCCTACGGGTGAGTTTCACAGGGCCAGACGGAACTGTACACGCCCTATCGACTTTGACAAAGAATCTAATATTATTAGTCAACGTTTTTTGAACAGAGGATACAAAGCCTCTGTAATCAATGAAGCACATGCTAAATTCATTGGTGTCACTCAACCAGACCTCTTGAACAAGGCAGCCAAATCTAAAGACTCTTTACCCCATATTTCTTTGGTTACCCCATTTACGTCTGATTCTTCCATGATGTACAAATTGGTTGCCAAACATTGGCACATCCTGAGACTTGACAAGGATCTAGAGCCATACCTGACTCCTAAACCGAAATTTACTTATTTAAGATCACCAACTATTAAATCACGGGTGAGTCCATCATTCTTTGATAACAAAACCACAGAAACTTCCTGGTTACAACAACTGACGGGCTTTCGTAAATGTGGAAATTGCAATCAATGTGCCTGGGCGTTTCCCAAGTGTGAAATTTTCACTGATAAATTTGGAACTAGAGTGTCCATTAAGGACTACATTAATTGCAGATCTACCCATGTGGTATATGCCATTGTATGTGTATGTGGCAAACTCTATGTGGGCAGTACCATCCGTCAGCTTCGAATACGCATCAGGGAACACTTGGCCAGCCTCAGGATGTGTGAACCCAAATCACCATTAGCAATTCATTGGCAAGTAGAGCATCAATTGGACTCAATCACTGATTTGCGCTTTATTGGTCTGCAGAAAGCACATAAAGGGAAAAGAGGCGGCAATCTCCAGCTTAAACTGCGACAGATGGAAGCCAAATTAATTTGTCTTTTGAGATGCACAACACGTGGGTTGAATTCAGATCATGAGATGCATGTTTTTCTCTAAATAAGGCTTACCTTATCAATATTGAATTTTGTGAGCAGAAAGGTTGTTTTTTTCATGCATGTGCATCACTGTTTTGAACATCTATCTGATTGGGGCCAGTTATCACCGTGGCTCACCTCTCATGCGTGTCCGACCACCAGTAATTTTTATATTACTCTTTAGTCTAATTTGGAATCTGTTTGTATACCATATTCATGGAGTTCACGTTAAATGGTTGTGAGGATTTTCCGGCAATTATCGGGCACTGTAAGTCACCTTTTCGAAACTATGTTGATATCTGACGTCATAGCCTGCGACCGGGGCGCACTGCGTACGGCTACCGTCACCTTGTTGATACAATACGTCACCAGAGCGACGTAACGCGCCTCCACTTACGTCGCCATCACTTCTGTGACGTCTTTAGCGACACACTTTATCTTGGAAGCTTTCGATCATTGACGGTTGAATTTATCCTGGTATATATGTTTCTCACTCGATATATCGAGTAAGTAATTTCCTCTTGGTGAATATTGAATCTTTAACTGATTGAAATCGACAGCTTTCTTATTAGATCCGGTTTCCTTTCAGGCTATATAATTCAGTCGGCCAATACGGCAACTAGTACCTTGTTCTTTTGCATTTCGCCATATTTCCCAAGTGATGGGAACTTTTTCAATATTTTGATCCGGTGAGTGATTTATTTTAGTCCTCATCATTTTGTTCAATTGATTTCATAGCTCCTGTACTGAGTTCTATTTTTGTTTTATATATTTTTACTTTGAATAGGATATAACCAGCTAATTGATGATCTTTAGTTTTGTGTGGTAAGTGACTTTTCTGTATCATATTATCATCGAAAGGAATTTTGCATTATCCTTATGCTACTCTATATAATTGGTATCTTTTAATTATTTAGTATCACGTAATATTAGCTGATGCTGTATTTACAATATCCCTCCATTTAATTTTGGGTTATTCTGGACTGTGATTAGCACTTTGTTTTTTTGTTTTTTTTTTTTTCCTGGTGTCTGGGCTCGCATGTGGTTGTGCCACGGGGTGCTGGCTACAGTTAGTTTTAAGATGATATTTGAGTACCAACTGTAATACGTATGGATGATTTCTCATCTGAACATTGTCTATATCTTTTTCTAAATCGTTTCTTTTCTTGTTATCTTTGATTTCACTGTGTTTTTACTGATCCACAACTGCTGTACCTCGCCCTCTGCATGTTTTCCTGGTATGTTTATTCATTTTATTTTATTTTTGCATTTCCGTTATCGTTTTGGAATATCGATGTGTACTTTATTTTAACGATTATCTTTCTACTGCTATGTATTCAATGATTATTTCTTTGTTATCCTTTTGAACATCTATATTATTCTTATTTACGATGTGTGTTAACCAGCCTTGAAAACGACCTAAGTGTCGAAACACGTGTCGGCTGTTCTTCAAAGAAAGCTTTATTATTAAAAACATTGTATTCAGCAAGACTGTTGATTTACTTTAGTTTAACAGTGTCAAGCGCATTCCTACCCCCGTTTTCATTATACTATTGTTAATTGTTGCCAGCCTTTGTGGATGGGTTGGTGGGTACGGAATTGCTGCTAGAGACGCCTTTTCTGAATATAGTAGTGATAAATAGCGCACAAGTATTCTGTTTGTGACTCCACACATTTTCTTGTCACTGTATTTTGTCACTTTTTACCTGTGCCAGCTGACCATCACTCTATTAATAATGGCTGACTATATGGCCAACAGGGACCAGGATAGAGCGGCCCTATTTGCCCCACGGGGCAGTACTGCTAATGCCTTTGCCAATAACACTAAAGTTTCTGAAACTCTTAAACAGAAATTTATCCGACTTGAAAGATTATCCAAGAAAGAAATCAATAAATACTGGGAGCAGGCTTCCCTCACTAATTATCTTGAAAACAATCTTATCCCGAGGGGCCTACGCAACTTAACATTTCCGAATTTTGATAATGAAGAGGATGCAGACTTAGCGGAACAGTGGGTAGATAACCTTAATCAAAGCTCTAAGAACATGATAGAATTATTAATTTTACATGCCACTAGAGAACACAAAAGGGTTCTTACCCAAATCACAGCACTCAAAGATGAGATTACTAAAATGCCAAATGCTGAAGAAACCAAACGTAAGAATTTTGACAAAATGCATGAAATCTTGGTTGAATATCAGGATGAAATTAAACTACGTAAATGCAGAAAGTTTTTCCGAGACGATAAGGATTATCGTCAAGATAGGGTCTATACATTTCAAACCAAATATGACAATATTAATATTGGCGGTAAATCCGCCTCAGCAACGACCTCAGCTAACACTACCCCTGCAAGTTCGGATCTCGATTCTGAAACAGACTTCAGTGAATTACCAACGGATGACGTTCCAACTAATGAACCTAATTTAAAGGGTAAACATTTTTTAGGGGAAATTCGGAGATACAAAAAAGGGAATGTAAGATTCGCAAATACCAAACAAGTTCGTTTCACCAAAACACCAACAGTATTTACTCCAATACCTCTAAACATACCAGGGGCAGGAGGGGGGGCAAGCGGAAGCGGAAGTGGCAGCTCAGACGAGGAACTAGCCCGACCGGGCATCTTGACTCGCTCCAGAAAACGTTTGGGACAATAGTTGATGTTGACTTAGTTACTAATCTTTCCAATCGTAACTTGACTGATCATGAAATATCTGCCCTGAATAAAGGTTTATCATTTTCACCCAGTGTGTGTACCAATTTCATCAATTTTCAGATTGACCTTTACAAATTTCTGAGAAAACTTAAGCTCAAAAAATATTTTGCAACACAGGTTACTATGTACAAACCTAAACCCAAACCTGATCCCCCGAGTACTTTCAGCATTTCAGACCTTAAAACCATTGAAACTTTGGTTTCCTTGGATCAGGAAGCCGGTCGTGACACCTCTAATGTTATCCATGATTTGAATATCAATCCATTGCACTTGGATATCATGGAATTTAAACCGAAATCTAAGTTTACACCTCAATTTATTGGAGACAATGTCATTGAGACATTTAATCAAGCTTTGACTCGAGATATCCATCAATATATGGACAAGCACTCCAAACCCCATTTTAAATCCAATCTTACCAAAAATCAAAAAACTGCTCTTCAAGAATTAGCCGATGACAGTAGTATTGTAATTAAAGAGGCAGATAAGGGAGGCAACATTGTCATTCTGAATACTTCTGATTACATTTCCATGGGTCTCAAACATCTTTCAACCCCTGGCTGCTATCTCACTCTTAAATCTGATCCCACTAAACGTGTTGTGTCAAATTTAATTGATCTGATTTCTCATTGGCATTCTAAAGGATTCTTAACTGATGATGAAAAAGATTTTTTGTTAATTACTGATCCTACCATACCAACTATGTATTTTTTACCTAAAATTCACAAACCTTATGAGATTCTACCTGAGGTCAGACCTATTATGAGCGGTATTCATTGGGCTACAGAGAGCTTGTCTAAATATTTGGATGAAGTGCTGAAACCATATGTAATACGAATGAATTCTTACATCAGAGATAGTACCCATATTCTTAAGGACCTCTTTGCCACTACTTGGCAATCAGACTTTTTGCTAGCTACCATTGATGTTGTTGCTTTGTACACCAATATTGATCACCATCTGGCATCACTTACATTAGATTATGTTTTTAAAGATTGTTCGGCATCTTATATTGAACATGTCTCTATGCTTAAACAATTTCTCAAATTTGTTCTAGCCAATAATATTTTTCTTTTCAATGACCAATTCTATCTTCAACTGAAGGGAGTAGCCATGGGAGCCAAGTTTGCACCCTCCCTGGCTAATCTCTTTATGGCATACTTTGAGGAGACCCATATTTTGAATCAAAATCAATATCATGCCAACATTGTTACATGGCGACGTTTTATTGATGATATCTTTTTGATTTGGAAAGGCACTGAGGATACCTTCAATGACTTCCTTACTTATGCCAATACTAATACCTTTGGGATCAATTTCACTGGCAAATCTGATTGTAAACAAATTGACTTCTTGGACTTACATATATTTGTCGAGAATCAACAAATTTACACGTGCACTTACAGGAAACCTACTGAGGTGAATTCCGTATTAGCAGCACAGAGCAACCATCGACGAACTACTATTAATAATATCCCTACGGGTGAGTTTCACAGGGCCAGACGGAACTGTACACGCCCTATCGACTTTGACAAAGAATCTAATATTATTAGTCAACGTTTTTTGAACAGAGGATACAAAGCCTCTGTAATCAATGAAGCACATGCTAAATTCATTGGTGTCACTCAACCAGACCTCTTGAACAAGGCAGCCAAATCTAAAGACTCTTTACCCCATATTTCTTTGGTTACCCCATTTACGTCTGATTCTTCCATGATGTACAAATTGGTTGCCAAACATTGGCACATCCTGAGACTTGACAAGGATCTAGAGCCATACCTGACTCCTAAACCGAAATTTACTTATTTAAGATCACCAACTATTAAATCACGGGTGAGTCCATCATTCTTTGATAACAAAACCACAGAAACTTCCTGGTTACAACAACTGACGGGCTTTCGTAAATGTGGAAATTGCAATCAATGTGCCTGGGCGTTTCCCAAGTGTGAAATTTTCACTGATAAATTTGGAACTAGAGTGTCCATTAAGGACTACATTAATTGCAGATCTACCCATGTGGTATATGCCATTGTATGTGTATGTGGCAAACTCTATGTGGGCAGTACCATCCGTCAGCTTCGAATACGCATCAGGGAACACTTGGCCAGCCTCAGGATGTGTGAACCCAAATCACCATTAGCAATTCATTGGCAAGTAGAGCATCAATTGGACTCAATCACTGATTTGCGCTTTATTGGTCTGCAGAAAGCACATAAAGGGAAAAGAGGCGGCAATCTCCAGCTTAAACTGCGACAGATGGAAGCCAAATTAATTTGTCTTTTGAGATGCACAACACGTGGGTTGAATTCAGATCATGAGATGCATGTTTTTCTCTAAATAAGGCTTACCTTATCAATATTGAATTTTGTGAGCAGAAAGGTTGTTTTTTTCATGCATGTGCATCACTGTTTTGAACATCTATCTGATTGGGGCCAGTTATCACCGTGGCTCACCTCTCATGCGTGTCCGACCACCAGTAATTTTTATATTACTCTTTAGTCTAATTTGGAATCTGTTTGTATACCATATTCATGGAGTTCACGTTAAATGGTTGTGAGGATTTTCCGGCAATTATCGGGCACTGTAAGTCACCTTTTCGAAACTATGTTGATATCTGACGTCATAGCCTGCGACCGGGGCGCACTGCGTACGGCTACCGTCACCTTGTTGATACAATACGTCACCAGAGCGACGTAACGCGCCTCCACTTACGTCGCCGTCACTTCTGTGACGTCTTTAGCGACACACTTTATCTTGGAAGCTTTCGATCATTGACGGTTGAATTTATCCTGGTATATATGTTTCTCACTCGATATATCGAGTAAGTAATTTCCTCTTGGTGAATATTGAATCTTTAACTGATTGAAATCGACAGCTTTCTTATTAGATCCGGTTTCCTTTCAGGCTATATAATTCAGTCGGCCAATACGGCAACTAGTACCTTGTTCTTTTGCATTTCGCCATATTTCCCAAGTGATGGGAACTTTTTCAATATTTTGATCCGGTGAGTGATTTATTTTAGTCCTCATCATTTTGTTCAATTGATTTCATAGCTCCTGTACTGAGTTCTATTTTTGTTTTATATATTTTTACTTTGAATAGGATATAACCAGCTAATTGATGATCTTTAGTTTTGTGTGGTAAGTGACTTTTCTGTATCATATTATCATCGAAAGGAATTTTGCATTATCCTTATGCTACTCTATATAATTGGTATCTTTTAATTATTTAGTATCACGTAATATTAGCTGATGCTGTATTTACAATATCCCTCCATTTAATTTTGGGTTATTCTGGACTGTGATTAGCACTTTGTTTTTTTGTTTTTTTTTTTTTCCTGGTGTCTGGGCTCGCATGTGGTTGTGCCACGGGGTGCTGGCTACAGTTAGTTTTAAGATGATATTTGAGTACCAACTGTAATACGTATGGATGATTTCTCATCTGAACATTGTCTATATCTTTTTCTAAATCGTTTCTTTTCTTGTTATCTTTGATTTCACTGTGTTTTTACTGATCCACAACTGCTGTACCTCGCCCTCTGCATGTTTTCCTGGTATGTTTATTCATTTTATTTTATTTTTGCATTTCCGTTATCGTTTTGGAATATCGATGTGTACTTTATTTTAACGATTATCTTTCTACTGCTATGTATTCAATGATTATTTCTTTGTTATCCTTTTGAACATCTATATTATTCTTATTTACGATGTGTGTTAACCAGCCTTGAAAACGACCTAAGTGTCGAAACACGTGTCGGCTGTTCTTCAAAGAAAGCTTTATTATTAAAAACATTGTATTCAGCAAGACTGTTGATTTACTTTAGTTTAACAGTGTCAAGCGCATTCCTACCCCCGTTTTCATTATACTATTGTTAATTGTTGCCAGCCTTTGTGGATGGGTTGGTGGGTACGGAATTGCTGCTAGAGACGCCTTTTCTGAATATAGTAGTGATAAATAGCGCACAAGTATTCTGTTTGTGACTCCACACATTTTCTTGTCAACATAATTACAAGTTTGGATACCACCAAGCAGACTTACCATTACAGGCACTCGGTGTGCCGAAATGACCAGATTCTGAGTGCCAGTAAGGTAAGTCATTTCTCATTCCATGGAGTCCAGTAGGACTCCATGGAGGGGATTGCCTGAATTACCGGCACTGGTACCACCGGTGCCAGTAATTCTGGCATTTCTTTGGTGGTAGGCAGCGCTGGACAATGGGCCGGCTCTCGCTGGATCCCATCAGATGTGTATCCAGATCCCGGGATCCGGCCAGCCTCAGCCAAAACAACCCATTGAACAAACCGAAGCACAAGATTGTTAAAAAAAACAACAACGTGCTTACTGCGCTACGGTATGTAGCTAATCTGTTTTGTGTGACCGCACTGTGCGCACACGGAGCAGATTACATTACCGAGCCTGCGAAGGCGGCGGCTCGGCTCGGAGATCATTTGCTCTGTGCACGCCATTTTCTCGGCAAGCAAAGCGCACATCTTATTTCCTGCAGATGAATGCCCTTGATTCTGTCCCCTCCAGGAATTTTGATTTTGCCAGTGGTGTAAATGTGAAGTTAACATTTTGTTAAGTGAAAGTATTCTGAATTTCACACGTTTACGGTAATGGAATTTAAATTTTACATAGTCGGATGGAAAAGGCTATTTATACCTATTTCTTTGTGGTTTTCATTGAACTTTTATATATATTTGTTTTGCTTTTGCGTGAAGCTAGCGCACGGTCTACGTTTCACAGAAGAGGCGCATAGGCCACCCCAGTCAATGGCAGCACCCCTCTTCCCAGGCAAACTGGATGTGTCCACTGCAAATCGGAGGCTGACCCACCCATTCATTGGGCCTCATTACGACCCAGGGGGTAAGGTGTTAACGGCACCGTAAAAGGTGTCAGCGCCGTTAAACCCTTACCACCGAATTACGAGGTCCCTTTGCGGCTCCCCACCTTAACGGCTGGTTTTACCAGCCGTTAAGGAAGGAATCCGCAAAGGGACTTTTGAGGTAATTACAGTACCGCAATTTGCGGTACCGTAATTACCGCCTTCCCCATTCCCATTGAGCCCTATGGGGGCAAAAATGGCAATGGGGAAGGGCCAATGGTGAATGGGGAATTACCGCCCCGCCAACCTTGGAATGGGGTGGTAATTCCGCCATTCACCATGGCGGAGTTGGTAAAGTACCGGCGTCAACCATGGCGCTAATAGCGCCATGGTTAACGCCAGGGTCGTAATGAGGCCCATTGAGTGTGGATGGAACAAAGGTGTCTGACGCTGGTTATTTTTCCCTGATTGTGGTCATGTGCGTTCTGGTAACATATTTTGGGTGCTCAACTGCCATGCAAGTGGTTTAAAGTGGAATTGATGTACAGGGTGGACTTTGGAAAAGAAGCAGCATAAAAGAAATTGCGCCATTTTTAAACTATTATGTTGAACATTTCCTTTGATCGGAGGCCAACTGCCAGCTCCGCCCACCTCTAAACTCAGCCTCTCGGAACTCCACCCCCTTCTCCAAACTACGCCCCCACCCCGGCCCTTTTGGGATCCCACTCCAATTTCTTTCCATTTCCACCACTTCTAGCGGGGGCCCGATTTACCTTGAGCTCTTGGCAGGAGGTAAGCCAGTCACACCCACTGGCAAATTTGTTGTTTCCCGGTACGCGAAATGTGCTGCTGGCGGTATTGCCACCCTATTTGCTGCCATTTTTCCCACACCAGGAAACTTGTAATGACCCCGTATCTTTACAAAATCCATCAAAAAAGCTGTAATTGTTTAGTTAAACCAGCAGGTGCCAGGGACCTTAATGCTGCATCATTTGCAAATAGGAGAATTGGGTATTTGCCACCTCCTAAATTCGGGGTGTCTGATGGTAGTGACATCATCTGGTTTATTAAACCGTTAATTAATAAATATGCAAAACTTGAGGATTTAAAAACATTTTTCTGTTTTCTCTTTTAAATTAATGAGGGAAAATCCTATCACCCACTATTGTTATTGCTTGTGTTATGCATATATCTAAACAAATGTTCACCTCAATTCTTGTGTCTTCTAAATGCAGTCGTACATTATTCATGTGAATGCTGTATAAGGGATACAATCCCTGCCGGACCTGCAAGTGTCACAACGTTCTTTGCTTAATATAGATTGTCTGCCCACTCCCATTTTAGTATGAACCCTTGCAGGATCAATTCACTATCAATGTCCCAGCCTCTGAAACAGACCAGGCCTTGCAATCCTCTTCTCAATGCACAGGGTGTTCTTCCCCTTTCTCCAGAACGTATTATTGGTAAATGGCCAGCAGGCGCTACCTTTATTCTTACCTTATTGTTGCCAGGCCCTATGATCAGTCTTGCGGTGTTCTGCGTGCACATTTTGCCACGGCCGCCATTTTAAAATCTGTATTTATTGATGTTTACATTGTGACGTCACATGTTTTGCGTGTGACATCACACGTTTGATTATATCACATAATGGGACTGGATTACTAGCAGAGCTCACTAAACGATGGACTGCGCGCATAATCCATAAATTATTACTTGTTGCAGAGCAATTTAATAACTAGTTACACAGAATGTTAACATGAAGATGTACTATTGGAAGGGAGGGCCATTCTTGTTGAATTTTACATTCACGCATTTTGTTATATACGAAATACTATCCAATATGGCTGAAATCGAGTGTGTGACGTTGCACGCACAACGTGTCACGAAAACATTCATCCACAGTAGTAATCCCAGCTTGAAATCCTGCTGGCAGGTGCTTTATTTGCCCTGTTTCCAGGGCCCAGTCCTCGAAATGTACGATTATTGCTCTCGCAAATATCTTCCCGCCCGCATCAAGCAGGGAAACTGGTCCATAGTTAGCAGGATCCTCTCCTCCCCCTCTTCTTATACTTCGGGGCAATCTCTGCCTTTCTCCACATTTCTGGCGTGATTCCACTAGCACAAACAACATTAAACATTTTTGTCAGGTAAGGTGCCTAGCTAAGAGGTTCTGGCCTACGTACATCTGCTGGGATTCTATCTGGGGCCATTTTTGCCCCTGTGATCTCATGCTTTGAGAAGATCAAATATGGGGCAGATACATCATCGAGCTTTTTGTATCTTCCAGCTGCTCACTCATTTCTGTTTTTAAATCCATGACATGCGTATACCAGGAGGCTTCCGGTTTATTACCCCGTATCATCGTTGTATCCTCACTCTTCCTTATACTTTTATCAACCTCCAAAATTTGGGCACTATCTTTCTACTTGATAGCCACTAACAGATTATCCCATTGTGACAAAAAATACGCCTTCTTTCTTTTCATGAGTGCATTTTAATTTTCCCTGGCCGCTCTGATTGCCAGAAAATCCTTTTCCATCCTTTTTCTAAATAATAATAGTTTCAGCCGCCCGGGGATGAGGAGTAACATGAAAGACTCACTCATGCACCGGAAACCAGGAATGGGAAAAGGGCACGGAAGTAATGAAGACACTCATGAGCCACGGGTAAGTTCCCACAGTAAGACCATTATTCCTTTAGGAAGGAACCGCTGGTGCCCTTCACCCGCGTAACTGTACCCAACGTTCCTAGGTGGAATCAGGAAACATTGCTCTCACCACCCTACCCATGACCTAACACACTCTGACATCAGACTCAAATGCACATGTACACAAACAGAGAGAGGAACGTGGAACCAGGCACCACAGGCACACATTGCCTCCATTTTGTTTCCTGATTTTGGGACACGCTGACTGTGCCTCACATCTCAGGTGGAGGTTTCACCAGGAGTCCTTCATTCCCTACACAGGCCTTGTTTTTCCCTGCTTGGGACAGCTCGTTGGGCTGAACTTTCTGGACACAGCTGATGCCACCGCGTTCCCATTGGTGACCCCTTCTGCCAACAGTGATTTGACCACACTGCGACCGTGCTCACTCTGGCTTGCTGTCTGGTCCAGCTCTTTCCAGGACGGGAATGAATTCGTAATATCCGCTGACAATCCTAAACGCGAGAGTCAAATGCACAGATCCTTCTAACAAATGTTAATAATTACGTAGACCCAAGGGCGTATCTGCAAGTGAAGGTTTTAATCATGAATATTTAAGTTCCTCAAGGTCTTCTGGCTTTTGGGATGAGGTCGTAGAGAAGATTAATTCAAGGGCTGGTATCAGGCTTGTAAAATCCCCTCGGCTACAGCTGCCTTCTTTTGATGTGCCTGGTGCACAGATGGGGGACCCAGTGGAAATATGTATTTAAAGATGTGTTGTTATCCAAAAGAAAATTCTGTATTTGTAGGAATCCCTAGGAAAAGACTTAAGACATTGATCCTGTAACACGCGAGAGTAGGATACACTATGAAGGATTCCATATCATTTGTCTGAGTGGTTGCCCCTGAAAACTTACCACTGCACTTGTTTGTTGTTTGCCATATACACACCCCCAATCTCCAAAACCCTACACTTGGTATGCTAGTGATTAGATTTGGGCAGAATTATCCAATGCAGTTCCAGGCTCACCCATTGCCCTTAGGCTGTGCCCATTTACTAGTGAGCTCATGACTACTCTACCTTTGCCTAGAGAGACGGGCCCGGGCAATCAACGGTGGAGACGTCCAAGATGGAGGCATTCCGGAAAACCCAGAAAGCCTAAAAACAAAAGGCCCCACCTCTAGAAGTGACTTACTTACCACATGTAATTAATGCACATGACAATTTATGTGCACATGTCAATATGTGTATTGTGTATCATGAATAGATCCATCGCCCGTAAAACAAGAGCAGTGTAAACCCTTAGCCGACTGTGCAAAAACAATGAAAGACATTAAGTAGATCATGACATTATTAAATAAAATCTCTAGGCCTATATGGCCTGTTCATTCCCAACTTGAGGAAGGGCCAAATAGACAGAGGTCTGAAGCATCCCATACAACAATGTCTTACTGATTTTCTTATAAGGATCTCATCAGAATCTTATAAGGTCTTACATAAATCCTACTTCAAACTTATATGATGTTATAAGAATTCAATATGTATTTCGGTATCATGTAAGTTCTTACCAAGTTCTTATTATTGTTCCCGAAATCCCACTAGTTTCTCACAAGTTCCTATAAGCTACTTATAAGAATTTTATAAGACATTTTTTGAACATATTTTTATTTGCATTTCCATATTCTCAGACATTCACATATTGCAGACATAGCATTCCCACATGTCCCCGCTCTGGTCAGTGGTCAAAGTGGGCGGGAGTGGTTGGGAGCGGTGCTCCTCTGCTTTAAAAAAAAAATGTTTCACTGTTCCTATCCTTTTATTTCAGAAAGAAACCGTTCTGGAATGGTTTAGTTTTAAAATTAAAGTGTAGGAAGAAGATGAAACTTGCACTTCTATGCACTGCACTGAACATTTCTTAACCAGCAGGTGTGCTTGGGGGTTTGTATGGCGCATGGTAGGGGGCATGGCGATGGGGTTTGTGGGGAGCGGAGACAGGCCAGCAGGGGACATAGTTCCTCTACTTCTTTTCGTACACTTTGACCACTGCCATTGATTGGACATTTCCTAGTCTTGATCCAGCAGTTACCTTGCTCAGTAGACCCACCCTGAGATCAAGGCCTCCACTGCTCATGTGTGTGAAGTGGGAAAAGCGAACAAAAGGCTCCCACCAATCCCCTCTCAACCCTGGCCTAGAGGATCACGGCCCAAACACCCGCCACGAGAGGAGTTTGCCCATCTCCCAGACGACCAAATACCCTGGTACAAGAACATACGGATGTGCCCACTCGCATGCCCACCCGCATGCCCACCAGCCTGCCCTGCACATGCCGACACCTGCGGCATGGATGAGCTCGACTAAACCATCCAGCACCAAATCAACACATTGTTAGAGATGCCATGACGACCTAGCTAACGGTCAGCACACTCGTGCAACATACACACCGGACACTCCCACATCAATCCACACGAAGAACATACTCAGTGCTATGACGTAGGCGACGGATACACCCACGGACGTGCATCTTTATTATTTTCAACATAGGCTTTTCCAATGCAGAAACGCAAGACGCATAATGAACTTATCTAAAAAGGCTTGCTCACGCTTCTTCTAAAACCATGTACCATAATGAGAAATATAACGAAGACACAATACTGGGGATAGAGCAATATGATACCATAACCTAAAGCGCTCTGCATCAAATGGTTCCACCTATGCACCAGGCCCAAGTAGGCCGCAAGCAGAAGCTTCCATGAACATTAAATGAGCAAGGATTCAGTTGCTGACCCTGCAGAATGAGCCCAGTGAAAGCAGACAGTCAAGGGCACAAAGTTGCAAACTCTCATTCCGCAAGCCGACGCCAAGGTCGCACCTGCAAGATAAGCCAGGCACACAGTGAGAAATGCAATATTAATTGTGCAGAATTCTGCCTCAACCACGGTCCCCACCTCACGTGACCAAGCCGAACTTGATAGGGTGCCAAGCCCAGGAGGAAGAAGGCGTCTGGATCCCCCGTCTCAAGACACAGGCAGATACAATTAAGCGACTCAACGAACATCTGCGACGGTGGGAGTAGTCGGCCTTCCTGCTTATGAATAAATCCTCACATTGTCAGCACATACCCATAGTGAAACATTGTTGCAAATGACAGGTGCACCTCGAGCTGGGAACAGCGATGGTCCCAGACTGGGGGGCTCGCGGGTGAACCAATCAGAACATGGGACCCTTATCACTGACGCCATTAACATTGACCAATCCTAAGGGTCTTCATGTAACAATTTTTATGTATCAAACTGAAGGGACAACCCAAGTATACCACCTGACTGACCCTTAACCAATAACCAAGTCCTCTATATGTATGCTATACTAACCCTACCACTCGGGGAACCAATCCAGAGTGGCGATAGGTTTTTTGCTAATTTTGCTAAGGTGACACAAGTAGCGTGTCATGCTAAGGTAAAAAGGGCCTGCGAGCCCCACGCTGCTGAGAGAGTGTCAGGACGGACGCGTACGATCCTTGGCCATCCCTGCCGTTTTGTTTAATAAACAGCAGAATCACCTTGCTTCTTGCATGTGTCTCATACTCTATCTCTTTGGGATATACGGGAGGAGTTGGGGCCTCCCTGCCCGGAGGTCCGCGGACGGCCCAGCCGGCCCCGGGAGAATTTACCCCCGACATGTGCTATGTGCATCAGTAGACCCACCCTGAGATCAAGGCCTCCACTGCTCATGTGTGCTATGTGCATCAGTAGACCCACCCTGAGATCAAGGCCTCCACTGCTCATGTGTGCTATCTGCATCAGTAGGCTCACCCTGAGATCAAGGCCTCCACTGCTCATGTGTGCTTTCTGCATCAGTAGACCCACCCTGAGATCAAGGCCTCCACTGCTCATGTGTGCTATCTGCATCAGTAGACCCACCCTGAGATCAATGCCCCCACTGCTCATGTGTGCTATGTGCATCAGGAGACCCACCCTAAGATCAAGGCCTCCACTGCTCATGTGTGCTATCTGCATCAGAAGACCCAACCTGAGATCAAGGCCTCCACTGCTCATGTGTGCTATCTGCATCAGTAGACCCACCCTGAGATCAATGCCTCCACTGCTCATGTGTGCTATGTGCATCAGTAGACCCACCCTGAGATCAATGCCTCCACTGCTCATGTGTGCTATGTGCATCAGAAGACCCACCCTGAGATCAATGCCTCCACTGCTCATGTGTGTTATCTGCATCAGTAGACCCACCCTGAGATCAAGGCCTCCACTGCTCATGTGTGCTATGTGCATCAGGAGACCCACCCTGAGATCAAGGCCTCCACTGCTCATGTGTGCTATCAGCATCAGGAGACCCACCCTGAGATCAAGGCCTCCACTGCTCATGTGTGCTATGTGCATCAGTAGACCCACCCTGAGATCAATGCCTCCACTGCTCTTGTGTGCTATCTGCATCAGTAGACCCACCCTGAGATCAATGCCTCCACTGCTCATGTGTGCTATCTGCATCAGTAGACCCACCCTGAGATCAAGGCCTCCACTGCGCATGTGTGCTATCTGCATCAGTAGACCCACCCTGAGATCAATGCCTCCACTGCTCATGTGTGCTATCTGCATCAGTAGACCCACCCTGAGATCAAGGCCTCCACTGCTCATGTGTGCTATCTGCATCAGGAGACCCAACCTGAGATCAAGGCCTCCACTGCTCATGTGTGCTATCTGCATCAGTAGACCCACCCTGAGATCAAGGCCTCCACTGCTCATTTGTGCTATCTGCATCAGTAGACCCACCCTGAGATCAAGGCCTCCACTGCTCATGTGTGCTATCTGCATCAGGAGACCCAACCTGAGATCAAGGCCTCCACTGCTCATGTGTGCTATCTGCATCAGTAGACCCACCCTGAGATCAAGGCCTCCACTGCTCATGTGTGCTATCTGCATCAGTAGACCCACCCTGAGATCAAGGCCTCCACTGCTCATGTGTGTTATCTGCATCAGTAGACCCACCCTGAGATCAAGGCCTCCACTGCTCATTTGTGCTATCTGCATCAGTAGACCCACCCTGAGATCAAGGCCTCCACTGCTCATGTGTGCTATCTGCATCAGTAGACCCACCCTGAGATCAATGCCTCCACTGCTCATGTGTGCTATCTGCATCAGTAGACCCACCCTGAGATCAAGGCCTCCACTGCTCATGTGTGCTATCTGCATCAGTAGACCCACCCTGAGATCAATGCCTCCACTGCTCATGTGTGCTATCTGCATCAGTAGACCCACCCTGAGATCAAGGCCTCCACTGCTCATGTGTGCTATCTGCATCAGTAGACCCACCCTGAGATCAAGGCCTCCACTGCTCATGTGTGCTATCTGCATCAGTAGACCCACCCGAGATCAATGCCTCCACTGCTCATATGTGCTATGTGCATCATACATTGGACAGAAATAGAAGTGGGAAATAAGAAACAACTCTAAACCAAAATTTAAACGAAATCAAACCATAGATGACACGATTGAACACGTATGTACTCAGAATGTAGGTCTCAGTAAGAGCGGGTGTCAAGGCAGAGGGCCCATTCAGATAGTGAAGGCTAAAACAGGATTATGCTACCTAAATCGCTTTTAGAAGTATATTTGGGTCCCCGCCAGATGAGTTATATACTACCTTCTAAGTTCTAGGCTTATAAAACATGTGAGTATGGGAAAGGCTGTTATGAGTATTGATTGCATTAGATGCAATATAGTTCATTTAATTATCTGCAGTGCTTACATTTCCTTTACGCAAAATATTTAAAATAACATAACATGCGATAAGGAAGTTGGTAACAGGAGTGGAGGATTTAGTAGTAGGTAGTCTATATGAGGGGCAGTAAGATCCATGGACGCCTTCAATATCAGTATAGAAAGCAAGGGCACTACTGCTATAGAGACACATGCCACAAGTCACTATCATCACGTGCTCCTGTCCTAAGGATAATCCTTATCAACGCTTGTTTGTTTATTTTATTTATATAGCACGCCTGACCCAGGGGTATCTGGGCGCTTTTCATACATGGTAGCATATACAGGTCACATATGTATTAGTGACATTAAAAAAGGACTGGACGTACAGGACTTTGCAAAGGACCCTTAGATCTATAACAGAGCAGATACTCAGGAAGGAATGGTCCAGACTGTGGCCTCATTACACAGATGGCGGTAAGGGTTTACCGGTACCGGTAAGGCTGCCAGTGCCGGTAAACCCTTACCGCCTTACTACGAGGTCCCTTTGTGGGTCCCTACCTTAATGGCTGGTTTTACCAGCCGTTAAGGACGGGACCCGCAAAGGGACCTTGGAGGTAATTACAATACTGCAATTTGCAGTACCGTAATTACCGCCTTCCCCATTCCCATTGAGTCCTATGGGGGCAAAAATGGGAATGGGGAAGTGCCATGGTGAATGGGGAATTACGCCCCCACACACCTTGGGATAGGGCGGTAATTCCGCCATTGACCCTGGCGGACTCGGTAAAATACCGGCGGCAACCATGGCGCTAATAGCGCCATGGTTACCGCCTTCCGTGTAATGAGGACCGAGTGGTATGGGAACAATAGGGGGACAATTAAGACTCATTTAAGCTATGCACTCATTCAGAGATTTAGATTAGAGTTGTCAAACCCTAGAGAGAAGTACAAAGTGGGGAGTGCAAGGGGGAGGTTCTTGGGGTATTGTATCCAGTAAACACAATGATTGCAATACAGTCTCACAAGGCGGTGTGTGGTGTCTGGGGAATACTGGGTGCATGCAGGGTCATCAAGTTGTGTTACCGCTTCATAGATCATGGTTCGCTACACATGGAGTGCTCTTTTCTGAAGGTCACATCTCCAGAAGGACACGCATAGATCAGAGCCATTCCAAAGTAGAGCTCCCAAGATGGCGCAGGGTCTTTATTTGAGAAGAAGCCAGACTGACATATTTCTAGGCTACATGAGAGCGGGGATCACAAGAGAGGGGTTTAGATACACTGGAGGTACAAACGCACTGGAGGATAAGAGTGGAGACTACATACAGTCTATATAGTGCAGCAGACAGAGAATCTGGCCGCCTATATAGGATTCATGTTGTATTTATCACACGTATGTTATCTTGTAGACACTATGCCACCAGCAAGGGAATAGTGGATACCATAGACCAGGGTCTGCAACCTTTGGCTCTTCAAATGTTTTGGACTACATCTCTTATCAGCACGAGCCAGAATATGCAATGGAGAAGCATCATGGGAGTTGTAGCCTGAAACATATGGCGGGCCACAGGTTGCAGACCGCTGCCATAGACGATGAAGTGCCTGCCGCTTGCAGTGCTGCCCTATGCCAGATGTCTTTTGAATGACAAGGCCATTGCAGATAAAGGTGACAGCCTTTCAGAAGAACCCGATTGGTTGCATCTGCACCCGTTTCACAGCAACATGGTGACGTAGATGTCCAAGGATGTCAGAAACCCAAACATCAATGCTTCTACGCACAGAGTACTTTCTGATACCTACACCCACACTGTTCACCTCAATAGTGGCCTGTTTGCGAGCAGTCGATATGAGCAGCTTTTTCCCCTGTAACAAAATAAAGGTTGGCTCGGTTTTGTGACCTTTAAAAATGTCACTGCCATTACTGGTGCTATGGGAATAGGACAGCACATTCCATTTTATCTAAACGTTTCGTTCTGATGTTTACTCTGTATGACACTCGGGTTAACAAATTGTACAAAACACAATGCAGCAATTTGGTGTACACGTTTCACCAGGCAGTACATGCATGTTTACTGCCCGTCCCTTATGTAAGTGGGGGCGAGGGATGTATGTCCCAGCTCAATGGGGAGGTACATTGGCCCTCATTACGACCCTGGCGGATTTTTTCCGCCATCGACGGACTTTTCCGCCATGGCGTAAAGTCCGTTTACGCCATGGCGGATGGCGGACTTACCGCCCCATTCCGAGGTTGGCGGGGCGGTAAGTCCCCATTGACCCATTTACCCTTCCCCATTCCCATTTCGGCCCCATAGGGCTCAATGGGAGTGGGGAAGGCGTTAATTACGCCACCGTACATTACGGTGGCGTAATTAACACCAAGGTCCCATAGCGCCATGGATTTTTACGCCCGCAAAAAGCGGGCGTAAAAGTGACCATGGCGCTTTGGGAACTCGTAGTTGGCGGTAAGGGGTCGGCGCAGCTAACGCTGGCGTAAACCCCTTACCGCCAGGGTCCTAATGAGGGCCATTGTCTTTATGACAAGTAAGACACCTCTTGTAGTGATCGCTGAAACATAGTCTGGCTCAGAAAGCATTTTCCATAGATAACCTGTCCACTGGTCCTCAAGCCATAATACGAATGGGCCAGGCAGGGCGCCCTAAGAAAGGTGGCATAATTGTGTCTGCCAATGGAAAGGGGCATGGTGAACTTGCAACAAAACAGCATAACTTAGTTTGAAGAACTCATATACAATACAAAGATATTGCTAGAAATAGAACGCTTCTGCATGGTATTATGGAAAAATCCACCAGGGGAAGGTGAACTCGAAAAATTGAAAAGTGTGAATCACGTTTTGCGAAGTCCTGATTTCCTTCACTTGCCCCACATATTGTAGAGAAGCAGACGTGTACATCACTGAAGCCACCGCCACCACCTCCATCATATGGGATGAACGACAGGAGGACATTGTGCATGGCACCAGGTATCATCCTAAAACCTCATAAAGTGTATGAGAGACGGTAATGCACTGAGACAAACATATCGAATGTACCCTCATACTGTGGTGGTAGCAGGAGAATTGTAGACACCACTGAATACCGAGGAGCTGTAAAAAAAGATCTGACAGGTGCAAAGTGATGTCATAAGGAGACGATACAATGACGTATGGAAACAATATACAAATACTTAAAGAATGAAGACGTAACTGAAGAAACAAAAGCAAACACATATACGAGTGGGGAGAAATTATATATACAAAGAAGATAAGTAACAAGATGAATAGTGAATGTATATAAGCAGAAACGCAAGGTGGATGAGCCACATAGACGCTTGCTGCAGTAGAAAATATAACACGGGTGAAGCAGCCATATTGGAAAGATGGACACCGGCTCTCACTGATAGTAAGGGAAGAGCTCATAGGAGAGAGACCAGAGCTCTAGAGATGAAAGAGGCTGCAAATATAAATTCATGCATGAAGAAAGAATAGCTGCTGGCCAGAGATCAAGGATGCCACAACGAGAAGGCACTGAAGGGTACCAGGGGAGTTACCTAAGATAAGCAACGTACGCAGGACATATTTCTCTTAGATTAAGTAAATGAGCAAACATTTATGAGGGCCAAGTATTGACAACAAAGATACAGAAAAGCTTATGTGAGACGGAGCAACCAAGTCTCCCGAGGCCAAAGGCCAAGAGGAGTAATGACACCCAGCTTAAGTGAATTTCATAGCACTAAATAAAAGGTCGAAATGGATGAAGATAGTGGTGTACTTACACTCCTTTAAACGTCCCAGAGAATAGAACAGTTCGCAACTACAAAGAGAGTCCTTGCTGCAGGCTTGGCTGATGAGAGATGCTAGAACTAATTGGTCAAGTGGGCAGTAGTATGACGTTGTTCTCTGCACTTGAGTTTCATTTTGCTTATGTGCTGCTAGTGAGCCGAGTGTCCAAGGTTGGGAAAGGATTCCAACCCATCATGAGAGCCAATACTTTGAAGTCCCTGTAAGCACCAGGATCGAAGGTGTGCGTCCCTTATGCTACACCCTCTTGGGCGGAGTCTTTAACAAGCCTCCGGAAGATTACAGCAACTGCATAATGCCAGGGCTGCCAATCGTTCAACTAGATATGCTAGAGAGGCCCAAAATGCCCATATTCAACTGAGCAGAGAATACCACAGCCTTGTTTATGGGGCCCCAGGAAGGATGGAGATCCAATGGATTGGGTCATGTTTTCACAGAAGACTGTTCCATGCAACATGACCCCACCCACCCACCTTGTTTCTGCTTCCGGCCACTGCGCTACCTGGTTCCCGCCATCCTGCTCCTGTCCCTGGGAACCTCCTGTCATCACTGATCCCGGCTGATGTCTCTTTTTTTTCTTTTTTTCTTCACATTTCTGGTACCGCTCTTCTGGCTTGCATGGGACATGTCCATTGTGCGATGCAGAGACAGGGGGTGTCCTTTAATGGAAGAGACCCCCCATGAACCCTGTGTTTTGTTGTCCTTACGAGGGAGACACCGTAAAACCTGTTTTCCTTCTTTTCAGTTTGTGTGTGGAAACGCAGGCCACGAAATTGCGGTTGCGGCAAAGTTGCTCACTCACAGCCTGACAAGCTGCTAGTGGGGAGGAGGGTCAGGTAGAATTAACCTAGTTTAGTCGTATGACCCTGCCTTGGACAGTGGGAGGTAAGGGTCTTAGGTCCAGACGAATTCCTTAAAACTCTTATTCAACCCCACCCCTCTTTGCCAGAAGAGACTTAGAAGAGAAAAGCAAGGTGAACCATTTCACTCTTTCCGAAAGGAGGTTAAAACACGGTCTCTTTAATTATGATCTCTTCTTACCAAGAGATGATTGGGCCAGAGGCTGGCTTTTTAGCACAAGCATTTTGAGACCATGCAATAGTGTGCTATGTAAGCGTGATAACTCACTCACTTGTATAACAGCATTGCGACTCCGCAGAAGGGTATAGACAGTCAACATGGCGAGGGGTTTTCTGCCGGTCGAGGTTCAAGGTTTGCAGGTGTGGACTAAATTGTATAACTTACCACACACGAAGAAATCCTGAGAAAAATGTATCTGCTTCTTCCAGATGGGAAGAGCCATAACCTTCAGCTTAGGAAAGAGAAGTTAGAGCAAAAAAATACATTCCTACTTCCTGTTCCAGACACAGAGGTCGAATGAAAGGTATCATGGAGTTAAGCTAAGGATGTCACCTGTGTATGAGACTAGCACTAAAACTCACGCTCAGTAGATATTCTGCACACTCAACTGAAGTTCCTGGAGCAACTGTTGAGCTCATCTGGCAATGTTACACCTTCACCTGGCACCCTCCGATCGGAGAAGCTTCTGCGTTTGCAAACTAGAGGTCTGGGCGCACGCGCCAAGGTTGCCCAAGGATGTGGCACCTTCACCTGGCACCCTCCAGCGATCGGAAAAAATTCTGCGTTCACAAACTAGAGGTCTGGGAGCACCCGCCAAGGTTGCCCAAGAATGTGGCACCTTCACCTGGCACCATCCAGCGCTCAATTGGAGAAACTTCTGCATTCACAAACTAGAGGTCAGGTAGCACCCGCCAAGGATGCCTAAGGATGTGGTACTTTCACCTGGCACCATCCAGCGCTGAATCGGAGCAACTTCACAAACTAGAGGTATTCAAATTATATATGACATTATGGGCTTCCTTACGAGGTTGGAGGTAGCCATGCCCTTAATTATACCCCAACTCGGGTCCCGTGAAAGGGGAATTACCGGGCCATTCTGACCTTGGAGGGCCCGATACATCCCCATAGGGCTCAATGGGAATGGGGAGGATGGTAGCAGATGTACCGTTCATAATGGTACCATTGCTACCATCCTGTTCTGCTCGCGGGTGCCGCTCTGCACGTCTGGTCTGACCAGGTGTGCAGAATGGCCCCCGCGAGCAGAACTCGTAATGTGGCGGCATGGCACCGTTGTTGCCTTACCGCCACTGTTGTAATGAGACCCTATGACTTTATGACGTTGAACTTAATTACAGGTGTTGAAATTAAGAATGACATTAAGCATGAATTATTCTATGGCGACCAAATGATTTTGGATGAATTGAGTAACAGATGCCTTAATTATGCGTGATTTTGAGTTATGAACTATTACCATGATGCAAAACTATCCAGAGAGCAACTTTTTTGTGTAAAAATTTGAAGAATCAAAAATGTGTAGACTGTACCACAATTGATTAGACAAGACGACCTGTATTTAAAGTATTTGCACACTCTGAACATTTAAGGAAGTAAACATATTTTTCATAAAAACAATAAGGTTAGGAGTGTATTAATGGAGCAGAGTGCGTGGGTTTTGGAGTTCAGTGTTTCACTTAATGGCTAAACCCGAAAGGTGTTTCTACCAGCACGAGTGACTCGTCCACTTGTCAGCAGCAAGATTTTACATTTGGAAAAGTAGAACATTAAACTGAACACTATTTTGCTAGACAGGTACTCCGGCGGATTCTCTGCAGCCTACAGAGGCAGAAAAGCACATCAGAGCAATACACAGTAACAATCGCTATGGCTTCCTGCTGCCAGTGCACAGCCTCAAAGGTCCTCTCATCTGGGAAACTCCTCGCGGTAAACATAGCTGATGGCGCACTTACAGCTCTTGATAAATCAATGTCTCCTTGCTGGTATATTCCAGCACAATTTACATCTCCTTTGGGAAAGCTATTTTTTTTTTTATTGTTTCAAAATGCAACCCTTATAGAAAATCTTCTCGGTCTGCTTTTACGCCAACTATCCACCCACGCCATGGCAAGACATTTGCATGACGTCAGCCCTCGGAGCCGGGCCTTCCAGTCTTACGATGCAGAAAAATGATCCTCTCAGCACCCAAAATCGATAATTAGCTCCCGGAGCGCGTAATGATGCCGCAGCGGAACAATGGCGGCCAAGCCGGGGCCAGCTGCCAGCATTCCATCAGGTTTGCAAGCACTATGAAAATTCAGGTCCAGGCCTGAGAACTGTCAGGCTGGAGGCCTAAAAATAGATGGCGCAGGAAACTATGTGGCCTACCTGTCCAGAAATAACAGCATAGTAACCTTTGTGCATAGCCTGGCTGGAAGGCAGGCTCTAATCACTGTTTCCATTTTGTAGCAGGGATGATACTAGGATAATTAGCACTCCAGTATCAAATAAAGGTGAAGGCCAATTTACAGCAACGGCGTCTGACAGGTTGTTTTGGAAAAGTATCAGTGCGCGACGAGGCAAGTAAGCAATGCAAGAGTGAGCGGGCACCGACAAGGGCAGGCTGTCTGTCAAATCTAATGGCGGCCTGATGGGGCTAGCAAGTGAAACATTCTGTGCTCATCAAGTATAAAGCAAATCCCCTGTCACGCTATCTAAGTGGAAGATATTGGGCATCTCAATAACCTGCTGGTCTGCAAATCACTAGCTCCTGAGCTTCGTGCCATGCCGCGACACGGATACTGGTCTCCAGTCAGGTGGCACAGCGTAAGCTAGATGGCTTTGGCAGAGGTTAGCGTGCTCAGCATGACCCGCATTGAACCCGTCTGCTTGCTGGTTGGACAAGGTAAGCAATATTCTGGTGACATTTCTCTTACACGCAGCTTATTCCGCTGACATTATCTATTGAGCTCCAATAGCATTCAATATCTTCTCAATGAAATTGCGTATTTTGAAAGTTACCAAAAGAAAAATGCTGTTGTTGTAATGCAACGCAAGAATTTGGAACTCCCTTCCCCTGGAACCGTGCAGTGCATCTTTCCTCAACTTCCAGCTCTCCTCTTTAAGTTAACGGCAGAAGCCTACGATGATTCCTAATGGGGATTCAGGATGAATACATTCACCCTTAGCACTTAAGGGGTTAAGAAATATCTGATGGGGCACCGAGAATAGATAGTTATCCAATCCCACCTCTCTACTTCAGTCCTCCATTTCTCACCCTTACTCCTCTCTCTCCCTCACAAGTCTAAGGCGCATTGAGGGTAACACAGGAGTATAGATCGAGTTGAGGAAGGCTCTACTACATCTGACCAACCCAGCCTCTTCCCCGGGAATCGTACTATGCCGGCGTGGTCTCTCCTCACAGTCTTTCTCTCTCTCTCTCCAACTCCACTCTTCAGTGGCTACAGAGACTGCTGGCTGGGCTGAGAGACTGATCCTCTGATAAGGGCTCACAAGAGAGCTACGCACACCCTGCGCCTATATGTCTCACACGTAGCCACGGTGCGATGCAAGGCCCGTGTTTTAGGGCTAACGGTGAGCGAGTAGCTCCTTGGTAAGGCCTCTGAAGAATGCACATTACATGTCTTCCTATACCCCCTCAACAGGCCCCCTAGGTTCTTTCAGATGAACAGTGCTGCTAGGAGCTGGGTCCGTCTGCTGCTTGCCCCCAAAGTAGCTTACAGGCCCGCTATATGGATTGTCTCAAATCAGCAAATGGGAATCTTCTCTTTTTATTTTGAATGGCTAAACATTAACCCGGCGGGCCCACATCTTTCCCTCCGAGTTCCTAGCTAGTGCGCATCCTGAAATGTTTGACTCAGACTTTGTGTATCACGAAACATCTCCTAATTGCTGTCGTTTCTTTGTAAAGACTGTTCACATGTTTAATTGCCTCTGCTCCCATCTTCTTGGTGTTTGTTTCCAAATGTCCCTAGAATTGTGCCTTGTAGATCACCCGAACGTTCTCCTTGACCTCGCTGTAAACCGCTCTGATGCCTTCTGGGCCTTGGCTGCGTTCTAAGGAACTGTATGAATGTACGCCTACAATGAGAATGACAGTGGACTATTTTGGGCCTCAGCTATGAAATAAACTCCTTCTGTCCAGCTGACACACATGCAACTGTCTACCAATCTGCCTATCAGAAAAAGGCTCAAAACACATCTTCTCTAATCAATACGTCCCACTCTTTGCAGCCGCTCCATGAGAAAGGCTTAATACAGTTATAGTCATGCATGCATTCAGTATTTGATGTTGCACAAATAAACATGGGTTAGCCTCAAGAATTTCAATTGGAATAAGGGATAGTCCATATCTTAACAGTGCATTCCCATTTGAACGAGTGATGAGCACAGGTGGCTGTTATTTCAGCTCAAGACACAGAAAG
Organism: Ambystoma mexicanum; assembly: GCF_040938575.1. NCBI lineage: Eukaryota > Metazoa > Chordata > Amphibia > Caudata > Ambystomatidae > Ambystoma > Ambystoma mexicanum. The sequence goes on along the minus strand of NC_090927.1, from coordinate 683,911,249 downwards.
GTCACCTGCAGAGGGATTGACCTGTGTTCTAAGAGCAGGACGAGTTTTAGAAAGCAGGCCACTGGCCATGCACATACCAACCCGCAATGCAGACAGGACTGAGTCGTGATCATAGTTACAGAGAGTGGCATTGCTGGAGGGTTCTATCATTGAATAGAGGGGATAAGACTCTTCCTGTCTCCCAAGCGCACACTTCCTGGGTGCTCTCGGACTGCAGTGCAAGCATGCCATTGACAGCTGAACAGGTATTTGCGATCTCGTACTTGTGCATGTGGTTGCGCTCACACCTGCCACCTGCGGACCTGGGATTGCAAATTGTGATGATGAGTTTGGCGAATGGATTACCGGCACGGTAACCGCCAGACCAGTAATGAGGCCCCATTTGTTAATATGGAGAAATAGGATTCTTCTATGAATGGCTGAGTGTGTGTGAGCGATGGAGGAATTTAAATGGAGCATGTAATTGAACATATGTTTGAGAAAAACCTTGTTTGTTTATGTACCACAAACATTTCTGATGAAATGTTGAATTAAAATTGTCATGAGAAAATCGTGAATGAGCAGAGTGTTGCCATCCTCAATCTAAAGGTCCATTTTGTTGTAAATATATAGACTTGAAAAAATACATTTCGATGCAAAGTGGAGAACAATTTGTCAAATACGCATAGTTCATATTTTCGCGTGATCAGAAAGGTCTGTGTTTTTAATTAAAAAGCCATGTTTTTAGGACTTTTTTGAATGCCCAATGATATTCCTAGTGAGGGAGGAAGGGAGTTCCAGTGATTCCAGCTGCTGTAGGGAAGCTGTCGCCCCCTCCTCTAGCTCTTTTCAATGTTGGTATCGTGTTGTGCGTGGACGGGACTTACTGGTCTGACAGTATTTGACCTTACGATTCTTTGCGGCAGGTAAATGAAAGGCATTTGTGAGTAATCATGAGGATTTTGAAGAAAATTCTAGCCAGTGCGGCACCTTTCTTGCTGGTCTCGAGATGTTGAGTGCAGAGCGTAGAGCAGTGTTTTGGATTGCCTGCATTTTTCTAATTTTCTGTTTAGATGTGCTTAGAAAGAGGGCGTTGCAGTAATCGAGTCTTGCTCCAATTGCCGCTCGGATGATGCTGAGGCAGATTGGAGATGTAAGGATTTGTCTGGCTGCATTTAGGAGTTTAGAGGTGTAGGCCGCTGACAAAGCAATCACGTTGACTTGTTTTATGAGGGAGAGGGTGGCATCCAAGTGCACTCCAAGAGTTTTGTTGTGATGTTATCAGCTGAGAAATGTCCTGGCAGACATCAAGTTACTTTTAGGTTTCTCATCGGATGTTCAAAGCAAACATTTTTCATGATCAATTTGACATTGAGTTCAACTTTATTATTAAAAGTGGTATAACCCAAGCTAATTTATTTATTTTTATTTATTTATTTTATTTATATAGCGCGCAGACAGAGACCGAGACCATGGGGGCGGGAAACAGGGCTTACATACACAACAGAAAAAGATAGGAAGCAAACAGTAGGTATCATTCTAAGGCAAAGGGGACTCATCAAAAAGGAGCTGTTTTCAAGCCCCTTCAAAAGACAGAGCAGGATGTGCATGCTCACAGGTTGAGAGGAAGTTCCTTCCATAACCTCAGGGCTGCATGCGGAAATGACCCACCTGTCCCACAGGAACGTTTGGGCCATTGCGTCACCAAAAGAGAGGTGTTATTCGAGCGCAATATACTCTGAGCAGGCAACTATAGAAGATGTTTGGCCAGATATTCCGGACCCAAGCCATAAAGGCATTGGAGTGTTATGCACAGCACCGGAACAGGACACGGCTATTCACTGGCAGCCAGTGCAATGCCCTTCTGGCTAAGGAGACGAGGTCCACCCTGCCCAGCCCCATCACAATATGGACAGCATTATTCTGAACAACCTGTAATCAGTAAACATAGGCTAGCACAATAGTCCAGCTTGGTCCCTATTTTGGGGTACATTTAAGGCCCATGACAGAAATCCCCTTCAAACCAAAAAACCACATTGGAATAACGCCACCAAAAACAGCTGTGCTTTCCTTCCCTGGCACATGTGTGGCAAGCTTTGAAAACTGCCACCCAAGGAAGAGCTCTGCAATTGTTTTATTCTAAATGAAATCATCAGAAAATGGCCTACGTTCAGAACGGCATTACATTTGCTGTTCTGTACTCTGAAGACTAAAGCTGCGCCTGACATCCAAATGGCTTTGCAAATTGTTCTGTATTTGATGAAAATATCACAAAGTTGTGCCCTTCATGGAAGCACAACCTTGTGTGCTTCATTTCTGCTGATTAACAAGAAGTGAGACAATATATTTCAGGAACAGCTGCTGTACTGATAAAGTACTTGAGGAACAAAGAATTCTGTTTTCCACTTAACACGACTTTTGTTTTGTTTTACTGTGAACCATAGTGCTCAAAATTGCAGTAAATGAAAGAAAGACCGTCAACATCAAAGAAAGCCTGGGCAGCATCCTTTTGAGTCCATAAATCAACTGGATATGCAAAAACCCCCAGAGTATTAAGTGAAATGAAACTATGGTCTGCAGAAACTGCATTTGTAAACTCAACATGAAAGGAAATGAGCACACATGTGAATCTGCTCTCTTGAAAACCAGGAAAATGATGTTTAAAAGTGAAATGTCAAATGACAGCTTGTGCTCACACAGATATGTGATTGAATATGTGCGTGTTTTTTTTTCTATATAATGTACAGTATATTTATCCCCACAAGACTTGGTTTCCTTTGAAAAAAAACTCAGAAACCAGCAGAACTCGTTTTTGGCCCAGGCACTGACTTCAAGGATGCACTGCCTCCCACAGAAAAAGTTGCATCCATAAGTAAACCGGCCCACTAAGACACCTGAAAGGCCCAAGAGTGTGAAAATGCACTGCTCCACAAGACTGGCTAACATCCCTGCAGAAAGGAACAAAGAACCCAGTAGGGCTGGTGCATGACTGAGAGATGTGATTTCCTCCAGCACCAACCCTGAAGGGGGAACTGTAAGGACTTCAAAGGGCATCATAAAAACCCTTAGTTGCAAGCCAAGCCTAGCAGAGACAGCTGGCTGTGGGGGATTGCAGGACCGCCCACAAAGTAACACATTCACCCCATTGACTTTAAAGAACTTTTGTACATTAAGACATTTCTCCCAACACACTGAATTAGTAGTAACCTCATATTATGTTTCTAGCACTTGGTGAACTGAAATGGCTATGAAAAACGTATTTCGGGGTGAATTATAAATGGGATAAATCTGAAACTAAATGGGAAGATGCTAAATGTTATTGGGAATATGTGTAGCCATTGGCAGATTTTTAAGTATTATGCTTTTCATGAAAATGGCAAATTGTGCCAAAGGGCGATGCAACATCGCACAGAGTTGCCGATCGGACTGTCCAATTCCCTATGACTTATGGAATCTGTATATCTGCTTCATGTGGCGGTGGCTAGTAGAAATTTGAAGTCTTGCTCCAGAACTCATTTTAGGTAAGAAGTAGCTTTGTGAGATAAAGAAAGGTCATAAATGCACACACATAAATGATGTCATTTCACCTGAACCAATATGATATGATATGATATGATAGTTTATTTATATAGCGCTTATACACAATGTGTTTCAAAGCACTTCAAGGCAAGGGAGGGAGCAAGGGAAAAACAATGACATTCTTACAGGCCATGAACAGTAAGGATGTGAAATTAACTATCGTACTCGGCCTGACGACATTTCAGATAGTGCAAGAGCTAAAACATAGATAAGGAAGGGAGGGGGAGAGTGGGAAGGAAATGGAAACAGACAGGCGACTACCATACTAGGCCTGACGACATTTCTGATAGGGCCGGAAAAAAAACAAGAGGTGAGGGAGAGGGGTTCAGAAAGGTAGGGGAGGAACAAAACAAGCGACTATCATATTAGGCCTGACGACATTTCAGATAGTGCTGGGGGGGGGTGGGGAGGAAAAAAACAGTAAGGGGAGGGAGGAGGAGACAGACAAGGTGCTATCATACTAGGTCCAGGGACAATTCTGATTGAGTAAGTGCATAGAAGAAAGTAAGGGGAGGAGATAGGAAAAGGGAGAAGGGAAAGGAGGAGAGAACCGATATCAGTCAAAAGAGTGGAGAAGCAAGAGGGGAGAGTGAATAACATTGCAGAAGTCAGTAGTAACACATAATGTTGCAAGCCAGGATACAGAATGAAGATGGGATCAGCATGAATCAGGGCCACCATGAGTACAAGATACAAAAGAAGTTCAGCATGAGAGTTGAGAAAGGGTGACGCACCATGAATGAATTAAGTCCATAAAAGTCAAATCCAGCATTGTCCACAAGACGGTGATGGTGAAACCAGAATGTATCAGGACAGACTCCTGCAGAAGTAGGCTTGAGTGGGGTGAGGGGGAGCAGGGTAGAAGAATCAAGCAAAACAGGCAACACCTGTGTGCGAGAATGGGGGGGCACAAGGGAATATCACAGAGGGAACAGAGGGAGTAACACGTGTTGGTGCATGCCTACCTGCTGTCTGAGCAGGGGTTCAGGCCCTGGATCCTCCTGGTATGAACAGGTCCAAACAGGAATTCCCCTTTTCTTCATCTGCCCTTCGCTTAGGACGCCCGGGCGAGAGACGCCCTTGATCTAATAGTTAAGAGCAGGAAGGAAGAGGCAGGGCTAAGAAGGTGGATGGGGCTTGCTAAGTGGTGAAAAAGAGCAGCAAACAGGAAGGCACCAGGTGGGCGGGGCTTGCTAAGTGGTGAAAAAGAGCAGCAAACAGGAAGGCAGCAGGTGGGCGAGGCTTAGGCCAGGTGACCTAGATCCACTTGCACCTGCTCCGCATCTGCAAAGGAAAAGAGGCTGGAGGGCTCCTTAAGTAAGGAAAAAGAGCGGCAAACAGGAAGGCACCAGGTGGGCGGGGCTTGCTAAGTAGTGAAAAAGAGCGGCAGGCAGGAAGGCACCAAGTGGGCGGGGCTTAAGCCAGGTGACCTAGTTCCACTTGCACCTGCTCCCCATCTGCAAAGGAAAAGAGGCTGGAGGACTCCTTAAGTAGGGAAAACGAGCAGCAGACAGGAAGGCACCAGGTGGGCGGGGCTTGCTAAGTGGTGAAAAAGAGCAATAAACAGGAAGGCACCAGGTGGGCGGGGCTTACTAAGTGGTGAAAAAGAGCAGAAAACAGGAAGGCACCAGGTGGGTGGGGCTTGCTAAGTGATGAAAAAGAGCAACAAACAGGAAGGCACCAGGTGGGCGGGGCTTAGGCCAGGTGACCTAGATCCACTTGCACCTGCTCCCCATCTCAGCCCAGGGGGAGGTGGGAGGACCGATAGACTGGCCTATCCTAGGATAGGAGTAATTCCAGAGTACTTACCCCCAGATTGGAAATTTCTTTGATGTCACTTTGGCTATATAAGGGGGAGACAGGGAAACCCAAGAGAATCCACTGAAACTCACCTTCAAGATCCGGGAAAGCAGATCCATCCAGATCCAGGAACACACAAGAATCCAGAGAGAAAGGAGGGGAGGCAGCTGGTCCCAGTCAAGAGAGCCCAGTGACCAGATCCCTGGTCTAGCTGTCCAACATCCCATCCAGCTGTCCACAGTGACCAGACCGTGCCTAGATTTCCAGCATCCCATCCAGCTGTCCACAGTGACCAGACCTTGCCTAGTTGTCCAGCATCCCATCCAGGAGAGTCCAGTGACCAGATCCCTTGGCCTAGCTATCCAGCAACCTCGCTGGCTTTCCAGAATCCCAAACTTAAGCTTACATTGTAAGTATCACATAACCACAGTCCCCAAATTGCATTTCCTGCTCTTTTGACCCTTGCACCCCATTAGAATCCCATTCAAAATCCCAAATTGCCAGTATCATCTGTTCACCGTTTCATAGAATAATCTGTGTTAGCCTATGTCTGTTAGCGTCTTTCTTTTATAATTCTTTCAGTTATCTGTGTAAGTCCTTCGTACCATTAAGTAAATTAATGAATTCCCCTATAAGGAGATTCACAGTGAGTGCGAGCTGGTTAAAATTCGAAATTAACCACCTTGGGTGCAGTGTCTTTATTGAATAATTATAGCCATTAATATATAGTCTCATCAGACCTAGTCCTGGTGCAACAAAAACCTAATTTGCCAGTGTATTATGATTTCCTATACATTTCGATTTGTATCTGTAATGTGCCTTGGTTTCTTATCCTAAAAAACGATTTTCGATTTTGGCAGTCAAGCCGTTTCCGTGGCTGCTGTCATCCCAAGCTCTGTGTAGAATCTAATTGCCATTCTGCTGCGTGTGTTTTCTTTTGCATTTCTGTCTTTTTCACCAAATCGATTTTCTTACCTGTGTTCACATTGCTTTCGTGCCCTGCTCAGTAGTCTGTAAGCTTCCTTATTTCTTAAGTGCAGCCACACAAATGTCTGTCCTAGCTATCCCACCGCAATTGTAAACTGATGTGCAAGTAACAAGTAAAATTCTATTATGCCATTTTGCTCATCATTAAGGTTTTCATTTTGTTTCTGGCCTCCCATTTTGGGGTGGTGGGCTGAATTCTAAGTCTGATTTTCCCCTCTTCATTCTGACTCCTTTCCACTGGTTTCCATCCACAAAGAATTTAGTTAGCAGAAGTTTGGGCTCGAGTGTTGCAGGAGGAATGTTGAACTTGAGTGCTAACTATTATTTTTTTTAAACGCTTTCTCTTCTGTTTTGCTATTAAAGGTTTCTGTGTATATGTTAGTGTTTGAATTAACTGTATTGTGGGATTTTTGCATTTGTACTGCCACACAGTGGTGGCTGCTGCCCAAATTGTTTGATTTGCTTGATTTTTATTGAATCCTAAAATTTATAAATATTTCATTGTTACACACCGGCATGGATCATAATCCATTGCGACACAAGGTGTTTGTAAAGGTGACGGGTTGGGGCCTACTCAAATAAGGAACCAGTGGTTAATTAAAGATAAAAAGCGTTTTTATTGTGCGCCACATTCATTGTCAGTGGAAGACGTCCCTGGCTGTAGTGTGCCGTGTTATAAAACCGTAACACTATGATAGCGTGGGCAATTATAACACAGTTGGTGCTACTCAAAAAGGGCCGAAACTGGACTAAAGGTTTGAGGTAGTAAGACAAGACTGCTCAGATGTGCTTTCATGGACAAGTTCTGATCAAGGGTGACTCCCAAAATCTTGACTTTGGGTTATGTTTTAATCAGACAACCTGCTATGTTGAACACACTGGGGATCATAAAACACTGAACATATAAATAAATAAAAGAAATCACAAATAATATTATTATCATGAGGGGAAAACGAAATTGAAAAATTGGGTTTGTACTTATTTCAGAACAGGGACAACACTGATGTCCATCTTTATTGCATGGGGCAAAGCAATATTAATGCATTGAACAGGGTTAGTAAGTAAGGTCCTCCCAGCATTGGACATCAGAGGCCCTCTAGACATGCAGAGGTGGCTGTTGGAGAACAACAGTGTGGTTTGCAGTCTCTGCCCTTCCATTCTCATTTCCTGTCCCAGCTCCGCTCCCTCTGGGTGTTGAGAGCCGTGCTCATTGGCATGATGGAGTTTGTTGACGGCCGACGGTGAGGGAGGTGAATGCAGCTGTGAGTCACTTCTTGGCAGCTGCCACACTGCCGCAGAGTAGTAGATGTTGATGTGCACGGCTGTATAGTGCTGCAGGCCTTGGCGTGGGCATAATTTGCAACACCTTACGGCCCCCACAGCTAAACAGCATTTGGAAAGAATTCTGGTAATTCAACATTACAATTCAACTGTTGAGACAACCCACAGATTTCTAATAGTTTTTGTTGCCTTTAATGGCTATGACAGTGTTTGAGATTGAAACCTCTGGTGAAAAGCCTCTGTGGTTTTTGCCTTTTCTTGACTAGCTAACCTGACATTTTCATTCATCGAAGCCCTCTTGATGGATGCAAATCATGTTTGTGCCTGAAAGACTCTTAGGTTTAGGATACCACAGAATGTCTCTGTGCACAGCTGGACGTTTGTGCTCCGTTGATTGGTGGCCAGGCCTTTGTATATAGATGTAGTCTTGTTGAGCCGCTGGAACCTTCAGTGCAAATCCATTACTGGGTCCACATATAATGAAGCATCTGTGGAGGATGGAGCGAGATACTGATGGCAACATACATGGTCATGCCCTGTGCGTGCCGCAAAGAGTGAGGGCTACACTTGACAGAACCATACATGGCTGGAAGTGTGAATGGTGCATGGATTCCTCCTTGGATCCCCATCCGGCGTGTAAGCCTGAGAAAATCCCGGAAAAGCATGGATGTGGCAGCACCTGAATGGATGCACCCTGGGATTGGAAGCTGAGTTTCCAATCATCATCTCAAAGTTGATTCAGATTCCTCCATTAACAACAAGTTATTAAGGCAATACCTTACATGGTGAAAACAGTTCCTATACAAAAAAGGAGAAACCCAGCCCAACCCCAAACCAACACCCACATATTCCATATATTTAAAATGTAAAAAAAATACCCTTCTTTATAATCCTCTACCCGAATTTACTTTAAATATCTTCACCTTTAAGGACTGATACAAAGATTTAATAAGAGCAAACAGAAACTGTGTTACAGTACAATTGGAAACTAAAACCAACGCTTCCTTACAGGTTCTAACATGTTGTGCTAGGAAATTAGGTCGTAGCCATCTCAGCCTCTCCTTTCTGTATGACGGACAAATCCGAATGAAATGGACCAAATCCTCATTGGTGCCCATGCTACAGTGGCCTTTTGGTGAGGCCTTTAGCCAGGTGGTTCTATTTGCCAATGGCAACACGGTTAGCCTTGTCTTAATTAGGAGTTTTCTTCCCTCCGGGGAGTCAAGGCCAGTTTCCAATCAGCCCTCCCAGGTTCCTATTTAACTTAAGGTTCCTTCATCCAAACATAGTTGAACATAGGGACGAATCGCTATGAAGTTTTCCTGGATCTGAAAACCATCCAAGACTTCTTTCTGATGGTGGAGCTCTGCCTGTGGACACCAACCTCTCGGAACAATCAGAGGAAGGGCTAGCCGGATGCCTTTTTCACTTTATTCAGTGGGATCAGCCAAATGACAATCCTTCGAGACCTCCTGATCCGAGACACCGAGCTGTGATCTCTGCATGGATGCTCTCCCGAGAATGCATGACACCAGTGAACTGTGAGCAATGACAGCCATCAGCATCTGTGAATTGTGTCTATTTAGGGTGCATGTCTCCATGGATTGGTCATCTCTTACTTCCATGTGTTGCTAGGACACAGGCCTTGACCCTGTGACAATGTTATACGCAATCTGGGCACAATTTATCAACATTGGGGTTGTGTTCTCTTGTATGTGCAAGTGCCCAAAATGCCTTAGATTGAGTTTTTTGACCTTCCATAATTTGTGTGACAGTGTCTAGCACTTGCCAGATCAGTGTCTGTTTCACGTTGTATTTCTGTTTATATGTCTTTGAACAATTTGCCAACTTGTACCTTGTGTTACACTGCTTTTTCAAAAAATGATGCAAAAAAATAGAAAATAAAAGTGTTAAAAGATAAACTGACAACAAACTAAATAAACCTGTTTCAGAAAGCAAATAATTGTTTGTTGGCATCTGTGCAGATTGATCCTGCATATCCAAAATAGTGTCGAGGTTGGGTGCATATAGCAAAAACTTCTTTTTAATGCTACCAGACGCTTTATACTGTGAGTGACATACCAGAAATAATGTAATGTCACAACATTTCCTGTGGTAGGATACCCTTATGTTATACAACCCTTTAGCCTTTCACCCCCCCACGTAACGGGCAGCCGCCTTTGTTACCTTAGGATGCATATCTCAGCTCCTTCTGTATCTCTGTGGCTCATTTTGTTGCTAACCTTCAAGAAGAGAGCTTGTAGACCACTACAATGGCCACCAATATTGCGAGAGATTTCAAAAGCATGCCGATAACTCTTTGCTGTTACAGTAGGCAGAAAGAGCTGCATATATGCTTTAACCAGGTTGGAACATCAGGACAAATCTAGTCCCTAGTTTATAACGTTCATCAGTGTGTGTTTTTCTCTGGGGAATAGGCCTGCCTATCAAACTGTATATGTGTAGTCACATGACCATAACTTCCCATAAAGTGCCACTGGGCCTTTTCACTGAATACGCCCACCTGTTGGAGGGATTAAAAAGAAAGGAATCCTGTCTGCGAGAGCCAGACTCTCACTACTGGGAAGGTCATCACAGTGCTTTCTGTTGCAGTGGAACACTGTTGAATACATTGACTTTGGAGAACAGCAAAGCTAACCTGAAGTTAGCTTTGATAGTATGCCATCCTACCTTTATTTAATTACCATACAAGAGATGTGGTTTCCTCACTGAGAACCTTGACCTCTGTTTTTGTAGTTGCCCCTATTTAGCCCACTATCAGCTAAACACTGCAGCATATATTTTTAAGTCCCACAGTGAACGTAATCTTTTTTGTGTTTACCTAAATTCAGGGACGTCATTTGGGGGTAGCCCCTTGTGGTCTCCCTTGCTACCTCTAAAATAACCAACAAAACAAGTTATATTTATTATTTTGTTTTTTAACTGAAGTTCCTGGGTTGTGGGTCGCATCATGTGGCTCTTTGTTTCTGGAGTGGCTGCCTTTCTTGTTCAAGCCTCTTATAAAAACAGTGGGGTTCCACAAGTGTAACACTTTAAGCAGTGTTCCTAAATAAGAAAGAATAGGAATAACAAACAATTTGTCTTTCTGGAATGCTATACAATAATTGCTAGACTTATGAAAAGGTTTATTTCAGGCACATTTCAGTGGGTGAGTCACTGATTTATTCTGTTCTTATACGCCTCAGATTCACAATGCAGACAAAAACCCCTGAAGAGCATTTAGAGTAGAATAAGCATCCATTTCGGACTATGTATTTTGCTTTTCACAAGTTGCAGTTATGCCCTTGTCTCTTTTGCGATCATCACAAGACATTCCATCTCGGTGTCCTTGGTCACTTGACAAAATCCTTGTGCAAAAAAGCTTGTGTACAGTCTACAAATGTTTGACCATAGCACATAAAGTGGCCCTTGATTTAATTGTGCCACAATTAATGCTTTATAATGTGTCTATCTTTCTTGTCTCCCTGGAATGCTGTTCAGGATGTTTGTTTGCATCTATGAGGTAACTAGTGCCCAGAGTACGGGAGGACGTATGGGTGCTCTGCTTTGCTTAAGTTACTCTAAATTCTTTAATGCACAGTTATGAACCCTCTCAATAGTATGTATTTTGCCATCCTCTGAGGCCTGAAAACTAGATCCACGCAGGCTTGACATGTGGCCAACTTTGCACAAGACCTGCAGAGGAACTGGCTTGCTGTTAAATCTCAGTTACTAGTTTAATGGCATCCACTAAAGAGTGTAATTTGCTTTCTGACTTTGAGACCATTTAGACATGTAATTCCTCATTTTACTATAGCCTGTAAATTAGCTATAGCTGTGAGATAGCACAGTGGGTTGAACGCTCGCTGTTTCACTGTGTGTGTGATGTGCAGGTTGCAGGTTCGAAATCCGGCAAGGCCAACACTGCTTTTCAGCCTTCTGAGGTCGATAAATGAGTACCAACACAGGTTGGATGATATTGTATGTATATTTGTTCTATATAAAGTGCTTAAGCGTAAGTGCTATATAATAACGCATCATTAACATTTGGCCTTGGACGTCTGCTTGCATTCACAGTAATTTGGTAATATGGGCCTATACACACTGATATTAACCATACATCTGTTGATCCATTCTTGTATGAAATGTATATCACATTACATTGATATCGTAACCATATTTTTCGTAGCGTACCTAGGAACAATGCTATGTGATGCCACTTCCTGTTTTGTCAAGGGGTGAAATGTTGTGTTCTATCAGTGTTTATGATGTCACTTTGGGGTGTGGTCAAATAGCATCACTTCCTGCAATGTCATCAGAGGTCACAGGTCTTGTGATTTCACTTCCACGACCCCTGGCATTTTGGTGAAATGACATCCCTGCCTAAATTGAAAATGAAGTATTGCTACCCCATTGTGAACAGTTCATTGATTCAAACATATAAAGTGCTAAAGTGTTTCCTGGTGGGCAACATTCCCTCCTCAACGCTGTATCTTAGTTTCTCAACCACAGGTGTGTGGAGAACAGCAAGGGAGACAGCAAGGGAGACCAAAGCCTACTTAGGCTGGCAAGGGATATTCCCAGGCACTGAAGACACCCTCCATTGAGATTCCTGACAACCCATTGCTATTAAGACATTGGGTCAATGCAGACCATCACACAGGCAATGTAAATAAACAGGAAGGTAAGGTATACTATAAAGTTCACGCCAGTGGAAGGCATACTTGATTATGGTAACAGACAAAGTATTGTACATATCAAACGATTGTACTCAGACAGGAAATGTGAAAACCCGCCACATACACAAAAAGGATTACCAATGTTATGGAGTCAGGATGGCAGCACAGCCCTAGCATGCCTACTGTTGCAGTGGCGTGGCAGGAGATGCCGTGTGAAAGGCAGCATGCTTATATACTCCAGTTACACCAATCATCATAACACATGCAGAGACCAGTGACACGCTGGTTAAACACAGAATAAACTACACTGAAAGAAAGGGTGCTCCACCATTTGCTTACAACCTCCCAATCCAGGCATGGCCATGACATGACCATGAGAAACAGTGATGCTTGCAAGCAACACGCCGGGATTGCACGGCATGAACAACACTGAAAGATGTGGCGCTCGGCCATTTGCTCAAAGATCCCGGCATGACCACAACAAACACAGATACTTGGAAGCAACAAACTGGGCTTGCAGGCATCAACTACACTGAAATTCATGATGCTCAGCCATTGCCATGCACCAGTTCATCTTGCTCATCAATATGTGAATATGAAGTGCTAGATTGCACCTATTTTTTTATTTTTATAGCATCACAGGTGTTACATGCCCCAGACTCCATGCACTAGCTGTAGGTACACCACATACACCCCTCTACATGGGACAAGCATGTCTCCATTGATGAGGAGGATGGACTGAAGTGAGTGCAGCAGACCTCAGTAGGATGTAAACTGTACGTGTCGCAATACATTGTAAAGTGATGTTAGGGTGTCCAAGGATCCGTTGATGTTCTTCACAGTTAACATGATGCCTTGGAAACAAATATATATCTGTCAATTAATCTTCACATATGAAGGTAATGTGATGGATGTAAAAACACAAAAATCTTGCCCTTGTTCTGCCTAATGGTGACCTTGTGGGCTTTCCCATATAAGATAACAGTGGCCTCTGCCCTCGTCTTGACTACAGAAACCACCTCTATTTGGACATGCCATACAAATGTTCTGAGGTTGGCTTTGGAGAATGCAGTGCTCTGTTGCCTGTGTTGAGAAGCAGGGGTGGAGATCCCAGGCCCCTCTACGATTTAGGACGAGGCGATTGTAGAAGGAGAAGTTGTAGGGGAACTGGGAGAATGATGGGGTGTCACCCATAGAAGCTGGATTGTAGTGAAAACGTAGTGAATCCTGGTTCTAATGTCACACGTGTAAGGAGATTCCATCTTTGAAATTAGACGCCATTTTGAAACTGAGGCCTATTATCATAGCTAGGCCAGTCTGCTTTAATGCCATCCCGAGGGTGAGAGGGTGTGCGTGCATTTTGTGTTTGCAGCCCGGGCAGCCATGCAGAAGGTTAATTCATTGAAGACACACAGTTCTCCATTGTATCTTATCATGAGTACATGTAACCCAGAAGGCCAAGCGAGGGCCGTAATTGACCTTTGAAGAGCCATCCCACAAGAAGGAGCCTGAGTTAGGCCTTCATCAGTCCAGATCCTTAGGTTATAGCCGACATGGACCCCTGAGCTCAGGACACAAGGATTTGAGTACACTGACCAGCCAAGAACCCCTGGCCATAAAACTGTAAAGTGGACAATCGATCAGGAAGATCAGAGAGCGGTGACGGGCTGCACCCACCATTGGGTCATGTGATTTGTGCTGCGAGAGGCCAGGGAAGAAGGCAAAGAATATAGAACTGCGGGTGGGAAAGTGTGGAGGGGCAGGCGTGCCTGGGATGGAGTGGGGGTTAACGTAGTTCTAAGAAGTTATCACAACCTCGAAAGTATCCGCCGACCTCATGTCCTTGGTACCATTTGCACCGTAGAGCCATGAAATGATGAATTGTGTAACTATATTGCCAATGAGAGTATTTTGTACTTCATGACAGGAGAAGAAGACCCCCACATGGAAGGAGATAGACAGAAGACGCTGGGACCAACCGCCTGGCATCCCGTAAGGCGCAGACTATATGTGTATAGGGTCGCACCAAACAGCTACATGAATTTGTAACCTATGTGATGTATTTCACCTGTGACGATGTGTACTTTTAAAACCCATTGCTCATGCTGTTTTTGTCAGAGCGCTCCGTGGCAGAAGAGCTCTTTGCTGGCACGTACTTGTATCTTTGAGAATAAACCTTGTTCTCCTTGCAAGAGGTGTGCTGGGCCTTTTTCCCTAGTGGGTCGTATGTCTTCATCTTAGAGTTGAAAAATCCAAGCATATAGTATAACCCCCAACCCATTCTCCTTTACTGCACTGGCTACTTCCAGGTGTAGGGCTGAAAATGACGGACCCCTGTTGAACTTTGAGCTCCACTTGCCCTGCCAGCGTATACTATGACACCCACACATTGACCATTTTACCCGGCCATCAATAAATTCACATTAATTCTATCCTCAGGCATGAATGGCCAGAATTCAAAAAGAGCTAAACCAGAATCCCTCTTTCATCAGGCTGCCTACTGCGATGTCTCGCCTGCCACTCTGACTAGTGGACAGTCTTGAGAGGCTTTCTTCAAAGGCTGAAAACCCCAGCTGTTCCCTGCTGCTATTCTGTCTGATTGGACATGAGTGCTGTTCTTATTGATTATTTTATTGATTTAATCACTGTCTTTGGTTTTCTATAGATGCATGCTCTGTGTTTTATTCTTTGAGTGTAATTGTAGGCCGTGTGTCTCAAATGTGCAGAAGCCTAATGCCTTTCGGCCCATGTAACCCTTTGAAAGTCTTTAGATAAATAAAAATGTTTATCAGAAACCAAATGTGGCCTGTCTGTGTAAGAGTGAGCCCCGGGAGCACCTGGCGGCTACAGCCTGATCAGCCTGACATCTGCTTTCCGGAAAAGAATACAATATGCAACATCTGCACTGGCGGTGGGTAATTGATATGACGCAGCACAGACACGGGCATGATACGCATGGCCAAACTAATCTCATGGCAGCGGCTAGGGGGGGGGCTGAGGGAGCTAAAGCCCCGGGTCTTTTGGTTGTAGCCCCGGATAGAAGCTCAGGGACTACAACCAAAAAGCTATAGCTAGCCCCGAATCCCGCCAGTCCCTACATTAACATAGCCCCTGATCTTTTCCAGACCTAGCAACACTCCTGCCTGGCATGTTTCCAGAAGGCGTGCAGAAATGTGAATCTAGGAATTCTCAGAAAATTGCATATCTTGGGAATCTCCGAAAGCATTGCATGCAAGCGAACACAGAAGGCCACCTTTCCTTTTCTGCAAGTTGGAGGGCTGAAAGCGGCACCTGCAAAGCGACAGACTGCCTTTGGCGTGACGTCACCACGCTATGAGCTATCTCAGAGCGCGCTGGTGCATGGCTCAGCATTGTTGACATGCGGTAGGTGGTTTAAGAGGGCACGTAAATGTTTGCACAGGAAGCCATGAGTACTCCTTGTGGCATTTCCTCTGTGGGGGGTTAGGGTGTGCTGCGTGTTTGGCTATGCGTGTAGAGTGTTGAGTGTGTAAGCCCTTAGGGTAGTCACATTACACTGCAGGTTTGAGTGAGATGTATCTTTTCAATGAATATGTCACTCAGGTATCCGCTTGTATTGGCAGGCTCTGTGCTACAAGCACAACCAGGCCTGACTGCAGGCTACCATGGCACGCTTCAGTTCCCATATGGCATAGAGGGCATTTAATCACAATTATATCTGCGTCACACACGGCTGCGGATCACAGAGGGGATGACAGGGTAACTTCTCTTTGCATCAGGTAATGGGGGTAGTCATTAGTGACATGGCTACTGAGGGTAGTGTGCTCAAGATTTGGTAACATCTCCAATGTCTAGCTTCACCATTATAAATGATTTGGATATGAATGTGAGGTGCGTTAGCTCCATGTTTGGTGATGATAAAACACTGGGTAGGATTGTAAAAAAAGAGCAGTAGTATGATATGATTATTCATAACACGCTTAATACCCAGAGGTTTCTAAGCAACGACCCGGGGATCGAACCTGTGTTTCTCCGTGTCATCTTGCTTCCAAGGTGAGCACGTTGCCTCTGAGCTATCCTCCGGAGACCTACAAAGGGAATGTGAAAAACTTAGAAAATCATCAAGCTGCTGGCAGGTGAGATTCCATGTGCTAATGTGGAAGGTGATGCTTCTATGTTATGTTTTTTTGTGTCTTATTATGGCATGGTATTGTCATGACCTCTTGGCACTTTTGGTCCTGCAATAAAAAAAGGATGAATGTGTTGGTGAATTAGTGGGAGCAGAGCACAGCTTGCTACTTGATTGACTGTACACGGCAGGCTGGGAGTTACGATGGCCCGCATGCAGTGGCGTGCTTGCCGTGGTGTGTGTGGTGTGTGTTTGAGGTTTGGCAAGTAGGTGGAATCAATTCCTGTGCGCTTCACTACTCTTTTGCTCACTGTTACCACACACCTATTCCTCCCAAATTGTGGACTTGCAGCACTTGCATCCTCCATTGGTGTTTTTGCGTCCAGGTTGGTTGAACTCTTCGAGAACCTTGCCATAGTGTCAAGAGACGTCATTTAGGGGTCAGCCAGGTTTTTTTTTTGTTACAAATTGAAGCTCATGGGCTGTGGTCAATGCCATGTGGCTATTTGACCTATTTCCTTTCTGGAATTTCATACAATAATTGCAAGACTCATTAAAGGTTTATTTCAGGCACACTTAAGGGGGTGAGGCAGTGATTTAGTCTGTTTTTAAACACCTCAAATTCACAATGCACACAAAATCCTCCCAAAAACATTTGGAGAATAAGCATCCATTTCGGACCATGTATTTTGCTTATCGCAAGTTGCAGTTATTGCATGTTTTTTTCTGCCGATACATATGGTGATCCATTCTTGTATGAGATGTATATCACGTTACAGTAATATTGTAACCATGTTTTTCATAGTGTACTTAGTGACAATGCTATGTGATGCCACTTCCTGTTTTGTCAAGGGCTAAACGGTTGTGTTCCATTGCATCCCGTGATGTCACTTCGGGGTGGGGTCAAATTACATCCCTTCCTGTGATATCATCAGAAGTCGAGGATCATGTGATGTCACGTCCGTTACCACAGGCATTTTGGTGAAATGACGTCCGTTTATCGTATTATCATTATGATATTTGGGTAATTAGAAAATAATCACATACAATAATGACTGGTTACGTCAAGCAAGTCGAGTGGACGTTCGGTTGTCCCCTTTGGTACGCAATCTATTTTAGGCACTGAGCAGTTATGTGGACATTAAGACATTTTGGACTATCATATTTGTAATTTAAATTAACTGTGCGGGGCAACTGGATACATTTATTATTTTGTATTTTGATGCTTCTGATTATGAACTACCTTTCATTATTTTGTGTATGTGAATTTCTGATTTATAATGAAATGTATTTGTACACAAGATGCTAAGAGTACGCGGATTGATTGTTTAATTAACATGGTTTAAAATATGTCTTAGTAGAGCCCAGTAACGATTGTTCCAGCTTTGAAATATTATAATCCTGTTTTGATTAATAATTAAAAAAAAAAAAACGTTCAAGGAACATGCTGCATGTCATAAGAAAATAAATGAAAACGCCGTAGCCACGGGGCGCTACAGTAACACATACTACCAATGACTTCAATGTTTTTCTCTTATACACATTTGTTTTTTATCCCTAATCTCGGTTCCTTCACATTACACACCCTGCAGGGCTATAACACTCTGGATGGATATTTACAGGCCGATTCATGGAATCAACGTGCGCCGAAAAAACGGCGCACGCATGCGAAAACGTGCGATTCGCAGTTAAATAGCGAAAATCGCAGTGCAAGTGCGATTATCGCACAGAAAACATCGCACATCTATTCATGGAAGTCCGTGCATGCGCAAAATGTGGGATGTGTGCTGAAAAAGTGTGCGGCGCACGCTGGCGCACGCTGGCGCACAGGTCACTGAACGCCGTGCGATAAGGCCACAGCGAATTCGCACATAGCGCGGTGCACATAACAAAAGTAGGCGTAACACGGGGCGTCACACGCAGAATGGGGAACAACTTGTGAAAATGTGGGCGTCACAGGGGAAGTACAGGAGGCAAGTGCACAGAACGCCCACACGCTCGCCTACAACACGTATTCATGGAATCAAATAGGGAAAAACAGCGCACGGCCAAAGACGCGCACAGGCCCATACATGTCCGCCACACAAAAGCAGGCGGTAGCGTCCCTGCGCAGGAAGAAAATGTGCACCAGAGAAGGCCCACACGCGATCGGGCCTGGGGGAGCGTGTGCGTGTATTTCTGAGGTGCGCGAGAAGTTACACACGCGATCGGGCCTGGGGGAGTGTGTGCGTGTATTTCTGAGGTGCGCGAGAAGTTCCACACACGATTTGCCTGGGCGCGTGTATTTCAGGGGTGCGCGAGAAGTTCCACACGCGATTGGCCTAGGCGCGTGTATTTGAGGGGTGCGCGAGAAGTTCCACACGCGATCGGGCCTGGGGGAGCTTGTGCGTGTATTTCTGAGGTGCGCGAGAAGTTCCACACGCGATTTGCCTGGGCGCATGTATTTCAGGGGTGCGCGAGAAGTTCCACACGCGATCGGGCCTGGGGGAGCGTGTGCGTGTATTTCTGAGGTGCGCGAGAAGTTCCACACGCGATTTGACTGGGCGCGTGTATTTCAGGGGTGCGCGAGGAGTTTCACATGCGATTGGCCTGGGTGCGTATATTTCAGGGGTGCACGAGAAGTTCCACACGCGATCAGGCCTGGGGGAGCGTGTGCGTGTATTTCTGAGGTGCGCGAGAAGTTCCACATGCGATTTGCCTGGGCACGTGTATTTCAGGTGTGCGCGAGAAGTTCCACACGCGATCGGGCCTGGGGGAGCGTGTGCGTGTATTTCTGAGGTGCGCGAGAAGTTCCACATGCGATTTGCCTGGGCGCTTGTATTTCAGGGGTGCGCGAGAAGTTTCACATGTGATTGGCCTGGGCGCCTGTATTACAGAGGTGCGCGAGAAGTTCCACACGCGATTGGCCTGTGCGCGTGTATTTCAGGGGTGCGCGAGAAGTTCCACACGTGATCGGGCCTGGGGGAGCGTGTGCGTGTATTCCAGAGGTGCGCGAGAAGTTCCACACGCGATTGGCCTGTGTACGCGATTCCATTGGACCAAAGGCCCTGACAGCGCAGGCGCGTCTGTGACATGACACGCGCGGGCGTGTCCCTGTACCCGGGGGAATGTTACAAGACCAAAAACTGCACGTCCGAGTGTCAGCCCGCGTAATTGGAGGATAGTGCCTCAGTGCGTATACGCGGAAGTGACGTTGGACGTGTGGTGCGGTTTAAAAGGTGCGTGTAGTACGTCATTTCCTTGTACGTGCTTCCCGTGGAGAGCGAGTGGGTGAAATCTGTACTTCTTGTCGGTTCACACGCGATTTACTTCACAGCGTCTCTAGTTCGTACTCCCTGTTACCTCTGTCAGTATTTTTCTGATTTTATCTTCGACCTGTTTCCTCAAACAGCGTTGACTTCTCCTTTTGTCCTGTCTCCTCAGACAGTGTACAATTCTTCTTTTGGCGGGGGTGTTGCCAACGCGCACACGCGCGTATTTTTCACGCTCTTTTCCCAGGCAGACGGTGAGTCGCGCAAGTATTTACCAACTGTGCTAGCCCCGTGTGTAGCGTACCCCTTCAGAGGTCATTGTAGGCTGCGTGTGACACGCATACGTTCATTTTTGTGTTTCTGGGTGCCACAGCGTAGTGCAGGTTCCTTTTCCCACGCACGTGGTCCACGAGGGGTCGCGTGCACGTCATTTTCTGTTTTAGGGGTGCCTGTGTGTTGCGTGACCCGTCATCTTTCCCCAGGGGTTCCATACAGCCTTGCTAGAGCACTTGAGTACGAATTCCATCTAGTACCCTACCCCTTTGACCCCCAATTTCCCAGGACAATTGTCCACTGCAACTCCCATACGCACAACTCCATCAGTGCCATGGCTGGGAGGCGAGCAAGTGGTAAGGGTGGCAAAGGTGGCCGAGCCTCAAGAGGTGGGCGTGGTGGGCGCGGTAGGGGACGTGGCCAGGATTCGCAGACTCCCCCTAGCCCCCCACGTGTGGAGGACCAGTTAGGGACACACACCCCCCCCATGGTTGAGGGAAACGTGGCTGACACCATCCCTGCTCAGCCCTTGTTGGACCGGCCCGTTTTGGCACCTGACCTAGCACAGGGTGACTCCCAGGCTGACTTCCAGGTCGCCAAGTCTAGGCCACGGGTGGCGGCGCAAGCCAGTGTCACCAGGCCACGTGGTACAGGGGCAGCCATGTCATCTGCTGCCCCGAGTAGGCGGGGTGGGGAGGCTGCAGGGGCAGCTGCAGCTCCGTCCACCCCAGCTCTGACTCCCCCAGCAAGGACAGTGTTGGTCCCAGTACATCAGACTGAGGTTCCCCCTGCCATCATCACACTTCAGCTAATGCCTGCAGAAAGTCATGTGGTCAGTGTGCCATCGCACACTACTACTACACAGTCCACCGGTGCTCCTGCCCCTAGTGTCCAGAGCGGCGTAGGGCACTCCAGATCCCCACCACCCACAAAAAGAAAGAGGAAGAGTGCTCGTCCAGTACAGGCTGATGACCTCGACACGGCTACACGGTCCGGCACGCCAAGGAAGCCTAGCTTCAATGATGCCGAACTGGATGCACTTGTGCAGTATGTGTCCGAACATGACGCCGAAATGTTGGTCACTTCAGGATGTAGGATTACACCTGCTCGACGTCAGGCACACTGGCAGTCCATCGCGGACAGCATAAGTGCCCTTGGATTTATGAGGCGCACAGCTGTTGAGTGCTACAAGCGCTGGAACAACCTTAAGCGTAGGGCTAAGAAAAAGCTGGCCTCAAGTCATGCCGCAACTCTGGTGACTGGAGGTGGGTCTCCACAAGAGGACATAGAACTCACTCTACATGAGCATGTTGCTGGGACCTACGTCACAGAGGAGCAGATCCAAGGTGTGGGAGAACTGCCAGATTACGAGGCATTGTCCGGTGAGTGCACATGCATGTGTGTGTGATCCATGTGTATGTTGTTTGTGGTAGGGGTTCTGGTTGAGTGCCAGGTCAGGGTGTGTGTGCCTGAGTGTTTTGGCCTACCCATGTGCCTCATCCAATGCATTCGGCGCCCTGGGATTTGGGTATTACAGTATCCCTTCTGGCCACAGTAGGCGTTTTGCACTACATCGCGCCAGTTGCCCTTGAAGTGGCATCTTGCTACAACATTGTTCCGTATTTAGCTGTGTTCATTCAGGCTGATTGTAGGAATTCACCTGGTTCTACTGCGCATCACTCTGCCCTATTGTCACATATATGACATGCCTATGGTACATGCCATCTGTGTGATGGCATGTGTCATGTATGTGTATTGGACATGCCACTCACAGGCCAATGTGTGATGGCACTGCTAGCCAGCATGCAGCTGATGTGTTGCTCTCCCATCTTGGTGTCATCAGTGTCTGACATTTTCCTCCCCTTCCAACTCATGGACAGTGCATGCATGGGAGGGTTATAGTCATGTGAGACATGTGTAAATCAAGTACTGGAACTGTAGCTTGTCTGGCCTAATAGAGTGCCATGGTGCTAATGCCTGTTCCCATTTTTTGTCTTTCATGTTTTTACAGAGGATGACGCACCTGATGCTGTTGAGGGAGAGGAGATGGTGCAGGCCCAGGAGGGATCTGAAGCACGACCAGGCACCAGTGGGGGACGTGGTTTGGTGGTGGGGGAGAACTCTCTCTTGCTGCAGGCCATACTGTCCAGGGGTGTCCCTGGCAGCACCTCCCCAGAACTCTTTTCAGGTGTTGATTCGGATGAGGCCTATGTGGATTCGCAGGTATGTGTTCATGGAAGGGATACTGTTCTGTCCGACCCACCTGCACCAGGGGTAGAGCCCACTATGGGGATGTCAGTGTTGGTAGGTGCGCCTGTGGTGGTTACGGATGCAGGGCCACACTCCGCAACATCTGATCCTGTTCCTGGGCCAGCAGTTCATAGGGGAAATGCAGCCCTGCAGCCTCAGGCAGTGCCGACACAGCAAGGCGCAGTTCGCCTTGCCCCAGACAGGTGTGGTGCCCGCCAACGCGGTGGCCGTCCGCCACCAGGAAATACCGCATGGGTGCAATCCATTTACGGTATGGCCAACCAACAGGCAGCATCATCAGAAATGATTGCTCAAGCCATGGAGAGGGTGGCCACTTCCATTGTCCCCCCAGAAAGGCAGATGGAGCTACTACAGCAGGCAACAGACTCCATTTGCCAATCAGTCAGGGAGGACATGTTGGCGTCCAACAGGGACAGACAGGCGGCCCTGGACAATCTGAGGGAATCAATTTCTATAGATGCCCAGGGACAGAGGGAAGCCCTGAGGGGAGAGGTCCGGCACCTCAGGCAGACTCTTGTGGAGCTTGAGGTTTCCACTGTCACCAGGACAGAACAGCTGCTGGAGCGCGTCACCCGTACACTCTCAGCAGAGATGCAGGCAACTCGGGCGGAGGTCCGGGCAACACGTCAGGTGTTGCATGGGGATCTCCGCACCATATCCCTCCAGAACGAGGCCTTCCAGACCCGCATGCTTGCTGCCATGGAGGACCAAACTAGGGCTTTGCGTGGGCTGCCTCCCATAGCACCACCACCTCCTGTGGCAGCAGCAGCAGAGGTTGAGGAGAGCGAATCCAGCAGTGAATCTCCCACTATTTAGTAGCCGTGCAGGCCATGAGCCCATGGAGGTGTTTTTTTTTCGCAACATTCACGCAGGTGGCTGTTGGTGGGCACTCTGTCCTCGGACCTCCTGGGTGGCCTCCCCCACCTCCCCTGGCCCACACATGGCCATTTTTGATTTTTGTTTTTTTGTTTTAGTGTGTTGCCTTGTGTGGCTCCCGTGGGCATCCACTGTATTCCGGCTGGGCACATGCAGGCTTGTCCTGAGTTTGGGTTAGATGCTTGGGTTCGTGAGACACACACCCCTCCTGCTTCCCGTTTCCATGGGCTTGCAAAGGGTGTGCCCAAGTGATAGTGAATTACACAGTGACGTTGGACTCCCATGAGCTGTGTGGGCAGTCTGTTGTCAATACTGTGTATACATTCCTAGTGCATATTGTTGTTGTATTGTGCACTGCATGGTGTATTGATGTGTGCTTGTGCATCCATGTCTCCCTCCTAATTTGCAGGTTCATTCTTCATGTCTTCACAAGGCCGTCCACTTTGGAGATGGAGCTCATGTTGTGAGCAGTGGACTTCCAGATGTGCGTGGCAACAACACTGTACAGTTGGAGGTGGTGGATGTGCTGGCATTCTCATGTTGTAAGACTACGTATCCTTTGCCTTAGTACTGTCATGTTTATGCTATGTCGATTGTATTGTGGTAAGTATTTGGTCATGTGTGTTGTTGTTTCTACATTTATGTGGGCATATTGTGTGTGGCCAGTTTCCATTAGGGACACTGTACTTTGTGACACGTGTCATGTTTGGGGGATGACTTTGTTTGCTCTCACATGGCATGTCATGCCACGGTGTGTTGGGTGGCGGTGCTGGGGAGGGGTTGGGTGACATGGCACTGTTGTCATGTTGTGTCTTGCAAGGGGGTAATGATTTTAGCAGCATAGAAGTGTGTCTTTTGAACACAGCATTGGTGGTGTTTGTGTAGGTAGGGAAGCACACAATGGAACACTTCCAGATGTACAATCTCAGGCTGGTATGGTTGTGACAGTTGACTGTCCATTGACACAACATTATTGTCAGTTACATTCATCATTGATTGTCAGCTGGTATGTGCCAGGGCTGTGTGCACTCCACAGGGGTGTGATTTTATGTGAAGTAATTAGCAACGAGCTGCGTACGGGCTGCCTCACCCCGTGCCCTTTCCCCTCCCATGCGCAGTGGGCATGCATGTGGTTGGGGATGTGGGGGCACCAGCATGTCCACGGCCAGGCCTCGGCGTGTTGCAACGTTGTGCAGGACACATGCTGCCACTTTGATCCTGCACACTACTGGGGGAGCGTATAACAGCTGCCCGCCAGAACGGTCAAGGGAGCGGAAGCGTGACTTCAGCACTCCGAATGTGCGCTCCACGATGCCCCGGGTTGCAATGTGGGCTGTGTTGTATCTTACCTGGGGTGGCGTGGTGGGGTTCCGAATTGGCGTCATCATGTGGGTGCTGAGAGGGTAGGCACTGTCCCCTGGGGAGGTGGTGATGGGTATCATCAGTGGGGTTGTGCCATTACTCAGTATCTGACATGCATGCGCAGTGGCATTTATACTCACCGAGCAGCCATGTATCACCATGCCGCCCAGCTTCTATGTCCCGGTTTAGGGTAGACATTCTGTAGATGAAACTGTCGTGGGTGGAGCCTGGATAGTTGGCGTATACTGAGGTGATGATTCCCTTGGCATCACATACTACCTGGGCGTTGATGGAATGCCAGTGCTTGCGGTTTCTATAGATGTGCTCAGTTGCCCTGGGGGGACGTAGAGCCACATGGGTGCAATCAATGGCACCTAGCACTTTGGGGAATTGTGCCACCCTGTAGAAATCATGGGCAACAGCCTGCCTTTCTGCAGGTGTTCTGGGCAGGTATATGTGCCTGCGGACTGATGGGCGTGCAGTGATGATGGCCAAGACCTGGTGTAGGCAGCGTGACTGCGTGGCCTGTGACACCCCCCCCCACTATGGCACTTGTCCGCTGAAATGATCCAGTGGCCAGGAAGTGCAGTACATTGAGGACCTTCTCCAGGGGGCTGAGTGCTTGGGAGCACAGGGTGGTTGATGTGAGGTCATCCTCCCACTCACTGACCAGGTCCAGTATTATGTGAGGTGGAAACCTGTACCTCCCATACACATGGTCATCAGGCATCCCAAAAAGGCTGGTTCTGGGTGTAAAAATTCTGGCCCGGTCTATCCTCCTCCTCCTCCTGCGGTATCCCACGGCCACTGCTGCTAGGAACGGTATCTTCATCCTGGCGTCTGAGCTTGTTTGTTGTTTGCGTGCACTTTTATGCTGTGCAGGTGGACGTACGCCTACTTCCTGCTGGTGTACGTGTTTCCAGATTGGCCACATTCGTTTCCATGAATACGTGTTGTAGGCGAGCGTGTAAAACTTCCTGCGCAGCCCTGGAATACCCGCACCCAGCCCAATAGCGTGTGGAACTTCTCACGCACCCCTGAAATACATGCACACGCTCCCCCAGGCCCGATCGCATGTGGAACTTCTCGCGCACCTCTGAACTACACGCACCCAGGCCAACCGCGTGTGGAACTTCTCGCGCACCCCTGAAATACACGCACACGCTCCCCCAGGCCCGATCGCGTGTGGAACTTCTCACGCACCTCTGAAATACACGCGCCCAGGCCAATCCCGTGTGGAACTTCTCGCGCACCCCTGAAATACACGCACACGCTCCCCCAGGTCCGATCGAGTGTGGAACTTCTCGCGCACCTCTGAACTGCACGCGCCCAGGTCAATCGCATGTGGAACTTCTCGTGCACCCCTGAAATACACGCACACGCTCCCCCAGGCCCGATCGCGTGTGGAACTTCTCGCGCACCTCTGAACTACACGCGCCCAGGCCAATCGCGTGTGGAACTTCTCGCGCACCCCTGAAATACACGCACACGCTCCCCCAGGCCCGATCACGTGTGTAACTTCTTGCGCACCCCTGAAATACACGCACACGCTCCCCCAGGCCTGATCGCGTGTGGAACTTCTCGCGCACCCCTGAAATACACGCACACACTCCCCCAGGCCAGATCGCGTGTGAAACTTCTAGCGCACGCGTGTTCCCGAAACCCGTAATACCCGTTCCCCGCTTTGCGTTTGCTGTTTGCCAGTCCGGTAAACTGGTACAGGGTTGGCACGGCCCTTTGCGATGGTTTTGCGATCTTGATGGCTTTTCCTTGCGCAAGGGCGTTCTTGGGGGCGTAACTGGCGCTGCTGCAGGGTCGCTGCGCCACTCTGCGCCACGTCTGCTTTTGGAGGCGAGAATCCATGAATACGCTGTGCGCGGAAATTGATTTTAAAGCACGCGGCTGGCGCAGACATTCGCACGGGCACGCTGTGCGCAAGCTGCGTGCGACACTTTTGAGAGGAATTACATGAATCGGCCTGTTAATATATCTTTTTGTGTGTTTGTTCATATCGCATTTGCTATGTTGTGAAATGAATGAAAATTCACCTTGTTTAAAAAGAGACATATGAGGGCAGTGATTGTGACCTGCCAGAAATTGAGGTCTGTTCTCTTTCCAGGGGTAAATGGCAGGCGCAAGGCCTGTTTTGGCGATTTTAGAAATGCTACAAGCACTATGGATTATGATGGCAATATTTTTTTTGGTACTAATATCAGGAAGAAGAGAGCACACAAATGTATTCATTTTTGGTATTCTGGCTATGTGTGAATGTGTGGTGCAGCTCTTCCGAAGCATCAACACTCTCTTTATAGAGTCGGCACAGGGGTACTCAAATGTACATTTACAGACTAGATAGGACATGGCACATTCCAAGATTGTGTACAATGGATGGTGCAAGGGGCGTACTTGGGTAGGGCAGGGAGACGTTCACAGATTCCATGGGGTGCAAGCGATGGGCACGAGAGGTACACTTGGGCAGGGAAGGGTGACGTTCACAGATTCCATTGTGTATAGGGGATGGTGCAAGGGGTGTACTTGGGTAGGGCTGGTTGACGTTCACAGATTCCATGGTGTGGAAGCGATGGGCGCAAGAGGCTCACTTGGGCAGGGAAGGGTGACGTTCACAGATTCCATTGTGTATAGGGGATGGTGCAAGGGGCATACTTGGGTAGGGCAGGGAGACGTTCACAGATTCCATGGGGTGCAAGCGATGGGCGCGAGAGGCTCCCTTGGGCAGGGAAGGGTGACGTTCACAGATTCCATTGTGTATAGGGGATGGTGCAAGGGGTGTACTTGGGTAGGGCAGGGAGACGTTCACAGATTCCATGGGGTGCAAACGATGGGCGTGAGAGGCTCACTTGGGCAGGGAAGGGTGACGCTCACAGATTCCATTGTGTATAGGGGATGGTGCAAGGGGTGTACTTGGGTAGGGCTGGGTGACGTTCACAGATTCCATGTGGTACAAGGGATGGGGGTAAGAGGCTCACTTGGGCAGGGAAGGATGACGTTCACAGATTCTATTGTGTGTAGGGGATGCTTTAAGGGGTTTACTGGGGTAGGGTACGGTGACGTTCACAGATTCCATTGTGTGCAAAGGATGGTTTAAGGGGCTTACTTGGGTAGGACAGTGTGACGTACACTGATTCCATTGTTTACAAGGGATGAGGTAAGGGGCTTACTTGGGTAGGACAGTGTGACATTCACTGATTCCATTGTGTACAAGGGATGAGGTAAGGGGCTTACTTGGGTAGGACAGTGTGACATTCACTGATTCCATTGTTTACAAGGGATGAGGTTACTTGGGTAGGACAGTGTGAAGTTCACTGATTCCATTGTTTACAAGGGATGAGGTTACTTGGGTAGGACAGTGTGACGTTGACTGATTCCATTGTTTACAAGGGATGAGGTTACTTGGGTAGGACAGTGTGATGTTCACTGATTCCATTGTTTACAAGGGATGAGGTTACTTGGGTAGGACAGTGTGACGTTCACTGATTCCATTGTTTACAAGGGATGAGGTAAGGGGCTTACTTGGGTAGGACAGTGTGACGTTCACTGATTCCATTGTGTACAAGGGAGGAGGAAAGGGGCTTACTTGGGTAGGACAGTGTGACGTTCACTGATTCCATTGTTTACAAGGGATGAGGTTACTTGGGTAGGACAGTGTGACGTTCACTGATTCAATTGTTTACAAGGGATGAGGTTACTTGGGTAGGACAGTGTGACGTTCACTGATTCCATTGTTTACAAGGGATGAGGTTACTTGGGTAGGGCAGTGTGACGTTCACTGATTCCATTGTTTACAAGGGATGAGGTTACTTGGGTAGGACAGTGTGAAGTTCACTGATTCCATTGTTTACAAGGGATGAGGTTACTTGGGTAGGACAGTGTGATGTTCACTGATTCCATTGTTTACAAGGGATGAGGTTACTTGGGTAGGACAGTGTGACGTTCACTGATTCCATTGTTTACAAGGGATGAGGTAGGGGCTTACTTGGGTAGGACAGTGTGACGTTCACTGATTCCATTGTGTACAAGGGAGGAGGAAAGGGGCTTACTTGGGTAGGACAGTGTGACGTTCACTGATTCCATTGTTTACAAGGGATGAGGTTACTTGGGCAGGACAGTGTGACGTTCACTGATTCCATTGTTTACAAGGGATGAGGTTACTTGGGTAGGACAGTGTGACGTTCACTGATTCCATTGTTTACAAGGGATGAGGTAAGGGGCTTACTTGAGTAGACTAGGGTGAAGTTCACAGATTCCATCAGTCTTTATTTTAGCATAGTTTGAGAAGTGGCATCTATGGAGCGGGAGCCTGCGATCTGGAATGTCCTTGCAATTAAAATCATTTCTTGTTTGCCCAACTATACTTTTAGTGCGGAATATGCGAACAAAATCAAACATTTGACCGAACCAAGATCATTGTTGTGACCCTCTTCAGTCAGGGGTCTGCAACCTTTACCTCTCAAGATGTTTTGAAATACAAATCTCATCAGTGCCGAGAATCATGGGAGTGGTAGTCCAACACTACGAGGGGAGTACAGATTTATGATTACTTTTAAATGCAAAACACAATATAGAAATATTTTGAAAAGAGCCTTTTTACAAAATATGAACCCTGCCAAAAGTCGGATTAAAGGTGAAATGAGACAATGGGGGTCATTCCGAGTAGGGCGGTAAGGGTTAACGGTCACAGGTAACGAGACCGGTGCTGTTAAACCCTTACCGCCCTATTCCGAGTTCCCTTTGCGGGTTGGTACTTAACGCCTGCTTTTTTGCAGGCGTTAAAAAACCAACCCGCAAAGGGACCTAGGAGCTAATTACGGCACCGTAATATACGGTGCCGTAATTAGCGCTATCCCCATTCCCATTGAGCCCTATGGGGCAAAAATGGGAATGGGGAAGGGCCCATGGTGAATGGGGAATTACCGCCCCCGCTAACCTTGGAATGTGGCGGTAATTCCACCATTCACCACGGCGGAGTCGGAAAAATAACGGCGTCAACCAAGGTGCTAATAGCGGTCTTGGTTAACGCCAGGGTCGGAATGAGGCCCAATGCGTACTGTTATACCATTCTGGCAAATGAAGACGATTGCCATTGAATTCCAAAAAAGCACGTCACTGTATGAAATGACAAATCAAACATGGAAAATCAAATGGATTTCATGTTCTAAACAGTCTGTGCAAAGGTAGGTAAATACTCTAGGAACATAGGAAGAACTGGGGTTGACTATTAAGCGTACAATACATTATACCGAAGTTAATGTTGCTTGCACGCTGGGTCGCTTCTTGGCCTTGTCATGCAGTGTGCTGTGAATTCAGCATCATAAAGCAGCAGGGAGGTTATTCTCAATACGTGTCCCGCTTTCCCATGAAACCACATTTCCAGTGACATGCTTATAAATTATACATTTTAGTCTATGGGCAACAGCAAGGTTGCTTGTCACTGAGTGTTGCACACACAACAGACTGAAAATGCTTGCTCAGCTGTAACCTATTCATTATACAATACCCGCCAGAAGGCCAATTATTTTTGTAAACCCTTAGGGAACATGAGATTTTTTTTTTTGTGTGTAAAATTGCTTTTTCTTTTACAGGTACCTTAAATTGACATCCCGTAAGGCCAAGGGGTGCACTATTACACAAGCTGAATAATGCTGGGGGCCACCCGGCACTGGATGGTTATTGGTACTAGCAAGCGATCACATCCGTATGCAGTGATTAATAGAAGGCCCGCCGCATGTTTCAGCAGGCCAGGTAGTGCTGATATGCAGGCATCGTCATTCCCTGACTTGACTGACAGCTGTGCCTATGGCAATTATGGGACAAACATACAGGAGCAAAGCGAAGCCGCAGAATGGGTGATCCTGTCCAAGACCAGGTTTATTTGGTTCGTAATGGCAGCCTGAGAAAGAGACATGCTCAGAGCACAACGTGTATTTGATTTTGCTAGGATGACTTTTTATGGCCGGGGAAGCTTGTGGTCTCGTGCAGAAGGGATGCGACCTAGCAGCTCGGCCGAGACTGCCCCATGATTTGGAGGAAAATGCCGCCTCATTAGATGCTCGGCAATGAGGCTTTCAGAGAACACCTTCACTGGTGAAATGCAACTAGAAATGAAGTGGCTCCTGCTTCTGAGAAATGCAAAGACACATTAATGCACACTGATGGTATTGTGTAGGTGGAGGCCGTGTTTTTTCTAGTTTTAAAATGTGATATTACTAACCATGGTAATAAACATCATTTTTCACTAACGGTTTTTATCATGGACTTTCCCAGCAATTTATTTTTAAAGTGACTAGCAAGATGTCCAGGGAATTGATTTACTGGCCGATATTTACAAATATGGCCATTCAGATGCAGGAGATAATCGATGTGGCTATTTTTTGGTCCAAGAAGATGGGACGCGTTTGATGCCTTCCTTTAGAGCACTGGCTAAGCTCTTGTGCACATACTTTGTATGTTTCTGCCAGTGGAAGAAGGTTAGCACATCTTCAGACCTTAGCACCAACCCTACTCAGAAACATTGACAGCCTTGGAGAACAGAATGATCTGATGCTCAGGAGGTCTGTCTGGGAAGGTCCCAAGCTGTGAGCCGCTGCCCCCGCTGCAGTCTGCTGATCCGGCGGTGCTGCCGTTCCGCGCTCGCTAACAAAGGGCCCCCTGTGGAGTCCGTATTCTCACTGCCAGGGTCTATAATTATTACCGCACAGGCTGCATTACCGTTGCTCTGTCCCCTGCTCTTCCAGGGGTCTGGCTGTGGAGGGGTCTGGCATGCAGGGGTCTGCTCTGCTGGGTCTGGCTCTGTGCCCTGCTCTTGCAGGGGTCTGACTGTAGGTCGAATGGAGCTCCTCTGCCTGTAGCCCTGTTTGCGCAGTGGGTCTGTGCTGCTTGCAAGGTTGGTGTGGTGGAGTGGAGTGCGCCTTGTGGCCTGTTGTTGAAGATCTGAAAATGCGTTGCTGGGGATACAAAAATAATCAACATTCCCTTCTTTCCTCCACATCTGGTCTGGTCTCAGCGCTGCAGAGAGCCAGCAAATGCTTCAAGACCTAAAGTGTCACTCTGCTAGAAGAACAGGGATCAGTTTGCCTTTGATCACTGGGGATAATCCATCTTGGCTGGTGCACCTATGAGCCATGGCTCTAAATCGTAGAAATGATTGATTACAGTGTTGGAGGGCGGCGACAGTCCTTATAAGATGAGTCTCTGAAGAAACCCCAAAGAAATGCAAGATTTACTGCATTCTTCCCCCACGGGATCTGATGGCTCTCTTGCTTCCTAAACCTGCCACTGGACTCTCTAAATTGGGCTGCACTTCCCTCTCGTACTCCTGTCTCGTCTGCTCTTACCTTGCTGATAAGCCGCCTGTTCCCCATTTGGTGCCTTCCTACTCTGTTCCTGGAGCAGCGCATTACCCCGCCCGGCGACCTGGGTGACGTTGTGTACCTGATTCGTCTGCGCTTGTCTTGCTGCTAGGCTGCCTGGTGAGCTCATCGTGTTTTGTGCAGTTCTCCTTCTCTCTCTACCCCTCCCATTTCCCTGCCCTCCCCCTCCAGGGTGCTCTCCATTTCCCCCATTTACTCTAACTACTACTTTATCACCTATCCTACCTCTCTTTTAAAGCCTGGAAGGAAAAAGCTCAAAAAAGATCTTCTGGTCTCTAACCCTGGCCTGCCCATTGCTGACACATACTTCAACGCTTCTTCCGGGCAGACTGTCACAGACATCCACTTTGTCACTCCCTCGCCTGACCTATGGACCCCCCATATGGTCTTTGCCCTCCTGCCTTTTTCTTCATCACCCATCAATGGTGGCACCAGATGAGGAGAAGTACTCTTGGCATGCTTCTTATGCTCTAGGTGCATCATTAATGTCTTTCTGAATGGCACGGTCATGGTCCAGGGCTCTCAACACAACCTCCTCCTTCTTGATAGGCATCTTCCGTCTCTCATCAACTTCCTCCCTCTTCCTGCCTCTCCTCTGTCTGCCACCCCCGTTGCCACTTCCCCATCACCGATGGGCGTACCACATCCATGTACCCTTCCTCTGAAGACCTGCAAAGGTGGCAATCAGCTTTAGCTAGCTACCCATAACTCTTGCTCTGCAAGTCAACACTGCTCTGATATCTGTCTACTTCTTGAAAGCTTACTGAGAGGTGTTTCACTGCCAGCTCTGTCACTGCTTTCGACACACTCCTCCCTGAGAGCTACACAATCCTCTCCAAGCCCAGGCCTGACTGGTCTGGAGGCGTAGTGGCCTTGATGGTCCCTGAATGGGATCCTGCTTCTATCATTCCGAATCAGACCTACTCTTCCTTCAAATGCCTCGGCTGCAGGCCTGGTGTCTCTCCAACCCTTTTGTTGACTCTTGCCGCCATCTACAGGACCCCTGGTATGGTTTCTCTCTTCCTCTCGGAGTAGTCCGACCTCTCCTCGTCCCTTCTTGCCTCCACCTCCAAACTTATCCTCCTCAGTGACTTAAATATTCACAGTCTGACTCTCTTTCCCTCACCATTCATTCCTCTGGTCCGATGCACTCAGCTGGACATACAATGGATGCTCTCATCTCAGCAGACCTCCACAGCTCCAACCCTCTCACTACACCTCTCTCCTGGTCAGACCATGCTCTCCTATCCTCTCACCTGGATCTCTTAGGTCCCTCTGCAAATCCTCTGCCTGCACTGCCTGCCCCCTTCCCCTTTATTCGACCGATGAAGTGAGTGTCTGCTACTACTTTTGCCACCACTTTCATTCCCCCTCCCACTCCTACCATGACACTCACTCTGACTCTGCCCTTGCTAAGCTTCATCTCTCTATCACCAACATCCTGGACATCCTTGCCCCTGTCATGTGGATCCGTATGAAGCCTGCCTCCAGGCACACCACCTGGTATGACTCTGACCTCACATCTCTGAAACGCAAGTGCAGAGATGCTGAGCAGAAGTGGCGGGCATCAGGCACATCCTCTGACACCATGGCATGCCACCTGTTCAAAAGGCAATACAGACTCTCCATCAGCTCGAAGAAGAAGGTCCATATCCAAGCCTGCATCTCTGGGGCCACTAACAACCTGAGAAAACTGTTTCAAATCTGCAAGGAACTTGCCAATCCTACTTCAGTCTCCATTTCTCCCCTGTCATCCCTGACAATCTGTACTTCATTGGCCTCCTACTTCCTCACCAAACCTCAGGAAATCCTGTCGCCTCTCTCCTCTACTCCCCTTCCTTCTCCCTCCCTTGCTCCCAGGACTCCTTTGGCCCACCTACGCGCTTCTCTCCTACTCATATCTTTCCCGACCCATAGCACCGGATGAGGGCTCTAGACAAGTCCTCTCTATGGAAAGTCTCCTCCAAACAGGTGCTCCCCTGCTCCTCCAGAACCATCAAGAACAACATTGCCTCCCTTGCACCAACCTTGGCCGATTTCTGTAATCACTTCTTTGCCACTGGTCTTCTTGTCGCTACCCCTCAAGCACTTCCTTGTGCATCCTCTCCTCAAACAACCCTCCGTTGACCCCTCCT
Organism: Ambystoma mexicanum; assembly: GCF_040938575.1. Taxonomy (NCBI): domain Eukaryota; kingdom Metazoa; phylum Chordata; class Amphibia; order Caudata; family Ambystomatidae; genus Ambystoma; species Ambystoma mexicanum. The sequence continues at coordinate 683,877,280 of NC_090927.1, read as the reverse complement.
GCTAACTACCACCCTATCTCCATTACCCCCTTCCTGGGAAAACACATTGTATGAGTTGGTTGTCCCCACGACTACCAGTCTGGCTTCAGAGCAGCCAGAGGAACGGAAACTGCTCTACTGAACACCCGTGAAGACTTGCTCTCAAATTTTGACTCCAACTCTTCTGCTGTTATTATCCTTCTGGATATTTCCTTTGCCTTTGATACAGTCAATAATGCCACCCTAACAAATCGTCTTTGTGACACCCTTGGCATCACAGGCCTGGCACTTGACTGGTTGACCTATTTACTCTCATACTGTCCTTCCCAGGTTCAACGTGCCCTTTTAATTCCCCTATCACACTCTCTACCTGCTGCCTCCCTCAAGGTTCTATCCTCTCTCCATAGCTGTTCAACATCTACCTCGCCCCTCTGGTCCACTTGATCTCCTCCTTCTCTCCTCACTTCCAGTGTTATGCAGACGACACTCAGCTATTCTTCATGCTTTCCTCCACTGTCTCCTCCTTCTCCCTATCATCCCTGACTGTCTGACTGCTATTCAGGCATGGTGTGCTGACAATGATCTCTGCCTTAATGCCAGTAAGACTGATATCCCTCTCATTGGGACTCCTTCCCTCCTACCCTCTGGCCTTCCTCTATGGGCACCCTCCCTTCACCCTCTTTTGTGGCAAAAAAACCTTGGGGTCATCTTTGACTCTTCTCTTTCCTTCTCTCCTCACATTGCGGACCTTGCCAAGGAGGCCCACTTTTAGCTGCACCTCCTCAGAGACATTCTCCCTTTCCTCACCTTTCCCCAGAAACCCATTGTCTCCAGAGACCTGGTCCTCTCTAGGCTGGACTCACTGCAACAGCCTCTTCCACAATCATCCTCTATCCTCCCTTTGCCCTCTTCAGCTATTCCAGAATAGAACTGCAAGACTTATCCTTGGCCTCAAGCCCAGAGACTGCATCTCTCCAGCCCTAATTTCTCTCCACTCACTCCCGGTTGTTGCTAGGATCAAATTCAAGACCGTCTGCTTTCACAAGGCTTTCTGGAGCCTGGGACCCCGCTACATCCAACTCTCTCTCCCTAAATACCTCCCTGCTAGAACCCTTCGATCTCCTAGCTCCAACTCTCTGCAGATCAGATGCTTCTCTAAGCAGAGTGGGGGTAGATCCCCTCCTCAGGAGCCTCCCTCTGGAATGGTCTCCCTGCCCCACCCGGGCATGAGCCGAAACTACTTAAGCACCTCCTTTTCTCTTCTCCCTTCTCTCTCCCCTGCTGATTCGCCCTGGCTGCCTGGTTTACCTCTGTGATCATACAGGGCACCAGCTACCTCCCTGCCAGTACACTCCCTTGCTGGCCCTTAGCATGTGGTCCCTCACACCCTGCACCCCATGAAATTCCCTGGCCTCCCAATAGCATTTGCCACCCCTGTGACTGATCCCCTCTACACTCCACCAACCTTCCTTTCACTTGCACTCTCTCGTCTGTACCCTGCACTTCCCTTCCCACGCTAGCACTTGCACAGTTGGCACTTCCTCCTCCCCTCACTCCCACGCACTTCTGTTACTGCACTTGCATGATCCGAATGTCACAAGGTCTAGTAGGACCATTATTGTTATCCTTCTACTTTGTCCCCAACCCCCTGTTCGTCTTGTGGTGTTTTAAATGAATCCAAATGAAAATGACGACATACAGAAACAGTGTAAGGGCATAACTGGAGTACATTGTATGAGATGCATTTACCCATCCCAATCAAACTCAAGGAAATGAGCTGTTACATATTTCGATACTTTCTCTTCCTTTTATTTTCTCTATGACTGCACTTTGCAACAGCCTAATTAAAGATAGACTTATCAGATTATCTCTATCTATTCTTCCCATCCCCATCATATGTTTTATATTCTCAACTGGTTCCGTATTGCACCATCCCTTGATTCCGGGAATTCACCAACTCCACTTCAACAGCTTGGGATGTACTTACTATTTCACACCAAGTTTGACGATTTGCACTTTACTCTCGCACTTGGTCCCTTCCTTCCTCTCTCTCTCTCTAATGACTCCTAATCCCTCTACGACGTAGCAAGTACTGAATACAATCTTCCCTTATTACAGCAGGGCAATCCTGCTGGCAACCCCTCATCCTCTTTGCCCAGTATTTTCTCCGATCTCCTCTACCAGCTAGTTTTAAACTCTCTTCGACTGGAAACTCTCCAGACTCCTTTGGCCATGTTGTCGTTAATCCTTCTTTAAGGAAACCTCTGTTGATCCCTCCAGTGCCTGAAACTTCAGTCCTCATCCTAAGTTTTTTCCTTCGACATTACTGAAGGTTGTCACTTACCGAGGATTCTCTTGTTCTCTTGACTGTAATACTTGACTTCCCGTACTTTAGTCTGGTTCCATCCTTCGCACCCATCCATGAAATGCTCTTCTTCCGGTAGCCAATTCTTTCACCTCTTCTCACAATGTAACTTTTTTTTACTCCAATGTTACTTGTGTCTTTTCAACAATTGCTATGGTTGATCACCTCATTTTGACAAATGCAAATTCTGAACGAACAGTATCTGGAATAGCTTTTCATGCTCTCCTTCCCATGTGAACCATCTATGCTGTAATCTGTTGTAACTTGCTCTAAGTCTTCCGGCGCCCTGTTACCTCAGGGTTCGGCGCACGGTATAAATAAAGAAACTAAACTAAACTAAACAATACTAGGCTGTCTCCTGAGTTGGAGATTTTTCTAGCTCGGTTTTGCGCTTCATCACGCCAACCCGCAGGGATCCATTCATCAACATCTTTACTCCTTTTTCAACATTTCTCCTGTTTGCATGCATGTGTATTGTGCATGAAATCATGCACATCATTAAAAGTTGTTTTATGTTTATCTAATTGTGAATTTAATATTGTGAAAATGACCACTTTACAGGGGAATGAATTTGAAATTATTGTATTATCACTATTGTGTTTGTGTGTGTGGCATGAGTGTGTGGTGCAATATTCCCCATCAGAAAATGTTTGTTGATAATGTAAGTTCCCCTCTTCCTGCAGATCCGATAACACAGGTGAACCAGGCAATAGTGCGCTGGTAGGAGCATAGCTGCTGGACAAAGTTGAAGAACGAAAGTCCAATGAATGGACTCTCCCGTCCCCTTCACACTTTCAATGCTGTAAAACAACCAAGTATTTATGACAACAACACAGTAAAACTGCAGAAGATACTTATTGACTTCAATGTCTTCTGGAGATCAGACAATCGGACTTTGGCTCAACGGTTTTTCCGCTGAGTGTTAGTTTCGCTGCAGGCTTAGTGATTGACTTGGCTCTGGAGGAGAACAACCCACATGAGCATTTTTTGTTGATATGTTGTTGATAAGTTGTCGGAAGGAGCGAGTGCTGACTACAGTGAACCCAAGTGATTTGGCACCCGGAAAAAAGTGAGGTGTGAAGTAGTCAGGGTGCACGTCATTTAGGCACCCTTGAGCAGTGTCCTGCTTCGATGGGTGACGGAGTAGGAGAAGCTCCATCTTAGTGGGATTGAGCTACAGGTACATGCTGGTCATTCAGGCTTGGGTGGAGGCAAGGCAATTCCCGAGGCGTGTGATGTCCTGGTTACCTGACACTTTTAGGTGTAATCGGGGATCATCTGTGTATTGGCGGAGTGAGTTGCCAGGGTCACGGAGAAGAGATCCCAACGGCTCCATGTATATACACAAGTGATAAAAGATATAGCAACAGAACAGTTGTGTATGTTGCAGGTTCCAAAAAATCTTCTTTTGGGTGCGACAAAGTCCTCACATCATGGACCATGGGGTACACTAGCGTGCACACCCTTAATGGGCAAGCCCATGACATGAGGACGCAATTGACGCTGAAGCTGCTCTCGGGGGCTTGGGGGGAGCTTGGGGAAGGCTGGGAAGCAAGACATGAGAGAGATAGAAAAGCAACGGTTCTCCGCGGACAGTAAACTGGAGTCTGAAAAGTATGTTAAACGCAAGCTCCTCAACTTCTATGCAATGATAAAAGCTACATGGACACATCAGTTGACTACAGCGGTATTCGTAAAGGTGACTTGAGGCCAGCTCAACAATGCTCAGGACTTGCAATTCTCCTACTGAATCCATGTGATCGCCCCAATTCTTGTCCAGGTTTAAGTGGTTTGGAAATAGTGTGCACCATGACTTATTAAACAGTAGTAACATTGTTGCATTTTATCTTTAACTACACAGTGGGCTTTTACAACCCCCTAAAGATTTGCAGCTGTAAATAATATTAAAGACGGAAGATATTCACTAGGGCGGAAGATGTGTTTTTTTTTAAGCACTCCTGTGTCCAAAGTATACATACTGTGCTAGAGGTTGTTGGACCATAAGTGTCAGTCTAGCCTAGGGGGCGATGCACTTCAACTTTTGCATCTCGTAGAAATGTCCCACTTGTACCATTGGACAAAGGAAATACTCCTGTACGAAAATAGTCAACTTTGATATAATTACTGGAGAGCTCCTAGCCTTCCAGCCAGTCAGTACTGGGCCAGGACAAATGTGTTGCCCATTTGTTGCAATATTAGCAATGCACTGCTAAACAGACCTAAGCACTGCTAAACAGACCTAAGCACTAAGCACTGCGTCCACTCACCCACCTATTATCTAAGACTGAGATGATAAAAGGAAGTCATGCCTCTGGTAACACTTAAGCGATAACACCCCATCCGGCAGCCATCAGTGAAGCAAGGAAGAGGAGGTCTGGCGGGTGAGCAGGCGAGTTGGCTGAAGGGGGTGGGGGGTGAAGGGATTTGTGGCATGGGCCCGATGCAACCCATATATATTTGCAACATTAGACCTGAAGACACCAGTAAATGCAGACACACAACCCATAAAACGTATTTTGCATTTCTGGGAGGATAGCTCAGTGGCAGTGTGCTCGCCTTAGAAGCAAGACGACACGGAACATCAAGGTTTGATCCCCAGGTCTGCGCTTAGAAACCTCTGGGTATTAAGCGAGTTATAAATAACCTATCATATCATTCACTTGATAGGGTTTTTTCATGATTAATCACTGATAAAATTATACACTAACGGAAGCCAGTTTATGATTTCTGCTAAGCTTGTCGCTATTTATTTATTTTTACATTTATATAGCGCACAGACAGCCCAGGGGCATTGTGGCGCTGTTACTTGTAGGAGACTTAGTTACAGTAGGCATACGTTCAGTGCATTGGAAAGCAGAGATATTATACGTGTTATGCATAAAAGCGTACACAGTTTGTCGTATCTCGGGGAGGGATGGACGTCATATCAGAAGGTGGGGTGGTCAGGCGAACAGGGTGGTTTTCATGGCCTTACGGAAGGCAGTGAGTGATGGTTCGGTTCGCAGGGCAGTGGGGAGGCCATTCCAGTGCAGTGAGGCTAGGTAGGGGAAGCTGGCGCCACCTGCTCTAGCTCTTTTTGCCCTGGGTACGGTGATCAAGTTGGCATAGGGGGTCCTGGTTGGTCTTGTGGAGGAGGCAGGGTGAATTCTTTGAGACAGGTATGCTGGTGCGGAGAGGTGGATGCATTTGTGAGTGAGGGTCAGGGCTTTGAAGATGATCCTCTCCTTTATGGGGAGCCAGTGGGATGCTCTTCTGGCAGCAGTGATGTGCTCTCCTTTGGAGATGCCTTGTGCTGCACGTAGGGCGTTGTTTTGAATTACTTGTAGTTTCTCAAGGTTTTTTGTGGAGGTCCCTAGGAGGAGAACATTGCAGTAATCCAGCCGGGATCCAGTGATGGCTCTCACTATGTTTGCGCAGGTGTCATTGGAGAGGAAGGGCCTGACTGCATTGAGGAGTTTAGCATGGTAGGCAGCCGAGGAGGCAAAGGCATTCACTTGCCTAGTCATGGATAGATTTGAGTCTAAGTAGACGTCTAGGGCTTTTACTGATTCAGATACTGGAATTTTGATGGAATCGATGGTGAAGTGGCTAAAATGGTCTTCAAGTTTTTTGAGAGTGTCAGGGGAACCTACAAGTAGGAGTTCGGTTTTGTCTGAGTTGAGGCAGAGACTGTTGGCAGCCATCCCTGTTTGGCTCCCGAGCTCAATTCAAGGAATAGTAAGACATAGCTTTCTTCCTACAAATGTAGGAACCTGCTGTCTGCGTAACACAACATTTCCAAAGTACATGTAATACCAAAGTACTTTGTTGCCTGACGCAACAACACAGTAAAAAAAAGTGTGATTCCCTGGAGCACCCATTACACTAATTCTATTATCAGTTACTCGTTGCTATGTCACATGTCATTAAAAAGCTAATGTGCATGGTTTTTATTTAGTGTCAACGAAGGTGTAGCAAAGTGACAACCAAACAAAACAAAAAAACATCACCAGGAGACAGAGTCTTTCTTCTCCATCTGTCATCAGGGTGACAGCGGTTTGAAACAAAAAGGCAGCCCGTGAAAGACACATTGATCATAGGTAGGAGACCTTGGAGTCAAGAGAAAGCCTCAAGCTGATCTGTTGTCTGAGAAACAAGAGTAGACAATGGAAGCCAGATTTCCATGTTTAAGGCTGGCGCAGTGCGCAGCAGCAAGGAGGCATGAAAACCACGTCATTCAGCAGACCACCAAGATATGGAAGAGCAACAGACCAGGAGAAGCAAGGAGGGCACCCTCTCACTGTCTCCTAACCACTGAGCACATATGTTAAGGGGGGAATCCAATTAAGATGGAGACGCGGGGACTAGGAGAACACAGTGAGAGGTGTGTGGTCAAGAAGTAGACAAAAGCACAACCATTCCCTTGGGTGAGCTGCCAAAGTGAGAAGATGACACCAGCCAGTGGCTCAAAGGGGGGGGGTTTACAACTCTGCCAGAAAGGCTTAAATCAGAAGGCTAAATAATGCGCAGAGTAACGGCTATCCTAAGAGTTGGAACAAGCAGTCTTTCCTGGGATCCAAATGTTCAAGTGAAAAACCGTTGCATTGTGGGGACTGATACCCACACTTACACAAACATACTTCAGGAGAAGAGTTCATCTAAAAAGTCCAGGAAAACAAAGAGGCGCTGAATTGTGGGAATTGATTTCCACATTCCCAAAACCACTCAGGGAGAGTTTTCTTCACAAGTGAGAAGAAGTGAAGCACTGCTACATGGGGTATACTGATGTGATGTCTACATGCCTAATACCTCCAATATCTTCCTATAGTGTACCAACTCAAAGAAAGTAAGGTACTGCTGCATTCTGGGATTTTATCAAGTTCAAGCTGCCCATATCTCTAAGGAAGAGGCAGTGTGGAAAAGCTTCCCAGTGAGGGAACTAAATACACAAAGCTCACATGCTCGGAGTGAAACATTAGAGAATATGACAGCATTGGAAGTGGAGAAACCTTGAAGCGAAGTGGACGCTGGGAGCTGTAGTCCACGTTCCCATAGCCAATGTAGAAAATACACTAATCCAAACTATCGGGCATAAGGAGCTGACACATAAATTCCAGAAACGTGGCGTGGCCAGTGACCAGGCTAACCTACAAGATGCAGACCATCTGACAAGTAAATATAAAAGCTTTTAAAACGTTCATGCAAGGTGTGACATCATTTTTGTCTGACTATGCCACACGGGTGATTCATTCGGGCATCTGCTACCTACTTAAGTGTATTCTCTGGTTCCATCTTTGTCCTGTTTATAGGCTTACGTGTTCATTGAGAGGAGATTTTTGGATGAAAAAAGCAGGTGACATTTTTCTGCAGGTGAATAAATAAGAGAACTTGGACAATAGATGTGAATATTCAGAAAAATGTGGCAATTGCCGACAGGATTCCCCTCGATGATAGCTCCTCTGAAGCCTTTGCTAGTGCCCCATATCTTGGTGTCCAGAACGTGCCTGAATGAAGACATGTTTGTTGTACTATACTAATGGTAATGATTTAGCAGGGTATCAGAATCCTTGACTAAAGGTGCCAGTGGTTCACATAGTATACACAGAGGGCGTAACTGTGGGAAAGATGGGAGGTTCTATATTCATTTACTCCTCATTGGAATGTCTACATGTTTACTGATTCCTGGCATCCAATCAGAAGATTACACACATGTTGCATTGATGCCTCTTCTAAGATGCTGATTTATCGACAGATGATTGATTCCCTTGCAATCCAGGATAATATCTTGTAGGCCCCCAAATAGTCATAGCTTCCACTGATGTGAATCAAGACAAAAGAAACCTGTTATGTGGATTATCACACTTCTTTTTTTCTAATAGAAAACGTGTTTTATTAGGCTGTGCTGATAATAATTATGTGTTTTCAATAAGTACTGTTGGAGTGTTGTCCACAGTTTTTTTTAAATTTTCTTTTCACAGGGAGATTAGATTGTTCATTGTATTCTGAGATGACGTGTTTGCTGCATTCTTGTCCACATTCAGTGGACTGATGTTCCAAAAGGAGGATGCCACCCTCCTGTATTTTCCATGCAGTGCAGATATATTGGTGTTAGTGGGCCCCACAAACAGTGCATGTGTTGTTGTAATCCTCTCTCTGTTTACCTAAGTGAGTGATCGCTGCAAGGAACACCAGTCATGCTAGTACAATTTCAAGACAAACTAATTCCCACTGCATTGAGGAAACTCACTGTACAATCGCCACTTTCTAATATCATTTTTTAAAAAAAAGATATGTAAATATTCCCCCAATATCCTCAATGTATTCTCAGTCTCTGGGTTCACACCATTTATGTCTCTGCCTTCTCTGTTCTACTTCCTTGTCTTTCCCTCATCTTGTTCTGCACCCTCTACCACCACCGATCCATTTTTTCTTCCTCAATCGTCCTCGACTCTGCCTCTGTTTGCCTCTTTCCAGCTCACACCTCCAGCAAGGACAGCACACTTAATGTCTGACTCGGCTCTTGTTCAGCTCTTGATTTCCCAGGGTCTTAAGCCGAGTCAGAGCCAGACATTTGGCTTGGACCAGGCTCGACTGGAGCCATCATTGGCTTGCTCACCTCTAATAAAGACAGGTGTGTTTAAACTCGACTTCGCTAGTTCTAGTGAACCGAAGTGCAGATTATTAGTACTTTAATGCTGAGATGATAATAACTTTAGCTGTGAATTCTAAGTGCCAGACCTTGTATACCATTTAGGTAAACTCAGGAAGCGTGAGGTTGACTTCATGATGGGCTTGTATAGAGCGTTGCTCTAACAAAGCTAAAGGAAATATGGTTCAAACCTTTCTCTGAAATATGTCTTTTCTTTTTTTACATTTTTTTGTTTTATTTGATTTGGCTGAATTCAATCAACCTTTCAAAATAAATTCAAAACATATCATAAAACAGATAATCCAAAAACATTTCTTAAAATTAATTGCATAAATCATCGTTACAAGGAATTTGACTGACGATTCATTTGACTCCTAACATATTTCACAACATCGTCACTACAGTTCAGTAATTGTCAAAGTTCATAATTTCTTAAAAGGAAAAGAAAAAGGGAAAAGACAAAAATAAAGGAAAAAAAAGGAACAAGAACAATATGTCTTTTCATCCCAACACAGGCATTCATACATTTATAAATTTATCACACTATCATCTAGATTAAAAAGAAATATATGCACCCAATATAATTTTCAGTGGTATTCCTGGACACCAATATATTAATCAAATACAATTGGCTAGAGAGGCCGATACTGTGCCACTCAGCAGCGTATCTCTGTAAAATGTGATGTCCTAACGATGCCAAAAAGCATCATAATTAAAGGTCACGGCTGTCGACTCTAGCTGGCGTTTATAGATCTTAGTCAAGCCTTTTTTATAGGGTAAATCGCGAAAAGCTGTGGAACCTAATACAATCCATGGGCTTGCCAGCACCTATCTTGAAAATACTGATTTTCCTACATGCAGGCCTGGAAGCAGCAATGAGGTTGGACAATGAAGAAAAATTATCTCCATCATTCGATGGGGTCATTCAACGGTGCATCCTGCCCCTTTATTGTTCAACCTCTACGTCTGCAATTTGGCGAAAGAAATGAATAAAGCCACAAAGGACACATATAGATTTAGGGGGAGAAATATTGCCGTTTTGTCTTATGCCAACGACACAGTTTTGCTGGATCAAACCCCACTAGCATTACAGAAGCTTGTCCATGCCTACGTTAAATACATGGACAGCAGAGATCTGTTAGTAAACACAAAGAAATTTCAAGTTATCTGCTTCGCCAGGCAGACCAAAAATCTACCCTCCATTTTCGCTTCAGTGGAAACATTCATGTAGGGGTGACCTTTAATAGCAGGGCAAATTGGACTGACCACATCTCTGAGGCAATGCAAAAATGTACCCAAGCCTGTGGTGCATTACATAGATTCAGTCTCAAGATGGGTGGGTTAATTATTAAGCCTACACTTGTTATTTATCGGGCTAAGCCTGTTGCATCATGTATTTATGGCACAGAAGTGTGGGGCTTGTGCTCTATGCAATCGATTCAGGATAAAGAAAATAGCTACTTGCGGAATATTTGGGGGCTGTAAAGAGCACCTCAACTTATTTGCTCCAACAACAATTAAGCATGGATTACATCTTGTTGATCTTATAAGTTTAAGACCCCTGTTGTTCTGGATGAGAATATGGTCTGAAACAGAGACTAATTTAACACATCAGATCCTACAAGAACTGATATCTTCGGATATCTGTAGGAATATTGGCTGATTAAACTGGGAAAAATATTTGGGAGTCTTGACTTGTTGGGTTTCTATGCTGCTACGGCAAGCGTCTCTTGAGCCGATGTTAGAATGGTGTGGAAAAAATATATGGAGTATCGAAGGGACATAGGTGGCGGCAATAAGATAAAGAATCGGTTGGTCTCCAGGTACTACGATTATGGTTGCAGTGGACTAAATGATGATTATATGCACTGGTTCCACCGTAAGCGAATAAGCAGCTTTTTGCTCCACCTAAGGACTGGCCGCTTTCTGTCATTGATCAAGACTCGTGGTAAAAACTACTCAGACCCGAATTCAACTATTTGCTGCCCCTGCAATCTTATTTTATCTTATGAGATGGTCAATTTTTTCTTTTTCTGTCAATTTTTTCCATGAACCTAGAGTAACATTTTTAATACCAGTCTTAAGGAAGTCGAATTGCAGGTTGACAAAAGAGGCAACACGACTTATACTCTCTTTGTCATATAGAGAGGTAGCAGCGGCTGTGTATATGTTCTTAGAAGATACAATAGAGCCGCTTCCAGAAAATCTGCCCAAAAGATTGTGTTTGCGATGATAAATATTTTATGGATTTTTACTGTACTGTGTCTTTTTACTTCTTTTTTAAATAGTTACAATAAATTAATGTATTTTCAATTTTATAACTTTTTTCTTTTTTATGTTGTCTTTTATGAAGTTTCTTGCTTTGAAATAAAGATTAATTCATCATAAATAAATCTTTTTCCTAAGAGAGCCTTTACATTTCAGTTCCACAGCAAATAAGAGGAGAATCCCCTTTCTGCATTTTCTGACAAAGATAATGATATCTGTAGCTCGTATTTAGAAGAGCAATCATCTATAAATTAACTGACTCAAAATGTCTTTAGACTTGGATATGGTGCCGAACAGGCACCAGGATGCTTGCTGGATGGCCTGCTCAGGCGTTATCACTGGCACCTCCTACTTCAGCCCCGGTGCAGTTGAACCTCTCTGCGGCGCTCGGCATGCCCGGCCTTTCTCTATGTTGTCTGTAAAGTATTCCTGGTGCGCTGGGCAATGCAGGAAGGCTACTGAACAATGAATTTCAAGAGGACTTAACCAGTTTTGGGACTCTTTAGGAATTTGTCAGTCCTCTCTGAAGAGGGGGCCATGAGATGAGACGTCAGCAGCAACTAATCATTGAGGAAGCAATCTGTGACCTTTATGTAAAATAGCAACGTGAAACTACTAACACATAATTTAGCATTTAATTTCTGAGCAAACGTTTTCAGGAGTAAACATGGATTAGTCTTGGGAAAAAGTAGTAGCTTACATTATGTATGAATCTGTTATGCTTAATTAGTACCCGGCGAGGGCTCAATCAGAATGAAACAAGCATTCTGATTGGCCCTCACCGGGGCATTACCTGGCCGGGGATCCCTTGGCCAGGAAATCCACATGGATTAGAAGATGCCTTTGTCCCCCTGCTGGGGACTCAGGTATGTGTTTTTTTTTCTCTTTTCTCCCACCACCCCGGCCTCCATACTCCACTTTCCTTCTGCCCCCTTTGTCCACAGCGGGCGGTGTCGCCGGGGATTTGGGTACGTCTATTTTTTTTTTGCTTTTCCCTCCCTCTCCCCCACTTCCCCACCCTCCCAACCCCACTTGCCTTCTTCTCTGTCGTCTTTCGGGAGCCAATGCACTTGGAACACTTCTGTTCGTAGCGTGTCCGCTCCCATGGCTGCCATGGAAAGGGAAAACTGACTCCTCTTTATTTTCTTTCTTTTTTTTCTGTCCCGAAACGCTGCAGCATTTCTAATAGCAATATGCTCCTCGCGGCAGGGGCATTACCGAGTCAGATAATGTCCCGGGGCCTTCGTTAACTATGGGCCCTGTGGCATTACCTAACTCGGTAATGCCCCCGCCGCTCAGGGCATATTGCTTATTTCACAAACATTTTTATGCTGAATTCACCAAATAATTGACTACTGGGGATTTAGGTTTGTTTTGGTGCAAGTTACGCATGGGTGTGTTATTTCATCATGCGTAGCTTGCTACCAGGTGAGCAAACGTAGGGCGTCACCAGGCTCGCTTTAGGGGGTTGTAGGTGTGTCAATTGTGTGTTTAACCAGGGAAAAAACACCCACCCTCCATTGTGCAATTTTAAATGAATGTGCAAAAGTTGAAAGTGGTCCTAAATTTTATTCCCTACTACCACCGTGCACATTGGTAGTGGAGGTGTTTGGGTAACAACGAAATAAACATTAGGAAGGCCATAATGATGACAATAAAAAGTGATAACACATATTTATCATAGGTAAAAATGGAGAAAAAATTAAGCATGTTTGTAATTGGCCATATTTTTCGAAAAATCGCTAAGCAAGGTACTGACTCATTTAATTGCAAAAAATGTTTATTAAAATGAGAAAACAATGAATATGATGGCACTGACACATGTTATGTGCATTATATTTTGAATCTATATTTTACATGTAAATCTTTTTGTTAAACATAGAAAGATTTTGGTGTACAATGGATTAGGGAACTCTCTAAGTGTGGTTGTATATGTGTTTTAATGGTTTGATGTTTCAAAAGGGTTGAATTCATTCAGTAGCACACTGGGCATTTGACTCCAGACATTCCATTCTCCATAGCCAAGGCAATCACATTAAAATATGGTTTCTAAACGGCAGTTTCTTCATTCTGGAATAAGTCATTGTGAATCCTTCATCATCACTCAATGTTACAATCTTTCTCTCTGGTTCACAATTTCATTATTTATTTCTAAAAGAAGCCTTCATTGTCAACTGGGTCCATTTGGAATTCCGCACCAGTAGACTGATACCTCTTGTTCGACCTTCCCTCGTTCAGGGTAGTGATTGGACTGTTATCTCACTACTTGCAAGACAGGGGTTAACATTCTTGCCCAGTGTCTAATTCAAAATTCCTTTCATGCTCTGGCATAGATCAAAAATACATACACATCTAAACAGTGACGTCGCCAGGAATCTAATTTAGGAGGGGCACAGAGGGGCCCAAAGACAGAAATAGGCAGGTCCACAGACAAACATAGGGGGGCCGCCTATGAAAGGTAATGTGTGACGTCACAAGTTCTCCTGCAGAGAGGCTTTTGTGCACACCAACTACCCACACCCCACTGCAGCTCCCCTCCCATCAGAATGCAGGCATATAACCATTCAGTGATTAATGGTCCATCAATAGCACTTTTGTGCGGTGCATTCTGATGGGAGGGTGCTGCAAGCTGCTCTGCACACTATGGAGGTCGCTGTGCAGAAGCTGGGCAGGAACACCTGAGAAGTAGCTCGTGCTCATGTTCATACCGATGCCAGAATGCATACCAAGATCACTGCTCGCTTTGAGACAAAAGGAGAGTATTTGCCGTGTGGTATGCAGACATATGCCTTAGTGAGTGTCACAAATAACACCACGTACAGAGAACACAGTCACTGCTCGCCTTAGGTAGAGGGGCATAAGGGGGGCACAGAGTTTCAGAGGGAGGCATAGGCCCCCCCAGCTCTCCCCGTAGCGACGCCACTGCATCTAAATAAAGACCAATTCCTTGCTCTGCGCAATAATTGACACCATAATAGACCAGTGATTAGCAATGAAAAGACTCTTAATTTCACAGCAGCCATTCATCCAGCCTCTCCACGTAGAGAATCATCCGTCAGTGACATCTGTATCATCCGTCAGTGACATCTGTATCATCCATCAGTGACATCTGTATCATCCATCAGTGACATCTGTATCATCCGTCAGTGACATCTGATTGACAGAGATAGTGGAGCTCTACGATGCCACTCAGAACTCTGAGATGGAATTGAGCCTGCAGTTGCAAGCCACCCCTCTGTAACCTTCAGCTGTGTATGGCCCCCATGCTTCCCTTCTCATCACCTGACCTGTCCCACATGTAAGGGCTGGGGGATATAAACAGCACAGAAAAGTCGCTCTGGTCACAATATGCATTTGGTAGTTTTACCATGGAAATACCGCCACACTCATTCCCGGTGTATGATGTCATCTGTAATCACAGGTTATGAGCAGTGGAATGGCAGTGGGAACCTCCATTCATGGAGTCCAAAGGCCCATTGACTGCAGGCAGTAAATCTGCCTCTGGCAAATCCCCCGTTTGTGAAGCAAAGGAGTTTTTCACTCGACATTACCAACAAAGTCGGAATTCGTGGTATGGTAAAAGAGACCGTAATTCCATCACTCCTGTTTTCCAAACTCATAATGAGGCCAAAGGTCCATCTCCCAATAACACCAGAAAACAATACCTGCCAAACAAAATGCTTTATCCCCCTGCTATGATGTCACAGCAGCTTTAATCATGAGCTCCATAATAATGTGCAGTGAGGTCACAGTAGGAGAGCACAGCCTTTAGAACGGGAAATAGTTGCCTATTACTTCCTACGGAAGTGGTACACAAACACATCTTTTATAACTATCCACATTTACATACAGCCTTCCTTTCCCATTCAGGCTGAAGGTAGAGACCCTCTTAAAATGCATCTGTTATTTCATAAAGGAAGTCACAGATACTAGCACCGCAGTATTTTCTGGAGGTAGACAACCACTTTTTAATCTTATTTTAGACTTTTTATTTAGATAGAGCTCAACACAACAGACTAGTCGCTTCACAGTCCGATCGAAGAAGGGAACGGATATGGAGGAAAAAGTTTTAGATCCATAGGCAGCGAAGAACAGACAATTCCTTGCTGCCTTTTAGAAAATCCTACAGTCGTGTGGAAAGTGGAAATACAGTGTAAGGGGGTTCTAGAGAGTGCAACCTCCAGGGGGGAGAGTTCTATGCCCATCATTTAGTCATGCTGGCACGCAGTCTGCAGATTATGGAAAGTCGTCCGTAGATGTCTCGATGGCTAATTTACTATAGGTGGTCAACCATTTATCAGCCAGTCACTGTTTATTGTCGGTAATCATCCACTTAGCAGCTTGTTACTATTTACTGAAGGTAGTCATCTGTTTACCAGCTGTTTGTGTGTTTACTAAAGGTAGTAAACCACTACTCGTTGGATCGTTGTTTAATAAAGGTAGCCAAGCCAATTACCAGTCATTCATTGCTTTGTTAGGGTAGTGAAACACTTATTAATCAACAGCCTATTGATGGCAGTCAACCACTTCACAGATCGTCATACTTACTGATGATAGCTGACAACGTACTCACTGCGTACTGAACGTAGTCTACCACCTACCAGATAACTGTTGCTGACTGAAGATAGTCGATTAACTAAAAGTCAGTCATTGGGCCTCTTTACAAGTTTGTCGGTCCAGGAACTACGGTGTCGGTAAGCTTGCCGAGAGCACAGCATGTCGGATGCACCGGCACTGTTCGTAACGGTGCCGGTGCATCTGGCTTCCCCATTCCCATTGAGCCCTATGGGGCTCAAATGAGAATGGGGAAGAATTTTTCCCGGCGGCCAGGAATGGGCAAATACCGGGTCTGGCAAGGCCGTAATGACCTGGTAATTGCCCATTTCTGGCCGCCGGAAAAATAAATACCGGTGGCAGCCTCGTAATGAGGCCCATTGTTTACTAACTGTAAACAACTGTGTACCAGCCACTTGTTGCTAAATGAAGGGGCTCATTATGAGTTCCTTGGTATCCCGCTGGTAATTCTAGCGGGATACCGGGGAACTACTGTACCACCTCCACCCCCCGATATCCCTCTATTACCATGATATTACGGGAGGCAGAGACGCCAGTAACTCCCCATTCCATGGAGTCCCATAGTCCCATAGGACTGCATGGGATGAGGTTGTCCAAATCACCAACACCATTAGTACCGGTGCCAGTGATTCAGGCACTCATCTGCCGGTAAGGGCCTGATCTACTGGCAGGTCAGGCCTGCCGGCAGATCCGAGCCCCTACCGGCAGACTTGGAGTTTGCTGTTTCGGACGGGTGCCAGTATGTGTTGTTACCGGCACTTTATTTCCAGACAGGCAAACTTAAAATGAGCCTGACTAACATACCAATCTTTTTTTTTTTTAAGGTAGTCAATGTATATGAATTGGTTATTATATAAGGAAGGTAGTGAACCACTTACCAGGCAACTGCTGCTTACTGATTGTAGATAGCCACTTAGTCATTATTCCGGAAGGGATCTAATCGCATACCAGTTAGTCAACCGCTTATCATTTGCTGCTGTTTAGTGAGGGCGCTTGGTCGACAACTTGCCAGTCAGCCAGAGTGTACTGAAAGGAGTTGCTTTCATACACAATTCTGTGCAAGCAATTGCCTTACGTTTTCAAATTGTAGACAGCTTGTCACTTCTGGTTTATGAATACAGTGCCGCTACTTTCATAGTGATATAATACATGGCTGATTTATAGGGCCACATATTTTATTTTATACATTTAAGTACTGTAATATACTGTACTGTAAACATAGATATTTATATTCAATTGCACCCTGGTGCTTTGCTGGCAGGCATTAGTGTATATACTGAATAATCAAAGAATCACCTTCTTGAGTGTGTTGTACATTAATATGTTATTGCAGTTCAGCACTGTTTCTCCTTGCTTACTTTCCTCTTTGCACTTTTTTGTGAACCAATTGTCAGTTGTATTGCACGGTATTGATGTATTGAGCATACAGGATGTTTTGACCAACAATACTTACACAAAGGAAGCAACAGCTGACGGGACAATTCTCAGTCAGATGCCGGATAATGACCAATTCACCAGCAGATGGTGGGACATGCATGGAACAGAGACCCGGCACAGGACAGCACAGACAGAGTATGTTAGCTTGAAGTCACAGCGTAGTAGCACCTTTACTCTAGTGGGTTAATCAGAAGGGTCCTGTTCCCTTCACTTGCTGTGGTTGGATCTTGAATAATTTTAGAGATAAGCTTGTTACTTTTGGTTGGTGCCAGAGGCGTTTCTTTGAGGGGGGAGCTAAGTCGGCCAGCGCCCCAGGTCTTTTGGTCGTAGCCCAGCATAGAAGCAAATCAAAAGGTTAGCTAGCCCCGAATCCCGACAATCCTGACATTAGTGTAGCCCCAACTCTCTTCCAGACCTAGCAACACCCCTGGTTTGAGCGATAGTTCCTCGTAACCTGGCTGTATTTGTTTGGTTTGACTGCGTCTTCCCCGCCACTCGCTCCATGTGGCTGTATGGTCCCGTTCATTTTCAATAACATTTCTTGATCTTTTTGTGCGTAACCTTTTACCAAATAATTAAACAAATAAAGTTCTATTTCCCAACACCACTGCCTCTGAAAGACTGGCTAATGCTGGGGAGTCAGCCAATTGCCAGAGGATGACTCTGCGTGGCTGCACCGGCTTTTAGGAAATCTCTAGAATTCATCTGGGCCACTTCGCCTCTGCATCACAGTAGTGTTCCCAAAAGAATTGTGTACACTTTTAATATCTAACCACGGCTCATGGTAAATTCGAGGAAGACTTTATTCGCGCGGATATGTCTGACTTGTGGGAGTCAATCCACGCTTCATTAAGGCTTCTCATATCTAGAGGCGTTGCTAAGGGGAGGTCTTTTGGTTGTAGCCCCGGATAGAAGCTCAGAAGCTACAACCAAAAGGCTAGCTAGCCCCCAGTTCCGACAGTTCTGATATCAGCGTAGCCCCGATGTCTTTTCCAGACCTAGCGACACCCCTGCTCATATCCCATGGATTGCAGGGAACTCCCCGGCTATCGTGTCTGTCTAGTTGTCTGTCAGAAAAACAGCGATCTCTTTTCTAGCGCAAAGCAAAGTAACTCATGTTTGCTGAAATACTACTGTGGAAACACTGTGAGGGATCTGATTAAAGCCTTCTGCAAAATGGCCTCTGATTTGATTAGGGGAAAGGACGTTATTTATCAAATGAAAACTCCATGTCTTCCCTGCGGCCAAGTCCTTTATTAAGCAGGTCCAGGGTGAGGCCATTTTAATAAAGCTTTTTGGAGCCATTTTGAATGTTGGTGGACTGAGTAATAAATCCCGCCAGAGATGTGGATGGGAAAACACAAAGCAAGCAGTTCTAGTTCGAGAACTGCTCTGTAATAGCATGTCTCGTGTAAAACGAAATTGACATCGAAGCAGGATTCACGATTTCACCGGCAAATACAAAATAAATGTTTCGCATAAGTATTGGCTGGCTAGAAATGGCTTGGAGACGACACGGAAATAGCGGGTAGTGGAAGATGAGGATTGATCCTGAAGCCATCTTGGGGCAGACAGCAAGGATGCTGCTCAGACAAGCTGGCGGTGATAAGAGGGCGTGCTCTAATATGTCAAGGTAAAGGTTCCGGACCATGATCCTGAGGGTAACTGAAGACAGGCAGTACGTTGGCATGAAAGAGGTATAATGTATTACAGCAGTATAGGACAAACACACGTCATGCAACCATGTACCAGGGCAGCCACGCTACCACAAAAGGTCAAACCATCTTGCAAGGGGTCACTACCGTAACATCCGAATACATTCACCCAGCAATACATCTGCTTAGGTGGTAAATCTTCCAGTTGACCCATTGTGAGTTTCTGTTTATCAACACTCGAAGGTGATTGAGGGAGATTTCGTGGAAACTGCATCTGCGATATCTTAGGCGCATTCATTTGTTCGAAAAGGAATTTGGATTAATTTGAGTGTTAAAGATTGATTTACAGTGTCTGGGGATGTCTGACAATATGAAAATGACCAGGGAATTCTGGGTGCACAAATAATGCATGATGAGTGTGATGTTTCAAGGAATGTCCAGTTTCAGCTGAGGCATAATTACATTTGCTAAATTCTCTGATTCTGCATTAGTGTCACGTGACAACAGTACTTGCATGCATCGTTTGCCTGTTATCTGGAGCTGCACCAAAGAGGACAATCTGCCATGCATGCTCCACATCTTGTGATGCCAAAGGTTTCTAACAGGGTCTTGGTAGGAATACATTGCAGCTTGGCCAGCTGTGTGGCCCTACAAGCAAGGAGAAGGAGCAGCTGCAGCAAAGCCAGGAGGCTCAGTTAGATTAAAGCGGGTGCCCTGCAAGGTCTCACAGTCACAGGCTCAGGGACAGCACACAGTTGTTTTCAGAGTTCCAGTCGTTCTTATTACTGAGAGGCTATTTAACTGCTAGGACCGTCTCTGAAAAGCCCAATCATGTCTATCTTTACAGGATGGGTCACCAATGCCCACATTTGCAAAACTGCAGCTGTTTGCTTCGGAGGTACCTGGGCCTTCATCGCCTTCCCTTCTCTTTCCTGTTCGACTCAGATGGTCATCCATCCGCTGTGCATGTACTGAACGTCCTTTCGGTTTTTCATGGTGAATAGTGAAGAGTCTCCAGAGCCATGGGATCACATTTAATGTAGGCCCAACAAACATGACTCATGCAGCTGCTGACCTTCAATGAGGATGCTCAAGACCTGTGGATTTCACCCTTCAGTTCCCCTGTTTATCTGTTTATGGGTTGAATGTTTTAATTAAACTAGCATCATCACTACAAAAGCACTAGGAGACCTCTAGTTGTTACTGACCATCTGAGTTATTTACTCCAGACAAGCCTTGATACTGTTCCCAGTAGCTCAGGGGCAATGTGCTTGCTTTGGAAGAAAGACAACACGGAGCAACAGGGTCTGCGCTTAGAAACCTCTGGTTATTAAGCACGTTATAAATAACCTATCTTATTATATCATATCATATTCATATTCAAGTTATCCTCATTCTGCCGCAGTCACTACCAAATACTGCCCGATTGGCTATTGCCGGGACAGTGTTATCTCTGTCCATTAGCATGTTCTCTGCTTGGGTGAATTGTTCTGTGTCATGCACCCTCATTACTCAAGACAACATTATTAGTCATATCCTCACTATGATTGTTGTGCACAGTTGTGGAACTAGGGAATTACAAGACATATAAAAGAACTTCCCTGTGGCTCCAATTTGCAGGACTTCAGCTGTTTCTCAGGCCTTTGAGTCAGGGTTTCCACAAAGCGTAACACTAGACTCCACGATCGCTTGATTCTTCCCTGAATATATACAGTATCTACTGATCCCTCAGACTCGCGATCTTCACTTTTCTGGCATAATGATGATCTGCCACATGTCTTGCACCGGGGATCCATAACAGTGTTTAGAGCTAAGAGGGTATGAGTAAATAATGGTGTCCATCATTGACAATAATTATGGTTTATGAATTACTTCATGGATTAATATATTGATTTTTTTGTTCTCCTTTTTTTCTCTTTTTTCTCTTTTGGTTCATTTGTAACCGTGTTTTGAAACATTGGTGTGTGATTTCATAATTTTGGTAATGTTTGAGAAACATAAAATGCCCTGCAGAAGCTCATTAGGGGCCACACGACTTTGATATGGACAGCTGAGCGAAACACATGTTGGCAGAGATGCATTCCATCGTTTGTGAGATATAGAGGTGAAAACCCTATGGCAGTTTTGTAAGCAAGGAAATAAAAATATTCCTTGTGGGATGTGCACCATTTAGAATGGAAGAAAGCAAATGTGTTTACTTTGTTAAATGGTTCATTTGTATGTGAAATAATTGAGAGACAGTCTGCTGGTTTTTCAATAGTATTGTTTGAGTGCTGCCTGGGAAATGGTTGAAGCTGTCATTGTAGGGACTTGCAGGTTCAGAGCCAGACATGCTCAATGTAACCTACTTTACACAAAAATATTTCTTGGACCTAGAACGTACATGAAAACACCTTGATTAAAAGAAAGCACGACGAGAATCAGATAGTGAGTGAATGATTAATAACATTCTTATTTCAACCATTAACCAATCTCAGAATTATTCCACTCGTCTATACCCAATTAGTTGCCCTACTGTTTGCCAACTGAGGCTGCAGAATATCCAATCTTTAATGCCTTGACTTATTCTTTCTTTTAGAACTATATGGGTATTGACACACCTCTAGTTTCAGATGGCATTGTTGCTTTCTCAGACCCAGGAGATGTTGCTTGCCACTTCCTCTTCTACCCCTCTTTCCTGTGGTCCATCCTTTGAGCTACACCTCACTTCTTTTTCAACCCCTATTAATTAGCATGTTTGATTATCTATCCTTATTCAGGTAGCATCGTTTCATTTCTTGAGGATCCAGGCTTGGTTCTCCAAAACTTACCCTATTATTGCTCGACGAGATGTCAATATGAACTGTGATCATGTTTCTTGCAGTGTCACACTTGTCATTTCAGACAAACCAAGAAACCCCTGAAGAAGCGATCAGAATTGGTCTGGGAGGGGTAGAAACGTGTTACAATGATTTCCTTTGCTCTGGTGTCATTCAGTGGTTACAGGGTTGTTGGGTGACAGCGGGATATTGCCGTTTCTTGGCTTCGAAGCTTGCATTGGAAGGTGATCCAAGGAGTTCTGCAAGGATGTGTTAACAACAATGTGTGTGTGGAGACCGCGAGAAGATGAGGTTGGCTTTCGAAGGATGACGCTTTTGTATGAAGCTTTATTTAATCCAAAATGGCAGTGATTCTTTATCGTGCACGTTCTTAACCATATCCATGATGCTAGGTATAGACTTCCGGGTCACCATTACTATCAGCCTTCATGCACCCTGCTTTCAAGGTTGACAGCAGTTCTCTGCACTTTGCCTGACAACCTTTCATGTCGCCAGGCCTAAGGTGGTCCTTTGTGTTGGATACATTAGTTTTGCTGTGGTCTCTTTGGGCGCAGGAGAAATCATTATTTTGTTTCTGTCTGTTGCAATCTATAAAGTTGCCTTTCCTTCTCTAGGTTTGCATATTATTCAATTCATGCTTTATTTGTAACTTAATTTTCTATTTCCAGCAGCTCTCTCCAGAAATCAGGTGATTGACACAAAGGGCAATATATACTACACTAGGCCCCCACCAGCACGCCTGCTGCATTCATAAATAGGGCCGGAAGCTTCCAGCATGTTCCGCTAAACTCTCAGGCATAGCCATGTGGCATGGTTAGATATTTTAATGGAGTGCAGGTTTCTGCCCACCCGCCCCATCCGCCAGACTTTTTCCATGCAAGTCCTCTATGAATTGTGCAATTTTTACGCCAACTTAGAAATGCACGCTGATAATTGTGCTGGCATGTGCAGTCATTGATGCCTCCTTTAGCAAAAGCAAATGCACATGTGTAGACGTCCCTCAGGAAGCCGTGGACAGTTTGCCCCGTGTCAATAGTCACCACTGCTTTCAGACCCTGTCTTTAATACTGCATTGTTTTGTAAACTATTGCTTATTTTGTTGAATTCTTTAAAACATGTTTAATCACTGTGCAGTTACAATTCTTTAAATGTAACCAGGTTTCCTATTACAGGGTAAACGTTGAGCCTTGGCGCGCTGTTAATTAATACCTGGGCCACATGCAGACTTGATTTCAAGAAATCCTTTCTTTGGTGTAATTACAAACCTTTTTTCTCTGTCACTCTCATTTAAAACCCAGATTAATCAAATACAACACACGCACCTGCTTGTCTTCACAAATCCGCCCTTGACTCCGGGACTGAGTGATGCGAGTCGTTTTTTTGTTTGGGGCCACGCGAAAAACCTAGTATCTATGTGGTAGGATTAAGGCTAACCATACTGTGCTTCTGTGCCACCTGAGGTGTCCCAATTGAACCAGTGGTGAACTGGACCACCAGGCACCAAGCGCAATACTACCCCTGGCTCAAGCCAAGGACTCCCTTGCACTCTTGACCCTGGAACCTCCTCTCATCCGATACCCGCTGCCTAATTCCAATGCCCCTGAAGGGGGCGCACAAGCAGAGGTAAGTTACCACGTGTCTATGTGCCTGTTATCAGGCTCCCGCAGAGTCATAACCCGGGCTCGGCTACGTCAGCGATCAGCAGCGGTGCCTCTCTGTGGCATGTCTAGGGTGTGTCTCCACCGTGCTGCTATTATATGCTTTAGCTCTGATGGGCTCTGAGCCAAAAACGTGGGGGCTTTGTTTAAGTACCCACGCCACATAATTATACATCATTGACTGCAATTTGCCCACACTTTTAAAGCAAATGACACACGTTTTCAGACTAATTCTCATTTCAGATGTGGCCTGAAATCATGATGAAAACGATTAAACTTGACTGCAATACATTTTTCATTTTTTTCAGACATTAGCACCTGGGGCAAAGCGAGCGGCAAACCATGTTCCTTGGGTCGCGTGCTGAAACTGCCAATCTCAGCCAACGTCCCATTGGAACCTGGAGGCTGCTACCCCCGCACGCAGAACCATTTTACCCCCTCCCTGCCTTGTCTTTTGTTATTTTTTACGGTTCCCTCTCCCCACAGACCCCCTTGCCCCACTTATTTCTTTTAATTGGCGGACCCTCTGCCGTGCCGTGTATGGAGCCCCACCTTCCATATCAATGGGCGGCCATCTTTAGACACTATATTCATTAATTGAACGGGACACATGCAGTGTGCCATTTAATGAATGAAAATACTTTTTTTAACACCTTGGGTTTCCGGATTGGAAACCAGCGGTGCTTATAGACTTAAGACCCTCTCTGGTGGGCCGAATTGGCCCTCATCGGCCTTGGGACCATTGTTAAAAGCGCTTGCTTTCTCTGGCCTTTCACTGGGGCCCCAGGTCGATAAGACCCGATCCGGCTTGCCAGATTGGGTCTTACCGCGACGCTATACAACAACTCACCATGAGCCTACCACCAACTAAAATGTATTTGACTGGAAGTATGTACTAGCTACATGCCAGCATGGTGCACAAGCTTTCCCCTTGCAGACTGGCACACGTAAAAGACCTAGGGAGCGGGCGCATGCAATCTGTGTGCGGTAATGAGAAACGCGGGCTGGCAAGTGTGGGGCAACAGAGGATACCCTATTATGTTTAGATTAGTGGCCCAAAAGAGCAATACACATATTTATGGGCACAGATTTCGAAAGGAGTATACATATCCTAGAATGTTTGCCAGCGATGTCAATGTAGAAAGCCATGTAAGGGGTAATGGTAGCACAAGGGTAATTGCAAGCTATGCATTGGCAGTTTGATCAGCACCGATCTTATCGATCCAAATGAGGTCGCTATGTAGCATATTTGGACTACAATCCTTAATAAATACACCAACGCAATTTCAAGAATCTTGAGTGTGACTTTTGTCCGTCGTTTACCCAACTTTAACCCTTCACATTTGGAAGAAAATGATTGCTCAGCATTCTGCATGCGGACGTTGACCGCGGAGAGGAAAGTTGAAAAGGAGCTTCGGTCCGTCCCATGCACAGGAATGCACGCGACATTCAAGGAGAGGCAACATGTCAATGATTACAACATGTCGCCAAGCGGTCATACAATCGCCACAAATATGCGACAACTGCACCGCGGGATCCTTCGCGCAGCTATTCGGTCATTACTCAAAGTCATAAAAAATGTTTATGCTAAGAACGTTTATGATGAGCTTTCATGCGACTTTGATTTACAATTGGGCAATCTATTTTTGAATGCAGGTCAGAGCGCTTATATGTTACTAAGGCACAAAGACAAACTGAATATTGCCCCATGTCCAACCCCCCTTTCATGGGGTGTAGGTGGCAAATCTGTCAGGTGACACATTGCGGGTCTCTATTGCCACGCGTCACATACCTATGTACCAGGGCAGCCATGACACTGCCAAAGGTAAAACAATATTGTAGGAGTTCACTATCGTGACATCAGAAGGCATTCATCCAATAGCACATCTGCTTAGGTGCTACATCCAATACGCTGATGCATTCACCACTCACAGCTGATTCCGGGAGATTGAGTGGCAGGTGTGCCTGCAGCATCCTAGATGCCTTCATTCCTTGTAGAGGGAATTTGTATCCATTAGAGTGGAAGGCAGGGGGACTGGCTTAAAGTGGCTGGGGATGTCCGGGCATCTGAGTCCTGGGTGAAGGAATTATGCCCGATGAGTCTGGTGATTCAAAGAATGTTCATAATCACATTTGTTTAATGTGCTGGTTCTGTCCCTGTGTCACATGACAATCGGAACCAATGACACGAGCAGTAGCGGGCAGCCCGGTGGCCTTGTCTACCTATTCTCTGGAAAGTGAACACTATGAACAAACAGGTAAAATTGTATTAATTCATCATAATTATACTAGTGATATTGATAAAATTATACTTATAGATATGCAACAAGTGTTGCTCCGAGCAGGAGAATAAGGAGAATATTCTCATAAGGCAAAGGTGGTGCACACAAGTTACAAGCCAGACACATAGTTGTTCCCATAACCTTGAAACGGTGCACAGCGAGCTGAGAAACGTTTCGGGTCCCAGGCCTGGAGACCTCAGCTCTAGCTAATCACAGTTTAGTACCCCAGGGGTGGGTAGCAATGGGCAAGAAACAATGGTAAATCCACCACACTGCAACAAAAACGTGTTATATTTAGTGAACTGGGACAGAACAGGCCAGCCACCTGTCATGGAAGAGCCAGTATACTAACATGTTTAGGTACCCATAGAGGTAGTGATTTAAGTGGGGTAAGAAATTGAGGGAGGCCCTTATTCAGGGGTGTGGCCACTAAGTGCATATTAACACAGTCTGCTTGGTACAAACTAAATAGATAAATCACCCGGTACACACCGAATAATTAAATAAATGAACTGGATCGTGTATCTTCGTTGTTCCCCTCTGCATCGCTTCGTTTCACCACTTTTTGTTTTTCTCATTGAACAAACCTGGTTTATTTATTTATGCATTGTTATTCAGATACGTGCATCCAACAAACAATGCATAAATAAATAAATTAACCACAACCCGGTGTATGTATTTGTTTATGCATTGTTTGTCGGATACGTGTATGCATTGTAAACAATGCATAAATAAATAAATAAACCAGATCTGTTTAATTGTGGGCTGCATGGTCGAATCTGCAATGCACAGCCTCCAGGCGACCTTGGGATGGGGTGCGGGCATGAATCTGCCCACAGGCAACAAAGGGTCTGTAACTTTGTCTCCTGACTCCTCGTGAGGACTCAGCAGAGGAAGTTACAGTTTGGAGATGCCACAGTGTTTCCTGCAGGCAGCTGTGACTGACCGAAGTGGCAGCCAGCCACAGCATCGCTCAAACAGTTTGGGCGACGCTGTGACTCGCTGGCACTTCTTTCAGTCACAGCTGCCTGTTTCAATCATGGTGGCAGGCTCATCTCCCATCGCGGCTGCAGCCGTGGCAGGATAATGACCCGCTGTAATGTGGTGGGACCGGGGGACCCGGCAGGGCCCCGGATCAGCCTCTCTTTTTGGAGAGTGCCAGGGCTCGGCCATGGCTGGCCCGGCCCACTTAAAGCATTGCATATAGGTTATTGTTCTCCCCATGGCCAATCCCACACCGTTTTTGGAGAGAAGCCCAAGTAATGATCGAGCAGTGATGTGTTTTCTAGACAAAAGTGGCCTGTGCACCATTTACTGTTTACATGCTGGAATTTTACTGAGTTCTTGTATCGATCCCTGTGTTTTTGGCTGCAATAAACAGCAGTTTGAACTTGCCGTTGACTGAGTCCTCTGTGTATTCTCGAGGAGGGTGTTAGGTCCTCCAAGTCCGCAAACTTCCAATATCGCTCTGGCATACCTGGGAGTTACCCCCAACACCTTCCTCATGGGGGCTGTGCCTTTGCGATAGAGAGTGCATGACGTATGCACCAATGCACAGGTGCACCCGTGTGGAGGGGACGTGTTTAGGCACGTCATGGTGGGAGGTACAGTGCATCCCCACATCTGGTGACCTCATGCAAGATTCCAGGGCTTTCCTCTTCCCCTTTCAAATGTATCCTATGACCAGACGGTTATTAGGGAAATGCTGATTCAATGCTATTTGTGCAAAGCTCTGCTAGTTATTATTGATGGGCATAGGACAGCAGCAGTTGTAGTGCCAGTGTATGCCTTTACTCTGTGTCGGGTAGGCCACAGACTGCGTCCAGCCCGCAGTGACAATACACCGCAGCAGGCTGTTATGCACTAGATTCTTTACTCCAAATTAAAATGCAGCATCCCTGCTCTGGGTTAATTCTTTGCAAACATGGTGTTTGAAGATATGTCGGAACTGAGAGGATGCAAGTGGGCGTTTGTTAGGATAACACATCCCTGCTTTATTCGAACATGAGGCGCTCCGGCCTACGCAGAAAAAACAATAAAATGCTCGTTAGAGACGAGGCATGAAACGCTCTGTGAAATGATTGCTTTTCATGACCATTTTACGGAGGCTGAAATGCGCTAATATAAACACTAATGTGCAATTCACACAGTTTACTTCAAAATGATAGTGTTGGAAAATGCGGCTGCGCAGATCTCGGCTGCCTGGCTTTGAGGCCTGGGACAGCCGGGACCTCTAATGGCGGCTTAATAAGCAACACAGAAGGTTGGTTCACATAATCGCTGCTCTGCTGCAGATGTTCACACCCAATGGTCCAAGCCCCACATTGCCAACCACTGAACACAACGCGCGTCTAGGAAATGATTGGCGCCTAGAAGGACGCATGCTTTGCTGTGAGGCACATTTTGAAAGGTGTCGGTCAAGGCCTGCGTGTCATTATTAGTTTAAAAAGAGTTGAAGAGGGGCTGTTGATTTCCAAGCCTCTTGCTGTAAAAGCCAAGTCAGCCTGAGGTTTTGGTACAAGACCATCTCACCGCTGTGTGCCCAGATGCGCCAGTTGGCAAAACCACACAAGCGGCACAGCCGGCAGACTTAATCCATAAGACCATGGTCTGCCGGAGCCGTTTTGGGATGTTTTACCGATTTTATCCTCTAAAATTGGCATGAGCATTTGACTGTAAAAAAGAAAAATCTTCTTGGAGGAAACGTGAATTCATAAATATTCCCAATGAATGAACACAAAGAATTCTTCTGTTTTAATAATTTCCATTGCGCACATGATCGCTCTCCAATGGCTTCCCTTGGCGAGCTGCAACATCGCAAGTGTCTTTCACGCTAGGCATACCAATAACACCCAGAAAATTAAATTAGGTGTCAGCAAGTGCTGAATGCAGAATCCCCTCTCTATAACACTGGCATGTGAGCAAAACAAATATACGTGTTGCAGGAGAGGAATACACTGCCAGAAGCTACTCACATCAGCTATCATTCAAAACACACAGCTCTCTCTGGCATGCAGTCATCTGTGGGTTTGCAGGAAGCCGGGCACCACACAGGATGTTGACTCTGCACAGTGTGTACTTGGGGGGTCATTACGACCCAGGCGCTAATTGCACCATGGTGGATGGCGGATTTACCGCCCCATTCCAAGGTGAGTGGGGCGGTAAATCCCCATTTCCCATTTTCCCTTCCCCATTCCCATTTTTGCCCCATAGGGCATAATGGGAGTGGGGAAGGCGCTAATTACGCCACCGTAAATTACGGTGGCGTAATTAGCATCATGGCAGGTTAACGCCATGGATTTTAACGGCTGCTAAAAGCAGTCGTTAAAATCACAATCAGGCGTTAAGGGTTAACGACGGCGTTAACCCTTAACGCCTTGAACTTCAAGAGCTGTAGATGTGCCCTGCAGATGTACCCACCCACCCCCTGATGGGGAGAATATGGGATTTGCTGTTATTTAAAGAATGTGCAATCTTGACATTCATAAATAATTCATCTTTATTACTTTACCATGGGCCTCATTACAACTCAGGCGTTAAGGGTTAACGCCGTCGTTAACCCTTAATGCCTGATTCCGATTTTAACGGCTGCTTGCAGCAGCCGTTAAAATCCATGGCGCTAAACCGACTTGGTGCTAATTACGCCACCGTAATTTACGGTGGCGTAATTAGCGCCTTCCCCACTCCCATTATGCCCTATGGGGCAAAAATGGGAATGGGGAAGGGTAAAATGGGAAATGGGGATTTACTGGCCCACTCACCTTGGAATGGGGCGGTAAATACGCCATCCACCATGGTGTAAACATAGTTTACACCATGGTGGTAAAGTTGGCATACTTACCGCCTGGGTCGTAATGACCCCCAATGAGTCTGTTTTGAACCCATAGAAAGTATTGCTCGCTGTAACAGATTTACATCTAAAATCAGTCAACACGTGTTTCATGCCTGAACCGGCTCTTCATCAGGGAAGAATACATCAATGTGTAACTGTTCATCAATCACTAGTTAGGATAAGGGATATGTATGGTATACAATATAATAATGTGGTGCTAATATATATATCTGTTTCCCAAATAGTTTTTTGAAAGTTGTGCCAATCCACTGTTAGACATGTGTTCACGAGGAGAGGAATTCGCTGACGGGCCCGTTGGTCAGCACTCACCCTCTAGAACTTGTAAGACAAGATAGCTGCACCATGTGAGGACAGGGGGTGCAGGATTCACTTACTCCGACACGACTCAATAACGAGGACTCGGTAGTTTGGCAAAGGGAAGTCCGTTTAATGATACATCCATCAAACAGGGAAACAAATGGGATTCAGCTGTAGTGCGATCACCGGCCTCGCGCCGACTTCCACGAACTTTGGTAGAACAGCAATTCTTATAGCCAAAAATCGTCATCACTGACGTCTAATTTCTATAAAAAATCATCATGCAATATAATTGGTTAGGAAAGGTAACTTAAGTATTGGTGCTATATCTGTATATAGAAATAAAGCATGTGGATTGGATAACTCTTATCGGGTGGGCGTCTACACCCATCCCTCTACATCACACGTGATAGACGTCACTACAACTAAGACGTCCTATTGGTTACAATATCTATTGGACTCCAGATAACTTGGTCCATTGAGATTGGGAAGGTTATACCCCTAAACATAAATCTCCACTTTAATTAGCAGCGTGCAGAATAGACACCCAGGTGCCTAGTGCCCCAAGATTCACCCTTCCTCCTTTCCATCAATCAGTGCTTTAGGGCTATGTGTCAATTAGTTGGCTGGGTATGGCCTTGGAACTGTCACCTCTTATCAGGAAAAGTTATGGCATCCTCGGGTTCTGGATGACATCAGGCGGTGGTACCTCTTCGCGCCTGGCTGGTCACGTATTGGCTCACCGTGAATCTGCTTCAGTTTCTAGCCTTGTCTGCATTTAATTCTGTGTCAGCCTAGCCACCTTCATGGGCCTCTCTTATCTTGACCTTCATGGACGGGCTGGTATGCTCTGTAATTGGAGTCTTGTGAGCGCATGTTCTCCTCCCCTTCTCTGGTTGACCTCGATTTCCTAAGCATGAGCCGCTCTTTGCTGAGTTTCGATTCCACTCCTTCTCCTGTCTTTGACTGGGTTTCGAAACTTAGCCTGTCATGCCTCTGGCCGCCTGGGTACCTTTCTGCTTTTACAAAATGGAGTCGCACTTGTATAATGTGCCTTATTGAGGTAGATATACGGTTGGCGCTTGCCGCTCTATCTTCTACTAAGCATTGCAAGCAGTATCGATTTCTTATCATCTTGCATTTCAAGCCTTTTTACACACGTTTAACAGTACAGTTGCTTCCATCTTGTCTCGTAACACTGTTTCCTCACGTTGTAACATTGTCTCCTCTCTGTGCCTATTCCATTCAATTTCGTAGTTACTCGCACTGGCGTGTTATCTTCGATAGCTGCTTTTGTTCATTCACGGATCTGGTCAGGCCGTTGTGTCATTTCCACTGGCCTTCCATTAAGGCTTTTGGGATCTCTTCGTGGACCGTGTGTAGGTACTCCTCATTTCGTATCAGAGGCAGGTATGGCGGTCTAATAGGGTACCGGGCTGGCCAGGGTTGTCTGGTTATGGGTGCTCCACCGGTATGGATCTTCTGATGTATACTGGGCAGAGTCCCAGTGCAGCTCTTTGTAGGTTCATTTGCTCTTCATACGTCACGCGCTTTGGCGAGTTCCTTCCTGGTAGCTCGAAATGGGGGGCAGGGGTGCATGTCGTGTCTGGAACCTCCTTTACACATGTTTTTATGCTACATTTTTCAATACCCTTTTTCCTTGTGGGCTACAAGGGTCTCCTTGTGTTGTTGAACCTATGGCATCATCATACACTTGGAAATAACTTCTTCTAGTCCTAAACTAACTCAGGGGTATGAACATACTGGCAAATCCAATCAAACCTGTAGAAGAGAGATGCATCAAATTAGTATCATATGGGCACCATAGTAACTCACCCCACCCAAGAGCATTTCAGATGTATCACCCCAAATCTTGACTTTCACTCCTCAGAACAGACACCAACCGCCACAACTTTTATTCATCTAAACCAGAAATCATTCACTTGATAGTTCTATAGCTACAACCAACCGTATCACCCAACTCAGGGACTCGTCAATGAGTCACTCCTTACATGACTCTTGCAAATTGCACTCAAACATGCAAACACTCTCTACTAAAAAACTGTTCTTGTAGCCAATAGATCCAGGGAATAATCACGAAAATTCACAGCCCCCTTCCCAGGCAACCTACACAAAAGGTATCTCTCAACTACAACCAATCATTGATGGAAATATCCTACTAGACCATCCCTATTGGTAGAGTAACTAACTCTGTAATTTCTCTTATCAGCTATGTCGGGAAGCTATAAACATCTATTGCTACCCATATCTGGATCCTACATGACCTTTTCGGCAGCATTCGGCTCTGCCTATCACGCTACTCTCGTGGTCCGGATCAACCCTTTCTCCATCTAGTCAGTCATGCACAAAATCCTTCCAGACCAATTGTGGCATATCAACTTCTGGGGCACTAGTGGTCAAGGGATGAATATCAGTTTCTAAACCATCAATCAGCCCGGCACCTCTAGTACACCAGATGGGATTCGAACAGATTGGAAAAACAAGTCAATTCTAAACATCCTTGTCCTATTTTGGCAACGTGGATGGAATGGCAGGCTTATCTCCATCCATCGTGGATCATTGGTTAGTTGCAACACAGCGAACAATACAATTATTACTCAATGAAAAAAGGAGTGTCCAGTCAAGTCTGTATACAAATATCTACTTTAATATTATCAAAACAGACAGTTCTAGCACACTACAAAATACAACCCACCCTGTATAGGAATGCTGAGGACAGACAGTTTCAAAGAAGGAAAAGGGATGCACTCTGGATACTGACAGGATGGTAGTATAGTAATTGATCGCAATAGTTTAAGGATACTTGGTTTCAACACAAAGGGAGCAATGGGTCGAAAAATGTCACTAGGGGCCTTCTGAGAAGGACCAGGGAGACAGAACTAAAATGTACTGTCTGAGTGTAGAGGTTCTTGGTGCTCGTCAGTGTAGAGTCAGTTTCAGGGCGCATTGCAGCTTCTGAAACAGAGTTCATGATGGGAGACAGCTGCAGGTATCAGGCGGCAGGCAGTTCGACGAGTGAAGCTGGATGGACGGATACAGGCTGCCTAAACAGTGGCTCAGGGTCAGGAATCATTCTTTCAGTGCTGATCAGCGGTTCTGAAGCACTGGTCGAGGCATCTCAGATGGTTTTAGGGACTGCAGTATAACAACAGTCTGCAGTGCAGTTGGTTGCAACTCGAGGGTTTTAACTGGCTCAAAAATGTCCTTTAAGGCAGACAATGGTAGATGTTTGTCGATGCATTCCTCCTAGCTTCTTTACTGGGCTTGTGTCATCCTTTAAGGCTGATGGCCTAAAGCTGAGGAGAGTGTTGCAGGCAGGTGCCTTGTCCTTGGTTTGGTTCAAAGATTATCTGGCACTTCCCAACTAGGACGTTTGCTGCACAGCATAGCAGGGCACACTGTGTGCAGGCTGGCTAACAGTTTTGGAGCTGCTAGAAGGTCTTCTAGATTCAGTACCTCCCTCTGCTCCCTCAGAAATATCTAGGGGAGGGGTCTTCCCTCTTGGAGGTTCTGGCCTTCCTTCACTAGCAGAAGATGTAAGGCAAACTGTACCTTCAGCCAGGGTCCAATGCTGAGTTCTTCTTGTTACTCCTTTCAAAGTCTTCAGATGATCTGCCCAAAAGAGGGGCTCAGCCCCCTTTTAAAGCCAAATGGACCACAGTGATTGATACCTTAATGAACCAATCCTGGGCCCCCACCAACAATCCTCTGTATGCATGAGCTCATAAGCAGAGTGATTTGCAATAGAAAGTGTACAGGGGTGAAAACATGTAATACAAAGTCCCAACCATCGTCCTGTATGTTGTGGATCAAAGCGTCTTTCTGTTTAAAGGAGCTCTCTGTGGTTCCTGAAGTGACAGGTCTCCCTTGAAGCTGCAGAGAGACCAGACTTTCTGGCACCATCAATCCACATACTCGTACCTTTTGAATGGGGTCCCCTGCAGGGTTGACTACTGTAGTACACGCAGTCCCAGACATAACATTTCACTGTCAAAGTGATACTGAGAGCAGGAGCTTGCTTCAGGTTTACACAGTGCATTTGAAAGGTTGTTGGGGTTTCCTGTCTCCTTTGTTAGCCTTTGATGCCAGGGCCCATGTGGGCCTGTTTGAAGTGCACTCTATTAGTATGGTAGTTATGTTAGTCACTGCCACCATGTACATGGCTAAACAAAAGGACAGGGCAGATCCATGGAACCATTGTTAGTTAATTAGGCTGGCCATGGCAGGGTGAAGGTTTTGGCCCACCCTCTTCTGAGATGACATGATGTACTCCTGGCTGTCATATTCCAACTAAATATGACTGGGTGACTGCGCCTAGGTATATGTCTAGGTCATGCAGTGAGCATAGGAAAATGTGTGTGGATTACCCCCACACATTTTACAGAGGTTAATCTACATCATTCAATTTCATTTTAAAATTTAAAAAACGGCCAGGCAAGCACACACCCACCGTGCGGATGATCGTATTCGTCACACTGATTGCTCACAATCACTGGCACAAACACCATTCAAATCAACAGAATGATCTCTAATCAGTGGAATTCTAGAGAGCTTTAGCATATCCCCATCTTTCTTCAACATCGATCTCAGACCACTGGCAAACTTCATTAAGTCAATAAATCTGTGTTATCTCATGCATGTGCATGACTCCCAGATATTCCTGTAACAGGACAAAACTGCTGAAAAAATACCGTTCTGCTTCACAACAATCGCATGACAAATGTTACGAAATGGATGAATTCAAACTGACTAAAATTCAACCAACAAGCCATCATCATAGGACTCAAAAATGGTCATCTGGCCCATAGTCCCTGTGCCACTCCAGTACAGAAGGCACAGTGCCTGGAAGTCACTATCAGGCCATACTAACATTCAGAGCCCATATCAGCTCATTGGTCAACTGTTACTAAGGGATCACAAAATAACCATCAAACCATATTCATCTCATTTCACTTGACCTACTCTTTATTTATCACAGACTTCCCAAATTCCAGATCCACAGACTCCAGATCACATTAAAGGAAGCAACCCATCTAATCTTTTGACTGAACACCAGAGCTATAGTTCACAAGCAATCAGAGCTGTCCATTGGCTTCCCATTGAATTAAGGTCGACATTCAAAACATTGTGCATCACCCCTCTGCTTCTCATGGCAAAGGTTCTAATTTCCGGACAAACAAATTTAGCAACCACATAACAAACAGATAGTTGGGGTCAGAAAAACAGAGACTGTTGATATCACCCAAATTCCACCCGACATAGACATACAATCTTTGCAACTGTCTTCCTTGACAAATCCAGGACATAAACAACCACGTATCATTTGGAAAGGCAACACAACCCTGGCTGTTCCTAACACTAGGGTGCGTTCCTAGACCCTAGTCTCCAGTATCAAGATACCATAGACGAATGAAGAACTTTACACATATTGGAGGTCATTACAACCCAGGCATTAACCATGGCGCTACTAGCGCCATGGTTGGCGCCAGTATTTTACCGATTGCGCCATGGTGGATGGCGGAATTACCACCCCATTCCAAGGTTGGTGGGGCGGTAATTCCCCATTCACCATTGGCCCTTCTACATTCCCATTTTTGCCCCCATAGGGCACAATGGGAATGGGGAAGGCGGTAATTACGGTACTGCAAATTGCGGTACCGTAATTACCTCGAAAGTCCCTTTGCGGGTTCCTTCCTTAACAGCTGGTAAAACCAGCCGTTAAGGTCGGGACCCGCAAAGGGACCTCGTAATTAGGCGGTAAGGGGTTAACGGCGCCGCCACCTTTTACGGCGCCGTTAACCCCTTACCGCCTGGGTCGTAATGAGGCCTATTAAATAGAAATAAATAAATGAATACAGAAACAGATGTGACAGATGCAAAGCAGGATTCATGGTAATCTATGGTTTCTAGGGGTGGCTCATTCTCGAGAAAGAATGGGATACATGGTATGGCAATGGGCTACTGCCATAATATGCCTCAAACATAAAAGATATAACATGAAATTGGCACAGATACTGACAAATTCAATTTGAAAGAGACAAGTTGTCCCCAGCTTGCTGAAAGTAATCTGTCACATCAGTGGCAAAAGTCCTGGCACAATTGCAAGACTGGAATGCACAGGAGGGTAAAGGGTTGCTTGCAAAATCTACTAGTACACTCTCATTGGAAAATATATTTTATGAAGGGCAATTATCATTTGCATCGTTCTCAACCTTGCTGGCAAATTTGAGGATGTGTGAAACATTTGTTTGACATTTGCTGCAAAGAAACTTAGTTAGCAGTAAATGGCAAATAAAGGTTTTAGTGTCTGACTTTTGAGTGGCAGCATTGCACCAAATGTTAAGTGCATTTATGGTGACATGCACCATTTTACAGAAAGAACTTGTAAATATGTTGTCACTCATCACCACGGGGCAAATACATTTCTCTTAGGTCAAGTGCACACTTTCCTACAAAGGAAAAGTCAGAATCTGGACAGTTGTTGCTTGGAACTGGGTGCTTCAATCAATCTAATTTGGTGGTCAATACTAAATGCTACCAGACTACATAACAGATAGCTTTCAGCAATATTCAAAAATACAAAGAATGTCTGAACAGTTTACAGTGTGCCCTTTAAAAACTTAACACATCTAAGTAGAGGGACTGTAAAAGACATTATAGAATCCCCAAGAGCCGACACTTTTCTTGATCAATGTTGATGAATGCTACTTTTAAGTCCTAAAAACGTGTCATAGCAGCGAATTATATTTATCAAGAAAGTGCATCAGAACTCCGACATACAATACAACTATGGGTTAAAGAGAAGTTGGAAACCTTAACACTGATTCACAATATGTGAAAATCCAAAGGAAAACCATGGATGGTAGCCAGTCTATTAGCTGTTGCTTTTAGGCAGTAACCACACATTTGATAGCTGGATGATTTGCACAATGGAGTGCTCATATATTGACCAGCACTAATGTATCCTGGATTATATCTGCACAATGAGCTACTTCACTTTGGTGAGAGGTCTGAATGAAGGAGCCTGCATTGCAGCAGAATGTTTTCCAAAGAAGGTCTTTCATTCAGGTCTATCTTTATAAATAGGTTGTTTTGGGAACACATACATTAGGGATTGCACAAAAAGATTGAATCTAAAATGTCGAATGCACGTTTAGTGTGCAATCGGCATGGCAGACTAGATCGAAACCCATAATACCGAGCAGGGGAGCAGGGGCTGCAGGGGTATCCCCGGTGGGAAAAACAGGACAAATCCCAAAGGATCGAATTACAAAATGTGGGATATGCAATTTTGTAATTCGATGTTTTGGGATACGTTATTTTAACGTACATCCCATATATTATACCTGCAAACAGTGTTGTCTGACAACAGCTTCCTACTAAACGATAATGCACTATAGTACATCTCTTGGATTTTGCAGTATTGGCTCATATCAGACCCTTTGCCTCAGTAAGCAACCTCTGGGGAATTTGTCATGTGTTCCCCATTGCTGATAGGCCTACGGAGAAAGCGCCTTTCCACTCCCTCTGAAGCTGTTCTTCCCATGCACAAGAGTTTGGAAGAACCCAGCCCGAGGTGTTGCAAGTTGATGTGCTATACTGTGTTGAAGCATATGCACGCCTCTACGGGCTTCTTAGCTATGGCATTGGCTGTGAAGAGGTTTGGACACTCACTTCCGAGAAGGGATCAGCCATGGGAGCTCAGGTCAAAACTCCCCCTTTGCCCTTATGAAGTGTGACCTTTTGGTACGTTTTTGCTTTTGTGTGGTACAAAAAGATATACAACATGGTGTTAAATCTTATGTGTGCTTGAGGCAGCAATTGGACCCGTGGCTTAGTAGCCGAGGGGGTTCTCTCACTGCCTCCGCAACAACATGTGATAAGTGGACGTGGCCCACCCATAGAGCAAGGTGACCAGATTCAGAGGGCCTCGCAACACGTGCTGTGTCTGTTTATAGAAACAAAATAATGTACTAATAACATGTTGTCTTAATGTTCCATGATATGTTTAACTAAGAAAGCCGTGGCCGGTCCAATCCTGGGACTTCCAATGGTGCATAACAGCTACTATTAACCATCTGGTTTGAGCTCAACCCCCTGTGCCCACCCCCAGCCCGAAACCATACCATGTGTGATGTGTCAATGTGTGCTGCCTCAGGATAAATACTGTGGTAATCCTGACTTTGGGTGCCTGGCTGATACAATATGGAGCCTTGTGTAAACCCTTTTCAATGGGCAATTTCTATCTAGGTGGCATGCAAGCTAAGTCTAAGCCTGGTTGCTACACCATGAATTAAATAGCCCAAACACCATGCGGTTATCACGCTGTGTGGTCTAACTCAAGAATAAGGCACTGAAATAATTAGGATATTCTGACGTATAGGAAGAATGATTGTGCTCAATGCAGATAAATACGCTTTGTAATGAAAATAAGAAATTACAAGCAGCAAACAAAAAAAAAAGGAAGGTTCATTATAAAATACAAATGAAAGGATATGCAGAAAGGAAATTGTAGGATATACTGAAGAGCCCTGAGGAAGCTTGGTTACGTTACACATATAAGATAGTGGCCCAAGAGTGAAACACATGAAGGCATTTATTAAAGTGGAATTTTGTAGAGATGCTACCAAGGAAATGAATAGCTACTACATATATATTTATTTTTGTATTTAATTGGTTATTTTTTACGTGCTTAATACCCAGAGGTATCTAAGTGTGGACCCGAGGATCAACCTGTGCTGCTCCGTGTCCTCTTGGTTCCAAGGTGAGTAAGTTGCCCCTGAGCTATCCTCCCGAGTCCATAAGTACATATATATATATGTAATAGGACTAGCAGCATAGGACTCCCCTGCACTTGTGCGATCTCAATGACACCTGGCCTAGTAGGATCATTGTCTGTCTTCCCTCTGTCCCCCTCCCTTGCCTCGTCGCGCCTTGAAACACTTGTGTATAGACGCGTTATAAATGCCATATCATATCCTAAGTATGTGCAGAAATGTGTTAGAATGAATTTTGAATACAATACATTTATTGGAAAGCACATAGTTGGGTAATTCTTGTCTTTTGATAATGCTCTGATCCTTGAAACGTAACGGCAGAGTGTCTGAATTTACCACATGCAGCTCATTGTCATTGCGTCTGGTGAATATTTGTAGCATCCAGAAATTAAGGGTGCAACCAGGATCATAGTGGGCTCCTGTCCGTCTCATTTTTAATGGTGTGCAAGGTACCTGTGGGCCTTGTTGTTGCATAGTGTCACCTGGCTAATGGCTGTTTAACAGTAGCAGTTTATGAAGACACACACTCATGGAGCAGAAAAAAACTCCCAAATCCAGTATGGTAAGCATGCTGGCATGGTCCCTCTCGCCCCAAGGCATAAGGTGTTCATGATGGCAAGGTGCAAATGGTTTTCGTAGATCAATGAAAATGGATGAAATACCCTGCCCATTATTCAGTGAGCCCATATAGTTCAACATATTTTTTTAGTTCCTTTATATTATGGGACAATGTTTGGTACAGTTGTAATGTGCACAGCCCTAATAGTGTTTACCCAGTTGGTATTATAGATATATACATACCTTGTGCTTTGCAGAATTGGCACACCTGCTGATAGAATGAACCAAACAGTGTTACCGGTGCAGCTGACTATGTGACAGCTGTCACTTCTCCTCACTTTAGAAGTTCAAGCCCCCATTTCCCCGTGCACAGAACACTTTCTGATAAGCAATGCTGCATTCTGCAACTGGGACCACACACAGTACTGGTCAGTACACAGACCAGCACTCTAGGCGTGTGAAGTTTCTGTTTACTGTATGTTGGTTTTGGGTCTGGTGCAGGAGTGTGCAGGGCCGGGGTGAGGGGGGAGGTGGTGCGAGAGCACCATACTGGAAATGCAACTGTGACCAGACAATGGGCTCTCTCAGAACCATGGCGATATCCTGACAGTAATACTGCCAGGCTACCGCCAACGTAATTAGCGTTACAGCTACTCGGTCCAGCACTATTAGCACCGGGTCACGAGCAGCAGTGCAACGGTAAGTTCCCATTCCCCATTGGGTCCAGGACCCAATGAGGTTGGAGGTGCTAATAGCGCTGAACAATCTGCCTAAAGAGGAGTATTTTACCTCCAGCAAGAAGCTGGAGGTAAAACTCCAAACTTTCCCCACAACTCATGATTTTACCTCCAGCAAGAGGTAAAACTCCAAACTTTCCCCCAACCCATGATTTGGCCATCTCTTAAATGCGGCAGTAACAGCATTACCACTGCCTCTAAGGGCTGAGACCAAACTCA
Source organism: Ambystoma mexicanum (assembly GCF_040938575.1). Taxonomy (NCBI): domain Eukaryota; kingdom Metazoa; phylum Chordata; class Amphibia; order Caudata; family Ambystomatidae; genus Ambystoma; species Ambystoma mexicanum. Next base: position 683,837,152 of record NC_090927.1, on the reverse strand, counting down.
TGATGAGGCCCAATATGTTGTATCGGTATACAGTTGTTTCATCGCCAGAATATTTTTCGAGTTTTTTGCCAAATAATACTCAATGAAAAAACTCATTGAAAAATATGGGGCGGGGGGTAAGGGGATATAAGGGGCAGGGGGACTAGGGAGTAAATGATAGGAGAGGGGGAGGTTTGGGGGGGGCAAATATATACAACATATATTCGATCCGTTTTCTCAATAAAAGAATTTTGGCAAAAAACGAATCGAAAAAACATAACTGGGGATATAATAACATAGAACCGTTTTGTCATGATTGTCAATGGATGAGCTTTCATGGGAGTCTTAGCCCAAAGTATCTGGAGTGCCGGTGGCTCGAGCAATGGTTTGACTGCGCCTCCCATCAGCCCTCTGCCGCGCAGTTAACAGCGGGCCACGATGAGAGTTGTAATCCTCCTCTCAGTATGTGCAGGGTGGACTGGGAACCAAAAGAGAAATAGTTTTCCAAGTGGCGCCATATTACACATGTTCAGCAAGCCCAACCCTTTCCCTATGGTAACATTTGGAAATACCATACAAAAGAGATCCATGGTGCAGAGGCCTACCGGGAAATCTGCAGAGTTCCCAATAGGCCAGTAGAGGCCTGAGTATGTCTATGCAGGTACAGTCATGATTTCTACAACATGATGTTTAGTAATGTGCAGCAACGTCAGTTGAGCTGACATTTTTTGATTTCCCACAGGTACTTACCCCTAAGTTTGACATTAACGTTAGGCTGGAGTAATGTATTTTTTGTCTGCAGATAATAATTAAATGAGAATGAATAAATAGATAAATTAATAACTGATTCTGAATTCATTGGGGTGGGTGGGGGCGAGGGGTCGTCTAGGGGACGTTTGTGGCACGTCAGGGAGAGTCGTGATGTTGGGCCAAGGTGGATACGAGAGACACTTGCATGACTAAAGGGGGGACGCAGGCCAGTGGGGATGCAAACAGTTTATCTGAAAAATGTCTGGCTCTTGCATGTGCAATGGACAGTATCATGGCACTCACAATAAGGGGCATGCATGCATTGTTGTCGATCCACCAAATTCCTGATACTGTTCCAAGGTAATACAGCGTTTGAACATGGTCTGACCCGCCACCTGTGAGCAATATTTGCAGATGAAGACGATGCTCTGTTCATCCCCTGGGGTAATGGCTCACAGTTGGTAGTTGGACAATGGGGAACCAGTACTCTTCTTCACTGGAAACATAGAATGGGGGCAAGGGATCTGTGTTACCATGGCATGCAACCAGGTCGAGGGGTTGCAAGCAGTGATGAGGGTAACTGGGGAGCTAATAGCCAGTGTAATGCGTGTTGTCATGTGGGGAAGAACAGTCGGCTGAGAAGGGATAGGGCGGTGGCACCGAGGAGAGTATGGGGCACTGGGATGATTGGCAAACTTGTGGCGGGTGCAGCACTGCAGTGCAGGCAGTCCCATTTGAGTGTAGTAGGGTGCAAGTCATAGTAATGGGCTCTTCATGCCAGGGTAGTTTCTGCATGATATATTCTTAATCAGTATTAGAGAGTGCCCCACTCTTGCAGATATCTCCCATGCCCCTTCCACACATTCTCCTTTACAGGTGCATTATTCCTAAGGAGGCAATCCTTCCAATTCTAGCTGCAGTTTGGAGAACATCCTTCTTCAAATGAATGACATTCCTGCATTTCTTGAACATCTGTGTCATCATCAAGATCAAAGGGAGGTTATGGCCCTTGACCTTTGCCCCCACATGATTTTTTCATGTGCTGGATTCTTGCCAACTTCTTGCACCCTTCTTTTTTATTTTATATTTATTTTATTTTAATTCTTGATAGAGCGCCAAATCGCGCGCAGGCTTCATGGCGCACATGAAACAAAACAAGACAAAACAGTCAGAAACAAGTAAAGAAATCTGGATCAAGAAGCGCAGAACTATGGAGCAGTGACAAGGAAGGTCTTCAAGCTCTTTTTAAAGTCCACCAAAGAGGTGGAGGACTTGAGTTAAAGTGGGATAGAGTTCCACAAAACTGTAGCGATAACATCAACATTTGTTTTTCTAAATTTGGCGAGACGAAAGCGAGGCTGGCATAGTCTAGCCCATGGGTACACAATATACGGCACGTGGGCCGGTAACGGCCCGCCTTGCCATTTTGTCCAGCTCGCCAGCAACAAAGACTTTCCTAATGGAGGGCGGCCCGCAAGCAGCATCGGCCGCCCTCCATTAGGAAAAGTCTTTGTTGTCTTCCGAGCCGGACAAAACACTGGCCCTCATTGGCTCAGGGCACATGAACCACATAGCTCCTACGAGCCACGTAGTGCGTGTGTGCTGCACCAATGGAAGGCCAGCACTACGGCTGTCGTGGCCAGTAAGGCTTGATGCCGGAAGGCATTTCAGCCTTGCCACGACAGCCGTAGTACCGGACCTCGCCAGCGTTCCAGCTAGCCTGCCTTCCAGCACGTCGTCCGGTAAGTACAGATTTTTTTTGGGAGGGGGGATGTTTGTTTGTGTGTGTGTGTGTGTGTGTGTGTCAGATCTTTGTTCTGCTTGTATGTGGAGATGCGGGTGTGGGGTGGGGTGTTGGGTCTGCCTGAATGTGCTTGTGTGCAATTTCATTGTGTGTTGAGATGCGGAGGGGGAGTGTGTGTCGGGTCTGCCTGAATGTGTTTGTGTGCAAGTTCAGTGTATGTTGAGATGCGGGGGTGGGGTGTGTGTCGGGTATGCCTGAATGTGTATGTGTGCAAGTTCAGTGTATGTTGGGATGCGGGAGTGGGGTGTGTGTCGGGTTTGCATGAATGTGTTTGTGTGCAAGTTCAGTGTGTGTTGAGATGCGGAGGTGGGTGTGTGTCGGGTCTGCCTGAATGTGTTTGTGTGCAAGTGCAGTGTATGTTGAGATGCGGGGGTGGGGTGTGTGTCGGGTCTGCCTGAATGTGTTTGTGTGCAAGTTCAGTGTGTGTTGAGATGCGGGGGTGGGGTGTGTGTCGGGTTTGCATGAATGTGTTTGTGTGCAAGTTCAGTGTGTGTTGAGATGCGGGGGTGGGGTGTGTGTCAGGTTTGCATGAATGTGTTTGTGTGCAAGTTCAGTGTGTGCTGAGAGGCGGAGGGGGGTGTGTGTCGGGTCTGCCTGAATGTGTTTGTGTGCAAGTGCAGTGTATGTTGAGATGCGGGGGTGGGCTGTGTGTTGGGTCTGCCTGAATGTGTTTGTGTGCAAGTTCAGTGTGTGTTGAGATGCGGGGGTGGGGTGTGTGTCGGGTTTGCATGAATGTGTTTGTGTGCAAGTTCAGTGTGTGTTGAGAGGCGGAGGGGGTGTGTGTCGGGTCTGCCTGAATGTGTTTGTGTGCAAGTGCAGTGTATGTTGAGATGCGCGGGTGGGGTGTGTGTCGGGTCTGCCTGAATGTGTTTGTGCGCAAGTGTAGTGTATGTTGAGATGCTGGGGGGTAGGGGGGCGTCGGGTCTGGCTGAATGTTTGTTTTGTGTGAAAGTCCATGTTGAGATGCGGGTGTGGGGTGTGTGTCGGGTCTGCCTGAATGTTTGTTTTTGTGTGCAGTTTCAGTGTATGTTGAGATGCGAGGGTGGGGTGAATGTCGGGTCTGCCCGAATGTGTTTGTGTGCAAGTGCAGTGTATGTTGAGATGCTGGGGGGGTGTGGTGGGGTCGGGTCTGCCTGAATGTTTGTTGTTGTTGTGTGCGGGTTCAGTGTATGTTGAGATGCAGAGGTGGGGGGTCTGGGTCTGTATGGGTGCATGCTTGTGAGTTTGTTTGGTGAGTTGGGGGGTGGAGGGGGTTCAGGTCTGTATGGATGCATGGTGTATGCTTGTGAATTTGTATGGTGAGTTGGGGGGTTCGGGTCTGTAAGTGTGCATAGTGTATTGGTGTATGCTTGTGAGTTTGTGTGCTGAGTTGGGGGTGGGGGGTCCGGATCTGGATGGGTGCATGGTTTATACTTGTTAGTTTGTATGCAGGGGTGGGGGGGTTGGGGTCTGTATGAGTATGTATGCATGGTGCATGCTTGGTGGCATGGTGCCTAGTGTTTGGTTGGGGGTGGGGGCCATGGTGTTTGGTTGAGAGGGGTGGGCCATGGGTAATAGTGTTTGGTTGAGGGGTGGGTGTCATGGGGCATATTGTTTGCTTGAGGGTTGTGTGTCTTGGGGCATAGTGTTTGCTTGAGGGGTGGGGGTCTTGGGGCATAGTGTTTGCTTGAGGGGTGGGTGTTGTGGGGCATAGTGTTTGGATGGGATGGGGGTGGGTGTCGTGGGGCATAGTGTTTGCTAAGGGGTGGGTGTCATGGGGCATAGTGTTTGGTTGGGAGGGCATGGGGCGTAGAGTTTGGTTGGGGGTGAGGGCCATAGGGCATAGTGTTTGGTTGGGGAGTGGGGGCCATGGGGCATAGTGTTTGCTTGAGGGCTGAGTGTCTTGGGGCATAGTGTTTGCTTGTGGGGTGGGTGTATTGGGGCATAGTGTTTGCTTGAGTGGTGGGTGTCTTGGGGCATAGTGTTTGCATGAGGGGTGGGTGTCTTGGGGCATAGTGTTTGCATGAGGGGTGGGTGTCTTGGAGCAAAATGTTTGCATGAGGGGTGGGTGTCTTGGGGCATAGTGTTTGCATGAGGGGTGGGTGTCATGGGGCATAGTGTTTGCATGAGGGTTGGGAGCCATGGGGCATAGTGTTTGCTTGAGGGGTGAGTGTCTTGGGGCATAGTGTTTGCTTGAGGGGTGGGTGTCTTGGGGCATAGTGTTTGCTTGAGGAGTGGGTGTCGTGGGGCATAGTGTTTGGTTGGGGGTGGGGGCCATAGGGCATAGTGTTTGGTTGGGGAGTGGGGGCCATGGGGTATAGTGTTTGCTTGAGGGCTGGGTGTCTTGGGGCATAGTGTTTGCTTGTGGGGGGGTGTATTGGGGCATAGTGCTTGCTTGAGTGGTGGGTGTCTTGGGGCATAGTGTTTGCATGAGGGGTGGGTGTCTTGGGGCATAGTGTTTGCATGATGGGTGGGTGTCTTGGGGCATAGTGTTTGCATGAGAGGTGGGTGTCATGGGGCATAGTGTTTGCATGAGGGTTGGGAGCCTTGGGGCATAGTGTTTGCATGAGGGGTGGGAGCCACGGGCATAGTGTTTGGTTGAGTCGTGGGGGCTATGGGGCATAGTGTTTGGTTGGGGGGTGAGGGCCATGGTGTTTGGTTGAGGGGTGGGGGCCATGGGGCATAGTGTTTGGCTGAGGGGTGGGTGTCGTGGGGCATAGTGTTTGCTGAGGGGTGGGTTTCATGGGGCATAATGTTTGGTTGGGTATGGGGGCCATGGGGCATAGTGTTTGGTTGGGGCTGCGGGCCATAGGGCATAGTGTTTGGTTGGGGAGTGGGGGCCATGGGGCATAGTGTTTGCTTGTGGGGTGGGTGTATTGGGGCATAGTATTTTCTTGAGTAGTGGGTGTCTTGGGGCATAATGTTTGCATGAGGGGTGGGTGTCTTAGGGCATAGTGTTTGCATGAGGGGTGGGTGTCTTGGGGCATAGTGTTTGGATGAGGGGTGGGTGTCTTGGGGCATAGTGTTTGCATGAGGGGTGGGTGTCATTGGGCATAGTGTTTGCATGAGGGGTGGGAGCCACGGGTCATAGTGTTTGGTTGAGTCATGGGGGCTATGGGGCATAGTGTTTGGTTGGGGGTGGGGGCTATGGTGTTTGGTTGAGGGGTGAGTGTCTTGGGGCATAGTGTTTGCTTGAGGGGTGGGTGTCTTGGGGCATAGTGTTTGCTTGAGGAGTGGGTGTCGTGGGGCATAGTGTTTGGTTGGGGGTGGGGGCCATAGGGCATAGTGTTTGGTTGGGGAGTGGGGGCCATGGGGTATAGTGTTTGCTTGAGGGCTGGGTGTCTTGGGGCATAGTGTTTGCTTGTGGGGGGGTGTATTGGGGCATAGTGCTTGCTTGAGTGGTGGGTGTCTTGGGGCATAGTGTTTGCATGAGGGGTGGGTGTCTTGGGGCATAGTGTTTGCATGATGGGTGGGTGTCTTGGGGCATAGTGTTTGCATGAGGGGTCGGTGTCATGGGGCATGGTGTTTGCATGAGGGTTGGGAGCCTTGGGGCATAGTGTTTGCATGATGGGTGGGTGTCTTGGGGCATAGTGTTTGCATGAGGGGTGGGTGTCATGGGGCATAGTGTTTGCATGAGGGTTGGGAGCCTTGGGGCATAGTGTTTGCATGAGGGGTGGGAGCCACGGGCATAGTGTTTGGTTGAGTCGTGGGGGCTATGGGGCATAGTGTTTGGTTGGGGGGTGAGGGCCATGGTGTTTGGTTGAGGGGTGGGGGCCATGGGGCATAGTGTTTGGTTGAGGGGTGGGTGTCGTGGGGCATAGTGTTTGCTGAGGGGTGGGTTTCATGGGGCATAATGTTTGGTTGGGTATGGGGGCCATGGGGCATAGTGTTTGGTTGGGGCTGCGGGCCATAGGGCATAGTGTTTGGTTGGGGAGTGGGGGCCATGGGGCATAGTGTTTGCTTGTGGGGTGGGTGTATTGGGGCATAGTATTTTCTTGAGTAGTGGGTGTCTTGGGGCATAATGTTTGCATGAGGGGTGGGTGTCTTAGGGCATAGTGTTTGCATGAGGGGTGGGTGTCTTGGGGCATAGTGTTTGGATGAGGGGTGGGTGTCTTGGGGCATAGTGTTTGCATGAGGGGTGGGTGTCATTGGGCATAGTGTTTGCATGAGGGGTGGGAGCCACGGGTCATAGTGTTTGGTTGAGTCATGGGGGCTATGGGGCATAGTGTTTGGTTGGGGGTGGGGGCTATGGTGTTTGGTTGAGGGGTGGGGGCCATGGGGCATAGTGTTTGGTTGAGGGGTGGGTGTCTTGGTGCATAGTGTTTGCTTAAGGGGTGGGTGTCTTGGGGCATAGTGTTTGCTTGAGGGGTTGGTGTCTTGGGCATAGTGTTTGCTTGAGGGCTGGGTGTCTTGGGGCATAGTGTTTGCATGAGGGGTGGGTTTCTTAGGCCAAAGTGTTTGCATGACAGGTGGGTGTCTTGGGGCATAGTGTTTGCATGAGGGGCGGGTGTCTTGGGGCATAGTGTTTGCTTGAGGGTTGGGTGTCTTGTGGCATAGTGTTTGCTTGAGGGGTGGGTGTCTTGGGGCATAGTGTGTGCTTGAGGGGTGGGTGTCGGGGGGCATAGTGTTTGGTTGGGGGTGGGTGTCGTGGGGCATAGTGTTTGCTTGAGGGGTGGGTGTCTTGGGCATAGTGTTTGCTTGAGGGCTGGGTGTCTTGGGGCATAGTGTTTGCATGAGGGGTGGGTTTCTTAGGCCAAAGTGTTTGCATGACAGGTGGGTGTCTTGGGGCATAGTGTTTGCATGAGGGGCGGGTGACTTGGGGCATAGTGTTTGCTTGAGGGTTGGGTGTCTTGTGGCATAGTGTTTGCTTGAGGGGTGGGTGTCTTGGGGCATAGTGTGTGCTTGAGGGGTGGGTGTCGGGGGGCATAGTGTTTGGTTGGGGGTGGGTGTCGTGGGGCATAGTGTTTGCTTGAGGGGTGGGTGTCTTGGGCATAGTGTTTGCTTGAGGGCTGGGTGTCTTGGGGCATAGTGTTTGCATGAGGGGTGGGTTTCTTAGGCCAAAGTGTTTGCATGACAGGTGGGTGTCTTGGGGCATAGTGTTTGCATGAGGGGCGGGTGACTTGGGGCATAGTGTTTGCATGAGGGGTGGGTGTCATTGGGCATAGTGTTTGCATGAGGGGTGGGAGCCACGGGTCATAGTGTTTGGTTGAGTCATGGGGGCTATGGGACATAGTGTTTGGTTGGGGGTGGGGGCTATGGTGTTTGGTTGAGGGGTGGGGGCCATGGGGCATAGTGTTTGGTTGAGGGGTGGGTGTCTTGGTGCATAGTGTTTGCTTAAGGGGTGGGTGTCTTGGGGCATAGTGTTTGCTTGAGGGGTGGGTGTCTTGGGCATAGTGTTTGCTTGAGGGCTGGGTGTCTTGGGGCATAGTGTTTGCATGAGGGGCGGGTGACTTGGGGCATAGTGTTTGCTTGAGGGTTGGGTCTCTTGTGGCATAGTGTGTGCTTGAGGGGTGGGTGTCGGGGGGCATAGTGTTTGGTTGGGGGCGGGTGTCGTGGGGCATAGAGTTTGGTGAGGGGTGGGTGTCATGGGGCATAGTGTTTGGTTTTGGGTGGGGGCCATAGGCATTGTGTTTGGTTGGGGGTGGGGCCCATGGGGCATAGTGTTTGGTTGGGGAGTGGGGACCATGGGGCATAGTGTTTGCTTGAGGGGTGGGTGTCTTGGGGCATAGTGTGTGCTTGAGGGGTAGGTGTCTTGGGGCATAGTGTTTGCATGAGGGGTGTGTGTCCTGGGGCATAGTGTTTGCATGAGGGGTGGTTGTCTTGGGGCATAGTGTTTACATGAGGGGTGGGTGTCATGGGGCATAGTGTTTGCATGAGGGGTGGGAGCCATGAGGCATAGTGTTTGCATGAGCGGTGGGGGCCACGGGTCATAGTGTTTGGTTGAGTCATGGGGGCTATGGGGCATAGTGTTTGGTTGGGGGTGGGGGCCATGGTGTTTGGTTGAGGGATGGGGGCCATGGGGCATAGTGTTTGGTTGAGGGGTGGGTGTCTTGGTGCATAGTGTTTGATTGAGGGGTGGGTGTCTTGAAGCATAGTGTTTGCTTGAGGGGTGGGTGTCTTGGGCATAGTGTTTGCTTGAGGGCTGGGTGTCTTGGGGCATAGTGTTTGCATGAGGGGTGGGTTTCTTAGGCCAAAGTGTTTGCATGACAGGTGGGTGTCTTGGGGCATAGTGTTTGCATGAGGGGTGGGTGTCTTGGGGCATAGTGTTTGCTTGAGGGTTGGGTGTCTTGTGGCATAGTGTTTGCTTGAGGGGTGGGTGTCTTGGGGCATAGTGTGTGCTTGAGGGGTGGGTGTCGGGGGGCATAGTGTTTGGTTGGGGGTGGGTGTCGTGGGGCATAGAGTTTGGTGAGGGGTGGGTGTCATGGGGCATAGTGTTTGGTTGGGGTTGGGGGCCATAGGCATTGTGTTTGGTTGGGGGTGGGGCCCATGGGGCATAGTGTTTGGTTGGGGAGTGGGGGCCATGGGGCATAGTGTTTGTTTGAGGGGTGGGTGTCTTAGGGCATAGTGTGTGCTTGAGGGGTGGGTGTCTTGGGGCATAGTGTTTGCATGAGGGGTGGGTGTCTTGGGGCATAGTGTTTGCATGAGGGGTGGTTGTCTTGGGGCATAGTGTTTACATGAGGGGTGGGTGTCATGGGGCATAGTGTTTGCATGAGGGGTGGGAGCCATGAGGCATAGTGTTTGCATGAGGGGTGGGAGCCACGGGGCATAGTGTTTGGTTGTGTCATGGGGGCTATGGGGCATAGTGTTTGGTTGGGGGGTGGGGGCAATGGTGTTTGGTTGAGCGGTGGGGGCCATGGGGCATAGTGTTTGGTTGAGGGGTGGGTGTCTTGGGGCATAGTGTGTGCTTGAGGGGTGGGTGTCTTGGGGCATAGTGTTTGCATGAGGGGTGGGTGTCTTGGGGCATAGTGTTTGCATGAGGGGTGGTTGTCTTGGGGCATAGTGTTTACATGAGGGGTGGGTGTCATGGGGCATAGTGTTTGCATGAGGGGTGGGAGCCATGAGGCATAGTGTTGAAAGCCAATCTGTTACGTCACAGTACTGAAATAGTGATACTAGTTCCATTTTGCTATTTTTCCAGACGCAGTTCTCGCTTTCTGACTTGCATGGAGAACGCAATGCAATATAGACATGGACTTGTGTCACGTTAAGGGTTCAGAGCAAGTGCAATGTCAGGCATGCAAACACCTGTCACACGAGAAGCTTAACACTGCAGACACCATTGCTGGCAGGGCATCCCACAGACCGGAAGTGCTAACTTTGGTGGTGCCCTGCATGCAAGTAAAACTTTTTTGTTTTAGTTTTAAATGAACATCTCCTGCATGCAAGTAAAACTTTTTATGAGGCAGAGTGGATAAGAGAAGAGTGAAAGCTTTTACTCATTTTTTCCCACATGCAGCTCATGAAAATGTAAATGCCATCTGCAAATAGGATTTGCATACAGGGATTACAATTGATTCTTATGGGATCAGTTGCAAAACCAAGGTGGATTCCATAGGAATCCTTGCATTGTATATAGTTGGTTATTTATAACGCACTTAATACCCAGGGGTTTCTAAGAGTGAACCCAGGGATCGAACCTATGTTGCTCCGCTTCATCTTGCTTCCAAGGCGAGCACATTGCCCTTGAGCTATCCTCCCGAGACTAAAGGGTACTACGAAACGCACTGATGAGACGGAGGAGGGATGCATGGTGAAGGTCTTATCTCTGCTCCGTGCCCATCCTCCTCACTGCTGGAAATTGAGGCGGTGTGTTAAATGGAGTCATTGAAGCAATACACTTGACTGTAATGCCTCCATCCAACACCCAACCTCATTTAAAACAAGCCTGTTAGAGTCCTTGGCAGGGTTGTTTCGGTTCACGGGTTCCTAATAACATTCAGAAACGTGACTTCTGTGTGAGCTGCTCCCCATCCTTGGCAATTTAATTGAATAGATGGTTAAAATCCGGCTGCCTAGCACCTCACTCTAAGCCAATCACAGAAAGGCGTCTTTTTGTGGCTGAACATGTGAGGTGCTGACAATACAGGCACCCCCGGCCCCACTGATTGGGAATCCAATAGAACGAGCCTTAATTTTCACTTTTGTTTGGAACCACTAATTACTCCTCGGCCCTACTCTCTAATTATGCTAGCAGGAAGCATGGTTTTGTTTATTTTTACACGGTGACTCATTCGAAAGCTGTTGTGTAGTAAAAGGCTCCTTGCGCATTTCTTTTGTTGCCACGTACCGTGAGCGGCAGGTGGAATTAGCTGCAGCGCTGGCGCACTGGGCACTGTGCTAGGGTGACCAGATTTTCCAAAAACAAAAAACTGGGACAGGCCATAAACATAAAAGTAGGACTATGCCTACTCGGTCTTTCATCCTGCTGAGGTTGATAAATGAGTACCAACGCAGGTTGGGTGATATTGTATGTATATTTGTTCTTCTATATGAAGCTCTTAAGTGTAAGTGCTATATAATAACACATTGTTATTGTTTGGCCTTGGACGTCTGCTTGCATTCACAGTAAATTGATAATATGGGCCTATACGAGCTCATATTAATGATACATATGGTGATCCATTCTTGTATAAATTTATATCACTTTACAATGATATCACAACCATATTTTTCGAAGTGTACTTTGAAACAATGCTATGTGATGCCACTTCCTGTTTTGTCCAAGAGGTGAAAGGTCGTGTTCCATCAATTCCCGTGATGTCACTTCGGGGTGGAGTCAAATTACATTACTTCCTGTGATGTCATCAGAGGTCAACTGTCATGTGATGTCACTTCCACTACCCCTGGCCTTTTGGTGAAATGACATCCCTTATGTCGACTACAAAGAAATCCAAATGCATCATTTATAAATAGAAGAGCATCCACGGGCTCTATAGAAATGTAAATAGCAATGTATTGAAGCTCTGGCAGTGAACTCCTGAACCTTTGTACTGCACAAGACACAGTTGAAAGATTTTCAAAACCAACAAACTCTTCATATTTTAAAAAAAACATTATATCATGAAATATTTGTGCCTCTGGGTATACATTATACTGTAAAAAGCATGTTGTCGAGAAATGATGCTCTAAAAATACAGGTGTGCGCTACCCAACTGGCTTTGATCGTTCCGATCCCCATGTCTCACACACAGATTCTTGGTGCATATGGCAATGGCAGAATATATTTGTGACTGCGCTCCGATACAGGGTCCCTGAGACAGGCCAAAGAGTGCACAACAAATGGACTAAATTAAATTTGCTTTTGCTGCGCCATTCTCTCAAGTAAGTGTGTGCAAACTTTAGACCACTCCAATCAATCGACGCGGTCAACAACGGTTCTGCCTACCACCGGGGAGCTAATGTCGAGGCTCTTGATTCCGGGCACGGCTGCCTTACGCTTAGGACTCAGCAGCGTATGAGAATAGATTTCAAGTTAGGCCTAAGTGCTGCTAATTTGCTCGCCCTGTACTTTTGCTTAGCAATCGATCCGGCTGTCAGTCGCAAGTGAGCGGAGGAGTGGAACAGAAAGCGGCCATCAGTGAGCTTAAATCCCCAGCAGTGTCTACTGGCTTGATGGTGCGTGCTTGACCTTTTCTATGGTGCAATCGATACAATGTGTCCCAACGAGTTTCCTAATCATGATATATATATATGTGAGAGAGCCGCAGCGCACGCCTGCCCCTCCCAGAAGGCTCAGGGAGGACTCCGGTCTGGAGGACGGACATCTCAAACACAAGAGGATATCCGCTCAGACGAGAGGCATTCTTGGACGTCACCTAAGAAGCGGTAGAATTATACAGGCTATAAGTAAGATTGAGGGGTAGCACTAACAGGCCCGGACATACATGGCAGGGAATACATATTTACAGATTACGGTGTTTGCTCAAATCAAGGATACACGTTTACACAGTTAAAGATAAGGGTTTTAACTTGTAATCAGCATTGGCATGCAAATCTACTTGTGAAATGGGTTTACAGTGATTGCCTCGACAGCCAAACCATCGACAACCATACCCTTGAAAAAAAAGCATCGATGCATGTTGAGGTAATCACTGGATGCCATTAAATGCTTGACTACGCACATACGTCACAGCTTCACCAAGGTTTTCTGAGGTAGTCATCTGGTGCGTAAAGTTATCTGATGAAGTAATGATCTTAAGGGTTAAAGATTAGAGCTCACAATTTGAATTTGGGTTGTTATTGCTTAAGTTGGGCACAACCTGGAAGTCTGCTTCCCATCTATAGCTATTGTATTTTGAAGTATGTCTGTCTCTGGAAGGCATGTCTGTCTTGGGAAAATAGCTGAGGCACAACGTGCTTGCCTTGGAAGCAAGACGACAACGAGCACCACAGGTTCGATCCCCGGGTCTCTGCTTAGAAACCTCTGGGTATTAAGCGCATTATAAATAACCTATCATATCAAGGTAGTGTGGAAGTCTGCCAATCGTTTGTTGAGGCTGTGAAACAGCTGCACATTTCGAAGGCATTGGCCTCATCGTGCCGCTGCTTTTGCAGGTTAAGCTCTAAGTAACACGGGCTGCCACAATTGCCTGCATAGATTGGAAACACTTTCTTGGTTTGCAAGAGTCGCAATTGGTCAAGACTTCCGTAGTGCGGCTCTTGTTTTTTTTAAAAACTTTATTTATTAAGCACCTGGTGAACAAGCAACGTGGATCCCATAACAATGCCACTGCATCATGAAGTATTATTGACATTACAACCATACATTATGGGTGAAACCATATACTTAAAGAGCAATTAAGCAAAAATAAAGAAAATAGTCTTCAGCAGCCTTAGCTAGCTATGCACGAAAATCTGGCCAATTATCCTTATGCCAGGGGCACTGCCAGACACCATTGAGACATATAACTCTGCCCCAATCACATCGTGCAGGCATGTGTTCAGATTCGGCTGGTCCTTCCCAGTCCATCGCATCCGGACAGCCCGTTTTGTGAGAAGTAGACCCAAACTGAGAAACCTGCCCTGTACTCTCGCCATTTTACCCGGGTAACCCACCAGGCAGTTCTTCGCTGAGAGGTGCAATTGTCGGCCCTGTATTTCCCCAGCGCATGGCATACCTCTGCCCAGTTTTCAGACAGTCTGGGGCAATCCCATAACATGGGTAGCAAATTGGCATTCAGAGTGTGCGGCTCTTGTTTGAGGTCCGCCATTAGGGGCATGCTGCCCCCTTTCCATGCTCTCTGCACTGGCCCCTTGGTATTAAGGTTCTGTGTATGAAGCTCTGGGCATTAGCCTCAGACCTGTTTCCCTCCATTCTCTCCCAGGTGCTCCCGCATCCAGTCCTGCTTATTTTACCAGGGCACGCTCTCTCAACTCCTGGAGACCCGCAACTGTGCCCGCTGCATTTGGAAGAGGCCCCAGGGCTGTGGAACTTTCTTCCACCATTCTTTTCTTGATTGTAAATCGCCTCTCCTTCATCAAGTTGCTTAAAACCAGAATTTCGCCATCAGCCTAATCGGTACTTATTGGACCGTCCATTAACCATGCACTCTCCGTGCCAGGAAAGGCGTCAGGGTGGGAGCACCCTCTACAAGACCTGCTAAAATAGCATAATATACCATAATGTTATCATATCTTGAAACCTATCCAGTAATCTTCAAAGCTATATTTTTCAGATTCAGAAACAGTTTTATGCACCAGTTTGGAAACTTGTTTTTAAGGACGGCCCCTTTAATTGAGGCAAGTGGATGTGGCATTGCCTGCAAGAAGGCTGCTTTTCAGATCCTAGCACTAATTCATTGTTCTATGGCACAACACAATTCCCGTGTCAGTTTCATTTCAATCAGAACTTTGCTCTGCAATGTAACAACCATCAGTTCTCTATACAAATCCGTAGTTCTATGAAGACAAGAAAGGAAGTAATTAATCAAGTGGCAAAGGGAAGTGGGCATAAGGAACTCCAGTACAGAAGAAGAAGCTCTGCCATGTTTAACGCGGTGACCCATGTCCCAACACAATGTCTGCCAATGCCACACTACTCAACAGCGACTAAAGCAGGCAGTGACAAATGCAACTGCACGATTTGCCAGGGCACAATATTCACGTGTACGGCCCATATCACCTGCCACCAGCCTGCGTCCATGGCAGGAATGCTACAGTGAAAAGAGCCGATGTGTGTGCGGGGTGCCTCACTGCGTACTGTCACAATGTGCCTGCTTCTTTTCGTGCATACGCTACCATTCATCAATTTCTCCATTGACCATCACTACTCCATCAAAGAGACCAGGCAGTTTGCAGCAGGTTGGCTGTTGTGGGTGCTTGAGCAGTCCGCAGATGCATCCTCTAGGTGGTAAAATGGCCTGTGGTTTAACGCCCAGCAGAATGCGCGTGTGTGAAAATACCACGCGTTAGCTCATGATGCTTAGAATGGATGTGCCTCGCTGTGTTCAGCCCATTAAGTAAAGATCTCTGCCATATCTACACTGGTGCACCAAACATGGACTAATAAAAGGAGCCAGGACTCGGCAGCTAGACTGTGCCTGAATGATGACCAATCAGATCACATCCCAGTAGCCCTGAGGGATCTCCATTGGCTCCCTGTGGAGTAGAAACTGACATGCAAAGTCCAATGCACCATGTACCGATCATAGGGGCCCAGGTCCATATTACTGATAGAAACTGAGCCCTCTGTGCAGGCAGAGGTTAGGCTAGGCTCATCTCACAAGACGAATTCAGACCCAAGAAGCACACAGGGAAAGCCATCCAAGCACAGAGTTCCTCTGTGACATGGCCCTGATGCCCCATCAAGGAGCTTGCCCAGACTCCCCTAATTCTGGAAGACCCTTGAGACGGTCCTCTGCAGGGAGGCCTTCAACCATCACAGGAACATCATCAGTACCGTCCAGCCTTCAAGGTGAGACGGGGACCTGCAGCCCAGACACAGATTTGCATGAAAGCTACAGAAAGAAAGGACGAAACAGGGGGTGCCTTCCAACATGACCTACCCCCTTCCAGGAAGCGGCGTGCACTTTCACCTCTCAATCACCTAACACGCCATTTCTGAGAGGGGACCACTAGGCTACTCAAGGGCGTGGTACAAGACAATCTAATACAAAATAAAATAAGTCGACAATATGATGACTTCCAAACTGCACGCAAAATAGACCTCAAGAAACTCATACTCTACCTGGAAGACGCACCCCCGCTGTCACCTGGCATCATCGCCCGCCCAGTATACCCTCTGCTTCTAATGAGCGTAAATACTCTACATTACAAGTAACAATTGCACATTATCCAGTGTCTCCTTCCACGCAGGGTCGCTTTGCCATAGCAACTATTACCCCTAGCAATGTCACGTACCCCATGTTTGCAATGCAAATCTTTTTGTATTGCCCCTTTTGTCCTGTGCTTCCGGTAGAAGGTCTGTCCCCTAACTATAATAAGGAGAAATCCATACAAACCTAAAAATGCACCCTTCAGGTGGCTTTTAGAAAGGTGCACCCTTCATTGTGATCTGCAATTGCCCTGAAGGGCTATGGGTGAGGGATGTATACTAATTGGCCTTTTCACAATTGATCACGGGAGAATTGACCTTTTCACAATTGATCGTGAAATATAGGTAAATTAGGACATATATGTGGGGGAAAACCCCTGCAACCTCCCACTCAATCCAAAAAAAACCTGCAACACCTACCCAATCCCATTATATTATTTATTACCCCAAACCCACCCCAACATATATCTATAAAAGTAAAATAAAGGTAAAGGTCAATTGTGCAAAAGGTCAATTCGGAACCACTATTATTAGGTCAATTAGGACAACAGGTCAATTGTAAAAGGTCAATTTCGGTAATACCTAGATGAGGTCTGAGGATGAGACTGAGGTAGTGCTCCCCAGCAACATGGTCCAATAGGGCCTCACCAGGGAACCTCAAGAACCTAGAGTGATAAGTTCCTCCAAACAGTTAAATAAACACCACTTGCTTGATATCAGTGTAGTTTATGTGAGGTACTAATACATTGTCCTGAGAGGGTTTCTATATAATGTTGACGATCCCATAATTACATCCATGTACCTTAACACGTGTGGAATGAGGACACTTCATCACAGCCCCACATGGGATTAGGGCAGAGAAACTCGTGAACAGTTAATCTGATCGCTGCAACTTCAGACAGAACAGCCAGCACTTGGAGAGCTTTAATAATCCTTCACAAAACAACATACTATTTCCCAAACTGAGAGATGTTTCTTAATGGTGACCAGGGTCAGACTGAGGCATACAATTGTCATGGGCACCAATGAAAAAAGTGGCTCACGGTTGTAAATGGCAGTTCATTCCTTTTGTGAGAAACTGAAAAGTACTAAAGGGGGAGATTTTTGATCAAATGTGATGCACATTGTGCAATTAAAAGAATATTTATTCTGCAATAATGGTCACAACTACTAGCCACATAGTGAATGCATACATTGGCCAAGAATGTGGCTCATTTTGACCCAAAAAACTGGCCTACACTAGAATTTTGTGTTTTCGGTTAGGGCATTGCACTGTTGCCCTATAGACCAGTCCAACCATAGAAACTCCATCGAACAGAGTGTAACAGAAATGATGCCTTCCTTTCCTCTGCCTTTAATCAGTTTTCACACCAGGGGAAAAGCGCACAGCCAATCAGATGGCTGGAAAAGTGACCTGAATCTGCCAGTGACCATACACATTCTCCCAGCAACCTGAGCGCCTCCCTCGGGTGCCATCATTTTTTCCCTTGTACACCAACCTACTTCCCCTCCCATGCCCCTGCACCCCACAGCATCCTGCAACCCCCTAACCTGAATTACCTCCTGGCATCAGGGCTTCCTCCTCCCTGCTGCCGCGCTCTTTCTATGTCCGCCCCGGTATAGAAACCGAAAAATGAGTAAGTCCCTTTTCTATGTCTTAAAGGGCACAGCCTTCTCTGTTTGTTTGTTTTTTTGATGGAAGATTGGGCATTTATAATATGCACACAGTATGTCTACCCTAGGTGTTAGTGTGAGCAGTGCATGGTTGCATTACCATAACTTGCCCATTTCTTTGTTTTTTTCGATTTTGAGCTGGGAACAGAACGTTCCTTTAACAAAATGTTTTCCCTGAATTAATGATTTTTAGGTATGACGTTGTTACGTCAGCAGTCTTTATTCGCGGATATTTTGCAAAAAACCTTTGGCCGAAAAAACTCATTAGAAAATATGGGGGGTGGGTGGTTAAGAGGTAGGAGGTGTGGGGAATAGGGACTAGACAATGGCGAAGTATGAGGCTTGGGGGAGAACACCCCAAATATAAATAGAAAGTCAATGAGTTCTTTTCTGTCAAGTATGTTGGCAAAAAACACAGCGAAAAAAAACCTGGTGATGTAAGAACATAGAACCGATTTTTATTGGTGCAACTTAACCATGACCTCCCTTTAACAATGTTTTTTCACTGAATTTCACAGGTTTTTATTAGGGTATTTTAACCAGAATGTCCATTTAACATCGATTTTTCATTGAATTAAAAATGTTTTTTAACTGAAGAGTGCATACTGAAGTGTGTCACTGGTTGAATTGCCTAGGGCATAAGGCTTAACCATGACCTCAGCCCCACCAACCCACCCTCAATATCCACTGGACATAGCCTGCAGTCAGTTCCAGAGTCCACTATACCCGATAACGGCATTGGGGGCCACTGTTTATGGTTCAAGCACCGCCAACCCATTTACAGTAGAAGTTGAGCAGAGCAACTTAACTATAACACGCCTTTAACAAACCCTTTTTTCATTGAATTTCAGTGTTTTTATAACTGAAAATATTGCATTCTATTCCAGCACAATATGTAAGTTATTAAAAATTCCTTAACAAAATATATGAAACAACTATACAGTTCATTTAACATCTATTTGGAAGCACACACTCACGTGTGTCACTTTGAGCAACATATGCTGGGGATGCAAGTTATTGCTGAAGTGCCTGGGGCATTAGGTCCCGCCATGCACCAGGCCGCATCAATCCACACACGATATCCACTGGACCTAGCTTGTTCCCACTGTGGGACACTGTCCAAGGCTTGTGGCCATGGCCCGTGGCCTCAAACCCTGGCGTATGGGTAAGCAACCCACAGTAGAGATTGGGCCTAGCCTGCATCCTGTCCCAGTGGCCAGTATAAGGATTGTCAAAAAATCAGGCACGTAAAAAAGGATTAGAGGATTAACTTTTTTAATTGCTGGATTTTAACAAGTGTAAAGGTCACCTTATTCACAAGGATGAGCTGCGTATGATTGGGGGGCTATGCGCTAGTCCAAATGATGTGCCGTACAGGCCCTTGCATACATTAGTGCCAGGAGGACACTCCAGAGAGTGGGCTGTGAGGCCCCAGAGGGATGCTATGAGCGCATTTCACAGTGAAGTACCCTTAAAGGGCCTGTCACTGTCAAATGCTGGGAAAACCAAAAAGGCATTTCTATCCCTGCTTGAGGGATAGAACTACAAATGGGACGACATCGGTTTGCAACCCTGTGGCCCCACTTTGATTCAAACACGCAGAGAGGAGCGCCATTGTTTTCTCTGCATATTACAGCGCATCTCATTTCTGAATTCGGGATGCACATTGCAGGGGACATGAACACTCCCTTTCAGCTCCCTGCATTGCACAATTGCTCAAGGGGCGCGCAATGCCCTTTGTGAATAGGGTGCACGTTCTTATGGCACCAATGAGAAGGATGGGCTAGCACACCTACTCATTTGAGCTCGAAAAACTTTGGAGGCTTTGGTTCATGGAGCACACCTTGGCCGCAAACGACTGCATGGTGCTTCCTGTAGCAGGGTGATGACTGATAGGTTAACAAAACCATGTGCTTCCTTATAATTGGCTCTAATCGTTTTGTCCAGCGTTTCCATATTAACAAATGGCCTGTTCTCTTTCATTGTCACAAAAGGTAGTAGTACACTTACGCCTACTTCGTGATGGGGCCATGCATTTCCTTTCCTTCTATGCAGTTGTTTCTCATGCGCTTTGTTTGGCCACGGTACCCTTCAGTGCTGAGGCCGTGTATGTTCGTCCTGAATTCCTAAAAGGAAACATTCTAGGCTCCGCCCACTCCCGCAGTTAATAAGGCTTCTGTATTCAATTTGTAAACTGGGACTAGTTATCACCAATTTATAATCTCTGATATCTACAATAAAGAATGTTTTTTAATACATCCCTATTTGTGATACTTTTCTTAGGATATCGACGTGTTTGGTTTCATCCTTTCATGGCCAAAAAGGGAGCTTCCTCAGGCGGTCATCAAACATATGAATTAGAACTTGATCCAAAATATCTGGTTGTTCTTTACGTTATCACTCTTGCAAGATTATTTCTTGTGTTCAATGCATTTTTAGCAACATGCCGCAGTACAGTATTGCGCTAGTTTGTTACTTGCTCTTTTCTCTAGTCTATGTCAACCGTACTTGTTATGAAATGAGGCTCTTACATTCTCTAACAATTTTACTTATAGTGTCACTTCTCTTTTACTGTCCCCCTTTATTTTCTAACAATCTGTGTTTGTTTTTTTATCAATATTTGCTTTCTGTTTTTATATAACTGTTGAATATGGTTTCAACAATGTTATGATTACGGATTCCATGGTTGTAAATTCGCAAAGAAGAATTGTAGCAAACAAATGATGCCATTTCGAGATTGCAGGGGTCGTGACCCCCCCCAGGAATATGCATGGTCTTTGAGACTCCTCATTTTTTGATGGGACATCTCATGGACCGCTCACTCGAAATTAAACAGCGATACATATGTTTTTGTGCGCTTCCCTGATTGCCAAGAATCCAGCATGGAAGGATAGGGCGGTCTGTCTGCGGCACAGGAAACAGTGTTATTCCGGGGTCACCGGTGATGAAGAGCAATTTACAAAAAGAAACACTGGCTAGTTGGGTATGAACATCTATATGCCGGAAAACCTTATAGAGTTCCTGTGTAAAGGGGGTTGGATGTAAGTAAAACAAGACGTGTTATCTTACTCTTTATTGTATTATACATCTATGGGCCCCATCAGGATTTGGGCAGTATCCCAGCGGTAATACTGCCCAACTGTAGTTGTGTTAGCGCCACCCTATCCGGTGTTATTTGCGCCGGATCAATGTTTGGGCGTTAACAGTAAATCCTCATTCCTAATTGGGTCCAGTGGACCCACTGGGGAATTTACGGCACAATTACTGTACGCTAATACAGCAGGAGGTAATTTTAACGAAAACAGCTGGAGGTAAAACAGCCCATTTAGCGCCCAACTTGTGATCGGGCCAGCCCTTAAATGCAACGGTAATAGTGGTTCATATGCTAACATGTGGTGACATCCGTAATAGAATAAATTAAGATCCATTTAGGGTAATTTAATAGAATATGGTGTTGTCTGCTGGGATGCTCGGCAAACATTTGATTATAATGTGGAAAAATGATTTGGAAGTAAGTTAAATTACCAGAAGGAATACCTGCCCTAGAGAAAAGTGTTTTGTAGTGTGCTGAATTTCATTAAAGAGTTCATGGAGTGATTTATGAAAGAGGGAAGACAGTCCTTGGGGAGTTCAGTGCTGCAGGAATACTGCAACTCACTTATAAATATAATTGAGCTGTAATTAAATTATTCTTGTTGATTGGTTTGAGACATCTCTTTCCAAACGTGTGATTACTATGTACACATGAATGGTTCGGCGTCTCGGTGCAGGCAGGCGCATCAGCAGGTGCCACCGCACTGCAATGTCTGGAAACGTGCAACTAGACAGAGGAAGAGAAGGCAAATTAGTCATGAGACAGGGAAATAAATTGAGAGGAAATGAAAGATTTGGTTAACTCTCCATGCCCATTAAGACCTTGGACTCTTTGCTGTACCAATTGTAATGCACATTCCTCCATCAGTTTGAACTCAGTTCAAGAAGGCATTTCATAAAATCTTCCAAAGAAACCTCAAGATTATGATTCATGTGAACCACTACTGACCTGGGTCAGGCTGAACTAGATTCTATGAAGACATGGGTCTGTGAAAGATTGCCGTCTGGTGAGAGTTGAATAGACCAAGCTTTTACAATATATATTACTTAAAATGATGTGGGTAATTCTGTTTCTGAAAGCAAGGTCTGCTACTTAGAGACCCCTTTCATAAATGCTCAGGCCAAAAATACAGAGAAAACATGTGTCTATGCACAGGTCAGGTTCAACTATCACTTGTGCATTCCTGACACCTGCTGGAACACAAGCTTGTTTCAGGCACGGATGACTTTTTAATCTTACGCACCCCTGATCTGACGTAGCATCATTTTGTCCATTTGGTTGCATGTACATATGCAAATATAAGTCACACCTGTTTATGGCATGGTGGCTTCTAAGTGTACACAGTTATAGAGCTACAGCAATTTGAAATGACACTAGTGTCAGCTCTCTGTGCCTGAACCAGCTATGACAGGATCAATGTATCTTAGTGTCTGGCCTGCCTCCAATGCTTCTATGAAGAACAATGGCGAGGATGCTGCCTCTTTGAACCCTGTGCAGAAAGAGCACCACCTTTCCTCAGAGCACAGGAACCTCCCAGGAAGTCTCCTGGGAACCAGTGCTTCAAAGGCAGCACTGAAATAACAAAGCCATTCTCACAACAGGGTGCTGATAACTGGAGTCCTTTGAAATGAGCCGGCATGGGAAGGGTGTGGCGTAAGAGCAGTCAGAGAGGGCTGGCGGACTGAGAGAAAGGCCACTCTATCTTGGTTTCTTTCAAGGCTCTCTTCCTTTTGCTGTCTCTCCATGCAGGTGCAGTGACTGAGTGTAATGTCATTAAGCAAAGGGCACTTGCTAAATCCATCTGCACTGGACCCCTTGAGCAGGTTTGCTTTGGACCATCCCTGTGACATTTTGCCTCCTTTGAAGTGCTGCTATGGAAATTCCCCCTCACTACTGACTCCAATCTTACTCTTGTTGTTGCCTAGAGCACCCCTGGTTATTCCACAGTCTTCCTGAAAGCAGGAACATACAACATCAGTGAACTGCAATCAAGGTTTAGAAAGACTCTCATCATAGCAACGTGATACTCTGGCTGAATAATCCACTGACTAAAACCCTTCCAACCTTCCTGTCCCTCCTGAGCTTGGATATATCTCTGCTGCCATCAGTGGCAACTAACAGTGGCATCAGTGGCAACTAACAGGTAGTGCTAACCTTGCTAACAACACTACCACAGTATGTGCTTATCACAGTTCATGCTATGAAGTGGCTTGTGACAGAAAACGTCAAGCTTTTACTGCCTCAAATTCCCAATGCACAGTGTGTTCAGGACTCTTAAGTAAGACATCACTAAAACTCTGGATGACTAGGAGTAAAGAAAACAGGTTAGAAACAATAGCAAATTATATGTCAGTGAGTTGGTACTACCAAAAAGAAGAAAAAGAACAGGTGGATAGAACACAAATGGTGCAAAGAGAACCACACTATCTACACCCCGCACTAACAAAACTACAACTGTGCCATAACCAGGAACGAGGCTTTAATCCATCAGTGCATTGTGCTAGCTCGCAATACATCATCATAGGGTTTTCAAACATACCGAAAGCCCAGGAACCCAACAAAATTCAGCCTAAGAACTCCTGCCTTTCAGAAACCAGATGGCGACCTAGCAGCTTTCTTTCAAAACTAGATGCAAGAAATATCACATAGCCTTGCCCAATCCAGGCCCAGCTTTGCTCCAGCGCTCTCCTGCATGTGCCAACCCACTAACCACGATGGCATGGGTAAAATTGTTTCTAAATAAATGCCTCCTCGATGCAAATTCATCCTGGCCAGCTACCACCATCACACAAAACATAAATGCCTTGGTATCTGCCTTGACCATCCTCATTAATCGTTGCTTTATTCACGGGGAAATAACAAACGATTAGGCTCCTTCACCAATGCCTCTGGCCCACCAAAAGAGCTTGTCCTTTCAACATCGGACTTCAACTGCTACATGAAATCTCAGCGCCTTTCCAGCATCTTTTCATGGACGACGCAATCCTTCATGGACGACGCAAGGATTGCCTTCAAGCTGCAAAACACAGCAAGCTCATCATATGACATCCCCAAGTTCCAGGCCTCGATCCAACTCTGAAAAATTGATAGACATGAGCTTAGAAGCTGCAAACACAGAGATCATTTTCTTAGGTCTGAGCTCCTGCTGGCCACCCCCCTTGGATTGGCCTCCCCCACATGGATCCTATCCCTAACTCAGTCATGAAAGCTAACCATGTAGGGACCATTTGAAACTGCAAACTGCCCTCGTCAGTCAAGTCCGGGAACAAGCTAACTGTGCAGTTGCAACATGCGTGCGCTTCAACGAATCCTGACCTTTTTCAAAGTGCACCTATCAGGGATTTGGTCCTAGTCAGGTTAGCATACTGTAACAGCCTATGCACGGGCCTCCCCAAACCCCTTATGCACATCCTCTGACTGATCCAAAATAAAAACTGCTAGGCAAGGCTTTGCACTGACTCCTATTGGGAAAAGAATTGGTTTGAAATCCTTATGCTTCTTTCTCATTGCATGGCATGATGGGGCACCAGATTACCTCTCTACCCAAAGGATACTACCCTTCCGGAACCTGATGATCTTCATCTACTGAAAAATGGTCACCTATTTCTTTCAGGAAAATGCACGTGGGCCAACGCTCTATCAGTGTTGAAGGTGCCTACCTCTGGAATACCTTTCCATCTGATATACAACAAGAGGGAAACCTCCCAAGAGATTCAGGAAAAACCAAAACCAGCCTTCCCACCTAAATGACCCTGCAGCAAACGGGGAAGGTCGCCTACTGTGGCCACAGCAGAGGCTGCAAAGCATTTGTTTCAGATGAACTATTGAGTTCCAGCCTCCATGTTTTTCTTGGCATTTGCCTTCTCCTGCGGGTTTGTTGCTCCTCCCCAATGCTCTTTTTTATTTTATAAACAATGTATTGTTTTAGCCCAGTTGAATCATACACAATGAAATCCAAAAGTTGCAAAGTAAAAAAAGAATAAGAAAGGGAGGAGAAGGGAGAAAGAGAAGAATGAAGAAAATAGGAAGAGAACAAGATTTTTAAAAGGATATTAAAACAGAGACTACCCCTTCCAATAAGCACATCAAATAGAGATCACCCCAAGTCCATCTCCAAAATCTTCAAATGTCTTGCTTCTCTTTAAATTTCAGAACAACTGTCTCAATGTTAGAGAGGGAACACATCTCCTGAAGCCATCCAGACTTGGTAAGAAAGATGCTGCATATCCAGTTCCGTAAATAATCCTCTTGGCCACCATAGAAGCCCTGAAAAGCCAGCTTGATTGCAAATAGGTCAGATCTTCGAGCTTGGAATCCTCTCCCAATTTATTTATTTATTTATTTATTTATTAAATTTATATAGCGCGCAGGCAGCCCAGGGGCATTGTGGCACTGTTACTTGCAAGGAAGACTTAGTTACAATGTGAGCAGGTTGTGCCTTGGGTTACAGTAAGGCAGTGACCTGTGATCAGATATATCACATAATACATCATACAATACAATTATGAGGGCTAGGCCATGTAATTGTTAGCTGTATTCAATATCAGAGTATCAAAGTCAAATTCCATATCCAAACCCAGAACTAGGTTCAGAACCCCTGTGGCCTAACTCCAGAAGGTCCTCACTCTGTAGCAGTCCCTCCAGCGATCCAACTTTTTTTTTTACACCCCCAGCAGGCATCAGTGGTACTAAGGCCTTATTTGCACATCCTCTCCGGAGTCCAATATATCCTATTTAATATGTTGATCTGTATTTCTCTTTCACTGACATTAACAGACATTCTTGTATATTCTTACAAAGTGCCTCCCATCTGGATACACTCTTCTCAGATGTAAGACAGCTCGTCCATTTCAGTAAGAGTTGGGCATTCCATTCCAATGCGCCACTCAAAAGCTTTTAAACAACAGAGGCTATGTGGTCCTTTACACTCAAGTAAGCAGTAGTCTCATTGAGGTCAGTATCAGCAAGCTTTTCCATTGGTATAGCAGATCTGAACGATCTATACTCTGCTTATGCACAGTCCTTGAGTCCATGCACGTTCCGCAGATTCTTAAAGGGCATCCAAGTTCCATTCTGAAACAAAGCTCCAATCCATTGCATTCCTTCTAGATACCAATTGGACCAGAAGAAATTATGTTTTTATCCTGATCGAAGGATTCAACCAAATTGATGCCCCATTTGCAAGAATGCCTCCTGTTTCAAAAGCGTTGATAGGTTCTGCCAGCACATATGCAAGAATTCAGTAGGAGTAGAGGAGTCCCTCTTTTTGCCATTCTTGGTAGTCAACAGAAGGGCTGGTTCCAAAGGACTGTTTATACTTGCTTCTGTCATTGCCCAATCATCAAAAGGTTCTCTTAGAAACATGTGACGGGCCATAAAATCAAGTCAGGTACGCCCAGACACCCTTTGTCACCTGGAAGCTGGAGCTTCCAGGGCTTCAGTCTGGGAGGTGGGTGCTCCCATGAAAACACCTGAATTAATGTATCCAGTTTCGTCATCAGGAATTTTGACAGTGGCAGGGGAATCATGCTGAGCATACAGTGGATCCGTGGGACCGCTGTCATCTTTAAGGCATTCAGTTTGCCTTCCAATGAAAGCCTGATGGATTCCCACCTCATCAAATCCAATGACAATTTGTTTAAAGCCCTTTTCAAATATATTTCCATCATTTCATTCATATAATTAGTTAGCCAAACTACTAGGGTACAGCATTTTCTGAGGGCACCATCGGAATCTATAGTTTGTCAAATCAATTTTATGACAAGGGAGAGAACAAGGCATGGGCTCTGACTTGAGTCAATTTATCGTGTAGGTGGAAAATGTAACAAACCTTTCTATGTGCTCCATCGGTGAAGGTATCGAAGACCAGAGGTCCTGTAACACCAGTAATAGGTCATCTGCATACAAACATGACTTCTGCATCTCTCCATGGAATTGGACACATTTTCCTCTTCTCTGATTGCAATTGCCAGTGGTTCCAACACCAGAACAAATAGCAAGGGTAAAAGAGGACAACCTTGTCGGGTACCCCGCCTCAACTCAAATTTAGTAGAACAAATAACATTAGTCACCACATCTGCCGTAGGGCCAGTGTACAAGAGCCTGACCCATCGCAGAAATTGAGGCCGAAGTTCAAGTTTTCCAGAGTCAAGAACAGGAAACTCCAACTGACACAGTCAAACGCTTTCTCTGTGTCCAAAGAGATTGCTGCCACTCTGGTTTTCAATTTGCCACTTTCAGATAGTGTCAACATTAACTTGTTCATGTTGGTCGCTGATTGTCTCCCTTTAAGAAAACCAGCCTTATTCAGGTTGACCATTTAGGCAGAAAATCCTCCAGTCTTCGTGCTAAAGCCGTTGATAAAATCTTGCTGTCCAAATTAACGAGGCTTATAGGACTGTAACTCCCCAGATTCGTAAGTGACTGATCTTTTTTAAGATGAGCAGTTATTGTGGCATGTCTAATTGTCATAGGAAGTGTGCCCTTGTTCTTACAAAATCTAAACATGCCCCCCAATAGAACAAAGACACTATCCAGCATTATCCTGTGAAATTCTGCCGGCAGGCCGTCTGGGCCGAGGCATTGCCCTAGGTTGAGAAGGCACGCCGCTTTTTTGATCTCATCTGTTGATAAATCATCATCTAGCATGATTCTCTCCTCAACTGACAAACCTGGTAGAGTCAGTTCCTCTAGATATTGTGTAGTGTCCTCCCCATTGATAGTAAGAGACTCAGAATAGAGAGTTTCATAAAAAGTCCTAAACTTCTCGTTGAATCTGGAAGGATCATAGGTTATCCCTCCAGAACAACTCTCTATGGCACACATTGCTCTGCTCTGAGAAATAACTCTCAGCCCGTGAGTTAACAGACAGCTGCATTTCTCCCCACCTTCATAATAGGTGCACCTGATCTTGAACATTGTCCGTTCCGTATTCTCACTTAACCGCTTATTTAGCTCATAGTTCAATTTAATATCTTCCATTTTCTTCTCCTCATTTGGGTACCCCATCAGGTCCTCCTCTAACGTTTTAATCGAAGTACCCAACTCGCACAATTCAAGAGTTCTGTCCTTCCGCCTTTGACTGGAGAGTTTCATCAAGACTCCCTGCATCACACATTTGAAAGATTCCCACGCAATGTCAACTTTCACCTTACCATTCATATTCACCTCAGGATACTATTCTGCCTTTCGTACCGATAGATCCGTTCACCGTCTAGAACAGATGTGTTCATTTTCCAGAAGTGAGATCTCCTGTTTGTATAATCTAAAGACATTTCCATCCTTACTGGGGCATGATCAGAAATTAGAATACTCTCAATCTCCCCATAGTGCAGTGGTGTTGGTAGGTCTGGAAAAGGGCTATGCTAATGTCGGGACTGTCGGGACTCTGGGCTGGCTAGCTTTTTGTTTGTAGTCCCTGAGCTTTATCCACGGCTACAATCAAAGACCTGGGGCTATAGCCCCTGTTCCCCCCAGCAGAGCCTCTACTGTAGTGAAATTCTGAGTGACCACACCAGAAGCCAGAAAGTTGTCAATCCTAGAGTACACATCGTGCGTACATGAATGGAAGCAGTATTCCCTTCCAGTAGGGTGTTCCAGACTCCAGATATCTAGTAGATTGAACTCCCTCATAAGCGACTCAAGAGCATCTCTGTCTTTGTTCCTCCCATCTCGGATTCTCCGACCTCTTATGTCGAAGTAGGGACCTAAAACCACATTAAAGTCCCCACCTAACAACATGTTCTAAGCACAGACACTCTGTAAGTGTTGTCCAATTTCCCCAAAGATCATACCATTGGCCATTGTTGGGGCATAAATATTGCATAGCACTATAGTAGTAGTGTCCTGGATTTTCAAAACTAACGAGACCAGCCTCCCCTCCTTATACTTATGTGAGGAGATTATCAAACCAGGCAAATTCTTCCTGATCAAAATCATCATCCCTTACGAATTGGAGAAGTAAGATGAGTGTATCACCTGTCGTACCCAACCCTCAGACATCTTTTCTGCCTCAGAGTCAACCAGGTGAGTTTCCTGAAATAGCGGAATATCCACCTCCAAGAATTGTAGTTGAGATCAAATCTTCTTTCTCTTAATTGGGATATTACTTCTGTTTACATTCCAGGAAACTATGGACAACGTATCGCTGCTTGCCGGATTAACACTCATGCCATTGCCACTCCCAGACTAACCCCTCATCAGAGACATGGGGTTATCAAGGTGCAAAGTCTCAAATGTAAAAAAAAACACAGAACAAGAAAACAAAAAAATCTTAACAGAGGAAAAAACACTATAAAAACAAAAACAGATGGAGTCAGAACTGAACGTCGCAACAGCAAACCTATTCTAGAAATAACCACTTTAAGAGCAGTCCCCGAGAATCT
This sequence comes from Ambystoma mexicanum, assembly GCF_040938575.1. NCBI lineage: Eukaryota > Metazoa > Chordata > Amphibia > Caudata > Ambystomatidae > Ambystoma > Ambystoma mexicanum. Next base: position 683,808,215 of record NC_090927.1, on the reverse strand, counting down.
AAACAAACATTAATACGTTTCCATTTCAGAAATATTAGCTCCTCATCCCCCAGTCTGCATAATAAGAAACACTCAACAGTAATTGAGCGAGAGCTAGGCACTATTAAAACAAAAATCCATATTAGTCTTAAAGCCAGAATAGTGTTACTCATATCAGCCACATCTAAGTTTAAATACCTAAATTGCACCACTTATAAACTACCAGAATTGTTTCCCCCTCTGGACGATTTAAACCTTGTGTGTTGTGTAAGAGGAGTGAGCTTCAAAATGTCAAACCCTGTACCATAAAGTCCCAGAATACAGGGCTACTTTCTAGCTATCTGTTATATCTGTTAATATAGTCAATCCAATGCTTGTGTCACTCCGTGTGCAATCCTGGTTAGGTACTGGGAATTCTAGGAAACGTTGCCTCGCAAAGTCATCCAGCAGGGTGAACCTTCACTGTAAAGTCCAGATTCAATGAAACCCCTATGCAAATATCAAACCCCTTACATGTAGTCCCAAACCAGAAAGCAGCGTCTACTGGGTGGTATGGTTAACGTAGCATGTGGGGGCACTCTGCATCCAATCATCTCGAATACACTTCAGGCATTCCCTGACCACCCTGCTAATTATTCAGCAAGGCAACCATCGTTGATTTGTATAGGGACACCCAACATATTCCACAAACAAATCGAAGGTCCTGTATACACCTACCACTCACTAAAGGGGCCGCAGTAGGGAACCCTCATCGTACAATACGCTGCCCAGCCAGGAAACACGCATAGCTCAGGTGGCACGTAATAACGTGCAGCACTGCGCTGAGTGATGTCTACCCACCATGTGATTGGACCTCTGGCAAGAGTGAAGAGAGAGCGAGCTAAGGAACGCACTGCCAATTTGAAGGTAACCTTTTGCTTACCGGCCCTTTAAATCGTAAAATGTCTGCCGCGCCATTTTAGAGATAGAAATAACAATGAAATGAAATGTGTGCGAAGTACATGTGGAATGTAGAAAGATATGTCCATAATAAAATGTGTAGATGAGTCATTGTGGAGGAATTTCATTATTTTGTCTCGCTGAAGAGTGAAGTGTTTTAGGGGACTACATTGAGGGAGACTCCACTCCCTTTAGACACTCCAAAGCTTCATTAGGGTCTTGTGTGCTCTTACTACCCCCAGGCATAAACAGTTTCATGATGGCAGGTTTGACAAGGAACATATCGGACATAGCTTGCCTGATATATGTTTCCAGGTTTTTATCCTCTTCTCCCTTTTCAGCCAGGCCCACCAACCTTAGATTGAGTCATCTGCTCCTCGGGTCCAGTTCTGTGGTTTTTACCGGCAGCCGTGACAGTTCACTCTTACTTGCCATGAAATGCTCTGAAGCTTCCTGACATTTCTCTAGCCAGCCCTCCAGCATCTTTCTCAGTCCTATGGACTCGGCCCTCCACGTGGGAGACCTCCGGAGTGAGGTCCGCCAGAGAAGATTTCACTTCACCCACATCCCGAGCCACTTTCAGCAAAAGAGAATACATGTCCTTGGAGCTGGGGATCTCTTCTATATCTGTCTTAGAGTTCTTTGGGATAGGGGTTGTGCTGTTTCAGTCTTCTTTGTACTCATGGAAATGTGTATTATCTGTCACAATATCTGCAGTGGAGGACAGGAGTGGCAGGATGAAGCTGGTGCTTGGTCAGCCAATATTCCGGAATCCCTGCGCAGTGCTCTTAGACATCCCCGTTGCGCTCACTATTCAGCAATGGATTGTGCACCCTCCTATCCCACTCCAGGTGCCACTTACACTTGTTTTCTGCTTCCACTCCTTGCCTTGTCCCCCCGCCTGCCCCACCTCACCACAAAGTAACTCTATGTTGCATTTAGTGCTGTACGTTTAGCGTGAACACAGAAATGCCCACAATCATACATGCCGAAAACACACATGCAAACACACACACACACACACGCGCGCGTAAAACACAAAAAGCAGACAAAGACACGTGCAGTGCAAAGAAGAGATGTGCTCACCACATGATGCGCAGTTTAACATTCACAAGACGGCCACACAAACACCCATCAGTAACGCACCAACACATTTTACATATAGCACAGTGCGCCCTTGATCAACATTCCCAGAGCGAATGAGCACAACATTCCCCAGAATGCACAAAGGATGCACAAGCAAGAGAGCAAACACACAAATCATGAAAAAGAAGAATGCATGTCATTTCCCTAAGTACATAACAAACCACAGGAGGAAACGGGGTCAACAACAGCTGTGGAGACAGGCAAACAACCCAGTACAGACATGTATCACTGTGCAAGCAAATGATGACACATGTAGGGCAGACAATAACACAGCAGCATCACAGACGTGCTCTAGTCTCTGCAATAGAGAGCAGGTGTCATTGCTGGGTTCCGTTCAAAAGCTCTTGCATTATTCATTCACACATCAAATATGAGTAACTTTGAAATCAGTGTTTTTTGGCGTTGAAGGCATGGCTGCTTTGGCAGCGTGCTATGCATCGTTATTTATTTTTTAAGCTGAAAAGATTTTTATTATAAGAAATCACATGCAAGATATTCAAGAACCATTAATAATAAACAGCAAGCGCCAGTACGTAATAAGAGATATCTCACTTTTAAGTGAGTGAGACTGCAATCATTTCTACATGTATTTTAAATCCAGGAGCTTAGTGGCAGTGGCTTCTTGCTTTCCGGCATCGGAGCCAGGCCTTTCCGAGGGGCGTGGGTTCGGGGAACAGGCCCCGCCCAACTTCCAGTGGGTTACACATAGAGATGGAGGCCGCATGGCTATGTCTCTGAAAGGGGGTCTGCTCCATGCCAAATACCCATCCCAGACCCTCTGCAGGCCATTGACTGGGAGCCATCCTTCCACCAGCTTCCAGGAAAGTTGCCGCCTGCCACTCTGCCATCTGACGCACAGCCGGGGGGAATGGGGGGCGGTAGCTCTAAGGGAGGGCGGCAGCCTGAGCCCTAGTTTGGGAAGATGTGCTACCTACTGCCCAGAGGGCAGGGAGGTAGTACAGAGCCCACCGATAGACCCCGGGCCACCTGTCTTGATTGGTACTGCTTCCCTGAAGTCCTCAGGAGATCTTCCCTCGCCCCAAAGATGCCCACCCCCCAGACATCACCTATGCGGATCCTAAATGCTCTTAATCACGCTTATGGGCATGGGTTGAAGCCATTTATTTCCACCAGCATTCGCTTGATCAGCATCCCTAATAATGCTATTAAGATGTTTATAACAAGGCTAACCATTTAGCAGCTGTGGCTGCAAGTCTTGTCCAAGAAGCCTCCGCAGTGAGATGTTCTCTTGAGCGCAGGCTGATCCGCATGATCGGGGAATATTGCTCCTACAATATCCCCAAGAGTGCTGGTTGCAGCAAGGCCGGCAGAGGGGCCGGTCAAAGGTGGCCAACCTGTGAGGCGCAGCTGTTTCTCAGTCTTCTGGATCGCAGGTATAATGCGGCCCTGCACACCATCACGGGGCCACGCCACTGGCAGGTGAGGCCTTTACAAATGGCCAGTACCAGGCGCCGCTGGGGCTTAGGGTAATAGGCACGATGGCACATTCCCCGAGGTGCCTTTTTATGGAAATAGAGAAATGCCCATGGATTTTTAAAGAGGCATGTGTGGTCGCGTAAATGTGGCATATTGCTTTTGAATACCGCTGCTAATTGGAATAAGAAAGGCGCATTTTGTTAATGAGCTTGGATCAAACATCTGGCTTGGGTGCAGTTACAATACATTTGCGACTAGTATGTTCGTTACTTATTGGCAGTTATTCAGCCGGTAACTAGGCAACACAATACAAGGAGCGTGTGAAGGAGTCTGCTTCTGCAGCCCTGTGCTCCAGAAAGGGCCCGGATAGGCAGGGCTGGACTGGGACCCAAAAGATGCTTCCGAAATACTGTTTACTCACCTGGACTAATGTCGAGGAAAAGAGAATAAAGAGAACCACAGTACCCCCTGCCCAGGAATGGGCTGGAAGGGGGAAAAGATTCTATGCCGTTTGAAAAGAATAGAACAGCTCGAGAACGGTCAAGAAGGGAGAAAGGAAGAAACAAGAGGAGAGAGAGAAACAAAAGAGCGATTAAGAAAAAGAGACATCTCCATGGGGTGGCGTGGCCCCCAGGGCCTAAAGACTTGTCATGTGCCTGGCCGTGTCTGCTGGGCAACCCAGTGTTGGAACTGTGGGCATGGGCTGCATGCCCAGAGCAACCTGGGTACCAACGTGGTCAGACCTGTTGGGCTCCATTGGCCCAGGTGAAGCAAAGCCCTCGTCTACCAGAGCAGCCCAGGTGAAGAAAATCCACGGCCCGCTCCGTTATCCTGGCCCAGGTGAGGACAAGTCCTGGTCTGCTCCATCTTTGCGGTCATGGTGAAGACTAAATGGCTCAACCCCCTGCATGCCTCCTAAGCGAAGTAGAGGGGCGGGGCTGCGAGGATCATCATGGTGTTGATAAAGGCAGCACCCCTATGGTAACGGGGATGCTGCCTGAAGCCAAAATGGTGCCGTGGTGCACGGTTGTGACATGGGCAGCCCGCCAGGCTATGGGACTGCCCAGAAGATGGATACATGACTGTGGAGAGTGGCAGTGAATTTGGGCAGCCCCCAGGGAGCTGGGCCACTGAAAAACAGAACAGTTTTGCACTGCAGGTCACAGCGGTGATGGGTGTGTGCTCTAGCACCTTGAAGCATCTCATGTGCTAGATGGAATTACCAATAAAGATCTCCGATCCAAATAACCAGACAGATTAATTGGGCCTCATCACAAGTTGGGTGGTAACCCTTAAGTGCAGCAGTAACGGTATTACCGCTGCATTTAAGGGCTGGCTCTATCACTAGTTGCTAGTAGCTGTTAAATGGGCTGTTTTACCTCCAACTTTATTCTAGAGCTGAAAATCCATTTAGTGCCTGGTTTTTGGCATAATTACCGCCGGTTGTATTAGTGAGCGGTATTTGCACCGAAAATTCCCCAAGGACCCAATGTGGTATGGTGATTTACCGTTAACGCCCAACACGTGATACAGCGGTAATACTGCCGGACCGTTTGGTGCTAACGCTATTTCAGTTGGGCGGTATTACAGCCAGGATACCACCCAACTCGTAATGAGGGCGTACAACTATGGAAAAGTACTACTTTATTATTAACATAAAATAAAGTAGGGCAATCTGGCAAACAACAGGCTGTAGTTCACACACTCACATCCCAACTTGATTATACAAAGGTTTTATGCCTCAATGTACGTCAGCTATCACGTCATCCTATACACATGTGCACTTTTGAATTTTCTGCTTATGTCAGTACTTGTTTATCAATTATATATATATATATATATATTTAGGTATATGCCTGTTTGAGTGGAGGAGTGCTTAGTGTAAAGAGTAGGTTAGGGGCAAATAGGGTTAATGTTATCTACGAGTAATTTCATGTTTGGGATGATGTTATATAGGTATATGTTTATACTATTAAGTTCAGGTATTAGAGGGGATTGCACCCTGGTGTGAGCTAAGCGATGTAAGAGGCAGCCTGCCTGAGGCCCTCTAGGGGTGGGACCACCCAGGGAGGCCCAGGGAGGCCAGCATTTGGCCTCATGCATCAGAGGGTAGTACCAGGCGTTAGGCATGGGGGGTCTGCTTTGTTAGTCCCAGCCTATGAGGCACGCTGTGATCCCTCCAAGGAAGGGTGGGCTGACAGGGGCGATCCCTATTTATAAGGAACTCTAGCCAGGGGAACTTAAGAATGGGAATTAGGTGTTTGCAATATAGACATGTTTACTTTAAAAGGTTAAGTATTTTTTTTTCTATAAACAAAGAGGGGTCCCCATTGGGATCCCTATACATTTCACCTCGGTGTCTGTGCCCAACTGAGGTGAAGTAGGAACTCATGGTGTAGCCATTCTCCTGTTAACAACAATTTTATTTTGCAGGTGTAGGGTGCCTCCCTGCCGTCCAGCTGCCCTGGGGTTCCTGGTGGCTCCTGTCGCTTCCCCCAGGGACTGCTCCTGCCCTGGTGCAGGGAACACACGACCCCTGGCCCAGGTTGGGGCTGGAAAATAAGGGCTACATGAGTCACCTCACTCGTCTATTTTCAGTTGATATTATTGGGGGTCCCATAAAATTAGTGAGCAGGTATCTCCACTGCTGGGGATATTGTCGGATATCTTTTAGCTCTATCCAGGACCCCCAGGCAATCAGGTGTGACACCCCTGTAAATTACTAAATAATCCTACAAAACTGTACTCAAATTCAATAAGGTTTTTGGCCACAGCTTACTTACAAGTAAAATTCATTGAAGAAATTACCTCAGTTTCAAGTCGAGTCGGTTCACCTTCGTCACTGTGGTTTCAATGTCAACGTCATCTTCATGAAAAGCAAAGATGCGCGCGATGTTTCACCAATTACCAGGGCTTAGTGATGGAGGAAGTCATGCAAGTTATTGTTCAGTTCAGTATGATGCTTAAAGATGTCGTCCAGGGTGCATTTAATTTTTTAGTTAAAGCCACAACGATGCTCAATGCATTGAGCCGGTTAGGCGACCTCGGTCTCCACAGAGGATCCTTAAAGACCACAAAAAATCGGAAGCATTATTGTCTCTGCCGAGCATTGATAACCAGATGGACATCTACATCAAGTTAGCATGCATGCATTAAACCAGGCAGGTCAAGAGTACATTCATGCCTTAAACCAGGCAGGTCAAGAGTACATTCATGCCTTAAACCTGGCAGGTCAAGATTGCATCCACCCATTAAACCATACAGGTCAAGATTGCATCCATGCAATAAACCAGGCAGGTCAAGATTGCATCCACCCATTAAACCAGGCAGGTCAAGGTAAATACATTCATAATTAAACCTGGCAGGTCAAGATTGCATCCACCCATTAAACCAGACAGGTCAAGATTGCATCCATGCATTAAACCAGGCAGGTCAAGATTGCATCCACCCATTAAACCAGACAGGTCAAGATTGCATCCATGCATTAAACCAGGCAGGTCAAGATTGCATCCACCCATTAAACCATAGAGGTCAAGATTGCATCCACCCATTAAACCAGACAGGTCAAGATTGCATCCATGCATTAAACCAGGCAGGTCAAGATTGCATCCACCCATTAAACCAGAGAGGTCAAGATTGCATCCATGCAATAAACCAGGCAGGTCAAGATTGCATCCACCCATTAAACCAGAGAGGTTAAGATTGCATCCATGCAATAAACCAAGCAGGTCAAGATTGCATCCACGCAATAAAAAAGGTAGGTCAAGATTGCATCCACGCAATAAACCATGCATGCCAAGATATCATCCAGGCATTATGTCAGGATTCAGAGTGCACCAGAAAAGGGCATTCTCCAGAGATACTGCAATGCTGAAGATTCTATTAATTTTATTTCATAAAATATTTCAATCTCGGCCGGTGGCTAATATAAACCATGTGTGCACAAGGAGCAAATTACCTGCCCCATCATTGCACCAAGGCACAATATGAGAGAATTTGGAGCTACAGTCTTATCCTGTATTCGGGGCCTATGGCGTAGCCAGGACATGTGTCAATATTGTGACCACTGGGTCTATCATGTTCTTTAAGGTTCAGTAAGACTGGTCACACTCTAGCATGTGATTGTGAAGAACAGGCTTATCACATACACATATATAAGACTTCGGTGCGCAATAACCTCCTTTCTCAAAAGAAGAGATAAACATACAAGCGCAGTGGATCGAAACAAGCAATCACCGAAGACAGGTGTTGAAGCTTTGAAAGAGCCGCTCTACCATCTGACCATCCGCTGCTGAGCTCATTACTATAGCGTCTGGCAGAACGTCAGCGAGGGCAGCAAGGCAGCCAATGCCTCCCTCCGGGTAACCCGCACATAGGCACCACCTTCCATTGCGGCCTCTAATTTGCCTGTACCCGGGTAACAGACATAGGCTCAGTGAAGAAATTGATCACAGGGAAAGCCCCAGCTCAGCAGGCACTACCCGCCTCTCACTTTGGCAAGAACACCTGCCAGAAGTAGACAGCGAGCACAAATGCCAAAGGTTAATATGAGGGAACAAAACACACAACACAGTTGGAGAAAGCAAGTCAGTCACGGGAATAACATGAAGCAGAATGTGTGAGGTCTGAAGACTGCAATACAATGTACTGCCCTGGGCCACAACTGTACAGTGGAAAGGTCAATCATGAGGGCCGCCAACCGAAGGCCGAAATGTGTTGTGCTTTGATGTGCATGAACGTTTAGGACTTCAACTCAAATCAGAACGGGAAGATTTAAAATGATAAAACAGCTCTATATAGTTCACCCTGGTATAGCATGCATCTAGTAAGTCTGGAGAGGCCATGAGTTTAAAAAAATAGCATGTTTATTTTGCAGATCATCTGAACACGCATTGCGCAATAAACATATTATCTAAAATCTCATTTCAGAAACAGAAATCCTCTGACCTCAGAGTCACGTGGGGATGGTAAATATTTTCAAATTACAACTCGTAGACACTTGTCATAATGGCCAGCAAAGGGCTGCTGAACTGAGCATTGATGCGCCGCTTCTCGCACTCAAGTGATTCCTATCAACTGAAGTCATGTAGGAGGTTTGGCATATGCAGGAATTGCAAACTGTGCACCCTTCATGGCCGCTTGACCCTCAGGCCCACCGAGAAAGGGAGAAGAGCCGCAAAGAATGCACAAGCACATCTAAGTATCATTGGCATATGAAGGTGGACCGATCCCACTAGCTGTGATGACACCCAACTCACAGAGATATTAAAGACCACAAGAGATCAGCAACCATATACCCAACGCTGAAATGAGCAAGTCCCAGACGTACAATCATATAAGTGATCCTGAAATGAGCATGTCCAGGCAGACAATCATATATGCAATCCTTAGAGGATCACCTCTCACCTCTAGGCGAACAATCATATACATAATCCTCAGATGAGCACCTCCCGACTGACAATCACATACCTAATCCTCAAAGAGCACCTCGCGACTGACAATCATATACCTAATCCTCAAATGAGCACATCCCGACTGACATTCATATACCTAATCCTCAAATGAGCAACTCCCGACTGACAATCATATACCTAATCCTCAGATGAGTACCTCCCGACTGACATTCATATACCTAAAACTCAAATGAGCATCTCCCAACTGACAATCATATACCTAATCCTCAAATGACCACCTCCCGACTGACATTCATATACCTAATCCTCAAATGACCACCTCCCGACTGACAATCATATAGCTAATCCTCAGATGAGCACCTCCCGACTGACAATCATATACCTAATCCTCAGAGAGCACCTCCCGAATGACAATCATATACCTAATCCTCAGATGAGCACCTCCCGACTGACATTCGTATACCTAATCCTCAAATGAGCACCCCCCGACTGATATTCATATACCTAATCCTCAAGTTAGCACCTCCCGACTGACATTCATATACCTAATCCTGAAATGAGCATCTCCCGACTGACAATCATATACCTAATCCTCAAATGACCACCTCCCGACTGACATTTATATACCTAATCCTCAAATGAGCACCCCCCGACCGACACTCATATACCTAATGCTCAAATGACCACCTCCCGACTGACATTCATATACCTAATCCTCAAATGAGCACCTCCCGATTTACAATCATATACCTAATCCTCAAATGAGCACCTCCCGACTGACAATCATATACCTAATCCTCAGAGAGCACCTCCCGAATGATAATCATATACCTAATCATCAAATGAGCACCTGCCGACTGACAATCATATACCTAATCCTCAGAGAGCACCTCCCGACTGACAATCATATACATAATCCTCAAATGAGCACCTCCCGACTCTTATTCATATACCTAATCCTCAAGTGAGCACCTCCCGACTGACATTCATATACCTAATCCTCAAATGAGCATCTCCCGACTGACAATCATATACTTAATCCTCAAATGACCACCTCCCGACTGACATGCATATACCTAATCCTCAATTGAGCACCTCCCGACTGACAATAATATACCTAATCCTCAAATGAGCACCTCCCGACTGACAATCATATACCTAATCCTCAGAGAGCACCTCCCGACTGACAATCATATACATAATCCTCAAATGAGCACCTCCCGACTGATATTCATATACCTAATCCTCAAGTGAGCACCTCCCGACTGACATTCATATACCTAATCCTCAAATGAGCATCTCCCGACTGACAATCATATACATAATCCTCAAATGAGCACCTCCCGACTGATATTCATATACCTAATCCTCAAATGACTACCTCCCGACTGACATTCATATACCTAATCCTCAAATGAGCACCTCCCGACTGACAATCATATACTTAATCCTCAAATGACCACCTCCCGACTGACATGCATATACCTAATCCTCAAATGAGCACCTCCCGACTGACAATAATATACCTAATCCTCAAATGAGCACCTCCCGACTGACAATCATATTCCTAATCCTCAGAGAGCACCTCCCGACTGACAATCATATACCTAATCCTCAGAGAGCACCTCCCGACTGACAATCATATACCTAATCCTCAGATGAGCACCTCCCGACTGACTTTCATATACCTAATACTCAAATGAGCACCTCCCGACTGACTTTCATATACCTAATCCTCAAATGAGCACCTCCCGACTGACAATCATATTCCTAATCCTCAGAGAGCACCTCCCGACTGACATTCATATACCTAATCCTCAAATGAGCACCTCCCGACTGACAATCATATACATAATCCTCAAATGAGCACCTCCCGACTGATATTCATATACCTAATCCTCAAATGACTACCTCCCGACTGACATTCATATACCTAATCCTCAAATGAGCACCTCCCGACTGACAATCATATACTTAATCCTCAAATGACCACCTCCCGACTGACATGCATATACCTAATCCTCAAATGAGCACCTCCCGACTGACAATAATATACCTAATCCTTAAATGAGCACCTCCCGACTGACAATCATATTCCTAATCCTCAGAGAGCACCTCGCGACTGACAATCATATACCTAATCCTCAGATGAGCACCTCCCGACTGACATTCATATACCTAATCCTCAAATGAGCACCTCCCGACTGACTTTCATATACCTAATCCTCAAATGAGCACCTCCTGACTGACAATCATATACCTAATCCTCAGTGAGCACCTCCCGACTGACATCATATTCCTAATCTCAAATGAGCACCCCCCCGACTGACATCCATATAGCTAATCCTCAAATGAGCACCTCCCGACTGACAATCATATACCTAATCCTCAAATGAGCACCTCTCGACTGACATTATATACCTAATCCTCAGGTGAGCATCTCCAGACTGAATATTTTGTACGTAATCCTGAGATGAGCGCTGCCAATTTGACCGTCTCTCTCCAGTTGCTCAACAAATACAATGTGAATGCAATCTCAGAGACCATGCTATCTGATATCAAGTACACAAGTAATGGGATCTGACTGTCAGCAATGGATTTATGGCTGTAATTCAGAAAGAAATTGATAGCCAAGTTAGCCCCTTGTATCAGTCTGAAGCTGGACTGAACCAAATTCAAAGAAATGTGCATCACGTTGCGGCTGAAGTGGGGATATTTGCGGCTGAAGTGGGGATAATTTAAGTTCATTAGCATAACCAAACACTGGAAACCATTTATAATGGGAGCAAGCATTCACTGTTTTCTAAAGTAGAAATCATATATTCCATATAGGAACCTATACACCACAAAGAATGTAACCTGTATTAAATTCACAAGCAACAACTACGAGCAAGCAGATTTCAGATTTTGCAACAACCACTCACTTAAAAACTAGCCAAAAATCAATAAAATTGGAATAGTACTATGGCTGTTAGTCTTAGCAGTGCACGGTGGTGGCGCAAGTTATGGTTGCTTAGCTGACATAAACCAAAGGGGGTAAAGATGTGATGGCGGCAGTGATGGCATCAATGACATGTGTGATGGCATCTTTTCATTTCCGGGGTGGTAGTGGTAGCAGTGGAGAGTGCTGATGGGAAAAATGGGTACTTAGCCTACCATAACTGCCGAATTTCAAGGGTTTTTAGATTTTACTTGTAATCATAACGTCCTTTTAACAAAGTTTTTGTACTGAATGGCATAGGTTTTTAATAGGGCAACTTAACCATAACGTCCCTTTAGCAAACTTTTTTTGTAGTATATATATATATATATATATATATTACACGGCCATGGTAGTGGCTGTGTAGTTATGGTTAAATTGCTATTTCCATAGGAAGAGCGCTTTTTGGGTGGCTTATAACTTCGCTCTCCCTGGACGAATCCTCACCAGACTTTGCAAAGAAAGTATATGGCCCACTCTGAATTATTTTTGCAAAGTATGGTGAGGTTCGGTCCAGGGGGGGCAAAGTTATAGGGGGGGTCCCAAAATGTCTTTTTTTCCCATAGACTGAATGGGGAAAAAACTTTGCTCACGCCTACAGCCCAAACCGCCAGATGGCTTTCACCAAATTTGCGGCATGAGCAGCGGCGTGGTCCCGAATGCGTGCTTGTGTAAATTTGGTGAAAATTTGTCCAGTAGTTTTTAAAAAAATGACCAAAAAGTAGGTCACACAAAATTAGTGATATCTATGTCCGGTCCGCGGACACACTTCCCTGTTCGGTCCGTGGACAGTGTCCTGATTGGCTAATCGGCTTGCATCATGTCCGCGGACATGCAACGTGTTCGCTGATTGGATGGTGAGGAGCGTGAAGTGCATCAGATTTTTGGAAACACCCGCCATCTTGGATTCGCGGACAGCGGCCGATGTCCGCGGATATCGCGGTAAAAACATATGAAAAAACACAGCATTCCACTTGTCAAACTTATCAAATAATCTTTGGGGAGGTGAGGGGTGATGAGGATGGGATGGGATATGGCTGCAAGAAGCAAAAAAAACGGGTGTTTTTTGCCGCGAAAGTCCGCGAACAGTTCGGATGTTCGCAAACAGTCCTATGAAAGTTCGCAAACACCTTAGCATTATAGGGATGGTGAAATGCAGTTCTTGGATGCCTTATAACTTTGGCGCCATTTAATAGAACTGCATGGAATCTTGCATGTATGTTCCTGGGTTGATTCTGGGTGGATATGCAAAGTTTGGTGGGATTCTGTCATGAGGGGGCAAAATTAGAGGGGGGGTCCCAAAATAATGTAAAGGCTTATAAATGAGGTGCCATTTGACGGATCCTCACTTAATTTGGGAAACTGATAATACATTTTGATATGAATTTTTTTCCGACATTTGGTAGGATTTTGTGAAGAGAGGACAAAATTAGAGGGGGGGTCCCAAAATAATGTAAAAACTTATAAATGAGGTGCCATTTGACGAATCTACACTTCATTTGGCAAACTGATAATAGATCAAGATATACATGTTTTTGCGGAGTTTGGTGGGATTCTGTTGAGAGGGAGCAAAATTAGAGTGGGGGTCCCAAATATATTGTAAAGGCTTATAAATGTGGTGCCATTTGACAAATCTACACAAAGGTTTCCAAAAAGATTATATATCTAGATTTAGATGTTTTCGTAAAGTCTGAATGGATTTTGTCAAGTGGGGGCTTGGTTATATGATGATTGTATGTGCACACATTTGACACTTTTGAAAAAATAAAACATGGGTGGATTTCCAGGAAACTTGTATTTGGAGCATTGGCAAGGACCTATAAGCGTGGTTTTGCAAATGTGCCAGTGTTTTATTATTTGACAAGTGTCATAATGTAGCTACAAAAAATAGCGGTGTACCTTTAGTGACTGAGGGGTAGCCTGTGGCCATGGGCAGTGGCCAGATTGTCCGGGTCATGGAATAAGGTCATGATCCGGACAATCTGGCTACTGGCCATGATCACAAGGGACAAAACATAGGATTAAAGTGGCCATGTCCACCTGGGTCTGGCTTTGTGGTAAAGTTATTCGAAATTAGGATAGATTTGAAAGGGAAGAAAAATGTGTTTGTGGTAATATGGTCATAGGGTTCTCTTTTTGTCTTCTGCAGGCTGCCATGGGAAGCAAAGAGGGGCCCTGTACGGAACCCCGCCTTCCCTTGCCATGGTGGCCATCCTGGAAAAGGATTTTCCTACCTACACCCGGTGTTGGAAAAAAATCCTATTTTTTAGCACCCCGGGTTCCCGCTTTGGGAACCTAGGGTGCTAATGGCCTTCATCCCCCATTTCAGGGGCTGGAATGTGGGGATAATGGTCCAGAGACCTCGTTATCCACCCTCGCTTCGCTTGGGCTGATAACCTGGGCTGCTGGGCTGGTATCCACCGTTCCAGTCCATGGAAGAACAGAGGATGAACGCCACAATATTCCCATTAGCATAACACAAAATGCAAATGGAAATGTTGGAAAATGTTATTTAGTCTATGTACTTTACTGAGAAATATAAAGTAGATGGAGTCTATACATTTTTGTTTTTTTAGTTCTGTTTTTTAACTGTGAAAGGTGGTTCCCTAGGAATTTGTTGTTTGTTGTTTGTGGATGTATTTTTTTGTCTGGAGAGCTGAGAACAAAAGGTGGGGAGGCAAATGAGGGAGGAGCAACCAAACACTAATATGGAGGGCTAGGTGAACAAGGGAAAATGTTGCGCGTGTGTTATTTCTAAGTTAGGGGGCACTGTTTCTCATGCTCCTTGATTACAGGAGTGGTGGTGGCTCTTGGGGACGATGGATGGCATTAGCTGATGCCATTTTAAGATAAATAGCAGTTTTGCTAAAAGTATGTACTGTGTACTAGATTGTTAATGGATAATGAGTAGGAATAGGTGTTGGAGCTGTGCAAGGGAAATTTTGAAGTTGGAAGTTCCTAGATTAGTAGAAAATGCAGTTTCGAACTGTCCGCCAAGCAGAGATCTTATTGTGAAGTGCGGACGGGTTGTCAGACACGTCATCATGCTGCGCACCAGCGTATGGTCATGTGGCACTGTCCGGAAGGTCCGCTATGAAGTCAGATGTTCGTAGACGTCTACGGATGCAAAACTAGTTGAAATAGTTGCAAGAAGTGTACAGAAGAGTTAAACATTAGCCCAGATTTAAGGTGAAAATTTGGAAATTGGACACAAATATTGCTATAATGGGTAAGATAAATTGCAGGAAAATAGCATGCACTGGTAAAAACCTATGAAATTCAATTTAAAAACTTTGTTAAAGGGTTGTTATGGTTAAGTTGGACTAATAAAAACCTATGAAATTCAATGAAAAAACTTTGTTAAAGGGACGTTATGGTTAAGTTGCACTAATAAAAACCTTTAAAAATCACTGAAAAAACTTTGTTAAAGGGACGTTATGGTTAAGTTGGACTAATAAAAACCTATGAAGCCCTCATAAGGCACTACAATCAATGAGTACAAGAATGATTGATTAAAGTCGAAAAATATAGAATGATAGAGACAATTGAATCGAAGAATTAGTAAGTTGAGGCTCGAAGCGACATAACAAAAAATGGATTTAAATATTTAATAATTTTGTCCTTTCTAAGTGTTAATTCAACAAGTGATTTCGCCCCGCCCATGTCACCTCTGTGACGGACGTGGTAGCCACGACTATACTTGTGCTATGACGGGCATTGTTTACCTACTACGTCACGCCTGCGACGTCCACCACGCCTTCTGCCGCCGATGTCGCTTCCCTGACGCACACGGTGGAGGACGCCTTATATTCATGGCATTCACTCGGCTTTTCAGTCGTCTTGCTGGAACCTTCCTGATACTGTGTTCTCACTCGATTTAACGAGTAAGTAGGGTTTTCGTTCTTCTTGTGCTCAATATACTGGTACTTTCTGTAACTCTCCCACATAGCGTACTTGTTATTGATGCTTAATTGTGACTTTACAGGCGATATATGTGATTGAGCCAATGTGGCCATACGGACCATTTGATAGCTAATGAAACTTGATTCTTCCTGGGATTACCCGGTTTACATGCACTCGGTATGTCCCATCATTTTTTAATTTCTTTTACATTATCTTACTCTCCAATTGTGTGCATATACATGATATCTGACATTAGTTTTCCTTTATATAGGATGACGTTGTTTATTTGCTAACCAGATCTTGTCACGGTAAGCTTGTCTTGGATTTTTATTTCACCATTCAAGCGCATTTAGGCCACAGTGTATCACTATATTTGGGTGTGCTTGTGAATTGGCATTTCTTAAGTTTGAGCTAGTCAATGGACCCGGACGTCCTGTCCTTTTACATTTACTTCTCACAATTGAGCTCTGTTTGTGGTGATATATATTTTTTTCACCTGTTCTCATGGTAGTTATGATTGCAACTCCATACCAACTGGCGTTAGTTCTTCTCCCCTTCCATTATTTTGCTTGATTTTAGCTTCATTCTCATTTCACTCATTTTCTTATCTTGGAGCTGGTGGCTGATTTGCATGTTGAAGTTCAGGAGGGTTTTAGGCACATTCAGTTTATCCTTTGTATCTTTTGCTGTATATTCATATTTAATTCTATTATGAGTAGTCCACCTAATTCTTTTCTTTTTGGTGCATACTGTCATTTCTCTGCAACTGCTGTCCTTCCCTCCCGACCTGCCATGGTATGCCATATTATTTTATTGAATTTTTGTTTTTAACACTCAATTGCATCTGTTATGTTGCACAATTTTTCCAAACTTTTTCTATTTTCAATCTAATTTTTGAACACTCACTTGTGATTCATGTCAACGCATTATTGCTATGTTTTATATCACTGTTAATTTGCCATGGAACTGTGTTTAACTACTCAGCCTTGAGAACGACCTTGGTGTCGAAACACGTGTTGGCTGTTTCCTTCAATATTAAAAAATACTATTCTTTGAATTGAGTTACTTATTGTAATGGTGTAATGCGCAATTCCACTCCTTCTTTCATTTAAACATTATATCTGTACCAACTTGTGTGGATAAGTTGGCAGGAGCTGATCTGCTGCGCACACCCATTCATGTATTTTCATTACTTGGTCGAATTCAACCAGTGATTAATAGCGTACAGGTTCCTTGTTGGGAATCCACAACTTCTGTTCTTCATTTGTAATTGTACCTTCTCAAAAAGAAATGCTAAATTAATCTTATTCTATAATGCCTGAATTCAGTCCTACAATTCCATCATACAAGGATTTGTATACTGTAGAGGTATTTGTTTATTCAGTTTGATTGATGTGGTTTATACTTGTTAATGCGTTCTCATCCTTAAATTTGTGCTATCCTTTACTTTGTGGCGCATGTTGCACAGTAAATATTTGTTTGACATCTTGAGTTGTGTTGTTTATTCAACCTTGTCCCCACATGACATCCTAAGGGAAGCCTTGTGTTCAGCCTCCTACCAAGAAAGCGAATATTAGTTGCTGCAGGATACAACTCTTCTACCTATAAACTGGAGATCAGTTTTTGGCAGGGTGGTTAGGTGCCCATCCACTGTGAAACCGGCCCTCCTGGATCACTCACACTTTAGCTCAGCGTTATAGCGCGCCCATCTAAAAGAGATATTGCCAGACAGTAGACTCGATGAATTGCCCACAGCTACATTGAAACATAATCACTAACATGGCGTTAACCACCGGTTTGAAGGGCTGGAATGGGTGGTAGTGGCCGAGGGCCTGAGCGACGCGAGGTCTTTTAATGATGACCCTGGGACTTTACCACCCGTTCCATCCCTTGGAACCGGTGGTTAACGGTATTAGCACCCGGCCCATAGACTGGGACAGGGCTAATTTAAAGTATTTTCCTTTCGTGAATGGGTCCCCTCGAGGCATCTCATTCATGGAAAGAAAATCCTTTACCAAGATGGCCACCATGGAATGGGAAGGCGGGCCCTGCACAGATCCCCTCTTCCATTTCCATGGCAGGCAAAAAAGACGAGTGGAGAGGAAGCAGCAAGGGGGAAATCGGCCATTAGGCGGCTTGGTATGCAGGCTAGATCAGCAGATTCTGCCTGTGTTGCCAGCCTCCTCATTGGCTCCCTCCACAGAGTGCTAATTGCCAATAGCTCAAGCACTGAACCGGGTGTAATGCCCACGAGCGCCGAACGAGTTGAGACAGAAAAAAATAACTGAAATATATCCGTACACTGTTACCTTATTTAGACCTACGGTACAATTTTATGATTTCCACAAGTCGAAAAACATTATGTACTGTGTGGGAAGATTATTGTATCAACTCCCTACTCAAAGCATGAAAGGAAAACTGTATAACAAATATCTGCATGCATCCTCTTCCTATATGTGAAACACGTCTCTATCCATAACGTACTGCTATCACAATCTATTGTAATGATTATATGCATAACACATCTCTATCAAAAATGTACTAGTATCGCGATATATTGAAATTATATGTATGATGCATCTCTTTCAATTTCTTAGTAGTATCACAATACATTCAATTAAATATATTTGTGTAACACATCTCTATACAGCACTGGTATCATAATATATTCAACTTATTATATGTGCAACACATCTTTATCAATAATGTACTGGTATCACAATGTATTCAAATGATTATATGTGTAACACAACTATATCCATCACTGTGTCAAAATGATTTCTGCTCTGCAGGAGTTTAAGGATGAGTATTGGCTAAACCACCGGCTCATCCCCCACACGTATACGAACCAACAACGATTCCATTCATAAAGGTATCAGCCCAAACAGAAAAGTATAACAGTTCAAAATAAAGCGAATACCCAATAAAGGTTCTATAAAAATACATGTTCTTTAATGAAACACACCATCTGCAATAATACCTATATAGAAAAACACAATCCAAAACCAGCCCTGTTGAAATAACAGAGAATATGCAATAGATAGAAAGATGCAGCACTCTGGGTAATAAGACAGAGGCGAAAAGTAATTCAACAACCTCAATGGTCATTAAAAAGAATGTGCCTTTTTGGTGAAAAAGGTGCACAAGTGACCTAACCAAGGCCCAAAGAAGGATCAGGGGGCAGTTATGGGTTAATAGTACCTTTTTAAAAAAAATCCTTGGTGGTTCAACAGCATCAAACCAGGCTTTGAGCTGTTGTGTGCATGTATTGAACCATTTTCGGGTGCAGTGAGTTGTTTTGGCCAAAAGCTGCGAGGTGGCGTCGAGCCAGTTTGAATGCAGTGGCTCAAAGCAGTTTGAAGGTGGCGTTCCAGCGATGCCGGTCAGAGCACCCACCAGGATCGGTGTCGATCTGCTTCGAGATGTGTAGAAGCTACTGACTCCGGACCATGTGTAATGCTCCAGTGGTTCGCGTCGATGTCTGGTGCTGGTTCAAAGTGGCCATCCTGATGTTCCAGTGTGTGGTTTGATGAAGCAGCAATTCAAGGTTGAGTCGGTTCAAGTTATTCAGTAACTGCTAGTTAGAGTGTTTGGCATTGATGAGTGACACTCCAGTGGATTGAGTTGAAATAAGGTGTTGAGCGGTTGTCAAGCTGAGCAGGTGATGGGCTTGCGAGGGTACAGTGTAGTGTTGAAATGCTTTCGAAGCTGCAATCACGCTGGTTTGAAGGTCTGATTGCATGCCAAAAGCAACATTGATGGGTCCCTCTAGTTTGAGTGCATCAAACACAGTTTGAATGTGGTTGAGTTCAGAACAGGGAGCCTTAGCAGGTCTGGTCCTCCATTCCAGGAGCTCTAGGACCGGATGAGTCCATTCAGGTTCTGCTCTCCCAGCCCAGGGGTGTTTGGTGCAGAGTCACAGGTCCTGTTCCTCAGCAAGAGTCACGTCAATGTGCCCTGGGACTGGGAAGGGACAGTGCTTGCCTCTGTCTTGGAATGCTCCTTTTTCACATCAATGGATAAGGGCTTTGGAAAGGCCGACTCTCCCAAAAGTGGTCCAGATGAACTCCCCTCAGCTGTTTCTCAGCATATGCTGGGCATCAGAAAACTTCAATAGCATCATGATTGGATCCCCCTCCACCGCATCCGCCCTCCTGTCCAATCTCTGTGGCTCTTGTAGAACAACTACCAGTCAAGTAAGCACACATGTTTTTCTTTGTTTTACTATTGTGTCCAGATTGCTGGCAGCACGTTTTCTGAATCAGTGATGCACTGAGGGACAACACTTACGTGTTTGTGTGTGGTATGCACCCCTCACAAAAGTGGCGGGAATCTGACGCATGCCGTGGGGAGTGACGTCACAGGCAGTGACGGTCATTTGAAATACATTTCCAGAGTTCATTTTAAGATGACTTTGCAAACTCAAGAAAGTCCACAGGACAAATGAGCCTTTCCCAAGACATCATGAGTCCTTAAACCATTGCTTGCTAAATAGAAACGGTGTCCACCATTCATGTCTTAAAATGTGTAAGAAAAAGTGTCCTGTGCAGCAGAAAATCAAAAGGGGTGTTTCACAACACTGCATCCAAGGAGTCATTTGGTCTCGCGTTGAAGCTTCCTGCCTTAAAGCTGCAAAAGCTGGGTTCAAATCCAGACACTGCACTGCATTTTCAAGAGGAAATAGCACCTTTCTATTCAAAATAATGAATTAATTGAAAACACACAGGGGGAAGGCGTCCATCGTCTGAAAAAGTGGGTGGATGCCGTCCACCCATATATTGCCTCAATCTGAGCCCTGCTTAAACACTTTACATTTTTGTCAATTAAATAAAAATGGGAACACATACACCATAATGTGCTAATGAACATTCCAGTGCTTCTTACTGATCATTTGAATCTACTCGTATCAAGTGCCTGTGCAATAACTCTGAACAGGTCAGGGAGTGAGTGAGTGAGTGAGTGAGTGAGTGAGTGAGTGAGTGAGTGAGTGAGTGAGTGAGTGAGTGAGTGAGTGAGTGAGTGAAAACATTCTTATACAAAGCTCTGTTGTAAAAAGCCTTGACAAAGAGTTCTGAAGCTGGATTGGATTAACAGCATTCATGCATTTTATTCAATCCCTTTATGATGTGCTGAGTTTCCTGACATCAGTGTGTATTTGTACCACTGGTAGCTCGCGAATCAGGGATTTGCAACCTGCGGCTTTCCAGATGTTTTAGGCAATGGCTCCCGTGAACCTACAACAGGGGCCTGCAACCTGCCACTCTCCAGATGTTTTGGACCAGGATGATGATCTGGGAATAGTGACCATGCTGGCTTAGACTGATGGGAGTTGCACTTAAAAACATCTGAAGACCCAAAGGTTGTATACTCCTGACCTTCACCATTGGCTTTGCTGGCCAAGGCTGAGGGAAGATGCACTAGAAAACATCTGGAGAGCCAAAGACTACAGACCCCAATCCTAGACCCACGGAGTGACCATAGTGCTCGGTCCAAAGGATAGTTAGTGAATGAAATGACTCCTGCCAAATGCAGCCAGGAGCTCTACTTGCAGTACCTGCGTGCAGGAACCATGCTATATGCCCAAGGTGTAGATGCAGAACTTTCATAGTATCATAAACCTTTTTTAATTAAGTGCCAGGCTACTATGCAAGTCTATGCAAAAAGGACAAGCATACTCGTCCTTGGCACTTAAGGGGTTAAACTGCTTCTTTTGAATTGCACAGGGAATGGTGTTCTGATGCAGGTGATGAACAGGAGCACATGTGGAGCAGCAGAACGTTTAAAGATTATTTTTGGTAGGCAGAAATGTTCTCAGGATTAGGTATATGTGTTGAACTAACTTAAAAGCCACAATGTTGCAAAAAGGTTATGTTCTGGTGCAAGAAGGGATTAAAAGTGACCCAACCAGTTTCTAGAGTCCAAGGGTGGATCAAGGGGCAGTTTGCAGTCAATAATACATTATGCAGTTGTTAACGGTTTTACAGTGTTGAACCACGCTTGTTGATGTTGTTTGTTCAGTTCAATGAGGTTCGAGTGCAGTGGTTGTTTTGTTCTAGACAGGGAATGGTGTCGAGCAATTGTCGAACAGATGATTGCTGTGGTTCGAATGTGATACTTGCAGAAGTGCGCATTGTGAGGCTGGGAGGAGGGCCTGTTTAACAATTTGTTCCACTGTGTAAATGCTGGTGACTGGCTGTGTGGTTGTTACTGGATTGATTCAATGAAGCATTCCAAGGGCTGCAGATCGTGAGGGACAACAGGGTCAGTTCAATTATCAATTCCAAGAGGCTGGAGACTAGATACACAATTCGGTTTAAGTGGTTTCATGCAGCGTTTGAGGATCGGGCTCAATGGTCTACCTGGGTTGGTTCAATTGGCTATCACAATCGGCGGCAAAGATGCTTGCAGGTTGAGCTGCAGTTTGAAGGCGGCAGATGCAGCAAAGAGCTTGTAGTTTGAACCTAATCAATGAACTGCTCAGCTAGCATGGTGCAATGGTGAACAGGTTAGAACATTCAGTTCAGTGGTTCAGGTACAGCAGTTGCATTGTTCTAGTCGGGGAGTGGATGTCGAGTGGAAGTCGAACAGGAGCTTGTGCACTTTGAAGACGAGGCTCAGAGAAGTGTGGAGCTTGAGGGCCACCATGTTCAGTTTGGAAAGACAGTTCAATGGCGAAGAGTCAGGTGATTGGATGTAAAGTTCAAGTTAAGGGGCTCTGGTGTGGCGCTCGAAGGTTACGGCTTGAAGGATCCACCAAGGTCTGGTTGACTGTCGATGAAGATTGGCAACGAAGGTGCTGGTGGTTCGAAGAGGCGATTCAAATTGCGGCAGATGCACTGAAGTGCTTTAAGTTCAAGCCGGGGCCAGGATGCGCTCGGCTAGCGTGATGAGGCAGCAAATAGGTTTGAACATGCAGTTAAATCATACCAAAAGGAGCTCTGGAGGTTCCTGTATGTTTGAAGGCAACACATGGGCTCAAATCAACGAATGGGCTCGAATCACGGTTCTCAGTAGTTCAGCTTGAGAAACACAGTCTTCCTGGCTGTTTTGGTCATCTGTTTGCTGTGAGTCACAATCCAACGGCTCAAGGATATGTTTAAGTCCTAGTTCTTGGTCTCCCACACAGGAGACCCTGGCCCACAACAGAGTGAGGTCCTGGGTACCATTGTGGCTGGCAGAGAGGCATGTCTTGTCCCACCTCAGTTTACCCCAACTGGTCCAGTAGGGGACAAAGATCACCCCTGCCTTGATCTCTCAGTCTTCAACTCACTGGTGGCGATCAACTCTCCCAACAGCGGTCCAATGAATTCTTCCTCGGGTTTTTGTTCAAGAGTGAATCAGAGAAGGAGTGGCAGACCCCTTCTTATAAAAGCAAAAGCCCACAGATGATTGGACTAAAGCTAGCCTGCTTTGGGGGGCCCAATCCCTGTTGTATAAGTGGACTTTGCCTTGGGCCATCACACCCAACCCAAAGTGTGTTGTGCTGAAGGGAGTGGAGGGGACAGGAAGAAGAGACAGAGGCAGAGAGAAACAAGACGGCAGAACGTTCCTCCAACTGTCTAGTGTTCCCTCTGTCTACACTAACGCCAACACTTCCCCTTGGTAATAGAATGAAAGGCCTTTAGATATGCAGCACCCTGGTGTGAGGCCAAGCCTTTTGGGAACGGTTGTGCCCTTTGATCCCTGTTCCCTGGCCAGCTTCCTGTCAGCAGTGGCAAGGACAGCCTTGTCTGACAGAGAATACACATAATCCTTTCACATGTGAGCAGGACTCACACGGCTGATGCATGCATGATATCAAATTGCTGTGGCTGTAATCATTATGAGGAATACCTTTCACCATACCATAGCTCAGGCATGGTTTATATTTGAAGATGTATCTACTACCAGAACAGTAGCCTTATAATTATAGTGTTTTGGAACAGGGATACATGTCTTAAACGAAGCCCCTGCGCTCTAGAGACTTGGCTGTCACTGCAGATGTAAAATGGGCACCTGTAACCTCTGAACCTGCTCTGTGCCACAGCTAGAGCAGGTGCTTCTCATCAGGATACTGGCGCGGCAGGGCACAGGTGCACACTATGCTTGTGGCTTGGAGCATATGAAAGGGCAATATGATTGGCAGATTACCTTTCCAGATATCAAATTAACCGTATCATTTTATTATATTAATACAAATAAAAAAGCTAGGGATTCTACACCCTTGCCAAATGGCAATCCGTCACAGTACCCTGCGATAATTCTGCCAGGACTACGCGCACAGGCTGGCCTTCTACTGGCACAACTGATAGTTTGATTCTATTTCTGGAAAAATGTGTTGTATGAGTGAATGCCTTCAGGGGGCACACCAGCAATTTGGGCCAGCGTGAGGGTTGCCTTCTGCTGACTTCTCTTGCCGGGCAGCATGTGGTAATGGCAGAGCAGGCACAGCTTCCTGGGGCTGCAGTCTTTCCATTACAGAAAGCTGGGGTTATGGCTATTCTCGGCTCAGGTACAGGTGCTCAAACGTGTAGCTCTGCATGTACACATCACAGATATGCTGGCAACCCATGCAAAGAAAGACATGGTGATTTCAATAGTTCAATCAACACAATATTCTGCGTAATTTATTGTGTATGCGTTTGGGTGCATGACCATGCCAAGAGGGATTGCTATCACCTGAAGATCCCAATACCTAGAGCACAATAAAAGGGACAGACCGGCCCCTCAGAATAACTGTAGAGTTACTGGTGACTCCAAGATGGAGAACGTTGCTCCTTGTTCAAGGTGGTTACCTGCTCGGAAATGTTCCTGCAGGTGTACTCGTTTCTGGAAAAGCCCAAGTTACCGCCACCTGAGCGGCGCAAGGCCCTTTGGCTCACACCAGCTTTGTTCGCCCCTGGATCTTACCAAATGCACCAGTGCACTAACACAACAATTTCCCTCCACACCAGGATGTTGCATTCTCTCAGACTGTGTATGAACCGCACAATTCACGATCACTGCAAATGACTGCCATTCTGAGGAAATGTGTCTCCTCATTCTTCCTAGACCCTGTTCCCTCCCCTGTTCCCTCCCCAGTTCCCTCCCTCCACCTTGCATCATAGCTTTCTAGGTGAACATGCCCTCCCACAAAGAACACCTGGCCTACTCTTTCGGTAATGCCTCTGATCCTTTTACTGTCCTCTTGCACTTCCCCACCCTAGTTCCTTCTCCCTGCTCTTACTTCATGATAGCATAAGACACATGCACAGGAAGATGCACACGGATAGCCCCGTCTCCAGGAGTTCATCACTAATAACTTCATCATCCCAAATCAGTTGGTCCTTTTCAGGATGCACGTCACTGAGGCAGATCTCCAACATGCGCTTCATGTGATATCCGCTGCCTAATGCAACCACTTATCCTCATTTGTCATGATTTAGGACCTCTGCACTACATTCTATACAGGTTCCCAGAGGATGCCCTTAGTTGCACTGCCCTGACTCCGCTGCCTCCCCGACCTGCTACTGTTCCTTCTCCTACACTACCGGACCTCTACTGGGCTTTCTCCCAAGATCCTAGCCTCTCCTCCTCCATTTATACTGACCTCTCCGTATGACACCTTCTGGTTAGGATGTTTCTAGTCTTTGACGGCAGCCTCCTATTTACCCTTTTTAGATACATCCTCCCAAATGCACCTGGTAGGTTTATTTTGGGGTGCTCAAGCCTCATACAGGTGCATTATGCTATTGCTGATTTGCATCCATACTCCACCACGGAGATCATTGCACTTAAACTGCAAACTTTGTAACTCAAGACCACTACTTGGCACCAACTCATAACTCCAATTATATTCCCCTTGCCAGATTTGTAAAAAATCTTCTCAATTTTCATTACCTTATTTTGAAGACAATCAGGAGAAAACATCCACCAAACGTACTTACTGTACTTGATAAATAGGAACTGCTCCTTCTTGGCATAATTTAAACTCCTTGGTCATGAAAACAACAGAGGCGTTGAAGCTGTATTTTTTTGAGATTCCAAGAGATCACAATTTCAAAACTGCAATCACTGAACCTTTCTCCAAGTGATGTCAGCTGGGGGAGGTTAAACTCTTTGGGGGTTCATCCTAGCAGAAAGATGTGCTTGTTAAGACCCCATTAAGTGTGCCCACTTTGGCCTTCCGACTCTCTTGTCTGTGCCTGTGCAGAGCTATTTGGTGGGCCGCCTACTTCTTGGAGCTCCGGCTGGTGTGCAGGGATGCCATTCTTTACCCAGGTCGCAAGGACGTGTAATCCCCAGACTTTTGCTTCACCGCTCCACCTGACAAGGCGGGGCAGGCTTCAAACCCTCCCCATCTTCATCACCAGGGCTTTTATGGCAGATGGGAAGGCTTACCTTCTGGGACTACTCAGTCTGGCCCCAGGGCATGCCGACAGCATGCTCAGCCATGTGGGTGCCCCTGGTTGCTCAGAGCGTAAAGCTCAGCCCCACAGCAGATGGCAGGCTATACCTGGTTACGGTGGCATGGCCCGGTCACCTGGTTTGGGCTGCGACACACACGCGGCCCAGGGTGAGCGACTCTTCTGATAACAATAGACAGCCCGATGCGAGGTCCAAAAGTTTTAATGATGGACACGCCTGGTCTGCCCCACCAAGCCCCGGGCATGCTGATAGCTAGCATGGCCTGTATGTGCCCAGGCGGCACGGGGCACGCAGCCCCAGCAACCAGCAGATCGCAGGCCACACCTGGCATATGTGGCCTGGTTTTAAAAATGTGTTGGACTCTGGTGGGCCGCTTGAGGCCATTGCCCCCCAGAAAGCAGGCTTGCTGTGACTCCTTACTTTCTTTTATTTTTGTTCAACCGTCCTCTCCTTCCATTCACCCTTCCAATATTCTCTCCACTGCCCAGTCCATGCATAAGCAGCGGAGGCTTTGTCCATTGTTCCTTATTTTCTCCTTCTTCGACATTCCATTCAGCCCCATGGCTGGATGGTCGGGTCCACACAGCATTACATACAATATGTTTCTCTACACCCTGGTGCCTGTGTCTTTATTTCTTCATTTCCCGCAGGGGGCAGGCATGAAGCCCTACCTAGCTGGGCCCAAATTGGATCTGGGGCTGCAAGTGAAGAATTGTATTGCACAATGAAGCAAACTGAAGATGCTGCGATGCAGCCCAGGCGTGTTTCTTGAATAGGAAGACCAACGATAGAAGGGACCTGCTGTGACCAAGGGTGGAGCAGGTCTTACCATGATGGAACTTGGTGAGCCAGCGGCTCGAGCTTGATACCTGATTCATCAATGTGAGGGCCAGCGCCTTCCCAGGCACCTCTTCTCCTCAGGGAAACAAGCAGACCTAACAGTGTTTTGAACTACAGGGGCTAATGTACTCTATTACATTGATGAGCTCATGATAGCTACTCCTGCCTGCAGACTTCAAAGCCGAGGCCGAGGCTGTCAGCTCCTACCCGGCGACGCACCGAGTGGCTAGCGCTAATGGCGGACGCCGGGGTCATTTACAGGGCCACCACTTTCCAAGAAAACCTGCTCTGAGTGATAAGATCCGGTACAACGTCCTTTCATCGAGGGATGAAAGGACGCTGGGTTTGTCTCCGTTGTTATTTCAACCTGAAAACTCATCGAATTTTGTAGGGGGGTTAAAGAAATATATAGATGGGGTGTGGGTGTTCGGGGGAATAGTGAAATAATTAAAGTGGATGGGGGTTAAGGGAGAACTGCCCCAAAAATATATATTTTTTTTAAAAGATAGTTTTCTCGTTGAAATATCCCCGGAGAAAAAAACCATTGTTGTTTCATCCCGCAATGAAATGACATGGAACCATAAGATCCATGCTGGTAAAAATAACGTGAATTATCAGCTAACAGGACACACGCCTCAATGGACTTCCGTATGAGCAAATATCTTCGCTTCCACGCAGCACAATCTGTTTACCAAATATAACCAAAGAGATTGGTTTTGCTGCAGAATAAACTGGAAAATAGAACATAAAGGGAGGTGCCGGATGGCTCCTTATATTGATATTCTATACGTTGCCTCTGGAATCCATGCGGGCTCCCTGGCGGCACTCGTCTGTTAAGATGGCCGCTTTACATGCCATCCTTCTGGAGACATTTTCATTCTATTGATTGATAGGACGTGTAATGTGTGGAATATTTGCCCGCCCCCCCCCTTCCCCCCCTGCACAGAGAATTGAGACAATATGAAGCTGCTGATGAAACAGTGAAGGAGGCTTACTGGGGTTATAGCCCAGCACCACAGATGCCATTACATGTATGCAAACAAGTACTTCTTGCAGCACTTCCTTTTGACAGTGCATTGTAAACACAAGGCATGAATGCATGAGAAAGGAGTTGTGCTAAAACTTTATCACTGGATGTATAATGTTTAACTGCCATAGAGGTAAAAGCTATATCATAAAAGAGAAACATAGTTTAAACCTAATAATACATTGGGCCTCATTACGAGTATGGAGGTAGCCACGCCGCTTTTAGCGGCGTGGCTACCCCCATACCGGGTACCGGGTCCGGGTTCCAGGAATAGGGAATTACGGGGCCATGCCGACTTTGGCGGGTCCAGTAATTACCATTCTCGGGACCCGGACCCGGTACATCCCCATTCCCTTTTAAGCCCCCATAGGGCTCAATGGGAATGGGGAGGATGCTAATAACGGGCCCGTTAATGACGGGCCCGTTGTTCGCATCCTGGTCTGCTCGCGGGTGGCGGTAAGCACGTCTGGTCTGGACCAGGCGTCCTTACCTCCACCCGCGAGCAGACCCGTATTCTGGCGGCCCGTAATGAACGGTGCCGGTCCCTTACCGGCACCGTTCATTACGGGGCCGCCTTCGTTGTAATGAAGCCCATTGTGTGCTATAGGGTCCTTTAAAATAAGTGCATAATACTGCGTAAATGTGTTATGGTAAGGCATTTCTGATCAAAGTTAACACCTCCTCTTCTTCAAATAAATCCAAAATACCAATACAACAGTCAACATATCACAATCGGACATACAGCCATGACCTTCGACTTGATGGGCATTCGGGTGGATTATGAGGCTTCCACAGAAACACACGTTTGTATCTATCTGTCAACGTACCCCATCATCGAATAATGTAATTTATGCTAGGGGTGCAATCATTCTGTGGTGTTCCGTGCTTTGCCAACTGCCAAATAGATGTCAGGAAGAGGAACAAAATGCAATTGCCAAAAGAGAGAATCCTTTTCTACGAGTTTACTGGTGAGCAAAATGGTTATATTCAAAATGTGAAACTTTATTGCATTTCCTACCATTTACAATGCACACATTAAGGCTGCATGATAATTAATGGTGATGGACATAAGTTGGAAAGCTGTAGAAAGGGAAGGGGTGCTCCTGAGAGCCCCCTAGGGGTGGAAACAGTTGTCTCTCGAATGCCAGTGCCCTACAGTGCAACCTCTGGGATTTAACCAGTATGGGGCCCGTTTTGTAAAACGTGCCTATTGCGAGCCGGGGCCTGCCAACGTCAGCACTTAGATGCTGTTGGGTTCCTTACATGGAATTTTTCCATTTTCGCAAAACAGAGGACAAAAGGAAAGAGTAAATACATGCGAAATTGCCTTTCTCTCTTTCCTTTTATTCTGGGGTTTCAGGAAAATGGCAATGCAGACATTAAATTACACTTACCCTACTATGGAACCTTCTGGGAGCTACCTGCTTTTAGCCAATGTTAAATGCAGTCTCCCAGAATAACCCTGGTCCTTACTACTACTGTAAGCCGTTATGTGAACGCCCATTACATTACCCTGCACACCCTTCCTATAAACTCCCCATGCCACACTTCCTTGTAAGGACAGGAGTACAGGCAAGAAGCCCCACACAGTCCCTTGGTGATGTAACTTCTATTTAGATGCAGTCTGATCGTTGTACACTGTACAGCCAGCAAATTTACGAACTACAACCCCCAGAATACCCATGGTTAGAAATCTGAAGTGCTGTCATCCAGAATATCTGGACTCGCACTGTTCTCCCCCAAGCGCATCCTCCTAGAGTCCTTCTCCCCAGAATCCTGATTGCTGCTGCGCCCTTTTCATGGATCTCTCCTTCATTAAAGAGTCTTGGGGAATGGTCGCTCCTTCCCGGCGAGGGTCGCACAAGCTTGGAATGAGCTCCCGGAATCTTTGAGGAAGGAAGAAAACCATTTTACCTTTAGGAAACTTCTTAAGACCCGGCTGTTTGTTCAGAATCACACCCTGGTCTGTGTCTTTGTCTTCTGTCTTGTCCCATGTTTTGCCCGTTATAGCGCCTAGATGCCTGAGGGCTTTTAGCACTCTATAAGTATAACAGAATAGAATGGAATATAATAATTCAACATTCCTTTCCTATTAACCACCAAGTCACACTCTCTGTACTCGAGCAACTGTGTTTCCTGTCTCTGGCCTGGGACAAGGGCTCATGTTGCTTCTCCCCAGGCTAGGGACAGTCCCCGCCAGACAGGAAAGGGTGCTACGCCACCTGCAATATACGATGTTACATTAACAGGAGATGGGAAAAGCCCTGAGTTCTCGCCTTATTCTTACAGATGGACACAGGCACCAAGGTGGATTTTTTAAGTGATCCTAAAGGGGGGGCCCTTTTTATCTTAAACAAAAGACAATGACCGTATAACCATTAAAAACTCTAACCTTCCCCTGGCGTGAGCTCCCTCTAAGGTTTCTTGTCCATCAGCCGACCCTTCCTGAGAGAGGTAAAGCCTTATGGTGAAACTTACAGACCAGACCCCTACTCCCTGTATGACACCGCCCACTGTGGAGGAGGGCCAGGACATAGCCCCATTAGGTGCCACCACCGCATAAGCGGCCTTTGGCCTTTAGCCCCTTCCCCTTTCTATCTCAAGCCAGGACACCTCCTTACACCCACCCTTATCTAACCCCTACCTTATCTACTCCCTTAACCAACTCTATATGCATTCCTAAATAATGAAACATCAAACAACTGTATGGATAACTATATAACCCGAAACGACTACATACATTTTACTCCTAAATAACACGTATTGAAATTCATATTACACTCTACACATTTTCCACAATGGACACTATGTGCAGGGTGTGCTGCTGCAGTCAGACACACCCTAAGCCTCAGGACAGTACCTTTTCCTGATTGGTTAATGGAGTCAAGACTATCCCCTTTTTGCTGGCTCCCATGGGCACCACTAAATCAGTGGCGTCCGCCTGTGCTCCAACAGCGACCCGTATGCCACGTGGGGCTGCTGGGATCACCGCTGCACTGGCCCGTGCCTAACGTTCTTTCTGCGGTGGCCCCATGCCGTGAAGGCCCCACCAGTCTTACTGCCGCACTGATAGCCACAAGATCTTCTCTGGCGTTTCCGTCCACCACATGGGGCCACCAACATCACCACCGCGCCCTGTGACACATTCATTCTTCTGGTGGTGTCCTCATTGCATGGGGCGCCGAGTTCACCGACTGGTCCTATGCACAACATCGGTAGCTCGACCCCCCTTTACTCTCCGTGCATGGGGGCAAAAAGGGCAGGCTTGCAAGCATGCACTTGCCAAAGCGCTTCACCTGGGCTGTGACGGCCTGGGTCTTTTCTTCACCACTCCAAACGGTGGGGGTGGGGCAGACTTTGGTATCTGCGCTTCTCTTTACCTCTCGGGCTGCTCTGGCATACGTAGAGTGGGCCCATATGGGCCATGGATGCACAATCTGGCCCGGCCTCACAGTACATGTAGCTGGTCTGAGCGGCCCTGCTCTTCTCGCCGGACCACCTCACACAAAACAATTCCCAAGGACCCCTGACTGCCCGCGCTGCTCTGGGCACACAGTGCATGCCCACGCTAGGTGTGGGGCTGCACCTGGCATATGTGGCCGGGTAGTTTAGGATGTAAGACCACGTCCCTCCGGGAAACAGACGATGGCTGCCTCCTGCTCCTCCTCTCTTCCAAACCCATTATCCAAAAAGTTCACTTTAGAACTTTCTCTCCCCTGCCCAACCAACTCCTGGGCAAACGCAGAATCTGTTCACTGCTGTCCTTATTTTCATTTTTGCATTCCATCCCTGGATGGATGGTACAGGCCAGAATCAGTTAAAAGACACCAGTAGTGTAATGTAGTCACACAAACACAACACAAACACGGTACGTAATAAATAAATAATGAACACACCGTGGGGACTGCTTCCTTTTTTCAATGTAATTCTCTCGGGGGATTAGCATGTAGCTCAAACCTGCGGTGCGGGTCACCTCTGCAAGGCGGCGACTTGCCAGTTTCCAATGATAAGATTCTCAGAAAGGCACTCCATCTGTACCTTTGCAGAGTGACTGATTGCGCGCGAATCCTGGTGCTAGCAGCAGCCTGAGGTAAACTGATGCAGAGCCCGGTTAGGCATGCCACAGCCCTCTCTGAGGAACGTGTAATGGGAGCACGGCTTTCTCACTGTGAAAGCTACAGCCCAAGAGACAATTCTAGTCAAAGAACACATTTTAAACAACTCTCTATGCCAAAGGAATAGAACGATATAGAACGTTACACATGCATTAAATGCATGTACAGTGCTTAAAGCAAACTAACCAGAGTTCCTCGTAACCAAACTCACCCCCCCACCCCAAATATGAAAAAGAATGATCCCCACAGAAGGCTAACCCCACCTATTGAGTCTTGACTAAAACCTGCAAACACGTATTCGATTTGCAAATACATTATTAATAGTAACTCATACGCAGCATTTAGCCGCCATTTTATGAGTGAGTGAAGCCTACGTTTGAGTTCTTATCTATATTTTACTGGGGCACTGTGTGGTGCAATGTCCTCAGCTGGAAGGCACGTCAGAGTGCGTACATGAGGGCGCGTGCAAACGGGTAGCTCCACACACAAGTAAACATGAAGTGTGCATGCAGAAAACCGAATAGATGCCCGGCCATTAGATGCAATGCTTTGCAGATGTCTGGTATAGACAGCAGAATGAAAAACATGAAGGCAGTGTTGCCCCTTTAAGAACACACCTGTGATGGGTTTGCCTCAAATTGCCAGCGTTTCCCCTGCAAGGACGCCCATGTGAAACCATAATACGGCCAGTATTTGTCCCATTCAGAGCACACCTGTGATGGCTTTTCCCCAACAGTGCCAGAGTTCACCCTTGTCAAAACACCACTGTGAATCTTTTTCCCCAACATGCCAGTATTTGCCCCTGTAAGAATTCACCTGTAAAGACGTTGCCTCAGAATGTCCGTATGTGTTTCTGTGAGAGCACATATTTGCCGGCATCCCCCAAAATCTCATGATTTTCCCCTTTGAGAAAATACCAGTGATGGATTTTCCCCAAACTGCAAGCATGTACCCCTGTAACCTAGGGCATAACATGCCAGACTTTGCGCCTGTAAGAACACAGTTCTTACACAGTTCTTTGCCCCGACATGCCAGCATTTGCCCTAGTGTGAACACACCAGGGATGAATGTGCCAACAAATGTGCCCCTTTAAGACAACATCTGTATTGGTCTTGCTCCAAAACGCCAATTTTTATATGGTGTGACAACACGGCTTAGTATCTCAAACATCTCCAGAACCAAATGAAATTAGTATAGTTCGCAATTTTCAAAACACTAGTTTATGTCTATTTTGGTTCTGTTGCTGCATCAGGTAACCCAAACGGTTCTCATTTGAGGCAGTACTTGGGCTGGTGAAGGAGGGCTTGGGCTACATGTTACAGCCGTGATGCAAGCCCAAATCACCAAACACCACCTCAGCTGGGGAAGTGGGCATTTGCCCTGTAATGTTAATGGATAGTCTGCTCCTGGCATATATGCAGCTCCCCATTTCAAGGCTTAATGCTTCCATGTTAAGTCCCATGTCCCTAGAAAAAGGGAAGGGTCTGGCAGAGAAGGCATAACACCCAGTTCTCCATCCCTCTCACTCTAACTCCGTATCCCTTCAGAGGTAAATATATCCATCAGGAAGAGAGCCAGGAAACAGGAAGAGCCTGTGCACAGGCAATATGAGGGAAGATGGAGAGAACTGCACCCCTTTGGTTTATCTGTCCTAGTTCCAGTTTCATTGTGCTACCTAGCTAAGCTATAGCACACTCCTAGTGTCATGAAGTGCCGATTACGTCCATTCTGGACTTCATGGTCCCTGACCCATAGAGGACTGAATTCAGTGATCCTTCCAACATGGCCGTTGGATATAAAACGTAACTTACCAGCCTTTACGCATTACGTTCAACTTCATACAAAACAGTCACGCATCCGCAGCTCTGCGCATCTTAACGCTACCGCTTAGAGTGTTCAGACGTGTGTTTTAGGAGTTTGCTCAGGTCTCCTTCCGAGTCCCGTTGTGCCATATCCTTGATTACCTCCTTTTTCCATTCCCATTCCTTGAACTACCCCTTCCGTGCCTTTCTACGTGGAATCCTATGGTGTTCGGGTCACGGCGTTCCGTGCCTCCGACCTTAGATACTGTTTCTTTCCTGGTTCCCGGTCCTGGATATTTGAATGCTACTTGGCGTAGGAATTGCAACCCTCACACTGGAATTCGAAGACCTGCACACGGGCTTGTACAAATCCCGGACCGTGCGAAAAAGAACACATCCAAGAAGGTCGCAAGCAAAGAGAAACAGGTGAGAAGGGGAGAGACTTGTGACAGATTGAGACGCCTTAAAACCGATACAAATAAAGAGATGGAACCCGCGGTGCAAGACCTCATGCGAGGTATGCAGGAGCTAACCACTGAGGTCCAGAACCTTAAGGCAGAGAGCGCTGCATTGAACATTGAAGCAGTTAGTCTTATCTCGTCACTCTGCAGCCGAAGAAAGTGTCTTATTGGGAGGAGAAGTGGACAAATACGATGGCTCTTCAAAAACCATCCGTGCCTTCCTTGATTTCATGTTTGGTACATTTTACCTTCAAGCCCTACTACTTTTCTACCCCAAGAGCAAAGATGGGATTCATGATATCACATTTCACGGGCAATGCCCTCACCTGTGCAACCCCCCTAGTCAATACAGGTGACGCACTCCTGGATGATTATGATGGGTTTGTTGAAACCCTAAAGGCCATGTTTGATCGCCCAGAACTAGTTTACAGTGCTCAAGAAAGACTGCTCGAATTTCACTGAGGGTCCCAGGATATGCTCACATATGTAACCCACTTTAAAAAATTGGTGAAAGAGGCCGATTGGTCCCAGGAAGCCAGCTTCACCCTCTTTCGAAGAGGCCTAAATGATGAGATAAAGGACGAGTTAGCCAGGGTAGCCCGCCCAAGCTCCTTCCAAGCTCTCATGGACCTCTCTCTATAAATCGATTTCCAGATACAGGAAAGGAAGGCAGAGAAAAGGAAGACTAAATCAACATCCCTAAAGGCTGCTACTGATCTTTCAAACAAACAAGAAATCGCTGCATCTTCAGCCCCGGACCCAGAACCCATGCAACTAGGAGCCTTCCGAGGACCCATTACCCCACAATAGAGGATGCGTCGGATTAACACCGGACTGTGCATGTATTGTGCCTCTGATAAACACCTTGTAACAGAGTGCCCTATTGCACCACCTCAGCGTTCGGGAAACGCCAGCTCCCGATCCTAAGTGGGGCACAGTTTCAGGAGAAAGATGTCTGCTCCTCACCAATTCCTTCCTTGAACTTCCCAGGGCAGAACAATCTTGTGAATTTACAGGTATACCTCTCACCTTCCAAGAAAAAGTCATACCCCATCCTGGCTTTAATGGATTGCGGAGCCATGGGCATATTCATAGACCACGATTGGGTCATCAGTCATCATATTCCCCGCGAAGCAAAAGAGACAATGCAACCTGTTGAAGCCATCAATGGGAGACCCCTGTCTTCAGGACCCTTAACCCACCAAACCAAAGAGATTCTTCTTTTGATAAACAACGACCAAGAGAGGATCAGATTCGACATCATAAGATCTGCCCACTATCCCATGGTTCTAGGTATGCCCTGGCTGCAAAAACACAATCCCTTCATCAATTGGAAAGCAGGTTCCTTATTTCTTGGTTCAGAACATTGTATGTCCCATTGTTTGTCTCCTACCACCTTACCAAGTCCCTTAGAAGACTTCCAGGAAACTCAACAACTTCCAGCAACTGTCTCCAACATTATCTGAATTCCCCAAGCTTACCAGACATACTCAGATGTGTTCTCAACAGCCATTGTTCAGTCGCTTCCACCCCACAGACCGGAGGATTGTGCCATTGACACAGAGCCTTCAGCAGTGATTCCCTTCGGAAGAATGTTCATCCTATCCGAACCTGAAAAAAGGGCCCACCAGGAGTATCTGGACACCAACCTGACAAATGGAACGATTCGACCATCCAAGTCCCCAGCGGGAGCTTCCCTCTTCTTCGTTCCTAAGAAAGATTCCAAGGAGCTTAAGCCATGTTTGGACTACCGTGGCCTTAACCAATGCACCCTCAAGGATCGTTACCCATTACCTCTTATTTCGGACATCCTGGAAGCTGTGAGGGGTGCAGTCATCTTCATAAAACCTGATCTCAGGGGTGCCTACCATCTCATTCGTATAAAGGAAGGTGATGAATGGAAAACAGCCTTTAGAACACCCTTTGGCCACTTTGAGTATCTGGTCATGCCCTTTGGACTTGCTAATGCCCCCGCAATTTTCCAACGTTTCATGGATCGGGTCTTTTCTGACATGTTGTTCCTTTTCGTCATTGTTTACCTAGATGACATACTGATTTACTCCAAGGAACCTCAGAAACATGAAGAACACGTTAAGGCAGTTCTACAGCATTTACGAGAACATAAACTCCTGGCCAAACCTGAAAAATGCCTTTTCCATGTACAAACTGTTCACTATCTTGGATTTGTTCTTAGCCCAAGGGGTATTGGAATGGATTCATCCAAAGTTGATTCCATCTTATCTTGGCCTGTTCCTACCACTGTGAAACAAATCCAATCCTTCCTGGGGCATGCTAACTTTTACAGGAAATTCATACCTGCATTTTCTGATATTGTGCATCCCATTGTCACACTATTAAAGAAAGACACCCACTTTCAGTTGTCCTCAGCTCATGACTCAGCATTTCAATGGTTAAAGACAAAGTTCACACAAGCCCCCATCCTGGCTCAACCTGACACAGACCGTCCCTTCCTTGTTGAGACTGATGCATCCAACTACGCCATCGGAGCAGTTCTGAAACAAGAACTCGATGAAAAAATAGAACACCCCATTGCCTATCGCTCCCGCACCTTGACTCCCAGTGAAACTCATTATTCCATCCTGGAGAAGGAGTTGCTAGCCATCCGACAAGCCTTCACTGACTGGCGCCATCTCCTTCTGGGAGCCAAACACCCGGTACAAGTCCATACAGACCATCAGAACCTTCAAGTCCTACAATCCCTGGAGTGCAGAAACAGCCGTGTTTTTGCCCAATATCAATTTCAAATCCATCACTTTCCTCGAGAACATAACATCATAGCCGACGCCTTGTCCAGACATCCTGATTTTGAACCCCTTGAGGACCGGACCTTTCCCAAGATGTTCCCCAACACAATATTCGTAGCTCAAGCCATTACTCTCCTGGAGGATGTTCGAGCCAAGACTCATTCTTCTGAACTTTGGAAGGAGTTTAAAGGAAACAATCGATGGAATCTCAAGATAAAAGACGGATACCTATTTAAGGATACACGGCTAACCATTCCCACTCCAGGGATGAGACATAAGATCACAAACCTATGCCATGATACCCTCCATTCTGGACACCGTGGAATCTCCAACCTCCAACACCCTCTGTCCCATACAGAGACAATTCTGGTGGCCAAGGATGAAAGATGACATAAGAACCTATGTTCAAACCTGTGCAGTTTGTAACCAGAATAAGCATGATAACAGAAACCAGCAGGTCTCCTACAGGTCTCCTACACCAACCAGCATTACCAACAAAACCCTGGGAAATCATTGCCACAGATTTTATCGTGGAATTGCCTTCTTCTAGAGGATACACAACCATAATGGTTACCATTGATTTGTTCACGCATTTGGCTCATTTCACCCCTCTATACAAATTACCATTCTCATCTGAACTAGCTGGGATTTTTTTAGAACACATATTCCGGCTTAATGGACTACCCTCCAAAATAATTTCGACAGAGGGCCCCAATACATATCCCAGTTTTGGAAACAACTATGTCGGATATTGGGGATCCAACGTGCCTTGTCCTCGGGTTATAATGCACAAACCAATGGAGCTACAGAACGAGTAAACCAAACCCTGGAAAGTATCTTCGCTGCTTCGCCACCAAAGTCCAGGATGATTGGTCACTTTTGATACCTGTGGCCAAATTCGCTTACAACAATTCGGATCATTCAGCCATCAAGACCAGCCCTTTCTTCTGTAGCCAAGGATTTCACCCTTCAGTTCTACCATCCATTCTCCCACATCCTACCCCAGTTCCTGCGGTCGATTCCTTGATTGAAACACTGATCAAGGTACACAAAGAAGCAAAGGAACACCTGGAAAAGGCCAGAAAAGGTGTTAAACAATATGCAGACACCAAAAGAAGGCCTAGTCCTTCTTATTCAATAGTAGATAAAGTCTGGTTATCTTCGAAACTCCTTCCTCGTCACCTACGACCAAAAAAATGGTCTCCCTGGTATTACGGACCCTTTTCCATAAAGGAAATTGTTAATCCAGTGGCCTTTCGACTCCAACTACCAGAGTCGTGGAAAAAGATTCATCCAGTCTTTCACACTTCTCTGTTAAAACCATATGTACAGTCCACTCGAACTGCCCCAAGATCTACTCCAGTGATTGTCGATAACCAACTTGAATACGACGTCTCTAGGATCTGTGACTCCAGGTACCAACGAGGTCAACTACAGTATTTGGTCGAATGGAAGGGATATCCTCCCAGTGAGCGCACCTGGGAACCCATCTCTAACATGAATGCCCCCCAGCTGATATGAAGATATCATCTTATCCACCCAGGCAAACCCGGAGGAGCGGGGCTTCAGAGGAGGCATACTGTCATGACCCACCGATTACGTCCGTTCTGGACTTCATGGTCCCTGACCCATAGAGGACTGAATTCAGTGATCCTTCCAACATAGCGTTGGATACGAAACGTAACTTACCAGCCTTTACGCGTTACGTTCAACTTCGTTCACGCCCCCGCGGCTCTGCGCGTCTCAACGCTACCGCTTAGTGTGTTCAGACGTGTGTTGTAGGAGTTCGCTTGGGTCTCCTTCTGAGTCCCGTTGTCCCATATCCTTGATTACCTCCTTTTTCCATTCCCATTCCTTGAACTACCCCTTCCGTGCCTTTCTTCCTGGAATCCTACGGTGCTCGGGTCACGGCGTTCCGTGCCTCCGACCTTAGATACTGTTTCTTTCCTGGTTCCCGGTCCTGGATATTTGAATGCTACTTGGCGTAGGAATTGCAACCCTCACGATGGAATTCGAAGACCTGCACACGGGCTTGTACAAATCCCAGACCGTGCGAAAGAACACATCCAAGAAGGTCGCAAGCAAAGAGAAACAGGTGAGAAGGGGAGAGACTTGTGACACTAGCAGCTAGCAAAGCTATAGCTCACCCTCAGTCTCAGTTTCACTGTGCTCCCTAGCTAAGCTATAACTCATTCCTAGATCCTGTTTCACTGTGCTACCTAGCTAAGCTATGGCTCACTCCCAGCCCAGATTCACTGTGCTCCCTAGCTAAGCTATAACTCATTCCTAGATCCTGTTTCACTGTGCTACCTAGCTAAGCTATGGCTCACTCCCAGCCCAGATTCACTGTGCAACCTAGCTATGCTATAACTCACTCCTAGATTCTGTTTCACTGTGCTAACTAGCTAAACTATGGCTCACTCCCAGCTCAGACTCACTGTGCAACCTAGCTAAGCTATAGCTCTCGGTTTGAGTTTGTTTGACCACATTTTTTGTTAGATCACGGCAAACTGACCACAATTTATCTGCTCAGGGCCCAATTTAAAAGCACATTCATTTTTGTTGTTCCCCGCCACCAATTTTAAGGAAGCAGGGGACACACCTGCACCCCAAAATTACAAAATATCAAACATGGGGAGCGGGGGACATGGTATTTTGCAATATATGTCACCAAATTGCCCCAAAGGCCAAATCACCCATGCACAATACGATCAAATTGGTCATTGGGTCAATTGTTTTAGGTCAAATAGGCTGATACCATGGCTCACTGCTAGACCCTGTTTCACTGCGCCACCTAGCTAAGCTATAGCTCACTCATAGACCTACTCCTTGTCCCAGTTTTACTGTGCTACCTAGCTAAACTATAGCTCACTCCTAGACCCCGTTTCACTGTGCTACCTAGCTAAGCTATAGCTCACTCCTAACCCTATTTTGCTGTGCTATTTAGCTAAGCTATAGCTCACACCTAATCCCAGTTTCACTGTGCTACATAAGTAAGCTATACCTCAGTCCTAGGCCCAGTTTCACTGTGCAACCTAGCTAAACTATATTATTATTATTATTTGCATTTTGAAAGCGCTCATCACACAGCCCGGGGGCATCGAGGCGCTGGTACAGGAATATGTCTCTTAGTTAAGTGCGGACTCTGGGATCGAACCTGTGTTGCTTCGTGTTGTTTTGTTTCCAAGGCGAGCACCTTGCCGCTGAGCTCTATAGCTCACTCCTATAGCCCTTTTCACTGTGCTACCTAGCTAAGCTATAGCTCACTCCTAAACCTGTTTCTCTGGCCTACTTAGCTTAGCTATAGCTCACACATACTCCCATTTTCACTGTTCTACCTAGCTAAGCTATGGTTCACTCCCAGTCCAAGTTCCACTGTGCTGCCTAGCTAAGCTATAGCTCACTCCTAGATCCTGTTTCACTGTGCTAACTAGCTAAGCTATAGCTCAGTCCCAACCCACATTCACTGTGCAACCTATGTAAGCTATAGCTCACTCTCAGTCCCAGTTTCACTGTGCGCCCTAGCTAAGCTATGGCTCACTCCCAGTCCCAGTTCCACTGTGCTGCCTAGCTATGCTATAGCTCACTCCTAGATCCTGTTTCACTGTGCTAACTAGCTAAGCTATAGCTCAGTCCCAACCCACATTCACTGTGCAACCTATGTAAGCTATAGCTCACTCTCAGTCCCAGTTTCACTGTGCGCCCTAGCTAAGCTATGGCTCACTCCCAGCCCAGATCACTGTGCAACCTAGCTAAGCTATAGCTCACGGTTTGAGTGTGTTTGACCACATTTTTTGTTCGATCACGACAACTGACCACAATTTATCTGCTCAGGGCCCAATTTAAAAGCACATTCATGTTTTTTTGTTGCCCGCCTCCAATTTTAAGGAAGCAAGGGACACACCTGCACCCCAAAATTGCAAAATATCAAACATGGGGAGCGGAGGACATGGTATTTTGCAATATATGTCACCAAATTGCCCCGAAGGCCAAATCACCCATGCACAATTCGATCAAATTGGTCATTGGGTCAATTGTTTTAGGTCAAATAGGCTAATACTATAGCTCACTGCTAGACCCTGTTTCACTGCACCACCTAGCTAACCTATAGCTCACTCATAGACCTACTCCTTGTCCCAGTTTTACTGTGCTACCTAGCTAAACTATAGCTCACTCCTAACCCTGTTTTGCTGTGCTATTTAGCTAAGCTATAGCTCACACCTAATCCCAGTTTCACTGTGCTACCTAGGTAAGCTATACCTCAGTGCTAGTCCTAGTCCTAGGCCCAGTTTCACTGTGCTACCTAGCTAAGCTAAAGCTCACACATAGTCCCAATTTCACTGTGCTACCCAGCTAACCCATAGCTCACTCTTAGTCCCAGTTTCACTGTGCAACCTAGCTAAGCTATAGCTCACTCCTAGACCCTGTTTCACTGTGCTACCTAGCTAAGTTAAAGCTCACACATAGTCCCAGTTTCACTGTGCTACCCAGCTAACCCATAGCTCACTCCTAGTCCCAGTTTCACTGTGCAACCTAGCTAAGCTATAGCTCACTCCTAGACCCTGTTTCACTGTGCCACCTAGCTAAGCTATAGCTCATTCATAGACCTACTCCTAGTCCCAGTTTCACTATGCTCCCTAACTAAACTATAGCTCACTCCTAGACCCCGTTTCACTGTGCTATCTAACTAAACTATAGCTCACTCCTAACCCTGTTTTGCTGTGCTATTTAGCTAAACTATAGCTCACACCTAATCCCAGTTTCACTTGGCTACCTAGGTAAACTATACCTCAGTCCTAGTCCTAGTCCCAGTTTCACTGTGCAACCTAGCTAAGCTATATTATTATTATTATTTGCATTTTTAAAGCGCTCATCACACAGCCGGGGGGCATCGAGGCGCTGGTACAGGAATATTTCTCTTAGTTGCGTATTGATAACGCGCTTAATACCCGGAGGTTTCTAGGCACAGACTCCGGGATCGAACCTGTGTTGCTTCGTGTTTTGTTTCTAACGCGAGCACCTTGCCGCTGAGCTCTATAGCTCACTACTATACCCCTTTTCACTGTGCTACCTAGCTAAGCTACAGCTCACTCCTAACCCTGCTTCACTGTGCTACTTAGCTAAGCTATGACCCTGTTTCTTTTTACTGTCATTCCTCTTTTGTTTATCTTCCAACCTTGCCACCTCCTGCTCTCATTCCTTCCCTCTCTTCCCTATGGTTCCATGTTTGTAGTCATCTTCCACCACATTGCTTTGTAACAGCATGAATGGTGCCCTTAAGGGTCTTACAATAAACCCACACAAACATGCAAAGGCACACGTGGCAACATGTACCTGCATTTTCAGATGCTTTGTTAGACACTGAACTGATAACATGCAGGGATAAGGACCGTGTCTACTCTGGTACAGCTTAAATTGATGACGTTTGGGAGGTAGCAGGGGTGGAAAAAAGGTCCAGCTCCAATACATCAGACTTATATGGGCACAGGAATTCATCCCCATTAAGTGTTGGAGCATAATGTTTAAAAATGGTGTTCAGTAACTGTATTTTAATGAATACATTTATATTAAAAATCTGTTCCGGAAAGGATCATGAGTTTAATAAAGTTTGTACTTTCTCAGTTCCCGAATGAGTTTTTAGGGATAACGCTTATGCTGCTTCATATTAACCATGACCTCCCAAGTAAAGAACCAAACTCCTGAAAATATCATTGGAGATGTATTAGAATGAGGCAAGACTCATTCTTGAGAGTGGATTTATGATGGATTACAACAGGATGCTCACCACCATGGATTTCAAACATGGTTTCAACTCGTGGGCACAATAACGAACTCACGTTTGCAAACCAATGAGGCACGCATGTCCCGAAATAAGTGTCAACTGCAATTTGTGTTATACCCCTCTGCTTGTCGGGCCGTTGACGGGAGGCCAGGAGAAGCAGACGAAGAGCCACAAAGTTGAACATGATAAGATCCAATCTAAGGAGGACGCCTGTCTATCAGAGTAGACATGGGCCACACACTGTTTCCATGAGCTGATTAGGGTTGGACCCAAACATGAAGTCTTTTTTAAAAAGTGTTTAGAAAATGATGTATTTCCATAATAATATATTTGTGATGTGCCGGTTTATGAACTAAGTCAGTTCCAGGTTCCTCGTCATCAACCATCTGCAGGCAAGAAGGAAAGGCCACAGGGAGAAGACACTGCACTCCAGAAAGTCAAGCTTTCAGCAGTTGCCAGAATGCAAAAGGGTGTTGCCGGAAATTAGCTCTGCGGGATAGCTTATAGGGTCGTAGTCTAGTCCCGCAGGACAGAAACGTTAGCCTCCACTAGAGGCCAGAGGGATCTTCGGGTTTACAGAACACTGGTAGAGGGCAGCGTAACTCTACGGGATGGCTAACAAAAAGGCATTTCTGCTTCTTTTAGTAGGTCAATTTCGACTTGACCAAATTTTCCTTCGCAACAGATTAAGCCAATTTTGAATTTCAAACAGACATAAAATGGAAGTCGATGATATTTTCTGATTTTCAGGCAAGATGTGTTCCACTGACATTTAGTTATAAGTCAGCACCAAAATACTGCGGTCCTTACTAATGGTTTAAACATTTGTATGATAGGTTTAGGTAAAGTGTGCTGCAGACGTCCAATCAACTTACAATGACATTGGGCCTCATTACTAGTCACCTGGCATGGAAATAACGGTGGCAGTAAACCCGCCGCCACCGTTATTTCCATACCGGGTGATTCAGAGTCCTGCAGGCGGAGGTGTCAGACCGGGCGGGTTTAACACCGCCCGCCTGCAGGCGGACGTGGAAACACCGGCACCATCAAGTGATGGTGCCGGTCTTTCCATGGTCCCCATTCCCATTGAGTCCCAAGGTACTCAATGGGAATGGGGATTCACTGAATTCCGCCTCCGGAATTCCCAGGTCACCGGGGTTGTAATGCCCCGGTAATTCCGGGAATCACAGAGGCGGAATGGTAATTCGAGTCCGGCGGTAACTGAGCCGGAAAAACCGGCAGGTTACCGCCGGACTCGAAATGAGGCCCATTGCCTGCAATTCGTTTTTATAGAAGACTTGAATTAAATATTCCATTGTCTTTAGGATTTCTATTCGGCAATTGTAAGAAGACACCCCTTAGTCCATCTGTTGATCACGGGTACTCAATGCATCCATTCGAGAGGTTGCGGCCGAAGGTCAAGGGCTGAGACTGTGATGAGTCCATGCTAGGAATGATTCCGTGATGGTGATTTTGAATGTAGGATCTAGGAATCAATGGCCCAGCTGTGCACAATGCAGCGGCAGATAAGTAGCGTGCTGGACAACACTGGAAAGCTACATTCCAAGACCCTCTCATAAGATAACACCCGAGTTACGGAACCCGGATGGGTTTAAAGAGCAGATATGGTCAAAGCCAAATGCATGCCTGGTCCTGCAAGAGCCCTGTAACTCAGCAGTCAACATGCCAGAAAATGAGGGTACGTTGAAGAAACAAGACATTCTGGAGACAATAATGTCATCCCTTCAACCTCCAGAATAAATATGGACTGGGCCCTAGCTAACAGTGAGTATGTGCCCCCTGCTGTTCAGTTGATTTATTTTAATGCCGACCCGGAGTTTGTGCCTATAACGTGTATAT
This sequence comes from Ambystoma mexicanum, assembly GCF_040938575.1. NCBI lineage: Eukaryota > Metazoa > Chordata > Amphibia > Caudata > Ambystomatidae > Ambystoma > Ambystoma mexicanum. Next base: position 683,763,379 of record NC_090927.1, on the reverse strand, counting down.
TTAAATCTATGCAGACCACTGTACTTATATGCTAGGCACATCGAAGTCTAGTCCTCAAGTGACAAATCCACTCTGTTTTCAGGATTTCCATACAAAATAGAGCTCATTGCAGTGAAATTCTGGTAAGATAGCTCAGTGGGTCGAACACTTGCTGTTGTGATCTGCAGGTTGCAGATTCGAATACCAGCAAGGTCAACTCAGCCTTTCATCCTACCGAAGTCGATAAAATGAGTACCAATTTCAATTGGCCAAAAATAGTTGTATGTTAAATATGTACTATCCAAAGCGCTTTCGGTAAAAAGGCTATGTAAATGACAAGTTATTATTATTATCTAAAGGGAGTTGTACAAATGACCAGTGGTTCTTCTGAAAACTTAGCACTGTTCGAGCTTTCAAGGACTGAACTCAGATACTTAATTTGCAAACCATCCAAAAATAAGGCGTCAACCACAGTTAGTGGACTTCAACTCAAATAGTATATTGAAATGAAGGTTTGCATGATTCATGAATATTAGATAAGGGTCCTCATTCTGGAAAACTGCTATAGTGCCCCTAGCATGATAGCCTGGTGGAAAGGGTGAGCAATTCTACATATCTTGTGTCTGTCATGACTCTTCGAGGTACTGGAAAACAAAAAGACAGATTTGTTTCCTAAGTATCGGCTCATTTTTGGGAGATATGTATGTGGTAATTTATCAACAGTGACATTGCAATGTTATGATGCCAAGTTCAAACCCTTGTGGATCACATGTCTCAGTGAGGATGTCAAATTGTCATCTTCAGCTAAGGGATAATGCATGCATGCGAAGCCAGCAGTACATTGCAACTCTGGATCTGGAGCTGTGATTTATATTCAGAGGCCAATCTTGGCTGTGGTACAGCTGCCCATCTAACAGAGTTGACAGACTAGTCCTCTTCGGACCATGCAATAAGCAACACAATCATGAGCAATGTGGATTCTGGCAATGGATAACACACGGCCCACAGGGTCGATCATAGTGTCCAATTACCCATGTGTTTTTATGATTTTAGGAAATGTAAACACTGAACTTTTTGTGTATTGTTAGTACAGTAATCATATGTATTGTATGTATAGTTAAGAATTCATGTTTCTTTATTGTCATGAATATCAGACATAACATCACAGTTCGAGAAGTCATCTCATGCTTGATTTCTCCTTGACTATGTCTAGCATTCACCATTTGATGGATGATTAGTTTGGGCTATTAGGTGGCGCTGAAATCGCTACCTTCAAAGCCGAAACTATTGTTATTAACATTAACATAAAAACTTCTGATATGGGCTTTGAATGACGATCTGTAATGCTTTTCCAATTGAGATGATATTTGAGGAGGGATACACAGTTGCAATCCCTCCCGTGCCCTGCCCCTAGCCAATGTAATCCCTATGGCTAATCCCACCCATTCCTGCCCATCTCTGAACTCTTTGATGTTCATTGAGCTCTTCCATGGAGGCAGCCATATTGTTAAATATAGCACTTGCACTTGGATGAGAATAAAGTTGTAAAAATCCATCTAAGTCTTTTTCTCCCTCGGGAAACACATGCACTGTCTAGGCAGGCCATATATAGGTCAATGAGTATAGGTTGTACCAGTCCTTTGGGCACCTCAGAAGTAAAAAGTAATCATTAGAATCCTTAAATCTACCCATACCATTCTCCTGTGTGTGTTTTTTTTACAAGTATCCCTGCCCTGTATGGGAATACAGGGACTCTCAGAGTTGGTTACACGGTTGGCAGGAGGAAAGCATGGGCAATCTGGCTGGCCAACTTGCCCATAACACCCTGTCCCAGTACCTAAACTGTTTGTCCTGCTTTAATATTCTGCCCTCCCAAGATGGGGGTATGAAAGCAACAAAGGGAGTGTGCTGGCACATGTTATTGTAAGGCAGGGCAGCAGTGTATGCTATGTTTTTTAATCTGATCTGGCTGTTTGCAAAAGGTCTAAACCAAGACAGGTATGTGGACTAGTAGCAGTGTGAAGCACCTGGAAGTGCATTGCTGAGCACAGCTGGGATTCCAACATGGAGGCAAAGCTTTCAGTGCAACTACAGCCTGAAATGGCAGACCAAGATACAGCGATACCCGCAGACAGTGCATCTCGAAGGCAGATGCTGTGCTGTGCTGTGAGACAGTGAGAGTGGTTAATTCAGCAACTAGTGTTGTGTGTGGAGGAGGAGTGGAGGGTGAGTTGAGTTAGTGCAGACATCAAGTCAGTATTAACTGAGAATGTCCAAAGGGGAGCAAGTGCAAAGTTTGATTGAAGTATGGTTGGGGACCTAACATTCTATTCTTTCAAAGCGCAGGCCCTCCCTTTCACCCTGTCAAAGTATTGCGACTATAGGAGGCAAGGTAGGAGAACCAGTAATAGTAATGCCTTATGTGCCGCACCAAATGTTGCTGAACTAAAGTGTGGCATTGGCAAGTTGGTTTATGCATGCCTGCAACTGGTTGTAATTGTGGGCTCTGTCTGTCACCAAGTCAATATTGTGGGTAAAGGGACTAGACAAGGGTACCGGAAGCAGTAGTGGATTATGTGCTGTGGCAACAGAGGCTGCGCTAATCAGAGGCTCTGGCAAGTTGGATTAATTTTGTATAGGAAACATTCGTAATTTGTTAGAACTTTAACCACACCTATATAGGGAGTATAGGGGACAGGTTAGTAGTAATAGCGACAGCAGAGGACTAGGTGCCAGATATGAACATACGGTAAAATAACAATAACAGTGAGATTATTTTGTGAGTGAGGTGGGGTGACATGCTTAAAAGTCCCCACATCATGGGTGGGCATGATGCAGCTCCGCCACACCAATCAGCACGCACATCCAACTTGTCTACAGCCACTCCCTTAGTCGTTCGACTCACCGATCCCTAGACTCACCGGACTGGCAAGCATCTGCTCCTCTCCATTCAGCTGACCTGCTTCCCTGGGAAGATAGGAGCAGCCCCTGCTCAGATAGAGGCTGGCCTGAAGGATAAGGTTGCTTTTTAAGGGCCAGCTGGGGTGACACATAATACTGAATGGAAAGAGCCTGCCAGGACAAAGTGTGAAAGGTAAGGTTGACACCGAGCGGAGAAGCCATCGAGATGAGTTGAGGTCAAAGGTGGGGGTTCAGGGGGAGACCGTCCACTGACACAATTTGACTGGCATATCTGTGTATATGGGTCCTCGATGGAGGGTGGGAAAAGTTAAGGATGCACATGCAATAGCATCTTCTATCTCTGCCTTAGGTCCTTTAGACCCGCTGAACGCTTCCGCATGAGAGCTACGCAGGGGAACATTTCCTTTGCACATATAGCAATCAGACCTCTGAAGGGCAGCTACGGGGCCCGGAGTGGCAATTCGAAACGGAGGAGAGATGGAGAAGGGACTATTTCAGTATTACAGATTAAGAACGATCTGCTGTGCACAAAGATGGCATGTGATGAAAGTGCAACGAATGCAGGAAAATGAAGGGGCACGCGAAGGAGTAGCTTCAGAAACTAACAAGCGCGAAGGCGGCGAAGCTTCTAACACATGGTCAGGCTTCGCCTCAAGAGGAAGGGCGGCCATGTTATGCGCAAGCTTTGATCTTAGGCAGTTGTGGTCCTGAGAATAAATGCACACGGTTGGCTATGAGCAGTAGTTTGGCTGGGTGATGTTGCTAGGTTACAGCCGTGGGGATTAAAACTGACAACGATCCTGGCGTAGATGGAGCCACCCAGCTAATCCAAAGGAGACCCGCAAGCGGACTTGGCCAGAGTGAAAAGAGACTGCGTTCACGTGCACTGAATGCGCTTCTCTGACTGTGCAGCAGGAGCGGGGGCAGACATCACAACTGTACGGGGTTGGCTGGAAAGCCTTTATCAACCTCCTAGTTATGGCTAAAGGTCTGAATATGAGTGTAGACAGAAGGGCCCCAACCTCTAGATTGGTCCATAGCAGACAACTATGCCAGAAGAGACAGGCAGGACAAAGACTGATATGCAGGAAACTTCTACTCTGTGAAAAGAACAGTGAGCTAAAGACTTGGTTGAGACTCTCTCAGGGGCCATCCACCCAAGAACAAGTCAATGGGCTGTGTTCGTGCTGGTAGAAAGTTTCCCAGACCCCCCTCTGTTTTGTATGCCAGAAGAGATGCCAATGTTCTGTTTCAGAGGTCAGGGGACACAATAAGACTGGTTGTTACACAGACTGTGCTCTGCTGCTAGAATAATGCCGGGCTCGGTAAAACAAGCCAGTAGGGAGCATCCAGGCAAGATTAAAAGAAGTTCTAAAAGGGGTTGGAATTTCAGTTGCTATAACTTTAAAATGTATGTAACGGAAATGCTAGGAAGGTAAACATGATCATGTGTGTATCGCGATGACTGACTAATAGATAGAGAATGTCTTTTCCGCGGGCACCTGTATGCCTTTTAGTTTGGCCTGGTCTGCCACAGACACATCACGGATGATTCGTGAAATCTTTTGCTTGCAGGATAGGATGTACATTCTGCTCAGAGCATTCTGTGGCCAGCAGGGATTGCAACCGAGTTGCATTTTATTACATGGCAGCCTCCAATAGCCATGAATATCCATGAATAAGCCAAAAGTAGTGAAATCACTACTCACCTGTAACAAAGAAATTGCGTCACTGCCATAGCTGTAATAACGTATTACAGTTGAGGTGTGACGTCACAATGCCTGCTGCTTTAGCCAGCATGGCCATGTATTATAAGTAGGAAAATACCCCCTATCATAAGGGAAAGGGATATTGCAAATCAGTTTGAATTTTTACGCCCTTATTAAGAATTCAGTCTTTTGCATCATTCCTCCATTTGGCAACATATGATAAGGGGTATTTTATCCTATATTTTTTCAATGTCACCTTGTGTTCAGAAGAAGGCCACACTGTGAGAGTAAGTGCTGCCTGGCACGGTATGTCTCATATACTTAGAATAATTGTTCTTTTATAAGGCACTTGATACCAGGGATTGGTTTCTAAGCGCGGGTTGTGATTCGAGACCGTGTTGCGCTGCGTTGTCTTGTTTCCAACACAAACCCGTTGCCCCTTAGCTATCTGAATATTGGGCAGCCCTCCAACATTCACCTTTACATTGGCGCGCAGCAGCCACGTGGGTGCTGGCCGCGTATTTCAGATGATGGGCATAAAATGGCCCATCGAATGAGAGGCATTGCTTACATTTCTACTCTACATTGCTGGGATGGGAATGCAAAACCTGAATAGAAACGCTTATGCTGTGCATGAGAGTTCCTAGTCTGGTGACTGCGGGGCAGGCAGGACTCTGAAAAGACCCATAACTGCTTTGATGGGGCTGGCCGAGCAGAACAAAAGGGTACTGCGGGAGGTGTGACTTTCATATTGAATCAGGGATGCACAGAGAACACATGGAGGCGTGCAGACCTACCCCAACTATGCATTACTGCTGAACTGCATGCATAGAGCAATTTGCCCACAGTGTGTTTAATTTTTTTGATTTTGCTTCAACAGCCGATTCAGGTAAGTGGGGCAATATTTTGTGAACTTGGTCCCATTAATGTAAGATTGCAAACATCTACCAGAGTGGTTCTACATTAAGCACAATGGTTGTTCGAAATCATATTAACATAATAATCAGCAATACACCTGTTCTGATTGCTTCAGAATATTGCCAGGAAATGCAGTATGCAATCACATATGGCACTGCATTTTAGGTCAATGATAGGCATACATAAAGCACTGGCCGAAGAAATGCATAAGACTGATACACCTTATGTAAAATTATGTTTTTAGGATTTTGAATTAGATTGTAGAGTAGCCTATCAATTATGATGTACGACTTGACATGATTTAGTAAATACATTGAAGTATTCATTGTAAACAAATGGGAAGCAGGAATAGGTAGCACTACCTGAACATATTGCACAAAGAAATTGCTTAATTTCATAAAGTACCGGAAAAAGCTTTTACAGTAAAGTTATCAATGAATCTCTTTTGCTATTGATGATCTTTGACAGAGAACATTTGAATAACAGGTGCAGGGGACTCGATATCTATCGCCCCAGTTTACATCCCGGGAGGATAGCTCAGCGGCAGCGTGCGCGTCTTGGAAGCAAGACGACACGAAGCAACAACAGGTTCGATCCCCGGGTCCGCGCTTAGAAACCTCTGGGTGTTTAAGCGCGTTATAAATACGTAACTAAGAAAAAAAAAAAACAGAACTACGCAACTAAGAAAAACAAACAATTCCTGTAACAGCGCTTCGCTGCCTGTGGGCTGTGTGAGCGCTTTATAAATGTTAAATAAATAAATAAATAAACATGCAAGAGGAGCCGGGCCGAGGAAATCCCCAGCATCAAGAAACGGAAGATCCAGCTAAAGGACAAAGTTCTACTGTTTCTATTAATAATTCAGTGACAGCGATCGGAGCATGAACGATTCAGCACTCTCCACACTTTCTCTCATCGGTCTTGAGCCTACTACCCTGTTTTGTCAAGACATGACATCACAAAATAAAGTTATATCCTCGAAAACCTAACAGGACTCGGTATCGGTTAGTGAGGCAAACTACATATACATTCTATAAGGGGTTAGAGTGGCAATTAGGTAAAACAGATCCGGTGGCTCCACCTGTGACCACATCTGAATGTTGGGAGTACAAATGTTACAGGTTAGTGTGTGGTGACTGGAGGATGCAACATAGTATGAGCTCAGCGTGGAAGGTGGATAGTGATTGGGCAAAGAGGGTCTTCTCAGCCTTGGAGTTTTGGAAGGTCACCAGGCCAAGTGCAACTGCCCAAGGTCCGATCTCCTAGGCCTTGAGACAGAACATTTGGCTTTGAACCTGATGTTGCTATGCATCATCTTGCATTCAGTTTGGTGGGGACAGCCACCTCAGTCTGGCTCGAATTAATAGGCTCTGTCTTGTAGGTTCAGATTATGTGTGTGGAGACCACAGAATTGATTTATCCTGCATGCAATTATGAGGATTTTCAGCTTGAATCCTGTGCAAGTGTCTTATCCTTTCTGCTACGCTTGACTGGAAGCCTGCTTTGCGTGTTTCAGCAAGATCAGTCTGTCGATTCATCTCTGCATTCTCAAATCCATTCTGCTCCTTCTATCCATGGCAGCCCATGTTAGTTGCCTTAAAGAGCCAACAAGCAGTTGTTATGTATGTGTGTGCGTTTTGCCGTTTCTGCTCAGCGAAAGTGCGTGTGCATCATCTATTTAAGTGAGTCATAAGCACGTTCTTCTTGTCTATCAGCAATCGATCGGAAGTGTCTGCGTAACTTCATGTAGGAATGCGTATGTGCTTCATGTCTAACGCATCTATGTCAGAGTGTCAGTCGTGACGTCATCAGCTTCTTCGAGGTTATAGTCAGTTAACCTGTTCCATTGAATGCAGTTGTATATCTTCAGCATCATCATCAGGACAGGGTCTGAATGGTTGTCTGAGTGAGAAGCGGTTTTCACACTTATGATACATCGAAGCTAGGGAGGATGTACATCTTTCCATTCTCTATTGCCGGGATATGTGGAACGAGGGCCATGTTTAGGCCTCCCTCTTCACATTTATTTAAAAAAAAAGCCTAAAAAAGGACATTATTGTGGGTTTGTGGAGTGAAGGCACACATTATGATATTAGTAGTCTATGTATACTGCCACTGTGATGAACAATGTATGGATTGTTGTTGCATGAAGCACTGAAGATGAAATAGAATTGTCAGTGCACCATTTTGAGGGCATGCAGACTACATATACCAGTACAGAGCTGGAAGAGTTAATTACCTTGCTGTATGTTGAAGCGCACACACCCCACACACATTTCAGATAATTATGAAATGCAAGCTTGATTTTTCTGATAATGTCAAGGTTCAAGCATGACAGTCCATTGAAACATTGTGAACAGTCGTCTTAACTATCAACTAGCTCTGTAAATAGAGTAATAACTAATACAATCTGCACAATGTAGTCTCACTTTGCAGAGGAGGCATTCAGGCCAGATTTCCTACACCTTCACTTGTATGCATCTAAGTAACACAATATGAGCGGATACCTTATTTATTTTAAGCACATTTACTGTACACACGGTATCGAGAAGGAACTTTATACTTCCTAGTTCCAATTAAATCACAAATGTGTGAGTTTTGATCACTTTATTTTACTGACTGGAAATATTGAGTTGAGACGGAATAATGCATGAGCTATCACAGTCACAAAGACCTCCATCAGATGGTAAAACGCAAAAGAGAGAGAAAAGCAACAGCTCTGAGAGTTTTGGTTTACATCCAAGACTGATATCTCCCAGTTGCAAATCTTCACTGCAGAACTGTTAGGAAAGATGCACTCTGCTTGAATTTACATAGTTAAAGAAAGCAGTCCAGTCTTTTCCAAGTTTCCAAACATGTGGAAAATTCTTCCTAAAAAAAGGTGTTCTAGTAAATGTGAAATTGTGGATATTTCTGTCAATGGTAACCGTGTTTCAGATTGCATGGTTTAAAAAGGCAGAGAAAGCATGTTTCATGGGGTTCTCATTTCACACTTGGATTGCTGAAAGCTCCTGCACCAAAATTGCAAAATGTTCTAATCCTGGCTGCTTGCTCGGAAGGCCCGATTCTCACATTTTCAATTGAAAAGAACACCTTTTGTTACAGCCAAACTAGCGTAGGATAATAGCCTGCCCCTGAAGTGGTGAATCCGTTTCGTATTTGGAAATGTGAATGCGTGGGTTGGACAGTGGCTGCCACCAGTCCGCCCTCTGTTTGCCTTGCTCATCAGCGTCGACAGCAGGCCAGGGGGCACGCCGACCTCAGAAGCACCTGCGCTCAGGTCACCCGACCTCCTTCAGGCTTCGAGAAGAAGCCCTCGCTCGCTCGCGCCTGTCTGATGATCCATGTCTGTATACCTTCTCCCCGCTGTTCCCAAGGGTGACGCATATTCCCGCAATTCTTCCCATGCCTCAGTGGGTCACATGACTTCATCAGCATGGCTGCCTGCAGAGTCTGATACAGAGCCCGTCTTCAACAGGTAGAAAACAAATGCTGTGCAGTATTTTGCAACATAGTAGATGCTCAAGCTCACACTTAAAGAATGGAACGTATAGGGACAAATCTCTTTCAAAATGACAATAATAATGCTCATTTCTTTTTTGCTTCTGTGGGGCTGCGGCCTGGCTCCCATAAAAACAATGATTACTCTGAACCAGGGTTGGCCAACTCCAGGCCTCGAGGGCCGGATCCACGTTGGATTGTCAGGATTCCCCTCATTAATATAAATAAGCAACATTTGCATACAATGGGCCTCATTCCGAGATTGGAGGTAGCCATGGCGCTGTTTGCGCCATTGGCTGCCTCCAATACCCGGTCCGGCACCGGTCTTGTTCAATGGGGACTTAACGGTGCAGTCCGAACAAACCATTCCCCATTCCCATTTGAGCCCCCATAGGGCTCAATAGGAATGGGGACGGTGTTAATAACGGGCTCGCGACGTGCAAGCCTGTTATTAGTGCCCTGGTCCCTTAGAGGGACTCGTAAGGGATGTGTGGTCAGACCACATGTTCCTTACGGTCCCCACCAAGGGACCTTGGAATAGGGCAGTAAGGTATTATCGGCACCGGTCTCCTTACCGGTGCCCGGTATCCCTTACCACCCAAATCGTAATGACACCCAATGATTCTAAATGTATGTATATTTCTGCTCATGAATATTAAACAGGGATATCCTGAAAACCCATCAGGATTCCATCCCTCGAGGCCTGGAGCTGAACAACCCTGCTGGGAGTGAACCACCCATCTTATGACAGACATTTCCCACTTTGCACATCAATGATTGCTGTGCATCATATAAACCCACTCTACTTGTTATTCTTCCTTAAGAGGTGAGAGGCAATGATCTGGCGCAGCACATTTTAACTCGACATCAATCTGTTATATTTAAAGCTATACCCCATCAGGCAGTCACAGGCAACAATATCACACTTGTAAGGCATGTGATTTGCTGCCCTCTCAGTAAAGCTACTGGTTCATGATGCCACTCAGAATTAGGAGATCAATGTATGGTTTAGTCCCACTTGTGTGCTGCAAAAGTCACAGCTGAGGCATGGTAGGCAGGGGCATTGTCGCTACAGAACTTGACTAAGTTCTCTTTTCACAGACACCCAAAAACGCAGTTACCAGGATATCTGGCTCGAAGAGACGCGTTGCCATGTGCTCTCTATCCCAAGCCATCACCATTGGCATAGCTCGTTCTTCACAAAAGACATTGAGTTTTTTTTATGCTAAAGTACTTCTGCCATTAAAATCCTCCTGTGCCTTTGCAAGTTAAAATGAGAGCATTTTCCTAAACATCTGCTCCACCACACTATTGGCCTGATTCATGGAAATGTGTGTACAAATCCTGCAAGGGCTGCGTGCCGAGAAGGAAACTGTGTGAGCCTGCGCGCAGAGAGAAAAAATGCACACCCCACGTATTCATTGAATCTACAGCGCAAAGTAACCATATTCGCAAGTCGCGCCCGAAACGCCCTGGAAACACCCAAACGCAAAGCATGAAAAGCCAGAACAGCTACCTTTGCGTGCTCCCCTGGCCAGGAATATACGCACCCTTCAAACAGTGCGTCTGGTCCCCTTAAGCAGGCCTGCATCCCGGGGACCTTGTGCGGGGTACCCCATAACTGTATGCGGCTCCCCAAAAACATGCGTATAAAAAATGGCAACTCAGCAATAACTCGGGAAATTAGTGTGCATACCCCCCGTAAAACATTTGTGCACCCCACTACACTGCTTATGCGCACCCCTAAGTTATATCGGGACCCTGGTTGAGTACATGCACCCCGAAATCCGACACACAACCCCACCTGGGTGCTGCAAATCCTACGTGCAATTGCACTTACGCCTGCCTTCGGGAGGGCCCCTGGCACCAAAGGCTGTCTCCATCATTGGTTTTAATACTTCATATTCGCTCACATTGTAAGCTTTGAAAAGTAATCGCTAGTTGGGCACTGCGCTGGAGAATTCCTCTGGCAAATTTGAGGTGGCCCTTATCTCTTCTCCCAAACATCCTTAACACCTCTTCTTTTCCATACACGCACCCACCAGCTTCTTGCAGTATAATTTAGCATTTCCAGTCAATTTCAAAATGTGTAACTTAAGATGCGTATTTGTCTGTTCAAATATTTGCTTTAGAAGCAATCCGCAAAAGTTACTCTGGAGCCCTAGTTTAGGAGCTAAGTGCACTACAATGACATTTGTAGAAGTGGGCGATTCAATGTAAATTAATGAAACTATTTGATTTGGGTGGGACCAACATAACATGTTGTCAACTTGTAAACCAGGCTTAGAGAGCGTGACTAGGCAGTCATTCATTCATAATTCGATCAAATGTAACTCCCCAAGACATCTTTCAAACGAGGTCTTGTTTTCAGAAGATAAAGTCCAACATGTTCTTTCCCTGCCTCATTTCAAACTGGATCTTATGAATCCAGCCAATTGTGGCAAAACCATGATCTTTGTCAGTCATTATTTCTGTCTTGTTGACTCTGTAACACAAACCACCCCATCATTAAACATAACTTTGCACAGAGATGTTCATAAGGGGCAACTGGTGAATTCTTCAATGGGAGGAGCACAGCCATTTCCCACGAAGGTGCAGAAGTGACTGAGCACAGCGAAGGAGCCCCAGTGACCTCTCAACCTTTAAAAATAATAGGCAGAACAGCACACAGCACAGCACACTTTCTTTGACAAATTGGGTAAAATGTCACACGGTTTACAATTAGTTTTGTGGGGTGGAAAACCTCAATAGATGCCAGGACACCAACAGGGTATAGGCGCATGTTTTAGTGCCTTTTCTTGATGCCTTTGCTCACAAGTTATGCCAGTACTCATCCAGTGTCGAAAGCAGTTTCATTCTGGCTGTGCTCAAACATGTCCATGCAGGGTGCACCAGGACAGGACAGTATTTCCACTTATGACCAATGTTTATGTTTTCTTTGCCCATTATGGTATCAAAAATGCCAAGCACTGAAAAAACATATGTCCACCTTGGCTGTACCTATGCCGACCAGTATCCCCATATAAGAACACTCATCATGCTGGCTTTGCCCACACTGACTGTAAAAATGCCATGCCACTGTAGGGAAACATGTTCAAGCTGGCTACACCAAAATAGGCCGTGTAGGGCAGCATCACCATATAAGAGCATGCATCCTGTTAACTTTCCCATAATGCCAGTAAAAAGCTGGGCCACTACTGGAAAATATGGACATTCTTGCTGCACCAATGTAAGAGTGCATCTACACATAGTTTATGTTCTTCATATCTGGCACTAGGTGAAATGTGTTAGTTAGCCATTGGGGGCTTACCCTCTTCTAGGAAAGTCGGATTTTCCCCCTTTCTAGGAATGCCAAATCTGTGTCATTTTACAGTGCTGTTGTGTTTAAAATAAGGCTTTTTTTGCCTTTTTCTCAGAAAGTGTAACCCCTGTATTTTTACAGTGCTGTTGTGTTTAAAAATTAGGCCTTTTCCTCTATCCCTCTATCTAAGATCTTCCCTCTATACTCGCTTCTAGGAGTCTTCCTTTTCTGCTGTATGATGTAACCTAAGCCTTTTTTCCCATTTGCTTGACACTTGATTATTGGTTGGGCTTTGCTGGGTGATGTAATTTGGTTTTGTGCACTGCAGTTTCTTCCTCTTATCCTCTCTCCCCCTTCCTTCTCTCTGTGCTCTCCCTCGTTGGTGCTCTCTGTCTCCCCTATATTCTCTAACTGCTATACTATCCACTATCCTATCCCTCTCTCAGAGTCTGGAAGGAACAAGTTCAAGAAGGATCTTCTGGTCTCCAATCCAGGCCTGTCCATCACTGACACCTATGCATGCCTCCTCTAGGCAGACTTTCATCAAGATCCTCTTTGTCGACCCCTCTCCAGACCTTTCTATTCCCCATATGGTTGAAGTGTTCTCTCCTTTCTGTTCCTCTCCCATTAATGGTGGTACCTGTTGGGAAGTACTCTTGGCATACTTCCTGTCCTCTAGGGCCATCATTAATGTCTCCTTAAATGGCACTGTCATGGTCCAGGGGTCTCAGCCCAACCTCCTCCTTCTTGATAGGTGTCTTCCATCACTCATGAATGTCCTCTCTTCTCCTGCCAATCCTCCTTCTGCCACCCCTTTGTATACTCTGTCACCTCTGACAGGTGTACCACACTCCTGTGCCCTCCTCGAAGAACTTCAAAAGTGGCAACCTGCTCCACTTAGCTACATTCAACTCTCGCTCTGCTGTCAAACACTCCTCTAACATCTGCCACCTCCTTGAAGACCTCAACCTCAACGGCCTCACTCTCACTGAGACGTGGTTCACTGGCAGCTCTGTTATGAGCTTTGACGCTCTCCTCCCTGAGGGCTACAAGACCCTCTCTAAGCCCAGGCCTAACTTATCTGGGGGTGGAGTGGCCCTGATCTTCCCAGAGTGGGTCCTTGCTACTATCATACCCACTCAGGCCTACTCCTCTTTCGAATGCCTCATCTGCAGGCTTGGTGTCTCTCCTGTTCTCTCTCTGACTCTGGCCACCATATACAGGACCCTGGCTAGGTCTTCCTCTTCCTCTCAGAGTGGGTTGACCTCATCTCTTCTATCCTGACCTCTATCCCCAAGCTTCTCCTCTTCAGAGACTTCAATATTCACCTCAACTCCCCTGATGTGGCCTCTGGACTTTTCCGCAACCTCTGTGACTCTGTCTCCCTCTCCATTCTTGCTTCCGGTCTGATGTACTCAGTCGGACACACCTTGCATGCTCTCATCTCTCCTGACATCCCCATCTCCAACCCTCTCATTACTCCTCTCTCCTGGTCTGATCATTCTCTCCTGTCCTCTCACCTGGACCTCCTGGTTCCCCCGGCTAAGCCCCCGCCTGCACTGTCAGTCTCCTCTGTCATTCGACCCGTGAAGTGATTGTCAGTTGCTACTTTCACTCTCCCTCCAACTCCTGCCATTGACTCACTCTGACACAGCACTTACCAACCTCCGACTCGCCATCTCCAACATTCTTGACATTCTTTCCACTGTCATGAGGAACTGCATGAAACCTGCAAACAAGTGCAACTCCTGGTATGACTTGACCTGGCCTCTCTGAAACGCAAGTTCAGAGCAGCAGAGTGGAAATGGTGGGTTTCAGGCACATCCCCTGACAAACTGGCCTGCCATCTGCTCCAAAGGCAATACACACTTTCCATCTGTTTGAAGAAGAGGTCCTTTATCCAACCTCGCATCTCTGGGGCCACTAACAAAATGGCGGAACTTTTCAAAATCTGCGAGGAACTCAAGCACTCCCTTGTGCACCCTCTTGTCATAAAGCCTTCTGCTGACCCTTCGTGTCTGGCTAACTACTGCCCTATCTCCACTACCCACTTCCTGGGCAAACTCTTGCAGAAGCTGGCCATCTCCCCACTTATCCACCAGACTGAATCTGTTGGTTGTCTCCACGACCACCAGTCTGGCTTCAGAGCTGCCAGAGGCATGGAACCTGCACTCCTGAACAGCCATAAAGACTTGCCCTCTAATCTTGATTTCAACTCTCCTTCCATTCTTATCCTTCTTGACCTCTCCTTTGCCTTTCTTATGGTCAATCACACCACCCTTATAAATCGGCTCTGGACTGGCTGACCTTCCTCTCTGAACAACCTTCCCAGGTTCAACAAGGACATTTTCTCTCCTGCATCTCACTCTCCACCTGTGGTGTCCCTCAGGGCTTTATTTTCTCACCTTTGCTTTTTCAACATCTACCTTGCCCCCCCTTGCCCATTTAATCTCTGTCTTTTCTCCTACCTTCCAGAGTTATGCCAATGACATGCAACTCTCCTTCAAGCTTCCCTCCTCTGCCTCCTCCTCTTTCTCTCTCATAACTGACTGTCTGTTATTCAGGCATGGTGCACTGCTATCAATCTCTGCATTAATGCCAGTAAGACTGAGATCCTTCTCATTTGGGACTCCAACTCCCTCCTTTCCCCCTACACTCTGGGTGCCCCCTATGGGCCCAGTCCTCTCACCCTCCTGTTAGGCGCAAAAAAAATTGGTGTAATCTTTGACTCTTCTCTCTCCTTCCTCACATCATGGACCTTGCCAAGAAGGCTTGTACTTTCAGCTTCACCTCCTCAGAGGCATTCTTCCTTTTCTCACCTTCCCCCAGAAACCTGTTGTCTCCAGAACTGTGGTTCTCTCCAGGCTGGGCTACTGCAACAGTCTCTTCCTCAACCTACCTAACTCCTCCTTTCGCCCCCTTCAACTAATCCAGAATAGGACTTCAAGACTTATCCTTGGCCTCAATCCCAGGGACCTCATCTCTTCATCTCTATAATCTCTCCAATGGCTCTCGGTTTCTGTGAGAATCAAGTTCAGGACCTTCTGCATCATCCACATGGCTTTCTGGGGCCTGGGACCCTGCTAAATCAACTCTCTCACCCTAAATACCCCTCTTCTAGAGCTCTTCGGTCTTATAGCTTCAACTCTCGGCAGATCAGAGGCTTCTCCAAGCAGAGTGGGGGTAGATCTCTCTCCTCTACAGGTGCCTCCCGCTGGAATGGCCTCTCTGCCTATCTCAGACTTCAGCCGGATCTACTTAAGTTATGCAAGCTTCTCAAGACCCTCTTTTTCTCTTCCTCCTTCCCTCTCCCCCTCCCCTGCTCATTTCCCCCCTCTGCCTCTTGACTGGCTGCCTGGTTCATTCAGATACTTACAGGGCACCAGACCCTTCCCTATCAGTCTACCCCTGCACTTTGTCTCCTCTGACCCCGCCGCCCCCACCTGCACTAGCCCTTCTAGGCCCCCACTGCACTAGCCTGGCTGGGCCTGCACCCCCTTAGCCCTCTCCTCACACTAAGCACGTGGCCCTTCTGCCCCTGCACTCTCTTCTCCCTTGGCTCTGTTCACTTGGCCTCCCCGGGTACTTGTTAACTCTACTGCACTTCCCCCTCCGTCCCCTGCACCCTGTACCTCTATTACGGCTCTTGCACTATCTGAATGTCACATGGCCTACTAGGACCGTTTCTGTTTTTGTCCTCCCTGCCCCCCCCTTGTGCTGATGCGCCTTGATACACATTGTGTATCGGTGCATTATTAAAAACAAATAAATAAATAACAATAAAATGAAGAATGCTCATCATGTTGACATTGGCCATATGTTACTAAAACAGCTCTTTCCACTGTAAAAAAACACATGTCCATGTTGGCTGCAAAAATGTAAGCCATTATTCCGACCTAAGAACAGCTACAATGTTGTCCTTATCCATAATGCCAGTAAAAATGCTATGCCATTGTAAGAAAACATTCCATATTGGCTGCACCAATCTAGGCCAGTATCTCCATTTAAGAGCACTAATCATGTTGGCTTTCCCTATAATGCCACTAAAATGTTATGCCCACTGTAAAAAAAACATGTCCATAGTGGTCGCACTTATGTAGTCCATATCCTCATGTAAGAACACTTATGTTTGCTCTGACCATAATGCTACTAAAAGGCTATTCGCACTGTAAACCAATGTTCATGTTGGCTGCACCAATTTAGACCAGCATCACCACCTTAGACCATTCATCATGTTGGCTTTGCCATAATGCCAGCTATTAGAAATGCCTGCACCAATGTAGGTCAGTACCCCCCTCATTGGTAAACACTCACTATGTTGGCTTTTCTCATAATACCAGCAAACATGCTGTACTACTGTAAGAAAACATGTCCATACTGCCTGCACCAATGTAGGTCAGAATACCCCATGAGTGCACTCATCATGTTAGCTTTGTATATAAGTCCAGTACAAATGCTATGCCCACTGCAATAAAATATGTCCATGCCAGTTGTGCCAACATGTGACAGCAGTTTGCCTCTTATTGACAGCACTGACACTACTCATCAGGCATTCACACACACGAACATTCAGCCATTCACGCATTTTCCTTTCACTTGCATTCATTAGTTCACTCTCACATTCACTTGTACAGTTACCAGTCACCCTTGTTCATTCACTCATGCTCACATTAACGCAGCGTTATTCACGGACACATTCCTCATTCACCAGCATGTAGTCAATTACTTGCACATTCACCTGCATTCCTTCAATTGCACGTTCACCGGCCCTCTATCCCCAGCCTGCTAATACTGTATAACTACACCCACAATCAACATGCGCACATACACACTGCAGTCACAAACACGCACATACTTACACAAATGCACACACTCACAAACACACACAACACCTTGTATGCACACATGCATAAAAACAAACATACACACAATTTTTTTGCTCCGGACTCCTGTTCACGATTATAGATACAGAAAGTATGGGGAGGTGTCAATTAAACACGTCTCCCTCTGTACTGGTTCCTGGTGTGGGCATGGAGTGCAGCAACTCACAATTTCACATCCTCCTATTCGGCAGGGAGTTGCAAGAGCACCCCCTACCAATTTTACAAAGTGCAGTAGCGCCAATCTAACAGGGCATATTGGGCATGCACCGCTGGCGCAGGACTGCTCCGAGAGCCGCATTTTGCAGCTGATGAAGGAGTGCTCAGGTTTTCACTAGGCTCATCTATAATGGGGGGGCGGGTTGGTGCTGTGTAGCCCAGTATGTATGAACACTGGCTTTCATGATCCCACCCGGCGCAGGACATATGTATTGTTCCTGCAGTGGGAGAAAAGGGCAGCACAGCAGTTTGGGCCCCAGAAAGGTGATGAAGAGCTGTAACCATGAGGTGTATGGCTCAGTCTACTCCTTTGCCTTGTGTGCAGCATATTTGCAAAAGTAACATTTTCATCTGATTTTAAGTAAAACTAGTTGGAATAACTGGAGGTATCGGAACCCGACCTGCCCTTTCATAATGTATCAGATAACGGGCAAAGAACATTGCAAGGGACTGAAATATTGAACATTCTCCGACTCTCAGGAACCCTCGAATTGCCCAGGCATATTCTTTCACCATCTGAGCTCTTGCTGTTTGGCTCTGTCTGTGACCAATTTCTTCAGCTTTGCTTGGCCTTCAAACATATATACAAGTACCCCTGACCTGCGACTAATCTCATTATAAAGCAAGTAGTCTTGTTTTTATAAATTTAGAATCCTTTCCCTTTTATTGTCCGCTCCCTGTTCACCACACACAATATCCTGCATTCTACATTGCTAAGAACTGTGCTATGCCAGTCCTACAGTGCTATGTGACATTTCATACCACACGCTAACCTGGCCAGCACCAAAACAGTGCATTTCATTAAACTTCTTACAAACAAGTAAATACCACTTTTTTCTGGAAACAAATATGCAGATCTTTTGTCTTCATAACAAACTATTGTAGTAAGTTGTTGCCGAAAGTCCTAGTTAAAACTCTAGTATAAACTCTTAGACTAACACACTAACAATTGTGACGAATCACGAGATTCAGTCACTTCGCCCAAGGGAGGAGCCATTCCTTGTGAGTCTAGGGAGGGGAGCCCGCTACA
Organism: Ambystoma mexicanum; assembly: GCF_040938575.1. NCBI lineage: Eukaryota > Metazoa > Chordata > Amphibia > Caudata > Ambystomatidae > Ambystoma > Ambystoma mexicanum. The sequence goes on along the minus strand of NC_090927.1, from coordinate 683,744,920 downwards.
CGATACCCTCCCTAGGGTAGAGACAAGCAGGACCTCACTGGGAGAGACTCCCCTCTTGGAGACAAGGACTCCCGGTTCCGAGTGGATCTCCCTAAAGCTTTCCATCACAACCCACCACTTACAGTTCTACAACAAAGAGACCCTGAAGAATACACTTCTATTTGAGATTGTGAAATAACACCTGTAGTCCATGATGAGGAAACTTGTATTACCAATATTGAGAAGAAGAAGAGTGATTGAGTAATACAGAACACTCAAGTATCCAAGACTGCTAATACTGAGACGAAGAAGAGTGAGCGAGCGCTAAAGAACACTCATTGGAAAGTGAGAAAGAACTATAGCACTAGACTGCGGAAGGCCCGTTGGCTGCCATACCAGAGAGAGGAGTCCAGAGAGAACCCCAGGTGTTTCGAAATGGGGTTGCTGCGGAAGCCGATAGAAGCCAAATAGTGCAGAGTGCAAAATGGAGAGACAGCTGGCAAGGAAATGGGACACGAGGACGGCTAATGCCCGGGGAAACTGGGGAAAGAGAAACCCAGAGAAGAGACCAAGAGGAAGTAGTGGTGTGACCACAACACAGTGGACTGTCCAGTCCAGCAACAGCACCAACACCACAGACTCTCCCACATCAGATCAGATGGATGCCGAGGGAGAGGACGAGAAGGAGGGAAGAGTGAAGCAAATGTGACAGAGAAGAGTTTCTCGTCCTGCAAACAGGCCCGGTGATGCTAACACCAAGGAAAGGAGATAATGGGGACAGTGGGAGAACCGGGAGGGATAATGGAGTTAATGAGTAAATGAAGTTCAAGTGTGTATCAATACTTGCACAATCATACTCGTCCCAGTAACACTGAAGAGTCGAGGTCAGATGTGAATCATTACTGGCACAATCATATGCATCCCAGTAACACTGAAGAGTGCAGTTCAAGTGTAAATCATTACTGGAACAAGCATACTCTTCCCAGTAGCAATAAAGAGTTAAGTTCAAGCGTGAATAGTTACTAGCAAAATCGTACTCGTCCCAGTAACACTGAAGGGTGGAATTCAGGTGTGAATTGTTACTGGAACAATCGTACTCATCCCAGTAACACTGACTAGAGTAATTCAAGTGTGAGACGTTGCTGGAGTACAATTGAACTCATAGAGTAGACATTAAGACAAGAAAGAACACTACCTATAGAACAGCAGCAGCAGAAGGGAAAATCACAGTGCCAAGGACGCATCGGAAAAGCTGAAGAAACCTATTTCTGAACTGTATGAACTATTGACGGTGGTTGCCAAGAACTACCTGAAGATAAAAGACTACAGTGACCTTGCTGAGAAGCAGAAGGCAGAAGAAGTGAGTCATTCTCCTATGCCTTAGTTACATTTTTGAATAGTGGTAGGGGCAGAGTAGATTAGATTTGGACAGAGGACAGTTATTCTTTTGGACTCAACAAAGACTGGTTGGAGGGCGGCGTGAGTGAAGTGAGTGAAAGCAAAGGCATTACATGCAAGCATCCACCACACCTGGACAAAATTTCACACAGAGAAAAAAACAAAACTAACTATGGAGATCGTCATTGTTTGATTGCTCTGAAACAATTTCGGAATTCATAAACTGCAACACACAATTTGTGTTCTATGGAATTATTGCCAAAAATGGTAAATTGGGAGTACCATCAGGACATTAAAAATAACAATAAAAGAACACATAAGAGCGATAAAAAGATCAAGATTCAAGATACCCATTGGCTATTCATCACAACTCAGAACACAGAGACCATTGGGCATTCCTCTAAGCACTCAAAACAAAGAGAGCAAGAATGAATCATCCTTACAAAATAACAAAATTAATAATTTAACACATTTTTTCTATTTTTAAATTGCATCCACAAAATACATCCTCCCGAAATATACAATAAAAAACAAACTTCCAAAGTATTTCAGTATGAATTTTACATTTATACCGACAATACTTCTAAACGTAATCCTGTAACAAAATAGTTTAATTGTTAAGGGTCAATACATTTGATCCCATTAAATTCATAACCAGTGCATCATACCACTTATTTAAAGGTAGAACGGCACAAATCAGTCTTTAATATATCCTACGTCCGCACGTGGACCAATACCTTAAAGCAAAAATCGCACAGCAATTCTGTGTGTTAGTCAGAGACGTCTTGACGCCATTGCATGCAAATCAAACACGGTGACTTCAGACGCCCAGATGCCCGGCTGATCAAGAGAGGACGATTATATCCTTCTGCATCTGGAGCTCTCCAAGAAAGTAAGTGCAAGGCCGAAAAGGCCACTTCTAGGACTCATTAGCCCTTGTCTTGCAGATCTTAAATTTGTCACTGAATTTCTTACCATCTGTTAACATAACTAGAGATCTATTGAGCAAGATAGTGGCTGACAATACAAACCCAAATAAATGTCCTTTTTTGTCCTTTTTTAATCTATAGCAATTGGAGAGCTTCAAAATACGCACCAGATTTAAAAAGAGAGAACACCATACTGGTGACTCAATGCTATCACCTGCATTAACACAGCAGGGTACGTTTACTTATAAGCTTGCAATAACTGACAAGCTTGATCCACCTTTGAAAGGGATACACCATTCCAAAGTCTATCAACCAATGAGATATTTCTAAAATAAAATTAACAAAACATTTCTGATAAAACTACTTTCTATTTCTATTTTTCTCAGATGTTTGAGAACGCTACCAACAGCTACTTTAGTCATTTTGAAAACAATCCTCCATTTTGACTACTACAGTCACAATCAATTCAACCTCCGGAAGAGCCACATCAAAGGGGCAAAACAAGTTTAAAGATTTAAGAGCGAGGTTTGAAGATTTAGAACAAATTTTTAAATATATGACTTACAAAATTCAGGTATAGTTTTGATATGACCAACAAAACTTGCAAACTAGTTTTACAAATTTATGATCAACAGAGTTTGGAAACTAGAAAAGTAAAAGAATTCAAGATCAAGAAAATGTGAACAGTTTTAAATAAGTGATTTTAAACACTATTGGAAAGACTAAGATATTTTTGGGATATTGAAGACAAAAATCAGTACGAGAACAAAGAATATACTGAGATATTATTTAGCATCAATTGTCTGCTACACTTGATTGAGTTCAACTGAAATAAATCAACTGAATCCTTAATTCATTGGTGTTTGTAAAATTATTTCTGAGGTGCCTGAAATCTAAAGATTGCAATTGACAATGGTTATATACTGCTGGGCAAACACGACAGTTAAGCGACAAGATCTTCTATTATCACAATAAACAGCTTGCCTAAATAAAGAGTAATTGTTTGCAACTCTCTATAGAATCTTTGTTACAGTATTGGTTGAGGAAGATGAGGTAGTGGAAGACAGCCCAGTACTTGCTAAGAAAGGAACAACCTTTCTGAGAGCATTGCAGTGGTTGGATTTGGTGTGGCAGTGCATGAAGGTGGTCCCATAGGAGTACTGTCCAGGTGGTCCGCGACTTAGTACAATGTTGCACTCAATGCATTTTACTCTGGTAGCTTTAGCCTTTGGTACATTCCCAACAGTGGTAAAGAACTGCCACACCCATGATCCTCTCTGGGTGCTAGAGGTAGGCACTTCCTCTACCTCATCTTCTTGGTCCTCTTCATTGTCTTTGGAAGTACTGTGATTTTTTTGTTGTGTAGGTCCTCCAACTGGTGGTGATGGTGGCTCTTGGGGTGGAGGGATGGTAATAGCTGATGCCATTTTTAAGAAAAAAGCAGTTTTGCTAATATTCTTCCAAGTATGTGCTATGTGCTAGATTGTTAATGGATAATGAGTAAGAATAGGTGTAGAATTTGTGCAAGGGTACATTTTGAGCTTGAAAATGCAGCAGTAAATTAGCAGAAAATGCAGTTGTGAAAACTTTGTTAAAGGGACATTATGGTTACAAGTAAAACTGAAAAACCTCAGAAATTCACCAGTGATGGTAAGCTAAGCAACCATACCTCGCGCCACCACCGTGCACTGCTAAGACTAACACCCAGGACATGAAAGATTACATCATAAATGTCATTGATTACATCACTGATGACATCACATATTAAATTAATGTTAAAACATAGTGCCTACAATGAGTTGAGTTCATAATGTTGGAAACAAGATGTTAGGGGTAATTGGGAGAACTATCATCAACTACTTAATGTGTTAAAGAACGTTCTCATGTAAACAAGCCATTATATTTCAGTGTTGTTGTTAGTAGAGGAACCTAATCATACATACATATAGGCAATGGTCGCAGCATGCACCATAGAAGTAACATATTTTTAATCTGGTAATTTCCGATAGTAAATGAGCGGGTGCGTATGATGTCTGCGGATGTCACGCCGGACCATGATTGGCCCAGAGGTGTCCGCGGTCCCCGAATCAGGAAATGAGTCTGCGGACTTGACCCAGATAACAATGTATTTGGCAATTTTTTTTAAAAAAAACGACTGCACGGATGTACACCAAATTTACAAAAGTACGCTTTGGGGACCAGGCCACCACCTGTGGCGCAAGTTTGGTGAAAATACATCCACGGGTTTGGGCTGTAGGCACAAGCAACATTCTTTTCCCACTGTGTCTATGAGGATTTCAAAAATGTTAGGACCCCCCTATAACTTTGCCCCCCCCCGGGCAAAACCACACCAAAGTTCATAGAATTATTCCGATGGGGCCATATACTTTTTTTGCAAAGTTTGGTGAGAATTTGTGCATGGGGATGTGGGGGGCAAAGTTATCAGCTGCCCAAAGGTGCTCTTTCTCGGAGTTGAGCAACTTAACCATAACTACAGGGCCACCACCGCAGGACCTGAAATACATATATTTTCTTTACTTGTGCAGAAAGTTGCTGCTTGCTATCTAGGTGCAGGCTGTATATATTTCTTACATAAACACAAGCGCCTTTGTAGAAGTGTGAGCATTGCAATGCTCTGGGGCTGAATCAAGCAAGGATGTTCACTGGCCTTGTAGAAGCTTAACCTACTAACTATATTGAAATTAGTTATTTGACCTATCTGCGATGTACCGTTCCTTTTGAAAGTGTTGGATAAGGCCACAAACATGCATCTGCAAGACAAATTAGGTTCCTCCATGTATTATTGATTTTAACTGTTCCATTATTTGTGTGTTATTTTGTACTCCTCCTATGGATGGTTATAGGTTCTGTTCTTATTCCTCCCACTATTTGTATAACTTGTTGGTATTTATGTTGTTTGTACTGTATGCGCCCTCACACCTACGGGTTTATTGTGCGCGATATAAATGAAATAAAGTAAAGTAAAAGTAAACAACGTGATACTAGGAGACAGACAAGCTGGATTTAGGCCCCATTGTAGCACAGAAGTGGCATGAATGGATGTTAAAGAAAGTCTTCTAAAGATTTTGGACAAAAGAGAAATGGACGTATAGGCAGTGTTTGACAGCCTGGATCGCTCCATTCTGTTGTGCCGATTAAGGGAAGTAACTACACTATGAGAGTTGACAGTGTATTGGTTTAAATCCTTTCTATCAAACAGAAAGTCCAGAGTAAAAGTGAGGGTTTGCTTTTCAGATGCAGAGGTGTTCACCTGTGGAGTACCACCGGGTACGTGTACGTCGCCTCTGCTCTTTAACATACATATCAAACCCCTACATGACATTCATCTTAAACAGGGTGTCTTTTTTCAGATGTATGCTGATAATATCCAGGTAGTCTTTCAGCTATCAGGTTCATATGATGGTAACACATCATTTATTAGGCAGGTGTTCCAGGACATTGCATGATGGATGTCAGCAAAATGGATGTATCTCAACGAGGCCAACACGGAAATCATGCTTAACCCTTTCACCGCCCCCTGTCTCACACAATATGTAAAGAGCATCCCAGGTTTGTTGTTCGGGATGAAACTGATTGTTCAGTTCATGTCCTTGATCAAGCAAAGGCCCAAAGTGTGACCTTTGACTCTTCATTGTCCTTTGCTTGGTATTTTGGCAATTTGTTGAGATCTGCATATTATTACATAATGATCCTGAGATAGATTATGCCCTTAATATCAGAAGATAATTGTGCCACCTTCGCCCGAGCTATATTAGGGGCAACATTGGACCAGTATAATAGTGTCTTGAAAGCTCTAACAAAGTCTCTAATAAAGCTGCCTACACATTTTGCAAAATGGTGCTGGCCGTTCTGTTACTGACTCTAATGGACGAACACATATATATCCTCGGTTTTGAGAAAGTTACATTGGCTCTGAATTGCAGCCAGGATCAAATTTAAACTTTTGGTCCTTATTCATAAAACCCTCTATGGTGAGTTTCTGTAAAAAACTTGAAAAGGTTTAAATATGCAGATAGACGGTGTGCTTTACCGGATCATGCTAAGAGGGCCGCTCACTAGGGAACATGATCCGAACTCCCTCTACCGATCTCAGCGTGATCATATCCATGTCAGAGACTATTTTAGCAGAAGCTCAGGCTTCATATCCTCAGCTTTGAATGAGGAGCACCATAATTGCCAAGCTGATGCTTGTCTTCTGCCCAGAAGGTGCATCGCTGAAGATCTCACCGCAGATGCTTGCTGCTGAAGGGAAGCCTTAAGTGCCCTACACCGCTCCAGAGAGGAATGGATGCACTATTGCTTGTTATGTTATCAGAATCTAGGGACAGCTCTATGAAGAAACCACAGGTGCTCGCCTTTAAATATATGCCACGGGTTCCCTTGTAGTCTTCTGCTAGGATTGCAGTTTGCATTTCTGTATTTTTAAGTCCTAGGGACTGTTTGTGAGAAGTTTCAATACCTCACCACATGTGAAAGAACATCTCCCAACCAGTTTCTGTATCTTCGCTGGGGCTTTCCGATGGGTTTTGTGGCTTCAATAGCTTATGTGTTCCAAGGCGGACACAAACGCTGTCCAGTCCTGTTGTGGAGTGTGTCACTGGTGTATAAAGTGGAACAGGAGGTCCTGCCTTTTACCTAGGCCAATGTTGGCTTGCCCCTGCGGCTCAGGTTCAGCCGATAAACAATGATGCTTTGAGGCTCGATCACAGGTTCAAATTACAATGAATTAAAAAGCAATCCTTTAAGGTTTGCTTCCTTTTCTGGAGCATTGTACAGAACACCAACTGACATTCTTCGGTCCAAATAACTTCCTTAAGCTGCCAAGTGCAGCTTAACCGGTGGAGCCGAACTCCTAAGGACCATAACTTCTGGCACAGCCGTTCTGCAGTACATATTGATGCTTAAGAAAGCTTTCAGCTGGATACAATTGTTTAAAGGATCAACTTTGACTGCATGGTAGCCTGGAAAGTTCGATTCTTTTGCCACTTGATGGTGCAAGGAGATCGCTGACCTCTGCCCATTCTGGCACTGGCTGCCAGGGACCTTGAGTCTGTCACTCTGGCACTTTCCCACGAAGTACAATACTTGGTTCTTTCCAGATGCCACGGAATTATTGTCCAGGTAAATCGCACCGCATTCTTCAAACGGCACTTGGTTGAACGCTATGTGAAAAACTGCAGGGCCATTCCTCAACCCAAAAGGAATGGCCCAGAATTACTAACGGTCATCGCATATAGATTTAATGCCATGACAATGAACTAGTACTCACTGGCCAAGTGGACTCAGGAAACACCTCACTTGCGAATGAGCTAATCTGCTCGGGCTGTTGCTTGAGCGTCTGCACAGGCGACTGCACTAATGCAGCTCCAACTTACACACATGTACAGCTCTGAGCTAACAATGAGTATCACAGAACTGCCCTAGAAGCAAGTTTGTCCCACAATTTCTAATAGGTCTGAATTTTATATGCAAGTTAAGATCCGAATCACAGTTGACTAATCCTGAATACGGGTTAAATATAAGTATGGGATGGCACCTACTCATGCCAATACAGCTTTGAATGAAACAGCAACATTTAGGTCTTGTGTTTCTGCTTGACACACCCTCTCTCTCAACGAATGAATGGATACAGAAATACAAGCATACAAGATCTCACCTCTCTTGGGAAACTGCTTACAGGTCATGCCCATAATATCCAGAAAGGCCACAAGCACTATCAAGGCCAATTGTCATTGGCCGTCCCATGTCTAGTGCATCCTCAAATGCAAAAATAAACTTCATACAATCAAAAAAGGGCAGAACTAATATTCACATCATTAGAGGTGATATGGTTCATTAACGTTATTAACATGAAACAGTCACAACGCTCAGACAAAAAGAGTAGAGCAAAACAAAAACTGTTCTGTCAAACACCTGACATCAGGGGCTCTTTTCATTACATTGACCTCGAAATAACCAATTGTAATAGAGGCACACAGAAAGTGCACCGTTCAGCATAACACAATGCCAGAAACATACACAAGGAACAAACACACACATTACTATGCCATATGTGTATTCATACCACTATCTATACCAATAATGTTTGCTCCATTATGCGTTGGGAAAGTGACACCTGTACACTAAAACCTAAAAAGTATATGCTCCCCCACCCCCCATTTAAGTAGCAGTAATGAAAGTGCCCTGTAGGCTTGGCTTGCTATCTCAGAGACCGGTGTTAAAGATTGGTAGCAGAGATGCTAAAACCAGGACAGTTGCTTGGGGGGACTGTGCATTAGCTCACGAGTCACCCCAACTCCAGTTGTAACCTTAAGGAATGCACAAGAAATCTATTTGGATTATGGACCAACTAAACGAACAGTTTCTTACGTGTTCAAGTTGTTCAAGTTGTCAGAGTGTGATGAGAAATGGTGTGCAGTCTTTATAACGAATCGTTTCTGTAGACATACTTTTATATCGAAACTTTTATAGCGAAAACAATATTGAGAATATATGTGTGGGTGGGTAAAGGGTTACATCTTTTCAAAAACAGTGGAGTTGGGTTTTTAGGGGTGGGAAAAAGGGGTTTGGAGGGAAACCCCTAAAACAATTAATTATGTGTTTTTTCGTTATAAAAGTTTCGGTTTAAAAAGCATTATATAAAAGTGTTCGTTATAAAGACATGTAACCGTGAGATCCATGTTAAGGTTTGCATGTGGAAAAATAATGACAGGGATTGACATGAGTCATATTCTTGAGACGGCATGTCTGCGCCACTTCCACACATTCAAGATCAGTCCCACTGAAGAGGCTTCCCATAATGCGCTGGTCCATGTTGCTTTCATTTGCATTTTTCAGTGGGTCAGCATCAATTAGCAGATTAGAAAAGAAATATCGCTCACTTCCTCATTTTTCATCTTCTGGAATCTTTACCCTGAGCCAGAAATATTATTCAGGCACGCCAGACGGCAGTGACATATTTTCACTCCATTTACAATTTAGTTAGTCACCTTTTTTTCTCCACAGCTATACACTAATTTGTACTGCTATCAGTTTTAAAGTTCAGCATTTGCAATTATGCAAGTGGTGAGTTTCAATTCTCTCACGTCTCTATGTTCATTGTTGTGTTCTGCCAAACGAGCGGGTCCTTTTCTCGCAAATGCAAATTGCCAAGAGCCCAGAATCCTCCGCGCAAGGCCGAGGGGTAGACAGAAGAGTTATGTAGGCGGTGTCCCCGTTTACGCTTCAGGTTTCCACTCTGCCTGGTGAATGAATACACACTGACTGCTAATTATGCTCTTACACCAGCATTTATTAATGGATTCCCATCGAATTCACTGGCTTCTTAGCAGGTGCTAAATGGAGGTGGATTACATAAGAATTCATTCACTTCATGCCTGCATGAAAATCTCAGGAAGGCGTAAATCGAAGTACCCTAATAGACGCAGGTCAGCTCAGCAAAGCTCTAAACTCCGCTCCATGCGCATCCATATTTTATGCTGACGAAAAAAGCAATGGAATCTGTCTGCCTTTTACGCCTGGTAAAAACAGGCAGATTCCACAGGTATCCATTGCAGATGGCTCGCACAATCGTTAATAGCAGGGGGCATTTACACTTTTACAGACACCTAATGTAAAAGTGAAGGGTAAAGGTGATTTTACCTATGTTTTTCTATTTACTTTTCCACTATGTGGTGGAAACAATTAAAATGGTCCCATACTCTTTTTGATCAACATATGCCTACAATAATGTCTACATTGGCAGTTTGGTTTATCATGTGACTTGGCCACTTTTAAAGTTATCTGTATAAAATAAGAGTATTATTTTAGATTTTCTAATTCAAACATTAAAACATATTTGTACCAACTTGAGCTGGGAAGATATGTGGTCAAGTACCTACTATTCAGATAAGTCTCAAATTCTGGCTTCACCACTTAACCAAAGTGTGTGATCCTGGACAAATCATTTCATCTCACAGTGCCTTACCTGTCAAAATTAGATAGCCCTATAATGGATTCAGTGTGGAGTCTATGTTATTCCAAAAAAGCCTCTCTCATGGCTTATTCGAATAGTGCTGCTCATTTACCTTACCAGTGGCCCTTCATTTTCACCATTCAAAGTAGCAATTGTTGCTTGCAAATGCATATGTTGTACTGAGAATATTGGTTATATTTCCAATTGCTGTTGCACCCTGCCTCTCTCTGCTCCAGAGTAGCACACCAGCTCATTTAAAAATATGCATCAAATAAACAAAATGCTGTGCTTTAAAATGTCATTTTCTAAGCCACAGAATGTTCCATTCAATGCTGCCGTAGGCTGGTATTCTGTGGGAGTCTGCCCTTCACAATAGGATGCCAAATCAGTGCACCCCTCCTCCGCAGCCTGCTGAGAGTAGCCACAGTGTTCAGTGAGGCATTGTTGGGGAGCACTGAAGCTGGGACAGAAATGGGGCTGGGGGACTTGCTGCTCAGCCTTGCAGGGGAGAGGTGTCATCCTTGATTCACCCCAACCAACGCCAGGAAGACCTCGTGGGGCGCGCGTTCTGCGTGGGAGGTACAGTAAATGGCAATGCTGGTAAGGTGGAGTGGATGGAAGTTGACTGCGGGTGTTAGATGAAGAGAGAGTGGTTGGAATAGAAAGGGGGAGAGTAGATGGGAGGGGAAGATTGATAGATTGATGTTGGCCCCCCATTTTTCTTCCTTCTCGTTTGCTCTGGGTTTCTACTGTTTTATGTATATCTTAATGCATGTATACATGTGAAATAAGGGGACACTATCTTTCATAGGGCATGATTAATTGGGAGTCACCTCTCAGACTCTGGTGCCGGGCTCTGGGGGCAAGGGGGGCGCAGTTTCCATCTTTCATGCTGTGTCGATAGTTTTTCTTTTGAAGAAGGGGAGAGTGGATGGAAGATGAAGGAAGCAATGGATGGGAGGTGAGAGGGAAGGGGGACTGAGAGAAGATGAAGTGAATAGTCAAAGTACAGTGAAAGTAATGGGGGCTCACAGAAGGAGACGAAGGAGCGCATGGAAGAAGAGGAAACCAGAAGAAGGGGTACGGGCGAGCATGTGATTTTGGAAGGGATTTGCAGTTTGAACAAATTGAGTAAACCTGGGCTAATCACTTTATGTCAGCAAAACCTGGTGAGGTGCAACCAGGCCGTTCCCAGCCAGAGTCAGACCCCTAAAAACACAGCTCCAACAGTAGAGAGAGACAACTTAAAAAAACATGGAACACTTGTACCTAAAGTTCATCACCATCGCACTTGTGACAGCTGTGGACTCCCACCCCTAAACTCTGCCCTCACGTCCTGCCTACCCAGTGCCATCCATCTATTTTGCCCACTTGGTCCTTTGCCTAAAGTCTGCCACTGACCCACTACCCCTCGTAAACTGGCAAAAGTGCTTTACAGACATTGCACTTTCCATGAGCACCACTAGTTTCAAGGTACAGCAAATGAAAAACACTGTTAAATGTATTAATGAAATCTTGCGATCACGCAATAGATAATATAGCCTTGTAGACAGAGGGAGGTGTCATTATCACGGGATAATGACCTACCACAAAGTTATGGCCCGTGGGAATGGAAGCCGAGGGCCATAAGTTGGGGAAGGATCATTATCCCAAGCAATAATGACCTCTCCCGAGGTTTATAAGGCTATTAGCACATAGCGGTGACGGCAAATCATGTTCTGGAGTTTTAATGGTGTAGTAAAAAATGTTATCTTAACAATCAGAAAGTAAATTGACAAACTCAATAACTTAAATGTGGTTCTATTTTGTGATATTTAAATAAAAAGGTTGTCTTCATAAATTAAGCATTGCAATCGCAAAACTGGTTAAACTTGAGCAGGATTATCATAGGCCTGCACTAAGGGGCGCTTAAAAATAAACAGTTTCTCTTTAAGAAAGGGAAAGCATGTTCACATGTTTTGGCTTTCTCTATGGTATGGTATCCCGGGAGGATAGCTCAGCAGCAACGTGCTCGCCTTGGAAACAAGTCGACACGAAGCAATGCAGATTCGATCCCTGGGTCCGCGCTAAGAAACCTCTGGGTATTAAGTGCGTTATAAATACATAACTAAGTCATATTCCTGTAACAGCGCCTCGATGCCCCCGGGCTCTGTGAGTGCTTTAAAAATGCAACCAAAATGAAAAATAAAAAAAAATGAAAATAGGATGTTGCAGGGAAAAAAAACAGGTCTTCCTATAGTCATAGAGAATGTGTCTTCTGGAAAGATATCTTGCCTGGAAATTGCATTATTGTTTCCCAGATTGCTTTTAAAGTCAGGGTTCATTACATGATTGCCATTAATTACGGCAATTTTCCTGTAACGGCAAAACATAAGTTTGACGGTGGTCGACTGATTTACCTCCAACCAAGAACTGGAGGCCAACCGTGACAAATAAATGCCGGAATCACCGGCACCAGTATTACGGGTGTCGGTTATTCCAGCAATCCTATAGGACCCAAGGGAATGGGGATTTGTCGCCATTGGCAGCACCTGGACTATCCCGGTAATACCGGGATATCAGGCGCTGGTAACGGTAGGGGCTATTTCCCGGTATCCACTGTAATTACTTGTGGGATACCGGGAAACTCATAATGACTCCCAACATGTTCAGAATGCAGGCAATACCAGTAGTTATTGAATGCACTCTGAACTTTCTGATTGACTGAGAGGAGGCCAATACAGGTTTCCATGTGCTACATTTTATATCCAAGGTCTCGGAGACTGCCAAGTCGTGTCGCGTGTGCAAGAGGACCACAGTAGTTCTCTGCTCTTGCACTCTCTCATCACCATAAACTTCAGAGGCACTCAATCCTATTCACTGGTGCTTATTGTTTAAGAGGCTACTCACGGAATACCTGGTGTGTGGGAATTTACAATTCCTAGATATTTTAAAGACAGTCCAAACACCCCGAAAAACCTGTCCACCTTATCTGGTCTGGCCATGCATGTAGTTAGCACCCCGAAGGTTTGACATACATATAGCTGACTCTCTGCTTGGCTCCTCTGTCATCATGATTTATAACCACCTCCTGGACAGCCCTACTCACTTGGGCGCCTTGGCAACCCGCATTCCCTGTGCATTGCTGCGTGTCGTAGTCCTGGCCCAGGGTCCTTGCTGGCTCTCTCCGACCTTATCTGCTCCGTGCGTCACTTCTGTCAGTTCTCCAGGCTTGCTGTCTCCATTTTTCCATCATTTTTGGGCATGGCTGGGGCCTGCTGAGTCGTGCTGAATAGTCCGTCTTTGTTGTTTGTTTCTGACTCCGAGGCTTCTGAGTTCTGGCTGTTACCCCTGTAAAGCGCAGGAGTTATAAAGACGACTATTCATAAACTCTGACTGCGTGCAGTGATGCCACTTGGGCCACGAGAACAGGGTGGGCTGACGCCTGGAGTGGAAACAAGACCCCACTTTATGACACCCTCAAGTTTCGCCAGGTAACATCACCCCCTCCTGACTGGCCCAGTCTACCCCTACGCAGGGTGGAGGGTGGCTCCAAACCAGCCAGTGAGAGACAGTATGGGAGGGCCAGGATCAAAGACCCTATATGCCTTGGTGGGTGCTTCAGGTTAAGCTCGCCAAATTCACCTTTTCGGGCAGGCTTGTGGAGTCCATACTACTCCATCCAGCCACAGCGCAAACTGGGCATGTGCAAGGAGGATGCCTCAAGAGGGGGTAGGGGGTGAGAGGGAGAGAGAGAGAGAGAGAGAGAGAGAGAGAGAGAGACCTTGAAAGCCATACAGTGAGCGAGAGATAGAGACCGAGAGAGAGCGTGAAAGCCATACAGTGAGCGAGAGATAGAGACCGAGAGAGAGCGTGAAAGCCATACAGTGAGCGAGAGATAGAGACCAAGAGAGACCGTGAAAGCCATACAGTGTGCGAGAGACAGAGACCGAGAGAGAGCGTGAAAGCCATACAGTGAGCGAGAGATAGAGACTGAGAGAGAGCGTGGAAACCATACAGTGAACGAGAGATAGAGACAGAGAGAGACCGTGAAAGCCATACAGTGCGCGAGAGATAGAGACCGAGAGAGAGCATGAAAGCCAGACAGTGAACGAGAGATAGAGACAGAGAGAGAGCATGCAAGCCATACAGTGAGCGAGAGATAGAGACCGAGAGAGAGCGTGAAAGCCATACAGTGAGCGAGAGACAGAAACAGAGAGAGACTGTGAAAGCCATACAGTGAGCGAGAGATAGAGACCGAGAGAGAGCGTGGAAACCATACAGTGAGCGGGAGATAAAGACAGTGAGAGACCGTGAAAGCCATACAGTGAGTGAGAGATAGAGACCGAGAGAGAGCGTGAAAGCCATACAGTGAGTGAGAGAGACAGACGTAGACAGAGAGAGCGTGGAAACCATACAGTGAGCGGGAGATGAAGATAGTGAGAGACCGTGAAAGACATACGGTGAGCGAGAGCTAGAGACCGAGAGAGCGTGAAAGCCATACAGTGAGCGAGAGATAGAGACCGAGAGAGAGCGTGAAAGCCATACAGTGAGCGAGAGATAGAGACCGAGAGAAAGTGTGAAAGCCATACAGTGAGCGAGAGATAGAGACAGAGAGAGACCGTGAAAGCCATACAGTGAGCGAGAGACAGAGACCGAGAGAGAACGTGAAAGCCATACAGTGAGCGAGAGATAGAGACTGAGAGAGAGTGTGGAAACCATACAGTGAACGAGAGATCGAGACAGAGAGAGACCGTGAAAGCCATACAGTGCGCGAGAAATAGAGACCGAGAGAGAGCATGAAAGCCAGACAGTGAACGAGAGATAGAGACAAAGAGAGAGCATGCAAGCCATACAGTGAGCGAGAGATAGAGACAGAGACAGAGCGTGAAAGCCATACAGTGAGCTAGAGATAGAGACCGAGAGAGAGCGTGAAAGCCATACAGTGAGCGAGAGAGACAGACGTAGACAGAGAGAGCAAGAGCCATAGAGAGTGAGACACAGAGACCTAGAGGAAGAGACACAGGCATGCTATGTTAGGCCGCTTGTCATTCATGCACATTGTCGAGGAGTAATTTGATATTGCCATGGCTCCGCCCCACACGCTCCAATGGGCCAATAGCCCCAGACGCACACCCTTATTCCACCACTTCAGAAAACTGCATCACTCTGGAGTCTTCTTAGGCACCTTAGCAATATGATGTTTGCGTCTCCTGAGAGTAACTAAGGAACACTCAGTAAAAGCAACTCATACTTCCTACTCTTGCTTCCTCAAGGAGGCGACGTTCCGTAATTCAGGAATTCCAAATTAATTCCCCTCTTTCCTTGAACTAATTCAAAATATGCTACCATGCATTTCTGCATATCGCACTAATGGAGAACTATGGCATTTATGTTTCAACTAATCACTGAAATGGGTGACATTAATGTAACCAGCTTTTTTTTCTGAAGCGACTACTGATGCTTACGACCCATTATGTGCTACTGTTCAATATCCACTTCAAGATGGCAGCAACTTTGCTGACTCCATGGTGCCACAATAGTGTTCTAATACAACTTTACGATGCTAAAGCATCAGAGGAAAGAATGATTCTTACAACAGGTCGTGTATGTTTGACCTCCATATTATTATGATGTGTTCAGCTATCATTTTGCAATTTATAATTCATGCAAGTTATGATGCAGTGTTACCCTACTTCCCACTTCAGATCAGGATGTTAAAGCTCGTTCCTGTGGCATGGGTTTGCAGGTAACTGGACCGAGAGGATAGCTCAGGGGCAATGTTGGTCTTGGAAACAAGACAATGGCCATCATTACAAGTCAGGCGGTGGACTATGGTGGATGGCGGAATTACCGCCCCATTCCAAGGTGAGTGGGGCAGTAATTCCCCATTCACCATTTGCCCTTCCCCATTCCCATTTTTGCCCCATAGGGCATAATGGGGATGGGGAAGGCGCTAATTACGGCACCGTAAATTACGGTGCCGTAATTAGCACCAAGGCGTTAAAGTGTGAATCAGGCGTTAAGGGTTTAACGGCGCCGACGCTCTTTACGGCGCCGTTAACCCCTTAACGCCTGACTTGTAATGAGGGCCAGTGCCAAGCAACACAGGTTCGAATCTCAGTTGATTAGAGACTGGTCTCTGATATTACACGCATTATATAAGATGAATTAATTAGCTACCATTGATACAAACATATGCTTGGGTCTGTGTGGGAGAAAGCAGGCTCCAATGTTTCCTCTTATGTTAGGAGTAGTTTTACTACCTATTTCTGTACGTTGGGAATATGTGCCTTTTCTGGGGAGTGAAAGTGACCGGTGGGCAGCTTAGCTGCAGGGCTGTGTACAGCACTAGTTCCCAAATATGATATGATAGTTTATTTATATATCGCCTATACACAATGTGTTTCAAAGCGCTTCAAGGCAGGGGAGGGAACAAGGGAAAATACAATGCCATTCTTACAGGCCATGAACAGTAAGGACGTGAAATTAACTATCGTACTCGGCCTGATGAAATTTCAGATAGTGCAAGAGCTAAGACATAAATAAGGAAGGGAGGCGGAGAGTGGGAAGGAAATGGAGACAGACAGGCGAATACAGTACTAGGTCTGACGACATTTCAGATAGTGCTGCAGAGGGTGGGGGTGGCGGGAATACATCAACATACACAAAAGAAATGGTATGGCACATTGTCTGGTGTTAGGGAGACCCGTTTTAATGGTATAGCTCCATATGGAGAAAGCCTCGTGCACCTTTCTGTCTTAATCAAAGGGAAAACGGATTAACAATGACAATAAAGTCCTACACTCTATCCCAATCTTCCTTTGCTTGCATCGTGCTAGTCTAGGACTGCTCCCCTTTCATCCCGGCGCTCCTCCCTCTGAAGCCCCTTGCATTCGTGTGCACACTGAGGCCTGGATCCCCCTGGAGAGGTCACAATGCACCACTTTCTGGACACGCCTCTGTTGCACCATTATGGTGATGATTGGTGCAGTATAACAATATACGAGCTTGATTCAAATAGCACCCGCCCAGGACAGTGATATGTTCGGATGTTTCTTTATGAGTGTCTATCCAAGTTGCCTTTGACAACCCAGCCAACACGCTGATGGTCTCTGGTAAGAATCAAACATCACAGCTGGTTACCAGCACAATGAAAGGCATAGAAGATGTTGTTTTTAAAGAAATCAGAGACTATATTCATCTTACTCCGGATTGCTCACCCAATACTAAAATCAGCTGTACGCCATTATGATGCAGTGTTAAGCATCTCCTTCTGAGTCCACTCCAGCTCAAGCCTTTGTAGGTCCAGGCAAATCAAGGAGCGAGTGCTCAGCATTGAGAGAGGATGCGGGCCCAGGGCAGCGGACAGAGTGCAATAAATGGCGGCCAGCGGGATGGGCATAGGAGGCGAGCATGGAACACAGGCTTAGATTGAGGTTTGCAGCCTGTGTACCTGGAGTCCTGATTGGCTGGTGCGGCTCCCCCGGGTGCTAATAATATCAGGTTGTGATAAGGGGTTGATTGACCTCTCCCACTTCTAAGAGCTGTATTCTTAGTGGTACTCAATCTGATGACCTTGCAGGTATTGTAGCCTAAGTTTACTTTGCTGTGTTTCAAACTCGGGACTTCAAATTCAGCAAAGGTCTCTGAAGTTTTGATATGTTATGATTATATGTTGTACGTCCTGTTAGCGCCATTATGCCTCCGGGCCAGTGACATGCACTTTATAAACATAAATAAATAAATGAGCGCTTAACTCGCTAAGCTATATTACACACTTTCATGAAACACTTAGGGGGTCATTACAAGGTGGGCGGTAAGGGTTTACAGGCACCGGTAAAGATGCTGGTCTGACCAGCCGTTCTCTCTGTGGGTCCCGTTGCGGGACCTTGGAGCTATTAACGGGCCCGCAATTTGCGGGCCCGTTATTAGCGCCTTCCCCATTCCCATTGAGCCCTATGGGGGCTCAAATGGGAATGGGGAGTGGTTTACTGAATGGAGATTTACCGGGTCCTCCAAGGTCGGAATGACCCGGTAAGTCCCCATTCAGCCAGACCGGACCCGGACCCTGGTTTGGAGGCTGCCATGGCGCTAATAGCTAGTAGCTAATAGCGCCATGGCTACCTCCAAACTCGTAATGACCCGTTTGGTGTCTGAAGAAAAAGGCACATGCATTAGAATAGCTCTTCGATAGCAATTCAGCCCCCAAAGCTAATATTGTGGATGTGTAAGAACTGTGTTATAGCTTTTGGTATCTCCGAGAACAATGTTCTGCCCTAGGAGTCTTCCTCCCGTCGCAAACAGTCAACGCATGTGAAACCCAAGGCATGGAGTACGCCATACCTTAATACACACCGCCAAGCTAGTACGTATCCCACTCCTTCTCAGATCCATCCTCCGCCTTCAAAAACACAACCACAGGACAAAACACAGTCCACCACACACTTCTTCTTGCACTATGCAAGTGTGTAATAAGTGAAGCTTCTACGTAACCAACGCCGTGATGCCCATGGGTTTGGGCATATAACAAATGCTATAAATAAATAAATAAACATGCACTACAGAACACAGTACCGCTCAGCCGGCACCAGGGAGGAAGAGCAGTAACCAGGCCCCCTGTGCCTCAACCTTCTGAGCCTCCCGCAATCAGAAAGCTAGTTCTAGAATCTCTTGGACTAATCAATCTCGTCCATTGAAACACAGGCAGTTGTGTATATTTGTCATCCCTAATTACTGCATAACTCTACACTTCACGCTTCTCTTTCCATGTATCGGCCTTTTGGTGGGATGCTGATTTATCACCGTACGCCTGATTGTTTACGCCTGCGTAGGCTGTGAGTGCTGTGCATTTTTCCCGCAATTAGTTTTATAAATTGCCTGAAGTTGCCTTAACATATGTCTCACCAGTAAACATCGATTACTCCCTGTCTGATGTGAAACCCCCCATTCACAAATAGAGACGCGTCGAAGTGCTTGGCTTACATGCAGGGCCGCTGGTCTGGTTGTGTGGACATGACAGTCACAAAAGCTTGACAGCACTCAGTTCTGGTGGATCAATCTGTGTAAGAGCGTGCACTTTCCATGTAGCTTGCAAGTGGCACGCACTGAGTATGCATTGTTTGCCAAACAGAGCCGAGATCTGCGTACTGGGCCTGATCTGCACAGATTTGCACTGGAACATAAGGACGCGCACGTCAGCGTCGCAGATTCACGCCGGCCACCGTACACCCTCCTTCACAAAGCCGGAAAGGCAGGAACAGCTGGCGATGTTTGGAGCCTCTTTGAGAGGCTGACATGGGAAGGTGGTTCGGAAAGATTTGCGCACAGGCGTCGCCGGGATGTTTGCCTTAGTTTTAGGCTTTGTGAGTCAGGACTGGGTTAGCAAGTGCAACTCTGAGATTTCCACAGGACTCTCGCAGCTTGCTGCACTGCAAATCTTTGTGAATCAAGGCTACTATGTTTTTACGCAAATGATTTGCATGACGCCAAATATCATGAAATGGCTTTTCCTCCAATATAACACTGTGCCAATGTGGTATAAAGCCTCCGTCCCTGCAGAAGAATAGGAAGAAGCGGGTACCCAGTCATTTTACTGAAAAAAACAGAGGTAAGTTTTACTGGAAAAAAACAGAGTGGTACGTTTTATTAAAAACCATTTGGGGTGGTTTACAAGGATAGAAAAACTGGGGGTTGCGGACCCCCGCAAAATAAAAAAAGAAATCAGTATTTTTTCGGTATTATATTTTCAGTGAAACTCACCTCTCTGAAATTGTCTTGGGTAAAATGACATATAACCGAACAAGGACTCTCATTTCATAAATAGAACATCACTTTAAAAGAAAGTCAGTTTAATGGAAATTATGGAATTCACCAGTTACGATTTGCAATACAATCATAACTTGCCCCTCGTCATGGACAACCCAGGGGGCACACATGACATCACAGATGACATCATAAAATTCACCGTCCAGCGCAGTGCTTAATTTGCACACAAATAAGTGCCAGGGCGGAACACTTTTAGACAGCCGCCAGCACTTTATACTGCCTTACTGGCAAGATGTCAGGAGGGGCTTGAATATTTTTTTGGTTTGGAATCTTGTGTGTTTGGTAAGAGAAAGATTTGTTGACACACAGTGCAGGCACATTGTGCGCAACTGCACTGCACGCTTAATTGGTACAAGAACCTGGCACAGCATGTGCCACAGCAACATACGCTTTGCATATGCAGAACAACTAAGGTATTCAGTTTCACAGACACACAAACACATAACGTTTCTACATGAACGTCCCTCAAAGGTATGCCCTCAAACAGATCAGGTAGAGCATGGACTACAGCAGTGCACGTTTGTTTACAAAGAGCGCATCATGAGGGCATCAGAAATGAATGTTTCCCTCACAAACAAGTCACCATGGACAGCAGTATTGCAAGCTTCCCTCGCACAGAGCAAATCAGAGTCGGCCTCTGGCTAGCGACCTTCCCTCAAGGAAAAAGGGCACTGTGGTATTCACTGGTGAAAAGTGCCTTTCCCTCAACATAGACCCTGAAAGCATGAACCAAAGAAGTGCGAGCATCCATCATAAAATCAAACAGATGTGATCAGCCGTGTGAACGGCCATCAAATAGAATGGTTGCATCCTGGGCCTCAGCAGTGTACGCTTCCCTCACATACAAGGAGTACGGCATGCATCCGAGCAGTTAAAGCTCCACTCACAAAGAACATAGGAACGGCCTCAGTTGTGCAAGCTCCCCTCATCTTAAACACGCACAACATGGGTCTTCGAAGTGTAGGTTCCCGCAAGACAAACAGGTGCAGTGTGGGCCTTGGCTGTGCCAGTCACCCCACCTGTACCAGTCACAGTATGGGCCTTTGCAGTGCCTGCTCCCCTCATGCAGAATAGTCATAGCAGGGACCTTTGCAGTCCATGCTCTGCTCACGTAGAACAGATATAGTGGTGCAAGCAGAGGCAGTCCAAATTAACTTCTGTAAAACTACCTGTGAAAACAACTTAATTTATCTTAAGCTAATTTTCTTAATTAATGCAAATATCAGCCATATGTAAGCCTGATCAATTTAATTTCTAATACAATTTCAATGTACAGCACTTGGCAAAACATAAAGTTGACTCACAACATGTATTAACAAATATAACTGTGGCATATCTTTGTGAAAATATACAGCGGGCGACTGCTGCCATCATTTACACATACCTTGCCTTTTGAATCAAAGGCCCAGGATGAGCACTGTGTTTAAAATTGAGAGCGAAAGTCAGATGCCACAAGATCAGCTTCCTATCCTAAGCTCAGAAGAGAAATGCAGACTGTCTCTTTGTCAGTGTGTGCACAGGAAGGCTGTGACGAATAAACTTCCAAGGCAGCAATGGTCCAGTGATGAATATCGGTTTCTAAACCATTAATCAGCCCCACAACTTCTTGTCCAATTTTGGTAACATGGACGGAACGGCAGGCTTATCGCCGAAAGGCTGTGGATCATTGGTTAGTTGCAAAAAAGTTAAAATACAATTATTGCTCAATGATGAAAGGGAATGTCCAGTCAAGGTTGTATAAATAATCTACTTTATTATTATCACAGCAGACAGTTCTAGCACACAACGAACTACAACCTACCTTGTAAAAGAATGCAGAGGACAGACAGTTTCAAAGAAGGAAAAGGGATGCGCTCTGGATACTGACAGGAGGGTAGTCGGTTTGGTAAATGATCACAATAGTTCATGGATGCTTGGTTTCAACACACAGGGAGCAATTGATTGTGAAATGTCACTAAGGGCCTTTGGAGAAGGACAAGGGGGACAGAACCACAATGTACCTTGTGCTGTAGGTGTTCTAGCTCGACAGGGTGGAGCCAATTTCAGGGTGCTTTGCATCTTCTGCGACAGAGTTCAAGATGGGAGACAGCTGTGGGTATCAGGCGGCAGGCAGTTCGGCAAGCGAAGCTAGAGGGACGGATGCAGGTTGGCCTGCACAGTGACTCAGTGTCAGGAATCATTGTCTTAGTGCAGGTCGGTGGTTCTGAAGCGCTGGTTGAGGCGTCTCAGATGGCTTTAGCGACTGTGGCATAACAACAGTCAGCGGTGCAGTCGGTTGCTGCTCGAGGGGCTCAACTGCCTCAAAAATGTCCTTTAAGGCAGACATCAGTAGATGCTTGTCGATGTACTCATCCTAGCTTCTTCACTGGGCTTGTGTCGTCCTTTAAGGCAGATGGCCCAAAGCTGAGGAGAGTGCTGCGGGCAGCCTGCCTTGTCCTTGGTTTGGTTCAGAGACTCTCTGGCACTTCCCATCTAGGAAGCTTGCTGCAGAGCCTAGAAAGGCACATTGTGTGCTGGCTGGCTACCGGGTCTGGAGCTGCTGGAGGATCCTCTGGATTCGGTATCTCCCTCTGTTCCCTGGGAGATGTTTACTGGAGGGATTTTGCTTCCCTCTTGGCGGTCCTGGCCTTACTTCACTGGCTGAAGATGTAAGGCAGATTGTACCTTCAGCCATGGTCCGTTAATGAGTTCTGCCTTCTGTTTCTGGTGAAGCCTTCAGATGATCTGCCAAAAGAGGGGCTCAGCCCTCTTTTAAAGCCGAATGAACCACAGGGATTTTTGAAGGCTAAGCCTCCCTTAATGAACCAATCCTGGGTCCCCACCAACAATGTCCTGCATGCGTGAGTTCATAACCAGAGTGTCTTGCAACAGAAAAGGTAAAGGGCTGAAAACATGTCATACTCAGTCCCACCCATCTTCCTGTCCGTTTTGGATCAAAGTGTCCCTCTGATTAATGGAGCTCTCTGTGGTTCCTGATTAAAGCGGCAGGACTCCCTTGAAGCTGCAGTGAGGAGACTTTCTGGCTCTGTCAATCCACATACTCATACCCTCTGGGTTTCTCTGCAGGGATGACTACTGTAAACACAGAGTCCCAGACATAACATTTCATTGTCAATCGATACTGAGGGTGGGAGCTGGCCTCAGGATGATGCAGTGCATATGAATGAGCGTTGGGGTTTCCTGTATTCTTTGTTAGCCTCTGCAGAAGAGGCCCCATGTGGGCCTGTTTGAATTAAACTCTGATTAGAACGTGAAGGCTGCCACCAGCTACATGGCTCAACAAAAGGACATGGTGGATCAATGGAGCCCTTGTTAGTTAATTAGGCTGGCCATGGCAGGGGGAAGGTTTGGCGCTCCCCCTTTTGAGATAACATGGTGTACTCCTGGCTGTCATACCCCAACTAAATATGACAGGGGGCACTGTGCCTGTATGCTTTGTCCACCAGAGTACAGCTGTCTATGAGTTTGCTATGCAGTGAGCATAAAAATATGTGTGTGGATTAGCCCCAAACATTTTCCGGCAGTTGATCTACCATAATTTAATTTCATTTAAAATTTCATAAATCCCCACCATGCGGATGGTCGATTTCTTCACAAAGACCTTGTTAATACATTTCCAAATACTGATAGAGGAAAGGAGCAGAAGGAGGAGCATGGGTTCATGTTAGCAGGATACAGGTGCCCACACTCTTAGAGGTGGCAGATAACAAAGCATATACTGCAGACCTCACACAATGAAAACTTCAGAAGTGTCAGGAGCCCTGCCTTTAAATTAAGTGCTGGGGCTGGACACCGGCACAAATTAGGCACTCTTCGGGCACGTCACTAGTGATACCACATATGACATCATCATGAATGTGTCAATTCTCTGATGAAAAGAGGATAGTGGAATTGCATTTATGGTATGTATACTATAAAAGGCATGCCTATAGGCAAGTTCTGGTGAGTTGAGAGGTTACATAGGGCCATCTCTTGGGCTTTTGGGACCTGGGGCACAGACAACTTTACCACCCCACCAAAAAATGAAGGGACCCAGGAATTTCTGCTTGTGACCATCCGCTCCCACCACCCTTTGTCACGATTGCACGGATAGCTTAATATGCTGATCTGGCAGCAATTAAAATAAGCATGTGCACTCCTACAGCCCCATTCATCCATGCTTGAATGAGAGTAATTAACAAGTGTCATTTCAAGAGCAACATTAGTTATCTAATGTCTGTCTTTAGTTCTAGGGTAGGCACAGAACACATTTTAATAGTAACAAAATTAAGGTATACAGATTGTAGTATATATGCAGATCACAGATCAGTAAACATATGTAAAAGTTATACCTTCTCCAACATAGACACAGAACTTAGATAAGCAGCCTTACAGAATGTAGGAATGCATGCTTAAAAATTGATACAGAGGACGGATTTGAAGCAACAAGGAAGTTGCACGTGCCGTAGCATGGATCGAAGATATAAAGTAGATGTTTCCCTAATTTCTGTGATTTATTGAACACTGGAGACAATTCATGGGTGGATTCACAAAGATTAAGGACAATCAGGATTAGACATTTTGAAGTGCAGGTATGTGGTACGGCCAGCTGTGGTAGGGATGTTACCATGATGGAGGAACTGATAGAGTGGACACAGAGAAAGTGAGGGACAGAAGCAAGGCAGGGCAAGGGAAACAAATGATAGCTAGAAGCCAGATGAGAGGTAGGTTAAGAGAGTTACTCGGAGCGAAGGAGGTAGGGTTTTAGTTTGTTTTTTAACACATTCATGTGGACTGTTTCTCAGATGTCCAGGGGAAGAGAAGGGTATGTAGTGATAAAGTCACGACAAAAATGTCACCTGTGCAAAGAATCGTAGCAAAAATGTTATGGTTTCACCCGGTAAAGGTGTAACCCATTATACCATTTAAGGGGAGCGGGGGTTGAGGAGGTGTCCCCCGTTTCCCTTAAATGCTACAATGGGTTCTGGGGTTGTGGGGGTGTCCCCTGCCTTCTTTACATGGATTGCGGCGGCAAAACCACAGCCTTTTTGCCGCAATATTTTGGGTCCACAGCCATTTTTGCCGCAATTTTATCACATGGAACTAAGAGAAGTCCATGCAAGTGAGGCAAGAAAAGAGAAAGAGCAGAAGCAAGAGGGATCACAGCGAGGGTGAGGTGCCACAAGGGCAGTCGAGGAGGCAGAACAGAGATCACACACAGTTTTACAGAATTGCATAGAGAAGGATAGGTACAGTGGTGCTTTACAGTGGATACATTTGTGACCCAAAAGAAGAAATTTAAATCTGGCCTTGTTTTAGATCATCAACCAACCAGCCTGGTGACAGTACGAGGAAGTAGGTGTTAAGTGGGGGAGTTCAAAGAGAGTGCTGCTTTCCAAGTTAATGATCTTGTTGTGAGGACAGAAAGCATAGTTGGGGAGACCAAATAGCATTCTAGCACAGTAGCTTAGTTTAGAGAAGACAAGAGTTCTAGCAGCAAAGGTTATGATCTTGTCGAGAGGATAGAAAGCATAGTTGGGGAGACCAAAGAGAATGCTTGCACTGTAGTCGAATTTAGAGAAAACAATAGTGGTTAAGAGATGCTTGGCAGTGTTGAAAGGGAGGAGGTGCCTGATGTTCCTAATATTTAGGAGGTTGAGGCATTTCCCTAGATGCTAGGCGTGCCATGTGCATGCAGCACACAGCGAAGAAACGCTCTTAGGCGCCTCCCCTGCCTGTGCCAGGTGCTGGTTATTGCTGATTACAGCCACAGGCAGGGCGGCAGAGTCTTTTTGCAGTGTTTGGCATTTCTACGCCCTTCAAGTGACAACAGAACCCCCTGGTTGCTCTGCTGAGCTTTGAGTATCTAATTCTGATTTTGACTGCACGGCGCTCATCACAGGAAGCCGCTGCTCTCATCCTGGCACCTCAAGAGCCCTGCTGCTATGCAGTCACCACAGCGATCCTGGATGCATGAGGCAGAGTGCTCATATATAAGAAGGGAGGCAAGCCCTTTTCCCTGTTGATTTGCATTCTTTCATCTGCTCTGGGTTGCCTTGGAAGGCTCCCCGAGCCTGAGATAAGTACTAAACCATGCTTGTCATTGAACTGCAGTGTGTACTGCATGTGGATGTGATGAGTCCTGTAGTCTAACATGAACCTTGGGCATCCCTGGTGTTCAACAGTGAACAGGGGCCATTGGCTGTCTATTGAGAATCAGTCTGTGAATTAAGGAACACGTTCATTTCGCACCATCCAAGTTATGTGCATGTTGCTTTCATCTGCTTCGTGTGTTGTGGCAGAATCCAATCTATCATGCAACCATTTAATTGTGCTCAGTGTAGCATGGCATGTCCACTACTAATCCGACAATCATTCCATGGTATTCAGAGCAGTATGTCGTTTCAGGTACTAGGGTTTGGTTATAGGTGAGGCAGGTCATGCTGTGTGTCAGGCATTAGGAATTGGGCGAGAAGCTCATAAACCGTGTTGTGCATGTTGCCTTCCCTTACTCCCCCTTCCTACCCAATCAAGCACCCTCACCCTCTTCACGGCTTCCCTACTTCCCCCATACCCATCCACAACTTCTCCCTAACCCTCTTCCCCCATTTGCTGCCTCAGTGTGACCTGTTAGCTACAAAACAGGAACCTGTGCCAACCAAGATGGCAGGGTCGTCGTACTCCATTCGGCTTCCATGGTTAGGAAGTAGTTGAATCTCCTTCTCAGGGCTTGACAAGAATGGATGCTTCCAATCTACCCTGTCCTAATATAGGATATTTAACCTCAATGACATCTGAATCCTTTAAAGCTCTTGATGAGAATTCATTAATTCAACTTTTGTCATCGCCAAATTGCTCATGATCTCTGTTAGACACAATTCTGCCAAAACGCGCCTGTGCCATATATCTACTCTTCCACAAGGACGGTTTCAACCTATGTAATGCCTATTTAAACTCAGGAATCTTCTCATCTAGTTGGGAAACATCAGTTATTACACCACTTCTTAAAAAGCTTTCTATAGACCCTGGCGAGCCAAGAAGTTTCTGTCCTATTTCCTAACTGCCATTTCTCGCTAAATAGCTGGAGAGAGTGACAGTTTCTCAAATACTGACTTTTATAGAAGATGCAGGAATTTTAGACGCAAATGAATTTGTTTTTCGGGCCTTTCTAAGTACTGAGCATATTACTACTTCACATTTAGACCTTATTAGAGAATAAACTGAAAAAAAAACGTTTGGCATTTAAATTCTATTAGACCTGCGTGCCACATTTCACATGGTTGATCATAACATCTTGCTTTCCAGACTCATGGACTTTGGTTTTGGTGTCACAGTGTTGAAATGGATGCACTCCTTAACAGAGGGATATCCACAAGTCTGTCTGGGCCAATTTCATCTACAATTCTCATTTGTGACCTGCGGAGTGCCGCAGGGCACTGCTCCGTCACCCACATTGATCAACTTATGAATATGTCCCCCAGCCTTGTTTGACTTTCTTCATTATGCTGACGATATTCAAATCCTGACAGATCTGGACAGCCCTCAACTCCAATCGGCCAATGAATGCTTAGTGGCAATCAAGGGGTAGATGGATGCTAACTTTTTGAAAATCATCCCGGTCAAGACTGAGATAATGTTTATAAATCACACTACAAACCTGGGGACCCTTTCCAACTTGGTGGAAAGCTTAGGAAGATGCCCTGAGCCCAGACATGAAGCCAGGAATCTGCGCATTGTCATAGATGATAGCCTTCCCTTAAAGAGTCAAATCAGCACACTGATTAACTCCTGTTTCTTTCTTATTAACAAAATAAAGCTCATGCTGTGATCTCTTTCCTTCTCACAACAAGTAACAGTAATGTACTCCCTGTTCATTTCTCAGCTTTATTTCAAAATCAGCCTTTATTTAGATCAGCAAGATTCTCTGATACGGGGCCTTCAAAGGATTCAGAAGGCTGCAGCCAGAAATGGATTGAAGTTGAGAAGACATGGCCATATCACTCCTGCCTTGAGAACCTTTCACTGGCTGCCGATTAAGGAGCGCATTGATGTCAAAAGCATGTGTATTATTTTCAAAAGCCTGCACTGGCCTAATTCAACCCCGTTTTCTAAGAAAATTTCGTACTTCAAATCATCCATTAAAATCTAATCCGACCCATTTGTTAAACATCCTCCTTTAATCTGAAGGAAAGGAAAGGCGGTCAATTTTTTGCAGAACAAGCAACTAAGATCTGGAACTCCTTGCTGTTATCTCTGCGCAACAAAAAAATATATTTTTTTTGTTTTTTTAACGTGCTACATAACTTTACAAACCACAGTTTTTTTAGCACACAATCCATTACATTAACCACCCACATTTCCTAATGATCAACATAGAAATCTCCATAACAATTAGCTTCTTCCCACCCATTCAGTCCCACTCATCGTTGATTACCCTGCAACCCATTTAAAATTAACATTATCTTCCTCCACAGTACAGTAAAGTAAATAATACAGGCTTCATCATTGCCATTCAGAGACAACATTCATAATTCATTGTGGTCACATTCGAGTATTCCCGCAGCAGCACATGTAGCTACCCTCATTGGCCCAACAGCTTCACAGCTCATTAAGAGGTGTTTAGCTATTTCAAAGTCCCCGCAAAGCCTACAATAGCGGAGGGACCGCCGCATATGGATCCAGGCTCTTGTTATTTACAGGGACTTATTTGATCTTTAGATAGTCCCACACCAAGGAATTGCCCACAAAGTTGTGGATATATTTAGGGTATAGCACACGTGGTGAAATGTATTCATGGAACAAAACTCAAGTCCTCTTCCCAGAGAGTTTAGTTATCAGTTGATCCTGATAATTTTGGAAAATGATAGTTTTCATGTGCAGTTTGTGTTGTAAGTAACCCGTACTCTCTCCCAGGCCAATTGTCAAAGAATGACAGTGATCCACCATTGCTATGATATTCAGCAGGTTACCATAAGGCATTAGATGGGCCTTAGTCCTCGCAGCCTCGAATATAAACCAATGAAGGGAACCCCTGGGGGTGTTAATTTGTTTCCAGTGATGATTAACACAGGATAACTGGAATCTCGCGTCACATGGGGCTAAGTAAAATTTAAAGTGAATGGGGTCCACAGGAGCGCGCACAGGAAGACAATACAATGTCTTCAATAACTTAGACCCCGGTCTGTTTAGCGTTGCTCTATTGCCAAAAGCCCAAACCTCAGTGCCATACAAAGTATTGGTAGGATCTTGGCCACACAAACTTGTACCTTCTGGTGTACTAGAGGTGTGGGGCTGATTGATGGTTTAGAAAACAACATTCCTCCCTGGACCACTGATGCACGGGAAGTTGATTAATCACAAGAGTTTACTTTAAAAAAAAACACAAATTGCATAATAAAGCCACATGACAACATGTAAATACTTATAGCAACATGTTAAGACAAACATATATTAATATGACCATCATTTTCACATCCCGAATGGTAAAATATAAATCCCAGAATGCAAGATAATGTCAATCTGAAAAATCTTTTTAATCCCTCTGTACTTTCAGTGATTTAAGACATTCCACTAGTTGTGTAATAAACTCAGATAGGTATTGAAATTCTTTTTCCCAAACCTCCAGCTCGTTGTTATTCATGATATTGGAAACATTTGATTAGTGACATAAAGCAACTTCATTTTTTTGCATGCCAAGATAGTAGACATCACGGATATAAACAAATCTTTAAATGGGTGCCTTGTGTTGCTCGCGTTAACTATGACAGATTTGCAAGGTAACTGGTACTTTGCCAGCTCCTTGAGTTGGAAATGTTCCATCATGCATATAGGCTCTGGCCCTGATAAATGAAATGTGTTTGCAACCTGAGCACCTTAACAACCTGCAGAGCCGCGGACGCTGTGCGTGTGTGTGCCCAGCTGTGACTTGGGAAACGGGCCGTGCTTGAATGTCCGGCCCGAGCCGATTCTATATCTGGCTCAGGAGAAGGACAAAGCGTCAAGGAACTAGTGGCACGGCGTACCAATGATTTATATTAAACTTCCATCTCTGTGTATTATCATCTTTTCTACAACAAGGTTATGCACTGTACATGTAATATGGCAAATGTGAAACCTGCCTACGCCTTTCTATTCTTTGGCAAAGATGGCGCCATCCATATGTTTCATTGGGTCCTGGATGCATGCTGTGAGCAACACAACGTTCACATTCCATCTAATAGCAGCAGTACGTCCCTGCAGACTGGTTGCTCTCCAGGGAGGCACTGTTTAGACTCAGGGTTCTGCCTGGAGAATAGCATTAATTACATTTGATTTCTATTATGGAAGCAGATTGGAAAATGTGAGTCTGACAGATGCGCGCTGCGGTTCCCAGTGAAGCAGGACAGTGCTGGCTGAGCTGGACAGCGCGGGAAATGAATGCTATTTGGGAACATCCATTGCCGGAATATTAGATTTAATATTTAAGGGATCCAAATCAGGAAGTGGTGCAGCAGACAATCCATCTTTCACGCATTTCTTGACATATTTCTGTGCTGTTGCAAAGCTTCCGAGAAGCCTTTCATTGGGGGTCATTACAACCCCGGCAGTAGCCGTGCCGGTAAAAACGGCAGGCTGCTGCCAGAGTTGTGCATTTTTCTGCTGCCTGGCTTTGGGGAATTACCAGGGCATTACAGCCACATCGGTCCCTGAAGCCAGGCGCCGGAAAACGTCACTCCCCATTCCCATCAGAGTCCCATAGGACTCAATGGGAATGGGGAGGACGGAAGCAGTGGCACTGTTTCACACAGTGCCAGTGCATCCGTCAAAGTCTGCGGGCGGGTGCCGTTCCGCCCGCTAAGTCAGATCTGGCGGGCGGGCGGGTGCCCGACCGCAGAACTCGGAGTGTGCCGGTCCGGTAACAACGGTGCCGGTAAGTTGTCTTGGAAGCATGCAGCACATTTCAATGGTGCAGTTTATGTCTGTGCATTCGGTGCACAGAAAAGTCCTCAAATACCCCTCATTGTGGGCCCTCAACCCTAGCACTCAGGTCCAACATGATTGATTGCTGTTTTTTAGTCAGGATGTCTCTGATAAACATGTCTCTACCTACCAGGCCTGCAGAAGATGTGTGGAGCCCATTTCAACATGATGGTTAAGGCCCCCTGTGCTTAGAGTGCAAAACAGTCTGAGACACCCGTGGGGTGCATACATTATAATGGAGAAAAAGAAAATACAGCCGAGGCTTCATACCGGCGAATATCACGGGCCAGCAGGGAACTTAGACAGTAAATGCCAACTGAAAAGCTAGGAATCCTTCTTTGTCAGCAAGCAGTCGATGTGGAGGAACGGGTGGTAAAAGGCAACAAGGTGATAACACTTCTGTATACCCTGAGGAAAGTGACGACCGGGTGGACTACAGCAAATGCAGCTTGTGCCCCAGAACGAAATTAATAGAGAAAGGAGTATATTGCTGTGTTAAAAGACTGATGGCTGGCAACATGTGTCCAGTTGCTGGGGCCCCTTTGAGGCTCGAGGCCCCTTTCAACTGAAAAGGTGGAAACGCCCTGACGCTGTCCCGGTGGCCTACCGAAGCCTGGGTGCACAGTATCTGAAGGGAACGCTTTTTTGGTGTACAGCAGTCAATCTCTTGCTTGCCGTATTGTAAGAGGTAGCCAGAGAGACATCCCTCACTGGCCCAGTGGAGGTCAAGATGCCTCTGCTCACATTAGTGAACGCACTGAATCTCCGCTCTCAGGGAGGGCATGGAATCCAATGTTGCCACATTCCCAGATCCAGGTTATTAGGAGCACTCGGAAGTGATCTGCTCAAAACACTGATTCGGGCGCAGTGCCGCAACAGCACAGCAAGAAGGATGCCAGGAACCCAATTTCTAACATTGTTGGGGCCCGATTTAAGACATTTTTCGAACGTTTGAAAGTAACTTTGCACTGCTGAAAAGTGACTTTGCCCTTCCGACACAAACCCTGATTCATGGAACTGTGCAAAGTGTGTTCATGCAGTGCAGAATCAGTGCAAAGTCATTTTGTACTTCAAACATGACTTTGTCCTGACATTGCACTGCAAAAATACACTTTGTACAGTTTCATGAACCAGGGTTTATGTCGGCCGTGCAAAGCCACTTTTCAGCAGTGCAAAGTCACTTTGAACCGTGCAAACAATTCCATGATTCACGAGTCAAGGGGTCACCCTGGACATGTGTATTTAGCTTGCAGAACACAAATTTGAATCCCTACAGCGCCGAATGACCCCTTCTGAGATTGATATTGGGAAGTAGTAACACTTATAACTACAGAGCTTAGAAGCAGGACGAATCTGCATAAAGCGCTACGTGAAAACATGACGTTAGTATCATGGTGCAGAGCCAGAATCTCAAGAATGGGGGATAAGGCTCCAATAGAAATAGAAAGCAGGGGACAGAGCAGAGCAGATGTTGGGGTTGGGCTAGAGATAAATTAGTGTTGGATTATAGATAGAAAATTGATGGGGGACAAAAACAAAGTCAGGAATCAGGGAAGAGCAGGAGTGAGGATGGGAGAGTGGCATGGGCAAGCCAAGGACAGGGGCATCTGCCAAAGGGGAGCAGCAACGACGCTCTGGGGGCAACCTAGTAAGGTGCAATGCCTGCTGGTGGCCAGGAATGCAGAGCAGACCCTGGTCCTCTACATCACTTCTACTGACCCATTCAGACATTGTTTGCTCCCCCATAAAGGAATCTTGGGACTAGAAGCAACCGACAGCAGAACAGCACCACACACTCATTAACAGTTCTTAATTGTTGCCTTTAAGGCACAAGTTGTAAGGTGATTTTTTAGCCAAAAAAACATGTCTATCAAGGATTGAGGCCAACACCATTTCTCTATGTACACAATGTATAGGACTTTGAACTAGGCTCAGCGTTGTACCTGTAAAGAGTGTTGCATGCGCATAGCTGGAGAATTGAGGCCCTAACTTCACCCTGTTTGTGCTGCATAGGTCTAGACTCTCTGTGGCCTACCCTGCACATATCTACGCAAGCCTACATTTACAGTTACAGTAGTCCAGATCCCCCCATGCAAATCCATTTAGCACAGGCACCCTACCTGGAAGGATACATTATCAGGATTCCATACCAGCATCTAGGTGGATGCAGACTGACCGCCTCGA
Organism: Ambystoma mexicanum; assembly: GCF_040938575.1. NCBI lineage: Eukaryota > Metazoa > Chordata > Amphibia > Caudata > Ambystomatidae > Ambystoma > Ambystoma mexicanum. The sequence goes on along the minus strand of NC_090927.1, from coordinate 683,711,710 downwards.
AGAACTAGTGCCACATGGACAGGCCTGAATCCAACTGAATTCCTCCATTCTTTTCCTTAGAGACTGGCCGTGTGCAAAGAGCAAGGGATGGAGGCCAAGCATTATCATGCCATCTTCCTTCATCGTGCCTAATAGATTCACATGTTGGAGTTGAAAAATCTTCTAGGCTGCCATCGAAACCCAAACGAAACAACCATTGCTTCGCTAGAGTCCAATGGTGAGCTTGCATGGAACTCTGTACGGTGACTATCAAGAGTTCCTTTACAGGATAATTCCAAAAAGCGGTTGTTCCCTGCTTACTGAAGGAGCAATGTATATCGTTAGAGAATGAGATTTCGAAGGCGGAGTTCAATATGGACACTGCGTCCTTGGACCCCCCCCCCCAGGAATGATGGTTTTCCAATTGGATTTTTCCGCAACTGCCAGGTTTTGCTCTTCTTTTGCAACAGGGAATGCTGCGGCAATCCTTTGCCCACGGCATACTTACTAGCTCTTAGTGACATGCATCCATAATGGTTCCCCTCAAGATTCACACCATGTGGCCGGAATTACTGCCAAATTGCCTTATCAAAGCCAATTGTACTCTTTTGGATACATGTGGGAAAACAGCTAGAGACAATCATCCCAGGACTAATGAAGGAGAAGCAGGTGGGTTGGTAAAGCAGCATAAACATATAGCAAACATCACGAAGAAAGTACTTCTAATAAATGCTAAGCGGCAGAATTATTCCCAGGGTGCTGAAAAAGAATTTGACCACGATGAATTATTACATATTTTTGAAATAACAGAAAGGATGGGCTTTAGCCTTGGTTTCTGAAATGGATTTGTCTAATATATGTTTATGCAACTTCTAGTATCCTCAACAATGGATTATTTGCAAAGGAATTCCTATTCCTATTAGAAAGAGAACAGAGGCAGTGGTGGCTGCTCGCCACCCGTTTTCATTATTACGCAACTGGTGAATATATCAATCAGAAAAAAGTCAACCATCAAATATGCCAAGCAGGAGTTCTGGAACCAAAGCTGTAGGCTGATTACCTACTTCTGATCCTGAGGAATGCACAGGCTGTGGCTACTCTGATGAATTATATCAGATACTTTTCTAGGATTTAAAGACACAAGATCAATTCTTGCGAATGAAGGTATTTCTAATATCAAGATCTCGACGGAAGCACATCTTTAACTACTGGGACTTCAGAAGTTGTCAACCGAAAATGAAATATCTGAGTGTCTGGTTTGACTGTGATCATATCTCGAGTAATGCAGCTGAACTTTGTCAACTTACAGCCACAACTCGACATTATCCTGGAGATATAGTCGCTGCTCTCGCTTTCACTCTAGATTGCAATCCACATTATAAAAAATGAATCCCACACAGAGAAATGTCTTCGGGCAATGCTTCCTACGCCAACTCATCGTCATTGGTTCAAAGATATTTAAAGATCACTTCAACCAGTCCTCTGAGAAGGGAAACCCCCCGAAGACTTGCATTGCGGAAATTACAATTACCAATTTCCCTGGATGCAATGGACGCCTGAACCTCAAAACCGTTCACAGTACGTCACATATATAAGATGATTCAAGACAGAGGCAATGAAAGGGAATTGCAGAATTATAACTGAACTCTTTTATGGAGATAAACGTGTTGGTAACTTCAGCAGCACAACATGTTTTACAGAAATGAAAACATACAGAATGTCTGAGGACATGCTGGACACCCATCTCTCAGACTCTGGACAAAACCTTTATTTTTGTCTAAAGCAGCTATTTGGTTAGACCACACTGCAAAGATTAACAGGACGCTGATCGTCTTTTGCTAAGGTGTAATGTAAGAATCACACTATATACAAACATTGCTTCCTGAGTTGGGAGGTGGTAAGACGTTTGGCAGCCATAACCCAGAGCGGCCTTAGCATTATCTGCAACTATTAAACTGCTACACCCCCATGCTTCCTGAACCCCAGGAAGAAGGTTCAAAATCAAGAGCAAGGGAAGACTCAGACACTTGACATACGATAGTTACCATGAATATTCTATCTCTACACCCAGGTGAATGCGCTTAATTATGAATTGGTGTCCCCGAACGATGAACACACAACACATCGAGTTGGTAATAAAAAAGAGAATACAGTGCTGATTTTGATTGGGCAGCTCCACCAGTGAAAATTCCATCCAAATTGCATAATTGGTCGACACATTGAATATTAGGGGCATAGACTTTGCTGCCATACAGCGTATGAAAAGGCTCTTCAAACCAGGGATTGTTGCATATTAGTTACAAACAAATGAGATACTCAACTTTATATGTCCAGAAAATATCACTCCACATTCAGCATAAAGCATGATTTCTTTAACCAGATCTTTGTTTACAAAACCTAAGGAACCTGCATTTAAGAGGATATCCTCTGGATCTTCTGGGCAGAAATATCAAGTGTTCTGCCACAATTAGAGTCACACAGAGTGGAGGAATAATAAGGAATTACCATTCATGGAAAGCCCCAGGTCACGCAGCCTAGTCCCGCGCTTCTCTGGATCTAAAGTGACAACTGTGGCATTTTCTCTGCCCGTAACAAAGAGATTATGGAATTTAGATGTTTAGAAAAAATCTCTAGTGATGTATGTCATTTGCAACTATGTATATCAATTTAAGAGCATTTACTCCAGCAGCACACATCTTCCGTTTCATAATAGTAACTCTCTTTTAGACTTCCTCAATTTAATGGTCGGCAAGAGTGCCGGTGTCTGAGATGAAGAACATTTTCAGCAGACTTAGTGAGGTTAAGTGTGCATTGGGTTTATGCTGTCGCTAGGTTGAAGAGAATCATTTAAGTCAAAGGGAATCACGGCCTACAAAGTCAAAGCACCCACGAGTGAATGAGGTGTTTGGCCTTAAAGGAGGATTTTTCTAAAGTAATTATTATATTGACACTAGATATAGCTTCCAGGTTGAAGGATTCTGACAACCATTTGAGGAAAATCTGATACGTACAACTTTTCGAAACACACTCTATGGAGCAGAGAAAAGTCTTTCTATATTTAGTTGGGTGTGTGTCATATTTACCTTTGTGCCATGCACTCTGTTTATTTATTGGATTGTGGTCAGCCAGGCAACACAAACCTACTATATCTGAATCGGTTTAGAGTTCCCAAGAGAATCCGTCGGTGAACGTTGTTGAATGCCGCTAACAGATCAAGTTATATTAGGGCACTGAACCAACACCACCTCAATCCACACCCACTCGGGTCATCCCCAGGACAGATTGGTGGCTGGAATCGCATCCAATAACAGTCCAGCATTGCATTCCCCTCAACAGATGTCTCGGGTGAACAGGAAACCACTTTCTCCAGCAGTTTGGATGGAAAAGGAAGCTGTGAAGTAGGGTAGTAGCAATTGTGTAATTATAATTGGTTATTTATAACGACTTAATACCCAGAGGTTTCTAAGTGCGGACTCGGGATCGCATCGTCTTGCTTCCAAGAGAAGCGTGGCGCCCCTGAGCTATCCTCCCAAGTAGTAACAGTAGAACTAGAGTTTGTTTTAGTTTATCACACAAATGATCTGTTTTGTAGTGACCACATTATCATTAGAGTGCTATGATGACACAATGCTGTGTGTTACTGTTGAGGCTGGGCCACACTGATGTAGAACCATATTCACTTTCAAGCTCTTATGCGTATTATGTTTTCTTATTATTTCCCATCTGACATGTGATACAGGTCGCCGCGGGGCCTCCAAAGCATATGCACTATGCGTGGTGACGTAAATCTCAGCCCTAAACATTCATATCTCCCGCTATTCTTTCTTCCACTTTGAGGTACACACATAATTTGCAATGCTTTAATACATACCTAGAAATGTACAATTGGGCATGATTCAGTTGATTATGAAACAAATAACACACTAAAAATGTCTCTGAACAGATGCCTTTAATTAAGGTAGCCCGTCATTCAGGTACCCTTCAGGAGGCTGGTTCCCAAGGTTGGCTATAACAAACATTGATGTCTTTCAAGACGTCATTTCATCAGTGCAGTCGGCGAGCATGCCTTGAACATTGACACATACCCACAACTAGATCTGTCAAATTCACCATAGCACCAAACAGGGGTGTTGCTAGGTCTGGAAAAGATTTGGGGCTACGCTAATGTTGGGACTGTCAGCACTCGGGGCTAGCTAGCCTTTTGTTTGTAGCCCCTGAGATTCGACCCGGGGCTACAATGATAGGTTATTTATAACGTGCTTAATACCCAGAGGTTTCTAAGTGCAGACCCGGGGATCGAACCTGAGTTGCTCCGTGTCGTCTTGCTTCCAAGACGAGCACGTTGCCATTGAGCTATACTCCCGAAAACACCTGGGGCTATAGCCCACTCAGCACCCCCCTAGAAACACTTCTGGCACCAAACATCAATTGAGCACTTCAATGTTACATATTTCAATTTTGAAACTTTACCTTGATTAAATAATGCATTTTTTAAGATTGAATTATGTTTTCATTCCTTTGCAAGCCAGAGCGCAAAAATAATGGATGGGAAGCAACAAAGGACAAAGAACGAAGACGTCAACCGGTTGAGTGTGAGGAATGTCCTTCAAAATCTGCAGTTTTTGGAATGCTTGTGATAATCCAATTTATTTCAACCATATGAGAACAGGGTAAGAGGTGATTGTATAACCGTGTGCAAATACCTCGGGGGTGCAAGCAGTGTCACAAGGAATAGGATCTCTAAAGACGTTAATGTGATCAAACGTTTGATGTGACATTGAAACGACAGGAGTAAACAACAAAACATCTTTGCTATGGAAACTCTTTGGAAATGGGCCAGTCAGCTAATAGCAATGAATAAAGGTAACGTGCAGAGCATGTGTAAAGAAGTGTTACACATAGTTAGGTAAAGCAGAACATTAACTCTGACCTACAATGTTTATCTTCTCTTAAATAATTCTTCAGATTGAAAACAGTTGCATGTGGATTTCGAAAAGAATTTGCTTTGCAATCCTCTTTTTTAATCAATGGGCCTCATTACGAGTTTCGCGGTAGCCGTGCCTTTAATATGGGCACGGCTACCGCCAAACTCGCTACCGGCACTGCCTCCAGCGATTGGGCAATAACCGGCCCATTACGAGATGAAGGGGACGGTAATTGCCCATTTGCGGGAGGCGGTGATGCCGGGCTCCCGATCCCCATTCGGGCCCTATAGGGCACAATGGGGGTCGGGAGCATGGAAGCGCCGGCACTGTTATTAATGGTGCCGGCGGTATTACGAGTTATGCTCGCGGGTGCTGCACAGGTAAGACCTGGCGGGCTGTCAGGATCCTGCAAGCAGAACTTGTAATGCGGCGGCCCGGTATGAACGGCCCGGTATGAACGGTGCTTGTGTCTTACCAGCACCATTCATACCTCAGCCGCCAGCCTTATAATGAGGCCCAATGAATCAATATGTAAATACCAGAGGGGATTAATGCTTCGAAAAGCGCCTAATAGACAAACATGCACTCAAAGCTCTTATAACCACCACAAAACAACTGTGTGTAAAAATGAGGGATGTGTAAAATGGAGGCACGATTGCAGATAGATATTGTAGTTAAATGTAGCATTTGACCCATTCACTCTTTTTTCTCACCTGAAACAGCCTCTCACATCACCTTTATATTGGTCTCAAACACCCCTGCTTTGTGGGCAATGGAGCCGGTGGAGGCGGCGCTGACTACCATCTAACCACCAGGTGTCTCCAAGTTATTAACAGGGGCCCTCATGCCTGCACATGCATACTCTGTCCACAACGCATCTGGGGTTGATGCTGGTGCATGGGTTTTCATACGCACGTGCTTGCCAGACAGACGGTGGACCTGAGATTAAAACACCTGGGACGTGATCAGCTGCAGGAGCTTTGGATTTCATTTGTCATACCAATAATCTCATGTTATTAATTTTCCTCCACATTAATAACTATAACAGATCTTCCTGAAATATAAACAGCTGTTTGATTTTTCAGCATGCCCCAAATATTTGTCAGGAGAATATTGGAAAAGAAAAGTTCAAAAGAAGCCTGTAGCAGGCCATCGCCACAAAAAAAACATAATAACCCACATGATATCACTTCAACAGGGTATATACGACATGGGGCCTATTATAGTGAAGTGCTTTGACTTTTCCATATACAAAATGTTTATTCCACTGCACAGTGGGTACTTAAAACTTGATGTGAAAATTGGGGTAGGGCATCGGGAATGTAGGGGACCTTGCTTTCTCCTAATAAAGTCATCAAAATGTTAAAATCATACATTCATCCATTTGGATTCCTTCCAAGAGACCGGCCCACGCAGAGAAACTGGTGATTTTAGGCACTATAGTCCAGCCACCTGCCAAATGTCACCCGCCATTTTAAATAATGATGCCACCTTTCAAAGTTAAATCCCTCTTTGCTCTTTTATGATAATAATAATTCTTTGTGTGATCCTCAGAGATCTTCAGAGAAAAGTACTGAATGTTCGATATTCATTGACTACGCAACAACCCTCAATATCCACATTGTATTCTGTCAACAATAGCAATATCACAATCTGGTGACTGCCATTTTCAGAATGCCCAAATTATTCCCTGGGAATGTATTGCCCACGATTTGTCATTACCTTCTGGGATATGTAACCCTGTATTCATAAGTGAACAGGTACTTGGCAGTCCTATTTAGATTGCAACGGGGTATGTTGCAATGCATGTAACTGTAAGAAGACAGGTGTACTGTTCTGGGAGGCTTTCTACTGACTGCTGTACAGCAATTCAACCAATCTCTTAATTGGCGTTCCAAGACCACCGGGCAGTAGGGTCTCTAGAGGCTTCTCTTCTGACTCTCCCCGACCCGATGAGATAGACATAGCAATTACTAGAAATAAATGCTGTTCAATTAACTCGCATGACTTGTATTGTTATTTCTGTGGGTTGTTTGCTATGTAGTAAGATCTGCTGGGGTACAGATTTTCAATGTGCTTCCCTTGTACTTTATGAAACTCTGCCATTCTCTGTGCCCAGATGGTGTACTGCCCTTCACCAATCCTCCATAAACGCCTTCCAAGCTGCAGTGTCTTGAAAGTGGGCAGTCAGTAAGAGGTTGGATTATCATCACCACATGTCTTCAGTACTTCCCGGCTGTAGCGCTGATACCCCCTCCAACTTGATGGTGTCACTGTGGGGCAGGAACAGAAGCACAGCATGTGGGAGGACCATTGCTGGTGTCACTGTGGGGCAGGAACAGAAGCACCGCGTGTGGGCTGGATAAAGCAGCCAGGGGAAGGGCCATTGATGGTGTCACTGTGGGGCAGGAACAGAAGCACAGCGTGTGGGCTGGATAAAGCAGCCAGGGGAAGGGCCATTGATGGTGTCACTGTGGGGCAGGAACAGAAGCACAGCATGTGGGAGGACCATTGCTGGTGTCACTGTGGGGCAGGAACAGAAGCACCGCGTGTGGGCTGGATAAAGCAGCCAGGGGAAGGGCCATTGATGGTGTCACTGTGGGGCAGGAACAGAAGCACCGCGTGTGGGCTGAATAGAGCAGCCAGGGGAAGGGCCATTGATGGTGTCACTGTGGGGCAGGAACAGAAGCACGTGGGCTGGATAGAGCAGCCAGGCGAAGGGCTGTTGCCTCAGAAACAAATTGATAGTTTGAGGAGTGTTTAATGGTGGCCTTACCTCACAGCCACTTCACATGTGATCACTTTGCATTCAAGAAAATAATAACAGACAAAAAAGGCGGAGCTCCAACTTTCTTCTGGAGCACCTTCCTTCTCTTTTACTATATTTTGATCTCAGACAATCTGTTTAAAAACAATATTGCACATTTCATTAAAAAAGCGTGTTTTAGTTTTAGACCATTTTAGATCATAACAGTTTATATATATACTTTTTAAAAGAGCACTGGTAGAGAGGCTTGGGGCCAGCCCAATGGGCACATCACTTGTTCAGAGTCCCTGGCTGTTCTCTACCCTACCAATGCCTTGCCCATGAGGCTTGCACAAGTGTATATCACAGTGTGCCACTTTGTGTTGGTAGCCAACACATCCCTTAGGCCTTTTATTTCTCTCTCCACGCCCATAATTAATCATTCATAATGAAGTCTCTTCATTTTAACTAATGCCCAGGCACAGAGGGGTATCTGGATTTCCTTAACATGTGCTGACAAAAAAGTCTGCAGGCTTTGCAATTCCTTGCTATATTTTTTGGTTAGGATGTGAAATATTATTTTGTACAACTCCGCTAATGAGCACTTACTATTTTAAACAATAGACTGTTCATATTATTGTCACTCCACCTATTAATACAAATATGTATAACTTCCACTGGTACTGCTGATGGCTGTAGTGCCATCGGTGGATGTGAGTTCCACAGCTCAGCCACACTGGATGACTTTTACTTTTTTTTTGTTTAGTCCTTTTCATTTGCTTTTTTATGAATGCATCATTCTTTCTTTGTTTTCAATGTTTTCTTTGTTTTGGGGAAGGGAAAAAGAGCAATATGTGTACTAACAATCATCCAGATGGACGACTGTTTCCAAATCAAAACACAGTGACGCTGACAGTGTCCCGTGATGCCTTGCAGAAACAAAGCCACATGCGAGGTGGTCGCCGGCATCCAAGAAAATATAGAAGACCCATCAAATAGAGCAATGGCAGAGATAGGAGCCCAGCTCGCATGGCTGTTCCCATTTAGCACTTCACTGTCAAGGGCCACTCGTTTTATAGCTTCTGTTAATCTGTTGAAAAAGCAATATCACAGATTTTAATCAAATAGTGTGTTTTAATTGTAAGCCGTTTTAGCCCTTGAGGTCATATACATTTAGATAGGAAGAAGCAAAAGATACTGGCAAGACCTTTGAACCCAGCTCACAAAGCTGATCCTTTTTTTAAGGTTCCCTGCCATTTCTTTATCCTAACATTGGCCAGGCTATGAAGACTGTACACGCACATATAAGCTTAAACAAACCCGGCTGCGTCTCTAGGTGCTGGCGCCATCTTGGGGATGGCATTCACTCCCTACACCGCAGGACAGTGAATAACGCAACATGTTGCATATTGCTAAACCTTGCACGTGGAGAGCACCGCGCATGCCTTGCACCACAGCCCGGAGAGAGTGGCGATAAACAGTTGTTTTATCTTCTAGGTAAATCGTAGATAGGGGGAAAAAAGAAACAGATGTGTGAGTGTCGCCTCTCTGAGATACAAGGTATAATGGCAAAATGATCATTGCATGTTGAATGAGATTACACATGTTGATACATGACAAATCTTGTAGTGTAATGATTTTTCTCAATCTTTTGTTATATGGCCAGCAGGCACTGGTTTACGTGGTGTGACGAATCAAGGGGATTTGTCCCTTCTCCCCAAAGGGGAGTCTCCCCCTTAAAGGCTAGGCAGGTGAGCCTGATTGCAACACCCTCCCTAGGGGTCTCGGCAAGTAAGACCTCACTGGAAAAGATTCCCCCTTTGGGAACAAGGACCCGTTTCTGCGAGGAATTCCCTAAGTTATACCCCATGGAGGCATACATGGGACTATCAGAGGTAAAGAACAGAATAACATCCAGAGACTCGGCTAAAGACAAAATTAAAATAGACTGTTACGACCAAGAAAGAGTATCTGTTTCTTTAAACAGAAACATTTAACTGAGACGAGGAGACTGAAAGAAGAGGACACTTTGAGGCGAGGCGAAGCAGGGGGGACCTGTGCGCAAGCATGGAAATCTACCTGGCAGCGTAACACCTGAGAGAGGTGAAGCCAAGGAGATCCGCAGAGCCTGTGACTTTTGGAACTGCTCTCAGAGCGGGAGCAACTCACCAGATGTGCAAAGTCCATGCAGAGAGAGAAACCGGAGAGAAGATGGTGGTGGCGCCATCCCGCTGACTTTGTGGTGGGCAGGACGCCCATACAACAACATTGAAACCACTTTGCTGTAAAGTCAGCAAACTGTCCGGATACCTGCAGTGTTACCTGGTTGCACAGAGAGAGAGCACCGAGAGTGGGACAGCAGAGAAGAAGAGAAGGCTGAGAAGGCGAATGACCGAAGCGAACCCGAGCGAACATGGCCCTCAGAGACATTCCCCCATGGAATACAAGGTAACGGCAAGAACGGGAGAACCAGGAGGCCACCAAGGAATCATTAGGAAGTACAAGGAAATTGCCTCAAATTGATGAGACGGTGGGCCACATTACCAGTCTGCCGGTCCGGAAAAAAAAACGCAAAACGGTGCCGGTGAGCCTACCAGCACCCCTGTATCAGGACTGACTCACTACGGGTTTGCCTGCCAGAGCCGCTATGCCTGATAGGGCAAACCCTACCAGACACAGCAGCCACAGTAGGCAAGTTGTCACAGAAGCACCGGCACCGTTATCAACGGTGCCGGTGCTTCCGTGGTCCCCACTCCCATCGAGTCCTATTGGACTCCATGGGAATGGGGATAAACAGAATTACCGGCACTTGACTTTGCGGCCACCAGGGTTGTAATACCCTGGTGTTAGCGTGAAGTCAGGCACCAGTAATTCTTTACAGGTCTGGCGGCATCCCGCCGGTATCACCGGCAGGGTTACCGCCGGACTCATAATGAGGCCCAGTGAAATTAAAGCCCAGGATGTGGAACTGTAATAATGAGAGAGAGAACGAATCCAGATAAAAGCTGGAAAAGATGGAGCAAAGGATAAGAGAGAGCATTAATAGGGATGCTTGGAAAACAATCCCTGAGGAGGAGGGAAAACTCATAGAACTTTTAGAGTTGAAAGAACTTTTACAGAAGGTGACAAGAGACTATTTGAAAGTAATACACCAATAAGAGGTTTGAATCAAAGGAAAAAAACCTTGAGAGACAAGACAATTAGGAGAAGGGAGACATTCTCCTGATGTTATCTTGTTAGAACGGTGCTAGGGTCAGTTAGGAATAGTTTTTTGACAACTGACTCTTTTTCATTTTATGACTTTCCGATGATGGACAAGCACCTTACTTATTTACATAGGCAGGGAACACTCACATAGCAATAAGAAAAGTTAGACCTTTTTCTTATCATTTAATAAACAGGTAAGTGTAAATATCAATGAAGGGCCTGATTCACACAAGTGTTTTATAATGACAAAGCTCCATTAGAAAACGTTCTGTGAATAAGGACTAATGTGTCTGTGTCCTTCTTCTGACCCTCCACAATGGGCTGCGCACCAGATGTCCACAGTTACGCGCAATGAGAGAGCAAAAGCTTTTCATAGCGAACCTTTTCAAGGTTGGAAATACGGTAGCAAGTGTGATAAGCATTGGAGGGAGCCTGCTTCAAATGCCCTGTAGATTGATTTTGGTGGGTGGAATGCCTCAGGGCACGGCTCTATGTTGCCACTTCCACTCTGGCATAATTAATTAGGAGACTTTTGGACTCCAATTGGAGGCTGGCTTTGATGTGACCTATGCCAAGGTAATTCTAGAGGTAGCTCCCACTGATCTTTCAGTTCTTAATAACCAAATAAGAGATTTTCTGCATGCATCAATACTCTACATGTGCATGGGAGACCTCCTCCCTCAGGCAGCTCACATTTCAGACCAATTTCTAGAGCACATGTAGTGCAGCTTAAACATGTTCCTTGAAGAGGCACCATTGGTAGTGGTTCCATAGATGTCACGAACCATCTTGGCTCCCGGAAAGACCACTGTAAGATAATACTCTGTCTTGGTATGAGAGGCATTACTTTGCAGCTAGATCCCACAGCACTCTGCCCAGTCTTTATCCAGGGTGGGCACGGCAGTCCCACAAGAGGATTGACACCCAAGGCTGGATCCTCCGGGGGTTGGGCGCGCAGTGGATTACTCCTGATAATGCACTCTTGCCATGAACAGGATTGGACCTCCATTAGGCACGGCTTGCTTAGGCATTGGCAGGATTGGGGGAAAAGCTCGTAACAAAAAACGCTTGAAAACAAAAAATTCGGCAGCAAAAAAAACCCCAAAGACTCAAAATGTCAAAGAAGTGAGCCTGGGGTTGCGGGGGTGACCCCTGTGCCCCTTCTATGACATTAGGGGAAATTGTGGGTGGTGGGGGTGTCCCCCGCTTCCATAACAAGGACATCAGGATACAAAGAATTAAAAAAATAAAATAATAATAATAATAATGTGGACCCTACGGCGGTACCGCCTCTCAATGGCCAGGGATGGAGCTGTGGCGATGCAGAGTTAAATAAGGAGCCAGAGGTACATTTTAAAGGTTAAGGGAGTGGGGGGATAGCGGACAGGGGGTCATGTACATGATTATTTCTATACAGTAATGTCGGATTTATGATTTTCAAATTCGATATTTTCGTATACAAAATAATCATGTACATCCGGCATTGGCTAGTCCTTAGACGAGCTGCACTGTTCCATGACAGAAATGACATCGAGCTTCTATGATGGGAAGGCGCAGCGCCTCTTAACTTGCTCTCAGCCACTTTGCCAGACCATGCACCAAATGAACTGCCACCCAGAAAGGAACAGTGTGTTTCAAAGGAAGTGACAATTAACATTCTGCCCATCCTCGTGCTTCTCTGGATGACAGCTATCAATTGGTCTGTGTTGTTTTGGCATCCAACCAAAAACAATTGTGGTGGCCATATAGTCTTGAGAAAAAACAAATACCATCAACAGAAGACTAGCAACCAATACTTCATGGCCAGTCACACAAAATGAAGGGACTGTTGTTTTCTAGATGCGCTTGTTTAGATGGAAGGAGCGAGTTCTGGCCTTTTTGCAGCAGCGGAATAGGATGCACCGGGACTACTGACACAATCGTAGGGCGCATGCGCATGATTGCGCCTGACCTTTCTGTAACCTTTGACCTGCCAATGCTTGAATCGAACTCAAGCAGGGATTTGCCGGCCCTGCGCAGTTCAGGAAAACATCCGAACTGGTGCAAAGAGGCAAACCACACAATGACAAACGTGTTTTAGGTGATTTAACAACTAGCTTTTTTTGGCATTAAATATCACAACGTCATGCTTTGAGACCTAGCTTCGCCTGTCGCTTGCAGCCAACTGTTCTCTTGAAAACAACCACTGGACCAGAATTTGCACCTAGTGTATTTCAACACAACTCACTGATATGTCAAACTTCTTCAAAGCACTTGTGTGAGAATGATTTGTGTCGGGTGGTGCGAAATAGGACAATCATGGGATGTGACATTGCAGACTTTGGCAGACTCCAGATTCCACAGAGTCTTTCTTCAGTGGATACTTCCTGTGTGGCTTGAAAAAGCCATTACACCCGCGGAGCGGACGCGGAGTGAGCGCAGAGTGAGCTCGCAGACTTTGGCAGACTCCAGATTCCACAGAGTCTTTCTTCAGTGGATACTTCCTGTGTGGCTTGAAAAAGCCATTACACCCGCGGAGCGGACGCGGAGTGAGCGCAGAGTGAGCTCGCAGACTTTGGCAGACTCCAGATTCCACAGAGTCTTTCTTCAGTGGATACTTCCTGTGTGGCTTGAAAAAGCCATTACACCCGCGGAGCGGACGCGGAGTGAGCGCAGAGTGAGCTCGCAGACTTTGGCAGACTCCAGATTCCACAGAGTCTTTCTTCAGTGGATACTTCCTGTGTGGCTTGAAAAAGCCATTACACCCGCGGAGCGGACGCGGAGTGAGCGCAGAGTGAGCTCGCAGACTTTGGCAGACTCCAGATTCCACAGAGTCTTTCTTCAGTGGATACTTCCTGTGTGGCTTGAAAAAGCCATTACACCCGCGGAGCGGACGCGGAGTGAGCGCAGAGTGAGCTCGCAGACTTTGGCAGACTCCAGATTCCACAGAGTCTTTCTTCAGTGGATACTTCCTGTGTGGCTTGAAAAAGCCATTACACCCGCGGAGCGGACGCGGAGTGAGCGCAGAGTGAGCTCGCAGACTTTGGCAGACCTTGGCTGAACTTCGCGGGACTTCGGGGCGGTGTCTTCCTCTTCAACACACCTGCTCCGCCTTTGATCAATTCCCCTCATCTCCATCTCATCTTAACCTCATTCCACCGGATTACCGGTCTATCGGCCTCGTTTCAAGATGGAGGACCCTCCGCCCGATATCAACACCCGTGAGCCAAGCCCAGACACAGGACTCGAGGTACTTTTGTTAAAAACCCGAATCCCTGGCATAGAACCCCCTTGTCCTCCACACCCGGTTGCCATCGCAAGTTCACCTCTCACCCCTGCCCCCTCCCGAACCCTTGTCTTACCCCCCTCCCCGTGCCACTCCACCCCTTCCCTTCCTTCCATCCCCTTCCCAGTACCCGTCTCCCGTACGCCTTCCCTACCATCTGTCCTCACCCGAGCGGCCTCGGCCGACCATGGCTCCATGGGATCCGAAGAGGAGGGAGACGGGCCCGCCCGTCGGGCACTTCGTGCAAGAAAAGAACCTATCGTGCACGTCGCGCGAAGAATGCCCACGAGGAAGCGATGCGAGGGGCTGGCGCTTCCCAGCCGGGTAGCGCGGCCCGTGGCCCCAATGGGCCCGATCGCTAGGACCTGGCAGCTTGTGGATCCGGTAGTCGAGCTGGCAACGGGGCAGGCCGTTTGTGCGGAGCATAGAGAGGCGGCAATCTCTGCCTATCCCGCCTCCCCTGGCCCGAACGATCGAGCGGTTCGCACTGAGTGCGAGCCAATGGACTGTCCCATGGATATGGGCGACACCTCAGCCTTGGTGAAATCGGGGAGGCAGACACTCCCCTCCCCGCCGGGGAACGTTGCTATTAGTACATCTGGTAGGCAGACGGACCTGATTCCTTGGCATAAAGGCGTCTCAAATCTCGCCACAGTGACCACCGCAATTGCCCCAGAAGGAAACGAAATGGCAACGGAAACATATTCCATCACCTCAAAAGGATCATCACTAAATGTCGAGGTTCACCAAACTCCCAACTGGAATGTTCTGTCAAGCCCAAAAGAGACCTCTTACGACTCAGACCCAGCTACAGACATGGTCGAATGCACGACCAACACACTATCTCTTCTCAACCCAGACTTTCATCTACTTGATGCAGATACTCCCAATAAGGGTGAGGCTTTACCATCAGAGCCGGGAAGATCGGGAAACTGTCTACCTAACACACCCTTGATGCAAAAACACCAAGTAATTCGGGTGATATCCGCCCAACAAATCTCTCACCTGCAACCTAAAAAACAAGACAAAATCCCGTCAGCTGAGGAAGACCCGCATCCAATTATTAAAATCTACACTAAACGACATCGTACCATAAGTAGTAAGTGTAGAAAAAAGCAGAACACGAAACCAGCGGCCTCGCAACATAAAAAAATGGGACCAATGAAACATCCCGCACTATCGGTCACCGAGGCAACTATGAATAACTTTTTCAAAAGGAAAACGGATAGCCAGTGGACTCCCCAGGATGAAATCTCAGACAACGAAATTTTGGATAGTTTAAACTACCAAGAGCATCCTGCCTCTCCCTCAACCTCAGCGTCTGGGAGTTACCTTAAAAAATCTCAAGACGTTCAAGTCAGTACACCGCCACCAGCGCCAAAAGACACCTCCGTGGTAAGATGGCACTGTACTCCTAAACTCATTTCAGCAATGGAAATAACTAAACTAAGTAAGGAATCTACTGCTGATACTGTTGTAACTCTACCTATCAGAGAAGACGAGAAGCCACCCACCACACCCTTGAAAGAACGTCCAACTGCTCCACACGTAGAGTCATTAACAAATCTGGTCTGTCAGGGCCCTGACCAAAGGAACATGCTTGACACCCTAAATCCTCCTGTTTTAACATCAGCAACCATCAAGTCTCCTCATCCTAGAGGAAAGAGTCCTGTTCCAACAAAAACTAGAGGACCTACCAGTTCGTTTAACATGCCTTGCACGCCGACTCAACTAAAAAGATCGATTAATGGAGGCCACTCGTCACCTCAATCAACGCCCCATCACAAAAAGCCAGATCTGATGTCTATTATGTCAACGGTGACGATTGCGCTTGCTCCATTTAGTAAGCTGTATGAGAGTATCAACGACACCCTACAAGACCAGACATCCTTAATAGCATCAATGCAGTCAAAGCTAAACTATCTTGAAGGTTTTATCACTGGTAACAACGGCAATCTGGCCTCAAGAATAGACCAATCACTCAAAACGGCTCTCTCCAATACTCTATTGCCCCCACACGATACACTGGGGGTCCAAGCAAACAGAGTGTCAACATCCACCCAAACATCACCGGTCTTACCCTTATTTGAGGCCCAGGACCATCATGAGGCCGAAGTCTCTGAAACATGCGATAACATCTGTAACACAGACAATCTATCAGATCCTCTTGATACACTAATTGCGATAATAGATGAAAACAATAAACCCGCCCATAAAGATAACCGAACCAAATCCTTCACTGGACTCAAGCCTTCAACGCAAAATCCCTTTTCCTACATAAAACCATTGGGTCATCGTATGGCCACTAACAAAGGCCCAGACCGAATCCCGAAGGTCTTTTCCTACGGGATTTTCAGCCAGCAACAAACTGCGTTCCATTTTGGTGCAAAGAAAAATCCAAAAAAAATTGTGACGTTACAACGTTCCCAATCAACAAAGAACGAAACCAAGCGGGTGGAACGAACCAAAGAGCCAATGGCCAAGTCCCAATCTGATAATCCTATCCTGCTGAACCATCAACCGATCACCATAAACTTAACAGAACCAGAGGAACAATCGGACTCAATAACGATTATTGAAGATCAATCTGACTGGTACCCGAAAACGACTGATGAAACCGGCTCAGAATCAAGGATGAAAAAATCTACAAAACGGAAAGCTACAGAAGCGGGAACCCTATCAGGCAAACGAGAACCACCAATTAAAGTTCGTCTCCATGATTGCCCATCAACAGAACTGTGTGTAGTTGAAAAACACCCAAAAAAACAAAATGACTGTCTAGAATCTCAAAAGATCCATACAGCAAATAAAAAAAACGATAACCACGCAGCAAGAACATCCAATCCCTTCAATCGAGGAACTAGATCTTGGTCAAGGAGCCCACGTTCCGGTAATCCTGTGAGATCAATCGACCACAGTACCCGCACACACGAAACGCAACACGAATCTAAAAACAGATCTCAACTATTCTCCCAGAACCACTATGCAGCAACAACCATTAAAAATTCAATAAGGCAGAAGAGCGAAAGTAACTCAAAGGTTCTTACGAAGCAAATCATAAGCGATTCCATCATCAGATTGAAAAAGATCAACCCAAAAGGGGAAGAAATTACACTGAACAGAACCAACATTTTGAAAATAATGGCCCAAATCCCAAACCTAAGACAGATTAGAAACTACGATCTGTGGATGGTAGAACCAAGCACATTAGGGAGAAAGGACTACTCTTATATTCATCTAAATTCAGAAATCATTAAGCGTCAACTGATGAAGGAAACAGAATCACTGATGATCCTCGGTTACGAACTTAAAGAAATTAAGCGGTCAAATAATCAAACCAAACCATCAGCACGATCATTGACGGGCGTGAGAGAAGCAACAACCTCACCAACAAAGCCGGGTCCCTCTTGTAACCATTTTGTTGGGAGGATGGATCATTTACGAGCATCTGATAACAACCAATTAAGTGAGAACTCAAGAAGATGTATAGCTTCAGTCGTGGACCCTAAATCTTCAACCAACCATCACAGGAGACAGCCAGCGCTCGAGCGACCCCAAACAAGATCGCAGGGAAGTTCACATCAGCTTGAGAAATTAGTACCAGTGAATCAACTGGAACAAACAGCGGAAAGAACTAAAAGGCCCTGGACATGGTTGAATGAAGGTGCACAACGCAACCAGAAAAATTAGCAATTATCATCTGAAGACGGAACGAGTCTACCAGTTGTAAGAAAAAGGGAAAATCGACCTAAAACAGATACAAAGAACCCCCTAAAACTGGGAACATGGAACACACGAGGATTTGAGCACCTAACTAAAATTACGGATGTCAATCTAGGCATCTTTGACATCCTTTGTCTGCAGGAGACATGGCTGACTACAAAACCACAACTGGATGGGTATGAAATAACATTCTCTGCTGCTTCAAAGGGAACTTTGGGTCGTCCATCCGCAGGGCTAATCACGGCTCTCAGATCAGGATCGGGAATTGAAGTACTCGAAGTTTTGGACTCACCCAAATGGATCCAGGCCATGATCTTAAATCAAACATTCAACCAGGTACTTTCCCCGACTTCGAACGAAGGGAAAACCCTCTTATTCAATATATACTGGAACCCAGATATAACTTCTACCGAGGAATTTGAATCCACCCTCTCAAATCTGTTCGATGAAGCCGATAAAAAAATTCAGTACCATAACATCATAGTAAATGGGGATTTCAATGCAGAATGCAAAGGGATAGGGGGAAATGGCAAACATCAAAACTCCTCGGTAAGAAAAAGAGGGAACCTGCTAGAGCATCTGATGAAAGCAAGGGATCTGCATAACCTTCATCTGATGCGCACCAACGCAAATATGGAGATTCCGACGTGGGAAAGAGAAAACCAATATGCCTCGATCGATCACGTGTTTGTCTCCAAGGACTTACTCGAGATGATCCATTCTTTCGAGGTTAAGCGGACAATGTTCAGCGATCACAACCTCCTCATCACGGAGGGGAAGAGCAGCAGACCACACGCCCTCTCATACCCAATCCCCCTGGAAAAGTCGACCACGGGAAATCGGGTTAAGATATCGGAAAAAGGCCTCCGAAAAATTAACTTCCAATACTCTAATCTTCAAGACAACGATGAGACTAGGGGAACAACGGCCAGAGACGCCCTGGATTACACCCCCTTGTTGACCAACTTCCTGATACCAACATCAAAATCCCGCAATCTGGCAACTATCCCCAACCACCAATACAACATCGATCTGGTGGAAAAAAGACGGATCCACAGACGCTTGAAGAAAGCCTACTCCAACAAACCCTCCGCAGAAAATTTTAACTCGTGGAGGCTGGCTGTCCGCGAGTATAAGAGCTGGCTTAGACATTATCGATATAAACTCTACCAGCATGACGCAGAACAAATGCTGTCAGCCATATGTGGAAACAAACCCAAAGAATTTTGGAACTTGATTAAGGGAACTCTTAACAAAACATCTGGCGATATCCAGAACAACGTAGGAGAGGCTAAGTGGATAACCCACTTCGCAAACTTGTTCGCACCGACAGCTGACACCAACACCTCGTTGGGCTCTGGTACCAGAACAATAGACCACGACATCAAACTCTGGAATGTCCCTGCTGACGAAGCCTCGATCCTGTTAAAAATAACCAAACTGAACAACTCGAGGGCCCCTGGTCCGGACGGCCTCTGCAACGCCGAGCTTAAATCCCACCCAGAACTATGGGCTACGTTAATGAGCAAGATATTTAAAAACTGCAACCTCCTTCAGGACATCCCTCCGTCTTGGAAAAGAGGCATTATTGTACCAATTTTCAAGAGGGGCCCCTTAGATGACCCGGGCAACTATAGACCGATCGCCCTTTTGGACGTCATGGGTAAGGTGTTTGCGTCCCTGGCCCTGGACGCTTTTCAAAAATGGACTTTGGATTCAGACCAAGCAGACCCCTTTCAGAATGGCTTCGTAAAAAACTCTGGAACATCAACTAACATCTTCTTAGTAAGTTCCCTGAAAGCGAGAGTACTGCAGGGAGGACCTCCTATTTACATGGCTTTCATTGACCTGGTTCAAGCCTTTGACCAAGTCAACAGACAACGATTATGGAACAAACTGGAAAGCTTAGACTGTCCAACTGACATCTTGGAGCCCATAAAAGCCTTACATCATGGAACGTCAATACGGGTGCGCCTAAGCGCCGCAGGCAGACTGTCAAGAGAAATTCCTACATCAAAGGGCGTAAAGCAGGGATGTCCGCTAGCACCAGCCTTGTACAACGCATATATAGCGGATTATAAGAAAGCGTCGGAACTGATCAGAACTTTCCCTCCATCCTTAGGAGGCTCAAAAATCGAGAGATTACTCTATGCAGACGACATTATCCTCATGGACCTAACTCCCATAGGCCTACAGCGCCAATTAGACAATTTAGTACGCTATATGGCAGAAAACAGCCTAAGATTGAACAAGGAAAAAACAAAAATACTAATACTGGGAACAGCAGCCACTAGAAGGAAACATTTTACGTGGTATGGAGAGGGGAAGAAGCTGGAAACCGTTGAAGCCTTTAAATACTTGGGCATTATGATCAGCAACGACAAGGAAGAACAAACCATGCAGGAGGCCCTATGGACAAAACTGAAGAAGCTCACGGCACAGGCCAAAGCAGTGGACAGGAAGCACGGAAGATTCTCCATCATTCCCGTTATTAGATTTTACAAAGCTAAAGTCGTTCCTGTCCTGATCTATGGCATGGATGCAATGCCCCTGATCTCTGACTCAATTTGGCCTAAACTCGAAGGCTTCTTCTGGCGGGGTGTCCTGAATCTGGCTACTTCGACACCGATAACATTGATAAGAAGAGAATTGGGTCTATCCTCCCTCCGGGCATTAAAGATGAGATCGACCATCATGCTTTATCGCAAAGTCTTTGACTCCCCAAAAAACAAAGTTTTGGACCTCATTAGGAGAGAAACCCTCGATGGTAACAACATAATGCTGACAAAATGGGCCCAATACAACCTCTCCATTCTACAAGAACTAAATCTCAATCTGGAAACATTAACACAAAATCCCAACCAGGTATCAAAAAAACTCCTGGAAGCGGACTGGATAAACACTCTGGAAGTAGCAAACACCTATTCGATGACAGCTAACCTACCGAATATGCCGATGAAACTCAACGGGGTACGTGGATACTTATGTAAGTTCCCAGACAAACGGCTAAGCAGAACTTTTCTGAGGTTCAGATTAAACCAATTGAAAACAAACGAAGTCCTAGCGACTCGAAATCAATCTAGTTCAAACAACTGTCGGTTCTGTGAAACTTTGAACACCGTGGAAACTACCAAACACCTGATCCTTGAATGCCCGGGCCTAACGGGGAACAGATACCGATTTTTGGCCGACCCTTTGAAGAACTATTGCACTCTTGATTTAGAAAACATCTGGGCCCTATTAGCCAGCGGTAACAACAGAAGATGCACCATCGGTATCTCTTCATTTCTGGAAAAACTGAACTTGTGAAGCTAGCCGGTCTAAAGACCATATTTGGAATTAAGAAGGAACAATTTAAAAACCTATCATTGGGAGGATTCCTTTTTCTTTGTAAAAATTGTAAAACAATTAAATCAAAAAAAAAAAAAAAAAAAAAAAAATAATGTTTTTGCCATCTTTTTACATCTAAAAGCATGAAAGGCGCATATTCAGTAGTAGTGACAAGGCTGAACTAAGCCATGGTCTTCCATTTTTTCAGACTTGATTTTAGAGCCGGGTGCTCAGAGATGACAGACGCCCACCCAGGAGCGTTCACTCTCCATTGACTTTCTGTGTTCCCCCCTTATTCTTTTTAAGTCATGCAGTTCTGATTTTAATTACTCATATCTCCTGACTCTTTTCATAATGCCCGCCCAGGCAAAACATTCATTTTCAGCAGCAGACGGCAGTACCCCAACCTGCAGAACAAGACCAGGCAAGGCTTTTGCTTCAAGGAAAAAAGGGCACATTAACAGTTGGCAATTCCTATTATGTTAATCAGCCTACCTTTTGACAGTGAGTATTTAATGGATTTGCAGACAGTTTTGACTACACATTAATACAAAATGATCTCAAGTATGTGTCGATCATTTTAGGGTGCCACCATGCACTGCTATGACCTCGAGGCGACATAACAGCTGCTGCCAGTAGTCAGGGGGCATTGATAGGTCAATAGTGCAGTAACCAGGGTGTTCCTGACCTTCATGGATTGGAAAATGTCGTTTGAAATCATGGGTGGCAGCTTGGACATAGGGGTCTTGGCCCTGTTCACCTTTCTTTACCTTTCCGCCGCCTGCCTTCCGGCAGCGGATCACAGTCTTTACTGAAATGCTGAAATCTGGAGCAGGATGAGAGAAGGAGATTGGAGGGTAACTAGTCATGGGAATCTGGGTAATTACTAATCAAGAGCAACACTAATCCAAACCCACAGATCAGAAAGGTTGCTAATGGGACACCCCTTCAGTCTTCAATCTCTCACTATTAAATAAGAGCCGGTTTACCTTCCTTGAGCACACACATTGCAACAATCCCTCCTACTAGGAACCATTAGGACGTTTGCATGCTCTCCGCGACATCGTAACCTACACAGACGGCTGACAATATATCTGGACTCGCCCTCTCCAGATGACTGGAGTCAGTAACAGAATCCTATCCCTTGGCTAGAGTCAGAGCAACTCTCAGGTCGAAGAGCTTGAGATGCAAACCTAGGCCAATGCCGTACAAGAAGACCACTTCGATAACCACCGGCACAGCACCCAGCGACCAGTCATGGAAGTGTGCACTCTTTAAGTAAAGTCATACCTAAATACAAGAACACTTTATCCCTTCTCTCATCCAGCACTCTTTGACGTTATTTAGCCGATCATTAATGATAATTACTACTGCCTCTGCCGCCTGTTGCTGACAACAACCACTTGAGTAACATTGTAGTGTCTGGATCTGAAGAGGCAGCAGGCGTGTCCTCACCTTTCAGCGGGTCAGGCCTCCTCTGCTCTCGCTGGATGCAGTATTCACCCTCAGCTCGAGCAACCCCGTCGTTAGGCGTTGACATTGTTCTCATGGTCTTTGAGGGCTGTGACGGGCTAAGCTGCCACCTTGTTGGCTTCCGAGCCAGGACCCTGGTGGAATCACTTCTGCCAGGAAATCACATTCTTCATGTAGTGAATTGTTTATCTTGCTTCAGGCCTCCACCGTCACCTTATACATGTTTAAGCCTTGAGTTTAGCTACGATACCAAAATGGAAGCCAAGGTTATACTAGAAAGTCTGGGTCTTACCTCTGTGAATAGTGGGGTTTTAATGCATGGTATATCATCATTTCCTTGAACTCTTAATGCCTTGTAATACTGGTTAGCCATGTTGGTGTTTTTCTACACAATAAACCCAAGATCCTGTTTATGCTTGGTAATATTTCTGCATTCACATTCAATATGCACTGGCTCTCAATATATTTTTTGACTAGACATATTCCTCTATGAAGAGAAGTGCACTCCCTGGGTCTTTACTTGTGTTGGGATGCATGTTCAGATCACTGCCCCTCCCAAACGATTTAGATTGCAGAACATTTATTAGCAGTTGGAGAATGCATAGAGGGTGGTGTTGGGGAGAGGGGGGCACATATATTTTGGAAGGTTATACTGGGAAAATCTAACCATTGTCTGTGGCATCATGGACCTGGCTCTGCACTGGTTGACCTCCTTCCTCTCTGACAGACCTTCCCAGGTTCAACTGGGCCCTTTTCTCTCCTCCATCTCACTCTCCCTTGGCTTTTCAACATCTACCTTGCCCCTCTACCCCATTTGATCTACGCCTTCTCTCCTAACTTCCAGTGTTATGCGGAAGACACGCACCTCTCCTTCAGGCTTCCCTACACTGCCTCTTCCTCTTCCTCTCTCGTTCCTGACTATCTGTCTGCTATTCAGGCTTGGTGCACTGCTAACAATCTCTGCCTTAATGCCAGTAAGACAGAGAGCCTCCTCATTGGTACCTCAGCTCCCTCCTACACTTTGAGCACCCTCCATGGGCCCCCTCCCCTCACCATCCATCAAGGCAAAAAACGTTGGTGTCATCTTCGATTCCTCCCTGTCCTTCTCTTAAGTGGAGAGTTGGAGGATTTACCTCCAGCATCATGCTCCTTTTCTCTTCCTCCTTCCCTCTCCCCCTCCCCTGTCAATGTTCACCTCTGGCTCTTTTGACTTGTTGCCTGCTACCTTCAGATTATGGCAGGGAACCAGGCCCTTCTCAACCAGTCTACCCTTGCACTTGGTAACCCATGACCCCTCAAACCTGCACTTGCCCTCCTGGGCTCCCCCCACCCCCACACTAGCCTGACTGGGCCTGCACCCCTTGAGCCTTTCCAGCACCATCCCTCGCACTTAGCACATGGACCTTCTATCCCCTGCACTCTCTACATTCCCCTGGCACTTGTCCCCATATCCTATCCTTGACACTTGCATAACACATGGGCCCTCCACCCTCCCCTCCCCTCTCCCCACATTTCTTGTTACTGCACTTGCTCAATTTGAATGACACAAGGCCTATTGGGACTGTTTTTGTTTTTCTCCATCCCTGTTCCCGCCCCATCTCACGTCACGCGTCGGTTGCTACCGAGACAAGATATCCATTTCAGGTGGGATTTAAACCATGAATTAGCAACACAACCAACCTGAATCTTAATTGGACAAAGATAATGATATGCCCTGATTTGAAAAAGACACAGTAGTGTCGAAATACGTGTCATCACAAAGGGCCACAATTAAACCTTGGTTAAACCTTTACAACAGATGTTTGTGTTTCAATGTATGACCTATGGCACAATAAATGGTGTGTAAGAATCGTATGTAAACCAATTATCTAAATATGCAAAACAACCAAAAGGTTATGGGGGTTTAAACAGGGTTGAAAGAACCCCTTGCACCTGAAATGTGAAAGTAAGATATATTTCACAATACCACTTAATAGCCATCGCTGGAAGTTCACATCCAGTTCTGAGCCACATCAGCAAGGCATTGTGGGATTACAATTTAAGCCAGCGTGGCACTACTTCATCATCTTTGACTTTGCCAATCTCTTTGGGGTAACAATACGCAAAGACGGCCAATGAGAAGAGTTTTCTGGTTTTCTACCCAGAAGCCCACATGTAGGAATGCAGCATGCTACAAATAGCACACAGTGCTTTTATCAGCATTGTGTTCAAGGTGTAAAAAAAACAGAATCTACTACTACTAATCAACACCGACACTGTGGGGACACAGGCGAGTAACAACAGGTCCTAACAGGTTCATAGCCATCTGGAACCAATTCTTGCTTTCCGAAAGCATGCCTGAACATGTCTGCAAAGAATGAAAGTAGACAAAACACATGGCAGCTGGAAATGTATTATTCATCTATAAAGTCTGTTACAGATTACGAAGTCAAATAAACAAACCACAGCACACTCAGAGTTTTCCCATAGCAGTTATTACCAAATTAGCAGGTGGTGTGAATTATGCATCAGATTCAACCAGTGTCTCTCATTAGCATAACAAGATGTGTGGAAGGTTCAGTTTCCAGCCAGCATGGGTAGCAAACCCAGCCGGTGAATCAGGTGTGTTACCCACATGCACTCAAGTTCTGTGAATGAAAGTGTGGTTAGGATATTGGTGAGCCCCACCAGAAACAAGGTCATTGTAGTGATGGGGCACCAACTAACAAACAGGATATGGCCAAGGCTGAACGCACGATAAATCCTGGAACAAAATGTTCCCTAAATCAAGGCAGATGCATAACAGGCTCACATTCCCTTCTTGAAAACAGATTCTTGATATGCAATGGTTTGGGAGCTACTGGGTTAATTAACAATGCGATTACAAAAGCAAGCCAGGACAAGTGCTCATATTTTTTGATACCCTAGACAGAGCAACACTTTCACTTTTCTGGAAATCGTGCCACATTTTCTGCATGTAGCGGCAATCTAGAGCCCCCTCCTGCATCCAGTGGTACTCTAGGCGGTCACCTAGATAATCCATTCACACCCCGTGGCCCTGGTGGAAATTCACGGATCCAAGAGGTTTACAGATGGAGTGATCTGGCTTTCACATCTATACCGATGACCTCAAGCACAAGAACCGCCTTTGGGTCACGTCTCTGCCTCATCTAACTCGTTCTCAACATGGATGAAGGATATCCTACACTGAAGAACACCAAGAGTGAACCTCTGACTCTCTTCTCTGCATATCGCTTAAAATGTACACACTAGAAGCCCTAACCCTGTTACTCTCGACTCCAATACCGGTGCAGGTGAGAGTCAAAAAGTGTGGGAGACCCGACCCCTTCTCTTCTTCTGCCAATTGCACTTTCCAGTGTCAGAAAAACATAATCTTGAGCATGGACCTGCAATCGGATCTCCCCTAAATTGGAAAAATTTAACATCTTGATCTAAGAAGCATATTCCAAACCCTGAGCAAAGAGTCCTCCAGAATTTTGACACCAGACCTATCACCAGAGAGGCCCAAAGACCAGACTACTCCTTTTCCAAAGTCGCAACATTGTCTCCCAGCTCAAGCGTAATGGCATGCTAAGGTCCTCATGAAGGCCCAGAAAAGCCCTTAATGCTCCAGAATCCCTCACCAGCCTCTGCAGCCCATACAAATATACAAGAATCCTCTGCTGTGGTCATAAACTTGCTCAACCACCTGCATGCCCCATTTTCAAAGGCAAGTCTGCCGGAGGAACGATGTTTTGTGTTAGAGGTGCTACACATGGAAATCTTAGCTGATAAAAACACAGATCTTCACCCACCCATTCAACTAACCTCCCCCCAATTCTTTGCCAGGTGCATAAAGGATTTTTGTGATATCTTGAGGGCTAAATTTGAGGAAACATATGAGTGGATGGTGTCTGCCACGAGTGTGGATGCCATCCTGCCTGGGTGTTCCAGGAATTAAAAAAATCACTTGCTTCCTTGTGGCATGCTGCTACCTCAGAACAGTGTGTTATCATGAATGGAACAGCCTTCCAACGCGTGCAAGTCAAATTGCAGAGCGCAGTGAGAATAAGAGGGAGACACAGAGGTCGGGGGGGGACTTCATGTTTTTCATGTTCTGATGATAGTAAAAGAAATTCATTTCTGCATAACCGTCATCCAGACAGCTTTTACTGATGATGAGCAGCAGAAGCAAACTCTGGCGCCAACGGCAGTGCGCTGCAGCCTTCCAAAAATCATGTTGTGGGCCCGCACGAGCAGCAGTCCCGCACACATTGAACAGAACCGTCTCCTAAACCCAATGCTTCACACCAACAAAAGTCTCCATCCATCACCCCTTGTATGGAAAGGGGGAAGGAAGGCAGGAGGAAGGTGCTATGAACCGTTCAATCACATCCTCTTGCAACAAGCCTACGTATCTGAATCTAGGAGAAAGGAGGAAAGGGAATTGCTTGAACAATCATGGCTGATCTCAGGTTCCTTGCGGCGATGTGCAATTCTTGCCTTGCAACGGAGTGGAGATTAAGGGATAAACTCATGCTAGAATGCAGAGACACTAACTTTCATGAGCAACTGTGGTCCAAAGGTGACCTGCACCTCTGAATTACTAATGAAGTGGAGCACATTTCCAAAAATGGAATGGCATTAGAAAAAGATAAATTGGAATCACCAACACCTATTAAACGAGAGGGGATGGACCCCATCATACACGCACCTGATACAAAGCAAACAACAGATCTATGGTTTTGTCACTATCACCAGGAACACACCAACAGTGTCCACAAGACGACCATGCACCTGGTATGGTATGAGAACTAAAGAGCACACTCAAAAGCCTACATTCCGGCACAGTTGTTACAGATGTAATGGCTTAGAACGTCTAGCCAACAGTCCCACCTGTCCTGCCACACACCTGTCCTCCAAGATATGCAAGCGTAGGGGCCCGCTGGAGACGGTTTCCTAATCTACCACTGATGCTAATCTAGTGGATGATTTATGTGAAGATTTTGAAGAAAGAGAACTTTGTAACTGCAGATGGCAAAGAAGATCTGAATGGCCCCTGGGAGGTCGTACATTTAGATAACTGATCAGCAGAAATGATGATCGACTCAGGAGTCAAGAATATATTACTACTGTTAAGATAGGCCCAAAACATACCAATAAAAAATACAACTCAATAACAAAGTAACTGCAAGTGCACAAAGAAACCCAGCTTTATTCAGAAACAGACAGCTGCCGGGAGAACATAAAAAAAACAATCTCAAAATGGTGTAAGGAACAACAAGGTTTTGTACAAGGAAATCGTCATAACTGACTTCATGCTAATAATCATAAAAAATGCCTACTTTGTAACTTGATTTGTTGGAAGAGTATAGAATATATAGTTATCTATAAGCAAAGACTTTTATATTGGTTCTTTCACAATTACTAGCCCCTCTTATTTACATCCTTCTACAAATGAAACATTTCAATCTAGCTTACTACTGGTTTGCACTCCACTACAAAATGTTTTAGAAAATCCTACCTTCAGCACACTGACATTGGTGTTGTGCTGCTGCCTGGGTTCGTGAGGCCTGAAATCCTGTGTGCTAAATTTATGTCTGTATGCAGTATTTCGGAATTGACACCTTGCATGTTTTGGTCAGAGTAATGGTGGCACTTCAGTTTTCTCTCCATCATGTTAGAGTTCTTCGTGTCTGGTGTATGTTCTTCATCTCTATTGCATGTTCACCCTACCTCTGTGTCCTGTAACCTCCTACTTCTATAAGTGTAAACTACTTTGTGCCCTACTTGTGTCACATAACATTTCTTCTCTTAATGGTGGCTACATGATCCTTAGTGTTTCACTGACGGTTCACTGAACATTTTCGTAGTTTGCATCTTTGTTCATAATTGGGAACAGGTGGGGGCAGGGGCTGATTGACAAGGGGGTTCCTGGGAGTCCCTCTGCCAGACATTAGTCCTGGTTATGAGGGACTTACCCAGAGTCTTTAGCTCACTATCTTTCACAGAGAAGAAATATCCCAAACATATCAGTCTTTGTCCTGCCCTGGGGCAGTCCAGCACCGAAATGCTAGGCAATTCTCCTTTGAACAAGAGTACCAACAGCATCCCCAGACATGTGTTTCAGTCTGGTTGGACCTCATCAGTGAGGTGGAGCTGTGCCTCTCTACGAATAGTGAGCAAGGGGTCCACGTCTGGATTCCCCTAGTAACTTAGGCTGAGACCCAAAGTTACTTAAATATGCAAATTGACAAGGGGGGTCCTGGGAGTCCCTCTGCCAAACATTAGTCCTGGTTACGACGGACTTACCCAGAGTCTTTAGCTCACTATCTTTCACAGAGAAGAAATATCCCAAACATATCAGTCTTTGTCCTGCCCTGGGGCAGTCCAGCACCGAAATGCTAGGCAATTCTCCTCTGAACAAGAGTACCAACAGCATCCCCAAACACGTGTTTTGATATGGTTGGACCTCATCAGTGAGGTGGAGCTGTGCCTCTCTAAGAATAGTGAGCAAGGGGTCCACGTCTGGATTCCCCTAGTAACTTAGGCTGAGACCCAAAGTTACTTAAATATGCAAATTGACAAGGGGGGTCCTGGGAGTCCCTCTGCCAGACATTAGTCCTGGTTACGAGGGACTTACCCAGAGTCTTTAGCTCACTATCTTTCACAGAGAAGAAATATCCCAAACATATCAGTCTTTGTCCTGCCCTGGGACAGTCTAGCGCCGAAATGCTAGGCAATTCTCCTCTGAACAAGATTACCAACAGCATCCACAGACACGTGTTTCGGTCTGGTTGGACCTCATCAGTGAGGTGGAGCTGTGCCTCTCTAAGAATAATGAGCAAGGGGTCCACGTCTGGATTCCCCTAGCAACTTAGGCTGAGACCCAAAGTTACTTAAATATGCAAATTGACAAGGAGGGTCCTGGGAGTCCCTCTGCCAAACATTAGTCCTGGTTACGAGGGACTTACCCAGAGTCTTTAGCTCACTATCTTTCACAGAGAAGAAACATCCCAAACATATCAGTCTTTGTCCTGCCCTGGGGCAGTTCAGCACCAAAATGCTAGG
The DNA here is from genome assembly GCF_040938575.1 of Ambystoma mexicanum. NCBI lineage: Eukaryota > Metazoa > Chordata > Amphibia > Caudata > Ambystomatidae > Ambystoma > Ambystoma mexicanum. The sequence continues at coordinate 683,682,012 of NC_090927.1, read as the reverse complement.
CAATTCTCCTCTGAACAAGAGTACCAACAGCATCCCCAGACACGTGTTTCGGTCTGGTTGGATCTCATCAGTGAGGTGGAGCTGTGCCTCTCTAAGAATAGTGAGCAAGGGGTCCACGTCTGGATTCCCCTAGTAACTTAGGCTGAGACCCAAAGTTACTTAAATATGCAAATTGACAAGGGGGGTCCTGGGAGTCCCTCTGCCAGACATTAGTCCTGGTTACGAGGGACTTACCCAGAGTCTTTAGCTCACTATCTTTCACAGAGAAGAAATATCCCAAACATATCAGTCTTTGTCCTGCCCTGGGGCAGTCCAGTACCGAAATGCTAGGCAATTCTCCTCTGAACAAGAGTACCAACAGCATCCCCAGACATGTGTTTTGGTCTGGTTGGACCTCATCAGTGAGGTGGAGCTGTGCCTCTCTAAGAATAGTGAGCAAAGGGTCCACATCTGGATTCCCCTAGTAACTTAGGCTGAGACTCAAAGTTACTTAAATATGCAAATTGACAAGGGGGGTCCTGGGAGTCCCTCTGCCAGACATTAGTCCTGGTTACGAGGGACTTACCCAGAATCTGTAGCTCACTATCTTTCACAGAGAAGAAATATCCCAAACATATCAGTCTTTGTCCTGCCCTGGGGCAGTCCAGCACCGAAATGCTAGGCAATTCTCCTCTGAACAAGAGTACCAACAGTATCCCCAGACACGTGTTTCGGTCTGGTTGGACCTCATCAGTGGCTGACCTGGTGAAACTCTCATCTTCATTACCACACTACTGAAGAAAAGGTCTTAATAAGGTTAACATCAATCAAGTAGCACATTGAGGTGTACAAATATACCTCATTTAAAGGCCTAAGGGACACAGGAAAAATATACATCACAAGCAGAGGTTTTACTCCCCGCCTCAGCTGGTTTCATCGAAAATAATGTAAATGATGCTAAACCCCAATGCCTCAGACGCAGTCTTTAGTTGCGAAGACCTGGATGACCTGGATGAAGACCTGGATGTTTTCAGGGAAGAAGTCGGCTACCTGAAGGGGTTTGTCAATCAAATCAGACTATGACCAGAATCTGCTCTTGTCATTCACAGACTGGAAAATATTCCTCTGCTCCTAAGAAATGAAGTGAAAACAAAACGTGGTAAATTAAAGGCGCAAGTAATTAGAGAAAGAATAAAAGCATCCGACTGGGTATCTCCCCTAGTAGTGGTGACAAAACCACCATAAAACTACCTCTCTGTATTGATTTAAGATTTCTCAACCGTTGCATTATCAAGAACTGGCACCCACTACCCAATATTTCAGAACTTGCATCCACAATAGGGGCTCCACAGGTGTTCTCCATCCTAGACCTAACTTCGGTCTGTCATCAAATAACACTACATCCAAGTTCTTGCCAATGAACTGCCTTCATCACACTGGAAGGATTCTACCAGTTTGCAAGGATGCGGTTCATGATGGTCTCAGCCACCTCTGTGCATCAACGAATAATGTACAACCTCTTCCAGAATGAGGCAGGTTTCCTCCGTTTTCGAGATAATAGCCTTGTGTGTGGAAAGAATAGCATAGAACATGATCAGAAGCTGTCAAGGGTTCTACAGAAACTAAGAGATTCTGACATGATATGTAATAAGAGTGAATGCAAATTTAACAGAGGTGGCATTGAGTATTTATGTAATTAAAAGCACTCCCAAATCTGCTAACTAGGAAGAACTTTACATATTTTCAGACGTGGTGAAATACTTTTCAAGCTTTTTTGCAAACATTGCAAACTTTGCAAATGATACAATCAACATGAGAGGCCCAATTTGAATTGACAGATTCTTGTAACTCAGAATTTGAAATAATAAAGCAGTCTCTGGACCAAACCACTTCCCTTAAGAACTGTAAGATTAAATGAAGAATCATTCTGTCGACAGAGAACAGCGATGTAGGCCAAAGCACAGCCCTATCGGACGTGGAAGGAAGGGAAGAACTGATGACAGCCGTTGCTTCCGACCTCCGATCAGGATTCTCTACCATAGACAAAGAATTCCTGGCCATCTAGAGGGTGGTCAAATAATTCAGGACTTTCTCATGGGGCATCATGTTTGAAACCTGCATGGACCACAAGCCATTGAAAGAGACAAGCATGACCAAGGGTTTAGGTCTCTGTCAGAATTAGGAAATGGGTCCTGTCACTTCAGGAAAACACCTTTAGTGTTGAGTACGTTCCAGGGATAAAAAAACATATCACCAGAATGTCTGTCAAGACTCTCCCCAAATGATGATAACAAATAGTGTGTATGAAGATGATCAGGTTCTAGTCAGCAAACCGACTGCTATGTCAATGGGTGAAGTAACTGAGGCATGACTGAACTGAAGAAGAATCCTTATATGATTTAGAAGGGCATTAATAGAGTCACTTAATAAATCATAACTCACACAATGGTGTTTGGAAAGGCCTATTAGAGAAGAGGTAAACGTGGAGAGTGGATACTTCCTAAGAGGTCATTGTATCGTTCTTCCAGTCAATGTGAGAGAGTGCATTGTGAGGGGCCTGTATTACAATAAAGCCTATTATGACATTTGGAAGGCAGTGGGAAGGAGGATCCCACTGGTAGGGAGTTGTGTGAGAGTAAAGCTTCTGCCTACCCTCATTACATTGCTCAGAAAACTCTGTCTACCCTTAGTTCATCTACATTCACTTCGCCAGACATTTACTTTGTCATGCCTTTATTCCGTCCTCATCTTTACATTGTGAAGGTGGCAATGGGTGTGGTTAATGTTAGCTTAAGGCTACGGTTGGGGCCAAGGGGTAGCAGGGTTAAAAATATGAGGTAGAAAAGAAGATGGGGCGAGAGGGACTACCTCTGTAATGTTGAAGTGAATGCTAGGAGAATTGAAAGACAGAAGGAGAGGTCTGGAGAAGTAAAAGTGTCAAAGTGAATGTACGACAAAGTGAATGAAGGCAAGATATACATCTCTTATGGGCCATTCCAAAACCCTTTAAGTCGAAAGGGTCTTACACAACTTTGTCAGACCTAGTCATGGACATATATGGAATTTGGATAGGGTGACCTCATGCTCACATGGTGAGCCCATGTGGCATGCATGGAGTCTCGGCCCTGGTACAGGAGGGAATATAAACCACACTTCTTCAACAGATTGCAAGAATGCCACCTCACCAACCACTCAGGCCACCACAATACCTCAAAAACTACATCATCCATGTAGTTAACACTTCCTCATCAGTTAGAGCAAGCAGGTTGGCTCCCCTAGAATCCACCATCCAGGCCAACCATGCCCCAAAAATACATCAAGGACTATGTCACTTATTAATAAGGTAGGAGGTGTGTGGCATGCTGTTATCTCGGAACAGTGTGCTCTCGTGAATGGAACACCGTTCCCATTAGCGCACATCAAGTGGTTGAGTGGGGTAAGGTGACTGAAGGAGATGCCGAGGTCGGTGGGGGCTTTCATGTTTCAATGTACTGATTGAATTGAATAGATATTTTATTAAAATCACGCTCGTACACAAGTGTTTCAGAGCGCGACAAGGCAAGGAAGGGGTACAGGACAGAACAAAACAACGATCTTACTAGGCCCTGTGACATTGAGAACAGGCAAGTGCATTGGAGAGGGAGAGGGGAAAAGTGCATGGTAGGGGGGAGAAGTGGAAAGTGCGGATCCAAAGGTCAAAACAGATAAATAATAAAGGCAACAAACAGTGGTAGTGCAGCCAGCAAGTGGCAATTGCTGTGTTTAAGGTAGCAGACAGGGTATGTCTGATAAGTGCAGAAAGAAAAAAGGGGGCGACTGTATGGCTACAGATACAGACCCCACTGCAAGGGGTGGCCCAGAGGTAGTGCGGGAGGGTTCAGGGTGAGCAGGTACTTCGGCCCGGAAGACAGAGGGTAGGCCAGGTGCACGGTGCAGAGAGAGAACAGATCAGAAGGGGAGAAGGGGGGGCGTGAGGTGCTTCTGGAGCCAGAGATGGTTCTCTTCAAGTTGCAGAGTGGCCGGGAGGCTGTTCCAGAGGAAGGCCTCAACCGAAGATGGAGTAAGAAGTTAGACTTTTTAGAGACATCAGAGATGTGGGCAGGGGGAGCAAAGTGTGGAATCAAAGATGACCCTGAGGTTCTTAGCCTCGCAGGTGGGGGTAGGAGGAGGGCCAAGGGATCTCTGTCAGAGAGTGAGGGGGAAGGATGGTGAAGGTGTCCCGATGAGGAGGATCTCCGTCTTGCTGGCATTCAGACAAAGATTGTTGGCGGCACACAAATCTTGAATGGCAGTTAGGCAATCAGAGATGAGAGAAGGAGAGGATGTCGCCGAGGGCAGCTGTTACGCTCACCTGGTATGCACGGGGACGCCACCCAGCTGTAGGGACTCTGTTATCCTTCTCTGCGGTTCCCATGTGTGACCAGCGGGGAAGTTCTGCCTGGAATACAGGTGGGCAAAGTTCAAGACTGGGCAACTGGGGTAAGCAACCCCCCACCACCCCATATGCCCGCAGCCCCTCTGGATCTCTCCTCACCTTGTTGTTAATTCTAGTGTTTTCTCCGTCCTGCCTTTTTGGCAGGGGCGCATTGTCCTTTGTGGACGAATGCGATCTAGTAACTTCACTGATGCCGGCCCGTTTTGAGTCTTTCAGGTAGGTCTTATTGCTGTTGTATATTGTTGTTAGGGGTGGTAAAAAAGTGTTTTGAGCAAAATGGTTCGTCAATTTATTTGTAAAGGGGGCTGTGGTATGTGAGGAAGGATGTATCAAGGAAAGGAGTACATTTACCACTAGCTACCCACCTCTAACACACCAAAGGAGGCTGCTTATCTGGAATTATCCCTACAATGGAGTTTCAAAAGATTGTATCTACCACCACAGGCAAAGTGATATATTTACCATATTTTAACCATTATTTTCTCAAGACAAAATGGTAAAAAAGACATAAAAAACCTATTTCCAGCGTTCGTCATTTGAAGATACAACAATAAAGAGAAAAAACACCAATGCATTTGCAGTTTTTTGACATTCATTGATTTGCGTGATGTTAGTAGTGGTGTAATTTGATCGCATTGTAATTATACGTAAACATAGTATAATAGCGTCAACAATCTAATATGTTTTCGGGCAGAGGACAACACTGTTGCAGTCTAAAGCTCGTCAGTAAAGTCCCAGGACCCGTCTTCAGGACGCAGTAGGTTAAAGGAACAGGTTACACTGTCAACATGGCGCCTATGTGTCAGTATGGTAACCTATAAAATTAATTTAAAAAAGTTTCAATACAAATAAAAACCTTGTATAAGTGGTGTGCATGTAAATACAAATAAATAAATCATATTTACCATTTGATGTGGACACCAGTCAAATTCCTGCGGTGAACGTTTAACCGTGACCATGAATGATGCAGTTGTATGGGCACTGTGTTTCCCACAATGCATCATAGAATCTATAGCAAAATAGAAATGTCTATCAATTCCGCGTTGTTTCCTTTTGTTGTGAGTATATAAGTTACAAAAACCCACAGCCAAGTAAGTGCACAGTGCCCATACAACTGCATAATTCATGGTCACGGTTAAACGTTCACTGCAGGACTTTAAAATTTGACTGGTGTCCACATCAAATATGATTTATTTGTATATCCAAACGTGATTGTTGCTTGCCCAACACCACATCTTTATTGATCAAAAGTATGCATTGATCTACAGCTTGATCTCCCAGGACGGACTGGTTCGACGCCCACAATAAGATTGTCTAATGTAATCGCTTCGCCCATCACATCACAAGAAATTGCCTTAAGGTTAGCAAGCTGGCTACTTTTTTTGTATTTACATGCACACCACTTATACAAGGTTTTTATTTGTATTGAAACTTTTTTTAATTAATTTTATAGGTTACCATACTGACACATAGGCGCCATGTTGACAGTGTAACCTGTTCCTTTAACCTACTGCGTCCTGAAAACGGGTCCTGGGACTTTACTGACGAGCTTTAGACTGCAACAGTGTTGTCCTCTGCCCGAAAACATATTAGATCGTTGACGCTATTATACTATGTTTACGTATAATTACAATGCGATCAAATTACACCACTACTAACATCACGCAAATCAATGAATGTCAAAAAACTGCAAATGTATTGTTGTTTTTTCTCTTTATTGTTGTTTCTGCAAATGACAAACGCTGAAAATCGGTTTTTTATGTCTTTTTTACCATTTTGTCTTGAGAAAATAATGATTAAAATATGTTAAATATATCACTTTGCCTGTGGTGGTAGATACAATCTTTTGAAACTCCCATTGTAGGAATAATTCCAGATAAGCAGCCTCCTTTGGTGTGTTAGAGGTGGGTAGCTAGTGGTAAATGTACTCCTTTCCTTGGTATATTGTTGTTATTCTTGCATGGCTTTCTTGTTTTAAATAATGTCTTTTTCTCTTCCTTAGGTGCGCGGAAGTCCAATATGATGCATTGGCTGAATTGGGTCTCGCCGGTAAATGATGGCGTATTAAGAGCCCCTTGATGCGGTAAGTAGGCGCTATGAACAGCGCTATGATGGCTTGCCTTTGCTAACCTGTTGTCTTTTCTTTCCCATAGATTGCAGTGCTCACCTGGTGTATGAAATCCCGAGGCGATGCTGGTCGAGGGGCGACTTGCGAGGTAAGCTTTTCGGCACAATTCGTTATGTTGTAAAAGTGTCTAATGTCTTTGTTCTTCCTTTTTTGCAGATCCGCCGGTCCGGGAGACGCGCTGATCCTATGATGCTGTTCGCAGGAGCTGTGGGCAGCTATCGATGAAATTACAGATAAGCTGCTGATGTTAACGATGTCCTTTTGTCTCTTTACAGATGCTGTTCTTCCGAGGTTTGCGGGTACAGTTGAACACGATGAGCGTCACGTTGCAGGATTGCAAAGTAACGCGAAGCGTGTTATCCAAGTCAGGTGTGGTTTAAATAGCTTTAAGAAAGTAGTCCAGGTAAAGTAGTTCCTAGGCTACCATACCCAAAACACTATACCACATAGCTTGGTTCCAAGGAGCCAAGCTATGTGGATGCCTCCATGTTGGCTGGCACTTGAAATAAAGTAGTTCCCTAAACACAAGTCTTAATTAAGTATGAGCCTGGTGCCAAAGGCGCCAGGACTGGCCCCAAGAGGACCTAGGCAAAGGATGCCTAAGTTTGTTGGAGATCCGAGCCAAGACCCCTCCTGGCCCATGGGCTTGCCAGGGGGGTTTCTTGATGTGGGTCATGAGAGCAGCCTGAAAATGAGTTGAGTGTCATCAGCATAGCACTGGAAATTGGAGCAGAAAATGGTGATGCAGTGGGCGAGAGTTGCCAGCTATTGGTTGAAAAGCCACGGTGAGAGGTTAGACCCCTGGGGAACACCACACGAGGAGAGCAAGTTAGATGCTAGGAAGGACCCAAGTTGGCCCTCGGAGGGTTGATCAGAGAGGAAAGAGGTCAGCCAGGCCAGAGCCTGATCGGTAATACCCAGGTTATCACGGACCCGGTTGAGCAGGATGGTATGGTTGACCGTGTCGAAGGCAGAAGAGAGATCGAGTAGGATGAGGACAGAGGGAATGTTAGAGTCACGTTTGGAGAGCAGATCTTCACGGATGTTCAGGAGAGCAGTTTTCGTGCTTCTGGTAGCTCTGAAGCCAGACTAGTGGTCGTGGAGACAGCCAACAGAATCAGAATGCAGGTTAAGCTGAGAGATGCCCAGCTTTTCCAGGATTTTTCTCAGAAAAGGGGTAATGGAAATTGGGCGATAGTTAGCCGGACTAGAAGGATCAGCTCTGGGTTTGTTGAGAAGAGTATGCATAGGGGAGTGCTGCAGAGCGGAGGGAAAGGATCCTGAGCCAAAGGAGTGCCTGCAGAAATCAGCAAGGGCCGGAGCAAGGATATCGACGTGGTCCTTGATGGTTTTTGAGGCACAGGGATGAACCTGTTTTGACGAGGCTTTCAAGGATCGGACTTGTCTAGCAACCTCATCAGGGGAAAAAGAGGGAAGGATGAGAAAGAAGATGGGGGATGGCTGAAGGAGCGTCAGTATCCAAAGACGGAGAGGGGAGGGGAGGGGAAAGGAAGGAGAGGGTGAACAGGATGTCCTGGGATTTTGAGATAAAGTGATAGGCAAGGACATAGCAAAGAGCCTGGGAGGCAACAGGAAGGGTAGAGACAGCAGCAGGGTTGGCCAGCTCCTTGCAGATTTTGAAGAGTTCAGCCGAGTTGTTAGATGCCGCAGAGACACAGGCTTGAATGTGGACTCTCTTCTTGGTGAGGACAGAGAGTCAGTATTGCCTTTGAAGCAGGCAACAGGCCAGTTTGTCAGAGGGTGAACATGAAGCCCTCCATTTCCTCTCAGCCACCCTACACTTACGTTTAAGTGTAGCTAGGTCAGAGTCATACCAGGAATTGCACTTGGCTTTGGACTTCAAACAGATCCTCATGACAGGGGCAAGAGCATCAAAAGTAACAGAAATAGAAGAGTAGAGCAGAGACAGGGTTGTGTCAGGATGTGATGCTTGATGATATAAAGCAAAGAATCTCTTCATACCTGCTGTGCAGACAGCTATATTTAATCCCTACAATTGGTTTGGTGTGCTTGGCCTGCTTCAAACGTGAATCGAGGATTCAAACCTAAAGCACAAGGATTAGGGATGAGACTAGACCACATGAAGATCTGCTCATGATACATGTGAAATATCTGACTGGGATTTTACTCTTCCGTGAATATTTAAACACAGCCTTTCACGGCTAAAAGGTGCGCCCCTTTTATACTTTGCCAGTAGTATTATAGGACACGCTCTTATATTAGGTTATTCTTGGGTGTTCACGGTTAATCTTCAGAAAGGTAAAGGCTTTGTTGTCATGTGCACTGTCTTTAAATGAAAAACACCAACTGAACAAAATGTGTATATTTCACTATAGCATCTGTTTACCTCCTGTTACATTTGCCATTGCAAATGTTTATGAGTTCCCCTCCCCCACTTTTGTAAGGACTTGTACCCTGTACATATTTGTGCCTAACAAATGTCCAATTAAAGACATTGGGCCTCATTAAGAGTTTGGAGGTAGCCATGCCGTTTTTAGGATTTACCAGGCCATTCTGACATTTGTGGGCCCGGTAAATCCCATTCTCGGGACCTGCACCCGGTACGTCCCCATTCCCATTTGATCCCCCATAGGGCTCAATGGGAATGGGGAGGATGCTAACAACGAACCCATTAATGACGGGTCAGTTGTTAGCATCCTGGTCTGCTCGCGAGTGCCGGTATGCACGTCTGGCCAGACCACACGTGCATACCACCACCCGCAAGCAAACTCGTAATGTGGCGGCCCGATATGCACGGTGCCGGTACCTTACCGGCACTGTTCATACCGTGGCCGCCTGGGTCGTAATGAGGCCCATTATTTGGTATTCATCTCGTACTCTGTGTTGTAAGCTGTTGCTTACTCTGACACTCATTCAGGAGGGAGGGGGGAGCCTGTAAGCAAGGATGCTGCCAGCCTCTGTACAACACTGCATACAGCCGGAATAACAACCCACACCCTTTGCTGCACTCTGTGAGACTTTCCTGCCTGTATAAGGGAAGTCTCTGTCTTCTATTGTCACATCAAGAAATCATACCTCTCAACCTTTTGTGTCACCAAGGCGGGTGAAAACAACTGATTTTGTTTCGGCCAATGAGAGCCCTTTAAAGTGAATGGGCATATAGGAGGCTTGGCTGGTGAGTCATCTTATTGGGTATGCAGTCTGTATAATGAAAATGTTATAATGGATGAATATATATCAAATCTTTTATAACGAAAAATGTTATGAAGAATGCACTTAGGGTTGGGGTAAAGGGTTAAATCTTGTGGGGAAACAGTTGGGGTGTTTTTTTAGGCATTGGAAACTGGGATTTGGGGTGGACCCCCATAATGAGCTCATTTAAGTGAATGGGCATATAGGAGGCTTGGCGGGTCTGTCATCTTATTGGGTATAACGAAATACGTTATAAAGAATGAACATATATCGAAAGTTTTATAAAGAAACATTTCATGAAGATTGCACTTAGGGGTGGGGTAAAGGGTTAAATCTTGTGGGGAAACAGTTGGGGTGGGTTTTTTGGGGTGGGAAACCAGGGTTTGGGGGACCCCCCCATAAATAAATTGTTTTTATTTTTCGTTCTAAAAGTTTCGTTATAGGTGCATTCTTCATAAAATGTTTCAATATAAAGACATGTAACCATCTTATGCACGTCCAAGGCCGTGATGTCGATTGTACGTGGCCCCCATGCGTCACAGCGTCTACATCACGCATTGTGGACTCTGATATTTGTCTTTTGATGTTAGCCTTTTGGAGAGTGTTGTAACAGCACACAGTGGCCTCTTTGTGCCAGATCATCTGCATGGGCAAACAAGGAGAACATTAAAAGAAAATGAAGAGAGCAGACATTTTGAAAACCACGTCTTCGCTGTTTTCTGGCATGCAACAGTCACAGATAAGTTCTAACTAGCCTGGTTAAGAGCAAGGATGTCTGTTGCATTAGCAGCGGGCTCAGCTGTTGCAACAGTGTGCTCTATGCAAGACATCTGCCAGATGAGCCGGGAGATGCCAGGCGTTCTTCCATGCATTCACTTAGTCACACTTTCCAACGACGGCCCTTCTTTCATGGGAGAATTCATCGTTTATTATTTTCCAACTGATCCCCGTTTGAGCGCATTCTTCATGACACCCCCCAACCCCCCCGCCCTGCACACCGCGCCACGCGGTAATAGCCTCTAATCTTTCAAATTGGAAGACTGATTTAAATGAACAGTAATTTGGCTTTCACTGCTTCTAATCCATGAAAATCGCTTGCTGTTAAATTTAGAACACAGCAAGCAATTATCTATTTTTACCTAAGCATTTGAACGAGGTGATGCTTTTGGGAGCTCTGGTATCTATGCAATGCATAGGGACCTATGCATGCAGTCTGCACTGTGCGCTTGCGTCACATGTGTACATGCATTGATGTTTCCCTCTGAAAATGTGCAGACTGTTTCCGCTTGTTCCTTCATTTTGGGATGACAGCTGGACTGCCGATTTTCTCCTACATTATACAGTGGCTCTTATTGCCATTGTTTTAGTGGCCGTGTTATGTTCTGTTATGTCATGTTAACTGATATTTCTACTGCACCCGTCACCACTGTAATGGCCTTACAACGCTTGTCATTGAGTGTGTGTAATATTAGGTACCTTTCTATACCCGTTACATTTACTTTATTCGTTATAAAAACCAAAAAGTAAGGAAAACACATAAAAACACACACATAAAATCATATTCCATTCTTTAACATCATAATGGGAATTGAATTTTACATTAGACATTGTCCATGCATTCTAAACAGATAGAATCATATTAAAATGGGGAATCTTGAGCACTTCATATCTAGAGAAGTGCAAGCTTGCAGATTCTAAAAATGACATTAAAAAAATGGGGGCCACCTCAACCCACTTTCTACAGACAATCTAAATTACTTCCACCATCCTCCCTCTTTCCCAATATTTTCATTCTTACTATCCAAGCCCTAGGAACATAGCGGGGTACTGAGAATAGAACAGGATGCGCCGTCGAGTCCCTACAAAATTGTACTGCTTCACAGGTGGAGCGTAACCTAGACTCCCGAAGTAATGGTCTTAGATATTGGTGTCACAAATCTTTCAATTTTGAACAAAGAACCAAGAAATGCATGGCAGTTTCCATACCAGAAACGCAAAGGGGGCGATTCCCCAAGCCCCAAGACGTAGTCAAACTGGTCAGGGGTAATGTTCCCATCCTGAATCGGTTATGCAAATATCTTTCAGATGCCGGGCACATATAATCACGATAGCTCTCAAAACCATAGTGGGTTTAACTCTCTAGATAATCTAAGCCCAATTTGACCTTTATGGTCATGCTTCCCCTTTATCTTGCAGATACTGCTTTCTTAATCCTAGATAAAACAGATTTATTGAAATTGTGCTTAGTTTTAAGTCTTTTATGAATATTCTGTAAAGGTTTATGATAAACCATGAACAAATAAACACATTTAAAAAAAACAGATTTATCAATATTTTCAGGAGTTTCCCATAATGAACACTCACTTAATTCAATTAGTTGCTCTTTAAAATGTCTTACCCAGGGAATACTTTTCCCCCAGTCAAACGTAATACATGTTTTAATGCATCACTGTACTTCCCCAGGCCATCCATGCTCGAAAGTCTAAGACTGGCTTTAAACCCACTAAATCCACTACCGGGTCGATGTCATATTGCAAATGCAATAATGCTGCAGGTGAACTTTGCAGGAGCTGAAGTAACTTTTTCAAAAACGTATTTTCAATTCTGTTAAGAGACTGTGGTCTGGCATATCCCCAAATTTTGGCTCCAAAAACAGAGGCTGAGATTGCCTGCCTTTGGTATAATTCCAGTGCCGGAGAGAATGCACCACTTCCATGTTTTTAAAAAAATGGAATTAGTCGCCGCACTATACTTTCCCAATTTACAGCAGGCTTTGGCAATCTGTGGGGACCACCGCAGTTCTTGTGGAATCTGATTCCCAAATAGTTATAAAATAGAGCCTATTCCAACGTACTTTTGTAAATATCCAAATTGACTATACTTTGAGAACTAGGGCCTAAAAATCATGTTTTTTGTTTTTTCAGTGTTTATTTGCAATTCCAACTCCTCAAATTTCTCTAAAAATACATTCAAGTTTACTTTCAAGCCTTTAGGGGTAGTAGAAAAGATTTCCGCGTCATCAGCATAAAATAAGGCGGGGTAGTTATCCTGATCCATCCTAGGGCTATCCACGCGCTTCTGCAGCAATACTTTGATTATCTCATCGATGTATATGTTAAAAAGTAACTGGACAAGGATGCATCCTTGCCTTACCCCCCTCACCACATCAAAAGGAGCGGTTAACTCCACAGCCAAACCAAAACGCACAGCTGCCCTGTTCCAAGTGTACAGTGACCGAATTGCAGAAATCGTTTCTGGTGGGGCTCCTCTGCCTCTCAGAATCTGCCACCGGGATTCCAGTGTGACACTGTTGAAAGCAGTCCTGAGATCCACAAATACAGCGTACAACCTCATTTTGAAGAGCAGTGTACTTCAGGATCAACAGCAATGATCGAAAACTCTGATCAACAGTGCTCTTTAGTTTCTGGAATCCTGCCTGAAGATCATTTATAATTTTCTCTTTGGCCCAAATCTGTAAGTGGGACAGGACTGCTTTGCCGAATATCTTCCCCACACTAGCTATAAGCGAAATGGGCCTATAACTGACAGGGTAATCCCTTCCCTCATTTTTGTATATGGGTACAATTACCACATTTTGCCAGGAGGGAAGTACTTTAACCAGTCTAACAGCTGCATTGAAAATCCTACACATAATTAGATACCAGACCGTTGACTCGTCTTTATAGAGGTGTAAAGGGATTCTGTCTGGCCCAGATGTTTTTCCACTCTTTTGATACTCGATAGCCCTTCTGTACTTTTGCTGTATCAAACAGAAGAGTTTTGACCCTGGGGTCACTTTCTGAGCACAGCTCTGTGTAATTCTAGTTTTGTCCCACACTGTGGATTCCATACAGCATTGAAGAGTTCGGTCCCCATTCAGGTTTTTGCCTGCTACAAATTTGCAATATAGGGTATAATCTCCTTTTAGCAGCTCATCCCATTTTGTTCAACGAAAATCCTTCTTTGTACATCTAGTTAAGGCCTTGTAATCAGCTCTATATAATCAGAACAGTGTCTTATCTACAACCCCCACCAAACCCGAACATTGCACTATTTTACTTTTTGCCTCTGTGCTGGTTTTGCCATATGAACTGAGATTATTTATCACATTCCTTTTGGCTGTGAACTCTGGGTAGATCAAATAAGGTAATAGATTATCTAACAGTATATCAAATTCAACCATTAACTCTATATCAGATACACTATCTGAGCATATTGCTACACAGTTTTCCAAAATTGACTCATATATAGCTGGTTGTGTGCCCTGTTGACCACCCTAAGCCATTTTACTGATTTACGGGCATGACCTGTTAGAACAATGATTTCTTACATCTTTGACACATATACTGGTGGATGCGTAGCCCTATTAGAAGTGAGCAAAATTCTCAGGAGATTATGCTCACTTTGCATCCTTTCATGGATCCTGAATTTGCTTACCCTAGCCCAGTCCTTAGCTGAAGCCATAATATAGTTGATAAGGGTATTGCCATTATGTCCAATAAAGGTTACTTTTGCAGGTTGATCGTCTACAAACCTGCCATTGCAAGAACGTAGGTTCGATAATATATAGAATACGTGCTATATCAATGGCTCGATGGTGACATCTCTTTGGGGGTAATGCTATCAGGGTGGGGATATCCCAGGCCCTATCTTGGTCTTCCCACAGGTCCTCCAGTTCCCTTATGGGCTCTATTGCCAGATTTAAATGACCTGCCATGACTGTATATGTCTACGTATGATGGATGACATCCACATATTAGTCAATTCTTTTTCCACCACAACCAACTCATTTGCTTCCGATGGTCTATTTTAAAGTTTGAATAAGATGATCCAATGATCTTCCCCAGTGCAAACAGCCAAATCATGAAGCTCTTCGAAACCTGTTGGGTTAACAATCACCTTCTATTCTAGTGCCTTCTCCATCATAATGAGAAGGACCCCACTTGGTCTACCCTGGGGTCCTTTTCTGAGAGGCACCTGAAATACTTGATATCGCTGTAAAATAAACTTCTCTCTCGCCCAAGTTTCCTGCAGAAGATTCAACTGGAAACTCCCTAAGAAATCAGTCCAATTGGAGTCCTTAATGTTATTTATGATTCCTGGCGATATTCCAGCATTAGAGAGAGCAAGCAATCTCTGGAGCAAGGCTAATGGGCCCTGTCACAATCAATCCACTTCTTCCAGGGTTCCCTCATCTATGTCAGTCATCATTCTTCCCATCCCCAGTCTTATTACGGGGGCTAAAAACCCCTGAGGTGGGGGAGGAACTTGACATCTAAATTCCTGATTGTCAGCCAGCCCCTGATTACTAGATATGGGGCCATGAGGACTGATCCAGATAGCAACAACCTTTGGCGGAAAAGCCCGGAAATCAATTGCCAAAATTCCATCAGCTAGGTCTCATGTCCAGAGGAAGACTAGAATGTCGTCAGAAAATTTATTTTGCATAAAGACCAGGATACAACCTACTATATTTGATCTAATGATGGATAAGCAGCCCTTAACGTGTCTTATCCAATGGATACATTGGTTTTTTAAGGCATCCTCAGCCTCAAAGGCATTATATTAGGGTCTTGGGATGTTAACCATTGTGACAAAATGTGGGTTTGTCAACCACTCCCCTGTCCTATTTACGGATCTTTCGCTAGTGTTTCTTCCAAGAGTCACACCCGCAGACTTGATGTTAGTAACTCTAAATGCATCAAGACACGATGTTAATTGAGTGTTTTTTTTATCTTTAGAGTCCATTCTTGGGTTGAAAGGAAGGGCCATATCAATTCTCACAGGCCCAGTATGGCCTTAGCCTAGTGCTGAAAGCCTTTTAGTGTCATTCATATCAGATAAAGTTGGGAATGGAATTCCTCACCCCTGTGGCCCTTAGGAGATTCATAATTAAGGTTAGGGCCCAATACCTTTTGGGTCTCACTGCCCTTGATTTTTGATGATAATATGTTAACATTGTATTTCAGATTTTCTTCCACCAATTTCGGGAGGCAACTACCCAATATATTGACAATTAGGGACTTAATTTCAGTTAACAAGGTCCTGACATCTATGTCCAAGGACTCAGTGAGATCGATGGAGACCAAGGTGTCAGTATCCAGACTACTTATAACAGAATTCCCTTAGTGATCTGTGGGAGTCCACCTTTTGATTTTCCCCCATTCAAACACATTTTCCGGAGGCCTGTCGCCTTCTTATACGCTCTTCTTTGAACCGTTGGGAGGTCTCTGTTTTAGGGCATCTTTACCAGCAAGAGCAGAAGACGTATTGGTAAGTGGTATCAGAGGGTTAACCCCAAATGCTTCTTCTCGATTGATTTTACCTCCCACCTCAGTCAAAATTTTGGGGGTTACGTCTATTTCTTGTTCCCCATGTGGGTGACATTCAATAATATGATTTACACCACTTATTACACCACCCCCCAGTTGTCAATTGGGAACATGTAATTTTTACCACATCCTTCCCTGGCCCTTTTTCCACCTCAAAGGGATCAAGCGGGTCCTTTCGCAGTCTACATATTCATGAGATGCAATCCACCCCTTGACCAATGGGGGTTCATCAAAGGTCATCAGCAAGGGACCCCAGTTTGCATCTTGAGCAATACAATTAAAACATGCTCCTTTCATAAGTGTCCCAACTTTGTCAGCTTTTTTTGTTTTTTGCATTTTGGCCTTCTAAGTCCTACATTTGGTGATGAGTGTGTTACCCTCTGTGGTTGGTTTAAACTTACGGGATATTTTTTTTGTCTAACGTCCGGGGAGGTTGAAGTGACAGTCTTCCTTTTGGACATATTTTTTAATGTTTTATGAAAAAACACAATGAAAAATACAATGATACATACAGTATGCCTAACACTTAGATAACTACACTGTTCAAAGTATCCAAGTAGCCAACTATAAAACCGCTCTCAGGTTAGAAGAGCTAAATTAGCACTCCACAACTGTGTACATTGTATCACTTGCTAGGTAGGAGGGGCATGTCTGACTGACTCAAGGAGCACCCATAGTCCGACCCCTCCCCCCACAACCCTAAATAACTCAAATAGCATAAAGCACAAAGCACAAAGTACTGTCCCGATGGTGTATTCCAGACAATTGTTGCACTGAGGGCTTAGCTGCTTAATCACATTCGTTTTCGAGTCAAGCTTTCCTTAATGAGAGAAAGTAAGTAAATTAACGTGGTACTCGTTCAAAGCAAAGTTACTGGTATCCGCAAAAAGACGGTAAAAGGCGGCAAACAGACAAATTACAGCCAACTTTTCTGACCCAGGGTTCCATCACGTTGATGTATAAAAAACAAAACAGCATTGATGAGTGACAGGGAGACAGAGAAGGAGCCTAAGGCAGGACCGGAGGCAGAGAAAGCAACAGAGAGAAAGACAGAGAGAGCCAGGCTAGAGAGACTAAGCGAGTGAGAGCCAGAGAGCCAAGTTAGAGAGTGTGAGAGAACGAAAGTCAGACAGAGTGCAGGAAGAGTTGCGCTAGGACCCGATTTCGGGATTTCGAAATCGGGTCCCATCAGAAACCGGGACTATAGCCACCCACCCTTGCAAACCCGGGGCAGGGTTTTTAAAATTAAAAAAACTCCTGTGACCCTGGGCGATTTCCCAGGACTCTCCTGGGAAAACCGGGACGTCTGGTCACCCTACACAGGGAGCATTATAGGGAGGTCCCAGATTGAGAGAGTGCCAGAGGGAGCCAAGGTAGAGTGAAAGAGAGAATAAGAGAAAGAGACAGAGACAGAGAAAGTGAGAGACAAGCCAGCGAGAAAAAGCGAGCGAGAGAGACAGGTCCAAGGGAGAGAGAGAGAGAGTCAAATAGAGAGAAAGAGACAGACACTTTTTAAAATAGAGATGCCCATATTTAGAGGACACTGCTGTTTAAAATAAAATGAGAGTCTTCGTATCACTATAACCTTCTAAGGCTTTGCTGGAACTCCCAGAAAAGAAAAGGTGAGTGTTTTCCCATGGAAGTTCCTATGCGCGCATCTGCGCTGATTGTCTGGCTGACTTTCCAGACCAGTCCTTGCAGGTGGAAGCTGAGTATTTTCCAATGTAAACTAATCCCCATGAATGATGGTCCTTCCATGCCACTGCAGGGTACCAGCGGCATAATACACTCTGAGGCCAAGAGGGCGCTGGTCTGGAGCTGTTCCTAGAAGTCTGAGCTGTCACGAGAGAACCTTAGGCACATTACTCATCGGGTTACATTCTGTACGCGTCTGTTTGCTCGATAATGTGTCATTGGTGGGTATGCTGGCATGCCTGTGAGGCACAGGCCACAAGGAAAAAGGTTATTTTAAATCGATTATAATAACCAAACATGCCCTTAAGCACATCCTACAAGCTTCCCAAACACACATACGCATATCCCTGAAAGCAATGACACTGGGTTCTGGCGCAATGAGAGACACCATCTCTGGCTTGGTGGAGGGAATACAACCAAACCCTTGGAAGCACTCCATGCTAAGTGTAGGGAGCAAGACACTATGAGCGATATTAAGATGGAAAGAAAGGAAGCAAGAAAGGAAGGCGGGCTGATGAAGGCTCTGTGCTGGGCCTGGCTGCAACCTCCACAGTTTCCCGCCATTTTTGACAGCGTAGTGACGTGATTGGAAACTTGCGGGACGTAGTTGAGGGTTTTCACCTCGGGCAGCAAAAGCCCAAGGGACTCCAATGTGTAGTCACTGCATCTCTGGGGAGTCCTGTTTCAGGCTCTCCTGCCACATTTGCATGCCTGACCTGCAGAGACACTTTATCAGCACATCCGTATCCATCTGTAGATCACACCTCCACCACACGTTTTACACCCAGGCGCCCCTTCCGCAGGATTCGTTTGGCAGGATAGAGATGGGACGATTCAACTATGCAAGTAACAACGACCCCTGCTACTTGACTAAGTCCCAGTGACAAGGAAGCAGAAACATAACAACTCATCTTGGGCCCTCAATGACTCCTAGCCTAATTGAAATAGAATTAGAGCTTCAAGTGGACTGGCGCTAGCTTGGAGAGAGCCCTGGTGGTCTTCAAAAACAAGACTTGAGCAGGGGCACTGCACACACAGTGGTAGCTTGTCAAATAAATGCATGAAGGGACGCTTTCTGCCTCTTAAAGCAGGACATCCAGCTTCTGACGCGCGGAGCGTAATGTGCCACATATTTTTATATGTGACTCATAGTTTGCCTTCCCGTTAGTGGTATGGTGTTATCATAAATGAGATAAGTAGAAAGACCAGTATGTATTTTGTTCTCAGAAGGGTTGCAGACTTGAATCACTGTCACAAATCTGTCATTTATAAACATTTGTATTCGCTCTTAGGTTCCCAAAATGCTCTTTGATTTTATTCAAAGTCCCATGCAGAGGTGCTATCTATCCTCCTATTTCTCATGGGTGCTCTTCTGGGTGCGTGACTAATTTGATTCTGCTCCACAGGAGTACAAGGATGGGTAAGGGTAAAATGTCCCAATCGGCCCTCACACTTCTACAAACAAAAACCCAAAGCAATCATGAAGCTAAAACAGGGATAGTTAAGAGATATACCCTCCTGCTCCTTTTGTAGCAACATGATCCGAGAGAAGGCTATACTCTCAAGAGGGGTGTAAAGGTGAGCCAGTAGTGACCCAAACAACACAGTTTCACAGCCCAAAATAAAGGGAATGTCCAATCAAGGTTCTATGCAAATATAAACACTTTAATCAAACACTCTCTGAACGTGGAACGAATAGAGATTACTGTACACAATCCCACCTCAAAGGAAGAACAGAGAAGATATGGACTGGAGGAATGAGCACTCTGAGCGCATTTCCAGGGGTGTTAGGAAAAGTACTAACCACAAAAAGCATATTGTGTTGTAAACAGTAATGATCCTGACCTACATCAGTCTCTAGGGTCCAAGAGGACCCAGGGGGCTGTTCAGAGTCAACAGTACCTCGATTCAGTTCTTGGCGGAATGACACAGTCAGACCTAAGGTCGAACGTAGATGTGAACTGATCTGGTTCAGTTCAGGCACAGAGGATCATGGAGGCCCCAGCAGCAAGCGGGCGTCGAGGAGGAGAGAATGCAGGTGCTCTGTGTGGCCAAAGGGTGGCTCCCAAAGATTCAAGTTGCAGTGGTTTTAGGAATTCTTCGGAGTTGGCCAGTCCGAGTTGGGCTTTAGCCACCGGAAGGGGTCGATGAGTGATGCTCCAGCAGTTCGAGTCGTCAGGCAATGGTCGTTGAAGTGGTGATCTTGGGTGCGTGGATGTGCGATCAACGAGGTGGCAGTTCAAGGGCTAGCTGGGCCGAGCTGTGGTTTTAACCCCCAGTTAGAGTCAGCGTGCCACTCTCAAGTGATTTGATTTGGGTTCCGTCATTGAGCAGTCGCTTTGGGCTTGTCAGGTGATGAACCTTGGCTGGGATACAATGCAGTGTCGAGCAGGTCGAAGATGTAAGCAATGTTCGATGTGGTGGAGGAGCACTGGTGACTACTCTCTTGTTTCAGGTGCAGTGAACACAAAGTGACCGGTTTGGTGCAGTGAACAGAGACCTTCAGCTGGTCTGGTACTCTGGTTACTGTGAGCCCGTCTCAGGGGAACTTGAGGATAGGGTGGTTCCGTTCAGGGTCTGCTCTCCCAGCTCAGGAGATTCCAGTGCAGAATGGCAGTTCTTGTTCCGCAGCAGAGGTTACTCCTGATGTGCCCTGGGAGTGGTAGAGGACAGTTCTTCCTTCTGTCTTGGAAAATTCATTATTCACCATAGGCTGAGGGGTTTGGAGCGTGTAACTCTCCCAAAGAAAGTCCAGTGAGTTCTTCAGAGCACATCTGCAGCCAACGTAGCACCGGTATACCTTTCACAAAGATTAGGAAAAAAAAAACAACCAGGCCTATGCGTTCAGCCAACTGCCATCGCCTCACCATGCCTAGATTTAAGTGCAGCAGAGCAGGGGGATCCAGTTTCTCAGTCACTGCCCCCATACTTTGGAACTCCTTGCCACTCCCCCTTCGATCTCAACCATCCTACTTGATAACGTCACTCTTTATCCAATCGGACTGACTTGTTTTTACAAGCCCTTTATTGACCTGGCTGTCTTGGGCGGAGGGTGTTACCTACCCTCACTAAGAGACCAAAAAGGATGCCTGACCCTCCAGGTTCTCGTCCTGTCATTTGGTGGGCTATCCCTGGCTGACCAGAATACACATCACCTTCCATAGTGGAGCTGACTCACAGGAGCTAACACATGTGCGATATCAATTGGAATGTGGGGGTTGTGATCATAAATAGCACCATGCACTATGCCTGACGGTAGGCCTAGATTTTATTTAGAGTTTATCCTGCCACCAGTAGGGGCGACCTTTGATCGTCACAGTTTTGGGTACGTGGGAAATATCTTAAATGCTGATTCTGCGCCGCGGGCACTTGGCTGTCTTTGTGGCTGTCGAGAGGGCATCTCATGACCTCCGGACCAGCTCTGTGCCACGAGTAGAGCCAGTGCCATGGATCAGGCTACTGATGCGGCAGGGCAAAAGTGCCATATGCCTTTGGCTTAGAGTCGATGAGAAAGGGGGAATCTGTTGGCAGATTACTCCTTTTTGAGATAGAATTGCCCTAATCATTCTATTTGTTAATAAGAATTTTAACAAGTCCTGACTTTGCACCCTTGCCAAATGGCAATTCATCGCAGGGTGATTTCAGGGCTGTCTGAAGATGTCAGGGATAAGGTAACACCTTGAGGACTGTCTTTGGCTAGCGCAAGCACATTTCAAGTGACACAGACTTTAGTTTAATAAGATGTGTGCCTCCCTAGAGAATACAGGCATACTTTTTGCCCTTCCTTGCAGGGGGATAATAGCTACAGATTATCACAGAACAGGAAGACAGCAGGAGAGCTGAGACTCTAAATCAGTACTTAAGAGCAATTAAGCAGACTGGGTCTAAGTCGGTCATTTATAGACTGAAGATGATTTACTTGATGATTGAATTGCTTATATCCCAAGTCAGGAAGAGATTTTACAGACAGCAATGTATGTGGAAACTGAAACAGAGTGAGTGTTATTCATAGTGTGCAGACTGGGCACGAACACAACCACCAAATGCCATATGGATGCGTTTGAGTTCCCTGCACAGGATAGGGATTTGCGCAGAGTTAATTTTCTGCTGCCATTGCCGCTCTGTGCAGTGAATCAAAATCAAAACAGTTTGGCCGTAGCAAAACCCACACAAACATGTTTTCCGTGGTTTCTACCCCTAAATACATAATTTTGCTTCCTCTGTAAACTGAAACGACCATTATAACAATTGGTGAACCATTATTATATACAGGTAACCCTGGGGTGGTCAAACTTGCACAAACCTTTTGCTCCCTAAATTGCACCCCATGAACGAGCAGGCTTTTTCTATCCCATTCTTCCAGCATGTGCAGACAAATCCACTCTAAAAATAGAGAAAGTCTTTTTTCTATTTCTAGTTTTATCTGACCCATTAATGCCACTCATTCAATTAGTTACTTGTGAAATAGAAACATAAAGGGCTATGCACGGGCTATCAGTCGCCCCCTCCCTCCGTCATATGATCCCTAGTTGCATCAGCACACAAACCTTTTTCAGTAAATCGCCATAAAATTATGAAAGTTGGAGGCCCCTCAAACCACATTCTTAAATCCTTTTGCAGGGCAATTGCAACTAGGTGGCGATGACGTCACGGCATAATTCACCTTTGACCCACCCCCATTTGTAATTTAAACAATTTGTTAATGCTCTTAAAACTTGGCTAAATTGCGGTGCTAATGGTTTGTCATTAGGATGGGATGGTCACGTTTTTTAACTGCAAAAATGGCCATCACAATCCCTGGAACAAAGCATTAGCATTTGAATGAAGCCGGTGTCTGAGCGTTAGCAGCAAGACAGGAAGAGAGGCGGAGCCTGGATCACGACTTCTGGATGAACGGATGTGGGACATTTACCCGTTCAGCATGGGGCGGAGCTTTACTGTTGTAAAATAATAAGGAATCAGCCAGCTGAAGTTGACAACTTTATTTGTTGTAGCTACAACATGCAGTTAACAATGAGCAGGGTCCTTGAATGTTCATAAGCAAGGAAGACAACAATGGAGCTGGACATCAGTGACATGGGTGCCTTGTGGTAGCAAGGCAGTCTTGAGTGTGTATTAGGAGGAGCGCCGGGAGCTGGACCTGCTCCAGAGCTCTGGCACCTTCAGAATGAGTCTGTTCTGCTTTTCGCGGCACTTCTCAGTTCGCACTCGAAATCTCGCGAGATTACGCGTCTGTGGATCTCGCGAGGACTCTACATTTACTGTCTTGTTTTTGCTTCAATCTGTTGAGAAAACCAGATCACTACTGCTGCTGTGATGCTACCTCCTCCCAAAATATTTTAATCCTGAACCGCATAATGCGGTTTTAGGTACAGGAATGTGGGCGTACCTTAGGTTCCCATGCCTAACACTGCTTTAGGGGTGACTCTTCATGCACTGCAGAGATTGGTAAGGGAGGCCGCCATTAAAGCATGGCGACTGCCATTACAGCAGACTCCTATAGACTCTGCCTGTTCTTAGCACATGCTGATAAGCAGGCAGAGTCCATAGAGTAGGGTGACCAGACGTCCGGGTTTTCCAGGCACAGTCCGGGGAAATCACCCTCCATCCAGGGGTCGCAGGAGTTTTTGAAACTGTCCGGGCTTTGCATGTTTGGGGGGCTACGGTAATTAAAACCATAATTATTTTTCACAACACTTTCACAATTTTGTAGTTGGAGGTTTGGCTCAAACCCCCAACCACTCAAATACAAGTCAGAACACTTACTGACTGTGCCACAGAGACTGGCGCGGAAATTATTGTACAACATGCCATGTAATATCAATGAGAGCTAACGCTCTTTTTGAATTAACATGCCATGATTCACAGACAAAACTGCACACATGAGATTATATACAGTTTCTAGAAAGGAGCAGTGCTGGAAATATGGTTGTGGGTGGTTGTGTGGGCGTGTTGGGGGGAGGGGAGGTAATTGGTTGGCTGCAATGGGGTAGTCCCTCTTTTATGTTGTTGGCCGTCCCGGTTTTTTGTTTTGAAAATCTGGTCACCCTACCATAGGGGCCCTTTCTCTGCATCAGAAAACCCTCTTCATCATGCCCACCAGCAGGGCCGGCCTTAAGGGCAGCAGCGCCCTGGGCGAACTGGCGCCCCCCCTCGCCCACCGTGCCCCCCTGGTTAACAGGGGGCGGGGTGGAAGGGAGCGGGGCCAGGATGGGCAACGTTTTTTTTTTTTAACCTCCTCGCTCAGGCAAGGAGGTTAAATAGGTGCCATTAGCACCCCATTGTCATTGAATGAGCCCGCCATCGCGGCTTCATTCAATGACAATGAGGCGCCTGCCACACCTTCTGCCACCACGCCAGCTCGGGGGAGCGCTTGAAAGACTCCCCGGAGCTGGCGTGGTGAGAGGCTAATGGCGCCTTTTCTTGTGAAAAGTGTCCATGGAGGAGGGGCGCATTTAAATGCACCCACCGCCGCGGGCACTTATTACACTAAAAGGCCGCCTTCTGCGCCTTGTCCCACAACGCCAGCTCGGGGGAGCCCTTGAAAGACTCCCCCGAGCTGGCGTGGCAGGGGCAAAAGGCGCCCTGGGGGGCGTGGCGCCCCAGGTGGTCGCCCGGCTCGCCCCCCCCTAAGGCCGGCTCTGCCCCCCAGTTACGAACTGACACATTAGTTTGAGTCGAGTTGAGACAGTTTAGAGGCATTATTAACGAAAGGTTGTTCACTGAAATGTGTATGGCAGATGTGTTCAAGCAGGTTGATGAAATGAATGTGGTGTTTTGCTCCCAAATAATTGCATTATCGTGCAGAAGCAGGGAAGGGGGGAACGGCATTTTAAAAACGTATTATCACATAGCTAGCTTCGCATGCAAAGGCTAATTGCAGAGCAGCTAGTGCTAACAAACTCAACGGCCCTCTGTGATTGGTCCTCCGAAGAAGGTTTGCTTTATAACAAAAGATCAATGCTTCCTCGTGTACGGGAGGACCACTGCTGAGTGAGAGGGCTCTGCCTTCCCCGTGCCCAATTAATCTTTGGCCTCTCAGCTGAAGCTGACATCCATGGTGCCAATTAACGTCTGCTGAGGGAGTGATATTGACACATGGCAGACGGGAGAGTTCCCCGAGAACCCACATGGACATAACCCTTCCAGGGCAGGGTGAGGCACTGATGAGGCAGCCTTGCGCGGTGCCTGATGAGAGGAGGAGAGGCACACCGGTTCCTCGCCACATTTCCTATTTGTATCTTTAATGAAAACTCAATCCATGAGAAAAGAGCATGGACTCAGAAAACCTGTTTCCTTTGTGTCGACATAAATGAAAAGGGAGTTCACCGCCACAGACTCTGGCTGCCTATGGCTCCAGTGCTCCATTCACGCAAGTGATTGCCATCGGAGAGGAATCCTGCTCAAGGGGTGCCCATGACATTGTTTATGGCTCTTGTACCCACTTTGCCATCCTTTTATCTTTTCCGGACTCCTTTTCCTTCGCACCCTGGGAGTAGGTGCAATGCACGGTGCTCAGAGACCGCTACGGTGGTGATTTGGCACAGTATAAAAGCATTGAACCATGACATACATGGCCATTGTGAAAGTGGGCCCAGAGCCCCTTACAGGCATCCAATCCTGGCTTACTTAGCTCCAAAGCATCGCTCTCAATGCATAGGCATCTCCCGCAGGCTCTTTTGCCTTATCTCCATGCTCTGCATTTGTATCTATATACAAAATATATGAACTATGCCTCCTGCTTAATTTGCAAAAATCTTGTAAACTCTATCCTTTACACAAAGTGAGTAAGAAACACGTAAAATCAAAAGGAATGAACATAGGCAGAGAGAAAAAACAAAGGTGGGGATGCATGCAGGGAAGGGATACATGCCATTGACATGAAACACATGAAGTTTCTTTTGGACATGTTTCACGTTTGTGACCCAATGGACATTGGGGTCAAGTTTGGGGATCCCTGTTGTAAGACTCACTGAGTTGCTTCCTCTTATGAAATACTGTTTCTTATTTATTTATTTATTTAAATGTTTGTAACGCGCCACATGGCCGTAGGCCTCAGGGTGCACATAAAACAAATATTGAAAAATATTTGGCAGGCACAACACCAACAACACGGCCTGGGTTGATGCTGCACCATCAGGTTTCACTGAGTACCAGTACTCGTATCTAGGATGTACTCTCAATTCCGATTCCAGACTAGACTAGGAATTCTTCCAGAAGGACTAAAGCAAAACCAAACATTTTAAATAGGGAGGAATAGTTACATTGGCAGTCATTGGAAGGTAATTGAGCAATAGAGGACCTCCTCCAATTGCATAGATACTCACACAAACCAATATGCTTACTCTCTCCTCTGCACCAACAAGCAATAGACAGAGCTATATCCCTCGATTAACTCGGCCTAGCTGAAGACATAATTATACACCACCATGAACACCTAAACAATCTTTAGACTGCAGCTATACCCCATGGGAAATCAGCCTAGCTTCTCCCATAATCTCATATACAAGCACCACCACTGCTAGAATGCAGCCACCCAAGACAATTTGGCCTAGCTGCACACATGCTACAGGTCTCACACAACCTCCACACAACTCCTACCATTTGCATGCAGCTACCCACCACGAATATGCAGCCTGCTGCACACATACAGAGTGCCCCCAAGCAGTACTTACTACCCTACTCTCTCCACTGACATGGACTACGGTCCCCGAGGGCATTCAACCCACAGTGCTTTGAGATTATACCAATGGTAAAAGAGGTGCTATACAAATGCCCAATAACATAACATAACACTACCCTTCGCCCTCTACAGCTCATCCAGAACAGGACCGCAAGACTTATCCTCGGCCTCAAGCCCAGGGACCGCATCTCTCCGGCTTTGAAATCCCTCCACTGGCTCCCGGTGGCTGCAAGGATCAAGTTCAAGCCCCTCTGCATTGTCCACAAGGCTTTCTGGATTGGGGGCTCTGACTATCTCCAACGCTCTCGTCCTAAGTAACTTCCTACTAGAGCCCTCCGCTCGTCTACTTTCAATTATCTGCAGGTGAGTCGCTGCTCCAAGCAGAGACTGGGTGTTCGATCTCTTTCCTCTGCAGGTGCCTCCCTCTGGAACAGCATCCCTGCCTCCCTCCACCTTGTGCCAGATCTCCTTAAGGTCTGGGAGCTCCTCAAGACCTTCCTCTTCTCCTCTTCCTTTTCTCTGCCTCACCTCTGCTAACCTTTCCCTTCCTCCTGCATCGCTGTGCTGACTGGCTGCTTGCTGTTCCACTGAGTCATACATGACACCAGGCCCCACCTGTCCAGTCCCACTGCACTTGCCTGTTGGCCTTCATGCACTGCCATCTGGCCTATCTTGCACTACCTGGGTGTGACTCCTTTGCTTGCACTTAACTCAGGGCCCTGTTGCTCTGGGTGCACTTCCCCCTGTACCTTTCCCCTGCACTTCCTGTCTGCGCAAGTGCACGATCTAAATGATACTAGGCCTAGCAAGATCGCTTGTCTTTTTTTCTCTTGCCCCCCGTCCCTTTCCTGGTTGCACCTTGAAACAGTTGTGCATAGGCGCATTATAAATAACAAATCAATCAATCAATATTATTTAAATGCATAATTTTACTAGCAACATGTTGGAAACTATACAAACGGTCTGTTGTAATGGTATACAATATAAACGTTCTGCTTTGGCCCAATAGACATTTATATATCGGCCCATAAGGGTGTGTACAAGGGCAGGCCTGGCCATCACCCAATGACATTAATTGAATAATGAACCAATGTTCACCTGCTTTGGTATAATGAATATTGCCCGTGGCAGAAGACTCATTGGGATCAGACTACTTTGAAACCAAAACCAAGGAAGGGTTCTGAGCAGTTTTTTTTGCAACTGGATAAAAACAGCTTTGAATCTCATTGACAATGGAGGAGCTTGACGGCACTAATGATCCCATGATGCAGTGCGGGTAGTCCAGTTCTCCCATCAGAAAGTTAGGAAGCCTCTGTGGGAGAGACTTTTTTTTATTTTATCTCTCTATGCCTCCCTTTAGCACACATTAATTTTCAAGGGAACACCTCAGTGGGGAGAGGGGGTCGATTTCCAACAAATGCAAAGTGCAATCATGGGACCCCCACTGTTTACACTTATGTGCAGTTGAGCCTCAAGCATGACAATTTAAACATGTGCAAGGTGTAGGGAAAAAGGAAAGAAGGAAACCAGGTGAGCCCGCCTTTACACTTTCCTTTTACCCTCCATTCTGTTAAAAAGAGAAATACTGCTTTCAAATTATGCTTTGCAGATGACTTGTATTGAGGAATTTGTATGGAGGAGTCCGCGTGCTGAATCGAGGCGGATTCCATAGGAATCCATTTGTTTTACACCTGCATTAATGGCACGCACCGACGAGACGAATGAGGCCCGCATGGAGGAGCTCTTATCTCAGCTCTGTGCCCCTCCTCCTCCTGTCAATGCTACAAGATGGGGCAGCGCGGGGAAAAGGGGGCATGACGCATCAATTTCCCTCTGTGCCCCATAAACAATGAGGCTGTATGTTTTTGTCAGAGCCCCAGATAAGATTTTGAAGTGTGAGTATTTTAATCTGTATTTTTTTAAGTTAGGAGTAAAATGATTTTAGTGAGTAAAAAAGTCACTCCCATTCCCATGAGGGTATATTTAGGTGGGTAGTAATATTTTTGACCTTTAAATAGAGATATGTTTGTAATGCCTACTTCTTGGCACCTAGCAATTAATGCAACTAAAAAGCTGTAGTATTAACATTAAAGTTCCCCTTTAGATCGGGCAGAAATAACTGATAAAGGCATATAGGTGGGGCTGGATGGGTGATACCCAGCTCATTTTCAGGCTACCCTCGGCCTCCTCCTCTCCTTTCCTCATCTCTGACTGTCTGCCATCCAGGAGTGGTGTGCCGCCAACGACCTCTGCCTTAATACCAGTAAGACTGAGATTCTACTCTTCGGCACACCCACTCCCTCCTTCCCTGCAGCTCTCTGGCCGGCCTCTCTTGGCCCTCTTCCTACTCCCACCTGCAAGGCTAAAAACCTCGGGGTCATCTTTGACTCCACACTCTCCTTCTCCCCTCACATCTCTGACATCTTTAAGAAGCCACACTACCAGCTACACCTCCTCAGAGGTATTCTTCCTTTCCTCTCCTTCCCCCAGAAGCTCACCGTCTCCAGAGCTCTGGTCCTCTCTAGGTTGGACTATTGTAACAGCCTCTTTCTAAATCTGCCTGCTTCTACTCTCCGCCCTCTGCACTTATCCAGAACAGGACTGCGAGACTTGTCCTTGGCCTCAAGTCCAGGGACCGTATCTCTCCAGGACTGAAATCTCTGCACTGGTTCCCAGTGGCTGCGAGGATTAAGTTCAAAACCCTCTGCATTGTACACAAGTCCTTCTGGGGCCTGGAGCCTCAATACCTTCAGCTCTCTCTTCCCAAATATCTTCCTTCTCAAGCTCTTCGCTCATCCGCCTCCAACTCCCTCGGTCAGTCGCTTCTCCAAGCAACGAGTTGGTGGCAGATCACTCTCTTCGGCAGGGGCTTCTCTCTGGAACAGCCTTCCTGCCTCCCTGAAACTCGAGGAGAACCATCTCAGGTTCCGGAAGCACCTCAAAACCTTCCTCTTTGCTTCTGCTTTCTCTCCCCCTCTCCCCTGCTGAACTCCCTACTGAAACTGCACTGGTTACCTGGCCACCCTTTCTGATCTCTGGCCCAGGCCCCGTCAATTGCCCACCTGGACTGCCCCGCTGGCAACAACTGCACCTGGGGACTGTTTTCTGTACCCCTTCAGTCACCCTACCAGCACTTACGCCTGCACTTCCTTGCACTTGCTGCCAGCTGGCCGTTATTTATCTATTCATTCCACTTTCCCATGTACTGCACTTTTCCCTCTCCCTTCCCCCTCGCACTTTTCCGTTCCCCCCTTCCCATGCACTTGCATGATCTGAATGACACGTGGCCTAGTAGGATCGCTGTTTGTCCCCCTTTTGTTTCCCCCCCTTGCCTCGTCACGCCTTGAAACACTTGTGTATAGGCGCGTTATAAATGCCATATCATATCATATCATAAAGCACAGGGCAAATGCCTGTGGGCCTGATTCACAAGGATTTTCCAATTGAAAAGCACTTTGTGAATCAGAGTGTGTGTGTCACTTGTTTTTTTATGTTTTGCTGGGAGTATTGTTCTCCCTATTTTACTTAGTTGGGAGTATTCGCCAGTTTTTATGGAGTAAACGTGGCAGCTACATCGCTTATCTGTAGGGCTGGGGTTTGCACTTACAGTTGCCATGCAATAGAAATGTAATGTTTGCAATTCAGATTGTTCATAGAAAGATGGCGAAATCCCCTTTTATTGTTTTTTAAAATAATCAGTACTAATATTGCTATTACTGGACAACAGGCGGGGACCCCAAGAACAGCTTTGGAGATGGAAGTAGGAGTGGTGCTGCATATAAGAGCAGGCAGTCAGATTAATCTCAAAACGACGCGTACTTTTTTTTTTAGACTGCCCCGGTGTAATTGTAGATTTATAACGTGCCTAAATTAATACCCAGAGGTTTCTAAGCACAGACTGGGTATCGAACCTGTGTGGCTTCGTGTTGTCTTGGTTGCCCCTAAACTATCCGCCCGAGAATAATCCCGGACTGCTGTGTTAAGGCGCTGGCTTTTATAGTGACGGTCTAGCCTGAAGATGCAGGAAGATGAACTGCTTGGCACAGACAAAGAAGAATTCCACGCCACCCTCAAGCATCGTGGGGGGGATGTGGAAACTGTGACTGATAGGTTTAGGAGTGGGAATGTCTTTTCCCACTTGCTGCCGTGTGCCCTTTAACCCCACAGTACTGGAGTATAAGCAGCCCCACGTCTTTGAAACGTGTCTTGGCTTCCTCTCCAACTCTCGTTATCGTTATTTATATACAAAATTAGGATTCCGCCAGCTGCCTCTTGCTGTACCCTAACATGGAGTGCCGAGGGAAAGGCGTGTGAGTGAACGTTGGCCCGTTTTCTGTTTCTCTGGCCCTCTTAAAGGAGACTCAGCCTGAAATTCTAAATCCCATACTCCAAGAGGGTGGAGTAAGAAATATCAGGGCTGCTGGCTCATATGCGCGCTCTGCCTCTGAACCCAAGTAGAAATGTGGGGAGCCTGCATCTTGCACCCGATGGGAGGAGCAAAGTTAGATGTCGCAGGCTGAGAGCTTGAAGGACATGGGATGGATCTGCCTTGAGTAGCCTCCGATCCTGTCCTGATCCCCTTTCCGTACTTCACCATACCTTTCTGCTGTGTGTTCACGACTTATTGCCCTGTTATGTTACTAGATAGTCCATTTTGAATAATCTACTGTATTCTGATTCACTCATAATGTGGCGCTTTGTACATTGGACTGAGGTGCTCCTAAGTGGATGGGGATTGTCTTTAAATGGGTTGACTGGACATTGTAGTTGGATGTATTCATGAACATCCAGCCAATGTCATTAAATGGTCATGACTTCACAAGTTATTATCAATGTAAACTTTCATTGCGCGAACCTAGCTCCGGAGCAACGGAGCGCTGTACAGGTCATCGAGCAAGACGTTCATGGCGAGGCTTGAACAAGTCATCAAGTAAACATTAGTAATGATGGTCACAGTACACTATATGGATGGGGGCGTGCACAAGGAAGCCAGAATCTAGCTTACACCAAGTTGACGTGTAATCATGTTTAGCTTGAAGCGGCCTGTATGCAAAATGTGATGTTAAAGCTTCCTCCATAAAATGCAATGATGAGGGGTCCTGATGGGGCATCCAGAACTTTGCTTGGGGACCATTAGAAGAGGACAGTCATTGTAACTCACAGGACTGCTCCAGTGGTTACATGTCCTTATACTGAAAACTTTTATATTGAATAAACATATATCGAGTATTTTATAAGGAAAACTTCATAGTGAATGCACTTTGTTTTTTTTTTTAATTTGGGGAGTCCACCCCCAAACTCCCATTTCCCACCCCTAAAAACCCACCCCGACTATTTCCAAAAAATATGTAACCCTTTAGCCCACCCTAAACACATTCATTTTAAAGGTTTTCGTAATAAAATTTTCGATATAAATGTCATTCGCTATACAGGATTCGATATAAACACTGTTTACCATTCCCAGTTTGGTGTCTGTGGGAGTGACATTTCTTTGCCGTATGATACAGTTCACACAGTCCAAGCAAGGGTGTGTGAGAATGCTTCTCTCGGAAAAAATGCCTACGCTCCTGCTATTTCAGGAGAGTGTGGCAGGAAATATAAAATGCTGCAGCACGAATTCAAATTTTGCAGTACAAAATTGCATGCTTTGCAGCATTGTTGCTGCACATTTTATGACTGGCGGGTGTGAGATTGGCACATTGCAGGAAAGAGGCTACAGAATTGGACATTTCCTGCTGCAATATCCTGGAGGGGCTGATTATGTACAGTAACAAGGCTGATGTTTGCAAGAGGAGTAGTCTCCAAGCGCGCTCTGCCACGGCTGATCTGAAGCCCCAGCAGCACGGGCTCGCTCAGTCGGCTTTCTGCCTTCTAATTGGCTCCTTCCTCCCAAGGGCAACTTGCTCACAGTTGCTTCCCCACCTCAGGCATGCATATACAAGGAACAAGGCCAATTACTTGGCTTCCAATTTCTGACCTATCTGTCATCAGCAGAATTTACGCAGCGTTGCGGGACTACATGTATATAATAAAAACAAATCCCCTTTTTTGACACAGTACACCTGTTCTTGGAAACGAACACAGCCTATCCCCGCGAGGCTGTGCA
Organism: Ambystoma mexicanum; assembly: GCF_040938575.1. Lineage (NCBI taxonomy): Eukaryota > Metazoa > Chordata > Amphibia > Caudata > Ambystomatidae > Ambystoma > Ambystoma mexicanum. Next base: position 683,649,480 of record NC_090927.1, on the reverse strand, counting down.
CAACATGGTTTTCCTGATAACAGGCTGGACAATGCACGCTGTCGTCGTAACATGTACAGAAATGCTATTTTTTTGGGTTACTTTTTTAGTGACTGATGCAGGGCCCGCCCTAGGATTTGCAGGTCCCTGGGCAGCAAAAGATGTGTGGGCCCCCTAATTTGCATAAATAGTGATATCACAGAATGAGTCAAAGGTATTATGGGAAGTTAAATTAAAAACATGTTGCCATGAGGAAGGTAGTAGACAAATACACTGTGACGTCCAGCATATGAATTGCCAATATAAGCATTTATCTATGTGGCAATATCAGGAGAGAGGCATTGTTTTGAAGGAGCAGACAGCTGAAAACCTTGCACCGACTTCTCATTTTGGCAGATGAGGTATAGTGTGATCAAAGTTTTGGGAGTACTCACTTTGGTTAAGTGGCGAAGGCCGGATCTGAGAGTAGCATGCAATTCAGGAACTTGAACACATCTCTTCCCAGATGTAAGTGATAACATTACTGCTTGCAAAAGGTCTTTTGAAACTTTTGAAAGCTATCTGTGGAAGGCATTGCAAAAATATGGAGATTGTGTTTTGCTACCTGAAACTATCTGCTGTTTTTGCTGAAGTTTCACGATTTATTTTATTTTTATTGTGTGTATATTTGGGCATATTGTTCAAAGTAGCAATATACTTTTATTTCAGAAGCTACGATAAGGATTATTTTGACTGTCAAAAAAAAGAATAGCAAATAATAACTATGTTTATCAAGTGCTGTTCACTACAAAATGAGAAGGTAGCCTCATTAATGTACCCCGTGAGCCTTGATTGGAGGGGTTGGGCAGGCCAAAACTGTTCACTCGGTGCAGAATAGCAGAGGATCCTATAGCAGATCTTTGCAAAGGCAAATGAGCAGGTTGGGAGACGGTTTTTTGAGGTGTTATACGTTTAGACCTTCCTCTAAATCATATGTCTTCTTTCCTATTCCTGCAGCAACATGTGCTGTAAAATGTGGTGTTTTCACATGGGGATGAGTACGGCTGCCGCGCTTCACTCGGTGTGTGAACTTTTGCTTCCATAGCGAAAATCAAAAGCTGGCACTCAAGAATATATGCACAGTAAGTTACCATATCTAATAGTGAAAGATACAAATTTAGTTCACTTGACCTTTCCCCTTAGAAGAAAGTGCAACAGACAAAAGAGCATTGGCCTTTCAAAAAAAGTAATCAACAACAGAAAAGTAATCTGATATAGGACATTTTTCATTAAATACGATGGCCAAGTTTAAAAGGTGCTCACCTATTTAACCCAGCAATATGTAGTGAAATGTTCCCATGAAAACAAAATCCCAATACGAGCATGTGCTTTGACAATCATTTTATGCGTCTTGTGGGTATCTGTCTGCACTGGAAACATGACAAACTGGGTGAAAACCTGGTAGCCAAATGCTTGAGCAAGCTTGCCAACCTCAACAACATCCAAGGGGGTGTGCATCCGTCCTCTTAAAAAGGTTACGCTGTCCACCCACATGTATCCTTTACTTGTGCCAGGAAAAGCAGTACATGGCCACAATCAGGAAAAAATAACTGGTCCGGGGTTGTAACCTCTCTTGCCACATCCTGGAGAAATATTCAGGAATCGCTTGCCCTCTCATCATTCCCCCTCCTCAACCCCATGTCTGGCTTTGAACAATGCTCTGCTTCATAAAGATGACTTGTAAAGTACACATACCGTAGTAAGGTACCCACTCAAAATAAATAAATCATTACAGAAATAGGTTAAGCAAAAAGTGTACAATTGTGGCATTAATTCCCCATCTTGACGAGGAGACTCCAAATACCAGAATGCAATTCAGCAAAATTCACAAAAAATTGGTCTTTGGGTTTTGAAAATGAATTTTCAAGATGTATAACAACATTCAATGTGTGAAAAGTTTACCTGTTTGTATTTCAGTGCTTGACAAATGCAGGGTTCATATATGATGTGATGAAAATAACGCATTCTACCAAAAATAAACTCTTTTTAGTGCGTTAGATATGAACATCTGAAAATAGCTCATTTGAAACGGTTTTGTTTGCTATTTTGTAATTGACCTGGAGGAGAGCGTAGATTTAGGCAGCTAACTGGTGCTTTGTGTGTGCTTTCAGAACACAGACATTTGTAAATCACCTTCACTACAATGCGCTGCTTGAAGAAAAACGTGATAAGCAGTCCTTAAAGGTCCTGCAGCATCTGATGGGCCGCTGGGAATGGGTGTCTCTCTCTAGAGAGCCACAGGAGGTTGGGAGGCGTCACCGTGACCTCATTCGAGCTCAGTGCATGGAAGCAGCACAGCAATTGAGGAAGACACTGGTGCCTTGCGGGAGCCCTCTGACAGCGTGGCCCTGGGTCACTGTACAGACTGCCCATGCCTGAGGCCGGCCCTGCTCTGATTTCTGGGATCAAAACCAAGCCTTGCTGTGAGCTTGGGTCATTGGGTAATAGTAACACAAGTTTTTTACAGCACTGTGAACTGGCAAAGCATGGGGGCAGCCAGCGCCATAAAACACGTATTTTAATCATTAGGATTATTATGACCATGAATATTAATATAATGCTTTATAAAGAGTAACAGATTTGTATATGCTGTTTCAGAGCTTACCATTTTAACACTTTGTCCCCTCATGGTAAATTCGAACTCGCAGTCATCAGAATTGCAATATTGTGCTCATATATTTAGAACAAAAAAACAAAAGAAATGCGGATAGCATTATCTGTTTGTTGACTGTTGTGCTCTACCTATGCAATGCCACCAACAAGTCGTGCCTTGAAATGCTTGTGTATAGGTACATTACAAATGCCATATCATATCGTATCATATATCATATCAAGATCATTCGCGATATGGTTGAGGACCCTCCGTACCGAATTCTAGACTTGTCTTGGAACCAACTTGAAAAGAGGACTTTAAGTTGCTAAAACTAGCAGAAGCTGAGCAAACAAGTTGGGGAGGACTTGACTTCTTGCACTTAAAGTACAAGAACTGCTATGGCGGAGCACTGGGTCCCTGGCCAGGAATGGCACATGCAAACAAAAGGCATTAAGGTCGACTTAAATGAGCGATTGCATCTGTAGATGACAAAATGGAGGCGTGCATCCTGCTGGGGAACATGACGTCATCGAGCTAATGACCACTGTCCAAGCACTGACCGACTAGCACCGTTGCCAATGTGTAGCCAATGGAAAAGAGAGCGAGAGTGTAGGAGAAGCAGAGACCATTGGCAGACTAAGTGGAAACCTGTGGCGAGTAAGTGATTGGAGACTAACTAGCCATTTGAGGAATTTACTCTTTCGCCTGAGTGGTATTCTTTCCATCGATATCCACATTCTGAAGACTGCCTGGATGAGCTGGCATTGTTTGGTGCATGCGCCTGCCACAGAATACACTTCATCAACCACCATCACTGCTCTGTCAGTACCGAGGTGGGGATGCTGGCAGAAGTTGAAGAAAGTGACCAGATCAATTCTTGGATGAAGACACACAACTGCCTTGTGGACACAGTGAACCAAGATGTGGGTAGGAACATCTGACAAAGCAGAAGGCTGCATGCACCCCTCCCTCCTATCCAGGCATGGCTTTGCACATTTACCATCCAGAATAACGTTACTAAAGGAATGAAGAGTTTGCTAATCAGAGCTAATGATAGAGCTTCCGACAAATCTCGAAGTGGTGAGGCGGAGGAAACTGGCAAAGAAACCTTGCAGTTCAGATCGAAGTCATTTACAGATGTACCGGGTGTGCCATGTGAAGCTCAGGTTGGGATATGGCGAAGGGGAATATTCCTACAGCATGTGAATCTATGAAAGATCCAATCCTGGAGAAGTATTGCCTGCGGAAACTCCCAACACCTGCCCTGTCAGGACTATGGCCAAGCAAGAAACAAAAGCTTGGCCTACTGGCAACACACAGCACTACCGTTGAGCCTCAGTTGTTGTCAATTAGGTTTGTTTAATTAGGTACAAATTAGTTATATTGAATATATGTTGAGTTTATTGCGTGTTACAGGAAGCGCTTTAATCTGCAAAACGAATATATAACACTTTACACTGTGTGAAATTAATTTGAGATATAATTGAAGAGCAGTACAACACGTATAACTCACTAATTCTTTCCTGCGGAGAGACTTTGCAGTCTTTTAAAAGGTCCATTCATAGTGTTCTATAAAAATCATTTATTTCATCAGCGTTAACTAAAAACACCTGTTCTTCCAAGAAGTGATGAAAGGTTTGGAGGCTTGCTGCATTTTCTCAGTAAGTGGAATATATCTGGCAAGTTTCACATCTTCAAACTGATCTTCTTCCAAGTGATGTCTAATGCACTTGAGAGGCTGCACTTGAAATATGGATATATTGAAATGGCGTGTTTTTGTTGAATCTTTCCTTAAAAAGACAGCTCGACACTCTGACTTTGCGTCAATATTCTGTGGCCTAAGCGGCCGCCAGAGCCTATGTATTCCTATAGGGTCGGTGGAGAGTATGCATGGACTGCCCGCTTAACCCTGGCATGGAGCCTCCTTTGGTTGCTTTCACTGTTAAACTTCATGAAGTGTGCGCCTTTATCAGATTAGCCAATCCTAACTATGTCTCAATGACATGTGTTAATACAATGTCCAGTAATGTCTAAGTCACTTACTGGTGGTAGCCCGCTTCCTACTTCATGAGGTGACTCCCGCCGAGGCACTAGAAATATCATAACAGACGTGCTAGGAAAGGATCTTCCCTTGACACCCTCCCCCACAAAGGGGTGGCTTTACTGGCAATTCATCCGGAACGTGCCGCCACCCATTCAGTCAAAGCCGGGATGCAATTAGTGTGCAATGATTGTGAAGAGACAGACTAGGACTAGGAGTAATGGGGTTGCAAAATTATTATAGACACCCCATATCCCCCTTCGTTGTCCAAATCTTTACGTATGACCAGTGGTGTATCCAAGCTTTGGGCTTTGGCGAGACAAAAGCATGAACAACAGAGCTACTGCAACAGCTATGAATTTATTTAACGTCAACCCAAACATAAACAGACCCAAATGTGAACGAACACAGCCGAAGGACCTGCTCTATGGGTTGGTGCTGACACGGTGGTATCTGCAAGCCTGTTTTGGGGCACTGTAGCATTCACAAAGTGTAGAACTCGGGAAGAAGCTGCCTGTAGGGCTCCAGACTCAAAGGTGTTTTCCTTCACATCGAGAAAGGAGAGCCGGTAGAGAAGATACAGCACAATGACACTCTACAAATGCCCGTCAGCAGATCCCTGATCCCTCTGCCCAAGATGCAGTTATCCCTCTCATACAGCATCTTTATTTTTGTTTATTTGGGGGATTTATCGAGCACAAACCTAGCTCGGGCATTGGAGTGCAGTACATCAGTAACGCGTGCAGGCATACAAAAGCTGGTTACGGGGGAAGGCGAGGCAGTGCTCACAACAAATCATTTATTGCTGGCGTACCATTTAAGGTAGAAGGGAATAGTTAAAGAGCTATGGTTGGTGAGGTATATGTAACAGACCTGTAGGTGGAGTTTAAGAGTGAGGTGGCCATGCTGTCTGAATTTGCTTTGCTATGTGTGTTTTGGAGAAAAGTGGTTGTCTGTGTGGTACCCAAGACAGATGTCAACTGCAGGGTAAAACCCTCCAGATCATGACGACTGGCCAGATTCGGATGTGGGTTTGGTTCGGTGTTGTTGGTCAGGAGCAGACATTACCTCTGGGTGGGTCAGCTTGAGGCAGGTGCTGAACATCCAGGCCAAGGTCAGAGTGAGGAAGTCCTGAATTTTTTGGATGCCTTCAAGGATAACATTTACAGGTACAGTTCTGTATATTCTATGTGATGGATATTGTAGCTCCCAGGGACTCCATGTAGAAGTTCAAGATCGCAGCTGAGAGGATGGATCCCAGTAGTACACCAAAGATTATGGTTGGTGATATGATGGTAACCATCTGGGTAAACTGATGGAAGACTTCTAAATGGGAAGTGATCCAGTACAGGATGATCGCATTGATTTTGAAGTGGTTGTGCAGTATGTGTGCTTGATGGTTTACTTGGTGCCCATTCTCAAGATTGCAGAGTGCATCCCTCCACCACTTGGATGGTGGCTGTCTATGTGCTGCAGCCGGGTCTGAAAATTGAGTAGATGGCCACTGACATCAATGTTCTTGAAGTTGGGAGATAATGTACATTTATTCAGTCCCGCAATGCCACCTCTGCCTGATTCACTGATTTTGGGAAGATGACTGGCTGCATTGGTACTGCCAGCAGCAAGTGATGCCAATGATACCATGTGAGCACTGATTTATAGAGAAGCCTTGACTACTGTGCTACTGCGTCAGCGCTGCACGATTGCTGTGCTGCAGGGTCATTTGGGTGGTCGGATAAAATCTGCAGTGGCCAGTGGGTTGATTTTGGGTTCTGTGCCCATAGAGTAGGCTTGAAGCAGCAGCATCCTAAGCCTGGAGCAGCAGCGAAGCACAAGCTGACTTGCTAAGACCATGCACCCCTTTTATCGATGAAGAATCCCAACAGTGAATACTTAACCCAATGAGCGATTAGTCCTAAAGGCCATGATAGGGCCAAAACAGTTCAAAATAAATGCACGTTTCCTTGAGCATGCCATCCGATGTTAAGCGGTTTGTGGTGCCCATGCTGTACATTTCCTTTCACTTCAAGGTGGAGATGAAATGTACGTAAGCATACCCCCCTGCCGATGCCTCCAAGATAAAGTGCATGCCAGCCGCGATACGTGCAGTCTGATCTGTTGCATAATTCATTCTACAAATCATAGGCCCTCATTCCGAGGTTGGTGGTAGTCATGGCACTATTTGCGCCATGACTGCCACCAATAACGGGTCCGGCACTGGTATAGTTCAATGGGGACTTACTGGTGTAGTCCGACCTTTGCGGGACCGGTAAGTCCCCATTGAAAATGCCATTCCCCATTCCCATTTGAGCCCCCATAGGGCTCAATGGGAATGGGGAGGGTGCAAATAATGGTCTCGCAAATGGCAAGCCCGTTATTTGCGCCCTGGTCCCTTAACGGGTCCCGTCCACCACGGCTGGTCAGACCAGCCGTTACTGGTGGGACCCGCTAAGGGACCTTGTAGTAGGGCGGTAAGGGATTACCGGCACCGGTCTACTTACCGGTGCCCGGTACCCCTTACCGCCAACCTTGGAATGACCCCCATAGTCTTTAATAAACAGATATTTTCAGGGAGTTTTTTTACTTCTTCTAATATCCTTTTTTTTAATAGCGCCTCATTGCAGGATTGCACCTGCACATGCTGGACTCTGATGGGAGGAGGCAGTGGTTTCTGACACATGGTACCCGTTTGTTCCAAGGTGTGCGCCAGGCGGGCAAGATGGCTGACTGATGGTAACCCTGACAGCGCGTTCAGGACAAGCTGAGATCTCGGCAGCACAGATAGACATGTTAGTGTGGGATTTTGTTTAAAATTGCATCATATGATATGATAAGTCATTTATAACGCGCCTGCACACAAGTGTTTCTAGGTGAGACAAGACATGGGAGGGAAGACAGAGGGAGGACAAAACAAACGATCTTACTAGGCCTTGTGTCATTCAGATCGTGCAAGTGCGAGAATGAGAAGTGCAAGGGGAAGGGGGGAGAAGTGCCAGGGAGAGGGAGGGGGACAACAGGGTAGTAATGCCCTGAGTAAGTGCAGCACAGGGCAGCACAGCTCTGGGTAAGTGCAAAGGAAGCAAGGGGCTGTAGGGGTACACTTACAGCCCATCAGTGCTTGGAAGGCCCAGAGGCAGTGCAAGGGTGACCAACACTGAGCTTCTGGGGGAATTTGAGAAAGGGAAGAGTACGTTTGAGGAGGTGTAGCTGGTAGTGAGATTTCTTGGTGACCTCCGAGATGTGAGGGGAGAAAGAGAGAGTGGAGTCGAAGATGACACCAAGGTTTTTTGCCTCACAGGAAGCGGGCCCAAGGAGGGCGGCCAGAGTGAGAGAGGGAAAGTGGGAGCAGGAGTCCCAATTAGAAGGTTCTCTGTCTTAGTGGCCTTAAGGCAGAGATCATTGGAGGTACACCACTCCTGAATTGTGGATAGACAGTCAGGAATGAGAAGAGGGAGGAGAAGAGGCTGAGGGGAGCCTGAAGGAGAGCGGAGTGTCATCCGCATAACACTGAAAGTTAGAGGAGAAGGTCGAGATGAGGAGGTCTGTGGGATTGTGCAGGGGCCCCAGTATATCATTTTTGATGAGCAAGGCACAAATGGTGCTGTGTAAAGAAATGTCAGAGTGCTTGGTTTTGCCTCACTTCCTTCACTATGCATCAGGGCTGTCAACCACATGCCCAAAATATGCCTATAGCAAAGTAGGGGCGTGAAGATGCAAAGTGACCTAGAGGTACCCGCAGCACAGGAAACATGGCACATTAACATCAGATCTTAATTATGTATATGGGTTTCCTCTGCTTCCTATGTCTTTCTGCCTTGGCCCTGTGCCCAGAATGAAGGTTAGCCTCAGCATACGAAGGACTATCAGGGGTGGCTCCAGGGCCTTTCAGATTTTTCAGGTAAAACGGGCCTCAAGCCTCTGAAGAGCCTCCGAGCTGCTACCCGTATGTTGGCAGTATTCTAACAAAGCAAAATACTTCTTTAATTCGTACATTAAATATGCACTTTGCTGGTGCTATCAGGACATCTCCTCCTTCAGGCCTCCTGCAGTCTCCAGCAGCGTTCCTATCACCTCATTGGCCCTCATTCCGACTCAGGCGTTAAGGAGTTTACGGCGCCGTAAACGGCGCCGACCCTTAACGCCTGATTACAAGGTTCCCTTTGCGGGATGGCTGTTTAACGGCTGCTTTTTGCAGCCGTTAAAATCCATGCCGCAAAGGGACCTTGGCGATAATTACGGCACCGTAATTTACGGTGCCGTAATTATCGCCTTTCCCCATTCCCATTATGCCCTATGGGGCAAAAATGGGAATGGGGAAGGGGCCATTGGTGAATGGGGAATTACCGCTCCCCTTGGAATGGGGCGGTAATTCCGCCATCCACCATGGCGGAATTGCAACCTTAGCGGCATGGACCATGGTGCTAATAGCACCATGGTCCTCCGCCAAGGTTGTAATGAGGGCCATTGTCTTTTACTATGGTTTCGATTACATTAGCACTTTTCAGAGAAAGACAGCATAGCAGCTTTTTAGTGGACTTTCAGTGTGTCTGCTCCCCACTGGCTGCCTTTTCCGTGATACTATGCAGTGATTATCCCCCACCCCGCATTCCTTTATCTCGTTTTTAGAATCACATCACTATAAGACAACCTGCAGATCCGCTCTGTTTTGGATGAATCATGTGTCTTGGATGAAATCTCAGCAGCATTTGACAGGGGCAGTTATAAAGTCCTCCCCAAAACCCTAAGAGAAATGAGTTTGGCCGATTCAGCAACATGTTTGATGGCGTCATTCCTGACGGAAAAAGACAGACACCATCTCTTTGCCCCCTTTCCATGCAACCCCAAGAAACGACATCACCTGTGAATTAACGAAGGATCGAGATTACCTCCTTTCTTCTGCTACTTCTACATGGCTCCTCTGATGCGACTCATCAAAGAATATGGCCCCACATGGTACAAGTACAGAGAAAGCACTCAAATCATCTTCAAAGTTTTCACTGACAACTACACAAGCCTACCTGGCCCCACCAGTCATTTTAACCAAGCAAATGCTTGAATGACCAAGAACAAGCCGACATTCATTGCCCCCTCCCAACAAAATGAACATTGTGTTCTGTTCCACTAATCAACAACTGCTAGACCGATCCATGACCCAGAAGAGATAGGCCACAGCACACACAGGTACACAGGAGTCATGAACCTTGGAATCATGAGGGATAGCCCACTAACACTGGAGCTTTACATTTAGGAAATGGTAAGGGAATGTGGCTTTACCTCCAATCGACCAGAGACAGCCTTTTCCCTCTTTCCTACAGAGAACCCTGGCCGCCATTCCAGGATCCTATCAAGAATGGATTATGTGAACAACGCCTATAAGACTATCCCAGGACACATGCTGAAAATGCTGCAGAAAATATAGAACACAGCCTGCTTTGACTGGACAAACAGGATCACATCACACACGCACTCCGAACTCTGCACTGGCTGGTCTACGGGTTAAGAATACAATTCAAAGTGCTCTGCGTCCTCACCAGTTACCAGAAACAGTTGCACGCATTTCCAAGAGGAACAAACCGAAAACAGAACTATAGACCGAGGAAAATAACATAACAACATATCAAGCCTTACCGACACAACATCCCTTACTCATAGCTGCTAAATGGCCGCAGGTCTGCATGTTCCTCTTCGGCCAGTCCTGACTTAAACGCGAACACCACTTTGCTTTGAGGGACTTACAACACTGGTACACCCTTTGCAGGGCGACAAGCAGAAAACTAAAACGTATTAAAACAAATCTGACCCCAAATGAAGCAAAGAAATACAAATTCAAACACAAAGCAAAGCGTAATGCCAACAATAAGAAAATCCAAACTTAGACAAGTAATGACTTAATGTGGCGTCTGCAAAGAGGAGACTGCACAGGTGGGACTTTAAAGTACTATCCCACCTTGCACAATACAACCATGGACCACTTTCAGACCTTTCACCCACAAGGACATGGCTGATACTCTTGCGTCACTAAGACCTACTTCATACAAAGACCTCCTTCCACCCACCATCGTTAAACAGTTTTCAGGATCCGGCTTTAACCCCTCCCCCAAATAGCCAATGCCTCACTTAATCTGAGCACTGTTCCAAGCTCTGCAAAAAGGAATGGATCCACCCACTCCACAAAAAACCCACTGCAGGCCCAGACGACTTTGATAACTAACAACTGAACACTACCCTTTGGGTCATTGGTGAAATCATTGGAAGGGAAGTTGCCAGCCAACTGCATGATCAGATTAGACAATCTGGCCTGTATCGTACCTACAAATCACGATTTAGACTCAGATGCAGCACAGAAACTGCCACACTCCAGGTCATCGATGATGCTCTCCTGATCGGGGATAAAGGTGACTCCGGCCTCTCAGTCCTTCTGGACCTCTCTGCCACGTTGGACATGGTCAACCACTTCACACCAACGAGATCCACTTTCTCATACGTTGCCCGAAACATTGGGAAACCAGAATCTGCTACTGTGGAGAACCCAACTGCAGAATCACCAAGTCCAAAAACCTTGCAGATGAACGAAAAGGTCCACATTCCGGCTGGACAAATCTCTCAAGGTGGCAGTACACGTAGCAGAATATACATCAGCTTGTGACACTTACAGAAATGAAAATGTCTTATGGAGTTAGTTTTACTTATGAACCTGAAAACGTTTTTTGCAAAACCTGAAAGCAGCCAAGACATGTCAATAAAGTATTTTTTATTGTATTGAGTTGTAGTTTCATTTCCCCTTATAAATCTGACTCTACACGTGCCAATACACTGGAAACCGACCAGCTGATGATGGCGACCCTCTGAGCATGGGGTCAGCTGACAAGTGTGCTTTCTTAAGGTGCTTTCCTCAAACAGTTTGTGGCAGGAACAAAGGGCAGGGAAATAGAGCTTTTTAGCATGCATAAGAAGCAACATTTCTCTTTAATCATTCTCACGTCATAGAAGGTAACAGGGATCCCCGCCACAACAAACAGGGCAGTCTCTACGCGAATGCGCTCTTCCCTACACCTGCTGTTCGGTGCCTAGATTTCCGGGCTAACATCTGTTTGCAAAGACTGCAAAACCAGCAGGCGTACAATTACTGAGAATGCTTTTCCCAACTGAGAGAGGTGGTAGGCTGTAGACTCACAATACACCGATGCAGCCCCGAGAGGGGGACTGACCGGTTCAGATTTGTTTGCATACCTTGAAGTGGGAGAATGGAAGACCAGGCTCCCGTCCTTCACCTCTCGCGCTTGGCCTAAAGGGTCACGACCCAGACACCCGCCACGAGAAGAGTTTGCCCATCTACCAGACGACCAAATACCCTGGTACAGGAACATACGGATGTGTCCATCTGCCTGCCCAGCAGCCCGCACTGGCCATGCCGACACCTGCGGCACGGATCAACTAGACTAAAACCTACACGTCGTTAGAGATGCCATGACGACCTAGCCAACGGTCAGCACACCTGTACAAATATACACACTGGACACTCCCGTACCAATCTACACGAAGAATATACTCAGTGCTATGACGTAGGCGACAGACATACTCACGGACGTGCATCTTTATTATATTCCACATAGGCTTTCAAAATGAAGAAACGCAAGACGCATCATGAACTCATCTAAAAGAGCTTGCTTACGCTTCTCCTAAAACCAGGTGCCACAATGAGAAATATAATGAAGACACGATACTGGTCATAAGACAATATGGTACTGTAACCTAAAGAGCCTGTGCACCAAACGGTTCCACTTATACACCAGGCCTAAGTAGGCCGCAAGCAAGAGCTTCCATGGACGTTAAAAGAACAAGAGTCAGGTTGCTGATCCTGCAGAAAGAGCCCGGCAAAGCAAACAGCCAAGGTCGCAATGTTGCAAACCCACATTCCAAGAGCAAACCATCAAGGGCACGATGTTGCAACCTCGCACGCCGCACACCAACGTTAAAGTCACACCTGCAAATTAAACCAGGCACACAGTGGAAAAACAATATTAATTGTGCAGAATTCTGCCTCAAACACGGTCCCATCTCACGTGACCAAGCCGAACCTGACAGGATGCCAAGCCCAGGAGGAAGAAGGCGTCTGGATCCCTCGTTACAAGACATAGGCAGATACAATTAAAAGGCTCAATGGACATCTGCGACAGTGGGGGTAGTCGGTCTTCCAGCTATGAATAAGTCCTCACATTGTCTGCACGTACCCATAGTGAAACATTGTTGCAAATGACAGGTACACCGAGAGCTGGGAACAGCGATGGTCCCAGGCTGGGAAGCTTGCGGGCGCACCAATCAGAACATGGGGCTCCTATCACTGACGCCATTGTCATTAACCAATCATCAGGGGTCTTCATGTAACAATTCTCATGTATCTAATTGTAGGGACAACCCAGATATATCACCTGACTAACCCTTGTCCACTAATATTGTTCTCTATACGTGTGCTATACTAACCCTACCACTCGAGCAACCAATTAAGAGTGGCGATAGGTTTTTTGCTAACTTTCCAAGGTGACGCAAGTAGCGCGTCATAGTAAGGTAAAAAGGGCCTGCGAGCCCTACGATTGTGTGTGTGTCAGGACGGACGCGTACGCTCCTTGACCCATCCCTGCCGTTTTTGTCTAATAAACAGCAGAGTCACCTTGCTTCTTGCGTGTGTCTCATACTCTATCTCATCTGGGATATACGGGAGGAGTTGGGGCCTCCCTGCCCGGAGGTCTGCGGACGGCCCGGCCGACCCCGGCAGAATTTCCCCCCCGACAAGTTGGAGGCACTGCTGAGATCTGTTTAAGATCCGCCTTTTTATTTTTACTTTTTCCAAGCACTCCCGCTGCGAGGAGGCCCGGCGGCGCGGCCCCCTCTGCCGTTGCCCCCTTCTGAGGACTACAGGACCATCGCGGAGCTGCGAGAAGACCGGACAGCGCAATCCGGATATAGGCCCTCGGGAGCCGGTTGAGAAGTATCCCGCCCGCGGTTGGCGAGTGTCCAGACGTGGTCCAGACGAGGGGAGGTGACGAGCCGCTTGGAGGGGTGCACGCAGTCGAGCGGCCCCGCATCAAGAGAACTTGGTGAGCATGACACGCACAACAAGCAATGCGAAATTGTGAGGGAGGGGGGAGGAATTAAATAAGGGAGGAGGGAGGTGTTGCATAGGTGCGCGGCGAAGGTTTGACGATCTAGTGTTGGCAATGGAATGAATGGTAGTGGAACGAGTGCGAGAGCAGTCGGCTACGTCACGCGAGAGAGGGGGGCGGAACACGAAAACATCACGTGCGGCCGCTCGTAGACACTGATTGGCCTAGGTCGCGACTACGTGTAAGGGTGGGTGTGTGTGGTTTCCTACGATTTGGCATTTATTGATCAATGAGTAGATGAGGATCCCTATTGTTCGAGCAAGAAACTCGATAGGTAGATGACGTTTCCCTGCAGGCGGTAGCTAGTTAGTTGCCCAATACGGAAGATAATTGGCTGGTTAAGCCCTCCTGTTGAGGGGCGTATCACACGCGAGGCGACGCAGCGTGCGCAGTCCGATTATATTATTGATTTGATTACCTTGTTCCAGGAGTGACAGGAAGACAGCTGTAGGGTTAACGGGGGTAGATTGCAAGTGTATTTTGAACTTAAAGAATATATGAAGAACTTACCAGTAGCTCGAAGAGATCGGTGACGTCACCAGTAGGGCTTTCATAGGATATCGCGAGCACAAGGCATCTTCGTTTTGAGAGTGGTGGGGAAGAGAAATATGGTAAGGGAGTGGAAACGGAGATAAACGGTAAATGAGTTGATCGGGGAAAGGAGAAAGGGGGGCGTGGCTGCGCACGGAGAACGCCGGCCACGGCAAGTGTAAAAGGGGGAGGAGCACGTGAAAATAGGACGACTGTATAAGAGCGTCATAAGGGGTACGCAGCCGCAGGGGGCTACGTGCGCCTCGGCCGCAGGGGGCCGTAAGGGTGGTGTATAAAGAAAGAAAGACAGAAGAAAATATACAAATGTAAAATACCATATTTTTTATAATTTTTATTAGCGGATTATCGTAAGTCCCCAAACTTACGGGGCAAGGTAAACGATATAAGGTTGTATATTGTAAACTGCTAGTGAGATAAACTGCTACCAGATAGGGGAAGGGTAACAAGTGGAGCGCTACTATGTCATACGGGACAGGATCGGGAGGGTGGGGGAACACCCTCACTACCCCACTACAACACATATGCACAACACTGCCACCCCATAGGGAGAAACTGATTAAGTATAGCATAGAATGGACCCAGGGGACGGATAACAAAATGCTAACACCGTGGCCGCCTAATGGTAGCTCAGATCCATATGCCCAACATTCACTGCTAAACCATCTGCACAATACATACAAGGGGAAGAAGTTGGCAAACCATGTGGAGGTGTTTAACTTATGGAGGATGTTCCAAGGGTCCGGACCAGGACCAAATGGAATGTTCACTATGAGGGAAACACCGGAAGAAAAAGAGATTAAGGTGGAAGGAAAGATGGGAAAAAGGGGAGTGAAAGCACAAAGAACACGGGGAACGGAGGAGAGGGAGGAGAAAAGAATAATAAATCAGATGACATAAAAAAGGAACCGAGCAACGAGATACCCATAACACAGGGAGTGAAAACAGAGGGAGGGGGGTTGTACCCTTTAAGAGAATTAGGAGAAATAGAAAGAGGACAGTTAAGGGCGGCTGAGGGTTACTCGAACCCGGCATACAGCCCTCCACCATATGTGGCTCATAGGAAGATGCCAGCGGGGGAGGGGAGGACTGGAGAAGAGCAGACTGTGGAAATAGGAAACGATGAGTGGGTAGCTGCACAGATATTATTAAAATTACGAGGTTCATTAACTGGAGAAGATAAGGAGGTAGTAAAGAAAACAGACGAGGATAATGCCAGGGAGAGTGAAATGAGGGGGGAAGAGCTATTAAGACAAAAGGAAGAGATTTTGGAGGAACGACTAGCAAAGCTAAGGGATGAGCAGAATGAATTGATCAAACAGCTCGAGAGGGAGGAGAGAGAGAGAGCGAGGAAAAGGAAAGAAGGTAAGAACGAATTGGAAAAAATAAGGGAACGGAATGAGGAGCAAAGGAGAGAAGCTGAAAGGGTAAAAGCAGCAGCAGAAAGAGTATCAAGAGTAGTGCTGCGAGAGAAGAAAAGGGAAGAAGAAGAAAAAGAAAAAGAAATGGCAATGTGGAAGAGGAGGTTACTATCAGAAACAACTAAGAAATATGAAGAAGGGAGGGTAATAGAGAGTATAGTAGAAAGAGAAAGGGTGAAATGGGAAAGGAAGAAAGAGGATGAAAGAATATTGGAACAGATGAGCAGTGAAGTGATGGAGGAATTAAAAAGGAAAAGGGAGGAAAATAGTAGGGAGATGGAGGAGAGAAATGAAGGAGAAAGAGAAGATAGGAGTAGGGAGAGTGAAAGATGGGGGGATGTATATAGAAACACAGAAGTAGCGACAACATCAGCACACGGGGGAGCAGTTGGTAAAGGAGAAAAAGGAGAACTGGACCTAATAGACTTACAATCAGTAACAATAAAAGGGAAAAAGACCGAGTGGGGGGTGCCGTTTATGACTGACTTTTGTAGTGAGGAAGAAGAAGGAGTGGAGAGGGAAGGAAGAAAAAGTGAAAGGGAAAGCTTAGATAAACTATACCTCACCAGAACCAACATAGACTCACCATGGATCAGTAGGAGAAAGGATGAGCTGGAGAGAAGTGAGGAGGGAGAGCAAGGACTAGCGGAAAGACAGACACATGAGGCCACACCATCCCCATCCCCATCACGCCCTCCCCCATCGCACCCCACATGCTCAACCACCTCACGCTCGTTACGCAAAATAAAACTCGCGCCCTTCACAGACGAACTGACACCCTATGCATGTCGGCTTAGAGACCTCCCTAGCCGCAGGCAGGACAGACGAATACACATGCCCACATTAAATACAGGAAATGATGGAAAAAGGGGAAAAGATGGAGAAGAAAGAGTTACGAGCAGGGGTAATAAGGACGAAATTGAAGATGTAGAAGAAAGGGAAGAGGAGGAAGGGTGTGAGGACTCGATATTATGGAACATAAAGGGTGAAGCGAGACACAACTTAATGCCACTTTTGGAGAGAGGAGGGGTTAGACCACAATATGTCCCTTGGAAGCATACAGATAAAGAAAATATAAAATGCAGGCTCCCATCATTAAGTGGAGGTGCGGGTAAGTGGATATATGAAATGGAAAAACACACCGCAGGACAGAAACTGGCAGTAGGAGATGTAAAGGGCCTTTTAATATCAATATTAGGGGATAGAGCGGATGACATTTGGAAGAGAGCGGGATTCCATGGGGTAACAATAACAAACACATCGCATGATGGGGCACCATTCGCAAACTGCAGACATGCACTATGGCAGGCACTGAGGGTACAGTTCCCAGACACATCAGACATAGGAGCAATTACCTCCCGTAAGATGCGTGAGAATGAAGATCCTGTTGATTATATCCAGGAGATCCAAGAGAAGTGGCGCATGGAAACTAGAGAGCAATGGGATAAAACACCAGCAATATTCTATCATATACTAGTACAAGGGCTCCCAGAAGGAGTTCAGAAACAACTAAAGAAAGTAGTGGGAATGGAAGCAAAACCATGGCCAGAAATACAACTGACTATAGTGCATCACTGCAGGACATGGCAAGGAAAAATGAAACAAAAGGAAGAGGACAGGAAAACGGAAGAGGCTAAACTAGTACAGAAAAAACTTACTAAATACACAATGGAAGGGGCACTAATAACTACGCCCACAACAATGGCCCAAAGCCCCACACAAGTAGTGGCTGCACAAGATTCCGCCCAAATACCACCTTCACAGACTGTAACACAACAGGTGCCGCCACTGCAACCATACACAACCAACATGGGAGGAGGATACCCAATGCAAGGAGCTGGGTATTATAATTATAACAGGGGGAGAGGAGGATTTATGAGAGGGAGAGGATACGGATATAACACCCAACAACAGGTGGGCGGACTTAGCAATTCCTACCCCACAGGGCAACCAGTATACCAGGACAACACAGGGAGCTTCCCATGGCAGAGTAGGGAACCACCGGTGTGTTGGAGTTGTGGACTATTAGGACACATGTCACGCACGTGTAGAGTTAGACCAGGAACACCATCATGGAGTGAACAGGGACAACCAAGGCCCTCACAAGAACAGCAGGGCCTACAGCAACAACAGACGTTGCAACAGGGAAATGAACAACAACAACAAATAACACAACAACAGCCACAGACGTATTCACTGCCACAACAACAGGTAGCGATGACACAACAACCCCAAGCACAACAAACTCAACTGGGTAGGGTGACGGTCTTGGGACACAACCCTTACACAGGAAATGGCCAATCGTTGTACCCTCAATAGGACAGCCCACAGACGGCCTTGGTGTGTCCCATCCTGTCAGTAACTCCTAATAGTGCGGAGGAGCCACGCATAGAGGTAACGATAGGTGACAAAAAATTATCATTCCTTGTTGACACCGGGGCGACCCGGTCTTGCATAAGGGAAGGTAAATTTAAGATGTCAGGCGAAGCCATGAACACCCAAGGATTCTCTGGGGCTAGAGGGTTGGTTCCCTTTACTGATAACATTCCCTTATCTATTGGAGATTATGATCTGTCAGTTCCACTTTTATATTATAGTGCCTCACCAGTAAATATACTGGGGAGAGACATAATGAACAGGTTGAATATGACGATCTCCTTTACAGAGGACGGCATAATTTGCTCTACTCCAGGGATTAACATGCTCACAGCACGACAGATTATGCAAGCATACTGCGGACAGACAGCGATTAGGGCAGAGCCAGTAGATGGCGAACTATTCCAGTATGGAACAGATATGGCATTTGCATGGATGCCAGGGATAGAAGGGAAAATATGGAGGAGGCCAGCAGCCTATCTGTTCAGACCAGAAACACCTGTTAATGAACCAGAAGGAAAGGTGGTTCTAATGGACATTGAGAGCATTGTTGCAACAGCTGATTACATTGCTGTGCATGCCCAAGACAAAGAAGGAAGAGCATGGAGGGCAGTGATAGCACTAGCAGAAGGATGTAGGCTAACCCAGGTGTCAGATGAGGAGCTGTTTTCAGAAGAAAAGGAGGAAGGTGAAATGGTGTTCATGATGAGTGTAGAAATGTGGCTAAGAGTGGCTTACAAACAAGTAGCACAGAAAATTGCAATGGCACTTGAGGCACCCGCATGCACCCCAGTCCCCTTCTTTAAGGAGGATATGTCAAAGGTACCCAAATCATTGTGGACTACTAGCCCTTATGACGTGGGGTGCATCAAAAGCATAGGGGGAGTAAGGATAAAATTGAAAAAAGGTGCAATACTCCCCAGAGTGAAACAGTACCCACTGTCAAAAGAGGCAGATGAGGGCATATATGAAACCATAACGGCCCTTATAAACAATGGCATATTGGTCCCCTCAGAATCACCATGTAACACGGCTGTGTACCCAGTGCGCAAGGCTAAAGGGGGGTCTTGGCGCTTCATACAGGATCTCAGGCCCTTGAACAACATAGTAGAAGCAGAATATCCCGTAGCAGCAAACCCGGCCACAATATTGTGTGGCATTCCAGCAGAAGCATCACGATTTACAGTGATCGACCTTAAAAATGCTTTTTTCTCAATACCATTGCACCCAGACTCACAAGATCTGACGAGCTTCACTTACCGAAACACAAAGTGGAAGCATACCAGATTGCCACAAGGGTATTGCGAATCACCCTCAATTTTCAATAGAGTAATACAGATGGATTTGGGTAACATTGAAGTGGAAAGCACAGTGTTGCAGTATGTGGATGACATAATAATTTGCAGTACAAACGAAAGTAAATGCAGAGAGGACTCCTTAAAGATGTTGACAATATTGTCTGAAAAAGGTTACAAGGTAGACATGGAAAAGATACAGTACTGTCAAGAACAGGTACTTTACATTGGTCAACTTATATCCCAACATGGAAGAAATATTGCACCACAAAGAGCACAGGCCATTTCAAGCACTCCAATACCACAAACTGTGAGGGAACTGCAGCAATTCCTGGGGCTGTGCAACTACTGTAGAGCATGGGTATTTGATTACAGCTCGTACATAGGACCCCTGCTTGAGGCTTTAAGGGAAGCTAATAAAGGGGAGAAAAAGCTGGGGTGGACGATGGAAATGAAAGAGGCTTTGATGAATTGAAAGATGCAATATCAACTGCTCCAGTACTGGCATCCCCAGACTATGAGCGACAATTTTTTATATTTTCACATTGCGACTCAGCAGTAATGAAAGCAGTGTTGGCTCAAAAAACAAGCATGGGCTACAAACCAGTAGCATTTTACAGCGGTCACTTAGATCCTGTGATGTTAGGTCACTTCCCTTGCGAACAAGGTCTCGCTGCAGCTGCTTTTGCAGTGGAAAAAGCATCAGCAATCACCATGGGGTGCCCAACTACACTGTTTGTGGAACATGCACTATTTGCAATATTGAATAAACCTAAGTCCACCCTAACCACGCAGAGGGCAACAGGTTATGAGATCATTCTATCTAGAGCTGAACTATCAATTGTTAGATGTAGCACGGTTAACCCTGCAAGATTCCTAGCAGAAGTAATTGAGGAGGGAGATTATGCCCATGACTGTACGCAAATAACTGAAATGTACTCATGTACTAGAAAGGTTGAAGAAAACGCACTAGAGGGAGGTGAGCTTTTGTTTATTGATGGGTCATCAACTATCGATCAAAGGGATGGGATAAGGAGAACTGGGGCAGCAGTGGTAAAAATGATGGAGGTACCGGTGTGTGTGGCTATGAAATGTGTACAATTACCACAGCATTACTCCGCTCAAGCAGCGGAATTAGTTGCACTGATCTTGGCGTTGAAGGAAAGCTTTGACAAACGAGTACCCATATACTCCGACAGTGCATATGTTACATCCACTGTCCACTCAGGGCTGTCGAAATGGAGAAGAAGAGGGTTTAGGAGAGCTGATGGCACTCGAGTGCAACATGCCCTCTTATTGGCTGAACTAATTGAAGTAATAAATGGCCCCCAAGAATTAGCCCTAGTAAAATGCACCGCACACACCAATGGTGAAGACCACGTCTCAAAGGGGAATGCAGCAGCAGACGCACATGCGAAGTATGCTGCATACTTTGGTGAGATATGGAACCCCCCAGAGTCACAGAGAGGGAGAGGGAGGGGAATGGCTAAGGAGATGTTGATAAGAGAAGGGTACACCCATCTCCCAGCCACGCAGATTATGGAGCTACAAGCGGCTGCACCAATGGCCGAAAAAGAAATATGGGTAAAAAGAGGATGCACAATGTCACCAACCGACGCACTATGGCGCCAGGGTGGCACTGGAAAGGTTGTAATACCATTGGCACTTTTGAACACCGCCCTGAGCCAACTACATCATCCAGCCCACACAGGCAAGGAAGTAATTGCAGCACGAATTAGAGAAGATTGGTTCTGCCCCGAGTTAAATTCTCATGTGTCAAATTTTATCAGCAATTGTCTCACATGTCAACAGTTTACGGCCGGCCATACCCTAAAAGTAATAAGAGGTACTATACCCCGGCCAGAGGGACCTTTTCGGCATCTCCATATTGACTATGTTGATATGATCAACATATGTCAAGGTAATAGGTATATGATTGTAGTAGTATGCCCATTCTCTAGGTGGATTGAAGCAGGGCCCTGTTCACACCCAGATGCATTTAGAGCAGCTAAATTCCTAGTGAGGGAGGTCTTCCCCAGGTGGGGAGTGTGCGAGGTGTTAAGGTCAGACAATGGCCCACATTTCGCAAACGAAATGTTCCAGCATATCACATCCTTGCTGAACATAAAGCATAAATTTGCATGTGCATACCACCCACAGGCCAACGGTGTATGTGAACGCCTGAATGGCCTATTAAAGGAGGCAATTGAAAAGATACAGCAAACAACAAAGAAAAGTTGGTTATATTGCCTTCCATTAGCCCTATTTGAGCTAAGGAATAGACCAGGGTCCGACCACCACCTCACCCCACACGAGGTGGTTACCGGACGTCAAATGCGCCTTCCCCTAACGCCAACATCAAGAGCATTTACCGACCACGAAAGCACAGCAAGTGTTCTTGGTGATGAAATGTACCAATATGTGTCTTCTTTGATTAATAGTGTAGTGTTTGTGTCTCAACAGCTCGAGCGCACACGGGGCGGGTCTAACAGCAATCAACAAGAAGATGCGGATAAAGAATTGGAAAAGGAAAAACTGTGTAAAATTGCTAAAGGTGACCACGTGCTACTTCGCAATTTCAACAGGAAATGGAATAGTGCACGATTTACTGGCCCCCATCTGGTAGAGGAAGTATCAACAAGAGCAGTAAAGCTACAGGACAAGCGTGCCTGGAACCACCTACACAATGTAAAGATCTACAAACTGCAGACCCGCCCCAGCGCCACCGACAGGTCCATTGGGAGAACAGCAACAACATCACCAACGGAGGAAGAGAGTTCTACCACAGCCAACGACCCAATTGTTCCCATACCCTGTCACTCCCCAGATTCCCCGGAGACAATAACTGAAGAAGAAAGGGGTGATCCCCATACTGCCCACCCTATGGTCACACGCTCAAAGAGTAAAAATACTTCCGCCAGCTGAGCCCAAACCCCCTGCCCATTGACCCCTACCCCCAATACAGTAATAACCGAACTGAAGGACATTGCCTTGTACACGTACACATGTAAACACGTGAATGCTCTCTTTTCTTTTCTCTCGCACATGCAGGAACTGCGTATTATTGTATTGCTAAGAAAATAGATAACTAACAAATTCACTGCCCAGGAGTAGATGGTACCCTCAGACGATAACTACCCGGAAGAATTGTCACACCAATTTGTATATGAAATAAAAAGGCCAACGTACCTGAAAAGGAGAAGGGTATGTGTCTACTACACAGCATTCCTCTTGGCCATAGAATATTAAATGCCCCACCTCCACCCATACTTGCCTGTCCTAAGTATGTGGGAACAGCTCTTCGCCTGGGCACTGAATGACTATTTGATAGGGAGAGCTTAAAGAAAAAACAACAACTAACATTTAATAACCAGCATTTTGAGAATTTTCAGGCGGGCAACTTTAACGTCGCAAGAATACGCTGCCAGGACTGCAGCAAGGTAAGAGCAAAATGCCGGTGAAATTAGCATATGTAATAAAACTAATGGGGATTTTGATGATCACCGGGTTCTTGGCTGCCTCTGTATGGCAGTACAGCTATGCTATTCATCTTATTGCTGCACCCAAACCTAATACACCCCCATCCCCAGCTGCAACAGGTGTTACGTCAGGTGATACTAGTAAAATTGCACACAAGCAAAATAGAGTTAAACGCAGCACATACTCAGATAATAAAGGTATTGATAATTATATACAAGATTCAGCACACGTCTCAAACAACATATGGTACCAACACATGACCCGCATTGGTAAGCAGACAACAGAGGACAGCTGCTACGTTTGCTCATTAATACCATACGCCATGAGCGCTTCTCGAACATTTGTTGCCACAGAAATAGATGAAAAGACAGCACGATGCATAATATACTTGGCACTGTTCCAAACGAAGGGAAGATTCCAAGGGACAGTGGTGCACATGGTGTGGAAAACACGAGACTCATACCCATATGAAAACAACTTCCTCAAGACTTATTTGAGTTACCACAAGAGCAGTCTACATGCTGAAGCATTCAAATACATAACAAGTGGTCCTGCAAAAGGGGAAACAAAGAAAGTAACACTGCAGTATCTACCATGTGATTGGTACGCCACTGAAGTTCCTGGTAAACCAGGATGTTGGGAGAGGCCACTGGTGACGATAACAGGGAAGGTGTACCTGGACAACAATTGGGAGATTGGAGTGATTGGCAGCAACATGGTAACAAAAGAAACTATCTCAACTATCGAGGCACACAACCACAGATGTTGGACGACGTGGATCAAGTACGTACCCATGCTCACGTGGGTGGAGACGGATGAAGACCCAATAACAATACTGCCGCTGACTGCACCTAAGGTATGCTACCAACATAAAGGAGAGGTAGACGTAGGATATAACACCAACTGTGCAAGCGTGATGGAGTTACCTGAGGGGGGAGCATGAATAGCAGTAATAATGGACCATTATTGGGCCTGTGGAGAAAAGGCATACCATACACTGCCTCCCCTGTGGAATGGTGTGTGCACAATGGTGCACGTCAATGTACCATCACTAGTGGTACCCCAGAAGCATGTGAATGTGGCGAACCTTCCCAAAATGGATGAAGGGGACAAAAGAAGGAAGAGATCTGCACCACCTCAGGAGGAGCAAGGGAACAGGACCAACAGCAATGATACTGTCCTAAACAGAAGGAAAAGACAAGGAGAACCTCTGACAGGAAATTACCTGTGGGGAAGGTCGGAAACGGCACTCACTTCAATCCCGCCAGAACACAGACTATTCAGCAGAGCAGCAATGTTCTTCTCCTCAATAATCCATCCGGGACTGCAGGCCTACGCA
Organism: Ambystoma mexicanum; assembly: GCF_040938575.1. Classification (NCBI taxonomy): domain Eukaryota; kingdom Metazoa; phylum Chordata; class Amphibia; order Caudata; family Ambystomatidae; genus Ambystoma; species Ambystoma mexicanum. Next base: position 683,625,207 of record NC_090927.1, on the reverse strand, counting down.
AACGCAAATGGCTCCAGATAACTAGATGGGAACTAATGATGACCATCAATTCTACAATAAATGGATTTAACGCAATAAAAGAGGAGCTGCGAGCTATAAGGATGGTAGCACTCCAGAACAGATATGTATTGGACCTCCTCACAGCCATGGAAGGAGGAGTTTGCGCAAAGATAGGACAATCATGCTGCACGTTCATTCCTGCCAATGATGCTGACAATGGTACACTGACAGAAGCAGTTTCACAATTGGCCCAGATGCACTCCAAAATGATGGATGAAAGTAACGGTGTAAACAAGGATGAGAGCTGGTTTTCACTATTATGGTCATGGATGCCATCTTGGCTGTCAGATGGACTGAAAATTATAGTTGGTTGCACTATTTTGGCTGGAGCTACACTGATCATAATAAGATTTTGGAAGGCCCGGAAGGCACGCACCACTGACGAGTTGCTTGAAATGGTCGGTATGCACCCCTTGATGCCAGCAGATGACGGCCAACACACAGGCATAATAATACAAGAGAGAGAGAAGTTGCGCAACCAGATCATCACCAACCATCTGGACCCACCATCGGTGAAGATCGAGAACCCAAGAAACCCCAGGAGCTACATAGGGAAATGGGTATACTGTACTCCTGGAGGAACCTGTGAATATATGTATTGGTCATTTGAAGATCATGTGAACCACTATGGACATTTAGGAGGAATAACTAAGATATGGAGAGTAAGAGGAGATAATGAAAAGGATATGTTTGTGGTCGACAAGTCGACCAGAGGGGGGACTGAAGTGGGAGAATGGAAGACCAGGCTCCCGTCCTTCACCTCTCGCGCTTGGCCTAAAGGGTCACGACCCAGACACCCGCCACGAGAAAAGTTTGCCCATCTACCAGACGACCAAATACCCTGGTACAGGAACATACGGATGTGTCCATCTGCCTGCCCAGCAGCCCGCACTGGCCATGCCGACACCTGCGGCACGGATCAACTAGACTAAAACCTACACGTCGTTAGAGATGCCATGACGACCTAGCCAACGGTCAGCACACCTGTACAAATATACACACTGGACACTCCCGCACCAATCTACACGAAGAATATACTCAGTGCTATGACCTAGGCGACAGACATACTCACGGACGTGCATCTTTATTATTTTCCACATAGGCTTTCAAAATGCAGAAACGCAAGACGCATCATGAACTCATCTAAAAGAGCTTGCTTACGCTTCTCCTAAAACCAGGTGCCACAATGAGAAATATAATGAAAACACGATACTGGTCATAAGACAATATGGTACTGTAACCTAAAGCGCCTGTGCACCAAACGGTTCCACTTATACACCAGGCCTAAGTAGGCCGCAAGCAAGAGCTTCCATGGACGTTAAAAGAACAAGAGTCAGGTTGCTGATCCTGCAGAATGAGCCCGGCGAAGCAAACAGCCAAGGTCGCAATGTTGCAACCCCACATTCCAAGAGCAAACCATCAAGGGCACGATGTTGCAACCTCGCACACCGCACACCAACGTTAAAGTCACACCTGCAAATTAAACCAGGCACACAGTGGAAAAACAATATTAATTGTGCAGAATTCTGCCTCAAACACGGTCCCACCTCACGTGACCAAGCCGAACCTGACAGGATGCCAAGCCCAGGAGGAAGAAGGCGTCTGGATCCCTCGTTACAAGACATAGGCAGATACAATTAAAAGGCTCAATGGACATCTGCGACAGTGGGAGTAGTCGGTCTTCCAGCTATGAATAAGTCCTCACATTGTCTGCACGTACCCATAGTGAAACATTGTTGCAAATGACAGGTACACCGAGAGCTGGGAACAGCGATGGTCCCAGGCTGGGAAGCTCGCGGGCGCACCAATCAGAACATGGGGCTCCTATCACTGACGCCATTAACATTAACCAATCATCAGGGGTCTTCATGTAACAATTCTCATGTATCTAATTGTAGGGACAACCCAGATATATCACCTGACTAACCCTTGTCCACTAATATTGTTCTCTATACGTGTGCTATACTAACCCTACCACTCGAGCAACCAATTAAGAGTGGCGATAGGTTTTTTGCTAACTTTCCAAGGTGACGCAAGTAGCGCGTCATACTAAGGTAAAAAAGGCCTGCGAGCCCTACGATTGTGTGTGTGTCAGGACGGACGCGTACGCTCCTTGACCCATCCCTGCCGTTTTTGTCTAATAAACAGCAGAGTCACCTTGCTTCTTGCGTGTGTCTCATACTCTATCTCATCTGGGATATACGGGAGGAGTTGGGGCCTCCCTGCCCGGAGGTCTGCGGACGGCCCGGCCGACCCCGGCAGAATTTCCCCCCCCCCCCCGACAACCTCCTCTGGCTGAGTGGTCTGTGGTATCTTTCACTTTTCTCTCGCCCTTTAACACGCTTGGTGATTGCTAATGGACTACATACGCTGTCTTAGGCCATATGCGGAACATGTAAGCCCTGTGTACATTAAACTCGAATGGGAGCTTTGCTTTGGGATAACAGAGTAATTGCCATCAGTGAGGGCTGGCTGAATAGCTGTGTTTGTCTTGCTGCGGATCCACTGCAGTGTGATTGGATATTCTCCAAATGTCCGTTCACATCACTTCAGAATTCCTCCTGGAATACACAAAGATGAGACCAGTACTACTGGAAACACATGTGCACGGGCAGGTTCTTTTCATTTTAATTTCTTGTAGAGTTTCACCCCATTGCCATTACAGACATCACCGACGAGACAACACTTTTCTTCCATAGGCAATGGCAGTCATTCTGCACGGGGAACCCTGTGCATTCACAGGCCACGCAGACAAGGTTTGTATTAATGCATCACACATGTTGGGTAGAATGTTATGCGATTTTTCAATTTGTGCCTGAAAAATGGGCCCATGAGTTGGGATCAGGGTCCGATGAGACCACGCTGCACGCCTCAGAGCACACTTGTGCTTGCATGTTTTTGCATCCTTGGTGCAAATTATGATGCACACCCACTGCTTAGAATTTGTGCACAAAATAGATGTGACCAACACACATGTATGTACAACCTTCCTTCCCAATAGGAAGTTAAAACCTACAAGTATCCATCAGACGGACCAATGTTAAGGTGTAAAGAAACTTCACACAAGAAAATATGTTTAGCAGCATAACAACAAGAAATGCAATTCTACTTTGAAACCACCAATGATGTAGCCTTTACTAGGTTAGATTTAATTAATATGTTTTTATACTGTTGTCGATGTGTTGAAGTGTGTCCATTTTGTGGCTCCCTATTTCATATTTTGTTTTTGTGTGAATATGAATTTTTTGTATGGTTATGGTCAACTAAAAGCTATTATAAAGTAACATTTGTTAGTCAATGTTTTATTTTTGTGAAAGTATTATTTACATATATATTTTGGATGGTGTAATAATTTGGGTTTTGCTTTATTGTAGTGAGTGTTGTAATGTTGAACATTACGAGGATGGCTAACAAAAGAGATATTTTAGTAGTCCTGGGTGTTTTACATGTGAATGAGATGAACATTTAACAGAGTTATTGAACAGACGTGAAAAGCTGTTTTCGTTTTTTCTGTGTTTTATGGCACTTTTGTATAAATTGACTTAAGTTTACACCATTGTTAGTTTCAAAGTAGATTTTTCTGTGCACATATTCTGTAATACTTGTTTTATTTCCAGTGTTTGTAGGTTTTAGCTTTTTGCTTTCAATGGGCCTTATTACGAGGTGGGGGGTATTCTGGCGGATTTACTGCCAGAATACCGCCCAACGGAATTACTTTTACTGCCACTTGGTCCAGTGGAATTACAGCCAGATGACAAGTGGTGGTGGCGGAGTTAATCTCCATGTTATAGAGTCCTTTAGACACTATAGGGAATTTTTTTATGGAATTACTTCCGGTGGAATCCGCTGCAGTAATTCTGCCAATTTTGCTGGCGGTAAATCCCCCACTCCAGGGCCATACTCGTAGTATGGCGGTGCTGTAAAAGTGGCAGTATTTCTGTTACCGCTAATTTCTCTCACAACACCATACTTGTAATGAGTATTTTTTCAGTGTTTTTGCTTCTTTTTTTCTAAGCAGAAAACAATGTCTTCCCATCCCCCTTTTCTGTGAAGTATTGTCTTTGTGCTGACTGCACACAAGCTGAGCCATTTCTTGGCCTGGGCTCTGGTGATGACCTTTGGAACTGCACGTGCTGTATGAGCAGTGCATGATGGGGCACAGCTTGCAACTGTCGAATGTGTATGGCTTTGAGATGTTTTCGCTGCAATCATAATATCCTTTTAACAATGTTTTCCCACAGAATTTGCATTGTTTATAATGCTCAGGGTTAACTAGAAGGTCACTTAATATCAAACGTTTTAATAACTGAAGGTGTTTCATAATGTTACTCCACTGCTCATGGCGTCTGTAAAGCCCTCCTTCACCATACATACCCTACTTAACAATAGAGACCCATTAACAAGGTTTTCTTCATTGAATTTCAAAGGCTTTCATAACTGAAGGTTTTCCCTAATGTTCCTGCACTCTACGTTACTTAATACAATGACTGCATATTACATGTGTAACTGAACCCCAACAGGACTGTGACAAGGCTCGGGGGTGCAGGGGTAATGGGAGACTCTGGCACTGATGAGGGAGATCAGGTTAAGGAAGAACTGGGATACGGATGAGGGATGCTGGGGTAAAGGAAAGGATGGACTGTGACGTGGGGGAGGGGTACTTGGGTAAGGGTAATCGGGGACTGTGATGAGGAGGGATGCCAGGGTAAAGGAAAGGATGGACTGTGACGTGGGGGAGGGGTACTTGGGTAAGGGTAATCAGGGACTGTGATGAGGAGAGATGCCAGGGTAAAGGAAAGGATGGACTGTGACGTGGGGGAGGGGTACTTGGGTAAGGGTAATCAGGGACTGTGATGAGGAGGGATGCCAGGGTAAAGGAAAGGATGGACTGTGACGTGGGGGAGGGGTACTTGGGTAAGGGTAATCAGGGACTGTGATGAGGAGGGATGCCAGGGTAAAGGAAAGGATGGGCTGCGACGTGGGGGAGGAGTACTTGGGTAAGGGCAATGAGGGACTGTGATGTAAAGGAGGGATGCCAGGGTAAAGGAAAGGATGGGCTGCGACGTGGGGGCGGGGACTTGGGTAAGGGTAATCAGGGACTGTGATGTAAAGGAGGGATGCCAGGGTAAAGGAAAGGATGGACTGCGACGGGGGGGCGGGTAATTGGGTAAGGGCAATGAGGGACTGTGACGAGGAGTAGAATGTAGGCAAATGAGGGACTGTGACGAGGATGGGGTATGGTGATAATGTGGGCCTGATGATGGGGGATAAATTGGTAATGAAGGGCTATGCATGAGGGATGAAGTGGCAGTGAGGTACTGACAAGGATGGTGATAATCAGGGACTGTGCTGAGGATGAGGGATGTGGTGGTATTGAGGAACTGACAAGGATTGTGATAATCAGGGACTGTGCTGAGGATGAGGGATGTGGTGGTATTGAGGGACTGACAAGGATGGTGATAATCAGGGACTGTGCTGAGGATGAGGGATGTGGTGGCATTGAGGGACTGTGATGCCAGTGAGGGATGTAGGAGGGGCTGTGATGAGAATGTGGGATTCAGCATAAATGTGACACGGTGGTGGGATGCAGTGATAAGGAAGGACTGTGAGAAGCATGATGTTTACAAGAGTAATAAGGGACAGTGACGGTGATGAAGGTTGCCAGAATAATAAGGGACTGTGACGAGCCAAAGAGTTGCCAGTGTACAGAGGGTCTGCGACAAGGATGAGAAGTTCAGGGGTAATGAAGGACTGCAGTGATGAAGGGGGCTCCAGGAGAAAGGGCGAGGTACTCTGATAAAGAGGAGAGATGACAGAGTAAGGGTAAGGATGGTCTATGATGAGTTGGAGGAATGTCGGCGGTAAGAGTGATGACAGATTGTAGTGAGTAAGGGTGATGCCAGTGTGTGGGCAATACATGGTTGCCATTAAGAAGGGGTGGGGTAAGGAGGGGATGTGATGAGGAGGTAGATGTGAGGGTAATGAGGGACTGTATAGAGGATGGGATATGCAGTGATAATGAGGGTCCGTGAGAAGGGTGAGTGATGCAGCAGTAATGAGGGAACACAAGGATGAGGGATGCAGTGGTAATGAGCGACTGTGACAAGGAAAAGGGAAACAGTGTTAATGTGTCACTGTGTCGAGGATGAAAGATGCTGTGGCCATAAAGATTTTCAGCATTTTCATTTAACTGCTTCTGCAGTGCAGTTCAGGTTGCATCAAACTTTACATAGAAAAATACAAATATGCTTTCCTCTGTATCATTTGCTCTCATCCATACATGTTGACCAAATTTAGCATGCAACCAACCTGTACACATCCTTTCACACATGCCATTTTTTCTAAGGGTTTATATCAATGGTTTCATGTTGAAAATGATTGCTGAAAAACACACACACACACACACACAACACACACACACACACACGGCATTGTGAAAAACACTTGAATATATATGATAAAGTGCTCCGAAAGCATTGAACAGAACATGATGTTTCCAACAGCATGACAACAACATGACAATGGGATGGCCAATAAGGTATCCAGTGATTTGACTGAATACATTACAGAGAATGTTTTTTTTTACAGAAAACACGAACAACAAAAACAATTCCAACATTTGGCAAAAAGGTATGTGGGAGGTGGGGTAAAGGGTAAAATAGGTTGAGATGGGGTTGAGGTGTGTTTAGGATTACAGAAAAACAGGAGGCTTGGGGTTCGACCACCCCCTCCCGCCCAAAAAAAGAAATCAGAATTTATTTAGTTGTTTTGGGTTCAGTAAAAAAAAAACATTCTCTGTAATGGAATTCGTTAAAATCACATAAATCCGGTCAATAACAAATCCAAACTCCTAAGTAAGCCCACCCTTTCATGAACAAGCTAATTATAAAGCCACCCACAAAAACACAACTATTCTACTCTGAGCTGTTCGATTTCTCGGCCCATAGCCACCTAACAACCGACTAATACATGGACATGCGCACACACGCCAACTTGTTCATGCAACTTGAACATGGAAAGGCACTGATTTCTAAGTTTACTTGAAAGGAGCCTAAGCCATGGAATCCAAGTAGTGTGGCAGGTCAAACACACATGCTCGGATAGTCCCATAACTCCCATGCCCACTTCCTCTATTGCCCTCCTTCATGTGCACAGTCAGCCCCATCACACTCCTGCATCCATTACACAGCTCCACAACATCATACAATCACTACTTCACAAACGCATCAAATCAAAATACATTGTGACACGGCACATGAACAAATATCCCTCTCCAGCATTAACACAAATTCAACACCACATAACTAAATATGATATGCTAATATGCTATTTTAAAAGACATATGCCACATTTGCAGAGCATATGACATGCACTCCAACATCCGATGCCCATTGCCTACAACATAATTTTAAAAAAAAACTGTTTATTTAAAAAAATAATTATCTGCCTTAACTAACTTTTGCATAAAAAACACACTGGCACAACCTTCATCCTTTACCTCATCACAGGGAACCCTCAAGGCCACCCCCCCAGAACTTACACACCAACCAGCCACAACATTATGTAACCAAATTGGATTGAATCATGTACAATTTCAAAAGACAATTGTCACACTTGCAGATCCAAAAAACACATACAATACCACACACTGACCACATCTAAATTGCTATTTTGCCAATTTCCAACACATTAATACCTTATCGAGAAAACACACCAGCACATCTTAACGTGCACATAGTTCTAGATGCACCTTTGTATGCACCTCAGTGTGCTTGCAGTAAAGCGCATTCATACGCCCTGCATGGTGCAGTAAGCCAGTGTGCTGAACTGCGAGTCACATCCTCACTGCACGATGAATCTGGCAAGTGCAATGTATAACATACAATACAACCTAAACATGAAAGACATCTTCTAGGTATGTATTATGCACCAATGGCAGCTGCAGGGGCTTGGATGGGTCCTGCCACCGAGAAACCGGTTTGCATAACGGGTTGACATGGTGCATTTTACTGCACAATTCGTGGAAAAGTGGGGGTAAAAGCCATACAATCTACACAACACGTGAGAACTCACAGTTCAGTTCTCACACAAACATGTATGGCTTTCCTCTGAAAAGGGTAAATACCCTTTTCCCTTTTGGATCCCAAATCTGAGAAAGACATATTACATGTGCCATCAGACATTTGGGAATTGGGGGAGGGGAAGTGCAAATTATGCTGAACCAAATGACTACATATTAAGCATAATTCCAACATCACATGATTTTCATCCTCAGCCACTCACAAAACGAGCCTTCAATGTTGCACTTGTAACAGTAGGTACTCAGCAAATTTTGAAAGTGGCTGTTACTAGTAGTCTATTGTAACACACGTCATTAAACATTGTACGTGCAGATTCCTTTTGTATATAGTCCTGGGACAGATACAGACGTGTAAACAATCACCTAAACGATAAGGTTGAGAGGAACTAGTATTATTGAAAAGATTGTCCCAAAAACGAAAAATGCATTCAAGCTAAAAACCATGGATATCTTTTGTTTAGAGTTTAACTGAGACTAGAACTGCGTCATTTCTCCATGCACAGATGATTGTAATCAGCAAAGAAGAGACAATACACGTTTTGACTTCTCAAACATTACCTTCACTCAGTATGGTAGATGGTATCGCATTGGTTTGTCGACTGGTGTTTTTTCAAAGTCATATTCAATGAAAAAAGAACTTTGAAGAAAATCATCGCAATATATAGGGGGTAAACGGTTATAAGAGGTGGTGAGGGGAATGGGGTAGGGATAATAATATAGGGAACGGGGGTTAGCAGGGACATCCCCAAATATAAAAAAGTCAATAGGCCTCATTACAAGTCCAGCGGTAACCCTTCCGGTGCCACCAGCAGATTACAACTCTGGCGGGCGGGAAGTCAGGCGCTGGTGAAATGTAAGTCCCCATTCCCATAGAGTCCCATAAGATTCTATGGGAGTGGGGACTAGGAATCGCAGGCACCGTTGCTAATGGTGCCAGCACTTCCGTGAAGGGTCTGCCTATCGTGGCCGCTGCGCCCCGCCGCGCCAGGCCTGTCGGGCGCAGCGACCACAGCAGGTAGACACGTAGTTTGCTGGTCTGGCAAAATTAGAATGATGTCCAATGAGTTTTTTCAAAGTCATTTCTTTGAAAAAAATTACTTTCGAAAAAAATGTTGTCGGTCAAACGACATGGAACCTGGCAGCTATATGAAAACATGTATACCTATATGTATGTTTTCTATCCTCTTGCTTTATTTTCATGGACAGTATTCTAAAACACCCTCTCTGACTGTGTACTCTACAGCAACAAAAATAACTTTTATTTAAAAATATTTGGAACATTTGTTGCGCTTCACTAAAGTAGTTTGAACAGTTTCACATGTACTTAATGTTTTGCTCAGATAATTGCAATCAGTCCAAATATCCTATTTTTTAAGGTATACATGGGTGTTTATTGACCACTTATGACATCCTTATGGTGTTCCAGTTGCCTTACCATGAGCCACTTAAACTGAATCTGGCGCATGCTTCCTGTCTGTCCGTTGAATGTGTTGCTGCTGTGATATATCCTTGGATTTTCTTTCTTTCTCCATTGTTTGAATGTGTTTGTTTGATTGTTTACAAGTTTGTTTTTTCACTTGTCATTAACCTGTGTTGTTTATGTAGCAGGCCACCGGAATCGTTTCAACCAGTTCAGAATGAAATATGCAGGACATGAGGTTTGGGATGGTATAGCGTTAATATCCTCCATATATGACTGACTGCCAAAAAAGGTCGGGAGAGCGATAACCTCAGAGTGTTTACCATGGATATTGATCAATAGGACTTGCCGTCTATGCTGGAGACAATAGGGCCTTATTTTAATGACTGATAGTGATGTAAAAGGCGGGAGAAGATGTTGGAAAGTGAATGGGGATCTTCAACAAAGGTCTTGAGGAATGATGCTGGGAAGATCTGCTTTCAGCATACCCAAGACGGTGCCCGTGACTATGTATCCTTTAATAGTGCAGACTATTGTTAATGTGATTTTGTAGTGAAACGTGCTTCAGACCATGAAATGAAAGAGCAATTTACCGTAGGCCACCAGGTCCGGCCTTCCGCTGCTCTTGTTTCTGTAGTATAATAAATATACTATTGCCTTTTCTATGTTCAATCTTGGCCGATGGTCTGGGACATGAGGACCCATGTGTGAAATCTGACCACAACCCACCTGTACGCTTAAGTGGGTGGGGAGAGGATCCGGCTGCCACAGAACTTGATTTGCCAGAGGAGGTTGTCGTGGCATATAATAGTTAATTAGTTAGTTGAGGGACCTTTTAAGGAGAGAGGGACCCCAATTTTGTAAAAGAAAGCCCTGTCTGCATTAGAAAACCTGCTGACAGAAGATGCATAAGAGTTGGATGTCACCATAGTATATAACAACTTAGTGACTACTATTCGACACTGTTTGATAAAGATAAAGACCTGTGTAGGCCTGCCAGGCTAATACCTTCTGCTGGTTTAATACTGAATGACAGAGGGCCAAGACCAAATTCTTGAATGCTGTAGCAGTGGAAAAGAGGGTGGGGAGAATGGGGTCTGCCTTACGGTAAAACAAAAGAAGAGGAGAGGTGGCCAAGTGAACCTTGGCTGTCTTTGGAGGAAGCAATTGCCACTATTGACGTGAGATGGTTTGGGCTGCCGGTGGCTTGGGTCATAGCGCGAGCCCGCCCTACAGGAGGAATGGTGATTGTTGCAGAGGGGTGATGAGATCACTTTACTAAATTGTTTTCTACTCATGGTGAGCACCTATAGATTTAGGGGGTAGTGAATCCTTACTGCAGCTTTAGTGTCACCCCACCTATGTGTATTTCTGTGACGAAGGACATATCAGCAATTAAGCCCCAGGAGATTCAAATGGCCCTCGTTAAATGCTATGTGTGGGCTTCTGCTTCCTTCTGATCCTGATATTTGGGCCATGGTAGTAGCAAATACTATGAAGGCATGCCTTTTACCCAACCCAACCCAACTTTGCCATTCTCTCACTTTTATTTAAAAAAGAAACTATTCCGGATTGGCTTCGATTTAAAATAAAAGTGTAGGAAGAAGTTGAAAGGTGCACTTCAGCGCACTGCACATAATGTTCCTTTAAGCAGGAGGCACATTTCTGGGGGAGTGGAGGGGGGTTGGCTTGTGCGTGAAAGGGGGCGTGGCAAAGGGGTTCAAGGGGAGCGGGGCAGGCCTGCAGGGAACATAGTGCTTTTCGTACACTTTGACCACTGCCCTCGTGTTTTGAGTAACAGAGAATTAATTTCTTGAAAAGTGCCTGTCATGGATTTGCTTGCTGGGGGAACGCGAAAGGCAGGGGTCAAGCGCAGCTGAAACAATGACAGAGGTGAGCTGCACAAGACCCCTGTACATTCAATGACATTGCAACACCTTAGATTAGCGACGCCATTACAAGTAAGGGAAAACACGCAAGGTTGGCGGGTGCCATTGAAGGCCCACTGTAGCAAAGCGCGTTTAATAGAAGCATCTGCACAACATAAGGACTCAGAGAATAACCTCCAAAGGGCTTTACATGGTTTTTCTGTGGGTTACAGGTGCAGGGGAGAGGAGAACTCAATCCCTGCACCACAATGGGACTTTGGCACATGCGCAGCAGCCGACTGCATTCTGCTTGGCGATTAAACTCACTTTAAATAACAACAGAAAAGCAACGGAAATAACCGAAGCCGTTCTTGAAAAAATGTGACATTTTAAGTGCTTTCCCTGTTGCAAGAAGGATTGCAGAGCACAGTTGAAGTGAAAACGCATGAAATAGATTTCGCTCGGCTTCTAAATACCCGTTCGTATGAGGCCAAGAAAAGAGAACTGCGCAATATTTAACGACTGGAAGCAGTTCGCAATCAGTCAAGGGGCCTCATTACACGGAAGGCGGTGAGCCATGGCGCTATTAGCGCCATGGCTCATGCCGGTAAAATACCGGCACCGCCTTGGCGGAAAGGGGATTTACCGCCCCATTCCAATGTTGGTGGGGCGGTAAATCCCCCTTCCGCCATTGCCCTTCCTCATTCCCATTTTTGCCCCATAGGGCATAATGGGAATGGGGAAGGCGCTAATTACGGCACCGCAATTTTGCGGTGCCGTAATTAGCTCCTTGGTCCCTTAGCGGGTTGGTTTTTAACGCCTGCAAAAAGCAGGCGTTAAAACACCAACCCGCTAAGGGACCTCGTAGTAAGGCGGTAATGGTTAACGGCCACCGTTACCATTAACGGTGGCTGTTAACCATTACCGCCTTCCGTGTAATGAGGCCCAAGGTCTATTTAGAACAACTTGCCGCGAGCATCTCCCATTAAAAAATAACAAGCACACAATAAGGGGCTACGTCAAGCAGCTGCACAGCGGAGAGCGCAACAGTTCCACACATTAAGTCACACCAACACTGCAGAATGTGGCGGCACGCATGCATGCAGTGCCAGAGGTTTAGATTGGGTAGGGCCTGAGTGAGCAAAGCCCACCCAAAATCAGTAAATGCCCACTCAGCAGCACCGTGTGGGCTTTTGCAGATGTTAATATCACTGCAGTGGGCCCAACTACATTAGCGTCAAACCCCACGTGTTAGACAAGCCCGGCTGCGCTTCTGTGCTATGCCACGATTCAGCTCACAGCCAATGTTTCCTTTTTTACTCCATTTTAGACTGTGACATTATTTGGTCGGGTTTTGGGAGCTGCACTTCATGCTAGTTCCACCCACTGGTAGGTGTGGAATGTTCCAGCTGTTTCTCTAATTTGGAGCTGAACCATTCTTGCACAGAACACATGTGCGCAGCTGCTTCAGTTGCATTGGGGCCACCCTAACAGATCCCTGCAGTGCGAACGGGATTCCACCATGGTAGATGCATTCACCTAGAGCCGGGCGCATCCTTGGGTGGCGCGTAGAGCGGTGGCTACGCAGGTGTACCTACTCATGAGTCCTCATCGGACATCAAGGCTTTGTCTAATGGGACGATGACTGACACCAGCAGGTGATTATGTCTTTGGGAGACAGCAGTGCCGTTGGAAAATGCAGCTGCTGCACCCATCCAGGTCTGCAGCTTATATCAGAATTGAGCAGAATGCCCTGGTCGGAGCGATGCAGGATTACTGCTGATGGAGCACTTCAGCAGTGCAACCACTTCCAGTCTCATTATCCTGGGCCGTTAAAATGGGACGGCTCAGGGAAGATCAGGCGGGGACAAGTGCTCTGCCTGATATTTCCAACCGAGGACAACTTTCCTGGGATACGTCACAGAGGGGGCACAGGCGAGAAATACACTTCATGCATTTCCTCACTCCATGAGGGGAAACCAACAGTAAGGCCACTTTATCTCATCTTGATGCAGGCGGAGACATACATGGCGGTGACAAGCACTACACATTTCCCTGTCAGGGTGGTAAAAGGCACAACAACTCGAGAGCCGCCCTGATTCCCCTCCTTACTGTCCAACTCCAGGCCTCGAGGACTGGAAACATGTTGGATTTTCAGAATACGCCTCATTGATATAATTTTTGCAAATTTGATCTCATGAATATTCATGAGGCATATCATGAGAACCTGTCAGGATTTCGGACCTCGAGGCCTGGAGTTGGACAACCCTGCAAGGCTTATCCTGTTCTAAAGTGGAAGTGATGAAAATCCCCTGAAGCGGGCCAGGAACAAGGACATGGCCTTCTCTGTGAGATTATAAAGATCACTTAGAATGAGCTGAATAAGGGGGGAAATGAATCGTGGGCAGCACAAGAAGGTGTTCAGTGCTGCAGCCCATTACAAACATTTCATGAACTCAATGGCACCTCCCAAACACAAGGGAAATGGCCACCCTTGAAATGTGATTCCCAAAGGCACTTTTCTGAATCTGGGACGGCGAGCACCCTGTCACAAACAACAAGGATCATTGACCCGGGTGATGCGTCCAAGATCGCTACTTTTCTCTGCTGTGCCTCAACATGCTTATAAAATATTGTTATAACTATATCCCTTTGTAATACATTTAAATCTCCATTGCTATTACAGTTTATCTCATATCTATTGTTTGCCAAGCACATTTTAAAATAACATTATAATATAAATAAGCAGCCGGGTCGGAGGACGCAACCAATCAGGTTGCTTGGATTGCGGGCTGACTCTACTGATGCAAGCCTGCTTTCCAAGCAGCCTGCGCTCAGGCCTATTAACTCAGGCCCGGGCCGTTACCACCTGGTCCAGCCTGCGGAACGGGTGCTTATGGCTTAAGTATGTGTTATGTTCTGTCTTCGCTGCCTGCGTGTGGATGAATGGAACCCTGGGTGCCATGTTGATGTATGGTCCCTAAAAATGTTCCCTGTGTGTTCTGTCCTGAGTGTTCTGCGAGTGTCAGTTAGTCAGAGTCTGTTGTCCTTCTCTTGAGTGTGGATGCCGGATGTCTCCGTCCTCATCTTACTTACCTGTACCTGCCACTTGAGCGTTCCTGGTCTTCCCAAAGAGCTCAGAATGGCGATGCTTAGTTACTCACCGGTGTCAATGCAGACAGTACTGGTACCCTTTCTTTGCTACAGTATCCCTCCTCTGGCTGCCAGTCACCAGATGGATTCAAGGCGTACAGCTCATAGAGTCTCCCATAACAAGGACCCTATTTCTTTGCCCTAAAAATACAGCATCTGCATTTCCTCTTGAACTCTTGCTTCTTTGGTCAAGTTTCCTCTTCAGTACACATTGTTTGTCCTCTCAGTCAGGTTATGGAGCACATTCCCTCAATGCAGCTGCCAAACAGCTGACTACACTTGGTCCCATCGAGGAGTGAAAATGTGTTTTTTAGTGAATAAGCATGCCACATTTTATTTACCAAGCATACTACCATAGTCTAACAACGTGAGACCATAGTGCTTCGTACGTCTGTCAAATCAAAATCACTAGCATGTTAACGAGGTCTTCTAGAAGGCATCGTCATCTTTATGGGTGGTCTCTTGGCCCTAGAATAAAACAGATACATTTAGGACATGAAAGAGAAATGCAACTAGGAAGTTCTGTTTAAATGCTCGAGTTGTTAATGTTAATGTTAAAGGATATTTGTACCGCACACTATCACCACCGGAGTGGTCCACTGGCGCTCTGGCGGCTCTGAAAAAGGGGAGGGGGGTGAGTTAGTGGGAATAAGCTGGAAAAGTGCAAGAGAGCAGTGATGTGCTGTGGGCGGCCTCAACCCGGAATTGCGTTGGCTGGGCTTGGGATGTTTTCCGGTAGGTAGCCGTCGTGAGTTGTTGTGCGAGTCTATGTGTGGTTTGTTTTGTTGTTGCAGTGTAGTGAAATTTGTGCGGATTGTTGTGTTATAGACTTGTGGTTGTGTTTGATTAGAGTTTGAGAGGTATATGCAGTGAAAGAGAATAAAGAAGTGCAGGAAAAATCGTGCTCAAAAGTAAAAACACACAGAGGCTAAAGCAAATGTGTCAAGTGCATTTAATCGGCCTCATCTGCGGAGAGAAAACACATGGGTGAAAGAAGTGGCTGAGGTGTTGAGTTATAAAAGCCGAGAACATGATAATAAAGCAGCCAATGCTGCAAGGCAGGAGCTGGGATTTAAGGAAGATTGCAGAAGGTACCCAGGCCCAAGGGCACATTCACAATGCCGAGCAAGTAATATCATCGCTTACGCTGTCATTTTTATCTAAATACGCAGGTACTTTTCAGAATGCATTACAATTCTTACACGCAACTATTTACAGTATTACATTTTTCTATAATGAGCTATGCTAGTTTCCGCTCGCTCATAAAGTCTGAGATACAGGCGTGATTATTAAACAATTTAATGGGCATCAATGTATTGACCCCAGAAGGATGAACTGGTTCCATAGGTCCACACGATTCTGTGCTGAAATGTGTTATGATCAATTGACACAGCAGAGATTAATGAATGTCGCGCCACTTATCAAAACTATACAAAAGGAAAACATAAAGGAATATTAAGGTGCAGTGGAGTTGATAGATAAAGTGCCAAATACTGTGAATCGAGATCTGCCATTCTGTTCCCTTTCGACCAAGCTCTGACAGGTTTGGATTTTGAAGCATGGTAAATTTAATATGGTAGCATGGGATTGTTCGATAGAAAGACTGGGATTTTCCCATGACATTCTAGTTGCACATTTTAAAAAGGGCACATCCCCCTAATTCAAGAATAGGATCAATATAGGTCACAAAGCAAAAACTTTGACATAATGTTTTCAGCCCTCATTCGGAAGCTAGCAACTATTATATGAGATTGGGCCTGGCTAATCGACCTCCAAGCACACCTGCACAATCAGAAAAGAATTGTGCAGAATAAGATTGGGGAATCTGTGCGAAAAACTGGTAACTGCTAGTGAATTCATTAGTAAAGTGGCGTCTGAGAAATACTATATGCACTTTGAAAATATAAGTGGATAGGTATAATTGAAAAAGCCATCTGTCAAAATAAAATTCCCACACAAAAGAAGCTGTGGTGATATAAAGGCCCTGATTCATGGAAATATGTGCGTAGAAAATCGGGGATTTGCCTGCCAATCTGCGCGCAATTCCCCGTTCAGCGATTCATGAAACCGAATTTGCAGGAATTTTCTGGGACTTGCTTGGATTCCGCGAGGCCTGGCATGTCTCTGCGATTGGACGAGGACCTTGTGCCAGACTCCAGGCAGCGTGTGGGCCGGGCCTATGCAGCGACCCAAATAGGGGGCGGAACATTCAGAATGAGGATGAACACATGAAAATGTGGGCGTGTTGAGGGAGCGCCCCTGGCCAAGCAATCGAAAGCCCATACCAATGAAAATGAACCGTGTTCATGGATTTGAACTTGGAAAGTCGCGTCGCGAAAATCACTCAAACCCAATGACCAATACGCCACATGATAGCAGGTGTAAAGTCCAAAGGCCCATAGGAAAAAACGAGCGCGAAAAATGCTGATCATACGGGTGACGGTACGTACAATCGCATGGGTGCGCGCAAGTTACGAGCACTTGTAATTTGCATGCCCTTTGTAAATTACGATCAGCATTACTCAACTTGCATGCCCTCTGTAAGTTATGATCAGTACCTCGTAACTTGGATTTACGCAAGTTGAGTGGTGCTGATCATAAGTTGAGTAATGCTCATCATAAATTGAGTGGTGCTGATCGTAATTTACAGAGGGCATGCAAGTTGAGTGATGCTGATCATAAGTTGAGTGATGCTGATCGTAAATTGAGTGATGCTGATCATAGGTTGAGTACTGCTGATCGTAACTTGGGTGCAGACAAATGAATGGGTGATCGCACATAGTTCTCAGGGTTGCTGGATGGTCAGGCAAAGGTAGGCGCAAAGGTTGATGTGGGGTTTACATGGGGATGTGTGTGGGTGTTCCGGCCACAACTTGCGTATACGGTTATTTTGCGTGAACAATTCCATGAATACACGGAGCGTGCAGAAAAACATCTGCGCGCAGGCTCATGCAGAGTCATTCTCAGTGTGCAGGATTCCATGAATCGTGCCCAAAGTATTTAGATTGTAAAATCTAGACCCCACAGTTCATTACTTACGAGATTTAGGCTAAACTTGCTATCAATTGCCATTGCTATAGTAAAAGGATTGAAGGCAAATATGTGTTTTCGCCAATATATGTACTGCAAACTTTATTCATATTCTATTCATATTTTCTATTCATATTTCCTCCTTAGATAGGTTTGCAAAAAACCTGAGGTCCTACTATTTAAGAACTAGGGATTACCCCATTGAAGAATTGTGCAATCTTTGGCACCTTGCCGTAGCATAAACACATTGGGCCTCATTACAACTCAGGCGTTAAGGGTTAACGCCTGATTCCGATTTTAACGGCTGCTTTTAGCAGCCGTTAAAATCCATGGCGCTAAACTGCCTTGGTGCTAATTACGCCACCGTAATTTACGGTGGCGTAATTAGCGCCTTCCCCACTCCCATTATGCCCTATGGGGCAAAAATGGGAATGGGGAAGGGTAAATGGGAAATGGGGATTTACCGCCCCACTCACCTTGGAATGGGGCGGTAAATCCGCCATCCACCATGGTGTAAACGTAGTTTACACCATGGTGGTAAAGTTGGCGTACTTACCGCCTGGGTCGTAATGACCCCCATTGTGCGCTAAGTGTATATTTATTTATGTAGAACAATCCCCCATTGGTACACAAAAATTGAGCTCTTAAAAATATTCATGCTATTATTGCTAATTTCATCCCTTTTACCCATGACGGCTCTGTAATTGCTTGTATCGACTTTGGAATGTTCGTACCCAATGTATTGCTATATTAGTTTTTGTCAATATTTTTTTTTTAATACTCTACAGTTTTACAGGATCATATAAATGCCCCAAGTGACAACATTCTAACGTTCTCTCTTCTACAGCTAACAACTGAATGATGTGTGAATCTAGGCCTGATTCGTTTTTTATCGACTGCAAAGCACATGTGCAACATCTGCAGTCTCTTAGATGAAACTGACTACCCGTATCTCAGATGGCAGAAATCTGGTAGAGGGAAAACTATGTCCAATGAGACGCTTCCACCGACTTTCGAAATCATTTATAAACATATGGAATCCTGACGAGGGGCAGAAGTAGCATAGCCTGTGTTGTGCAGCTGACATACACAGAGATACTACAAATACCTGGACATATGTTGTACTTGTGCTACCCTGCTGCATTACCGACTCTAAAATGTAGTTATTTAGCAAAGCCATTTTGAAAATAATCAGATTTTCCTGCAAATCGGTGGACAGAAAATCCTGTTATCATATTACAAGTTATGGATGGGCAGAACGGATAAGGGACTACATTTAAAGATTGCATGGAAACTTCAATTTGCCACTGAATAGTTCATGTCTGCTCCCAAACAGCTTGACATCTACCAGAACAAGTGTTCATCCATGACCTCCAACTATCGAACCAAAGGCTGTGAATGCAAATATGTTCTGATCACTCCCTTACCATTCTCCAGCCTGAAATGGAGGGACCTTATTTCAGAGGCAAGGCGAGGCCTGCATTGGCAGCCAATAAGGGCCAGAATCCAGTTCTACGTTGCAACTCTGGGGATCAGAGTTGTGTAGAATCATATACCATGATGGCTACTGCCGTTTCCAAAACCTTTTGGAGGTGTAACGTCGTCTGCAATAATATCCACACATTTTATGGATGTTTATGTCAAACATCCAATGATATGATTGGAATGAATCTTCAAAGGCCAAACCATAAAATTATCTCACTGTCATATTTATCTCCAAACTATCACTCTTGTTACTCTTTAACATCAACTATTGCTCGGGCATTTTTGCAGTAACACGTATCCTTATGGTGCTCCCGCCAGTCAATACCTTCTTCCACTAAGGTGCTCTGGTGCACATCTCTCTATGCCTTGCAGGGATTGGAGTTATGTGACTGATCATGGATGACAAAAGTCTTAATGAGAAGTGAATGTGCAACAATGCAGAATGCAATGCTTCCGTTGGCTTTCGATAGCCTCAGGGAGTATTGAATACAGATGTGTGTTTATACACCACCTGGCCCTTAACCTAATGACTGGATGATGCCAACTGACTGACGACCACTTCATTCAATATGCAGACTTTTCCAAAACCGTCCGAAAGAATCTCTCGGTGTGATGATTACTTAAAACATATTCAGAACTTTGCTGGTCTTCACAGTCAGGACTGAAGACGAATTTCGAAACATATGACTACTCATACAAATCAATTAATGCACTCCTAAAACTGTGAACATAACCTGACATGTACACACTTGCGAGAAGTCAGGCAAGAGGGGGAAGATTGCAATTTATTTGAGCCACAAGAAAGTCAACAAATGTTTAAAGAAGATTGGATTTGAGAATGTATTTAGAAAAACAAAAGACAAATGATGTGCCTTTTCATGTGTCTATTTCACTTTAAAAAAGATAAACTAACATTATGTATACTGCTTGTGTTCACATTTAACACCTGCCAATCGACTTGGATGCCTTCTGTTGAACTCTCATTTCCTCCCCCTGGGATGTCAGGCACATGTTCCAGAACTCGATAATGTAATGGACTGATTGAATGCTGGGCTTGTAAAATAAATGCTGAGCTGTAGGTGGTTTAGTATTGCAGCATCAAATGTCTGACTTGTGCACTAGTATTCTCTGGCCTATGTTTCTCTCCTACATGATGTTTGCCAGGAGGGCACTTGATCATGCAAACCACATAGTTAGTAAGACAGGCCTCATACCTTTCCACTGCAAAGCCTCGACCTGTGGAACATTGGGAGTTAGATGTGAGTTCCATGACATGTGGACACTGAAAGAAAGATGGGAGCACATCCCGTATATTAATGATGCTACTTGTGAGCGCTAACCCAGCACCAAAAGAATATTTTCTTTAATGGTCACTTCTTTGGTAGTGTGCTGCCGTTTGACAGCGTATGTATAAGTGTTGGTTCTGTTTTGATTTGATTTGTGAATTTGTATAGCGCATTCCCAGGAGGGTCCCAGCAGAAACCTGCATACGGGTGCAGATGGCATTTCAACAAAGGATCACACGGAATATTTACTAAGGGTACCTGATTTTATACAAAGAAGTAAGTCTTCTATTGCTTTCTAAATATGCTCTGGTATTCGCTTTGCCGTAAGTTATCTGGCAGTGAGTTCCAAGTTTGCGGGCCTATAATGGAGAAACGCCTATCGCCCCATGTAGAGGGTCTGGAAAAGGGAACCGCCAACAAACCCTGTCCTGCAGATCATAGTGTACGGTTAAGATGACACGGGATACTCTTACATGATAGATAAGCTGGTGCCAACCCAGGAATACACTTGAAGACCATGCAAAGGATCTTGACCAGAATGTTTTGCTGAACCGGGAGCCAATGCAGGCTCCTTCGTAATGGGGAGATGGCAGTTTTCCGAGATCAAAAATCAATTGAATTGGCGCCTTTTGGGCTACCTGCAGTCTTTGGAGCTGATATCCAGGAATGCCCATCAGGAGGACATTACAATAATCTAGTCTGGCATTGACTAGTGATCCAACCACTATTGGTTTATCTTTCTCTGAGATAAGAGGTGGTAGTGGTTTTAGGATCTTAAGCTGACAGTAAACTGGCTTCAGTCTGATTAACATGCAGATTGCAACTTAGATTAGCCTGCCAAGCGCAGCCAAGGTTCTGTATACTTACGATCCAACAATAATGGGCCCAGTTTTCAGGATGATTATTTAGCTATACGCAATACAGAACCACGTGTAAGGACAGCAAGTAATTCTTGACATGTTTCAAGATGTTTCAATTTTCTGCAGTTCCTATTAACTTGAATGCTCTTTCGCTTTCCTAGAAGTGACAACTAAACTGTGGAGATCACTTTGGTTCTCAAATATCACTGTTTCATCAAAATCTGTACGCTTCATGTTGGCCTTTTACAAGTGCACCACACAGTCTTAAGAGGTACCTGTGAAGCACTCTATGGAGATGCCAAAGGCTAGTCATTATATGAATTATATTTTGGGATGATGTGCAGGAAGAAGGCTACGATGCAAAATTGCTAAGTAAAAGGAACTTGCCAGTGAACAGGTGGCCAATGTAATTGAGATGAAATCATTAAGTCAGAGAACATCGCTACTAACCTCTCTACAAGACAATAGGCGGGCTTACCAAACATGTCAGCCTGAAGCATGGCATCAAAAGCTCCTGTTAGTGCAGTGGCAATTACCAGCTATATTGGCAAAGTCTCGGTATACCCAGAGGCCCAGACAGGGTAGAGTCTGAGCGGGCAAGCACCACCCAAAATCTGTGCATGCCCACTCAGCAGCGCTGTGTGGGCATTTACAGGTGTTAATGTCACTGCGGTGGGCCCGACTGCGTTAGCATCAGACCCCACTTGTTAGACAATCCTGGCTACGCCGCTGGGTATACCTCATTGATGGGACAAGTGGTAGGCGCAAGTCCGAGAAAAAAGGAAAGGAACACTTTGTCTAAACGAATATCTTATGTGTAAGAAGCCGTGTGCACCCTCTCCCTCGCGCTCCTTCTCCCTCCCTACCACCTTAAAGACACATTAAAAATACCATAAACATCCATTCATTCAAATGGGCCTTTAAGCTCCACTGTCATTGCCTTGTCAGAGCACCCATCCTCACTCTCAACATAAGTCCCCCAGTAATTCCTGCCCAATCCTCTTCTCTCTCTCTCTCTCTCTCTCTCTCTCTCTCTCTCTCTCTCTCTCTCACACACACACACACACACACACACACACACCACACACTCTCTCTCTTTCTCTCTCTTTCTCTCTCTCTCGCTCTCTCTCTCTCTCTCTCTCTCTCTCTTTCTCTCTCTCTCTCTCTCTCACACACACACACACACACACACACTTTTTTCTCTCTCCTTCTCTCTCTCTCTCTCTCTCTCTCTCACTCTCCCATTTGAGTAGAATTCTTACTCTATATTTGGCCCTGGTGCATGTGTTTGACCAGCCGCCATCACCACCCGGTCACTTCCCAGCCTTCCTACGCCTGCACATTCTTTGGAAAACCAGGATTGGCCAAACTGTCTCTCTTACTTTGTGATTGCTTCTGGTTTCTGTTTGAGCCACATGTTCTCCTTAATTCATAAATGCAAATACTAGAGAGACTCGCTCCATGTGATGGGGCCACCTGCGCGTAGTCATTTAATATTTGAGTGGGAAAAGAGAGCTGCTTAACTATGCTTGAGTGAGGACACCGCCCCCAGTATCCATAATGCACATACCCCGAACAAAGACCAAAATAGCCCACGCTCAAGAATACATTCTCAATAATGTAATTCGAGGGCTAGATATGCAATCGATCTCAAAGGCCAGGTCAAGCAAATGTCATACTTCAATGGTGCTCTGAACACACATATTGCTGACACGTGGCACTTGTTTTGCAGAGCTTTATCAGGGCACAGTGTTTCGACATTGATAATAGACCCAAATGATATCAATTAACTTCCGTCTGTATATATACTATTGAACACTCTTTCTGGTTAGTACATGTTATAATGTTGGAATGCATATTATTGATTGAAATAGTATATCACATAGACTTTCTTGTTGTGCCAACCATTGTTTGTATTTTACTGGCAACTAAATTGACTCACGTTCTTTTGTAACACACTTTCTATGTTAGGTTATGGGTCTATGCCATGACATTATCAATTGATCTCACAGTATCATTTTTATTGTTATGTCTTGAGACACACATTTTGCATTTCTTAACGGTATAATCAAATATTGTTTGACTGCAAGCCATAGCCAGCTCAATTTCCATTTACAGAGCAGTAGCAAGGATATTTCTGATTTGGTTAAGAGTAACAAACACGATACCCCTGAAATTATTAAAGGAGTCGATTCTAAATGTTCAGAGCCATCACGCATCATGCCATTCTAGCGCACCGCTAGTTAGGGTTATAGTATTGTATGTTATCACTACATCTTAGTGACAGTTGGAGGATCTCACAATTAAGTCCACAATTGCACATGCCACTCTATAGTGGTGCCCAAACAGGCTTATGCTTACATCGTATTTACCAGCATTTGTCTTTTCCAGACCACTGTCCAAATAAAGACTCACAATATATGATAGGAACATGAAAGAGCACCAGTCAAGGATCAGTCACTCACTACCAATTGAGACTCCCCAGGGAGGTACTTGGACACAGCAAATTCCCAAAACAGCGATCCAAATTGCATGGAGCTATGTAGCGCTTGGTTATAGCCTAATAGAGCATAGTTGGCTTGACACTGACCGCTACCAGGAGCTACATTTGGCTCCCCAGGGCAGCTGGTACCATACAAACATACCTATGTGAAATGAACTCTGCATGTTTGGGAATGTGTACAAATAAGCATTATGGCCACATCTAGAAAACAAGCATAATGAGTCATATGTGATGAACACAAAGTTATAATGTGCATCTCATATAAGATACAGATGTGTGGCATGCTATATAATAGCTGCTAGTTCCCCAAAGGTAGCTCCTGCTTACTAGGTGATGCCAGATAGCGAGAAGCTGCTTTTAGACCCTACTAATCAAATCCTTATTTTGATCCCTGAAAGAGCTTGTCAATTTTTCACTTGAAAGCTGGGACTGTGCTAAGATTTGCTTGTACTTATGACAATTAAGCATTTACAACCCTTGCTACAAGTTCAAGCAAGGCAAGCACGCCTTCTGGGGCAAGTACTTGGAAATGCATTGAAATGAAAATCTTAATAATGATGTAAAACACATTTCTCAAACAGACCTTAGACATGCCTTGCTCGGCCCCTAATGCAATGCTCCATCCAGAGTTGGTTGACCAAGTATTGCAGCTAAGGCTTAATTAAAGCAGGATTCATGTCGGCTTAAACTTTGAAATGACCCTTCTGTGGGCATCTGCAACGAGGCAGCAGGCACCATTCTGGTTCAGAAAGGTGGCCCAAGAGATTACTGTGGTTCACGTATGTTAGAAAGGTGCTGCGCTTAGAAAACCTCATACAATTCTGCAATACCCCCAACACTGGAACAGTTTCTTGAGATCACTTTTCGCAGCTTGTTAGCTGCTGCATACTTGGTGGCAAACAACTCTCACAACTCTGCAAATTACCCAGACCTGCTGCCAATGCATCAGACAAGAATCCTCAGGCCGCGCCCCTCTCTACACTTTTCCGGCTCCCTATCCAGACATATTAAAAAGCTAATATGTCGGAAGACAGAACGCTAGGCTATAGCGATGACTATGCAACGGCACTCATGAACGCCATCTCGATCATCAATAACAGTGAACTGGGCGATATCCCAGATAAATCAGACGAATGGGATGAAATAATCCAACTTCGCAAAAGACTGATAAGGACAGAATTACATGGCGCCATAATGTTAGAATACCTAAAGAACAAAGCCTTACCACAAGGCTTAACGGTTCCAAATGAGCCACGACTGTTCTTAGACAATGCCAAATTCATCCTACAATGGAGCTACATAGCTAACCGTTGTGGGAGAGATTGGCTGATATCAATAATAGATACAGCCAAAGAAGCATCTAGCAAAATAGAAATCGACCTAAAAAAACTGGAAGATGACATTAAAAAACTAATTGCACTAGACCTAGTCAAAAAGAGACTGGAAGAGATAGAGAAAGAAATGAAAGACTTCAAACAAACTAACACATTAGAAAGAATTCAAAGATTAAAAAAAGATCTGAGTAAATACTCACATGAAAAGGCATATCCCTACACTAAAGAAGGATATAAAACACAGATGGCCCAGATACAAGGACTACCACGAAACAACAGACGAGTTAGATTCAGAGCGACATCATATAGCTCAAGCAATTCAAGTAGCGATCCAGATAATACTAACCCAAGTCAAAATCCACCAAATCGTGGAAGAGGAAACCCCAATCATAGACAAAAAAGAGGAAACAGGAATCAAGGGACACAGCCTTTTTTATACCAAGGGCCCAATCGGGGCCAATGGAACGGGGACCAAAGATACCTGGGGAGCGGAAATCAATTCTAGTGAATCTATCCACGTATACGCCTACTAACATGGAAAAACAAGTTCTGGAAAAGGGCCTAGGATTCGTTATTTCGAACAAACATGATCCTTTTCTGTTCCGCACAGATTTTTTTAAATTTATGCGGAAAATAAGACTCAAAGAATTCTTTGCTACACGTAACGAAACAAATAGAGAACCTAACACTCTGAACCACTCAGGGCTAAAAAATCCCTCTACTTTCTGTCCCCCCTCATACACTTACTCGCCAGAATCAATAATTTTTGAAAAAAGAGTTCTGGCGAAAGTAGCCAAGTTGGAACAACAAAACATCCCTATGTATCAAAACTTGACCACTAATGAGAGAACAGCGATCGAATCACTAGCTTCCAATGATAAGATCATTATTAAAAGAGCAGATAAGGGGGGAGCTATAGTGTTGCTAAACAAGACAGAATACATAGAAGAATGCTACAGACAACTAGAAAATGAGAACTATTACAAGAGATTACCTACAGATCCCACAAAAGAATTGGAAAACCTCATTGAAACTAAAACTACCAAAGCTTGTGATAGAGGATGGATTAGCAAACAGGAATGGGCTTTTCTGAACAAAATGGAACCAGCAACACCCAAGTTCTACTGCCTACCCAAAATCCATAAAACGCTGACTAAACCACCATGTAGACCCATAGTTTCAGGGATTAATTCTATTTTAGAACCGTTATCTGAGTATGCAGATCACTACATGAAAGGATATGTAGAGAAAATGAGATCTTACCTAAAAGATACCAAAGATGTGATCAATAAATATGAAAATCTCCCATACGATCCCGCGAAAACACTCCTTATAGGTCTAGATATTGTATCCCTATATACTAACATCCCTCAACAAGCTACACTTGAAACCATCAGCGAAATTCTACTCAATAGACTTGACAACGACCCAGTACCCAGCTCGTTTATTATGTGGTGTATAGAAATAGCTCTTACACGAAATTATTTCGAGTTTCAAGGCTCATACTTTCAACAAATAGAAAGAACAGCGATGGGGGCTACGATGGCCCCGAGCATAGCTAATCTATTTGTAGAATTTTTTGAGAAAAAATACCTTTACACAACAAATCCTTTTGAAGCACATATACAGTCATGGGCGAGGTATATCGATGATGTCCTGTTAATCTGGGCAGGGACAGTAGAAAAAGCAGAGGAATTTTTAATTTGGCTCAACAATTGTAACCCACATCTTCAATTTACCATTAATATTCAAAAAACCTCCATCGATTTCCTCGACCTCACCATTTTTCATGAGCACGGGCGCCTGTTGGTTAAACCCTACCATAAAAAACAGAAAAAAAATCACTCTTACATTACTCCAGTCATCATGTTAAACACCTGAGAGATAACCTTCCATACGGCCAATTTTTAAGACTCAAGAGAAATAGCAGCAAAAATGCAGACTTTGAAACAGAAGCAAAAAATCTGACGGCCAAATTAAAACAAAGAGGATACCCTAAAAAACTGATCAAAAAGTCAGCCAAAAGAGCGGCGAACAACAACAGGGAAGCCCTCCTAGAAGCAAAAATTAAACAACCGCAACAAGATATGCTAGTATGTGTTAACACTTTCTCTAATTTGAGTCTGAAAATTAGCCAAATAGTAAAAACCCAATGGAAAATCTTTGAGAAGAGTGAAATAGGGATTCCTGTTCCTCTTTTTGCATACAAAAAATCCAAGACGATTGGGAACAGAGTGAGTAGTAACAAACTCAAAGAAAAACCAACTAAAACCCTGAGCCTGACTGAATCCTGGGGACTTAAACCTTTAATCGGACATTACCCATGCACTAATTGTGCAATGTGTAAATTAACCCAAAAAACCAAAGAAATAGACATAGGGTTATTCACCCCATGGAAACAAAAACTAATGACTAATTGCAATTCTGAATATGTAGTATACATGATCACATGCCCGTGTAATAAACACTACATAGGGAAAACAAACCGGAAGGTAAAAACCAGGATGCTTGAACATAAAAGCTGTTTGAAAAATAAAGTCACTAACGCACCTCTAGTAAAACATTTTGGGGAAGCACAACATGGTTATGAAAACTTCAGCTGGACCGTTTTACTAATGGTACAAGGGAGAGATCACAATACAAAAAATAGAATCCTACTTGAAAAAGAACAGAGATTAATTTTTTTAACTAAAAGTGACAAAATAGGACTCAACGAGTCTATAGATTGGTTAAAAATCTGATCGCCCTAATGTATAATTTATAATCATCGGCACAACCTTCTTTTTGACTGTCAATAGCAGAGCCAGAGAACACAATTGAAGCAGAGGCCCTTTAATGACATAAACACTAAAAAAGGCCTACTAGACAGCTATATATAGACCTCTCAAAACGGCGGCCCAAACATAGATACTAACCAGAACAGGCGCAGGCACCCATGAAGGAGGATCTTACAGAAGGAGCTAAAATCAGCCCATAGAAGACACCAGCCCACAGGGATACCACTCCACCCTGTAGTGGCACCATTGGGAATGACTAGAGACCAAGAAACAGGTAAATCATGATACACACGGTAGCCTGTGCAAAGTATTGAAATACAGAGAAGTAAGATAGCACTTAGATTTAAACTCAGCATTTGACTTGCATTTTTTAACATCTTTTTAGCATTTTTTTTAGCACTTTTCTAGCTTTAAGAATAGCTGGAGAACAGTTTTACTGAAGTCTTTTTTCTAACTGTTTTCAGCAATGGGAAACAGGAATCCATTTAGAACTAACGGATACAACCCGTGTGGTTTATTTCAGAAACCAATTGTAGAAGCCTCTACACAGAAGCTAAAACTGCATTAACACATCCGCAAAACATCGCGGCAAGGAAAAGAACAGAGAGAGTTTTCTGACTAAACCACTGGTAAGATGACTAAAATGCGACCTTTTTAAGAACCCATGCATAAGGGATAAGCTATTATGATCTCGCCATTATGTTTAAAATACGTTTAAAATATATAGAAACCATAACCAATTACTAAAGAAAGGACACCACTCCTCTCCAAATTAAACGACCTCGCAGAGGAACTGCAATTACCAGAATGCTTTGTGTTTTCTAAGCTGAAGGCTGGAGTAGACTTTCTTGTAAATAAAATAATTTGTTGTTTGCAGATTCGGTAGGAATATCCTTCCTCCCAAGAAAATGATGCCCAACATATGTGGACATTTTTTCGCCTGCTAATCAAGAAAGCCCCCACACTAAGAAGACCAGGTAACCAAATGGACCCTGTAGTCTTTCTTGACACCTCTAAACGTGTCTAAAGAAACATAAATTGATTCTTTTTTAATGTTTCTTTATCAACAGTTATTATCATCTTAAAGAAGACGCCAGAAGAGTTCATACTTAGCTGAAGCCCATTCTAAACCCCCCTTATTGACCACGCCTGAAGAAAGTCCCAAGACCTACACAGAGGACTGAAACATGTCGAGAATTTTTTGTCAGTCTAATTAGTTAAACTGTCTGAGTGAATTGAAAATTCCAATGAAGGGACAATCTAATCCTAATTATTGAATAGAATTAAAATAGAAGAATTAGAGATTAGAAAGTCATTATCTCTAAGATCTTTTAGAATTGTATGTTCTTAATGTTTGTCTTTGTCAACACGATACACATGTATCTTTTTAGAGGGTTTAATCATGTATTTTAGACTATTTTGTTATCTCATTAAAATTTGTACTTTTTGAATTAACCAATGGCATTCAGATGAATGGATAACTGTTGATAAAGGATTAAGTCCTATCTTTTCGAGTCTTGTATATCAGACAAGAATCCTGCATAGTAAATTTCGCTTAGGCATGTTACCAATTGCTATTGTACTAAAACATTGGAATTCAGCATTACTCGATATTGCCCCTCTTTCTTCTATGGAAAGCAAAGAAACTCTTCATCAGTTCTTATTCTTATGACCACCTTGATGTATTAAATATGGCACGGGTGATGTGAAAAGTCCCATAAACTGAGATAAATCAGGGTTTGAAATTACGATTGGATAAGCAGGAGCTAGGACCACCTTCTGGCTATCTGCAATTGACCAGTGAGCAGGAGCTACCCATGGGGACCGAGGAGCTAGTACAGAGCGTTCAGCAAACCTAACTTCCACATAAGATGCAAACCTAATATTTTGCGTATTATTTGTGACCCCTTAAGCTTTATATGCCATACAGCTGTGACCTAATGCTTATTTATAGGTTTTCCCAAACACACAGAGTTAATGTCACATACGTATATTTGACACAGCCACCAAAATATCGCCAACACCATTGCCACAGAAAAGAGAGAGAGTAAAAGGGTGCCAGAAAGCTGGCTTTGTGGTTGGCATGACAACTGGAAATGCTGTGGTATAATTGTCCGACACATTAAATGTTATTTATTGTTCCATTACACTGATATAATCCAACAGTGGCTTGTATAACTAATTTTCTCCCAATCAGGAGTGCTGTACCATGTCATGTGACTGTGTCCTTTTCAAAGCTGGGATGGCATAGTGATCTTTCTTTTCTCAGCCAGAGGGAGCTGAGCTGTATTTGGGTTTCTTCCATGGCCCAGGTGGGCTACATGCAGTTTCCCTTTCTGGAAACTGTTACCATACAAGCGATTCATTTTTGGAGTGATGCAGCACCAGTGACAACATACAGCTGTCCTCATAAGAAATCACATTGAGATTGGAGAAGTGCAGTACCAAGCATGCAGATCTCCTCATAAGAAGTCCACGATTTCTTATGAGGACCTCTGTATATTGTCAGTGGTACTGAACCTCTCCAATAAAATAAGTAGTGAGGACATCTGTAAGTTACAGTTCATTAGAGAGGTACAGTACCATGGACACATGTTTTCTCCTGCTCACAACCTGTTTCCATTTCTATTTCGTGTTTCCCTGGATCTTGTTTATTTTATTTTTTGAAGAGGAGGAGTACCACTGACAACATGCAGATGTCATCATAAGAAATCGCAATGTGATTTCTTATGAATACGTCTGTATGTTGTCAGTGGTACTGCACCTCTCCAATCTCAATGTGATTCTTATGAGGTCATCTGCATGTTGTCAGTGGTACTGCATTCCAATATAATAAGTTGTGAGGACATCTGCAGGTTGTAGTTCTTTGGAAAGGTACAGTACCACTGACATCACACAGGTGTCATTGTAAGAAATCACACTGAGATCAAAACTACAATATAGGACAACTAACACCTAAGGCTGCAATTATACAAACAACCAAAATATGCGCTGTCCCTCCTCACCATGGCTTGCACTGCCGCTCTTTCCCCCTTGTCGTTTCTTGCCCCTTATGTGGTCACTCCTTCTCCCCTTTGCGCTATTGTTCCTTTCCCCCTTGTGCTGCCTCTACTCCCTCCCTTGTGCTGTCCTTCTTCCCTCTCTTGCGATGTCCCTCTTCTCTTCGTTGAACTGTCTCTCCTCACCCCCTTGCACTGGCCCTCCTCACCGCCTTGTGCTGGTCGGCCTTGCGCTGTCCCCCTGCGCTTTCCCTTCTGCTCCTTTGCGCTTCCCCCACTTCCATACACTTTCCCTCCCACCCCCTTGCACTGTGCCTCCTTCCCCCTTGTGCTGCCCCCCTTTGGGCTGTCACTCCTGCCCCTGTGCTGCCACTCCTTCCCCCTTGCACAGTTGCTCCTCCCCCTTGTGCTGTCACACTTCCCCTTCGCTGTGCCCCTCCCACACTTGCATCGTCCCTCCCCTCTTCTGCTGTCCCACATCCCTCCTTTGCTCTGTCCCTTCTCCCTCCCTTGCACAGTTCCTCATCCCGCTGTTGAGCTGTCCCTCCTCCCCACCCCTTGCACTGCCACTACTATCCCCTTACGTTGTCACTCCTCCCCCCTTGTGCTATTGCTCCTTCCCCCTTGCACTGTCCCTCCTCCCTCTATTGCACTGTCCATCCTCCCTCCCTTGCACAGTTCCTCATCCCGCTGTTGCGCTGTCCCTCCTCCCCAACCCTACTTCCCACTTGTGCTATTACTCCTTCCCCCTTGCACTGTACCTCCTTCCTCCCTTGCACTGATATGATATGATATGATATGGCATTTGTAACGTGCCTATACACAAGAGTTTCACCCTTCCTCCCTTGCACTGTTGCTCCTCACCCTCTTGTACTGGCCATCCTCACCCCTTGAACTGTATCCCTTGTGCTTTCCCTCCTAC
Source organism: Ambystoma mexicanum (assembly GCF_040938575.1). Taxonomy (NCBI): domain Eukaryota; kingdom Metazoa; phylum Chordata; class Amphibia; order Caudata; family Ambystomatidae; genus Ambystoma; species Ambystoma mexicanum. The sequence continues at coordinate 683,593,430 of NC_090927.1, read as the reverse complement.
CCTGTGCCTTTTCCCTCCACCTTGCACTTTCCATCCTCCTCCTCTTGTGCTATCGCTCCTCCCCATTGTACTGTTCCTCCATTCCCCCTTGCACTGTCGCTCCTTCCCCCTTCCGCTGTTGCTCCTCCCTCCTTGGATCCTACCCCTTGCACTGTCGCTCCTCCTCCTTGAGCTGTCACTCTTCCCCCTTGCGCTGTTGCTCCTGTCCCCTACAGCGCTGTTGCTCTGCCCACCTTTGCGCTGTCGATCAGCCCCCATTGTGCTTTTACTCAACCTCTCAACCTCCCATTTGCGCTGTCAATCCTTCCGTCAAATGTTGTACAATCCTCCTGTTTACTGTTGCTGGCCTAACTTTCATCTATTGGATTTTTTATTTTTCCTTGTGTTGCCATTTATTTCCTATTCCCCCTCCACAGGGCTTCTCTCACCCCCTGGTGCTGCCATTCATTTCCTCCCATGCTGTCATTTCTTCCTCTCTATGCTGTTATTCCACATTCCTTCCGTCCATGCTAAATGTAAAATGCAATAAACTACAAACCTCAAACATACTGGCTTTGCCAATGCTTGTTTCCACTGAATTTGGCACTGCTTCTGGAAGCTCTCCTACAGTTCCATCTAGGCCGGCATTGAGCCAGCAAGGGTCAGTTGGTGTGTGAACATCCCCATTGCTTTGGCTTAAACCAGAGCAGTCTAGACACCTCTCTAGACCCAACTTGTGTCTATATTGCTGTTGCAGACTACAATTCCCATGATCCCTTAGCATTGACTATATTGGCTATGGCTGATGGGAGTGTAGTCCAAAACATCTGGTGAGCCAAAGGTTTCAGCTCCTGTAAAGGCGGTTTTAAATCTGGTTTATAAGGGCAGCAAGCATCTTTTCAGGGTGCTATGGTAAAGGCATCAGGAGTGTGTGATTGCCTTTACAGGGCCTAGCTAATAATACAGCCCGGGGAAAACGCCTGCAGAATAGATCCTGGCACTGCGCTGTGGGACACACCGTGTAATTTAAACTGTGCATCAATAAAGATGGCTTTCCTGTGGAGAAGTGGGTGGTCTAAAACTGGAAGCACTCTATTGGGGTTCCTAGAACGAAAAACCTTCCATTTTCGCCCCAGAGAGAACCGGCATCAACGCTGAATCGTTCACCTTATAAAAGATGACACAATAGCGCTGGGGCAATTGAAGAAACACGTGTGTTTATTCACGTTTTACTACGTTTGGAACCATTCTATTTCAAATACGAACGTTTGGCCGCCTCCTACACCTATCAGCAGTTTGAAACTAAAGAACACACTTATACCATTTTGTAGAAAGGCTATGAAACCCCCCAAAATATATTATATATAGTACGAGAAGTGGGAGTAGAGGTGCATGTCTGGCAAAGGGGAACAGATGAGGTTCTCATGGTAGTCTGGTAGAGCTCACTGCAGATGGCAAGTTCATTATTCATGATTTAGCCGCAACCCAGATGTAATAAAGATAACGTGATGTCGTGATGATTAATTCACAATTAGCTGGTCCATTACATGATCCGGAGCTCCCAGCCATGCCAAACCATGTTAAAATGCGATGAAGTCAGCTATCTGCTCCGCTTACCATCCTTCATGTCCATGCGCCGTCCAGAGAGGCCAGGCTAAATGCTTTCGGAGGAGGCTATTAACAGCCCTGTTCTAAGAGACAATGGGCCTCATTCCGAGTACGGCGCTAACCAATGGCGCTATTAACGCCTTGGTTGACGCCGTACCCGGACCGGCAGCGCCTTGGTGGATGGCGGAATTACCGCCCCATTCCAAGGTTGGCGGGGCGGTAATTCCCCAATCCCCATTTACCCTTCCCCATTCCCATTTTTGCCCCATAGGGCATAATGGGAGTGGGGAAGGCGTTAATTACGCCACCGTAAATTACGGTGGCGTAATTAACATCAAGGTCCCTTAGCGCCATGGTTTTTAACACCTGCTAAAAGCAGGTGTTAAAACCTCCATGGCGCAAAGGGAACTCGGAGTATGGCGGTAAGGGATTACCGCCACCGCTCTCGTTAGCGGTGGCCGCTATCCCTTACCGCCATACTCGGAATGAGGCCCAATGCAGCCAAGGGTTCAAGGTTGGCCGCAGCTTTGCTTCGAAAGAGCGTTTCCTCAGTAATGACAGCCGCGTGCTTTCCTCTACCCCCGTTTTCTGCGGCCGCTGCGCTCTCTGAGAGCACTCAACATGCCCCTGCTTTATCCCAGTACCCCCTTTGCTCCCCATCAGGGGTGGACTGGGAACCAAAAGAGGTCCTGGAAATAATGTTCAAAGTGGCACCGTATTTCACATGTTCGGCAAGCCCCAACATTTTCCTATGGGAACATTTGAAAATAAAACAGATTACCACACAAAAGAGGCCCAGGGTGCAGAGTCCTAGCAGGAAGTCTCCAGAGGTCCCTATAGGCCAGTCCAGCCCTGTCCAGGGTGCAGAGTCCTAGCAGGAAATCTCCAGAGGTCCCTATAGGCCAGTCCAGCCCTGTCCAGGGTGCAGAGTCCTAGCAGGAAATCTCCAGAGTTCCCTATAGGCCAGTCCAGCCCTGTCCAGGGTGCAGAGTCCTAGCAGGAAATCTCCAGAGGTCCCTAAAGGCCAGTCCAGCCCTGCTCCCCATGCGCCTCATCTCTTGTTGGATATCTGGTCTCGTTTTTCGATCTGCCTGTATATTGGCTTCGTTATTCCTGCTGCTCGCACACAATGTTCCCCTGTACTACTCTTTCTATTGCTGCCAACATTAGCAATCATTGTGCATTTTAGGAGATTAAAGTGATCCTTTTATCTAATTTGGCAGTTTTCATATCCTGCAGAAGAACGTGCACTCCTCCAGAGGATAGCTCAGGGGCAACGGCTCGCCTTGCAATGAAGATGACGCGGAGCAACAGGGGTTCGATCCCTGGGTCCGTGCTTAGAAACCTCTGGGTATTAAGTGCGTTTAAAAAAAAACGATTACAATATAGATGGATTGCGTAACACTGAACAGTCCATACCCATGGGAGCAAAGGCAAACGTCTGCACCTCTGTTATCATCGGATATAGACCCCGAAAAAATAGCTACACGTTCACTGATTCATAGATTTCACTTGCAGAAAACGCAAAGCCACTCTCTCCTTATTTTAAGGAATGGCCTTTTGCGTAATTAGTAGGATTCCAAGGGACAACCCCCCTCGGTGTCTAATGAGAGGAGTTGCTTTGCTGGAACTCCAAGGGGTAGGCAAAAATGACAGACCAAATAGGGCAGGGGATTGGCCCCGTGGCTCCCCGCGTACTCAATTTCTGCTCGCCATGGCCGATTCAGCCATATATTTGACAGCAAGGTCTAATATATTTCCGGGAGGGAGGATCGTAACCAGGTCTGTGAGACTCCTTCGGCAGAGTGATAGCGCAGTAGATCCCTTCCCCGCGAGCAATGGCTGAAACGAACATTAAAGGGGAGCATCTGGAACTCTGTGGTTGCCCGAATCACATATCACCCTATTCATGACCGGATGTCGGGACGTTGTACTAAACTCCACATTTGTAGCCGATCTTGGAGGGTTTGTCACTTGCGTGACAGCACCAACTCCACATTGTCAATCCTTCAAGTGTCTGGCTTTCGTAATCTGTGGGGAGACAGGGTCGGTTCACTAGGGGGGCAGTTTGTATGGCTCATGAGTTCAACATATGGAAAAATAGCACTATTTTAATACAAATTAGGCATTGGATCCATTTTGATAGACTTACTTGTACGTTTTAGTTTTGAATTTCTGCATTACCAAGATCCAGTAATTTCTGCTTAGTTCACGAAAATGGCAATTTTTTTTTCAGACAAGAAAAGACAATATACGTACAGTAGGAAGAGAACACAATTTAAAACAAAGCTCTTGTACAAATGCTCTCACCTTGCACCTGCATCCCTCATCATCCCTGAGGGACTCAACGTCCCCCAAAAGGTGTTCACGTGGCCTGAGTGATCGTTCCCTTCCAGCTTTGGCCAAGCAAGCATCCATGTTTCCCTCCCACCATCACCGGTAGAGCTCTGCTCAGTGGCATCTACTTAGCTCCTGCAATCAGGAGTAGTGCTGATGGGACACCTAAGTACATTGACTCGTCCAGCCCCAGTGTCAAGCTTGCATCTCGACACCGACGAGCCGAGCAGGACATCCTGAAATTGGTTTTTCTGTGCATGGGCTGACAGATAGCTTTTGTTAACTCACATTTCCAAGGCTGGGAACGTAGAGGAGTCAGATTTGGATTGGCCAGGTTGCGGGGCGAGGCAGCACTCTCTCCCAAGATCCAATCTCCCAGCCACCAACAGAAGTAGTAACCTATTTGGTGCCCGGTGCAAGCAGCTGATCTATCAAGAAGGACTTGCCACTCCTCAATATCCAGGCCTTCACTCGTGCACTTCCCATGGACTGTACCCTTGCTTTCATTCTGTCTCCCCTCCCTTTGTAATGACCACTCCCCCTTACCCACTCCCCACTTCTGGTGCGAGCACTCACGCCCTCCTGTATAGCCTCCCTGATATGCTCCTCTGCTCCGTCGGCCCACTTCTACTGATCCTCTGGGTGCTATTGTTTTACCTGGCATTAGCCCACTGTTCCCTGCATCTCTGGATTGTCCCTTTTAGAGGGTGCATTGAATACAGGGATATTTGGTTCTATTTGAAAATGTCCCCAGGAAAAATGTCACCAGGTAGACCATCATTTTCCCTCCACCCCTAAAAGCCTTCCCCCACACATTCTAGGGTTGGTATGAATTACCATTCTAACTCCAGACCTCGAATATTTGTGGATAGTGCTTGATTTTCATGGGAGTGCACATTTGGGGAAATGTCACCCTCTGGCAACTTTTTCCCAGGAGAATGTATCACTGGATAACGCATACATGAGTAATTTACAGGCAAGAGGGTGATTGACCCCTGAGTGTGGTCACCTTGCAAGCCCGTCACCCCACATCCAACATCAACGTCCATCAAAGGAAATACCCATGAAACTGCCCCCAGCACTTCCAAAAATGAGAATACTCCTTAAAATCACACTAGGAAGTATTAAACAAGAGAAGCAGTGTCCAGCACATAACTATCTTAAAGAGAGGAGAGATATTTTCAGGAACACGTCGTCTATCTTCACAAAACGATCTGATGCAGCATATTTATGTGAACAGCGTGCGCTGCCAGCAACCCCTAAAAGGCACTAGGATTGGGCTTACTTTGATCATCTAAACATGGACACAATTCCCGTATGGGGTAGATGAAGATGGTTTGTTGATTTGACTTATTTGCGTGCTGGTTTGCAATAAAGTGTACACAAAACATACATTTTAAAAACACACCAAATTCTATCTATTAAAGTCCTTCACGCACTCATGTTAACATAATTAATGTAGATTGGATTTACAACATGCATCAGGATCACAGCACATTCATTCATTTCCTATTACATGTAGGCATTTTAAATATCTTATAACTGCCAATGTAAGAGAAAGTTGGATCCCCCAACACATCTGAGACCAAAGGGTATCTGATGCACACATCGTCTGAAATAAAAGCCTCGCAATGAGCAAGCAAATGCTTCCAGGACTCCAGATGATCTACACATTGGCAACATCTACAAGCATTCTCCATAGAGGTTAGCTTCACATGTAGGAAACACATTAAAACTGAATTTCAGATAAAGACTTCTCCAAGTTGCATTAGGAAACTTTGTCAAATAGATAGGAATATATCCAAGTTCCCTTTCTTCTCTTACCAATTGGCCAAACACTTTGCATTTCATTGCGGAGTCACTTGTTTCGGACCAATCAATAAGCCATCAGTTTAACTTAACCCAGGTATGATTCTTGATAATTTCCACTGTCATTACATTGAAAAGGTTTAATAAATCATTACATTGATCCACCAATTCATTGACCACTTTTACTGACCTTCTAATAGACATTAGCTAAAGATCCATGTACAGAGAATCATTAGGAGGATCCAATATCACTTGGTTCAGAATATGCAATTTCCGTGTAACTCAAGCTCTCATGGATAGCAGTCCCAATTCATAGCACAGTACAAAAATCTGCACACAGTTAGAGAGGAATAAATATTTCCTCATACAAATCCCTCCAGTCTCATCAACTTGTCCCACTTGTCTACAAACGCAATCTCAAGCCTGTGCGTGATGCTCGGGACAACCAACCTTTTGTAAAAAGCAATTGAGATTATCAGAGAAAAAAGACCATTAACATGAATTCATCTCATTAGTGTAGAGAAGGTTAGCTTTTTTTGGAGGTTAGCAAATATCTTCTTGTTAAGTTTTCCACAAACCTGGTTCCAAAGATACGCCACATGATTAACAACGTCTAGCTATACACAGTTTAACTGCAACATATATCCTAAAGGAGTACTCTTGCAATGAGAATTGATTATTTTTGTTTTTGTAACATTTAAGCCCATCTTGCCTCCTATTGCAAAGAGCTGAAGGGAAGTAATTGACCTTTGTAGCCCTGCCCGAATATGTTGTCCGCGTAAGCAGGCCACTCAGTCTCCAAGCCTAGGCAGGAATGAGTTCACCTTGTCCAGATGTTCTCCCAGGTTTAAAAGTGCAGGTTAAAGACACAGTGTGCTACAGTAAAACCCTGTCAGAGTCCCCTGCACATCTCAATCCTGGTTCACATGAGGCCCTTCACGTTCAATCTAACGGACATACTGGTGTTAGAAGGTAAATGAATTAAAATGAACAACAGACTAGCTGGCAATCCCCACAATTCAAGTTTACACCAGCGACAGGGTCTTTTAACATAATCGAATGCTGCCGACAGGTTGATCAAGCAGCAGCTTTTTCCAACTCTGTCTTTGTAAACAAGAGATTCTAAATCTGTTTAATGATGCCCCAATTTTGCAGCGATATCCAGTCTAAAACATTTTGTATTCCCATAATTATTAAGCATATTATAATTACAATAACAAACTCAACACTTTTTTTTTTAGAAAGATCACATACCGTTCCGTCCCACCCATCCCTCCCTCACAGTAAATGAACAAACAATAGCAACATCACTTTACCCATTTCAACGTATTTTGACCCTTAAACTGCTATATTCCAACATCATATGCTCAAACGATCCCAGTTTGCATCTCTAACATGCCTCTGACTTTAGCAAGCCCCTTTCATAAAGTTTCGGTGGTATCCAGTATAAACTGTTCAAGATTTTGCTTTGTCTCACCCTTTCTCCCAGGTTTAATGAAGTCAAAGTCACATTTCTGCACACGTTGTTCCATCTGCTCACACTCATTTCTGAATCCAATACCTCTGACTATTTATCTAGTAAAATCTCATTAGTCTCTTTCTATTTTCCTAGATATTTTTAGACCTTGAAAGCGAAGTGTCCTTCCAACTTGATTTCTTGCAACAACTCAGCCCAGTCTGCCTGCTCTTCAGGGATTCTTTTACTGACGACCCTCTTCAGTCTTCGATATTCCCCATAAGTGCAACATTCTAGAACTCTTTCAGAAGTTAGTTTGTTAACAGTGATCCCTTTTCTATCTTCGAAAAGATCGCCCAGCCATTGGATACTGCTCAGAAAGCAATTTGCCCAGAACAGTGTTTCCCTTTCAACACGCCTCTGATGATTACAAAGCTTCCCATTTTGACCAGTCTAAAATGTGATCAATCATCCCGATTGCAGAGCTCATATACAAATTCTTTTAGCACAAGGGAGGGAAACATGATTCTATTCCTGTCCAAAAGGGCTATTGGTCTATAGTTAGAAGGATTTAAGTCTATCACCATTGTTATAGATGGGGATTACATGAGCAGTAGTCCAACTGGTGGGGTAGCCCAGTAATTACAATTTAACTAAATAAGGAACTCAATATTAGTGCCCCCCATAGTTTCAGTGCTCCCTTTGGAACGGTGTTAGTTAGACCATCCGGGCCTGACTCTGGGATAATTTGATTATATAATTAACTTTTCAATTCTAGGAACACGAAAAGTAAGGATGTAATCCACTGGTTGGCCCTCTCCCATCAGTATGGTGATAATACCCTTTTGGAAGGCCTTCCGGTTGGTACCCTAGCACCCATGTGACATGCATGCTTCAGCATGACTCATCTAAAAAATCAGCAAATTCGACCACATCACCAGACCCTCATCAAACTGCACTGGCTCCCCCTGCAAGCCCGTATCATCTTAAAATGCTGCTGTATCATCTACAAGACTGGCACCCTAAAGTCCTCAAGATACCTGACTGAGAAACTCAGCCTCTCTGGAGAACTACGATTCACCAGAAGTAAGGACATTTGCAGATTCGAACTCCGCTGGTGCAAGAAGGAAAGAAGCAGAAGACAGGTCTTCTCTGAATATGCTCCAAGACTCTGACACCTCCTCCCTGTGAACTTCAGACTCTATCTCTCGCTTCTACAGTTCAGGAATGATCTCAAGAACCTCCGCTTCAAGGAATGACTCCTCCCAAACAGCTAGGTCCACATGCCCTCCACTCACTACCCTACCTGAGACTGGGTGATCTCATACCCACTGCTTCCTCCCCTGGCTGCTTGTAGATCCATTGCTGATAAATTGCCCAACTTCCTCTTCCCCCTATTGTTAGCTCCCCATTCCTTAGTTTCTCTGCTCCCCTCACTATATTTGTCCCCCTATGATTGTAAAGCGCTCCATTACTTCGCAAATCTAGGTCCACGCTCAATAAATACCCTAAAAATAACTAGTTGAAAACCATAAATGCAATCCTTACCCTACTCAGCTGGCGGTCAAAGTGGTGGATCCAACTAGATTTGTGTATAAGGCTGGTCCGAAGGAGCAGTGAGCTGACTACTGTTTTGTTAATCAAGGATCATACATTAAAGGTAGATGTCCCCATAAGTATGGCTATCAAGCTTGGCTATCTTTTTGAAATATTTGCTGCTTATAATTTATGAGCTAGTTTTTGTAATTTTTTCAAAGCATCTTAATTTTGGTAGCCATCAATTTGGGTTCCAGATTATGTTTCTAAAATCTTCTACCACCACACTGAAACAAGCATTTCTTTTCCTGCACTTGTTCGTTATAGGCATGCCCGGGATGCTTGCCATGTCATGCCTACCATTGCCTCCCGTATAAACGAAAGGAAAGTGAGAGGCATAAACACATCTTGCCCCAACTTATAGGATCGAGGTTCAAATTGGGAAGTAAAACCTCGTTACATCGGTCTATGTTCTTAGAATGCTGAGACATTTGATTTATCTTTGAATTGACAGATATCGAGATTGACAGCTCTAACAAGTAACTCTTTAAAACATCACACTTGCAACATGTTTTGAGCGTAGCGAAATCATTAGGATTTGACTCTATAGCTTGAAACAGAGTACGGCATTAAACATTAAGGGTGTTGCAAAGACATAATCCATAAAAGAGTGGCTAATACGTCTATGCCAGGTGCATTTGTCTGGGATGCCTCCAATCTTTTTGCCATTTCATTTTAACAGACCTCGATTCATCGTCACATGGGCCCAGTTACCATTCTGTGGTCCCTGAACTTCCTGAGTCTTCATTGTAAGCAGATAGAATATCGACAAGCATATCTAGGAACTCATCTTGCTCAAGACACAACGGTCTCCAATCTATATTGAACACAAGTATGCCATGCAATGCCGCAAAGGCGTTAAGCCCGATTAATGTTAAACCAAGTATACCAGAGCAGGGAGTGCAACGTTTCATCATGGAAACACTTAGGTCACTTATGATCTTAATGAGCAAACCCCCAGAGGGACATGCCCTCAGACCATGTAGTGCCGGCTGTGTAATGATCATGTAACCATCAAATGAGGCTGTCTCTACCAGCTGATTGGTTTATAGGGCAGATGGCAACCAGGCCCACTCCAAAGGAGTCCGATTTGTGGGTGCTGTATTATCAATTAAGTGCACTGCTCTGCAAGAGCCTGACCCATCTACACAACTAACCTGCGTCCCCTTACATGACAAGTCTCTCTTTGCTGTCAAATAACCCATGTCAAAAGTCTGTCCCAATTTTAATAGATAATCTTCCTAAACCAGCAATAAATCAGACACCAGCGACAAGAAAAAATCTTCGTAAAAATTGAGGAAACATAAGGTAGTTCAATGTTGGTACAAGAGTTCACTTTAAATTCAATACAATCAATGTCTTCAGCATTAGTGGTCCTTAAGTGAGGAATGTCGTACACAAGATGCTCTCGCTCTATGGGTATTGAGGATTCTTTGTGAAGAATGAACTCCAAACCCAAATAATAAGGTTGTCCTTAGACCAAATGATTAGAGTTTCATGCCAAAGTAGGAACTCCTAATCTGGTGCCGCTCAGTAGGACAATTAAATGCGGAGATTTGTTTACAACATGTTGTAAGATTTTCCTTCAACTGACATCTCGTCGTCTCACTTGAGACTGGGCGTCCTGGCAGACACACGTCAATCATTGGGCATGGAATGATTCGTGATGGGTTTTTAGTATAGTCAAGGGACTCCGAATAATCGGTGCTGTTGGGACCATATAGGCAACCTGATCCGGGTATTTAATTTCATTAAGGAACATGCTACTCTCACCCCTCTTTTTGGTTTATACAGGCTTTTAGGCCTTAAGCATTCATGGTTTTCGCTTTCCTTTGTTTCCCCTGGACATTTCGTGTCTGAAGTCCCATTTTGCCCTGTGTTACGTTCTGTTTGTTCTCAGGCTGTCAATTTTCAAGATCTAATGCATGTCCTTGATGAATTGATTTGAGAGGAAGCAATTTTGTCTGGTTTCGGATTTTCATTGTATGTTGCTGCTCCAATTGTTTCTTTTAGGGTCTTTTTAAAGGCTTCTTAGGAGAGAAGACTTGATCATTTTTTATCACAAGTGAGACCTCGCTGGAAAGCTGGACATTGCCCGCCTCCAAAAGGGCACATGCACTTACTGACAGGGTCATTGAGTGCCTTTAATTGGCCAATGAGGACTGTGAGTTTGCAATAGTATTACTTTGATTTAGTAAACATTGCTCGAGTTCCACAGTGTTTTCAGGTGTTTTCTTAATGCGCTTCTAGTTCACGCTCCAATTGCTCTGAATGAAGACATTTCTGTCCCATTGTACCCATTTTTTTGTATAGCATTTTTTTTCAAATAGTGGAGTGTGTGTTTACCTTTGCACTGATGTTATCATACAGCGTAACAAGGGAGTAAAGAACTAAATATAAGCTCAAAATCGAATTCTAGACTAAATCGGGAAGCTCTGTCCTCACCTCCCTGTTGGGGTGATCTAGAGAGGATTTTCTTGATTATGTCGAAAGAAGCGAGTGGTCTAAATGAAGGGGAGGATGGAGAATGTAGGTGGATTCTGTGCGTCTAGTTCCAAGCGGCCCAAGGAAAATTCAGAGTCTAGAATACTGATGTGCCGAGTGGTAGATTCCATGACTGCTTCCTCCACACATTTGCATCTACCAATAATAACAAAGTTGATTAGGGAGGCGTGTCTGACCTGATTGAAGGCTGCCTCCCCTTAGAGACGGTTTCTCTTGGCTGAACAAAAGTAATTAGTTATCAGCACCACCTTTGTCCTCTCTGAGTTTTAAGATATTTGGTATCTTCTGCGGTTAAAGCATCTTCGCTTAAGCAATTTGGAACTGTGCCGCTATCGCCAGCAACTTTACTGTGGAGATTAGACATGGCGACCAAATTATTCAAGAGTGCCGCGGAAGGAATACAAGTGCGCACTTTCGTCGTGCACACGCTTAACGTGCTGCTGGTGAATATATAGGCTCCTTCCTTCAACAAAATCACCAACTGCTGCAGCACACACACAGAAAATTAAATGATGATGGTGTGTAGCCCTTCTGGTCGACTGCTGCTGCTACTGCACGAGATTGTACGCACATTATTGTGGGATGATTTGAGAGTAATATCACCTGCACTTTGTGGTTACATGGTTTAGTCATGACCGCCCCTCAAAAAGTTATTTAAGGTAAACTTTGAACAACACACGGGCAAGTTCTTCTTACCAAAAGAATGGGCAAAAACAAGCACGGAATGAAAAGACCACTTTGTAAAATATGTACAAGAGGGTTTGCGCATACTCTGAACCCACATGAAAGAGCACATGCTCCTTGGTCTCCAGCTATGGGAATCCGTTAGGACCAGGCACCCCACTCTTGGTATACGCCACACTCCATTCATTGCTCATTTGTACCTATGCACCAATATACATCATTTGCTTCTGAACCAATCAAGGGGTTTGGTTGAAGACCGATGATGGACTTGCAAAATGTAAAGATGGGGCACACGGAACAGTCGAGCGATCGAAAATACCTAAAACCACTGCATTTAACATCAATTCACAGACTCGCTTAAACTAAAAATGAAACAAAAAAGTAGGAACGTTTTGGCCAGTGAGAAAGAAAGATTTGAGACATATATAATAATAATTAATCATTTAATGTCTAAACACAATATGACAAGCAGCTCATGCACAAATAAGTCAGGTTTTATGTGCACCATGCAGGAAGCCCAAAAAGTCCTTGCAAATGTTTGTAATTTGGGAATGTCTAGGTGATTTGTAAACATTTCCATTTGCACCATGTGGACACTATGTATGGCGGGAAATGCGCATTGAAATTGTCATCAATCATGGTAAAGAAATTCAGTTACCCAGAGACATGAATCTACCCCACACATCTGCCCTGGTGGACAACCACAATAAAGGAAGCCTTTCCCCTTGGCAACCCATATACATATATATATATATATATCTATATATATATAGATATATATATAGATATATATATAGTGAAAGATAACACGGAAACAACAACATCCAGGGGAAACAACTACAATATCCAATAAAGTGGTGACTCCAACAGATACATTTCCAGTAGAACACAAAGTACATTAACAATACCATGTTTTTGCTCCCACCTTCCTGCAGAAGTATTAGATTGCTTTCTCAGCAAACCCACATTGCCTGAAGAAGGCAAGTGCTGAAACTTGCAGTGTAAATATATTTATGGAGTGGTGAGTTAGGACTTTGGGAAACAGGATAAAAATAGTGTGTCTGTTGCGTCAATCAGCAAATCCCTTCATGCACTTACATTACGTCTCCTCTACTTTACATACGAAGAAAGGGTTATTTTGAAGTTCCAACCATCGATTCTGCACATGTGCGTACTTCTGGTGAATGCATTGCTGATAGTCTTGCTTCCTGTGTTAAACTTCAGCAGTGCATAAAATAAGCCTTCTGCCATAAACAGCTCCTTCCCAGTTAACAGCTTTAAAGTGCCACAGAAGGGTATTTTAGAAGAAAGGAATTTGAAAAGCTAGTGACAGGTTTCATTAAGCAGATGTACTGGCTCAAGCAGAAGTCATTGTGACCTTACAGAACAACTGTAATAACTTTTTACAGCTTGGATGTGATGTAATGTTCTTATTACAGGTGACACGTGAAATGAAAGTGAATAGTGACATGTCACAGATATTGCAGATTTACATGTATTATAAATAACACATTGTTTATGTACAGCAATTTTTCACCATGAACTATGTACATATATTTATTTATGCACAGTAAGAATATAAATGGGTATCTGCTAAGTGGTTGCATTAGACAACAATTATTAAATACATTTTCTGAAAGGCACTTTAAGCCAAAGGAGAAAATTTGGGTGGATATGAGAAAGAGTAAACAGAAAAAGCATAAAGGATCAATGGCCTTTAGATTAGTAAATGGCTTGGGTTCTAATATGGCATTAACCAAACGTTCCAAGGGATCGAACAGGTGGTAACGGCCCAGGGTTCGAGTTAAAGTCCTGAGCGAAGCCAGTGCCGCCTGTCCCATAGGCTGGGATGGGGCTAATTTAAAGCATTTTTGTTCTATGAATGGGTCGCCTTGCAGCGTTCCGTTCCCGGAGCGAAGAGCCTGTTCAAAGATGGCCACCATGGAAAGGGAAGGCGGGGCTCCGTACTGAGCCCCTCTTCCCTTTCCATGGTGGCCTCCCGCATGAAGAAGGCGAGGGGAAATAGCAGGGGCGAGTGCCGCCACCGCAATGAGGTAAATGGGGATCGGGGATTAGTTAAAAAAGGGTCTGGGGAGGGAGGAAGATGGTGGGTGAGGGAAGCCGCCATCAGGCGGCTTGGAACGCGGGCTAACATCGGGAGATGCAGCCAGTGCTCCTAGCCTAGGCCCCAGAGGTGGATGAAGTGGCAAAAAACAGTGCCTGGTGTCAGTCAATACAGGATGCCATGGGTGCAAAACTCCAGGGCATAAAGTCCCACATCCTTATTAAAAAAGCTATGGCCTCTAATGAGGATATCACGTTAAACCGCAACAATCCTATTAGATATCTAACTATTCCGGAATTTTCATTCGCCGCCATCACACTGCCTGAGCTGACTGAGGTTGTGAAACGTCTCAAAACAACCAGTTGCAAGGGCTCTGCTATCATAATAAAGGCATGCCCCCCTACTCTGCTGGAAGCTATCCTCCAGTTTGTTAATGCGCCCTTTAGAGAGAGCACTGTGCCTGATAATTTAAAACGGTCATGGGTGACTGCTCTATTGAAAAAAGTAAGTCTTCCTAAAGAGGATCCCTTGAACTGTAGGCCTATCACTAACTCGGCATTCTTGATGAAAATACTTGACTGGGTCGCCTACAAGCAGATAGCCAATCACTTGGAAAGCTTTCCCATGCTCAACTGCTGTCAATTGGGCTTCAGAGTCGGGCACAGTATGGAAACTGCCCTACTGGAACTTAAATCCAGGCTTCTGAAGCCTCCCTGCTTATGTTGTTGGACCTTTCCGCCACTTTCGACCTGGTTGACCACCAGTTGTTGGTCACCAGGCTCGAAAAAGTGGCGGCATTCTCCTCAGAGGCTTCTCATTAGGAAGCCTCCTTTCTCCAGAATAGGGACAGCTGTGTATGTTCAGAAACAGCGGAAGCAACCATGGTATCGATAGAATATGGGGTTCTGCAAGGACCAAGTCTGTCTCTGTGTTTTTATAACATATTTACAGTTCCCTTCTTTGAAATGCTTGAACAAGAATGTATCTGGTTCACCAACTTTGCGGATGATACCCAGTGTATGATCTCCTTGACTGGCGACCATGCACATGACGAAGCAAGGATAAACAAAGCATGCACCTGTATTGAAAACTGGATGATCATGAACGGTCTGGCTCTGAGCAGGTCCAAGACCGAACTCATAATTGTGGGGTCACCCAGCACGCTTTCTAAACTGGAATCTCTGCATAGAAATGTTCAACTTGGTGATGTCAACATCAACACCCTTAAGAAAGTAAAGTCTCTGGGGGTTATCCTAGACCAGCACCTCTCTATGAAGGCCCACGTGGGGAGCGTAGTGTCAGGATTAACATACTATTTAAGACTCTTTGCACACCTGCGTCACCTGATTTCCCAGAGTAATGCGGAAACACTGGCACAGGCTATTGTAGGTGAAAAAATTGACTATTGTTGCAGCCTCTGATAGGCATAACCAAAACTGAAATAAATCGCCTTGAGGTGATTCAAAATGGGGCAGTGAGGGTTGTTACGGGTCAGGAAAGACGCAACCATGTTACACCAGCCCGAAGAACTCTGCACTCGCTCCACATGGAGGCGAGAATTAGCTATCGCCTTTTGCTGATCACTTTTAAAAGTCTACTGGGTATGATGCACTTCTACTTGAATGATCTTATTGCAATTAAGACTTCTTCGAGGTCACTGAGATCGAATCAATCCTAAATGCTGGTGATTCCCAGAAGTAAATCTAAAAGGGTGGCTAAAGCATCCTTCGCAACAGCAGCACCGGCCGCCTGGAATGGTCTGCCGCTGGCACTGAAGTTGGAATCTAATATAGAACCCTCCAAGAAAAAGTTTAAAACTTGGTTGTTTGACTAACCGCACCTCCCCTCGCTTCTTTCCCTCTGATTGACCTCCATAGAGATTTGTCGTTGTATTTGTACTTTGTGTTGTCTGCGCCATCATGCCTCCGGGTCCATTGCTGCGCATTATAAATCGAATAAAGTAAAGTAAAGTAAAGCCCACATGCCATATGGGCCACAGCATGAGTGTGATGGTAATGGTGAACACATTTGATATTTCTGAGTCCTGATACAGAGACAGCTTTACATCGAGCTATGATAAAATACCTGGTGCCTCCATTCCCTCCCTTTCCCATTGGCCCTCTAGCGCCCTCCGTTCTGCAGCACATTGAAGCACCATACAGCGTGCTGAAAAACACTAACAAAGAAATTACATTTACAAATTGATTGAATCCTATCCTCTACTGAGCAATCTAATGGGCTGAAGCTGCCTAAATACTTCCAATAAAAGATTTATTCAAAATGCACGCCCTAAAACCCCCATTCAATAGCATTTTCTTTTCCGCTTGTTTTCGGGGTCCAGATAGATGCATATGTTTAACCTCTTAGGTGCCAGGGACGAGGTATCTCGTCCTTGGAATTCCCTCCCGGGTGCCAAGGACGAGATAGCTTGTTCTTTTTGGCACCTTGTTTTGAGTGATCCCTGCAAAGAGTAATCTAACCCTCGGGCTATGTGAGGGGGAGGTCCTTTCTCTCTGCCTGGGGGCTGGATTACCTTCAGTTTCACATCGGCCTGAGTAATGCATGCCGACATGAAAGTGAAGGTATTTTCACTGCAGCAGCCATTTTCGGCTGCCGCGGTGAAAAGAGAAGGTGAGTGTCCACCTTTCTCTGCCTCGATCTCCGGCTGTATTTCAAGCCGGAGATCGAGGGAGGTGTCATTGGAAAGGGGAAACTCTCCCCTTCCCAATGACACCTTTTGTGAAAGCATTGCTGGGCGCGGATAAGGGGGAAGAGCGCTCGATCCGCGCTCAGCAATGCCATTAGACCAGGATCTGTTACTGATGCCGGGGTAGGGGGCTGCTTATTAGGTAAACAACCCCTTCCTCCTGAGCCCCCAAAGCATGGGGCCACAGCTATGGAGATCCCTGCAGGCAGATGGGTGATCATCTGCCCCCAGGGAAGGGGATAAAACATTTTTTTTTAAACGAAAAACGGCCGCAAAATAGAAATGTGGGTGGGGGGCCACTAGCCACCAGGGATTTTTTTTGCATGAAAGGGGGTGACCCTCTCCCCCTCACCCCAGGTGGAAAGGGGGGCACCCCTTGTAGCCCTTGTAGCAGAATTCTGCCCCCAGGCAGGAGTACATGAGGTGACCCCCCATCCAATTGGGGGAAGAGGGCCACCAGGAAAGTGTGGGCAGGCCCCCCAAAGGATGGGGCCTGCAGGTTAGGGCTCCCTTTGGGCAGATGGGTGCCCATCTGCCCCCATCTGCCCCTAGGGATTCGGCCCAAAGGAAAACATATATAAAAAGAAAACATGGATAGTTTTGGGGGGAGTGCCCCCCCACTAGACCACCAGGGAATTGTTTTTATGGAAAGGGTGTGTCCCTCCCCCCACCCAAAATGGACTGGGGGCCATGTCATGCAGCCCTCTCTGGGGGCAGTTATCTGCTCCTAGGAAGGGGCAGCTGACCCCAGGATGGGCTGCATGAGATGCCGTCCTCTTATCCGTCCCCAGGGAGGGCTGAATGAGATGCCCCGCTGCATTTGGTGTGGGGGTAGAGGGCCATCCCCCTTTACATTAGAAAATTCCCAGCAATTCAGAGTGCCCCTCAGCCCCCCTAAAGTGCAGTCTATCAGTTTCAATTTATTTCTTTGTTTACCAAACTTCCCTTGGCACAGATTGGCACATTAGTGTGCCAATCTGCCCCCAGAGTGTCCAAACCCTACTGCCCCACCCACTGGGGGGCCTGTCCCAGTTTTTTGGTGGCCTTCTCCCCCCACCCCAAATGGAGGGGGGGCACCTCATGCAGCCATTCGTAGGAGCCCCAAGGAGGCCTGCGTGAGGTGCCCAGGCCCGCCGTGGAGTTTCTTGATTTCTTTAATTTGCAATTTTGCGCAATCAATGCAATGTGACAATTGGGTGAACTCCTAACGGCTGATTTGGACCTGTGGGAAAAAGCTAGCGGATACCTATGCCCCACGCTTGGCGATCTACATGGCTGGCAAGCCATATTTCCTTGAGTATTTTGGGCACTCTAGCTCTCTGCCACTGCCTGCAGACAGAATGAGGGCAGGCCTTCCAGGGGGTCATACGGTCATTCCCATGAATTACATGGAAAAGAATGTCCCATCTGCGGAAGAATCTTCTACCCCCACATGCAAAAACAAATCCCTACCGAAAAGGAAGCACATGTCATCCCGATGAAATCAACCCTGCCCTGCCACTACAGGGAATAGAGGCCACGCGCTCCCTGGATGGGGCGAGCACACAACACTCCAACATGGAGGGTCACTGCATCGGCTATGCCACAAAGAACATCTCGAAAGGTGTCACTTTAACAGAGGAACAACTACTAAGTGCAGCGTGTGTGTGTGTGTGTGTGTGTGTGTGTGTGATTGTAGCAGAAGGCCACAACAACGTCGCAGCGAAAGAATGTTTTACATTAAAACCTCATGGTGCGACTGGGTGGGCTACTGTGCTACTGTGGGCGGTCTGTTTTCAGATGGCCAGATTACAAGCTGCTTCGGAATTCTATGACCACGCTCGTGGGAGATGGGCTGTTTCCGCCAGCCTCTGGGAGGAGGCCATTTCCACATTCATGCATTGACCTTAATGTCACTCTGATAGTCTTGCTGAACTCTACTTGACTACAGAGGAACTACAGGAAGGAGCAGTTTTCTTCATTCTGGATGCAGATTTCACAATTCCCTCATCTGACACCTGATGTCTGCACTTACCCTGGCACTTGCCACCAGCTGGCCGTACTTCTTTTCTATTATTTTATGTATTCTATTTATCCGATGTACTGCACTGTCCCCTCCCCCCTCGCACTTTTTTCCCTTCCCCCTTCCCATGTACTTGCGCGATCTGAATGACACCTGGCCTATTAAGATCGTTGTCTCTGTCTTCCCTCTGTCTGTTCCCCCTCCCTTGCTTCATCGTGCCTCGAAACACTTGTGTATAGGCGCGTTATAAATGCCATATCATATCATTATCATATCATATCTTCATCTTGAAGATGTGCATGCAGTCTATCCCAAATACCAAGGTGGACGCATCACTTCTTGGGGTGACAGCTACTTCACTCTCTTCTTATTCATATATAAGCTGTACCCAGACTATCATACGCCAATCTAGCACACGCTCCGTCCCAGAGTGCTCCATTCTTCTTTGATGCCCTCTGAGCCAGGCCCCTCTCTTCTCTATATGGGTGCAAGTCATTTTGTAAGGGGTCCCCCAGAAGCGTCGCTCAGAGGTGGTTGGGGGGCTATAGCCCCGGGTCTTTTGGTTGTAGCCCCGGATAGAAGCACAGGGGCTACCACCAAAAGGCTAGCTAGCCCCGAGTCCCGACAGTCCCGACCTTAGCTTAGCCCCGTATCTTTTCCAGACCTGGCAACACCCCTGTCAGTGGCCCATTTATTATGTCTGTACTGGAATTTGGAGATACACATGTGCATTGCATGTGCCCTTTAGCATGTTGCCATCACATTGAGGGCTCATTGATCATATAGGAGAGGTGACAGTGATGTGGTTAGGCTCTGCATGGGATCCTGGCATTCTGACAGCGCTTGTAAGGGTCATGAGGACTAGGGGGTGGGCGAAAATCCCATTGGCAAAAATCGCAAACAATTCCCTTCCGCTGGCTCTGTGATTAACCATCTATTGTACCGCAATTTTGGTAGGTTTTTTCACAGCGAAAAGTTCGTTTTTGATCAAATTTCACTTTCTGTGTGGTCCAAAACGCAAACAGAAACAAAATGTTGGCAAAAAAACTAAATTTAACAGGCGAAACACCCCGTTCCCACTCAACATCTCGCTAAAAAAAAAAAAGAAAAATTAAAAAAAATTAAATGTCAAGTGGAAAATGCCACAAACTGAGATATGTGCTCTGTGGGCGAAATTGGCGGATTCGGCGAAATTAGCCAGGAATCCACCAATTTTCCTACAGAATGGAATTAGCCGTTTTTGCCCACCCCTAATGAGGACCAGGTTGAAGAGTCAACAATTGTGTTTGTTAATTTCTATTATTTGTTATTGATCAGTGGTTGTGCATACGAAAAAAAAAACAAGCTACTAAACAGAGGAAATGATTTAAGTGTCCTAATATTGTAAACTGCCTCTTTGTACAATTTTCTAATGTTTATTTCTATGCTCAGTTCCAGTATAAATTGTAGTCATAAAAACAATGGTATACGTGCCCTACTCAGTAATGCACATTATGAAAACCTGACTTAATCATATAAATAATTATCTTATAAAAGGTTCCCCAAAAGAACACTCCAGTAAACTACTAGGGCCTCTTTCAAAATATCCATATGATAAAAGGGGGGGGGCAATAGCATAAATGAGGGCTTTTGGCTGCTTTTCCAAAATATATAATATCATTTGCTAATATATTTAGGATCACAGATCTATATATATGATTAATATATATGTTCTGTGCTTTGATACCATTGTACATAATGCACACTGGGCTCCTTGATCATTTTGTTTTTCACAACACTCACCTTAACATGAAACTTTTTGTGACCATGAACCACATATACTCGGTTGTACAACCTCAGGACATTGGAGTCCAAAGGCTGGTTTTCGTTTCTAAGGACAATGTTTCCTCTCCCCAAAATTGCGAGTTCTGAAGCTGTGCGCAGGCATCCTTCGAGAAATATATTTACCAGAGTATATATATTGGATAGTGGGCAGTTGTGAAATGCTCTGGAAAGGAAATTGACCATAGCAGATCCCTCACGACAAAATAGCTGGAAAACATAGGTCAAAGGGGGAGGAGGAAAGACACAGGGGAGTGAATGACTTTAAGTAGAAGGTAAGCAGATACGTTTGTTTTGCATCATTAAGCAAGGAAGAATAGAGGTTTCTATAAGTAAAAGTTTTGTTACCAGACTTCTTAGTTTACTGAATTAAGGCCTGGTAGGCAATCACCAATTTATGAAAGGGAAAGGTTCTCTTTTTGACTGGCAATATCATCATTCCTTAAATCAGGGGTCTGCAACATGCAGCTCTTCAGAGGTTTTGGACTACGACTCCCATGATCCCTCATCATTGTCAATGCTGGCTAGGACTGATGGGAGCTATAGTACATTACATCTGGCGAGCCAAAGGTTGCAGATCCCTGCCTTCAATGTTTCAAATGCTAATCACAAAAATGTGACAAATAGAATTGATCAAGTTATTAGTCACAGAAGCCAAATTGGAATTGTTCGGATTATACTTTTCCATTTTTATTTGGGTATAAGTCTTTTTTAAAGCATGTACCAATAACTGAGCTGTATAAACACCAGTGATAATTTATGTGACGTGCAGAAAGAACATCGTAAGAAATTGCGTGGGAAAAATAATTTCAATTTGCTATGTGGCTCTTATCCTGAAACTTTTATTTGGTGTCAAGAGCAAAGATTGTGCGTGCGTTTCGCTCTGTTTAGGGGCATTGATGTGGGAGCGGTGACATCTTTCCCTAACTGCTGTACTTGTCTCTTACTAACGTGCGATTCTCGAGAGCACTAGGGCACAGCTGATTTACGAAAACAACATTTGATTGGCCCAAGACGTAGGTAAACTAGATTATTTAAATTCACTTTTGCGATAGAGTCCAGATCATAAGTGAGGGAAAATGCTTTTAACTCAATAGGAAACGTTAGCTGGCAGAGGCAGGTCTGCGATGACTTTGAATGGTTTGCCTTAATGTAGGTGTGTTAGGCAATTGCATGTGATCAGGCGACGAAGATTTTGGATTGTTTGCCTTAACTCAGGTGTTTTAGGGTGGTTTACCCAATTTGACACAACAAACTATTCGAATGGGAGATATGATTGAATACAAACATTATGATCAAATCTCTCATTCAAACGCCATTATAGTGAACAAGGGGAACGGGTGATGCAGGGGTTTCCCCGGCTCCGTTGTTCACTATAATGTCAGCAGGGGTTGTCCCCCTCACCCGACCGCTTAAAGATTTTAAAAAAAGGAAACAAAAGAAAAAGGCACCCTGTCGCGTCAGATCCGACCCGAGTTAGAGGGACAGATCTTACGCTACAGGAATGCAGGAGAAGCAGCACCGGCGGCAAGGAGCAAAAAGGTACGTAGAGGAACGAGGTGGGGGTTTGGTGTATGGCAACATTTTATTTGTTTTGCCGAGGTAAAACCAATTCACGGCAAAATTGGCTATGGTCAATTCTGCCGTGAATCTTTTCACTTCGATCAAAAAACCCAAATCAGTTTTAGGCAATGGCTATGATAGGGCTCCAATGTTTTCGTATATTTTGCCTTAGCTCGGGAGTGTTAGGCATTTGCATGTGATAGGACTAAGGTGATTCTGGATAGTTTGCCTTAACTCAGGCGTGTTAGTCAACTGGATGTAATAGGACTGCAAAGATGTCTGAAGGTTTGCCTTAACTTAGGTGTGTTAGGCAACTGCATGTGATAGGGCAATAATGATTCCGGATGGTTTGCCTTAACTCAGGTGCTAGGAAAATGCAAGTCATATGGATACAATGATTTTGTACCATTTGCCTTAAATCAGAAGAGTTGGGCAACTGCAGGTGGTGTTGAAAAAGGTGTATAAGAGGTGGTCCTACTGTAATGTGATAGAGTGAGAGGCAGAGATGAGACTGTGCTGTATAAGGCATAGACATATGCCAGGCTGTCTATAAGATTGATCATCGGGTAAATGTGCTGACTTTGCGTTCGTAGGAAGTCCTAGGAATAGAACTTTTCAGCATGATGTAGAGACATCACAATGCTCTCAAAATATAATGTTGTGGGTTATAAGATAGTAAGAGTGGTAAACATAATTTCAAGGCAGGGATGTTAATTTTGATAGAGATGGCCTATTTAGTGTGGGAGGGGACAAGTCTGTGAATTATTGAAAGTGATACAACGACTACACCTCCTTCAGTTTATGGCCATGTGAACAAATAAGCAGTTTCTGGCACTAGAAAGTCAAAAGTAGTACACAATGCAGGCACTAGAAGAACACCTTACAAGGTGTTGAAGATTGGCCATGTGTGTGAATGTCTATCACTGTAAGCTGCCAACCAAAATTGATATAAAGTTTGTATTTGATTTCTAAATCTGGATAAGAAGATTTTTTGGTGAGCAACAGAAAATAGCAAAGAAACATGAACAGATCTTTGCAAAGATTGAGATAAGAAGCTCCTTCACCATGTGGGGTGAATTTAAAGGCCCCAAACAGAAGTCCCTTTCACATGAATGGCAGGCATTTAAACACTGAAACAAAAATGGCCCAGCTTTTTCTTTTGTTTTTCAAGTAAACTTAACGAGCCATGTGGAAAGGGGTCTACCTGTCCTTACCAAATGGACAAACAGCAGTTTAATTTACAAAAGAAGGAGGAATCAAAGATCCCAGTGAGATGGAAAACAGGATGTTTAAACATTGAAAGCAAAAACGGCCTGCACATGTGTGTGAAAATAAAAACGCTTTAAAAAGCCAAAGTGGAGAAAAAAATCACTGCTCTCAGAAACATTTCAGGAAAACAAAACATGATGTGTGGCTTGACAAAAGCAATGTATTTTATGTTTCGCCTACAAAACTCCAGTGACATTTGAAGAGCCACTTTGTCTTCATGGAAAACCTGTTTCTGGTTGTGGTCAAAACTTCACAAAGGAAATCTCCCACAGATGGCTGGGCTGGATGAAGCAGACCTCCCATTTGCTGAACATGAACATTCCCAATTAATTTAAAAGGACTATTATCATTAAGGCCTTTTTCGCAGCAACCATACTGATTTCATTTTTGTACGATGTCCAGGCAATTTTGACTTTGTGACCTGTAATGGTCAGTTACACTAGATTTCAGCTGATCTGAACATGTTCCAAATTTGAGAGTTGGTGAAAAGGCAGAAAATGAAATTTGGGATATGGGATATGGTTAAAAACTTACATCTTCACAACTGTTGTGCTTTTTATGGAAATGACAGAAATGTGCCACATTGCCATGCTACACCGTATGGATTTGGTGGTCGGCTTATCGAATTCTCTGTGATCTAAAACAGAAAATATGTTTGGTATGGAAGTTGCTAGTAAAATTATGAAGTTGTGATACATAACTAGTTTTTGCCAAAAAAGTTTAAAGGAGAACAAAAGGGTGATTACAAATAGCAATTGCCATATGTTACTCCAAACCCCTAAACCAATCCTGACTTGGAGGCAGGGCTGGAAGCAGAGAGAGGAGTAACTGTCCAATCCTAGTGGCAGGGATTATTGCAGGGTACTACCCCAAGATTATAAAATTGGTGATGTAATTTCTGCTATTTAAGGGGGACTGCACTAGGACAAGGGAGACACACAAAAACCGGGTGACAGAAACGGGAGAAAGACAGGATGGCTACTGAAACTAACCATCTGACAGCTGAAAGGAGACACCAAATGAGTTTCCTGAGAGTGCATCTGGGTGGAGCTGTCCATTTCTAGAAGGCCTCAAAGCTGACTGGGTCCTGTGGTGGAGAGCGGGAGGCCATCTTTGAGATTGGAGTGACCAGACCTCGGCCCTATCTTTCCAGAGTGTCCTGAGAGGCAGCTGGCTTTCCTTAAACTTAAACAGAGGCTTGCTATGCAAGTAGAACGAAGCCCAGGAAAACCAAAAGGTGAGGGGAGTCTGCTTGCCTTGAATTCTTTCCCTTTATAGAGCATGGGGGGAAGCGGGGAAAACTGTGTAGATCCTTAGCCTATGTAACCAAAAATATTAATTTAATTAATTCCCCATTTGGAGAACACTATGGGGTGAATTCTGTTAAAATTCAAAATTAACTTCCCAGTGTGCGCTGAACACATTTTTTGAAAATAAGACATCTCTGGCAGTGCTATGATGCCCAATGTCAAGACAGCTTCTGTTTAAGATGTGTGACTAATCAAGGGCATTCATCCCTTGTTCCCAAGGGGAAGCCTCCCCTTTGATACTAGGAAAGTGAGTCAGCTCCACAAGACCCGCCCTAGGGGTCTGGGAAAGTTGGATCTCACTGGGTAGACTCCTTCTTAGGGGACAAGGACTCCCGTTCCTGTGAGGAACTCCCTAGATAATCCACCATCATAGCATATATGGGACTATTACATTTGAAGAACATTATAAGATTCAGAGATCTGGCTGAAGAGAAAACAAAAATACCTCGTTATGTACAAGGACAAGGCTCTGTCTCTTTAAGGAGAGACACAAATATAACTGAGACGAGTAGACTAAAGACGGATAGCCCACTGAGGAGATGTGAAACACAGAGAGGGAAGAGTGTAAGCAGGGAAAGTCCCCAGACAGTGTGATGTCTGGAGGAGGCGGAGCCGAGGAGAGCTGAACAACTTTCACAGAAGTCTTGAATGCCAGAGGGAAATGCTGGAGGCCCAGAGCATCTGAGCAGAGAGAAGCAGAGGAGAAGGGAATCCTAATTCCAGTGGTGGCGTGATGGTGACAACGAGATACCCTGCTACCCGTAGTGATAGTTGGATGCAATGAGAGAAAGTACTGAGGGCCAGACACCGACAACATTGAGAAGCACAACATCCAGAGCTGAGGAGGAGAATCTGAGCGAGCGTCAAGCCTTAAATCATTCCCCCACAGATACAGAGGTAATGGGGAGAACCGAGAAGGCACTGGGGTATCGTTAAGGAGCAGGAGGAACACATCCCAGTGAAATTGATATGAAACTGACTATAAAGCCATTTAACTGGAACTCTGTTAATATGATGAAGAGAATGATGAATAAGCCTGAAAGAGAAGACATTATAAACTGGGCAAAAATACCCTGAGAAGCAGGGAATGTACTCCATGGTTTGGGAAGTAAAGAGTGGAGCAAACCACAGACAGACTTCTATAAATATGAATGTGAAGTAAAACCAAGTGAACCAAATATGAGGAGAGTTAATCCAGTTGAACAATCCAAGGAGAGGGGGATGGTCAAGTCACAAGGAAGTATACCCAATTTAAGAAGGCCTGGGTTACAGGAGTCAGAAAGACATACACGCTTAAATCAAAATATAAGAAAGAGTGCTAATGAGGAGTGTCAAAAAACTGTCCCTAAAGAGGGGATAACACCCAAGTGCACTCTGAAAGAGTTACATGAATTTATCCAGAAGGTGGCAACATACTATTTAAAGAAATCATACTAAAGAGCACTTTGGAGTGAAGAAGAGACATTTCCATAAGAGACAACCAGGAGAGGGGAGACAGTCTCCTCATCTAATTTAAGTTAGTTAAGATAGTGGTAGGGTCAGTTAGAACGAGTTTTGTACCATGGTCATATTCCTTTGTGACTTCCTGATGACTGACGAGCACCTTTAGTTATTTACATAGTCAGGGATACCCCTCTAGCAATAAGGAAAGATAGGGCCTTATCCTTATTATTTTGATAAAGACCAGTGAAGATGTGCCTCAATTATCTGCCTCCTTCTTTTGACCTGCCATACATATCTCACAAACAATGAATTACATCCTCCTTAATTCTGCCCTGCAAAAAGTGGGGTTTGTTATGGAGATTGCATATCTAATTTACAGTGTGCCTAAAGCTGGGGGGCGTGAGTATTGACAACGAGCCGCCTGGTGTACAGTTGACTTCTCCCGCTAACTGGCTCTCACACTTTTCAGTTGGCTAACTATTCTTGACATCTTGGCTGGTGTCAGAGTGTGCCACACAGGCTGCACACTCCTTAGCACGGAGACTCCAGGCCCGGCCATTGAGCTAGCCATTGTCTCAGTCCATCTCTGGAGGTGCAGATCAGATGCACTGCATCTAAGCTGCGGGCATGCATGAGATATGACTCTGTGAAGTGGAGGCTGTCAGCGTCACCTGTGCTGCGGGCTTGCTAATGGTGTTGGCCACCTGCATGCTTCCCAATGTCATGGAATCAGTTTCCGGCAACAGAATCGGGAGTCAGGAAGGGAATGTTGGAGTGTGACATGAAGTTCATCTGCTGTGAAGAGGCTTTTTATGGATCAGTTTCCTGCTAGTGGGAATTTAGCTCATTGTGTCTTCCGAGGATCCTGAGCATTCAGGAGTGGCGCTAGTGGCACTATAGGAGTAGCCAGGCTTCAATTATGCTTCATAAGAGGGTGCTGGTTGTCTGGCCATGGGACCGGATGGATAACAGAGATGGTGAGGAAGCCCTACAATGTCTACACCTATCATAGTCTATGGTGCTGTGTTTATGGTGACTCTGCACACTCTTCTGCCATCTTGTATGTAGTGAATACCCTTTAATTGTTTTAGGATTGCTGCAGTCCATCAGGTAAGAACACACTAGGTAATAAAATTGTTACTGTTTTGAATCATTAGTAATGCATTCATCTGCGCTGGCAGGGGTCAGCACTGCAGTGAATAATGCAGTGGATGCCAGAAGTATGTGCAATTAACTTCAGGCTTGACAGCATAACTGCCAGAGTGGGCTCCTTAAAAAGACCCTCTACAATGAAAGCGGGAGGAGCACTGAGGCAGAGATCACAGACACCCAAGCTGGTTATGAGGCTGCTACCCCATAGGTACTCCAGTGAAGGCTTGTTCAGATGATGGTCCAGGTCCAATAACATGATCATAGTTGGTGTAGAGGAAAGTTCTTAATTATAGCGACCGGACTCTGGTGTTTAAATATGCCATGAGAAGAGTAACATTGCATTTGTATCTATAAGAATTTCTCAATATTCTGATTCCTCTACATCTCTTTAGAACAGCAAGATAAGAGGCTGAGAAGATGCTCAGCGACAGGCACGTGCAGTATGCTTATCACCACCAGGCTAAGCGGCCAAATCAACAGAAAGCGAAGGCCTTCTTCACCTTACCGGCTGATGCAGCAGCCTTATCCGTGTTCAATAATGGGTGGAGTAGTGCATAGAGGCACCTTCGGTGAGCTACCCACCTTCAACATCCACAAGGGCCAAAGATATTTGAATTTAAAAGGTATCTCAGTGATTCTGTGGTGAATCAAATTCTGAGGTGGCTCATACAGATGATGTTGCTCATGTAACATCGGTACCCTTACTATCGCCTGTGCTTTTCTGTGAGAGGCAGCATTTTGATATTATAACAAAGTATGTTTGCTTTCTGCAGAACAATGAAAACCATCCTCTTCTCATAGTCCGTCGTAGCGGGATGAATACCAACCATAGGACCCACTGCTTAAGCTGTAATGACCAATGACCATTCAAATAAGCTGTAATGATATCTATGTCTATGTTTGTATACAATGTGCCATTTGCTACCACGCCTGTACCTCTGTAACTAAGCTCATGCAAGTAACAGCGCCTCAATCCCCTCGGGCTGCTTGCGTGCTATATAAATATAAATAAATAAATAAATAAAAAATATGTCTGCATTTTTTGTTTTCCAGTCATGCGTGTCAAAGAAAAGCCAGAATAACAGGCCTACCTGCGGTGTACCTACCAAAGGATCTCACCCTACGTATAGTGGGCCTGTTTTACCTACTGCTTATGAAATAAAATGTATGGAACACAATAGGACTACTTGATTACTAGCACTACAAAGTAAAGTGAGCTATTTTCTTAACCTAACTACGTAGATGCATCGCCCCTGCACTGTTGTAGGTGACATAACCTTCTTCTGCTTTCCCATTATCTTGAATACTCCCCCTCTACATATTACAGGACTGAAACATGTTGGAATCATATGCCATTTATTAGAAAACAATGGGTCAACAGAAGTTGATGAAACATAGAGGATATTTTGTGTAAAGAATTAAGTGGTATGTTATATATGCGATATGTCATGTGTATATATGTCTATGTAAAGTGTAATGCAATTTAGTGGTGAAGGCCAGAAGGCGCTAGTCCAATGGGAAAATGTATATGGACCGTGATTGCTCTACAGAGATACAAATACATATGTACCATTGGTAGCAGAAACAGAAAAAGTCCCTGTGTGATAGATTGGGTATATTCCATGACCAAGCAGTCTTTAGTGTACATTTTGATTCACTTTTTAAGCAGATTGGCCTCTGACACAAACCCGGGCCCTTCTACCTGAAATAGTGTACCGTGGAGTACAGGCGTTGATGAATATCTGCCAGATATTCCACTGGCTATTCCTAGAGAAGAAACTATGGGTAGTTTGACTCCCCTGTCACTATTCAGAGTATGCCCATAGCTGCTGCCACACTCCCTACTTGGGTGGCACCAGACGTTTGTTAAGGGGTTCACTCTCTACTAGCCCCATGGCTGCTGATCATGTAAGAGGAAGCTCTTATGACTCAACTAGATGTCAGAGGGATAGACCAAAGTCAGCATCCATTGCCGATATTCACAGTTGGTTCATCTAGACCAGTCTGAATACAATTGTGGCTGGTTCACAGCTTTGAACCTGTACAGGTTCTTCTGCAACGTTTTTGGGCCTTGATCCTTCCCTTAAGGTGCTTGCTATGATACGTGATGCACTGATGTGATTTTTACCACCCAACCTCCTGAGCATTGCCTCCACCCCCAGGGCAGAAGCATGTACCTGTCACTGTGCAAAAATAATGAGAGCAGGCAACAACCCCTGCAGTAGGTGGCTGCTCTCAATTGCCAACACAGTAGAACTTTACTAATGTCACATATATTTTTAATTGATAGTCCATTGCTTACACCATCCATTAACCCTTGGTGTGTATTAAAAGACATGTACCTTGTCTAACACATCAATGCACAGTAGTTTAAATAGATGCCCCACACTTAATAATCATATTCAAAGTCATCTATCACTCAGTAATGAACACTCAATGAGTGTGTCTTACACTTCCATACAAAAAATAAATCATTTTAATTATGAGAAATATGTAATAAAGAAACATTATCATTATTATCATCACTGTATACAACACACTTAAAATGCAATAAACCATTAATGGAAAGGTTGAACCATTGTCATTTGCCTCTACTTCAAGCCAAGACTAAGACTAATCAACCTTTTCCAAGAAATCAAAGTCACCTTAAACAACAAGTGCCTGCCTCACCAGGTCGTGATAGGCAATCTCATAGAGGCACCTGCCTCAATCAATAATCAATACCTCAGTACCTTTCTCAATGTGATATCAAATGCAGGGTAAAAAGAGCCTCCTTATACACACTCATTTTAGAAGGTAGGGCTGGAAGAAAAGACTGAATGCCTGGAAAAATCCCACAAGTCATAACAAAATGGAAAAATCGAAAAAATGAAATAATTGGAAAAAATCCCAAAAGACACCTATTGCTGCCCTATGGGCTTTTCATCAAAAAGCATAACAACAGGACTGCATGCTTTGAAAAGAATTAAATTCCCTTTGGACTTAATGGTGCTAGGCATACACCCAATCCAGAATAAGGTGTCCGCCATTAGGCCCTTATGTGGTGAGCTGAAGTGAGCTAAAGTGCCTTGGGGAAAATAGCAAGAGATCATTCCTCAAGCAGCTCACAATGCACAATGCAGCTAAAAATGAAATGAGATCTGCTAAAAAATATTTAAAAACAGCCAGGGCCCAGCATAAGGCTTCAAATCTCCAGAAAAAGATGTAGGAGTGGGCTGACACCACCCATCTGGGAAGCCTTTTCTGCTCTTCTTCTCCGTCCAGTCATCTGCGTCTGCCCCGTCTTCCTGCCAGCTCCATCGCCCTGAACAGCAATTGCCAAGGGCTGAGCTTACTCTGTTATATACCCTCTGTTCGTGGCCCATTTCCAAGCCTTCCACACCTACTGTCTGTCCTTCAGAGGCCACTGGGGATTTTGCCAACAATTACATTTCACCTGACATCCTTCTCTTGCAAAGACTAGACCAGGACATGGTCCGGTCCTTCAGAGGCCAATAGGGATTTTGCCAACAATTCCATTACAGCTGACAACATCTTACTCTTGAAAAGAGCAGCCAAGGACATGGCCCTGTCATATAGAGGGCAGTAGGAATTCCACCAACAATTGTATCTTTAACATACAGAGCATACATACTTTAACATACACAACATCGTTCACATACACAGCATGGACAAGGACATAGCACTGTCCTAGAGAGGCCACTAGGAATTTTGCCAATAATTGTATTTTTAGCTGAAAGCATCCTTCGTGTGTGCAGCATGACTTAAGACGTGGCTCTGTCCTTCATAATAGAATTACAAAAGGCCTGGATTTTGTAGTTTGCAGCGTTCGCCACCGTTATCTATGTTTTGTGTTTTGTGAGTACATTGGCTTCCTTCCCGGAGAGGGCCTACATAATGGTAAACAGAAATTGTTTACACAATCAGAAGGTGCTATACCAGACTCGCAGCCCAGACTTTTAGAAAAAACTCTAATGTACTTTATCGCAACATGGAAAAGCGAACCTTGCAGCTTGCACTTCACTAAACAAAAACGTGTTTATATTGCGCTATGCATTATAGCAAGGAGGCTTGTACTTCAAGTGCTTACATTGCACTGTGCATTGTAGCACGAAAGCTTGTATTTCAAGTGTATATATATAAATTGCACTGTGCATTATAGCCTGCATTACATTAAATATAAATGTGTTTACTTAGCACAAACAGAAGACCTGGTCTGCCGCTCAGAAAGACCTGGTCTGCCGCTCAGACCATGTCTCTTGGGACTATATTTTGTCAGTGATCTGGGTGATGGTGTTCAGCCCTTTTTTTTCTGCGCATCACTGTGGTATACATCAATTCATTGCCCGCTATATGTAATCATTGGGGTGATGAAGCCCTTCTTCCAGGCCAGGGGCACTTGGCAAGGTGGTTCATTTTCTCCACTGCTACCTGCACCGGCAATTGTTCCTTTTGCATGATTTAACAGGAATGCATAGGGGGGCATACACCTGGGGCATCTACTAGGTATCTCATATTATTCTGGTGAGGCTCTTTTTTGCACCCTGGCTCTGGAAATAAGCTGGTGAAATTACAGCTGTTTGTTCCCACTGGATGAGAGTGGATTTAGAGGGGCAGAGCTTGACTTTTTATATATGGGGGTATTGGTTGTAAACAGTGCTGAGGTGTTTCTCAGCAAAGCAATCCTGGGGAGGACATATCTGTTATGAAAGCTATATTGTGCGACTGGCCTCTAATACATATTCCTATGCTTGGTAGGATCTAGCTCCTTAAAATGGGTGCCCTATCCACATTTGTATAATTTTTACAAATTATATATCTTACTGGGAAAGTATTTTTTGCTAGCCTACAAGGGTAGTTAATTTTGCCTGACTTGCCTAACAGGCACCATGTTGGTTTGCAGACCATTGCAATGTTGTGGCCAAATACTGCACCGTCAAAAAGTCAACCTACGCGCAGATCAACCTTCAGCCCGTCATTGTATTTAGTTGCTCTTAGAATGTTATGGCAGGACAAAAGTGCTTCCCAGGGTAGTGGGGGCGGCAAGGTAGGAAGACAATGTGGGGTGGACAGAGGCAAATTGGGTAAGTAGGCAGCAGTAGCTGAGGGTGGGGGAATTGTTGGGGGGGTCCCATTAAGAAGACAGGAACCGAGTACAGAGCAGCGTCAAACAAATAGGGAATGCAAAAACAGGTACAAATTAAATGTGTAGTTTAAATGTGCAGCTGGGGAAACCATATAAAGCTATCATTGCAAATAGGTTCAACCATCATATGCCTTGCTTATGATGATACACCAGCATACTTTAAGCACCATCAAATACCTAGGACATGACGGAATTCCTGGACATATGAAGGCAGGGCATTGCATCTAAAAATGTTTTCAGTGAATGGGAATATGGCAGATGATATTATTTATTTATTTAATTGTGTATTGTGCACTGAAGCCCATGCATGTCAACGCGCAATACCAGAGTACCAAACAGACAAGGGAAAGGCAAAAAGCAAAACCAAAATTGAAGAGCAATGCGTAAAATGCAGAACAAAAGATATACATCAGCCACTCAATCAGGGGATTGTTTTATGTAAAGAATTCAGAGAACAGGAGAGTTTTCAATTTTTTGTGAATGCGTTTGGTGCGATTGCAGAACATAAGATGATGAGACCCCGAGCGGAATTCACGAGTTGGGTTCTACCACTTTAGATGCTCTACGATAGCAGGTGATGTCCATTTGAGGCCGGAACTTGCCAATCAGGGAGGCACATGTGTGGCATTAAATAGCGAGGCTGAACCTGGGTCTTTGATGGATGTTTACGTGCACCTAGCGTAGAACTGCAGTAGCTGGGCACACAAGTCTGTACTTGGTGGCGAATAGCTTCATCTAAGGACCTGAAGCTGCATGTACTTGTCGCCCCTTCGTCACACCCCTTAAATACAGCGCTTCCCAGCTAAATTTGTACTTTATAAATCCCAGGCTTACATAGTACAGGCGGGCTGGGTCCGGCATATTATTGCTGTGCCTTGACTATAGGGGTGCACTTAGCATAGCCTCACCTGGTAAAATTAAACTGCATGTAAAGTAGCATGTCCGGACTGTACCACACATATGATGGCTATATGTGGCAATGAGGATAACACTGCAGATGCACCTGGCCATTAGCTGACTGTAGTTATATGAAACTGCACCTTCCATGTAGGGCAGTATCTGCTTGCACCAGAGGCTTCAAATGACATGTGAGTTTGTTCCTTGCATACAATGACCCTACCAGATTGTAATTGGTTATTTATAATGTGTTTAACACCCAGAGGTTTCCAAGGGCAGACCCGGGGATCGAACCCGTGTTGCACTGCGTCCTCTTGTTTCCAAGGGGAGCGTGTTTCCCCTGAGCTAGCATACCGCCTGAAAATTGGCTTTGTTCATGTTTGTGTTTATTGTTTACAATTTGCTCTAATCCTAATTCCAAGGACACAAGAAAGCAGCTGTGAAACAAACAAGGTTGCCAAATTGTACACTGCAGTCGTAGTTAAGCCATTCTCTGGTAATGAAAGAAAATGTAAGTGTCAAATTGACTTCGTCAGCAAAAAAAAGAAATGACAAGTGCATTCCCTTGGGAATAGACTAATCAAATTAAGACAAGCAGGTCCCGCCAGGACCATGTCCCGGAGGATAAAGGCGTATTTATGGGAACACGCATGGAATAATCTGCTATCCATATCAGCTGCACACTGTTCATACTTTCATCAACGAGATGAGCATGAATATTGCTCACACGTGAGGCCAGATTATCCAAACGTTGCTCTAGTGCAAACACATTGAGAAAATTCATTGCACGCAATTTTTCTGTGTGTATGGTAGGGAATGGAGCAAAGAGATTACGTCCCAATCTGTAGTACCTAAACATTTGATTATTAGGTAAAAAATGAAGCAGCCTGATTATTTTAACTAGGTCTATTGTTGGCCATAAAATGAAAGGCAGTGAACACATGTCTTGCTATGATACGCAGTTTTGTTTATGTTTGCCCAAGTGCAGATTTTTTGATTACAGGGATTGGGAGAAACCCTGTTAGATAATCTGGCACTTAACACACTGAGGATGGAGGAGGGATAATCGTGGAGCATGGCGCAGCACTCACCAGTGCGCGCCATCAACTGGGGCGGGGAGCGCTAAACGGCCGATGTCGAGAGCCACAGCCAGGCTTTAAGAGCGCAGACACACAGAATCCAAGTACTTTTCCACAAAGGCTTCACTGAGGGTATGTGACAAGCTGCTTTTCATAAGTTATTCAATGACAAATCGGGATTAGTCTATTTATCAATAACACACTGGGAGGCAGTGAATTGAAAGAATTCGCTAATACAACATATCCACTCTTTGTAAGCCAGTCTCTTTGCCAAAGCTTATCTCGCTGAGAACAATCTCATTACAGCCCAGTGAATGGAACCCACTATTAACTCTTCTGGCACCCAAATCCTTCCACACTGCCCACTTGTGCGTGCTGTTTACTTCCTCTGAACTTTGCAGGTCTGTTATTTCACAGCTCTCTTGCTGTTCTTGAAGCAGAGTTAGGTCCTTTTTTCTGAAACGTGGACAAGTAAACGTCAACCTCTCTGCTGACATGCTGTCTGCAGGCCTTCAAAATACATCCTCAATGCAGATTTGCTGTCATGTGAAAACAATATGGTAGCGATCCCTCTTTTCTCAACGGTTCATACAGTAGCACTGCATGGCTATTTAAACATGCTTGTCACACTCAATTTTGTTGTTTTAAGAAACAGCTGCAGTGCAAGTACGTGCGTTAACAAAGAACATCTGTCTGTCTACACAAGACAATCCGGGGTACCCAGGACACACGGATATAACCAATACATTGTTAAAGTCTCTACAGATTAAGGACCTGATTCATGAAATATTTGCCCCGTTCAAAGTGACTTTGCACTGCTGAAAAGTGACTTTGCACTGCCGACCCTAACCCTGATTCATGGAACCGTGCAACGTGTATTTTTGCACTGCAGAGTCCTGGCAAAGTAATTTTGAACTGCAAAAATTACTATGCGCTGACTTTGCGCGGACTTTGCACTGCAAAAGTACACTTTGCACGGTTCCATGAATCAGGGTTTGTGTGGGCAGTGCAAAGTCGCTTTTCTGCAGTGCAAAGTCACTTTGAACCGGGCAAATATTCCATGAATCGGGCCCTTAGTCATAGATATTAAGTTGCTCACTACACCTATAGGGCACCCTAGAATTTCGCCTCAGAGAACTTGTCCTCGATCAAGTCGTCAATTTTGAGTTTATGGAGAATTTTATATATGAAAATGCAAACAAATAAAATGTGCTGTTTTCTATTGAGGCGAGATACAGAATCACTCACCACCACTTTACAAGCTTTGTAAGTATGACCCGCATGGCCACATATTTAAGCCTCTGCTGCGAGTGAGGGAGGCCAGCAGAGCAAACTAAACAATCATTGGCAAAGCCAACAGGCCTGACTTTGAAAATGTAAAGCTTGGATTTGATCCACAACTCTCAGACACAGCAAAATCCTTAGGCTTCACTATTGACAGCAGTCTGTACTTCCAGGAATACATAGCCAAGACGGTCCAAATAGCCCGGCTCAGAATCTCTACCCTTCAAAAAATCAAACACTTCGTCCCTCCACAGGACCTCCGGACCGTAGTGCAGACCCCTGTGGTCTTGCACATTGATGGCGGAAGTGCTCGCCTGACAGGGCTCACAGCTACTCACTTGGCTCCCCTAAAAGCAGTCCACCACGCTGCAACATGTCTTATTACGGGAGCACAGAAATTTGACCAAATTACCCCCATCCTACACAAACTACATCGGCGTCCACTCCAAGCGAGGATACTGTTCAAGACTGCATGTATCATCTACAAAGCAGTCACACGTAGCACACCAGCGTACCTGCCGGCTAAGCTCCACATATCTAGTGGGACATGCTCCTTGCGCATCAAATAGACCAACCGGCTGGAATTTCAACTCGTCTGCAACCAATCCCGCTCTTGTCATGCACCCAACCTCTAGAACTCGAGCCTGGTATCAGCTCAGAATGCCCCCACAATTTGCCAATTTCACAAATCTCTCAAAACATGGCTCTTTCAACAACACCTGACCAAGGACTAATTCTAATGGATGCACATACCGATGCTACTGTCAAAACATGCCAGCCCAAATTCCGGCTACCCACATTTTATACAGCGCTCTGCTGGTCTCGAGCTAGGTCTGCGCTTTAAACAATAAAATAAAATAATTTAATTAGAGGCCAAAAAAACCAACAGGACATAAAAGGCTGACTCTTAACATTTTCCAAGCCAGACTTCTTGGCTTTGTCAATGCTTGCCAGTGTAGTTTTGAAGAGACAACACTATGCTCTCACTTGATCATGTTTTTTCAGCTTTCTGGTCTGCACCCGTATTTGTGTTTTTATTTTTCTGAACATCACCTATCCATAAATCAGCCAGTTTGGATTTGAATTCTGACAGGGTCTTGTCGTGTGGATAAAACACTGCTCCTTCCTTCCTGTAAATCGTCTTACATTATCACACAATATGGATGCGTAGGGTTAAGCGGAGAGAGTTCTGTGGAAGGACTGTGGTGTGGCATTGCATAAGATCACCGTATCCTGGACATTCTTCTGTAATTGGAATTAATATATACATTTATTCCACTTTGGAAAAGCTTGTCCAGTGCAATCAAAAAAGTGATGCCAACAAATACACTATCTGTCAAAAAGGCTAATCAGCGAGAACATATGTCCCCCGACAGGTTCCATGTAATAATTTCGCCACAAAAGTCTCGCCATGCAAAAATATCTCCGAAAAATTGCCGTTTTTTGTGGCGACATTATTGCATGGAACATGCGGGGGACACCCCCGCAACCCCCCAAACTTTGTTTTGTTTTCTTTTTTTTTTACATTTTTTTTTTTGCCCCTGTCCCCATATATATGGTCACCCAAATAATATCGCCACGACATTTTCCCGGCGATATTATTTACGGCGACCATATATATGGCGATATTATTACCTGATACCCCCCGACAGTATGGCTCGCAGAAGCAATCAACGCTGCATCACATGTCAGAAGCACACCGTTCGTTTTAACAAACATGGAGAAATAGCAGTCAGTGGCAATGTTGACCAATAGTAATAAGGCAGAGATTAATTCACTGCATTGTATTGTTACATGCCACAGCAAAAGGTTGTCCCGCACAGTGAGAACGAGCACAGAATAGAAACATTATCACACAGCTGACACACTCAAGTAGACAACAACACTGACAGACTTGCCATTTCAAGATGGCACCTTTGAAAATACAGCTTCAATTAAAATGCAATGATCCACTGAAAGGTACTTGTTGCTTTATGGAGCGGCTAATTGTGAGCTAGAAACATGATCACATAGCTGACACACTCAAGTAGACAACAACACTGACAGACTTGCCATTTCAAGATGGCACCTATGAAAATACAGCTTCAATTAAAATGCAATGATCCACTGAAAGGTACTTGTTGCTTTATGGAGCGGCTAATTGTGAGCTTCATTATAGCACAGTCAACCGCTCTGGGATATCAACCACGTGGCAATGGCTTGTGCCCCAATGTAAGAGGCCTGAGTGCGGCAAGGGCCTTTACCAACTGACCCTGGGCCATTACCCCCCGTAGCAGCTCCCTGAGTGAGTGATTACTGCTAAAAGCACCCCCTCAGGGTGGTTATAGCACTTAAAAAAATAAAAACATGGCTATAGCAAGTGAGAAGCCCATGGAAAGAGAAGGACGTGATTCAAGGTTGCCATGGAGATGGAAGGCTGGGTTTCATTCAGAGCCCCTCTTTCATTTCCATGGCATATGAGAGGAGTGGTGGCAGCTGTACATAGCCTTAGAAAGGGAAGGCTGCAGGGAGAGGGTGGTGCAGGTACAGGAAGTGGCAGGTCGAAGGGTGCAGAGGAAGGAAGTTTAGATCAACAGGCGTGCTTTAGCGGGTAGGAGGGTGGGTGCACTGCTAGGGTAATGAGTGGCTTGCTCTGAACCGAGGCTAGCATCGTGAGATTCAGCACTGGTTTTGGGCTAGGTAAAGTGGAAATATCCACCTCCTTGTAGCTTTTTGACATTAACTTCCTTACAACAACATAGAAAGGGAAGGTACCCAAGCGTCTGGGGCATAGTGGTGACTGGAAAAGTCCTCACCTGAGGGGCCAGATTGTTCCAGGAATGCCAAAACATTTGCTAAAATGCTGGCATACCTCAGTATGCTGGGTTCCCTGAACCAAGATTCATGTGGCAGTCCGGGCCTGGCAATATGGAGTTAGGCAGGGTACTCACACCAGTGCTACTGGCCTACTTCCAAACCTGAAGCCTCATGGGGAGTGCAGTCCAAAAGATCCAGTAGAGCAGGACCTGACCACACTTCCCTCCATGTGCTTCACTAAATTCGGAACCAGCAGGGGAAGGTGGCTTCCCGAAGGTGCCCGAAGGCGTGAGTACACCATTAACAAGGCATTCCTAATCCATACTCACAATAGCTGCGTCACTCGTCATCCTCGCTGCAAGCCTATATTACCTGTCTATGCAGCAGACAGAAAACAACACATTATATTATGGGGTAGGGGAGGAGCTTACAAAAGAATGTGGGAAATTCCTTACACAGGATGCAAGCAAGACTTTTGTAATTAATTGCAAGAAAATGTTTGCCTAAGGGCGATTGAGCCCCTCAAAGAGTAAGGCCTGGCACAAGGGAGGTGGATGAGGAGGTAATGCATACGATGGCCAAAGAAAGTGCAGTTTACCAAATCTTTTACCGGGAGGAAACAGACTACCTTTCTAGATGGAGAGACCACAGGAATCTGTGAATAAGCCGTGCAACAGATTGTTGGCAAAATCGGCTCACAAATAACAAGGAGCTTTAACAAAGTATCCAACTAAGTTTAACCCAACCATGCTGTCTTTGCTTACAGTAATGTCCGCATGTAGTGCCATGGTTCCCAATCAGCAGGAGTCGGAAGCTATTTAGATACTGCTTCCAGCCTAGAAGAGCCTGGTTAACTTGACACCTACTGCTAACAGCAACTACTTTTGACTTCCCGTGCCCAGGCCATTAGTGCCATGTACACATATCTATTTGACATTTACTGAGCTCTATGTGTTTGGGAATGTGTATGACAGTGCTTTAGAACACATATAGACGACATATAGAGCACATTAAGGGCCCGATTCATGGAATGTTTGCCCAGTTAAAAAGTGAATTTGCACTGCTGAAAAGTGACTTTGCACTGTCGACACAAACCCTGATTCATGGAACTGTGCAAAGTGTTTTTTTGCCGGCAGTCATTTTGAACTGCAAAGATCACTATGCGCTGACATTGCCAGGACTTTGCCTGGCAAAAATACACTTTGCACGGGTTCCATGAATCAGGGTTTGTGTCGGCAGTGCAAAGTCACTTTTCAGCCGTGCAAAGTCACTTTGAACCGGGCAAATGTTCCATGAATCGGGCCCTTAATATTTAATGAGCAAATGGTTATAGTGTGCCTCTCATGTGCAAGGTAGATTTGCAACTTGCTATGCACTTGTGCCTTGTTACCCCGCAGTATCTCCTGTTCACTGGGTGGTGCCTGATACCCAGGAGCTGCTTTAAGCGCCTGCTCCACACATCCCTATTGTGATTCCTAGGCACAATGCGCCGTTTCCAGAACACAGCGGTTATCATGGTAGAAAATCCTTTCATATGGCATTACGTGAACAAAAGCCATTGAACTGTTTACTGGCGCCCACACATTGAATCTGGTGTTCTGTGAATGTAGAGGTTTCCATGCCCAATCAGGCTTTTTGTTCCAGTGAACTCTCATTAAAAAAACACACACACACACACAAACACACACACCCTCATTTCAACGCCCCTTTCTTCCGAAGCCAGCCATTCTATATGTGCACAAGGGAAGACGATATTTCGCTTTTCTGCAACTAGTCAGTAAATAAAGGCATTAATCACGTGTTTAGTGAGAGACAATGTAATGAGCTTCTTGTGCCGGAGTAATTGGAACCCCGCAGCCCTCTGCTCTGATTATCGCAGTACAATGACAAGTTTAAGAAGACAGCCGATAAAACACTGGCAGAATAAACTGCAAGAGTATCCTCGGAATCCTTCCAGGCGAGTCAACACACAGCTCCAAAATGGCGATCAAAAGCCGCCCTCAGCACGCACACAGGTGGGTGGTCACGTTGGTTGACCGCATTAATTGCCTGGAGGGAATCGCCTCGCTTTGCACTTTTGTGCAAAAGGTCCTCTCCGTGCAATTTGACTCATTTCCACTATGTGGTGGAAAAGTGAGGAGTAAAACGTAGGCCAAATTGCCTTTACTCTTCACTTTGCCTCCACGTTCGTGGAATAATTAAAAAGCCGTATTTGAATTATTTGCATTATGTAAATGCATTAAATTATTTGCCTTGTAAATGCCGCCTGGCATTTTCAATGAATTCCTACAGAATCTGCTTGCTTTTATCAGGCGGTAGTTTCAGGCGCATTCCACAGGAGTCCATTGCATTAACCTCGGCATGAACATCCATGCAGGTGTTAATGCACCCACATTTGTACGGCAGAGCAGGAAGTGGAAACCGACACGTTATGTCTGCCCCGCTTCCCAGCGCTGCTTTACAAATTAAGCAAAATGAGGCAGGTTGAAAAAAATGGCAGTAATGACGTTTACCGCCATTTTCTTTTGACCACTTCACCTGGAAAATTTTCCGCACAGTACATTCTGTTAAGTTTAATGACACAGTTCAAAATGACTATGCACTGATTTTGCCTGGACTTTGCACGGCAAAAATACACTGTGCACGGTTCCATGAATCAGGGTTTGTGTCAGCAGTGCAAAGTCACTTTGAACCGGGCAAATATTCCATGAATCGAGCACAAAGCGTCGACATCCAGAGGAAACAGCACATGGATCCGTGTCTGGAGCAGTGCATGGGTGTGGCCGAGTTATGGCTGTTGGGTTGTTTTACGCTGGCAGTGCTATGGTTGCTTTGGCAACCACAACTGGCACATTTTGGGAGTTTTTTTTCTTTTTGCACTGTGACGATAATGTCTTGTTTACAACATTTATGATTTTTTTTTGCAGAGCATATATATATATATATAAGCAAACATACTCAGAGTTGCCCAGGCTAAAAAATAACCACACTTTTTGTATGATTTTCCAACAGTTAACAAGACATAAGAATTGGCTAAGTAGTTCTGCATACTTTATCAAAGCAAAGTCATACATGTACATGCTTATGAATGATTAACATTGTCAATGAACACATCAGTATACAGCATGTTGTGCGTCTTTCCAGTAGGGGCTCAAACAAACACATTGCATCAGCTTGCCAGGCCCTTTTGGTTGGAGCGTTGTTTGACCGTGATTTGGTGTGACCAATTTTGAGATATGGCAAAAACATGGTTTTATGCTTTAGAAAACCCAATACAACATAAAAATGGCATATTTTTATTAAAATACAATATCTATGAAAGTGTGTTTGGATTGGCCAAACAATCCCCCAGAGGTGTCACTAAGGGGTATCTGGGGGCTATAGCCTAGGGTCTTTTGGTTGTAGCCCTGGATAGAAGCTCAGGGGCTACCATCAAAATGCTAGCTAGCCCCGACTCCCGACAGCCCTGACATTAGTGCAGCCCCAGATCTTTTCCAGACCTAGCAACGCCCCTGCTACTGCCACACACGGATCAGACTGGCTGCACTTAGTCCGTTCTAGTTCAGCCATTGCAGGAGGCATCAGGACATGTGGCCTGAAGAGGCCGGGAAGGAGAGAAGACTCAATTTCAGATGGGCAAGACTCTTGCAGATTAGGCGCCACTCAGGCCATCCTGCATCTCCATACACTGGAAGCAGGGGACAATGGTCTCTCCACAGCTGTGGTATAGAGGTTCCTGCTTGCCATGTAAAGCCATCGAGGGTGGAGCCATGCCTGATGCTCCGGGAGGTGCCACCTTTGGGATAATTGGCATGCAAATGATTGCATAGCTGAGTGGGTGGGATTGGAAAGCCACTCTTCTACATCAGCCTCCTTTCATAACTAAGTCTTATAGTAGATCACAGGTACATCGTACATGTATTCTGAACATACATAAATGAGGCTGTGTCTTTTGTATCCACGGATTTGTGAGAACCCGTTCATTTCTGAATGCTATGCTCCATCCCAAGCCTTCCCAATCAGTACTGCTTTTCCCCCTTGGGCATCCACTGATGGTTCTAGAAATGCCTGCCGTTATTTTGCATATGAATTAGGGACCACCAATCACAGGGTAAGCACTTTCTCCTTGCTCCAGCGACACATCCACTACGTGCCCCCAGCTTCACACCTTCCTGTCTCAGATCCTTTAAAGGCAATT
Organism: Ambystoma mexicanum; assembly: GCF_040938575.1. Lineage (NCBI taxonomy): Eukaryota > Metazoa > Chordata > Amphibia > Caudata > Ambystomatidae > Ambystoma > Ambystoma mexicanum. The sequence continues at coordinate 683,550,724 of NC_090927.1, read as the reverse complement.
ACAATATATTGCATGAGAAAGCGTTCACTGTGTAGACAAGTAATGTGACCACTGTGGCAGACACCTATTTGCTATTTGAACACAGTAATACACATGAAAACAAAAGAAGTAAAATGCATACAGGTTAATACAAGGATAACGCATATTAGCTGGTAGATAGGACAGAGGCAAACCAATCATGAACTATATAAAATCAAAAGATACTTTTGGCTTCCCCAAAATTGAGCTGGTGTCAAACACGTATAATGGTGTAACAAAACAAGCGATTCACAGCTAACCAGATAAACATGAAGCATCAAGAATTCAGAACACAGCGATATTGGAACAGTAGGGTAATCTCGGATTTGGAGATAACCCATGTAATGCATTATGACTTTGTCACAAACGAGTTACAAATGGTAAAGCCCCCACTTCAAGCCTTCTCGGAAGTGGGTGGCTGCCATCTTCCCCATCGGGAATTAAGGTAAATCTGTCTCTGGCCCCACAGTCCGTCTCCCCCTCCTTCCTCCGATCCCCCAATTTCCACATCCCCATCAATCCCTATCCCACTTACCCTGCGATCCTTTGTACCTTTTTGCCGCCGGGAACACAATTAATTAATACATTAATTGTATTCAATGTATGGAACTTGAAAGGATTATGGACAGAAATTACTAAAAAAAAATGAGCCTGCCTTCCCCTGTCCTCCTTCCCAGTCTCCCTTCACTCAACCAGTCCGATGTTGCTTGCCTCCTGTGCCTCCCCACCTTCTGCAAGCTCCTACCCTAGTACCTGCCCATATGTGGGCACCACCTAGGACATTAGTTAAATGACATAACATACAGTGCCAATACTTGACATGCTGTTGTAATAGCAGGCCATTTGGTAACAGTACTATATAGGAGGTGCCAACCCCTCCCCCTCAACTGAGTATAGATAACATGATAGGCAAATCAAATGGTTCTATTATTGCAGAAATCAGGAATATAGTGCCTTTATTTAAGGTAAAAGGTGCATATGGCACTACACATATTTGGGTTAGAATGACCCAGGAAGTGACGGGTGCTTTAAATATCACACACATATCATAAGTGTATAAAGATATATCATGAATAAGGGATGCAAAGTGAGAAATGCTTAAATAAATAAATAATAGCTCCCTTAAGAATTAATATAGTATTAGACAAAAATATATTTCAAAATGGATAGCTCAAGTACAAAAGTGTGTCCAGTTCTGAGGCATGTGTGAAAAATGATGACTCATGCCAAGAGTGTTCAGACAAGCAACAGATGCTAATACATTAGAGATAGTCTTTGGCAGCATCTTACAGTGAGAGCATTGGGTTTGTGAGGTTAAACTTAGAACTTGGCAGGAAAAGCAGACAAGATTAATGATGAAGCTAAAAAAAAGCAAGGGAAACTTGAATACATTTATCTATATTCTTAATGAGAAGAGCACAATGTGCTTCATGCAGACCATTATGAGAGATCAGCTACATTATTTGGCACCATATAATGCGGACTTTGTGTGCACCAGATAAGCCATCCAATAATATTAAAGGCATTTTGTTTTCTGACTAGGAGGACCTATCAGAAGCATACTTTGACCAAGGTAGTCATTTGCATAAAGATGTTGCATCATCCAAATAGCCTATGTAAGCAGGTTGAAGGCAAACATTTTTTGAGTGTTTTTTTCCAGAGAGTGTCTTGTAACTACAACTATTAAAGACTGCTGAGGAAACTCCTGGGTGCCTGATTTTCTCCTGTCTCTGTCTCTGAGGGATGTTCATGGAATCCTGGTGTTTGATGGAGGATAGGGACCAGAGCCACCAGTTCAGTACCTTCATTTTACGACAATACCTGGCCTGTAACAGGAGTATGTGGGCATATGCTGGCACTGTAACACATATGTGTTGAGTAACTAGTCATATTAGTGCAACTACTAGGTAGGGAATCTGTGCACATTTGATTGTGCTGCCTGGGCACATGCTGCAGTACATCCCTACACCTCATTGCTGGTTGCCTTTTGCTACCTATGAGCACTCCCCTATAGAGACTAGACATTCAAAGATTCTAAATGGCCAAATGAGGCTGCTAATGGTCCTATGACAATACCCTCCCTCTATGCCCACATCTCTTGTGACGAGACCCCACGTTTAGCACAACATGCAGACTGGTGAATGGGGTCAGCAAATTCAAACATGGGACACTTGCTTTGCCTTCAACAGTGCATTGAATTCAAACGTACTTGTCTGACATAAAAAACATGAATGGCAAAATACCTTTCTGAGAAACTGCAGGCATCCAAGGAAGAGCTGGGACTTCATAGACTGGAGGTGGCACACCTGGAGGTACCAAAGTGGGGAAAACCGATCACCAGAAAGCACATGTTTTCCCTCTCCCATTAGTCTCCAGAATACTTTGGTCCTAATTTGAGGATTCTTGTGAGTTATCTGCAGTTCTGGAAATAACTTGGCACCAGGTTGTTAAAGTTCGCCTTCGGTCTGGCTTAAATAGAATAAGGATTGCTAATTAACTGAGAAATGAATGCATGTTGTTCTTGAGTTAAAATAGTCCTTTCATCTATTTTGCTGTCGTTCTCCTTGCCCCTCTTTGTCCTTATGTTTCAACCATATGCAGCTTTTATCCCTGTGCCCCCAACATAGAGGGGATTTGCATTATTCAAAACCCAAACTACTGACTATATCAATGCTTGTTTTTCTTAAATATTCATGGGCCTCATTACAAGTTTGCTGAAGCCGTGAAAAATGATGATAATATTGCCGGTAATTTCGGCATCAGCACTTTTCCTGCACAAGTTTGCCAGTGGAGGGTCACTGATTTACCTCCAGCCAAAAGCTGGAGGTAAATCAGGCCCCCACCGGCAAATAAATGCTGGTATTTCCTCTACCGAAATTACCGGTGAAGGAAATACTGGAAATGGATTTACCGGTGTTCCCGCTGGCTGTAATATCCCAGTAATACCGGGATATCAGGCGGCAGGAATGGTAATACCGTTTGCTGGCATCCCACCAGAATTACAGGCGGAATACAGGTAATGAAGGCGATTGTATTGTTTTATAGACCAATGAGATATGTATTAATAATGTATACACTGTTGTTTTGCTAACAAGAGACCCCTCCAAAGCACAGTGGTAGGACTGCTGTGGGAAAATAGGCTATCACTTTGCAGCCTTACTCTCTGAATGATTCAGAAATTAAACCCTTTGGATAATAATGTGATGTAAAGTGTTGTTTTACAGCACACCATTTGCATTTTGCTGGCCTTGTGCATGGTTTTGCAATAAAAGAGGGGAGGCTAATTAGGGGGAAGGCAGAGATGCAGGTGTGAAACGTGTGGTGTTGAGTTCACGCTGGAAGTTCCAGAGCCCTGGATGGCTGCATGCTTCTCAGGACATTAGATTTTCCACTCTCAAGGCAGAGCACACCAGGGACACTGGAAAGTCCATTTTACTCAACTTAGGCTTTCATTTAGGAAGGACTGTGGAGCAGTGTCCTAGGCAGGCAACATATGCCGGTTCTCACGCTCCATCTGATTCTACGTTCTTTTCCCCTAGGACTTTACACAATATCTCTTTTCCTCGTTTCACGAGGCAACATAACTCAAGGTATGATTCTGTTTTTCTCCCCTAGGCAGCACACAAGGTTTCCCATTCTAGCAGCCAAGCACAGCGTCTAATTCATCCGTTTTGTGGTATTTTTAACAACCTTACGTTTTGATGAACACGACATACGCAGTCAGTCATGCTTTACAAGGCTTCGATGTGGGGATCGTGTTCTTTTGCCCACCATTTGTAAAATGGTGAGTGTTACACCGCTTCTGTTATGTAAATGAGGTGGTTGTCATTAAGTGTTGTCTTCTATCACCATGGCAGACTTTCATATATTTGTTATATATCTGTGATTTCTCACGCAGGGTTCTTATGAGGTACTGGTCCTGACCATATGCGTGTCCAGGGAGTGGCCAGTGATGGCACGTGCTACCCCTGCAATCTGATTGGTCACCCCAGGTGCTAACCCAGACACATGCGCGAGCTCGCGCGCGCGCGTGTGTGTGTGTGTTTGTGTGGAGTCTGGACACGCCACTGGTCCTGAAGAAGGCGTCTCACTATACCTTGTCGCCGAAATGTTTGTAACTATTTGGCTATTTTTGTTACATGCTTCATTGCTATGACATTTAGACGTGGACCCTGGTGTATGAAAATTAGAATGTTTCTTGAAAGTTGACCTAGTGCAGAATAGCACCACTCTGCTAGATAGGTTGGAGTAAAACCTTGTCATCACAGGTTTAGCATATTAAGCACTTTTTGCAAATTGTGCACTAGGTCTATTTTAGAAGTGTGTTAAGTCTTCAGCTTGTTTGTCTTTTAATGTGTATTTGATGTGTAATGTCTTGCTTATAAACATGTTCTGATGAGATTGATCTCACACTGTATGATAGGTATACATTAATTAAGCCTATCGTGAATCAAATTTGGAATGAAGTCTAATTTATATAGTCAATGCTATAGATGGATATGTTCGTTTATGACTGCCTAAAAATGAATGCACTACTTGCAAACAGTGCGATTAGTTCCATGTGCTGGGATGGAACATGTTGGTGTCATGCATTGGATGGTTCAAGAGATACTAGGGCATATGTTTTATCTGTATGGTAAAGCGCAGGTTCTGTTAGATGACAGCGCTGGGACATAGGGAAAGCTGCTTTTATAGAGGGGGAGGAGCAGCGTGATCACCCTACACATGCAGTCGGCTGTGGAATGAGCTCTGAGCGGCTCCAGCAAGGTTAATGAGGTGGGAGTGATGCTATCAAGCACAACGTTGCCATGTATGAGTGTGGGATTTGTGTGTGTGTAGTGTAAGTTTGCTAGTAGATAGAGAGATGAGTTGGTTACTTGGAGAATGGAGAGTTGGGTTGGGGCTCTTGAGGAGTCTTGGGATTGGAATGTAGGAGTAGTTCCTGTTTGCCACTGGGCTGAAAGCAGAGGTTCTGTTGCTTTGCTATCTGTCAGGGCGAGATATCCTCACTGTTCTGGGTTCTATTTTATGATGATTGTGGGGTGGTGTCTGTGGCTTATGTCTGATGCACAGAAAAGTTGGGAAGGCTGGACCAACTAAATCAGCTCTCCAAGGTTTCCTTGATCTAAACGCTGTGCGCAGGCGTATTGCATGTGACGGAGATGCTGCCCTGAACCGGTCCTGTCTCTATGCCATTCAGGGTTGAGATGTTGGTGTTCGGATTGATCTTTGGGTCCAGATTTGTCATGGCTATTACGTTGTTTGAGTCCAAGTGGTCAGGGCTTTGAGAGTTGCATGTCCATTTTGGTTCATCCGAGTAGTTCGGGTGGCTCTCTACGTCCCAGCCTGGGGGTGGCTCTTAAGCTGAAAAGTTGTGATTGGCCCGCACTTCGAAGGGGGCCATGCTCACGTGCCTGTTGAGGTTAAGTGAACAGCCAGGCTTAGATCTCTTGCTCAGTGAGTTGTCGTCTGGACATTAAGTTCCACAGCTTAACTGGCAAAATGAGGAGGATGATCCTCAGTGTTTCCGGATGAAGCGTGGCACTGCGATCAAGGACGTGTTGCTGGAGCGAAACATTCTAATTGGCTTATAGCGGATGAACGTCTACTTGGTGGTTTGTGAGACCATGCTGTGGACGCTGTAGGGGGAGAACAGTGGCTTTTGAATTGTATCCTGTGTTTGATAGAGAGCCAATGGAGTAGTAGGAGTGCCCTAGTGATGTGTCTCCACCTATGCCGTCTCACGATGGGACACACTGCAGTGTTTTTATGCAGTTTAGTAAATATTCCGGAACGTCCAGGATTTTTGCATAGTTGAGTCTAAAGAGTACTATGTCGTTGATTGGCATTGTTCTACGTCAGAAAGTCAAGCACCGCTGGAAGATCCGGTTTTGGAAGTAGCAACTTCTTACTAGGCTAGATGATCATTTTAAATCTATGTTTCTATCGGGCACATTTCAGGTGGAAAATCCCCCATTTGCAAAGGGCAGAGTTTCAAAGTTGGTTCTTTTTTGCACTCCTTTCAACAATTTACCTCATTACCACTTTTCTCACATTTTAATCTTCCAAACACTTCCCTAGTCCTACACTTGAGAACAGGGTCGGACTGGGACATCAGAGTGTCTCGGGAACCAATGAAAAAGTGGCCCACAGTTGCAAATGATAATTCATTCCTTTTGTGACAGACTGTTTCAATAGAACCCAACAGGGAGGTTTTTGATACAATGTGATGCAAATTGTGCAAGTTAAAGAATATGTATTTAGTAACACTGATCCGAACTACTAACCGCATAGTGAAGCAACTCATCAAACTGGCCCACATTAGCCAAAAAAGTGCCAGACTTTGACCCAAAAAACTGGCCCAGAGAAGCATTTTGCGTTTTTGGTTCGGCCATGGGCCTATTGCCCTATGCGCCAGTTCAAGCCTGACGGTGATGGGCCAGGGATGCAGGGGGGCAGATGAAGGGGCACCCATGTGAAGCTATCAGCCCCTGGTCATACACAACCCGTGACAAATTCTGCACCTGCTGCTTCCTGCTCCTGCCCCTTCTCACAATCCTTGCCTATCCTAATTGCCTACAACCGCTCTCGCTGCTGCTGCTGCCCCATGTTCCTTCGTGATCGTCTACTTATGATACATTTTGACAATCTGTCGAGCCTGATCAATTTCTGTCCATTAAAAATGACCCTCTGCCCTTGTGCCCCGTTCCAAATATTGCCCGGTCTCTCTTTTCCCAGTTTCCTACATCCACCTGGCCACCTTCCTCATTTTGCTCTGTCTTTGTATTCCTAAATCTCATTCATATGACACTATGGGGGTAATTCATAGAATTCAGCGCACAAGTGGCGCACGCGGGTGGCGCCCAGTGTGCGCGTGCGAATCCCTGCGCCAGCCGCGTGCGCTAAAATCCATTTCCACGCACAGCGTATTCATGGATTCCAGCCACCAAAACCAGCCGTGGCGCACAGTGGCGCAGCGACCTTGCAGCAGCGCCAGTTACGCCCCCAAGAACGCCTCTCGCGCAGAGAAAAGCCATCAATATACCCAATCCAGCGCAAAGGGCTGCGCTAACCCTGTACCAGCACAGCAAGCGGGCTACGTGTATCACTGGGGTGCGCGGGAAGTACCTCATGCGATTCCATCAGGGTACGTGTATTTCGGGGTGCGCGTGAAGTTCCACACGCGATATCAGCAGGGTACGTGTATTTCAGGGTGCAGGGGAAGTTACACACGCGATTTCCGCAGGGTACGTGTATTTCAGGGGTGCGCGTGAAATTCTACACGCGATTGGGCTGCGTGCGTGTATTTCAGGGGTGCGTGGGAAGTTCTACACGCGAATGGCCTGGGTGCGTGTATTTCAGGGGTGCGCGGGAAGTTCCACACGCGAATGGCCTGGGTGCGTGTATTTCAGGGGTGCACGGGGAGTTCTACACGCGAATGGCATGGGCGTGTGTATTTCAGGGGTGCGCGGGAAGTTCCACACGCGAATGGCCTGGGCGCGTGTATTTCAGGGGTGCGCGGGAAGTTCCACACGCGAACGGCCTGGGTGCGTGTATTTCAAGGGTGCGGGGGAAGTTCTACACGCGAATGGCCTGGGTGCGTGTATTTCAGGGGTGCGCGGGAAGTTCCACACGCGAATGGCCTGGGTGCGTGTATTTCAGGGGTGCGCGGGAAGTTCTACACGCGAATGGCCTGGGCGCGTGTATTTCAGGGGTGCGCGGGAAGTTCCACACGCGATTTCAGCAGGGTACGTGTATTTCAGGGGTGCCGGGGAGTCCTACATGTGATTTGCCAGTGTGGGTCCTCCCAGGTGTTCCCTGTACACCCTCCACGGCCCCTGCAGGCAGCCCACACCACAGGGGACTACCCTGCATCCCTGGTCATGTCCCGCAGGCAGCCCACCCAACATGGGCATGCCCCCCAGCAAAGGCACATGTCTCCTTGCCCTAATGATCACCAACTCATGTCCCCTTGAACCCCACCCCCAGAATTGCGGGGCACCTGCCAGCAGGCCCCCACCCATGTCCAACTCATGTCCCCTTGCACCCCTACCCCCAGAATTGCGGGGCACCTGCCAGCAGGCCCCCACCCATGTCCAACTCATGTTCCCCACCACCCCCACGCCCCAGCAGTGCAGGGGCACCCTCCACCAGGCCCCCACCCATGTCTCCCACCACCCCCACCCCCAGCATTGCGGGGCACCTGCCAGCAGGCCCCCACCCATGTCCAACTCATGTTCCCCACCACCCCCACCCCCCAGCACTGTGGGGCACCTGCCAGCAGGCCCCCACCCATGTCCAACTCATGTCCCCTTGTACCCCCACCCCCAGAATTGCGGGGCACCTGCCAGCAGACCCCCACCCATGTCCAACTCATGTTCCCCACCCCACCTACCCTCCAGCATTGCGGGGCACCCTCCACCAGGCCCCCACCCATGTCTCCCACCACCCCCACCCCCAGCATTGCGGGGCACCTGCCAGCAGGCCCCCACCCATGTCCAACTCATGTTCCCCACCACCCCCACCCCCCAGCACTGTGGGGCACCTGCCAGCAGGCCCCCACCCATGTCCAACTCATGTCCCCTTGCACCCCCACCCCCAGAATTGCGGGGCACCTGCCAGCAGGCCCCCACCCATGTCCAACTCATGTTCCCCACCCCTCTACCCCCCAGCAGTGCAGGGGCACCCTCCACCAGGCCCTCGCCCATGTCCCATCCATGCCCCCCTGCACCTGGGTCCCAACAATCCTCAATCATGTCCGTAATGGCCATCCTCCCCTGCCAAAAGGCCCAACCAACTATCACATCCACCCACATATCAAAGGCAATTACATGTTACACACCCAATGTAAATAATGCAAATGAACACATGTCTGTCACACACAATGGCTGCAAGTGAATGTTAAAACACCCAACATGACATGCATGAAAGTAATGAGATGATACGACACATTGAAGGATGAAAATAAAAATGTATTGAAAATCAACTTGAATGGAAATGAAATGAGAAAAACCACAAAGCAAAACAACCAAAAGAAGATGAATGTCCATGAAAAAAATCCAAAAAATTAAAAAATCCATTGAAGAACTATTTACAAGATAATCCCGGGTCCATGAGCCCAACCAAATGAAACCCAACTATGACAACTAACTAAAAACTGAACTATATACAAAAATGTGGCACATTGTCCAATCGCAACCAAATAAAAAAAAAAATCAAAGGAAACCTACCACTAACTATATAACTATATACAAAGGCAGCTGGCTAGTCCGACGGCTCACTGGTTGTTGTCATGGGCCAGGGCATCATCGAACTCCCGTTCAATGGCTTGGAGGCGGGCATGTTCCCTGGCCCCGAGGTCCCGCAGGGATAATGCAGTGTCCAGCTCCAACTCCCTGCGAAGACCCTCGAGGCACTCAGCCCGCCTCAGCGCCCTCCGCATGGAGTCCTCCGCCCTGACCATTGTGAGCCGTTCCTCCTCTGCCCGCTGCCGCTCCGCACCTATCTGCTGGCCCAACCGCTCCCACATGGAAGCCACTCCCATTCCAGGGTTCTCCTGCCCTCCGGCCGATGCCTGCACCCCTGATGTTGATGGCCCCGAGCCATGATGCCTCCCACGTTGAGCCGGCTGCTGCCTCCGACGCAACTGCCTGTGCCAGCACGACGGCATCCAGGCTGATGGAAACCACCGACGCCGTCGTGCACGTGCCCTGCCCGATGATGCCGTCACATCCTCCATCTGCTGGGGTCCGGTTGCTGTGGTGTCCACCCCTGCTGGACCTCTGACTCCCGACTGTGGCAGGGATGGGATCCCCACCGAGCTGGCTGCATTGGTCAGGGCAGGTCCACAGGGGGCCCTGGTGGCATCTGGGCTGGAAGACGGCAAGGAGAACGACTGGCGTATAGCCTCCACAGAGGAGGAGAGGGCCGCCAGATTGGCCGACACATGCAGGAAACCCCCGAACATGGACGATCCCAATTGGGCCACGTCGGCACGGTGCTCTTCGTGATGACGTGCGTGCTCCTCCTGGGAAGCACGCACGGCATCACGAATCACAGCCGTGCGCATCGCGACCCCAATCAGGACCTTCGCCATACGGCCAGGGGTCCCCTCGTCCGCAGGTGGAGGGGAGTCAGATGACATGGACATCCCCTCTACCTGCGGACGGGCCTGGGACGGGGCATCCCTGCTGGTGCATGGTGGTGCACCCACAGGGTCAGGGACAGCGACATGCACAGGCCCCTCCACGGTGACCTGTGCTGCCTCCTGCCCCTGCCCCTGGACTGCACCACTTGCACCAGCAGGGATGCCCCCACCAGGCCCCATGTGCGCCTCAGTGGCGGCCTCCTCCTCCTCTGTGGAAACCACCAACCTGGATGGCTCCTCACCGTCTTCCGCCGTAGCAGGCCCCTGTGGGGGCTCACCCACCCCTTCCGCTGCAGCCGTGGGGGCATCCCCGCCGCCTTGCTCCACAGCGCCGTCTCCGCCCTCTTCTTCACTAGCCGCTGCGTAGAGGGGGACATAGAACACAAGCATCAGGGTACTGTACAATGGTCCCCTAGACAGGAAGCAATAGCAGATGAGTGCCACTGTCAAAGTACACTTCCATCATGTCCCTCCACAACACGTGTCAGTCCAGGCAAAACACACACAGTGACAGTCATGGTGCATGCCATGGACATTTCCATACATGTCCAATGGACTCACAAAACATACAATGTAATGGTACTCACATGCATCATGGGTCATGCCTATCACATGCACACACTTCACCTCAGTCACATCCATCTGGCCATGTACACCCCAATCACAGTGCATACAAGGATGACTAGGCTGCATCAGTGAATCTGTACATTGTCACAGACATGTGTCATGCATCCATGGCATTCACAAGTCACAGACACGCAGGTCAGGCACACAGACATGGATACCATATATGTACCTGGCATCAGCACCCATCCCTCACCCCCACCCATGTCCAGGAACAGAGACTGCCATGCTCTCATGTGTACAATCTGCATAGGGCTCCCCATGTCACATTTAAACACATGCAACGACCGTGCGGTTCACCCATTACTGGTCGCACATGCATTACCATGATGTCCCTGCACACATACATGCGTACATGGCCTATGTCACACATACAGGCAAGTATCAGACAACCAGCACACTGCAACATGCCCTGTCTCACACAGCAATGCTTGGCCACTTACCGCTCAACTCCAGACGGGTCTCCCTCTCAAGGACCTGGGCGTGGAGCGCTGGGTGTACGCGTTCCAGGACCCTCATCTGGATCGAACTCATGCGGCCCCGGCCCCCCTCCACGAGGCGCCGGGCCTTTATGAGGGTCCTGGACCTCAAGTCTTCCCAGCGCTTCTTGACCTTCTGGATGGTGCGGGTTGCCACCCCCTCCGCGTTGATGGCAACCACACAGTCGGCCCAGATCCTCTCCCGTCCTTCCTTGTTGGCGCGGGACGATCTGAAGAGGGCATCATACTGCCCCAGGACTTGCTCCACCAGGACACCAACTTCGGTGGCAGTGAAGCTGGTGCCCCTCTGCCCCTCTGGCCGGGGGTTGCCACTGGTGCCAGATGTGGATGTGCCCGACATGGCAACCCCAGGGGCAGGAGTGGGTGGGCAACTGGGTCCTGGGGCTGGGCTGTGGAGCGATGTTATCTGAGTCGGGAGTCTTCTGTTCCAGCAGGGGTGGACACAGCAACTGGACCCCTGCAGATGGCTGATGTGCAGGCACCAAATGGCAGGGCACGGTGGCAGCAGGCAGGCAGGCAGGCAGGCAGCAGCAGATGGCACGTGGGAGGCTGCTCGGGGCACTGGGGGGCAGTAATTCGGCCTTCTGGGCAGGAGCGTGGTCTTCCGTGTGTTTTCGCGTGGCCAGCTTGATACGGAGTGATTTGGCACGTGAAAATCCTGCACGTCAGCGTGAAAATCGAGGAAAGGCCCTTAGCGCGTAAGCGCGTCAGCACGCGTACGCGATTTCATTGGACCAAAGGCCCTTACAGCGTAAGCGCGTCTGTGACGTTTTGCGCACGGGCGTTGCCCTGGCAGGGCTTGGAGATCCCGCGTGCCTTTATGTTCTGTACGTGCTTTTCGTGCGGTGCGTGTGTTTTCCATCCGTTGGGGTTCACACGCTATTACTTCACAGCGGGTGTTGGCTACGCGTTCTTCTACACGCAAGGCAGACGGTGAGTGGTACCCCGCTCCCCCAGGCCCGATCGCGTGAAGAAGTTCACGCGAACCCCTGAACTACACGTAGCCCGCTCCCCCAGGCCCGATCGCGTGAAGAAGTTCACGCGAACCCCTGAAATACACGTAGCCCGCTCCCCCAGGCCCGATCGCGTGAAGAATTTCACGCGAACCCCTGAACTACACGTAGCCCGCTCCCCCAGGCCCGATCGCGTGAAGAAGTTCACGCGAACCCCTGAACTACACGTAGCCCGCTCCCCCAGGCCCGATCGCGTGAAGAAGTTCACGCGAACCCCTGAAATACACGTAGCCCGCTCCCCCAGGCCCGATCGCGTGAAAATGTTCACGCGAACCCCTGAAATACACGTAGCCCGCTCCCCCAGGCCCGATCGCGTGAAGAAGTTCACGCGAACCCCTGAAATACACGTAGCCCGCTCCCCCAGGCCCGATCGCGTGAAAATGTTCACGCGAACCCCTGAAATACACGTAGCCCGCTCCCCCAGGCCAGATCGCGTGTGTGACTTCCCGCGAACCCCCGGAATACACGTACCCCGCTCAATCGCGTGTGTAACTTCCCGCGCAACCCCGAAATACAGGTGCCCCGCTCGCACAGGCACAATTGCTGTATGTTGCCACTTTTGTAATGCGCAGGGACGCTACCGCCTGCCTTCGTGTGGCGGACGTGTTTCGGCTTGTGCGTGTCTTTCGCTGTGCGTGGCTTTGCCCTATTCGATTCCATGAATATGTGTGGATCGGGTGCGTGTGGGCGTTCCGTCTGCTTCCCTGCAGTACATCCCCAGTTACACCCTTGTTTTCGCGAGTTGTTCCCCATTCCGCGCGTTACGCCCCGTGTTCCGCCCACTTTCTAGTGTATGCGCCGAGGTTGCGCGCTTTCACTGTGCGCGTCGTGCACGTCTTTCGGGATGTTGCAGTGACGTGTGTGCCATGCACGGGTTTGGCGCACATCCCGAGGAAAACACGCGCAGGGACTTCCATGAATCGCACGCGTGCGCCTGTTTTTTTGCGCTTGCGCCTGCTTGCGCCTGCTTGCGCGAAGATTTTCGGCGCACGTTTGTTCCATGAATCGGCCCCTATGTTTCTATGTGATATTTCCACATTTTGAAGGCCGAACATAGAAAAGATTGATTTATTTCGGCCGATTTTGTGTGGCCTTCAAAATGCCGAATATTACATTCTGACCCACCCCACCCTCCAAGAAGGCGTTCCCGCCCCCACCCCAACCCTTGACCATGGTGGTGTGATTTCTGGGAAATCATGGAGTTTTACCCCCCCAAATCTCCCCTTTCTTCCCCGCTGCCCCCTTTCCAGTATAACACATTCCCCATCATCCTCCAACACTCACACAGACACCCAAAAACACTTGTTATCCGCTCCCCACCACAAGCAATCCCCCTCCTCTCCCACACAGACACCAACTCACTCAAAAACACACACAAACAATAAGAAAAACACTTACCTCAATCCCGCACTAGTGTGCGCCAGGGGCATGACAGTTTCATTCATAAAAAACGCTCGTAGCAGTCTTTCTAAATCGGTCATTTTTAAATTAGATTATTTTTAAACACATTTTCACTTGATACCGACACTCGCTCTAGTCCCGCAACACATTCATTAAATACATTGAATATGTGCACCCCTTTTTCTCATGTAGCTTTGTTCTCTTGCCTGCATAGTCTCGGGACACAAGGCCACACTCTACCTTGCTGGTAACCTGAGGTCTAAATCCTCTTAGCTTGGATTGCATAAGCTGCATTTCCTGGCCTCTCTCAGGCTGAATGCGTTACCTCATTCCTACTTTTCTCACAAATGCCTTGTAGGAACTTTAATTCAGAAAGAAATAAGCACTTTGTCCTTGGATTGCTTTAATTTCCTGATATTTTGAGCACCCTGTGAAAGAGAGGGAGAAAGAGAGAGGAAAAAAGAAAGACAGAGAGAGGACAGAGTTTGACAGTAGGAAAGTGGGCGAGTTATATGGGAGCAGTCTGCAGAGGCCAGTCCAGGGCTTAGGGAAGGAGCACCATGAGAGCACCAAGGGCCAGACTACAGAAGCTTTGCACGGGTGCAAGTGCAACGTTTGCACGGTAGTAGCACTAGGGAAAAGTTTGCCCTATTTCTAAAAAACATTTGCAAATATTCGAAAACCATTGCACCATGACAAGTGCATTTTGGCATGTCACAAGCAGTAGTGCAAAGTAGGCCGTAGTGCTAATACGGAATGGTATTAGCACTAGGGCAAACTTTGACCAGGTGCAAAAATGCATTGAAATGTATCTTTTTTTGAACTTGGGCAATTTTTACCTTGGTTCTTATACCATGCCAGGCTGCACTTGTCATGGTGCAATGGGTTTCTAATATTTACAAGTGTGTTCAGAAATAGGGCAAACTTTGCCCTAGTGCTAATATCGTGCAACTTTGCACTTGCACCAGTGCAGAGTTTCTGTAAACTGTCCCCAAGCTGTTGTGTTTTGTTGGTCTTTTGTCATGCTTTGTTATGATTTCTAAAGTTTTGTTAAGCCTTCCATGCCTTTGTTATGCCTTGCATGTTGTTATGGGATTCACAAGTTTTCATCGCAGCAATTTTAGCAGAGGCTGTTTTAGCTGTGGTGTTATCACCCTGGCCGTTTAAAAAAAAGAAATTGTGGAATGGGGGGGTTCCCCCCAACCGCCCAACTATAACCCAACCCCACTGCCTCACCCACCACCCTAAAACCCCTACACAAACACACTACCTATATATGTATATATTTATTTTACATCGCCAAAAACATCCGGGGTGAAAACCTCAAAGTGAAAACAGCCGCAGCGAAAACTGCTGCAATGAAAACAGGATAACCGGTTATGATCTGCTCTATGTGGCTTCATGATTGTATGTGCTCATCTTCGACCTGCCCATTGTGGTCCAACTAAGCCATTCCTGCATGGCACCTGAACCCCGTTACCAACAGACATCAAACATGAGAAAACAACACCTCTACAATCGACATAGATACCACAGCCTCTGCCAAGGCATCCAAACAGCGGGGGGAAACATGAGTCTTCCTTTTCGGACACGACTGCATCTGTGCCCCATGCAGAGAACACCTAGAAACTGACGCGCACGAAAAAGCATAGCGTACTTCTAGTCGGCATGCATCAACACAACAGCAAAGTTATATTGCATTTTCCCCTCTCTACCCGCTAACCTGACATACCCCACTCACTTTCAAATCCCCCAGAGTGGCTGGAGACCATGCACATGGCGAGAGAGCATGGCATAAACCCCAGTGGCATAACAAAACCCCTGGGAGGATCACGTGGTGCAGAAAATCGCGTAGGCTTTATCAGCAGGCCCAATACCAAGTGCAGTCATCTGTTCATTGAGTAGCATCATCTCTAACCACCTAATGGAGTTTAATAGCCTCTTGCCCTATGTTTAGAAAGAAGCTAGAGCCAGACGTAGTTCTGCTTACTAGCATTAACAAATCGTACAAGTGGAAAGACAGCAGATGTGAGAACAGGTGAAAAGGTCATGCTAACTTAAGACAAGAGCTGTCATGTGTGTGTAAAATATGTAAACATTTGTGGAAAGTGGTGTGTTCTTGGCTAAATGCTATTACGGGTTTCTGAAGGTCTGATTAGTAAATGTGGGGTCCTACGAGTTGATGTGTGCATAGTTTGGGTGTTGTGCAAAAGGGTGCGCTAGTGTTGCAGTGTAGGGATGGCACCATTTACCCAGGTTGTCCAGTCCTACGGAGGTACTCAATGGGGTCAATCGTCCATGTTTACCCCTTTCAGTAAGTTCTGTGCTCCCCGTACCATAAATATCACATGAAATACCAACTCATGATTAGATCTTATTAAAAAAAGGGCGGTCTTCAAAATACCAAATGTTTTTACTGTAACTCCACTTGGAGGCCCTTTGGGTTTGTTTTGACTGGATGGATTTGAAGGGTGGGGAAACTCAATGTCGAGAACATGGGCTCTAGTTCTTGAGACTTCAGACCTTTCTCATGGGGTCACTGGCTGCACCTGATCACGTGGCCCACTCAGTTACTTGCTCTCCCCCTGAGATACACCTCTGAAATTAATATATAAATAGCTAGATCTACCTCCTCCATGGTGGCAGTTTATCAAATATCAAAAGCTTCACCATGATGTTGTCAACTCCTGACCAGCACTCTTTTGCACAATGAACGTCTACCCACAGAAAGCTCATTCCAGTTTCCGTGAGTCCATTTTCTGGGTAGACGTGGAGGCCGCAGTGTCAGCAGAACACAATTCGCCCATGAGATGTGGAAGCCCATGAGACCGAAATACTGTTGTGATTCTTTCCAGGAAAAAAGAAGCCCACCTCCCGATGATGGCACGCTCACCCATGCCATCTATTCAGGACTAACTGGGAAAACTAGCAGAACCTAGTTAAGGGGTGAAGGATATCCCCATTTTCCCAATCCCTGAGAAGCCCCTTGCCCTCAGATCCATTGAAGCTCTGCCCATTCACCCTCGAGCAATGGCATATTGAATCCAAATTAGAGTTTAAATTAGTCCTCACAATGTCTGACCATAATCCTGAGGTTTATGCTTTTAGGGGCTTAAATTGTTACATTGCGTGCCTATTCTTCTGGCCTATCAGGCCTAGCGGACATTCTTATTTTGGTCCTCTAGAACACGGAGCAAGACAATGTTCTTGATAGTTTAATGAAGTGGGTCTTCACTCAAAATTCATTTTATGTAGTTACTAGCAATAAATTCCTGTACTCCACACGGGTTCTGTAGACAGAAATGATAATATCAATGATCCTGTAGGATTTTCCTTATGTTAATGAGCCCCAGACAGGGGTGGACTGGCCTGTAGGGAAATCTGGAGATTTCCCGCTAGGCCTCTGCACCCTGGGCCGCTTTTGTGAGGCAGATCTAATTCTTTTAAACTGAACACAACTGCAAAGGGGGAAGAAACAGAATCTCAGCTCCAGAAAAGGCCTCTTGCACAGGGTAAAATGACAAAGGGCCTCATTACGACCCAGGCGGTAAGTTACCGCCTGGGTCGTACCTTTACCACCATGGCGTAAACTATGTTTACGCCATGGTGGTTGGCGGACTTACCGCCCCATTCCGAGGTTGGCGGGGCGGTAAGTCCCCAATCCCCATTTACCCTTCCCCATTCCCATTTTTGCCCCATAGGGCATAATGAGAGTGGGGAAGGCGTTAATTACGCCACCGTAAATTACGGTGGCGTAATTAACAACAAGGTCCCTTAGCGCCATGGATTTTAACACCTGCTAGGTGTTAAATCCTCCATGGCGCTAAGGGACCTCGGAATCAGGCGGTAAGGGTCGGCGCTGTTTACGCTGCCGTAAACCCCTTACCGCCTGGGTCGTAATGAGGCCCCAATACTGAATTGTTCGGCGTAAACACCAGAACACTTAACTGACCAAAATAGAAGAGTCAGAAATGATAATGGGCGCCACAAAGCAATCTGCACACTGAGGTGGGCGCGTCACAAATAAAGAACAAATAAATAACTAGGCTTAGTGAGAGGTAGGATTATCACAGCTTTTGTATGTGGGCGAAGAAAAAAGTGAGGCACACTGTTGCTGATGGAAGCAAAGCAGTGGTCGAAGTGTACGAAAAGAAGTAGTGGAACTATGTTTCCTAATGCCCTGGCCCCTTCTACCCAGAAACCCCATTGCCATGCCCTCTCACACACAATACAAACCCCCAAACACATGCGCCTGCTGTTTAAGGGAACGTTCAGTGCAGTGCACTAAAAAGTGCAAGTTTCAACTTCTTCTTCCACTTTTACTTTAAAACTAAACTAATGGTTTCTTTTTAGAATAAAAGTATAGGAACAGTAAAACGTAATTTATAAAAAGTAGAATAGCACCTCTGCCAACGCTCCCGCCCACTTCGACCACTGAACAAAAGGTATGCACTGTTTCTTGAACCGTTCGTTGGACAAATCTGAGTGTGAATGTTGATTTAGCCAGTTAGTGCAGTGTGTTATCTTATTAACCCCCTTGAATACCTTCTGGTTTTGGTGTGTTGGCGTGGGGTGCATTCACGGTATGTGCAAAGACGATTCATGGAAGTGGTATATAATGGCGCAATCACATAGGAAAATGTTCTGTGAATCAGGCGCTATGTGACTGTGAAGCGTTAGGGCGCAGGCTTCCTACGACATCTTTGAACGAGAGGCCCAGACCATATGTTTTTATTGACGTATTCTTGAATGCAAAGCGACTTTGGCAAAAACATGCCGTTCCCTTTGCCGCGTTATAGAATGCACGTCTTTTATGCGTGCATTGCATAACGGATAGGCGCATGCAGAACAGAACTCATTTATTGAAACACGTGTGTGTCGCCTACTTCACCAGAGTGCGCTGGACGCAAAGTGACAGGTTTCTCAAAGGATTGAAGCGGCAGAAGAATCTGTTTCCCTGAGCATTGCAGTAACGAGGAAGACGCAACCCCCTGCTGTTTCTATTTCCTGCAAAGGAAAGCTGCACTGGTAATGCAGGTCAAGATCAGGCAGGAGCACACCCCCGCTGTTTCTGCTTTAGGCAAAGGAAAGCTGCACTAGTAATGGAGGCCAGGATCAGGCAGGAGCAAACCCCCTGCTGTTGCTATTTCGTGCAAAGAAATGTTGCTCTGGTAATACAGGTCAGGATCAGGCAGGAGCATCCCCCTTATGTTTCTGCTTCCTGCAAAATAAAGCTGCTCTGGTAATGTAGGCCAGGATCAGGCAGGTGCAAACCCTTGCTGTTTCTGCTTCGTGCAAAGTAAAACAGCTCTGGCAATACATGCCAGGATCTGGCAGGAGCAAACCCCTGCAGTTTCTGCTTCAGGCAAAGGAAAACTGCTCTGGTAATGCAGGCCAGGATCAGACAGGAGCAACCCCCTGCTGTTTCTGCTTCAGGCAAAGGAAAGCTGCTCTGACAACACATGCCAGGATCTGGTAGAGGCAAACCTCTGCTGTTTATGCTTCATACAAAGGAAAGCTGTTTTGGTAATGCTGGTCAGGATCAGGCAGGAGCAAACCCCTGTTGTTTCTGCTTCATGCAAAGGAAAGTTGCTCAGGTAATGCAGGCCAGGATCAGGCAGGAGCAAACCCTTGCTGTTTCTGCTTTGTGCAAAGGAAAGCAGCTCTGCCTATACATGCCAGGATCAGGTAGGAGCAAACCCCTGCTGTTTCTGTTTTGTGCAAAGGAAAAATGCTGTGGTAATGCAGTTCAGGATCAGGCAGGAGCAAATACCTGCTGTTTCTGCTTTGGGCAAAGGAAATCTGGACTGGTAATGCCGGCAGGATCAGGCAGGAGCACACCCCTTCTGTTTCTGCTTCATGCAAATGAAAGCTGCCCAGGTAATACAGGACAGGATAAGGCAGGAGCACGCCACTGCTGTTTCTGCTGCGCGCAAAGGAAATCTGCACTGGTAATGCATGCCAGGATGCGGCAGGAGCAAACCTTTGCTGTTTCTACTTCGTGCAAAGGAAAGCTGCACTAGTTATGGAGGCCAGGATCGGGCAGGAGCATCCCCCTGCATTTTCTGCTTCGTGCAAAGTAAAGCTGCTCTGGTAATGCAGGCCAGGATCAGGCAGGAGCAAACCCTTGCTGTTTCTGCTTCGTGCAAAGGAAAGCAGCTCTGGCAATACATGCCAGTATCTGGCAGGAGCAAACCCCTGCTGTTTCTGCTTCAGGCAAAGGAAAGCTGCTCTGGTAATGCAGGCCAGGATCAGACAGGAGCAACCCCCTGCTGTTTCTGCTTCAGGCAAGGAAAGCTGCTCTGGCAATACATGCCAGGATCTTGTAGAGGCAAACCCCTGCTGTTTCTGCTTCATACAAAGGAAAGCTGTTTTGGTGATGCTGGTCAGGATCATGCTGGAGGAAACGTCTGCTGTTTCTGCTTCGTGCAAAGAAAAGCTGCTCTGTTAATGCTGGACAGGCTCAGGCAGGAGCAAACCTCTGCTGTTTCTGCTTCATGCAAAGGAAAACTGCACTGGTAATGAAGGCCAGTATCAGGCAGGACCAAACCCCTGCTGTTTCTGCTTCATGCAAAGGAAAGTTGCTCATGAAATGCAGGCCAGGATCAGGCAGGAGCAAACCCTTGCTGTTTCTGATTCGTGCAACGGAAAGCAGCTCTGCCTATACATGCCAGGATCAGGCAGGAGCAAACCCCTGCTGGTTCTGTTTTGTGCAAAGGAAAACCGCTGTGGTAATGCAGTTCAGGATCAGGCAGGAGAAAATACCTGCTGTTTCTGCTTCGGGCAAAGGAAAGCTGGACTGGTAATGTGGGCAGGATCAGGCAGGAGCACACCCCTGCTGTTTCTGCTTCATGCAAATGAAAGCTGCCCAGGTAATACAGGACAGGATAAGACAGGAGCAAGCCCCTGCTGTTTCTGCTGTGCGCAAAGGAAATCTGCACTGGTAATGCATGCCAGGATGAGGCAGGAGCAAACTCCTGCTGTTTCTGCTTCGTGTAAAGGAAAGCTGCACTAGTAATGGAGGCCAGGATCGGACAATAGCATCCCCCTCCAGTTTCTGCTTTGTGCAAAGTAAAGCTGCTCTGCTAATTCAGGCCAGGATCAGGCAGGAGCAAAACCTTGCTGTTTCTTCTTCGTGCAAAGGAAAGCAGCTCTTCCTATGCATGCCAGAATCAGGCAGGAGCAAACCCCTGCTGTTTCTGTTTTGTGCAAAGGAAAACTGCTGTGGTAATGCAGTTCAGGATCTGGCAGGAGAAAAGTCCTGCTGCTTCTGCTTCAAGCAAAGGAAAGCAGCTCTGGCAATACATGCCAGGATCAGGCAGGAGCACACACCTGCTGTTTCTGATTCAGGCAAAGGAAAGCTGCTCTGGCAATACATGCCAGGATCTGGCAGGAGCAAACCCCTGCTGTTTCTGCTTCAGGCAAAGGAAATCTGCACTGGTAATGCATGCCAGGATGAGGCAGGGGCAGACTCCTGCTGTTTCTGCTTCGTACAAAGGAAAGCTGCACTAGTAATGGAGGCCAGGATCGGGCAGGAGCATCCCCATGCAGTTTCTGCTTTGTGCAAAGTAAAGCTGCTCTGGTAATGCAGGCCAGGATCAGGCAGGAACAAACCCTTGCTGTTTCTGCTTTGTGCAAAGGAAAGCAGCTCTTCCTATGCATGTCAGAATCAGGCAGGAGCAAACCCCTGCTGTTTCTGTTTTGTGCAAAGGAAAACTGCTGTGATAATGCAGTTCAGGATCAGGCAGGAGCAAATACTTGCTGTTTCTGCTTCGGGCAAAGGAAAGCTGGACTGGTAATGCGGGCAGGATAAGGCAGGAGCACACTCCTGCTGTGTCTGCTTCATGCAAATGAAAGCTGCCCAGGTAATACAGGACAGGATGAGGCCGGAGCAAGCCCCTGCTGTTTTTACTGCGCGCAAAGGAAATCTGCACTAGTAATGGAGGCCAGGATCGGGCAGGAGCAAACCCCTGCTGTTTCTGCTTCGTGCAAAGTAAAGCTGCTCTGGTAATGCAGGCCAGGATCGGGCAGGAGCAAACCCCTGCTGTTTCTGCTTCGTGCAAAGGAAAGCAGCTCTGGAAATACATGCCAGGATCTGGCAGGAGCAAACCCCTGCTTTTTCTGCTTCAGGCAAAGGAAAGCTGCTCTGCCTATACATGCCAGGATCTGGCAGGAGTAAACCCCTGCTGTTTCTGCTTCAGGCAAAGGAAAGCTGCTCTGGTCATGCAGCCCAGGGTCAGGCAGGAGCAAACCCCTGCTGTCTCTGCTTCAGGCAAAGGAAAGCTGCTCTGGCAATACATGCCAGGATCTGGGAGGAGCAAACTCCTGAGGTTTCTGCTTCATGCAAAGGAAAGCTGCACTGGTAATACAGGCCAGGATCAGGCAGGAGATGAGCTCGCATTCTTTGTTGGGATGGGGGGTGTTGCCTCTGGGGGGTTGTATAACCGCTCTGGGCAAAGATGACTCAGTAATCACGCACACTGCATGACAGGCCACTAGAGGCACACTTGATTTCATGAAGAAATGATCCGGCACCACAGAAAGCAGGGAGCTGCTCTGTATTTTGGAGCGCTACCGTCATTGTCCTCGATTTGATGCCAACAGACATTTTATGAAAGTTATATTTTGCGGCGGTCCACAAATAAGATACTTTATTTTTGATATGTCAAAAAGATCCCTGTTTGAAAATCATTGGGCCTCATTCAGAGATTGGAGCTAGCCATGGTGCTATAGACGGCATGACTGCCTACAATAATGGTACTGGCACCGGTCTCGTTCAATGGGGATTTACCAGTGTAGTCCGACCCTGGCGGGACCGGTAAGTCCCCATTGAAAAAAACATTCCCCATTCCCATTTGAGCCCCCATAGGGCTCAATGGGAATGGGGAAGTAGCTAATAACGGTACCGCAATTTGCGGTACCGTTATTAGTTCTGAAGTCCCTTAACGGGTCCCGTCCTTAACACCTGATCAGACCAGGCGTTAAGGGAGGGACCCGCTAAAGGACCTCGGAATAGGGCGCAAAAGGTTTACCGCCACCGGTGTCCTTACTGGTGCCCGGAATCCCTTACCGCCCTACTCGGAATGAGGCCGATTGTTTCTGAAACAGAACTATCATTTTTTAAATAGAATAATAGCAGGAGGTTATATTCTAAAAAATAGTGTACATCTGTGAAGATCTCTAGTGATGCGTTCCACTAATAAACAATTGAATATAGAATTTTGATTTCTGGCTGCCTTATTGATTCTTTATTTCTGATCTGTGCTCTCCTGTCACATGCATGAAGAGAGTAATCGCCATAAGAACAGTATGGGAATTAAAAAACATTAAGATGGCACTTTTAATATACACAAATAAACATACAGATGAAAAAAAACCATAAAACCTTACAATAAATTTTGAGTACATTAAAAAAAGCAATCAACAAACCGATAAGAAATATCCAAAAATATTGCTTTGCTGGGATAGAATTCATTGCACACACACACTAAAGTCTCACACTATAGAGTCTCACACTAGAGTCTCACACTAGAGTTCAATTAAAAACGCCAGCATAGCATGGCTCCCATGGGTACTCGTTATGCACCTGACCTGTTGTCCACATCAAAGGGCACCCTTGGTAGGGTGGGAGAAGATCGAGTTCCCAACCTTCTGTGTTCTATTCAATCACTTAGGGGTTAGGGCTTTTGCGCCTTTTCTCTGAATTTGAACCATCAGAAGAATCGTGTTTAGCGGAGGTATGCCAGAATCCCTCTCCTCGTCTGGCTCACCCCAGAGTCTGCGTACGCTGAACTTGCGTGAGTCCCGACAGGAGTTGGCAACCCGTATTAGTTTGGAACGGCCCAGTGCTTGCTTCCTAAACAAACATTTATAGGGCCGTATTCACAGAAGGTAATGCATGGATCAAAGTGACTTTGCACTGCAAATGTACTCTTTGCAACACGCTAAATAGGCCTAATTCACTAAGTAGCGCAGACTTAGTGCTTTTGCAGTGCAAAGTCACTGTGCTCTGCAAAAATACACTTTGCACCACTCTGTGGATTGGCCAGGTTCAACATGTTTGTTAGAAGTGCAATGTCACTTTCAACGCACTAAAAGTTCCATGAATCAGGCCCTTGGTGTTTTTTTGTGAATTAGAACCATTAACCACAGTGCAAAGAGTACTTTTGTAGTGCAAAGCCACTTTGCTCAGCTCTGTGAATTAGGCCCAGTGCAAAGTCACTTTGCTCCATGCTAAAGGTTCTGTGAATTAGGCCTAAAGTCTTTCTACAAGAATCTAATTTCATAGTCTTTGCACCCGTTTACGAGCGTTATCGCTTGGCCACATCTCAAAATTGCTGGATCTCTGACAGTCTCTGAGCTCTTTTTCAGGCATACAATTACATGTTCCCTCCGGCCTTGCGGTTTCTTCTTCAGGGCATCCAATAACATTTTCATTGTCATAGAGAATGTCAGTTTCTTGCCAATTTCACTTGGTTTACTAGTACCCCAGATGCTACCTTCTGTACTACTTCTATGGTGTCTGGTATCATTCATTCTTCGCTTTCTTAATGTAGCTGTGTACTCATTCTGCATTCCCTGTTTTGCCATCATTTATTACAACATGACGTGGTGCTCTCTCAACAACTCCTAAGGGTTCGCAAAACCTGGACCCGTCAAATGTGTTCTTGTGGTTTAATATGATTTTCACCAAGACACTCTCTCTGATCATGGGCATTTTGGCTGCTTTTCAACTGTTGTGCCATTTCTTTTGTTTCCTTTGTGCCCTGGAGATGTACCATAGCGTCAACTCCACATCTATTGATGAGCCTTCACAAACATCACAAGAAAGTGAAGCAGACACTGCTTGGGTCCTGCAGAGCTCCACAGCACTGGACATAGTCCTCTCACTCTGCTGCTTCCAGCATTTCAGAACCACTTCTTCTCCCTGTACTGGAATGTTTCCACTCTTCTCCACTTGAGGCTTCCAGCCGACTGAGCTATGTATTGTTAGACTTAGATAATTGTATGTATCCACCATTTCAATTGGTGTTTCATCTACTTTGAATGTCGGCTGGGGAGCCCTCGTCACCCTTGGTATTGTCTTTGTTTTACCAATAGTCAATGTTAGGCCTTTATCCTTAGCAGTGTTAGAGAAGGTCCTAATTAGCTTTGGTAAACCTTTTTGGATTTTTAAAATCAGGATTGCGTCATCAGCAAAAAGGAGGGCTGCTATATTATAGCCTCCAAACTTTGTGCGTCTTTTGTGCGTCTGCGTTTAGCCTTGTGATATTTATCATACAGTTAATATATAGAGGAAATAGTAAGAACATAGTCCAATAAACCACTGTTTTATTGGATCAGAATTTGGAACAGTGTGTATCTGTTACCATATAGTTTAGTTTTACAGGATTTCCTGGCAACCCTGGTGTGAGTGATTTGCCTTGGGTAAGGTATATTAAAACGATACTTTCATCTATTTGATTGCCTGAACTGTGGGATCATCCTAGAGGATACGGCTCACGTGCAAAGGGGATTCGGTACAAGAGGCTTACAAGGGGCCCAGTACGCACCTTTCCCTTGATATCGAATGGCGTCGTAAGACCCTTCCCTAGTCCACTTTTACCAGCTGCATAATTATCTGGGTATAAATGCTTGATCTGAGCAACTAAGTCGCCTGGCATTAGCAGCTCTTCCAAAGCCCGACACAGCTTAGCTCGTGGAACGAGGTCGAAGACCATTTGTAAATCTATAAATGCCAAGTAGAGTGGCTGCCTTTTTAGTAGTACACATTTGTATAGCACTAGTAATAGGCTAAAAGATTGATCAGTAGTGGCAACACCTTTTTAAAACCAGCTTGCATAGGAGAAAGTTGGATATGTAAGCCACACCAGTCCTCTGATCTTTTTTGTATCTATATGCTAAAAACCTCCCCAAGTGTATCTAAAAGTGAAATAGGGCAGACATTTTTTATTTTGTGGAAGATCTCCCCACTAAAAGCAGTTCAATATAACATTTAGTTAAAAGGGGTGGGGGGCATATTTCAGGTTGCTCTTTAAAAATATCAATGGGGATAAAATCAGGCCTCCACCACTTCTAAAAAATAGAGGTGGCGCAGTGGCTCATGATGTTTTTCCTTGTTACCATGACTTTCCGATCCCGTCTCTCATGGTCAGTTGTAGTAAGGCGGTTTCTAATAAACAATCTACTCCGGCATTTTGATTTCTGGCTCCTTTATTGACTCTTTAATTCTCATCTTTGTTCTGTTGCCATGTTCTTGAAAAGTATAAACATTATAGTGCAAGAAACATGTTAAGCGGAGGCATGCCAGAAACGCTTCTCTCTGCATATTGTTCGTCCTTCGTATCCCACGCCCCCAATATCTGCACAGCTTCCAGTTCTGATCTCGCGAGAGTCCCTATGGGAGTTGGTGGCTTGCACAAGGTCAGAACACCGCAATCTGCTCTGGTGTTGGCCATTATTACCCACACACCGTGGGTAATAATAAGCAGCGGTCAGATACCTGAGGGTTCGTAGCGCTATATAAGTCCCAAATTATTATTATTATTATTATTATTATTATTATAAGAGCGTTCAAATAGTGAGCATGCCTAAAGATTTGCTTTCCTCACCGGTCTGAACAAACCACACCCACTCTTGAACGTGTACAGTGCATATGCGGCAGCACGCCCATGCAGAGTGTGTTGAGAGTGTGATGCATTAAACAATTGTTTGTGTGTGACGAAGACAATTTTGTGATGGGCACAGCAGCGAGAGAACAGGTTGCTTTTTTTTTTTTTACTTGTGATGCCTTTTATTCGCCCCTAGGGGAAGACCAAATTTGCTATAAGCCAATTTTCTCGTATTGAAATGTATCTAACAAACTACACTGTTGTGCTTCGGAGACGGTATTTCAGTATTTCAATAAAATCCCAAAATAGGTCGACTTTACTCTGAAATGATGGAAAATCACAAATGATCAGAAGATTGCGGTGCTCAAAATTAATTTACATTCTGATGTTTCGCAGGTGGTATTCTTCGAGAAGATTTCACGTGAAAAGATTTGAAAATGAGCATTGACATCCAGGCGCACTTGCCATTTGCGAAAGACCAATTTTAGGAGAGTGACTTGAGCTGTGCTGTGAATATTAAAGGAAAAAACCTGCAGAGCCGTCACCATATCCAGAACTCCATGGATTAGGCCTGTTAAGACAAAGCGAAACATTATATGAGTCAGAATATAATGTAGTGAAATGGGAGCAGCGTTCAAATCAGTCTTCTCCTAATTAACCCCAGAAGAGAAGGGAGGTAATTGGCTGTTAGATCAAATGCGGGATTGCAAAAGTGACTAATGAATTAAGCACCTGGAAAAGGGTTCATGTAAATAAGAGGTTATTTAAGAACACGGCAATTACGCTGGGATCTCAAATTGAAACGTAGCTGTTTGGGTTCAGCAAAGTAGATGTTACGGAAAGGTATTAATAAGTAAAGACAGCATAATCTATGAGCGGGAAAGTGCCCCTCCCAAGTGCCCCTCCGAGTAGCAACACGGTTTGGTGACCATATACAGTACAGGCTTTCGGCTGCGGGCTCGGTGGCTTTATATGGCTTTATATGGCCCGTAACTCAGACTTGAAATATCCTTTTTACCTACATTTGGGGCTGGCTATTTTATTCCTTGTGACACATCAGTGTCGCCCACCTGCACATTCGCAGACCTGTGCTCCTTTCTCCAGCTGTTCCATTTTCGCAGTCCCCTCTCTCATATTATTCTTTTTCTCACTTGTACTTCTTCGCTCTCTCTGGTAATTTAGGTTTTTTGACTTTTTCTTTGCTTCTTGCCCATTTAATCGTCCTCATCCCCCTTTCCATCCATGTGTATTTTTCTGTGATATTTATTCATTTGTTCATCCCTTTTCTAGAACTCCTCTTGTTATATTCCCATTTTATTTTATTTGTGTACCTCATTTATTATTTCAGGCTTGTCTTGTTATTACTTTCAAAGGCCCCTTAATGCCTCCCTTGCTTTAAAAAGACCTTCCTCCTGTTCAAACAGCTCTTGCAGCCCAGCGCCATCTCTCACAATCAATAAGGCAGCCATGTCAGGCTCTGGCTGCTAGTGCTGCCAGGGGGCACTTTGAAACACTAGGCGCCTGTATTCAACCTCTTAGAAAAGAATTGTGTTTTTTTTTTCTTATTAGAAGCACGATTTGGAGTAACAATTCACTAATAATCAAAAATAAACTGTAGGCATTTCATTGGTAAAGAACCCTCCCACCGCTGACTGGTCCTGAATTGGCTTCTAACTAGAGTCTGCTATGACAGTAGTCTTCAACGTTTTACTCTTCAGAGGTTTTGGACTACAAATCCCATTGGTCCTAAGCACGTAGTCAGTGATGCTAGGAACATGAGAGTTGTAGTCCAACGTCGGCCCAATTCCAGGTGTAGGCCATAACACACTTCTCTGGAAACACTGATCGGGAAGAAATCGCCTCATTCCAGCAACACCAGGAACAAAAACAGAGAGCCCAACCATTGATGGAGTAGGCGATCAGGTAGCAAGAATATGGGACATCACTTCTGAACTCCCTAGGAGCGTCTTGCCTGGGGAGTCCAGGTTAAGGGTGGAACAGAGAAGGGTGAAGACCAGCCAATGACCAGCCTTTTTGCGTCTACGCCTATGATCCTTTGCTTTTGTCTTCCTTCCTGCTTCACCTGTGAGTACCCCAATCTTCCTAATTACTGTGCTATTTCTACACACTACAGTACTCACCTACGATGCATCCACTCCTGCTGCTCTTCCTACTCACATCTCCCTATGCTCCCTCCAATCATGCTAAAACTTTCTCCTTTGCTATCCCTATCATAAAACATCTCAAAACTCCCTCTACTCCATCTCTCTTTCCCCCTCTACTTACAACAAACAAAGCCGACACGCTCCCTGGATATGAATGTCACATATAATGGTGGCAGAAAGTGGATCTATTAATATAATTTAAGTGGTTGGTGTGGATGATCTCATTGTGTCTTGTTTTCGAATTCAAAAAGGGCATAGACCGAGGCGTTCCTGTTACACTATCCCTACCCTACGTGTACAGTTACCCATGCTCCTTCACGCATCGACATCCTCAGATTTTACAAAAGGTGGGAAGGGGATAACACTGCCTCATCTCCCTTGCAATATCAAGAGTTTTGGGAATATGACCACCGCACAGAACTCTATGAGTGTTAAGCATAAGTGTTTTACTTTGCTGAGAAAGCATTCTTCCGGGTCAAAATGGAGAAGGGTTCTCAACACTTAGCCCCACTCCAATCTGTCAAAAGCTTTCTCAGCCCCCAATGACGAAGCTTGAGGGGTGACATCTGTGTCTTTATCTCACCAGAGCAAATGGAGCTTTTCCATTGTGCGCAGCCATCCTACCTGGTACATGGTCGGTTATAGCATGTTGGCCAGAACCTTGGCTAAGATCTGGCTATAGCTGGAAAATAATCACAATAACCCGCTCGTTAAATGTGGATTGCTTGGCGGTGGCACTGTGAATTTGTGGACAATCTACACTGACAAAGAATATACCATCAAGTTTCACATTTGTCTTAAAATTGAGCAAAAATACCATTTAACCCCTCAACTGTCAGGCTATTATGCAAGTCTATGCAAAAAGGACGAGCATATTCGCCTTTGGCACTTTTGAAACATGAATGCAATCAAACTAAAAGAGGCAGTAACTGGACCTGTGAAAATGGGAATCAGCTCCACTAGACTTCTGGGATCGTCGCGGGATCCAAGTCAGCGCTAGGTCATGACTATGTGCCTACATGTGGCTTAGACATCATTTCTCAGCCACACCGTCACTGAATCACGCTCACACTGCCACGTGCTACAGAGGTACCACATATTAGCTTCAAAGCTCCAACCCTTACATAATGATCAGCAGTTGCAAGGCAGGCATTGTCGACTACTGATGATAATCAATAACGCGCGCACAGACAAGATAAGGCCTTACCCAGAATGCATTGCTCTCATCCCTTGGTGGATCACCTTCAGGTTGGCTCAAGTACTTTGAGTGGAATCAAGTCTGCCCCTATATCTCTTCTGTATGACCCACGCATGGCGTCTAACGGCAGCTGCGTCTAGCATGCAGATTTTGGGTCGGATTCATGGAATATTTGGCCGGTTTAAAATGAATTTGCACTGCTGATTAGTGACTTTGCACTGCCGACACAAACCCTGATTCATGGAACCGTGCAAAGTGTATTTCTACAGAGCAAAGTCTGCGCAAAGTCAGCGCATAGTCATTTTTGCTGTACAAAATGACTTTGCCCAGACTTTGCACGACAAAAATACACTTTGCACCTTGAACCGGCAAATATTCCATGAAACGGGCCCTTTATATCGCTCCGTTTAGTTTGACATGGTGTCCATCGAGACTGTCAACAACCATACCTTCCTCTCGAAAAATGCTGCACTTTGAAAAACCGAAAACCTAACCTAAAAGTTGTAAGGCACACATTGGCAGCCATTTCCGAACCTTCCGGATCACAGCAAATGTTATTTATGATCCAAACACACCCAGGTGCCCAACCTGCACCCAGAGAGCCTGTCTGCATCACAGCCAGCATTTCCTGCCCATCTATCTGGGCTTAGAATCTGTGAAAACAGAAATACTCAAACAAGCTGAAGTAACACAAGTATTGAGGATACAAAGTGGAAACAGTAAATTGAAATATAGAAAATGATGGAGGTGTATATTTAAAGCAAAACAGTTGGTTGCATTTCATTGTCATTATGCACTTTTCGTGCTGTCTTACTGTGTATGTTGCAAAATAAGGAGTTTTGATTACAAAGGTAAATGAAGATAAAACAGAAGGCAATTAAAATCGACAGCAAGCAGAGCACACGCACAGAGTGGGCAGCCTGCCAGAGAGCGGTTTAACATTTCAAGGTGATTGCATTCTTTGACAGTGAAAGGAATCTGGGATGCATTTCTACTTCAATGGCATTGTGTTTTTAGTGTTGGTGAGCATGGTGACTCGCTGTGCATAGGTGGAATCAGGCAGCGCATAAGGCTTGGGGGAGGGGGGGCGGATAAGGAACTCCAGTATCGGGGAGCATTGCTGGTGAGTTGGGCATTGCATCACATTTACAGGAGCGATGCCGAGGAATATCCGCTGCTGTTGAGCGAGAGATCGTGACGCACGGGGTACACATGATGTCAATTTCAGGGGCCAGTAGAGGATGCGGAGAGCTTCATGTTGAAGGCGGGGATATGTGATGGATATGTTGAGGGCACTCAGGGGGAGGAGGTACTCGGCCTGTCTTAGGTCAAGGTGGAGGCCGTGTCAGTGTCGTGCCTGAAGAGTGAAATTGATGTGAGTCATAAAGTGGGAGGGGGGGGGAGAGCTTCGTGCAGGCATGCAGCATATGGTTTAAGGTGGTATTCAACGAAAATACCGTATTTAAAATCCTGCATCAAACAAAGTCCTGCATTTGGGGACTACAAACTACTCCCGTACTCGATAATACAGAATTAGGGGAGCGGGGGTTGCAGGGGTGTCCCCTACTCCCCTATTTCAGTATTTTGGTCTGCAGGTGTCGCAGGGGTTTCCACCGCATACAGAACATGTTTTGCAGGGGGAAAAAAAATCTCGAGTTACAAAATGTGAGCCTATTGTGTGCGTGATTTTGTAGTTCGAGATTTTGGTTTTCGTGATCTTAACGTACATCCTTTAAGATCCCAAATGTCAGGGAGGGATTTGGTGGGAGACACATACTGGAAAATAGGTGGGGCTGGGGCTGTGTATGACACTATTGGACAGCTTGCCCAAAGCAAGTGGGGGTGGGACGGTGTATGCATTTAAATACTAGAAGGGGGAACCTTTGTGACGACCCTATGCGGGCTATTCTTCCGGAAATTGGTGGGGGGGGTGGATATCGAAAGTGTTAAACATGTAAACAGGGCCGAGTGGGAAAAAGGAGGCACCTTTTCGAGTGGAAGGATTGAGTAATCAATCAATCAATCAATCAATTTAGTTTATTCCGACAAAGTCATAAAACCATCATTAAAAAAAACTTTAGTAATAAAACACTTTTTTAAATGTTATCAATCAAATTACAAGGTTAGTTAACCTTATTCCATAAAAACGAAAGATCCCACAGCAGTTATAAAACCATTGTGTCCGTGTGTTTCTTGGTTGCAACAAGAGGAGACTTGACCGAGTGGAAGCTGAGGTGGGAGGTGGATGTCGAAGATGCAAGGTTGCCATGGAAATGCCCTGTGAGGGAGGGGGTGCGCATTTACTCACCGGTGCCCCTGCTGTACCACGTATACCTGCATAAGGATACCGTTTTCACGAGCAATCTGAAAACCCGTTTACCTCCGCATTAAGGTGCTCTTCTGACAGCCACCATGCCGCCGAGCCACCACTCCAGAGAAGCACCATGCCGCCGAGCCACCACTCCAGAGAAGCAGCATGCCGCCGAGCCACCACTCCAGAGAAGCAGCATGCCGCCGAGCCAGCACTCCAGAGAAGCACCATGCCGCCGAGCCACCACTCCAGAGAAGCACCATGCCGCCGAGCCACCACTCCAGAGAAGCACCATGCCGCAGAGCCACTACTCCAGAGAAGCACCATGCCGCTGAGCCACCACTCCAGAGAAGCACCATGCCGCTGAGCCACCACTCCAGAGAAGCAGCACGCTGGTGTGTGAGGCGAGGACCGGATCTTCTGAATGGGACGACTGCGCCCCCGAGTGGGGGCGGGGGTGGTCATGTATTGACATTAAAGACTTGGGAGGCATTCCTCCAAAGTGAGGGTTCATGTCTCGAGGGTGAACTGCTCTTCCTTCCCAATTTTCAGAACTGGTGTAAAACATAATTTCCGACCTCAACCACACCACATTAAATAGTTGAAAACAGGAACTGATGTGGGCACGAACGAGTGTGAGGTGTCATTTGCTTGTAAAAATGGGTTTGAGCAAAATTATTTCCAATATGTCAATCAGTTCAAACATAATGAAAACTATATTTCCTAATTTGGGCCATCCACCTTACAGGAAAATAGTTGGAGGTATATAACACTATGTTGAGGCATTAAATGTGGAGGCTTCCTTTACGATTCATTTAGTTTAGTTTGTTATTGTATATTAAGCAACGCCTGAATGATGACCAGGTGGGCCTTCAAGCAAGGAAAGCCTTGTGAGCCGAAGACACACAGCAACAAGCCTCCTAGCAAAGCAAACCCTAATCGCATGACATTTGTATCAGAGGATATATATTGCTTACTGTGTCATGAAAGTTGCATGAACTCTAATGCGACAAATGATACGCCCACACGTAAAGTGCGCAATCTTCACCAACTGATATGAAGACACGTAAAGGGTGCAATCGGTGCCAAATCTCTGGTAGAACCTCTACGCGAGGAGTCAATCCAACAGGTACCACATGCAGATGCCATGTTCAAGTAAGCAAGGCCCGCATATCTAGATCAGAATCGACATCTGAATGGGCCCAAGCCATGACTAGCGAACATGTCTAATACATGTATAGAAATATATAGATAGATGGGTCCATTGGCACCAGGCCTCTGGTACAAGGCCAGTGTAGGTGCTCACGTTACAGGCATTAGCTGGTGGTACATGCTTGCATTCTGAGCAGACTGCTGGCTGCTGTGGCTTTTATGCCCACTCCCTACTTCCCCTGTCCTCGTGCACCCCGCTCCAACCTGCTTGCCTGGATTCCTGCACTACACTTCCCTAACGCAACCGTCTGACGCCAATGGCTGCACGATGGTCTTGCCCCATGTAGCCAACCCTCCCTTTCCATGGCTGCTATCTTCCGTGCGTTGTGTTTAGGGCCCACATGCTCACATGCTCTGCACAGCCCATTCCTTCTGCCAAAGAGCGCACAACCTGCACCTTTGGCAGGAAGTACCAGGTACCAACAGCCTACCCCCCACACCAAAGGCCCGCTCTACACTCTGATCGTGCCACCCTATGCCACCCTAAGCTGTGCTTATGGTTGGTGAGGAGAGACATGATGAAAGCCTACACATAATTTGCCAAAAAAGAAATACTTGGTGTCATGTCACCCTCCCCTCTTCCTCATATGTCATACACCCCCCCCCAAAAACACACGCCAAAAAATACATGAGTTACTCCTGTCCTCCCAAAGCTTCCTTTTCAACTTCCCCCCAGTTGCATGTGACTCACTGGCACAGCAGGCACACAGCTCTTGTGCTGCCAGGTAGAAAAACCTAATTCAGCAGTTGGCCGCTCCCAGCCTCAGGCTGACTGCTCAGGGCAGCATGGCTCCCTGGTAGAGCGGCAGATGATAATCTGTTACAGTAACAGACTGGTGGCTCCTACCACATTATTATTTATTTATTATTTGTAATTTGTGTATAACACTACTCGCCCATGGGCCTGAACGCGCATCAAGGAACAGCACCACACTCAGCAGTTGGCTTGACATCACCATCACAGGTCTGCGGCGATAATCGGATACAGTAACAGACTGGTGGCTCCTATCACATTATCATTTATTTATTATTTGAAATGTTTGTATAACGCTACTCGCCCATGGGCCTGAAAGCGCATCAAGGAACAGCACCACATTCAGCAGTTGGCTTGACATCACCATCACAGTACTGTGGTGGTAATCGGTTACAGTAACAGACTGGTGGCTCCTACCACGCTATTTATTTATTTATTTATTATTTGTAATTCCTGTATAGCGCTACTCGCCCATGGGCCTGAAAGCGCATCAAGGAACAGCACCACACTCAGCAGATGGCTTGACATCACCATCACAGGCCTGTGGCAGAGGACATGCATATGTGCTCCTCTGCTTCGTCCGTGGCCTCAGGCGACCCAGGGATGCAGAATTAATGCTCTATTTCCCGCCCAGGATTTCATGTTCCACAACTTTCTTTTTCCAGCAGTGCCGTTGAGTCAAAGCATCTGTGCTGCGGGTTACTTTCATTTTTTGGTTACAGCAAACAGATGCCCAAAAAGCTCAACTACTGCTAGAATCAGTAAACACATGTGCCAGCCGGTGATGTCAATCTAAGACTCTTGGTCTCCCTTCCTGAGGGAATGTGGCTGCTTTAGGCAATCTTGAAGCCAGTCACCCTTGGAAAGCCACACATTTCAGGAGCTAGGGAGGTCCAGTAATGGGAGCCAGGAGGGAGAAGGGGAGGACGCCGGAGACAACACACTTTGGATGGGAGTCGTAGGAGAACTTGGGGCCATAGAATGCAAGCGGGCAGGGCAAGAAAGATGAAGCAAGGTGGGGGTTGGGGGCGCACACCTGAATGGATTTTAACACAAGAAGGACTGTAAACAGGGAGCAATTGTTCATGGGTAGTCACCACACATGAAAGATGTGCATAGAGGTGGCCAAGGATCTTAGGATATGGTGGAGGCCGCAGGTGGGAAAATCCCATATCTTTTTGGGAGAAGAAAAGGAGTAGGAGAGGAATCCCCTTTCGCGGCTGGTTCTGCAATCCAAACTGCAGAGGGCCAGGGTGGTGATGGGAATTTTCACAGAGTGAAAGTTGAGGTGGGAGAAACCTTTTGATTGTTCAGGTGGTTAAGCCTGGTAGCCACAGCAATATAGGTGATAAAATGCTGATGTGCACAGAGAGGTTGCTGTCAAAGAGAACCCTAAGGTTAAGGGCTTTGGGGAAGAAGACAAGGAGGTCAAGAAGAAAAGCTCAATGAGAGAGAGAGAGGGAGGAAGGGGCACGGAACTGGAGAAATACTTCTTCGGTTCAGGGGAGTTGAGCAACAAAGCACCTTCCAGTGATGGGTAGTTAATGATGTAAGCAGGCACCGGTAATCTGCCTGTAGCACCATCAGATCACGAGACGGAATTAACCTTTGGTATTAGGTGGTATCCTACGGTAATATCATCAGGATATTGGCAAACTTGGGATGCGACCCATTGTGTGGTAGTCCAACTGAAGCAGTGTTTAATGCACTGAAACATGCTCTTTACATTATACCAGTGCTTGCAATTACATATCTAGATTGACCTTTCAATTTGCATACGCACACTTCTGATGTGTGGTTGTTTTAAGCGAGTGGAGAGAAGAAGGAAAACACACCCAAGTATGTCCTCATCCTGCAATGCTGAAGGTGTGAAGTCAATCTACCTAGAATTAGATACTTTATAGTTTGGGCTTCTAGTGGCACCCCAGGTGGCATTTGATAGCAAAGCAATGTACCAATGGCAGTGGCCGTCCGGGAATATTACTGTCATGGTTAAGTTCCAAAGTTTGCGCTGTTTGTGGTGCTTCTTGCCCTCTGCTTTCAAAATACAAGCGACATAATGCTTCAATCCAAAATCCAGTGCCTCCCATGCCACGTATTATTTAGCACATTTAAAATGTGCATACATTTTTTTTATTAAAAAAAAGAAAAAAATATATATGTATATATGTGGGATACATTACTCACCGTAATCGTATTTCTGATGCTTGTATCTACTCAGATTCACATGTTGTGCATAGGCCAACATCTAGTGGAAGCTGCAGAGTATTACAGTTTGTTTATTTTCACAACACCAAGAAAGTTATGGTGGGTTTAAGAAGGTTTGAAAAAAAGCCTTTCAGCTGAAATGTGGAAGTAGAATATATCTAATTTCTTTTTTAAACTTTTTGTTGCATAAATAACAAACACCCTATGCAGGTCATTTTAAGGCCACTGAGAAGCAGCATTTATTATGCCAGATGTAGCCATTGAGCACTCAGGTGCAGTGCAGACGCCAATGCCATTTTTTAGTATAGAATAGCACCTTGCAGGCATTTATCTAATTTCTACGCCATTTACATTTTGAAAGATAACTGGGGAACTATAGTATGATATGATATGATATTTTATTTATAGCGCGCCCATACACAAATGTTACAGGGCGCGACGAGGCAAGGGAGGGGTACATGGGAGGGAAAAAAAAACAGCGATCTTACGAGGCCCAGTGACATTGAGAACGTGCAAGTGCAAGAGAGAGGGAAGGGGAAGAGTACAAGTGAGTAAAGTGATTTCTCTATAATCACACACTTCACTCATTTGGCAAAGACAGATAAGATATAGAAATAGAATGCACCTGTCATGTGTATTATGTGGTGCCAGAATACAGAACCAGGCCACTGAATGTCAATGCAGCACTGCTATCATATAAGGAACGTACACCATCATGGAGCTGCTCCGGTTTTATCGTGAATATAATGCTGTGCAAAAAGGTAAGTGCTTATCCTGGGAGATAGCAACATATGGTCAAGTGTATGATTCAAACCCACGCCACTTGAGGTCACAGTAGCCAATTTAATAACCAAGATACATGTCCTCCCAAAAGTCAATATTCCCTGATCTCTAGAGTCAACTGCACTTGTCTCCACTGGTCAGTAACTTTGTCTGCAGAGGAGGGCGGGGGCAGAGCTAGTTACATGGAGCTAATTGCCAAATGCCTGGGGGACCCCCAACTGTACAAGCATTCCCATATGATCCAGTCAGTCCCTGCCAAACAGTTTGAATGTAAGTGGGACCTTTCTGAAAGCATCCGCTGCTTGGGTCTTGAGAGACGTTACACAAGCTTTCCTGCCCCCTCGCAGCAATGGGCCATTACACCAGCATATACCCTGCAGAAGATGGCCTATATTCAAGCAAAGATATCCCTCAGTACACCATCATCTTTCCAGAGGAGTCTTTCTGGCCAATAGAAAACCAAGCCATGTAGCTATTGCTACTGTCACTATTATGTGTCATTCGCAAGGGGTTCCTCTGCCATTGTTCTGGCCCCTTAGCTCTATGGGGTGCATGGGTGTGATGGGTTAGGCAGAGGTGGGTTTCGGGAGACCATAGTCCGACGCTGCAAAGAGAGTGGGAGTGCAAGGCTACATGCCAGGTTTCAGCATGCTTCCCTATTCCAGTTGCTAGAGCTGGGTGTATGTCCAGCTAAATTGCATCAAGAGCCCGCGGGAGATTGAGGGGTACTGCGAATAGATGCGCTTGTGAGGTATCCGTGCACAAGGACTTGGGAAGACTCATCCAGCTGAATGCAAATCACAGGCGCTACTGTCCTGCCTCAGGTACAGTAAATGGTATCTTACAGAGGACTGAGAGCAAGGACAACAGAATCACAAGAGTACCACAGAAAATATCATTTGACTTGAGAGTAAGAGTAGCAGGAGTAACAGAAGAACCAAGGGGGAGGATAGCAGCGTTGCAGCAGCATCAGATATCCATCAATAGGCCACGTCTCAAGCATCAAGTGAGACTCCAGGCCAGAGGCAGCATCACAGCATACCTTTCCATCAATAGCAACCACCAAGCAACGCTCCAAGCCACATGCAGTAGTATCACAGGATAAATGGCCATAAATAGGCCAAGTAGCCACCACCAAGCAAGACTCCAGGCCAAAAGCAGTAGCATCACAGGATAAATGGCCATCAATAGGCCAAGTAGCCACCACCAAGCAAGACTCCAGGCCAGAAGCAGCAGCATCGCAGGATAAATGGCCATCAATAGGGCAAGTAGCCACCACCAAGCAAGACTCCAGGCCAGAGGCAGCAGCATCACAGAATGCATTACCATAAATGAGCAGAGTAGCAACAACCAAGCAAAACTCTGGGCCAAAGGCAGTAGCATCACTTAATAAATTTCCACCAATACGCAGAGTAGCCACCACCAAGCAAGACTCCAGGCCAGTGGCAGCAACATCACAGAAAACATTTCCATCAATACGCAGAGTAGCAACAACCAAGCAGGACTCCAGGCCAGTGGCAGCAACATCACAGAAAACATTTCCATCAATACGCAGAGTAGCAACAACCAAGAAAGACTCCGGGCCAGTGGCAGCAACATCAAATAAAACATTTCCATCAATGAGCAGAGTAGCAACAACCAAGCAAGACTCCAGGCTAGAGGCAGCAGCATCAGAGAATACATTACCTTAAATGAGCAGAGTAGCAACAACCAAGCAAAACTCTGGGCCAAAGGCAGTAGCATCACTTAATAAATTTCCATCAATACGCAGAGTAGCCACTACCAAGCAAGACTCCAGGCCAGTGGCAGCAACATCACAGAAAACATTTCCATCAATACGCAGAGTAGCAACAACCAAGCAGGACTCCAGGCCAGTGGCAGCAACATCACAGAAAACATTTCCATCAATATGCAGAGTAGCAACAACCAAGAAAGACTCCATGCCAGTGGCAGCAACATCAAATAAAACATTTCCATCAATGAGCAGAGTAGCAACAACCAAGCAAGGCTCCAGGCCAGAGGCAGCAGCATCAGAGAATACATTACCTTAAATGAGCAGAGTAGCAACAACCAAGCAAAACTCTGGGCCAAAGGCAGTAGCATCACTTAATACA
The DNA here is from genome assembly GCF_040938575.1 of Ambystoma mexicanum. Taxonomy (NCBI): domain Eukaryota; kingdom Metazoa; phylum Chordata; class Amphibia; order Caudata; family Ambystomatidae; genus Ambystoma; species Ambystoma mexicanum. The sequence continues at coordinate 683,511,665 of NC_090927.1, read as the reverse complement.
TTTCCATCAATACGCAGAGTAGCCACCACCAAGCAAGACTCCAGGCCAGTGGCAGCAACATCACAGAAAACATTTCCATCAATGAGCAGAGTAGCAACAACCAAGCAAGGCTCCAGGCCAGAGGCAGCAGCATCAGAGAATACATTACCTTAAATGAGAAGAGTAGCAACAACCAAGCAAAACTCTGGGCCAAAGGCAGTAGCATCACTTAATACATTTCCATCAATACGCAGAGTAGCCACCACCAAGCAAGACTCCAGGCCAGTGGCAGCAACATCACAGAAAACATTTCCATCAATACGCAGAGTAGCAACAACCAAGCAAGACTCCAGGCCAGTGGCAGCAACATCACAGAAAACATTTCCATCAATACGCAGAGTAGCCACCACCAAGCAAGACTCCAGGCCAGTGGCAGCAACATCACAGAAAACATTTCCATCAATGAGCAGAGTAGCAACAACCAAGCAAGACTCCAGGCCAGTGGCAGCAGCATCAGAGAATACATTACCTTAAATGAGAAGAGTAGCAACAACCAAGCAAAACTCTGGGCCAAAGGCAGTAGCATCACTTAATACATTTCCATCAATATGCAGAGTAGCCACCACCAAGCAAGACTCCAGGCCAATGGCAGCAACATCACAGAAAACATTTCCATCAATACGCAGAGTGGCAACAACCAAGCAAGACTCCGGGCCAGTGGCAGCAACATCACAGAAAACATTTCCATCAATACGCAGAGTATCAACAACCAAGCAAGACTCCAGGCCAGTGGCAGCAACATCACAGAAAACATTTCCATCAATACGCAGAGTAGCAACAACCAAGCAAGACTCCAGGCCAGTAGCAGCAACATCACAGAAAACATTTCCATCAATACGCAGAGTAGCAACAACCAAGCAAGACTCCAGGCCAGTGGCAGCAACATCACAGAAAACATTACCATCAATGAGCAGAGTAGCAACAACCAAGCAAGACTCCAGGCTAGAGGCAGCAGCATCAGAGAATACAAGCAACAACCAAGCAAAACTCTGGGCCAAAGGCAGTAGCATCACTTAATACTTTTCCATCAATACGCAGAGTAGCCACCACCAAGCAAGACTCCAGGCCAGTGGCAGCAACATCACAGAAAACATTTCCATCAATACGCAGAGTAGCAACAACCAAGCAAGACTCTGGGCCAGACGCATCATCACAGAAAACATTTCCATCAATAGGCAGAGTAGCCACCACCAAGTAAGACTCCAGGCCTGTGGCAGGATCAGCATGGATCAAGGCAGTGCATTTCAGTTTACTTAGCCACAGTGTCAAACATGCAGAACTTCTGAAAAGCTAGTAGGTGTGCGGAGAGTGAGTCATGTGCGTGTCTGACAAGCGCTGTATTTGCTGTAGTCGTCTGGCTTTTTGATAAGATCTAACCCGCTTCTGGATAAATGAGGGTGTGCCAGTGAGCAAGAGCCTATCAGAGACCTCTAAGTATGCTACTTCAGGCTTTATAAACGTTATTTGGGTTTTTAATACAAGGCTCTGTGAGCTGAGGGTCTCCTATGCTTCCATGTCACATGATGATGTGGGCCGATAGAGAACACTGTCCAGCCCACCTCTACTGTGGCAGCAAGGCTTAAAAGCCAGGTATGTGATAGGGGAAAGGAGTGACATTACCCTTCCCCCCTTCTTGAGCTAAAATGCACAGCAAAGGAGTGCAACACTCCTCCTCCCAGCAAGGTCCAATAACCTGCTTTCTTTGAAGTGGAGTTGGGGAGCAGGACAGAGTGCAGGGAAGAGCTGGAGCACTACTCTCCCCCCCTACTCCTCGCCAATGGCAGTCAGGCAGGGGAGAAGAGTGTGCTGTCCCAGTAGTGTGTGTATTTGAGCATTTAATGGCAATATCTGGAAAATTAAGTGAGAACATGCGTAAAAGATGGCAAAAACTGACACATGTTGAGGCCACTTCTGCAAAAGATGGCAAACTGTCACAAGTAATGTGAGTACCTGTGCAAATAATGATAATGTTGTATTATATGAGTACCCAGACATGTGGTGGTCATACCTTGCACTTGGCTATATCTGGCAAGTCAAAAGCCTGGAAATTGGTGTGAGTGGCTGGGTACATGATGGCAACACCTGGTAAATGGTGTGAGTGGCTGGGCACATGAAGACATGTCTGAGTACTTTGCATGTTGACGCCATTACCTTGAATATGGCGTGAGTACCTAGACAAAAGACGGCAACACCTGGTAAATAGTGCAAATGATTGAACACTAATTCAAATAAAATAAATAAATAAATGGGAATACGAGGGGAATAGCTAGGAAATGATGGAAGCATGTCAGCATATGATGCAAATTCAAAGGCTGCCTGGGTAACAATGGGAAACTGGCATTTGTGTGAGAGTCTTCTAGACTTGAAACCAACCGGGACAGCTCGTATAGGTAGACTACACCAAAATATCTTATGAACCAGATTTCAGTTCATTTCATTTGATAATGAAAGATATAGTACATATAACAAGACAACATTAAATACATTAAATACAAATACATTCGGTTTGAAATGAAGATATAGTACATATAACAAGACAACATTAAATACGTCAATCCATTTAAAACACATACAATAAAAACCAATATAAAATACAATGTGCTAAAGTGTCACTGTGTTGAGTCCTTAACAACTGTTTACAATATCTACCAAATGTGCAAAACGTAGAAATATTCTATAGATCCTATTAGAGATCCATACATTTATCATGTGCCCAACATGTTTCGTTCTTTTATATTGAATCAATCTATAGAACTTCTTCATGGGCTTGTACATCTTCTCAAAACTACTGTACAATTCAATGAACTTGGGTGATGTGTATCGTATATGCCCTTAGTAGTTTGCAAGAGCTTTCTTCTCTTAAAAGCTGTATAATCTTAACCATTCACCCTCTAGAGTAGGATAGAGTTTGTGCAACTCTTTGACCCATACAACATAGGGGTACCATTTATCCCTTCATATTACTTCTGTATTCAAAGTCAGCCTCATTGTTATGTAGCACTTGTGTTTTCTTTGGCCCTGTGAATAAGCCCTGCAACGTGGCTCGATGTCCAGATTCTCGCGTGTCGCCGTCCATGACCATCTGTGAATAAATCATGTTGAACATGGGTTAGGAGCTACTCTTATCTTGGTATTAGAACTCGAGATGACTCACGTGCTTGCCATCTACTCTGGCTCTTCAGGGAGATGGATTGTCAATTGCCCACCTTTACCTAAAAACATAGTTAATCACAGTCTAAGTATCAATGTACTCTCTGTGAGAGTGCCTGGGCATATGATGACATCAGCTGACAATTTGATGACCTGCCAATATTATGGTAAAGCCTGACAATAATGTTTTTTTTATCAAGTTATTGATGAGCATACCTGCCAAATGATGTGGGCACCTTATCACAGCATTGAAATATTTTTTTTAAATAATGGTAGTACCTTGGCATCCGATGACACTAGCAGGCAGACAGTGTTTGTATTCACGTGGTGAGGCAGAGCAGAAACCATTTTGACTATACAAAAGCAAGAACTATTTCTTTGTGTACACAAGGCTGGTGGATAAGGGGTGTGTGTGTGTGTGTGTGCGTGCTCGCTTGCCTTGTGCATTTGGAGCACCTTTCCATATGTCTTAGAAGATAGAACTGTGTTATTATCCAAACCCCTTTCAGCAGACGGGGCCACCACCTGCAAACTAGTCAACGCTGTGGAGGGGGCACCCAGCAGCTCAAAAGCGTGGACAAGTAGCCTGGGGGGCAAGGAGGGCGCGGGGGTATGGGCAGAACAGATTCTGCCAGACACATGGTCTGCCCCATACCCCTTCCCCTCTCCCTCAGCTACAAAGAGATAGGAAGGATGAGGGCCCTGGCAAAGTGCGAAAGCACATTAACATGTGCCTCACCCACAGGAGAGATCTAAGAAGAGGAAATAACAGCTGGCAACCTACAAGGGTCACCAAGAGGCACTAACTGCTGTCGGCGGCAGCCGGCCGGGGGCGGGAAAAGCTGCCCACACACACATGCAGTGCTCAGGGCCATTTCTGACAGAATATAAGGGGCTGCCTGGGCAGCAAACAGCACAAACCTGGATGCTCCGTACGGAGCACCGCAAGTAATCTGCGTACGCAGATCACTTTTTCTTTTCACAAGAACCCACCCACCCAAGAAAAAGAAGAAGAAAAGGGGAGAAGAAAAGAAATACAGGGTAACGAACGGGGCCCGCGTTACAGGGCCACGAACGGAGCCCATCGCGTAGTGGGAAGAGGAAGGCGGCACAGGCCAGGGGGCACACCCTGAACCTAATGCTCAAAAGTGTACATTATGTATGATATGGTTTTTATTATTATGACTATTATGCTGTGTAATATTACGTAATGTGCAATAAAGACCTCCAGAACGTTTTATTGCCAGCACTTACCAATGTGTCAGTGATCATTGGGGAAACACAATATGGGTAACAAGTCGCCAACATCTTGGCTCCACAGGTTATCCAGCAGGATCGGGAGGACACCGGAACAAACCGTCTTCAAAACGCTAGAAAAATGTGTGATTAAAATAAAATATGATGTTCCCAGCTAACCTTTGTAAAGTTGCACGAGGCTATTACAGCAGGAACAGGGCGGATCTCCCATAATAAGTCACACAGCTGTGATGCTGAATTACTCTGGCATGTGAACGTGTCAGTGCTTCGCATGTCAGTCACGCAGAGCGAACGATGGCTGCCTCTCTGGCCGCGCTCCTCTGCCTGCTCGAGAGTGCACCTCGCAAGGGTATTTCCTGTTCTCTGCACAAGGAAGATCTCGCGATAGCCCAGGCCAGGGCCGCTGCAGAGAAGCCATAGTGCCGCATGTTTCCCCACAGCCATGACCGTGCATGCCAAGAACAGGAAGGTGTTAATAGCAGCAGAATCCACAGAGAAATAGGACGCAGAACGTTGAAATGTGCAAACTGCGGAGAACGCGTACGGCAGGAGAAGTGTGCATGTGTGGGAGACGGAAGAAAAATGGGCTCCTGAACCTGTAATTGAAACTCCCACACTCTTTCTTTCAACTGTCTATAGTTACAGGCTTGACAATGCTTCACACGTTCAACGTTAGCGTGCTCTTTGCTGGAGAGGAAATTAAACCTTATGTGGTGCTGAAAAAGCACCAATTTTCATGTCCACAATTTGTTCCTTTTTTAATTTATTCGATTGGGCATCCTTAAAAGAAGGCCGCCTGCAGTGGATCAAATTGTATGGAACACATAAGGCAGGCGCTCCTTGCACAGTGTGATCAAATGAAGCGCATCATGATGCATAACGTCAATGGGCAAAGCATGCCTTGGTATTTGATTCACCAATGTCCATGACCAGTTATTAAAGGATATGCTAAAAAGTGGCGGCTGGTGAACTTTATAACTGGAGGGGCATAGATGTTTCTCACAGAATGCGAGAGTGACTGAGCGCAGCAAGGGAGCCCTAACCAACCAAGGGTGGTTTCTGTTGTTCTGCCCTTGAGAACATTACACGTAATGGGTTTAAATGGTGCATTTTACAGCACACTTTCTGCGAAGAATTGGACAAAAAGCCATTTTGTGTGCAAACGGTTTTGTAGGGTAACATGAAATAAAAAGACATTAGATGCAAGTCAGCATCAGTGATGAATTTTCAGGATAACTTTGCCAACAATGTATGCCAGTATTAAAAAAACATGTTCATGCTGGCTGTGTCCATTAAGTCCATGCTGGCTGCAACAATATACGTCAGTTTCCCCAAATAAGAACATACTTATGTTTGCTTTGGCCATAATGGCAGTAATGATACTATAGGAGAACATATCCATGCTGGCTCTGTAAATATCTGCCATAACCCTCATGTAAAAATATACTCCTGTTGGCTTTGCCAGTACAAAATGTCTTGCCACAGAAAGAAAGCATGTTCAGACTGGATGCAAAAATGCAGGCTATTATGGCAACGTAAGAACAGTCATCATATTGGCTTTAACTTTCAAACCCCGCAAAATACACTGTGCTACAGTGAGAAAATATGTCCAGAATGACTGCACGAATATAGGTCAGTGTTACACATAAATACAATCACCAAGTTGGCTTTACCTTTGCTGTTCAGTACAAAATTCCATGTCACAATATGAACATATCTTTCGGCTGACTGCCCCAATGTAGGCCAGTATGGCCACGTAAGAACACTGATGTTGACTTTAGCCCTGATTCCAGTAAAACAATACCATGCCACAGTAAATCAGTATGTCAAAACTACCTACCCCAATGTAGGCCATTATGGCCACGTAAGAACACTCATTTTGGCATTGCCTTTGGTGACAGTAAAATAATAGCATGCTGCAGTAAGGAAGTGCTCTTATATGGCCTCATTGGCCAACATTGGTGCAGTCAGTCAGATTGGCTGCACCAATGTAGGCCAGTATGGCCATGCAAGAAAACTCATAATTGCTTTATCCCTGATGCCAGTAGAAAAATGCCATGTCACAGTAACACAATATGTTCATACAGACTTCACCAGTGTGGGCCAATATAGCCACGTAATAAAAGTCATGTTGGCTTTACACTTGATAGCCAGTAGAAAATGGCATCCCACTGTAAAAAGAAATATGTTCAGGCTGGCTGACTGTGCGCAAATGCAGCTAGTCCTCCCCCTACAGAATCAGAGGTATTCTTCCTGGCCCTTCACACCTGCAAGTACATTCATTCATAAAGCTTGCATGCTCGCATTTACATGTGCATAAATGCAACATACACTCTCTCATTCATCTGCACATTCATACAGCATACAGTCTCTCATTCACCTGCAAATTCATACAGCATAGTCTCTCATTCACCCATGCACCCATACATCATTCAGACAACCTGTCACACACATGCTTATAAAACAACATATATCAGACATTCACATATGGGCATATACACAAAAGCACACTCAGACATCCCCTTGCATGTATCCATACAAAAAAAAACACACAAGCATACTGTTCAAACATTCATAACTTGGAGTACCAACTTGCACTCTTAGTACATCACTGACATGCACGACATGCAAAGCAGGATGGCCCGCCCCTCGTTTCCTAGGAGCATGCCGACTGACAGAATAGGACTTCTCTCCTGTCAGTCAATGTGCTGCACACTGTTTGCAAAATATGAGTGGTGCAGGGGCGAGACTTCGTCGGCATCTCATTATTGTGGTCTATGTCTTTTTCATTGAGCCTGAAGAAAGAAAAAAAAGAAAAGAAAAAAATACATATACAAGGAGACAGAGTTGCTTAAAAGGGAGGCTGCACAGTTCCTTGAGGAAAGAAAAGCTCCAGGCCCGATTATGCGGCCTGGCACTGTGCTTTCGTTGAAGAGATAATGTACAGTTAGATTAATATTCTAAATGTATACCTTTCATCTGATACAGATTGTATATCAGGTGAAAGATGTACTTTCAGGATGTTAATCTAAACGTACATCTCCCAAAGCGAGGGGGCGTTGCCTTTCCGCCCTAATGAACAAGCCACCACTGGCTAAATAAATAAATAAATAAATAAATAAATAAAGTGTGCTTTTATATTGTGCTTTATGCCAAGGGCTAGTCTTTAAGCCCAGGACAGGGATTAGAAACTGTGACGCTCTGCGTTGTCTTGCTTCCAGGACAAATGCGTTGCCCCAGAGCTATCCTCGCAGCTAAAAACATTATATAACAGTGAATCGCTGAACAAATGAAACCAATGTCTAAAACGTTGGTTTGTTGCACATTTAGCACATAATTCAGTCTTTCCACTCCTTAGTGCCTTAACACCACCAAATGCTTAGCAGTCATCTACACCTCTCTTTATCTGAACAGGTCCACTCATACCTCCCTCTACACACACGCCGACTCATGTTCTCCTTCTTTGCTTCCGCCTCTCTTCCATCGGCCCCCTTTATTTCCTTCGTGATCCCCCACTGGCCGAAGTTTCAGCCCCCGCCTCCGGAGCATCCATTTGCTACCCTCGTTTCACTGAGCACCCACCCCTGGAACACCCAGTTACTCTCTGTCTATTACCTGAGCAGCTACTAGTACATCTCTAAATCTTTCTTCTACTACCCCCCAACTACTTTTATTTTTGGGAAGATTATTGTGGGGACATATTGGGCCTCATCGTAAAACACAGTGTAATCCATGCATGCATCCTTTTGAATGCAAGAGCGTTGATGTCTTTAGGGAGCAACAGTAACATATGCTTTTGTTTTTGCACTTTCAATGGATATTTGCAATAGGGCGGATTTTGTAGACCCACCCACGGTACAACATTAGAATGGTCTTCTGGAGCCCGCACACATTTGCACCTCTTTACCCTGTGCTGTACAGCACTCATCAGCTGTCTAAATGCTTGCCCACAGCTGAACACCACATATATCTCCGAAACAACAATGACCAAAGAGCTAAGTGGTGCTGGAAGTACAAATATCTTTTTGACCTAGCATTTAAACTTAATCAGAATATTTCTCACTTTCTAACACCTAAATGAATGTGTATTATCTGATTTCCTGAAGAAGCATCAGGATCGCTGTGAAACATGCGTACACTTCATTTTGTATATACATTTATCTTATACTATGCTCTAATGTATGTATGATCGAGCTGATTGTGGTTTAATGCTTCGTCATTTCCACAACTTATTAAACCTTTTACCAGATGCAGTAATCTGACAGAATAGAGAAACCAAGTCCTCGCATTGAGCAAACTGTGACATGTGTGGCTTGTTAGCTGAAATGGCCTATTCTACTCCCACATTTCAGGTACAGGGCTTTCCATGATTTGTTAAACCTGCCAGAACATGGTGTTTACTATATGTATAGTATAGATGACAATTTGCTGTGGAAACAACAGCATAAGTAAGGTTACATGACATTTTACACAGGACACTAAAACGTTACTTTCCTATTAGATATTATCTCATTAATAGGACTTTACCGGATTTGGCCAACCTAAAGTATTCATAGTTCAAAACAGTGTCATAAAAGCTCAAACGTCGGTTTTCATAGAATGAGCGTCTCCATAATAATAATATTAGTTTTTTTATATAGCTCTGGCTCTCCGGAGGGCATCACAGTGCTGCAATAACAGTTGATATCATTACCCACCACGTGGTACTCAATGTATCGACCTCAGAAGAATGAGAGGCTGAGTTGGTCCTCTGGGATTCAAACCTGTCAGCAGGCTACACACAGATGTCAGAAACAGGCGCTCAGCCGGCTGTGCTATCTGACCGGCATGGTCTCCATTGTATCCATAAAGAGTGATTGTGTGACAAACATCGCCCACTTCCATATTCAAGGTTTCTAGCATACACCTAAGCCTTAAGGGGCCCTGCTGCACACACAGCAAAGATATTGAAAATCCGATAAGTACAATATGACCATTCATTCTCCAGTTCACTTCAGTTCATTGTTATCACATTGACAGAACATCATAGATAAAACAACCAGGCATATTGAGTGCAATCATTCCTAATTTCATACAATATGTAAAAGTAATGCGAACCAAGCCACTAGAATCACAGGCATCTTATAATACCTGGAACGCCAATTGGATCAAAACCTAAAAAAGATTGTGATCATGGGGCAATGCAAGTTCATTTTGACCTTCTCCACCAGGATCTGTGCAACTACTTAGCCACTGAAACAGTTGTTACATCCTCAGATGTTCTGCCGCAGACCAGCACAGCTTGCGCCACACTTATTATGTCGGCCGATGAGCAAGAAATGAATTTCGCTCTCTCTTACTGTTTTGCAATGGTGACATTTGTCATTGACACCCCTGTCCCACTCATGCTGACGTGCCGCTAAGGGCAAGACGCCAAGCCTGAGTATCATGCAAACAGCTGCATACATTCAGGCATCAAGGCATCTAAGTATTTTTCATACCCTAGCTCTAGCTTTTTATTCCAGAATAGGCTTAAAAATACCATGCTCTGGATTTTATTGGATAATAATTAATCTTCTAGAGTATGTTTTTTACTTTTGATTACATTTTTTGTTTTTTCGTTCATTAGCGCAGCACTTTGTCAGTAATCTTTGTGGCCTAAACTGTTGAAAGGCTTTTTAATATACAAAAATATTATGTTTTTTAATAAAAAGAAAGGTTTTTTGATATGGATATACCATGGCACACTCGGGCCTCCAGCTTCTGTTAATACATCCTTCAAGGCTTATCTATATCTAGTAAGGGCAGGCGGGCTCCATATTTTTATCCAATGTAACATCGGTTTCATGTTAAACATACGTGTCTTACACTATACAAATCAACATCTAAAAGCGAGGGGATTGTTGGTGCAGTTGATGGGAGTCCTGTGATGCTTTTAAAAAAAGCATTCTCTATCACAGTGGGTGTGCTCTCAAATTCATCTGTCCCCATATTCAGCTCTGTAAAGAGACGCTTGTCGGGCCTGTAACAGGTATACTTCAATGGAGAACTTTAGCGCACTCTCCCATGCGCTTTTGCAAACTTTGCAATGGCTCGACTATAGCGTGTTAAAGCATCCCCCGGCATTCTCCATTTGTTTATGCCTAGACCCATTTGCTGACAGTCTCTTGTCAAGATAATCATGAAAATGTACTTGTTTAAATTATATTTTATTTACTTTTGAGTTTTGGGTTGTAAAGTAAAGCTTTCGCAATGAAACAAAATTCAGAAACAATCTCAAATATCCATACAAAAAAGAAAGAAGACATAGAAAAAAAGAAGCAAAAAAGAACGGGAACATATTTTTTTTGATATACAAGTATAAACAGTGAATTAACTTTAACATGCTTACAAGAAACATTCCACATGTATATATTTAGAATTCTGATATTTCCCTTAAAAAATGTATTGCTGTAATGCTCACTGAGTTTTGCCTTCCACTTATAATATAGTTCCAAATGGAGTCCTGCGACATGACATAACATGACACTTCACTTGAGGGTCATTGAAATAATCGTTTTCTTGTTCCTTTTCTTTGTACTGAGCATGCTTCTAGGCTTAGAACTGTTCATCTGTAAGCAATTTTCCACGCAGATCTGTTCAAATGATGAAAGCTGCCTGTTTTAGCCAGTCAGGGTCAGTGTAACAAGGACGGCTGCGAATATTAGGGTTGGCTAGTTATCTTCACCCAAAGGCAGGGCGCGTCAGTGTGAAGGTTTAGCAATTTTTCAATCACCGGATCAATGAAAAGGCAAACCAATTTTGGAGCCAAGACTCAGCCTTGGTGCAGGCCTTCCTGTATTTTGATCGGCCGGGAAGTCTCCATCCAAGCCCCATCTCATAGACGCTGTGTTTTCGCTATAGAATAGGAGAATAGCAAAAGGTATTGATTGATGGTGGTATTTCTTATCTACGCAAGAGATTCGATAGCTTGTTCAGGGGGACACAGTCTAACGTGGTCCTCAGATCACAGAACATCAAGTAGAGGTTCATTTTTCTGAGAGCAACGTATTTCTTTATGAGTAAACCTAGTCTTAAACATTGGTCGACTGCGCTATCTCCACTCTGGAACCCTGGCTGCAAGTGATTGCGGAGCCCCTTCTCTGCAATCCAAGCTGCCAGGTGACTCAGTACTATCTTTGCAAAGAGTTCCAATAAAGAAATTGAACAGAAATTCTTGCTGTCCACTCCTCGCCCTGTTTCTTCACTAGTCCCTGATATTAGGTTTGTGTTCCTTGATGTAATAGCTTTGAACAAATTCAACGTTCACTTTTCAAAATTTCAAAATGTTTTTACATTTTATGTATGCAGATAATATGTGGGACACATATGAAAACGGAATACACATCCACTAAAACACTGAAATGACCACATGGAAAACACACACGCACGGGGAAGCGTACAGACGGTTCTCAAACATATGCACAACACGCAGAATACTCAGAAATAAGTATGGAAACAGATTGCCCATTCAGAAACTCAAACACACATATGTCCTGCACTTGGGGAGCACTTAAAAATATCCAAAGATAGAAACTGACATTACATTGAGTATCTACAGAACACAGCCACTCCACAGAGCATGGCAACTAGGACATCCAACAATCCCGGCATGCGCACAAGACTAGGAAAACACACTCACACACACATTCAGCAAATGTGCATCCCAGGGCGATACAGCAATATCAAGATACATTGAAACGGTAGCAAACACTGCACACAAAAAAACAGTAAATCTGTCGTAAAACACAACCCTTTTCAGGAATTAGGATGGCTACATATAATAAGTAGACTGCAAATGGAAATTGCAACATTAAGGACCAAACACTCAGTGTAAATAAACCCTTTGGCTAGTAACATGAAAGTTTATCTAACTACATATGAAACCTTAACTCACACTACACCGCTACTTCAGACTGTGGGCCTAGCCCCTGACCCTTCAATCTATAATAAAATCAAGTTAGAACCCCTGGTTTATAGTATAGTTTGGATGGGCCTTTTCACATTGGATGGACTCATCATGTTGTGAGAGCCGTCTCTAGGTAGCCATCGCTGTCACCTCTTTTCAATGCAGAATAATACATTTTATAATCTGGGAGGTGAGCCCAAACCAATTGGGCTGCTTGGAACATGAACAGTAACCTCTGACATTGCCCAAATATCCAAATATTCCAGACAACCATAGGCCTTCAGTGTACCTAGATAGGCCAATATCTGGCAATGTAAGGCATATAATGCCAATATCGGACACATTGGCCTGGAAACCGGTGTGAGATGCGGAGTATGAAATGATAAATCCTTCAAGATAGTGTGAGCACCAGGGAGAATTATGTCAATATCTCTGAAATCATGGATCTCCATGAACATGCAACGAATAAGACATCGGCTGTGAATCCCTGGCAAAAGGTAGGAAGCCCTAGCAACTGGCATGATCACTTGTCATATAGTGTGCGTACATGGCAATCTGGCTGCAAAGCCTGGAATATTGTTTGAGCACCTGGAATACGAAAACAATAACTGGCAACTGTCGGCATAAGGTCAAGCACGGACATGGCCATTTGCTTCATATGACATATGCCCATGTAAGCTTGCAACTCCAGTACCCGGCCATGTGAGTACTTGCCATGTTATGTGCACACCTAGTAAATTATGGAAATACCTTGCCTATGAATTAAGTGTGTGTGTCCTTGCATTGCATGGCAAAATCTGCTAGATGATTTAGGTACGGGGGCATCGAATGGAAAAACCGTGCATATGATGGAAAACCTGGCTATAAGAGGCCAGTACCTGGGATATGGTGAGAGTACTTGTAGGTAAAAAAACGAAGATTAAATTAGCACCAGGGCACATGATATCAATAGGCGCTAAATAATTGCAATACATATCATATGTTGTGAGTGCCAAATCATACCACAGCACTATCTGGTACAATGCCAATATGTGGGCATATGTTGGCAAAAGCTGGCAAATGTGTATCATCATTTATTAGACTTGTTCACAGAGTACAATATCATTGCAGATGATCACATTGGTTTTCCTGAGGGGTGCTCTACTGCATTGACAGTGTGAAACTCTGCCATCTATGGCAAAGACCTGAGTGAGTGGTGTATTCTGGGGGGCTTCATTAAGCTTCTTGCGTCTCTACACACTGACACCTGGGTAGAGAGTAGGACTAATACAACAGCTACTCTGTTATGTGAGCTACGCACAGAGCAGGTGCTATGACAAGGGTGTGAACTCATTCTCGCCCCCACACCCCTCTGCTCGGCCAGACACCTGTGGAGATAGCAAGGCCTTCTCCGTGTGGCTTTGATGATTGCGTTTCTGGGGCTACTCAGCTATGCTGATAATCCCATCCTGCATGACCAGCTTCAAGTGCATGTCCAGCACTCTTTCTCATCCGCCTCAAATACTTACTGAGACATGGACCACCCGAACACCAACCCGAGCAGGTCTAAGATTAGGCCTGAACCTGGACGAGCCTGCAGAAACTCCAAGTCATCCAGAATGATGCAGTTTGTATCATCAAACAATTTCCAAGAAGAAACCACATATCACAGCTCAGACACGCTTTGCATTGGCTTCCTGTCAAGGTCCCAATTCAATTTGAAGCAGCGACTATGGTGCATAAATGCCTCCATGGAGAATCCCCCATCTACACGAAACACCTAATGTCTTACTACAAGCCTGTCAGATCCCGGCGATCATCTAACCTGATACAAGTAAACTGCCCTACTTTCAAACAAACAAAGGGGTTGGGCAAATCTTATGTCGTATGCTCTGGCAGAACCTGGAACACGCTCCTTCTACTTCTACGGCAGGAAACCAACATCAGACCTTTTAGGAAGTCACCCAAACCTTTTCCTATTGAGTAATCTCCCGATTGCACCCCCTCACTAGGCTATTTATCCTGTGGTTTTGCTGTTCCATCTGTGTATTTTTGTGCCCTGAAGCCTGCTGGCTCTGTGGCGTTATAAATGTATAAATAAAGCTATAATTTCTAACATTTTAAGGTTTTCGACACATAATATATTAATATTGAAACGGTTGGTGGAAGTAAAGGTAGAGGTGTGTGAACCAGAGTAGTGGCATTGGATGGTTCATTAATGAATATGGAGAACTAACTGTCAAGCCTCTCCTCACTGCTAGTCTCGGGAGGATAGCTCAGCGGCAACGTGCTCGCCTTGGAAGCAAGATGACACGGAGCAACACAGGTTCGATCCCTGGGTCTGTGCTTAGAAACCTCTGGGTATTAAGCGCGTTATAATTAACCCATCATATCATACAACATGAAGGTTTCTCCTGCTCTGTGTTAATGCTCAGAGATTTGACAGGTCAGGGGTAAGTTAAACAGACATGGAGGGAGGGAAGGGCCACTCATACAGCCTTAGGGATAATTAACTGCCCCAGCCAAGCTTTTCCTAAGAAATGTAGGTTTTCTTCTGTTTGAATGATTTGCAGACTGTCATTATCTGTAAGCATCCTCCTTGGCATTCCTATGGGTGGTATGCTGGCATTCAGATACTTACTGGCATGCTGAAACTGCATAACCTCCTATTTCTAAATGATTGCAGCAAGCTCAGATTCAGGACACTTACCAAATGTCTTGTCAAAAGCGCTGGTTTACTAAATTCAAAAGCCCTTTCTCTTGAAAACATGTGCAGCTCTTGCTTTGCAAATGATACACCTGCGATGTTGCAACCGCACCTTATCCAGGATCCATCAGAATCACTGTGAGAAGTCCACACAATCCACACACTCCTAAAATGCAACCAACTTCCACACCTTGAGAATGTTACAATGTCGAAACCTATTGCAGTAATACCAAGCGAGTGCCATAGATGTAATCGCAGAATGGAGGGACGTGAGCGAATTCTCTTCTTCTGCAGCACAAGGTACATTGTGGTTCTGTCCCCCTGGTCCTTCTCGGAAGGCCCCTAGTGAGATTTTATGACCCATGACTTCCTTTTTTTATTTGCTATACCAACTACCCTCCTGTCAGTATCCAGAGTGCATTGCTTTTTCTTCCTTGAAACTGTCTGTCCTCTGCATTCCTTTATTTCGCTGTGTTGCAACTAACCAACGATCCACCACCTTTCTGAGATAAGCCTGCCGTTCCGGCCACATTACAAAAATTGGACAAGGAGGTTTACCATTTGCTTGTGTTTCCCATTCTGTTTGGATCCCTTCTGGTGTACTAGAGGTGTGGGGCTGATTGATGGTTTAGAAAACAACATTCCTCCCTGGACCACTGGTGTACGGGAAGTTGATTTGTCACCAGTGCCAACCTGTAAAGATGGAATTCCGGGTAGTATAGCTCGGTGGCAACACACTCATCTTGGAAGTAAGATGATGCAGAGTAACACAGGTTTGAATCCTGGGTCCGCGCTTAGAAACCTCTTCGTTATTAAGCACGTTATAAATAACCTATCGTATCATAATGGGAAACAAGAAATGTGACCACATTTCTCTCATCCTAAAGGAGCAGCTACGCCAGCCAGAATACCTTTAAAACTGCCTGCATAACCTTTAATTCAACTGCTGCTCGCACACATGCCTACCAAGGTGTAAAACTGTAGCTCAAGTGGGTCATGCTCCCCAGGAGCCAGATCACCACTAGGCTTGAGATGAAACTGGTACACAAGGAAAAAAACAGGAAACAGGCCATGTCTTGCTATGCCCCTGCCTATTCAAACACACTCCTGGTGGCAAACCCAGACCATGCATGTTATGAAGGAACTCAAGGCCTTACTCTTCAGTCAATCCCTAAGTGACATTTAGGCTCCTTGCATTCCCGCATCACATTCCACCCACACAGGAGGGACCTCACATGCTGCATATGGTATACCGCCACACCCTTACCTCTTATGCTAGCCTCAACAGTGAACGGAGGATAGCACAGGGGCAACAAAGCAACGGAGGTTCGAATCCTGGATCCATGCTTAGAAACCGAACTCAGGAATTAAGCGCATTCTAAAAAAACAAACAATTAAATAAATAAGTAAATAAACAGCATGAACAGTGCTCCGTTGCTTCTTAGATAGGTGTGCGCTACATAAAACCCCACATACAAATAGAAATACCTGTCCGAGATACTTACCAGCTCCGGAGACTAATTCACCACCAAAAGCCAGGCCATTGCCAGACTGGGAAACAAGAACAGCCAGAGGGGAAGACATAGGAAACACACCTTTACATGTATGCACTGTGTCCCTGGAACAAGTCACCAATCCAAATAAGAGTGCCCCCCCCCCTTCCATCCTCTACTTCAGAAAAGATCTGTAAACCTTTCTCTTGAAAGAACATCTCGCCAATCACTGGTCGCTCCACTCATCCCTACATCTCCTACCCATCTCCCTCCTACCCCACCCAGTCAAGCTACCTAGTCTATCTCCATTACCTGCCTGGATCCCACTGGCTGCGTCCCCTATGCACAACCTTCCAGCGAGGTCTGTGCTTTATACCTCCCTAATATGCACGCCCTCACTTATCTTTTTACTTTGCCTTATTTCTATTTCCCATGTTTTTCTAGATCTCAGTAATCCTAATGATTTCAGTGGCTGGTGCATGTTGCGGGTCTCTAGGCATTTGATACCAATAGTACCTGGATGCAATAGGTCGCCATTCCCCGGCAGCAAAGTAAACATTTTCATTAGACTTTTCGGCGTTTGCCATTGCTCGTTTTATGTTGAAACCTCTTCACTAGCCATACAAAATGCTGGGAATGCCTGGCAGGAGACTTGCAAACATTGTGAATGGTGCTCAATGGCAGACTATTCAATGCGGCAACAAACTAGCAAAAGAACCGGAAGGAGGTGTGTAGGGCGCGTGCTACCCCTGCGCTCCCTCCGTACGTGCTCATAGCACTTTCATCCAATGACAGAAAATAAACTATGAATCATCTTCCGAAATGGAAACATCGATTTTAAGTTGCCGACAGCCAAGACGGTCGATCAAGAGTGCTTCTGATGAAACCCACATATGGAACCGCAAGCAAACAGGAAATAGAGATATTTCGAGTAAAGACTATTAACTTCTGAACACAGGGCCTACTAGGACTGAGGTGGACTTGGGCAAGTTTCATGATGGAGGTAACGGCCCAGGTGCACCATAGACTCCTTTTAAGTGGACACTGGCACTTTTAAAGCATGCAGCTGAACACACTGAAGCTTGGGTGTTTGCTCTCGTTTGCTCACCTCTGTGTGCGGCTGACCATGCCTTGGAGCTCTTTTTTTTTTCTTAAGTCTGCGATCGATGTTTTCTCTTTTCTCCTCTCTTTCTGAATCCGTGGTCAGTAGCAACAGCGGGTACCGTGTCAGCCTCTGACTGTGCAGCAAAGGTCACCCCGGCATCACTTGTGTTAAGCTATTCGCGCGGGTGCCTGACCTTCTACAGGAAGAAGGCGCCGTTCTTTTGTCAAATGCCAGGACCAATACAAAGCAGAAGAGTAATCGCACAGCTGCATAATAGAAGAAGGGGTTCCTGCAGCCCCCACAACAGCCAAGCACGGTGGAGACCCCTTGTGCAATCTACGTTGAGACCCAGGGACGTAATTTCACCAAAATGCCAGGGGTAGCGGAAGTGACATCACATGGCCCTTGACATCTGATGACATCAAAGTAAGTGATGTCATTTGACCCCTACCCCAAAGGGACATCACAGGAAGTGATGGAACACGACAGTTTACCCCTTAACAAAACAGGAAGTGGCATCACATAGCATTGTTTCTAAGTACACTATGAAAAATATGGTTACAATATTACTGTAACGTGAGATACATTTCATACAAGAATGGATCACCATATGTATCGGCAGAAAAAAACATGCTATAACTGAAACTTGCGAAAAGCGAAATACATAGAGCTTCATTACGAGTGAGGCAGTAGGGGGTTAAACCCCTACCGCCTCATTATGAGGTCCCTTCACGGGACCCGCTCTGGATGCCTGGTTTTACCAGACGTCCTTAGCGGGTCCCGCGAGCAGCCCAGCATGCTAACAACGGGCACGTCATTAACAGGCCCGTTGTTAGCATGCTCCCCATTCCCATTGAGCACTATGGGGGCTCAAATGGGAATGGGGATGGTCCGGGTCCAGGTTCCCTGAATGGGGAAATACCAGGCCCTCCAAGGTCAGAATGGCCCGGTATTTCCCCACCCTCCAAGGTCGGAATGCCCCGGTATTTCCCCATTCAGGGAACCCGGACCCGAGTTTGGAGGTAGCCATGCCCTTATTAAGGGCATGGCTACCTCCAAACTCGTAATGAGGCCCATAGTCCGAAATGGATGCTTATTCTACTCTAAATGCTTTATGGCGGATTTTGCCTGCATTGTGAATTTGAGGTGTTTTAGGATCAGACTAAATCAGTGACTCACCCCCTGAAGTGCGCCTGAAATAAACATTTAATGAGTCTAGCAATTATTTTATGGAATTCCAGAAAGGCAAATAGTTCAAATAGCCACATGGCATTGGTCACAGCCCAGGAGCTTCAATTTGTAAAAAAAGGAAAAAATAGTTTTTAAATGACGTCCCTGTTGAGACTGCTGGGTAGACACTGCACATGAAACCCGTTATGCTTGGGACCTCAAGCAGAGGTCAAATCCAATTGGGTGGGAACTAAAGGGTACGACGTACCTTTACTTTCCGGGGCAATCCTTCATCGTTCCCTTACTTTATGTGGCCGAGAATACCGTTCCATGACGGCAACTTTAAAATAAATACCTTTTGCTTTAAACTTCACCCCTACAGGTGCTGTGGATATGGAGCCAGTGTAACGTGGCAAGAGCCGTCTCCCAGGTGCTGGATGTGGGGTTATTTATTTCAATGGAACGCTTGTGCTATGAAACCCATTCTCAGCAGCCAGAAAGCACCGCGTTCCTGCAGTCTGCGTATGAATGGCTGTAGGCTCAGCCTTGCTGGCAGGCAATGAGAGGGGTGGGTGTGCAGCTGGGCAGGTTCTTTAAGAGGTGCGAATGGTGGGCGGTGCGGGGGAGGCTGCAAGAAGGCGCATGCTGAGGGTGACAAGCAATGACACAATAATGGTGGTCATTGAAATGCCTTTCCGTTCGTGTTTTCTTCAGTCTTACTAGAACTATTGTTAAACACAATGTTGCAGGGTGGAGTGGAGGAAAGGAAGGGCCCAGGTATGGGGGGAGTGGGCAGAAAAGGGGGCGGGCAGAGGGAACATCTAGTACACATTGACTTTGCAGCGCCCTGGTGGAGCCCACGGATCCTACACCCCCTACCCCACACTCATGCATTCTACCCGTTAGGTGTATAGGGTTATAGTACAGTATGGGAAGTTTCATTTGTAGTATGTACTTACAGATTCTGTATTTTTCACTCGCTTTGTGCACCCCACTTACTAAACACACTGGGGGTAATTTTACAAATAAATGCTAACTGCATGCATGGGACGGGGCCAATGTTCACACTTGTGTGCTGTTGGGTCCCCTGCATGCCATTTTCGACTTTTGCAAAACAGAGTGCAAAAGTAAAGTGTACAAACAGGTGAAATCGCCTCTACTCTTAACTTTCACTATCTGGTTTGTTGAAGTATGTAAATGCCGCCTCAAATACCGTTTTGCATATGCCATTTACAATGCGGGAGTTAAGTGTGGGCTGCGTCTGTAGCAATGCCTCATTGTGCGCCTGCATGAAAATCTCAAGCAGGGGCAGTGACGCGGTTATGCCGGCCGAGCGGCAGAATGAGGGAGAAAATGGAGAAACGGAGTTAAGTGTGGGCTGCGTCTGTAGCAATGCCTCATTGTGCGCCTGCATGAAAATCTCAAGCAGGGGCAGTGACGCGGTTATGCCGGCCGAGCGGCAGAATGAGGGAGAAACGGATTCCGCAGCCTGCCTCCGACTCCGGGTGCAAAACATCTTCAGAATGACATAGAGTGGTAAACCAAGTCATAAACTACCTTACGCCTTGATTTTGCACCTTTGTTTACCACTGCAGACCCACTGTGGGATACCTGAAGGCTGGATGCCTGCTTGGTCAGAAACTGGGTTTAGTCCCATGTGTGCCAGGCAGAGAAGGGTATCAGGTAACAATGTCCCCGTACATAATGTCCCAATACATAATGTCGCCGGGAAAAAGCCATTGTCAACACTATATATGTTGGCATTAGGGATGGGGACAGGTTGCAGGGATGTCCCTTGCTCCCATTTAAAAAACAAATAAACAGGGTTTGCGGGGGTGTCCCCCGCGTGCTCAGTGTAATAATGTCTCGGCAAAAAACGGTTACTTTTTTGTCAAGGGACATTTTTGCGGGGACATTATTACATGGAACCGCCAGAACACGGCTTCACTATAATGATGCTCATGTTAAGCATTTTTTCTCAGGAAAATAAAGTGAGCTTTCTCCTAAATTCTGCTGACATTAGCCCTAGTGAGGGGAGCACCGGTGTGGCTCATTTTGGAGGCAGGGATCGATCCATTCGTTGCGCTTCCAAGAGATTTGCTCTTCAGCGCCTTGATGCCCCCGGGGTTAGGCGCTTTACAAATATAAAAATACACGGGAGATATTAGTTCATTGTCTGAGTGGAATGAATTCTGTAATGCATGTGATGAGGCTAGATGCCTAACGTAGGCGTTTTCAGGCACACTGGCAGGATCGGTTCACCGTATTAGTCAAGTAAGCGCAGCGGGTCCTACCCTCTAGACCCTGTAAGGCGGTTTACTGATTGCGGAGGGCAGGGGATGGCCATCGGGCACAGCACCTGTGGGCTACTTGGAAAGGCCATGCCCTGGAAGCAGGCTGGTAGGGTGACCATGCAGAAGGCACAGATGACACGGAAGGCGCAGAATCAAGAATTTGATGGGTGTGGACAGTTCCTCTGACCCCTGCTTGTACTGGGGAACAGGACTGGAACCGAAGGATGCTCGCAATACTTGTATTCTATTGAAATGAGTTCAATAGGTCGCATGATTTTAATACAGGTGACAGTAAATCATGTTTTTTTCATTTGTCACTCAATGGAAAATAATATTGCCTTGTAGTTCCAAAGGAAACGCTATACATTCATTTGATATCAAACATCAAAATGTCCAGCACTTCATATAGAATCATATCCACGCTCAAACGTAAAAATGCTGAAGCCAAAATACAATCACGCACACAATGTAAAAAACAACAGCTGTGCAATCCCACTTGAAATGGGGTAATTGAAACCAAACAGTTGCAAGAACATTGCAACTTCATGTTTAACTTAAAGAAACCGGAAAGATTTGGTTCAGCAAAACTGAATTCTTTCATTTGGTTCGGGGGCGGGGGAGGAGGGAGGGTGCTAAGGGCGGGGGGTTGTGTCATCGACCTCTCCATTACAGCGCAGTGGTTTTGACTTGTTCACTACACGTTCTTTAAAGTGAAAAACAGGCAAATACTTGCTTCAGAACTTTATTATTTAAGATGTTTGTAATTCTTTAATTATATACCTCACGCATGCCCCCCGGCAAACTACTTTAAAAGAGAAATTTGTGCTATTTAAAATATGCAAATTACTCCTAAACTACATTAAAGCCAATCTGTGATGACAGTTCAGTGGGTGTTGTACAACAGGAATACGTGTTTGTCAGCTTTGGAAGAATTAAAACATGAATAAAATACCTTTAAAGAAATGTTTTTTTTTAATACAAGACTAACTAGCTACAAAGTCTTTCAAACACAATTCACGCATTCCTTTAAAAGGGGGAACACGTTAAAGAAAACCCCAATCAAAATAGTTCAGTTCCAAGCACAAACATATAAAAAGACAAACAAAGCCCTAATGGCAAGGATTAGGTCAAAGTACAAAAATACCAAAGGCCAAAACAAACGCCCAAAAGCAAGGGATCAGACCAAAGTAAAACAAAAATAAATACCAGAGGCCAAAACAAAAGCCTACTGGCAAGATCATAGATCAAAGTAAAACAATATCAAAATTCAACAGAAATGACCAATAGCCAGAGCTCAACTCAAAGTACAAAAATTCCAAATGCCAAAACAAAATCTAATGTGCCTCATTATAAGTTTGCCGGTCCGGGAACTACGTTACCGGTAAGCTTGCCTGTACCTTAGTTCCCGGACCAACAAACTGCGAGTTGTGCTCGCGGGTGCATTTCTGCCTGCTAGGTCAGACCTGGCGGGCAGAGCGCCACCCGCGAGCACAGCATGTTGGATGCACCGGCACCGTTCCTAACGGTGCCGGTGCATCCGGCTTCCCCATTCCCATTGAGCCCTATGTGGCTCAATGGGAATGGGGAAGAATTTTTCCGGGCGCCCAGGAATGGGCAAATACCGGGTCCGGCAAGGCCGTAATGACCCGGTAATTGCCCATTTCTGGGCGCCAGAAAAAATAAAATATCGTCAGCAGCCGTGCTTGTGTTACAGGCACGGCTACTGCCAGCCTCCTAATGAGGCCCCATGGTCAGTATTCAAAAAACCAAAATAACAAAGGCCAAAACAAAAGCCAAGCAGTAAAATCTCAGGCCACAGCACAAAAATACTGAAGGCCGAAATAAAGGCCAATGACAAGAGTTCAGCTCAAATTACAAAACTACAAACGGCCAAAACAAAAGGGTAATGGCAAAGTACACAAATACAATAGGCCAAAAATAACTACTGGCAAGTGTTGAGTTCAAAGAACCAAAATAACAAAGGCCAACGCAGTAGCCAAATACTAAGATCTCAGACCAAAACACAAAAGCACAAAAGTACCAAAGGCCAAAAAAAAACACAATGGCAAGAGTTCAGCTCAAAGTACCATCATATCCAAGGCCATAACAACATTCTGTTGAAAAGAGTTCAGTTCAAAATACAAACATGGCAAAGGCTAAAACAAATGTATGATTTCTGGGGCTGAATTCAACGTACATTAATACTAAAGGCTAAACTAAAACCAATTGGCAAGAGTCCAGCTCATAGTGCCAAAATATTAAAAGCCAAATCAAAACCTCAACAGCCAGAGTTAAGCTCAAATCACAGAGCTACCAAATAGCAAACTAAATCCCAAACATTTAGTTCAAAGAGGTGTTTTGAAGACAGTGGTTGCAATAATGAGCTTCAGGGCCGAGCTTGGGAAATGATGCGCTCAACTGGCACAATGCGACAGGAAACTGGTTCGAACAGCCAGTTCAGCAGTTCAAGTGCAGCAGTTGCACTGCTCTAGACAGGGAGAGGTGTCGAGCAGGGTTCAATCTAGAGCTCACTGCTGTTCAAGATAACGGTCGGTTCAACAGTCAGTTTGACAGTGAGGACACTAGTACTAAATGTGCAGTTCTGCTGGATTGGTTCGATCGAGCTCTTGAGGAGCAGTGGATTGGGCTGCCAGGGTCAGTTCATAATTGGTTCAATGGTGAAAAAGCTGGAGATTGGATACACAGTGTGTTTTGAATGGTCCGATGCAGAGTTCAATGGTCAGGGCTCGATGGTCCATCAGGGTTGGTTCGACTGGATGGAGTTCAGCAACAAAGATTCTGGTGGGGTGAGCAGCAGTTAGAAGGCAGCTGGTGTAATAAGAGCTTGTAGTTTGAGCGGCGGCAACAAGATGTTTGGCCAGCATGGCGCAGTGGCAAACAGGTTTGAAGGTGCTTAAGTGCCAAAAGCAGCTGCATGGGTCATGTAGGTTCGAAGGTGTCAAATGGGTTCGAATCACAGTTCAAAGTAGCTTGATTGGAGAAACACAGGCTTGCTGGCTGTCTTGGTCCTCTTGTTCCTGTGAGTCCCAGTCCAGGGGCTCAAGAATATGTTTCAGTACTTGTTCACTTGCTCCCACACTTTGGGGAGGCTGGTCCACAACTGCAGGTGTCCCTCAACAAAGGTATTGTTGTGATTGGCAGAGAGGCAGGTCTTGTGCCAATAGAAGTTCACCCCTACTGGTCTCTGGGGATGGTTGTGGACAGAGCTCGTCTCTGCCTTGGATACTCAGTTTTCACCTCACTGGCTGAGGAATTTGGAGAGATAAACTCCCCCAACAGAGGTCCAATGAATGCTCCCTTAAGTGTTTGTTCAGAAATGAATCAAAGATGATGGTGTGGGGGATCCTTTCTTTTGAAAGCAAAAGCCCACAGGTGATTGGCCTAAAGCTATCAAGCTTCAGCGGTCCAATCCCTGTTACTAGAGCAAATGGATATTGCCTTCTGTCATCCCACCCAAAGTGCTTTGTGCCACAGGAAGTGAAGAGGACAGGAAGCAAAGATAGAGGCACAGAGAGAGAAACAAGATGGTGGAACCTTCCCCCAGCTTTGAAAACCTCCCCCTGTCTACACTAACCATGCTCCCTTCCCTTCATAATTGAATCAAACGCCTTTAGATATGCACAACTGTGTGCAAATAGATGTGTCTTTTGATTCCAGTTCCAAGGACAGCTTCTTTGGCAGTGTCTGTCTCTCAGTGGAGGGTGTTACCTGACCTCACAAAGGAACAAGGCGAGGCAAACCCCAAGGCTACAATCCTGCCAGCAGAGGCCGGGCCGGCCTGTCTGGGGAGAATACACATAGGGCCTCATTACACGTTTGGCAGTATTTTGAGGGTAAATCCACTGAAATACAGCCACATAGATTTGCTGTTACTGCCACTTGGTGCCTCAAATGTACTGCAGGATTGCAAGTGGTGGTAGGCTGTGTAAATCCCAACATTTGAAGTCCATAGGGATTTTGGTGGAATTACTGCCAACGGTATTCGGATTTTGCTGTTTTGTGGCAGATTCTCTCAGGAAACCTCCACCTTACTGCCAACGTTGTAGCACGGTGATGCAGAAATGCTGTGGTAACAGAGTTACCACTGCCTTACCTCAATTTTCTCCTGCATTGTCGTTCGTACTCGTAATAAGGCCAATATTTCTTTCCCAGCTCTGCTGGGTTTACAGGGTTTGCACATGTGTTATATCAATTTTCTGTGGCTATAATAATTATGGGAAAAACCATCCACCATCCCACAACTCAGGAATGGCTTATAGCTGATGTATCTGCCACCAGGACAGTAAACCCATTATTATAGGGTTTTGGTACCGGTGTGCATGTCCCAAAGGTGTCCTGTGCGCTCTGAGACTTGGCTGTAAATGCAGCTGTCAAATGGGCACGTGTATCCTCTGAACCTGTTCTGTGCCACTGGTAGACCAGGCTCTGCAGATCAGGATAAGGGTGCGGCAGGGCACAGGTACACACTATGCTTTTGGAAATCTTATCAGGAGATTTCCTTGCAGAGATGGAATAACCTGCATCATTTTATTAATTCAATAAACAAACAAAAAACGTCAGGTCTCCTACACCATTGCCAAATGGCAATCCCTCACAAGTCGATGGTGTGATGAATACATTGGCAAGGAATTCAGCAGCAACAATCCCTAAGGGCCCCTCCAGGGTACTATGTTTGGGTTGCCTGTGAATTCTCACTGGTGCGTCTTTTACTCATGTTGACAAAAAAGGAAAACCTTAGTCTCCCAGGGCCATGGTTTGCCCTTCACACCTCTGACAATATTATCATAGTGAGACATGTTACTAAAAAGCCAACAATGCGCACTCCCCTGTCTGGGTACCCGGATCATAGACCAGCACTCCTAGAGCTGTGTCCTGGCTTTAATGGGAGGTGCAAGTTGGCTAGAATAACATCGCAATTGAATTTGTGCCCAAGTGTTAGCTAGAGGTTGCTTAAGAGAAATTTTCAATTGTTTGGAGGAAAATGGATCACGTTTTGTATGGCTGTAGTTGGATGACAGCTCAAGATGGAGTAAATATTGGAATATTCTAAAACGCGCTCCAAATTTATTAGGCGGTATGGAAATCTCATTAAGATAGATGTTGCCAAAATCTCATAAAAGCTAGGTGCTGTTGAAATCACATAAAAAGTATGTGGTGCAGAAATCTCAGAATAGGTAGGTGGTGAAGAAATCTCATAAAAGCTAGGTGCTACTGAAATCTCATGAAAGGAAGGTGCTGCAGAAATCTCATAAAAACTTGGTGCTACTGAAATCTCATGAAAGGAAGGTGCTGCAGAAATCTCATAAAAACGTGGTGCTACTGAAATCTCATTAAAAGGAAGGTGCTGCAGAAATCTCATAAAAGCTAGGTGCTACTGAAATCTCATGAAAGGAAGGTGCTGCAGAAATCTCATAAAAACTTGGTGCTACTGAAATCTCATGAAAGGAAGGTGCTGCAGAAATCTCATAAAAACGTGGTGCTACTGAAATCTCATTAAAAGGAAGGTGCTGCAGAAATCTCATAAAAACTTGGTGCTACTGAAATCTCATGAAAGGAAGGTGCTGCAGAAATCTCATAAAAACTTGGTGCTACTGAAGTCTCATGATAGGAAGGTGCTACTGAAATCTCATGAAAGGAAGGTTCTGAAGAAATCTTTTAAAAGCTAGGTGCTACTGAAATCTCATGAAAGGAAGGTTCTGAAGAAATCTTTTAAAAGCTAGGTGCTACTGAAATCTCATAAAAGCTAGGTGCTTCTGAAATCTCATAAATGCTAGGTGCTACTGAAATCTCATAAAAGCTAGGTGCTTCTGAAATCTCATAAAAGCTAGGTGCTACTGAAATCTCATAAAAGCTAGGTGCTACTGAAATCTCATGAAAGGAAGGTGCTGCAGAAATCTCATAAAAACTGGGTGCTACTGAAATCTCATGAAAGGAAGGTGCTGCAGAAATCTCATAAAAGCTAGGTGCAACTGAAATCTCATGAAAGGAAGGTGCTGCAGAAATCTCATAAAAGCTGGGTGCTACTGAAATCTCATGAAAGGAAGGTGCTGCAGAAATCTCATAAAAACTGGGTGCTACTGAAATCTCATGAAAGGAAGGTGCTGCAGAAATCTCATAAAAGCTAGGTGCAACTGAAATCTCATGAAAGGAAGGTGCTGCAGAAATCTCATAAAAACTGGGTGCTACTGAAATCTCATGAAAGGAAGGTGCTGCAGAAATCTCATAAAAACTGGGTGCTACTGAAATCTCATGAAAGGAAGGTGCTGCAGAAATCTCATAAAAACTGGGTGCTACTGAAATCTCATGAAAGGAAGGTGCTGCAGAAATCTCATAAAAACTGGGTGCTAGTGAAATCTCATGAAAGGAAGGTGCTGCAGAAATCTCATAAAAACTTGGTGCTATTGAAATCTCATGAAAGGAAGGTGCTGCAGAAATCTCATAAAAACGTGGTGCTACTGAAATCTCATGAAAGGAAGGTGCTGCAGAAATCTCATAAAAGCTAGGTACTACTGAAATCTCATGAAAGGAAGGTTCTCAAGAAATCTTTTAAAAGCTAGGTGCTACTGAAATCTCATGAAAGGAAGGTGCGGCAGAAATCTCATAAATGCTAGGTGCTACTGAAATCTCATGAAAGGAAGGTGCTGCAGAAATCTCATAAAAGCTAGGTACTACTGAAATCTCATGAAAGGAAGGTTCTGAAGAAATCTTTTAAAAGCTAGGTGCTACTGAAATCTCATGAAAGGAAGGTGCGGCAGAAATCTCATAAATGCTAGGTGCAACTGAAATCTCATGAAAGGAAGGTGCTGCAGAAATCTCATAAAAACTAGGTGCTACTGAAATCTCATGAAAGGAAGATGCGGCAGAAATCTCATAAATGCTAGGTGATACTGAAATCTCATGGAAGGAAGGTTCTGCGGAAATCTCACAAAAGCTAGGTGCTAGATAAATCTCATGAAAGGAAGGTGCTGCAGAAATCTCTTATAAGCTAGGGGCTCCTGAAATCTCATGAAAGGAAGGTGCTGCAGAAATCCCATAAAAACTAGGTGCTACTGAAATCTCATGAAAGGAAGGTGCGGCAGAAATCTCATAAAAGCTAGGTGCTACTGAAATCTCATGATAGGAAGGTGCTGCAGAAATCTCATAAAAGGTAGGTCCTACTGAAATCTCATGATAGGAAGGTGCTACAGAAATCTCATGAAAGGCAGGTGCTGCATACATCTCGTAAAAGCTAGGTGCTAATGAAATCTCATGAAAGGAAGGTGCTGCAGACATGTCATAAAAGCTAGGTGCTAATGAAATCTCATGAAAAGAAGGTGCTGCAGACATGTCATAAAAGCTAGGTGCTACTGAAATCTCATGAAAGGAAGGTGATGCAGAAATCTCATAAAAGCTAGCTCCTACTGAAATCTCATGATAGGAAGGTGCTACAGAAATCTCATGAAAGGAAGGTGCTGCAGAAATCTCATAAAAGCTAGGAGCTCCTGAAATCTCATGAAAGGAAGGTGCTGCATACATCTCGTAAAAGCTAGGTGCTGCAGAAATCTCATGAAAGGAAGGTGCTGCAGACATGTCATAAAAGCTAGGTGCTACTGAAATCTCATGAAAAGAAGGTTCTGCATAAATCTCATAAAAGCTAGGTGCCCCTGAAATCTCATGAAAGGAAGGTGCTGCAGAAATCCCATAAAAACTAGGCGCTACTGAAATTCCATGAAAGAAAGGTGCTGCAGAAATCTCATAACAGCTAGGTGCTAATGAAATCTCATGAAAGGAAGGTGCTGCAGAAATCTCATAAAAGCTAGGTGCTACTGAAATCTCACGAAATGAAGGTGCTGCAGAAATCTTATAAAAGCCAGGTGCTACTGAAATCTCACGGAAGGAAGGTGCTGCAGACATCTCATAAAAGCTAGGGGCTACTGAAATTTCACGAACGGAAGGCGCTGCAAAAATCTTATAAAAGCTATGTGTTACTGAAATCTCATGAGAGGAAGGTGCTGCATAAATTTCAGAAAAGCTAGGTGCTACTGAAATCTCATGAAAGGAAGGTGCTGCATAAATCTCATGAAAGCTAGGTCCTACAGACATCTCATGACAGGAAGGTGATGCAGACATCTCATGAAAGCTAGGTGCTACTGAAATCTCATGAAAGGAAGTTGCTGCAGAAATCGCATAAAAGCTAGGTGCTACTGAAATCTCACAAAAGGAAGGTGCTGCAGAAATCTCATAACAGCTAAGTGCTAGTGAAATCTCATGAAAGGAAGGTGCTGCAGAAATCTCATAAAAGCTAGGTGCTGCTGAAATCTCAGAAATGAAGGTGCTGCAGAAATCTTATAAAAGCTAGGTGCTACTGAAATCTCAAGGAAGGAAGGTGCTGCAGACATCTCATAAAAGCTACGGGCTCCTGAAATCTCACAAAAGGAAGGTGCTGCAGAAATCCCATAAAAACTAGGTGCTACTGAAATTCCATGAAAGGAAGGTGCTGCAGAAATCTCAAAACAGCTAGGCGCTACTGAAATTCCATGAAAGGGAGGTGCTGCAGAAATCTCATAACAGCTAGGTGCTACTGAAATCTCACGAAATGAAGGTGCTGCAGAAATCTCATAAAAGCTAGGTGCTACTGAAATCTTACGGAAGGAAGGAGTTGCAGACATCTCATAAAAGCTAGGGGCTACTGAAATTTCACGAAAGGAAGGTGCTGCAAAAATCTTATAAAAGCTAGGTGTTACTGAAATCTCATGAGAGGAAGGTGCTGCATAAATCTCATAAAAGCTAGGTGCTACTGAAATCTCATGAAAGGAAGGTGCTGCAGAAATCTCATGAAAGCTAGGTGCTACAGAAATCTCATGACAGGAAGGTGATGCAGACATCTCATAAAAGCTAGGTGCTACTGAAATCTCATGATAGGAAGGTGTTACTGAAATCTCATGAAAGTAAGGTGCTGCAGAAATCGCATAAAAGCTAGGTGCTACTGAAATCTCATGAAAGGAAGGTGATGCAGAAATCTCATAAAAACTAGGTGCTACTGAAATTCCATGAAAGGAAGGTGCTGCGGAAATCTCATAACAGCTAGGTGCTAGTGAAATCTCATGAAAGGAAGGTGCTGCAGAAATCTCATAAAAGCTAGGTGCTACTGAAATCTCACGAAATGAAGGTGCTGCAGAAATCTTATAAAAGCTAGGTGCTACTGAAATCTCATGGAAGGAAGGTGCTGCAGACATCTCATAAAAGCTAGTGGCTACTGAAATTTCACGAAAGGAAGGTGCTGCAAAAATCTTATAAAAGCTAGGTGTTACTGAAATCTCATGAGAGGAAGGTGCTGCATAAATCTCAGAAAAGCTAGGTGCTACTGAAATCTCATGAAAGGAAGGTGCTGCAGAAATCTCATGAAAGCTAGGTCCTACAGACATCTCATGACAGGAAGGTGATGCAGACATCTCATGAAAGCTAGGTGCTACTGAAATCTCATGATAGGAAGGTGTTACTGAAATCTCATGAAAGGAAGGTGCTGCAGAAATCGCATTAAAAGCTAGGTGCTACTGAAATTCCATGAAAGGAAGGTGCTGCGGAAATCTCATAACAGTTAGGTGCTAGTGAAATCTCACGAAAGGAAAGTGCTGCAGAAATCTCATAAAAGCTAGGTGGTACTGAAATCTCACAAAAGGAAGGTGCTGCAGAAATCTCATAACAGCTAGGTGCTAGTGAAATCTCTTGAAAGGAAGGTGCTGCAGAAATCTCATAAAAGCTAGGTGCTGCTGAAATCTCAGGAAATGAAGGTGCTGCAGAAATCTTAGAAAAGCTAGGTGCTACTGAAATCTTACGGAAGGAAGGTGTTGCAGACATCTCATAAAAGCTAGGGGCTACTGAAATTTCACAAAAGGAAGGTGCTGCAGAAATCTTATAAAAGCTAGGTGTTACTGAAATCTCATGAGAGGAAGGTGCTGCATAAATCTCATAAAAGCTAGGTGCTACTGAAATCTCATGAAAGGAAGGTGCTGCAGAAATCTCATGAAAGCTAGGTGCTACAGAAATCTCATGACAGGAAGGTGATGCAGACATCTCATAAAAGCTAGGTGCTACTGAAATCTCATGATAGGAAGGTGTTACTGAAATCTCATGAAAGGAAGGTGCTGCAGAAATCGCATAAAAGCTAGGTGCTACTGAAATCTCATGAAAGGAAGGTGATGCAGAAATCTCATAAAAACTAGGTGCTACTGAAATTCCATGAAAGGAAGGTGCTGCGGAAATCTCATAACAGTTAGGTGCTAGTGAAATCTCACGAAAGGAAGGTGCTGCAGAAATCTCATAACAGCTAGGTGCTAGTGAAATCTCATGAAAGGAAGGTGCTGCAGAAATCTCATAAAAGCTAGGTGCTGCTGAAATCTCAGGAAATTAAGGTGCTGCTGAAATCTTATAAAAGCTAGGTGCTACTGACATGTCACGGAAGGAAGGTGCTGCAGACATCTCATAAAAGCTAGGGGCTCCTGAAATCTCATGAAAGGAAGGTGCTGCAGAAATCTCATGAAAGCTAGGTGCTACTGAAATCTCATGACAGGAAGGTGATGCAGAAATCTCATAAAAGGAAGGTGCTACTGAAATCTCATGATAGGAAGGTGTTACTGAAATCTCATAAAAGGGAGGTGCTGCAGAAATCTCATAAAAGCTAGGTGCTTCTGAAATCTCATGAAAGGAAGGTGCTGCAGAAATCTCATGAAAGCTAGGTGCTGCAGAAATCTCATGAAAGGAAGGTGCTGCAGAAATCTCATAAAAGCTAGGGGCTCCTGAAATCTCACAAAAGGAAGTGCTGCAGAAATCTCATAAAAGCTAGGTGCTTCTGAAATCTCATGAACGGTAGGTGCTGCAGAAATCTCATGACAGGAAGGTGATGCAGAAATCTCATAAAAGGAAGGTGCTACTGAAATCTCATGATAGGAAGGTGTTACTGAAATCTCATGAAAGGGAGGTGCTGCAGAAATCTCATAAAAGCTAGGTGCTTCTGAAATCTCATGAAAGGAAGGTGCTGCAGAAATCTCATGAAAGCTAGGTGCTGCAGAAATCTCATGATAGGAATGTGCTGCTACTGAAATCTCATGAAAGGAAGGTGCTGCAGAAATCTCATAAAAGCCAGGTGCTATAGAAAGTGGGCCAGGAAAAGAAAACCATAGATACGTCTTGCAGCACGAATGTATAATATATCAAAAGAGAGAATCAGATTATGGAAGCAAGACATTTGAAATAATAAGAGTCTACTCTGCTTTTACTTAAATTACGGCGAGGAAGAGGAATATAAAAACTCAAGGTCCTTATGCCTGATCTCTATAAAACTGATATCTGGCAAATTGCAGGACAAATATATGCATGGCACACTGAAGGCCTAATGAAAAGCACTTGCTATTAAGGTGGGAATATATGGCACACTGAAGGCCTAATGAAAAGCACTTGCTATTAAGGTGGGAATATAGTTTGCAAAGCATTAGCCGGATAAACCCTGATTCAAGGACCAAGGTCAATTCTTTTATTTGTGCAAAAAGAAGCCCAACCTGCTGACACTACCATCAATAAGCAGCAGGAAACAGAAATGACATCCACAGAGATTCAGCCGCTTTCAGCATTCCTGCCTCTTACTGTAGATTGATCTTTCAGGGAGTGTTGCTGACATCTTGTGAGGGTCAGGGCTGGAATGTACACACACCACCTGCTTATATGATCCACTCTAACAACCACTTCCGCAACAGCTGCTGCGTGGGCGGCCGCGGAGTGCATAATCGCAGTTGTGACCGCTTGCGTGGACTGCGCTCAATGAATGTGACATGTGACCCCAGCCTTTTTAACGTGCTGCACTATCTAAATTTGAGCCGCTTGTTTTTCATCCCCTACATTGACTGTCATATCCTTTGGATCGCAAATTCTTGCATTTAAGGGCTGAAATAGTTAGCACCCCTTCTAAATATGCTGGCTACCAGTGGAATTTATAGATTAATATTAAAGGTTGTGTTGGCATTTGCAATGCGCCCACGTAAAACATTTGCGTCGGAGTGCAGAAAACTGAGCGCTCCAAGAGCTTGAATTTACGAAGATGGAATGACATATAAATGAGATTCTTACCATTTTGGGTCATCTTTCTCAAATAGAAGGGACCACTTTCTTTGCAAACCAAACTATGGCATTGCATCTAACACCACAATATATATATTTTTGTTGTAGGCTCTCTTGTTGATAGCATTGTTTCTTTTGCCCTGGCAGGATGGTTATGATCCTGTTGTTTGTTGTTTTTTTTGTCTCTCTCCTTCCTCCATAGAGTTCTATCAAGCCTTGATGCTTGGAATCATTCAGGATGAAAGGTGCTAGCAGGGCAATTTTGGAAGTGTTGAGCATTTTTCCCGGTGGTTCCTGAAATGCTACCAGTGGACAAACCCCCCTCCCCCCTTCCCATATCACATGCAGCAAGGTCCTCTAGCTTAGGTTGTGGGTGTGTATCTCTACTGTGCATTGGAAATATATTTTAGTCATCCTGCTGCTATTTCACCACAATTGTACGCGTAGCAGGAGTGACATCTCCCATTTGTGTACCCCCAACATCTTCAAATGTCATTGATTAGACATTGATGCTGGGGAACAACACTTTTCAGTCACTACCTTGTCAGAATTGAAGACTACAACTTGCTAAAAGAAACGAGCCTCTGAAACTAGCCAATACAAAAGGCATACTTCCTTTGAACATGTCAGTAGATGTAGTTTGAAAATCACTGAAACTGTAAACCAGTTCACCAGAGATACAGCAACTATGTGTTACCTGTAGCAACCGCTGCATGATGACTAACACCGACCAGCTACACACGGCTTACCCAACATTCCAACAAGGTGAGCTATGTACTAAGAGCATAACATAT
Organism: Ambystoma mexicanum; assembly: GCF_040938575.1. Lineage (NCBI taxonomy): Eukaryota > Metazoa > Chordata > Amphibia > Caudata > Ambystomatidae > Ambystoma > Ambystoma mexicanum. The sequence goes on along the minus strand of NC_090927.1, from coordinate 683,477,639 downwards.
TATAACACTCAATACCTTCCTCTTCAAGGAATGGCTCCTCCCACACACCTTCCCCTCCCCACTCTTCCTGAGACTCAGTGATCTGCTCCTCACAGTTTCCTCCCCTGGTTGCATGTAGATCCTTGTCTGCCAGGTGCCCGTCCTCCCCTTGCTGCCAAGTGCCGTCCTTCCCTGCAGCCAGGTGCCCGTCCTCCCCTGTTGTGTGCTCCCACTCCTGTTTGCTTTGCTTCCCTTACTGTGTTCTTCCCCCTATGATTGTAAATCGCTCAGTTTCTTCCTGAACCTAGGTCCGCACTCAATAAATATCATAATAATAATTTGCACCCGGGGCAGGGCACTGAGCCAATCAGGTGACTGGAAGAAGGAGCGAAAAAATAACTTCTCTGCCCACTGTTTCTAGCCATCCGATGCCCTTCCCCAGGTGGCACCATGTAATTTTTAATGTTGGGGGGCAACAGGTGGCCTCTATTAGGATTTGTACCATATTCTTTTAGGAAGTTTGATGGAAATCCTTTGCTCGGACTAAACTTATTTGATTGAGTGCATACAAACATGTGTATCGATATGAGCAAATGTTAAACCTGTCGCCACTTCATGACTAGTGAGTCGGAACACAATTAATTTCCCCCTCATTTTAAGTCTGATTTCATGGTTTCTAGATCAACCATTTCCACTCTAGGCCAATATGTCTGAGATACATTGACTCTAAAGTGCCACCCAGCAGGTGTAGCTAACCCGTGAACCCCAAGATATCTTGGCCTGCAGCTGCCATGATCCTTCCCATGTGACGATGCTGGCTGGGGCCAATGACAGCTCTAGTCACAACCTCTGGAGGGCGACAGATTGGCCACCCGTGAAAGCCACATGGTGGGCACATGAAATCCTGCTTGACTTCATTACAGCTGATTTTGCTGGAGGTTTTGCAATGGACTTCAACACCAACTCAAAAGGAGTTCCTCCACTGCCATGACATCTAAGATCACACAACTGTCACTTAAAAGTAACATAGTCATGCACCCTTCTAAAACTGCACAATGTGCGGACTTTGCATGCCCAAACCCCGTCCTTAGCAGGCGGGACTGCTTGGAAAGTCTTGAGTGACGTGGCGCATTTTCATTTTTACAGCTTTCCAGTTCCCTCCACTAAGCAGATGTGACCATCTATGCAGGGGGTCTAACAAAGCGACACATCTTTTGGCAGAGGGATAGGTTTGAAAGCAACAGAGGAACACTACACAAGTTACCTCTGCAACTAGATGCCATTATTACATGTTTTTGTATATGTATTGTTTATGTCCATATGCCTTCAAAGGTTACAAGAAGACAGACACTGTTAAAACAGTCGCTCCAGGTAGACATCTTTAGTCAATAATCACTTTGAGCATCACATTCCTATGTGCATTCATGAATTTGTTACAAGAGCCTATCAATGCATCTTCACACGCTGAACATGATGTCCTCATATTCAGGTCGTGCAAAGCTGAGATATTAAGTGGCCCCATCCAACAGAGTTCACAGAAGAACGATACGCAAGACAGGAGCCGCAGATGGGGCTACTTACAGCCAATAGCACTGAACTCCCGCCCCCTGGCCTCGTTCTGATCCAGTCTTTTGCAAATGCGCTCTATATTTAGGCCCCTCCTATTACTCAGTCAATCATGTCCCCATGCCTCTGAGATCGCACTCTCCCAGCCCAGTGACCCGGATATGCTTCTGTTGGGAGCTGTCCTTTTCTGAACATGACTAAAGGCCTCTCCGATTCGGGCTAAGACATATTTTACAATCAAAGCATGTTTTACACCTGTCTTAATCTTTTAAACTAGACCATTGGTTTACTTACAGCCAGGCCTACATGAAACCAAGGCCTGCTCCACTAACCGGCCCGAAAGCCAGGATCGATAGCCACAAAATATGGGGACTTATTTAATGCAGGGGCCAGGAACCTTTGGCTATGCAGACGTTTTGGACTACAATTCCCAACGACCCGAGCCAAAATAGTCAATGGTGAAGGATTATTGTGGTCCTAGTCCAAAACATCTTGAGGGCTGCACGCTACAGGCCCATGTGTTACTGTACTGCATATTCACATATGTTCTAGCATGCACCTGTTCTATTGCCGTATTGTTTTATTACTGCACAGCATTGAATGTCTAAACCACATTATTCCTCGGGGGAGAACCATATATTTACTTACCAATTACCAGGTCTTTAAATACTCCCTATCATTCAGAACGACTCTATTCACTATTGCACAGCCTTATAGCTTCTAATGCCAGCCTTTTTCGGGCAGTACTGTGATTACTTCCAACATTTCTAGGGATCAACTTAGTTCCGCCAGCTCTTATGTTACCTAAAGCCCAGGGGATTCATCTATATATATTGCAAAGCATCTCCTACATTGCAAGCTTTGCTGGTAGGATAGCTTAGGGGCAACGCACTCGCACTGGAAGCAAGACGATGCAGGGCAACACCGGTTCGATCCATGGGTCTGCGCTTAGAAACCTCTGGGTACTAAGCACTCTATAAGTAACCAATTCCAAGCTCCATTGCATGGTTGCATCCCTTCACATGTAATAGTACGGCAACAAATAAATGACTAATTGCTGCCAACATGTAATCCCTGTACCACCTGTGTAATGCATTCAGCTTCTATGACAATATGCTCACGTGGAAGCGGCCGCAGCAGAATTCTTACCTTAGAGTTTTGGAAGATTAATTAAAGGGGCCGCTTGCATCTACATGACCTCAACTTGCCTTGGACTTTGACAGGGCCCCTAAATTCGATGAGATAGGACTTTGCTGCTGTCTGGATTAGGGATTCTGGGGCTTCCCTACTACAAATGGCCCCATTTTATTAGCGTTTGATAGCCAAGCAGTCATAGATATAAGACAGCATTTCTCATGGCTATATCTTTATTAAGGGAATGATACCTGTTTGCAGAGAAATCAAGAAGCATAGGTGATTCTAGGCAGAGGGGGGAGTTTTTGTGTCATGGGAGGATAGCTCAGGGGCAACATGCTCACCGAGTAACACAGGTTCGATACCCGGGCCCGTGCTTAGAAACCGCTGGGTATTAAGCACGTTATAAATGACCTATTATATCATATCACAAAAGAATTCAAGTTCATGTTGAACGTATGGCTTCCTTTTGCAAACACCCGTTTTCCCAACGGGTGTTTTGCCGTGGGAGTATTGCCGAAAATTCCAATCAATATGTTTGAGGGGTGGGGGTGGGTAAGGGTAAATAAAGGGTTGGGCGGAAGGTAAATCAAATTTTCGGCAAAACTCAAGCGGCAAAACACCCGTTGGGAAAAAGGGCGCAGCAAAATTACATGGAAACATGTTGATCGTATGATGTGCAGGGCAGTCCTCCAACCCAGCTTGGCAAACCTTGAGCACCACATGCCTGATAATTTTCCGAATCAGTCAGTATTACTTTTTTCAACCAAACTGGCTATACTACGGCTCTTGTTCAGTGGCTGTTTGCTATATTTGCCTTGCCAGCAGCATGGGTCGGGCCGGGCCAGCTTAGGTCTTGGGAGGGCTAGAGCCCTCCCACTTTAAAGCAGAAGACATTAGGCTGAGTAGTGTGGGCTCGCTTTGCTCTTCTTACCAGATCCCTACCTAAATAATAAATTACAGACAGACCAATTATGTTTATGGAAATGTTGTAGGCCGTAGGCATTTTATTTTCTTACAGAAAATACAAAACAACAAAAATCAATATACTGCCATATGCTTTTGGGCACCTTGTGTCCAGTCCTGAAGTTGCCCAAGGCTCCTCCTGAGTCCTTGTTACCCTTGGGCCTTCGTTCCTGGGCACATGCCGCCTACGACATGCTTTGGACCGTGTACCGAAAGAGTACTCGGCGTTCCGGCTCCTGCCTGCTCCCTTCTTCTTCCGTTATTCTTGTAGGGTGGGTTTGGTGGCGAACGTTTTTCCTTCCCCTTATCCAGGCACTAAGAGCCTACCCGAGAGAGGTGAGGTCGTTACCTGGTTTGTGCCGCCTCTCCTTTTCCTGGCTTACTTATACACCCCAGGCCTTTTGTTCCTTCTTGGGGGCCGGGTTTCCCCCCTGGCCCCTTGCTGTTATATTTCGCACCTTCCCAGGTGCTGTTTCCTGTCCTTTCCTGGGCTTTTGTTTCTTGTGGCGCCGTTTGGACGCCCCTCCCTACTGCTTTCGCGCCGTTTCCCCCCACCCCACGCCTAAACTCCCAGGCCTCCATCGTCCCGCATTTCATGTGGCCCGGGGCCTGGGGCACACTCTGCTGTGATGCCCAGCCGGGTCTCTGACAACAAGAGCTTATCAAATGTCTCCCCCGGAGAGCGGTGTGCTTACTTACTTTTGAACAGTCATTAACGTGCCGTGTGGAGACAACAGCAGAAGCAACACCAAACGTACAGTGGCGGGCGACAAAAGCCTACCCAGGTTGTATAAATAGACGCCACTATGATGAAGAGAAAGGCTTAATTGCTGGGCTCAGATTTTAGATGCCCCCCCCGCCTCGAATCATATGCATCGTAATATCTATTAAGCCTCCTCAGCACAGAGGAAGGGGAGAGGGGGCAAGAGCAGAATGTGTTTAATGCCCCCAATCACTACGAGCTCTCAAAACTGCCATCCAGCCCCGCCACCCCCACAATTGTGCCTTGTGATTGAGTTGTGTGCAGTTGGCTGAAAGGGCATTAGAAGTTACTACAATGTTGCACTTGCATTCCTGTGTTCAGATCGACATTGTGTGGTTTTGTTTTGATACGTATATGAATTTCAGTGACAGGACAGACCTGAAAAAAAGAAGGGTTTCATACTTATAATGCTCCGACACAAAGACGTTGGTTGTACTATGTTTTTGGCAAATGCTGAGAGCTTGGTCTAAAGTCGGACAGAGGTCAACCACTTCGATTGAGCATTGCTGGCGTGAGCCATCTGCTGATCCCAGAGGATCACCTTCTGAAACTAGACAGACCGACCTGCATGCAGTTACAAGTGATCCCAGAGGATCACCTTCTGAAACTAGACACACCTGCATGCAGTTACTGATCCCAGAGGATCGCCTTCTGAAACTAGACCGACCGACCTGCATGCAGTTACAAGTGATCCCAGAGGATCACCTTCTGAAACTAGACACACCTGCATGCAGTTACTGATCCCAGAGGATCGCCTTCTGAAACTAGACACACCTGCATGCAGTTACTGATCCCAGAGGATCGCCTTCTGAAACTAGACACACCTGCATGCAGTTACTGATCCCGCAGGATCGCCTTCTGAAACTAGACAGACCTGCATGCAGTTACTGATCCCAGAGGATCGCCTTCTGAAACTAGACAGACCTGCATGCAGTTACTGATCCCAGAGGATCGCCTTCTGAAACTAGACACACCTGCATGCAGTTACTGATCCCAGAGGAACGCCTTCTGAAACTAGACACACCTGCATGCAGTTACTGATCCCAGAGGATCGCCTTCTGAAACTAGACAGACCTGCATGCAGTTACTGATCCCAGAGGATCGCCTTCTGAAACTAGACAGACCTGCATGCAGTTGCAATGGTGCACAGAACAGAGACACCGTCTTCCACAGATTATGACTAATGTTGACTGTATTTCGTAGCATTCCATGGCCAACGTGCGCTTGTGCATACACGGCACTTAATAGTGGGAGTTGGCGGAGCCGCAAAGATTCCTAATGGGAATTCAGGACGAATATACTTATCCTTAGCATTTAAGGGGTTTAAGCATCGGCCCAAAACCATCATCAAAAATATGAATGGCACCCCACCCTGAAGAGGAACAATTCTATGCATTCAGGAGGAAATATCCACCCCCTTGGATCGATAGGCAATGCATGAAGGTAACCCTATACTGGGCAAGGGAGAGTCTATCCCCATCACTCCACTCCAGGTGGGTAAAATACCCCCTATGGCCAACGCTTGCATGGAATGGCAGGCGCCCCTGAACTAGGCAGGAAGTGAGGTGGTGGATCCAGTTGCTGCATAATGCAATAAATGAGTATGAAAAAGAAAATGTGGTCATTGTGAAACAGAGATTCCTGGGGTGCAGACAGATTCACACAGCATTGGTAACAATGGTATTCAAAGAGGGAGGCTGCAGGTTGCATAGGAGTCAAAGCACGTGACTAATAATAGTTACCAGAGAGGGAGGCTGCATGTTGCAAAGGATTCACAGCACGTGACTAATAATGGTTACCAGAGAGGGAGGCTGCATGTTGCAAAGGATTCACAGCACGTGACTAATAATAGTTACCAGAGAGGGAGGCTGCATGTTGCATGGGATTCACAGCACGTGACTAATAAGAGGCAGCATGTTGCATAGGAGTCACAGCACGTGACTAATAATGGTTACCAGAGAGGGAGGCTGCATTTTGCAAAGGATTCACAGCACGTCACTAATAATAGTTACCAGAGAGGGAGGCTGCATGTTGCAAAGGATTCATAGCACGTGACTAAAAATGGTTACCGGAGAGGGAGGCTGCATGTTGCAAAGGATTCACAGCACGTGACTAATAATAGTTACCAGAGAGGGAGGCTGCGTGTTTCATAGGATTCACAGCACGTGACTAAAAATGGTTACCAGAGAGGGAGGCTGCGTGTTGCAAAGGATTCACAGCACGTGACTAATAATGGTTACCAGAGAGGGAGGCTGCGTGTTTCATAGGAGTCACAGCACGTGACTAATAATAGTTACCAGAGAGGGAGGCTGCATGTTGCAAAGGATTCATAGCACGTGACTAAAAATGGTTACCGGAGAGGGAGGCTGCATGTTGCAAAGGATTCACAGCACGTGACTAATAATAGTTACCACAGAGGGAGGCTGCGTGTTTCATAGGATTCACAGCACGTGACTAAAAATGGTTACCAGAGAGGGAGGCTGCATGTTGCAAAGGATTCACAGCACGTGAATAATAATGGTTACCAGAGAGGGAGGCTGCGTGTTTCATAGGAGTCACAGCACGTGACTAAAAATGGTTACCAGAGAGGGAGGCATGCTGCTGCATAGGAGTCACAGTACGTGACTAATAATGGTTACCAGAGAGGGAGGCTGCATGTTGCATAGGATTCACAGCACGTGACTAAAAATGGTTACCAGAGAGGGAGGCTGCATGTTGCAAAGGATTCACAGCATGTGACTAATAATGGTTACCAGAGAGGGAGGCATGCTGTTGCATAGGATTCACAGCACGTGACTAATAATGGTTACCAGAGAGGGAGGCATGCTGTTGCATAGGAGTCACAGCACGTGAATAATAATGTTTACCAGAGAGAGGCTGCATGCTGCATAGGATTCACAGCACGTGACTAATAATGGTTACTAGAGAGGGAGGCTGCATGTTGCATAGGATTCACTGCACGTGACTAATAATGGTTACCCGAGAGGGAGGCATGCTGTTGCATAGGAGTCACAGCACGTGACTAATAATGGTTACCACAGAGGGAGGCATGCTGCTGCATAGGATTCACAGCACGTGACTAATAATGGTTACCAGAGAGGGAGGCATGCTGTTGCATAGGAGTCACAGCATGTGACTAATAATGGTTACCAGAGAGGGAGGCATGCTGCTGCATAGGAGTCACAGCACGTGACTAATAATGGTTACCAGAGAGGGAGGCATGCTGTTGCATAGGATTCACAGCATGTGACTAATAATGGTTACCAGAGAGGGAGGCTGCATGCTGCATAGGATTCACTGCACGTGACTAATAATGGTTACCCGAGAGGGAGGCATGCTGTTGCATAGGAGTCACAGCACGTGACTAATAATGGTTACCAGAGAGGGAGGCATGCTGCTGCATAGGATTCACAGCACGTGACTAATAATGGTTACCAGAGAGGGAGGCATGCTGTTGCATAGGAGTCACAGCACGTGACTAATAATGGTTACCAGAGAGGGAGGCATGCTGCTGCATAGGAGTCACAGCACGTGACTAATAATGGTTACCAGAGAGGGAGGCATGCTGTTGCATAGGATTCACAGCATGTGACTAATAATGGTTACCAGAGAGGGAGGCTGCATGCTGCATAGGATTCACAGCACGTGACTAATAATGGTTACCAGAGAGGGAGGCATGCTGCTGCATAGGAGTCACAGCATGTGACTAATAATGGTTACCAGAGAGGGAGGCTGCATGTTGCATAGGAGTCACAGCACGTGACTAATAATGGTTACCAGAGAGGGAGACATGCTGTTGCATAGGATTCACAGCATGTGACTAATAATGGTTACCAGAGAGGGAGGCTGCATGCTGCATAGGATTCACAGCACGTGACTAATAATGGTTACCAGAGAGGGAGGCATGCTGCTGCATAGGAGTCACAGCACGTGAATAATAATGGTTACCAGAGAGGGAGGCATGCTGCTGCATAGGATTCACAGCACATGACTATTAATGGTTACCAGAGTGGGAGGCTGCATGTTGCATATGATTCACATCACGTGACTAAAAATGGTTACCAGAGAGAGAGGCTCCATGTTGCACAAGAGTCACAGAATGTGACTAGTAATGGTTACCAGAGAGAGGGAGGCTGCATGTTGCACAGGAGTCACAGAATGTGACTAGGAATGGTTACCAGAGAGAGGGAGGCTGCATGTTGCACAGGAGTCACAGAATGTGATTAGTAATGGTTACCAGAGAGAGGGAGGCTGCGTGTTTCATAGGAGTCACAGCACGTGACTAAAAATGGTTACCAGAGAGGGAGGCTGCATTTTGCAAATGATTCACAGCATGTGACTAACAATGGTTACCAGAGAGGGAGGCTGCATGTTGCAAAGGAGTCACAGCACGTGACTAATAATGGTTACCAGAGAGGGAGACATGCTGTTGCATAGGATTCACAGCACGTGACTAATAATGGTTACCAGAGAGGGAGGCTGCATGCTGCATAGGATTCACAGCACGTGACTAATAATGGTTACCAGAGAGGGAGGCATGCTGCTGCATAGGAGTCACAGCACGTGACTAATAATGGTTACCAGAGAGGGAGGCTGCATGTTGCATAGGAGTCACAGCACGTGACTAATAATGGTTACCAGAGAGGGAGACATGCTGTTGCATAGGATTCACAGCACGTGACTAATAATGGTTACCAGAGAGGGAGGCTGCATGCTGCATAGGATTCACAGCACGTGACTAATAATGGTTACCAGAGAGGGAGGCATGCTGCTGCATAGGAGTCACAGCACGTGAATAATAATGGTTACCAGAGAGGGAGGCATGCTGCTGCATAGGATTCACAGCACGTGACTATTAATGGTTACCAGAGAGGGAGGCTGCATGTTGCATATGATTCACATCACGTGACTAAAAATGGTTACCAGAGAGAGAGGCTCCATGTTGCACAAGAGTCACAGAATGTGACTAGTAATGGTTACCAGAGAGAGGGAGGCTGCATGTTGCACAGGAGTCACAGAATGTGACTAGTAATGGTTACCAGAGAGAGGGAGGCTGCGTGTTTCATAGGAGTCACAGCACGTGACTAAAAATGGTTACCAGAGAGGGAGGCATGCTGCTGCATAGGAGTCACAGTACGTGACTAATAATGGTTACCAGAGAGGGAGGCTGCATGTTGCATAGGATTCACAGCACGTGACTAAAAATGGTTACCAGAGAGGGAGGCTGCATGTTGCAAATGATTCACAGCATGTGACTAATAATGGTTACCAGAGAGGGAGGCATGCTGTTGCATAGGATTCACAGCACGTGACTAATAATGGTTACCAGAGAGGGAGGCATGCTGTTGCATAGGAGTCACAGCATGTGACTAATAATGTTTACCAGAGAGAGGCTGCATGCTGCATAGGATTCACAGCACGTGACTAATAATGGTTACTAGAGAGGGAGGCTGCATGTTGCATAGGATTCACAGCACGTGACTAATAATGGTTACCCGAGAGGGAGGCATGCTGTTGCATAGGAGTCACAGCACGTGACTAATAATGTTTACCAGAGAGGGAGGCATGCTGTTGCATAGGATTCACAGCACGTGACTAATAGTGGTTACCAGAGAGGGAGGCTGCATGTTGCATAGGAGTCACAGCACGTGCCTAATAATGGTTACCAGAGAGGGAGACATGCTGTCGCATAGGATTCACAGCACGTGACTAATAATGGTTACCAGAGAGGGAGGCTGCATGCTGCATAGGATTCACAGCACGTGACTAATAATGGTTACCAGAGAGGGAGGCATGCTGCTGCATAGGAGTCACAGCACGTGACTAATAATGGTTACCAGAGAGGGAGGCTGCATGTTGCATAGGAGTCACAGCACGTGACTAATAATGGTTACCAGAGAGGGAGACATGCTGTTGCATAGGATTCAAAGCACGTGACTAATAATGGTTACCAGAGAGGGAGGCTGCATGCTGCATAGGATTCACAGCACGTGACTAATAATGGTTACCAGAGAGGGAGGCATGCTGCTGCATAGGAGTCACAGCACGTGAATAATAATGGTTACCAGAGAGGGAGGCTGCATGTTGCATATGATTCACATCACGTGACTAAAAATGGTTACCAGAGAGAGAGGCTCCATGTTGCACAAGAGTCACAGAATGTGACTAGTAATGGTTACCAGAGAGAGGGAGGCTGCATGTTGCACAGGAGTCACAGAATGTGACTAGTAATGGTTACCAGAGAGAGGAAGGCTGCATGTTGCACAGGAGTCACAGAATGTGATTAGTAATGGTTACCAGAGAGAGGGAGGCTGCATGTTGCACAGGAGTCACAGAATGTGACTAGTAATGGTTACCAGAGAGAGGGAGGCTGCATGTTGCACAGGAGTCACAGAATGTGACTAGTAATGGTTACCAGAGAGAGGGAGGCTGCATGTTGCACAGGAGTCACAGAATGTGACTAGTAATGGTTACCAGAGATAGTAATGGTTACCAGAGAGAGGGAGGCTGCATGTTGCACAGGAGTCACAGAATGTGACTAGTAATGGTTACCAGAGATATTAATGGTTACCATAAATAGAGAGACTGCATGTTGCAAAGGAGTCACAGAATGTGACTAGTAATGGTTACCACAGATAGTAATGGTTACCAGAGAGAGGGAGGCTGCATGTTGCACAGGAGTCACAGAAGGTGACTAGTAATGGTTACCAGAGATAGTAATGGTTACCAGAGATAGAAAGGCTGCATGTTGCAAAGGAGTCACAGAAGGTGACTAGTAATGGTTACCAGAGATAGTAATGGTTACCAGAGATAGAGAGGCTGCATGTTGCAAAGGAGTCACAGAATGTGACTAGTAATGGTTACCAGAGATAGTAATGGTTACCAGAGATAGAGAGGCTGCATGTTGCAAAGGATTCAGAGCAGGTGTCTATATACTTCCTCATGCCGAATATCGTTGTGCATGTATGGTAGATTTTGGTGATCCTCCTTCCATGAAGCAGTAGGTATGCGAGCAATGCGATTGCATGGCAGTTTCTAAACCTGGGATGGCATGGCACAGTCTCACCTTGCGCCTGGTCACAGGTGGCAGTAGAATTTCTTTCCTTTTTCGTTTGCGCAGATGCACAGATGAATCTTAAAATACGGGTTTGTTTGCACTTCATGGGGTGTGTTTTATACATTTGAATGGTGCCTCCCTCCCCGCACCCATGTTATCCCTCATTTCTCTACTTTAATAAGGCCATTTGAATATTCTGCCCCCTTCTTGGTCTTTGCACTGGCCATTCCCTCAGGCCTTGCCGGGGACATGGCATATTGGGCTGGGAACCTGCGCAGAGGCCGATCTGTAAATCAGTGGAAGTAGTTTTGCGCGCCGCATAGAGCCTGTTTCTGGGGCAAATTGCTTATGCGCCGCACAAAACCTTCTGTAAATCAGGCCCTGTGTGTTCAAGACAAAGGTTTGAAATGACGCTTCTCCATCGATCTGCCCCATTCCATGTGGTGGAGCACAGTCCACGCTGCCTCTGAGGGGGCTGACTTGTTTTGCTCCTGCTCAGAAAGAGATATGCACGTAGTACAGGGATGTCATTTGGGAGTTGCCAGGGTTTGCTGCTGCTACCCCTGGGTCCCCCTTTGCTCCCCCTAGGCCACTGGACAAAGAAGCAGTACCAAGACAGGTATCTGTGTTGCACCTGAAATAGGCGGTTGCAAATGCAGCTATATGTGCCACAGCTTTTTTCACCTGGAATCTTGATCTCGTTAGCTGAAGAAATAACAGGGATGCAGGAAAAACCATGAAGCCATCATCACTAACAGGTTTTCAGTCCATTAGTGAAGAATGTCTGAATGGTTGGGATCAGAGGGGGTCTGTCTGTGCAGCTCATACCCAGTGCTTTAGCAACGGGCAGGGTATGGGGGCTAGGTCTAGCTGCTAGGAATGGGTAAGAGCATCCTGCAGTACTCAGTGACAGCACAGCATGAACACACATCTCATCAGTGTTTGTCTTTGTCTGCTTTGCACATCCAGTGAGCCACTGGGCCTGTGATGAGAGGGGTGTGTCACAGTGGCTTCTGCCAGCAATCCTGCCTGGGCCCTGTGTGACCTGACCCTGATATGCCAGACCTGCATCACAGGCACACTGTAGATAGACGCAAGGTGAGATCATTAATTTACGTAAAGTTGCCCTCTGCCTTTGAAGTAAAACATCTGTTGCTTCCTCAAGCAAAGAAGAAAATATATATTTGGAAGGGTAGCTCAGGGGAAACTCACTTGCCTTGGGAACTAGAGGATACTGTGCAACGTGGGCTCAGTTCCTGTTCCAGTGCTTAGAAGCTAGAGAAGGCTGGCATTAAGCAAGATATAAAGGACCAAAGAAAATAATGAAATGGGCCTTTTCTAGGGATGATGCCATGGAGCTGCTGCTGCTGTTTATATTTTAAAATAACAAACCCTGCAATTACTGTGACCTGCAACACATCCTTCCCTTTTATCTCTCATCTAACAAAAATAAATGTGGGTTACTTACCAAATAAGCAAAACAGAAAGGTGATGACTGGAAGGTTTCCAATGATTCATAACCACTGGCATAACTCAGCCAAGCACTCTAGACCATCGTTTTTCTGGTTGGACTTGTGTTGGTCAGTTGCTGTTTCCAGTATGTGCCCAGACACTTGGCAGGCACTGGTTGTCTGCGCTTTGCGGTTTAGGCTTCTTCAAGATGCTCTGTTTACAGTTCAGCTGTTGTGTTGGACGTCTGCTTACATTCACAGTAATTTGGTAATATAGGCCTGTACACCTGATATTAACGCTACATATGGGGATCCATTCTTGTACGAAATGTATATCATATTACAGTGAGATCGTAACCATATTGTTCTTAGTGTACTGAGGAACAATGCTTTATGATGCCACTTCCTGTTTTGTCAGGGGGTGAAATGTTGTGTGGGATCACTTCCAGAGATGTCACTTGGGAGTGGGGTCACATGACATCACTTCCTATGATGTCATCAGAGGTCAAGGGGCATGTGATGTCACCTCCGCTACTACTGGCATGCTGGTGAAATGAGGTCCCTGGCGTAGTAGAGGACAAAATGTTGCAGCGTTCAAAGGCAACAAGGGCCCTTTCCTATTTCAAGCTCAATGACCTTGTTCATGCTAGAAATAGGAAAAATGGGGCCATCCAAGTGGGGATATGTAGTCCTGTGAAGACTATATACTATATTCATGTACTGCAAGACCTGTGTCATGCTGGAAACCATGTAGCTAGAAACCTCATCTCCCAAGATGCACTGCACTGAACTAATGGGAGATGTAATGTGTTATTTATAAGGTGCTTAATACTCAGCGGTTTCTAAGCATGCACCAGGGGATTGAACCTGTGTTGCCCGCATCACCTTGCTACCAAGGCGAGTGCATTGCCCCTGAGATATCCTCCCGGCCCTCCTGAGATCTGTCATGACAACATGCACTTTACAATGGTCCTGATATTTTGATCTTGGATGTCATTCTATTAGAAACCTCATCTCCCAAGATGCACTGTGCTGAACTACAGAAATATGTGGAACTGAAATGTGCACTTGTCAACGTTCCTAATGCTCAATACCAGATACTGTGAAACTAAATCTCCCAAAATGAGTATCCTGAACTTCTGAAAGCTACAGGGCTAAAATAACCACAAACACTTTCAGAGCGTAGCTAAGAACAACTGCATCCTCTCAGACCAGGGCTTCCGGTGTGAATTCCAACCTCAAAGCAATTCCTGGTGCCAAGAAAGACTTCTCTGAAAACGTGCTATCTTTCTTCCTCTTTTCATCATTCTTAAAAGAAAAGCAAAGATTGTTTGCTTATCCACCCATTTTGTTTTTTGTGGATCTGTTTTGACTCTAAGGGTGATTAGTAGCAACACTGTGGCCTTTGTGATCTGTGATCGTGTTTCAGGCGATAATGCAATGACGGTTTTCCACGTCAATCCAAAGTAATGCGTTTTATATGTACAGATGAGCACTTTTGTCTCATGTATAAAATGCATGTTTTAAACAAATGCTAAATGCTGACGAATCCGATGACGTTTTTATCATGTGATTGAATTTGAACTCCTTAATGGTAAGGTAAACTAGGCCATCAAAAACGCACACGTGTCCTGAATTTCTGGAAATAAAGAATTTCGTATGAAAAATACAGCCTAGCAAGGGGAAGTCTCACAGTTACGGCCAGTCAAACACCTTTGAGTTTGAAGCCCTGCCCTACGTACAGAACTAAAACATGAGTCCGTCTTGCGACTAATGAAAAAAATAATTGCAGCAAATCTTTAACGTGCTACATCCGTAGTTTGAGTCATAGCCAAGGCCGACTCTAGCACAGTCAATTAAAATTGTAACTGAAATCCAAGTTCTCTGAAAAAAGCAATGGGGCGCCTATTCTGCTGGGAAGCCTTGCTTCCAGACATGAGGCGGTGATAATAGCACAGGGCACTTAGAGGAACCAGATTTGAAATGACTGTAAACTAGGGAGGTCACCAGGCATAAGAGCATTGTGCTTCTAAAAAAATGAGGATTACAGCTTAGAACTGTATTTTCTTTTAAATGGGTACATTCCGCATACATCACAGTTTGCATTAATTAGTTGAGCAACTAAACACGTGCGACAACAGGCTTTATATTAAAAGGCAAATGTGGCGGCTGCAGAATTTTTCAGCCGAGGATAAATGTATATGCATATATTACATTCCTCAAACTGTTGCTAGCGTGGTGCGACCCAGCATAGCAAGGGGTCCCGAGACAACCAAGTGGGTTTTGGAGGCGAGGTGGGAACCTCTGAGAAAATGTTGAAAACTGTGGTTTTAATGGTGAATTTAGCAAAAATTGGTTAAGAACCATAATATATTCAATCAGTGCTGTACAGTTACACTTGAAAAATATCACATGAATGCCGGGTCTTCAATAAAACCGAGAAACATGTTACAACACATTTTTCACAATGCCTGCACCCACAATATATGCCATACTTGTCACAGTAAAACACACTCCCATGAGGCTTGTTCACATAATAAGTAAGAAACAGTAAGACATCTTGGAATGAAAATGGACAACAGCCTCACTCTTGTTCGACAGGTCAAAGCCATCCCCAGAAGCTGTATCTACCAGCTGCACATCTTACCTTACTTAAAGGTCACCCAGGGGGCCACAGCTACGTGTCTAATATTATCCAAACTAGACTATGCAAACAGTCTCTAACTCGGACTCCCAGTTTACCGAATGAGAAAACTTCATAGAGATCAAAATGCACCAGAACCGTGGGATAATTTACCACAAACATTTTTCGAAACCCTTGGCACTACTAACAGCGGGAAACCAAGCTGGCTCATGAAACCACTCCTACTTGGCATTGTTCTACACCTATAATCTCAGTAAAATCTACAACCAAGAGCCAGGAAGTGACAACACCTGCACACCCACTCTCCAGCTCCCTCACCCCTCAACTAACTCCTCACTACTAAAATCTTGTATCCTTACACCTCCCACACTCGTACAGAAGACCTCCTAGGTCTAGTGTAATTAACAGATTCAGACCCTATCCATCTTCTATCAACAACCATGCTCTTAATGTGTGCCCTACACAATCCGGAGACTGTTTATATGGCTAACCTGACCGGACAATAGCAACCACAAGCAACATAAAGATTTTCAAATTGACACACAGGTAACAGGCACTTCAGACCTGCATACATCAACACCAAAGGTTTCTGCATCTGCCTTCCGGCTATCCGACTAACACACCCTGCCATCCTTTCTTTCAGAGCCATGTACAGCAAGGCCATCATTATTGGCAGAAGGGTGCTATATAAGACCACTTATATTACATCACATAATCTATTCCACACCAACGCTGCCATTGTAAATCACAGGTTCAAGGTGCTATGACCAATATATACAAACACTTCTCAGATTTTCACGATGGAAACCCTACATGTTTGGAATTCTTTGGTATATATAATGTAATGGTTGGAAAAGCCTAACGACTAGTACGACAGGAAGAAACGAGATTCATTATTGACTTTGAGAGCACAAATCCTGTCGGCCACAACATCGATGAAGAACTATATTCCTTTTTGGGAGTATTAAAGTTCCATCTATGATAAAAAAGATACAAATATATGCATATCATATGTAGTGGAGAACATATCCTCTGTTTAAAGAATGAAATTGACCTATATGAACAGCTATGAAATCCAATGAAGCTACTCCTTTTGAAGATCTAACTGTTTTAGAATTCTTCTACCTCACCACTCTAAGAACATAATTACATGTTGGTCATGCCCAACATAGGCTAGCATTGCCACAGTAAACCACTATCGTGCTGACTGGGTCCACAATATATGCCAGCATTGCAACTGCAAATCATTATTATGTTGCCTCTGCCCACAATATCTTCCGAAATTGCCATGGTAAAACATGTTCATGTTGCCTCACTTGACTGCGGCCACACTATATACCAACAATATACCAACATACAGTCTAAACAATGATACATGCCCCTTTATAGCCCCCCTCAAGTACACATACTCACTTGCCTGCTCTCAATCACATGCATACCTCCTATAAAGCATACTCACCCACTCTCACATTTTTACACACCGGCTTTTACACACCGGCTTTTACACACCGGCTTTCATACACATGCATCTTCGCTCATATACCTGCAGCTGCACTAAGTCACATACACAAACCCGCCCCCAGGCACACGTGCGCCTTCTCCCATATAAACTACAGCTCATGATCTAACACATGAACTCGCAATCACACACACATTTATTTATCCACTTAACGGCATGTGGTAGTCCCCAAGTGTCCCCCTGCATGACAGTCGGTAATATGATTTCAATGGAACTTCCAATACAAACAAGTGGAACATGAAGAGATATTCAACGTGAGACCCTTCCTTTTCTGGGAAGGGCTAGAATATCTGCCCTGCCTAGAAGGCAAATGGCCAAGCACAGGGTTCCTTCCTTCATCCCACCCTTTCCATGTTCCTGCACAATCAGGGGGTGGGAGTCAGTATTCTGACCCACAATCAATGTGTGTGAGAGACAGGGTTGGGGGATATACATCATAACTCAGCAATGGGGTTACCTTAATGTTGGCCCCAGAGGGGCCTGTTTGTTACATGGATTGGGGAACACTACTACCAAAGCGAGGGACACACGTGTGCACGGTTGATGGCTCAACCAATCAGCCTCTGTGCACATCTACAATAGCGGGAGACAATATCCATCAGTAAGGAAGGCTGTTTTAGGCCTTCTGCCACTCGTGGGCACTGTCTCATTTACAGTGGCAACTGAAACAAGGTGAGGCGCTGCCACCTCCACCCGAATGGGTAATTACATCTGCTACTTTTCATTTCAGTAAACAATACACAACACCATTAACTTCAGAAACATCCCGCATCAGATCCAGGAGCTTGGATATTAGGCATCCAAGAAAAATCAATAACCTCAAAAAAAATGTTTGATGATAATACACTGAAGCCATCCACACCTGAAGAAAGAGACACGTTTTTGCTACACGAGTTATTACATTTCAGGTTTTAATGGTCAGGTGAGCAAATTAGCCAGGATCATAATAACAAATCAGTTACATTTTCTCAGATGGGTCTCTCCAGAAGGACGGATGGACGCACACATGCTTGCATGTACGCGTGTGCACGTGCACACACACAAACATTCATACTGTTCCAATTATATCCTATTGAGGGCCAGCAAAGCAAAGTATGGGAAAGCTCCTTTCAGGGAGCCCTAGGTAGCTGGGGAATGACAACACTTGGAAGATGTAGATTCTCCCAAACTTAGTTTGGCAACCCGGAAGGATGCTTTGTCTGCCATGTTTGATGTAAGTATGAGGAATGGGATGTCAGAGGTGTGTGTAACCATAGTAGGCATTCAATGACATACTCCCCTCTGTCAGCTGTTCGGTCCCATCTCTGCTCTAGAAAGGGCACACTCGATAATAACCTATGCTGACATCACTCCCTTGGACAGCAATGACACCTGTGTGATAACACAATTTGCCTTCCTTTCTTTCATAAATTGATTTCTAACTACCAGGGAAAACACCATGCAATAGTTAAAATACCATCCTTTTTGTCAACCGCTATGTCGTGGCACCGCTAAATCATATGACAAGGCATCTTTCAGTTCAGTTCACGAATTTCTCAACACCACCCATCATTATAATTGCAGCATCAGTAGACTGCACTTTTACACAAGAGCAATGACATTTAAAAAACAACTATGGATAAAGGAGGGTCTGTAGGTCTGCAAAGTGTTTCCCTCAGCTGGTTTTCTGTACGATCTGGGGGGACATTCACTCGTTGCCTAGTTCTTTGCTTTCCAAGTCCATTGTGCCATTGGAAACACCAAGGAAAACACTGTTTAATAGGCCTTGCAGGTGTCCAGGCCTCTTTCTTGACTTAAAGAAGGTGTTCAATTCTTGCATATGTGAGGACTAAACTAATGGAACAACATAGAAGGGGGGACTGCTACACAGGGATTTTAGCATTGCTTGGGCCACACCAATATTTGGAAAAAGAGTTTGCATGACTTCCCTTAATCACACGGATAAGCCCGTCACAGATAAACCCTTTTAATGAATAGCTTCTTGCAGCTCCTGGCAGACTCGGAGGTACTGACCTGCTCTTGTTTTAATTAAATACAATTGAGCTCTATTCAGCAGAAATGTTACTGGCGCCCTCACGTTTTCTCCTTATGTAGCAGAAACATGAAGGGTTCTTTTTTTACAGTTTATGCATCCTGTTAGGCGGGACTTGGCCAGTCTTCAGCCAGTCGCAGAGAGGCACTCTGTGGAAGGCACAGGAAATAAGATCAGCCTTATAAAAAGCTGGAAGGATAACTGACGTATCCGGCCGAGTCACAGAAACGAGTATTTGCCTATGCTGGTAGTCTTGTTTCGGGCAAATTCACTTAAAAGGCCTGATTTACAGAAGACTTTTACAATGGCGCAATCCCATTGAAAAACGCTTTGTAAAGCAGGCGCTGTGTGTTTCATGGAACATGTGCATTTTTGTATTCAAAGTATTAAGATTTTGTGTGACTGGCTATGTATGTATTTTCTCATATGTATATACACTATATACATATCATACATTAGCAAGGTTAGGGTGGGTTTAGAAGGCTTGCGAAAGCAGAATTAGCCATTTGAGACAAAACACACACAGCACAGAACCACCCAGTAGCCATCACCCGTAGCTGACCTGTAGTTTAGAGACAGATTCACACAATCGCAGTGCGCACATTACCTCAAACGTCAAACATTTGCTTCAGGTAAATGTTTTTGTCTATAGGGTAGTTCTATTTTATGCATAGCATTTTCCAACCCAAGGCAGACAGCGCTTGAGTATTCAGACAACTGCATACATTCTTCACGCCTAATTAGGTATCGTCAGTACCCTGGGAACAATAGCCAAAGGCTTTGGCCACAGGCCATGGCCAGTGACTAGTAGCCCGAGGGACCACCAATGGTGGAAACCCCTGTGTTGCATAGCTTAATAACACACATCGATAACGAGGGATGTGACATCAGTCATGGTATCGGAGGAAATAACTGTAGAATAACAGGTAGTGGGATATATAGCATAACAAAAACCATGACTATGTTTGAATAGGCCATTTCAGCTAAAAAGCCACAAGGCCAGTATCCATCCGGAAGTTCATATCCAGTTCAGTACCCCTGACCAATGCATCTTGGGTATGCACATTTGCTCAAAGGCATGCAAATTCTCTCCTGAAATGTGCCTTTGTATTTTTAGGGAAGGGTAAATGCATGCATAGCCTTATCAGCCCAAGACAGACAGCGCCCAACGGTCCAGATAAACACATACTTCACCCTTATTAGAGATGATTAGTGTGGTAAAGTTTGGTTGCCTGTTATTTTGCCGACAGTAATTACCTTGTGGTAATTTAACACACAGTAATTACTGCAAACCTTTTCATCTAATTATTTCATTTTGGTGGGTCCCTTCCCTCCCATGCCCCCTTCCCCTTCACTGCTGCTCCTACCCCAAACCCTCCCACCCCTTTTTAGCCCGTACCCGACAATTCCCTAAATATTTTCATGAAAAAGTTCCAGTTGATATTTAATTGGTCCAAAGTAACAGGGATATACGTCCACATATGCAGGGATGAAAAAGCAGTGGGCTTCTGGGGGCTGCCCTGATCTTGAACTGGCACTGAGTTGCAAGGAGCTGAGCATAAGTGTGCACTAGGGGAGGATATTGCTGAGCATAAATGTGCACTAGGGGAGGATATTGCTGAGCATAAGTGTGCACTAGGGGAGGATATTGCTGTGTCTTACTTAGGGTCTCGGTTTCAGAGGTTCATAAAACCACAGAGAATCAACCTTGTAATAAAAACCTGGATCCTGATCCCATTGTATCAGATCTTTTTAATTATGGGCTTCCCTCCCTGCTAAAACTTTGAATGCCACGCTCAGGTACCGGTGCAATGCTGGAGAGCTGGCACGAAGCAAACATGTTCCCATTGTACAAAAAGGGTGACTGTCACCCATGTCACACACAACTATGTCTTTATTGGGTGCTTCTTCCAAGCAGTTGACTCGGTTGCTAGGTTCTACATTGATGGAATGGGTAAGCAAGACAGACATTCTGGCATAATGGCATGGTGGTTTTAGAGAGGGGCTAGGTTCCTCGGCACAGACACTAGATCCGTATCTGCTTCTGTATGACATTTCTCAAATAAATCCCCAGGCTTCATGGCCTTCATGATCACTCCTCTAGGCTACACTTGTGGAGATCTCTGGAGGCCACAGAGGTATCTGCACCACTTTCAAGATGGCTGTGTTGCTCTATCAGAACTGGGTAACAGGATTGTGCCAAGTACATGCGCTGATACAGATAATATTAGTTGAAGAACAAATATTATGACACGGCAGACTAACATAATATTTATTCTTCAACTAATATTATCTATATCAGCGCATGTGCTTGACACAATCCTGTTACCTGTTCATTACACTAAGCAGGGGTCAGCCTAGAGTCCCATAGTCTGCAGCTGATATATCATACATCCATGCCCCATTAGCCACAGCTGCGCCCTTATACCTGGTACCCCCAATCTGCCCACTCTATCAGAACTATGTTGCGTCTGCATGATGTGGTCTGGGGGGAGAGTGCTGCTAGTGTACGTTTTACAAGCGGTGTGTGTCAGGGCTGGGTCCAGGTGACCCTCTTGTTTGACGTAAACAGTCATTCACATCTGAGTGAGTTGGTTTCTGGTGAACCTGATGCGCCTCGGGCAGGAGGGGTTCCTATCGTCCACACTGAGCTATGTGATTGATGCTGTCTTACTGTCCAGGACACCTTTTGCGCTCCAGAAGCCTTTTGATAAATATGCACATTTCATGTTTGATCTTAAACTCCCAGTTAACATTGCAAATGGTAAACGTATGATCATGGGGGCTAGAAAAGAAAGTTATGGTCTCTATTTGGAAGGCAGAAGTTTAAAGGTACTGAGCACATTAAGAAAGAGATGCCTGCCATATTGCACCCTAAGTGCGCAATCCATTGATTCCCGAGACAGGGGACACAACCCATTAAACCTGTGGTGTGCATTTATTAAGCCAAATCACGTGCTTAAGTCAGATACGGGAGGAGACTTCGGGGATGGAAACATGTTCCTCACTGCAAACAGGTGAGGATGCTTTTATGAAGAGGCTTTTAAAGGGTCCCCTTTCCGCCCTGAGGGATGCAGTATGTAAGAGGTGACATCTTTGCTACACTGATGATACTCAAGAGAATGCTGACAAAGGACTGGTTTCATCTGTTTAGGAATCCTAGTGCTTTTTACCCGCTTCGTTGTGTTCTTGTTGTGTCCCATTTTTTGGCCAACATTTTATTCTATTTTGTGACACACTTTTTTTACCAATATTAAAAACCTGTGGGTTCAGACAGTGTAGGCCAGCCTTGACATATTTACAATTGTCCCCCGATGTTCCTACTGATTGGGCCTTACAAGTCTACAACTACAACTATGTGTATCAAGTATCCGGCAAACACGGGATAAATTTGATTATAAGCCGGCGGCCATGAGACGTTGATTGCAATCGATGAATTGTATATTGACTTTTTGTCTTCATTATTTATCGTGACCAATATTCATTAACAATTAGCTGTTTTAAATCCGATTGAGGAATTGCTTCCTTTTGCTCCTACCATGCATACTCTGTATTTAGAATACGTTTGGAATTTTTAAGGATGGCAATGTGTGTTTTCGACTATATGCTGCAGCTCCAGTGCAAGATGAACTTCTGAAGGACGAGAATAACTACCTGGTTTTCATCATTCCTTCCTCTCGAACTCCATTTTTACGTTTGCCATCTTTAAAAATCTCAGTAGAAGAGAAAATGATGTCATTTTCCTTAAACCTAGGATCTTTGAATTTCCACACGGGACAGGGAGATTGCATTGCTGCAGAATTTGTCGAATTCCAATTCATTGAATTCTTTTAGATGAATTTGGCCGCAAAGATATGTGGGGAGGGGGTTATTGTGATAATAAAGAAAAAGGGAGGTCGGGAGAGGATCCGGGGTGTCTCCCCCTGCATATATTTGCGGCCAAATGTAAAATAAAATAAAATAATATGAGATGAAATCGAATTCGACAAAATAACTCAACCAAGTCACATAGAACCTAAGCACACTACTCATGGTTGTAAACCTTATGAGGGATGTGTGCTCCCAAATCACATACAACCTAAGCGCACTACTCATGGTTGTAAACCTTATGAGGGATGTGTGCTCCAAAATCACATACAACCTAAGCACACTACTCATGTTTGTAAACCTTATGAGGGATGTGTGCTCCCAAATCATATACAACCTAAGCACACTACTCATGGTTGTAAACCTTATGAGGGATGTGTGCTCCCAAATCACATACAACCTAAGCACACTATTCATGGCTGTAAACCTTATGAGGGATGTGTGCTCCCAAATCACATACAACCTAAGCACACTACTCATGGTTGTAAACCTTATGAGGGATGTGTGCTCCCAAATCACATACAACCTAAGCACATAAGCACACTAGTCATGGCTGTAAACCTTATGAGGGGTGTGTGCTCCCAAATCACATAGAACCTAAGCACACTACTCATGGTTGTAAACCTTATGAGGGATGTGTGCTCCCAAATCACATACAACCTAAGCACATAAGCACACTAGTCGTGGCTGTAAACCTTATGAGGGGTGTGTGCTCCCAAATCACATAGAACCTAAGCACACTACTCATGGTTGTAAACCTTATGAGGGATGTGTGCTCCCAAATCACATACAACCTAAGCACATAAGCACACTAGTCATGGCTGTAAACCTTATGAGGGATGTATGCGCCAAAATCACATAGAACCTAAGCACATACGCACACTACTCATGGTTGTAAATCTTATGAGGGGTGTTTGCTCCCAAATCACATAGAACCTAAGCACATACGCACACTAGTCATGGCTGTAAACCTTATGAGGGGTGTGTGCTCCCAAATCACATAGAACCTAAGCACACTACTCATGGTTGTAAACCTTATGAGGGGTGTGTGCTCCCAAATCACATAGGAGCTAAGCACACTAGTCATGGTTGTAAACCTTATGAGAGGTGTGTGCTCCCAAATCACATAGGAGCTAAGCACACTAGTCATGGTTGTAAACCTTGTGAGAGGTGTGTGCTCCCAAATCACATAGGAGCTAAGCACACTAGTCATGGTTGTAAACCTTATGAGAGGTGTGTGCTCCCAAATCACATAGGAGCTAAGCACACTAGTCATGGTTGTAAACCTTGTGAGAGGTGTGTGCTCCCAAATCACATAGAAGCTAAGCACACTAGTCATGGTTGTAAACCTTATGAGGGGTGTGTGCTCCCAAATCACATAGGGGTGTGTGCTCCCAAATCACATAGGAGCTAAGCACACTAGTCATGGCTGTAGACAATATATATAAGGGGCGCATATTCCCACTCAGTAGGTTATTGTTCTGAGAATGAGGATATAAAATTACAGAATGCATGTGATGCCTGACAGAAATGAGGAGAAGAATTGCCGTAGATAGAACTTCTTTCTCATCCGACTCTGCTATGAAATGAGTCTGTCTATAGGGTTATCCCAAAGCATCATCCTAGAGAGCTGCCCTACACAAGCTGCCAGCAGGTGAAGAAGGGTGTCTGGGCTGTGAGCAGACCGGTGATGTCGGATGGACAAGTATGAAGTTCAGGGCCATTGAGCTAGGTCAACAGTGAAAACAACCACAAATGTTAGATGCGGGGCCAAATGCAGAGACTATGGATCCTTTCCAAGGAGACACCAGTTAACAAGATTTTGTTTTGAAAAATGTACCTTAAATGGCTGTGTTTGGGCAACCACATACCGCTCTAGCCTCTGTGTTGTTCCATGTGCTGGTAAGGCAGAGGCCTGTTGTGCCCTTTAGCTAGAGAGAGATTAGTGTTTCAGACTGTACGTAGGGTAAGGGCCATGTCTCTACCTGGTCTGTGTGAGGGAGCCTCACTTTCCTGGCGCCTGTGAATGCAACAAGGGTTGTGGCACCACCCCGGCGTGCAGCCCGCGTGGGCCTCTGCCAGAGTGAGCTGAGTGCATGGTCGCTGGCGTTGTGTGGGAGGGGGTTGTGCATGTCTGTTGATGGCCAATATGTCACCAGCGCGTGGTGTCTTTCGGGGACATGGTTTGGACAGTTTACTGCAGGATTGTGGGTTCTCCTGTGGGTGCCCTCTCTATCATAACACTTCATTCAAAGTGTGCTGGCTAGTGGCCGGTGCTTAGCACTGCTATTGTGCAGACATGACAGGCTGACTTCTAGTTGTGAACACGTGCTTATGCTATTGATCGTCACAGGCATTCCTAGCTTTTTTATATACGGATTACATGTTGTATCATTCAATGTACACATACATGCATAGTAACGACACCTTTTTTCAAATTGTGTTATTTTATATTGTGTATTTATTGAGTGCGAGCCTAGCTTTGGGAAGCAACAGAAACAGAGCACTTTACAGCACTTGGAGTGAGTGGCATGCATTAGATGGCCAGAGGCTGGAGCAGCACTTATGACACAGCATGTTTTAATTGCATACCATTTATTGCACCATGGAATAGAGCACATGTCCAGCTCGCGGGTCGCAGTGGTGAAGTAGGGGTCTCAGAGATGAATGCATTCATCAGGGGTCTATTGCTGTGAGAGTACCACGGGGTGCACCTCACAGGGTATACTGGTGAGCCTCTCGATGGTATCAAGCATGAGGTTCCACAGCATGGGGATGCAGACGAGAATGCTTATTTCCTGCGTTTGTTGTCCTTTTTTCATTTCTACTGCTCTACCTTGGCAATTCCTGACTTCCGGTGTTGCACTGACTGCCAGTGATGCAGACTTTTTCTGCCAGTTAGGGAGCAGCATGTATGCTGACAGCTTTGCAAAGAATGCCACTGGCCTTGAAGGTCATGTATCCATTTAGGCGTAACCAGTAAAATTCAATAATGTTGTATGTGGTCGTCCTTGTGGAGACCTTTGATGAAGCTGGCAGCAGCATGTCATTGGTTATTAATAACATGCCTAATACCCAAAGGTTTCTTAGCACAGACTGGGGATCGAACCTGTGTTGCTCTGCGTCATCTTTTTTCCAAGGCAAGCGCTTTGCCCCTGAGCTATCCTCCCGAGACGAATGGAGCATGCGTCTGATGTGTGCTAGGTGTTGGTGTGTAGGTCGCTGAGCAGTGTTGTTTCCTCTATCAGGTGATTTAGGACCACGCCATGCTACTTAGCAGAACACAAAGTACCGAATAAGCCGCAGAACACATTGACGGACAACACACTAGTGATTCACGCCCGCCCCTGAAGCATGCACACAGTCCCTCAGGCCAGTATGTTGACAGTGATGCTTGCTAGAACAGCAATATTCGACTCACTCAAACCTTTCCTTGATGATCTGCTTACCTGCGGAAACATGTAATCAATGCATTGAATGGTTATAGACCAAGTCTACCGCCTGTGCTTGAAAATACATTGCTCAACTGCTTACTGGCTCAGTCAGAATAAAACCTTCACAGGCCAGCTCATTAAGTTGTTACAGTATAAGTGTGCTCCTGGCAGGCATCTTTGGTATTCTTTCCTCAGCCGGTTGTCTGACTTTGAGCTTGTCATCCCTGGAAGAGTCAGCTATTTATGGGGTATGGTACTCCCTTTGCTATTTGTTTTAATAGGTCTCCATGGTGCTTGTTGACACATATCCAAAACAATACAAATGTACTTTCTTGGCAAGGACGGTGGACACATTGTCTGCTTTCTTTCATTTCTACTCTGAAACGTGTGCTCGGTCTGCCTCTGTTTGCAAGCCTCATGAAGCGACGGCGGTTCAGGGAAGTCTTTTAAACCCTCACTGTGGCTAATGCCAGGTCTGCTCTTGCTGAGATGAAGGCCTCAAATGTGCAGGATTTAAGATCCCTACTCATAACCGAATTCTTAAGAAAAAGCGCCTAGATGCCTATGGGTTATGTGCGCTATAAAAATGACAAAACAAACAAACAAATAAATAAATAAAGAAGCCCATAGAAATGCACCAGGGTGTAAAACAGCCCAAGTACCAACCAGGGTTGCCTGTCTTATCTAGATCCTTTCCACGCATCTCATTTTCATTTCAAAATTATTGCATTTTCAATTCTAAATTATTTCATTAAAATATCTTCCCTTCTTTCCATCCCTGCATGTTTAACACACGTTTCTTCCTGCATTTCTCTTTAGTTATGCTTTGGTCGTCCATCACTGACTCTACAGACATGCAGCCTATCACAAACGCCCTGCCCATCCCCCACCCCCTGCCTTTGCACATATCCTTCATGTGCATTTTACCCGCCGCCCCCGTACTCGTTCCCTTTGCCCGCTGCCCTCTTCTATTTTGTGGCAGAGCCAGGTCTGGAGCCTCCTGACCGGGGCACAGTATGCCCGTCTCTGGACAAGCCTTGCCGCCGTTAGATCGTGAACGTGGTGACCGGTGCAGTATTAAAATGTCTCTGCATAAGATAGCATTTATCTCCTTTTCAACGTGTAGTAGGGTACTTCCAGGGGCGTAGACTGGGGCGGGGTCTGGGGGAGGCGGGCGGCAAAAAAAGTCCCATTGCAACGTATAGGGACTTTCACACAATTGGCCTTTCCTGGGGGGAGGAGGCTGGCTCCCGAGCACCCGAGTACTTGACGCACCTGGGTACTTCTCTATGACTGGCATAGATTGGCACCCCCTGCACTTGCGTGGTCTGAATGACACTTGGCCTAGTAGGATCGTTGTCTGTCCTCCCTCTGTGCCCCCCCCGCCTCGTCGCGCCTTGAAACACTTGTGTATAGGCGCGTTATAAATGCCATATCATATCATATCATATCATAGCACAGCAGCATACTTCATTGGCTTTTCACTACCCTGTGGGCCATGGGCGTAATTTTAGGGGGGGACAGGGGTGTTTGTCCCCCCAACTTTCCCGGCACACCACTTTGTCCCCATTCATTTGGCTAGGGCGACTTTTCTTCAGTTGTCATGTCCCCCCCCCCCCAACATTGTCAAAGTTACTCCACTGCTATGGGCGCATGTATACACCCTAACTTTCACAGCAAAGCATTGGTGTCCTGGCAGCCAAAGGCTTAAGTGAAAGTACCATACTCTTCACGATAGGGTTGAAGTGCTCAAATATGATTTTACAAATTACTTAAAACAAGGATCGGGCATAAACAAACTAAAAGAAACATTGCCATTTTGGAATGATCCTTTATGAAATAACATGGCATTCTACACCAACAGGACATGTACCCTTCGTGTGCACACAGCATCACACGCCATGGCATTGGTTATTGATGATGTATTCCAGCGTAATGCTCCAGCTTTCAAGCACTGTGCAAGGGTCGAACCCGTGTTGCAGAGAACGGACGTGCTCCCAAGGAGAGCGTGCTGCCCCTGAGCTGTCTTGTCTGCATCCGCGCCTCAATTGCTGTTGATTAACACTTGCCCAAAAGGTGTGGCTTTCTGTGCAAATACTGGTGCTCGTGTATCACTTTGGGGGAACAGCCAAACCATCCTGGTGAAGAGCTTCACCAGAAGAAGCCAACAATGTTCATTTCTAAACCCTGAGTGAAGGTTTCAGCATGGGAGCGCAATGCCAATAAATGCTGACTTTCAGAGTCTTGGATGGGGGTTTTTTAGGGTGGGGGGGCGGAGGGTTGCTATAGTCCCGGGGCTTTTGGTTCTAGCTCCAGATAGAAGCACAGGAGCTACAACCAAAAGGCTAGTTAGCCCAGAGTCCCGACAGTCCCGACATTAGCGTAGCCACTGGTCTTTTCCAGACCTAGCAACACCCCTCTTAGGGTGCTTCTATGAGCAAATAGTGGCGTACTTTGAAACTCCGTCTTCTTTTGTGCTCATTTTTAACTATTGCATGCCCTTGCAACACATTTCCATCCTCGTTATGCACGAAATACAGCAACTGGCAAAGACATTTGCAGTTTTTGTTGTATATTAAATTACAATTAAGATCCCAGAAATAACATAGTGACCCGTGAATGATGTAAGCATATGATAAATACGTGAACCACATATACCTATATATACACATGGCAGATATGTGTTATCATATCCATAACCATGGAAAGATACTAATAGGATGTGAGTGCCAGTTCATGCATTCTGCAAATCCATCAATGAAGAGCAGGAAATAAGATTGTATACTATGATATTATATGATAGGTTATTTATCATTTATAACTCGCTTAATACCCAGAGGTTTGTAAGCACGGACCAGGGGATGAAACCTGTGTTGCTCCATGTCCACGCGAACCCGTGTCGTCTTGCTTCCAAGGCAAGCACGTTGCCCCTGAGCTATCCGCCCAAGAAAATTCCCCGGGAGGATACAATACCTACTATACCTAAAACATACTGGCAAAACGCTCTGCAAAAAGGAAGGCACATACTGTGCAGCCTCTAGCTTAAATAGCTCTTCTTGCCTGTGAGGATAAAGGGTTGTATCCCCTTTCCATGCACTAGAGAGCATTGAACGCCCTAGAAAGGAGCCTCCCGCGTCCTTCTCGCCATCGTTTTGCGCCCATGCCAAGCATGGCATTCTCAAGGGAAGGACATACTGACCTATCATATTCAATTGCAAGAATATTGCTTCCCAGAAAGAAATTATGTGCAAGGACACTGCAAAGATGTGAATTGCACCTGCTTCATAAAGCTTACACCTAGGGCCAACATATCCAATGCTTTCACTACATGTATTTAACTTTGCTGGGGTGTGATGCCACCAAAAACTAACTCCATACTCTTGTGCACTAGTCTACGTTTGGAGGCTACTCTAGTGTGTCTCGCAAACATTGTTTTAGAGCACCATGGCATCCTGGTGCAGACATGTGGCTGCTTTTTCTTAACTATTTCATCTTCTTCCTATCATGATATGTTGAAACATCTAAAGAACAAGCATTGGCAAAGCTAAAAGCTTTGGCTTTTGAGTTGGCATGGGATAGGCATTTGCACTATTATAGTTGTACGCGCAAAGGGCGAATTTTGGTGTTGAATCCCTGCTGTTTGGCTGCAGCTGCGAGCAGGAGAAAAAATAGCTGCAGCACTGGCCCGACGTGCGACTTGGATCCGCCCCTTTTGCTCCGCCCAGACCCGGAAGTGTGAGACTAAAGAGAGCCCCCAGAGATCCTTGCGGCGCTAAGCCCATGTGCGCAAAGGGCACATTTTGGTGTTGAATCACTGCTGTTTGGCTGTTTGCTGCTTGCGGCTTAACGGCTTCACGCCACCACGGCAGCTTAACTAGCTTAAACGGAAAAACCGGTGAGAGACGCCAGACACGACCTGACCTACACAGAAATGATTTTGTTGCATCCAAGCACGCTGTGGCGATGACTATCGGAGTCAGGGGTGAGGGAGGTCGCTGCAGGAAACAGGACACCACAGGTAAGTGCCAAAAATGCCTCAAATATGATGATTTTCCATAACGTTGCAGAACTTCGAACTGAAATGCCTGTGCAAAATGAGAAGCACATAGAAATTAATGAACTATATAGTGCTAGGCTAAAGAGCTACCCTGAAGCATCAAGTACCTTGAGCATGATGTTTATCAGAGAAACACTGCTAGACTGTGACAAATTCGAGCATGATCGACGAGACGTGCAAAAAAGTATGTGACCAGGAACCTGAGCTGCCTCCCTCAACAGAAAAACTAGTCGAAAATGTAAACAATCCGCAGTCGACAATTTCAGCTATAATTGCCCCTTTTTACCGGCACAAAAATTAAAAATGAATGATCAATGTAACGATCCTGACACAGGTAGTGACTCTGGAAAAACGAGTACTAAGGAGTGTGTAGAAAATATAACTGAGGAATTTGTTTTCAAGCCGACCAATCCTGCTATACCCTTGACTGAGAAATTTGGAAACAAGGAATCAAATCAGGGAAATAGTGGGCCACTACCGACCTTAAGCACAATTACACAATTATACTTAAGCAATGCGGACCGATCGTCACATGGAGCAAAATACACCTACCTTTGCCCACAAACACAAGACGCACTACTTGCCACTCAAGCTTTCAAAACAGATACCATAAATACCATAAACGATGAAGTATTTATAACGGAGAATGCAGACAAGCAAATCCTAATGAACAGGATGGACGAGGAAAATAACAGCTCATCAGATTCTGCAAATAAACACAATCTACCACCACACAGACGAGATTCAATTGCAGTTGCGGACAAACTTTTGAAAGACCTGATGGGCATTAATCAAACCCTCACAGCAAATCAAGTAACAAAAAATCAACTACTGAGTTGCCACGACCCATTGAACACAACGAAAGTACAAAGCACACAAAGAAACGAGAGATGAATCTACCAGCTCCCTGCTTATACGACGTCACAAGGAAAACAGGCGCAACCACTAAAGAGAGAAAAAATTGACCAAAGCCATACGGAGACACAGTTTCATGCTCTCAAAAAAGAAATTATAACTCAACATGTGGAAAACTAAAACAAATGAACCAGCAGACACGAGTCTTTATAAACTTGCAAAACTCACAAGCGATGGCAGAAACAGTTGACTCCTCCGACTCGGACACAGAGTCATCTACGGACTCTTTCATCATGGAAAGACACTACCCAAAGATATGAAGAGAGCCCCGTGGACAATTTAAAAATAGAAAAACACCCAACCACGAAGAAGAACGCAAGTGGTGCACAAATTTAATAGGTCAAATCATTAATGAGCTACGACCAAACCTAACCTCTGCCTTGACCATTACAGTGGCTCCACTGATCAAATTATATGAGCAACTAAATGAAACAAGCAAAGATCAAAATACACTTATAGCATTGCTGAATTCAAAAACAGTGAATTTAGAAACATAAATTGTTGATATGAAGCAACAAGCAATAAACAATGTCAAATCGTATGAACTAATGACCATGCTGCTTAAAGAACAAATTAAATCAAATGCTGAGGACAAAAGACTCCTGGCTGAGCTGGCCATGGAAGCGGTTCAAATGTTGAGAAACCAGGTACAAATGTCTATGAAACAACTACCGGTTGATGGCGGGAATAAAGTTGCAATGAAACATAGTAAAAACAACTATCAGGAAACAATTTGCTCACCGCCTGACCAAAAGGAACCAATAAAGGGGAATTGCATAGAAATAAACACATTAGAAAGAAAAAAGGAGAGAAAAACATCCCTGAAGAAATCATAGACCTTGAGGCCACAAAGACGCACAGAAACAAGAATATCGAAACCTTGCTCAGGGCCCCTGAAGTTATACACGTCCACATGCAGTAGTCTGAAAGCCAACTTTCTACCTCAGCTAACGCAGAGGGAGTGGCGAAAATGCCCGCAACTGATGCCACTTTAGAACATCAGTCGAAAAAAGTACCAACTGTGAATTTCCCATTGTTCAATAAAAACAGTGATGAAGTAAGGCCAGAGGAATTTACAGATGAGAGGACAAAGCCAAAACAAAAAAACAGGTACAGAAGACAAAAAACATGCCAAAATGGAAAAATAACCAAACCAGGAGTTTGTGTAAATTTTTGAGAAACGTTAAAAACCTAAACGCTCTCTTACAGACAAATATAGAAAAAGAAGAGAGATTTCATCTTGAAGAGAAAATAAGTGCCGCTGATAACCCAAGGGCGAGCCATCAAAAGAAAATGCAAAAGAAGCGATAAGCACCAAGCAGCAAGAAAAAGAAGATGCAGCTATGATTGAACTGCTGGTAAATTTATCGACACATGACTTAGATGTGGTCAATGAAGACGATATCGACCTAAATTACACAGCAGGTGACGAAGCAGAAGACAAAGAAGTAAAAAGTCCCATTCTACCAGCAATCGAACCATGGGCCGAAAACCCGATTGGAGAGCAGCCTAAGAGGATCTGTAAGATAATTCAACACGAAAAGAGGAGCCCTACCAATGCACCAAGACTGGACCCACCACAAACAACACTGAGAAGATTTACAATGCTCGGTGAACGATGTGCACAGTATGCAAAAACAACACAACTACCTATTCCCAACTCGGGTTTCAAACCCAAAAAAAGCGAGGACGAAACGTACGCGACAAGGAGAGAAGCTGAACAGCATAACAGAGCAGGAGGAGCTAATGAATCGAAACAAGGTCATAGCCGACAAGCATTGGAAGGAGAAAAAAGGTGGGACAAAACCAACTATAAATCCCAAGAACGAGGACTCCACCTAAATGAACGAAAACAAACGCAAATTATTGCTTAATGATAGAAAGAGTACTCTGCGGGAAGGACACACTGAAACTAAATTGGTGTAACGTTTTGCAGCTATTTAAACATATACTACAACTCCAATCAATCGACACAGAAGATATCAAAACAGTTGAGTTTCTAAATGAAGGTATAATGGATCTGCATGTTACTACACATACACTCAAGGATAGTGAGGGATCTGATTCTGAACAACAAATCTGATCTAAATTCAAAAGTTTTTGATGTCTGTGAAACAACTGATGACAAATCACCGCCAAGAGGGAATGAGAAATGACAGCTACTAAAAACTAAAAAACGGATGGAAAGCAAACAGCGAGCTAGCAACTCAAACGAGGAATGGACTGACAAGAGAGGATCAAGCGAGGGACTCTACACAAGAACAAACAACATAAGTGCCCAAGCGACTGAGCAAAACTCTCCTGAATGTTCTACAAAAGATGAAATTAAAATAACAATAATTCAATCTGGGAAATCAGGAGACGATGCGGCCGGCTGCCACACTGGAGAAAACAGAGAGTCGGAGCTGGTCAGATGGAACTGGTTAGCTGAAACTATAAATTGTAATGGAAAAAGCTAATGCTGAAACGACCAAACGAGGGAAGACCTAACACTGGGATCATGGAATACTCAAGGGTTCTTTCACTTATATAACACGAAACCAAAGGAACTCCTAGACCTAGACATAATTTGCTTACAAGATACATGGGTTCAAATTCTACCCGGGGCCAAAAACTACGAATTAGCTCTTAACCCAGCAATAAAACAACTTAAAGGAAGACCAAAGGCAGGATTAATAACACTAATAAAAGCAAGGAGAAATATAAAGTTAATTTCGTCAGAAAATCCATCTTCTTATGTCCAGGTGTTACAGGTAACAATAGAATTCCCTGGAAATAAAAGAGCTAACAGCCTATACATAATTAATATTTACTGGCAGCATAAAGCCTCGGATGAATCTGACTTCTTAGACTTGGTATGTTAAACAATCGACAAAATCAATGAAACAGAAACAAATGCCACAATTATCTTATTTGGAGACCTGAACATGGATTGTGTTCCTAAAATAATAAAAACAAATCAACAAGGGGAAAAAAAACAATCAATATCAAATTAACTCTGCTTTGTCCGAGGAGATGGACACACAGAACATGATACTATTGAAGGGAAATGTTTCTGCCGACATTCCTGCAAACTATACTTGGGAGAGGGGTGAAAGTAGATCCATTTTAGACTACTTTTATATGTCTGCGAACATACTGAATGCAGTGACTACAATAAAAGTCATATCGATGACACAAAGTGACCACAACCTAGTCACAGTGTCACTAAATATGGCCCAAAGAGAGAAGCTGGACGCTTGGAAAAATCCGATAATAGTCGTCCCAGGGAGACACAAGGTTCGTCTTGTCGAACGAAAAATTGACAACATGACAGACTCACTCTCTGACGCAAGAAATTATGCAACTAATGAGCCGTTTGACTATAGCGTTTTGCCTGAAAAGTACACTGAACATCAAAGTTTAAACCAAAAACCAATATTCAAGCATCAGCATGTCTATAATGTCGAAAATAGTGCAAAAAAATTAGAGCTATGCAAAAAGATCAGAGCTCTAAAGAAAATCGATGTACTTGACAGCTGGCTAAAAATAAAAAAATACAAGAAAAGCTACACAGCGTGGTTAACCGCTCACAAACACGACATTTTGCAGCGAGACGCCGAAGAACCGAAGTGGATTGAACATTTCACAGAACTGTTTAAGAAACATAACAAAACACCAGATGCATCAGTTGACGACCTGACCGAGTGGCCCCTTAACATCACCAAGGAGGATATTTTGATAAACCTTAAAAATCTGAGCTCCTCAAGGGCCCTGGGCCCTGACGGCCTGACGAAGGACTTAAAAAGCACCCAGAAGCTTGGGCTGTTTTCTGCCACACTCTTTTTGTGAACATCCAAGTGGAGAAGAGAGTGCCTAAGCCTTGGAAGACGGCGGTGATTGTGCCGGGGTTCAAAAAAGGAGACCGAGCTGAACCGAAAAACTTTAGACCCATCGCACTGTTCGATGTTATTGGGAAGGTTTTCGCCACTCAATTACGTAAACAACTAGGAGCATGGATCAAAGAAACTGAACAATTTGACATCCGACAAACCGGTTTCGTCAAGGGGGTAGGGTGCTCTTTGAATTTACTAATGATCAACCTATTAAAGATGGAAGCCTTAAAGAACAGAACAAAAGTGTATGTGTGCATTTGTGGACTGTGACAGTGTTGATCGTCACCTATTATGGACTAAGATGGCTCAAATGAATTGCCCGCATCACTTACTGAGGAGTATACAAGAACTATATTCTGAAACAACTATTAAAAATAGGTTGAACGCCGCAGGCACTTTATCCGCTCCAATAAAAACGGAAAGTGGTGTAAAGCAGGGCTGCCCATTAGGAGCTACTCTATTCAACTTGTTAACAGCTGACGTCAGACATGATCTAAACGAGGTGAGATCATTCCCTCCGAAGATAAATGGCCAAAAACTGGGATATATGGTGTATGCTGATGACATGGTACTGTTGGACCAAACACTAATCGGGTTGCAAAGGAAACTGACTGCTCTGAAAAACTACACAGACAAAAATGGCTTGGTGATAAACACCAACAAAACAGAGATATTGGTGTTACAAAACCTCAGGGGAGCCAAAAAAAGGCACACAAGCATAAATGGTCAATTGGAGATGCCCACATTGCATGTGTAACCCAAGCGCAATATCTAGGAGTAACAATAAATTCCAACATAACCGACGAACCAATGGTACTGAAAATACAGAGGAAATGTAGGATGTTGGGGGCACAAGCGGCAGCAATAAACAGAAAATATGGAAAATTCAGTTTAAAGCCAGCAATGGAATTCTACAGAGCCAAAGCAATCCCAGCATTGATATTTGGTGCAGAAACAATGCTGGGTTGTTCATTCAGCACTTGGACGTGGTGTGAGAACATCTTCTGGTCTAGGACCCTGCAACTGCCGAAAGGAGCCCCAGTTGTTTGTTTGCGTTACGAACTGGGCCTACTATCAATTAACGCCAGGGTCCAGTGGAGCACTCTGACTCTGTACAGAAAAATCTTGGGGGCTGACAAACTACCCCAATTTAAAATACTAAGTAGTCCAAACAAGACAACAACACACTCTATTTTCGTACAGTGGAAGGCAAACTGTGAAAACATGTTAGGTCAACTTGGAACAGACGCCGATACCTTGATACAAAACCCAAATAAAGTAAAGAAGAAGTTATGGGAACTCGATTGGTGCGAAACTTCAGATTTGAGAACGACCTACAAGCGCATGAAAGACGCTCCTCTAGAGGCAAAGATTCTTAACAAATTGCCGAAATAACTCGAATGATTCCCCTGCCCCATCAGAAGGAAAACCTACATTATGTTTTGTC
Organism: Ambystoma mexicanum; assembly: GCF_040938575.1. Classification (NCBI taxonomy): domain Eukaryota; kingdom Metazoa; phylum Chordata; class Amphibia; order Caudata; family Ambystomatidae; genus Ambystoma; species Ambystoma mexicanum. Next base: position 683,440,933 of record NC_090927.1, on the reverse strand, counting down.
TGAATCTTTTTAAGACTAAAGAAGTAATAAACCTTTGGAAAAAAGGAGACACAAAAGATGAACTCTGCCGATTTTATGGACAACAAAATAAAAAACCTAAAACACTTGTTCCTAAATTGCACACACTTGCAACCGTTAAGAGAAATCCATCTAAAAAGCGAATATAGTGAACTCACGTCAAAACACGGACGACGTGTGGGCTCTAATGCATGAAGGATCAAACAGACAAATAATGTTCACGTTCACTAAATACCTAGGAGAGTTAGCGAAAAAAATTGAGAAAGGCCCTAAAGTATGAAGCTGTCTAACAGATAAAAGAGCGAACAGTGGACAAAGTAGAGAGATAGAAAAGGGCCGGAGGAAGAGGAACTAACGGCCTTACCTGATGTGTCTTTTGAGTTTTGATCTGCTTAATTTCTTTCTCTCTTTTGGAGTTTTGCTTTCTTTTTAAAAGTTTGTAACAAACTAATAATAAAGCAAAAAGTTGTACTAACTGACCAAAAGATGGCAGCAGCTGTCAAATGGTGTGATGGGTGTACTTACCAAATGCCTATAAAAGATTTGAAACGTGTGGCCTTCCCAATGTCGGTTTTCAACAGTACCTCAATGCAAGGAATAAATGCCAGGGGTCACACATTGCATACAATTCAAGTTGCTGAAGTCACACTGACAACCCTTTTTTTTAATTACATCAGGAACTGAGTGTCAGCTTCAATTAAGCCATTTCTTTTTAGAAGACTACTTAGAAATAACAGTGGCAGGATCATAAAAGCCCATGCTTTGATATTGCAGCAGAATAGAGCTAGCTCTTTAATATGTTGATCAATATATCTCAGACTTTAGAATCCATCCTAATCAAGAGTGCTTATGCCGCTTCTTTAGTGCAAAATATGTTGTGTTTCTCCATCCTATTTCTAATTGCTCTTTCTCAGACTGTAAGTGTATGCCAGAAACCAAGGCTATGGCTTCTCTCTTTTGCTTCTTGGTCCTAGGGATTCCACGGGCCCTTTGCACAGCTGCGGAACATCCAGGTCAAATTCTGTGAATTTACCTTCAAACAGTTGGGCCAAAAAGTATAGGATGCCTTTTGTAATTCTTTCTTTTGCTTCCGGTACACTTAAAATCTTTAGATAAACCCATTGTTCTTTAGTTTCTAAACACAACCTGCAGTTCCAAATGATTAATCCTGCGTGTTAAAATCTCTGACTTTGCTTGTAATGAGGTCACTGAGGTGCCTGTGTTATCGCGTTGCACCTCATGAGAAGTAATGTTCTCTGACACCGGAAGCTTTTAAATACTTGCCCCATTGCCTCTTGGATTTGGATAAGATGTCGTTCAATTTAGTAATGATGTCTTTTCCTTGCTTTTGAAGCGTTTCGGGCATGCATGATTTTAAACTCTTAACCTGTACGGCGGTGGGGAGGAGTGGCATGTATACGTGGAGGTTTCCATCTGTGTGTGCAACCCAACGTCCTTTCGATTCATGTTGAGAAGTATCCAGAGTTGTGGGGACCCTGATCCCTCACTGCTGAGGTAAACCCTAACTAGAGGAATCTGCAGGAGTCACCAGCTCTATTCCAGAGGCAGACGCATGCTTCAAACCTTCTTCTTGTAAAGCAGAAGGTCTATTGGCCTCTACATTGTGTGTGGGATTATGCATGGTGGTACTATTGCCCATCGCAGCTCAGCTTTCTTACAAAGGCCGCTCTGTTTTGGAGCCACCTCTGCCATGAAATTCAAGACAGGCCGAGGGGAACCGGATGATGTGCTCGGAAGCAGGGCTAATCTCAGTTGTTCTGTACCTTGAGTAGCTTGTGCACCCTGGGCACCGTGCCCGGAGGTCTTTCCTTTTTCAGATGCCAGTGCTTTGCTATCCGGAAATCTGACTTCCACCTCAGTCTCTTCGATCCTAGGTTTGGAGCCCAAGTCTATATCAATCTGTACCTCATGGCTCTCATGCAGAGAAGGGTCCACTCAGCCAGGCTTCTCTGTGTTAGCTTTCATCTGCCCCCCCCCCCTCCCTGCCGTCCTCCAAGAACTGAAGAGCTCCAGAGCTTTTTTTAGGGTTGTACTTGAGGTTGTACTTTGACCACACCCGCATTATTGTTACGCAGATTGAAATCCGTGCCCATCAGATACTCTGAGCCTGTTCCTTGAAATGATGTGGTTTCAGGCAGGCCTTTTTTTCCTGGTCTTCCCACTGATCTCCCACCCTTTAAACCAAACACACACAGACAGGTTTCAATAGCAGATATGGCAGGGACGTTGCTCCGGGGTTACCTCCATAAAGATGCCCAGCCGCAGCATTATTCACAATGGGTGTGAGGGTTACTTGCAAGGGCGGGTGAAGAATCGTTAGCAGTCTAAGTAGACTGACCACCAAGAATGCTTCCAGGAGTTGTCCTTGAATAAGGCATGTGACAGGGCGCAGCCTTGCAGTGTGTTTCAATGCAGTTCCCTTTCTCCCTCAGCTTAGTTCATATCACATCGGCTCCTGTTGCCTCAGCATGAGAGTGTAGAGGTTGTTGGGCCCAGATCAGCATTCAGTCTTCCTCCCTCTTATGGCTCCAGATGGTTTACACAAGTATATGGCACCCTCTGCCTGGAGGTCACTCAGCACCATGCCTTTCTAGCTGTAGCTTGCTCCCCCTCACCAGTAGTGCAGGCAGCTTTTGGCGCCCGCGCGGACAGATAATAGGGCACCAGATGGAGGGTGAGGGGTTCAATGTGCACCAGGAGGTTGTGGGCGGCCAAGCCCCCTGGTCCTCCCTGGCACCACCTCAGCCCCTCACATAGATCCACATGCCCCACAAGTTACAAGTACAAAGTACCACCCTTCAAGATGCCGGATATATTTTCCCAGATCTAAGAATGTCTCCTAATTTATTTTGCCGAATGACACTTTTGCCAAACTTATCCTACACATTTTACCTTGACTTCTTAGTCCTCCCACCGTCCCTGCTATATACCCTTCTATAGTCCCCCCCACTGCCTATACCTTACCCCAACTTACTATCTGCATGAATACGTTTAAAAAAAAAAAGGGCAAGAATTGCTGCAATAAAATGTGGTGAATGTGGGTAATACCCATTTCTCAGTCTAAATTGTAGCCAGCACTTCCTCCTGGTACATCTCCCCCTGGCTCTTCAACACCTTGCCCAGCTAGACTCGCCATTTCATCCTTCTCTGCCAACTTCCAGTGCCATGCAGATGACACACAATTCTTTTTCCAACTCCCTGCTGACCCTCTTGCATCTTCCATCATCCCTGACTGCCTATCTACCTTCCAGGCCTGCTGCACCTCCAACCACCTTTGTCTCAATGCCAGCAAGATTGAGATCATTCCCATTGGGACCCCTGCTCCCTCTTTTTCCCCCTTCCTCTGATCATCCTCTATGGGCTCTCCCTCTGCTCCTTCTTCTGAAGCCAGAAACCTTGGAGACATCTTCGACTGCTCTCTCTACTTCTTCCCTCGCAGTCATTACATTGCCAAGAAGTCCCACATTCAACTCTTCCTTCTTAAAGGAATTCTCCCACTTCTCACTTTCGCCCCAGGAGCTCCATGTTACCCGAGCCCTGGTTCTCTCTAGGTTTGACTACTGCAATTGCCTTCTCCTGAATCTACCTTCTTCCACTTTACGACCCCTGCAGCAAATCCAGAATAGGGCAGCTAGACTTATCCTTGGACTTAAGCCCAGGGACTGCATCTCTCCTGCCCTAAAAAATCTTAACTGGCTACTGGTTGCGGCACGGGTTAACTTCAAATCCCTCTGCATCACCTTTAAGGCTGTCTGGGGCCTGGGACCATGCAATCTACAACTTTTTTCTTACTAAATACTCTCCCTCTAGACCTGTAAAGCATTTTGCTAAACAGAGGGCCTGAGGCCGATCACTTTCTTCAGCTGGCTCCCTCTTATGGAACAGCCTCCCCCTCCCGCTCCATCTTGAGCAGGACTTCCTCGAAGTCCGGAAGCTCCTCAAGACTTTCCTCTTCACCTCCTCCTTCCCTTCGTCCCTCCTCTGCTAATCTCATAGTCGGTGTGATTGGTGGGCAGGGCCCTTATGTATCCCTCTGGGACCTGGCCTCCCATACCTAATCACTCCAGCCTCTTTCTACCTCTCTGCACTTGTCTCGGCACCCACCGGCTTCAATCCTGTAGGCTTGCCCATTCTTCCCAATGGGGCCCCAGGACACATAGCACTTACCTTACTATGCCCTCATCTGCTGCTCACCCACGAGCACAGCACTTACCCACAACCCCACCTCCCCTCTTCTCGCTGCACTTGCACGTTCTGAATACTCACAGGGCATAGTAGGCTCGTCTTTATCTTCCACTGTATTCGTTGTTTCTTTAATCCCATGTTCCCTGCCTGCTGCCCTGTGGGTGCTTTGAAATAGAATTGACTTACTGTTTGAGCGCCTAACAAATGCCCAATAAATAAATAAAATAAATAGATACTCTTTTTTATATTGTATTCCTTTTCATTCCTCTGCTTTCCGCATAGCAGGGAGGTGTGGAGCCAAAAAGACAAGGTAGACCCTGCATGACCAGCGACAGTTTGGTTTGCGGGCATCAGGATCATTCAGCGGGGCATCTACCCCACGCCCCAATAACCGCTCTGACGAGATTACTGCTCTGCAATCTTTGCATCGTTGTTAGTACGTAGAGGATTGTAGGCTCAAACCAAAGACTACCAAAATTAGAAGACATGCACAGCCATTTTGAAATTTGCAAATGTATCCTACAAGTCAGTCCATGGGGGAAGACCCCGGGGGTATACCTGGACTCGGGTCTCTCTATGAAAAAGCATGCCTTGCAAATCAAAGCCACTTGGGTATACACAACTAAACTATTTAGCAAATTAAACCTTGCTTCTCCCACTTCGTCCTCCGCGTACATCACCAATGAAGGAAAAGCCACCCAGCGGTAGCTTTTGTTTACTACAGCTGGCTGGCTTTTCCTTCATTAGTGCCGCAAAAGCAAAAGCCAGCACAGGCGGGCATCCATTTCACAAAATGGATGCGCCCATGTGCTTGCTTTTGCGAATTTTGAGCTTGAATAGCTCAAAATTTTACATAGGAAGTTTAAAAAAAAAAAGTGCTAGTATGTTGCATATCTATTTTTTAAATAACATTTTTAGCTGGACTACCCCTTTAATGTGTTTACCGCCAGCAGTAACAACTACAGGAATCTGGCCCAGTGGATATTACTGATGGGAGGAATGCCAGTAGCAGCTGCTGGTAATTGGCAAAGAACCCCTGGCAGCCTTCATACTTCATTCTGCCCCGGGTGCCTCCTTACGCAATGTAATCCCAATGTAATCCTAATTTGCTGCACTGTGTTACAGAAATGGACTGTCACTGCAGCTTGGTATGAAATGGCCATTATGGCAGCCTGGTGGCGTTGGGCAGAAGCTCCCAGTGCCCGCGTGGACCTTTACCCAACAGCACTGGTGGGCAGTGAGCAAGCAGCGTTACATTAGCATGGGGGCCTGCCACATGCACTTCCGGCCTGCTCCCCAGCCTCTGCCTGCAGCATTATGGAACCACCAAAGAAAGCACAGAAATCCCACAAAAAGACCAGCTTTTCAATGGTCTCAATTTGAGCATTTAGTCCAGGGGTCACCACGTGTTTTCCAAAACCCCTGCGGCAATGAGCATGGGTGGCCCCACGGGGCGCCCTTTCCTCAATGTGGAGATACTACATGGCCCACTCTGGGTAGTGGAGACATGCAATCCTAGCTAGCAGTCCTGAAGACCTGAGTGTATATGTTAAAATATAACAATGTACACCGACATGGCAACCCCCCTCTCCTTTCCACTCCCTTACTGTGCAGCAGTCTGCTGCTTTCTAGCTAAGTTCACACTATATAACTCTCCCACATTCAGACATACCTTGTGTAGAATGACACCAGTGATAAAATTGATGCAACTAAAGGGATGGATGGAACTGTGACACCCACCATCACACAGTTCAAATTGCTTCTGAACACATAGATACATTCCTTTCCGTATTCCGATTTCTTTAGCCCCTTAGTAATAACATTCAAAGCCTAGTCTGCAGGCTGTCTCAGCTACTTTCTCTCTCACTCTCGCTACCATCTACAGACCCCCTGGACCATCCTCCCTCTTCCTTTCAGAAGGGCCTACCTGTCCTCCTCCCTTCTTGCCTCCTCCCTCACACCTATATTCCTTGGGGACTTCAACATCCATCTTGACTCTCTCGATGTGGCCACTGTTCTCTTCCGCAACCTTTGCATCACTCTATCCCTCTCTACCCTTTTCTCTGGCCCCACCCACTTTGCTGAACACACCCTTGACACTCTCATCGCAACAGACATCCCTCTCTCTAACCCTCTCACTACCCCTCGCTCCTGGTCTGACCACTCCCTCCTCTCTTCCCACCTCGATCTACCCTGTCCTCTGACGCCTCTGACGGCACTGCCTGTCTCCTTTTCCGTGCTTTGAACGATGAAACATGTGTCAGTCGCTGGATTTGCCTCTTCCTTCATCCCTTCTCTTCCACCTTCATTAGACTCTCATCTGACTCTCTTCTAGCCAACCTCCATCTCTCTAACTCTAACACCCTGGACATCCAGGCCCCCATCATGAAGATCTGCATGAAGCCTGCCTCCAAATGCAACTCTTGGTATGACTCTGACTTGACCTCTTTGAAAGGCAAGTGCCAAGCAGCAGAGCAGAAGTGGCAGGCATCTAGCTCATCCTCGGACAAACTGGCCTCCAAAGGCAAATACCGTCTCTTCATCTGCTCCAAGAAGAGGGATTGTGTCCAAGCCTGTATCTCTGGAGCCACCAACAACACGGCTGAACTCTTTAAAATCTGCAAAGAATGTGCAAATCCTACCGCAGTCTCCTCCTCTCCTTCCCTCTGCCAGGCTCTCTGCTCTGCAATGGCCACCCACTTATCCTCCAAAACTCTCGACATCCTGTCCTCTCTGTCATCTGCTTCCACCCCAACCTCCCCACCCCCTATCTTGCCTCCCTTGTCCCCCCATGCTCTTCTCTTTCTCTCCCATTGCGCCAGATGAGATCTCTAGAGTCGTCAGCTCTATGAAAGTCTCCTCTAAACAGATGTTCCCCTGCTCCTCCAGAACCATCGAGGACAGCATTGCCTTTCTCACTCCAGCCTTGGCTGACCTTTCCCACCACTCCTTTGCCACCAGCTCTTTCCCTCTAACCCTCAAGCACTCTCTTGTGCACCCCCCTGAAAAAGTTGCCTGATGACCCTTTTTGTGCAGCTAACTATTGCCCTATCTCTATCACCCATTCTTGTGAAAATTCATGGAGAAGCTGCTCGTCCCCCAACAGACCCTCCACACCAAATTGGCTGGCTGCCTCCATGGCTATCAGAGCACACAAACTGCTCTCCTGAACACCCGTGAAGACCTACTCTCCAACCTGGACTCCAACTCTCCCTCTGTTCCGCTCCTATTCTATCTTTCTTCTGCTTTTTGACACTGTCAACCATTCCATCCTCATAAACTGTCTTCATGATACCTTAGGCATCAGGGGCAGGGCACTGGTGTGGCTGACCTCCTTCCTTTCCTTCCTTTCAAGCAGACCTTCCCAAGTGCAATGGGACACTTCTCTTTCATCCACCTCACTCTCTACCCGTGGCCTTCCCCAGGGCTCTTCCTTATCTCATTGGCTCTTTAACATCTACCTGGCCCCTCTGGCCCACCTGATCTTCACCGGCTCTTCTCATTTCCGGTGTTACGCAGATGACACACAGCTCTCCTTCAAGCTGCCTTCCTCTACCTCCTCCTCCTCTACCCTCATACCTGACTGCCTGACTGCTATTCAGGCCTGGTGCTCTGCCCATGATCTCTGCTTTAATGCAAATAAGACAGAAATTCTTATCATTGGGACGCCTGTTCCCTGTTTATCCCCACTCTATGGAAAGACTCCCTGGGTCCTCTCACCTCACCCACTTGTGAGGCATAAAGCCGGTCAAGTGGCACAGCGAGTAGAGCGCTCATTTTGACATCCGTGCAGAGCTTGCTAATGCAGGTTCGAATCCTGGCAGGGCCAAACTCAGCCTTTTATCCTTCTGAGGTCAATAAATGAGCACCACACACCATGGGTAATAATAAGCAGTACTCAGATACCTGAGGGTTCATAGCACTATATAAATGCAAAATTATTATTAATATAAAAACTTGGAATCATCTTTGACTCCTCTCTTTCTCTGCACACATCACAGACCTTGCCAAGAAGTCCAATTTTCAGTTGCACCTCCTCAAGGGCATTCTCCTTTTCCTCACCTTCCCCAGAAGTTCAACATCTCCAGAGCACTGGTTCTCTCTAGGCTTCACTACTGCAACAGCCTCTTCCTCAAAATTCCTCTTTCCTCCCTTTGCTCCCTACAACTAATCCAGAACAGGACTGCAAGACTTATCCTTGGCCGTAAGCTTAGGGACCGCCTCTTTCCAGGCCTAAATTCTCTCCACTTGCTCCCGGTGAGCACAAGGATCAAATTCAAAACCCTTTGCCTCATCCACAAGGCTGTCTGGGGACTGGGACCACTTTACATCCAGCTTTCCCTCCCGAAGAACCTCCCTGCCAGAGTCCTTCAGTCCTCTGGCTCCAACTCTCTGCGGGTCAAACGCTTCTCAAAGTAGATAGTGGGAGGTAGCTCCCTTTCCTCGGCTGGCTATTTCCTCTGGAACTGCCTTCCTCCTCCCATCAGACTTGAGCCGGATCTTCTTAAGTTCTGGAAAATTCTCAAGACTTCAATTTTCTCCTCCTCCTTCCCTCTCCCCCTCCCATCCTAATCTCTTCATCGGCTGCTGCTACTGAGGCCTGGTCCCTTCAGAGTCACACAGGGACCAGACCGCCCCTTACCAGTCCCCTCAGCATCCTTTTCCAGCACTTACCCTCGGGCTCCCTTCCCCAGACTAGCCGAAGTTGGTCCTCCCTTTCCCACCGCCCTCTCTACCTCTGCACTTGTCACCTTGGCCCTCACAGCACTTGCCTGCCCCCCTCCCTTGGGGACACCCCACTACTGCACTTCTCTCTCTATCCCCTCCCCCCATGCACTTACCTCCTAGTCATGCACTTGCATGGTAGGGTTGTCACAAGGCCAAAATAACCGTGTTTTGTTGTTCTACTTTTGGTTGCTCTACTTTTGTAATTCCCCTGTTCCTCCACCCACTTCTTGTCTTGTGGCGCATGGAAACACTTGTGGATAGGCGTCATACAAATGTACAATCAAATAAAAATAAATCCAAATTTCAGTACCTAGTCCCTTCCTTTAAGATGGCACCAAGTGACAATACTCATAGAATTCCAATGCCAAGTGCTTGTCAGCTTACACATGCAAATCAGATGGTACTGGGCCCATGCATGACCCTGGTGCAATACCTAACCTCTGATTGCAGCTGATGTAAATGGCAAACTGTGCCCTTACGTTTTGTTAATCAAATTACAAACACAAATACATGAATATAATTAGGCAACATCATCACATGCTGTGCCTTTAACTAGTTAAAGTGTTGAGGTATCCTGCCTAGATCAGTATCCCTGCCTTCCACATGTGTTACTTTTGCCCCATAATAGCAAAGCGCCCTCATTGGCGGGCAACCTCTTAAAATAAAAAAAAAGGGTTGGAGCATCATTAGCGCCAGGATGAGGGACAGCACAGGGCCAATACAGGGAGGATGCTGTCTCACAATGTTAGTGCTTTAAATTGAAAATCAAGCAAACTTCCAGCTGCTCATGCATTTTTCTCAGTACTGCGGTTTTAGGAGCACTTTTTGGTCTCTGGTAAAATAGTGCAGATTAGTATAAAGAGTTGGGGTGCAAACAGAAAATGAGCAGGTTCAAATTCCTATCTTCCCAATTACTAGCAGCAATGCATAATGGGAGGGTCCAGGATGACATAAAGAAGCAGTGGTGCACTCAGCGAGTCACCTATGCCCGTGATGTTTGCCACTGCAGCCCACATCGTCTGCAAGGTGTAACATTGCAGCCTCCCACCCCTCTCCCCCCCCCGCCCCCAGTTGTCCATAGCTCTAACACTAGTTCCCCTACTAACTGCAGTACTTGATACTGAATGGAAGCCTTGTGCTCGCCCTGCTTCCACAAGGGCATTAAAGAAACATTGGTTTTCCCTTCTGTGGGTTCCATCTATGAATGGTCTTTTCAGGGGCAGGGGGTATTCTAGGCACAGGCTTAAACACTGCCTCCCAGTCCTTTTGCTAAAGGAATTTAATGTAAAGGACTCGTACCTGTGTAGCGAGTGAGCGACCAGCAGAGGGTTCAGCAAGATGCGAATGAATGCTGGCTGACTGTGTGCCATGCAGGTCCACACAGCATGGACTGAAAAGTGAGTGCCCTGGAATTATGCAGCATCTGATGCTATCATCTATGGCAATGGTTGAGACCATGACCCCAAGGGTTAGAATGCTAAACATTTCTCATAAAAGTGTTACCGATTTCGGAGACATTTATGAGACTCAAGTATGAGTGCATTCAGTACTCACATTCTAAGGCAAGATGAAACAAGTCCATCAATCTCATGCTTCAATGCTATCAAACTCATCAAATGAAATTGAAGATTTAATTTCGCAATATAATTGCATTTTTTTTATTTCTCCCAGAAACATAGTTTGATGCTATTTTATCCATGTGTTTTGATGAGTTTTTACCGAAAATGTATTCCATTTTGCAAATAGATAGAATTGGTAAGCGAGTAGGAGGTTTAGCTCTTACTTTTAAGAACTCATTGAAAACTAACTCCCTCTTCAAAGCCATCTTCAATGTAATACCGTCCTATTTTATTTTCTTTGACAAAACATCTTATGTCTTTCACTTAGTGTATGGTCACCTTATACCTGTGCTCTACCTTTTTAGATCCTTTTGCAGTTTACTACGTCATGCACGGACCACGAGTACCTTTAATATATGCTTAGCTGATTTTAATCAACCACCTTATAGAGCAACGCTATCCATATTGAGTTCTCTCATGCAAACTTTAGCAACTTTGCAATTGACACAGCATGATTCTTCCTTCACTCATGTCGGAGACTATATGTTGGGCTCAATAATTGCCAATCCCTAATTGCTACAATGTCTTATTCTCACTCAGGGAAGGGCCATTAGCCAATCAGATGGCTGGAACAGCGGGTGAGAGTGGCGTCATTTTTAAAATCCAATTTGAGTGTGGAGGCAACAGGGAGCCCCTCCCATTTGCCTCCCCATTCTCCTAACCTCCAAAACAAAGGCCTAACCTTTTCCCCACCCCCCTCCCTCACTCCCCACTTACCTGCTGGACCGGAGCTTAATGTCCCGGTCCGGCACACCTCCTGCTCCAGCCGCCATAGAAATGGAAAAGGGACTTTGCCCCTTTTCCCTAATGTGTTGGCCATCTAGGTTTCTTTTTTTTCTGAGATTGGCGTTGCTTATCACCAGAGGAAAAAAAAGAAATCCATTTGCATCTAGGGTGGCAATGGTTTTCATGCTGGGGGGGAGGGGTACATGGCCGGTAACAGCCACAGACCACGATTGAGCTTACCAGGGCTCAGGCTGGTGGGCCATGTCTGAAACCCGCCGACCCCCTGCTCGGGCGTGAAAGCCATATTCCAATCTAGTTAGAATGATAGGATCATTTTAAAATTCCATTTACTCTTTCTGCATCATCCATTTTGTATCACAGTCAACAAAAAGAGAAGTAGGTAGTGCACGTCATTCATTTTTCCTCCTGTTCGTTAGTCAAACTTGAACAGTTAATCTCTTCTAGTGCAGAGTCCTTGGATCTACCTCTTTCAACAAATGAACTGGTCGAGAGTTATCATGACATGTTTACTAACGTATTGAATAATGTGGACCTTAGTAAACCTTAGAAAGTAAAACAAAAACCACACATTTCTTGAAACAAGCAGAATTTAAATGAAAGTAAATGTATTATTCGTAGATGGGAAAAGCATTGGCATAATACCACTCACAATGATGATCCCACTAAATTAAAAAATCCCTTCCTCAACAGGAAGAAATTGGTTACAATTACAAAAACTGAATACTATTTCCATTTTGTAGTTTCAGCCAGAACCAATTCTAAATCTCTTTGGTGCCGTGAAAACATTTCTCAACCCCAATCACCTTTTCTCAGAGAAAACTGAGCTTCTCTGTAAAGAATGTGAAAATCATTACATTAATGACTATTTTAATTCTAAAAGTAAATCTCCAGATTTGCCATACCTAAGTTAGACACGTCGCTAAGCACTGCTGCCTCTTTAAAAACAACCGATTAGACCAGCTAGAATTATGAAGAGCTTGTCAGTCGATTTATTTATTAAACCATTTTAGACTGTGGTTTCTTCTCACATATAAGGTCTCTTTATACACCATTTAAAAGATGCATTATTATCCCATTATTAAAGAAAAACAATCTGGACTGTGACTAATTTGCACTTTTGAGGGGAAATCTTAGAAAAAAAGATTATCATTGCAGCTAACTGAGCATTTTATTCGTGCAGATCTTCCCCGTCCTTATCAAACGAGTTTTAGAATGCACCACAGTAAAGAGAAGACAACAATTCAGGTGCTAAATGGCATTTTATGTATTACCAATGGGGACAGGGCTGTCTTCTGGTTCCCCTATATCTCCCTGATGCGTTCAATAGTGTGGGCCACTCAGTTCTTTTCAACATTCTTTCCTGCTGAATGGGCATACAGGGAGTAGTATTCCATTGGTTCCAGTCATTTCTTTCCAAAAGTTTCAAATTGCCAAAGGTGGGACCATAAACTCATCTCCCTTTGTCGTTCCATGGGGCGGATGTCAAATATCGAAGCTGTCACCTATCTGTTTTAACCTGTACAGAACCTCTAAGTAATCTAGTCCTAAGGCATGGAGTCATCATCCATCCATGTGCATATGACACTTGTAGGGGACAATAAACAAGAAATGAAGACTGCCTCAGTCTAAAGTTAGAGGCACAAGAATAATGCCTTGTGTCAGTCACGTGTGGTGGTTTCTTCTTCAATTACCATGAAAAGGGTGCACCTGGAGGATGCAAGTATTTACCTGCTCACCTAAGGGATAGCCCTGGCACATAATGCAGATTTTGCCACACACCAGGAACATTGCTGAATTGTAAGGTGTAAATGCAACAACAATCTTTTTCTAAATAACTTTCTGCTATCTGCTACACATGAAAAATCGGACGTGCATATTAAAACTTTAACAGTAGGATTCTGAGAAATGTTAAGTACAGAAGAACATTTAGTGGCGTTATTGAGGGTTACTGAACATGTAACTGTGCTTGTAACACAAACCCTCTTGTCAATTTCTGAGCTTAAATGATGCATCTAAAATGGAACACCTCTTTATTTCATTATGAAGAAATTGAAAAATGACAGTGTTTAAATTGAAATATGATACTTATTTAGGATATGTTGAACACAAAGGAGAGAAATCACACTAAAGTATTTATGAATAATGGCTTCTGCCCCATCAATACAACAAAGGTAAACAAGCCTTTCATGTTCAGGAAATCATATGGTGCTCTGAGTTTGCTTGACCAATACCGTTTTCTTGCTGAATCTCCAGTGGTCCTGACAAGTTAATTCCTTTGAACTCTGAACAAATTGTTGATAAGGGACAGGTTTAAAAGACCCTGGCCCTCATTACAACCCAGGCGGTAAGGGGTTTACGCCGGCGTAAACTTCGCCGACCCTTACCGCCTGAGTACGAGTTCCCGTAGCGCCATGGTGATTTTAACGCCTGCTTTTTGCAGGCGTTAAAATCCATGGCGCTAAGGGACCTTGATGTTAATTACGCCACCGTAATTTACGGTGGCGTAATTAACGCCTTCCCCACTCCCATTATGCCCTATGGGGCAAAAATGGGAATGGGGAAGGGTAAATGGGGATTGGGGACTTACCGCCCCGCCAAGGTCGGAATGGGGCGGTAAGTCCGCCAACCACCATGGCGGAGTTGGCAACTTAGCGCCATGGACCATGGTGCTAATAGCACCATGGTTCTCCGCCAAGGTCGTAATGAGGGCCCCTGAGAAATTAGTGTGGGCTATCAGGAGAGTAACAGGCGTTTTTATCTTTTCATAACACAAACCAATTAAGTTCACATACCAAAGATCATATGTGAAAGGCCACTGGGTAATGGGATGCTCCCACCCACATTAAAGAGAATATTCTTAATAAGTGCATTCAAAAATTCATTCCAGCAAAGGCTGAGATGCGTTGTTCTGGGCTGATAGGAATCAGGATTGATCACGTGGTAGGAGTCCCGAAATCCAAACTCCACAGCTTCAAAGAAAGAAAGGTTATTTCACTTAAGATTTGAACTTTGAACTGGAGCTTCCAATAACATTCTCCAGACGGAGCCATGAAAGGCTTTACAAACAAAAGCATGTCAGCAAACGCTAGTAATCCTTGAAAGGCATACCTGGACACAAGGTTTCATAATTCAAGGAACTGACACTCATTTCAGGTTATCCCCAGAAATGCTTTTATAATGATTTTGGACATACATCTACAAACCGATGAACTAGAATCAAAAGGATTACTGAGAATAAATACAATTATAAATATCAATGAAAAGTCATTTTTCATCATATAAATTCATGCATATATTGATACATTTGTGAAGACTGAGGAAAGCCAGAAATCCAAATTTCATCAATGTGTCATGTTGCTATAATGAGATATGTAACCAAATATGATTTTGAATTTAAAAGTATCTAGGGCATAGAGACCCAATAGGCAGAGCTCATTCTAAATAGAATGCTTGAGCATGTACAATTGGAACTGCACTCTATATTGCCACTGTATTCAAAGCCAAGCCAGAGTTGTTTTTCTTGGGAGAACACAGCATTTCTGCAAAGATATAGCACACTTCTTTGTAAATTCAAAGCCAATTAAATGACACACTGGGTTTTCACAGGCATAGTCTGACACCTGGTATGTGGAAGGTTGCACATTTCCACATCTCCAAGATTGTTTCATAATTAGTGACCTGTGAAAAACACAGATATTTAAAAAGACAGATTGGGGTGAAAGGGAGCTTAGCTGTGTCACTTTCCAATCAACAAACAATGATGCCAAAGCAAATTACATTAACTTCACACTCATAATATCACACAGTAGGGGGGGGGGGCTAACTGTGCACCAGTGGGAACCAATCTTTAAAGCAAAAAGCCAGGGGTGTTTATTTCTTTATTACAAAATCACACTTTTTCAATGTTGAGTGGGTGAACACTACACAGTGAGTCTAAAAGTAATAACACATTGGGCCTCATTACGAGGCTGGCGGAATGGGTTTACTGGCACCGGTAATGGTGCCAGTGCCGGTAAACGCATTCCGCCCTATTACGAGGTTCCCTTGCGGGACCCGCTCAGAACATCTGGTCAGACCAGATGTCCTTTGCGGGTCCCACAAGGGGACCAAGGAGCTAATAACAGCCCCTTATTAACGGCCCGTTATTAGCTCCATCCCCATTCCCATTGAGCCCTATGGGTGCTTAAATGGGAATGGGGATTGATTTTGTGATTGAGGAATTACTGAGTCCTCCAAGGTTGGAATGACCCGGTAATTCCTCATTCACAGAACCCGGACCCGGACAGGATTTTGGAGGCAGACATGGTGCTAATAGCACCATGGCTACCTCCAAACTCGTAATGAGGCCCATTGTCTCTAAACACATGCCGAAAATGTCTGATGCAACTCACTACAGCTTGCGTTCAACTTCAATATATATGCTAGAAACCCAAAGTCCCATAATGATATCAATACTAGGAGTGAATACATGCTAAATGTGAGTCATATATCATATTGATTTTCTTTGTAACTTTTTTCTGACACCAATATTTGTTATTGCCAGAGAAAATAGCATATTTTAAAATTGTCATTTAATAAAAAGTTAAGTGAATTGTGGTTAACTGAAGAGGTTTCTAATACACTGGCTAATACAATGTTGTAACAGAGATAAGTGTGCTGCTAAAAGGAAGCTTTATATTATTTAGGATTAGAAATGTTTAGAAATATAATAATTTGTTATATGGAGTCACTGTGTGTCAGCACAGTTTATTAGTCAGAACTGCAAAGGCAGGCTAACTCTTCTTTCTATACACAGGGGCCATTGTATCAATATTTTGTTGTGGTGACATCCGCAACATAAAGTTAGGGCACCACTTTCAAGTGACCCTGGTTGAATAAAATGAAATGTATGACATGAAATATTAAAGCCTGTTTCTTTTCCCAGAATTGCAGGGTAGGAGTGTATATCAGAGGGCATTACATTAGGAGATGCACTTTAGCAATCTCTATAACTGAATCCACAAAAGGGCTGATACACTCAATTATATGGACCATTGTCATCTGAAAATGACATCCTCTGGTTTTGGACAGTGTCCATATCACACTGACAAATGGATGGCTTCTGTTCACTTAAAATGCAACCATTTGAAAACTAAATTCGAATGGCTTAGTTCAGAAAATGTCCTTAATATTGTCCAACCCTAGATACAGTCTTTAACCGCTGGAAGGATATCACTTGAAGAAAAGGCTTCCCAGGATTGGAATGTCTTCTTTATTCCAAACGTTCTTTCACTGCCCATGTGAACATGAACGTTCAAGTAATCTACTATCAATTGCCTCTAATTTGCAGAATTAAATAGTTTCTGCCTCCCGCCTCTTTTCACTTTCAATCCTTGGTTGTGTCACACACTGATGGATGTCATGTGATTCTGAGTGGGGTCCATGAATCTACTCTATGGGCCTCATTACACGGAAGGCGGTAATCCAGGGTGCTATTAGCACCCTGGACCATGCCGGTAAATTACCAGCACCGCCTTGGTGGAAAGGGGAATTACCGCCCTATTCCAAGGTTGGCGGGGCGGTAATTCCCCCTTCCACCATTGCCCTTCCCCATTCCCATTTTTGCCCCATAGGGCATAATGGGAATGGGGAAGGAGCTAATTACGGCACCGCAATTTTGCGGTGCCGTAATTAGCACCAAGGTCCCTTAGCGGTTTGGTTTTTAACGCCTGCAAAAAGCAGGCGTTAAAGCACCAACCCGCTAAGGGACCTCGTAGTAAGGCGGTAATGGTTAACGGTCACCGTTACCATTAACGGTGGCCGTTAACCATTACCGCCTTCCGTGTAAGGAGGCCCTAAGACCCATAAAGATAGCCTTCCACCCTATGGCAAAATTGACTGCAGGTGCAAGAAAACCCCATCCCCTCACACCTATTTTGAAATTGTTACATTGACTCCCTCTTATTTTACTTTTTTTTTAAATCGGGTTCTCTAAGTTTTAATGTGTTTCATTGTTATCATCTATTTACAGCACTACACAGATGTATGATCGTGACACATATTGCAACTTTAAATATACAAGATCATTAATGTGTGTTAACTTGCTCTGTTTAAACATACTGTACATTAACTTGCAGTGTTTAAAGTTTCTGCTAAATTAAACTTTGAACGTGTTTCATTACGTGAATTTGAATAAGGTGTGCCTTCCTTGACATTGGACAACCCAGCTAATGAAGACGAAATCGACACTTTATTACACTTAAAAAACGTGTGAGATTAACCAGAAAATAGAATTACAAAAGGAGTGCTAAAAAAAAATCAGACGTATGTTATACGTGGTTAATGTGATGTGTAAAGGATATTCGTTAATAAGAGACATTTATTTTGCTGAAAAAAATTCTAAACATATCTAAATGTTTCATTATTGTTCTTAGAAAGTGTTTTTTTGTAAAAACATTTTGCATGTGGGATTGCCTGTGTTCTGTCTCACAGGCTTTTTATATGAGACTTGTTATAAACTTGTTTCCATGGGATAATGTTCCCATAATTGCACAGTTAATGGTGCCCATAAACCAGATCACTGAAAGCCAACATATAATTTTATGATGATTATCCAAATTCAGTCATGGTTTTGACCTCAGCATACTTTTTGATGAGGATCGCACTATAATTTAGAACTTGGGAAAACAAGCATTGCTACAGTGTCTTACGTCACGGAATTCTTTTTACGGATTCCAGCCCGTCCATTTGCAACCATATCATCAGAGATGGCCCCCACGAAACTAGAGATTTCCAGCATGCATACTTTTTTTTTATTCTGTTCAGTTTGAGAAATAGGAAACCTCTATAAACGTATGCACTCATGAAATAATGGATAGACAACGTTTTTACATTCTCAAAATTATAATAATATCACTAATGTGTCATTTACACATACAATTATTCACCCATCGAAATTAGTGCTCGTTTTATCGAACTCATAAGAATGAAAGGATGAGTCGACTTTACTGGGCTTCGACCTTCTGAAGATCTCACCAGCAAGAGCTTAGCCCACTAAGGTATCTTAGCAATGCTAATCATCCACTCCTCACAACGTGGCTATACAAAGATTGGCTCGAGCAGCAAAAATCATTTTGAAATAACCACCTTTGGTGTCCATTGGAGAATATTTCAATTTAATGATCTGTTCGAGTTTAAAAGACTGGGCAGAACGGGATTACTAAAAAAATAGGCCTTCTTTGCTGAGCAGGAGAGAACTAATGGACTCAGTAGTCTGTTTTCCATTCCTCCCCACCCCGCAAATTCTGACTGGCAGTCCTCAGGATATTGCCAATAGGAAGGTCAGCTGAAATTGAAGTTTTCTGGGAAGGGTGGGGGGTGGGTGGAGCGTGCAAAGAAAGAGATATTCTGCAGCATTAGAAAAGACAGCTATGGAAGGGAATGGTGCCAGGAGTTCTGGAGTTCTGGCATGTAGTTAAGCAATATGACCTGAGCGGCGGGGGCATTACCGACTCAGGTAATGCCCCCGCCGCAAGGGTCATATTGCTATTAGTATCCCGGCCCGCAATATTTGCGTGACCGGGGTACTAAAAGCAATTTCTTTCTGTCCCGAAACGCTGCGGCGTTTCGGGACGGAAAAAAAGAAACGGCCAAGAAAATGGCCGCCACCATGGAAAGGGAAAACGGAGTCCGTTTTCCCTTTCCATGGCGGTCATCGGGAGCGGACGCGCTGGGAACACATGCGTCCGCTCCCAAAAAAGGATCAAGAAAAAGGTAAGTGGGGCTGGGAGGGAAAAAAAACAAAACGTACCTGCGTCCCCGGCGGGGGACGAGGAAAGCCCAAGCCGTGTGGAGGCGCGGAGCGGGGATGGCCCCGCTCCGAGTCTCCACACGGCTGGAGACTTCCCTCGTCCCCTGCCGGGGACGCAGAAACAAGAGGGTAAGTTGGGGGGCAGGCGGGTGGGAGGGAGGAGAGGGAAGGGAGAAAAAAAAATACTTACCTGAGTCCCCGGCAGGGGGCGAAGGCAGCCTCTCAGCCGCGGGGAGGCCCCGCTTTGAGCCTCCCCATAGGCTGAGGGGTTGCCATGCCCCTCGCCAGGAAAAAAAGGCCGTGGAATCCCGACGGAGGGATTCCTGGCCGGGTATGGACCTGGCGAGAGCCAATCAGAATGCTTGTTTCATTCTGATTGTCTCTCGCCGGGGTACTAATACTAGTTATAAGAAGGAATGAGAAGGACTGCAAGTCATGGAACTCACATTATACATTATACACACAAAAAGAGGTGGCTGTGCCTGTGTAGAAATAGAAAGTAAAGACCAAGAGAGAGGGAGAGAGGAAGGGGAAGGGGGAGACAGAGAGCAAGAGAGAACCCCTGTGTGTGAAATAATCTTTGTCATTCTCATGCAGTGTTCGAGTTATCCAGAGAGGTTACATATTGTCATTTCTTAGAGTGTGCATATTTTTATATGATAGAAAGTGTTGGGTGTCCTGACCCACGTTTGAGCTATCATGCTGCCACATTTGGGGCTGTGGGCTTAGAAAATCCAAGATGGCCAAAAAGCCCACATGTACGCCAGAATAGGAAAACTGTGCAGTACTGGCATGGAAAACATCATGATGGCCAGAACTTCCCAGAAAATGCACAGGGAAATGCATGAAGAATAGGCTGCCACCCATTTTTGCCTAGGTTGTGAGCACAGGAGGGCACTGCCTAAAACCATCATTGGGCTACCCACACAGTAGCCTGAAACCATTGGGAATGGCAATGCTGATTGCCAAAAGCAACCTAGAACTGTGGGGAATTCATTTTCTTAAATCCCAAAAATGGTTGCATTACCAGTACTCACCACTATCAGAAAGCCGGCGTTTTAAAACCACCAGACTTGTGTGTAAAACTGAACAAATGAAACAAAACCAGACCAAGGAAAGACTTGCTAAGAGGTGGATACAATGTAAAACTATACTCTGAAATGACTTGAAGGAAGTAATTATTTAATGTGTATGTAAAAATCATAATAGACTTAAACTGGGGGACAAAAAGTGACATTTAGCTGAAACCTGGCTTAATGAAACTGAATTCTGCCTGACATCTACCCCCACAGGAGTTAAAACCTGCTCAGCCACTCTTCCCCTTGCCAAAAGGAGTTGTCACCTCTCTGATTAGATTAGGGGTGGAGCAGCTACAGGGAGTTGAACAAAGGCCTGTCCTGGGCCCAGGCAGATGGTTTATTAGGGTGGTCGTAAATGGCTTCCTTTTGAACAAAGCCCTTCCTTGACTCAGGCAGATGGTTTATAGGGGAGGTCGTAAAGTGGCTTCCTCTTGGCAGAAACGGGGAGGGGCAGCCCCTCTGAGGACAGGCTGAGCTTAAAGAAAGTGGATAGACTAGTTTCTCCACCATGTGACCTGGGAAGACACACCCCTGTTGGCCAGAATATGATTTTAAGAAAGATGTATTACTCATGGTGCGGACTTGTCAAAATTATCTAAATGATACCATAATTCTTGTGATTTTTCTGCCCACATTTTAAGAGGTTTTAGGACCTGGTGGTATGATCTGGGGGGTTGCTAGCGGAAAATAGGGTTTCACTCCAAATGTCTGCATGTTAAAAATCTGACACTTCATCAATTAATGTCCCCACTCCTTGCGCACATGTGTGTAAATTTGGGTAAACGTCCGATATTGCAAAACCAGTTAAAAAGTGCAAAATGTTGCCATTTCTGAATGCAAGCCCCCAGGAAGAGCAGAGTTTGAACAGAGTATACCTCATGTGATATGCGATGGGTGCATGTAATTTTAAACAACTGTGTATCTGTGCAATATGTATTTGAATCAAATATAGATTTGTGGGCAAACTGACCATGGGAGGATCCTCAGACCTATAAAACCTACAGCATCACTCTGACTCACATTTCCTTCCCCCAATCAAAGCAGTGCGGAAAGCTTGACCAATGGGCAGTTGAGAGAGGGGCTGGCTAGTGATGCTGCACACACACCCACTTTCAAAAGACATAAAAAGAGCCACTGGAAGCTAGAGAGGACATTCAAATCCAGTTGATGCAACGCGCTCTGCCGGACCACACAACATCCAGAAGATACCAGATCCAACACTTAGACTTTAAAACTCCAAATAACTTGATTCAGAACTCAAAGCAAGGGCCTAAACCCACAAACTGAGAACTCTTCTCAGCAGGCCTCAGCATCCAGCAAACCTAACAGCGGTAGCAGCATCCAGGAGCCGTGCAGATCAACGCTGTGTCCAGAGAAAGCTGTGCAGAAAGATCCAGGAGCTGTGCACAGACGCTGTACCCAGAGATCCAGGAGCCGGGCCAGGAGCAGTGTCAGACCAGACCAGCAGAGCAGAGACCAGACGCTGTGCGCAGAGACCATCCGGGGCGAAACCAGAACCGAAGCCATCTTGACCCGATCCGTGAGACCTAGACCTTCCAAATACATTGTGAGTACAGCTAGGACGGTGTGAAACCAAATCTCTTAGTTTCCAGTGATATAATTAAATCTATTTAATCTAAGTAGAACTGCCTCCTAACTGTCACTTGTCAATTCTGCAGCCGCATAGCTGTCACCTGTCATTTTTAAAAGCTGTCACCTGTCAATTTGAGTTACTTTAAATTCGAAAAACGACCTTTACAAAATCGTTCATATCTTTGGAACCGTTTGGGCTAGAAACTTGGTTTAACTTTCCTCTGAAAGCTTAGAATCGTGATTCACGCATTCGCGAATTTTGCCGCGATTCGCGATTTGGTTAAAAATCCAGCCACGTGTGAAAACAGCAGCTTCCTTGCTTTCCTTTGCCAAACATGTGTTTAACCTGCTAGTTACTCCTAGAGCATTGTTAAAGGGAGCCTGAGCTCATCCCAAATATCTT
Organism: Ambystoma mexicanum; assembly: GCF_040938575.1. Lineage (NCBI taxonomy): Eukaryota > Metazoa > Chordata > Amphibia > Caudata > Ambystomatidae > Ambystoma > Ambystoma mexicanum. The sequence continues at coordinate 683,418,751 of NC_090927.1, read as the reverse complement.
TCACTCACCCTGAACCTCCTAAGGGGAATTAAAACCATTTTCAGCATATTCCTCACTTCATTGCCAGCACATATAAAAGCATTTTGGGCCTGTGTTTCAACTTCTATCCGTAGTCTAAGCTTGCTGGGGTGAACTGAATTACATTTGATTGCATGTCTGAGAACTGTGTGCTACTCTTCATTTCCTTATATTGCATAAGGGGGGGTGAATTGTCCAAGAAAGTGATTACATTGTCTTTTGCTGAAATTCTATCAAGTTATTTTCTGTACTGCATTTTCATTCCACATTGCATCTATTTGAAACCATAAAAGTATTGTTGCTATCTTATCCATCGTATACCCACTCATCATTGATTATAAAGAAGTGTACTAGTGCCAGACTATCCATTATTGATTACTGCTCAGATTAAGTGTGATATTCAATTATTAATCCATTATAAAAGTGTGATATATATATATATATATATACTGTTTATTTTTTTTTCAAATAAACCTTTTAAACTTGCAAAACAGATCTACTTCTTGGCTCAGCGGGGTCAGGGGGATTCTAAGAGAGGGGTGTTATACAGGGGTTGTCATCCAGAATATGAACCTGGACATAAAGATATATCAATAAGGGTTTTTCATTCAGTATCCCAGGCTAGGCATTGACTTGGCTGTAGTGCTGGATTGAATCTTCTTACAAATGGCCCTGCAAATTGTGGCTCTCTGGATGTTTTGCACTACATCTCCCATCACCCCAGCCAGTACAGTCAATGTTGAGAGGTCATGGGAGTAGTAGTCCAAAACATCTGGAAAGCCACAGTTTCAGACCCCTGTAGAAAATAAAGCAGCAAAACATATTGGTGGCATAAACACTTTGCTTAGTCAGGTGACAGCAAGTGAAAAATGGTGTAAATATCTGCACATTATATCAAAAATATCTACAGGGGAAAAAAAACAACACAACTAGACAACCAAGAATGTGCTGGAGCGGGAGCTGTGGAGACCGAACCGTGTAGCTCAACAGTAACTATTGTTAAAAGACATTGGTCACAGTTTATTATCCCCCAAAAGGGCCCAAGTAGCATTCTGAATGCCTCAAAAGTAGTTATGCGCGCAAGTGTAGGCAAGGCTGCCTGCTTGCGCCGTTTTTCTAAAAAGCAGACAGGCATCAGCCTTCAGGCTGTGAAGACATTCCAGCAGCAGGGTCTATGTAGAGGGGGATGCGCGGGGCAGTACAGTGCACTTCCGGAAAGGTCCACGCTCTGAGAGGATGCGGGTGGAAGCTTCTCTTATGGGCAGTTAGGGGACCGGCGTGTTAGGATTTCATTTGTCCAATAACATTGTGAACAGCATGTGAACTTGCTCGTGAAAGCAGCTTGCACGTGGGCAGGGGCGTTCCAAAGTGACAGTCGCACCCCCATTCCCAATCTTGGCACTCCGAGCATGATCTTTGACCTCGGCACAAGGCAATCATGGACCCACATCTGACGTGTGAATTACTGATATATGATATGCACGGCATGTGAATGCATACTTGCCAACATTCTGTGACCAAAAAGATGTAGGATTTTTGAAGCTTCAATAATTAATAATTCCCATAACAATGACATCACGAGAAAATGCATAGCATACATTGTTGGCACCATTGAAGTATTCTAAAATACACAACCCATCAAACAGCACAATATGAAAAGATGTTCAAATGTTAAAAATGTATAATTCTGAATGGTATTTTAACACCAAATACAAATACCTAACTTCACAGAAGGTAATTACACAGAGCTGGTGGGCAACATTTGCCACTGCTCTGTAGCAGCAGCCCAGGCAGTACATATTTACTGCAAGTTGAACACTGAATGACATGGTGACTGATACCCCCCTTAGTCTGATAGGCAGATGTTGTGTGAAGGTGTTACACTCTGCCACTTGCCTTCGCTGGTGGTTCATCTAAGGGTTGTTCCCGGCCAGAGTGCAGGACAGTCACATAGCTGTCAGGTCCGTGGATTGGTCTGAGCCCAATCAAAGTGATCACCTACCAGTCCACTGTACAGACAGACTAATTAATGCATTGCATGCTTTGTCCTGGAGCTTGCCTTATAGTCACATCAATTACTTGCCACTATAAAAAGCAGTAGGATCTGTCACTGAAATCTGTAGGCGATAGGACTGCTTAAAAAGCAATAGCCTACTGCCTAAATCTGTAGGGTTGGCAAGTATGTGAATGACATGTGCACAGCCTGTCACCAGCACGTTCCTTTAAATATCCACATATTTGGGATTCCTCTTCTAACCGTAAATTAATGGCCAAACAGTTTTGCCCCTTGTTTGAGTACCATTTTTTTTTTAATATACTTTGCACTGGATTAGACATGGACCTTTTCGTGATGCTTTTTGAAGTACTTATTTTTATATACTTTCCTACGAGGCAATCATATAAGAAATGGTGCCATATTCCACACAGAAAAACCACAGCGCACCCGAGGAAACACTTCGTTCAACCCTGCAGTGTAATGACACAGGACAGAGTTGCACAAGGTCTGCCCTGCTGTGAGGCCTGGCGTGCATGCACACATTGCAATAATGTGTTTGCAGCCAGCATGCGAAAAGGAAGCACAGCCATAGAGGTGTTCATTGCGACCTGCCTCCCCAAAAAGGCAAATGTGACAACTCCAGTTGCTGTTGAATGACGAACTTTTTGCATTGTCTAACTCTCAGCTGGCGAGAACATCAACTTTTAAACAATATCAGCACCGGAGTCCCCCGTTAGGGTGCTGTGGATAGTTGGGAAAACCTTGCATTGTCAACCAGATATCTGTACCACACAATCTATTTCCCACTTGAAGAATACTTTTGTAAAACAAAGATTTTTGCAAAATATTGGCATCCAAATTCCTTAAAGAGCTTTTCTGTCTCCGGGGTAATTATGGAAAGACAGACTGACTAGCTTAATGAGCCCGGCTTCAGACTAATCATGGGACTGTTCTAGGGGCCATCTTGGCCGGGCAGCCAAAGGAAGCAGGCTCATTATTTCATTAAGAGACTGCATTTCCTTTTTCTCTGTTTACTTGCATTGATAGAATTCGGCCGTGGACTCAAAAACAATGACAACCACACAGACACACACGCGCGCACAAACACATAGCGCCCGATTCATGGAATATTTGCCCAGTTCAAAGTGACTTTGCACGGCCGACACAAACCTTGATTCATGGAGCTGTGCAAAGTGCATGCCCCGTCATTTTGTACTGCAACAAAATACTATGCGCTGACTTTGCCCGGACTTTGCCTGGCAAAAATACACTTTGCCCGTTTCCATGAATCAGGGTTTGTTTTGGCAGTGCAAAGTCACTTTTCAGCCGTGCAAATTCACTTCGAACCGGCCAAATATTCCATGAATCGGGCCCATACACTCAAAGCTTACCAGAACAGACCTGATGTCCATTTCAGTTTGAAAAGAAGCGCATAATACACCATAGCTCTGTGGCAGAATTTGCACGGATGCCGCGCGTTAGTTAAAATTGGGGAAACAGATCCCAAAACGTGCTTGGCAATAGCCAACTAGCAATCCAGAAAAATATTTGACCAAAAGTGAAAAGAAAGACTCCAAAACATTTAGGCCAGTAAAACATGATGTCATAAGCAGAGAAACTGGCTGGGAGGGCAAGTTGCGGGTGAGATCGCTGCAGCTCAAGATGTACATGTGCAAGTCCCGGCAATTTATGAATGTATTTAATGGTACTTCTCGATATCCCCAAAGGGTGTTATGGCACTGACAGCGTCGAGGACCATGCAGGCAGTGGAGCAGAAGGCAGGGATCAGCCATATGTGTAGGTCCAGGCTGAGCGTCAGATAGTTGTTTGAGAGGGTGGGAGATGCAGGAAGTGAGTTCCAGAGGTAAGGGGCATCAAAGGAAAAGGTCCTAGCATTCAAACAGGACCTAGTCAGCAGACCTTCATAAGACCATAAAGCTCAAAAAGGAGACTACCTGCTGGTGTGTACTGCTCCTACAGCTGGGCCAACTCCTCCTGTAAAGAATGAGACACATGGCATCATATTATCAGAGTTTCGGCAGGACTGGAGCAGCCATGCTTTGCACAAGCTGAAGCGGTCCAATATCTAATGTAGGCAGACCAGGGTACAAGGCATCAGAGTGACAGAGCCTATCTGAAGTAAAAGCATTGCCCACTGCCCTGGTGGGTGGGATCACCAAAAGGGAGAATTCCGAATGGGCATTTCAACTGAAATAGACAGGGACGCGCCTTGTATATCTGAGTTAGACATGAGTTTAAAATTACACCGAGGTTATTCACCTGGTATCTAAGAGAAAGACATGGCGTTATAAATTCCATATCATATCATACATCCCAAATGGAAGCGTCGCCAGAGAACAAGTTGATCTCTGCTCAGGCATTGCTCAGGGCCATACATTTTGACTTTCTTTAAAGACAAGTCATGAACCTGCATGGGACCCAAGTCATGACCCTGTCTCTCTCCCTATGCTGGAGGATCTGTGTGAAAGTGGGATCAATCAGATCTGCCAAGGCGCATGAGTAAGTAGTGAACAAAAAGGGGCGAATACAATGGTGATCCACAGTGAAATGTCCCCTCTGCTCCACCGCACACCCTGATGCAGGTGGGGCAATGAATCAGAGGCAGGGCAGGAGCCCACACATATGCGCATGTTAATCATTCCTAGGTGGGACATAAATGTGGAGCAACTTATGAAGGCTGCATTTGGTCATGGTCCTCAAAGGGTTGTGTGGTAAGGAATGACGTCACAACAAAGCTGTGTGCTCCTGCAACCATATTGTGTGGAGCGCTAGATAAGATTTTTAACTAGGAGTATTTTACTCCCTGTGTTTTTGAAGTGAGGAGTAACGTGATTTTTAGCGTACAAAATCGTAATTCTCATTCCCGATGGGGGTATTATTCAAGTGAATTAAACTACATTTTAACTGTAAAACAAGTATATTTTTATATTGCGTAGTTCCTGCAAACTAAACAACAGTAACATGGTTTCTGACAACTGTGGTAGAAATGCTTACTAATTATTTGGAATACCGATTGAGAGGCATGCCAATTTCACTCGTCACGGTGATACACAGACCTTGGATGGAACGTTGGATTACCATAGAGTAGAACGTTTTTCTTTTGACATGACATTCTTAGACAATTTTGGAGAACTTGTAATATGAATGTTCAGGGTTGGAGTTATGACATTTTCACACAGAATATACACGATGTCACTTTCAGTCCATTATCAGATATCAGTTCCCTCTCTCTCTTCTCTCTCTGCTTCTTGCAGATCTTGGTTCCTGAGAACAGACGAACCCCTCATGTAATGTGTTATGGAATTACTATTTTGTAAAAGGAATAAAAATGTTTTCAAACTTGAATACTAATTTGACTGAGACATTTACAAAGAGTTCAGATAATTAAATGAATATCTTCCAGCTACGGATGTCAGGAATGTATAGTACAATTCGCACATAGTTTAAAATAACTTTAAATGGTATTTTTTTTTAAAGTCTAGTTGTTTGTTTCACGACATTGTGCATTTCAATGGTAATTAGTTCTGCAGTGAGGTCAGAAGTTGCCTTAGGAATCTATGTATTTCGAATCAGATAAACTCACAAATATATTGAAAAACCTTCTCACTACATTTTGTTTGTAGGATGTGCAGAGCGCTATTTTCATCTGAAGAAGGGTCCAATGGAGACCGAAAATGCACAGAGCATCAGAAACTTCTCTGACTTTGGTGAACTATTCCACATTGAAGGAAATTGCACAGAAAAAGTCAGTTGTTATGTAAACATTGTTGGAATTGTGTTTGGTGCAGTCTATATCAGTATCAGATGTTGTGAGGAAAAATGTAATTATTGTATGGAAAATTAGTTTACTATATTACATTATTTAAGACATGTTCTGAGTGTGTATAAATGTACAAGTTTATATATATTTAAAACAATTCTAATGTGATATGTGTTGAATTATTTTAATAGAGCAGCATGGCGCCCATCTCACTTAAGGGTGTAAGATGATTCCTGAAGACTGCACTGTATGCAGTGGTTAAAACAACTTGCATCAGGTCATTGTAGATGTGGCCGGCTCCTGTTGAGAGACCAAATGCAACCCTTATCTATATATGCATGTTTGTGTTGAGTGTGTTTTGGGTTTGAAGGGGTGTACACAAGAAAAGGTGTTGGCCAAGGTCGCTTGAAATGAGTCAACCAGATCTACAACAACCTAATATGTTAACACATAGGCCCTCATTACAACACCGGCGCTAAACCATGGCGCTATTAGCACCATGGTTGGTGCCGGTGTTGTAACGGGTCCGCCATGGTTCAATGGGGAATTACCACCCCATTCCAAGGTTGGCGGGCGGTAATTCCCCATTGAACCATGGCCCTTCCCCATTCCCATTTTCGCCCCATAGGGCTCAATGGGACTGGGGAAGGCGCTAAGTACGGTACCGCAAATTGCAGTACCGTACTTAGCACCAAGGCCCATTTGCGGGTCCCTACTTTAACGGCTGGTGTAGACCAGCTGTTAAGGTCGGGTCCCACAAAGGGACCTCGTAGTAAGGCGCTAAGTGGTTAACGGCGCCGCAGCCTTTTACGGCGCCGCTATCCACTTAGCGCCAGGGTCGTAATGAGGCCCATAGTCTCCATCTTGTTGTCTGTAACTTAAGCCTAATGTATACTTGCTCTCCTTTGTATTCTTCACCCTGATACCTTCGGGTTTGGCGTGCATTACAAATTCAATAAACAAACAAAGAAACTCACTTAGAATAGCGAGCCCGCCACACCTCCAGTTAACCTCCACATAGGGCCGATGCCAGTGCACCCTCTACGACAGTCAATGGGCCATGGGAAAGTGCTGTATGTAGGAAACTCCCAAAGGGCTAAGATGTCATACACGTGCATCCTTGTGATTTAACCACTGAGGCATGTTTATTAAACATACCAACTGAACCACACTGACCAAAAAGGGTAAGGCATATATGTGTTTTTTGCATCCTTCATAGCTGGCAGTTCTGGGCTGATAATGCTGTGCATAAAATAGTGCTGCCCTATAAGACAACTACATTTATCTCTTAATGAGCAAAAATGCAAGACTTTCATTGAATGGTTCCAACCCATAATACGTTACTTCCAAGGATGGCTAGTCAGCGGTGCTGTGATGCAAGTTACTTTTGAAGTGAAATTGCCTATTTACTCAGATTACGTTTTGCCATTGTCCTGCCATTTGCATTTTTATAAACGGACCAAAGCGTTGATAGTGTTTGATGAACAGATCTGAATGCTCCATGTTCCTCCTCTGGAATGTTGGCTTGATGTTCTTCCATTAGGACACACAGTGCGGGGAAGGGAGAGTGCGATAGGTCTGTTAATCTGACATAACCCATACATTACAGATTGCATAACATCCAAGATAGTATTACTCAAATTGTTATGGGGTTGGCCATTGCTATAACTGTAAGCATGGAGGCCCCATACAGCGATAGCAAGGGAGGGAGCTTTGCAAATTATACAAAAAACTGCAAGGAATATAAAATGTGGTCCAATCAATGTTTGTGTATTTTCTGCAAGACCTTAAGGAATGGACCTTTGAATATTTGCATTTTTCTTTCAACAACTTGGGCTTGCATGCAGACTATAAGAGGATTGAGGTACAAAGGGCTGTTAAATGTTGAACTTTGGTGGAATGAACTGTCAAATGCAACCTTGAAGGAGACAAGGTTTTGAAGACTTTTTGAAAGCCAATGACTGTGTAGATATGAATACGTTGTCATTTGTTTATGTGATTTTATATTTGGATTGACACAAGATCTACGGATATAAAAATTAAAATACTGTTGTTTTTCTAAGTGAGGAAGGCATCACTTATTGTATATCCAACGAAAAGGAAAACTAGTCAACAAGAAGAAAGAGGGTGACAAAAAAGCCTTGACCACACACATATTATTTACAGATTACTGACCTGGAAGGTCTAGGCTCACCAGGTACCCTGAGAGGAATTACCCAAATATTTTAGGACAGGAGTTAGAATAGTAATTCGTATCCGTCCTAGAATATGTGGGGGAAGGCTGTTACGGGTGCAGGGTAAGAAATCACCTACCTGGAGACTTTTTTCCTGGAACATTTTCACATAGAAGCGATCTTTTCTGCAACCCTTATACAGAAGGTAATTATTGGCATATTCCCATATTCCCAATGTATCTATTGCCATGGGTGATGTTGCTAGGCCAAAGCAAGTTGGTTCTTCCCTTTAATAATAATAATAATTGAGCGCTGTTTATTTGTCGACCTTGGAAAGATGAAAGGCTGAGTTTGGCTCTGCCAGGATTCGAACCTGCGTCGGCATGCTCTGCACATATGTCAAAGCAAGCGCTCTGCTCGCTGTGCTACCTGGCCGGCATACCTTAAGGACTCCTTAAGAAGTAGCGACACGTGATAGATAGTCAAACATGTTTTAGATGCCATTGAGGGTCTTTTGCATCAATTGAGTGGGCTATTGCTGGTTGATTCCATAGTATTCCACGTCTCATCATGGTTGGAAGGCAAGGTGACATAATAGCAAAGTATTTCCTATGCAAAACAAACCAAGCTTGTTTCTCACATGTCTCTGGATGGAGGTAGAGAACAGTTGTTACATTTGACAATGGTCCTCTGTGGTGTAATGCTTTTCATCAAGTATTCTAGCAATAATCACCCATTCCACAGGCGGGAATGGATGGTACCAGCACGCGGGGCAAGTTAGCATAGCAAGAGCCTTTAATAGCAGTCCCGGTGCTGTTATCACCCGTTCCAGCATGTGGAAAGGGTGATTATTGCTATTAGCACCCAAGGTTGCCAATCAGAAAACCCGGGGTGCGAAGAGAAATTTCATTTCTCTCAATGAACGGGATGCGATGGCTGCCAAAGATCGGGAAGGTGGGGCTCCATGCGCAGCCCTTCTTCTATTTCCATGGTGGCCAGCAGCAGGGAGATGGAGCGGTAGCAGCGGTGGCAGGGGCTGCTGCCAGAATCAGGTAAATGGTGCTGGGGGCGGGTGGGGGGTTTCTTGAGGGGGTAATTGCAAGGAAAGGGAAGGGAGGGTGAGGGGAAGATTTTGGGGTGGGGGAAGCAGCTGTCGGGTTGCTTAAATACGGCCTTGGATAGTGGGATTCAGCCCGCAATCCAAGCAACCTGATTGGTTTCTCCCCCTGCCCCGTACGCTAATGTACTATATTGATCCCCTGTCTTAAAACCATGAAAGCGAGATGACAACTTCACATGATCTCGAGTGCTTTCGGCTTCAGGATACAGCAGTTAAGCGATATATGAACTGATGCTTCCAGGCAGGCATTCACCGGGCTAAATGGGGTGGAATAATTCATGGTCTTGAGAAGACAGGCCCATCATGCTCCCTTCACTGAGAGGGAATTGAAGGGCTTGTGCTGATCGCCTGCATCAAGACACAGCTTTGATCACACATTAAACACGGTATTCATTCAGGGAGCAAATAACAGTTCTCTCCCATGGCCGCACCTTGCTCATCAACCACGCCAAATAAGAATTTTATTTGACAGGCTAGATCTGTTCTTTATTAGTTTGAGCAACTCTCCTGTACCACAGGAGAGGTTTCTTTTTAATTTACGGCTCGGCGTGGCTTGCAAACGAGTCCAAAGATGCCGAGAGATCATAGAAATTCCGAAATGATGATGCAAACTAGAGGATAACTCTGCAGACAAGCTTTTAAAGGTTCCATTCCTTTGACCTCCCTCGGGCTCGCTCCTGTGTTGTATTGTGTAACCGCATCTTTCTCCTCCCTGTCTGCCGTCTTCGCTCTTTGACTATGTGCCAGCTCATAAGCTTTGACTTAGATCCCAAGGCCCACTGTTTTCACACAGCCTCCACGCCCAGTCACCCTCTGTTCTTTCCTCTTTCGTGTTAAGGTAGTAGAAGCAAAGCATTTTGCTAGCCTATCTAAATTTCCCTTTCACACCCAGAAAGTTGTTGAGGCATGCATGATTTGAAAAAAGGTCCTCAATTTCTTGTTTATAATCTGAAGACTATTTGGGTGATTGTGATCAGAAAAAAGTAGGTTTCTCCCCAAACTGTGGGTAATGGGGTAATCCTGCTATACAAGCAGCTAGCACTTGTATCGGACTGTGAGAATAAACTCCAGCAGACCACATGACAGAATCCACACCACATCTACAAAACTAAGAAACCAACCGGAACACACGCGTACATATCACACTCCATGTTTATGGAAAATGGTGAAGGCAAGGCCCCACACCCACATTTATCTGCAATCAATCATCATTTTAATAAAACATCGCACAACACCTCTGCCATTAGAATGTAGCTATCCCCACAACAAAAATTCGGTCTAGCTGGACACATAATCAGTCTCCTACAGACGTAGACTCTCTAGACGACCTCAAAGCACCCATCCACATGCCAGCTCGATATGGGTAGCTAGTAGGGACTTGGTCCACCCAACCCTCCTTCACATTGGCTAAAATTTACAAGGGTTTCTAAACTCCTGTGACAGATTTGGACATTCACCTAAAGCGCTTTGAGACCATACCAATGGGAAAAGGCACTAAACAAATGTGCAGTAGTACCTGGAGCGTTCCAAGTGCCAGATGGAATTACCAATAAATGACCTCAGAACCAAATAACCGGACAGACTCAAAGAATATGGCAAAGTACTACTTTATTATCAGCTCAAATAAAGTAGGGAAACCTGGTGAACAAACAGATTGTAGATCACACACTCTCAACTACATTTTGATTATACAAATGCTTTATACTTCGATGTACATCAGCTGTGACATCATCTTACGTGGCAAACAGTAAACCCTATCATAAGGAGGGATTTGTTAAGGGAACTTATATACTTATATTTTCTTTACGCGTTAATAACCTAATTGGCTGTTCCCTATCAGGTAAGCACGCCTTGAACTGCCTCAAACTATGTGTAACACAGATTAATAGCAGAATAATAGCAACGGATTGGCCCCTCAACAATGTATAGGACACTGCTCCATAGACCCTCATGATTGGCTGGCATTCTCTCCCAACCTTGGACATTCGGCTCATTAGCAGAACATGAGCAAAACAAAACCCAGGTGCGGGGAACAACGTCAGAACAATGCACACTTTGGTCAATTAGCCTACCATCTCTCATCGGTTAGGCCATAAACCAAGGCATTTTCTCTATAGTTGACCTTCCTGACTGTTTTCTTCTTTGGGACTTTTAAGGGAGTGTGGGTACATCGCTATCTTCAATTGAAGCTTAATGAATAGGCCTTGTATTCGAGTCTTGCACCACGTGTGTGGAGACCATGATTTTGTCCATTTTGACCTTTTATTTAGTGCTATTTAATTCAATTGGGTGCTATTACTCCTCTTGGCTTCTGCAGACTTGGTTGTTCTGTCTTGCATATGCTTTCTGCAATTTTAATTGTCCAATACTTGGCTGTTGCAAATGTTTTCTCCTTTAATTTATCGAAGAGAAACATGTCCTGCGTATGTATCTTAATGTCTTTGACTGCACTTGTGCCTTGCAGTTGCTTCTTGATGTGGCACCATTGATTCCAGGCCAAACAAATGTTCTTTGTTCCTCGCATGAAGCTGTTTTCCAGCCTCTGACTGCAGTTCTGATCTCTCCCTTCAAGCCTTTTTAGCTTGCTATTTTACAAAACCGATGTCCATCTTTCCATCATGTCTCATCTACCTTGCGTTTCTGCGTATATACATTTGCTACTTTCTTCTCACTTATCTTCTTAGTTTAAATGATTTCTTCATCTTTGTATACATGTTTCTCTTGTGACTTCAGTTACATTATCATTCTTTGAGTATTCTCATATCGTTTAAGTGCGTCCTCGTGTCTTCTCTTCATGACGTCACTTTGCTCTGATCTGATTTTACTTACAGCTCTTCTATATTCAGTGGTGTATTCAGACATCCTTCCACCACATCAGTGTGATGGTACATTCAATACGGTTGCCTAAGTGCATAACGTCTTTCATATCCTCAATTCAGTATTGGGACGATACCTGGTGTCACGCATAATGCTCACTTACTGTTCTTACAGTATGACAAAGGTGAGGTGGCGGGTTCTAGAGATGAAGTGTACATCTGCCTCTCTACACAAATGATAAACTACATTACATTACCCAGGGTGTGTTGTTATTATTATGTGTTGTTTAGGAAAGCCACAGACAAATGTTATGTCTACGGTATTTCATGAGGCCATATGATTCTGGCAGCATGGGCATAAACCATGGCAAGGCACCAGAAATGAAGACCACAGTCTCGCTATTTGTAATGACAATCCCGCCCACTGTTATTTGCCACACACGACATTTCTGTAACATTATGAAGTACAATAGCAAACTTATGAGTGCATTAGCAAGTTGCAACTCAACTGTGAAACAAATTGTGGCAAGGGGAGGGAGATGGAAGTGTAATGTTTATATTGACCCATCCCAGACCTGACTGGCCAGTGCCTGCCACGTGGGTGCCAAAAAACAAAGAGCCACGTCAGAAACCGTGCAGGGAGAAGACAAGAGAAGAAAGAACTCTGCTGCTTGTTATAGGTGTAGCACAGATCTATGTAGGGACACTGCCCTTGTGGGTGGGGTGCACAGAACAAAGGGCTCTATCAGGAATTGTGCAGGCCCCCATCATACAGGCCGAGTCTGAGCTGGCCGGGTTTTGAGGACAATGAGCATCATCAGAACGAGCCTGTGAGCCCCGGACTCCTGAGGACAGAGCTGCCTGAAGCCATGGTATTACGAGCAGCGTCCAGAATGCCTCACCCTGCAAAGCCAACATTGACTGAAGATGCTGCCCAGAAATGTCAGTGCTGAGGACTTGGGTATTCAGGAGGGGAGAAGTGGAAAAGTGTAGGATTAATGCTTAGATGGGAGGAGGGGTTGTTAAAGACATGGAGAATGGAGGGAAGGGGATTTCAAGAATAAGAAAGATGGGAGATGTTGGGAGGCAAAGGGGGTACCGATTAGTCCCCCTATAGAAAGGGCTGAAAATTAACAATCACAATAAATCAGTGTTGACATTTAGGAGAAGCGTAACATGTTTTATCGCAAAAGCAGCCAACCAATTGGTCAGCATGTACATTTCCCAAATCAGTGCTTACTATTCAGTTTGTCAAATTTGCTTGTCCAAGAAAATAAGCTAGAAAGTGAAAATCTCAATCTGACATATGACATGCAAATTATCTCTCTTCTTTTCTCATAGAACTTTATGGCAGTGCACAAATACTCAATTAAAGATGAAGCATGAAGGCAATTGACCTCTGTTATCTGTAAGTGTGGTTGTGGCATGTTCACAATTAGAACATCCTGTAAAGCATGTTATATTAGCCACAACAATTCCAGAGATAGAAGTCACACCTGTACATATGTTCTACACTGTAGGGTTCTAACTGCATGCTTACTTGGGAGGTGCGTACCTATTGCAGCATAACATTTAATAAACATATACCCATTTCTACTAAGCAAAATAGATTGTGCATTATTGTTCACCTCTGCTTTGCTTTTCCTTTTCTCCTCTATCATGGACATCCCATTGAGCAACATGTGTAAGCTAATATAGCAGACAAAACAATCTTCTTACTTTTGCACAGCACAGTCAAGTTACCAAAAATAAAATCTGTGTTCAAAGAATGCTATGCATCATTTCTATAATGTACAATCTCGTATATATAGTCCTAAAACAAGATTCTCAAAGCAAACTTTGCATACCTTTAAAGGTGCAAACAATCCAACCTTGTACATTAAAGAGAAATTGACCTTGTACATATTGAATTAACTTACATGACAGATTGCTAAGCACAAGTGAGAAATATTCAAATGCAAATGGGACCTTGTGAAAAACAGTTCTCAAGCGCCGGAGATCATAGTACAGCCATCTGCCCAAGCAAGGCCTCACATCAATCTGTAAATGACACCTTCATTCGACATGGACACACAAACACATATTCAGAGCATATGTTTACTGTAATAAAATACAAGTAAATACAAGCAAATGGGCTGGATTGCATTCTAGTTGTCCCAGGCCATGACTTGGTCTGTTAGGCAATATTAAGCTATTTTCCCACTTTAGGTTCTTTGAGGCGGGGTCCTCTCAAGACATGTTTGTAGGAGGCATGGGGATTCTAGAGTGCCCATTTCCTTTGTTAAAGGCATTGAGCACTCATAACAGCTTTTCACAAAGGTGGACATCTGTTGCTTGCTCCTCTTTAAAGTATGATAGTAGAACTGAAAAGGACGATGAAGAAGAATATTACCAAAATTCCATCACACCTGAACAGTTTTGCCTGCTACTTTTCTTCTGTGTGGAGAGCCAATGACAGGCAAAGCCAGGGTTCCTATTATGTGACATTGTGGAACATTACTTCCGTTGTTCTGTTATGATAAGTCTGAGAAAGGAAAATCAACCAATAACTATTGAGCGGCACTGTGCATACCTCTCTCTAGTGTTATCGCCTTCCAGAGGTAGCTGCAGCTCAACCTGTCAAAGCCTCTCTCAATGTTCCTTGTGATAATGGATGATGATAGGTAGAGTTCCTGGGACTGATTAGTTGTGGTCCAGTCAGGGCTCTGCCACAAATAAGCCCCCTTTTATCTATGTTTACTAATGATGGAAGAAAGGAGTTCATGATCCTCCAACTTGAAAATCCCAAATGTCGCAGAATGTGTTTACAATTAAAGGTGAATAATACAATGTATAGAGTCGAGGAAGTAGAGAATGTTATGTAAATGCAGACTATTGGTCACATCTCCTCCATTAAGCTCAGTAAGCATTGATAGAAATGGAAACTCTCCAAATCATTACAAAAGAGGACATGGTTGGTGTGTGATATGTTAAATTTCACAGGGATGCTTGTGACTATGTGTCACATGAAAGGACAATACTACATCCTTGTTCTCAAGTAGACTAGGGGCTTACAATTCAATACTTGCCCCACTATCCAATACTAAACTCACAAATCCCCTTCCTAAAAAAAACCTGAGGGAAAGGTGGTATTGAGGGAAAATGTGTTGCCTTAACCTACTTGACATGGGCACATAATAGTGAATGCTTTTTACTGTTTTTTATTATGAATTGTTTTTGTATAAAATAATAAATAAAATATGTATTTTGATCATGGCATAAGGTGCAGTTAAAACTCCTTTACTCCTGCCTTGTTGTATGGTATGAATGTGGTCACACCCTTGTAGGTGCAAGGGAGGGTAGCTAGTGTGGAGCCCTTATAGATACTGTTAGAATGTGACAGCCAGGAGTACACTATGTCATCTCCATTAAGGGGGAGGACCAAACTTCCCCCTGCCATGGCCAGCCTGATTAACTAACAAAGGCTACATGGATCATCCCTGCTCTTTTCTTAGGCCCTACAGCTTGTGGCAGCGATTAACATACCAATTAGAGGGTACTTTAAATATGGCCACATGCGGCCTGGCTGCAGAGGTTAACAAAGGAGACAGGAAACCCAACAATCTTTCACATGTAACTGTGTCAACCAGAAGCCAGCTCCCACCCTCAGTATCAATGACAGTGAAGTGCCGGGGATGGTGTTTAGAGTAGGCCTCCCCGGTTCAGGGACCCTATTCATCATATACGAGAATGTGGTTTGCAGGAGTCAGAGAGTCTGGTCGTGCTGAAGCTTCAAGGGAGACCTGCTTCTTTAATCAGGAACCACAGCGAGATCCATTAACCAGAGATACTCTTTGATCAACAACAGACAGGAAGATGGGTTGGATTTAGTATCACATGTTTTCACCTCTTTACCTTTCCTGTTGCAAAGCACTCTGCTTATGACCTCACTCATACAGCAGATTATTTTAAGGTAGGCGTAGGCTACACTAATCACTGTGTTAATGTTAATGTTAAATGTATTTGTACCGTGCACCATCACCAACGGAATTAGTCCTGTGGCCTACTTGGCTTTAAAAGAGGGCTGAGCCCCTCTTTTGGCAGATCATCTGCTGACTTCACCAGAAGTAACAAATTAGAACTCAAACGTTTCCTGGTTCCTGTTTGTGATCAGCACGGAGGATCTGGAGGGGCCTGGAAGGACGGACCAAAGCTGCAAGAAAAAGGTATGAGCAACCCTGCACAAACAAAGGAGAATGAAACCTAGTTGCCCTTTGTGAAAAGCATGCCAATGCTGGGGAAAGTAGGGCGCAACTCTCCCACGGACCTCAGTGCGCAGCATCTAAGAGGAGAAACAGGAAGTCTAGAAAACCAAAAGGAGACAGGTAGAAGTAAGGAGCTTAGTCATTGGAATTAAAGAGATGCGTTTTTAGAGATCTCTTAAATGTGGAAAGTTTAGGGCAAAGAAAAGATCAGTGGGCAGCGGTTTCCACATGCGAGGTGCAATAGCATCAAAGCAGGTGCCGCCAATTATATTTGATTTGCCCATGTGCTTGCCCATCTAACTATATTAATTTACCCAGTGATTAATTGTAGCTTAACTCGCCCATGTGCTCAATTGTATTTGATTTGCCCATGTGCTTGACTGCTTTTGACCTACCTACTCTTCAACTGTACCTGACTCGTCCATGTGATTACAAGCATTTGACATGCCATATACTCAGCCATACCTGTTTTACCCTTGCATTTAACTGTATTTAAGAACTGTGTATTAATGCAATCAACAACCCCATTGATCACCTCGAGGAATGCATACCTCAATTCCAGAACCACCCTCCATTCTGCTACAAGGTCATATCAATCGCCCCTACCTGACTCCCACTGCAACTCAAATGCCTCCACCCTTGACTCAACTGCTACTGCACACAACACGGAAGACACCACAGATGACTCCACCGTTGCCACAAGTGATCAGAGCACGTCCACCCTATGCCACACAACCTTCTGCAGGAAGCCCACGACCTCTGAAACAAGCACAGCGATCCCATAGGTTTTCATGCACCCGTCAAGTACGAAGGCCAATCTAGCCCACACAGACAACACTAACCTGGAAGCAACCATGCTCAAGGGTACCCTCATTAACGCAGGTCACTCCCAGCAAAGTCTCTAGACATTGCCGACCTCATCACTACTAATATTCTAGACTTACCAGCCATCATTGAAACTTAGCTCCATGCAGCAAAGAGTCCGGTATTCTCTCTCGCCATCCCAGAAAGCTACAGTATCTTCAGGACTGATGGACAAACCGTTCAAGGCGGAGAAGTAGCATTTATTGCTAAGAACCAACACCCCATTAGGGAAATACCTAACCAATCATTCCACTCAGGTGAATTACGATCTATCAAAATCTCATTATCCTCCTCGGTCACCATGACCGTCCACATTATGTACAGACCGCCTGGTCCAGTGTTCTTATTTGAAGATGATGTTTCACAACTCCTCTCAATGAATACCAAACCATGCTCACAAATCATACTATTGGGAGATTTAAATCTGGGAGTTAATGACCCTACTGACGACAATGCCCCTGCACTCCCCAACACCATTGCTGCATTAGGCTTCTCACACCGCATTATCAACCCCAGGCTTATCAAAGGTCAAATCCTTGACTGGCTTGCAGACCTCCATTGCAACACAAATATCGTCTCTAACACCCAAAGTCCCTGGTCTGACCATCATGTCATCTTCACCATCCCTAAGAACCTCGTTGGAGATACATCCCTCCCAAAGCATCGGCTGCATTTTCCAGAAATTCGAGCAACATTACAGCAGAGAAACTACTACCTTTGATGCACCCGATCACTGAATACCAAAACAACGCTGCCAATGACCCTTCCATTATGGTAGAGGTATACAATCAAACCCTCCTAGCTGCCATTGACAAAGTAGCGCCACTGAGTATGTGCAAAGCTAAACCCCTAGCCCACCGAAACTCTTGTTACACCACTAACCTCAAAACAATGCGCAGCACCAAGAGAACTGCTGAGACCAATTGGAAAAAATACCGACTGAACCGAACCGAGAAATCCTTTCTGTGGCTTCCAAAAACTATAAATAGGCTATCCTCCAAACTAAAAGTGCCACATACAACAAGAGAATCACCAAATCTAACTCAGGCTCCAAGAAGCTTTTCTCCATTCTACGAGAACTTGAGTCACCAGTGCCACCGCAAGAACTGTGTCTTAAAAACACAGCCTGGTGTACAGACATTCAAAAAGCTCTCCTTGACAAAATTGCCCTTCTGCAGCCCAAAATCGAATTAAAAAAGAAGAACTTAACACCGTCCCAATCCCAGCAGACTCCTAGCTACACACCCAAAAAAACTAACACACAATTTGAATCACCCCAGTTTCAACAACAGAAGTCCTGAAAATTATCACAAGCCTCAAGCCTTCCAGGTGTTAAGACGACATCTGCCCGGCCTCTCTCATCAAAGACTGGGCTGCTGAACTCACCCCATTTATCACAAGCCTAATCAATGCTTCTTTCGAAAGGAGCACTGTTCCAACTAACCTCAAAGATTAGTCGGTCCACCACTACTGAAGAAACCCACCTTACACCATAACATGCCCACAAAATACTGACCCATAACTACAGTACATTTCCTCCTTAAAATACTGGACAGAGCAGCTCATCTGCATATCCAAAACCATCTGGAAACCAATAACCCCCTTGGCCTATGCCAATCTGGCTCCCGTCTAGGACACGGTACTGAATCAGCCCTCCTGGACCTAAAAATACAAATTGATGAGATCAAAGATAATGGCAATCTAGCACTCCATCTCCTGCTAGACCTATCAGCAGCCTCTGATTTAGTCAACCATAACATACTATACAAACAACTCTCCTAAGCGGCCCATTTCTCAACCAAAGCCATACACTGGATACAGTACTTCCTAACCAACAGAACTATGAGGGTCTTCTCACCCACTTCAGCTGCACTGCCAGCCCCTGTCACATGCGGAGTACCACAGGCTCCTGCATCTCCCCTACACTTTACAATATTTTCACCAAACATCTATTTGACCTTCTCGATGATTTGGGTGTCACGTACACTAACTATGTAGACGGCACCCGAATCCTCAAGCCATCACTGGCTCTTATGACACAGACTAAAAATCATCAAACTAAATCTATCAATCCATTCAGGCATGGATGGCCCAACATGGACTGTGCTTAAATGATGAAAAAAACTAATTACTCCTTATAGGCTCACAAAACTATCTTAACAAACTATCTGACTCTTTCAAGTCCTTTGCTATTTGTGGCATCACCATCAATGTCTCCAAGGAAGTAAAAACCCTGGGCATTTACCTTCACTCAGCTTTCACCTTCACCAGACAAGTCAACGCCACAGCATGTGCTGCAGCTTACACCTCTAAGCTCATCAATGCCTGTAGACCCTTCCTGTCATCCGACAGCTGTATGACGCTGGCTAGAGCCCTTATCTTATCCAGATTAGACTACTGCAATGCCCTCTATGCTGGCACTAATAGCTGCAATATCAAAAAACTACAGGTGGTTCAAAATAACTTGCTAAGAGCAGCCCTGAACATTCCTAAAAATACACACATCACCAAGGCGAGACGGAACGTCCACTGGTTCATGATCGAATACTATTAAAAACCCTCTCCTTGATGCACAAATGTCTGTCCAACTCAGCCTTCAAGTATTTATACAATACATTCGACATGAACCAATCCAGCAGACCCACGCGTTCAAATTACTCCCATTTACTCACTTTCCCCAGATTCAAGCTACAGAAAGTTGGGGCAGTAGCTTCCCAGTGGTAACTGCCAAACACTGGAACGCTCTGCCATCCTCATTAAGATTGGAATCATCCTTTTGGTCCTTCCATAAATGTTTGAAAACGTGCCTCTCCACACATGATCTGTTGAAGTAATTCTCTATCACAGTAATTCTAACTGTATGCATGACTCTGAACAGAAATCCGTAACCCAATATGCATGATGTATTGTACTTTTGTATGTATGTACTTTTGCTTTACTGCCAAGAACCAGCGCTCAGATGTCTTAGGGTTCGGTGTGCTTTACAAGTGTTAAAATAAATAAATAAACAAACAAATAATTAAATAAACAAACCTCGGACCCTGGCTGAAGGTGCAGTCTGCCTTTCATCTTCCGCCAGTGAAGGAAGGCCAGGATTTCCGATGAAGGAAGCAAGATCACTCCCCTATACATCTCCCAGGGAACAGAGGGAGATCCAGAACTCAGAGGACCCTTCAGCTACTCCAGAACCCGTACCCAGCCAGCACAGGGTGCCCTCCTAGACACTGCAGCAAGCTTTCTAGGTAGGATGTGCCAGAAGGTCTCTGAACCTACAACAAAGGACAAGGCAGCTGCCTGCAACACGCTCTACAGCTGTGTGCCGTCCGCTTTAATGGATGACATGAGCCCATTGAAGAAGCTGGAAGAAGTGCTTTCACAAGCATCTACTATCGCCATCTGCCTTAAAGGACATTTTCGAGCCAGTAGAGTTTCTCGAGCTGCAACCGACTGCAACGCTGACCGTTGTAAATCTGCAGTCACTTAAAGACATCCAAGAAATATCGACCAGTGCTTCACAAATGCCGATCAGCACTGAGACAATGATTTATGACCCTGAGCCGCTGTGTAGGCCAGCCTGCAGCCGTTCGTTCAGCTTCGCGCGCCGAACTGTCTTGCCGTCTGATACCCACAGCTGACTCCCATCTTGAACTCTGTCACAGAAGCCTACAAAGTGCCCTGAAGCCGACTCAACCCTGTCGAGCACCAGCAACACCTACAGCAAAAGGCACATTGTGGTTCTGTCGCCTTGGTCCTTCTCGGAAGGCCCCTAGAGACATATTAAGACCCATTTCTCCCTCTGTGCTGAAACCAAGAAACCTTAAAATGATGTGGCTATTAACCAAACCGACTAACCTCCTGTCAGTATCCAGAGTGCATCCCTTTTCCTTCCTTGAAACTGTCTGTCCTCTGCATTCCTTTACAGGGTGGGTTGTTTTTTGGAGTGTTGCTAGAACTGTCTGCTGTGATATAAATATCTGTTGATTTCGGTGCCTTATCGAGCTCACTCAAAAATAAGGCCTTAGAATGGGATTGGTCAACAAATCATGATCATATAGGAAGGTTGACAACATTGTGTACATTCTCAAAGTTACATTTT
Organism: Ambystoma mexicanum; assembly: GCF_040938575.1. NCBI lineage: Eukaryota > Metazoa > Chordata > Amphibia > Caudata > Ambystomatidae > Ambystoma > Ambystoma mexicanum. Next base: position 683,397,642 of record NC_090927.1, on the reverse strand, counting down.
GCTCATAGTATACTGCAAAAATACTTAGGCCAGTTTTACTGTCCTACATTTAGATGTATATTTATGTTGATGTGGTTAAGTAAATTACCAGTCATGGATGGAAAGGGTACATGGTCACAATAACCTGTAGGAGAGCGTAGATGTCGTCTATGTAATGATTTGGAGACAACTGAATCGCTCAGGCATGTGTTGACCTTTTGCAAATCCATGTTAAAGCATTATATTAGGTATAATACCCATCTCACAGATGAAAAGGACAATATATGTGGGGAGATGTTCTGGTTGAATTGCATTTTGGGCTGTAACCTAACAAGGGCTAAGGCCCTTGCAAGGGTTTGGCAAGCCTTTATTTATGACCTTAAATTAAGAAATTCTTTTATGCCCGATGACAAGTGGCCTCAAATAGCGCACTTAAATGGTACTTTGTGTTGCTTAAATTTTAGTTTTCTTAGGTTTTTGATGAACTGTGTTTTTCTTTATTTTTTAAAATGTGTCATGTATTGAATAATTCTTTGTTCTTCATGTTTGTTTCTTTTAACAATTTACATTATGTTGTCTTTGTGAAAAGTTCACGTTGAACTGATACACAATAAAAAAGGGTTTTAAAAAATATTTAATATTTAAATAAAGTAGATATTTTGTATACAACCTTGACTGATGAGTCCCCTTTCTCATTGGGTAATAATTGTTTTTTCACTGCATTGCAACTAACCAACGATCCACAACCTTTCAGAGATAAACCTGCCGTTCCATCCACATTACCAAAATTGGACAAGGAGGTTTATAATTTGCTTGTTATTCCAATCTGTTTGGATCCCTTCTGGTGTACTGGAGGTGTAGGGTTGATTTTGAAACCGTTATTCATCCTTGGACCACTGGTACCCTGGAAATTGATTCGTCAGAGATGGATTGGAATATTGGCAAAGAAGATTCTCAACCTGGTTGCATAATTAGCACTGCTTTTGCAAATAGACTTGGTTTGAATGATTGGTTATGACAGCTGACAGTTTGAAACAATGTGCAAGGCATGTACATCTATGGTTCAGGTCTATAGCCAACCTTTTTTGGGTTTGTATGGGTAGATCAGAAGAATTGCAGAATATTCAATTGGTTTTTAAGGCCAATCCATACATAACAAATACATAATGGATTATTCAAGCACTGAGTCTGTTTCTGTTAAGGTATGTCTTCGGCGGAACAGAAAAGCTACCACTGTAATTTCCATTTTTCATCTAGTGCCAATCTGAAATCCTCAAAGTATAATGAACACTTTGGAAATGTTTTCATGGTAAGAAAAATTGGCATGCCTCTATGATATTCAGATATGAAGGAGAACGATTATATCAGAATTTTCAGGAGTGAGGGCACTCTGCACATGTGATCACAATGTTGTCAAAATATCAAAAATATAGATTGAATTCAGTGCTTAAAATGTACAGGTATGACAGCTGAATCTGCCAACAAAATACCCATTAGATTATCAACAAGTTCAACATTTCTACATCTGTTGAAATGTTAGGCTGATGTTGCGCACAATACCTTTGATGATAGTCATGTTTAAAGAAAGGTTTTATGCCATCTACTGTATAGCAGCAGAGAGTGGGAATGTGTCATGGTTGTTGTGAGGGTGACTGCAGCCTCTGCAATGTCTGTAACTATTCACCATTTACCAGCCACCATTTTGACTAAAAGATTACCAAAACCGATTTGAGATAAGCAAATGTATTAGAAATACACCTACCCATCTTCGATAGTGTGTTTAATTAATAACTCGTTTAATATACACTAAGAAGGTTATACCATTAAACTGCTTCAACTGAAAGAATTTTTGGAATTTGAAATTCCATGATCCAACTCATTGGATAGATGGACATTTCAGTGACTGTCACAATGGTTCAATGATAGGGTCTGATTTTGGGGGAGCGCTTTAGGGGAGCTTGGTGGTAGTGGGGTTAATTAGTTATTTCAATTGAGATACTCGGAAAGCTGCTGGCTTTCAGAATATTTACCCAACCATGCAGACTAAATTGAGATCAAAATACAAACACCCTTAGTGAAAGCATTTCTTCGTGCAAAACGAAGGTTTCTGGGTGAGTTAACATTTTACATAAAATAGTGGTGTGAGGCGCTACATACAATTTTTACTTCTGGAACCCACCTGCGTGAATGCCAATAATAACAATGATGTGTTGGTAGCTGTGCAAAGTCAGAAAACAAAAGTGATCTTTTCTTATAAGTTTTGTGGGATAAGACAAAAAAGTGGGCTGACAACATTTTGTGTCTGCTTTGTGGTACTTTTGTATTTTACCTATCCACGTGTAAACAATATGCAGGTTTTCTCAATTCTAGAATAAAGACCCGACATGCTAGTGTCTGAGATTCCTTGTTCGCCGTGTCGCACCAATTAGACATTTCTCTGGAACTGACCAATTGCCTTTTAACTCGTACATATTGTCTTCTCATAATATGGCAAAGGCAGCCCTTTAAAGCAAAGGTCAACCATTTACAGAAGGCTAGTATTTCATGTGTTTGTTTTTTAATAGAATATCATTGAAATCATTTAAATTAAACCTTTTCTTAAGAAATATGTGGCAACATGACATTGCTGCTTCAACTTAGATGGAAACTTTCATGGAAACATTCACGGTGAGAGAGCAAAGAGGGCTTTGTAAAACACCTAATAGGAGCATTGATGTAATGGTTCATTTGATGTAAATACACTTTCAGTGTGCATACCCAAGACCACGTGTTTTTTGTGCAACTTCTGTTTTTTCTTTCCTGTAGATTAAATTTGAAACACCAGAATATTAGTGTTATAGCAGTAAAATAATTTTAAAATAAAGAAAAAGGAATAAGCAATGGCACAAACAGACAGAATAGAAGAACAAACATGAGTCTTGCCCAAAACATGAAACTGCTTGGAATCTAGAACATTCCTCAAAACCTGATAAAAAAATATTTGTGTGTCTCTCTCGCCTCAAGGTAGACGGATAGGCAAGTCTACAGCGACACTGTTACAAAAGACATGAAGTGGGAGGAAGGGGGAGGTCAGGCAAGCACCCTACTGCTAATACAATCTAGAATTAATGAGCCGGCTAGACAGTTATCCATGGAAGCTGAAAATTAACCTGAGGTGCCAAAACAAAGTAGAATTTGTCTTGAGTTGATGTAAAGTTAAAGAACCAACCCTTTATTAAGGTAAACAGTATGCAAGGTAACTGAAGCTTGATCTGCAGTTCTTTAGGGACCATGTTTCAAGGTGTGAAGTAAGTGAAGTGTGAGTTGGTATGAAATGAGAGATCATGTCCCTCCTTTGGAGTCAACAACCAATTAATGACTACTTCAATACTGTGACGTCAGAAAGGAAGAAGTCCAGGTTATGAAACAAAGCAAATGCCAAACCCAGATGTATGACATTGAACACTGAGAGGAGGGCCAGGAGAGAAAAAAAGGAAACATACAATGGGTCAAAGGGTTGTGTATAAGACAAAACTTCAATATATTTTAGCATTTAGCCGGAGAACAGGCCAAACCAAGAGGAGCATCATTTTAGTCAGGGAGCATATTCCTCACACTGCTCTTCCACATTGTAACTGTTCACAACATTCTTCAGCTGGGAAGAATTGGTTCAGTAAGGAGCAGTCTTCTGAGAAGCTGGAGCTTTTCTTAATTCTTACCAGGCAGCACTGAGCATGCTGTGTACTATGTATTTGCAGACAATTATGAGAAGATCTGCTAAGGAGGCGTTCCATGTCTTTATAACGACAACACAAATAACGAAAACATTTCCAGTGAAATAAAAATAACGAAAACATTTCAATTTGTGTTCTCTTTTTTTTGTTGTCTTTTTTTATTGGGGGTTCCCACCCCCAAGCCCCCGGTTTCCACAGCTTTTTTACACCTACCCCCAAGCTCCCCCCACTCTTTTTAATCCCTTACCCCACCCACATATATACTTTTACTAAAGAATTCGAGATTCTTTTCATTATTTAGGTTTCACTGAAAAAGCTTGTCGTTATTTTTATTTCGCTATAAACACAGTATATTCTTCCTGCAGAAACATGGGTGCAGCTAAGAATTTGAGGTAGGAGTATTTTACTCACTATTTTGGGATGTTGGGAGTTACTTTTTAATGGAATAAAAATATAGCTCTCATTCATCATTGCATATTTTTAGACAAGTAAAACTATATTGTAATTAGGAAATATAGCAATTTTTCCTGCAATCCAAATTTTCTTTGTAGCTAGCAAGTCAAATAAATGAAAAGAATCATTTTACCATAAAGGCAGTCTTAGAATCAGACAACACTGTAACAACGACCCTGTTTGTGGAAGATGTTGCTCGTACCACTGCTCTAACCACATCTCCAGAAGAGTGCAGGTGGCACAAAGGCTCTTCTACTGCCTCCTTTTCTTCGTTGGGATTAATGGCTTGATTTTGAAATAGGCAGGCGAGGTTCTTATGTGGAGTCTGGCCCAACGTATATGGATTTGGACATATTAGCAAATGGATTTCATTACAGGATTCCTCTCGACCAATAAGAATGTTTGCAACGCAGTCTGTAATGTCTATTAGTACCCGGCGAGAGTCAAGCAGAATGCTACACGCATTCTGATTGGCTCTCGCCAGGTCCTTACCCGGCCGAGAATCCTTCGATTCTCGGCCGGGACTCCAGCTGCCTTGTCCTCGGTGGGGGGGCGTGGCAGCCCCTCAGCCAATGAGGAGGCTCGAAGCAGGTTCTGACTTCAGGAGCAGCCTGAGAAGCCACAGAGAATCAATTGTCCTCAGCTGTGTAAAGGCAGGGAGGGCATTGTTCCGTTAATTTCCCCATACTAACACATTGTGTGTTTAGCCTTATAGACCTCAGGAGGGGCCATTATCACTTGGGATATAACACTTCCCAACTTAAGGCCCTCGGCTTCGCATCGGGTAATAACTTGGAGGTGGGTCACTAACCTGTGATAATGACCCCTTTATCTGTCTACAGTGCTTAATGTTTTGCACAAGCCATTCCCTGCATAAAGAAGTGCTGAGAGGTGATCCTGGTCTGATATCCACTGCTTGGTGTTGGTTGGAGGTGTTTCTACTTACAGTCCATGTGCAAAGCTTCCTCAGTTTAATCAGGAACACTGAAAGCAAAGGATTTCCCAAACTATCCATACATTCATTTTTGTAACAGTTGCTATCAAAGCCTCACAGTGGCAGGAATGTGATCCATACATAAGACGGCATGGACAATACACCGAGCAACATTCCTGCAGTGCATACAAGAATATTACCTCAGATCTCCTGAACAACCCATGCACTCATTTTTGTCATGAATGTTATCAAAGTGTCACAGTGACAGAACTAAGGTCATGAATGATAAAAGACTTGCCAGAGTCTGCCTATGTCATATCCATCTTCGCTTATGTATAAATAAAAGCGCCATTGAAACTTTAACATCCTTAATTTTCTGTGTTTTAGAAACAATTACAGCCTGTAAGCTCCTATCCTATAATAAGGAGGAGATTTACTCAAGAGAAGATCAATCCATCCAGTGAGGCACCTGGAGTGTAACAGCTCAGCACTCATCAGAAGCATCAAACACTGTGGATAGGTGCTGTGGTAGAAGGACTGAAACACCGAACATTAGCACCTGGGGTGGGGGGTTTCAGACAATCAGGGAGCTCGGAAAGCGACGGGCTGACACTGCTAGTGACAGCCCACGTTCCAAGCCGCCTGATGGCTGGTTCCCCGCCCGCCATCTTCCCCCACTGACCCTGCTTTTTTGTTTCCCTCTCCTATTCCACTTACCTGATTGTGGCAGAGGGCCCTCGCAGCTGAAGCTCCTGTCCAAGCTCCTGTCCCAGTGTGGCCACCATGGAAATGGAAGAGTGGCTCCATACGGAGCCTCACTTCCAATTCCACAGCGGCCATGTTGGTATAGTATTTTCTCTCTCTTTTTTAACCATTAGCACCCGTGTAGTGCACTACACGGGTGCTAATGGCAATATGCCCGTGTGGCGGGTCCACTCTGCAGGTAACGGCCCGCCACCCTTGTTAAGGCACCCTCGCTGCTCTCTGTCCCTTAACTTGGGCAGTGGCCCGTTACCTACAGGGTGGGCCCGCCACCTCTGGGCATACATCGCCTCATTATCAACACATTGACTGGGCTGATCTCTTTTCCATGCTAGGCCTTAAACACAGTTTGGGAAATATAGTAGAATATTACCTCATTCTGGGGTCAGATTATCTAACATTTGCTCCACTGCTAAACATTAAGGAAATGCTTAGATATTATGGGATATAGCAAACTGGAGTTGGCACAATTCCTTTTATCTAAAAACATTTGCTGCAGGGCAACAATGTATTAGACCTTTTTTTCTGTTTGCCATATAGTATAACAAGAAATGTTTTCACTGCATTTATTTTCACGTTACTCAGCAAACATATTAAATAAAAAAAAGTCTACTTAAGTTTTGCTCTAGTGAAAACATTTTCAGATAATAAAGGTTGGGGCTAAAACTGTTAACTCCATTGCATGTTTTCTAAGGGGCAAAATTGGTGATAAATAAATGTGCTTCTTTATTTTTGTACAAGGTTTTGATAATGTGGCGCCTGCAGTTGGGCGTTAATGTCCTGCATTGATTCCTGATGGAGCAGCCATTTTACACCCTATTTATGCCACCCCAGAACAAATTCCTAACTCCACCCCATGAAATAATGAGTACATGTACCCATTTTAGGTGCCTCTGACTTAAGTAACTGCACTGGAAGTGAAGGTGGAGGGGACAGAATGAGCACAAGGACATTCATGAACGTCCCTACAGCTCCTGGTTACTCGTTGTCATCCAGATGTTTGGGACTTCAAATCCCATGCTCCTTCATCACTAACTATGCTGGATAGGACTGATGGGAGTTGAAGTCCTAAACACCTGCAGTGCCACAGAAGGCGCAGGCAAGCTCATCACGTGCTGAAGTAAAAAAAGCTGGCACGATTGCGCTCCCTGATGCATGTCCGTTGATAAATACACATTCAACGCCTGGAGAGCTCTTTAGATGGACCAACATTGCCAGTCATAGTTCCCAAGGGCTGTTGTACGCTTTATAAATGCAAAAAAAAAGTGTGGGCAAAGCTACATTCTTAAAAGAGCTGAAGAGGGAAAGGTAGATGGGTTTTCTTTGCCATAAGACCATCCTGGCATGGCCCCTTTGGAACTTAGTTTATACCGACAACACGCAGTGCTAAGCTGCACCGGAAATGCTCCTTAAGTGCATGATCCTCCTGCCCTTGAGTGATCAAAAAACAACCGGGCTTATGGTCTGCATCACGTTTACCCAAAAGCCACAGGTGGACCTGATCAAAGGCGGCGCTGGCCAATGGGATGCATCAACGTTCGCATGCACAAACCTTGCCTTATTATTTGAGTGACAAGTGATTTTGTCTGCTGTACAATCTGAACACAATCCCTATATTAAAAGACAGTTATTGGTTCTATGTTGTGCGCCACACACACACGCTGGCGCACGCGCCATCGAGGACAGAAGCACACACCCACTCAATATGTTAACTAGAAAAACGCGCCCTTCCTGGGAAGTGCAAAGGTGACGCACGAGGGAGCACTGTAGCTCCCCAACCCACTGATATATAGTTTCGCTTTGAATAGGCCTGATTGTTTTAAATCAGACCTGCAAGACGCGCAACAGCTTCTTTTTTTGGACAAGTAATTTGCCAGTCGATGGCACCGCGCGGACCTGTTGACAGCTCATTAGTGTGAAATCGGTAACCTGCGGCCTATGATAAGGGCGCATGCACGGCGCGGTTGCTGACGGAGCTACCCACGTGACCTGCAGCCAATGTAATTAAGGTCCAGCTGCAGACGCGGTAATTGGGCCATTCTGTTTCCAGAATGCTCCCCATTCAGAGGGAGCGGCCCCGGGGCCGGTCCTAAATGACGAGTGCCAGGCACCGCCGCCGGGCACTCGCGGCAGAGACGATGCTGTCCTGTCAGCAGCTCCACGGGGAAGCCATGGTTACATGACTCAGGTTTCCGCTGAATCCTGAACGCACATTAGCTACAAACGTCTACTTTTCAGGAAATGAAAATAGAAATAGGTCATGGGGGTGGAGCAAGGATCTCACGCGTTAGGTGTAAACAACACTGCACTATTTAAAAGTAGGAACCCAAGTCATTTTTAGAATTGCCATTGGTAGAGAGAATGGGGTTTCAAAGAAGGCATCACTTGAGCAGGAGCTCCGCACAGCAGCCATTGAAGAGCCATTTCAAAGGCCGAAGAGCGACTTCTGTCCCCCGGGTTAAAGGGAAGGATGCAACATCACAGTGGACTGACTCGCGTATCTTTTATTCATGCCTTAGCCCAGATAACCGAGGCATGGCTAAGCTGGGTATTTTTGCTTATGCTGAAGTCTAGTCTCTTCGCTGCAATACCAAGCGCGGCCACTGGTTGTGCTGCTGCTCTGAAAACCTTGCAAGTAGTAACCCATGTCCCAGGGCGTGGTTCTCCATAATGATTGCCACATGCTCTCTGCCTCCTGTGCTTCAAGAATTGCAAAGAAACATGATGGTCAGACTGGTCATTTTATTTACTGTACAACATTTCTGTGTTGTGAACCTATCCAAGGAGAACGCAGAGCACATTACAAGATTCTACAATACAACACCCAGAGGGGACTGAACGCAAAGCAGGTATCCAAAATGAGGCATTCAGGATGTCTACTCTTCTCAGTGACGTGCGATTTAACGAGAATGTTTTTAGGTCTTTTGAAAAATCATCAACGAGGAACCATGCACACGCATTCGTGGAAACGGGGCACCACTTGTGCAATTTGGTGGTCTTTGCATTAGAGATGTTGCATCCGATTTGAACAGTCGTGGTTGCCTTAGTGTGCTCTTTCAACCGCATCATTCAGGGTAGCAACTCTTTGAAAACTTGTTCAAAGCAAGCATTGGCAAAAGCAACCGTTCAGTCTTGTATGTAGGTATGTCATCTGAATTGGCCAAGCATGCCATAATGGTACTGCCGTATGGCAACATCTGCTAAATGGTGCTAGCACTTGGCCATATTGATGGCTAGGCCTGGCAAATGCTTACCTAATGCCTGTACAAGAGCTTCAACTGTAAACCTTGCCAATGCTTCTTCAGTACGAGGAACAGATGCAAGGACACTCGTACTGCTTATAAATAAAGTGGAAGAAGGAAGAATTGGTTACAACATTTGGATTACATCAGAAACGGGTTTGGTTGGTTTATAGAACAATGAAGCCATTTGCCTTCAGAAGGCTGCCCATAAAGCACAGTGATATCACAACGAGGTCCGGGGGTGTCTTGGATGAGATGAGGGAGGAAGTGAGCTGAAATAGCTGCAGGCTCCAGCATGGCCAGGGGAATTCAATGGCTGGGTCAAAAGACAACACCAACAGGCTGTGTTCCCCTCCTCACATCCCATTCACTTCCCATATAAAATAGTTTCACCCTATCGGTAGTGCTTTTACAGCATCAGCTAATAGCCAAAACTAAACAGGAACAGACACTTTCTTGCTCCATGATCAACTATAATACCAAACGACTGCTTCTTTGTGTGGTTGCACTGACCCTGGTACCCAATAGAATTCATTAGTGATGGCAGGATTATTTATTTATAGCGCCGAAAGGCGATCAGTGCATGCAGAATTTTCAGTCGGTTCAAAGAGGATTCAGGAAATGAGGATTCCTAAAATGTTTTAACTTGGACATGCAAGTGTCTGTTTTATTTGGTTGTCATCATAGCTCTTGCTTTCAACGTTATTAGTAACTGTTAACTGGAAAGACCATCTATAATTATTCCCATCACTTTGACAACATTAACAATGGTCTGATGGAGAGATAGAGGCGCCTGGGGAAGGAGGGGTGCAGCCTTGTCTATTCAGACTGACAGCATGATAAGCTCCTTTGCAACTAGCCCACTGCTACGCATCAGGCCCGGCATTTCACTTGACAGCGCCTGGGCGCACAGAAAAACAGTTAAACACATTAACTCCTCTTCCGCGCTCACCAGCTCAGAATGTTTATCAGTCATGATGTACACATGTTTAAATTGACAAGATGTGCATAGTGTAAAGAAAGCAGGAAATGGCGCAGAAACAGGCTGATTGGCTCGCATTTATTTGCACTGCTCCTTCTGGAAAGCAGCAGTCCAGGCTCTGCTTCCTCTCAATTCTACAACCGACTTTAAAAAGTCTCTGTCGGCATGATGGAGTACGCCAGGGGACCTAATCCTGCCCCCCTCCCAGGAAAAGAGGACACATTGTCCCACAGCATTACCATAGAGGTTACATTACCCACAGATACGTCCACCCAGTGGTGAGGGACTCATTTGCCTGAAAAATGAATCTGAGTACACACGGAAGATCTGTGCAATAGAGTCATCGCTGCAACGAAGGATAGCAGAGGGGCAACAGGCTGGTCTTGGAAGCAAGAGCACGCAAAGCAACAGAGGTTTGAATCCCGGATCCGCGCTTAGAAACCGAACACAGGTATGGTATTAGGAGCATTATAAAAAAAGCAATTACATAAATAAAATTGTGTGAGATGGAGATTGGCTTATTTCTTATCCAGTGCCTGTCTGATCCTCCGGGTGGACAGAATAAACCCTGCGCGCAGTTTGGCCACGTTTTCAGGCAGGTTGGATTGGGCCCCGTGGGCAAACTGTCCAGTGAAATAGTTCTCAGGCCTCAAACATCACTGAACACACTGAATGAGGAGGCCACTGTGTGGATGTTAAATTAGCCAAACAGGACACAATGGTAAGAGGCTCTTGTCTTGAAAAGAAATTGGCTCTTAAAGCTATGCTAACTCAAAGGAAAGTGCCTAACAAAACTTCACAGAGGTCATCTCTCGTTTAGATTCCTATAACAGTTTACACACTGGACGGCAATATGGGAGGTACGGAAAATCTGAAGAGTTTCAATCCATGCCGCCAGACTCATCTTCAGTATGAAGAGATGTGACCACATTACAGCAGTGCTGAAAGCCCTCCACTTGGAATCTAGGTGTATCATTGTCCTGCCTGTGTGCCTCCGGGTAAACTCGGACTTGATTTGCTTGCATCGGTGCATACCGCCAGATATACGGTGTTTGTTCTCTGGTTTGGTGCTTCCTATATCCTTGCACCTACGGCTTCATTTTTCCTCTGGATATTTGTGAACTGTGGGGGCTAGTCACCATGTACCCTGTTGCCTTCTTTCTGTCTTACCTCTTCTATCTCCTAATCCTCGCTACCCCCCACCCCCGTCTTTCCCTCATTTATGTTACAAGCTCTTGTACTATCTGAAACGCTGTCAGGCCTGTACGATTGTTTCTCTGTTTTTGTCTGTTAGGCCCTCCTCTCCCCATCCTCCCCTCTCTCCTCACTTCATATCACAAGCTCATGCACTGTGGTGGCCCGCTCCCAGACCACCGGAGCGGCCACATCTGATGTCGGGGTCACCCGAGTTGCGCTCACGCAGCGGACGCAAAACTGGGATCACCCCGCATTCTCCAGATCACCAGAGGTGACCACGTGGGCTGGGGGCACCCAGCTCACAGCAGCCCTGGCTCTGGGGGTACCCAGGCCAGGGTTGCCCAACCAGCCATGATCACATGGCCAGGACACACAAGGGGGACGGTGTTGCCAGGCAGGGGCGCCGTCCTCGTGTAGGGCCCTGTCCTTCGGCCTCCTGCACGTGGTGTGGCACCAGCATGGTACCTGAAAGCACGACACCAGTCAGGTTAGGATCGATTGACGAGCCGGAAACGGCTCATCTCTTTCATTAACTTGGTCACATGGTTACTACCATGTGACCATGACAAAGTTCCTGGGAGCTACCATGCTCCCCAGGAGGTGTGATATGCCACACTCCTCCTTTTTCATAACAACAAAACAAATACAAAACCACAGCCTAATACACACACTGACACTCGAACTGTAGATCCCACTAGCTTTCACACACTTAGGGACCCAGCTCACCCTGGGGCGACATTCAGGGCTGGTGAGCAAACAGGTGATATGTCAGAACCTCAACCCGCATGCACACCCTTTATTAACCTGGGTGAATGGTTCTTGCACCACTGACACACCACCACTGATCGTAGCTGGCACCCTTCACCCCAACCCTTAACCACCATAACGCAGCTTCAAGAATACTTTAGCTGGCCAGTTCATGTCCGCGGGGTACCAGTCCGACCACCTTTGGAAACTCTTGAGGACAGTTCAGTGTTCAAGGGCCGGTAAAGCCGCATATGGGGACACCAGGGGCCACCTCGACCCAGTCCTTCGCTGGTGGGCAAGATCGTGACAGGATGCTGGGTTGGTGGCCGGATGATAGGCCACTTCCTTCGCTTAGTGGCTGCTGCTCCCGGTTGAGGGCACTCAAGCACTCCCAAGAGCTGCAACCCTCCTACAAGACTGTTCTCCTTCTGATCTTTGGCTTCCTGGCAGGTCAGCAACAACTAGTGGACCTCAGATCATGTTGGGTCCTCTAGCTGCATAGTCCCGATCAAGTGGGCTGATGGTTATGCCACTCCTGCACATGCAGCCAGGGCGCTGCCAAATGTCACTGGCCCCTTTTTCTCGTCATGCCCCCCACATGGAGTACACAGACCACCAAACACCTCCCCATGGGCCAGAGGTCTTCACTGGATGTAGTTACCGTGTCCTCACTTGATGATAAGCACTGCACACCTCTGCAACTGATGGGCCCTTAGGGCGAATGTGTTACCCAGTCCAGTCCTTGGGCAGCATTGTCAGTACCACCGCCCTGTTGGCTCCCTTTGTTACTCCTGGAGCGGCCTGTCTGCTCCTCCACCTTCACCCTTGGGAGGACTGGGCACTCTGATCTTCCTTTACTGTGGTGATGTCCTGGGGTGTGCACAGCCTCACCTAATGAAACCCCGCGAGTGAGCCACTCATGCCTGCTATTACTCCCTCTTGGGGGTCCACCAGAAGCTGCACACCCACACTGGTTCTTTCAGCAGAGTTGCAAGGGGGCCGGTTGTTTGCTGGCCTCTGCCTCCTTGTGCTGCTGCGGCCTCAGTTGCCTTCATTCTTTTTTTGGTTTTCTTTCACCACTGCATGCTGGTGAACATAGGCTACGCCCCCCCCATTCTTTGTGCTTTCCTTTCTCAGACCGCGGGCCCAGGCGTTAAGGGGCCAGCCCCCTCCTTGCGGGTCTGCTGCAGCCCTCCACACTGTCCCCCCTTTTTTCTTGTTTTTCACCGCCGCATGCCCAGCCACCCCCCATCCTTTGTTTCTTTGGGGCCGCCGCGGGCCTCCATTACCATTTGCTTTTTTTTCCTTTTCTCATTTTCTTCGTCCTCGTGCTCCGATCCCGGAGCTTCCATTCACTATTGCCACTGCGGATGTTGCGGTGCACATGGCGGGGCAGGCATACACTGACCCCAGCCGCAGAAACACCCCCAGTGATGAGGACCGGGGTCGTGCTTGCACGGGCCCCCTCCATACGCCTCCGCAGGGTTGCATGGGCTTGCAGCAGTTCTCTTTCGGACAGCCATCTCCGCCGCATACGCGGCCGACACACCTCCTCCCTGGGGACCCCAGGCGGCCTGTCTAAATACACGCAGGGTCCTGGGCCACCCAAAAAGCTTCCTCCCAAACGGGCCAAGGCCTCTTGCAATCGGGCCTCCAAGCTGACGGCAGCCCCCTCAGAAACAAAACACTGAGCCAAATCTGCCGGGTGCATTTCTTCCTTCGGCGGCGGCCAACGCTGCTACCTCCTCCACATGGGCAACAGGTGACATGTGCCAAGGACAGCACAAGGGCCCTGGACCACCACCCGTATCCAATGTGGTGGCCTGCTCCCAGACCACCGGAGCGAGCCACATCTGATGTCAGGGTCACCTGAGCTGCGCTCACGCAGCGGACACAAAACAGGGAACACCCCACATTCTTCGAATCACCAGAGGCGACCACGTGGGCTGGGGGCACCCAGGTCACAGCAGCCCGCACCCAGGCCGGGGTTGCCCAACCAGCCATGATCACATGGCCAGGACACACAAGGGGGACGGTGTTTCCCAGCAGGGGCAGCGTCATACCTGCCTACATTTGAAAAACAAAATTCCTGAGATTTATGCCCCGCCCACAGCCACACAAGACTCCGCCCATTTTCACATGGCTCCGCCCACACGTCCAACAGGTAAACTCGGTTGTTGTAGGCTTCAGTTTGCTTACTATAGCATTGAAAATAATTCATTCAATGCTATAGTTAGCAAAATGAAGGCAGTGCTGCCGCCTTCACAATAGTGCTTTCAATCCATGTAATTGGATTGAAAGCACCATTTTTGCGGTGGCGGCGGCTTCTGTTTGTTTACTATAGCACTGAAAATAATTAATTCAATGCTACAGTAAGCAAACTGAAGTCGCCGCCGCCGCAATAATACTGCTTTCAATCCATGTCACTGGATTGAAAGCAGCATTATTCCTGCTGCAGCGCCGCCTTCATTTTGCTTACTATAGCATTGAATGAATGATTTTGGTAAGCAAAATGAACGTGGCACCGCCGCCGTAATAATACTGCATTCAATCCAATTATATGGATTGCAAGCACTATTATTACAGGGATCGGGGGTCGCATTGAGCACCGTTTCCGGGTCCCGCTCAATTCTCCATCCGATTGGCTACCGGCGGCAGCCAATCAGGTGGAGAATATGACGGGACCCGGAAAGAATCTCAAAATTCCTGAGATTCACGGGACTTTTCCGGAGACCCGGAGAAATGCTTAAAATTCCGGAGTCTCCGGAAAAATTCCGGAGGTTAGGCAGGTATGGGCAGCGTCCTCGTGTAGGACCCTGTCCTTGGGCCTCCTGCACGTGGTGTGGCACCAGCATGGTACCTGGAAGAACAACACCGGAGTCAGCTTAGGATCGACTGATGAGCTGGAAACGGGTCATCTATTTTATTAACTTGGTCACATGGTTGCCACCATGTGACCATGACACAGTTCCTGGGAGCTACCATGCTCCCCACGAGGGGTGGCATGCAACATACACTATCTGAAACAGCGTCAGGCCTGTCCAATTGTTTCTCTGTTTTTGTCTGTCTTGTCCCCCTCTCTCCCCCCTACCCCTTTCTTCACTTTATGTCACAAGCTCTTGCACTATCTGAAACACCGTCAGGCCCGTACGATTGTTTCTCTGTTTTTGTCTGTCTTGTCCCCCTCTCTCCCCCCTACCCCTTTCTTCACTTTATGTCACAAGCTCTTGCACTATCTGAAACACCGTCAGGCCCGTACGATTGTTTCTCTGTTTTTGTCCATCACGTCCCCCTCTCTTATCTCTCCCCTCTCCCCTCACTTTATGCCACAAGCTCTTCCACTATCTGAAATGCCGTCAGGCCTGTACGATAGATTTGTCATATGTGTCTGTACACAGCCTCTATGCACTCTACAGTGTCCTATGTCTGTAACATTATAACACATTGCACTTACCCATTCTGAACGATTCAAGGCCCAGTAAGAATGTTTATTATTGCATATTTCCCTTGTTCCTCTCCTGCCTGGAAGCGCTTTGAAACACTTGCCTTTGTGTATGGGCACTTTACAAATGACCAATAAATAATAAATCATAGGTCCCTCCACAGTTGCCCTCCAAGATATCTGGCTAAGCTGCTTCCACTCTATTTATTAACCCACATGACTCATTAAACAAACCAGCCCAAACTTCCTGCACGTTTGTGTAAGCAGATACAGAAAACGAGGTGAGTGCTCTCTTCCCGTGCATTTTCCTCACATTGCAATTGCCTCCCACTCCACCTTCAATCAGAGCCATACCCCTTCAAATGCAGGAGATCCCATAAGACTTGATTCCATTAGTTTTATGGTTCCACCAGGTCAGCTCCCATAACCCTGCAAAGGGGGCTGTTCATACTTGCCCCACCAGTACATATCTTCCCTTTGCTGGTTGGAAGCCTCAGTCCCGCTCAACCCCAAATGCAAAGTCTTCATTGTGGACTTTAATATCCTTCTGCGGTCAAGACTCATTTTGCCATCAGTGGAATTCATAGTTTAAGCTGTGCCTGGGCAACCAGTTAAGAATCCCCTCCCAAAGTGCACAGAGGCTGCTAAGATGAAGGACCTGCCCCTTCACAAAGTCTGATCAAATCCAAAGCAAAAACTGGATATGACAGTGAAAATAAAAAAATAAAAACTTGAGAAATGGTGGCAAACGACTACCCAATCTTTCATGCATTCTTTAAATTGTAAGATGGCATTCTGAAGAAAGACAAATTATCTGTGTAGGTTACAAACATGAAGGGAGAAGACCATTTCCCCAACGTGATTCAATCTCTGAGACCCATTTCAAGAACTGAAGAACGACTTCTGTGCAAGTAATTTGTTTAAGTCACCATTGAATTAACAGGTCCATCCTAGAGAACAGCGACAGACTTCTACATATACATGTGGAAAAAAAATACACATGAAAGACCAGACAGTATGTGGGCCTCTGTCCCTATCACAGCACAGAAAGGCCACTGACCTCATTTTGCGATGACACTTTGCAACTTGCTGACTACGGCAGTTTGTCGATGCTGATCCCTCTGCACCTCTGTGTGACCATCTGCACCATTGATTGTGGCATGCTGCTGCAGAGACTTCATTCTGTAATGATGGTCTTTAACAATGCCGCCACGTGGTTCAACTCTAGGTACCCGACTTCATTCACCTTTCAAAGTCACCTGTGGAGTACCTCAAGGCCCCAACCTCTCAACTCTGTTATACTTGTTCATCGAGCCACTGGTGGACTTCTTCAGGTCTCATTATCTCGCTCTTCACTCCTTTTTGGATGATATTCAGATCTACCACTGTGCCTCGGGCTGGAAGGGGGGGTGATCAATTTGGCATCATATCTAAAGCATAGCTTTACGTTGAAGCTTGGATGAGTGGCACCTGTCTGAAAATCGATGGCACGAAAATTGAATTCTTTGTTATGGGTCGCCCTCATCTTGTTTAATGACATGGCACCCTCTTCCTCCCTCCTACATTTGGAGAATCAGTTCCTATTAAATCGATGGTCCAAAAATGATGCTTTGGTACATGAAGCTGAGCCATAACTTTTAAATCAGCACTCTTTTTGAGAGCTCCTTCCCCAGTTGAAACTACCTGACAAAAGCCTCAGTCAAGCCGGGATTCCCTCTTCTCACGTCTCCCTGCCTAGCAAATCAGTCGCCTGCAAAAGGGTGAGAACGCGGTTGGTTGCATGATCTTTGGATTAAAGACATATCACCCTGTTGCTATTCATCTGAAATGCCTCCACTGGCTCCCAGTGGCTTCCGGAATCCACTTTAATATCCTATGTCTCAGCTGCTGATCCTTCACAGACTGACTGGATAACGCTATCTAGGAGAAATGATTCAGCTTTAGCTACCACCACATGACCTTCGTTCTTCTGACACTGACCTTGTAGTTACTTCTCCTTGTTGCGAGTATAGACGTGTAAGAGGCCTCACTATTTTCGGCCCTCATCCCCGGAGCTCTCTGCCCCTCCCACATCAGAGCCATTGAATTCCCCATGCAGTTCAGCAGAGTCAAAGAAACATTCCTCTTTGAACTCTTACTTCCGCGCCAGTCGTTTCATCACAATATGATGTTCTCATATTACCTGATGGAGTCAATATTCTGGGTACCATGTCGTTTTAGCAACAGGAATGACTTCAAAGTAATTCCTTCAGAACAGTCATACATTTTTTTATTTGTATTTGTATGTATGTATGTATGTATGTATTTAGTTTTTATATAGCGCCGTTAGCCCGAGGGCATCAGGGCGCTTGTACAAAGAACACTGAAACTGCGAGACAACAAGACGGACAACACGTGTGAGACGGACAAATGGTACAACTATCTATTGAGCGGCGAGGTCTCAGCGTGAGGTCCTGCGCCCACGATCCTATCTAAAGAGGTGTGTTTTCAGCCTCTTCCTAAAAACTGAGTGATTGACTTCGGACCTGAGTGATTCCGGGACGCTGTTCCACAGTTTAGGAGCCAGCACAAGAAAGGATCTGCCCAGCCCTGTTTTTAGCTTAAACTTGGGCACGTGCAGAAGGCATTTTCCACCCGAGCGTAGGTTTCTGGTGGGGTAGTAGGGCCTTAAGTGTGTTTTCAAATATGAAGGCGCTGTGCCATAAAGGCATTTGTGGACCAGGCAGAGAGCTTTAAACTTAATGCGCTCCTCTACTCTGAGCCAGTGCAGAGCTAACCTCTCTTCGGTAACATGGTCTTTCCTTTTCAGATTTTTTACTATTCTGACCGCGTTGTTCTGGATAACCTGACAACTGGATAAATCCTTAGATGCGGCCCCCAACAACAGGGCGTTCCCATAGTCGAGCCGTGAGAGAATGATGGCTCTTGCTATCGTAGCCCTGTTTACTTCGTTAAGCAGTGGTTTAATTGCTTTCATAAGCCTAAGATAGTATGCTGTGTTTTTTTGGAGGAAGTTAGTTTGGGCGTGAGAGTCGACGACTGAATCGACCATCATGCCCAGGGTCTTCACCTTGGGAACCACCTGAATAATGGCATTTTTAATTTGAAAAGAGTTATACTCTGCCCCCAGTTTTTCCAACTGACGACTGGAGCCAAACAACATTAATTCGGTTTTGGAGTCGTTCAGGCACATCCAGTTTGCCTGCATCCAGTCGTCAATTAGCTTGTAAACCTTGGTGAGCACTTCGCTATCTGTGGCGTGGTTCCTACCCCCCAACTCCAATATGAGTTGGGTGTCATCTGCGTAGTTAGTAAATGACACTCCGGCTTTCACCAGAAGGGTGCACAAAGTGCGCATATATATGTTGAAAAGCATTGGGGATAAGCTAGCACCCTGGGGCACTCCGAATATGATGTCGCATGAATCAGAGAAACTGTTACCCCAGTGTACTCTCGCTTGGCGGTTGGAAAGAAAGGATAGGAGCAAATCAATAGCTCCCTCCGAGCAGCCAACGCTCTCCCAAAACCGCTTTGATAAGAAGGCTGTGATCCACTAGATCAAATGCTGCGCTGAGATCTAAAAGCATCAGCATCCCCAATTTGTTGTCGTCCAGCATCGTCAGCATCTGATTCTGCAGGTCCAGCATAGCTGTTTCAGTGCTGTGGGATGCTCTAAAGCCGGATTGTTGTTGGTGCAGAATCTCCTGATCTTCGACGAAGTGTTGGAGTTGCTGTGTGGCTACCTTATCCAACAGTTTGAGAACAAAATTCGAGTTAGTTATGGGGCGAAGATTTGCGGGATCCTTGGGATCTAGTCCCGCTTTTTTAACGAGAGGAGTGATGGTGACTCTCTTCAGATCTTTAGGCACCAAACCCTCATGAAATGACGCGTTCACTATTTTCCGGAGGATGGGAGCGAATATATCCTTGTGTTGAAGAATAATGCCAGGGGGCAGGACATTTTCTGCACAGGTAGTGGGTTTCATGTTATTCATCACCTCTAGCATATCTGCTTCTGAGATGGGGTCAAATTTAAAGAGTTGTTCCCTGACAGGTACATTCCCTTCAGTGGGGCGGATCTCCTGGTTAGAGGTAGATCTGGCCTTTATAATATTTTGCCTCGCCTTTTCCGTTTTGGCTTGGAATGCATTAAGCACCATATTACAGTCCTCCTTGGATGGAGTAAATGGGGGAGTAAGAGAAGCGGGTTTTTCTATGCTTTTCAAAATATTGAAGAGTTTGCTTGTATTGTTATCAGCATGCTCAATTTCGGTATTAAAGAAATTAGCCTTGACTGACTTGATTTTCTCTTTATATTCCCTATCCTTCCTTTTCCAGCTCGCTATACTATTGTGGGGGTTCCCCCAAGCCTACCCTTTCCATATACTAGTACCACCACCCCAATCCCCTCCCCAACCCTTTTAACCACATACATTTCCTTGTTTATATACATTTCTCTTGTATGTGCATAATGCTTTTGGATTCAAGTGTGTGCATATCTACTAAATATGACCCTTTGGTGGGCTGCATTAAGAATCTATAGGATTGGTTTTAGGGAAGCTGTGCTTTCGATTTGGAGGGCACAGAATACGTTATCCCATTGTTTTACAGACAGCAATTACTTCAAAGTAATTTACTTATTGAATTATATAGGGGGATAGGAGTGAGTTGTTTAGGGGACGTTATGGTTAAGTTGCCCTCCCAAAAACCAGTGAAATTCACTCCAAAAAAAACTTTGTTGATGGGATGTTATGGTTAAGTTGCCCTAACAAAAACCTGTACACTTCACTAAAAAAAAACTTTCCACCTCCCCTTTATGCTTCAAATTAAAACTGAAAAACCCCTGAAATTCGACAGTTATGGTAAAGTAAGCCCCCAACCCTGCCACCACCCCTCTGCACTGCTAACACTAACACCCAGACCATCTCAAATGTCAATGATGACATCAATGACGACATTACTTGTTTAGCCCCTTTCTTTTCCTTCCCTGCCATACATATATATGTACATTCAGTAAAAAATATCACTAAAGGAATGTTATACTTCACAGTGCAACACATCACCACTGCACATTCCCCAATTATAGTAAGCTAAGCAACCATAACTCGCACCATCTACGTGCATTGCTAACACTAACACCCAGGACATCAAAGATGACGTCACAAATATCATTGATGACATCACTCATGACATCACATGTGAAAATAATATTCCTAAAAAATCCCTACCTACAAGGGGTTCCATCTATTATGTTGGTAACAAGATGTCAGGGGTGATTATGTAATGTTACACATGTAATAAGTAGCTCACAAATCTAGACTTAATACACACTTGTGCTACAACAAACAATACATATGATGACACAATGCATATAACTGAGCGGCATATACAGGGAAACTGAAGTAGGGTAGAACGAACTAGCAGCATCCCACAGTTTATCTTCCTGTATACAAATTAATTGTGTGTTTGAGGCCTGCTATTGTCCCATGCATGTGCATCATGAACTGCCACCGGACCATAAGGAAAGTACTTTAAGAATACACGACAAGGGTAACGTTTTGCTACACTGCACCTTTTCAATTTTCATATTGTGCTGGCCAGT
Organism: Ambystoma mexicanum; assembly: GCF_040938575.1. NCBI lineage: Eukaryota > Metazoa > Chordata > Amphibia > Caudata > Ambystomatidae > Ambystoma > Ambystoma mexicanum. The sequence goes on along the minus strand of NC_090927.1, from coordinate 683,376,589 downwards.
TAATAAAACCACGCAGCCTATATTTTTCAATGCACCAAAATAGTTGAGGCACACATGTCATGAGTGATGTCATCAATGATATTTGTGATGTCATCTTTGATGTCCTGGGTATTAGTGTTAGCAATGCATGTAGATGGTGCGAGTTATGGTTGCTTATCTTACTATAATGGGGGAGTGTACAGGTTTTTGTTAGGACAACTTAACCATAACGTCCCCTCAACAAAGTTTTAGTTTTTTTTGTAGTGATATATATATATATATATATATATATATATATATATATATATATATATATATATATATATATATATATATATATATATATATATATATAGTATTACTAAACAACAACCCTTGGTCAGTACATCCTATTATACGGTCAGCTCCAAAACAGAGAGGTTGTCTTGTTGAATGTGTATGGGCCCAATACAGATGACCCAGAATTTTACTCCCAATTGTCCTCTTTACTAGCCGGGTTTCCTCGGGTCCCAATTCTCTGGGGGGATGATCTCAACACGATCCTGGATGTGGATTGGGATAGGTCCGGCTCTAGACCCCGTCAACTCTCTTCCGCTGATCCTGTCCCTCTTTCCCAATTTTCACTCACTGACGCTTGGAGACTCAAATGTCCCAACTCCCATGCATTTTCTTTCAACTCCTCGGTTCATGACTCACACTCCAGGATAGATAGATGGCTTACCTCTGACATCCTCGTTAGGAGCATCACACATATGGCAATTCTCCCCCGCACTTTTTCAGACCACTCTCCGGTGACGCTCTCCATCATCTGGGACCCATCCCGCGCCGGGCCCCTCCCATGGAGATTGAAACCACAATCCCTATCGGATCCAGTGTTCGAATTGGAGATGCAATCGGCCATGGACGATTACTTCTCATTTAATACGGGGTCGGTTCGTACACAAGCCACTCTCTGGGAAGCCTTAAGGCCTATATTAGGGGAATTTCCATTTCCAAAGAATCTGGGATTCTTAAATTGATCCGAAAAGACATATCTAAAAGCGAAGCGTCACTCATCTCTCTTGAATCCCGGTATGCCTTAACACAGTCCCCAGCACTGCTCGCTGACATCGGCACGGAATTGGATAACTTCCGCTTCCGTGCAGAACGTGAGAGGAAGTTCACTGAGCTGATGCCTTCTAATTTTGCACATAAGAAAAAAAAAAAGTCTTGGTGCAGGCCCACAGTAAAGACATTGATTTGGGGTGGGCTTAGCAGAGGGAAACAAAACAGCGACTGCCAGGCGCCGGTGCACGTCAACACATGAGTCTGAAGGCAGGCCACATTGGCGTATACTTGCTCGCCTGTCTCATACATAAAAGTCATACACGTTCTCGGCTATTTCAGGGTGTCTGGGGTTTGCTGAAGACCCCCCATCTCTAGCAGGGTCGCTTCCTGCTGTTCAACCACGCAGAATGTTCGGAAACGTCTTTGCACTGCAGACATTCACTGTAACGTAAGACATAGGGCCTCATTACACGGATGGCGGTAAGGATTTACCGGTACCGGTAAAATACCGGTACCGGTAAATCCTTAAAGCCTTACTATGAGGTCCCTTTGCGGGTTGTCGGATTTAACGCCTGCTTTTTGCAAGCGTTAAAAACCAACCCGCAAAGGGACCCAGGGAGCTAATTATGGTACCGCAATTTGCGGTACCATAATTAGCACCATCCCCATTCCCATTGAGCCCTATGGGGCAAAAACGGGAATGGTGAACGGGGAAGGGCAATGGTGGAAGGGGGAATTACCTCCCCACCAACCTTGGAATGAGGCAGTAATTCCCCTTTCCGCCAAGGCGGTGCCGGTATTTTACCGGCATGAACCATGGCGCAAATAGCGCCATGGTTCTCCGCCATCCGTGTAATGAGGCCCATAATGTTCAGTGGAATGCATGTCACAAGCATTTCAAACTGTTTTGAACTATCCGCACATGTTTTTTATTAGGAAGAAGCGAGTTAAGGAAATATGTATCATTTTTAATAGGAATTTCATTTGGAGCTGTTTTATAATTTCGATGGTACAGCCTCGGTTGAGCCGATCCAATGTGCCATGTGCTGTCATTTTGGAGAGGACTCGGAGGTGGAGTGCAGCACTCATCCTCCACTCTCGAGTTCTAGAAGGAATATCGCATCTTAGAAGCCCTAAGAAAAGGGAGGTCCCCGGCTGGGGCCCTAATCCACGCCCACCAAGCATCATCCCTTCCCCTCTGGCAGATCCGCCCCCCCCCCCACAACGATCTTCCTAAAGTTTCATGGACCAGTTTAAGTGCCTGCATCGTAGCCACCGCTCCTCCTCGCCAGAAGTGGTGAGCGTACAGACAGACATTCACGTTAAAGAGGCTGCTGCCCTTTCATTCACCTAAAAACCACAAGGCAGCCTCTCTCGCGACATTCAAGCCGTAGCGCCCAGTTCATCTCCAAGACCTTCAGGCCTGAATGCCAAGTTCACAGTGTGTTAGGGAACACAGAAAAAGAAAATAACTTCTTTAAAGAAGTACCATAAAAAGCCCCACATACAACGCCTTCAATTCAGTCAGCGATGCTCAACACGTGCAGACGAGAATCACTATTGCCAATATAGACATTAATAACAGGACTATACCTCCTCGGACCACCCGGGAAGGAGGTAATGAATTGAGTCCAGAAGGAGGAATCAACCGTCCCCACTCACACCCACCCACCTCCACACATTGCTGCCTTTCAGACAGGGCAAACGTGCAGAGCATCGATGTCACCGGCCATTACCGAGCCTCCGTTTTCTTATCTAGGGTCCTAAAATTGACCAAAAACAGAACGATGTAACTGTCAAAGGAGATGGGTCCACACCCCACCACCCACCCACCAACTGAAAAGTCAGCATATCTGAATCAGGTCTGCGAAACGCAAGGCAAGGGCATACATTTCCAACTTAAACACAAGATATTCAAGTAAAAGACATTTACGAATTGGCCCCAATTTGCACTTTTCCGCATGATACAGCGCATCTGTCCTTTGAGACATGGAGAGATGCTGGAGCGATTGGACTCCGCACACCTGGGTGGGTAGGTGTGATCTGAAAAGGTATGTGTGCGTGTGGGCTTTTGCAGCACTGGAACTCGGCTCGTTTCTATTCGGATGCCCATGGCCTATGCACTATTTCAAAAGCGTTCATAACAGGAGCATTTCAGTCGTTCTTGTGCATGCGTGCCTGGTGGGCCTGCTCGTTTGCTGCCTTCCCAGCCCCACAGCCAAGTTTATCACCGTCACCGACAATGCGTTATTATAACACATGCCGTGCTTTACAGTTCACATTGTGCCCAAACGATGCCTAATGGTACATTAAAGACGGGCGAACCACACATCTTGGAGACATTGTGCTGGCCTCTCTCTTTCGCTGGCTTTAAAGGCAGCTGCTGCAGCCCCCCCGGACACCATAAAGGAACACTTTTGGGGAACCAGGTGCATGCGAGCAAGCAAAGCATGACAGGCAGCGATTCATATGTTATAGGCAGGAACAGGAACCTGGCAATAAAGATATCCTCCGATTGCCTTGCACACCTGGGGATCGAACTTGTGTTGCTCTGACTCGTCTTGCTTCCCAGGTGAGCATGTTGCCCCTGAGCTATCCTAGTCCCGCCACATTGTGCCGTGTAGTTCTGAGCTTCTCAGACATGCATCACTATAACCAACTGAGCTCAGTCAATTACACTTACATCTTGCATTTTCTGAAGTGATGTTGCTCCTTACACCTGCCCTGCACATACAAGGTACACCTCCTACTGCATATCTTGCAGTGTTAGTCCCTTTTGCCATTGTGTTTCCTTCAGTGTTTTCCACCCCATTCAGTGTGTGTGTACTCCAATTAAGTTAACTCTCAGAAGAGTGATTTGAACAGACCCTGGCAGTAACTTTGAATGCAAAGCCTGATGGTAAATTAACAGTGTTTTGGGTGGGCAGAGGCAGGAATGGGTGGGATTGGCAATTAGCATGTCCATCAGCCATGGGCAGGCAATGAGTGGGCAAATAACCAAACAACACCTACAGAGACTGTGTCCCTCCTCCTATTTCATTCCACCCTGTCTGTACGCCAATGCAATACTTTTTGGGGAAACAGATCACAGATGTATAATGTTTATATTTTATTAACAACTAGATAATCCTTTTAACGATTAGAGGAGTATCTATTGAATTGGACTCAAGATATGTAATCCCTTCATTTTTCACATTGGGAGGGGGCATGGGTGCCGTGTCGCAGGGGGCGACATGGGTTTGGAGGGGGTGGGAGTAGAACATGGGTTTCGGGGGGGCAACATGGGTTTCGGGGGTGACATGGGTTTTGGGGGGAGGGTAAGGCTGTCTATGCCCCGGACCCCCAAAACTGTTAAGATGGCCCTGCATTAATCCATGGGTATTCTCCTCTTGATGCTGCTGTTCTCTGCTTCACTTCATGCAGCCGACAATCTAGAGTTGTTCCACAGGTGAGTTAAGTCAAGGAGCATTATGAAGTCAACATATCAAGCTGTTCATTAGTCAACACAAAATGAGCATGAGCAGGTGTCTAGTGTCTGACGCGCTCTGCCAGCCAATTTGGGATGGAAAATTGCATCAGTCTCTCTCCGCACAATCCGCTCCCTCCAATGACAGAGTCATGCTTTCTGGACAGGCTTCTCAACCAGATGTGCAGCACTTCACGCTGACCCTCATATTAACATGGACTATTACTCATTCTGTAGTCCGCCTGTATTAAGATGCAAATCTAGTGGCCCAAAGGGTGGCGCAAGTACAGCCGATGAACAATATTTAGACAAGGCCTTAGGAATGGGCTGTGATGCATGGTCACCTAGTTTTCTGACATCACAGGGTAATTAGAATGATTCCATGTAATTTCATCACAGGATATTTTTTCGCAGGGTTTTTTATCGCAATTTTTTTTAATGAAAAATCCCATCGAATTTGTTTTATGTTATTTTTGGGGGGGACCCCCCAATCCTCCAATTACATTTCATTGTTTTATGTATTCACAAACACCCACACCTCATATATAATTGTCTAAACCCCCATGAAATTTTTTTTTAAAATGTGCGGTAAAAACCCCCACAAAAAAACATCCCGTGATGAAAGGACGTCGTACCATTAGAATATATATATATAGTTGTGCCAGACATCAGGGAGTTGTTACGCTGGGGGCTGTGCAGAAAAACGCACGTGTAGAAGGTACTTGGGTTAGCACACTTATATTGTTAGATCAAAGGGCAGGTAGGTGTGGCTTGGTTTTATTAGGTAGGTTGAGCTTCATTAAGTAGAATTGTTAGTTTCTGCAGGGATCAAGAGGACGCCATGTTCAAACTGGCCAGTGTTGAAAAGTTGCAGAGTATCACGGATAAGCTAAATGCTGTGGTCTTTGTTTCATTGAATGTTATCTTTCCTGGTGGGCAGAAAAGCACACAGAGCTAAAGTCAGGATGGAAAGGGATGCCAGAGTCCAATTAATTGTTGCAAGGGAGTATTTTCCCATGGGCATGAAGTTGCCTTCCCAGACATTAAACGAATGAATACACAGTGAGCATGAAGGGCACAGAATGATGAACAAGAGGGCTCAGATCACGGCACTGCCAAAATATAGAACTAGGTTGGGAGCAAAAGCGTCCCTAATGACCACAGGGTATTTGGATCAGAAATAAAAGTGTGTGGTAGAACGAAGAACAGAAGGAATTCATTTCTGGTAGCAGGAAAAAACACGTTTTTTTCATGCAGCTGTTCATTATGAGAAGATAACTAGAAGTTTGCTTCCATCGTTGTCTGCATTTGGCGACACAGAAGGTTGGGAGCGAGCAGGTGCAGGTAGCGAGTCATCCATTCAGGGCAAGGGGATTGTGGTGTTCTGGGGAAAGCAACAAAGATTTGCCCTCACTGATTTCCACCCATAAGGTCATTGGTCCTTCTCGGTGGGATGTGATTGTCTGACATAACTGCCCAATCAGCACCTAGCATTTTATCAACTTGCACTACAAATGATGCCAACCAATCAGAGTGTCTTGTTTTGTTCTGTCTTTTGCCTTAGGTAATGTTCAAGGGGCATAATGTTTATCATCACGGGAGCAGTTAGATTTGTCAATGTATAGCATTCTCTAGAGGCCTGATTTCTAGCGACCAATTACCATGTTAGAATTATAATAATTGCGATTTTCAGCTTTGAAATGTGTAGCTTGGAAGTGCAATACTGAGAAATTATTTTCCAGTTCAGTTCCACTTTTTCCCTGTAATAAAATCTTTTTTATTCTTTGATCTTGTACACTCCATTTTTGACTACTTTTGGATTATTTCTTTGATCATTTGAGGGACCGCATCTTTTGCCTAGATGTTCTGGACTGCAACTGCCATGGTCCTTGACCACTGACTATACTGGCTAGAGTTGATGGGAGTTGAAGTCTAAAAGGTCTGAAGAGCCACTAAGTGAGTAACCACAGAGTAAACAAGCAGCAAAACAGTTGCCCTGCCAACTCCATGTGCCCTAAGAAAGCCTCCGGCCCAAGGTTTGACATTCAATCAAAGAACCTTGCAAAAATACACTTTGCACAGTTCCATGAATCAGGGTTTGTGTCGGCAGTGCAAATTCATTTTGAACCTGGGCAAATATTCCATGAATCGGGCCCTATGTGTCTGCCATGGTCCAAATTTGGAAGACGCTTCACTTATAAGATCACTTATAAGAACTAGAAGGAGATAAGCTTCTATAGCATATTTGGAATTCAGTGTTGCTTGTCCTACCCCTCTCTATGAAAGACTGGGTCTAGTCGGCCACCTTTTCCTCATTATGATGGTTCTCTTTAGTTCCTAGTTGCCTGGCGCCTGGCACCTGGGCACCAATGGATGGTGAAATCATCTAGTAGTGGGTGCTTGGGATGTACAGGGCCTAGCAAAGCAAGCTCTGCTTTCTAAACACTGGGCTCGACATAGGCCTCTAGATCTGCTTTCGACGCGGAGGCACTCATCCCATGTGTACAGTGAGTACATTAGTTCTTCACCTGCTGTCGTTTCGCTTAAGGCAAGCAGTAAAATAAAGTCTTCACTGCAGGAACCATCAAACAAGATCTATTTTTATGGCCAGGATATATTTCTGGCCGATTTAAAAGCACCACTCTGTGGGCCTCATTACGACCCAGGCGGTAAGTTACCGCCTGGGCCGTGACTTTACCACCATGGCGTAAACTATGTTTACGCCATGGTGGTTGGCGGACTTACCGCCCCATTCCGACCTTGGCGGGGCGGTAAGTCCCCAATCCCCATTTACCCTTCCCCATTCCCATTTTTGCCCAATAGGGCATAATGGGAGTGGGGAAGGCGTTAATTACGCCACCGTAAATTACGGTGGCGTAATTAACTCCATGGTCCCTTAGCGCCATGGATTTTAACACCTGCTAAAAGCAGGTGTTAAAAGCACCATGGCGCTAGGGGACCTCGTAATCAGGCGGTAAGGGTCGGCGCTGTTAACGCTGCCGTAAACCCCTTACCGCCTGGGTCGTAATGAGGCCCTGTGTGTCAGAAACACATGATGGGAAGATGTTAAAGCAAATGTCCATTTTGAAAGCTCTTTACTAGGATTTCGGACATGCTCCAGCCTTAGAAATTGTTGAGCTAACAAGGGAATTAGGATGAAAGGAGCTAAAGTGATTTGCCCCGGATCACACAGTGTGGCCAAGTCGGATAACAGGAACTAGTCTGTGCACGTGTATTACATGTTTCACATTGTGACAGTACATTCAGCACAACCAGTCTATTTCATATGAGTGCACTGTAAAGTCACATGTCGGCCCACATTGAAACAATGAACTGTTCCCCATCTTCGGACCCCCACTGCCACACAGGAACAGCCACCCTCCCCTACAGGTATGTCATGGCTGGTGACCCCATGGCTGGTATCAGTAATACAAGGCAGGAAAATGTATACATTAGTCTCCACCACACCTATACATGCAACCCCCTGCACATAGAACCCAAGCACAGGGGCATGTCAACACAACTAAACACCCACACCAACTATCAGTGTCCAGTTCTCAGATTGGTCAGTGGAGGATTAGCCTCCTTCCCCAACATACACTTACATACCAAAATCACAAATGCTGGGGGCGCTGTTACGCTAGCTGGAAAATGGCTGCCTGCTAGGTTCGCTCTGCCTCGAGGACTACATCTGGGTTCACACAAGCAGTTGCATCTGATCCTCTGATAGTTGGATGCCGGCATTTTCATTTTTAAACTCCGCACCACCATTTGGCTTGGTTAGGGGCTGCTGATATGCCTGGTTTTGGATATATTGCGGAGCTGGAGTGTCCGCGCGCGAGTGCCTCCTTGGCCCTCCCCTGGGCTCCAGCGTTGTCTGCCATCCCCTGTAGGAGACCTCGCGGCCGTCGGGCCTGCGTTGGGGGAGGGGCGTGGCGGCACCTGGCCTCCTGCTCTTTGGCGGCTGAGCCACGGTGTACTGGGCGGCTTGCCCCGGCGATTGCCCCCGGGATCCTGTGCAGGGCGCGCTTGACCCGCTGCCGCCCGCCCTACAGCCCTCCCGGGCTTCTTCGGGGCGGCTGTCTCTCGGCCTTGTGTGCGGCTGCCGCGGCCCCCACGGCTCTGTGGGTGACCCCTGTGGGGCGGCCGCTATCCGGGTGCCCCTGCTGCTGCCTGGGGTTGCCGCCGCCCTCCCTTTGATCCCTGACGCTGCGGGCCTTCGGTTGGGGATGTCCCAGCATTGATGTCTTCCCTCCTGATCCTGCCGAGGCGGGCCTGGCCCCTGGGAGGTGCGGATCGTGGTTGAGGCATTGGATGACCCCAAGGACCATCTGGGCAATACTACACAAGTAAGCTGCCGCAACAAGTGAAACCTTTTTACTGTGTGCCCGCACTCCTATCCTACATTTCTGATCGCCGATATATATGCGCTGTCACCGGCCTCACCGGCTACCTCCGCTACCTGGAGCCCGCACTCTGCGCGGGGAATCTACCAAACTTGCTTAAGCTCCTCCTGCTTGGTCCACAGATCTTTCCTCCCAGGCTGTCTACTGTCTTTGACCGGAGACGCCTACCTTATCCAGCGGAGCACTGGTGTGGGGGCAAGCTTTCTCAACACCCTCACTCTTCTCGCAGTGTCCCTCTTGGAAGACCCTCAATGCGCCCCTTGGTGTGACATGTTTCTTGCTATCACCTGGCATTCACCTTAGCCGCATTTAGCGAGAAGGGAAAAGCCAGGCATTGTATAGTGGCTCTGGTACCATAAGGCTCCCTCGTCCTGCAGCAGTAAGGGTCAGTATGTTTGCCAAGGCTTCAGCAGAACTTACCTGATTTGGTCAGAGTCTGCACTCAGCTGGCTCGGCTGCCGGGCAGGGACTCTGTCTCTCTCCAGTCCTGTCGGGCCTCTCGGGGTGGGTGGGTGGCCACAGTGCACAGTGCACACTGGCTAGCACTACGGCGGCAGTGCAGTGGCAGTCAGTCACTGGTCCAACTAGGTCACACGCATGCGGCAGCAGCAGGCAGGCTCTCTCTGAAGAAGAGTGAAGGCGGTCGACCGACGCCACACCTAGGCACCTCGTGAAATGAAGGTGGCGCCACACTGCCTCCTGTGGCAACAACAACAGGTCACCATGTCATTTCACTGCAGCCAATGAAAACTGCACATTCTGTGTTACTGCATAGTAACAACAGAATGGTCGTTTTCATTGGCTGTTGTTTCATACATTGCTATATTGCTGGTTCCTCCCAAGCCCAGCCATGGATGGCCTGCAATGATTTATGAGGATCCAAGACAAGTTGTTGTTGTCAACTTACTACTCAAAATCAGAAAGCCGTCCTGGTGGGGTGGGGGCAGAGAGGAGACTAGAGCACTATGTTGCTTAGTTACTTCTTTACTACTTAGGAAGGAAGGAAGGATTGACCTTTAAATTAAAGTCAAGGCCGGGGCCCGGGGAGGGGGAGCCGGCCGTGTGCGGTGCACCCGTGCCTCCTGCTGCAGGCAGGTTGGCACAGGCACGTGCTATTCTCACACGAGTGTCACGACACACTCAGGATTATTCTGCCCCCCCCCAGGGCCACCCGGCTGGGGGGGCCCAGGGCACGTGCCCTGTTTGCCCCCCCATAGAGACGTCCCTGGATTAATGCCTTACCTATCACAAGCTGGCATTGCACATTTGCTGTTCTCATTTGATAAAGATTGTTGTTTCTTGAATTCAATGTGCTGCTGCTTAGGATTTATTTTCATTGTAAATCCGTTAACACCTCAACATTTATGTAGTGTTTGCACTTCTTAGGCACCTTGGCCCGTATTACAGAAATGTTGCACTGGTAAAAGATACATTTTGCATGGTATTAGCACTGTGGCAAAAATTGCACCAGTGCAAAAAAAAAAAATGAATGTATTTTTGCACCAGGGCCATGTTTTGCCCCACTGCAGTATTAGCTCTAGGAGAAATATTGCCCTGGTAAAAAAAATGAATCATAAGATGTGTTTCTTTGCAGTAGGGCAACCTTTGCCGAGTGCTGGTACTGTGCAAAATGTCACTTTCCCCAGTGCAAAGTGTCTGGAATTAAGGCCCAGGCACTGATATACGGGCAGTAACGTGTTGTTCTGGTTCCAGGCTTTGCTTTATATAAAGGCCATGCAGAACACAAGGCATTTGTCAGTGCTTAGCGTTGTTCAATACATATGATCAAAAAACCAAGCCTGAAAACAACGGAGTCAGCAACAACAAATGTGTTGGCCATTGTTCTGAACATAATAATGTAAGCAACAGTAATGAGGTGATACTTCAAAAGGCGCTTTCATTTTTTAATTAAAAAATATAATTTTTGTAATCTTCAGTCTTTTGTATCATCAGTCAAACTGCGCAAAATATGGGTTGTCGGGTTCTCTCAACTCATCGATACATCAGTCATTGATAATATGACATGTTTATTAAAGCAATTGCAACTAACCAAAACGTTTTGGGTAGAGGTGAGATTACACATTTCACATAAGCTCAAAGTCAGCCAAATTCTGACACACACCTGTGATAATGTGCTTAGCACTGTGCAGGTTTGAGAGCTGGGATGAGCAGAGATCGGCATATAATGAAGCAAACACCCACTGATTTTATGTTACGTTACTGTGATTCCTTACTGCAGACCGCTGCCATTTTCATGGTCTCCAGGTGCTCTGTTGGATCGGAATGCAAAGAGGAGCAAGGGAGGGTTGTTAGTGGGAGGAGAGGGAGAGCGCAAGATTGCTTTTGCTGTTCTGTTGGTAGTTTCAGTTGCGAAAAACTGGTCATTGTGTGTTTGGTTTGCTTCGAGGTGGTATAGGTTTAGGGGTTGCTTTGTCATGTGATTCTGAATAGGTTGTTATGTTTTGTTACTCTGTAGCATAGTGTTGGAAATTGAGCATGTTGTGATTGGGTGATTTCTTGGAGGGAGCTGTACATTTAGTTTTTTTTATTTTGAAGTTGGTGTTGTAGTTGTGTGTGGGTGTGGTATTTGGTGGTTCTGTGGTGTGTTGTCAGGAATATAGAGTGTTTTAGTAGGGTTAATGGTAGGGATGGAGAGGTCTTTAAGATGCTGGTTCGCATATTGTTTAGTTTAAACTGAAATTCCTTATGTGGTGGTTAGCGATATTACGTTTTCTTTCGCTGGGCCTGCCCAGTTTGGTTGAGTTTATCAGGGAGGCCAAAGGCGACCACAGAATCGCTCTGCGTCGAGGTTGGGTGTTTTTCTTAGACTGTGCTTTGTTTTTTTAATTTGGCAAATTAAAGAGCTGGGTTTTTAGTAGTTTCCTGAGGGTCAGATGTTCTCCTTTTATTCATATTTCCTTGGGGAGTAAGTTCCAGAGGTTTGTTGAGATGTGTGAGAAGGCTGATCCACCATATTTCAATTTGAAAATTGCTTGGATTCAAAACATATGTCATTGCTGGATGTCAGGGTTCATTTTGGTCTGTAGATGGAGATTGCTTCTCACAGAAATCCTGCTCCTTGGCCATGGATTGCTCTGTGTGTTTTGAAGAAAATCCTTGTTTTGATTGGAAGCCAGTGTAGTGATCTCAATGCTGGTCTCTTAGTGAGTGTGAGTAGCCGTCTTGCTGCTGTGTTCTGTATCCGTTGTAGTGTTTTGGTAAGGTAGTCTGGCATTCCAAGGTGGATGCTATAGGCATAGTCTGCTCTTGGCATGATGAGGTAACAGAGACCTTTGCACCCTGGAAAACCTGTCCAAATTCATCTACAGTTCTCTAATGAAGAGTTTTCATGGCATAAACCATGTTCTCGGACGATGTTCAAGGTTAATGAGCAAAAGGAGCAAAATGAGCTCCTAACCTTTGCCGGCCACCGTCTTTTGGCATAAGCCCCGACTCTGAAGCTACAGTAAAAATCCCGGGCGTTACCTAGACCAAGAGATTACCTTAGAGAAACAAATCTCGGATCGGCAAAAAGCGCCATGACTGCCTCCAATCTCGGAATGAGGCCCAATGTATGCAATAAGGCCCCAGGGGTATGACACATATGCATTTTATGAACAATATGGAGCTAATAAAACGGAGGAGTCAAAGCATAAATAAATGTGCCAGCTCTAAAGCTAGTGATGTCATAATCCAAATATATATGTTTCATGTTTGGGCAATTTCCAACACGATAGCATTAGGCAACTGTTAAAATGCCTTGGTAATTATTGCTGGGGTACCATTCATATAAATGCTATGAGTGGAGTCTGTCAACGCCAACCTGCCCCATGTCAGGGTCTTGTGTAGGATACATTTCCATAGCATGATTGCAGTATTTCCTGCTTGTATTTGGCACCCTTATTCGTTTTTCCTGCGAACCTAGCTCATTATTTAACCTATAATGATATCTACAGGGAATATGAATTGCTAGGCTCTCACCAGTCACGTGTGCTTTGTATGCAAACACCTTTGCATATGTTTACATTGCACTCAGTGCTGCGCAGAATGCTATTGCCCAAGGTGGTCACTTTCTAGGCTGCTTCAACACTATTGGGATGGTTTGAGGCGATGGCAATGGCAGTTTGTGCCCCCCCCCACCCTTTTTCTATGTGCCATACACTGACATGTTTTGCATGGCTTTGAACCTTTTCATAAGATAAAAATGCATTTGTTTATTTCTAAGTAGCTCTGGAAATCTAGCACCTTAAAATAGCTTCTGTATAATGCATCCACTGCAGTATAAATCCTGGGAGTCTCCTCAGCCTCGCGTTCCTCTAGGGTTCATGCAATCAGAGCCAGAGGGTTAGGCGAAAAGAGAAGTCCATCCCTAACCCATACTTTCTACCAAATGATGTCATTGCATAACAACTATACTTAGATTTTGCTCATTTAAGTTGAAATAACCGAATCAATTTATTTACAATGACAAACAGATTCTCAAATGAAACGTATTGCTGATGGCCATCCTCGGTGCACTGACATGAAGTGTTGAGACACGATTACATGGTACAACACTTGATTATAAACTATGATATGAACTCCTCCAATACAAACATTAGAAGAATCCTCCTCCAGATGTGCACCAATGATCACCAAATCAGCATCTCGCGCCCTCTCTCATCATCTCCTGAAGGGGTCTCCAGAAACGCGATCACGTCACCGCAAAACATCGAAGACAAGTACTGCGCGGTAGAAACCCTCGAAGGCAAAACAACACATTCAGGCGAAAAAATAGATGGGGAGTTGGGTTGGGATATTTATGAAAGTGGGGCGATGAGTGGGAGGCCTGCGGGAGTTCTCCCCCTGCATTTAATATAGAAACAAAACGGTTATTTTACATTCAAGGTTTTCGACCTCGCAGTAAAACTTGGATGTTTTAACGTATGTCCCAGACCTGTTCAACATAGCCTTTCCTAACCTTAATTAGTCAGTCCCATGGCTCGCCTGCATTTTCCACGCCCCCTCTTGAGCACCAGCCTACCTATGACCAGTACCTCCTTCTCACCATGGGCCTTTCCTTTCCCTCCACGCCACTACCTATAATGACAGCCATACACCAGTTCCCTTATCACCCATCAATGACCCCTCTCTCTCGGCCTTTGTCTCCTGAAAGATCAATTGAATCCAACCAAATCAGATATGCCGTCTTGCATCTTCCTATTTCTTGATGCCCGTTCTTTCAAGCTCTACCCTAATGCCCTCTCTTTTAAATGCCTCTCACCCAAGCACCCCACATACCTTAACGTCTGGCACATGGTCATACTTCTGGGATACACTGAGCTCCAAATGTACTCAAATATCCATACTTTTATGCGTACGACTTTCCTCCTCTTATGTAATGTGGATATGACGCTCTTTCCCCAGATCAATATCCATACCACTCCGTTGGTGATAGTGCGCGGTACAAATCTCCTTTAACATTAACATTAACATACCTCAATGGTACATGGCACAATCGCTGGCAATACATTGGACAAGGCTACTTTCTCATCTTAACTCTCACACCGGGCACTTCCGCGTATGGAACCATGTTGTACAAGCTCACTGCTCCTTCTCTCCTTCCTCGCCTTACTCCACATAAGTGGCTTCCCTGCATAATCCCATAGGATAACCCCTACCCGGCCCTTTCCCCCACTCCCCTATTACCCAGCCTTGCTTCACCCACTTAATTCACTCCCTATACTCTCTTGTGTCCTTGGCGATGGCCCTGCACCTTTCTTTTCACCATTTGCCCTTCTCCTCGAGTAGTCACACCTTCTTTCTTTGGAATGTTCTACAGTGCAGAGCCTACCAGAACTCTCTGATCCCAGCAAACATTGATCCTGCCACGCGCCAGCACTTCCTCTCCCAAACCCCAACCACACAGCCTCTTCCCAATGTCAGAGCCAGGGGGGCAGTGACCATCTGAGACCAGGGACCCGAGCATCAGGAAGGCGCTGTTGCCATGTGCACGCCATTGGGTAGAAGGCCATTTGGGGAGCCTGGGTGTCGCTGGTGTCAAAGTGCCCAGATGAGCCACAAGAAGATTGGATAGAAGAGGAGGTACCATCATTTCAGCACCCACCCTCAGCCACAAAATCATCTCCAGATGCTGGAGCAATGCTATGATGTGATTTGGCATTTATAACGCGCCTATACACAAGTGTAGATAGTCACACTTGGAGTCCTGTAGCCGGAGAGCACAGGAAGGAACCATGGATGGCGCTGTGCGCCCCGAGGTGAGGGCTGGCACTGAACCTAGTGAAAGTACAATGGACCCTCTAACAGCCATAGTGCCCCGATGCCCACCAAAGAACGCCCTGCTTCACCAGTGGCAAATCTTAAAGGTGCTGGACAGTGGGGCAGGGACGTCATTTAGGGGTGGCCAGGGGTCGCACCTGCGACCCCTGAGGTCTCCCTTGCTAGCCCTGTGGTCTCCCCTGCTACCCCTAAAAAACACATTTTTTTGTAATGGAAACCCCTGGGCTGTGGCCAGTGCCATGAGGTGAGTCACTGATTTAGTCTGTTCTTAAACATCTCAAATTCACAATGCAGACAAAAACGTCCAAAAAGCATTCAGAGTAGACTAAGGATACATTTCAGACTATGCATTTTGCTTTTCGCAGGTTGCATTTATAGCATGTTTTTTTCCGCTGTTGTTCCTGTTGCGATCATCACAAGATATACCATCTCGGTGTGCTCGGTCACATGGCAACATCCTTGTGCCTAAAAGCTTGTGTGCAGTGTGGAAATGTTTAACCAGAGCACATAAAGTGGCCCTTGATTTCATTGTGCCAAAATGAATGCCTTTGTTGTAATGTGTTTATCTTTCCTATAGCCATGGCATGCAGTTCAGGATGTTTGTTTGCATGTATGAGGTAACGAGTGACCAGAGTATGGGATGCCATGTGAGGCCAACCTCTGACACCTGAAAAGCAGATCCGTGCAGGCTTGACTTGTGGCCAACTTTGCACCAGACCTGCAGCTGAACTGGACTGCTGTTAAATCTCAGTCACCAGTTTATTGGTATCCACTACAGAGTGTAATTTACTTTCTGACTTTGAGAACATTCCAACATGTAATTGATCATTTTGCTATAGCCAGTAAGATAGCTACAACTGGTAAGATAGGTCAGTGTGTGATCTGCAGGTTGCATGTTCAAATCCCAGCAAGGCCAACTCAGCCTTTCCTCCTTCTGAGGTTGATAAATGAGTACCAAAACAGGTTGGGTGATATTGTATGCATATTTGTTCTATATAAAGCACGTAAGTGCTATATAATAACACATCATTATCATTTGGCCTTGGACATCTACTTGCATTCACAGTAATTTGGTAATATGGGCCTATACACACTCTCATTAATGATACATATGGTGATCCATTCTTGTATGAAAGGGAAAACACATTACAGTGATATCGTAACCATATTTTTCGTACTGTACTTAGGCACAATGCTATGTAATGCCACTTTTTGGTCAAGGGGTGAAAGGTCATGTTCCTCCGCTTCCTTTGCTGGGGCAAATGACATCACGTCCTGTGATGCCATCAGCGGGTCAAGGGTCGTGTGATGTCATTTCCGCTCCCCCTGTCATTTTGGTGAAATGACGTCCCTGCCGTGGGGCATTGGAGGTGTGTAATATAGTCCAGCCTCCCACTTAGCATATCATGGGATCCATGCCGCCCTTGGAGCACATTCTGGAGTGACATGACTGCATTAGAGGGGAGTCTTTCAGGGGTCCTTTTCCAACATTAATTATACATTGTGGCCGCACAGCCCCATTAAACCTTTGCATTGTTTAAATGAATGCACAATTGCCAAGAGAGACCATTTCTCTCATCTCACAGCGCTGCACAGCCTCTGCCTGCCCTTCCCCTATGCACGTGTCTATGCAGGGGGGCAGGACCTTTTCTTCAGGATAAGGTGTGCTGCGCCTGTGTGCTCCAGCACACCCTTATGACAGCCTGCCGAATGCAGGCGCACATTACTTTCTAATGAGTGCCGCCCCGCCACATGTGAAGGGGTGTATTATTGCTTGTGCTGCACATGAGTGAGGGAGGGTGGTTACTCTGGTTCAAATACCACCCACTTTTCCATGTTTCACATGCCTTCCCAATCGGCGCCTCTCATGTCACGTGATGTTCACATGTTTGCCTTGTTTTGTACGTGGACAAACGCTGTAATGTCTTGTAACGTAGCCAACGATTCACTGTACAGTTCTTTGACACCCTAAAATTCTGGGTTGTGCTTGATAAAATACAAATACAACACGTGCATAAAATAAATGTCAAACAACCACAGACTTAATGCATTACAGGGGCACACGCTGGCTCTCTTGAAGCATTATGGCGCCCACATCTTCTTTAAAAATCTAGAATGTAAAATGCCCTAGATGGTCTCGATGAGGAGTGCACGCCCTTGCGAGCCACCACCGGACATGAGACAGTTCACTCTGAAAACGGGACCCTGTGCTCCTATGAGAGAGAGCACGAGGCGCCTAATGCGTGCTTCTACATGCCCATCCCCACCCTGGTTGGCTACCCACCTGCAAGCAATTAGCATTTCTCAGGGCCCCGGGCTGACAAATACAAAGCAATGTATTGTATGCCCAACACTTATGCTCAGTGTAGGTCACCCTCTACCTCCACCCCTTCCCACCATCTGTCATGGGCACAATGTTGTTACATTGAGAGCCTTTTTTTCGATGGGTATTTTACCAATTTATTTTTCTCGAAAAAACTCATCTAAAAAAACAAAAAAAACAAATACAAATATATATATATATATATATACATATATATATATTATATATATTATATTGGATAGTGGGTAAGGGTATATAAGGTGTAAGGAATAATGTTAAGTTAATAGGGCAAGGAGCGTTGGGGGTTATTCCCAAGTTAAAAAAGACACATTTGCCCCAAAAAGCCTTGGTAAAAAACCCATCGATAAAAAGTCTGTTGCGCATTGTGACATGTTTCCCCCCTTGGAGATAAAAGGGAAAGCCCGGGTGCTTCATGCAGGGCTCCTCTGGCTTCTAAGCGCTGTAATAATAACAGGTGCAACTACTACTCAAATGAATGGCACTGAATTCCTTGACCTTGGATGGATGAGGAGCTCAGGCAGCAGCCCTCTCAGGATTCAAGCACGTGTCCTACACGGGGAACGCAGCTGGGCTCGTTCTTCACTCACTGAGCAACCATGCGAGCCACTCAGGGTGAAGCACTGTGCAGCAGCGCTCTCCAGAGAGTGTGGGTACCAAGGGCATTGGGCATCATTCCTTGCTCTCATTGGGGCCTCTAGCGTCTCTTGGCATTCAGCTGTTCTGAGCAGCCTATCAGATGGTTTCCTGACTTCTTGGTCCACCCTCGCCCCTGTTGTGCCCCACAGTCGAATGTGCTGGGAGCGGAGGGTCAACCAGGTGGATTCTGTTGTGTCCTTTCCTCTAAAGAGGGGTTGCCAATATTTAATGAATAATTCAAAAACGAACATGCACACTGGTGGTGCTTTATCTTTTGACACAGTTCTCTTATCGACAGCCCCTCACTCTTGGTAAATTACAAGGGTGTCCTTTCCCGCCTAGCACTGACCCCAATGAAACTACAAGAGATGCGCCACTTTTGCACATGGCCCTGGCTCCAAGGAAGAGACTGCAGTAATATTCCCTGTCTGATCCTACCGTGGATCTGATGTAACTATGGTGACGCCCATTGCTTTTTTAGCTGGATTTGGCCCTAGGCAAACGACTGTAATGTCATCCCTCCACATTCCCTCATGCCGCCCGAGTCTCTGGAATGAGCTTCCTCCCAATCCCAGAGCAAGCTCATCTTCTTCTGTTTTCAAGAAGGGCCTGAAGACAGCACTGTTCTGCTAATTTCTTGATCTAGTAACCAAACAGTTTTATCCCCTGGTTGCCTCTTTTTTTTTGTTTTATGTATGTTTGTATTGTTTAGCGCCCCCCATGCCCATGTGCTCTTGACTTTTGCGCTATATAAATAAATAAATACATAAATAAATAAATAAACCTTGACGTAGATCTGGGGAAACCCCTACATTTAGGTCCTATTTTCCCAAAGAGATGCTTGCTTCTAAGGGACATTGGACACTTCCTAGAGCAGACCTTCGGTGGGAAAATGTTTCACCAGGATGAAGTCAGTGTCCTCTCTTTTTTAGGAGCCTTATCATCAAACAACCCATTTCCACTGCAAGCTTAGGGCAGTGGGCACTGCAAACCTAGGGCAGTGGCCACTGATGCTTAGGTTGTGGAGTCAACTCCTGGGATTCCAACCTCTCTACTTCTGAGAGGTGGAATCAGAGAAGAGGCTGTTTTAGCGTGTGTCCATTCTCAGGGAAGAATTTCTGGTAATGTTGGGCAATTAGCATTCAAAACATTGCACAATGTGTTAGGAGCAAGAATGCTGGTTGTTCAGCTGAGTTGGAGGTGTGATTGGTTGCAACAACCCATAATATGGTGAGGTTGAATGGTGTGCCGTAGAGCAACGCATGATGCACGCAGAATCAATTGATAATGCTTTGCGCTATCTCCGCAGGACTGATTAAAGCGCGATCTATGTGTTACTATGAACATCAGTGTCTGACTAAAGCTTTGAATTTGTGAAGAGTCTCCTGCTGGACTCTCTGCCTAAAGGACTCTGGATTCAATGAGTTCCAGCCTCCACGGGTTCAACTGTGGGCGTGTTGTCTTGTTCAAGGCCCCCCTCTGCTGTCATTTACTGATTCTAGTACTGTTTTCCTGCACCTTTGTACTATGTGATATCCTGCCTGGGGTAGTATGGTGAGATAGCTGTTTCTGATATTGTGTTGTCGCTATAAATCACTTAATTGAAGCCTATAGGTCATATTACTCACTTGCCAACCTGAGCTTGAACAAGGATCTATTGCTCCGCTCTTCACAACCCCACAAACAGTTCCATGCCCTGAGTAAAGCTCAGCTTACCGTCTGTATATGGAGGCATTAACATGCCATTGCACTGAGACAGGGCTTTACGTGGGCCAGGGCTATCTGGGCCAGAGCCCCGGCAGTTTCTGAAAAGTGTTTCTGAGAGAGAGCGTAGCTGGGACTCCTTAAAGACCCCTGGTAGTTCCAACATTCGGGCCACAAGAAGCAAAGGCATTTGTTTCTACTGCCTGAATCCTCTTGTGGCGGAAATTATCTCTCTCATTTGCCCGAGCACTTTAGGATTCAGTAAAAACGTCCTTGGCTTGACCTGCCTCTCCTTTTATTCCTTAATTGTTGATCCAACCCCAGCCAGGCATCCCTTTAACTAAAGGGATGCAGGGACCATCCCCCCTACACCAGAGGTGAAAGAGTGATGATCGCTGCAAAGGGATGCCTGGTGGGGATCAGCGCCACAATTAAGGAGCAAAATGAGAAGCATGAGGTCGCCCTTACCTGAGTCGCATACTGCCTGTTATGCCATGCCCCTTTATGCCACATCCTCACCCGAGCCAGCCCCCCATCCGAGCCCCTCCTCTATTTCGCGTTCCCCTTACATCACTGCACACAGAGTTGATTTCTGGGCGCTATTCTGTTCAGAAGGTATATTTGCTTAGTTGTGGGTATGTCCCACCAATCACCCAGGCTTTAAGACACTGCCAGTCTGCTTTGAAGGCATGCTTCCATTGACAGATATTTTTATGGACGTAATCATTATTTTCTGGCCCTGCGTTATTCTGTTTTGACCAATTAGGCTTCCTTTAAACTAGTTGAGCAGTGATTTAAATTAACCGTAGCCCCCCTCAAACAAATCAGACATGACTGCCCATATTGACTGGCTTCCATTCTTAAGAGCTGCGGCTCGCGGAGTGCTATGATTTGCTTTCGTTGTCTTACCCCTGCAGGATCTGTTTTATGGAACATGAATGCAGAAGCGGCATCTAATTTGGGAGGATGCCTAGATTAATTAGTAAAACGATATATGACGGAATCAGATAATCCTGGGATAAAATATTGATTTGGAATCTGGAATTACAAAGCAAAAAAATAGGAGTCACTGGTGCAAAGTGGATTTGCACTGCCAACAAACACCCTGATTCACAGAGGAGTGCAAAGTGACTTTGCACCAGTCAGTGCAGTTTGGGGGTTTTGATCGTCTGAGAATTGATTACGTCAAACTGTTGGCAAAAAAAGCCTGCGTGCGATCAATTCTCAGATAATCAAACAAGCTTACACCAACCAACCGCCCATACCCCACCCATCACCCCCTTCCCTACTTATCTCTATGCTCACTGCCTGGCCCACTGCTGCCCTGCAGTGTCAGATCTATCCATCAAATGTGGGTTGGATCCGACGCTGCAGGGTCCCTTTTTCTTCTTTTTTTGTTTTTTTCGGTCCCCTGCCTCCATTATTGAGGAAGCAGGGGCAACCCCTGGAAACCCCCAAGGCTAATACATACCGAACATAGGGAGCAGAGGACACCCCTGCAACCCCCGCTCCACATGTTTGGTATGTATTAGCCTAATTGTTCGTTTTAATTCGATCGAATGTTACTGGCCAAATTCGGTCAAATGTAACATTCGGTCAAATAAAAACGAACAAATATGCTAATACTTTCAGTGCAAAGTCACTTTGCACGGCAAAAATGCACTTTGCACCGCACTGTGGATTAGGGTGTTTCTTGGCAGTGCAAAGTCTCCGTGCACCCCTCTAAAAGTCCCATGAATCAGGCCCTAAGTGACAGTCACCACTGAGACGTCAGAATAAAATCACAGGGCACTGAAAAAAGAGGTTGCGTAACTAAAATGAATGTAAGTCATCAGTACATGACTCAACCTATCTCACCACAGACCTTTCTCTGTCAGGCTGTCATCGAAGCAGAATTAAACATTTCCTACAAAGTGCCTGCAATAACAGGAATGTTGTCAACGTCCAGTAGCTCTTTTGATAATGACATTACTTTATGATGCTGAGATTAAAGTGTAGACTAAAAATGTGTCCATTAAGTGCCACGCTCGAGCAGAGCAGCACTCCCAGTGTTCATCGCACACTGGCAGCGCCTGATGAGGCAATACTCAATAGCTCGTGTTATTTAAGCATTCATGGGGCGCAGGCCTTGCGTGGAAGGAACGGCACGCTGTACAATGCGCAATGCCGGGGTAGGTCGTCAGGCGGGGCTTAACTGATCAAGATCGTCGTCCATCCTGCTTTACACACAGGTAAGGTGGCCAGATTTAAAGATGAAAAAAACGGGGACAGGGCAACTAACATAAAAGTAGGACTAACTCTTGAAAGTGGGCATCAAGGCACTACACTTCAGTAGCGGTTGGAGGAGAAGGAGCTTTAAGTGTTACTGGTGGAATAAACACACATAATCAATTTATCACAAACTGCCACTATCTTAATTCGTAAACACGCAGCATTTCTTCTGTGTGAGATTGTGTATTCCTGCCTGGCAAGTATGAAGACCTACTACAAAAAACAGGTCCACTGCAGTTTCCAATGGAAACATGATCTGGAGAAAGGGGGACAGAGAACCCAATTCTGGGACAGTCCCAGCAAAACCGGGACGTCTGGTCACCCTACACAAAGACATTGAATGAACTATAATCGACTCCTACACAGTGGGCCTCGTTACGAGTTGGGCGCAAAGGGATTACCGGCACCGGTAAGGACACCGGTGCCAGTAATCCCTTTGCGCCCTATTCCAAGGTCCCTTAGCGGGTCCCTCCCTTTAACGCCTGGTCTGACCAGGCGTTATGGACGGGACCCTTTAAGGGACTTCGGCGCTAATAGCGGTACCGCAAATTGCGGTACCGTTATTAGCTACTTCCCCATTCCCATTGAGCCCTATGGGGGCTGAAATGGGAATAGGGAATGGTTTTTTCAATGGGGACTTACCGGTCCCTCCAAGGTCGGAATGGACCGGTAAGTCCCAATTGAACCAGGTTGGACTCGGTACCAGTATGGGAGGTAGTCATGGCACAAATAGCACCATGATTACCTCCATACTCGGAATGAGGCCCAGTATGTTTAATTATTTACAGCATCTTCCAGGAACAGAAGCTTATGGCACATACATGTTTAACCACAGTCTCCTAGAAAGGTTAATTTTTGTATTTGTGTATTTACATTGTGCTTTTATAAAAAAGAAAAAAAAACAATTCGATAAGAAATCCAAAGACAATCAGAAAATACAAAAGCGGCATCCAATAAAGTGCATTCCGTTATGCCTTAGGTCTCCGTCCCCTCCAAAAAAAAGAGCAAAAAAGAATAAAAGGGAGTTCACCAGAAAACGTGACCAGATTTCATCATATAATTTCACTTTCTTTTGCCTTTTCAATAAAACTCTGGTTTGGTAGGTGGTTTAACAGTGTTCCATCCTCCAAGTGTACCGCCATTGCAGCTCTAAAGAACAAACATTTCTGCAGGGATGACAAGTCATCGGGACTCATTACGAGTCCGGCTGTAACCCTGCCAGTTCTACCGGAGGGTTGCCACTGGACTCATAACATTTTACCGGCACCTAGCTTCCCGGTGCCACCGGGACATTACAAGCCCCGGAGGACCGTGAAGCTGGGTGCCGGTAAATGTTAGTCCCTATTCCCATGGAGTGGGAATGGGTTCACGGAAGCATCAGCACCGTTACTAACTGTGCCAATACTTCCGTGATGAGTTTGCCTACCGGGGCTGCTGCGCACGGCAGGGTCAGACCTGTCTGGCGCAGCGGCCCCTGCAGGCAAACACGTAGTGTGCGGGGTCACAAACAAGGGTGCCAGTGAGCTTACCGGCTCCCTTGTTTCCGGACCGCCACAGTCATAATGAGGCCCATCATCTTCCAAATTTCGCTCCTAAAATGAGTGCCTCCATTTTTTTGTTCCTGACACAGTATTACTCTTCACCGCAATCTCTTCACAAAATGTACTAATATTACTACAATCCCAAAGCATGTGCTCAATAGTCGCTTTCTCATGTTTGCAGCACCAAAACGTACCGAGTCACTCATGCCTTTTTTTACCATCCTACCAGGTGTCCAAAATACCCCATTCAGAATTGTAATTTGTCTAGCTCTGTCACCCACGTTGAGTGAAGACATTTTAATATTATCACCAAAGCATTCCCTTGGCGCTTCAGTGATCTCTCTACCCAGTGCTTGTGACAATTTAGTGAGTAGTGTAGCATAACCGGTTCCCGTGCTTTAGAGTAATGAATACACTAGAGTGGTTAATACGTGCACTGACAGCGCACAATGTGCAAAATGTGCAAAACAATTCAGACCTACAACTTAAACCAGACTTTAGCAAGACCAAGAGTGTGAAAGTGACAGAAAGCGTCCAGTGGCGTAACACATAATTTGGGGGCCCCCCTGCAAGACATGCTGAGTTTCACGACTTCAACTCGGTTGCTTCAATGCTAGCCCGCGTGGAGTTGCTTCCAGAATACCCTTTGTGAATTTCCGACTCAAGCATTGTAGATTCCTGAGCATGACAAATGCTTCATGCCCCATTGGGAAGTGCATTACCCAATCTTCCCAAGTATACGGATACTCGTGGGGACCCCTTTAACTAGGTGGGATCTCCTGGCATTATCCGACCAATTACCCATCTGTCGACACAGCAACCTTTAAGTGTCCGCCCAGCCCTGATGAATGTGGCCTTTACTTTGTCTGTGCCACTGAAAACGGTAGGCTTTTTGTGGCTTCTTTACCAGGAACAAACCCAGATGAACAGACAAATTCTTTTCTTGAAACTCGTCGGGCCTTCCTATTTTTGACTCCCTCTCAATGCATAATACAGCACACTTTCTGAGAAAAATTGGCTAAAAGGCCAGACCGTTTGCTATTGTTTTGTAGGGTAACACCAATCCAAAAATCCAATACATGCAAGTCACCAACAATGCACATGAATTTTAATGCTTTAATGAATATAAGGCTTTGCTATTAAAAATGCCATGCCACAATGAAAACATGTCCAACAGACTGCACAATGTAGACTAGTCTAGACACGTAATAACATATTACAGTAAAGCAGCCCGGCCACATTTACATATATCTAGACTGGTTGCACCAACATGCCACTCGAAGCAATAACACATATTATGGTTATTTTATCACAGATTCCCAGAAAAATATACAATGCTGCAGTAAGAAATGGCTAGACTGGCAGCACCCAAATGCTAGTCTAGCCAGGTAATTACACCTAGCAGGAATTCTTTATCAGAGATGCCCAGTTAAAAACAAGTCAAGCCAAACTAAGAAATGACTAGACTGGCTGCACCAAAATGCCTCTAAAGCCACTAATACCACGTATCATGACTGCTTTGCCTGGACATCGATGACCATTACGAAGTATCACACAATCCCCGTACCAGCCCCCCTAACATGCCCTCTCCCTCCCATCCTCTGCCCAACCACCAAAATCAGCTTTTCAGCCCAGAATTAACTCCTCATCCCTTTTCCTTGTCCCAGTGCTTACATACAAGACCACTTGCCTCATAGGTAAGTACTGGGATGAGGATGAGTGAGACTAGGAGTAATGAAGATTGCAGCTAACTAAGCCAGGCTTTACCTCCATGTCCCTCTACCTCATCCCAGTACATGTGTATGAGTCAAAGTGCCTCATACATAAGTACTGAGACGGGGAAGAATAGGTCTATGAGTAATGAAGATTACCAATAAATAACTAAGGGATCAAACACAAGTAGTGGTGCCACACCATTAAGCTGACTGGGCATCAGCCCTCTCCCCACATGCCGCCACCTTGCAATTTAGGGCTATGTTGACTGGACCTGGCTGACATACAGAGCCATTGCTGGACAGAACAGGACACACATGTTAAACGGCACCTGGGTTTCGCTGTTTACAAAGAGCCATCAATTACTAATGTAAAGCATTTCACTATTAGTACCTGCATTCAAATGCATCATTCTTTAGGAAATTGAAATCTTGATGTGGGTTTAGTATTTGCATGTCAGGTAAGTGATTGGAAGAGTAGAGAGGGGACAGGAGACTGCTTATTCTCACATCAGTCCATAAGTGGATGTTTTCAGACTTAAAGAATGGAGTTAACTGCTTGTAACATTGAAGCTGCACTAGAATAGTCTCATTAGAATGCATAAAGTTGATGCCTCCCACAAATAAGTTTGCCCCTCCCGCACCGCCTGTGAAGTTAGCACCTCTCCCAACATTTGAAGGGATAGCAACCCCCCCCCCCCCAGAATTTAGGTTTTATTGCGCCCCTGAATACAAACATACACACCATACATTTAAGTGTGTACCTTTTCACCATACAGGTGCACACAGGCAGCCACCCATACATTTAAGTGTGCACCCTTTCACCATACAGGCGCACACAGGCAGCCACACATACATTTAAGTGTGCACCCTTGCACCATACCGGCACACACACCTAGGCAGCCACCCATACATTTAACTGTGCACCCTTGCACCATATCGGCACACACACCTAGGCAGCCACCCATACATTTAAGTGTGCACCCTTTCACCATACACCCACACAGGCAGCCACCTATAAATTTAAGTGTGCACCCTTTCACCATACACTCACACAGGCAGCCACCTATACAATTAAGTCTGCTTCCTCTCAGCATTCAGGCACACCCAGGCAGCCACCTATAAATTTAAGTGTGCACCCTTTCACCATACACTCACACAGGCAGCCACCTATACAATTAAGTCTGCTTCCTCTCAGCATTCAGGCACACCCAGGCAGTCACACATCTAAGTGTGCAGGCTTTCAACATACACTCAACACACACACCCAGCCACCCATACATTTAATTGTGCACCCTTTCACCATACACTCACAGAGGCAGCCACCTATACATTTAAGTGTGCACCCTTTCACCATACACTCACACATGCATGCATCATGGGGTTGAGGGGAGCCACATTACTTGAAAAAGAAATGGTTTCTTTTTGAATTCACTCCGACTTCATAAAAAAAATATTTCCATTAAGAACTGATCCATGATGGAAATAATTTCTTTATGAAGACAGAGTGACTTCAAAAAGAAACATTTTCTTTTTGAAGTCATAGAGCTCCCCCATCCCATGACATGGAAGACTCCAGCCTAGATTTGTCCATGTCATGGGGCAGGGAGAGCCCTCAGACTTCAAAAACAAATAGGTTCTTTTTGTAGTCACTCTGCTTTCATAAATAAATTATTTCAATTGTTTTATGAAGGCAGAGTAACTAAAACAAAAAAAAGGTTTTTTTAGTCCAAGGTGGGACATGTGGTGGTGGGGCCCCGCACACCAGAGGGATACAGGGGCCCCCGTTATGCCAGTGAATGCGTCTTTCTACAGTACATACAATTTCCCTAACACAACCCAACAAGTCACCCAACAAGTCACAAATGCCCCTCAACACAGCCATTGGTTTTAAGAAGTTTTTCAATGGCCCTCCTTATACCTATGCATCTATTACCCTGAAACGAGTGCCAGTGGCACTTTCTCATGCAAATCGCCATGAAAATAGTGAGGCCTTTCTTGCTCACTGTGCATGCAGCATTGGTATGGATGACATTATTTAACTTTTTATAAGGTGCACGAATGCCTTAAGAAAATAGCATAGCCCAATGGATGAATATGACTCTATCCATCGTGAAACTGCACTAACCTATCAAGAACACGGTCTCCCGCTGTTTTCACAAAGTAAATCACTTAGTGTTATTTTACATCGAGGAACATACTTCCAATGTACATATGTATCTGTGGCTTGAGGGATTGAGGGGGGTATGGAGGGGTTTGGGATAGGGGTGGTAGTGAAGTGTGTTTCTGGAGGAACCACCCAATAAAAATAATTGAAGTACAAATTCGAAGTGATTTCCATGAAGTAATTTACCACGTATTAATGTATTTAGTTGAAATGACATGGAACCCAGATACACATTGTTTGATATTGTTTCACATGCATAAGGTATGCACGCCAGACACAGCATTGCACTTTAAGAAAACAGGCTCTCCAAGGCTAGAAGCAGGTGATAAATAGTTCCCTGCTCCCCTCAATTTCGAACCCTGCAGATAGGGACGCTGTAAGGACATGACGTCGAAAAATGTGGTGAGGGATAGGGGGGACCGTTGTCCAGCTGCCCCTAAACAAAAAACCATAAGTCAATGGACCTCATTACGAGGTACGAGGTAAGGGATTACTGGTACCGGTAAGGGTGCCGGTAATCCCTTACCTCCATATTCAGAGGTCACTTAGCGGGTCCCTTCCTTAATGCCTGGTTTTACCAGGCGTTATGGATGGGACCCGTTAAGGGACTTCAGAGCTAATAACGGTACCACAAATTGCAGTACCGTTATTAGCTCCATCCCCATTCACACTGAGCCCTATGGGGGCTCGAATGGGAATGGGGAATGGTTCCCGGAATGGGGACTTACCTGGTCCTCCAAGGTTGGAATGACCCAGTAAGTCCCTATTTCGGGAACCCGGACCCGTAATGCGGTAAGGGGTAGCCATGGTGCTCATAGCACCATGACTACCTCCTTCCTCGTAATGAGGCCCAATGTTTTAAAATAGATTCAGATTCTATTTGTGGAGTTTCAACAGACCGTGAAAATAGTTTTCATTTTTTTAAGAACCTGCCCATACCATATTAGCAATATAAAATTATACTATCTCATAAGAGGCTTGAAAACATTTTATTAAACTACTAGAGCCCCAAAGTAACAGGTTTCACCTGAGACTATCCGGCTGTCCCCCAAATTGAGACCCAAACAATATTTAATCTAATGGACCTCTTGGGGCACAGCAGGCTTCTGCGAGTTTTGCGCAAAGTGTGATATCATAATATTTTTTGCATGGTTTGGGTGAGAGGCCAATCTCACAATTGCCACGACAAGTTCTTGCTGGGATCTGGGCGCCTGAAGTGATTCACAGGTATTTTCGGGTCACCGGTGAGTCACTTCACCAAGGACTACGCGGTGACATAATGTAGAATCTGCCATCACTTGGTGACAGAAGACTGTAGAAATATTAATGACATTAGAAAGCTTAATTATAGAAAAGAGTGATGGGGTGAGATCCAGAATTTAGTACACTGAAAACAATGGCCACTTAGGACAGCCAAACAGCATGTGATCATGCTAAAAGAGTATGCAAACATACCTTGATGTGACTACATTGTACAGTGAAACTGTGAATGACCCTTTAAATTAGTTGTGGATCCTTCCTGCCAAAGGTCAAGCCAGGTACACTTGCAGATGAAGACAATATTATGGAACACTCACTTGATATAGAAATTATTTGTTTTCTTTAATTTACTGAGTAGAAAGGAGGAGTGCCATGGATTCACAGATAACACTACTCACATTCTTACAGGATGAGTACTGTTACGTCCAGGCTGGCATCCGCCCCCTTTCAAACAATGACACACAAGGCACCAGGCGGCTGGAAGAGCAGAGACATGATGCAATTACCAGCCCTGTGTCTCCTGCCAGCAGGCTAGCTGCCCTTGCTGCCGACACACTAGGTCAGGGTGTCGAGTGAAAAACGCATTATGGGAAAATCTACTGTACTAAGTGTAGACTAATGCAACCGAGGAGGCTTTGATAGATTGCACAGACCGGCGGTACAGAGAGACCAAATGTGGCCTCATGCACTGATATGCAATTATCTCTGTGATGCCATGACATGCGTCTCTACAGTACACGCGCAAGTCCGTAGGCCGTGTCTATGGGGGTCATTACAACCTGGGCGCAAGGGGATACCGGCACCGGTAATGACACCGGTGCCGGTAATCCCTTTGCGCCCTATTCCGAGGTCCCTTTGCGGGTCCTCCCTTAACGCCTGGTTTTACCAGGCGTTATGGACGGGACCCGCAAAGGGATACCTGGGTCAATAACGGTACCACAATTTGCGGTACCATTATTGCCGCCTTCCCCCTTCCCATTGAGCCCTATGGGGGCTCAAATGGGAATGGGGAATGGCTCTGGTGAATGGGGAATTACCGGTCCCACTGACCTCGGAGTGGACCTGTAATTACTCCCTTCACCAGACCGGAGTCGGACTGATTTTGGAGGCAGCCATGGTGCTAATAGTGCCATGGCTGCCTCCAAACTGGGAATGAGGGCCTACGTGTCTCAAATACAACAGCAACACATTCGTCTCTTTCCATTTATCTGGGAAGAAAAATGAGACAGCCATGTTTCAGAAGCCAATATGATACCCTGAAGAACAAAACGTATTTAACATGTGCTATATGTCTCTTTAGAATGAGGGATTTCAAAATGATGCCACTTAGCGAGCCCTTCAAATGCACAAGCTCTGCATCTTTAAAAAATATAATGCAAAAGTCATGAGAATGCAAACAGCTATTCTGTGTTTTAATTGCACGCACATTATCAGTAAAAACACGTAAGTTGATAATGTGATTGTCGTTGGCATATTTGCAATTTATAGCCTCATTAAGAGTGGGGCGGTGAAGTAAAAATCAGCAGGAATATGGCGGTAATTCAGTATACTTCTGCATTACCGTACCGCCCAACTATGAGTTTGGCGTTGAGGTGGAGGGTAGCTCACCAGCAAGAAGTTGGAGGTAATTCCTCAGGCTTACTGCCCAAATTCGCCCAAATGGCAGAATTACCACTGACGGTAATACTGCCAAAATCCCCATGGAGTCCTGAGGACTCCATTTAATGGGGACAAACACCGCCTACCACCACTTGGCGGTAACGATAATTCTGTTTGGTGATATCTCGGCAGATTTAATGCAGAGATACCACCAAACTTGTAATGAGGCCCACTAAAACAAGTGGGAAACCTTTGATAGAGCGTATGGTTTTTGACATCGCCTCCAGTGCGCAAGTGCAGGCAAAACAAATGTTGCTGATACGCTGTATAAATGCCAATTATAGTTCTATATCTGACTACCATCATCATGTTTGAGGACTACATTTTCTAAGCTTCCGCAATCTTAATGGACTAAATGACGGTAAACACAATCAGTCCAAAAATGCGACTGGTGCATGGATTGTGGTAATGGACGTGCAGTACGTCTGAATATTGTTTTCCAGCTCTGCCAAATTATGAGTTTCATAACTAACACTCTTCGACACTGCCTGCTTTTTTTGTGTGCAGGAAATGTGTTCCACACAAAAGTGAGAGCCGAGCATTTTTACCCATGCAGTGTCTTATTTCCACAATGGAGTTCCACGTGATTACAAAATGTGGAATAACTGAAGGCTGTTCATGACCCTTCCTGTTACCATATGCTATTTCATGCGGTAACGGAAAATTAGTTTGGTGGTATTAATGAGACGATATTCCCAGAGGTGGTGGTCCGGCCCTGTAGGTAACACCCTGCCACCCAAGTTAAGGGCCCCTTGCGCAACAGGGGTGCTAATGGTGTCTTTTTTTTAATAATAAAAAAAGGAAAATAAACGTACCTTGCTTGCTCATCCCAGTGCCAGCAGTGCTGCTGTTCCTGAAGTCCGTTTTTCATGTTGATGACTGTGTCGTCATCAACATGAAAATGGACTTTGCAGATAGCAACACAGAGAGGCGCTGGCTGCAAAACAAAGATTCATTTGTTTATTTATTATTTAAAAAATAAAACATACACCATTAGCACCCATGCAGGGAGCTGCGCGTGTGCTAAGGTGAAGGTGGAGCGGAGAAGGGAAGGAAAGTGCCTGACACCAATGAAAATGCTCGGAACGAGTGCTTTCCTTAGTGAATACAGCCAATGTACCGAGCATTCTCATTGGTTACGGCCAGGGCTTTAAGTGGGCCGGGGCCTGCCAGGGCTGGGCCCCGGCAGGCTCCGAAATTTCGTTTTGAGGCGGGGCCCTGCCGGGGCCCACTAATCTCCCCGGGCAGCCCCGGCCACTACACGAAAAGGCATTTTTTTCTACAGCCTGAAGCTCTCGCTCGTGTGCGAGAGCTTCAGGCTTCAGAAAAAAATGCCTTTCAGCTATAATGGTGGCGCCGCACCTGCGAGGCATCCCTTTAATCAAGGGATGCACGTGGGCCGGCGCCACCATTATGGAGAAACGTGAGGCCGCTGGAAGCAGAGGCCTTGCTTTCTTAATACTGAAGCTCCCGCGGATTCGCGGGAGTTTCAGTCTTTAGGAAAAAGGCCTCTGCTTCCAGTGGCCTCACCCTTTCAGCCTTAATGGTGAGGCTGCCCCTCCCCAGCTGGCGAGGGGCAGCACCACCATTAAGGCTGAATAGGCGAGGCGCTGTCCCCTGCCAGGCAAGCCTATACAAAATAAATGTGGAGATCAGCACCCTCTCCCCCATAGGGGAGAGGGTGCTAATCTCTACAAAAGGCTGCCTGGCAGGGGTGCCAGTAGCCCATTGAGCCGGGTCTCGTCAAGGGGGCGTGGCCTAATGGCCCATCAAGATCCCGTTGTTAGGCCACGCCCCCTCGATGGGCCCCGGCTCGATTTGTAGTGCCACTTAAGGCACTGGTTACCGCTGCCTTCCAGGGTGCTAATGGAAGCAATTCTGAGCCGTAATGAGGCTCAAGTGACTTCTTTCTTCCCTTCTTGTCTGGCAGTGGGGCCACATTTGCTTCTTGTAGGGGCCATCAGGTGGCCTGCTGCTGAAGACACAGTGAGCAGCGTTCTAGGCATTGCAATGAAAATTGCCAAGAAAGGATGTGTCTGGTCTGTCTGGTTCTATATTTAACAAGAGATTGTTGAACATTTTGAAGCACAGTAGCTGTAATTTCAGGGAAATAGATAAGCAGAAGCACTCTCTCCATTTCTGGTTCTCCCTTCAGGGATGCACTCAAGTCTTGTTGAAGAACCCCGTTATAAGGTTCGTTTCCGGAGCCGCCTATGAACACTGATTTCAATATAAGCAGCTGCTCACTTTATTTGCAGTGTGTGGCCCAGAACTGCATAGTGTGCCTAATGCAGCTTCTGTATCAGCTCACAGGAAGCCCTATTTGTACACTGGCTTCATTACGGGGTTGCCGGTAAAACCCCCCAGTAGGCAGCGGGGTACCAGCCACCCCATAACACTGTTTCCACCACCTGACTTTCCGGTGCCACCAGGATATTATGCCAGGCAGTGGGAATGGTAAATCCCCATTCCCATGTAGTCCTATTGCAAGCACCGGCACCATTGCTAAAGGTGCTTCAGGGAAAAGCATGCTGGTAGGGGCCTCAACTCCCGGCAGGTCAGGCCTGCCGGGAATTCCGTGCCCCTACCGACAGACTCTTAATTTGCCTGTCTGGAAAGGGTGCCGGAACGTTGCTACCGCCACCCTTATTTCCGGACCGCCAAACTCATAATTAAGTCCATTGTAAAGAATTCACTTTGCCATTGGTTAAGACTCGGTTTTGCAGAAGTTGCTTCCTTCAGTGCTTTTCTTGGGGTATAACTATAAATATTAGGACGTGAGACAGTACATTATGGAACATGCCATCCAGGGGATGCTCAGCTGATGCTGAGAAACCCATTAAAAGGAATCACTTTTCGAGATATATGGCGGCCATTGTTGACAGGTTGAGCGCTAACGGCTACAAGTTGTCTCCAACCAAAGGAGAGATTTTAATCCTGGACTCAAAGAGGCTAGTCACCATTTCTGTGGGCTTCAGAGCGAAATGTCTGTCCACATCTAAGCCAGACTGTAAAGAAATGTTAGGCTCCTAATGGACCCTAGAACTTCCACATTTTAGGACGATAAAGAGAATGTTTACATTTTTTGTCTGTCCACAGAGATTCTTAATATACCTGATTTCTCACTTCAGAGGACTTTAGAAGATGGTAGCACAAATCCTCTTAAACCTGAAGATCATGATCACAATACCTAGGATTACGTAGTATGGATTGACTCCGACTGAGAAGCAAATCCAGTTCAAGGGGCTGTTATGGGGTTTTAGGGTAGGGGACCCAAGTCTCTGGTTGGAAATATTGCTCTCTGTACTGCACTATTCCTCTACAATCCAGCTGTAACACTAGGATCCTCCAATGCAGCCCCCCGTAAAACAGGAATGGGAAGACGTCCCTTCTCTGCACTGTCCCTTCTGTTATGGAGCACCCATTACATGTTCAGCAAAGTAAACAAAAATGTAGGAAACATTGTTAAAAATGGCTATTCATGAAAAGCTTCTACTCAGGTCAACTCTGACCTAGAAGAAACCCCATTTAAACCCGAGCCAGTCTTCTTCCGTTCAAAAGCCGGGGAACCTCAAGGGTAATGACATAACACCTGGGTCTGAATTAGTAAAACCAATAGGAAGGAAATTTGCAGTCTGTAAAAATACAATGTAAGAATGTATTTTGCAACATCTCAAGATGGTTATCTTTAGTACGCTGCAAAACCGTCACTTGCTGCAGCGTTTGTGGTAAATGCGAAGCATCACCTAAATGACACATCCTGGCTACATAATTAATTAATTAATCTTTGAAACACATTTAATGCTGGAGAACAGTCTCTACGCGCGGGACCAGGATACACACCTGTGTTGCTCTGCATTGTCTTGCTTCCAAGATAAAGATGTGCTCCTGAGCTATCCTCCCAGCCCTCATGGAACATTTTCATCCCAGCAGAAGTAAATTATTCTTTTTTTCTCCTACACCAGTCCCTGGATATTTGAATCAACAAAATGGAATGCTGCATCCCCCACATTATATATAATCTGGCAGAAATATTAGGGAAAGCACATATGGATTACCCCCAGGTTCTCTGCAAGAGGTTTTGTTAACCATCCTCTGCAATTGTGTTTATTTTCACGAAAACACCCTGCAAAGGTGCAGCTCCTACTACTTTTCCAGCCCTACACTGTGTCATTGTTTTGTTCACTCCTTGTAGATTATTTCAGCACCGTCTCTGAATTTCATAGATAGACACAAAGAAGCCACACATGAATTTTCTGAACCCCACGCTGAGGCCTTAGCGTGACCAAAATGGCTAACAGTCTAAATGTCTACCATTGTCTCATTAAATATCATTATCATTATTGATCTGTCCCCTATAGATCTCAGAACAGAATTCCCATTATCTCACATATCTCTTTCAGTGGCCTTATCACGGCTATATCAACAGCTCCTACACGTCTTGGGTACCTCAGATCTCTAATATGCATTATCCGAGGCGGTTTGGTAATTGATCAGTGGCTCATTATACCTTTCAGACGCATCGTCATGTTCATCCCGAATTTCAGACATGCCTGCTACAAGATCTGGGAGCAGTTCTAAGTGTGAGGGATCACCAGCCTCTTCATGTGTGAATTGTCCTGCTTGCTGGTGGCCTACTGCTCCTCAACATCCATCTCAACAGGACCTCATCATCCCCCTGGGTAATTCCAGTGCATCTCCCTTTGGTTTTATGGCATCATCTTGGGTCTTACGGTTTATAGTGACCTCCTTTTTAAGCTTTGCAGCTCTTTTAGGGTGTTTTAATCATTATGATCAGAGTGTTCAATGCAATTAAATAGAAATGGCACTCTTATGGCAACACCACTTCAGGTTTCCCTAGAAAGCTTGCAGGTTTAGTCATTTTCACCAGCAGCAATTAATAATAACATTATATTAATAATATAGTATAGAATTCCAGCACTACTGTTTGTAAGGCTGGTCGGCGTAGTGCTAAGTGTCTGATGCTTGACGGTTGAGTCCTTTTTATAGCACCTTAAAAACAATTCTAAACCCCCAACATGTATCTTGCCACCACCAAAGAAAGATAAAGTCCAATCCAACCTGTCATTACTGACCATGCATCAGTGAGCAAACCATTGCATTTTTTATTAATAACTAATAATTAACACTGGTGCATTGCAGCATAACAGCACAAATGTGGCTGCAATGCGCGTGCTGCGTGCATGTATGGCATTAACTAAATCAGGCAACTGAAGCTGCTGGCATTGCCTCAACACTTCATATGGGCACTACTCCTAGTCTGATGCTCCAGCTGCTGAGGCGGAGAAGCAGGCAGAATGCCACCCACAGCAGTCCCCACTCCACACTCACGTGCACCATTACGCACAACCCTCTCACATGCAGCCCGACAATGCACGTTGGGACTCACCAAGCCTCTAGGAAGATGATGCAACACAAGACAAGGGAGAAGGGCAGTGAGCAACAGTCATGGGTGATCCTGATCATGTACTGGGCAAATCAGGTGGTAATCACCAAACAAATCAACCAGTAAGGCAGAGCACCGGCCACACTGGAGCCAAGCAGCACCCTACTGCATCCTGCACCATGCACACTATGCGTGCTACACTCTTCGCTCTGGCCTCATTTGCTTCACAGTGTAAACAAGCTATTTTTCTATCGTGTAATATATACGTTGGTAAAGGTTATTATAATCAGATGAATGACTGGATCAAGTCTTGCACTTTGAATCATTTATCTTTTATACCGTAAAATATTAAGCGATCAGAGTCCTGATAAAAAGAAGTGACATTTTGAGTCGGTGATTTTGCATGACGAGCTTCAATGGTCTTCAAATGTGACAAACTCAATGAAAGCTGTAGCAATATTTCAAAGGAAGATGTGTTAGAAAAAGAACAAAACCTGTCTTCTCCGCAATTATAACTAATTAGGGTATGATTGCAGGGATTCAATTGTTTAAGAGTTTGAAAATGCTGTACTTATCTTGGAAGTGCATAATCCTTTCCCACAAAAGAAACCACACCAGTTTGGTTGGCATCAAATCTATCTTTTCATATCCAATTTTTAGATCTGCAGAATGATATGTATTTAAGGGTGCCAAGTGCAAATTCAAAAGGTTTGCATCAACCATGTCAGTTGCATAGAAGAACATGAATTGCCTTATTATTGCACAGGTAGCATATCATTCTTAATTATTTCAAATGTATCCTCTCCTTTAAACCTGCTCCCATCTCTCTGGACAGTCAGGCAATGGAGAAGGTGAATCATTCACCACCGCCTGGACCAATAACTTCTGATTCATAACTGAGGACCCATGGAAATAACTCACCAAAAGTGTTGTTTTTAGCTCCAACTATGGCCCATGGGTCTGCAACCTTTGGCTTTTCAGATCAGTTGTTTGGACTACAACTCCCATCATATCTAGCCAGCATAGTCAATGGCAAGGGATAATGGGAATTGTATTCCAAAACATTTTTGAGAGCCAAAGTGGCAGGCCCTGAACTTTGCAGTACCCCTTTATCATTTGCTCTAAACACTCTGGGGCTTATTTAGTTAAAACTGTTAATGGCATGCTGGGGACTACTCATGTCAGCCATTTTCCAAAATTACAAGAATTACTGCGAAAACAGAAGAGTAAAAACTGGCAAAATCGCCTTTACTCTTACATTTTACTCTCTGTTCTGTAAATAAAAGTACATTTTCTTTGTAAATTTATTGATGCTGTATTGCAAGGCATAAACAACTTTGTGCCCTGTTTTTATCCCTTGCTATGCCACTCCACCATATTTAAACTTACCTGTGTGTTAGTTTTAGCCCCAAGACAAAAGCACACTGTGGACTGGCAGACCAAAAGGCCAGCATGGAATGTTAACACTGTCAAATACCTTAACAGTGTTGTCAGAAAAAGGAAGAATACAATTTAGTGTGCCCTGTGTGTAAATGACAAGGTTGAAAACAAATGTGGCCTACCTTTCATTACAGGCTATTGAGACATTGAAATGCATTTTTTCCCAAAGAGAAAACCGCCATAGAAATGAATACATTTGGCAGTTTGGGTTGATTGGAACTGTTTACAGAGGAAACTCCCTGGCCTGAACCATTAAAATGTACATTATAATGGGAAGTTGGGCATTGATGGCCTGATGCGAGATATTAATGCAAGATATTAGAGCAGGCCTCATGTGCATACGAATTGTAACATTCAAAAATACAGCTTTCTGTGCACGACGAAAAGCTGTGCTTAGCCCAAAAGACATTTTCCTCATGATATTCGAAGGCCAAGAACTGTTCACATGTCTCCATCAGATGCAAGGGTCAAGCTCTGCTCTTCTCTTTATCTAAAAATCTCTTTGAAGCTCTAACGTTGTGTGAGGTGAACAGATGACCACTGTGAAAACATGAGAGCCAGCAAATCGGGGTGAACTCTTAAAAATACAAAGAATTACAATTCGATTTCTGGTGAAGTCCAGGATCTGACTGACAACTGACATGTTATAGAGACTGCCACATGAGTAAGGGGGCAGAGTTATACCCTCTGCTCAAGAAGATGAATGGGCATTACCCTGGGAAAAAGAATGTAAATGACTTTAGGACCGACATAATAAATAAAGAAGCAGATGGCCCAGACCGATGTCTAAATTTGAAGAAAAGAAATGTATTGTGCATTTAATTGAAGGAAACATATGCATTTCATTATTTTTACATAGGACTGTATGTAGGATCAAACATTGGCCTATATCTTGGGAACTGTATCTCTCACAGAAATCATACAAATATCTATGGAATTATCAGAGAAAGCTACATCCAATGATTGAGCTGTCCTAATAATTTCACCTTGGGAACCAGAGTTAGAAGCTGAAATGTGATGACAGCTTCCCTGAAAATGTCACGAAGTGGAGATTCAGGGAGATGATAGCTTTTTCAATTAGATATCAGCACAGAAAATCTTGTATTGATAACTGTTAAATTTGTTGAATAAATTACACAAATCTGACATTCGAAATATGCAACCTTGTGCTACCGCCAGACACATTTCATTAAGACTGGCATGGTTAGACCAATCCAGATATCTATATTTGTGGGATGTTTTAACCCACTAGGCTCTGCCCTGCGACATCCCTGTGTGCTGGTGGCACCAGAATCAGCAAAATGGCCACGAAAACCCCATGCATGCCAAAACCTATGAAAATTGCGCTTTGAAACCGGAAAAGATGGCTGCCAAATCTACTTTGCCTGTTTCAGTAGTGGAAGGAGACACACTGCTGCAACCTGTCACTGGGCTGCCTACCGAGTAAAAATGGAAACTGCATGAAAGGCAGTGCTTTATTGCAAGAAACCCAGAAATTGCTCTTAAATCCCTTTTTCTTTGTTGCTGAAAATACAGAATGCCAGTCCAAAACACCACAAAACATCCAATATCTTTGCTGGGTGTTACCTGCCACTTCATTTAAGGAATCAATATGAACACACAATATCAGAAAAAGTGGAATCTATCATCAGAATATCCACAGTAAAAAGTGTGCTTGCCTGTGAAAATCTGTCAAAATATGGGCGCAGTACCAGCGGCCGCCATTATGACAGCTGTCAGCAACTGCATCAGAAGCTTAAACTTGTGCAAGTGAAATCAAATGTTTGGAATTAAGTGACCTGTCATTAAGAGGAACATAGGTTGTAACTATTTAATCTCCATGATTTAGAGACTGGAATCAGAGTTCTAGCTGCTGGATTAAACATTGCAAGTTTTATTGTAAATTAAGAGCATTTTTATAAATTGACAGTGAATTTAGCTGAACGCAGAGTCACCAAACCAGTTCCCCCCAGCTTTCTCCAACAAAAGGCATCTCTCCTGCTTCCCACCAAAGTCAGGAATTTACACCTTTGTGTTGATTAAATCAGGGGAGGAGATTTTGGGCTGCTCCTAGAAGCAACAATGGGCCTTCCTTGGCTGAAAGGATATGGAGATTGTAAAGTGTCAACAGTGGTCTCTGCCAGAGGAAGAGGGCAGAGATTTCTCTTGAGCTGTAAAATGGAGATGGTGGCGGAGACAGATATTTTTGTTGATTTACAAAGCACAGAAAGCATATTTTTGATAAAGACTGATAAAGGACTGTGCTAATCTGTAAAAATTATAGAATTATTAGCATTGTTAATGTGATTTTGTGCACACTTTAAGAGAAGCCAGAATTCTGTGTGATGTTCTGAGAAGGCAGAGTGAACATTCTGGTTTTATAGCAATTGTATTCATGTCAGAAGCATGAAACTTCATATGATTATGCCGATATACAATGCGCACATATGTATAACATTTTTGACAAATCAGATATTGTGTCCAAGACAAAAAGTGTGAAAATGTATCAAATCCAGACCCGAGATTCCACCACAACAAGGATTGGAAGAGGGTCTGCTCCACCAAATATGTGATCTATGTATGTTATTGGTATAAATATTGTACACATGTAAAGATGTATTATATCAAAAAAGGATTTTATGTGCAAAAAGCAAAGGGGGGGATGTTTTGCCTCATAAACCGCATCATCATGATGACACTCTGTTTTCCCCTCCAATCAAGGGAGAGAGCAGACTTTAGCCAATAGACCACTTAGGGGTTGCACCTAGGATAATTCAGCATACCCACCCCTTTATCAAACACATAAATAGAGACAGCTGAGGACCTAGAGAAAAACACTGATCCACCCACCATCCCGATATTGGCGAAGCACTCTGAAGGAGATCCATCCATACTCCTTGTTCCAGACTACAGAAACTTTGCAAGCAGAAAGGCTCAGAGCATCGCTGAACCACTTTCAGCTGGGCTTAACTTCCAGAACCCATCCCTCAACTTAAAGGGGAAGCCAAAGAAGCAGCCACGCTGTGCTGTAACTGCTTGCCTGCCAAAGAATCCTCTTCATAACCAGAAGGGCAGATTAAACCCCGTCTGGTGCAGTGCTGTGCTGTGCAGACCAGAGAGCCATTGCAGATCCAGTCCAGTTGTGCTGTGAAGTGTAGACCAGAGCGCCTTGCTGTCCAGTACTGCTGTGCGGTGTCCAGAGTGCCTTGCTGATCGCTGACCCGTCCAGTCCGGTGTGCCCAGCATTCTGTTCCAGAAAAATCCTTGACCAGAACCAGAATCCCTGACGGTTTCATTCAAAACATTGGTAGTGAGTATCCATAGTATAGGATTGTCACAAGCCTATGTACTGTCCATACTCATCCCTATCCGAATCCATCCGATATTATATTCATAACGGTATTTTAGAAATCCTTTTTTTGTCTTGCCTGAACTCTCTCTCTTATCCTATAGTCCTTTTGTAATAATATGGTTAAAATCATCTTTGCGCTGATATATTGCATCTGAAGAAGGCAAGCGTCTCGGCTGGCAGTTGTCTTGATCAAGTGGCTGAGCATCCGTGTAGTTTGTTTCTTCATAGTCCATCCCATATTTCATCCTTATAATTTTTCCGCAATCGCGCTTACCGCGCATGGAAAAGTTTGCCGCAAATCTTTTGTTTTGGCAAAATCTATATCGTGTAAAATAGCTTTTCATGACAGCCGACCTCAAAATTAAGTTTTCAACTTGCTCATTACTCTCAAATCATTTCTAGTGTGTGTCTGAAACCAGATAAAGCGGCTCCCATTAGAATTTTAACACTTTCAGTGCTTTCCCCATTTCATTCAAAGCCAACTTTAAAACCATTTTTGACAAGTTTGCAATCATTCCTGTTTCTCTCTTGTGTTTGCTGGGGGAAAGTGTGATTGATGCATTTGCTAAATTCTGCATTCCTGAAACCTGTTCCCTCTCCTTCTATCTCTTTATATTGCATATTGAGGGGATTGAGGGGTGTGCAGGGGAAAATAGTAATCACATTGCCATTTGATTGAACATACCTAAAAGTATTATTTCCGTGCTGCATTGTTTTTGCCCGTCATTACTCCTTGTGATTAAAGAGATTGTTTAGTGTGACATCACCTCCTTGGTGATTACTGTATACCCATTAAAAATAGTTTGATTATCTTGTGAAAATACCTAAATAAATATTTTAACTTTGCAAACCAGTCCGATTCCTGGATCAGTGTGACCGGGGGGGTTAAAAGAGAGGGGCGTGATATAAGTGGTACATCGTTCAGAATAAAAGAACTTATAGACACAAATAAATAATTAAGGGTTTCAGTTGTGCATCCCACGCTAGGCACTGACTTAGGTGAAGTGCCGGATTGAAATCACTTACATATTTTGGGGGAGTGGTTAAAGATTTATAAGTAGATGGATAAAGGGAAAAGAGAAGAGCTGTCTGAAATCATCTAAGTGAACTGCTGGAAAAATTGATGGGTAACCAACATTGCTTGGGAGGTGGATTAGAATAGGAGGAAGACTAAAATCTGGAGAGGCAAAGAAAGGCATGAATTCTGGAGGTCTCAACGACTGAACCTGGAGAGGCCGTCTAATCAAGTCCCTATGTTTCCCCTGAGTATCCAGAAGGCTTGATGTATTTTTCTGCGCTCAAAACCAAGAGATATTCTATGTAAGCAAAAGTGTCCAACCAAACCACATCTTGGGTGATCTGTAAGATTTAATATGTTACCCCTATTTGGGTGGGCAGACCAAGTAGATACTTAACATTTTTACTTAATAATAATCTATTTAACTCCAATATAGTCAAAGAATGTGGGTGAGCTCTGGGGAGTTTGAAACCTCTGATCTCTCTCCTAGCGCTGATTAAAGTTATAGGGCTTCATTACAAGTTTGGAGGTAGCCATGCCGTTAATAAGGGCATGGCTACCCCCAAACCCGGGTCTGGGTTCCCTGAATGGGGAAATACCGGGCCATTCTGACCTTGAGGGCCCGGTATTTCTCCATTCAAGGAACCCAGACCAGGTACATTCCCATTCCCATTTGAGCCCCCATAAGGCTCAATGGGAATGGGGAGCATGCTAACAATGGGCATGTTAATGACGGGCCCATCGTTAGCATGCTGGGCCGCTCGTGGGACCCGCTAAGGATGTCTGGTAAAACCAGGCGTCCTGAGCGGGTCCCGTGAGCGGACCTCGTAATGAGGCGGTAGGGGGTTAACGGCACCGTTAACCCCCTACCGCCAGGGTCCTAATGAGGCCCATAGTCTTTAAAATAAGTGTGTACCCATTGCCTTATTGTGGCTAAGTCCAAAATTCCCTAAAGGGAATTGCTGTACTTATAAAAAACAAAATTCCTAACTGTTCCCCATTCCCCAGACCATCCCTTAAAGCAGAGGGGTTTCCATAACAAAATGAATATCTGGTTTTGTGCTGGGGCAGAAAATAGTTTTGCCAACTTAAATAGAATGAAGTCCTTGATTTCAAGGCATACCCTCTACAGAGGGTGAGAAAATGACCCCTGATAGAAGTGGGATTCTTTATTGCATTGTGGTGAAGGGGGAAGGGTTCCATAAATATGAAAAGTGCTTTGTTTTTAAAAGGCTGTTGTGCTCCAACACTGCTAGCTTTGCCAAGTGCACAGGGAGATTAAAAATAAAGAGCACTGCATGAATGAAATTGCTTTTGCTAATAGAACATTGTTGCATGTTATTTAAAGTAAGCCCCATGCAAGGTTTTTTGGGAAGTTAAATAGTTCCATCATGTCCAGGGTGCTGCACAGTTCTATGCATTTGTGAGTGACCCAGGTATCTGGAGTATTCTATAGATCTGTGTTTCTATGTAACCAGAGTGAGCGAAAAAAGAAATCAAGAAGGAAAACTATACATGTTGTTGCGTTAAAGAGTCTGGGATCTGTGCGATCCTAAACCAACTGGTGTTTTCAATTTGCGTGAAAAGTGAATTGGCAGGAAAGAAAAGCATTTAGGACATGGCGTGAGGTGGCGTGTCCTGTGATTTGTGTAAATATTAATTGTCCTATTTATTAATGAGTATATATTCTTTCTACACACGAGCCTGATTCTTGGCT
Source organism: Ambystoma mexicanum (assembly GCF_040938575.1). Classification (NCBI taxonomy): domain Eukaryota; kingdom Metazoa; phylum Chordata; class Amphibia; order Caudata; family Ambystomatidae; genus Ambystoma; species Ambystoma mexicanum. The sequence continues at coordinate 683,333,181 of NC_090927.1, read as the reverse complement.
TATCTACTACAAAAGGATGAGGGCAGATAGTGGTGTGTAATGAGTCAAGGAGAGGGCTAGCAAAAGATCAGATACATTAAGTTATTGGTGTGGCGCTCTTGATTGGGGAGGAAGGGAATTCCCTTCATTGATTGTTTCTGCATAAATATCCCCTAAAGACCTCCTCTCAGTGCTAGTAGATATTATAGGTGCCAACTCCTGTCATCAGGGACTCCTTTAGTCTTTATATTCCAAAATAGTGCTTTAAAGGATGGGTGTTGTAAGTCCAGGTGTATAATGGAAGATGCAAAACTACCACATGCAGGAAGCAAAGTAATGTGGGTAATAAAAGCAAGGACTTGCCAAAAGTGACCGTGATGACCTAATGTTAGTTGGCAACTATGGTGCTGGGTGTAGGGAGATGCTTACCGTTTAGAAAATGGGAGCTGCTTGACAGTGTCCGTTATTGCAAAACTGATTTTAACGCTATTTACTGGGCCTCTTCTGTACTGAGGACCAGGGCCAACATGATGTTTAGCTGTACTGCAGAGGTTCAAATTGCTGAGAGTAGCAACTTAAATTAATAAGATGTTCCTCTGTGAAACTTTACACACCGACGACAATTTGTTGAGGACCGGCGGAAACCTCTATCAACAGTCTGCAATGAGGGAAATGAATCATAATGGAGACTGTCTGCCTCTGCTTTCTATGTCTGTCACTTCATTGGTACAATATACACTATCATACATTTTCTTCAGATGAACACCAATTCATCCCACTAATCTCGAAGCATGCAAACAGCAGGACAGAAGGTGACTGATGCTCACCATTGAGAGATGTTGTTGATGGCCTAAAAGTATAGTTCATTGGGTTACTGCACTTTCTGCAGGGAATTTTGTTGCAATCAAGAGGACAGCAGATTGAATGCTGGCAGTGGAGACTGATTATATCAGCCTTTTGAAATAGGCAAAATGTTATCAGTTTTGTAACTCAATCAAATTGGTAATATGAGGAATCCAGTAATGTTAGATGAATCATGATCTTTCGTTTCTGTTTGGAGCTGTTCATACAAAAGGACCGCAACATTTGCTATCCATCACCGCTTCCTTGTTAGATGACTCGGCTAAAACCTCCTGCCAAAGAGGTATTGGGATACATTATCACAGAGGATGTTTTTTTCTGATAGATGTTTGGAAATGCAAATGCTTGCATTTAGCAAAAACAAAATAGGTTTCCGCCTGCAGGGTTGGGGAACCGCATGGCCTCATAAGCTCCCTGCCATATTAATGTATGCACTGATTGTTGTCTAGTTTGAGTTGAAAGACCTGTGGTGCGCCTGGACAAAAACCATAGGGTATTGTGGCCAGACTTATTAATGGACAAACTCTTGAGTAAACATTGTTAAAGGACCATCTGCACGTCTGAACCTGGTGTTCTGTTTTGTGTGGTACAGTTGTCGGCTGCTGTACATGCTCATTAACGCTCACGTGTCACGCTCAGCGAGCTAAGGGAAAAAGCAGGGTCCCTTTTTCATTTTCAGGGTGTTACTGTGGGTCGAAAAGAAGAGAACAATAGAGAGGTCAAATGAGGATGTTTAAGGGGGGACGTGTACTTTCATTTTTTAAGGACATTTAATGTTTGGTTAGGGGGAGCGGATGGCAGGAGAGTGAGAGATGCTGGGGAGGGAACAAGCAGTCAAGAGCTTTCTCAGAACATGGGCTTATACCGGTGGATAGCACCCTTGATCCAAGCTAACGAATTGGTTGCTTGCAGGATGCTAAATGTTGTGAGTGAAGGATTCCAGATCAAGGAGTTTTGAAGGTTCACACATTCTGACACTTTCAGCATGAGAGTATGCTATGCAGGGACGTAATTTCACCAACATGCCTGGGGTAGCGGAAGTGACATCACACGGTCCTTGACCCCTGATGACATCACAGCATGCCATCTGGCCTCACCTCCAAGTGAAATCATGGGAAGTAATGGAAAATAACCTTCAGATTGTTCAGATGCGTCTAGCACCTGTGTTTCCAGGTGCTCTCATTTCAGCCGGATATAAGAACTGAGACACAGAGGGAGGCATGATTTGTCCACGTTCACACATTTGTGTAATGTCATTTTCCATATTCGACGTGAGGACGTGGGGGTCTATATATAAACATACATAATGCAGTACTTTTAACAGGGTAACCGAAATCTCGAATGCAGGCTCCAGCTAGTCTATAGATCAATGGGCACAGAAGTACTCGTTATCTATGGCGTTGCTGTGTTAAACAAGCCAAAAAAGCACTGACCTGGGGAGGAGAGCGCTGCTTTTTAACCAGGAGCAAAGTGCTGAATGAGCAAGGCCTGTAAATTGACCAGGATTTAGTATCAACAATGTATCTATGAGTCAGTTATCACTATGATAGAAGAAACATATTAGGCTGGTATGCATGCACACAGGAGAGTGCACCTGATAATGTTATCTTTGCTGGAGTATAATACCTGGGAACGGTTCTTTCAATATACTCAAGACCCCCCATAGTTTTTATTATCCAAGCATAATACTGGGTGCCAGAGGACTTAAAAAGCATCCACCATTTAATGTAATATCATTGCTGCACACATAAATCGGTGGCACCACACAGTTGTTTTAAATTGAAAACACCCACCAGTTGCTTCTCACCCGGGGACTCACTGGCAGACTTCAAGGCGCGCACTGCACACTACTCCTTTGTCTGACAATGGCATAGCACAAAATTTGGTACTCTTCTGCGAGCCATGCTGTGGGGCCCCTCAAGCCCCTTATCAAAGAACAGGGCACGCCACACCCTAGGCTAGCCCAGACCACCACGTGTGTACAGTGTCCATGATGATTATGCCATTATAGGGGCATGCACAACTCAAGTGAAAGAAGTAATTATGTAATCAAAGCTTTAATGTTTCACGTAGCGTAGAAAGAAGGGGGCGGTGCCTGGTCAACAAATATTCCAGCCACCACTGGTGAGTTGTTTTTTTGGAAGGTGTAAATATTTGCCAAAGTATGCAATTGCAAACGTGTGCAGTGAGGGAACCCTAACAAAAATGGGTTTGGAGATTATGGGGAATTCTTCCCCCTCCCCATAGAAAATGTTTTGAATAATGAGTTACAATGGTGCATTACACAGCACACTTTCTGTGAAAATGTGGGTAAAAGGCCAACCTTTTTTGTAGAGTATAGGGTAACTCATGAAAAAAGTACAATGGATGCAAATAAACAAAAGTGCACAGGGCATTTCCCAATGCATTATCATGCTGCTCCCTGCAATATATGCTAGTATAAAAAATGTCATGCTGGCTGTGCCCATACATTAGGAGGAGAAAAAGAGTCAAAAGCTACCCCAAGTCAACCGTATATAGGAGGTCTAGATATGCAGGAAACTAGCATTCAGGAACTAGTTATTGAGGGTCACATATAGTTTTGGAAAACAAATTCAATTTATTTTTAGAATTGGACACATGTAAAATAGTTTACAAAAGAAAACACAAGAAAAAACTACTTTGGAAATGTCGCATATGAGCTTCATTTAGCTTGCAGTGGACGGTGAAATAAGTAAATAAACAAGTAAAAAACTGTTAACATCACAGTTGAGTTAAGTGAGGGTTAGTAGCATAAGTGTATCGTATTTGTTCCAAATACTACTGTTGTATTTAGTAGTATGATATTACAGTCGATACATTTTTTATGCAGGTGTTTCTGGTTTGGGGAAGAGTCAGCCTTCACTGGGTAAAAGATGTTCACAGTTGAAGGGTCCAAACTGTCATCAGGACGTTGTTTGGGACTGTTGAATGCCTATTGAGACAAGTGACACATAGGAAGGTGGGTGTGTTATCAAGTGATGAAGAGGACCATACAGAGTATGTTCTGTATCAGGATTGTGTTCTAGACACATACCTATTTGGTTTGCGGTTGAGCTCGAACTGGTTGTCAGAAAAGGCACCTTGAGTGGTGCGGACGTCTGTAGCTGGATATCTACAGGGGAGGGTAACAGTTAGTTACCGAGATAATATGACGAATCATGTGCAATTAATAAATAATAATAAAGGGCATACCTTGAATAACAGGTATGTAGTCCAGCGAGGATGCATAGAAGGATTTTAACACGTGCAGGATATGCCGTGAGAGTTGGATCTTGATCAGGTGAGAAAAATAGCCATGATCGCTGTTTGAGGAATAAGTAAAGATGGTTAGCTGGTGGTCAGACTTATTACAATATGAATATTGATATTGTAACTGTTAAGTTGTTGGAAGGAGGTGGGGGCTCGTATTAGTACTGCCAAAAAAGGGGGCTTCTTGTGGCTTAGCTGGTGCTAAGTGGATAGAATGAAAGGCGTGTGGGAAAAGCATGCCTGGATTAGAGGATTGCAGTATCTACGGGGGCGATAACGTGATTGCAAAGGGTGCCGTATATTTGTTATGTTAATGTGCTGGACAGATTTATTGTGCTAGCGAGGAAAGTTCCAGGTGAGGTGCTGGAGGCTTTTCCGGTGCTAGAGGATAGATCGCTATAAAGGTGAGACCAGGCGTGAATATATTGAAAAAAAATATATATATATTGCGGCATTATATACTACACCCGCAAACAGATTCCAAACGGAAGTTGAACTACGAAAATTTTCCGAACTATCAGACTCAAATTCTTCTTCATTGATAAACCAGAAACGGATCCTCCCGAATCTTCAGGTCTGAGACCACCCTCTAATTTCACACCTCTCTCCCATATGGTGAGCCCAGAAATTCTGGCTTTCGAAAATCGTATCCTTTCTGAAACAAACAAACTTTTTGATAAAAACATCAAATATCCAGATAACCTCAACAAAAACGAACGCTTGGCCCTAAAGAACCTCGAGAACAACCATGATTTCTTGATTAAACCTGCCGACAAAGGTGGTGGAATCGTATTGTGGGGAAAAACCCTATACAATACAGAAGTACAGAAGCATCTTGCCAACATAAAGTTTTATTGCCTAATACCTACCGATCCCACTACCAGACTCCTCAACTAAATAGAAAGCCTGATGTGACACGCACTACAAGAAGTCTGGATCAACAACAATGAAAAACTCTTCCTGACAAACCAAAATCCGATACTACCAGCATTCTACTTATTACCCAAGATCCACAAAGACGCAAACAATCCACTTGGTCGTCCCATCGTAGCAGGAATAGGGTCCGTTCTAGAACCCCTATCCATTTACATCGACTTCTTTCTACGTCCATTTATTGGCAAAATGAGATCCTACGTACAAGATATGACATCGACCATTAAAAAACTAGAAACTCTTTCAATAAATGAAGAAGATCTCTTGGTCACCCTCGACGTCGAATCCCTTTACACGAGTATTCCACAACGTGAATGCATCGACGTCCTCGCCACTTATCTTGACAAAAGAACCAACATGGAACCTCCTACGGCCTTTTTAATCTCGAATGCATTCGGATCGCACTAACTGAAAACTACTTTATTTTCGAAACATCTTTTTATCAACAATGTCATGGTACCTCTATGGGAGCAACTTTCGAACCAGACATAGCAAACCTTTTCATGGACCATTACAAAGCCAACTCTGTTTACGATACAAACAATCCCCACAAAGGACAGATAGGTTTCTGGATCCGATACATAGATGATGTCTTCATGATATGGAAAGAAAACGATACTGAACTTCGGGATTTTTTCACCTGGCTCAATAACAAAGATGCGTGCATCAAGTTTACAATCCAATCAGACAAACAGTCCATCCCTTTCTTAGACCTTACGATCTACAAAACCACCACCAACACCCTGGCCACAACTCTTTACCAAAAACCTACTGCACAAAATACTCTTCTGGATTTCCACAGTTTTCACCGAGCATCTCTCAAAGAAAACTTACCTTACGGCCAATTCTTATGCCTAAGACGTAATTGCACTACCCGAGAAGACTTTGATACAATCAGTAAAGACCTCTCAAGAAGACTGAAAGAAAGAGGCTACCCAAGCCACATCATTCGTCGAGCCGAAAAAAGAGCTAAACATAAGAGCAGAGAATCGTGCCTCTCGCCTATTCCACGAGACCACTGTGAAAACAAACTCACTTGTGTCACAACTTTCTCGCCACTAAGTAACCAAATAAGAAAAACCATCTTAAAACATTGGAAAATTCTCCATACCGAATCCTTTGAACCCACTAAACCCTGTTTTGCTTTAAAAAAAAATAGGAACCTCAAAGACCGGCTGGTCAACACATACACTGAACCTACAAAACTGCCAGAACAACAAAACACCCTGTGGAATCTTTCACCCGTCAAGGGTCACTATAAATGTGGTTCATGCTCGGTATGCTGTCTAACCAAAAACATGAAATCCATTGACCTCAATGGCAAGAACTGGAATTTCAAATCTTTCACAAACTGCAAAAACAAATGGACTGTGTACGGTATTCAATGCCCTTGTAAACTACTTTACATAGGCAAATGTAAAAGAGAAGTAAGACAGCGAATAGGCGAACATCACTCATGCATCAAGAACGGTATCCCCGACAAGCCCATGGAGTTCCATTTTCAAGAGAAACACCACACCCATAACAACATCATTTGGTTTGTCTTGCAAACAGCCAAAAAACCCTTTAGAGGTGGCAACAGGGACCTCTCCCTTCGGAAACTAGAGCAACAATGGATTTTCCGTTTGAATTCAGTGAAGCAAGGTCTAAATGTGGCAATCGAATGGAATCTCTTTTTCAAATAACTCCATCCTCCACCTTCAGCACCTTTAGCTCTTTATGATATCTTGATCATAATACCTTTCCACAGAATCAATGTTACAACATCCTCTGGTTCACATTACACCAGATAAGCGTGTTTTATTCCTGTCTTTTCCCGAGCTCAATCAAAACAACACCAGCACTATGCAACTTCTTGTACAACAAAGTGTATATCTAGATGTGCATATGTACCAGCACCTAGAGTTTTGAGTTTATCCAATTGTTCAAATCTTGCAACCATCCCTCATAACCTATGTCGCTACACGAACAGGCTCGTATGATCCCAGAGCATTGTTGCTTTCCGGTAATCAATCAAAACAGCACCATTACTATGCAACGTTTTTCTGTACTAAAAAGTGTACATTCAGATGTACAATTGTACCATGAGCTACATCAAGTAACATATATATGCTTATATTCTTACAATTGCATGTCTTGGCACGTTTAAATAATTTTCTTCAACCAAACTATGGTTGAAACACTTATTATAACATGGCTCCATCACGTATTGATTCCATGTGCTTCTCGAAATGTAAACAATGCCCCCCGCCCCATTCTAAGGGCCCCTCACATGCCCCTATGCGTCTCCATTTTGCTCCAATCATTAGCCATCATATCCAAAGCATGCGCATTCACCACGAAGCCGCGCAATAATGTGTCTTCAACCAACATCACTCCGCGCATGCGTGAGTCCCTTTTTAGCAAACGCCCCCTGGCAACACAGTACCCGGATGCAGACCAGCGCACAATGCTAGTACCTTAAGCCACTAATCTTCCGCACATGTGCATAGACTACACCTCCCATTCTTTAACAACGCCAGCGTCCTCCAACTGTTCATTTCCAGACTGAGACGCTTCGCGGTAAGGAGTACTCGATTCTAGCAGGTAAGAAATTCAGTCAAATGACTCGCAGCCAATGCACAGAGGGTTTTTCTAGTTTTGTTTTGTTGTTCCAGAACAATTGCAGCGCTTCTGCCAAATAATTTTTAACGTGCTGCCAGATGACTTCTGGTCTATTAAACAACACGCTGGGAGCGCACTAATACCATAATTGATGCTATATCCTGCCATCACGTCTCTAAGGCACCAACAAAAATCAGTCACCCAATTCAATAATGCCGCAATAAATATATATATATTTTCGATATATCCACGTCTGGTCTCACCTTAATAGCGATCTATCCTCTTGCACCGGAAAAGCCTCCAGCACCTCACCTGGAACTTTCCTCGATAGCACAATAAATCTGTCCAGCACATTAACATAACAAATATATGACACCCTTTGCAATCATGTTATCGCCCCCATAGAGACTGCAATCCTCTAATCCAGGCATGCTTTGCCCACACGCCTTTCATTCTATCCACTTAGCACCAGCTCAGCCACGAGAAGCCCCCTTTTTTGGCAGTACTAATACAAGCCCCCACCTCCTTCCAACAACTTAACAGTTACAATATCAATATTCATATTGTAATAAGTTGGACCACCAGCTAACCATCTTTATTTATTCCTCAAACAGCGATCATGGCTATTTTTCTCACCTGATCAAGATCCAAGTCTCACGGCATATTCTGCACGTGTTAAAATTGTTCCATGCATCCTCGCTGGACTACATACCTGCTATTCAAGGTATGCCCATTATTATTATTTATTAATTACACATGATTCATCATATTATCTCAGTAACTTACTGTTACCCTCCCCTGTAGATATCCAGCTATAGACGTCCGCACCACTCAAGGTGCCTTTTCTGACAACCAGTTCGAGCTCAACCGCAAACCAAATAGGTATGTGTCTAGAACACAGTCCTGATACAGAACATACTCTGTATGGTCCTCTTCATCACTTGATAACACACCCACCTTCGTATGTGCCACTTGTCTCAATAGGCATTCAACAGTCCCAAACAACGTCCTGATGACAGTTCGGACCCTTCAACTGTGAACATCTTTTACCCAGTGAAGGCTGATTCTTCCCCGAACCAGAAACACCTGCATAAAAAATGTGTCGACTGTAATATCATACTACTAAATACAACCGTAGTATTTGGAACAAATACGATACACTTATGCTACTAACCCTCACTTAACTCAACTGTTATGTTAACAGTTTTTTACTTGTTTTTTACTTATTTCACCGTCCATTACAAGCTAAATGAAGCTCATATGCGACATTTCCAAAGTTGTTTTTTCTTGTGTTTTCTTTTGTAAACTATTTTACATGTGTTCAATTCTAAAAATACATTGAATTTGTTTTCCAAAACTATATGTGACCCTCAATAACTAGTTCTTGAATACTAGTTTCCTGCCTATCTAGACCTCCTATATACGGTTGACTTGGGGTAGCTTTTGACTCTTTTTCTCCTCCTTATACCAAAAACGCCTTTTTGAGTCAAGCCCCCCATTAACAAAAAAGAAGGCCCCTCTCACTCCTTTTTCTACCCATGTGCCCATACATTTCCATGCTGGCTCCACTGCTATCCCTCTCTGCCTTCTTTCCGTCCTTCACCTTGTCTTCCTCTCTTCTATCTTTTACTGTTTGTTGTGCCCAACAGACTTCAAGGTAAGATTCCTTCCTCTTGAAGCATACCCCACAAACTGCCAGAATTATTCTCCAGACTGGTGTAAATAAAGAAGAAAATAACCCTACCCACCAGGAAACCCCCTCTACAGGGAATCTCTCCTTAAGGTACCAAGGTCCTACTTTTTGAATTACCAGCACACTATGTGTTCACCAGCTTTGAGCTTCTTTTAAAAATCAATACCGCCTTTGGCTGAGACACATATTCTTTTTCTGCTCTTTCAGTCCCATGACCTTGGACTTTTGATCCAAGTACTTTATAAATTGCAATACTCAACCTCGTATCCCCAAGAGGACAACCTGTCGCCAGCAACCAAAAGGTCCCTTAGTCTACATACCCCTTTTTAACACAGAGGGTGAGTATTATGTATTCACCATTTTATTTTTAATTTAAGTAAGCAGTACTATTTCACTCAAAAAATGTTCTTGTTAAGATAATTTTGTATATGCTTGAAAACACTATATTGACAATTATATACATCTGCCTCCTTTTTATTTTCAGGACTCCTTTTCGGTCCGTTTTGCCCTGAGGAAGGCTCTGAATCCATGCCCACTATAATGGTAACAGCCGAAACCTGTCTTCAGTACTCATCCATTTGAATATTTAGATCAGCAGCACTGATTCAAATTATTTTGCTTAAAAACTGGCACGTTGGCAGATCACAAAATGTGATCATACATTGATCATGACACACAACTAGAGAACCCTCTAGGAATAGATATATCCACTAAAGTCTATGACTAGCTATGAGTCTACTTTAAAGTAACAATTGGATTTGTTTCTGTCTAGTATCATTTTAACTGTATTTGTTCTTCTATTTTTTTTGTTGTTTTTTTGGTATTTATTGCTGAATGTAACAACTACATTGATTTGGTCTTTCATGTCCAAAAAATGTATTTCTTCTCTGTTTGAACCATTCATTATTAAGATTTGTTTCTTCTATTTTGTGAATATTTTGTTTTATCATTAATAAATGGTCAATTGTTTTTCAGACATATCTCTGGTTTTCTTACCTGTGACTCTCTGTATGAGCACAGAATATTTTTTGTTAAAGAAAAATAAAATAAGCACAGTAACTGTTTGACTGACCACAGTGTGCATCGCTCTATTTGTTCGTTTTAGGTTCCACCAACATATGCTATTTGCCCCCCACCCCCCGGCGCTTCTCCCCTTCTCTCTTTCCCACACTTGCACGATCTGAATGCCACAAGGCCTAGTAAGATCATGTTTTTGTCCTCCCTTTGTTTCCCCCTCCTTGTCTTGTTGCACCTGGAAACACTTGTGTACAGGCACGTTCTAAATATCATATCATATCATATAAGACCATACTCATGCTTGCTTTAAGATGTTCTTTTATAGTATCATCACTGGCACTGGGCACAACAATGGCTCTGCCAATACATGCGAGTACTCCTATGTAAGAACATACCTCCTTTGGTTTGGCCATTAAAAATGACATGTCACAATATGGAAACCTGTCCAAAGTGGTTCCATTGTAAGCCAGCCTAGACCCATAAGAACCCTTATCATGCTTGATTCATCATAGATGCTCAGTTAATACAAAGACATGGTACAGTATAAAAATAATACAGGTTGCACACAAAAACATCAGTCTAGCGAGGTAACACTACTTATCATGCTTGCTTTTTAAAGATGCTGAGTAATACATGTCATACCACAGTACGCAATGGCTAGCCTGACTGCACTCAAATGACAGACTAGCCAGGTAATGACACTCGTGAACTTGGCTTTGCCCGAAAATACCAATAAAACATCCAAAGTCAATAAAGGTTTTGTCATGAATGCTCTAGTGGTCCCCAGTCTCCCAGAACCTTACACACACATGCATACATGCATCCCCTTTCACCCACCAGTCACCCACCCACACATCCCCTCTCACATTCATTCACACTGCATACACCACTCAGGCACACACCCACCCACCCACAACATTCAAATACGCACTACCACATTCACAATCATAGGGGTCACAAGGGAGTCCCCTGGGGTTGCAAACTGCGAGGCAGGGGTCACAGTTGGGACCCCTGGCAACCCCCAAATGACGTCCCTGAGGCTATGGATACACAACCTGAAGGCAGGTTGATCTCCATGAGCCAGCCATGTTGATGTTTTTCTGCATGCAAGTGCAATTTATTCAGGAAAAAGCTTCCTCTGCGGGAATTCCACAGAAATCCAAGACTTATTTCTGCAGCTCGGAATCTGACTTCCATGTCAGGAAACTGTCAAATTCAGCAGCAGTAGTGCTTTAGATGAATATTTTATCATCAATAACAGCCTGTGAGAATCACTGCAGGCTTTCTTTGGCTAAACCCTATGGCCACTTGAGGTGCCTGACTGTGCATGCTGGGGTAATGATAGCCTGCAGATTCACCATCGCAACTTTGGGTGGCCAAGACCATGCCTGGTTGCCACCAGGGGTGGCTTAGGGACTCTTGGGACATATCCGAAGTGATGCCACTAGAAAATTGAGTCTGGTAACCTCACTACATATCAAATCAATAAATTAGGCAAACATTTCCAAAATGAACGCAAAACTTGGAAAAAAAGGACAACACATCATTGAAAAACACACATACCTCACTAATCTGTCAGGCATTGATGCATATTTACAATCTCTGACAGGGTACCGAGCAGCATCCGAGTGTTTATGTGGATGCTTTAATTTGTGCAGGAGACGGCAGTTTCTTTTTGAGACGCAGATTTCTGCTTCAGGATACACGCTGGAGCTCTGCAGTGACCCGACGCATTCTTATTCAGTTGTTTGTCTGAACAGCCTTCACTTTCAGGTTCTTTGTAGGCGACATTCGGATTAATTTAAAAAAAAAAAATCAGCATATCAGCACTACTAGTTGGACTTTAATTCAGATTTTTTGCCGTGATGAAGACCGCAGAAGGTCAAAACACGTGTCGGCAAATCACTCTGGCTGATGAAAAGTATTTGAATACAAGATACATTGGACATTCATTTGCGTGTTTCTGTTTTTGTTGGATCACAATCTGTCATTGTATCGGCAGTTCCTTTGAAATTTGGGGAGTCTAGCAGCGCAACATATTTAGTGGAGCTCAACCTTTCTTGGTTTTGTTGTCTATATTTACAATCTCATTGCACGACATTGTACAAAGCACCCAAACTATATGACTTCTTCTATCAGGCTACACAACGTATTCATTGAAATGTCACAGAGACCGGTGTCCAATAGATTAACTTCACACATTCATTCTGAAAAGAATTAAACAATCTGCAGTGCAGGTGCTCTAATAGTGAGAAATTAAGGTCAATTATATAGAGTTTTGTAAATCAGTTATTTAATTCATAACAGTGCCACAAAAAGGAACGTGTGTGGTTAGTAAAGTGAAATTATAAGTTCTGTTTACAGCCTGTTATTGACACACATTAACAAATGCAGCAACGCTGACTGCATGGCCATGAGTTTCGTCCAATCAGGCTTTTTCAAGGTGGTATTCAGGTTAATCAAAGAAAGTAATTCCCAAACGCTCGTCTTGCACAATAAAGCATGCTGTCATAATTGTATTCAAATCCAAGTATATAAATGCTCATCATGAGTTTACCTCTTTACATGTCCAATGATGTGTTGAATATACGTGTTCAACTATGTAATGATCGTTAATGCTGGAGTTCCAGAAGAGTAAACAGAGGTGTGAGGGGCAAAGTGGAACGTGACAATTGTAGTGATATCTCCCATGATGCATTACAGCAGAGGCTGAGAGGCTTTTCATAAATCAAAAAGCAGGCATTCCCCCCCCCCCAACTCTATTGCTAATATGATTTGACTTGCTCGATGGATTTGGATAAAACAGAATATTCTTCAAAGCCCCGCCAAACTGAAAATTGTTGGAACAATACGTTATAATAAATTATAAAATTAAATAGTTATTAAGAAACAAAACACCACAGTTTTCTATTTATTTTCCCATACAGAAAAAGTGCAGTTTTTGAACAGCTGTAGCACAAAAACCGCTGTGCAGATTTGGACCAAATAAGAAAACACCTGGGCACAAAGCGCTGACTTAAATTGCTTGACTGTTTGGGATAAATCCATCCAGTCGTTTTTAAAATGTTTGACAGAGAAGTGGGTGCAACCTCTCCCTGAAATCTTTATTTTGGCCATGGTGCTTTTTACAGCAGAGAGGCTGAGCGAGGCTCATAACATTTCACCTGCCATATGGATTTGGATGAAATTTTCCGAACTGTTTGTCAAGAGCTCCACTATACTGGAAATTCTGGGAACAGTCCATCAAAAAATGAAAAAGTTATTAAGAAAATATAAGAATGCAGTTTTCAGCCAACTCCCATTTGTTTTCACTTTAAGAAAAAGTGCAGTTTGCGAACAGACATAGCATGAAACTGCTTGGCAGAGTTGGACCAAATAAGAAAAAATGTGGGCATAAAGAAATGACTTCATTTTCTTGACTGGTTTGTGGTAAATCCATCTAGTAGTTTTTTAAATATTTGACAGAGAACGGGGTGCCCCTTATAGCAGCCTTGGTGCTTTTTAAAGCAGAGAGGCTGAGCGAGGTTAATAACTTTTGCCTTGCTGGATGGATTTGGATGCCATTTTATAAAGTCCTTGGTGCTTTTTGCAGCAGAGATGCAGAGCAAGGATAATGATGTTTGACTTGCTGGATGGATTTGGAAGACATTTTCTTAACCAAAGGTTTGTCAAAGCCACCTCCCCTCCCCCACACCCAAAACTGAATATTTTGGGAAGAATTCAACAAAGAATGAAAACGTTATTAAGAAAACATAAAAACACAGTTTTCAGCCTACTCCCATTCATTTTGCCATACAAATAAATTTCAGTTTTTGAACAGCCATGGCACAGACTATTGCAATGAACTCCCCAATGACCTTACAGAGTCCAGTAACATTCTCGAGATCCAAAATAGACTCAAAATGCTTCTGTTTACGTAGTCACTCCTAGGGGAAAATGGATTGTTTTGAATGAGAGCGCTTAGATGGCCTGGCCGCAGGCACCCTATAAATACCAAAACCAATAGCAATTGCAATAGCAATCACATCAGGCTAGAGGTCTGCAGTGGGAAAGAAGACACCATCTGAAGTTGGCATTTGGGGTGGGTTGGAGAGCCGGTTATGAGTAGAAAATGTTCAGTTTATCAAATGAAGACCACATGAATCTCACGAGATTATAGCACAAAACCTCAAGACGTGCTCTGAAAAATTGTGCATCACACGAAGCGATAACTGAAAGGGGCTAATGGGAGAAGGTTGGGGGGTAAAAGCAACTGAGTGGAATGAGGGGACCAAGAAAAAAGAAAGGGGACACATGTTGAAGTTAACATATGCAGTGCCTACATCTACTGGGCAGGGGCATTGGGTGTTTGGTAACAAATTAAGGGTTTGACATGGCAAGTGGCCATGGCTAATAGGCACAAATGGAATATATTGGTGCAACACATACAGAGGCCATGGCTGAAGGCCATAGCGAGTGAGTCCTTAAGAAACTATGTGAGATGTTCGGACGTGGCCACTGGCCATGGCTGAAGGCAATGCTAGTGGTCCCTTAAGAAAACTGTTGGCATGTACAGTGGCCACAGCAGAAGGTCATGGCTAGTGGGCCCGATGAAACTAAGACATAGCTAAACCCTTGAAATTCAGTGAAAAAGCATTTGTTAAGAGGGAGTTAAGGTGACTAGATTTTTTACACTTTTAAACCCCTGAAATTCAGCACTCAAATTTCTATCAAATCCACCTCTGAGAAGAAAATGCATCACATGAAACAAACAGTCACAGGGGTAATGGCCAGGAGAGGTCGAGGGAGGAAAAAAGCAATTAAGGAGAGTGGGGGACCATGGAAAGAAGAGGGGGGCACTTGGTGAATGCCTTTGAGGACAGGGAAGAGCATTGGATTTTCAAGCATTATCAGGGGAATCCTGGGGGAATCAAGCGGGAATGGGGAGAGAGTGAAATTAAAAAAAGGAATTTTACACCTCCAGCGATCAGATCTCCTAGGCAGGAGGCAACGGGTCTATGTGCCGAAGGCCCTGACTAGTGGGACCCGAAGAAAATATAGTATAACAAAACCCTTGAAATTCAGTGAAGAAACTTTAGTTAGGAGAAAATGAAGGTGATCAGATTTAACATGAAAAATACACAGCAACAAAACCTTTGAAATCCAGTGGAAAAAAAACATGGTTAAGAGAACATTAAGGTGATCAGATTTAACGCAACGAAACCCCTGAAATTCAACAATTGCATTTCGAGCAAGTTCACCTTGACTATCCGCCCCTGTTGCACAGCATATGACCACATGATGACATCACAGATGACATCACTGATAAAATAAATGGTGACATCACTAATTGCATCATACATATCATCACCGGTGGCATCACTAATTACATCATGCATGGTATCACTGAAGTCACTTGTTTGATTAATTACATTTTGAAAGATGATCATTCTGTTTTTAACATAACATATGTGAACATATTTCCTACTTACACAACACAATGGGCCTCATTATAACCCTGGCGCTCCCGGATTAAAGGGGGCCGGTACGGGACCGGCTCCCTTCAATCCAGGAGCGCCGATTATGAGTTTCCCATCGCGGGACCCGGATCGCACGCCTGGTAAAACCAGGCATGCTTTCCGGGTCCCGCGAGGGGAAGAGGGAGGCAATAACGGACAAGTTGTACTCTGCCCATTATTACCTCCCTCCCCATTCCCATTGAGCCCAATGGGGATGGGTTCCTGCATGGAGGACTTACCGGGTCCTCCTATCTCGGAGTAACCCGGTAAGTCCCCACTGCAGGAACCCGGTAATGGAGCCCGGAACGGAGGCAGCCATGGAGCTAATAGCTCCATGGCTGCCTCCATTCTTGTAATGAGGCCCAATGTATTCAGCTCTTGGTTCTTTAGATGTAATGTGCGGTATGCAATTAAGTAGCATAAGCAACTGTTTTTTTCATATTAAACAAACTTTGAATTCTTAGATGATACATTATCACAATGAATAAGGGCACATACTTTCTTTTGTATGCGTTTATTTTATATAAAACTTGTAATTTAGAAAATAATGTGTTCATGCAATGTTATTACAGTGAGAAGTGTACATTTAAATGTGAACATGAACTATTTTCATAACACCTGCTATTAAACATAGTTCTACACCTATCTATTCTTATTTTCTTTTATATTACATATACTTATTAACAATATACGGTACAGGTTACTTATCGTTAGTCCTCCCTGCGCTTATAGTACTGGTCTGTCCCTATTAGCACAAACATTTTCGACCTATAACAATCGTAACAGATCAATGTGCAGCCGCATAGGTCTGTTACAGTCCTCACCTGTTCGGAGTGACTCAACAAATATGAAACAAAGTAACCGTAAGACTCTCATTAGCCTCCACTGAAATGAAGGTGGGCACTAAGCGAAACACATGTTGGCTGTTGGAATAGAGCTGAGAAGGAAAATGCATTCTTTGCTTGTGGTGCTGTTTATTTGAAGATTACTCTCGTAGTAATCAGACTAAATAGATAGATCATTTTTGTTGCTGATATAATAACCGTGGAACATAGATCTACTTTGATGGTGTTTATGCGCAATACGTTTGTTACTTTATTTCATACATATGCTTATTATATTATGTTTTAAATACCTGAAATAGATTTACCAGAATCAGGTACTTTCCCTGCAATGAAGCATTGTAATTATTTACTAACAATTCCAACCATTCGTAACCATAGCAACTACTATCCTGGTGAGCTCCAATTGAAGCTGAGGCTCTGGGAGGACCTAGGGCAAAGACGCTGGCCAAACCTTAGGCTTGACCTTCACCAAGTCCAATGGACACATTGGGGTTCAGGAAGGGACCAGGGGCATGGCCTTCCCGGCAAAGTATTCATTAGCCATGCCCAGAGAAATGGGCAATTGTGCTTTTAGGTATGCCACATTGGGGCACTTGCCGAAATCTATTGCACAGTGGACACAACATATGGCCAAGACCTGACCAAAGTGGCCACTGGAAATTACCACAGGCCATGCCCAGAGGGCACGTTGGGGCAAGGGCATCCTCCTGGGCTGCAGTGGGTCATGCAGAGTGCATGCAATTGGCAGTTAGAGGTGTCCTAGGCATGTAGTGAGCACTTCAGGTATGTTAGCGTACATTGTTAAATAATCAAACGTTAGTGAACAGTTGAGAAAAGTGACATGTGCTTGGTTAAGTTTATCTGAATCAAGTCCTTTGAAATGAAGGGGATAAAAACGTGGGTAGAAGGAAGTTATGGTTGCAGTGCAAACAAACAGAAATTCTCCATCAATGGTTCCCAGAGTAACTATAACTTGGCCACCTCCATGCACTGCACATGATGCCACGCGTGACGAGGCAACTGCCATGGAGGTACTTACAGTTTTGACAAGGCAAGAACAAGAAGAGCTAAGGAAAACAATATCAATGAGAACAGAGTAAGATTCCTTTGAATTGAATGTGAGGCGCAATGCAAAGCAAAACCCAATGACAGGTTGCCAAATGGCAGGCTGCAAGCTACTTACCCAGCTGTAAAAAGCCACCTCAATTCTATATTTTATTTATTTATGTATTATTACATTTATGCAAGCGGACAAAGCCCTCAGTCATATGCATTGAGGGAGCGCACAATTTCTTACTCGACAAGAGTCAATTATCACTAGCAAATGGCTAGTGCGCATTTTGTGCACTGCCACATGAAATGTAAACATTATTTCCCTGAGCCGATTTTCCGAGTCATTGATTACAATGGGGAAACCGCATAAGCCGCGAGCATGGCAGTTATGTTATGGGTACTTCAGGAACAATTGTTTTGCACTGAAACCGTCCTGTCAATTTAACCACTTATTTTTTTTAACTAAATTAAACATAAGTGCATGTATTTATATTTGCTAACAAACGTCTCTGGTGTGCTAATGTCATAAAGTACGAAATAACTTCGCTTGGAGGGAAGCCATTTTTACAATGCAAAACCCACAAATCACGGAAAGGCGCCAGTTATACAGAGTCCAAGAGTAAGACGCCTATTTCATGACATGTGTGTATGATGTCTGAGGCAGGCCTGTGGCAGTTCCCCGGCCAGAGTGCCAACTCAGGGGGTACTCAGAGAACTCTGGGCACTCTGGGCACTGCGACTAGGGCATGGCCTGAAGCCAGTACTCATACACTCTGTCACTCTGGCCATGTCCTGTGCACATGTGCTGTAAGTATTGCACACCTCACCAGAAAAGCACAACACATCATACGTAATGTTATCAGTAATGTATGTCATTTCTGACATCATATTGGTCTGAATGGCAGAGGGCGAGTTATGCATGTGCTGGTAACCATATCTAGCATATGTCACTGTTTTTTTACGTTTGCGTTGTATAAATAACATAGATCCAAGTGACGTTGCCTTGGAATTGTTAACATTTTTATAATATCATTTATTTATTTATTTGCATTTTTAAAGCGCACACACAGCCCGGGGGCATCAAGGCGCTGTTACAGGAATAGGTCTTAGTTGCGTATTCATAATGCACTTAATACCCAGACGTTTCTAAGCACGGACCCGGGGATCGAACCTCTGTTGTGTCGTGTCTTCTTGTTTCCAAGGCGGCCACGTTGCCACGGAGCTTTCCTCCAGGGACAATTTATGGATTACCAAATGAGAGAACCATACAAATGTTTTAGACAGTTATTACAACATGATTTCACCTTGCAGCCCCCCTTTCTGCATTGGTCGCACAGGCATGGTCTCTGGCCTTGAACTGTGGGCACTCTGCCAGGAGGATGGCCTTTGGCCATGCCACCGGAACAGTGACCCTGCCCATTCTGCCTGCCAACTGCCACAGTATCCCTGCAGATAGTGCATGCTGGCCAGAGTGTCCCCACTTGCAGTGGGCACTGGATATTCCCGGGAGGCATGCCAATGCTACCTGCAGTGCCCACTTAACATGCTTTGATGCCATGTCCAATGGGAATATCACCATACCCGCTGTACCCAGAGGCCAATGTGCCTGTGGCCATGCTCTGTGCACACAGGCTCTACCTCTGCAGATTGCTGGGTATGGGCTTTGGCCATGTCCATTGGGTATTATGCATGTTGCTTGGGCTTTACCCATGTCTTGGGCACACAGATCATACCTGCACTGTCCGCTGGGCGTATGCCCAATTGTCACAATACCTGCAGAGAAGGAGGGAGAAAAGACAGGGAGGGAGGGAGAGAAAGAGAGAGAGGGGGAAAGCGAGTGAGAGAGAGAGAGAAAGAAAGATAGAAAGAGAGAGAGAGAGAGAGAGAAAGAGAGAGAGAGAGAGAGAGAGAGAGAGAGAGAGAGAGGGAGGTACAAGAGAATGTGAAGGAACATGTGTGACTGGAAAAATGTGTCTCTAAAATGCTCTTCCCCTTAAAGGTGAGGAGCAGTAATGTTGTAACACATCCAGGAGGGGGGTGGGGGGGGGGTGGGCATTAGGAGGTTTCTGAAGCCAGCTTCTCCAGAGAAATAATGCAATACTGATAAGGAATAATTCGGTATTATCCTCGGCCTGGGGTGTTGCTAGGTCTCGAAAAGACCTGGGGCTACGCTAATGTCAGAACTGTCTGGACTGGGGGCTCGCTGGCCTTTTGGTTGTAGCTCCTGAGATTCTATCCGGGCCTACAACCAAAAGACCAGGGGCTATAGCCCCCCTAACCCACTACCATCCCAGCAAAGCCTCCCTGCCAAAGCTGTCTGCCTTGAAGACCATCACCCAACAACCTGTTTTATCTGAAGTTTGGGGATTCCTTTGTCTGCTTGCCCAGATTAGGAAATGTAAGCAAGTATACCCTGCTGAAGAAACACTTCATGAAGATGCAGAGTGCGGCTTGAAAGGATCCTATATTTTGGGGAAGGTTATCTCCTGTCACTAGACGTCATAGCTGCGAGCACCACTTCACCAAACATGGTGTGGCAAGCTCATACCCATGCTGTCTGTGCCTGGTACCAGTAGCCATACAGATTGCAATACAAAACAAGAGTGCCTCAGCCATCACGCGATTGGTGCTACATATATGATAGAGAACGCAATTCTTTTGTCAGATGCACTCAATCAGGAAAATGCAGAGGGTACATAAAAGGGCAGTTGGTAGACTGGTTTTTGAAGACCTACACCACAGCCATGCACAACACCACCAAAATGTTAATCTTCTAAAGCCGTGCACTGCAGAACCAACAGGAAAATCGCAAACTTGTCTCAGCACGGGTAAAGCAACCTTTTCTTTTTGCTATTTGGCCACTGTGAAAAGGTCAATAATCTGGATGAGAACTTCTCCCAAGCTCACCCAATTTATTTATTTAATTTATTTATTGAACATTTGTATGGCACCTGTACAGCAAACAGTGTTTACAGGCGCCACAAGACAAAAGAAGGGAGGGGGAACAGAGGAAAAAACAAGAGTAACAGTCCTACTAGGCCTTGTGACATTCGGATTGTGCAAGTGCAGTAACAAGAAGTGCAGGGGGAGGGGGTACACAGGGTGAAGAGATAAGATAGGGAGAAGGGGATGAAGTGCTGGAGGATTTTGCCCAAGGGCTGGGCAAGTGCTAAGGGGAGCCCAGCAGGGCAAATGCCAAGAGAAACAGGGATAGGGGTCAGCTAGTGTGGGGATTTGGGTGGACCAGCCTCAGTAGGCTTGTCAGGGAAGGGTGTCTGAGGGCAAGTGCTGGTAAGGGGTGCAAGGGAAGACTCGTTCTGCTATCAAACACTCCTCTGACATCTGTTACTGACTTGAAGACCTTGAACTTGATGTCCTTGCTCTCACTGAGATGTGGTTCAAGTCCAGCTCTGTCACTGCTTTTGACACTCTTCTCCATCAGGGCTACAAGATCCTGTCCGATCACAGACCCTATTGGTCTGGTGATGGAGTGCCTCTGATCTCCCCTGAATGGGTTTCTGCCTCCATCATCCGCACTCAAACCTACTCATCCTTTAAAAGCCTGGTCTGCAGGCTGTCTGTCTTGCCTACTTTCTCTCTTACTCTCGTTACCATCTACAGACCCCCCGGACTATCCTCCCTAGTCCTCTCAGAATGGGCCGACCTGTCCTCCTCTCTTCTTGTCTCGTCCCCCAAACGTATCTTCCTCGGCGACTTCAATATCCATCTTGACTCTCCTGATGTAGCGACTGTTCATTTCTGCAACCTCTGCAACACTCTTTCCATCACTATCCTTCCCTCTGGCCCAACACACTCTGCCGGACAAACCTTGGGTGCTCTCATCTCAACAGACATTCCTCCCTCAAATCCTCTCACTACCTCTCTCTCCTGGTCTGATCACTATTTCCTCTCTTCCCTCCTTGGCCTCCGATATCCTCTAATGCCTCCTCTCGCACTGTCAGTCTCCGTCTCCTTCTTTCGACCGATGAAGCATGTGCGTTTGCCTCTTCTTTCATCCCTCCTCCTCCCCCTTCATCAGACTTTCCTTCTGTCTCTGTTCTTTCTAACCTCCATCTCTCTATCTATAACACCTTGGGCATCCTTGCCCCCGTCATGAGGATCCACATGGAGCTGCCTCCAAATGCAAAGCTGCAGACCGGAAGTGGCAGGCATCCTCGGACAAACTGTCCTGTCACCTACTCCAAAGGCAATGCTGTCTCTCCATCTGCTCCAAGAAAAGGGCTCATGTCCAAGCCCACACCTCTGGAGCCACAAATAACACAGCTGAACTCTTTAAAATCTGCAAGGAACTTGCCAATCCTACCACAGTCTCCCCCTCTTCTCCTCCCTCCCAGGGCCTCTGCTCTGCACTGGCCTCCCACTTTTCCTCACAAACTCTGGACATCTTGTCCTCTCTGTCTTCTGCCCCCCATACTCTCCTCTTTTTCTCCCATTGCACCTGATGAGATTTCTGTAGTGGTCCAGTCTATGAAAGTCTCCTCTAAACAGGTGCTCCCCTGCTCCTCCAGAACCATCAAGGACAACATCGCCTCTCTCGCTCCAGCCTTGGCTGACCTCTGCAATCACTCATTCACCACTGGCTCCTTCCCTCACCCCTTAAGCACTCTCTTGGTACCGGCTCCTAAAAAAGCCATCTGCTGATTCTTCTTGCCCGGCTACCTATCATCCTATCTCTATCACCCCTTTTTTGGGCAAAGTCATGGAGAGGCTGGTCATCCCCCAACTGACCCTCCACACAGAAATGGCGGCATGGAAACTGCTCTCCAAAACACCCATGAAGACCTTCTCGCTAGCCTGGATTCTAATACTCCCTCTTTCCTGATCCTCCTCAATCTGTCTTCTTCTTTTGACACAGTCAACCACTCCATCCTCATAAACCATCTCCATGATACCCTAGGCATCACAGACAGGGCACTGGCGTGGCTGATCGCCATCCCCTCAAACAGACCTTCCCAAGTCCAAGTGGGTCCTTTTCTCTCCTCCACCTCAACCTCTCCCTCGGGGCTCTATCCTAGCTCCATGGCTCTTCAACATCTACCTGGCCCCTCTGGCCCACCTGATCTCCAATTTCTCTCCTCATTTCCAGTGTTACACAGACAGCACACAGCTCTCTTTCAAGTTGCCATCCTCTACCTCCTCTGCCTCCTCCCTCATACTGGATTGCCTGAATGCTATTCAGGCATGGTGCTCTGCCAATGATCTCTGCCTTAATGCCAGTAAGACAGAGATCCTTCTCATTGGGACGCCTGCTCCTTGTTTCCCCACCTCTCTCTGGCCAGTTTCCCTGGGCCCTCTCCCCTCACCCACTTGTGAGGCAAAAAACCTTGGGATCATCTTTGACTCCCTTCTCTCTTTCCCTCCTCACATCATGGACCTTGCCAAGAAATTCAATTTCCAGTTGCATCTCCTCAGGGGCATTCTACCTTTCCTCAACTTCCCCCAGAAGCTCAACATCTCTGATGCCCTGGTTCTCTCTAGGCTCAACCACTGCAACAGCCTCTTCCTCAACCTGCCTCTTTCCTCCCTTCGCCCCCTTCAACTAATCCAGAATAGGACTTTGAGACTTATCCTTGGCCTTAAGCCCAGGGAATGCATCTCTCCAACGGTAAAATCTCTCGACTGGCTCCCGGTGACCACAAGGATCACATTTAAGACCCTTTGCATCGTCCACAAGGCTGTCTGGGGCCTGAGACCTCTTTACACCAAGCTTTCCCTCCCTAAATACCTCCCAGCCAGAGACCTTCGGTCTTC
Source organism: Ambystoma mexicanum (assembly GCF_040938575.1). Classification (NCBI taxonomy): domain Eukaryota; kingdom Metazoa; phylum Chordata; class Amphibia; order Caudata; family Ambystomatidae; genus Ambystoma; species Ambystoma mexicanum. The sequence goes on along the minus strand of NC_090927.1, from coordinate 683,309,656 downwards.
TGGCTCCAACTCTCGGCAGATGAAACGATTCTCCAAGCAGAGAGTGCGAGGTAGATCCCTTTCCTCGGCTGGCTCCTCCCTCTGGAATGGCCGCCCTCCCCTCTCAGACTTGAGCTGGATCTTCTTAAATTCCGGAAACTTCCCAAGACTTTCCTTTTCTCCACTTCCTTCCCTCACCCCCCTGCCGTGCTAACTCTCTATCTGCCGCTGCGACTGGGGCCTGGTCCCTTCAGAGTGATACAGGGGCCAAACCACCCCCTAGCAGTACCTCCAGCATATCTTCTCAGCACTTGTCCTCGGGCACCCTTTCCTTGATTAGCCCAACTGGTCCTCCCTGCTCACCGCACTCTTCCTCTGCCTCCCCTCTCTCCCCTGGCACTTGCCACCTTGGCCCGCCCAAAGCTTGCCTGGTACCCCACCCTTGGGGGCACCCCACTCCTGCACTTCTCCCTCACCCCCTCCCCTTGCACTTACCACCTTTTCATGCACTTGCACAGTCGGATTGTCAGAAGGCCAATAATATAACCGTTTTTGTTTCCCATGTCGCCCCTAGTCCCCCCATCTTGTCTTGTGGTGCCTGGAAAAACCAGTGAATAGGCGCCATAGAAATGTCCAATAAATAAATAAGTAAAATGCAGTATTTTAACTATTGTAGCCCAGGCCAAGCTTCATTGAATGATTGCAAATGGGTATGTGACTAACACAATCAGGCAACAAAGGTTAAAAAGGCCTCCAAAGAACACACAATATGCATATGCATCACATTATCTACAGGTCAGATCTGCACCGTGCCTGGTTATATTAGAGGAATGGTTTCCAGGCACTTGTTTAACAAATGTCAGTAAAGCGCTGCTTTGCAACACGGTCACAAACAGTGTTAATGGTTCCCTCCCCAACCACACATCAGGAGATCATGGTAGTGTTATGGATCCTTCCTAGAATATAAATCAAGTTGTGTACATCACTCTGTAGACAGCCAATGACATATGAGGTTGTGACTTAAAAAGAATATTAAGTTTGACTGGTCGGCTGAGTGTGAGAGCGAGTTTAACATGGTGAAGAGTGATATATTTAATTTGGCAGTCCTGTCTGAATTGTATCCCCAGCTCTCAAACCATTATTTATTTTGATGCCAGTGGGCCAGGGATAGGTGCGATTCTCTGTCATAAAAAAGAAGGTTGGCAAAGAAGGTTAGGAAAGAAGGTTGGGAAGGATCATAACATTTTCGTCACGGGTGTTAGGGAGCCAGAGTGGTGAAACTTAGTTATTGAAAAAGAGATGCTTCTTGGATGTATGTGTGGGGACAAGATCTCATTCTGCCAACCCCTTAAAAGGGAGTTCACATATGCAGGTTTGGAAGGGGTGACAAGAAGGTTATACTGTTGGCTGGCCTCCATGCACGGTCTCAACAGTATTGTGGTGTTCATCAGTGGGGAGGACAGCCTTGTAGTGGATGCCCTCTCTTGCAGCCCAGGACATACGGTGGATACAAGGTGCATCAAGGAGGATGGGGAGCAGGTGTTCAAGGTTGCAAGCTAGTTGAGCAAGCATGAATGGGGCCAGGTGCTCAAACAGGATGAGGATTATACCAGGCCACTTGACTGTGTGAACACAAATTGAAAGTGTGGATTGGTGCATGGGGAACAAATGAAGGAATTCAGAAAGGTGAAGGATAAGATGGTGTATGAAGGTAATATGGTAGGGAGAGGTGAGAAGTTGGTCCCTCCTTGGTCCCTACACTCTAGACTTGTCAGTTTAGCACACAGAGAGCTCCTCTGCCTTAATAAAACCGAGGGTATCCTTTCCAGAGATTCCTGGTAGCCAATGATGGTGTCCGAGGAATACGAGCAGATCAGGTGTTTTGAAACATGTATTGAGAGCAATCGTGTGCTGCAGGTGAGGCAAGAACTCCTGGGAATCCACCCATTCCCTAAAAGTCCTTGGTACGAAGTTTCTCTTGACCTTTAGGAGCGCATTTCATTCTGAGGGTGGGAACCAGGTTTATTGAGGCAGTCATGGACCTCTACTCTAAGTGGTCAGAATTCCAAGTCACCAGGGACATAACGACCAAGACAGTGACACCATTTTTGGGGAGAGGGTTTTGGCATGATGTGTTTCCAACGACCGTTATCATGGATAGTGATGTTCAAGTGACTTCTAGGGAAATGGAAGTGTTCTTACATACCAATTATACCAAGCAGAGCAAACCAGGCTTATATCTCCCACAATCCACCAGTGGTGTTGAGTTGTTCTACTGTGCTGTGATGCCTGGGGTGGAGGTAGATATTGAGGCTGACGGTGACTGGGAAAAGGTGTTATCTAGGAGAGAGGCATCCTACAGACTTGCCTCACATGTGTCAACTGGTCTTGCTTAATTTGACTTGCTGAGCAGGAGGAAGCCACAAGTGAGGTTGTGCCCCAGGTTCATGGGCCAGTAACACTCACTAGAGTGGGTCCAAGCACCTTTAAGGTGAAAGGTTGAGGCTGATACCAATGCTGTAAAATGTTGCTATGACGTGACGTTTTTAAGTCTGACTAAGGCAATTTTTGTGGGAGATTACCCTAATGTTTAGTAGTCAAGACCCCCGTGGAACGGGAATCAGACTCTCCAATACCAATACAGTTCTTGAAGTGGTGCCGCATTGTGAAAATCACGATTGGTAAAATGTAACACCTGGCTCAGTGCGGCAGCAATTCCCTGACAGCAGCATAATGCACAAGGCTTCATGTGATGTTGTTTCTAATGAAGGAGGGAGCTATGCTGTCTGTTCCAGGCCAGGGTATTTAACCAGTTGGCTTCAGGTGTATTTTATTCTTGCATTGGGATTGGTACCAGACCCTCTGGCTTTAAAACATGGTTTTCTCCTGTGTGCTCTTTGCGCTATCTGCTGTTTCCAGAAGCTTCTCCAGTTTCTGTGTTTATGATCTCAGCCATGAGGCCCTGTGCTATCTGCCCTGCATACCTTTGCTCTCTGCCTGCATCCCTTTGCTCTCTGCCTGCAGCCCTTTGCTCTCTGCCTGCATCCCTTTGCTCTCTGCCTGCAGCCCTTTGCTCTCTGCCTGCATCCCTTTGCTCTCTGCCTGCATCCCTTTGCTCTCTACCTGCAGCCCTTTGCTCTCGGCCTGCATCCCTTTGCTCTCTGCCTGCAGTTCTTTGCCGCATACCTGCCACTATCCCGCTCCTTTCTCTGTAATCTCGTTGCACTTTGCCCGGGTCTTAAGGGTTTGCTCTCTGCCCTTGATATCAGCCCATAGTTTGTCTGCAGTTTCCTTGATCCTAGCCTATAGTTTCTATCCATAACTTCCTTGAGTCCAATCTCCAGTGTCCTTGATTCCATGCTCTAGTTCAGTCCCCAGTTCCTTGGTTCTTGTCCATACGTTCCAGTCTGCCGTTAGAGCCTTTGTTCTTAATCCATCTTCCCCTTGTCTATTCTGTTGTTAATTTTTTGTCCTGAACCTCATTTACTTAGAGATTTTGTTCTTTCCATGGATATTTCTGTGAAGGTTTGTGTTCTTGTTTCTGGCCTCACTTGTACTCGAGCAAATCCTTTGTCCAGAGATGTCTCACACTGTCCTTGTTCATGTCTTATTATTGTCCATTGTGCCATATTTGTTAACAGTGAGCTGAATCATATATCAGAAGGCAGACGCTGTTCTGGTCCTGCTGGATCTGTACAGGCTGCTGTCTTTTGTGTATTATTTTCTTGATCGTGCCACCAGGTCCAGGCACAGAGTTCCACTTCTGCTGTTCCTTTCCATGAGCATTCAGAGGGTGGCACCGGTCTGAAAGCAGGCTCGGAAGGCTAGAGTTTCTGTCACGATTGAGGGAAGCACTGTGCCCATTCTGTGTACGCCCCCAGCAGGAAGACACATTGTTTGTCCTAGTTGTTTCCCCCACCCTTTGTTCACTGACTTTGTTGCTGGTCTATACTTTTACCCTATCCACTGACGTGTGCAGGAATATATTTCTTTGTGTCTAACATGCCCTACTTTCTTCAGATTTGGAGTACCTGGTTCCCCTCGAGCCCCGGGCGATACAGTTAAATTATGTAGTCAGAAAGGTGTGGCCCAGAGACGGATCATTTATGACTCACGACTCGAGCTTGTGGGTTCTCCCAGAGATCCGTTCTCTAGGTGACCTCCCTATCTGGAACATGAAGTTAACTGAGAGCTCACAATGGGTAGTGCCTGATCAGGTCCTGAGTACGGTTGACGGTAGGCCTAGAATGTGGTGGCTAAATGGGAGGTACGGCGGATTACCCTCCTTTCACTGGTAACATAGTGCGGGAGGGCTTAGAGAGGCATGTGCTGGGCATCCACGAGCTGATGTGGCAGGGGTGGAACTGAGAAATCTTCATTTCTACTGATATTAAAGCTGAAATAAAGGGGATGCCTGCACCATATGTGGGCTTGCCTGGAAAAGGGGTCTCAAATCCAGTGTTATCACATTGCTGTCACGAGGATGAAGAGCAGAAGCAGAAACTAAGGTGAAGAATAGTCACCTCAAGACGGTGCAGGAGGCACACATGGGTGGTGATATGATATGATAGGTTATTTATAACGCGCTTAATTCCTTGAGTTTTCCAAGCGTGGAACTGAGGATCGAATCTGTGTTCGTCCGTGTCGTCTTGATTCCAAGATGAGCATGTTGTCCCTGAGCTATCCTCCCGAGGGTGCTTGTACACTGAGGCCTCCTCATTTTCTAAGAAGATTACACACGTTCATCTCAAGGAGACAGCAAAGGGGGTGCACTGCATGTGTGCTGGAAACCTCAGGGTGCCATATGGCCTCCTCAAAAGAGAATGGACCTCATTCCGAGCTGGGTGGTAAGGGATACCGGGCACCGGTAAGGAGACCGGTGCCGGTAATCCCTTACCGCCCTATTCCAAGGTCCCTTGGCGGGGACCATAAGGAACGTGCGGTCTGACCACACATTCCTTACGGGTCCCGCTAAGGGACCAGGGCATTAATAACGGGCTTGCAAGTCGCGAACCCGTTATTAGCGCCCTCCCCATTCCCATTGAGCCCTATGGGGGCTCAAATGGGAATGGGGAATGGTTTGTTCAATGGAGACTTACCGGTCCCACCAGGGTCGGACTACACCGGTAAGTCCCCATTGAACAACACCAGTGCCGGACCCGTTATTGGAGGCAGTCATGGCGCAAATAGCGCCATGACTACCACCAATCTCAGAATGAGGCCCAATGTGTATGTTAAGGAACTGTGGGCCCTTGTGACATCCAGGCCCACTGTGGATCCTGGCCTACTCTGCCATGGAGTGTGCAGTGCTGTATGGGTTGTTCAGTGTTGTATCGGTATGCATGATATGTGACAGTTGGGGGTCGCTCCACTCCAGTGAATAGCTCTGCCCATCATAAAGGATGGACAGAAGCTGGTGGTGAGCACTGCAGAGAGCGCACATTTGTTTCAGTTGTTATTAATTATTCTCATCCTCTAACATGTTAAATATATGCAGATGGTGGGGAGTTAGTCTTCTTCCAGTTGCGCTTTCAAGAATAAGAGCATTTGGAGAGACTTTCCTCTACAGAAATGCACCATCAGGATTTGGTGGGGTACATGGCAGAACATTGTCAAGCCTGTGACGTTTTGTTCTGCAGTGTTGCTCCTTCTGCTTCTCTGTGTCTATGATGCTGCTAAATGTGATGTTTTGGGGTTTAGTTTTCTGGTAAATGAGCCCCGCAGAAGTCCTGAGGCAGCTGGGCAGACTCCTTCCTAGATGGGGGAGGACGCTACTACAGGAGAAAGGGAGACAAGATGATGACATGCTTACTACAGCCGCGTCTGATCGGAGTCTCATTTGATCTCATTCACTTGGCATGGCAGGGAGATCACCTAATGTAATGCCCTGAAATGCAAATGGATCCAACCTTCTAGCAAAGCACAAGAACATCCTTGCCACTTTGGGGAGGGCCAGGACAGATATATCACTCAAGTAAAGCTTTACTCTGTATTGAGTAGTAAATACATGGAGGCATTTTCAAGGAAACGAGAGGAGTCCTTATAATGTAATGGGAAACTGTGAACTATCAGGTGAGAGAGGTGGTGAAAGATGGGGTAGGTCTTTTATGATATGCTCAGTTTTAGTGGAGGGCATTTAGTTAACCCTGGATAGTATTTATGAACTGAACCGACACCCATCTGTTTCAGGATCCAAGTCTTGACATTTAATGGGATGAGAGTGGGTTATTATGTGTTGGGAGGCAACTTCAACCATGTAATGAATGCTAGATTGGATAAAACATTGGTGGTGATGGACCTGAAAACAGACAAGGGCTTGCCAGGATTTAGTGGAGGGTCATAGGTGATATGACATGCAGAGGGCTCTATAGCTGGGGCAAAGTGAATGCCACTTTCATTCAAGAGTTCATGATTGTCATTCCAGGTTGGACCATTTCTTAGTATCCAAAAATGTCATGAACATGGTATGGGGGAGAATATTGAACTGCAGTCTTGAAACTTGCCTCAGTCGTCCTTAAGTTGCACTTGCCAAGATCAGCCAACTATAGAAAGAATTGACGGATCCCCACACACATTCTTAGTTATGACCAGTATTGAGAGGAGGTGGTAGGACAAATTAGACAGCTTTTTAGGTGCATCTGGAATCTGCTCCAATAGATGTGGTCTGGGATTCCTTTGAAGCAAACTTAAGGGCGGACATTATTAGCCACAGCGCATTTTTGAAAACTGTGAAGAGTTGTACATGATTCAACATCAAGTTTGAAGAGGGCTTAAAAAATGTTAACTACCTGTGGTTTTGTTGATATAAGTGCAAATGCGGCGACATCTGGTCTGAACTGAATTCATTGCGTTCAAGCAGTTAAGGTGGTCCAACCCACATGGCAATTTATTTTAGGAACAGGACGATAAGGTGGGGAGTTTGTTAGCTGACACCCGGAGGAGTCCGAAATTATGAAAACCAATTGTGGTTATTATACAATTAGATGGGGGATATTGTAATGGGCATTAATTAATGTTCCCTTTATTACTATCTGAACATGCCTCATTTTATGAGAGAGTAGCTGGAGAAGCTCAATGCCTTTGGCCCATGAGATGTAGGCAGTCATTCAGGACATTCATTCTGCGAAGTTCCCTGGCACAGATAGATTGCCTATTGAGTTTGGAGAATTGGTAGCTGCTAGCCTCTGTGACGACCTTAACAGCTGGGTTACAGAGGGAAGACTTTGCAAATGTATGAGAGAGGCTTTGATTGTGTTCATTCCTAAACCTGGCCAAGACCCTGTGGAGTGCAGTAATTATAGTTCTGTTTCCCTCATAAATGTAGATATGAAAGTCATGGCGAAGACAGTTACCAAAAGACCGACTAGCTGCCTTAGCACCCTGGATCGCCTCTCTCAGCCATGGTGCATGAAGGATAGGTTGGATGCTGAAAATGTTTGGACAGTCATAGATGTGCTGCACTGTTCGGGGAGCAGGTCAGCTGTTTCCTTGGATGCAGGAAAGGCATTTGACCATGTTGAGTGGTCATATCTAACATTCTCTCAATAGACATTTGTATTTGGGGATTGCACAGTAAAGTTGTTCTGCACATTTTACAATGGAGTCTCTTCATATTGAATGGCATGATCTCAGACTAATTTAGGCCAGAGAAGGCTTCCATGCAGGGATGCCCACCCTTGCTGTTCCTTTTCAATCTAGCTATTGAGCCCCTTGGAACAGCAATTGGATAAACAAAACATATCTCATCAATTACATCTGGCAGGTTATCTCTCATGACTGCTTCATGCAGACAACCTGGTAGTCCTCCTTTCTGATCCAATGGTCTCAAGACTACACATGGTTCTGGTGATGGGAAAATTCTGCAGGACAGTTTGCCCTAAGTTTAACTTATGATCAGGCGGCACCAGCTTCCCATTCTTGGCAGCCCTACAATGGAATGCCCTCCCAGAGCAGAAACCTCAACACAGCCTTCCGCAAAGCCATCAAGACCCTTCTATTCACTTAAATAATGAACTTCTTGCACACTCTTTTCCCACTATGTCTGCCTTGACTACGGATATGAAACTCTTCTACAATGCATGCATGTAAAGTTTACTTACAAAATGTCTGATGCCTCATGTAACTAAGCTCATCACATGCAAATGTATGTTCTATGCCTCATGTAACTAAGTCCACTGATTGTAACAGCGCCTCGATGTCTCCGGGCTGTTTACGCGCTTTAGAAATGTAAATAAAAATAAATAAATGAGAGAAGTCAGAGGATGTGACACTTTCTGGGAGGTGTAATAGAGCACACTTTCATGACTTGGGAATTAAATGGTCCAGCATTAAACACTCTGGCATCCATGTTGTCAGGGAACACAAGAAGATAATGGCCCTCATTACAACACCGGTGGTAACCAATGGCGCTATTAGCACCATGGTTGCTGCCGGTATTGTAATGAGTCCGCCAATGGTAAATGGGGAAATACCGCCCCATTCCAAGGTTAGCGGGGCGGTAATTCCCCATTTACCATTGGCCCTTCCCCATTCCCATTTTTGTCCCATAGGGCTCAATGGGACTGGGGAAGGCGGTAATTACGGTACGGCAAATTGCGGTACCGTAATTACCTCGGAAGTCCCTTTGCGGGTCCCTACTTTAACGGCTGGTCCAGACCAGCCGTTAAGGTCGGGAGCCGCAAAGGGACCTCGTAATCAGGCTTTAAGGGTTTAACGGCACCAACAGCTTTTACGGCGCCGTTAAACCCTTAACGCCAGGGTCGTAATGACCCCCAATGACCTTCACATTAGAGGGTTTGGCCCTGGAGTTGGAGAAAGATTTGTTTTTGATGGGAGGAAATGCACTTCTCCATCTGGGGCAAGTTGAAATGCAATTGCAAAATGCAGTTTGTCAAAATGCTATAGGTCTTGCAGATGCTCATGCTGGTGGTGGCCATAAAGAATTATAGTTCCCCTCGACAGGTCCATCGAGCCCCTCTTCCTGAGGGAAGAAACCTCAGGCCGCTTGACGGTGATAACAAAGGATTTTAATAGAAAGGGTTTGAATTTCCCTAGTTAGATTGCTACCACCAGTGGTTCACATTGCACCCAATGTATCATTTCTTGAGACAGGACTCTGAAGGGGGACCAACCTGGGTGGAGTACAAAAAAAAAGCACTATGCCCCATCGACATCTAATTATTGATCTCCAGGGGCATGGTAACATTGCATAAAAAAATGCACCACCTATGCTATGTTACGTTATGTCATTGTGCATTTGTATAGCACCGCATGTACCATTGGTATGATCTCAAAGCGCTGTGGGTTGAACCCCCTCGGGGACCGTGGTCCGTTTCAGTGGAGGGAATAGTGTAGCGTATAGTGCCTGGGTGCACTTGGTATGTGTGCAGCCAGAGTGGTTTGCGTGGGTTGGCTGCATTCTGGTGCAGTGTAATGTGTGCAGCAGGGAGGGAGGTCACTGAGGCAGCATTCTTGCTGCCGTGGGGCTTGTGTAAGAGATTGTGAGTGCTGCTAGGCCGATGTTCTTGGGGTATAGCTGCATTCTACCGGGCTGTTGAGCTGTAGTATGAGCAATGTAGGTATGTGTGCAGCTAGGCCGAATTGATCGAGGGGTGAAGCTGCATTCTATTGTTTGTTGATGTGAAGTGGAGAGTGAGCATATTGGTAGGAATGAGTGTCTGTGGTTATCGGTGCGTGGCCCCCCTTTTTGGGATGCATTTGGAGCCCAGTGCGCAGGCCATGTCTGTCCTGGTGGTACGTGGCAGTGGATGACCCAGAGGTAACTGGCGGGTGAGGTATGTTGTGTTAACTCGGGCGTGCAGTTACTCCTCAGATGCTGTGTGGTGGGACTCAGAGGGCCCATTTTCTGGGTCCCTGGAGACATTTTAAGCTCTGTTGCCTATCCTGGGGGCATATACCTATGGGGCATTCCTGAAATGTAAATATCTAAATGGTGTTAAGGCTGGAAAAGATATGTGGTCGCAGGTATCCTCCGTATTGATGCCTGGTACGGCAATGAGCCCTTGTCATTTCCACAGCTATAGTAGGGTTCTGGCATCTCTCCGATGCAGCGGGATAGAGCTACAATAATGCAGAGTATATTACTTCATACACAGGGGATGAAAGTGTGTACACTGGTTTGGAAACCCAAGATGGGTTATCTCTTGAGATAATCCAACCTAAAGTTAGGCAATAAAGTCACACTCCTTCAGTGGCTGTCGGAAGCGAGCCGCAATTTGCGTGAGATGGCTTAGTCTGGGATGCTGCACCTGAATGTGCCAGTATGCAGAGTGTTGGATTGCTAGATGTGTATACATGGTAGGGGTGTAATCACAGCAATCCAACACCGAGCCTTATGCTGTGGAACTGTCTAAGTGTAGGTGACCTTTTTCAGTCTACGATAGATAGAACAGTTCTGGTCTTCGGCAAAGGGTAGGAGTGAAATTTAGTGCTCACCAGAGGTGAAGGCGGTCCTGCCATTGGGGCCCGGGGCTGGGAAATGTGCAGGCCCTTTGCAAAGGCTATCGAGGGCGCTGACTGTGGCCAATAAAGAGATCTTAAGGTTACAGCAGACCCTTAAAAGCCCAGGGTCGAAGATCAGGGAGGGAATATGTTGAGACTGTGGTGATGTTGGGCCACCAGGAACAGTATGAAGAGATCTGGAGTGTGTTTATAGACCTGTGTACTCAAAGACTGAACTAGGCTAGTATGGGGGGCCTGCATGGCTCTCCTAGGTCCCTTGTACTGACTTCTGTGTGTGTCTTCTGTGTTTGTTAGGTGTTGTGCAGCGTTGCCAGTGACCTTCACGTTGCTGTTTCTAAATTCTGGTGCCTTGTATTCGTTGATTTTTTGTGACCGGGAAACTGGTGCTTTGCCATGGTGGTTTGCCCAGCTACCCCATTTCATTTGCTACTCATTGTTCTGGTTGACATGTATGATCTGTTTCTGTAAAAGAACAATCTATTTCTATGTCTGGGTGAGCTATAAACATTGCCAACTGCAGCTAGAAAATGAAAGTTGTTCAGTTTTAAGGGCAAATGCCCAGTGGCTCTGGACTCTGAACGCCGGTTTTGGCAGTTACTCCATAACATCGGCTGTCCTCCTTCATGTTTTTAACAAGCAGTAAAAAACGAGTCGGGAGGTAGCCCTAAATGTGGCGGTAATGCAATTACAGCCGCATGTAAGGGTCTGCCCAATCTAGAGTCTGACAGCATTTACCCCCAGCTCTGAGATGTGGGTAAATGCACAACTTTACACCCATTTTTAGGGCGCAATTCACACGGTGCTATTAGCGCGCACTAATTCCGTTGAAAATACCCCCTAGGGTCCTATGGACTCTGAAAGGAACAGGGATTAACAGTGTCACCACTACTTGTTATCCGGCACTAATAGCGCCGGACCAAGTAGCGGTAACGCTAATTGCGTTGGGCGGTATCCCTGTGGTGTTCCGCTCAGCTCGTAATGAGGCTGTCTGCTAAAGTGCAAATCCACCACTTGCAAGGCATGCCACTATTAAGAACCCGCATTTGATGCTTTATACACAGAATTTTAATATTTTGACAGTAGATATCCCATTCAATTTCACTCATTTGCAGGAGCTACCAATATGCTACCAATATATGCAAAGGAATAAACTTTGACCTGTGCTTGGACCTTGTCATAGGTTTGCCTGTTCATAGAAGAGTTCGGGAGATACTGGCCAACCTGTTGTGAGACCAACAACGCAGTGATATGATATGATATGGCATTTATAACGCGCCTGTACACAAGTGTTTCAAGGCGCGACGAGGTAAGGGAGGGGGAACAGAGGGAAGATAGAGACGACGATCTTACTAGGCCGAGTGACATTGAGATCCCGCAAGTGCAGGGGAAGGGGAAAAGTGCAGGGGAAAGGGGTATGGCCAGTGCAGGACATAGGATAACAGTAAAATAAAAAAAAGACACTAAATCATAGTGCAACAAACTTGTTGTTTAATACTGCGTCCTTAAGGCAAGACAAAGAACAAGGATAGTGTGTGCTAACACAACGATGCAAACAGCTTTTTAAACTAAGCTTGATGCTGGGTGGCTGGTTAGATTAACATTAATTAAATGATCATTGTGTATCTGTTAGTGGGTGATACAAAAGCGAATGTGTCTGCAAAGCCATTTAGGGAAAATTATGGACCATTTGTTTGTCAAATTAAGTGCGCGCCCTTCCGTTTCTTAACTGCGGGAAGTTGCCGTTTTCAGAGGAAAGTATGTTCCGAGCAATTATAGTTTGAATAATTTAAGAGGAAAGATCAGGGGTACACAACATGGCAATTTAGATTTAAAGGCGCCGCTATTGTCTTTCTCTACTCCAAATTGCCTCCAGTCTAAACGACAGAACATTCCTACAAAAGGCTCACGAAAAACAATACGTCCAATTTTTGCGCTCGCTTGTTGCGCGCTAGGGAGCAACCTGAGCTTAAATGCACTTAATTTCAGGGGTATGGGTGCAGAATTAAAAATGGGCACCGTTTTAGAGGCTCGGGAAATGTAGGTTTGCCTTAATAGTAATAGTAGTGATGAAATCGCGTCCGTCCGCTGGGTTCTCAGAAATTCTTCTTCTTGAAAATGCATGTTGTTTCTTTTGAACTCATTCTGTCATGGAATGGAAGGTGAACGAGATAGCCATCCTTAAAATAAGGGATTGTGTCATGCGCTCAATCGCGCCTTGGCAGGAAGGCAGCACACTTTTCAAGTTTCCCTTTCTGCAAAAATAAAACTCAGCTGAACAGTGTTGGCTGGTGACTAAAGAACAAATACTACCGGCATGATTCAATCATCGGGTGCGCGTCATCATGTGTAGTGATTTTAATGCTTGCACTGCACATTCACGTGAGGATTCGGTAAAGATGTGCCGTTGGTAAAGAGCAACTCTGGCACACCAGGTAGGGAAGTGAACTCTTTTACTTAAGTCCCAGTTGACAAGGTAACACAAGCAGGTAAGTTACAAGGTAAGTATAAGGGAAGACAAAGGAGACACCCACCGCTCACACTCTCACAGGCTCAAAAAGAAATCCATAGAACATTCAGGGGCACTCACACATCAACATTATACCCATCAGCATTCCAACAGGCATTCCATCAAGCATTCCACAAGGCCTTCCACTGGGCATTCCATCAAGCATGCCACCAGGCGTTCTACCAGGCACCCCATCAAGCATTCCACCAGGCACTCCATCAAGCATTCCACCAGGTGTTCCACCAGGCATTCCACCAGGCATTCCATCAATCATTCCACAAGGCGTTCCACCAGGCATTCCATCAAGCATTCCACCAGGAGTTCCACCAAGCATTCCACCAGGCATTCCATCAATCATTCCACAAGGCGTTCCACAAGGCCTTCCATCAGGCATTCCATCTAGCATTCCACCAGGCATTCCACCAGGCACTCCATCAAGCATTCCACCAGGTGTTCCACCAAGCATTCCATCAGGTATTCCATCAATCATTCCACAAGGCGTTCCACCAGGCATTCCATCAAGCATGCCACCAGGCGTTCCACCAGGCACTCCATCAAGCATTCCACAAGGCATTCCACCAGGCATTCCATCAAGCATGCCACCAGGCGTTCCACCAGGCATTCCATCAAGCATGCCACCAGGCATTCCACCAGGCATTCCATCAAGCGTTCCACAAGGCCTTCCACTGGGCATTCCATCAAGCATTCCACCAGGCATTCCACCAGGCACTCCATCAAGCATTCCACCAGATGTTCCACCAGGCATTCCACCAGGCATTCCATCAATCATTCTACAAGGCGTTCCACCAGGCATTCCATCAAGCATGCCACCAGGCTTTCCACCAGGCATTCCATCAAGCATGCCACCAGGTGTTCTACCAGGCATTCCATCAAGCATTCCACAGGGTGTTCCACCAGGCATTCCACCAGGAACTCCATCAAGCATTCCACCAGGTGTTCCACCAGGCATTCCATCAAGCATGCCACCAGGCGTTCCACCAGGCACTCCATCAAGCATTCCACAAGGCATTCCACCAGGCATTCCATCAAGCATGCCACCAGGCGTTCCACCAGGCATTCCATCAAGCATGCCACCAGGCGTTCCACCAGGCATTCCATCAAGCATTCCACCAGGCGTTCCACCAGGCATTCCACCAGGCATTCCATCAAGCGTTCCACAAGGCCTTCCACTGGGCATTCCATCAAGCATTCCACCAGGCATTCCACCAGGCACTCCATCAAGCATTCCACCAGGTGTTCCACCAGGCATTCCACCAGGCATTCCATCAAGCATGCCACCAGGTGTTCTACCAGGCATTCCATCAAGCATTCCACCAGGCATTCCATCAATCATTCTACAAGGCGTTCCACCAGGCATTCCATCAAGCATGCCACCAGGCGTTCCACCAGGCATTCCATCAAGCATGCCACCAGGTGTTCTACCAGGCATTCCATCAAGCATTCCACAGGGTGTTCCACCAGGCATTCCACCAGGAACTCCATCAAGCATTCCACCAGGTGTTCCACCAGGCATTCCATCAAGCATGCCACCAGGCGTTCCACCAGGCACTCCATCAAGCATTCCACAAGGCATTCCACCAGGCATTCCATCAAGCATGCCACCAGGCGTTCCACCAGGCATTCCATCAAGCATGCCACCAGGCGTTCCACCAGGCATTCCATCAAGCATTCCACCAGGTGTTCCACCAGGCATTCCACCAGGCATTCCATCAAGCGTTCCACAAGGCCTTCCACTGGGCATTCCATCAAGCATTCCACCAGGCATTCCACCAGGCACTCCATCAAGCATTCCACCAGGTGTTCCACCAGGCATTCCACCAGGCATTCCATCAATCATTCTACAAGGCGTTCCACCAGGCATTCCATCAAGCATGCCACCAGGCGTTCCACCAGGCATTCCATCAAGCATGCCACCAGGTGTTCTACCAGGCATTCCATCAAGCATTCCACAGGGTGTTCCACCAGGCATTCCACCAGGAACTCCATCAAGCATTCCACCAGGTGTTCCACCAGGCATTCCACCAGGCATTCCATCAATCATTCCACAAGGCGTTCCACCAGGCATTCCATCAAGCATGCCACCAGGCATTCCACCAGGCATTCCATCAAGCATGCTACCAGGCGTTCTACCAGGCATTCCATCAAGCATACCACAGGGTGTTCCACCAGGCATTCCATCAAGCATGCCACCAGGCATTCACCCAGGCATTCCATCAAGCATTCCACCAGGCGTTCCACCAGGCATTCCACCAGGCATTCCATCAATCATTCCACAAGGCGTTCCACCAGGCATTCCATCAAGCATGCCACCAGGCGTTCCACCAGGCATTCCATCAAGCATGCCACCAGGCGTTCTACCAGGCATTCCATCAAGCATTCCACAGGGTGTTCCACCAGGCACTCCACCAGGCATTCCTTCAAGCATTCCACCAGGCGTTCCACCAGGCATTCCTTCAAGCATTCCACCAGGCTTTCCACCAAGCATTCCACCAGGCATTCCATCCAGCTTGCATTACCCACAACAGCAGTGCAAGGGGGACACAAGACACAACAGATCCCCATATCATCATAGCCAAAATAACAAAACTGCACGTCCAAGTGGGGCAGTAAGCGCTTCAATGCCATAACAATGGCAGTAGGCGTTAAACAAATATCAAACACCATAACATAAAATAAAGACATTATTGCCACCCGACGCAGATTACAGCTGTTATACACATTCTACAGTTTTGAGATATAGCCACACCAACCTAACTGTGCCCGACATTGTACACACAGACCCGTTTCATCTTGAACAGTTCTTCAGACAACGATTCCCCAAATGACTTCCTGGCAGCCAAAATAAGTGCCAGGTACCATACGTCAGAAAAGAGGAGATTATGTATGGCTTCAGAACGCTTGCCAGGAAACTAAATACACCCATGTAAACAGTCCATGAGTGCCCTCAAAGAATGGTTTCTGCATGCTAGCAGAGCAGGGCACTGTGTTCCTGACCTCCAAAAGGGATGCTTTGCCAAACCTAGCTGAGGAGAGGAAGGATAACGGGCCAGTGTTGTGAGTATCGCAGGCTTGAGATATTCAGCATCTTAAACCTAGATTATGAAACCTTTGGAACCTTGTATTGGAGATGGTCATATTTCGACTGATGTCTTGAGAACCTTGTGCCCAAGCACACAACCTCTTTCTTCTTGTACACATTTGTGTATCTTTGTAGGTCTGGCACTTATAAAGTGCACGCTTGGCTGGGAAGCAACGGGGCACTGTACACGGGGACACACCCAGGGGGTTACAAGTAGGCTGAGGGAATAGCAGAGGAAGCTGGAGCGAGTAGGAGCGTGGGGAGAGGGGGTGCTAAGGAGGGGAGGAGTAGGGTCAACTAATGTTAACATTCTGCAGTCTTGTAACTGCCTCTTGCAAAACGGCATCGTTTGTATGGAAGACACTGGATCCACACTGCAGTGTGCAGGTAGGCTTTTACATGACGTTCCTGACACCCAGGGTAATTTCGGCAGTTCCTCCCGATGACACATACAGGTTCACTGGCCACCCACACCCTGCCAGCCCAGCACGACTTCTCCAACGGCCACTCCTAAAATGTCCTTTACATGCACACCCCCAGACTTCCACACTGACATCACAGACACCTATTACAATAGATCAATATGCGGGGCTATGCCAGAAAAAAGTATTCTGCCACGGGGATGTGGACAGAAAGCCAGACTATTTGACAGGTACGAACGGTCCTCATGCGTTTTGCTAAGCAGGGGATTCGCATTAAGGCCCACGGACAAGTGTGGCAGTTGGGCTCGGCTGAACAAAGAGGGCAGCACAGCCACATTCCAGAATGGTGAGACCCTTCCGGCTAGAAACCTCACGGCAGTACCGCCACGTGTAAGCAGAGACATCATTTTACCAAGATGCCAGGGGTAGTGGAAGTGACATCACATGACCCTTGAACTCCGATGACACCACAGGACATGATGTCATTTGACCCCCACCCGCAAGTGACATCATGGGGAGAGATGAAACACAACCTTTCAACCCTTGACAAAATAAAAAGTGACATCGCATAGCATTGTTCCTAAGTACAGTACGCAAAATATGGTTACGATATCATTATAATGTGACATACATTTCATACAAGAATGGACCACCATATATATCGTTAATATCAGTGTGTATAGGCCCATATTACCAAATTACTGCGAATGCAAGCAGATGTCCAAGGCCAAATGATAATGATGTGTTAAGCGTTTTATATAGAACAAATATACATGCAATATCACCCAACCTGTGTTGGTACTCATTTATCGACCTCAGCAGGAGGAAAGGGTGAGTTGAGGTGTTTAAGAACAGACTACATCAGTGGCTCACCCCCTGAAGTGTGCCTGAAATGAACCTTTAATGAGTCTAGCAATTATCGTATAGAATTCCAGAAAGACAAAATATTTGTTATTCCTATTCTTTCTTATTTAGGGCCACTGCTCAAAGTGTTACTCTTGTGGAACCCCCTCTTTTTTTTAAGATGCCTGAACAACAAAGCCAGCCACTTCAGAAACGGTTAGCCACATGGTGCTGGCCACAGCCCAGGAGCTTATGCCTATTTTTTTAGGGGTCGCAGATGCGACCCCTGGCGACCCCCAAATGACATCCATGCCTGTATGTGGTGGGTGGTAAGGACTACTCAACACACCGCCCTAACGCCTATTACATAACGGGGTCTCTGGAATCTGGGTACAATTCAGCACCGCAGGCAAGAGCACCAAACTCACTTTTGCCAACCAGGAGGATAATATAACTTACTTGAAGGGAACACTTCTGCAAAGACGGCTGAATAATTCTAATAATCTCCCTGCGAAACCTGAATGCATGTAAGCCCAAAAGATGCCCGCATATTTCTGCTCCTCAGTGCATAATTTGACACTGTCAAAGTGCGGAATATACACCCACTCACGTGAGGCTCGGACTGTACCAACTTATTGGACTACTGCACTTGCACCCCGGGCATGGGTTGGTCCCATGTCACACACCTCTGGCTTCTGTCCTGGTGTGAATCCGGACTGGAAACCCCAAAACAAGCAACACATTCGTTTGTTGCAATCTATACAACATTTTAGTTTGGACGATATGCAGATGGTTCAGCTCCAGAGAACCCTGGGAAAATGAGCATGCATTTATGCAGTTCCTCGAGTGCTTTTAGGATGTGTTTCCTATGCGCATATATATATATAAGTATTACCACGGAACATCGGCTGGTGTTTACCGTAAAACCCCGAGTTTTGACGCGGAGGGCTAGGATGTGCGTATCACTATTTTCATTGGCTAATTTGAGTCGTGCTGTCACAGCACTGCCGCTCGCTGTACAGATGTGCACTGGTGTGATGCATGGCCTGGCTGCAATGAGACACGTGACTGGCCATGCCCAATGCACAACATTTATAAGAAAGCATAAAGACATTATTCATTAAACGTGTGCTTTTAGTAACACCAGTCTCTACTTGAAAATAACATCTCAAATTTTAGTTGTGTGGCTTCAAAAAAATATATGACCAAATAGCGCGAGAACAGTGTTTGCTGCTGTTTGCTTTTGTGTGCCGCTGCGTTTCACAATTTGCTGTCATGGCTACAACACACAAGGGAGCTCCCACGAGGTGGTTCACTTGCCACGGCAGTTTAGGACCATTTCCGTCTCGTGGCACACATATCGTCGTGTTGTGGGGATTCTTATTGCAGGTGGTCCATTATTACTTTACATGTTGGCCTCTTTTGGCTGGCTTCAGATTTCTAACATCTTTCATTGGCAGCTAAGGAACAAAGCCTGCAGTTAACATAGCCTTCTCTGGAGGGTGATACAGTGCTTGTGATCTGGGTGCCAACCAGCATGCCACAGACACCACAACAGTGTGATCCCTAACAATAGGCCAGCATCACTCTCACATGGAATACACACATACATGATACACACGAGCAGGTGTAGGAGGGCTTGCACTGCTTAAGTATTATTGTTTGCTGCAATATTAGAATGCTGCACCATGACCCAGCACGAGCGTATCAGCCATTCCCATGGAAAGATGATGTCAGTTTCCATGTAAACAGGAGCAGCAAGCGGCTGCTGTGCCCATTGCTTGCCTGCAGGTCTCATGCTGAATAACAGAGTTTATGGCCCTCATTACGTGTTTGCCGGTAACCCGCTGGTGCTACCGGCGGGTTACCGGCAAACTCGCCTTACCGTTACCGGTGCCCGATATATCAGTGTTACTGGGATATTACGGGTGCCAGCAACGGCGGTAAATTCCCATTCCATGGAGTCCCACAGGTCTGCCTCTGTCACTGGCACTGGGAGTACCGGCGCTGGTGATAGGGGCAATTATCTGCTGGTAGGGGTCAGAACTCCTGGAAGGTTAGGCCTACTGGTAGTTCATTGCCCATACCGGAAGACTCGGAGTGAGCCGGTCTGGTAAAAATGCTGGAGCTGGTTGTACCAGCATTTTTTCCAGCATTTTTACCAGACCGGCTTACCCGTTATGAGGGCCTATGTCCCCTGGATACATGGAATCCTCCAATCCAAGTGAGGCTCCCAGTTGTGAAACTTAGAAATACCACAGGGAGATCTGTATGCAGACTCAAAGGATGTTTGTTTCTGTCTAACAGTGAGATTAACATGTATAACATCACATTGCATGCGTTCAGCTCCCCAACATGCCGTCTATGCAGTCTTTAAATCGTTCTTTGCCATTTATTGTATGATTCCCACCCTGACCAACATCATAATCCCCAGTGAGAGGGAAAGGAAATAAGCAAAAAAGAGGACAAGCAATAGTGAAAGATAGATGTATGTAGGGGAAGAAGAAAAGATAGATGATGCAATACAGAGTGGGACGAGAGAAAGCGATGGAGCCTCTGACTGAATGAGAGACTGTGATCAGGAATACAACTGGGGCTAGGATTGGGACTTGCATTATAGACTATGATAAGGGACTAGAATTTAGATTAGGATGAGGGATTAGGATTAGAACTACAGGGTGGGATTTGGATGAGAGACAAGGATTAAGACTAGGATTCGGTCTAGGACAAGGAACAAGGATCCGAGACAAGGATTTTGACTAGGATGAGAGACTCTGACAAGAGACTAGGGCAAGAGATTAGGACTAGGATGTGGCAATGAGATGAAGACTAGAACAAGAGGCTGGGACCAGATGAGAAACTAGGATGAAGAACTAGGATGAGGGATAAGCCTGAGAAAATAGAACTCGGATGAGAGACTAGGCCTAGGAGGAGAGACGAGAACGAAGGACTAAGGATGAGGACTGGGATGGAGGGACTAGCACTAGAAGGCGGTATTAGCAAGATGCATTAGAAAAGCATGAAGGGTTAGGATGAGGGATTTAGAGACTGGGACAATGGATTAGGACAGCTGCTAGGACTAGGATGTCATGTTAAATGTATAATGAGTAGAATTAGGATGAGTGACTAGGGCAAGGGACAAGGATGAGAAATTGAGATGAGGAGGAGGGAGTGGGGCTAGGATGAGAGATGAGGACTAGCATGAGAGACTAGAGCTAGGATAGAGTTGGAATAGGATGAGGAACTAGGACAAGGATCAGAGACTAAGGTTAGGAAGCACGATTATGACTATAGGAGAGACTGGGAATAGGGTGAGAGAATAGGACTAGTCTGAGTGACTTTGACTCAGACTAGGTTTGGGACTGTGACTAGGATTCAGATTCCATATGTTACAGGCATGTGTGGTGCCACCAATCAGACTGGAAGTAGGGAGAAACGGACCAACCAGGACATGTTCTCCAATTCCCTCCCACTTGGACATCCTCATTTATGGAGCACCATGGGGGGGCTTTACCAGGGAGTGAGCTCTGCAGTTTTCTTTGGTCCACCTGTGACTACAATGAAACATGCTGGCAGAAGAAACCGTAGTGTGCAATATGAACAGAGAACATGTCTATATCCTATGTACTGATTGGAACCCATTTAATGAAACCACCCCTCATTGGTTGAAATAGCAGAAAACACAAAAATAACCTGTGATGCAGCCAATAAATGAGATAAGCATTGCAGTTGCCATGCCAAGCAAACATTCTCTTTCTTAACACCCCCTCCATTCACTCTCTCCCCTAAAGCATTGGTTTGGCCATGAGGTGGCACTAAAGCACTACCATAGGTGCCAAAAATGATACCGAAAACATGTATTATGTTTGAAAGCAAAAATAGATACGTTTCTCTACTGGTGCTATTGAGCTTTCTATGGTCCCCTTTGCCCCTTATGTGCCCTGTGATCAGTTTACCTTGCGCTAAAGGAGTTTCCCTTCTTAGGATGTCAAAAACCAACATGACGGAGATGACGCCTTCTTAGTGGCCACCTCCTCTCTAGAATGTACTCAAACTGGGTACTCACCCGCTTTGTGATCACCTTCACAGGTCAAAGAGCTGGAAAATACTGCCATTAGCCCCCAGCACCCTTAAGGTGAATGTGTGCTCCCTACCCAGGTTCTATAAAACGGAACTTGCACAGAATGATACATTCCTTTGGGGAATTGTGATTGTAAGACCTTGTGTGTTTGTGTAGGTATATAGGCAGCCATTTCGAGATTCACCCTCCCTACTGCTGAGGAATCTTGCTACTGCTGTTCATAAAACGCTGAGCAAAATCCATGTGTGTAAAGAAAGGAAGGCGAAAGACAAACTAAAAACAAAGAAGCAATGACACGTAAGAGTTATGGTATGATATGGTATTTTATTTGTCAAGTGTTTCATTGATCCAATGTTCTCCAATCACCTACAATGACAATGCAAAGGATGGGACGCTTGATCTTGGAATAAGCAGAATGGTTAAAATCTAAATTCTTACTGTATGGCACACAACCTATCGACTTTCACAAAAGTAACACTAAAATAAAAGAGATCCTTTAACAGCAAGTATTCTTATGATTGCAGTAAGAGGGGGGGACCAATGATAGCTTCCTACTCTTTACCAGTGACCTTACTCTGTGCCCTGCTCACCATGCTTGCTCATGGTTCATTTCGCATTGGTTGGCTGTGCTGAGAAATGTGTCTTTGCTCTAATTGCACCATGTGGCTTCCCATTAAGGGGTGGCCAATAAATAGGTGACGGTGTGTGTTAATCTAACTGATTGACTTCCACATCTCAATTATCATGGCCCCCGGAAGCTGCTAGCGTTTTCAACTATTTCCATCATCTCGTCTCAGAAGACCATAGATAGGTGGAGTCGACATGCATCCAGAAAGAATGAAGTGATGCTGGGGTGTCTGGCAGGAATGGATACAATTGTCTCCAATGACATAGATCTTTCACATGTCGTCCAGACACATGGCAGCATGCAATCATCACCTAAATTGGTCTTGCTAACTGCCCATAGACTCCCAGAAGGTATTCAACATAGTTTTTGCCATTGACTTTTGTAATCTCAGCCATCACAGTGGGCGTCTCTTGCCATGACGCAGTATCCCTCATTCCTCACACATATCTATTCATCTATTCCTTTTTTTGCCATCACCAATATGTCTTGAAGAAATCTAACTGTGCCTCTCCACTCACTCTACAGTGTGGCAGCAGATGCAAACCTTACTGCCCATGTGATTGGTTAAGCCATACCCAACAACATGTGGCATTTTCCACTGTGCTGTAGTGTAGGCCCTCAATGCTTTCCCCAAGACCTCTTGAATAACAATAAGGCACATAACAATACAACATCAAGATCCATGCGAGAAATCGACAACTAATAACCGCTAATGTAAATTAAAAGGACAAACAGAATAAAACGAATAAAGTAGACCAGAGCTGTGAAGTAGATAAAAAGAAAAATTTGTACGAAAACAGTAATGAGGTCTAAATTAATGAAATGGATGTAATGAGTGCAATGGTCAATATGAACAAAATGGGTAAAATGAATAAAGAGAAGAGGATGGAAAGATGAATACAAGAGACTGATGAGTAAACAGACAGAAGACACCGACTGTATGAATGCATGGCATTAATGGAAAGTACAGAATAGACAATTCAAATACATGAGACGGGTGTTGTGCATGAAACAGATAGAGAGCACAGAACGGATCCAGTGCGTATGACAAGTGACATGGCCTGAATCGATAATGCATAATGAATGAACGAAGTGAATGGAGCGGTTGAAATCATTACAATGGATGAAGCGCATGGAACGGATGAGTGCGCTGAGCGGATGAATGCTTTGAGCAGAAGAGTATGTAGATCGGATGAGTGTATTGAACGGATGAGTTTGTTGAGCGGATGAGTGGGTTGAGCGGATGGGGTGTAGAGCGGACAAATGTGTAGAGCGGATAAGTGCGTAACTGCGGAGGAGTGTGTAGAACACAGGAGTGCATAGAACAGATGAATATGCAGAGCGGATGAGTGTAGAGTGGATTAGTGTGTAGAGTGGACGTGTGTGTAGAGCGGATGAGAGCACATAGCAGATGAATGTGTAGAACGGTTGAGTGTAGAGCAGATTAGTGTGTAGAGCGGACAAGTGGGTAGAGCGGATGAGTGCAAAGAGCAGATGAATGTGCAGAGCGGATGAGTGTGCAGAGCGAGTGAGTGTGCAGAGCGAATGTGTGTGCAGAGCGGATGAGTGTATATAGCGGATGAGGCTATAGAGCGGATGAGTGTATAGAGCGGATGAGTGCGTATTAGCGAATGACTTTGTAGAGCAGATGAGTGCATATAGCAGATGAGTGCGTGGAAAGAAAGAGTGCATAGAGCGGATGGGTGCGGGGAGCAGATGAGTGCATGGAGCAGATGGGTGCGCAGAGCGGATGGATGCGCAGAACGGCTGAGCGCGCAGAGTGTGACGGGTGTGCAGAGCATGATGGGTGCGCAGAGCAGAAGAGTGCGCAGAGCAGAGAGAGCGCAGAGCGGAAGAGAACGCAGAGCGGAAGACGACGCAGAGCAGAAGAGTGCCCAGAGCGGAAAAGTGTGTAAGAACGGAGGAATGTGGAGAGTGGATGAATGCGTATAACAGACTAGTGGGTAGAGCAGACGAGTGTATGGAGCAGATGAGTGTGTAAGAACGAATGAGTGCATAAGAGCGGAGGAGTGCGTTAGAGCGGAGGTGCGTAAGATCGGGTGAGAGCATAGAACGGGAAGTGCGTAGAGCGAATGAGTGCGTAGAGCGGGTGAGTGCGTAAGAGCAGAGGGATGCGTTAGAGCGGAGGTGTGCATACGAGCGGGTGAGTGCGTAGAACGTGGAGTGCGTAGAGCAGGTGAGTGCGTAGAGTGGGTGAGTGCGTAGAGCGGGTGAGCGCGGAGAGTGGGTGAGTGAGTCGAGCGGGTGAATGCGTAGAGCGTGCAAGGGCATAAAGCAGACGAGTGCCTCGAGCGGATGAGTGAATAGAGCAGACAAGAGCGTAGGGCGGATAACTGCGTAGGGCGGATGAGCGCGTAGAGCGGATGAGTGCTAGAGCAGATGAGTGCGTAGAGCAGATGAGTGCATAAGCAGATGAGTGCGTAGAGCGGATGAGTGCGTAGAGCAGATGAGTGCATAGAGCGGATGAGTGCGTAGAGCATGTAGAGCGGATGAGTGCCTAGAGCATGTAGAGCGAATGAATGCCTAGAGCAGATGAGTGCGTAGAGCGGATGAGTGCGTAGAGCATGTAGACCGGATGAGTGCCTAGAGCGGATGAGTGCGTAGAGTGGATGAGTGTGTAGAGCGGATGAGTGAGTAGAGTGGATGAGTGCGTAGAGCATGTAGAGCGGATGAGTGCCTAGAGCGGATGAATGCGTAGAGCGGATGAGTGCGTAGAGCATGTAGAGCGGATGAGTGCCTAGAGCGGATGAGTGCCTAAAGCGGATGAGTGCCTAGAGCGAATGAGTGCGTACAGTGGATGAGTGTGTAGAGTGGATGAGTGCGTAGACCGTATGAGTACGTAGAGCCATCGAGTGCGTAGAGCGGACGGAACAGGTGAAGTATGTGGATGGAATGAGTGATGTATGTGGATAGAACAAGTGATGTATGTGAATTAAACGGGGGACGTATGTGGATGGAATGGGTGACGTAGGTGGATGGAACGGGTGATGTAGGTGGATGGAACGGGTGACGTATGTGGATAGAACAGGTGATGTATGTGGATAGAACAGGTGACTTATGTGGATGGAACGGGTGACGTATGTGGAATGAACTGGGGTAATATGTGAAAGGTATGGGGAAGTTTGTGGATGGTATGGGTGAAATACGCAGATGAAGTGCATAAAACAACATAGAAATACACGAAACAGATCAGAGTACATGGAACAGATTTGAATGTATGGAACGGATTCAAGTGCGTGGAACAGATTGGAGTGCGTGGAGCGGACTGGAGTGCGTGGAGCGGACCGGAGTGCGTGGAGCGACCGGAGTGCATGGAGCGGACT
Organism: Ambystoma mexicanum; assembly: GCF_040938575.1. Lineage (NCBI taxonomy): Eukaryota > Metazoa > Chordata > Amphibia > Caudata > Ambystomatidae > Ambystoma > Ambystoma mexicanum. The sequence continues at coordinate 683,284,271 of NC_090927.1, read as the reverse complement.
GGAGTGCATGGAGCGGACTGGAGTGCATGGAGCGGACCAGAGTGCATGGAACAGATTGGAGCGCATAGAACAGATTGGAGCGCATAGAATTGCGCGACTAACATGGAATGGTTTGGAGTGCATGGAACATTTGAAAGAGCATGTTACCCATCATATCACATCACCACGCTTACTCTCTTCTTTACACCACCATTCAACTAGAACACAGAGATACTATGACACCATTCGGTATAGCTGTTCTCATACCAACATCTGCCGCATACTCCCCATCACTCTAACTAAACACTGCTGGTTACACACCCCCCCAGCCAGGAGTTCTCCTCAGGCCTAACACAGCCACAATTGGTCTGGATAAATTCTGCCAGAACAAACACATACTCTTGATCTCTCAACCACCACACCTACCGCTAAGAAGCAGCGATTACACAATTAACGCACCAGCTGCACAGATATCCGGTGCTCACACGCACCTTTGACTCTCTCTACTCTCTCTACTGACTTGAACTTCGGTTCCCAAGGGTGTTCAACCTACCAGCGCCTTCAGACCATAACAAGGTGCTATATAAATGCAAATGCAAAGTAACATTACATAACATAACATAACATTAGTGCACAGTGATGTACTGTGCTGTTTTGCAGGATTAAATAGGCATGCATAAGCCTCATAACTTGCATATCGGTAGTGTGGATCAATGGTCAGGGGCATTTAAACCAGGAGCCTGGATTCAGACTTATCTACCAATGAGCTACTGTTATTACCAGAATAGTCGACAATTACAAAACACTGATAAATATTTGAGATGCTGTTTTTTAAACAAATTTGGACAAGTACAAAATAAAACAAAAGAAATTAATTTTGTGGTCTGTTGCAGGTTAGCGCCAACAGGGAACAGCCATGGGAGTCAGCTTTGAACATTTTGTGGGTGGCCTAAGTTTCTTGTTTGTTTGTCCTTTCCTGAATTCAAAATGACCACTTCAAATGGCTTGATTATGCAAGGCTATCATTGAACACTCATGGCATGAATTTATTTGCTGTGGCAATGCCCCTTTCCCTGACTGCTTTGGCAGGTCCACACGCTGCTCTTCTGACCGTCCCCTTCAGTAATGCCTTGAAGTTGAGTGGGGCCAAAAAGGCATCTCAAGATTGAAGTACTGTATGGAGGAATGCCCTCAGCGGTGAGCCACACTCGAGCCTCTGCACTGGTGATGGTTATGCAGGAAAGGCGGCCCGTAGCAGCACCTAGACGTTGAGACAGGAAGAGCGGTGAAAATGACCCAATGTTCTCCAATCACCTAAAATGATAATGTAAAGGATGGGACGCTTGATCTTGGAAAAAGCAGAATAGTTAATGAAATTGTCGACATTCTTAGTGTATGGCACACAACCTATTGACTTTCACAAAAGTAACACTAAAATTAAAGAGATAATTTAACAGCGAGTATTCTCATGATTGCAGTAAGAGGGAGGGCCCAATTTGACATGTGGGGGATTACAACGTCTCTGTAACTCTCGGAGCATTGGTGACCTAGGAGGGATTGCAACAGGTAGATGCACCAGCTTGGGCTGTTGATGACATTCTGCTGCTCAGCCCTTTCTTCCAGACAATTGGCGCCCTGCCAAATCCACACAGCAGGTTTTAAGTACATAAACCTGTGGCCCTGAGGCCCATGGGCATGTGGCACATTATTAGAAATAAAATAAATAATATTTATACCAGGAAAAATAACATTCAGCAAGCAGTGTCTTGTTAAATGGTTGAACGCGGACATAGGGGTTGAATCATGTAAACAAACAGTGTTTTGTGGTAATGGCATGCAATGGGCAAATGTGGGTTTTTAAGGCCAATTATCTCTTGAGAAAAGAATTGAACTGTAGTCTGAAAGAGACCTGCTATTTCTGTTGCACAAAGACGGCTTTTAATTCACAATGGCGGCAGAACATTTGTCACATAAAATCAATGGTGGGAAGGGCCTAACGCGTTTTTCCTATGATTGCTCACTTCACCTGCTTTCAATCCAAGGTACCGCAGCCTGCATATGCAAAACGACCGGCAGCACCTCACACAGGCATTTCTACTTTCTCTTGTAGATATTCTGGGGCCAAAACAGTGGTTATATATGCCAATGAAACAGCTCTCTTGGGAGAGAAACCGCAAGAATTTTCCAAAATGTCACTCTCAAGCCCCGTAACCTACAAGTTATGGAGGGGCCAAACCACTGGCCCGACACCAGCATCCTGTTCCTTGACCGATGTTTACACACTGAATACACCTTGTTGAGGAGTGAGAGCTATGTTGAGGACATGCTGGCTTGCTGCTTTCTGGAAGGCGATGTTTATGCACATAGGAGGCTTGTGGTTGAATGCAGCACAGTCATCCCTGATTAGTAGAACTCCTGTGATTCATAGGCTTTGTTTGCACAACTGTTTCAGCCAAATGTCATTTGTACCGCTGACAGAGAGCGTTTTCCTACAAACAAACATACCCGCATAGTTGCCATTTTCAAACTCCCTGCAGAATGTTTTCTAATAATTTGCAGTAGATGTAAATGTGAGGAGTAAGTATGTTCATTGGCTGTTCAAGGAGAACGCCGGCTGTCTAGGAGGGCCCCGTGCATTGCTGACTTCAATACTCGTGATCTCGCTTTGCCACCTTTGAGACATCGTTCTTTAGTCAGAGCTTAAAAGAAAATCATCATATGCCTGAACCTGAATCTTATTCTGATTGGCTGAGCCATCTTTGGGCAATCACTGCCTCCTAGAGAACCAGTACTGCCTTATGTAACAAGTATGCATGTGCTCCAAATATTTAGTTAATATATAGAGTGCAAATAAATATTGGCCAGGGAAGGATTGGTCTTTCATGAATGAAGACATTCATGTTTTCCAATCTTTGGAATTTTGTTATTTTGCCTGGAACACTGAAAATCATTTATTTGATTGAGGTTGTGCGCAGCGCCACTGCACCTCCCCACCCATAACCAAAGAGGCTTTGCAGTGTTTAAAGAAATTGAAAAGATCTTGATAATGTGCTAACTTAGGAAACCGAAGCAAAGAGAAAGAATCATGGTGAACCAGAGGACCATATCATGGAGATTATGTTATGTCTCGGCAGGATACTCAGGGGCAACGTGCTCGTCTTGGAAGTAAGACGACACAATGCAACACAGGTTCGATCCCCAGGTCTGTGCTTAGAAACCTCTGGGTATTAAATGTATTATAAATAACCAATCATATCATGTTATGTTATGTTACTGGAATTTATACTGTGTAGCACTGCTGTTTGTCTCTCCTCCAGTGCTGTAGTATACTTTAGGTCTGTGGGGAGAGAGTACACATGCAAGCTAGCTTAGCTTTTGTGCTGAAGTGTGGAGTCTGGAAGTACCCTGAACTCTGTCTGCTATGCTGTTTCTAGGTGGTCTGTGTCAAGAGCATCGAGGCATTTGTGTCCAGAGGGAAACCACATGCCCTTGGTGAGAGGATACATTGTCCATGGCTATGATTTGTGGGTAAGTGCCTTAGTTGGTTTGCAAATAGTGTGTGATTAGAGGAGGGCCCAGTGGGCGAAGTGGAGTTTCCATGTAATGGGGCCGTGGTGGTGTCTCTGAACGGGTAATGCTTGTGCAATGTCACAGTAGTTGTTCCCTTCATTTAGGATACTTGTAAGGAGATTTCCTGAGGTACTCTGTGGCGGGCTGTGCACAGTGGCTAGTCCTGGATAAGAGTGGGGGAACACAGGAGGGAGTGGAAGACATATGTAGCACGAAGCAGTGGGTCTCAAGTAAGTAGTGGCTGAGAATAGTTCCAGGGAAGACTTCAGAAGAGCGATTCCTCAGTTTGACTGTGTGTGCACAGTCACCAATATGAAATGTCCATTGAGAATCCCGCAAAGCGAATATATGTCTGTAAGTTGGAATAGGGCATACAAAGTGAAAAAGGATTCAGATAAAAAGGGGAGAGGGGTGCGAAATGGAGAACAAACAAACAAATCATTCTCAACACAAGGAAAATCGAAATGTAATATAAATATAGCCTATTCGCATTAACGTACAATGTCAATGTATAACACATATCCTGTTGCATGTGGAGTGGGAGTTCTGGGATCCACTACCCTCCTCCTTTCAATAGCCCAATGCCCCATGTTCTCCTCTTGGCCTCCTTCTGCTTTGAGAGAGAGAGAGAAAGAGAGAGAGAGAGAGAAACAGAGTATGGGCATCAGTGTATGGGACGGTGAGTAGAGGGCCGCCATAGACCAGCTCACAGTGAAATGGCTTCTGCATGCCTCGTCAATTCTCCGCTAATGCCACGGTATCTCTCTTGTGCATTGGAAAGATGGGGTGCGGTTGGGGGCAAGTAGGCAGGCGCGCACCATCCGTCCCTTCCATCACAGCACCTCGAGGTATTAAGCTAGAGCTAGTGACAAAGATGGATGCTGGGAACGTGTGGAAAAGGCTAAGTTAGGCAAATCCGCAGGGGAGACAGTGCGTGTGTGCAACATTAGGCTGTTTTTTAGGGATGGAATTGGAGAGAAACACAGACAGTAATCAAATTGTGCTGCAACAAAACCAGTTGTCATTACATTTTTCACCTGCAATGTCGTTTCTAAGGCTTCGCATCATTACTTTCCTATGCTTTCAAACAGTTCCCTCTTTCAGCCAGTATGTACAATTTCATTTGTCATCTTTGTGAGATTCCCTCTTGAATCCTATTCAAAATGTAAAACATTCAGAAAAGTGTGCAAAAAACTGAATTATTGATCAGGCGAACACTAGGTTCCTTCATTTAGCGCAATTTCTTTGAGGAGTCTTAGCATCTGAACACTGCACTCTTCTTTGTTGCATCTGTACCATTTGATGGCACACAGGGGGATGAACCAACTATTTAGTAACTGTTTTATGATAACAAAGATATGTAATGGCGTGTAGGAGAAGAGGTTCACACATTGTGTTATGGCTTGGAAATCACTGCACATAATACTTCACAGACTTAAATCACAGTACAGCTGTGGACACTGCAATTGGAGGTCAAATGATTAGGAAAAGTGTTAGGAGGGTAGGTAAAGCGTCAGGAGTCTAAAAAGTACAAAGCACAGATTTAAGAGAAGGCCTATTGCACAGTCTCTGTGATCGGCACGCCAGGACTCTGAAATAGCTTGCATGGACCAATGCCAAATTCCTTGGGAATAATATAGCATACTTCACAAATTCAATTGAATGCTTGTCATTTTGTGGATTCGTTTTCATTTAACATACTTTGCTTACTGTGTCTTTGAATCCAGTACTGGGCCCGGCACAAAGGAAATCACTATTTCCTAAAAGCAAATCTGATGCTTGGGACAGAAATGACACTTCTTTACTTTACTGCATTTATATCGCGCAACACTGACCAGGAGGCTTAAGGGGGCACCACACAAACACACATAGAAATTGGACAGCCAGGATGAGCACTGGGTCAGTTCAGAAAGACAGAGACGTAGATCAGACCAAGATCAAAGATAGTGCTGCTATCCTCCACTATCTAAACAGAAAAGTCTTTAGCCTTTTCCTAAACACGGCTGTAGATTTATATTCCCTAATATCAGGGGGAATAGCGTTCCATGCTAAGGGAGCTGGCACAAGGATAGATCAGCAAGGAATATCAAGGCTTAGTACCACCATAAATTTAATCCGTCAGTCACGAAGACAGAAGTTATGAGTATAACATTATTCTGTACAGATACAAATATCAAAGCAGATAGCTATCTGGCTCTCAAGCGCCTCGCAGTGTGTACCAGCAGACACAGTGAGGGGTGAGAGTACTGGTCATCACAAAGCATGGAGTATTTATACACAGTCCTGGTCATTGCCCAACCCTTCTCCAAACTAATACGTTACAAATTTGGGTTCATGCCCAGTTCACATGAGAAATATAACAATATTAGTTTAGACTTTTGACATGTTGTCCTATCCTTAGAGATTCAATGGTCATGTTGGTTAATTCCATAGTGTATTGCAAAGGCACATGGTTTTAGTTTGTCTGCCATTCAGTTCTGATGTTTGTATATGGCTGAAGCTATTGATGCAGACAGCACTTGAATTGAGGTTCACTGTGGCTCCAAGGTTCCTTAAAGATACATTACTGGCAAACTTTGTTGTATGCAGCTGTGTAGATCTTTCCTTGTTTCTTGAGCTTTAGGATAAGTCCTGTTCCAAGAGATGCATAAAAGATTTTCCAAAACACACAGCTGTAGTTGCTTTGCTTTGTTTGTCGTTGTTTGAAAGAGGATGAGTCTGTAGGCACAGATAACACTTTGAATGGGAGTTCATTTTGAATACAAGGTCTCTTTGCACAAGACAAACATTTCTGCGTTTGGCAGTCCTAGTGTTCACATAGGCTCAAATGTCATTCTGCTCAGTGGCAGCTGAAAACATGGTTAATCCTTTCTGAACAGGCAGCAGGAGTTGCGATCAAAATGGCACATGTTTTCAAGATGGCGGCAAGTCAATTCTATCTAAATCGAGTTAATCATAGGTTTTAATACAAATGCAAATGTCTTAGGCCAATATGCATTATCAGGCGGTATCTATGTGAATATGGTTTAAAAACAAAGGTTGTCCTATTTACAGAGACTCTCAGTTGGTTGGTGTTGTTGGATCTAAGATTGCGTGCATTTAGTTTAGTCTCCTGCACTTCATTCATGTATAAAGGTGACGATCCTGTAAGGCATTTCTGTGTTATTAACTGAAGGCGAAAATCAATTCTAGCCTCTATAAAAAGCCAGTGTATGCTCCTTCTGGCCTCTGAGACATGATCCCTTCTTTTGAGATACAACATAGTTCTAACTGCATTATTCTGAATAACTTGAAGGCGACCAATGTCGGACTTAGCCAGGCCAGTGAGCAACCGCATTAATCCAGCCTAGAGCCAATTAAGGGCTTTGCCAATATCGCACGATTTGGTCTAAAGATAAAAGGACGCACCTGGGTCAGTAGTTTAATGTAATATGAAACTGAGGACACCAGGCTGCCGACCTGTGACTTCATATTAAGATTACAGTCAAAGTAGACCCCCAGGGTCTTCACTTCATTTTTAGTATCTATGTCACAGCCGTCAATTTGGACCTAGGCATAATCATTTCCCATGTTACGGGATTTTGCCATACTGCCTGCCACCATCAGTTTGGTTTTACCGGTGTTCAACACCAACACATTATTACACATCCAGGGTTGGATTAATCCATATACATGGTTGATGGTTTTTTGATGCTCTGTGTGATTGCCAGAGAGAGGGATGACACATTGTGTGTCATCTGCGTAATTAGTGAAGTTGATTTCATTTTCCTCCAGAAGGTCAAGACATGGAACAGTGAACATGTTATAAAAGGTGGGAGACAAGCAAGCCCCCTGGGGCACCCCATGTGTGAGCAGAGCTGGGTTTGCATCAGCCGAGCTGCTACTGACTCTGCACCATCGGTTGGTAAGAAATGATTTAACCCAGTGAGTTGCTGATCCTGAAATCCCTGCCACCTTCCTTAGCTGAGAGAACAATAATGTGTGATCTACCAGAATTAAGGCGGCGGAGAAGTTCAGCAACATCCAGCAACATCAAGAGGGATGTCTGTCCATTATCCATGATACAGAGAAGTCTGGATTTAAGGTCCAGAAGAGCAGTCTCCGTGCCATGGTTCTCCCTAAATCCTGATTGCCACTTGTTCAGGATCTTGTTGTTCGTAAGGTGCATCATGACTTCGTTTATTTATTTATTTTCATTTCCATAACTCGCGACACGCCCGTAGTCCTTGCATGAAGGCTACTCGATCTTATGCAGAGTTGGACCAAAGCTAGGATGTTGGCGCAAGGCCCAGACATCGAAGATGCAGGTCTAGATTTACTTTAACTTTCCAAAGATTTTCTAAAGAATTCGCGTTTTCCCTAAGGATATTTAAGAGCAAGGTCACACAGATCAACATTGAACAGTAAGTACTTTAAAACGTTTGCAAACGTTATCTAAATACATAGCTTTTCAGGCTAAATGATATTGACGAGCCTGCCCGGCGACACAGTCTGCTCTGGAAAATAGGTCTTTCAATCCAACACATGACATCAAGCACCGTAATGTTTACATGGATATGACTATGAGTTCTCTTACCTATCAGTCAAGGTATGGGGCACTTCTCTAACCCAGACACCAATGATGCTGATGCCAGCTGCTGGGTTTCCAGCTGCGGTGACAGATTAGAAAATTGAATACACACGACAGCAGCGAAGATCAATGAAGATCAGGCTCCAACCGTCTCCAGCTATCGCTGCTGCCTGCACCAATAACCCAATGGGAAAAGCACCTGATGCTGTTTTCTCGATGCACTGCAATTCATAAAACTCCCAAAGACCTTCACCACGCAAAACATGTCTTTTTTCCCTTTTGAATGAGACCCAGCATAAACAGTTGTCATCTGGGCACCATTGGAAGACAAGCACGTTCAAGAGTAATCGCCGACAAACACCAGCTGCTGCATCTGTTTGAAAAATATCAACACTTGCAGCAGGAAGTGGGGGTGGGTTGATAACTCCCCCTCTCACACTTTCTGAATATAGGTTCCAGGAGGTTGTGCAGGGCACTGGGTGTGCAGTCAGACCAAATAGCCCCTCGGTGGGTGCACGCATCCGGAACTTGATATCTGTATGGCTGGTAAAACACCTTTTATGAAAGCTGGACTCATAAAATCTTCATTGTTCGAGTATAAGTGTGCTGGCCTGGATTATTACAATGCAGGTTCGCCATGGATAAGAGCAGATGCCATTGGCCTTTTTCACTTTTCGAAAATGTACCTATACAAGAAAACATCACAATCGTCTTCAAACCGAAGGCACCATCCTCCAATAATAAACAATGTAAACAACACAATCTGCCAAATTTTAAAGCAACGATATACTTGCATATTATCGTCTGACGTGTTTAAACTCTACATTCTAACTCTTTTATTGTGCTCTTACCGTTTTAAAGGTTTTGCGTATATTTACTTAAGAATGTATGTGTAGTTAATTATTAATAGCGTTTATGAAAAGCTAAATACACAATTTAAAACAGGATATACTTGCATAAGTGCTTTACATCGCTCAAGTGACCATCTTGGAATGTCCGCCAAACTTCTAGGCATGGATCTGTGGGAGGAGGAGAGGGGAGATGCAGCCGGCAGGGCCATTGGGGGGATGGTGTAGGGCTGGTGTCTTCCTTAAGGGGGCACGGGATCCATCTTCCTGCTCTCTATTCTGTGGGAGGAGAATAGGGGAGATGCAGCCGGAAAGGCCATTGGGGGGATGGTGTCTTCCCTAAGGGGACACGTGATGCATATTCCTGCTCTCTATTCTGTGGGAGGAGAATAGGGGAGATGCAGCCGGAAAGGCCATTGGGGGGCTGGTGTCTTCCCTAAGGGGACACGTGATGCCTCTTCCTGCTCTCTACTCTGTGGGAGGCGGAGAAGGGAGATGCAGCCGGCAGGGCCATTGGGGGGCTGGTGTAGGGCTGGTGTCTTCCCTAAGGGGACACGGGATGCATCTTCCTGCTCTCTATTCTGTGGGAGGAGAATAGGGCAGATGCAGCCGGCAGGGTCATTGGAAGGCTGGTGTCTACCCTAAGGGGACACGGGATGCATCTTCCTGCTCTCTATTCTGTGGGAGGAGTAGAGGGGAGATGCAGCCGGCAGGGTCATTGGAGGGCTGGTGTCTACCCTAAGGGGACACAGGATGCATCTTCCTGCTCTCTATTCTGTGGGAGGAGTAGAGGGGAGATGCAGCCGGAAGGGCCATTGGAGGGCTGGTGTCTACCCTAAGGGGACATGGGATGCATCTTCCTGCTCTCTATTCTGTGGGAGGAGAATAGGGCAGATGAAGCCGGCAGGGTCATTGGAGGGCTGGTGTCTACCCTAAGGGGACACGGGATGCATCTTCCTGCTCTCTATTCTGTGGGAGGAGGAGAGGGGAGATGCAGTCGGAAGGGCCATTGGAGGGCTGGTGTCTACCCTAAGGGGACATGGGATGCATCTTCCTGCTCTCTATTCTGTGGGAGGAGTAGAGGGGAGATGCAGCCGGAAGGGCCATTGGAGGGCTGGTGTCTACCCTAAGGGGACATGGGATGCATCTTCCTGCTCTCTATTCTGTGGGAGGAGGAGAGGGGAGATGCAGCCGGAAGGGCCATTGGAGGGCTGGTGTCTACCCTAAGGGGACATGGGATGCATCTTCCTGCTCTCTATTCTGTGGGAGGAGGAGAGGGGAGATGCAGCCGGAAGGGCCATTGGAGGGCTGGTGTCTACCCCAATGATGAACAATGTAACCAACACAATCTGCCAAATTTTGAAGCAATGATATACTTGCATATTTTCGTCTGAAGTGTTAAAACTTTACATTTTAACTTTTTTATTGTTCTCTTAACGTTTTAAAGATGTTGCTTATATTTACTTAAGAATGTATGTGTAGTTAATTATTAATATCGTTTATGAAATGCTTAAGACACAATTTTAAAAAAGATATACTTGCAAATAGTGCTTTACATCGCTCAAGTGACCATCTTGGAATGTCCGCCAAACTTCTAGGCATGGATCTGTGGGAGGAGGAGAGGTGACATGCAGCCGGCATGGCCATTGGGGGGCTGGTGTCTTCCCTAAGGGGACACGAGATGCATTTTCCTGCTCTCTATTCTGCGGGAGGAGAATAGGGGAGATGCAGCAGGCAGGGCCATTGGAGGGCTTGTGTCATCCCTAAGGGGACACGTGATGCATCTTCATGCTCTCTATTCTGTGGGAGGAGAATAGGGGAGATGCAGCCAGCTGGGCCATTGGAGGGCTGGTGTCTTCCCTAAGGGGACATGGGATGCATCTTCCTGCTCTCTATTCTGTGGGAGGAGAATAGGGCAGATGCAGCCAGCTGGGCCATTGGAGGGCTGGTGTCTTCCCTAAGGGGACATGGGATGCATCTTCCTGCTCTCTATTCTGTGGGAGGAGAATAGGGCAGATGCAGCCAGCTGGGCCATTGGAGGGCTGGTGTCTTCGCTAAGGGGACATGGGATGCATCTTCCTGCTCTCTATTCTACGGGAGGAGGAGAGGGGAGATGCAGCCGGCATAGCCATTGGAGGGCTGGTGTCTTCCCTAAGGGGACACGTGATGCATCTTCCTGCTCTCTATTCTGTGGGAGGAGAATAGGGCAGATGCAGCCGGCAGTGCCATTGGAGGGCTGGTGTCTTCCCTAAGGGGACACGTGATGCATCTTCCTGCTCTCTATTCTGGTGCGGCACCTGTATATATATCTATCTGTGCTTGTAGGATGCGATGCCAACCAACAGAACTACATCTAGGTCAATTTTAAACAAAGGTCAAATAACACGGAAAGGGGGCAGCTAATACATGTGCGCCAGTTGCACTGTCTCTAATTTTGATTGCTTTGTGTTAGAGGGTCTAAAAAAGGCACATAAATCCTGGTGGTCGAAGGACCCTGTGCCTTTTCACGACTCCAACACAAAGCAAGAGGTCATGCCGGCTGCCACATACCTTCATGGTGTCTGACATTACAATGAATCCCTACGGATTCCACTTGCTGTATACGGGTATCACATGTAAGGGAATCCATAGGAATTCAAGCCTATTTGTCCACATCAAAATTAGATCCAGCTGTAGACGGCTGTGCATTTTGTGCACAAAGCAGGCGGTAGGCGGTGGAGCTCACATTACGCTCCGTGCCCCACTGCTGTGCATTATATATGAAGAAACTGGCCAGAACATACTTAACAGTGAGAGCGCGTACCTTTGTAGCCATTGTGCACCTTGATCTAAATGAGCCCAATTGTGTTAGGAAACAGTCTGTGTTTCGAAATCTCCTTATCCCGAGAAGATCGTAGTCTCGATTCAGCCTTCCTCGTTTTATACAGTCCCACACTGACTCGCACATTAACAGCACCGCTTATGCTGCTCACCGAAGCCTCTGGTGGGTGCATATTCATAAGTAGAGCACCATCAGTAAAGACCTTCCCCCGCTCTGCGTGTGTCCTGCCTCGGAACTTCTGTAAAAGTTGTATGTATTTGAGGTGTAGATATGTGTTTTTGGCAGCATGGCGATCATCGCTGCCACCTTTTCCCTCATACTTTCTGAGCTTCTCCAGTGGTGCCAATTAGAAGCCGCAGCGGTCACCTGGCACCCTCCCTCGAATACAAGCGAATATCCAGTGATGTCACTGAGCCTGTCACACTTATTATTATATAAGCATCAAATAAGGAACAGCTGACCCTCACAGCCTCAATGGCAACTATCATTTACAGTTACCTAAAGCAGGATCATTTATGAAATGTGTTGGCTGTCAGGGTTTGGCCCGGTGTGTGCGTGATGTAAGACCAAGGGCCTAATTCTGAATTTGGAGGTAGCCATGGCGCTACTTGCGCCATGGCTGCCTCCAAAACCGGGTCCGACTCTGGTTTAGTGAGATGGGGACTTACCGGTCCATTCCGACCTTGGAGGGACTGGTAAGTCCCCATTTACCAAACCATTCCCCATTCCCATTGAGCCCCGATAGGGCTCAATGGGAATGGGGAGGGCGCAAATAACGGCCCGGCGCATTCCAAGGTCGTTATTTGCGCCCTGGTCCCCTAACGGGAACCGTAAGGTACGTTTGGTCCGCCCAAATGTACCTTACGGGTCCCGTTGGGGGACCTCGGAATAGGGCGCAAAGGGATTACCGGCACCCAGGTCGGAATAAGGCCCCAAGTCTCACGGCTTTCATAACAGACCTTTATTCGGACTGAGTTGTTGTAGAAGGGAGCAACTGAAAGTACAGGTTGCCTTCTGAAGGACAAAGAGCCTGGAAGGATAGTTGAAGGCTAAAGTAGGCCAGTTAATCACAAAAGAGATTACACATCTCAAATATAAACCTTTTCTTGCATAACTGTCTCAGGAAAATATGAATTAACTAACTAAAGTTATATTTCTGCAGAAACGTGTTTTTTGTGTGTGCTTTAATAAAACGTAACGACATGTCTTTTTAATTGATTGAAGGCCACTCAGGGCAGATTCAAAGCTTCTAGCACAGTTCCATCGTAAAACCTAACAATGAGATCTTACAAGGGTCGTCTAGTTGCCAGATTGACTCTTCTTCCCAGAGCAGATGTGTAAATCAAGCAGTAACTTAATTTTTAGAATTCCGGTGTAGGTACAGAATTGACCACATTTATTTTCTTGTTTATTTTTTTTATATCACTTTGCATGCAAACTGGATGCAAACTGGATGTTTCAGAGCAGGAGGGAGATGGTATAATGGAGGGGAAGAGGATGTGGGAACGGGGAGCAGTAAGCGCCCAATCACGAGGGTTTGGTACAATCAGAAGCATTACAAACACTGCCATAGATGGCACAATCCAACCTCTGGAAGCATCCATTTTACAGTATGAGTATCAAGAGTTAAAGCAAGCATTGTGAATGATCAGAGGGACTTTATGTAGTGGGCATATATTCATATATTTTTTAATTGGTAATTTATAACACTCTTACTGCAAAATAATCATTTTGAAGCTCTCTCACATACATCCACACAAACACACACACACACACACACACCCCTCTTTTCTTGTCTTTCCATCTGTCACTGTGAGGCATTCGACCATCTGCATGGTGGACATTCGCTCGCCTGGGCTTGTTTACATTTTTGATTAAATGGAATGATGGTACCTCAGTAAATGGAACCTCAGTAAAATGTGTGGGTCTAATCCGCACACATTTCCCTATGCCCAAAACGTGACAAACACATAGACGCACAGTCCGCCCTGTCATTTTTAGTTGGAAACTGACAGCCATGAGTATATTATGTCATCTCCTGAAAAGGGGAGGGTCAAGCTTCCCCTGCCATGGATAGCCTCATTATCTAACAAAGGCTCCATGGAGCCACCTTGCTCTTTTGTTAGGCCCTGCAGCTGGTGGCAGCGATTAACATACCAATCAGGGGGTACTTCAAACAGGGTCACATAGGGCCTGACTGCAGAGGTTAACAAAGGAGATACGAAACCCAACAACCTTTTATATGTAACTGTGTCAACCTGAAGCCAGCTTGCACCTTCAGTATCAATGACATTGAGCTGTCATGGCTGGGACTGTCTGTATAGAGTATGCCGTGCTGATAGGATGATCCCATTCATAAGGTACGAGAATGTGGTTTGCAGGAGCCAGAGAGTCTAGTCTCACCGCAGCTTCAAGGGAGACCTGCTGCTTTAATCAGGAACAACAGAGATCCATCAACCAGAGAGACTCTCTGATCAACAACAGACAGGAAGATGGGTGGGACTTATTATCAGAGGTTTTCACCCCTTAACCTTTCCTGTTGAAAAGCACTCTGGTCATGACCTCATGCATATAGGAGATTTTTTATAAGGAGCCCATGATTGGTTCATTAAGATAGACTTAGCCTAAGCTAATCACTGTGGTCCACTTGGCTTCAAAAGAGGACTGAGCCCCTCTTTTGGCAGATCATCTGAAGACTTCACTTTATGTGACAAAGAAGAACACAACCTTGGACCCTGGCGGAAGGTGCAGTCTCTCTCACATCACACACCCAGTGAAAGAAGGCCAGGATATCCAAAGAGGAAAGCAAGATCCCTCCCCTAATCTTCTCCCAGGGAAAAGAGGGAGAAACAGTACTCAGAGGACTCTCCAGCCACTCCAGAACATATAGGCTCTGCAGCAAGTCTCCAGGATGTGGTTGAAGGTCTCTGAACCTACAACCAATCACAATGCAGCTACCTGCAACACACTCCTCAGATTTAGGCCGTCCGCCTTAAAGGATGACAGAAGCCCATTGAACACGCTGTGAGATGTGCCTTGACAATCATCTACCGATGTCCGCCTTAAAGGACATTTTCGAGTCAGTCCAGTTCCTTGATCTGCAACCGATGGCAGCACTGACCGTATTCAAGCCGCTGTCCATTAAGGACATCCAATACATCTCAACCAGTGCTTCAGAACCACCGATCAGCACTGAGACAACGATTCCTGACCCCGAGCTGCCATGTAGGCCAGCCTGCAGCCGTTGATCCAGCTTCACTCGAAGACCCGTCTTGCTGCCTGATACTTGCAGCTGAATCCCGTCTTGAACTCCGACTTCACCCTGTCAAGCACCAAGAACATCTACAGCACAAGGTACATTGTGGTTCTGTCCCCCTGGTCCTTCCACAAAGGCCCCTACAGACGTTTTACGACCCATTGCTCCCTTTGTGCTAAAGCCAAAAAACCTTAACTGTTAAGCATACCGACTACCCTCCTATCAGTATCCAGAGTGCTTGACTTTTCCTTCTTTGAAACTGTCCTCTGCATTCCCTTACAAGGTGGATTGTATTTCGTAGTGTTGCCAGAACTGTCTGTTGTGATATAAAGTCGATATTTATTATACAACTTTGACTGTACAGTTCCTTTTATCATTAGGTAATAATTGTTTTTTTGCTGTTTGCAACTTACCAACAATCCACAACCTTTCAGAGATAAGCCTGCCGTTCCGTCCACGTAACCAAAATTGGACGAGGAGGTTTATAATGTGCTTGTTATTCCAATCTGTTCAGATCCCTTCTGGTGTACTAAAGGTGTGGGGCTGATTGATGGTTTAGAACTGATATTCATGCCTGGACCACTGGCCCCCGGAAGTTGATTTGTCACAGTCACTATGAGCTATAGGCATTCTAAGCCGTGTTTAGCTTGCTGATGAGTATGAATTGGAAATGCTTGTGGTATTTGTGTTGTACAATTGTAGTCAGGACTGCTGGGTAATGACAGATGTTATTACAACACTTAGAAGTGAGTGGAATCCTATATGAAGTGATATAGAAAACCTAGCATTATTATTATTTCTTGTACTACTTTAAACCAAGCATGTTTCCCAAGAATAGCCTCAGCTGGGACCCATCGCTTTCCTGGGTCAGAAATGCTGATTTGTCCCCCTAAAGGAAGCTATATATTGCCATTATCTGTCCATGTTTGTCCAGTAAGAGGCACCTGAGTGGGTAGTGCACTTTTTGCTTTCTTAGGAGTACACACGTTAGTGTACCCAAGTATAGCTGACATTTCTTGAGGTTCACATGTTTCTTGTATTTTAGGCTAGTTTGTGTATAAGTCAGACTAGACTTTTATTTCACTCCAGAAGTGAGAGTGTGATATCTTTGTCCATATCAAGCCCTGTGAGATATAACATAAAGAAACTATCCAAGGGTTTAACGGCGGCCAATACATATTTTTCATTACAATTGAAGAACATCCAAAGAAAATGTAAGTGGAACATTAACTAACTGAAAATGTTTCTTTCTTACCTGGTCATTAAGCAAAACGGTCCAAAGAACAATAGTAATACAACCTTTTAGTCAAGGTAAACTTAAATTCAAATTGACGATTAACTGTTGATCTTCAAGAAAAGATTAGAATATTTATTTTGCATTTATTTTTGAATGTGGTTATATAACCTTCAACCTTTTATAAAATGCATAACACCATAGAATATCAGCTTATTCAAATCTATACCTTGCAAAAAGAGAAAAAGAAAATAGAAAATAGAAATGAACCAATTTAAACCTTTCATCACAAACTATAACAATATTAGAATAGCCAGTAATCTCTATACACAATTAATTAAAATCTGAAAACGGCATCAAAAAGAATGATACATTTCTTAATATTTCATCATAGTCTAAAAGTTTCTAACATCATAAAACAACACCACTACTGCAACAGAAGTAGGATACCACCCAGTAGACGATGCCACAAGTTCTCACAAACAATAAAGTCATAGGGCCTCGTTACGAGGTAGGAGATAGCGATGGTGCTATTAGCACTAAGGCTACCCCCTTACTGCATTCCGGGTCCGGGTTCTCGGAATAGAGACTTACCGGGTCATTCCAACCTTGGAGGACCCGATAAGTCCCCATTCTGAGAACCATTCCGTATTCCCATTCTAGCCCCCATAGGACTCAATGGGAATGGGGATGGAGCTAATAACGGGCCCGTTATTAGCTCCAAGGTCCCTTAGCGGCACCCGCTAAGGGACCTCGTAATGCGGCAGTAAGGGGTTAACAGCAACGGCACCCTTACCGTTGCGTTAACCCCTTACCGCCGACCTCGTAATGAGGCCCATAGTCATGAACCTGTTTACTAAAATATGAAGGATGGTGTGCAATCAGTTACGGGCAGTATATAATAAGGTGATTCAACCTTTCCCTAGACCTCTCATCCCCACAATATCTACAAAACATTTGAGCATCAGGAATGAATTTCCTCTCGGCAAAAATGTGTCTTGTGGGTAAAATATTGAAACTAAATATCATGAATTCCAGTTGCTGCTGGGAAAAAAATACAAAGATAGGAGGCCAACTTCCCCAAATTCCTGTATTCAAATCTAAGGTGAGAAAAGATTCATACATATTTAAGGAATCCATCGTGTTAACCCAATCTTTTTGGATAAAGATTCAGTTTAGTTGCGGCAGGTATTTGAATCAGATCTTCCACTCCTAACCAACTTGCTGTCAGTATTCCTGTACATTTTTCAACTAACTGGTTTCATGGGGCATTCCAGAAGTGTTGCTAGAGGGGAGGGGAGGGGGGCTGAGGAGGCAATAGCCCCGGGTCTATAGCTTGCAGCCCAGGATAGAAACTCAAAGATATTAAGGGCGCTCTGTAATCCAATAGATGTACAATCCAACAATAAAAGTCAGCAGCATATGCCAACCACCTAAACCTAAAATCCGCCATCGTTTGGGAAATGAAACCTTCTTTCTGCATATATTCATCCAAGTCCGATACATATAAATTAAAGCGACATGAGGCTAATATGCATCCCTGTCTCAACTCCGAATTGGTGAATATCTTTCTCGAAATATTACCCTCAAAATCTAATCTGACTTGAAGTTTCGAATTTCCATGTAGGTGTATAATTAACTTAAGACGTCCTCAGGTTATACCACAATAATCCAATTTCTTCCACGATAAATGACACTAAACCAAATCAAATGCAAACTTAAGACGTCCTCAGGTTATACCACAATTATCTAATTTCTTCCACGATAAATGACACTGAACCAAATCAAATGCAGCGGAGGGATCTATAGAGGCCACAAAAATAGAGACGTATATGTTTGTCTGTTAGGCCAGTTCTTGAAAACATTTGAGCATAAAGCCATTAAGTGAGGTTCCTTGATGATATCTAAAGATTATAATTTTCTGAGTTTTCGTTTCATAGTATTTTGATTTCTACGATTAATATGTTTCTTTTTCTGGGGGACTCTGGCCTCTTTTGGAGTCGATGAGCCTGGCCGCAACTTGAACCGGGGTTGAAATGTCCTAAAGGGGAATATCCGATTGGCCGGCTCATCTGGCAAGCGTGGGCCAGTTTTTTGAGAGGATGTGGGCCCCTTTCTCGAGTGAATGCACTGTGCAGCTTGTAGTTTTGACCAGTGTTATTAAGCCAATATGAATGAAAAGTCACTCTTTGCTATAAATGTTACCGAAAATTCCCCTATAGGTGCTACTGACCAAGGCCGTGGCAAAGAGTAATGAAACGTTTTTTGCAATAGTGTGTCACTTCTTTACTGAAGCCCAGCTCAACTTCCTAACCCCAGCCTGACCCTATCGTGAACTGTTCAAAAGATTTGATCTTTCTGAACACCCTACTGGACGTGTACTACTCAGGGGAGCCTAGCAGTCTGTTCTAGGCCTGCAGACAATTCACATAGGGTTCTTCCATTTATTTTCAACCCAATCAGGAGCCACGTTTTCAGCACGCTGCTGTTCAACATTCAAATAACAAATCAGAAGATGGTATTACAGGAAACAACTTTGGGCACAACTCCCAGACCCACGTGCACAAACTGAGGCCAAGAATCACTAGAGCGCAGAACAAGTGAGGCATGAAAACGTGATCGGTTAAAAGGGTGGAAAGCAAAGGGGGGTGTGTCACAGGGCTGGATGCAGTTTTAGCAAAGGAGTCTGGCGAAAAAGACTGGTGCAAGTCTAGGAGTGTGGCTCAGAGGCAGAGCCCTTGCACTGGACGCTGTGTAGTATAGGTTTGATCCCAGTGAGGGGTGGCTCAGAGGCAGAGTCCTCGCACTGGACGCTGTGCAGCAGGAGTTTGATCCCAGTGAAGGGTGGCTCAGAGGCAGAGTCCTCGCCCTGGATGCTGTGCAGTACAGGTTTGATCCAAGTGATGGGTGGCTCAGAGGCAGAGTCCTCACCCTGGACGCTGTGCAGTATGGGCGTGATCCCTGACGGGGATCCCTGACGGGTGGCTCAGAGGCAGAGTCCTCACCCTGGACGCTGTGCAGTACGGGTTTGATCCCAGTGACGGGTGGCTGAGAGGCAGAGTCCTTGCCCTGGACACTGTGCAGTATAGGCGTGATCCTTGATGGGTGTCCCTGACAGATGGCTCAGAAGTAAAGTACTCACCCTGGATGCTGTACAGTATGGGTTTGATCCCTGACTGGTGGCTCAGAGGCAGAGTCCTCGCCCTGGACGCTGTGCAGTATGGGTTTTATCCCTGACTGTTGGCTCAGAGGCAGAGTCCTCGCCCTGGACGCTGTGCACTATGGCCATGATCCCTGACAGGTGTCCCTGACGGGTGGCTCAGAGGCAGAGTCCTCGCCCTGGACATTGTGCAGTATGGGTTTGATCCCTGACTGGTGGCTCAGAGGCAGAGTCCTCGCCCTGGACACGGTGCAGTATGGGCGTGATCCCAGTGATGGGTGGCTCAGAGGCAGAGTCCTCGCACTGGACGCTGTGCAGTAGAGGTGTGATTCCTGACAGGTGTGATCCCAGACGGGGGGCTCAGAGGCAGACTCCTTGCTCTGGATGCTGTGCAGTATGGGTTTGATCCCAGTGACGGGTGGCTCAGAGGCAGAGTCCTCACAGTGGACGCTGTGCAGTAGAGGTGTGATTCCTGATGGGTGTGATCCCAGACGGGGGGCTCAGAGGCAGACTCCTCGCTCTGGATGCTGTGCAATATGGGTTTGATCCCAGTGACGGGTGGCTCAGAGGCAGAGTCCTCGCAGTGGACGCTGTGCAGTATGGGTGTGATCCCTGACAGGTGGCTCAGTGGCAGAGTCCTTGCACTGGACGCTGTGAAGTATGGGTTTGATCCCAGTGACGGGTGGCTCAGAGGCAGAGTCCTCACCCTGGACGCAATGCAGTATGGGTTTAATCTCAGTGACAGGTGCCTCAGAGGCAGAGTCCTCGCCATGGACTCTGTGCAGTATGGAAATGATCACTGACAGGTGTCCCTGCCGGGTGGCTCAGAGGCAGGGTCCTTGCCCTGGACGCTGTGCAGTATGGGTGTGATCCCTGACAATCAGAGGCAGAGTCCTCGCCCTGGATGCTGTGCAGTATGGGTTTGATCCCAGTGATGGGTGGCTCAGAGGCAGAGTCCTCGCCCTGGACTCTGTGCAGTATGGGCGTGATCCCTGACAGGTGTCCCTGCCTGGTGGCTCAGAGGCAGAGTCCTCGCCCTGGATGCTGTGCAGTATGGGTTTGATCCCAGTGATGGGTGGCTCAGAGCCCTCACCCTGGACGCTGTGCAGTACAGGTTTGATCCCTGACGGGTGGCTCAGAGGCAGAGTCCTCGCCCTGGACGTTGTGCAGTATGGGTTTGATCCCTGACTGGTGGCTCAGAGGCAGAGTCCTCGCCCTGGACACTGTGCAGTATGGGCGTGATCCCAGTGATGGGTGGCTCAGAGGCAGAGTCCTCGCACTGGACGCTGTGCAGTAGAGGTGTGATTCCTGACGGGTGTGATCCCAGACGGGGGGCTCAGAGGCAGACTCCTCGCTCTGGATGCTGTGCAGTATGGGTTTGATCCCAGTGACGGGTGGCTCAGAGGCAGAGTCCTCGCAGTGGACGCTGTGCAGTATGGGTGTGATCCCTGACAGGTGGCTCAGTGGCAGAGTCCTTGCACTGGACGCTGTGAAGTATGGGTTTGATCCCAGTGACGGGTGGCTCAGAGGCAGAGTCCTCACCCTGGACGCAATGCAGTATGGGTTTAATCTCAGTGACAGGTGCCTCAGAGGCAGAGTCCTCGCCATGGACTCTGTGCAGTATGGAAATGATCACTGACAGGTGTCCCTGCCGGGTGGCTCAGGGGCAGGGTCCTTTCCCTGGACGCTGTGCAGTATGGGTGTGATCCCTGACAGGTGTCCCTGATGGGTGGCTCAGAGGCAGAGTCCTCGCCCTGGATGCTGTGCAGTATGGGTTTGATCCCAGTGATGGGTGGCTCAGAGGCAGAGTCCTCGCCCTGGACGCTGTGCAGTACAGGTTTGATCCCTGATGGGTGGCTTAGAGGCAGAGTGCTCACCCTGGACGCTGTGCAGTATGGGTTTGATCCCTGATGGGTGGATTAGAGGCAGAGTCTTCACCCTGGACGCTGTGCAGTATGGGTGTGATCCCTGACAGGTGTCCCTGACGGGTGGCTCAGAGGCAGAGTCCTCGCCCTGGACGCTGTGCAGTATGGGTTTGATCCCTGACTGGTGGCTCAGAGGCAGAGTCCTCGCCCTGGACGCTGTGCAGTATGGGCGTGATCCCTGAAGGGTGTCCCTGAGGGGTAGCTCAGAGGCAGAGTCCTCGCCCTGGATGCTGTGCAGTATGGGTTTGATCCCTGACTGTTGGCTCAGAGGCAGAGTCCTCGCCCTGGACGCTGTGCAGTATGGGCGTGATCCCTGACAGGTGTCCCTGACGGGTGGCTCAGAGGCAGAGTCCGCGCCCTGGACGCTGTGCAGTATGGGTTTGATACCAGTGACGGGTGGCTCAGAGGCAGAGTCCTTGCCCTGGACGCTGTGCAGTATGGGTTTGATCCCAGTGACGGGTGGCTCAGAGGCAGAGTCCTCACCCTGGACGCTGTGCAGTATGGGTTTAATCCCAGTGACAGGTGCCTCAGAGGCAGAGTCCTCGCCATGGACTCTGTGCAGTATGGAAATTATCACTGACAGGTGTCCCTGCCGGGTGGCTCAGGGGCAGGGTCCTCGCCCTGGACTCTGTGCAGTATGGGCGTGATCCCTGACAGGTGTCCCTGCCTGGTGGCTCAGAGGCAGAGTCCTCGCCCTGGATGCTGTGCGTTATGGGTGTGATCCCTGATGGGTGGCTGAGAGGCAGAGCCCTCGCCCTGGACGCTGTGCAGTATGGGTGTGATCCCTGATGGGTGTCCCTTATGGGTGGCTCAGGGGCAGAGTCCTCGCCCTTGACGCTGTGCAGTATGGGTTTGATCCCTGATTGGTGGCTCATAGTCAGAGTCTTCACCCTGGACGCTGTGCAGTATGGGTGTGATCCCTGACAGGTGTCCCTGACGGGTGGCTCAGAGGCAGAGTCCTCGCTGTGGACGCTGTGCAGTATGGGTTTGATCCCTGACTGGTGGCTCAGAGGCAGAGTCCTCGCCCTGGACGCTGTGCAGTATGGGCGTGATCCCTGACAGGTGACCCTGACGGGTGGCTCGGAGGCAGAGTCCGCGCCCTGGACGCTGTGCAGTATGGGTTTGATCCCAGTGACGGGTGGCTCAGAGGCAGAGTCCTCGCCCTGGACGCTGTGCAGTATGGGTTTGATCCCAGTGACGGGTGGCTCAGAGGCAGAGTCCTCCCACTCGACGCTGTGCAGTAGAGGTGTGATTCCTGACGGGTGTGATCCCAGACGGGTGGCTCAGAGGCAGACTCCTCGCTCTGGATGCTATGCAGTATGGGTTTGATCCCAGTGACGGGTGGCTCAGAGGCAGAGTCCTCGCAGTGGACGCTTTGCAGTACGGGTGTGATTCCTGATGGGTGTGATCCCAGACGAGTGGCTCAGAGGCAGACTCCTCGCCCTGGACGCTGTGCAGTATGGGTGTGATCCCAGTGACGGGTGGCTCAGAGGCAGAGTCCTCAACCTGGATGCTATGCAGTATGGGTTTAATCCCAGTGACAGGTGCCTCAGAGGCAGAGTCCTCGCCCTGGACTCTGTGCAGTATGGAAATGATCACTGACAGGTGTCCCTGCCGGGTGGCTCAGGGCAGAGTCCTCGCCCTGGAGGATGTGCAGTATGGGCGTGATCCCTGACAGGTGTCCCTGATGGGTGGCTCAAAGGCAGAGTCCTCACCGTGGATGCTGTGCAGTATGGGTTTGATCCCAGTGACGGGTGGCTCAGAGGCAGAGTTCTCGCCCTGGACTCTGTGCAGTATGGGCGTGATCCCTGACAGGTGTCCCTGATGGGTGGCTCAGAGGCAGAGTCCTCACCCTGGATGCTGTGCAGTATGGGTTTGATCCCAGTGACGGGTGGCTCAGAGGCAGAGTCCTCGCCCTGGATGCTGTGCAGTATGGGTGTGATCCCTCACGGGTGGCTGAGAGGCAGAGCCCTCACCCTGGACGCTGTGCAGTACAGGTTTGATCCCTGACGGGTGGCTTAGAGGCAGAGTCCTCGCCCTGGACGCTGTGCAGTATGGGTGTGATCCCTGATGGGTGTCCCTGACGGGTGGCTCAGGGCAGAGTCCTCACCCTCGACGCTGTGCAGTATGGGTTTGATCCCTGATTGATGGCTCATAGGCAGAGGCCTCACCCTGGACGCTGTGCAGTAGGGGTTTGATCCCTGGTGGGTGGCTCAGAGGCAGAATCTTCACCTTGGACGCTGTGCAGTATGGGTGTGATCCCTGATGGGTGTCCCTGACGGGTGGTTCAGGGGCAGAGTCCTCGCCCTGGATGCTGTGCAGTATGGATTTGATCCCTGACAGGTGGCTCCGAGGCAGAGTCCTCACCCTGGATGCTGTGCAGTATGGGTTTGATCCCTGATGGGTGGATTAGAGGCAGAGTCTTCACCCTGGACGCTGTGCAGTATGGGTGTGATCCCTGACAGGTGTCCCTGACGGGTGGCTCAGAGGCAGAGTCCTCGCCCTGGATGCTGTGCAGTATGGGTTTGATCCCTGACTGGTGGCTCAGAGGCAGAGTCCGCGCCATGGACGCTGTGCAGTATGGGTTTGATCCCAGTGACGGGTGGCTCAGAGGCAGAGTCCTCGCCCTGGACGCTGTGCAGTATGGGTTTGATCCCAGTGACGGGTGGCTCAGAGGCAGAGTCCTCCCACTCGACGCTGTGCAGTAGAGGTGTGATTCCTGACGGGTGTGATCCCAGTGATGGGTGGCTCAGAGGCAGAGCCCTCACCCTGGACGCTGTGCAGTACAGGTTTGATCCCTGATGGGTGGCTTAGAGGCAGAGTGCTCACCCTGGACGCTGTGCAGTATGGGTTTGATCCCTGATGGGTGGATTAGAGGCAGAGTCTTCACCCGGGACGCTGTGCAGTATGGGTGTGATCCCTGACAGGTGTCCCTGACGGGTGGCTCAGAGGCAGAGTCCTCGCCCTGGACGCTGTGCAGTATGGGTTTGATCCCTGACTGGTGGCTCAGAGGCAGAGTCCTCGCCCTGGACGCTGTGCAGTATGGGCGTGATCCCTGACGGGTGTCCCTGACGGGTGGCTCAGAGGCAGAGTCCTCGCCCTGGACGCTGTGCAGTATGGGTTTGATCCCTGACTGGTGGCTCAGAGGCAGAGTCCTTGCCCTGGACGCTGTGCAGTATGGGCGTGATTGCTGACAGGTGTCCCTGACGGGTGGCTCAGAGGCAGAGTCCGCGCCCTGGACGCTGTGCAGTATGGGTTTGATCCCAGTGACGGGTGGCTCAGAGGCAGAGTCCTCACCCTGGATGCTGTGCAGTATGGGTTTAATCCCAGTGACAGGTGCCTCAGAGGCAGAGTCCTCGCCATGGACTCTGTGCAGTATGGAAATTATCACTGACAGGTGTCCCTGCCGGGTGGCTCAGGGGCAGGGTCCTCGCCCTGGACGCTGTGCAGTATGGGTGTGATCCCTGACAGGTGTCCCTGATGGGTGGCTCAGAGGCAGAGCCCTCGCCCTGGACGCTGTGCAGTATGGGTTTGATCCCTGACTGGTGGCTCAGAGGCAGAGTCCTCGCCATGGACTCTGTGCAGTATGGAAATTATCACTGACAGGTGTCCCTGCCGGGTGGCTCAGGGGCAGGGTCCTCGCCCTGGACGCTGTGCAGTATGGGTTTGATCCCAGTGACGGGTGGCTCAGAGGCAGAGTCCTCACCCTGGATGCTGTGCAGTATGGGTTTAATCCCAGTGACAGGTGCCTCAGAGGCAGAGTCCTCGCCATGGACTCTGTGCAGTATGGAAATTATCACTGACAGGTGTCCCTGCCGGGTGGCTCAGGGGCAGGGTCCTCGCCCTGGACGCTGTGCAGTATGGGTGTGATCCCTGACAGGTGTCCCTGATGGGTGGCTCAGAGGCAGAGTCCTCGCCCTGGATGCTGTGCAGTATGGGTTTGATCCCAGTGACGGGTGGCTCAGAGGTACAGTCCTCACCCTGGACTCTGTGCAGTATGGGCGTGATCCCTGACAGGTGTCCCTGCCTGGTGGCTCAGAGGCAGAGTCCTCGCCCTGGATGCTGTGCGTTATGGGTGTGATCCCTGACGGGTGGCTGAGAGGCAGAGCCCTCGCCCTGGACGCTGTGCAGTACAGGTTTCATCCCTGATGGGTGGCTTAGAGGCAGAGTGCTCGCCCTGGACGCTATGCAGTATGGGTGTGATCCCTGACGGGTGTCCCTGACGGGTGGCTCAGGGGCAGAGTCCTCGCCCTTGACGCTGTGCAGTATGGGTTTGATCCCTGATTGGTGGCTCATAGTCAGAGTCTTCACCCTGGACGCTGTGCAGTATGGGTGTGATCCCTGACAGGTGTCCCTGACGGGTGGCTCAGAGGCAGAGTCCTCGCCCTGGACGCTGTGCAGTATGGGTTTGATCCCTGACTGGTGGCTCAGAGGCAGAGTCCTCGCCCTGGACGCTGTGCAGTATGGGCGTCATCCCTGACAGGTGACCCTGACGGGTGGCTCGGAGGCAGAGTCCGCGCCCTGGACGCTGTGCAGTATGGGTTTGATCCCAGTGACATGTGGCTCAGAGGCAGAGTCCTCCCACTCGACGCTGTGCAGTAGAGATGTGATTCCTGACGGGTGTGATCCCAGACGGGTGGCTCAGAGGCAGACTCCTCGCTCTGGATGCTATGCAGTATGGGTGTGATTCCTGATGGGTGTGATCCCAGACGAGTGGCTCAGAGGCAGACTCCTCGCCCTGGACGCTGTGCAGTATGGGTGTGATTCCTGATGGGTGTGATCCCAGACGAGTGGCTCAGAGGCAGACTCCTCGCCCTGGACGCTGTGCAGTATGGGTGTGATCCCTGACGGGTGGCTCAGAGGCAGAGTTCTTGCACTGGACGCTGTGAAGTATGGGTTTGATCCCAGTGACGGGTGGCTCAGAGGCAGAGTCCTCAACCTGGATGCTATGCAGTATGGGTTTAATCCCAGTGACAGGTGCCTCAGAGGCAGAGTCCTCGCCCTGGACTCTGTGCAGTATGGAAATGATCACTGACAGGTGTCCCTGCCGGGTGGCTCAGGGGCAGAGTCCTCGCCCTGGAGGATGTGCAGTATGGGCGTGATCCCTGACAGGTGTCCCTGATGGGTGGCTCAGAGGCAGAGTCCTCACCCTGGATGCTGTGCAGTATGGGTTTGATCCCAGTGACAGGTGGCTCAGAGGCAGAGTTCTTGCCCTGGACTCTGTGCAGTATGGGCGTGATCCCTGACAGGTGTCCCTGATGGGTGGCTCAGAGGCAGAGTCCTCACCCTGGATGCTGTGCAGTATGGGTTTGATCCCAGTGACGGGTGGCTCAGAGGCAGAGTCCTCGCCCTGGATGCTGTGCAGTATGGGTCTGATCCCTCACGGGTGGCTGAGAGGCAGAGCCCTCACCCTGGACGCTGTGCAGTACAGGTTTGATCCCTGATGGGTGGCTTAGAGGCAGAGTCCTCGCCCTGGACGCTGTGCAGTATGGGTGTGATCCCTGACGGGTGTCCCTGACGGGTGGCTCAGGGCAGAGTCCTCACCCTCGACGCTGTGCAGTATGGGTTTGATCCCTGATTGATGGCTCATAGGCAGAGTCCTCACCCTGGACGCTGTGCAGTAGGGGTTTGATCCCTGGTGGGTGGCTCAGAGGCAGAATCTTCACCTTGGACGCTGTGCAGTATGGGTGTGATCCCTGACGGGTGTCCCTGACGGGTGGTTCAGGGGCAGAGTCCTCGCCCTGGATGCTGTGCAGTATGGATTTGATCCCTGACAGGTGGCTCCGAGGCAGAGCCCTTGCCCTGGACGCTGTGCAGTACGGGTTTGATCCCTGACGGGTGGCTCAGAGGCAGAGTCCTCGCCCTGGACGCTGTGCAGCATGGGTGTGATCCCTGACGGGTGTCCCTGACGGGTGGCTCGGGGGCAGAGTCCTCGCCCTGGACGCTGTGCAGTATGGGTTTGATCCCTGACGGGTGGCTCAGAGACCGAGTCCTCGCCCTGGACGCTGTGCAGTATGGGCGTGATCCCTGACAGGTGACCCTGACGGGTGGCTCAGAGGCAGAGTCCTCACCCTGGACGCTGTGCAGTATGGGTTTGATCCCAGTGACGGGAGGCTCAGAGGCAGAGTCCTCGCCCTGGACGCTGTGCAGTATGGGTTTGATCCCAGTGACGGGTGGCTCAGAGGCAGAGTCCTCCCACTCGACGCTGTGCAGTAGAGGTGTGATTCCTGACGGGTGTGATCCCAGACGGGTGGCTCAGAGGCAGACTCCTCGCCCTGGACGCTGTGCAGTATGGGTTTGATCCCTGACTGGTGGCTCAGAGGCAGAGTCCTCGCCCTGGACGCTGTGCAGTATGGGCGTGATCCCTGACAGGTGACCCTGACGGGTGGCTCAGAGGCACAGTCCGCGCCCTGGACGCTGTGCAGTATGGGTTTGATCCCAGTGACGGTTGTCTCAGAGGCAGAATCCTCGCCCTGGACGCTGTGCAGTATGGGTTTGATCCCAGTGATGGGTGGCTCAGAGGCAGAGTCCTCGCACTGGACACTGTGCAGTAGAGGTGTGATTCCTGACGGGTGTGATCCCAGACGGGGGGCTCAGAGGCAGACTCCTCGCTCTGGATGCTGTACAGTATGGGTTTGATCCCAGTGACGGGTGGCTCAGAGGCAGAGTCCTTACAGTGGACGCTGTGCAGTAGAGGTGTGATTCCTGACGGGTGTGATCCCAGACGGGGGGCTCAGAGGCAGACTCCTCGCTCTGGATGCTGTGCAGTATGGGTTTGATCCCAGTGACGGGTGGCTCAGAGGCAGAGTCCTCACAGTGGACGCTGTGCAGTAGAGGTGTGATTCCTGACGGGTGTGATCCCAGACGGGGGGCTCAGAGGCAGACTCCTCGCCCTGGATGCTGTGCAGTATGGGTTTGATCCCAGTGATGGGTGGCTCAGAGGCAGAGTCCTCCCCCTGGATGCTGTGCAGTATGGGTTTGATCCCAGTGATGGGTGGCTCAGAACCAGAGTCCTCGCCCTGGACTCTGTGCAGTATGGGCGTGATCCCTGACAGGTGTCCCTGCCTGGTGGCTCAGAGGCAGAGTCCTCGCCCTGGATGCTGTGCAGTATGGGTTTGATCCCAGTGACAGGTGGCTCCGAGGCAGAGCCCTTGCCCTGGACGCTGTGCAGTACGGGTTTGATCCCTGACGGGTGGCTCAGAGGCAGAGTCCTCGCCCTGGACGCTGTGCAGCATGGGTGTGATCCCTGACGGGTGTCCCTGACGGGTGGCTCGGGGGCAGAGTCCTCGCCCTGGACGCTGTGCAGTATGGGTTTGATCCCTGACGGGTGGCTCAGAGACCGAGTCCTTGCCCTGGACGCTGTGCAGTATGGGCGTGATCCCTGACAGGTGACCCTGACGGGTGGCTCAGAGGCAGAGTCCTCACCCTGGACGCTGTGCAGTATGGGTTTGATCCCAGTGACGGGAGGCTCAGAGGCAGAGTCCTCGCCCTGGACGCTGTGCAGTATGGGTTTGATCCCAGTGACGGGTGGCTCAGAGGCAGAGTCCTCCCACTCGACGCTGTGCAGTAGAGGTGTGATTCCTGACGGGTGTGATCCCAGACGGGTGGCTCAGAGGCAGACTCCTCGCCCTGGACGCTGTGCAGTATGGGTTTGATCCCTGACTGGTGGCTCAGAGGCAGAGTCCTCGCCCTGGACGCTGTGCAGTATGGGCGTGATCCCTGACAGGTGACCCTGACGGGTGGCTCAGAGGCACAGTCCGCGCCCTGGACGCTGTGCAGTATGGGTTTGATCCCAGTGACGGTTGTCTCAGAGGCAGAATCCTCGCCCTGGACGCTGTGCAGTATGGGTTTGATCCCAGTGATGGGTGGCTCAGAGGCAGAGTCCTCGCACTGGACACTGTGCAGTAGAGGTGTGATTCCTGACGGGTGTGATCCCAGACGGGGGGCTCAGAGGCAGACTCCTCGCTCTGGATGCTGTACAGTATGGGTTTGATCCCAGTGACGGGTGGCTCAGAGGCAGAGTCCTCGCAGTGGGCGCTTTGCAGTACGGGTGTGATTCCTGATGGGTGTGATCCCAGATGAGTGGCTCAGAGGCAGAGTTCTTGCACTGGACGCTGTGAAGTATGGGTGTGATCCCTGACGGGTGGCTCAGAGGCAGAGTTCTTGCACTGGACGCTGTGAAGTATCGGTTTGATCCTAGTGACGGGTGGCTCAGAGGCAGAGTCCTCAACCTGGACGCTATGCAGTATGGGTTTAATCCCAGTGACAGGTGCCTCAGAGGCAGAGTCCTCGCCCTGGACTCTGTGCAGTATGGAAATGATCACTGGCAGGTGTCCCTGCCGGGTGGCTCAGGGGCAGAGTCCTCGCCCTGGAGGATGTGCAGTATGGGCGTGATCCCTGACAGGTGTCCCTGATGGGTGGCTCGGAGGCAGAGTCCTCACCCTGGATGCTGTGCAGTATGAGTTTGATCCCAGTGACGGATGGCTCAGAGGCAGAGTTCTCGCCATGGACTCTGTGCAGTATGGGCGATATCCCTGACAGGTGTCCCTGGCTGGTGGCTCAGAGGCAGAGTCCTCGCCCTGGACGCTGTGCAGTATGGGTGTGATCCCTGACGGGTGTCCCTGTCAGGTGGTTCAGGGGCAGAGTCCTCGCCCTGGATGCTGTGCAGTATGGATTTGATCCGTGACAGGTGGCTCCGAGGCAGAGCCCTTGCCCTGGACGCTGTGCAGTACGGGTTTGATCCCTGACGGGTGGCTCAGAGGCAGAGTCCTCGCCCTGGATGCTATGCAGTATGGGTTTGATCCCTGATGGGTGTCCCTGACGGGTGGCTCAGGGGCAGAGTCCTCGCCCTGGACGCTGTGCAGTATGGGTTTGATCCCTGACGGGTGGCTCAGAGGCCGAGTCCTCGCCCTGGACGCTGTGCAGTATGGGTTTAATCCCTGATGGGTGGCTCAGAGGCAGAGTCCTCGCCCTGGATGCTGTGCAGTATGGGGTGTGATCCCTGACAGGTGTCCCTGACGGGTGGCTCAGGGTCAGAGTCCTTGCCCTGGACGCTGTGCAGTATGGGTTTGATCCCTGACTGGTGGCTCAGAGGCAGAGTCCTCGCCCTGGACGCTGTGCAGTATGGGCGTGATCCCTGACAGGTGTCCCTAACGGGTGGCTCAGAGGCAGAGTCCGCGCCCTGGACGCTGTGCAGTATGGGTTTGATCCCAGTGACGGGTGGCTCAGAGGCAGAGTCCTTGCCCTGGACGCTGTGCAGTATGGGTTTGATCCCAGTGACGGGTGGCTCAGAGGCAGAGTCCTCACCCTGGATGCTGTGCAGTATGGGTTTAATCCCAGTGACAGGTGCCTCAGAGGCAGAGTCCTCGCCATGGACTCTGTGCAGTATGGAAATTATCACTGACAGGTGTCCCTGCCGGGTGGCTCAGGGGCAGGGTCCTCGCCCTGGACGCTGTGCAGTATGGGTGTGATCCCTGACAGGTGTCCCTGATGGGTGGCTCAGAGGCAGAGTCCTCGCCCTGGATGCTGTGCAGTATGGGTTTGATCCCAGTGACGGGTGGCTCAGAGGCACAGTCCTCGCCCTGGACTCTGTGAAGTATGGGCGTGATCCCTGACAGGTGTCCCTGCCTGGTGGCTCAGAGGCAGAGTCCTCGCCCTGGATGCTGTGCAGTATGGGTTTGATCCCAGTGATGGGTGGCTCAGAGGCAGAGTCCTCGCCCTGGATGCTGCGCAGTATGGGTGTGATCCCTGACGGGTGGCTGAGAGGCAGAGCCCTCGCCCTGGACGCTGTGCAGTACAGGTTTGATCCCTGAAGGGTGGCTTAGAGGCAGAGTCTTCACCCTGGACGCTGTGCAGTATGGGTGTGATCCCTGACAGGTGTCCCTGACGGGTGGCTCAGAGGCAGAGTCCTCGCCCTGGACGCTGTGCAGTATGGGTTTGATCCCTGACTGGTGGCTCAGAGGCAGAGTCCTCGCCCTGGACGCTGTGCAGTATGGGTGTGATCCCTGACAGGTGACCCTGACGGGTGGCTCAGAGGCAGAGTCCGCGCCCTGGACGCTGTGCAGTATGGGTTTGATCCCAGTGACGGGTGGCTCAGAGGCAGAGTCCTCGCCCTGGACGCTGTGCAGTATGGGTTTGATCCCAGTGACGGGTGGCTCAGAGGCAGAGTCCTCCCACTCGACGCTGTGCAGTAGAGATGTGATTCCTGACGGGTGTGATCCCAGACGGGTGGCTCAGAGGCAGACTCCTCGCTCTGGATGCTGTGCAGTATGGGTTTGATCCCAGTGACGGGTGGCTCAGAGGCAGAGTCCTCGCAGTGGGCGCTTTGCAGTACGGGTGTGATTCCTGATGGGTGTGATCCCAGATGAGTGGCTCAGAGGCAGAGTTCTTGCACTGGACGCTGTGAAGTATGGGTGTGATCCCTGACGGGTGGCTCAGAGGCAGAGTTCTTGCACTGGACGCTGTGAAGTATCGGTTTGATCCTAGTGACGGGTGGCTCAGAGGCAGAGTCCTCAACCTGGACGCTATGCAGTATGGGTTTAATCCCAGTGACAGGTGCCTCAGAGGCAGAGTCCTCGCCCTGGACTCTGTGCAGTATGGAAATGATCACTGGCAGGTGTCCCTGCCGGGTGGCTCAGGGGCAGAGTCCTCGCCCTGGAGGATGTGCAGTATGGGCGTGATCCCTGACAGGTGTCCCTGATGGGTGGCTCGGAGGCAGAGTCCTCACCCTGGATGCTGTGCAGTATGGGTTTGATCCCAGTGACGGATGGCTCAGAGGCAGAGTTCTCGCCATGGACTCTGTGCAGTATGGGCGATATCCCTGACAGGTGTCCCTGGCTGGTGGCTCAGAGGCAGAGTCCTCGCCCTGGATGCTGTGCAGTACAGGTTTGATCCCTGACGGGTGGCTTAGAGGCAGAGTCCTCGCCCTGGACGCTGTGCAGTATGGGTGTGATCCCTGACGGGTGTCCCTGTCAGGTGGTTCAGGGGCAGAGTCCTCGCCCTGGATGCTGTGCAGTATGGATTTGATCAGTGACAGGTGGCTCCGAGGCAGAGCCCTTGCCCTGGACGCTGTGCAGTACGGGTTTGATCCCTGACGGGTGGCTCAGAGGCAGAGTCCTCGCCCTGGACGCTGTGCAGTATGGGTTTGATCCCTGATGGGTGTCCCTGACGGGTGGCTCAGGGGCAGAGTCCTCGCCCTGGACGCTGTGCAGTATGGGTTTGATCCCTGACGGGTGGCTCAGAGGCCGAGTCCTCGCCCTGGACGCTGTGCAGTATGGGTTTAATCCCTGATGGGTGGCTCAGAGGCAGAGTCCTCGCCCTGGATGCTGTGCAGTATGGGGTGTGATCCCTGACAGGTGTCCCTGACGGGTGGCTCAGGGTCAGAGTCCTTGCCCTGGACGCTGTGCAGTATGGGCGTGATCCCTGACAGGTGTTCCTGACGGGTGGCTCAGAGGCAGAGTCCTCGCCCTGGATGCTGTGCAGTATGGGTTTGATCCCAGTGACGGGTGGCTCAGAGGCAGAGTCCTCATCCTGGGCTCTGTGCAGTATGGCCGTGATCCCTGACAGGTGTCCCTGCCTGGTGGCTCAGAGGCAGAGTCCTCGCCCCGGAGTCTGTGCAGTATGGGCGTGATCCCTGACAGGTGTCTCTGACGGGTGGCTCAGAGGCAGAGTCCTCGCCCTGGATGCTGTGCAGTATGGGTTTGATCCCAGTGATGGGTGGCTCAGAGGCAGAGTCCTCCCCCTGGACGCTGTGCAGTATGGGTTTGATCCCAGTGACGTGTGGCTCAGAGGCAGAGTCCTCCCACTCGACGCTGTGCAGTAGAGATGTGATTCCTGACGGGTGTGATCCCAGACGGGTGGCTCAGAGGCAGACTCCTCGCTCTGGATGCTGTGCAGTATGGGTTTGATCCCAGTGACGGGTGGCTCAAAGGCAGGGTCCTCGCAGTGGGCGCTTTGCAGTACGGGTGTGATTCCTGATGGGTGTGATCCCAGATGAGTGGCTCAGAGGCAGAGTTCTTGCACTGGACGCTGTGAAGTATGGGTGTGATCCCTGACGGGTGGCTCAGAGGCAGAGTTCTTGCACTGGACGCTGTGAAGTATCGGTTTGATCCTAGTGACGGGTGGCTCATAGGCAGAGTCCTCAACCTGGACGCTATGCAGTATGGGTTTAATCCCAGTGACAGGTGCCTCAGAGGCAGAGTCCTCGCCCTGGACTCTGTGCAGTATGGAAATGATCACTGGCAGGTGTCCCTGCCGGGTGGCTCAGGGGCAGAGTCCTCGCCCTGGAGGATGTGCAGTATGGGCGTGATCCCTGACAGGTGTCCCTGATGGGTGGCTCGGAGGCAGAGTCCTCACCCTGGATGCTGTGCAGTATGGGTTTGATCCCAGTGACGGATGGCTCAGAGGCAGAGTTCTCGCCATGGACTCTGTGCAGTATGGGCGATATCCCTGACAGGTGTCCCTGGCTGGTGGCTCAGAGGCAGAGTCCTCGCCCTGGATGCTGTGCAGTACAGGTTTGATCCCTGACGGGTGGCTTAGAGGCAGAGTCCTCGCCCTGGACGCTGTGCAGTATGGGTGTGATCCCTGACTGGTGTCCCTGACGGGTGGTTCAGGGGCAGAGTCCTCGCCCTGGATGCTGTGCAGTATGGATTTGATCCCTGACAGGTGGCTCCGAGGCAGAGCCCTTGCCCTGGACGCTGTGCAGTACGGGTTTGATCCCTAACGGGTGGCTCAGAGGCAGAGTCCTCGCCCTGGACGCTGTGCAGTATGGGTGTGATCCCTGATGGGTGTCCCTGACGGGTGGCTCAGGGGCAGAGTCCTCGCCCTGGACGCTGTGCAGTATGGGTTTGATCCCTGACGGGTGGCTCAGAGGCCGAGTCCTCGCCCTGGACGCTGTGCAGTATGGGTTTAATCCCTGATGGGTGGCTCAGAGGCAGAGTCCTCGCCCTGGATGCTGTGCAGTATGGGGTGTGATCCCTGACAGGTGTCCCTGACGGGTGGCTCAGGGTCAGAGTCCTTGCCCTGGACGCTGTGCAGTATGGGCGTGATCCCTGACAGGTGTCCCTGACGGGTGGCTCAGAGGCAGAGTCCTCGCCCTGGATGCTGTGCAGTATGGGTTTGATCCCAGTGACGGGTGGCTCAGAGGCAGAGTCCTCATCCTGGGCTCTGTGCAGTATGGCCGTGATCCCTGACAGGTGTCCCTGCCTGGTGGCTCAGAGGCAGAGTCCTCGCCCTGGAGTCTGTGCAGTATGGTCGTGATCCCTGACAGGTGTCTCTGACGGGTGGCTCAGAGGCAGAGTCCTCGCCCTGGATGCTGTGCAGTATGGGTTTGATCCCAGTGATGGGTGGCTCAGAGGCAGAGTCCTCCCCCTGGATGCTGTGCAGTATGGGTTTGATCCCAGTGATGGGTGGCTCAGAACCAGAGTCCTCGCCCAGGAGGCTGTGCAGTATGGGCGTGATCCCTGACAGGTGTCCCTGCTGGGTGGCTAAGAGGCAGAGCCCTCGCCCTCGACGCACTGCAGTATGGGTTTGATCCCTGACAGGTGGCTCAGAGGCAGAGTCCTCGCCCTCGACGCACTGCAGTATGGGTTTGATCCCTGACAGGTGGCTCAGAGGCAGAGTCCTCGCCCTCGCCCTGGACGCTGTGAGGTACGGGTTTGATCACTGACGGGTGGCTCAGAGGCAGAGTCCTCGCCCTGGATGCTGTGCAGTATGGATTTGATCCCTGATGGGTGGCTGAGAGGCAGAGTCCTCACCCTGGATGCTGTGCTGTATGAGTTTGATCCCAGTGATGGGTGGCTCAGAAGCAGAGTCCTCGCCCAGGAGGCTGTGCAGTATGGGCGTGATCCCTGACAGTTGTCCCTGCCAGGTGGCTCAGAGGCAGAGTCCTCGCCCTCGACTCTGTTAGGTATGGGCGTGATCCCTGACAGGTGTCTCTGACGGGTGGCTCAGAGGCAGACTCCTCTCCCTGGATGATGTGAAGTATGGGTTTGATCCCAGTGATGGGTGGCTCAGAGGCAGAGTCCTCGCCCTGGACACTGTGCAGTATGGGTTTGATCCCTGATGGGTGGCTCAGAGGCAGAGTCCTCACCCTGGATGCTGTGCAGTATGGGTTTGATCCCTGGCGAGTGGCTCAGAGTCAAAGTCCTCGCCCTGGACGCTGTGCAGTATCGGTTTGATCCCTGACGGGTGGCTCAGAGGCAGAGTCCTCACCCTGGACGCTGTGCAGTATGGGTGTGATCCTTGACGGGTATCCCTGATGGGTGGCTCAGAGGCAGAGTCCTCGCCCTGGACGCTGTGCAGTATGGGCGTGATCCCTGACAGGTGTCCCTGCCGGGTGGTTCAGGGTCAGAGTCCTTGCCCTCGACGCTGTGCAGTATGGGCGTGATCCCTGACAGGTGTCTCTGACGGGTGGCTCAGAGGCAGAGTCCTCGCGACTGGATACTGTGCAATATGGGTTTGATCCCAGTGATGTGTGGCTCAGAGGCAGAGTCCTCACCCTCGACGCTGTGCAGTGTGGGCGTGATCTCTGACAGGTGTCCCTGCCGGGTGGCTCAGAGGCAGAGTCCTCGCCCTCGACGCTGTGCAGTATGGGTTTGATCCCTGACAGGTGGCTCATAGGCAGAGTCCTCGCCCTCGACGCTGTGCAGTATGGGTTTGATCCTTGATGGGTGGTTCAGAGGCAGAGACCTCCCCCTGGACGCTGTGCAGTACGGGTTTGATCCCTGACGGGTGGCTCAGAGGCAGAGTCCTCACCCTGGACGCTGTGCAGTATGGGTGTGATCCCTGACGGGCATCCCTGACGGGTGGCTCAGAGGCAGAGGCCTCGCCCTGGTCGCTGTGCAGTATGGGTTTGATCCCTGATGGGTGACTCAGAGGCAGAGTCCTCGCCCTGGACGCTGTGCAGTATGGGTGTGATCCCTGACGATTGGAAGCTGGGGGAGTCCGGCATATAGTGTGATATAAATCACCCAAAAACAAAACGGACTTTCTTTTTCCAAAAATAATACTGGAAATCATTTCTCAATTACGTGTACACATATACATTAAATGAATACCTAAGTATTAATTTACGGAACTGGTACTAGTCAATGAAATGGAAAACTGTATTTCTTTCTGTACACATCGATTTCGTTGTCAACCAGATAAAAATAACGTTTTCTGGAGCCTTAGTATGCGCGTGTTGAAGAGAGAGGTATATGGGTCCTCATTAGCGCCAGTATCAGTTCTTCTTTGAAAAGAGAACACTCTTCGCTTTTGCATTACTGTATTAGGAGAACACTCTTCTTCGCGTTTACATTACTCTATTACGGGAAACACTCTTCGCTTTTACATTACTCTATTACAGGGAACACTCTTCGCTTTTGCATTACTCTATTACAGGGAACACTCTTCGCTTTTGCGTTACTCTATTACGGAGGCTTCACCCGCCAGATCGCGCAGTACAATCAGGCCTCGTTATTGAGGCAGGCCACCCAGCCGAGGCCTGTAGAACAAGTCGCAAGGCTACAGCCACTAGGACATGGCGCCTCAATGAGCACTACTCTGTTCAAAATCAGCTGGGAGGGATTCACTGACAACGCTTTTCTATAGAGTACGTTTAAATTACGACTGGAAAATTAGTAACTTGCACGCGGGTAAATTATTCAAGTCACAAAAGATCTTATGAATGATTCGCAAAAGTGATTTCATCAGGATGCTGCACCGGAATACTGCACAGGAATGCTGCATTAGGAATGCTGCATAAGAATGTTGCACAGGAATGCTGCATAGGAATGCTGCACCGGAATGCTGCATAGGAATGCTGCGCCGGAATGCTGCATAGGAATGCTGCACCGGAATGCTGCATAGGAATGCTGCATCGGAATGCTGCATACGAATGTTGCACAGGAATGCTGAATAGGAATGCTGCTTAGGAATGCTGCACAATAATGCTGCATAGGAATGCTGCATAAGAATGTTGCACAGGAATGCTGCATAGGAATGCTGCACCGGAATGCTGCATAGGAAAGCTGCACCGGAATGCTGCATAGGAATGCTGCACCGGAGTGCTGCATAGGAATGCTGCATCGGAATGCTGCATACGAATGTTGCACAGGAATGCTGCATAGGAATGCTGCTTAGGAATGCTGCACAATAATGCTGCATAGGAATGCTGCATAAGAATGTTGCACAGGAATGCTGCATAGGAATGCTGCCCCGGAATGCTGCATAGGAATGTGGCGCAGAAATGCTGCACTGGAATGCTGCACAGGAATTCTGCACCGGAATGCTGCATAGGAATGCTGCATAAGAATGCTACACAGGAATGTTGCATAGGCATGCTGCACAAGAATGCTGCATAGGAATGTTGCATAATAATGGTGCACAGGAATGCTAAATAGGAATGCTGTTTAGGAATGCTGCATAGAAATGCTGCATAAGAATGTTGCACAGGAATACTGCATAGGAATGCGGTGCAGGACTGCTGCATAGGACAGCAGCATAGAAATGCTACATAGGAATGCTGCATGTGGTAAATAGCGCACATCTTAGAATCAGATGGCTATCAAAAACAGGCAATGTTTGCAAATACTGCCTATTTTCATCATTGCCGCCTACCTTATACTGAGGATCACACGGTTCAACCAAATATTCTGTTTCACAGGTGTCCGCAACATTGCAAGAATACTCCCTCTTTAAGTTTCATTTAAGCAATAGGCATGAACAAATCGAATGTTGCACCAACAGGACAAAAAAGATTTTCTCCGCAAGCAGAGACGCAAACGGAGTCATATTAAAAGATGTTGCTCCACGACAGTGCAGGACTCATAGTGCTGGTGAAAATACGGTTAAGATGGACGGGAGCGCTAAGCGGCCAAACTGTTTCATTGCAAATCCTACAAGGGTTACATATTTTCTTGTAGCACTGTTAAACAGCATGGGAGAAAAGGCAGACAGGTGGAAAAGTAACGGGACACCGAGTGAGGGGAAGGGGTGCATAAGAGAAACATAAGGAAACAAGAAAAATACAATACATAAAGACGTTTTTGACTCACATTTTGAGAGGGAGGAGGTCATTCCACCCTGTGTGTTTAACACCATTTTTTTAAAAAAACAGAATTGTTGGCATGCCCTTGCAGTAGACAGTGCCACAGCAATCAAGCCCAGGCCCGGCAGCTGTGAGGCGAGCCACTTAGCCACAAGATCACACACATCGCTTGTTGCGGAGCTGTTAAATGTCCGTATGGAGATTCTGCTATACAGGACATATTTTGTTACAGGATCTTAGACCTAAAATGTGTGTACCTTTTTACACTACGTCAGCAATGGACTAATAACATCTGTGTGCTTGGCAAATGCTTATGTGTCCCGTGCACTTTCTTCAATTGTGAAAGACAAGTTGACTGAAATGTGCATATTTCACTACAGGATATGTTCACTTCCTGTGATTTTGAGCCCTGATTGCTACAGGTGGGAGCACGCATATGAAGCATTGAGATCTGGCAGATGTTACCCCCCTCGCCCGCCCGCCCCCTGACTCTTCCACGCAGAGTCATTTCACTCCACCCTTTGACCCTGTTTATGCCATTATTTAGCCTGGCACTATATTTTTGATTAAATTCTCCACAGTGGCAGTCATTGTTTTGGTTGGTCTGCCCCCAACTAGCCCCGGGTACATCAACCTCCTCAGGCAGCCCGTTCAACCAAAGAGCTGCATGGTTAAAGGGCTAACTGCGGGGAGCAGCATTTCTGATTAGAAAAGGTGGAGAGGCATCAGCTCCGGTTGATGCCTCTCCCTTTTAAGAATCAGAAATGTAAAGTGCGACGCACAGGAGCTCACATGGATTCCCCAGGATTGGGGAGCCTGGTCGGAAATCTGGGAGACATTTTTTGACAGATCCGGGAAGATCCGGCCCAATGACAGCACTGTATTTCATACATACCAACATTTGGAGCACCTGGGTTGGGAGAATTGAATTTGCCCATTCAATTGCATTGGGGTTAGAATTATTTTAGGGAGGGAGACAGTAAAAAATAGCACCGTTTTTGTTAACAAAATCATGAGTCTCACGCCTAAAATGGGAGGGTTGGCATGTCCGGTATTTATCTCACTGTTTGCCTTCTCTGAGCGGCTCATTAAGACAAGCGTTAGTACAGTGTTTGCCAATTGTGCGATTGTCGCCAAATCTTTATGTATCCAATTGCTCCGATGGTTTACATTCAAGAAATGTTATGGGACAAAGGAAAAAGGGCAGGTCAGGATTTATCACTGTGAATGTCTGAACACCGGATCTTTGCTGCCTAGATAATTTAATTTTAAATACTATTGTGTGACGACATTTTGCAACACCAACACCAATATATGGTTTCAAACCGCCTACATGTTCTACTATTTGCCATTGGTATTTGCAGATAAGAGGAATCCATAATTTCATGTTTTTACATAGAGCTTTAGGCTGGCTGTTTCCAGCTTCTACGCGCTGTAGCAATGGGTATTATTTCCCATTAGCACCGGGCATGATGGGACCGGCCAATCAGGTGGCAAGAAACGTGGGCTGAAACCTACAATCTAAACCTGCGCACCCCCAGCCCATCTTCCCGCTTCCGTCCATCCCCTTATTTATTTGTTTTTTTTTTAAATGTCCAACCCCCCCTCCGCAACCCCACTTTCCTGTTTCATGAGGTGGCACAGGCCCCCACCCCAGCTTCCCAGCTTCCCAGCTTCTCCCACCACTATGGAAAGGGAAGAGGGGCTCCGTATGGAGCCCCGCCTTCTCTTTCCATGGTGGCCATCTTAGCACATTATTTTACGTCATTAAACGGGACGCGCGCGGCGTCCCATTCAATGGATGAAAAGACTTTTATTTTTTAGCTCGCGGGTTACCACTTTGGTAACCCGGGCTGCTAATGGCATTAAGCCCCTGTTCCAAGGGTTGGAACGGGGGTACCTGCCTGGAGCCCTCAATAACGCCAGTGCTTCGCTTGGCCCGTTAACCTGGGCTGCCGGGCCGTTTCCCCCGTTCCAGCCCTTGGAATGGGGGCTTAACGCCACATTTCAATGATAAGCGTTCCAGCCCTTGGAATGTGGGCTTAATGCCACATTTCAATGATAAGCAACGCATCGACCACAGAAGCCTGGATCGATGAGTCAGCAGTACTAGGGCGGACATCTTTACAGAGATCTCTGAGGGGCAGTGGTGAGCTTGCCGAGTCATTTTACCTGTTCAGCAGGATGTGAACGATATAGAAGCGATGAGGGCAGATGTAACTAATAGGGTTACTTTCGTTTTGAAACATTGCGCCCTAGAAAGCTGTAATTTGTCTTGCACTGGAGATATGCAAGCTGTATTTTATGTCACCTTAGAAAAATGGCCGGGAAGAAGTCAAGCCCATTAACTTCTCTCACTGACATTTTCAGATTCAAATTTGTCTGCTGCCCTCTGTGGTGGAAAGTATCACGGGGTCACAGGCAGATG
Organism: Ambystoma mexicanum; assembly: GCF_040938575.1. Taxonomy (NCBI): domain Eukaryota; kingdom Metazoa; phylum Chordata; class Amphibia; order Caudata; family Ambystomatidae; genus Ambystoma; species Ambystoma mexicanum. The sequence goes on along the minus strand of NC_090927.1, from coordinate 683,243,451 downwards.
ACAAATTAAATCAGCAGCGCCTGTAATAGCAGGCAGCCGAGTGTGGAGCATAGCATTGCCTGCAGCGGCCTGGGAGATCAAAGAGGCCCCGAGCGCCGCATAGCGAAAGCTGCACCGTTCTGCTCCGCCGAGCCCTGGCGCCTACACCTTTCCACTGGCTGTGCAGTGAGCACCCACCCACGTGCTTGCCTCATGCGGACACAATAACAACGGTCCAAGCCAGGAGACAAGAGCGCCAGTGCCATGCACTGCAAACGCCAACATGCATGTATTTTCTATAGACCATTATGTTCCCACAATTCATATGACCTTAACAGCAAAACATGAAATATGGCCATTTTGTACAAATCATGCATTTCCGTTACTATACGAAAGAAGAACATTTGACATTTAACTACTTTAATCCCGTGCTGTCAACAGGGATTATGCATTGCAGAGAAATGAAGTGACCCAAGGCATGCATGCTTGGTTTAAAGCTTTGTTTCACCAGGAGCTGCGGATAGCTGCAGTTATCCCATCACCTTCCAGATAGAATATTTTTCAGGCATAAGTGGCTGTTATAAATCACCTGGAAATGTTACATATTTAGGGTATAGATAACGAGCATCTCAGTGGCTGTGATTTACACATAACTTTTGAGACAACTGTTTTGCAGGAGCATGGAATTGTGGCTCTCTCAGCTCTGCAGACACATTCTGCAGCTGGGCCCATGCCTGCCTAGACTCTGGGGTTTTACACTCTTCTCTGGGTCTCTGGGGGAAGAGCGTGGAGTCTCTGGGATTTCCAGCCCTTTCAATAACTCTGCCTACACCTCTCTTTGATTCGCTACAAACAGACCGAGAGGACCAATCAGAATGAGGTATGTGCAGATAAGCGTAAATCTCGCTCAGATTGGCGTCATTTGATTTTGATTTTTGTTTAAAAAAGAAATGTGGGCGGCGCGGGTGGGCGGAGTCACGGCAAAAGGGGGTAGGCATCTAATGATGTCATCCTCTGGGTTTTTCTTTAACAAAAGTAGGCAGACGTGGCTGGGAATGAGTGAGCTAGAGCTCTGCACCATGCAGGATTCAGGAGTTTGCTCTATATGGGCAAGGGTTCTGTGCACACCATTCAGTATTGAGGAGCTAGGCTTGTCTTAGCTCCGTGGGCATCTTGACGTATCCTGTAGCTTTGCCTTGAGCCGTGCAGTATCCTGGCAATGTGTGTGCCTCAGCTGGAGTGGTACAGACACACCAAAGCATCCACAGGTAGCTCGTCCATAAAGGGATGAGGGGGCGTCGACCCACCGGGTCTTGGCCTTCTCTCACCCATTATCTCGGAGCCAGCCCAGTGAAATACAAGCACTCCCTCCGCTGTTTTTTTCATCTGAGGGAGTGCTCTTAACTGTCAAAGGGGAGCACTGCTTCCCTTTAACAGTTAAAGTTCCCTAGCCGTGCAAGCTCAATGAGCCATGCAAGGCTTGGGTGTTTGCTTCCACAGCCTGGCATGGCTCATTGGAAATGCTGGAAAGGGAACGGCATGTCTTTATGTGCAAGGGGGCACTCCTGTGCTTCCTCACACATATAGATAGAGCAAGCTGGAGTGGGGCGTCTCATCACCCATGCTCAGGCCCCTTGCACGCATGTGCAGAAACCAGGATTCCTGTTCATGCTAGCAGGGGCCTGAGCGCTGGAGAGGAAAGACCCGCGGTACGTTTGTTCATGTTCTGTTTTTTTTTCATTTAAATTATGTGTATGGATCCATGATGCATGTGTTGTTAGGTGAATGAATGTATGATGATGGATGCTGGTGTGCATGGGAGCGTGATTGCTGTGTGCATGTTGTGTAAATGTGTGTGTTTGTATGCTCATTTATTTATTATTTAAAAATGTGTATGGATGCGTGTATGCTTGTGTTATGAGTAAGTGCATGATGGGAGCTCATGTGAATGAGACAGAGAGAGCTTGCTGTCTGTATGTTGTGTAAATTTGTGTGTTTTTATGTTTATTTATTATTTAAATATGTGTATGGATGCAAGTATGCTTGTGTTATAAGTGAGTTCACGATGGGTGCTCGTGTGAATGAGACAGAGTGATTGCTGTTTGTATGTTGTGTAAATGTGTGTGTTTGTATGTTCATTTAGTTATTATTTAAATATGTGCATGGATGCATGTATGCTTGTATAATGAGGGAGTGCATGATGGGTGCTCGTGACTGTGAATGAGACAGCGAGTGCTTGCTGCGTGTTATGTTGTGTAAGTGTGTGTGTTTGTGCTGGTTCGAGAGGATTATGGCGAGTGGGGGTAGAAGGTTTGTAAAAATGCCTTTATTGCACAACCCCCTTCCCCACCAGCCAAAATCAGCTCTCCGTCTGAGGTGTTGTGGGGCCCAGGGGACAGGGATGGTATTTTGCTACTGGACATCTATGATAGATGTCTATTAAAAAATACCATACCTTCCCCAATGCCCCCCCCCCCAGCGCCTTGCATACACACATAATCACTTTGATTGTGTGTGTGTGTGTTTGGCACTGCGGGGCCCAAGGGACAGGCATGGTATTTTTTTACTGAACATTTATGATAGATGTTCAGTAGAAAATACCATCCCTGCCCCCTGGATCCATAGTGCCTGGCATACACACATAACCACATTGATTGTGTGTGTGTGTTAGAGGAGCTTGGGACGCAGGGGACCGGCATGTCATTTTTGTTACTGGGCATCTATGATAGATTTCCAGTAAAAAAAAATGCCTTACCCCAGTGCCCCCCCGCACCTCGCATACAAACAATGACATTCATCATGTGCGTGTGAGGCACTGGGGCTCAGGTAGCAGACATGGACATTTTTACTGGGTATGCCCAGTAAAGAATGCCAGCCCAGTCCGCTGGGATTCCTGGTGCCTCACATGCAATGTCAAGACTGACCCCTAAGCCACCAAGCGCCTTGCATGTACACACAATTGATTATCTGTGCATATTAGGTGTTGGAGGGCAATGAGGGAAGGAATGCCATATATTAATGGGCATCTGATACATGTCCAGTAATAAATACCATGACCAGGCCCCCCAGCACCTCGCATGCACACAATTAATGTGTGCCTGTGAGGCGCTTGGGCCCCCAGGGGGTGGCCATGGCAGTTTTTCCTTGGCACATATGTCCAATATAAATGCTATGACTGCACGATGAGACTTCAACTCCATACACACACCTGCCCCCTGGCCCCCCAACTCCTCGCAATCACACATAACCACATTCATCATTAATGTGATTATGTCAGACTGCAACACGCTGGCACACCATGGAGCAGGATTAGCATTTGTATTGTGTATGGTTGATAAAGCAAGCATGGTACGTTTTATTATGTAGCTAGACTTGAATTTGAATGCAGCCAGTCTAGCCATTTCTTTTAGATTGGGCAGTTTTGATAATGGGTGGTATTATTCTTTCTGTGCATACAATTTTGTATTTGTCATATTTCATAAACCAAGCATGATAAGTGTTAATATGTAGCTAGACTAGCATTTCAATGCAGCCAATCTAGCCATTTCTTATTGTGGAATGACATTTTGTATTGGGCATCTTTGGTAAAGCAAGCATGATAAGCGTTATTACAAAGCAAAATTACCCTTTTTTATACAAACAGTCTATCCATTTCTTACAGAGGCACAACATTTTGTATTGGTCATCTTTGATAATGCAAACATGATCACTGGAATTATTGTTGCTGTGGCACGGCATTTTGTATTAGGCATCAAAACAAGCATAAGTGTTATCATGTAGCTAGACCATTACTTTTATGCAATAAGTCTAGTCATTTCTCATTGCGGTGTGACATTTTGTATTGGGCATCTCTGATAAAGCAAGCATGATAAGTGTTATTATGTAGCTCGACTGGCATTTTAGTGCAGCCAGTTTCGACATGTTGTCATACTTTGGCATGCATTTGTAATGGTAAAACCAACTGGAGTATGTTGTTATTTGGGGATGCTGCCATATATTGGCAGAACAAACATGGACATATTTTCATATGGTATCATTACTGGCATTATGCACAAAGCAAACTTGAGTATGTTCTCATATGGGAATAATAGAGTATAATGGTGAAGTCAGCATGGAAATGGATGGGCACAGCCAATGTGAAAATGTTTTTTCCGTCGCTCTGGCATATCTGGGACAAATATTTACACCCCTCCAGTTAAACAATTTACCAGCTGCCACTGGAAGCATCCTGCATCTGGTTCTGGCTCGCCCACAGCTATGCCGACATCTAGCAGGATCCTGGCACTGGGTGGGCCTCAGCTGGGGTGCTGCAGACATCCTGCGGTACTCGGCATGGAATTCTGATTGTCTTAGCTGGAGTTCCACAGACACACTAAAGGATCCTGGAGCTTGGTCTGCCTCACCTGAAGCTCTTCAGACACCCTGAAGGATCCTGGAGCTGGGTCGTTCTCGCCTGGAGCTCTGCAGGACCCTGGCCCAGGGTGTGCCTCAGCTGGAGCGCTACAGACACACAGAAGCATCCTACAGTGGGCTGTGTCTCGCCCACAAACTTCTAGCAATATCTTGGCACTGGGTGTGCCTCCGCTGGGGTGCAGTAGACATCCTACATGATTGGTCATGGAACTTTGTGTGCCTTACCTGGAGGTCTACAGACACAGTAAAGGATCCTGGCGCTTGGTCTGACTCGCCTGGAGCTCTTCAGACACCCTGAAGGATCCTGGAACTGGGTCTGTCACGTCCGGAGCACTGCAGACACACAGAAGGATCCCGGAGCTGGGTCTGTCTTACCCAGAGTTCTGCAGACATCCTGCAGGAACCGGGCACTCAGTCTGCCTCAGGTGAAGCACTGCCGACATCCTACAAAATTAGTCCAGGAGTTTTGTGTGTCTCGGCTGGTGTTCTACAGACATGCCAAACTGCCTGAGATGGTGGCAGCATGCAACATGACTAACCTTATGGTGCTCTTGCAAAGCTGTAATTCCCACGCACCATTTCACTTTTGAAATAGCCCACATGGTGAATCTGCCTAGTCACACGCCTAGTCAAGGATCAGTGGCTGATGCTGAGACCTCCTCTGCTGCTCCCACTTCGCAAATGGGAATTGCCAGTGTACTCCAGGCATCCCAGTCCATTCTAGCGTTGCTGAAATTGACAGAGGTATACATGGCTTGCTAAAGTAGAACAGCTGGGTCGCTCGATTCAATTTACCACTCAGACACCCCCTCTGTTAGAGAAAGACAGAGAGAGAGACAACGAGAGAGAGAGAGAGAGAGCCCGAGAGAGGGAAAGAGAGAGAGACAGAGAGACAGAGAGTGTGTGCATATGTGAGTGTTATTGTTTCAGGATTTTGCACTGCTGCAAGAAACCTAGCTTGAGTTTTACCTTCATGGACTTAACTGGTCTCCAGCGCCAAGTGCGCCTCTTGGTTCCCTTTGTGTAATGCATTCCTGAGACACGCAGTGCAATGAACAAGAGCAAAGGATCCCATTGTCTTTCTTCGTCCATTTAATCGTGTTCTATTCCCGATATGGCCCTCTCTCCTGCAGCGATTGAAGAAGGAACTGCGGTAGCGGATTTAGGTTCTAAGCGCTCTGGTCACCGCGTGCACGTTGGTGTGACTATCAGTCTTCACTATCTTCGTCTCAGAAATAATATCATGTGTTCACCAAGGTCGGGGTGTGATTGGACTCTTCCATAGGCTTTCGGCAGATGGCTTCCTAATTTACTTTACAGCCAGTAAGGCTGCCGTCAGGATGTCCCAACCACCATCAATATCAAACTAGGGCATGAGGACGTTTGACGCTGGCAAAGGGCAATGCTGGGGAAGAACCTCAGGAGTATACCCAAAAGGAGAGCCACAAGAATCCCTGCCCCCTCTTTCTCTTCAGTCTCCGGATGCTCCAGGACAGGCAGTGACCTGAACACCCCAATGCTTTCACTCGTTCACATGTGAGCATACATGGCACATAGATGCTGTGCTCAGTGTGCTCACGGTGGGCTTCCAACACTCGATGGGTCTGAGGCGCGCTCCATGTATTTATACCCAACTTCTGAGGACCTGTTCCCCAGTGGAGGGATAAACAAACAGAAACAAAGATATTTCAAATAAACTATAGAAGGTAAGCACTCTAGGGTATCCAGTCTGGGCGGTCTTTAAAGGCTAATTTTGAAGTACCGTTTTAGCAATGCAGTATAAATGAGAGAAAAGCATATCACAGTGCTATCAAGAAAACAGTTTAGCAAGGAACAAACTAGGTATAGAGAAACTAACAGCGGAAATCTCATTACAGTTCCACTTAAGAGAGCATATAAAACTAAAGCTCTACTGTAATCACAGGTAAAAACAAGTCTTAATACATTTTAGGTCTGTAGTGACTCACTATGTGGGGACTAAGGATCTTCTAGTGGGTTTTGATTTGTACACTTTTTGAGGCATCTTTTCTCCTTCATCCCGGTGTCTCTTTGAGGAACCCAGAGAGGTTTGGGCTTTATCATGCTGTCAGATTAGGGGGAAAACAGAGCAGGGTTACTGGTATTTAAAAGTGTCATAGGAAATAGATAATGCTACTCAATGCACATTTAACCTTCAAAATCCCTCTGCGGTCACCTGCCATGAACTTAACTCCCTCCTATCTGATGATTCCCTCTACCCTCTCCATGACCAGCCTACCCACTCTGGAGGGAACTCTGTTGACCTAGTCTTTCTCTCTAATTCACTCTCATCCTCTGTGTTAGAAATACGACACGTCCCCGGATTACCAGAGGATGCATTGCGTGAAGGGGCCACATACTTACCCACAACCAAAAGCCTCACCAAGAACCCCCTACTTACCTTACACATGGAAAGTCCACTCGCCAAAGCCATGCAACGCATCATGGATTTCTGAATCTAGGGAGACGTTCCAATTGGCGTCTGACAAGGGGCCTGCCAACAAGACTTCTTGCTTCCTGACACAGACTATCCTTACTTTCCTTTTGCTAGAGAAATTCCACCTTAGCATAGGGCAAGTTAGGCCTTTTTCCAACCCTAAATTTGATTTAATATAAGTTTATAGCCCAAACATTATTCATTTGTCTGTGTCTACTTCATAATGCCTTCACAAATGGTGTCAGAGGTGGGATGCTCTCAATGGATATTAATTGGAGACCCTGTACACTAAGGAGCAAAGAAGACCCTTATGCTTTTTGTGGTTCAACATCCCTCTGAAAAAGAAACTATCGTGAAGGTTCAGACACAGGAGAAAGTCTTAAAAATTAAAACCTTATTTGCTGCTCAGTGTCAGATTCCAGTCAGGTGTCAGGAACTCATATATGACCCACAAATCCTTATCAATACTCTTACTCTTGCCACCTACCAATTAAAGAAAGGGGACAGAATCTTCCTGAACATTTGAAAACCACAAGGATTCATTCAGCCAGGGGCATTAAGTTTGTTTGTCCGTCAACATAATTTCTCTTCTCTAATTTTGCCTTCAACTCCCAAAGAGTTTGTCAGGGTTACAAAGGAGAAAAGGGGAGTGAATCCACTTGACCTAACTGAAATTGAATCAAGCTCAGAAACAGAAGAAGAATCAGAGTTATTTTCCCTCTCTGATTCTGAAGAATCCCCAACCAAAGACAACCTTGCCATGGTGGAAACTGTATTGGCCCAATTAGCACCACACCAAATACAAGCTGAGGATCTGTTCCAGGAGGGGCTGGAACGATTGATCACTGCCCAAGAAAGACCTAATATACCCCAGGGGTCCTTCAAGCTTACAAAAAGAGGGATATGACCTAGGAAACTTTGTCTTAAGTCTGAAAGATTGCCCACTCAATTTCTGATGGGGGGATGATTTAAAACCTTGTTATGTGGGTTCTTTACTGAAAAGGAAGTTACAAACCTCCTACCAGTTATTAAACCTTCCAGGAACAGCTACCTTTGCTGAAATCAAGGAAGGTCTCTTACAAAGAGTGGGAAAGAATAGCAATTTTTATTGACAGAGACTTAGAAGCATTAAATTAAACCCTGCAGAAACACCAGTGGAATTGGGAGAGTGAGTTAAGAACACAATGTCTATATGGTTAGGAAGTAAACCTTACCAGAGATATTGGAAGCTTTGAGAATAGAGCAGTTAATCAAATCCTTATCCCCCTTCCTTCAAAGGGCTGTTTTACAACTGAAAAAAACAACATTGGCTTTAGCTATTGAAACTGCCCAAAATGTTGCTGATGCCAATAAACATTTCCATATGTTACACCGAGTTGAACACAAAAGGAACAACAGAGTACCCTCTCCCCATAATTTCCAACCCAGAGAAAGAATGAGTGTCACCAATAGGTCCAAAGAGTTTACTAGTGGGGAAAAGGAGAAAACAGAAAGAAAATCAGAAACCAGAATACAGGAAGAAATAAGAAGAGAGGAAAGTAGACCTATTAAACCAATGGTTCCTGTATGTTTCTCCTGTAGAGAGTCTAGGCATATAGCAATAAATTGTCCACAGAACAGAAAGGATGACACCTATGGAGATTGGATGTATGTATGTCCATATGATGGTATTGAGACGCAAAGTCATTTTGGTGAATGGTGTACCAATACAAGCCTTTGCAGATTCTGGCGGTAAGAAAATGGCAGTACGAGCCAACTTGATTCCCCCTTAGAAGTTGATAAATGCTCCTGTAGTAAGAATCACCTGTGTTCACAGGGATCAAGAAATCTATACCTAGGTTGCTATTCCCATTCACATACAGGGAAAAACTACCCTTTTCCCCTCAGCCATTATTCCAGGTCTGCCGGAAGAAACAATCATTGGTATAGACTTCCCTAGCTTTCCATCATTGATGTAAGAATGTCGAGGCACCCCGAAGTTCTCCCTCTTTAGAAACTATCAGGATGAACCATTTGTATCCAGAAATCCTGTTTGGGATTGGCCCTCTAGCCAGGTGGGTTTTCAGAAACCCCTCCCTCCCCCTGGGATTCAATCAGCATATGTCCCTTGTGCAGGATGCCTTATTCATAGGTCAAGGTTATGTGAGGAATCTGAGGGTGTCCTCACTCCTTTCCCCAAAATATCCTCCACCAAGTGGCCAATAATAGTAAAATATAAGGCTTTCTCATCTTAAACATATTGAATGTTACCTCTTGGCATTATCCATTCTGTGTATCAAACTATACTGATGCACAATTGTGCTTGGTAGTGATGAAATTACGCCCCTACTGTGGTGCAATCTGTAATAATGAAAGTACGTATATTGATTAAATTCTCTATTGGTATTTAATGTCCTGATATTAAATGCATTTAATTATTGGGATTATATTTTACTACTCTTTCATTCGACCTTCTGTCTGGTGAAAAATGAAATGGCACCTTCAACTATGCTTTGCAGGTGGCGTTTACTAATGATTTCCTATGGAAACCACTGAGTTTTAAGTTGTGAAAAACCGAGGCGGATTCCTTAGAAATCCATTCATTTTACAGCTGCGTGAAAATCTCATGCACGCATAAAATGGTGTGCTCAGACAACACAGGCGAGGTGAGCATAGTGGCGATTTTCTCTTCGCTCCGTGCCACTATTCCACCTTGCGTCAGACGGAAAATAGGCTGGAGAGGGAAATGAAGGTGCAAAAGCATTAGACCTCAGATTTACCCCTCCGTAGTCTCTCCCACCCCCTTTAAAATCAGGGTGAAACTGTCCATATGGGAAGACTAACAGAGAGATTTGCTTCCTCTTTATTTTACCACAGCTCTCAAACTTGCAGAAACAGAAGGCAAACCCATCATCAGATAAGGAAAGGGAGCTTGAATATGTATGTATCTGCATGACTGTGCAGGCAGGGGCAAAATTCCCCCATCGGATTAAGTCATTTTGTATTCTGCAACTAGCAACATGGACCGACTGCAGAAACATGAATGGTTTCAATTGCACATAGAGAGTCCATTTGGGGCCAAACAATGTTTTCTTCTAAATCTGAAGATAGTTTGAGGGCAGAAAGGCAAACATCTCCACGCTAAAGGGAGGGTATTCAATTTGTAATGGTAACTGTTAAGGCAACATTAAAACGTCTATGATGACACTGCTAAGACAGTTAGATGATGTGTAGAGATATTAACTGGTACATGGGGTTTAGAGGCTCCATATTCTGAGTTGAAATGGCAACCAATCATCAGCACTAATTAGTGCAACTCAAATCTTTTTTGAACCACCACCGTATTGGACTGAATGTGAGAGTGAGAGGGCAGGTGGGCAACAAATCATCTTGTTGCAACACTAAAACTACAAATGATGTAGTTATGCATGCAGGTTATAACCAGGTACTCCATCTGGATGCCTGTGGGACTGAAAGTTAATTGCACAAGGAATCTAAAGATTAAATGTTAAGGAGTTCTATTCAGTTTTCTCATTGAGTCCATTATGAATTGTGTTCCGATGGAAAATCCAGCATTGCTCATTTTGAAATGGCTGCTTTTCCCGATTTGCCTCTCTGGGTATTCTGGGTACATGTTCAATCATGAACCTTTCACAATCTTGAGTGGACAATTAAGAGTTCTTAAAATGGAGTACCAGGGTTTAGTCCTAACTAGTCTATGGCCCTCATTACGACCCTGGCGGAAATCGAAAAACGATGGCGGAAATGCAATACCGCCATCGAATAGCGCTCGGTGCGACTATGACCCGTCACCGCAAAGTACGATGCCATTAGCGACACCGTAGTGAACGCCAACGCTAACTGCACCAAGTACGCGCGCGCGCGCCATGCCAAACCGTAAATACCACCATGGCGCAAGGGTACGCGAATTCCGACCCTAGCGGACATGTACCTAACGCCATCAAGCACGGCGGAAAGTACCATTCCGCCATGGTGAGAAGTACGGCATCGCGAATCAACCGTAAACGGCCCCACTGAGTGCCTGTACACCGCTCCCTGCCCACATAGTACAACTCCCCGTAGGTGCAATGAAGTCACAATGCAACCAGTGAAATGTACAAGTCACCCATGCATGCCAACGAACAAAAGAATCACAAGAGGGGCCAATGGGAGCTGCAGGGCACAGATGGCACGAATACAGAAGCCATTCCAATGGACATGACCACAGTCCCCCACCAAGAAACGCACGCAAACACAGGCACCTGTGACCAGCAATATTCCGAAAATCACATCATTCCACCAGTCCACCTGGCTGACCGGCATCTGTTACACAAAACCTAATCCCCCGCCCCTGAGCATGACATCATTCAAACAGTCATATTGGCAGCCCTCATCCCTGACCTCACTGGGCTTCGTAGGCAAACGCGCCCAGCACAGTACCACGCAACTATACTCCGAAGCTGGAACCCAATGCAGATCTCCTCACAATACATCGCTCCCCAAATAGGAATATGCCACATCACTTGCAAAGAAGAACGCTACACGGCCCATATCAGAATAGAAATTTAATGCACAACAAAATCACCAAGCCCATACAGCCATTAGGCCATGAACTCCAAAACACATTTCACCATTGTGGGCTGCATCCGCAAGAAATGACCAGCTACTACTTGTGTGACGCCCTGTTCCATCATGGTACACAGAGCCACATTCACGTACGAAAAGGCAACATGGAAGCGCACAGAACCGCAGGGCCGTCCCAATGGGGAGGCACTAGTCCAGCTGAAAGGCCGAAATGTTGCTCCGAGCCACTAGTACTGCGTAAGGGCATGTGGCCCATTGGCGATCGTCCCATAAGATCGTAATGCTGCTCCACTGATTAACACGAAGCAGCAGGTGTCAGGAGTAAAAGCCATCTGCAGGAGTGGCATACAGATGGCAGTGGCAAAAGGGGAGGAGATACCTGTCAACCAAAAGAAAAGAAAAAGAACAGAATGGCCATCAGAACTACATTCGAACAACTCACTTCAATGATCACACTAAATCCACAGCCATATGCATGCTAGCCCACTCCAAAGGATCATCACCACCCCAAAACCACTTGCGACTCATAACTATCTATATCGAGGTGTAAACACCATCACAAACGAGTGTACCTGTGCATGCGTCTGTGAAAACAGAATCCATCTGATGGGATTGTTAACGTGCATGGACACAAGTGTCTGAAGGCGCGTCGAGACAGGGAGGGCTCAACAAGGCCAGATAGACGATGGTCCCACTATGGCAGCCCTGCATCACATAGCGCAGGGGAGGCGGACAGATTCCAAGAAGCCCTGTACATGGCAAACTCTGTATCAAATCATCTGCCCATGCATCCATTCATCATTCCCTCATCCCGGTATAAAAACGCCTGAATATTTACTCACATAACATTAGAAATATCCATTGAGTCTGTGCGTTATGCAGCCTGCAAAATCCACAGTGCCCCAGCCCGTAATTCCAGTGTTGTGAAGTAACATGTATTTGGGAACGTCCGGCCTCATCGCCCACGTCGCTATTGCGCATCCCAAACTATCCATATCAATCATTGCATCCTCGCCATGGCCCCTGTCTCAAGGACATTGAACAAAAGAACGTTATATTTGCAGTCAGACCTGTGGGCATCTCCTCGCCGCTAGCTGATAACCGAAAGCGCCGCCCTTCGAATTCCTCATTTGTAACATCACGTCGAAAAGGCATCTGTGGCCGCTTGAAATCACAAATTAATCCATCTAGTGCGGCTGTGTGTGAAAATGGCAACTGCCTTCACTCACAAATGGGACGCCCCGCCCGTCGGTGCAACTCGGTACAGTGATGCATGAGGGCCCACCGTTACTCGAGTACTACGTTCCACTGACCCTTCACAAGTCTGTTCGCGACTGCAAAGATTGTATGTGAAACAATGGGACCATAGCCGAATGAACATATCAACCAATGTTACACGGCCATCGGGTACAAATACATGATTGCAATAGCAAGATGCCATTCCTCGAATTGCAGCGTTGTGTGCGGGACGTGCTCGGCCAAAGGGGAGAGCAGCTTGCACAGGTGGAATGAATCACCACAGGTGGAGGCCATACAGCCTGAAAACACATAAATTGCACACCCAGTCTCCTCCCACAACCACACCCACTCCGAAATGCTACCGGCAGGACTCGCGATGTTGGCCCTGGGGGACCTGATAGCACTGCAAGTACTCCAACTCCAAGAAGAAGACGAACACCAACTACAACCGGCCGCACGGAGGAGACGCAGGAGGAGGAGGAGGCCAAGGCAGGGCCAGCAAGGGCCGCCAGCACAGCCACTACCACCACGCAGGCAGCCCGCAATCCCACGACTCCGAGCACATCCGTTCAACCTCACTGATGAGCAGATCCACACCCTCTACCGTTTGGACCGGGACACCATAGCCGCCATTGTGGACATGACACAGGCTGACCTTGTCAGCATGATAGATAGCCCAACCGCCATCCCACCCCTACTGAAGGTGGTGTCTGTACTCCACTTCCTGGCCACAGGCACCTACCAGCACACAGTCGGACAGTTGCATGGCATTTCTCAGCCACTGTTCTCACGGACACTATTGCAAGTGCTCGATGCCCTCCTGCAGCACGCAGACGACTACATCTCTCTTCCACGCTCGGAGCAGGAAATTACCAACACAAAAGTGGGATTCCATGCACTTGGCGGCATACCGGGTTGCCTTGGTGCCATCGACTGCACCCATGTGGAATTGGTCGTCCCACATGCCATGGAGGCCCAGTACCGCAACCGAAAACAATTTCATTCTCTGAATGTACAAATGATGTGTGACTCCAACAGGATCATTACACATTGTTGTGCCCGATTCCCTGGATCAACCCATGATTCTATGGTCTTGAGGAACTCTACAATACCACGCTACATGGAGCGACACGCAGGGAACAGATCCTGGCTACTCGGTGAGTCTCATTTCATGCATGATGATGTGGGGTATGTGATTCGGCAATGACCTGGCAGGAAGGGGGGGGGGGTGTGTGCGTACGTAGCAATGGCATTCCACATTATACGTTTATCGTCCACATACAGGTGATGCTGGATATCCACTGAAGAGATGGCTCCTCACACCAGTCCGGAACCCACGGGACCAGCATGAGGAGGACTACAACCATGCCCACTCACGTACCCGTGTAGTCATTGAACAGGCATTCGGCCTACTGAAGACTCGTTTCCGCTGCCTCAGCAGGTCTGGCGGGGCACTCCTGTACCGCCATGAGAGGGTTGCAAAGATGGTCATGGCATGTGTCATGCTCCACAACATGTGCGTACGTAGAAATGTGCCCATGCCCCCTGACGCAGAACTGCAAGCACCTGAAGATGGTCATGATGAGGGTGGGGATGTGGCAGCACCTCAAGGAGTCTGCGAGGCACAGGAGGGCCGTGACATTCGTCAGCATCTCATTGATGCATGCTTCTAGCACTCACGCCTGGTGGCTGATACATGGACACGGTACTCGTGGCACTGTGTGTGTCTGGTACATGCACAATATGGACTGTACGCCTATGATGGCCTAGTACACAAAGATCATTGTCCACACATCTCATTGGTTGATCGTGCATTGTTTATGGCATATGTGATATCATGTTAAACACCCTATCGACCCGCCACCCAAGTGAGCCCAACACACCCCCTCCACCCTCCTACCTCCCCCCCGAACACCAGTGTCCAAAGATGCTCATTGTCAGTGGGCAGTCGCTATTGCAAGCCCCCTCTGCGGGTATCAGGGGCACCCCTGCCTGTGGAGCGCAGGTTCCTCCCAGATCTACGTTGGGGGCTGCCCTGGACAGAACTTGCAACGGATGATGTCTCTGCCTGCTCACGTCCATGCATGTCCCTAAGGGTTTGTGAGAGCTCAGTGAGCACACGGCGCACTGCGGCAAGTTCGGCACATACGTCTTTGGACGTCGCATGCAGTTCCCCCCTCAGGCTCTCGGTGCTTCTCTCCATTTGGACTCTCAGGCTCTCGGTGCTTCTCTCCATTTGGACTCTCAGGCTCTCGGTGCTACTCTCCATTTGTGCCCTTAGTGTCTCTGTACTTCTCTCCATTTCTGCCCTAAGTGTCTCAGTTGATGTTTCTATGTCTGCCTTAGTGCCCCCACATTCATCGGCATGGTCCTTGAGGAGCGTGGCCAGTTGCTGCTGTTGCACGATTAACTGGTCGAGGGACTGTTGCCTCTGCTGGGCCATGGCCATTTGCGGTGGTGTCACAGAGTGGCTGTTCGCCTCATGTTGCCCTGCCACAGGGCTTGTGGGGGATGGCCAGTCGTCGTCTTGTGGGTGCCCCTGCGTGGTATCCTCATGTTGTACGGGATGGGACAGACAGGGGGATTGGGACAGGTCATGGATGGATCTGACTTCGACATCCCCGTCTTCTGTGTCGGAGCATGCTGCCATCAATGGGGTGTCACCTATGGTGCTGCTGCCACCAGAGGCAGTGCCTTCTGTGGCATCCATTGGGGGGACCTGTGGTGCTGCTGTTGTGGGCATGCTGGCTGCTGGGGTGCCTGTTGATGTTCCCTCCTCTGTGCTGCCACCTGATTTGTGCTGCTGCCGTGTCTTGATGCGTGCAGCTGAGGTGGAGGGTCTTTGGCCATTGGTCTTGGCCCTCTTTGCAGGTGTGCTGGTAGGGGTGTCCTGAAGCTCGTCGTTTGGATCGGACCCTGTGGTGGAGTAAAGGAGGGCGAGGGTTATTAATGGGTCTGTGGGAATTGGAATGGCATTGTATCACATGCATTGGGGTGGTACCTGAGGGTGATTTGGGTCGGGGCCTTGGAGGTGCTTTCATTTGTGTGTGGAGTGAGGGTGCAGTTGTTTGGCAGCCTGCAGTTAGGGTGTGCCTGCTGCACGTGTAGTGGGTGTTTTTGGGGTTTTTAATTATTTATGTATTTATTGTGAGTTTTAAAGTGCGCTATCAGCCCAATGTGTGTGGACGTTCTCCTGGACATGTGTTTCTGTTGCACTATGTGGACACATGGTACTTCACATGATTAGACATTGTGGATTTCGCTTTGTTTCATTTGGGCCACCTACCTGATTCTTCGGATGTCTGCACTCCTTTCTCCATCCCTCCGACTCCCTCTATGCTCTCCATTCCAATGGTGGAGGCACAGATTTCTTCCCAGGGGGTCAACTTGATGGGTGATTCCGATCCTCCCCCGGTGGCTGTGGCAATGTTGCGGTTGGCAGAAAGTATGCTCCGGACGCGTATCCGCAGGTCGTCCCATCGCTTTCTGCATTGCTGTGGGTTGCGGGGTGCGGTCCCCACCGCACTTACCCGCTGTGCCACCAGAGCCCATATGGCCTTCTTGTTCGCAAGTGCCGTCCTGGTCATTTGCGTGGAGAAGACGGCGGCGGCATTCTCCTGGAGGGTCTCTGTTAGCACGGTGAGTTCCTCACGGGAGAAGTGGACCTGCCGCTTGCGGTCGCACGCTTTCTTCGCTACTTTTCCCATTTTTCTTGGTTTCGCTAGGGTGGATGACGGGTTGGGGTGTGTCTCAGGGTAGTGTTTTTAGTGGTTGTGTGGATTTTGTGGTTTTATAGGTGTACGGCGGAATGTTTCCCGTTCCGGGCCCATGTTTTTACTTCCGTTTCCGTATATTTACGGTCACCGTACTTTCCGGTTGGCGCTCACTGCGGTGTCCGCTAAGATGGGTGGCGGTATTGCACCTAGGGCGCCGTACGGCGGCGGTGTGGGCCGTTTTGGGGTCATTTCCGCCATCGCGGACTTTGCACTTCCGCCATGCCGTGGTGCTCGTGCCCGATGGGTCGGAATGGGCCGCACTTTGCTCCATCGTGCAATGGCGGAAACGCTATTTACGCTGTGGCGGTCCGGTCAGTCACTTTCCGCCAGGGTCGTAATGAGGGCCTATGTATTTTAGACTTGTGTTCTGGATTTTTACTATCCCAACACTTGAACTTTATCATGCAGTACCTCGAATGGTTATGTAATACTGCACATAGTATTTTCTATATTGTAATTTCTGCCATATTCTATTGTTGTTGTACTGAACCCACTTCTAGATCTTCTATGTGGAGGGTAGTTGCCACAACAGTGGTGACCTGTTACAGGGGATAGTGGCAGAGGTCAATAAGTATTGGATCAGCTGCCTGCATCATTCTGAGGGGCATTGTTGAATATCCAAAATGGTTCCATGTAATAATGTCCCAGCAAAAATGTCCCCTGACAAGAAAGTCGCAGTTTTTTGCTGAGACATTATTACATTGAACATGCGAGGGACACCACCGCAGCCTCTGTTCTTTTTTCTTTTTTAAATTGGAGCAGGGGACATCCCTGCAACCCGTCCCCATACATAATGTTGCCATATATAATGTCGCCAACGGCTTTTCCCGACGACATTATGCATGGGGACATTATCTATGGGGACATTATTACCTGATGCCTCCAAAATTCTATGTTCATAGATGTACAATGGTTGAAGCACTGCCTTACAGTCTGTATCTGTATCCACTGAACTGAATACCAAGTACAAAATCATGTCTTGGGCAAGTTTCTTTAACTCCCTGTATTATAAATATGTGAGTTGTGACTATCGACTCTAAGACACCGCTGGCAAAATGTTCTGTACAAAAAACGTCTCTAAATGAAGATATTTTGGTAAATTAGGGAAAAAAACTATACAACATAAACATTTACCCCACCGGGGGTTCTCAGTGGATGAGACTACAAAATAAGTTTGTATAAAGGAGCACGTAGGCACACAATCGTCCTTGGATTTAGGATGTAATGTGTTAATATCTTTTTAATTGTGCTTCCTCGAGCATATTTGCATAGATATTAAAATTCACTTTAATCTCAAAACCATCAAAGATCACATTCTAAAACATTAAAAGGAGTATAAATAGCTGGAACTTCATTAGAGCACCCCTCATTTCTGTACAGCTCATTTACAGCAGATTTGCCTCTACTTGTTCTGCAATGCTAATCAGTTATGGCGCATTGCCGACTGTGTGCAGAGGTTATGCCTTCTTCATTTGAATGTGCCCAAATTATGCAAATTGTCAACAAGCAACTATGTGGAATGATGAAAAACAATGTAGCTCTGTTAGCAAACGAAATGGGTGCCACATGGGTGGATAAGGACATTTCTAAAACGATTAGGAATCTTTGTCAACAGTTTATAGTCTGCCTGTTTACTGTGGGTATGCAGTTAGGAAATGCATATACATATATGCTTCTTGGTCAGGTGGGCAACATCTAGCCATTGTGTATCATTGCGTACACATGCTTTTTTAGTAGCGTTACGAAGAAACCGAATACACGACCGACTTTTCCTAAGAACTTAAATGTCACTACACATGCTTTTTCCATACAAACCCCTGTTTTCAGAAGTTGAAATATAAAAACATAGAAACGTTCATGCCAAGCAGGGGTGGTTCTATTTGAGGCACGTTGTCAAAGGTTTGCGCGGGCACCGTCAGCTTTGAGCATTCCCCTGCGCCTGACACCTGACAGTGGAGACCCGGCAGAGGGAAACAGCATGAAGACCGGCCAGGTATGAAAGCTCCCCCCTCTCCTCTGACAGTCAGGTATCCACTGACAGTCAGGGATTCCCTTTAATGTGCAGCAGTCACTCCCCGTAGCTACCCAGATGCCCATTCTGCTGATGGGATGGATCTGCCCACACAAATTCATTTGCCTAAACCAGTGATCTTCAAATCAAATTGAGGGGCCAGCCCCCCTTGGTGGCAGTGCTGCTACTGGGGGGGTTGGGCTGGGGCGGTGCCATGATTCACAAAGCTGCCTGCACCACTTGCAGTCGCTCACCCTCAGTTGTAGCATCCTCCGCATCTCGACGTGAATGAATGTTCTGGGTAAGGACGAGGGGCTGTGTTTGAGAAAGTGAACACAGCTGTGCAGTCATTTGCAGTCTTAATTAATTTCCTTCACTGTTGGAATCAGCACTCCTCGGGTAAGGGAGGCAGGCAGGAACGCTGGCCCATGCGTGCTCTCTGCATCTTAGAGAGGGAAGGAAAAACAGAGGGGGAGAGAACTAAAGGCAATCACCAAAAGACATGGGGTTGAGGGAGAGTTAGAGATGCACTGCAAGGGAAAATGAACGGATGGCTGGAGAGAATTGGGGGGACTGGTAAAGGAGAATGGGAAAAGGAGAGGAAGCGGACAGTGCAGAGGGAGAGAGAGAGGACAAACAGAATGGGAGTAACAAATAAAGGATGTAGCCTCATTACGAGTTTGCCGGTCCTGAAACAACACCGGTAAGCTCGCGGGTACCATTGTTTCCGGACCGGCAAACTACGAGTTCTGCTCGCGGGTGCCTTTCAGCCTGCCAGGTCTGTCCGGGCGGGCGGAACGGCACCCGCTCGCAGAAATCGACGGATGCACCGGCACCATTCATGGATGGTGCAGGTGCATCCGAGCTACATCCCATTGAGTCAAATGGTACTCAAATGGGAATGCAGAGTAATAATTACCAGCACCCGGCAATGGGGATTTACCATTGCCAGGTGCCGGTAAATTAATGACTCCGGCGGCAGCTGTGTCGGTATTTACCGTACCATAATGACCCCCATAGTATTTAAAGTAAAGGGGGCGAACAACAGGTGGAAGATTTAGAGGGAGAATGAGAGGGAGCACTTGCATAAGAGAGGCATGAAAAGAATGGGTGAGCAAGAAAAGAGAACATGGAGTGAAAAGGAGAACGACACAGTGGAACAAAGAAAAGAAAGAAGGGACAGAAGAGGAATCCCCTGCATACAAGTGACAATATTAGGGGGAAAAAGTGACAGAAAGCAGGCTGAGCAAACAAAAAGACAACTAGAGGGAGAACAGGGAGACGACAAGAGAAAAAGGAGAACAAAAAAGAGGAAGTAGTAAGGGAGAAATATGAGGGAGGAACCATTTGCAGAGAGGCAAATGGGAGACTGAGAGGGATCAGTGAACAGGAGATAAAGAAAATAAGGCAGTCCAGGAGTGGAGGAGCACAAAGAAACAGAGTGGAAAGGAGAGACACAGAGTAGTGAAAGAGATGGAAGAGACACTAGAGGCTAAACTAGAGGGAGAACACAAAGAACTGGGAGAAGAGAACAGAACAAGAAGGCGAGAGCAAAAATGAAGAAGACAAAAGATCAGAGGGAGAGAGAAGGGACACTAAAAGGAGCAAGAAGGAGAAGGAAGGGTGTTTGCAAGAGTGAAAATGGAGAAGATCAGAGGGAGAGTGTAGAAGGTATTCATCCATGATACAGGAGAGGTGAGGGAGCAACTGAGAGAAAAGACAGACCAAGGATTGGGGAGCAAAGAGTAGAAAATAAGAAGATAGGATTCAGAGTGAAAAGGGAGGGATACTGGCAAGATGGTTGAGAGAAGGAGTTAAAAAAAAGGAAAAGTCGATAAGGAGGCAGTGACAATAATACATCTAAACCGTCAAAAGACAATTTAACTTTGTGGGGGAGTATATGGTCCTGGAACTACTCTGTGGAATTTCCATCCTCAGTGATCTGCCTGCTGAGGTTGCTAGGTTGGGACCTATGCTGCCTCCGTTCCACCCAAAATGAAGCAATCTGAGACATGAGGCTCCAGGAGCGGTCTGCTACTCCCAACCTTCCCACCACAAACACTTACCACTCAACCTTCCCTCATTTGGATGGTGTCAGACTTCTTGGAACCTATTTTCCACTTCACGCAAACCGTAGACTATATACTGTTGGGTCTGTAGCTCAGTGGACTAATGCATCCGCTACAGGGGCCTGTGTATGACACATAGGCACAGGTTTGAATCCCAGCAGGTCATCCCAGCCCTTCATCCAGCTGACATCAAATGAGTACCTTTACGTTGGGTAACAATAAACATCAGTTATCTGTCAATAGCGCCAAGATGCCCCTCTGGGGGGTGAACGTGCGCTCTACAAATACGCCTGTTATTCTATCCTGATATCATTGCGATCATTCCATTTAAATTCACTGCACAGGTTGAAAGGCAGGCATGAAGGCAATCACAGGTGGCCTACTCTCAACATTTGCCAGTTTCAGGGAAAGGTCAGATCATGCCACACACCCACTAACCCCGAACCCTACTACACGTCAAAAATGATTGGTCAAGTGGTTATTGGCACAGGCATTGTTGAAGACCACTGGCCTAGCCAGACTTGCACCACCCACAGAATGTGGAGATTTCATTCCCCTGCCCGCACAAGACATTGTGTGAATCTGTGCTATTGTTTATTCAGATCGGCAGTGTCATTCTGGTGGACAGGGTCCTTGCACAGCACATTCTGGTACTCGATGCACGTTTGTGTAGCAGAACAAAGCGCGGAAGCCTCACCACGGTTTGGTTTTTGTGTGAAACAACTCTACAGTAAATTCCTGTGGGATGTTTTAAATATCAAAGAGCTCGTTCCCACCCCAAATGCATCATTTTCATAATTTCCTTCAAAACGTCATAAATAGTCGCCCTCATGTTCAAGCGTCATAAATAGTCGCCCTCATGTTCAAGCGCTAATTGATTGACGTCTCCCTTCGCGCGGCCTTGCATGAATATTACGGGAATGCGGATCCGCATCTACTGTATGCCAAACAATTTACAATGTTACTTCAGTCCACGGAGGTCGAAATAATAAATAGTTTCATTTCTCCCACCCAATAGCAGCAAAAGAAAGCACAACTGAACTACATTTCCCACAGGGCCAAGGGGCCTCAATCACAAATGTGCACAATTATTCATCATTTTAGGGCTTTTCCTCTTTTGTGCTGCAGACCAGCATATTAGGAGCCTATTTGCTTTGGAGACAATCTTCGATTGCATATGTTTAGGGGGTTGATCAAGTTTTATAGAAAGCCTTGTAGTGTTTGGTTAGAGGTCCCTGTGGGCACAAAGAGGTCCAGAGGGATTTTACCCGTAGCAGTAAAGTTCTAATTTAGCACTGTCCAGATAGAGGAGGGTCTCTGCAAGACACCTGGCAGAATCCCCTCCTCTTAATCCCGGAAGAGCTCTGAGAGCCCGGCGCAGGATCAGTAAAGGCACTGGTCTCCACGGTCCACTGTTCCTTACTGGTGCCACGAGTGCTGGGCCCAAGCGCTGGATGGAAACCACCTATTCTATCACCTGCCGGGTGACACATCCGTGGACTCACTTTTCATGAAGTTCTCACAGGAGCGAGCTCTGCCTGGTGCTGGGCTGTGCTGACTGAGGAAAGAGTCATCCATGTTGGGGTGACACTCACTCGCCTCCGCCACAGTTCCCCAATCCTACGGAGATCTCAGAGGGCGCCCCTCCCAGACTGGCCTTCTGCTGGTAAGACTCCCAGCAGATCTCGGGTCGCATAGCCAGGCTTCTGCTTTGATGGGAGCGGCAGGTCACCAGGGACAGCATTGCCCTCAAAGAAATAAACGACTTCAAAGGTATCCCCTTTTTATATATAGAAATTTGAAGACATCACACGTCATTGGATTGGAGAACTCACCCTTTCATATAACACTTCACGTACACGTTTTAGAAAAGCAATCGATACATGGCAAAGACGCAATTAGGCATTTAGGGCAGAGAAAACCTCACTATTAAATCTGTCAAATGTACATTTGATGTCCACATAAGGGAAGAACCTCCTGAATGGCATTGATAGGAGTCTGTGCGCTACTGAGGAGAGGTTTTTGGCCGTAGTTGCCCTTTTTTCCACATTTTGGAGCTGTCAGATTATGGCAGTACCCACGGGCTCGCCAGATGATTTGGTCTAAGAGCCCCATGACCCCTCACCTTGGCTACAGTGACTAAGGTTGATGATGTTTGTCTACTAAAACATTTGGAGAGCCAGAGGTTGCCCACCCGTGTGCTTTCTGTTTCTTTGGTAACCTCTAGACAGCGCTGTCTTTGGCAAAAGGCCCAGTGGCGGTTAGAGGCGAGATTGCTCCTACCGAATTTGGAGCTGCAGCTGAAGCTACGTTCTTTAGCATTGCTTTCTTCACAAGCGTTGCCACAGAGTGTACCACTTCAAGAAGCTCGGGAAGGCTCAGTCTACTTTTGGCATATCATCAGACATATAGATTTTGGCTAGAACAAGAGAAAGGGGTTGTTTCTCTGGACCAAGGCTGATTTTATTTCAAGAACCAATGTCAAGGAGTGGAGGCTTCTTCCAAGCAGGAGGAGCTATCTCGGGAGGATAGCTCAGGGGCAACGTGCTCGCCTTGGAAGTAAGACGACAAGGAGCAACACAGGTTCGATCCCGGGTCGGCGCTTAGAAACCACTGGGGTTTAAGCGCGTTATCAATAACCAATTACAAGCAAAAAGCGGACATGTCTGTCCTTGTGGCACCAACGTCTGTAGGCGATGGGCATGGCCGGGTGTAACTTCAGGAATGCCGTTGCAGTCAGCAGACTGTAGAAGCCCTATGTATGTAAGGTTACGTGCAGCAAATCGCTTCTTCCGCTTGCTTTGCAGCCCTGAGCCCATGTTCTTCCGCTAGCAGCACGTGTACTCAACTGGATAGATGTTACGGGGGATCCAAGGATGCTAAGCGCAGTTCAATTGCTGCAGCGCGGGTTTCCGGCACAGCTGTTCCACTTCTATATCCTCATCTGGGTCTGTTCCAAAAATCCCTGATAAGGTACATCTATCCCCGGACAGTTGCATATATTGTGGTTAAGCTCTGTTGTGGAAAGAAGAAAGGCAAGGGTTGAAAGTCTGTAAGAATATAAACATGTAGAGTTGATTTATATGTAAATCAACTGGAGGTGGCGGATCCAGTTGGGGGTTCGGCCAAGGTCTAGCTACTGGTGACAAGCCACTTGTGACAAAAACAGGAGCTCTGCTCCATGTGTTCACCCTCCCACATTATTTGACTTTAAACATGTGCATGTCCAGAAGTTGACTACGTCTTCCCGGCTTCCTGTGCTGCCCCCAGCACAGCCTCACTGTTGGGGAGCACACATTTTTGACAACCCTCGCTCACCTCTAGAGTCATCATGTGGGGGATGCTGGTGGGGCATTGGAGCCCTGAATATACTGTTCAACTTTTGACATTATTATCATCACCTTATTTAAATGAGAACTTCTTTAGGTGGACAGCAGCCTAGGCAGCAATGATTGGGGTATGGATCACTGCCAATGACACACCCTTTTGATGTGAACATTTCGTGATAAGAACGGGAAGGGTGTATTCATAGCTATTATAAGACAGACACATTGTCCCTGAGCTATCCTACCCGAAACCTCTCCCCAGCCCCCGCAGCTGCAGTTAATTACCCAGCACGTGCCTTTGCCGAAGACAATTAAACTCATTCACAAAGCAAATCCCATCCCCTTTTAAAACTGTGGAGTTTAGGCCCATGCTTGATTGACAACCACAAAAAAAGAGTTTGCTTTTTTTTGGAATGTCATATTTTCTTCACATCGTGCATAATAGCAGCTGCATGCCTGTTTCAAACAATGACTACTAGCATATGAACTTGGCACAACATTTTCTTTATTTGTGTTGTGCGTCTTTAAGTGTTGAAAGTACAGTTGCAAAACCCAGAGAAATGTTTTAGGCTGACATTACTTTGCATACTTGCCCTAGTAATTGTACATTTAGGATGGAGAAAAAAAGCTAGAAGCGTACTATTTTTGCTCATCATAAGGATTCATATATTTATTAGGCTCGTTTACAATGTGATTTGGGTAATTTTAAACTGATCTCTTCAAAACAGAGTATTATATCATCTCTGTAGGTTATATGTGTTATATATTAATGGTATGTGGCAAAGGGTCAAGTGATCTAGTAGATAGAACACTATCTCCTGGAATAATTTGACTAATATATCTTATTCCCATACTTAGCCCTGCTTTTCATGGCATTGTTTTTCTGTTAGTAATCAGATTCTTATTACACCATACGAATGGAGAAAGGGCCAATCTATCTGGTAGAAGTGAAATTCCCTTAGATATGAAACTGTCATATAGATTGACTTGGAAAATGAAAACCTTGCCCAACCAGACATATATGTTAAGTCCTTGAAATCAAACAGCAAAATCTGTTCTTTCTCGACAATCGCCCATTTAGGCGTGGGATCATTCAGAAGGACCCAGCTTTGAGCTTGTTCTAGGATAATGACTTTGTGATAACGCTTAGAAATCCTGGAAACAAACACCACCGCTCACACATGTGTTCTTTAACTTACTCAAAGATATTCTCTTCCTTTTCTTGGGACCCCACAAAAAGTCAAGTAGAATCTTGTTTATGGATTTAAAATAAGAAGCCAGTAAAGGACTGTGTACCATTTGTAGAGCGTATAGAAGAACTGGAGAGAGCGTCATCTTTATGGTTTCCAGTCTTCCCAACCAAATTAGTTATAATGGACACCAAGCAGCCACTGTTTCGCGTGATCTTGCTGAATGGGTTTGAATATTAAATTTGATTGTTTCTTCATATGAGGGACAATGAAAATTCCTAAATATTTAATGTACACAGGCCACCATTTCTGACCATATTTGGCCACATCTTGCTTTATACATAGAGAATTGAGAGGAACCATTTTCAATTTGTAATTGTTTAGTTCATACCCTGAGATAATAGAACATGTTTTGAAAGTATCCATTAAAAATATAAGCAAGTCCTTTGGAGTGTGTATACAAAAACGAATACATCATCCGTGAATGCTGCTACTTTAATTTCAGAACTGCCACAGATAATACCCAGAATATTTTTGTCTCTCAGAAAAAGTTCTAACAAAGACTGCATGGAAAGAACAAACAGAATTGGTGAAAGGGGACAACCCTGTCTAGTACCTCTTTGCAATGAGATGAAAGAGGAAAAATGACCATTCATAAAAATAGACGTCTTCCGATCTGAATACAAAAGTTTAACCAAGGAAAGAAAAGCATTTCCAAAGTCATGCCACTTTAGAGTCTCATATAATCCCACTCAACACGGTCAAAAGCTTTTTCAGCATCTAGGGCTTTGGCCATGTAACCCTCCACAATGTGTTTCTTTTAATTAATAATATGTAGAATATTCATAAACAATCTGGAATGTGATTAAATATTCCTTCCCTTTACAAATCTAACTGGGTTACTCTTGATTAGATTATGTGCAAAAAGTTCAATTCGATTAGAAAATATTTTAGCAAAAGTCTTACAATCCGAGTTTATGAGGGATATAGGCATATTTTTAGGGAGTTCAATATCTTTATCTTGCTTTGGAAAACGAACCAAGAGGGCATCTGTAAAAGTACTGGATGGTTTACCAGTTACAGAGCAATTTTTAAATAGGGAACCTAGCTTGGGTGTCAAGGTGGAAGCAAAATGTGTGAAGAATTCAATAGGTAAACCATCTGGACCCAGAGCTTTACCCTTATCAAGAACCTTTATGCCTTTAACAACAATTTCAAGTCTCTGTATAGGATTATCAAGGGTACTTAAATCAATATCTGGATGTGGATTGTTTAGTTTTGGATTGTTTAATTGACTAAAAAATGTATTTCAATCTATATGCAAATCAGTATAATCCAAGGTATCTTTGTCGGATGAAACCACCACTCCAGAATCATTCTTAAAAGAAGACACTCTACTTCTTTCTGTTTTTATTTTTAAATAAGAAGCACGTGCTTTTCCAGCTTTGTTTGAAGTTTGCTGCATTTTAGTTTAATATTTAAGTAAAACTCCACAATCTTGCTCCGATAGTTTTTTTATTATTAGCAATACAAAGAGACAACATCTCCCTAAACAAATGAAAATGTAAACTGTCAAAAAGAATATCCAACTCTCTATTTGATAATTATTTTCCCTTAGCTACATATGAGATGATGTGCCCACATAAAGCTGCCTTATATGTGTCCCAATTATTTAACAGTGAGGTGTCTGTCTCTTTATTGATTTCAAAGAAAAACTGATGAAACTTGTGAAAAGATTCTTCAAATTATGATCTTCCAATAGGAAGTTATTTAATGTCATTCTATTAGAGTTTATTTTTCAAAACAGTTTCTTTCCACAGTTGTGATTACAGGGGCATTGTCAGAAATAACTGGACTATCCATTCTAGAGTTTATGATCGTGTAAAATAAAGATTTAGAAACATATATATAATCAATTTGGTGCCTCGTATTATGGGGAATTGAATAGAAAGTTAAGTCAAAACTTGTAGGATGTGCACGTCTCCAAGAATCAACCAATCAGGCTTCTGAAACAAATCATAAGAACTCCATATGTGTTTTACTATTTTTAAATTGGCAGGATGATCTTCTATCCAAAAAAGGACCCATAATGTTGTTAAAATCTACACAAAATATCAAATGTGTCATGTCAGATTGTATCAGCATTTTGTTATCAACCCAAAACATAAGATCCAGGCTTATAGGACCATGAATGTTAACAACAGAGACAATTTGAGATTTTAACTGTAGTTTGACTAATACCCATTGTCCTTTAATATCCATATCCATATGTACAATTTTATATTAAGACCCTTTCCATATCAATATTGTGACCCCATTGCGTTTCCCTTCAGCTTTGCTAGCAATCACATCACCAACCCAGAAAGTGTTCAATTTTGTGGATTCCTGAAGAAACAAGTGTGTTTCTTTAATACAAACAATAAAAGGTTGACATCTATTCAAATGTGCCAATACTTTTTGCCTATTCACAGTATTATTTAACCCTTTCACATTCAAGGAGATGTACTTGAATGCCATTGACCAACTATTTTATTTAACTTAGATATACCATTATATCTGCATCCAATAAAATTGATCAGACTCAAAACTCTTATGCACATGTCGCCTTCTTGATGATCAAACCAAAAACAGCGACCATATAGCAAGATAAATAGCCATCCACAACACAAAGGAGACACAAGTGGGAAGAGAGAAAAGAGATGCAATGCCTGATGCTAGGGGTTAAGTAAACAAGTAACCTTGTTGATGCAAAGAGTAACAAAAAAGCACCTAGAGCATACAATAAGAAACAAATGAAGATCTTACATGACAGAAATATACAACTATTGTTACACCTGTTTGCCGATGGTCAGTTTGGCAACGACAGCGAATGTGTAATATTATGCAATCTTACTCACTTAACATGGCCGACTGCTCAGGGGCCCATTCTGCAAGCAACAGTATAGATGATGTACGTTTCCAGCATTCGTACCGATACGGTCATGTGACCCCATATAGTGAAACCAGGAAGTCAAGCAAATGCGTTGCTACTCTCCTGTACGCCGCTTCGTAAGTTTGTTCCTATGAACAATTGCATTATTTCCAGCTATTACTCTTCCTTGTGTCTGACTCCTCCTATAATCCTCCTTTCCTCTACCGCTTCCCCTGCAGACCTCCTCTCCTCGTTAGACTGCCTACCGATCCACTCTTTGCCTCGCCGTGTCCTCTTGCTGAATCCTGTACTATTGTCGGGAAGTGAGTTCCCTGGGGCGTCCGTCCAAACATTTCCATTTTCTACCCGATTCCCCTGTAGATCATTACTAACCTCTGTCTTCTGCATTCGGGTACTGTTTCTATTTGTTAGGTATAGCGAACCACTCCTTATTGAAGACTGCCCCGATTTATGCTGAATTAACAATTATCTTCGTCTCAGGAGTAAGTGTATTTATTTCTTCAATCTGCCACTCGTAGCTTTCTTTCTGTGTACGGATTACTTACCTCTCCTGTCTCCTGCTCAGGACGATTCACCCCATCATCTGGATTCCAGGCTACAGCCAGGCAGACCCCAGCAAGCCGCCAACCAAACAACTCCACCTCCGCTTCAAAACAGGGTTTTCTTCCCCAGAGGGTTTTCCCTGGGAGTTGTGTTTCCTCCTTTGCCGAGTTACTCTCTTCGGTAAGGAGGGAACAGGGATTCCCGGGAGACCTTTCAATTCAGCTGTGTTGCCATCCTCGGAATCTACTGACTGCCCAGGTTAGTGTTTAACCCGATATCATTACGGTTATATTGGAAAACTGATTTATAATTGCCCAGAAGCGTAACAAGTATGCCACCTCAAAGAGTATGCAGAGGTTGAGCACTCCCACAAAAATGCACACACCCACATTTCCTGTGTCCACTCCTTATTCATTGGACAATGTTAACTGCCATCAGGGATGACCTTAGGACATGCTACTAAAAATCAGCAGGCCATGGACCATTCATTTATTAGGTGATAACTGAGCCAGGCTTTGATTTGATATATCACTTTCTTTAATGTTAAATGAACTATGGAAGTTCTTGAGATCAGCAGGGTCCCTAAATGCAGACGTCCTACCCTTATTCGTAACTTTGAATGTGCAGGGGTGAACCAGGCCACATCTGGCATTCATTTGTTTGAGTGCTGGTCGAAACAACAGCATGCCTTCCTTCTCTGAGCCGTAACTTTGGAAAAATCTTGTGATATAAATAACCTGTGGCCATTCCTCATAATATGATCCATTTCTTTCACTATCTTTATAATCATTTGGAGTTCTGTACATGCCAATAGTAGAAAGATCATTGTACGGGGGCTAGATTTTGTATGCAGATCTGTTTTTTTATGCCAACCCTATGAGCTTTCTGAATATTAAAAAAAAAAGACATATAAGTGAAGTTTAAGGATATTGGGGAGCACTGTCTTCAAGAAATGATCCGTGTCAACCCCCTTCACCTTCCGGAAGCCAAAAAATGCATAGGTTATTTCTACGATTTCTATTTTCTAAGTCTTCATTTTGTTTTTGCACTGCGACAACAAATGTTTTCAGGGATAATACACACTGCATGACATCTTCAGCATTCCCAATCCTCCTTTCTACCTCTTTAATTCTTGCATCACTCAAACAACTGCGGAGGTTTGTTGTTAGTGACTTCCATAAAGGGCTTCAGGCTCTTATTTCTTCTAAGATGGTTTCCATATTAGCTTCTAATAAGAGCTGGGCTGGGGAGGAGAGTCACTCTTTGACCTCTTGCGATTTGAAGCTGCCTGGCGATGAAGCATCCTTATTACAATTGCCCTTTGTTGACCCCTTTTGGGATGCTCTCCTATATACAGTCACTCAAAACTCAGTAGCAGGGAGGATAACCTCGAATAGGAGGAATTACAGGCTAGTGCTTGATTAAAGATGAACTCCAGTCAGTTCACACAATAGACATCATGTACAAATCAATTTTTGCCTCCAAAAAGTAGAGCTAGTCCTGAAAACTAATCAGAAAATATTGCAGAGAATAATATCCGATTCTAGGCACCAGAAGCTGTCCCTCTGACTTCAAATGCCTTCTTGGGTGTGTTACATTATTTCCATGCAATGTCCAAGTCAGTCACAAAGGCATTTCAAATCTAAATACTTATGATAGTGGATTGAGAGGACCTGTTAAATTTAATGTGCCAAGCTCTATACACCAGTGTGCCAAGACAAATTAATTGCTTTAGACAGATAGGGATATCCCAAACAATAATCTCTATAATATCAGCTTTCTGCATCCTGTTCTCCATGCCCAGACAAGCCTGATATCACCACACCATGTTCTGAATCCTCACACTCCTCACGCCTGTGTGAAAGTGGGTGCCCCAACAAAGCCCAACAAAGATAAATCACATCGTTTCACTGTGCCCAGTGGTTTTACACATCCAGATATCCCTTACTCCTACTGAACCACCCTCACTCACCACACTGACCATACAGGCCTCGGGTGCCCAGAGAAAACCTCTTTTCAAACAGCGCGTCGGTCTTACTGACTTACAAATTTCCTCAATTACCTCAAACACCCGACAAATCAAACACTGGATATATCCTACCTGGCAACAATACACCTCTGGTGTACACAACAAAACATATTTAGAAAACACCACCTGCGCAGATGCCAGTTACTCTTGGTTCAACAGCTCAGCACGCCTGTTGTTTCCCTCTTCTTCCCCAACCAACCAACCCCCACTTTCCTATCAGACTCACAAAAGTGCCTGGAGACCAAGCAAATGGAAGCGGTACAGGGTATAAATAAACATAACATGATATAACAGTTGCTTCTGCAAATGTTCCATAGCATAGCAATATCCTACCCCGGGTTTTTGTCAACCAACTTGTAAAAGAACCAGTCACTACGAGGCCCCTTTGGACCTGTGTGTTTGCATATGGGTTTGATAGTTAGGTGGGGGAACTCAGATGTGCCACCCAACAGGGCTTAGCAACCTACGATTTTCAGGCAGTACATATTACAGCCTATATAAGCTCTATAACTAAGCCAAGCTGGGGAAGTTGATCTTGATGTCTATACTGTGTCTATACTGTGTCTATTGTAGTAAGGGGATACGTGTGTGTAGTTTAAAGCTTTATGTGAAGCAAGTCAATAATAATAAAGTAGAATTCATTACAGTCATTTGAAAAGAAAAAGAGGAAGAAAAGGAAGAAGCAAATTGGTGATCATTTTGGATATCAAGTAAATCACAGCAATCTAAGAGCTGTGATTCGGCAGGGCAAGGGGGGTGCAAGCAAAGAAGATTGCCAGATCTGCCTGCCACAGACAGAAAGCCCTTTCTTAGAAAGCTGAGTGGGAAGGAAATCCAAGGGTGCCATTGTGAGGCTCAAGAGGGAAGATGCAAATGCCTGTGCGACAACCAGGAACCAATATTGTTTAATGATCATAAAAGAAAAGTAAAAAAAATATCAATAATCCAGAGGGAACCTTCAGAACTAGGATGCAAGGAGCGCAGATAAAATACCTTCCAGAGAAGCTAGCAGGTAAGGTAGGTTGATTATCAAGTGACCCAAAGCGTCATAAAGAACAACAGGACGGGTGTGAGATCGTGCAAAGCCCCATGTTGAATCCCTACTTTGCAGATGAGCAGATGTGATGCATACATGGATGATCTGCAACCCCCCCTGGGGCCTTTGGCACCCGGTGGCGACAACAGCATCTGCTTTGTATTTCCTTAAAGCACAATGGCTCAGGAGAGGATACCTCAGAAGGAGTGCAAAAAAGAGGCATGGTAGGCATGTTGGAAGGGTAATGTGGGAGCGGGCACAGGGATCCTGAAGAGGGGATCAGATTGGTGGTGGGGTCTCACAAGTCCTCAGCCAGCAGAGATGATTAGGGCTATGAAATATTAAAGGCATTTGCAAACATCGCAGTTAATGCCATTTTGCTACACTCACCACTACTACTCAGTTTGTGGACCTTTGTTGGATCGGTTAGTCCTGCCAAGATTTGGGTTGGTGACCTGCAAGTTGACTGTCGATGTTAGCAGCGGACGCTTAACTGGCCCAGATGTCTGAGAGGCTGCTATCAAAACACATATGGTCTTGAACAATGTAACCAGGCTATTGGGGGTGCATGCCTTGCATATCGAGAGAGTTAATCAGCAATGAGAGTTTGTGGTTGGTGCAATGTGCATATCACTCGCTAGTAAGGTGCACAGTAATGCACCCAGGTCTGGAGGCCCCGACTATAAAGACAGTTCGTAGATGGCTAAGAAGATGGAGGAAAGTAGGAGGGAGCGAATGTGATGGAGGCACTGCAATTCCTACAGGGAGGAGCTGCATTAGAGGATACAGGCATGCTTCCGCTGCAGGCTACTTCTACAGCACTTACAGTGTGTAGGGCGCTGACCGCGCAGAGCCTTGGGAGCCACACCAGTGAACACATTGTCACAGAACACGCGGCCCATGCATGGAACGACCTGCCAGAAGAAGAGCTCGCCTCCAAAGCAGGAAATACATTTAAGAAAGACAACGAGAGACATATGACTGCTATGGGTTATGTAAGGGGTAAACCCGGAGACCAATAGCAGGTCAGTGTTTCAAGAACAGGAAGCAAATAGACAGAGTGGAGGCGCCATCGCCATTTCTATGGCAACTACAATGAAAATCAAAGCTCACATTTTTAATCTTAGCTACACATGGGATATGCCATGGTAATAATTTGGATACTGACTTGTTCCCACTGTGTAATTCAATGAGACATGAGTTGCGAACTAGCACATTGTTTTGTAATGATATAGAATTAAGGTGGCAAAATATAGGCTATAAGAAACTTTGTTTACAAGTAATTTGGCGATCTTCTCATCCACCTCGGAAGAATGCAACCATTGCTCAAGAAAGCATTGGCAGTTAAGGAATCCTAGGAACCCAGATTGGAGGTGGGGAGCAGACCGGATCATTCGCCGCGCGCTGCACACATGCATACTGTGCCTTTCTGCAAGGAGCAGACACTTTAGAAGCAGTGTGAGCAGTGTGCGACACAAATGCATACCATGCCTTTCTGCAATTAGCAGACACTTTGGAAGGACTGTGAGCAGTGTGCTACACAAACACATACTATGCCTTTCTGCAATTAGCAGACACTTTGGAAGGATTGCGAGCAGTGTGCTACACAAACACATACTATGCCTTTCTGCAAGGAGCAGACACTTTGGAAGGATTGCGAGCAGTGTGCTACACAAATGCATACTATGCCTTTCTGCAAGGAACAGACAATTTAGAAGCAGTGTGAGCAGTGTGCGACACAAATGCATACTATGCCTTTCTGCAAGGAGCAGACACTTTAGAAGCAGTGTGAGCAGTGTGCGACACAAATGCATGCTATGCCTTTCTGCAAGGAGCAGACACTTTGGAAGGATTGCGAGCAGTGTGCTACACAAATGCATGCTATGCCTTTCTGCAAGGAGCAGACACTTTGGAAGGACTGTGAGCAGTGTGCTACACAAACACATACTATGCCTTTCTGCAAGGAGCAGACACTTTGGAAGGATTGCGAGCAGTGTGCTACACAAATACATACTATGCCTTTCTGCAAGGAGCAGACACTTTGGAAGGATTGCGAGCAGTGTGCTACACAAATGCATACTATGCCTTTCTGCAAGGAACAGACACTTTAGAAGCAGTGTGAGCAGTGTGCGACACAAATGCATACTATGCCTTTCTGCAAGGAGCAGACACTTTAGAAGCAGCGTGAGCAGTGTGCGACACAAAAGCAGACACTTTGGAAGGATTGCGAGCAGTGTGCTACACAAACACATACTATGCCTTTCTGCAAGGAGCAGACACTTTGGAAGGATTGCGAGCAGTGTGCTACACAAATGCATGCTATGCCTTTCTGCAAGGAGCAGTCACGTTGGAAGGATTGCGAGCAGTGTGCTACACAAATGCATACTATGCCTTTCTGCAAGGAACAGACACTTTAGAAGCAGTGTGAGCAGTGTGCGACACAAATGCATACTATGCCTTTCTGCAAGGAGCAGACACTTTAAAAGCATTGTGAGCAGTGTGCTACACAAACGCATGCTATGCCTATCTGCAGACACTTTAGAAGGAGAGTGGGCAGTATGCTGCACACATGCATACTATGCCTTTCTGCAAGGAGCAGACTCTTTAGAAGCAGCGTTGAGCAGTGTGCACTACCAGGCTCAGAGAAGAGCAAATCACCCTCTGGATCATCTCGTGGGCCACATGACAGCACCTGGCGATTCACTGAAGAGCAATGCAGGAAAGGAATCCAGTAACTGGGAGTTAGACAACACAGCCAGGCACAGGCGTGGGTAGTGCAGAGAGTACTTCACAAATGAATGCTCAAACAGCTGGACTGAAAGTGTGCTACTACCGTGCATGCCATGAGCACGAGCTACTGGATTTCCAAAAGAGAAGCGCCCAGTTAAGCCTTACAGCCCCATGCAGGGGACATGGTCTCATGATAATGCCTGGTCCCTGTGTTAATGCCCGAGGGCCTTTTCCCAAGCAGTAATGACCCCTCCCGAAGTCTACAAGGCTAACAGCTCTTTGTTTTAAAATAAAATAGTATATGGCATGTCAGCTATTTAATAAAGAACCAGATCAATTGGATTGCAATGTTATTTATTTTTTGTTGTAGATCTAAGGCCTTGACTATTTATTTTTTGGAACTGAATTGTAGTTTTGTTTTAAGGATAAAGATGCCTCTTGCCAGGCTACTGCTGAAGTCAGAATGCTGGGAATGACGCAGTGGTCGAAGTGAGCGGGAACGGTGGGGAGCGGTGTTCCACTACTTTTTATTTTTTACTGCTAACAGCTCCACTACTTTTCCCACCATTTCCACCATTCCGAAACTGTTCTTTGTGAAGTTAAGGCACACTTCTCCACTTTACCACCAGATATCAGTTACAGCTAAAGTGAAAGCTGTGTCAACGAGCATGACCGCAACCATTGAAAAATGTATTGCACCTTACTGCCTTCCTTCCTACTCTGTCCGCCACCGGAATCACAGTTCCACGACTTTTTTGGTAAACTTCCACCACTTGAATGACGTCAATGACGGAGGTTACTGGCTGCATTCTGAGTGTTCTGATTGGAATTTACAATAAGAGACCATGTCGTCGAGAAACATGTCACAGAAGAGCACTCCCGCTCGTGAGAAGGGTATTGGGTGTGCGTGCTTCTAGGTGACTTAACAATATTGAGTGTTGGGTGAGATGCCCTGTGCAAAGGTGTTCTCAATTAGACAAGTGGAAACGTTTAGCATCTTTAAAAAGTAATGTTTTTAGTGCCGTTAGACATGCTGTGTCTGATCGCACACAGTACAGATGCATGAAAATATACAACTATTCACACCCTGGAGGGAGAGAAATGCAGAGGGCTAGGAACAAAAATAGGACAAAAAAATGAACCATCAGGACTTTGGCTGCTTGCCGGAAAGGCTAACCTTGGCATGTTCATTATTAAGTCTATCACTTGCTTCAAAAACAAACCCACAACGATACTTAGGGCCCGATTCATGGAAATTATTAGCAGGGTGCAAAGTCACTTGGCGCTGCCAACAGACACTCTGATTGATGGAGCTGTGCAAAGTGTATTTTTGCAGCACAAAGTCAGTGCAAAGTCACTTTGTACCGCAAAAATGGCTTTGCACTGACTTTGCACTGCAAAAATAATCTGTTCCCAGTTCCATGAATCAGAGTGCCTGTTGGTAGTGCCAAGTGAATTTGGCCTTTAAAAAACTATTGATGTACAGCTTTTTGCACAGAAAATAAACAGAATCTAGAGTCAGGTCCTAAAGTGAGAAGCCTTAACGTGTACTAGTTAGCACGTTGGTGCCAGTTGATCTGTATTGTAGTTAGCACTTTGCTGCCAGTGATCTGTATTGTAGTTAGCACGTTGGTGCCAGTTGATCTGTATTGTAGTTAGTGTCAGTTGATCTGTATTGTAGTTAGCACGTTGGTGCCAGTTGATCTGTATTGTAGTTAGCACGTTGGTGCCAGTTGATCTGTATTGTAGTTAGCATTTTGCTACCTGTTGATCTGTATTGTAGTTAGCACGTTGGTGCCAGTTGATCTGTATTGTAGTTAGTGTCAGTTGATCTGTATTGTAGTTAGCACGTTGGTGCCAGTTGATCTTCATTGTAGTTAGAACTTTGCTGCCAGTTGATCTGTATTGTAGTTAGCACGTTGATGCCAGTTGATCTGTATTGTAGTTAGCACTTTGCTGCCAGTTGATCTGTACTGTAGCTAGCACTTTGCTGCCAGTTGATCTGTATTGTATAGGCACGTTGGTGCCAGTTGATCTGTATTTTAGTTAGCACTTTGCTGCCAGTTGATCTGTATTGTAGTTAGCATTTTGTTGCCAGTTGATCTGTATTGTAGTTAGCACGTTGGTGCCAGTTGATATGTATTGTAGTTAGCACTTTGGTGCCAGTTGATCTGTATTGTAGTCAGGGTCCGTTGATCTGTATTGTAGTTAGCACGTTGGTGCCAGTTGATCTGCATTGTAGTTAGCACTTTGCTGCCAGTTGATCTGTATTGTAGTTAGCATGTTGGTGCCAGTTGATCTGTATTGTAGTTAGCACTTTTCTGCCAGTTGATCTGTACTGTAGTTAGCACTTTGCTGCCAGTTGATCTGTATTGTAGTTAGCACGTTGGTGCCAGTTGATCTGTATTTTAGTTAGCACTTTGCTGCCAGTTTATCTGTATTGTAGTTAGTATTTTGTTGCCAGTTGATCTGTATTGTAGTTAGCACGTTGGTGACAGTTGATCTGTATTGTGTTGTACTCACTTCATGTTTTGTTCCAGCTTCAGCTTGTGGAATGGAGAGCACTGACCACTGCAGGGGCTTACCGTAACCTGTGACCTCCACAGAGGACGCTAACATAAAAATAAGTCCTACATTTGAGATGAAAAAATTACCTTTTAACATGGAGCGTTTTATATTGGGGAATAATCGGATGTATAGTAACACAGGCAGAAACAATCTAATGTGCAGAACATTTCTTGAAAATACCTCAATCCACCACTTGTTCAAATTCTGTTTTTAGTTGGAGCTGCCTCACCCTCTCTCACCTCCCCTTGCCCAGCCCCTCACACCTGGCAAAGGGCCGAAGACTACCGTTTTAGGCTCCTTGGGCCTACGTGGTGCATGGCACAGCATCTGGGTCCCACGTGAAAAAGATGCAAGGTGCAAACACTGTGCAAGAGGCCAGTGGGGTATCATGCATTTTGCAAGATGATAACAACTTCCTACGAAAGGACTGGCCTCAGCTCACAGCCTCCGAAACCCACAATTCAAAGGCTCTGCAGGAAAGAGAAGAAATGGGAAAAAGGCGGTCCAAACCACAGCAACAAATCAATAACGAGATACCCACAAACTATGCAAAAGTGTGATGTGCCAAGCGAGTATTGGGTGGATGCCATGCCCCATAACCCAATCCAAAAGGCATACCATTAATAAAATAAGATTGTCGTTTCCACCTTCAGGGAAGGCAGTCAAGACACATGATGACACAGGAGCCGGTAGGTACAAAAGGATGACACAGGAGTCGGTAGGTACAAAAGGTAAGTACGCTTTGTTGTAGGTTCAGCTAGGTTCAGGGTATAGGCTAGAAATACGGGGAGAGCATAGGTACAGACATCCTTCTAGTAGCATCTTGCATTCCATGGCTTGCATTGTATATAGCAATGCAAGCCCACACTACAGAGAGCAGTGATAATGTACACAACACCCAAAACCGACCTTGGTTATCAAGCCTTTCCGTCTGTGTACCATTGGATATGTGGATGGAGGATTATGAGCCATCCTGGGCATCTCGATACAA
Organism: Ambystoma mexicanum; assembly: GCF_040938575.1. Classification (NCBI taxonomy): domain Eukaryota; kingdom Metazoa; phylum Chordata; class Amphibia; order Caudata; family Ambystomatidae; genus Ambystoma; species Ambystoma mexicanum. The sequence continues at coordinate 683,205,601 of NC_090927.1, read as the reverse complement.
GGAGAGGCCATCTCCAGCTAACACGTGAGGACACAGATCCCATTTACAGAACAAGAGGTTAGGATCATTGCTGCTACAAACTCACATAAACTGTGATACCAGACAATATTGTCATTTTATTAGTATTTTTCTGTTTTATATATATATATATATATATATATATATATATATATGATGCATTACTCACCGTAATCGTATTTCTGATGCTTGTATCTGCTTAGATTCACATGCTGTGCATAGGCCGACATCTAGTGGAAGCTGCAGAGTATTACAGTTTGTTTTTCGAAACTCAAAAATGGGCGTCGACACAGGGCGTGCCAGTAATACTATCCCTAGTGTGACGTCCACTGGACCCATGATCCCTCACGCGTGTAGGACCCTCAGATTGTTATTTCACAGATTACCAAGCAGATAGATAGATAGATAAGACTACAAGCATCCATGCGCCTTCTCTCAAAGGGGAGGAAGGGCGGGCGCATGTGAATCTAAGCAGATACAAGCATCAGAAATACGATTACGGTGAGTAATGTATAAATTCTGAGGCTTGTGGAATTTGCTTAGATCACATGCTGTGCATAGATTAGCGAGCAGTGTTAGAAGAAGGAGGTGGGATGTGAGAAGGGTCATGAGCAAACAGGTGTCTTAGAACCGCTTGTCCCACTTGAGTATCTGTCTTGGAATGAGTGTCAATGCAGAAGTGCTGAGTAAAAGTGTGAATAGAGCACCAAGTAGCTGCTTTGCAAATGGTGTCAAGGGGTACATTTGCAATGAACGCCAGAGTGGCCCCAGTCCCTCTTGTAGAGTGGGCTCTTGGTGTAAAAGGCAGAGTTCTTTCAGAATGGGGGTAACATAGCTGGATACAACTGACTATCCACTTTGAGATGGCACCTTTAGAGACGCCATCTCCCTCTCTGCCTGTAGCTACGGAGACAAACAGTTGGTCTGTATTCCTTAGCGGCCTGGTCTTGTCTACATAGTAGATGACCGCTCTCCTCACATCTAGAGTGCGTAGTTTCACCTCAGCAGAGCTTTTGGGTTCTTGGAAGAAGGCCGGAGGCTCAATGGACTGGTTAATGTGGAATTTTGAAATGAATTTAGGTGAGCACCTAGGGTGTGTTCGTAGAACCAGTTTATCCTTATGAACAGTAAAGAAATGATCCTGCACTGACAGAGCCTGAATTTCACTGACCTTTCTTATGGATGTAATGGCTACTAAGAAGGTAGTTTTATAGGTCAGGTGTTTGAGACTGGCTTTATGCATGGTTTCAAAGGGTGGGCCCATGAGTTTAGCAAGCACCACATTAAGGTCCCATCCTGGTGGTGGGTTAGAAATTGAAGGGTGTAATCTCTTTACCCCTTCCATGAAGGCTTTAACCACTGGTACTTTCCACCATGAAACCTTGTTATGGCAGGTGGTGTAGGCTGACAGCGCCGCCAGGTGTACCTTGAGTGAGTTAAATACCAACCCTGCATCCAGCAGGTGGAGCATGTAGGTGACAATATTGGAAGGAGAGCAATCAACTGGGTTGATTTGCTTATTCTGGCACCAGATAACAAATCTCTTCCATTTATCAAAATAACAGTGCCTTGTGTTGGGTTTCCTAGATTCCTTTAGGATGTTCATGCACCTCTGTGGTAAGTTGAGATGCCCAAACTCTATGACTTCAGGAGCCATGCTGCCAAGTTCATTGAGCTGGCTTGAGGATGCACTCTTTGACCATGGTGCTGGGATAGTAGGTTGTGCCAGCACGGGAGTCTGATGGGTTCGTACACTGCTAGTCTGCGTAGGTGTGGGAACCACGGTTGCCTCGCCCACATGGGAGCAACTAGGATGAGCGTCATCGATTCCCTGTGCATCTTGTTGACCACCTTCCTCATGAGAGGGGTTGGTGGAAAAGCTTAGGCAAACATCCCTGACCAGTTCATCCACAGGGCGTTCCTCTTGAAGTCTGGCTGAGGGAACCTGGATGCGAATCCTGGGCATTGCCTGTTTTCGCTTGTGACAAATAGGTCTAAAGTGGGGAAACCCCACTGTGAGAATTTGTCTTCTACGACTTCTCTGTGTAGACACCATTCGTGTTCTTCTGGGAGGGGGTCTCTGCTTAAAGCGTCTGCTAGTGAATTGAGATCCCCTGGAACATGTTGAGATGACAGGTAAATGTTCCGTCTGAGTGCCCATGTCCAAATTTTCTGGGCAAGCCTGGACAATTTGGCGAACGAGTCCCTCCCTGTTTGTTAATGTAAAACATTGCTGTCGTACTGTCTGTTAGGATCTGTACTGACAGGTTCAACAGGTGGGGTTCGAACGCCCGAAGCGCTCTGAAGACTGCCAGGACTTCTAGCAGATTGATTTTTTTTTGTAAAAGCACCAACATAAATAAAAAAGGACAAACTCCAAAAGGTGTTGGTGGAGGTGAGAGTCGGATCCTGCTTTGCAGGCTTCTTGCCACCGGGGGCAAATGCTCCCACTGCTTCACAACCAATGGTGTGAAGACACAAACTGGAGAAGCACAGGTGAGCATGAACACATCCCCATAATTCACAATTGACTGCAATAACTTTTAACCAGACCCCTGGAATCAACCTTGGTAACGCCCCTGTACCTAGGGTCTCCATGACAGGCACGGCATCTGAATCCTGGTCCGTTTGGTCTGGGTCTGGCATGCTGAACTGCACAAAGCAAGCCCTGGCAATGTTAGGTAGATCACGTGTGGAGTTGAGGCATGGATTAGTTCACGATGAGAGAAAGGTGGGCGAACCCTCTTTTTTGTGTGGGGGCCTGACTCGGGAGGGTAATAGGTACAATAAAAGAAGAATTGAGTCAAAGCTACCCTAACCAAGAGTGTGACATAGGATCACCAAGGTTTGCAGTGGAGCTAGATAGCTGCTAGCTCAAATGGACAAAAAACACCTGAAGAGGTGATAGTATCAAAAACAGGGTTTTTATTTTACACTAACAAAGAAAACGAAACCAACATTTTTTACAGTCTGCGCCGTGGCGCTGAGGTATGCATATTTGTGGGTTAGTATGCAAGGTGAAATAAACACAGTTTTTTTACATATGTTGTTTTAAATGATAAGACATTGTCATTCTTGTTTTATTGTTTTAATGGATTAGATCACTACAGGCCTTCCCTCTGCTGGCCACTTTCTGGTTTCTTGAGGAGGAAGTATGTGCTGTGTCACCTGGAGAGTAGTAGTACGGTCTGCTGCTTCGCGCCCAGTGTCGTCGTCATTTGAAGATGGTGCGCTGGGGCGACATGGTAGTCCAGCCTGGGAGGTGGGATATGTCCTAAGAAGCAGTGCATCTTCATACGTGGAAGAGAGCCAGAAGGGACAGAAGAGCTCCCCGTTGCTCTAGGTGCAATGGTGGCTGAGTACTTACCCATACCCACAGTTTATGAGTATCTGGTTGGGCTTTTAGGGGAGGGGGTTCTCCATCGGGGCGCTCTACTTGGACACACTGCCCAGTCATTTTGGGTTTGTCCATACTGAGCCAAATGAGGCTGCGATGGAAGTGCTGAGAGCTCTTGGGCAGCTAGTATAATGAGCAGGCCTATGGTGGGGAGGTGCGGCGCACTGGTGTGGAGAGGTGTAATGAAGCGCTGCAATATCCTGTCTAAGAAGACTGCGGAAAAACAGTTAAGGAACAAGGTGTCCTGCAAACAGAACAGTGTGCATTCAGTCCAAGAAGCAAAATAACATTAGGCCTCGTTGGCCACATGGTGATATGGTGTCTGCCTGGGGTGGCTGATGTCATGTATAGCTGGATGAAGTGATGTGTGGCTGTGGTGGGTGGTGTGAGGCTCAGTGGCTGTAGGATGAGGGGGCTGCAGATGGTTATGTTACGTGTGCTTGTTGGGAGCGATGTGATGTGTGGCCACATAGTGTGATTATGTACTGTTGTGAGTCTACGTAGAGTGACTTGCGGCTGCAGAGGTATGCATGACTGTGGGTGAAATGTACACTAATGGGGGGGTATCTAGCTCCAGATGTCGTTGATAGCGTTGATAGGGTAAGAAGGTGTTGTATGTGTGGTGGACTGATGTAGGTACAGAGGGCATTGTAGGTGGTCATAATGTGAATACAGCTGTTCTGTTAGCATGGGGAGGTGGTAGTGTAGATGTGGGGTGGCATGTGTGGTGGTGATTGTTATTTGTGTGTGGAGGGCGATGTGAAAACGGATGGTTGACAAGGTGTGAATGCAGACAGTGCTGTCGAAGATGTGTGAATACTGCCTTGTGTGATGGATAGATGCTTTGCTGTGGTTACGTGTACTGTGCATGTGTACTGTGCATGGTGCGAGCTGGTGAGCTAGTTATCTGGCCTAGTAGATGAGATGTGTCAGAGGGAGAAGTATCTCTTCATATGTGGAGAGGAGCAGAGAAAGGAAGACCAGCTCCCCAGAGGTGGCTGGGCACCCACGGATGCCTGCAGTGTGTGGGTATCGTTGTGTGCTTCGTAGGGAAAGGATGTCTCCATTGGGCTGCTTGAGTTTCACACAGTCTCCAATCATTCAGGGATCATCCATATTCAATCAATTATTGCCCAGAAGGAAGTGCTGAGCTCAGACCCTGGGTGGCGAATTCATTGATAAAGCCTAAGGTGGGCAGGCGGTGTGCATGGCTCCCCACCCCATTGCATTTCTGCTTCCGCCCTATGATTTGTAAAGCGCTAAATTGCTAGGTCCGTGCTCAGTAAATACCATAATAATAATAATAATAATAATAATAGTAATCAGCCAGCAGTAGTAACATGTAGAGCGACCAGAGCAGAAGATCCAAGCAATGAGTCAGAGTATAGCCATGAAAAGAACTCTGATGAGGGAGCGATACTATGCATAACCTTTTGCTGGTTGAACACTTGAGAATGTTGGGGGATTTAAGGGATCATTAGCATTTGGCAGTATTCCAGTCCCTTAAACCACATGCAGTGATTCCCGAGCCTCGGTTTATTATTACTCTGAGAGCGAAAAATCATGCAGTGGTTTATATAATGTCCATTTTCTCAGCTCATCTGTGCATTGCACCTCCTGCTTGGACATTGCTCCTCAGAATGTGCACGTCTTTGTGCGCATCCTGAGGTCCTTTGTGCCGCATTATGCCTTCAACTGAGGGACTGCGCAGCACATCCCTTCGCTTGTAGGGAAACGTTTTTTTAACACCCCTTGCGTGTTTCTCAAAAATATATTTTGTCTGCAATGTTTTGGTGCAGGTGAAAATAGGGAGTGCTTGTGTGCACTATGTTGCTTCCTAATTTTGTTGTACAAATCACATGTGATACTGACAAAACATAGCATTAGGTTACTACCTCACAGCTTTTGAGCAAGTGCCTGAACGGTCAACCCATGCTGGATTACAAATGCTTCCAGTTTCATTTTGGTTATTAGGTTGTGCTAATGTGCCACCTATAAGCCAAAACTATTGCATTCGAGTACAGCTAGGAGAGAGATAATGTGTGGGGAGGGGCACACTTTGCAGGTGTTGTTTGGTTATTTACAAACCCACTGACTTCCTATCCCTGTGTCCATTTCTACTTGCCCATCCCCACTGAAAATACATCATTTTGAGATCTCTTTGAGCCAGCTCTATCAAGCAGTGACATCAAACTTTGTGACAGTGTTATTTCTAAGCAATCTGTTGAAACCTAGGGCCCGATTCATGGAATTTTTTGCATGATTAAAAGTGACTTTGCACTGCTGAAAAATGACTTTGCCTTGCCAACCCAAATCCCGATTCATGGAACTGTGCAACGTGTATTTTTGCAATGCAAAGTCAGTGCATAGTCATTTTTGCAGCACAAAATAACTTTGCACGGACTCTGCACTGCAAAAATGCACTTTGCACAGTTCCATGAATCAGGATTTGTTTCGGCAGTGCAAAGTCACTTTGGACCATGGAAAGAATTCCATGAATCGGGTCCACAATGACTTCATTTTATTTACAAATGCACTACTGGTTTAATAAAATAGTCTTAACCAAGTGTGCCTTCAGCCACTCGATTTATATCTGTTCCATGCATTGAAGTCCCTTAAAAAACAAGAATTTCCAAATCAAACAGTTTTAGCTGGTCTATAGTATTAGATACGCATTTGGCAGACACTGCTACCATATGCTCAGGTAATCACACCATTTTCTGGCTGTTGACATCTATGGCCAGGAGTACCATTATAGCAGTGCCTGACACACGCCTATCCCATGCCTTCAGCAAAGCCTCAACTGATGGCATTTCAAGTTTTGTCATTTGCTGCATTGTTTCAAAATCCTTGGAAACAGCACATAGCACTACATAAAACACAGAAGAAAAAAATAAAGTTCTTAAACGAATGTCCAAATGTAGCCCCACGGAATATGCTTGGCTAGACATTATAGTGTAAACTGATGGAAATTGATCAACACAACCAACAACTGGAAAAGAAGGAAAAATAAAGAAACTAGACATATATCTAATTCTGTGTACCTTTCAGAAATCGCTCCTTGACTTCAACTGATGGGGCACTGGTGCAGTGTTAATTCTTCTCGCAGGGGCTAACATAAATCCTGAAAATTGCGAAGTTTGTCAATGCATCATAAAAGTCTTTGTAATTGCATGCCATTACAAAGAGAATGTGAGGACAGAAAACAATATGTCAGCATCACATCTGTGTTTTTTTAGATTGCTACACCTGCAGGAAACTGAATCTGCTCTTTTTACATAAATGCCACATTCAGGTCTCTAACCCATTTAAAATTGAACAGAAAGGAAAACAGAATGGTGCTGCCCCTTGAATGAGTATATATAATTTTGCAAAAACATTTGCATATTACCGACATCTACAGTGCCAATTGAGAAACCCCAAAAATGTCTCCAGGGAATAATCATTGACTATTTAAGTCATTTTTCAGTGGTTTTGTTCACTTAAAAAACAGGCAGATATAGGAAGAAAACAATAAGATTTCTTTAAATAAAGGGTTGTGCCCCACATGGTGACTCGATAAGAGATTGCCAGGTGTGCCTGTTGTGATGTTTCCAATGGAGTCATCACAGATTCTCCAGCGGTGACCTCTCCCCATGTGGCCAGGGGATGGCAGCCACTACATGATCCTGACCCTGGGGTGGGTGTATCTGGGAGGATCACATAGGAGGAGACAACTACCAGGGTGATGTCTTGACTTTATCAGACAATATGCAATATTCCCCACTTTCCCATGAGGAAAACCCTCTAATACCCGCATTCTTAATGGCCTATTGCCATTCTGGTCAAGCTCCCACCTTTCACCCAAATACCCACAACTCACACATAACAACACCTTTTGCTTCTAATGTGCCTTTATTTGAAATCTCTGAGAAAAACCATCTAAGAGTTAAAAGTCCAATGACATCTATGGACTCCAACTCCCTAAACCACCCAGGCACTGAGACCAGGAGGATAAGGGAGTTTGTGCAAAGTGACAGGAGATGAAGTACAACATGCAGGTGAGTTGTTTTCCAAGTTTTCAGTGGGCAGGATATTTAAAGATGGTAACCGCACAATTGAATCAAGCAGTGCAGGAGAAGACGTTGAACACCATACGGAGGCTCACGAACGCAAGGCACACAAGAGGTGTGTTGGAACTGAGGCAGCTGGTTAATTGAGCTCTCTGTGACTCCTGATCAAAGCGCAGGTCTTCCTTTAAGTTTGTGGTGAGAACAGACTTTCTGTCTCCATCAAATCACATACTTCTTCCTTCTGAAAGGGGGTTCCCTGCAGGGGTTGCCTATTGTAAATAGTTGTCCCAGACATGGCATTCACTGCCTTCATACAGAGGGGTGGGTGCTAGCTTCAAGTTGACACATTGCATATCAAAGAGGTGTTCGTTTCCTGTTCCTTGTGTTAGTTCTGTGACCAGGTCTCTTTGCAGGTCTCTCATCAGTATGCACTGCCACCACACAGAACTTTGACAAAAGAACAGGGCGCATCCATGGAGCCTTTGAAATTTAATTAGGCTGGCCATGGGAGGAGGAAGGTGTTGCCTTCCCCCTTCCTGAGATGCTTTGATGTACCCGTGGCTGTCACATTCCAGCTAAATGTGACATGGAGGACGGTGCCTGTAGTCTGCGTGTACCCGAAGTACACTTGACTATGTGTTTGTTTTGGGGGGAGTACACAAAAATGTGTGCGGTTGATCTCCCATCATTCTATTTCTTACAAAATTTCAAAAAAGCCCAGTCAGGTGCACACTTCCCGTGTGGACCAAGCCTGTGAGTCCATCAGACTTTGTGAGGTGATAGGTCAGGATGTGCGGCAAGCCTTATGCACTTGACATACCAAAAACAGCTTTATTCTGCAGCAACTGCTAAACTATCCCAAAAGAGGGTTTTAAGTGAGTGCCATGAGATTTATTTTCTCTTTGTTTGTCATAGTGTTTGATATGCAGGGGTTCTGCTATGAGGAGATTTTGTAATCTGCCCATTGTAAGGGCAATTCAAGGCTCCAACCGGAATACTTATTAAATTATTGTTGCCATAGTGATTTGTGGGTACGGATATCCATCCCTTAACCTGAGCTCCTAAACAATCCACTATAGTAACACAATGTAGAATGTAATCTCAAATGCTCTCGAGCCCACAACAAACGAACTGTCACATTGAATTTAAATGTGAAGTGAAAATGGTAAAGTTGAAATCACTTCCAAAGACTCCAAGTTCTTTGTCCCTGTACTTTCGAAGAAGTGGTAGAGAATAGGTTATACATCTTCTGGGCTAGTGAGGCATAGGAAATGTGTGCCTTTTCCTATAAAAGCTGTTCTTTACGTGTCGCCTATATAAATGGCATAGAGTTTCCTGAACATGCAAACAATAGACAATAAACTTGGCTTATGTGGCCTTTTTGCACCGACAGTTGACTGAACGTGCTCTGCTGACATTCTGTTAATGGTGCTTGGTACATCTACAAGCAATTCAAGGAGGTTGGTATATTTTGACATAACTCAAACATCACATGAATAATTTCATTCATTTGACAATTGCTTGTTGCTGTGTACACATTTAAGGCGACAGAACTAGCACAATGAAATTACTACAGTTCCCGGGATCAATTATGAACAAATTCATAGATGCAGAAGAACTCATAGACCTTGAGTCAACAAATAATAGCTAATAAAATCTCCAGTGCGACGCAATGCAGGCACACCATCACACGTCCATCATCAGAGCAAAAAGGGGCACGTGATAGAAAGAACATGATGGTATTGCCCGGGGCAGAGAGAAGTTAACATAATCTATAAGTTTAACAAATGGAATAGAAATCAACAGTATCGTGGCCCCCTAGTCTAACTAATTCCCAAACTCTTCAAACCCACACCAGTGGTAAATCACGCTCATGTATGCGCTAACTAATATCGTGATAAAAGTCAATATAAGCATGGTAGAAGATAATTAAACACATGAGTAAGTGAATGATTTATCAATGCAGGAATCTAAACTAAAAGGAACGCAATTCCACCCTCACGTTGCACAGACATTACTGCAACCGGTTCTACAACCCGCGGATCGGCTGTATCTTCGATGCAATAACATTTTCCTGGGGCAGAGCTAGGGTTCGAGGTGGATGCATTCAGTGGATTCAGGGATTGCAATATGGAACGGCTGTGCCAAAAAACCAAACAGAAGTGGGCTTCTAAGCACAGTACACAAGAGTTTCACCCTGTCCATGTATGCAGTACAACACACAATTGTGATATTTACTGCATGGGACAAGGTTATGGGGGACATTGCCAGTATGTCATATAGCATTTCAAAGAATGACCGCATCCATGGTACACTTCACTGACATTTACAGCATGTGTTAAGGAAATATGTGTCTTTTTCTGCACTTGGTTGGTCAGCATCACTCATAGGCAGGCTGCACGTGTGACAAAGCAGGTTGTGTAAGAGGACACACACAGGTAGTTACAGAAAGATGTCTGGTGGGGTGAGGCTGGTTAATAGACCATTGTAAACAATAACAACATATACAAGATTCAATAATCAGTCTATTCTATTCCATGGGATGGGGAAGGTTCTTCAGGTAAGCTCTTTCTGGTGGTTTGTAGGTCCAGATAAAGCCCCGAAAGGTTCAAATATAGGAGCCAGAAGACTTCAACAGATTGCATTGTGGTGGTTAAAATATTACTTCCAGCTGTGGGAGCTCAAAGGTAGTTTAAAATATTCTGATGGTAGTTTATTTACTTTGACTGCCTACAAGATCCCCTCCTCCACTCCCTTGGGTCAAGCAGGCACTTTCATTAATCCAGCTGCAATATACTCGTTGATTTGTTCTGTGTCAGAAAAACAGAAGGCAGAGAATAGTGTACATGTCCTTTTACCCAACTATTGACTTCCACCTTTTTGGTCCTGGAAGTAATTATCTTTGATAACTAAACAATATGGAAGGACTTCCAAGAAGCTCGCCACACATTTCATGGAACGAAGGAGCAATGACCAGACTTTGGTCCTTTCTGCACAAGATGCAGGGACAATAAGGATTATGAGGCTGGGAAGGCGATTGATCGCCTGCGGTTGAGAGTGAGGGCATTTCAGTGGTGAGACCAAGGAGGGTAAACAACCTACATTTAGAGGTGCCAATCGGGGCGTAGGGAGAATTAACAGGCCAATGGATTGAGAACAGTGGGGTTTACTAACAGGTATTATGGAAATGTCTGAGTAAAATGAGGAGACCATTGAAGAATTTAAAGACTAAAATCAGGGACTAACATGCTTATCAAATGAAGACTATGAGCCATCTCGCATGCTGCTGGTACGTGGAGGTGGCCGTTGAGGGTTGTAGGTTGAGTTATGTGCGTACGGCATCATTGAGGACATTCTACATGGTCTGGAAGGAGTAATGAGGTATACCAAATACATCTTTTTAGTCATCTGCTTTCTGAGTATCAGGATTACGCGTGAACTGAGATGGCTGTGGAAGAGATGAAGGTGGAAAGCCTCTTGTTGCCCTCAAAGTCCAAGGCTGAGGGCACATCGGGATGGGGGAGTAACATCAGGAGGAAAGGAGACACTGTCATTTATTGTTTGTTGTGAAGTTTGTGACACGAAGCATCAAATCTAATCATTAGATGTGTTGAATATGAGTTGGTGGGTGGCCATTCTCTAGCAAATTGTGGTGTGATATGCTTGTTGAGCGCCACCTTATTGATCGTGGGTTTTATGTTAGTGCACTTTTTGTCGAATTCGACCAACTACAAACACATATAATTATATATGTGTATTCAGGGGTAGGGAACAGCGGGTGGGTATGTTGGGTGTCGGCTAGAGTTTGCAAGGGGCTGACCACCCCATTATAAAACAAATTGGATGAATTCAATTTGACAAAAAAGCGAACATGATGAAAATGGTGGCGATGAACACACGTAGACACAGGTGTGATGAGACAGTAAGGCATGTACATTTGAAGTTCATCAATGAGGGAGGGGAAAGTAAATGACCATTAACCAATCACCCACCATGTTAATGAATTGAAACAACATGAATGCGTTCAGGCTTGAGGATGCACCGCGTACTGTGGAATACATTGCATTGGCGCCTGGGGCTGGTGCCTGGCCCAATCAGGCTGCTCGAAACGCAGGTTACGTCTGCTTTCACTGAGGGTCTTTGAAGCTGCTTCATAGCTGCTTATCCTGGCTCCCCCACCTCCCAACTTGCCCCCAATAAAAATAAAAGGACCGACGAGGGGGTACGTGCGTAACAGCATTTATAAGGCATACATTGTACATCTCGCTGCGTTGGCTCACTGGTGTTGCTAGGTCTGGAAAAGATCCGGGGCTATGCTAATTGTGGGACTACTGGGACTGGGGGCTAGCTGGCCTTTTTGGTTGTAACCCCTGAGCTTCTATCTGGGGCTACAACCAAAAGACCCGGGGATATAGCCCCCTGAGCTCCCCCCTAGTAACGCCTCTGCCTGGCTGCAACTCTAACTTCTGCATTTTTGTCTTGGGCCTCTCGCTCCCGGCCACTCCTCAATTGTCCTTTTCCAGATCCAAAGGGACTCTTTGAAGGGCTCCCGTCTCTCGCTACTCAGCATCTTTTTTGGAGTAGTTTCAACGCAAACCTCCTTACTTACAAAAAAATACCCATCAGTGCCCTGGATGTTTTGCTGGAGTGGGAATGGGAATAGTGAGTTGGATTGGGTGTGGGCTACACTAGCTGGTAGTTGGTACAAAGAAATAAAATAAAAAATTAAAAAAGGAATTCTCATCGCAACTAAATGATGGGGATTTGGAGTAATTTCGAGGGATGTGAACACGTGTAACGCGGCAAATGATAGTGTGCAGGCACATGTCAGACTCCGTGCCAGGAAACAAACAATCATGTCAGCATTGTTCATGACATCATGTCCAGGATAGAACTGTGGGTATGCAACAAGGATGCGAATTTAGGAGTGCACGGAGGGCTGCCCAACACATTCTGCGCCAAGATGGAGGGCTCACATTTTTTGATTACAAGAGAAAAGTTTAGAAAGCAAAAACATGTGTCACCCAGATCTACATGTGTGTGCTGGGACTGTGAGGGTAGATCTAAGCCTGCAGTTACCACGACTAATGCCAAGAGAAATGCTTAATTGCTTGAAATGTTCTCTCGCATTTCTGTGAATCTCTCCATCTCTTGTTCACCTTCACTCTTTGGTTCTTTCCCTCTTCTGCTTCCTCTCAGCCTCCTCGTACCGCTAGGACGCAGTGTGAGGAAACTGGTTCCTTGACATATGTTTTTATTTATTCATATTTAAGTAAGGGACGTGACACAAGCTCCCTTCATTAATACACTTTTCCTCTTTAAACGTGCCACTTGCATCCTCAGTCTGATCAAGTCACAGTATCAGTTCAATAATAGTTTTTTTTGTTTTAACCAAATACCCTGATCGTGCTATAACCCCACTCCCGAGAGCAGCACAGATTAGCTAAAGCACAATTAGTTGCATTTCTCAGGGTCGTTTACAATTCACAGGCCTGTTATAGATAAGGGCGTCAATACATTACTATCCTTAGGTCGATGCACAGTCGCCTGGCCTGCTTTCCTCATTACTTCTGACACATAGGAATACAGGCAATGCTGCTGTTAGCTAATTGCACAACCGGCATCTATTGTGCCTCAGCTGTTGTTCACATGTATTGTTGCCTCTAATTGCAGTCATTCTACTTTAACCCCACATGTTCCCATATATACGTCCAAACTCCAAAAATGTGCACAAGTGCCTTTCCTCGAGTCGCGATCCAAACCCAGCCATGCGTCTAATCAATTACCACGGAATCCATAGTGAATTTAAAAGATATCCTTTATTGTCCAAATCCTCCTCCCAAATTCATAGGGATGAACAGTATGACGCGTTTCGGAACAACTGTGCTGCTTGTTCATATATATATATATTCATTACAGGGCCTGTGGTAGTGGCCCTCTAGTTATGGTTAAGTTGCTCAACCCATAGGAAGAGCACTTTTTGGGCGGCTTATAACTTCACCCCCGCCCCCCGGATGAATCCTCATGAAACTTTGCAGAAAAAGTATATGGCCCTGTCAGATTGATCCTGCTAAAATGGGTGAGGTTTTGTTAAGGGGGCAAAGTAATAGGGGGGTCCCAAAATGCGTGTTTATTCCCATAGATGCAAGGCAAACAATATTTTGCTCATGCTACAGCTCAAACCGCTGGACGGATTTTCACCAAATTTGCAGCAGGAGCAGTGTCTTGATCCCGAAACTGAGCTTTTTTAAATTTGTGTAAATCCGTCCAGTATTTATTTTTAACACAACCAAAAAGTAGGTCAAAAGAATTAGTGATATCTGGGTTCGGTCTGCGGACTCATTTCCGTGTTCGCTCTGCGGACGGGCTTCCGATTGGCCCAGGGTGGGTGGCGTGAGGTCCGCGATCATCGGACGCCCCTGCTGATTGGTCAATAAAAAACATGAGGTGCATCATATCTTTGGGAAAACTCCCGCCATGTTGGATTCGCGGACAGCGGCCGATGTCCGTGGACAGCGTGGTAAAAAATAAAAAAACACAACATTGCACTTGTCAAACTAATGAAACAATCTCTGGGGAGCCGAGGGGAGATAAGGATGGGGTGGGATATGGCTTTAAAAAGTCCAAAAAACAGTTGCTTTTTCATCTCCGACATCCGCAAACAGTTCTGATGTCTGGGGCAGTCCTGTGATGTTCGTTGACCCCTGGGATATTCGGGGGCATTTATGCCTTTTTCTGCATTACTTGGTTGGTGAAAAGCAGTTTATGGATGGTTTTGGAAACTGTGGTGCTGTTTTGTGAAGAGGGAACAAAATTAGAGGGTGGTCCCAAAATAATGTAAATACTTATAATTGTGGTGCCATTCGACAAATCTGCACAAAAGTTTGCAAAATGATTTTAGATCTAGATATAAATGTTTTTGCAAAGTTTGGTAGTATTTTGTCAAGCAGGGTCTAAATTAGAGGGGGCATCTCAACATATTATATGACTATTGTATACCCATACATTTTGAAACTTTAGAAAAAATAAAACATGGGTGGATTTCCAGCAAACTCATGTAAGGAGTATTGGCAAGGACCTGAAAGCATGGTTTTGCAAATGTGTCAGTGTTTATTTTTTGACAAGTGTCATAATGTAGGTACAAAACATAGTGATATACCTTTGGTGGTTGAGCTATAGCCTGTGGCCATGGGCAGTGGCCAGATTATCCGGGCCATGGCATTAGGTCATGACCCGGACAATCTGGCTAGAGGCCAAGACCACGAGGGACGGCCAATGGGGATAAAGTAGCCCTGTCCACCAGTGACAGGCTATGTGATAAAGTTTTTCGAAATTGGGATAGGTTTGAAAGGGAAAAAATGTGCTCATGGTAATATGGTCATAGGGTCCTCTCCTTGCCTTCTGCAGGCTGCCATGGAAAGGGAAGAGGAGCTTTGTATGGAGCAACGCCTTCCCTTTCCATGGTGGCCATCTTGGAAAAGGATTTTCCTTCCTAAAGCGGAACAACAAGCGCATCCCGGTACAGGAAGAAAAATCATTTTGTTATAGCCCCCCCGGGTTACCGCTTTGGTAACCCATGATGCTAACGTCCTTCATCCCCCATTGCCTGGGCTGTAATGGGGGTAAATGTCCAGAGCCCTCGTTATCCACCCTCCCTTTGCTTGGGCCGATAACTTGTTCTGGTGGTCTGTTGTCCTCCATTCCAGTCCCTGGAACGGGGGATGAACACCACATTATTCCCATTAGCATTACACAAAATGGTAATGGAAATATTGGAAAATCTTATTGAGTCTATGTACTTTACTGAGAAATGTAAAGTAGATGGAGTCTATAAGATTTTTTTTAAGTTCTATTTTTTTAACTATGAAAGGTGGTTCCTAAAGGAACCTTTTTTTGTTGTTTTTTTGTTTTCTTTTTTTATTTTGCAGGAGAGGTTAGAATGTAAGGTGGGGAGGGCAATGAGACAAGAGGCACCAAGCACTCATTTGCAGGGGCAGGTGGACAGGGGAAGATGTTGTGTGTGTGTTGCATCTAAGGTAGGGGGCAGTGTTTATCATGCTCCTTGATTACAGCTTCAAAAGCACTTCGAAATTGCTCCGCCCTGCAGAGTGGTGTGTTGCAGTATTTATAGAACACTGTTGTCTTCGAAAGATATGGATCAACAGCCTCTTTTATTGCTTGAATGGTAGCTGGTGGGATTTTGTGACTCACAGAAGTAGGCTGTGTGGTGACAGTATTGGTTGAGGAAGATGAGCTGGAAAAGGACAGCCTACTACTTGTTAAGAAAGGAACAGCCTTTCTGATAGCTTTGCGGTGGTTGTATTGGGTGTGGCAGAGCATGGAGGTGATCTGTTGGAGTACTGTCCAGGTAGTCTGCGCCTGAGTACAATGTTGCATTTTACTTTGGTGGCTTTAGCCTATGGTACATTCCTAACAGTGGTAAAGAACTGTCACACCCAAGATTCTCTCTTGCTGCTAGAGGTAGGTACTTCTTCCACCTCATCTTCTTGGTCCTCTTCATTGTCTTAGGAAGTACTGCACTTTGTTTTGTTGTGTAGGTCCTCCAGCTGGTGATGGCTCTTGGGGAGGATGGAAGGCAAAAGCTGATGCCATTTTTAAGATAAATAGCAGTTTTGCTAATATTCATCCAAGTATGTGCTCTGTACTATAGTGTTAATGGATAATGAGTAAGAATAGGTGTAGGAGCTGTGCAAGGGGAACATTTTGAGCTTGAAAGTTCCGAGATCAGTAGAAAGTGCAATTCCGAACTTTCCGCGAAGCGCGGACCCGAGTGCAGACGCGTTCGCAACCATGTCTTCATGCCGCGTGCATGTGTGAGGTCACGTGACACTGTCTGAAAAGTCCGCGATGACGTCAGATGTCCACGTATGTCGACAGATACAAAAACAGTGGAAAAAGTTGCAAAAAGTGTAGCAAAGTGGTAAAATTATGCTAGAAGGTGGGAAATGGCAGAGCTTTAAGGTGAAACATTGTAAATTGGACAACAATTTTGCTATTTTTGGGTAAGTATGATATTAGTAAATTGTAGGAAATTAGCATGCACTAATAAAAACCTATGAAATTCACTGAAAAAATGTTGTTAAAGGGACGTTATGGTTAAGTTGCACTAATAAAAACCTATGAAATTCAATGAAAAACCTTTGTTAAAGGAATCTTCAGGTTAAAAGTAAAACTAAAAAAAAACCTCAAAAATGTGCCAGTTATGGTAAGCTAAGCAACCATAACTCATGCCACTACCGTGCACTGGTAAGACTAACACCCAGGACATCAAAGATGGCATCACAAATGTCATTGATGACATCACTGATCCATGCAATAACCAGGACAGACCCTGCTTAGCTTCAAAGCGAGTAACTGGGTGGACAGCGTCACTTTTTTTCAGAGGGTGGACGCAACTACTTGTTTTTTTTTTAGGTTGGTAAGCTTGCTCAAGTATTTGGATAACAGGATTTTATTCATGTTGTCATGTTCGCAGTGCAGACACTTACCCACAAGACTGGAAGCACTATAGATTGTTGGATTAAAAGGTGAGCACCTTTTATACTTTGCCAGCATATTTACTGGAAGATTTCGCAGATTCTTTTTCTGGTGTTATAAGTCCAATGCTATTTTGTCTTCCATACTTTCTTGTAAGGAGAGGGTCAATTGAACTACATTTGTATATTTCACTTTAAAATATATGGTCACTTACTGTGCGTATATTCATGGGTGTCAGCTTTTGATTTTCACTATGCAGGCAAAAGTAACTGTGCATATGTTATTCTTGCAGCTGATCCTTTTTTACCCTTTTCCGTGCTGCTTAAATGCAGTTAGTTCAGGTGGTGCGATGCATCACAACAGTCACAAAGAGACCAGCCATAAAACAAGGGGCTTGTAGCACGCTGCTTAACCAAAGTGTGTGATCCTCAGAAAATAATTTAATCTCACTGGGCATTGACTAAAAACATTGTTAGTTCTCAACGCCTGCAATCTTTTATACATGATAAAAAACAAATACATTTGTTTACAGTTACAGTGGGTTTCACATTCATGCAGTAACCAGGATCAACCCTGGTTATCTCCAAACAGAGGAAGGGGCCAGCCGCCTCCCGCCATGTTGCCTAATAACTAAGGCCATCGTACAAGACCACTTAGAGCAGCATGGGATGAGGGGGGCGGATTCTTCCTCGCTTTGAAGCTGGGCATATGCTATTCTTGCAGCTGGTTT
Source organism: Ambystoma mexicanum (assembly GCF_040938575.1). Taxonomy (NCBI): domain Eukaryota; kingdom Metazoa; phylum Chordata; class Amphibia; order Caudata; family Ambystomatidae; genus Ambystoma; species Ambystoma mexicanum. Next base: position 683,187,906 of record NC_090927.1, on the reverse strand, counting down.
TTCTTTCCCTTTTATGTGCTGCTTAAATACGGTTAGTCGGGGTTGTGCGATGTATCACAACAGTCACCAAGAGACTGGCCATAAAACAAAGGGTTTGTAGCACGCTGCTTAACCAAAGTGTGTGATCCTCTGCAAATAATGTATTCACACAGGGCATTAACTAAAAGCATTGGGAGTTTTCAAAGCCTGCAATCTTTTATACATAACAAAAAAATATACGTTTACAGCTACAGTGACATCAGGGGTGAATAATCACTGGTGACCCGGGTCTCCCGTCCATGCAGTAACCAGTACTGATGCTACTTAGCTTCAAAGCAAGGAAAGGTCCAGCCCTCTCAGGCCATGGTGCCTAATAAGTGAACCAACTTTCCAAGACCACTTAGAGCAACCTGACCTTTTGGGGCTGTCCACTTCCTCACTTTGAAGCGAAGCAGGGTTGGTCCCAGTTACTGCATGGATGGGAGACAGTCCACATTCTGGTGCCGTGTGTTTTCTTTGTTTTAAATAGCTCATAACACACTAAGAAAACACATGGCATCCACTTTTCTTTTTAAACCATGCTACTCTCAGTCCTTGAAAGTATTTCACCCAGAGACCAATTTCCCTACTTCTACACTCCGACCTTTACAACTCATTCAGAGCAGAACCTCAAGACTAATCTCTGGCCTCAAGCTCAGAGATCGCAGATCGCATCTCTCTGGCACTGAAATCCCTCCACTGGCTCCCCGTGGCTGCAAGGATCAAGTACAAGACCCTCTGCTTTGTTCACAAGGCTTTCTGGGGTCAGGGCCCGCCCTACTGACAACACACTCTAGCCAAATACACTCACTCTAGAGCACTCTTGTCGTCCTCCTCCAACTCTCTGAAAGTGAGCCGTTTTTCCAAACAGAGACTTGCGGGTAGATCCTTACCCTCTGCAGGGGCTACCCTCTGGAACAGTCTCCCTGCCTCTCTCTGTCTCGAGCCGGATCTCCTGAAATTCTGGAAAATCCTGAAGACCTTTCTCTTCTCCTCTGCCTTCTCTCTACTTCTCCCTTGCTAACCTCTGTTCCCTACCTGTTACCACCTCCTTCTGCTCAGCTAGCTGACTGTGTTTCTGGATCACCTCAGAACCCTAAAGGTCCCGGGCAGCCACACCAGTCCCTGCACTTGCCTCTGGGCCCCTGCACTACTTGCTGCACTATGCACTTCCCCAAAGAGATAACCCTCTGCACTTAACCCGGCCCTCCTGGACTAGGCGCACTTATCCCTTACCCATCCCTCGCCCTTCCTGTCTGCGCACTTACATAAACTGAATGCACCCAACCCAGTAAGTTCAGTGTCTGTCTGCCCCTCTGTCTCCCCTTGTCCCCCCTAGCATTGTGCACCTGAAACACTTGTGTTAGTGGCACATTATAAAATGCCCAAACAATTCAACAATTCTCCTTCCCCTCCCCTGATCCACTCCCCTTATGGCAATGTCTACTTGTTTTCATTCTAGCAAGAAATGCTCTCTAGTATAGCTGTTACATGCCTCCACCTCTCTCCCCCTTCCCTCCTACCCTCACTGCTTATCACGCACTTGCATTATTAGCAGAAATGTTGTAAGGCCTAATATGCGTATTACTGTTGTATGTCATTTGGAATTTTCAAGGCTTATGAATGATTGTATCCCATCTTCCCCTCTCGTCTTGGAGCACTTTGAAACACTTGTTTTGTGTCTAAGCGCTTTATAAAGAAACAATACCCATACCAATACTTGTATTTTCAATTAGTGCACCCTTGTCGTGGTAGCTGGTGAGAAGCGCAAATCATGAATGAAGCAATGCATTATTCGGGCGTGTCTCCTTTTAAAAATGGAGGCAGCCTCCATTTGTCTTTGCATTTCTCTCAAAATTGTTCTTGGAAATGAAATTAGTAAAATACATTTTACCTACGGTCAATGCTAAGGGAAGGGTTGGTGAAGTATATGCCCTCTTCAACTTTCCCAGATGAAAACCCTAGTAACACCAACACATTTGGTCAACACAGTACAAGAATCACAATGCATGTGCAGCTTAATTTTAAAGTACACATTTTAGAAACTGACGCAGACATAGGGCCTCATTACGACCCTGGCAGTAGCTGTGCCGGAAAAAAATGGCACGGCTGCCACCAGAGTCATGTTTTTTTTTCCGGCACCTGGCTTTGGGTGGTCCAGGAAGCCAGGCGCCGGAAAAAATGACTCCCCATTCCCATTGAGTCCCATAAGTCAGTATGTGTGTAGCCAGGGCTGATTAACTGGTGTGTAGCTGCATTCTAGTGCTAGGCATGGTGCAGCGGTTGTGTGAGATCAGGAGAATGTGTGCAGCAAATCCAATTGGACTTGGGTAGCTGCATTCTGGCAGCAGTGGAATTTGTGAATGGGATTATGTGCGCACCTAGGCCGATTTTCATCGGGTATAGCTGTGTTCTAAAGACTCTTGAGGTGATCATGGATGTGTATAAATATTTGTGCAGCCAGGCCAAATACATTGAGGGGTATACATGCATTCTATTGTTTGTTGGAGCACAGGAGAGAGTTAGCATACTGTTGTGTATGAGTGTCTGTGAAGATTGGAAGGAGACTCTGTTCCTGATGACCTTCCAGTGCCTGTCGAGGTGACAGTATCTCCCTTTGGTGTTCAGGGCTATTAGGCTAAGGTCATACCTGAGTCTTGTTGGGTCTGCAATTGCTTGTTGGAGTACCGCTGCATTCAGTTCAGTTCTATTAGTCTTACCACTACATCCTAGAAATTAAGGCTGGTGACCGTGAGCTCGGACCAGCATCAGCATCTATGGTTATCCCTATGTCTTGCTGCATCTGCAATTGTTTGCTGGCGGCATCCTATATATGGTGGCTGGTAATCAGTGAACCAGCATCTGCCCAGGGCTTGTTTGTGCTACATCTAACTAACACAGTTACGTACAACACATCGATGTCCCTTGCAGGTACTTGCCTCGCCAGTTTCTTTGCCTGATTTCTAGAGCATATTCCCCTGAGGGTGGAACTAAAGTTAGAGCATAAGTGCTATTGGATCCACATTTTCAGATCCCGGGTAATTGTTTACAGCGGGTGGTCGGCTATTCCCATTCTAGACTATGGTACAAATTTGAGATATTACACTGCATCAAAGTCACTTGCGAGAGCTGGGTGTTCTAGAGGGCTCAAGCACTTATCTGATAGGAGAGCAATGACAAAGAGCAAGCCCAATAAAGCATCAGAATACAGGTGAATGGTAGCACCTCACCTCTCACCCATTCCACCAGCAGACCACCTTGTGGTGCCATGTACAATTTAAAAATGAGGGGTGACAAGATTTCACACTGGGGCACCGCACAGGTCATGGGAAGGGGGTGCGGGAAAACCTGGCTGGTTTCATCTGGACACATGGTCTCTGTGGAATAACACAAAGGAAACCAAAAAACAAAGTAGTCCAGGACCTTGCCCTCCACCCACAAATCCATGCGCTGTGAACTTAAGTGTCACATGGTCAACAGTATCAAATGCCAGAGATCCAAAGTCGCAAGGCAGCACCCCCCCCCCCCCCCCAGACATTTGCAGTGCATCATCCACCAGCTTGTCGAATTGTCAAGATTTAGGAGTCGAACACAGAGGCAGCCAAAAAAAAGTATGAGAAAAAAGCCTTCATTACCATCCAAAACCCCTGCCCCTTTGTACCCCTTAATGCACAACTAAATATACATAATTCGAAGTAATGCCTTACTTCGAGTTAATGGTATACTGTTAATCAAGGTTTAAATAGGTGAGCATTATGAAAACAGGGGGTTTGTCTGCTGGGTCTTTCCGAAGAAGCCTTGATGTTACTGTTGTCTAGAGAGAGTGTTTTAGGGAGTTCCTCTGTAGAATGGAAGTCTTTGTCCCCAATTGGGGAGCCTCCCTGTGAGGTCCTGCTTGCCGCCACCCCTAGGGTGCATGTTGCGTAGTGGGCTCACCTCCCTAACCATACAAGGAAAGGCTCCCTTCTGGGCAGAAGTGACTGAATCCCGTGATTTGTCAAAGTAGATAGTGACCTCGCACAAATAACAAAATATACCGTTTGGATGTTCATGTCACAGTGAGACTGCTTGTCAAATAACATTTCACAACATTATATACTAATTGCCCAACGCAATACAGTGTTCGGACAAATTGGGACTGAACTATCATGATAAAGGTTAGAAGCGTAACAACGTTCATTTATACTCTCTGGTGCTAGGCCTCATCATCCTACAAGACATGAATTTTGTGTGCCAGCATTTTGGGAGCATTTTTGATTACAAAAATGCCATCCTCAAAATCTCCATGGGAACATGTGCATATGGTGTAATGATGTTGATCAGAAGTCACATATGGCATTGTGTCATTTTGTATCTTGAACGTGCCGATTGCATTCATGGCCAACAGTCTGTAAAGATTTTTTTGAAATTTTTCCCGATATTAACATCAACATATGACTCAAGGGTCATTAGAGGAAGCGTAATCTGCAAAAGACAGCTGAAAGGCTTTTCATGAGCTATAGCCACAAGCTTAGTGTTGATATCTAATGTTACTTAATACTGATGTAAATTTTAACACAGGCAAGTTTAATAATTGAAAAAGATTAATTACATAATTCAAGACTTAGCCAAATTTGTGTCCAGTCACAGGCATGGGGAACAGGAACACAAACTTCTCCACGGAGCAAGAAATCACTTAACATAAAAAAAAATATCAGGTTGATGTCAGCGGAGGACAAAATCACATGTCAATTTGGTGGGGGATTACAGTATATTCTTTTTATTTTACCTACTAAAAACAAGTGCACGCCAAACAGAGCAGGCACCTTGGTTCCAATAGAGCAGCCAGCGGGAACACATGTTGCTATAGTCTGTAACCCTCCCTGCATAAAGTGTGCATTTTGTAACTGCTCAAGGATGGGATTGATATGAGACAGGAGTCCTCTTTGGAAGCTGATATTTACTTTAGTTCTCCATTTACCAAAGCACACTCTTCAAGGGGGCATCTATGCGAAAATGAAGTGGAAAAGACTTGCTCTTATTATTAACACTTCCGGAAGTATTTCGTCTCTTTTCTCTAGCAGACCTCCCTATCATTAATGCAGCATCATGCTCTGTTCTTGGAGTCTTTCCAAGCATATTTGGAATTGACATGATTATTATTAACAGGGTAAACATATTTATTGAGAGAGGACATACAGACTGGATAGATAATGATGCATCCACAGTTTCAGGGAAGTCTGTACACACTTGCGTAGCGGCACACCTAATTCAATGCACCTGGCAGGGGGATCATGTTGTTCCCTTCTGTATACCTGATGTAGCCCCCTGTGCTATGAGGCGTGGCTTTGCCAGACTGTACATCTACCTGATTTTGCCTGCCTGCCTGTATACCTGATGTAGCCCCCTGTGCTATGAGGCGTGGCTTTGCCAGACTGTACATCTACCTGATTTTGCCTGCCTGCCTGTATACCTGATGTAGCCCCCTGTGCTATGAGGCGTGGCTTTGCCAGACTGTACATCTACCTGATTTTGCCTGCCTGCCTGTATACCTGATGTAGCCCCCTGTGCTATGAGGCGTGGCTTTGCCAGACTGTACATCTACCTGATTTTGCCTGCCTGCCTGTATACCTGATGTAGCCCCCTGTGCTATGAGGCGTGGCTTTGCCAGACTGTACATCTACCTGATTTTGCCTGCCTGCCTGTATACCTGATGTAGCCCCCTGTGCTATGAGGCGTGGCTTTGCCAGACTGTACATCTACCTGATTTTGCCTTACATGTCTGTATACCTGACGTTGCCCCACATACCATGAGGCGTGGCTTAGCCAGACTATGCTTTTCGAGACGCGCTTGGATGTTGTGCAACCTGTATGAGAGGCCCTACACTTTAAGAATGTTCACTTCGGACTCACTGTAAGTAGCGCCTGATGCCTGAGGGTTTGGTGTGCTGTATGTATAAATGTAAAAATAAATAAGTTAGGATTGGCTTGCACGTCATCCCAAATCCCCCTTGCTACAGCACTTGATGGCATTCCCTGCATGCAGAGTGCAGAGGGGACTATGTGCATAATACATGCTTTGGAAGAGCTCTTGGAGACATTGGGCCTCATCACGAATGTTGAGGTTGTGCTACCGGCGCTGTGGTTACCACGCTGCAACATTTTGAGTATGCTCGTGGGTGCCGCTCGGGAAAGCTTGGTCAGACCAGGCATGCAGAGCGGCACTTGCAAGCAGTACAGGATGGCAACAACGGCCCCGTTATTAACAGGGCTGTTGTTGCCATCCTCCCCATTCCTATTGAGCACTATAGGGGCTCAAATGGGAATGGGGATGTACCGGGTCGGGGTTCCGCAAAAGGGAATTACTGGGCCCTCCAAGGTCAGAATGGCCCGGTAAGTCCCCTTTTGCGGGACCCGAGTTTGGAGGTAGCCATGCCCTCATCAAGGGCATGGCTACCTCAAAACTCGTAATGAGGCCCATTATATATAATCTACAAAGGGACCATCATTGTCATCTTGGGACCCCGTACCAGCTTTTGAGGTTAAGCTTTGACCAACAACACAGATGTATTCAGAATGCATTCAATAACCTACACATACTTTTCAAACTTTACATGAAACATCTGGGGGATCTGTTAGGGGATATGTGACTTCCTGCACCGGGACAAAAAAACAGCACTATTCTATGCATCTCTTTTGGTAAAGGTCTCTTTTCAATATGTATCTGGATCAGGTAATCTGTGATGGAGTGGGTCACCCAGGGCTCTAGATAAGATTTAGAAGTGTGAGTATTTTACTCTTTATTTTTTAAGTTGGGAGCAATAGGCTTTTCAGGGAGTCTAATGGTCATTCTCATTCCCAATGCGGTTATTTTCTAAGTGAAGAAAAATATGTTTTTTAACATTAAAACAGCCACTGTTTTGTTTGCACCTAGTAGTACATGCATATTAAAAGATGCATTTATGTCCTACATTTCTTGTTCAGATCAGGTAATAACAATATTAGCGATCTTTGGTGGTCAGGGGCCTATGTGTTTATTGGGTCCTATTAATTTTGTTGGGAGTATTTTGACTGCCCAATGTTTCTTATTGGGAGGATTTGCCTATTTTTAAAGAGTAAAGGAGACGGGTATGCCGCTTCTCTGCAGGGCTGGGGTCACTCCAATAGTATCTACTCAAGTAACAACTTTAAAGTGTGTACTTGGTCCTCTTCTGATTCTGATTCTGAACCTCCTAAAGCAACAGATGTTCAGGTATCCTTGTTAAGCGGGCTTGAACCCTTTATTCCTGCAGTGCCTGCCACCAGTGGCTCGCTAGATGCGCTGGACTCTGACTCCCATGAGCCCTCACTGTTGTCTATGCCGGCGTCTGCTGATAGGAGTTCCATTCCAAAACAGCTTGCAGACGCTTGCCAGGGTGGACCTGTACAAGCTTGTTCATGATTGTAAATGCTAGTCCTTTGCCTAATTTGGATGGGGGACCCGGCTTTGGGTGATCTACAGATTTCCACCTTGGTTCCTATTGCACCTTACCGAAGCCAAGGGAATATGAGGATCAATGCAGGTCATTCAAGGTCACTGCATTGGCTGCGCCTCCCAGCTGGAAAACGTCCCAGGCAGCAAAGCTCACTTACTAATCCATGATTTTTGGAACACGACACACTTGGCCGAAAAACGGGAGATCAATGCAGGGAAATGCTGCCTCCGCAGGCAAGCCATGCTTACGCCGGAGGCTAAGGACACACGTATGACCCTTCTTCATGTTTCCCTCTGGCACAGCTGCAAGGACATGACAGTGTTCATCTCTAGAGCTCAAATGTATCCATCACTCAAACCTTTTAAGAAACAATTGGATGTGTTTCTCTCTTTTTAATATTTGAGTATGCCTTTGTCATTTAGTGCATTTTCCATAGGTACTCTTTGATCTGTCCTGATATTAACTGTAACTTAGAATAGTGTCAGCTTTAATATAATGCTTCAAGCCAGTTTTCTAACACTTCCAATCTCTTCAATAATTTTGCCATAATGATGAGAGCAGAGGGCTGTACCGCGAGGCCCTGGGATGTTACAAACTGGTACGGCCTGAGGAACTCATCAGTATGGCGATTAGAACCCCGAGTTTATGTCACAGGTGCTAATACACATTTGCTTATTTGAAAGAAACAGTTTGCGACGATCATGCAACCCATTATTTCAAAGAAATACCAATCTAACATGTCTGCCATGGAAATGGATGCGAGTCTCAGATTGGAGCCCCTCGTCCATTTCTTTGGTGCCCGGCGGATCTAAGAGGAGCAGCGTAGCTGTGCTGCGGTGCCAAAACCTCTTCATGTGAGTGGGAGGGAGGGAAAGAGTGGGAAGAGAAGCAGGGACTACCAGGGGTGAAATGGCAGGGTGGGCGCTCGCAGCTCTGAGCTTGCTCACAGCGCAGGCTTATACCATAAGGTTCAGCCTGCATTCCGTCCAACCTGATTGGCTGCAACGCCCACCCTGGGTGCTAATTTACCAATCATGATAGGATAAAGGACTGACTCAGCCCTGCTAGGATTCCAGCTTGTAACGCCCATGCTGGCTATGTGTCGCAGGTGAGCACTCTGTGTGTGAACTATCCACCCTAATGTGACAGTTAATATAGTTTACTTGTATGAGCAATCATACATGTTATATTTTTATAAGCAACATAGTTTAACTTTATAAGTAACGATTTGGGTATTATGTACTGCTCAGGCAATATAAACAAAAAAAAAACAAATAGACTAATCCAGGTATGCGCTCAGATACCTTAGGGTCAGGAGAGATTTATAAATGAAGAAATAAATAAATAAATAACATAAACTTGCATGTATGAGATTGGTATGAACCACTTAATTGTGAGGTCTAATCTGAACATATTTGTATGAGCAGACAAATATACTGCAGCATGTGAAAGACACAATGGTCCTCATTATAAGTTTGCCCGTCTGGGAAGTACAGTACCAGTAAGCAGCTGCTACCGTAGTTCCTGGACCGGCAAACTACGAGTTGTGCTCGTGGGTGCCTTTCTGCCAGGTCAGACCTGGCGGGCAGAGCGCCACCCGCGAGCACAGCATGTCGCATGCAACGGATAACGGTGCCAGTGCATCAGACCTCCCCATTCCGATGGGACCGAATGGGAATGGGGAGCATCTTTTTTCCGGAGCCCGCAAATGGGCAATTACCGGGTCTGGCAGGGCCGTAATGACCCAGTAATTGCCCATTTGCGGGCGCCAGAATAAATTGCAAGTTTGGCAGCAGCCTGCCGGTTTTACCGGCAAGGCTACCGCCAAACTGTAATGAGGCCCAATGGGATGTAGCCTTCTTGTTCGGTATTTTTATGAAGACATCCAATAGTACACAAACAGGCACACACAGTGCTAGTCATTGGGCCAGTTCTCGGCGGATCCAAGATCCGGCACCAGATATGGAGCCGGATCTCGGGATCCGGCCAGAATCAGTCGCCCAAGACCATGAACCACGCTGGAAAAAAAGCACACGCGACGGCAGCATTGCTTTTTACCGCCAACTTTAGAACTGGTGTGTAATGCACAATGCTCGCTACATGTACAACTGATTCCTTTCAGTTGTACATGTAGCAAGCACATTGTGCATTGCACACCAGTGCCAAAGCCGGCGGTAAAAAGCAATGCTGCTGCGTTTTTTTTTTTTTTATTTAACATCTTCCAGCATTGCTGGATGTCCACTACAAGCCACGCCCCCTCTAGACCACGCGCTCTCGGTCACTCCTCCCCCACCCCCCACCCCAGCCCTTGTGTTGTGGGATCCCCCACCACATTTTTTCCATTTCCACCACTGGGCATACAAACATACAAGTGGAGATCACAACCGTAACACGGCACAGAACAGCATAAAAAGCCAGAAAGCTGATGGGTCAAACCACCAAGTACTTCAATGACAAGTTGCAGTGCGAATGAAAGGAACGCCAGACCACACAGCTACCGGCTGGGCTCCTGGCAGGGGTGGACTGGGAACCAAAAGAGGCCCTTGAAAAAAAATCCAAGAGGCCCCATATTACACATTTTCAGCGAGCCCAACCCTTCTCCTATGAGAACATGTGGAAATACCACACCAAAGAGACCAGGGTGCAGTGGCCTGGCGGGACATTCCCTATAGGCCAGTCCACCCCATGCTCGTAGATGTCCTTTTTCATTGTGAGTGGTTTTATTTCTATTGTAAAAGAAACCACAGTAACTATGGAAGGCCTGCCTTACGAATAAATAGTCACTATGGGAACAGGGTCGGATTGGGGCATAACATTGTATCAGGCACCAATGAAAAAGTGTCCCACGTGGCAGTTAATTCCTTTTATGACCGACTGTTTAAACTGTACCCAAGGGGGGAGTTTTTTGATAAAATGTGATGCAAATTTGCAATTCAAAGAATACTTATTCTTCAACAATGGTCAAATCTACTAGCCACATAGTGAAGTAATTCATCAAACGTGACCACATTGGGCAAATAAGTGGCACACTTTGACCCCAAAAAACGGCCCATATAAGCATTTTGTGTTTTTGGTTTGGACATTGCTCTATTGACCTATATGCCAGTCCTAAATTGTATGGGAAGCTACATTCAAGTTACAAGCACAGGTAGAAGTGTAATGTAACGCGTTGGTATGGCGTGCTACAAATGCAGCTTGTAAAATAAAGCGTTAAAGCGTCCCAGACACATCCTTTCTCCCCTTTCTAGAGCTTGCTAAGTACCTCCGGCTGCATAGCTGCCCCCTACTGGTGAGCAGGCACTGCTCTCCGTACCTGTGCATCGTCATCAGGTGGCCTTCATGACTCCAGCATGTGACGAGGAGGATGGCAATGCGCTGTATTCTGGCCTAGCAGCTCTGACATCCGCCTTTGCTATGGAGTGGCCGAAGTTACTGAACCTGTAGATATGGTTCATTATTAGCTGTGCACATGTGTGCGTAATGCAGTGCTGGCTTCACGTGTACTCGGGATGCGCTTGGAACTGGGGCTCGTTTTTATGCACATACAGTTGAAGGATACACATCTGATTGGAAAATCACATGTAAAGTGTCTTACATGTCACTTGCTACAAATATAATGGGGCAGCACCGTTTCTCAATGCAGAATAACAATTCTCAACAGAAGGGCGTGGTTAGCGAGCTGAGTTTAGAGCAGGGAGAGTGGCATGAACACATTCAAGGAAATCCAATGTCCCAGGCTGAATACAGCTTCAAAACCATGACTGCGGTCGTTGATCATCTGTCAGAAGTCTAGCGCCCCAATCGCATCAATTGCCCCAATTAATCTATTCCACCAGTAACTAATGCAAAACAAGCATTGCAAAGCCAACACTTTGGGCTTTTGTGTAGGTACGGGATTGGAGTTTGCTAGGAACTGATTTAAAGGTGCTACCTGGCCATAACACTTCAACAGCTGGAACATGAAGCGATTACCAGGGCATATGATACCTGCCAAATACCTATCTAACACATACCAAAACTGTTGGCTTTGTGCTTGATTGTAACAGGGCTTTAGTATAAGGAAGAGCTATACATCAAGTGGCTGAAGGTTAAGACATTATTATTGCACCAACAGCCATTTACAGCTGTGATTAAGCCATTAACTCTCAGCAGACTGCATAGAAATAACACTGCCAGGCCAAAGCTCGATGTTACTGCTTGATAAAGCAAGCTCAGAGAGATTCTAGGAGGAAGTGCTTTGGGTGGGGAGGGGAAAGCAGTGGGTGGGCATGGTAATGGATGTATACCAATTGACCTTTTCACAATTGATCACGGGAGAATTGACCTTTTTACAATTGATCGTGAAATGAAGGTCAATTAGGACTTATATGCGGGGGAAAACCCTGCAACCTCACACTCAATCCAAGGTGGGGCAATTGTGCAGAATGTCAATTCGGACCACTATTATTAGGGCAATTAGGACAAAAAGACAATTGTAAAAGGTCACTTTGGGTAGTACCATGGTAATAGATATTAGCATGGCCATTGGCTGTCAACAGGTGGCTAAATAACCAAAGAACACCCAAAGGCTGTGTGTCCCTCCTCATATGTCATCTCCCTCCTACCTGCACTCTAGTGCAATATCCTTGGCTTATAGGTGGTGCTTAAGAGCCACTGAATAGCCCAAACTAAAAAGGATAATCAAGAAACCCCATGTTTCACATCATGTTTACAACCACAGGCCTCCAAACCTTGCACCAAGGCTACAATAACACACATATATTTTTTGTTACCATTCAACCTCTGCACATAACACAGGGAACATATTTAAAAGGGCCTGACCATCTATCAATTGCTTTCAAATGGAGGATGCTTTTTCGACCAGAAATACACAATATAAGCAAACCATTGGCAAAACAAATGAATTATCATTTGACTATTTGAGCCTGTACATCTCTGACAAACATAACATAGGGGCAAAGGGGATCCCCAATCTTTTCCTATAAACAACCCCATTCCTATTTTCTGAAATGGACCGGGCTTTAAAATATGCATTGAAGCCCGTACTAGGAAGGTAGCACAGTTGACTGCACTTATCGGACAGTTTGTGAGAAGCAGGGCACGATACTTGCTGGCTGGTATAAGACCATTGTATTTACAGTGTGTTGTTCCGGCTGTCACTTATGGCCTGGAGAGTTTGGTAGATATTGATTTAAAGTGGCTCCAGTTGATTGAGGGCAGAATTTGGAGGAAATTACTGGGTCTGCCTGTTTGTGTACCCATGACTATATTTAGGCTCGAGTTGGTTATTCATTCTCTCAAATCGTTGGTCCTGAAGAAGAGATCCATCATGTATATTAAAATGATGAATGGACCATTTAATCCTCACCTACAAGGTCGAAGCAATTTAGAGCGGAGATTGGAAATTAAATCTAGCTTCAGCAAGAGAATGAGTTCTTTATATGAAGATGTTGGCTAGATCCCCAATTGGGGAGAAGATCCTTTCAATCTCCGGCGACGCTTTGAAAGACACCTGGAGCTGTGGGATTGGAATGAAGATTTTGCTTACTTGAGCTCAATAAAAATGTATACCTTTGTGCCCGATATGCTATACACCTTCAAGCAGATGCAACCCTATTAAGCCTTATCTCCTTCAATTGCACTGAGATTTATTCTACTGCCTATTAACAGGCTTCCGGTGTTGGGCCCTTCATTGGCTCTACCAGCTTTTGTTGTTTGTGCCTGGATAAGGCACACACTGTGTCTGCTAAACATGTTCTGACAGAATGTGTAAGACTAGGTTCGGTATACATGAAACACCTGAGTACATTTGTATACCAACTCGATACCATCAAGGATCTGACATTCTGGAAGAAATGCTTAATAGGAGCTTGAATATTGTTCTATTTAGGATATGGAAGGGGCTGTAAACACATTTAATTGTGGTAAATGATGAAGGAAATGAAAATGCACTTTAATATATCTGTACCCAGGCTTAATGGCACTCATAAGGTGCCAAGCATATGTTGAGCCTGATTTCAATTTCACTCATTCAATATCTTAATATATGCTGCTAAATTGCTGAGGCTTTTATTAGTTTGGTTATTGGTGTACTGTGTTTTACTGTTTTTACCGTTTCTACTGTTCCTACTGCGTGTTTGCGGTTTAAATTGTTTAAATTGGTAATGTGCTTTTAGGCCTCTTAATAATACCATTGATATACTTTATCTTATCTTACGTTTTAGTAGTGCAAGGTGACTAATATGAATTTAAATTTGACATAGACACTGACTGTGATTAACTGCTGATGTTTGTAGATTGTTTTAGACAGCGCTTCTCACTACTTAACTTATCATTTTAAGTGTGTGCATAAGTGCATGTAATGTGGTTTTATTTTATTCATGTGTATTGTTATTCTGCGTATTATTTATTAATTATGTGTCCAGTTTTAAATTAAAATAAATAAATTATCTGAAATGATCTAGTCACATTGTATTATAAGCGAGCACACATAAAGGTCCAACTCATTTTGTCAAAAGACTGAACTTTGTTGACTTATTATTGTTATTGCTGGGGGGGATTTATTGAGCGCAGACCTAGCTGACCTATGGAAGCAACAGAGCACTTTACAAGTCATGGGGGGGGAGCACGCAGCGAGGGCAGCAGGTCGCAAGGGATCAGTCCAGGGTAGTGGGGAGTTAAGAGCAGGGGAGAGTGGGCAGTTTGATAGCAAGGGATCTACTCGTAACCTTGGGAGGAATCAGGGGTGGGGGGGTAGCGGATCGCTCAGCCACAGCTAAACTACATGTAAAGAAAATTGTCCTTGCACAGTAACCACCGCTGGCAGTACACCACCGCTCTCTGTTACGCCGGACCGACTTTTAGACAATTAATTCAAAAAAGTAGAAGGAACCTGTGAGGACTCTTTTTTTTCTTCTCAATTTTTAGAATGAGAGTACGACTAAAAACTGATTTGTATGTGCTTGTGGTGAGGGCAGGCAAGAGTCTTCACAAAGTAGGCCAGTGCTATTTGCACGGCATTCACAAGATTCAAATACATAGTGAACTCTATAGCAACTGGAGTATCCAGGTGCTGCAAGTCTGGGGTGTGTAAGCAGCGACTTAGACTGAATAGAAAATGCATAGAGGCTCTTGACGTATATGTTTGTGTGTGGGATATTGAGAAAAAGGTATAAGCAGCAAGCAATGCATTCTTAATCTCTTTCAGGCACTTCGTGTTTACGGGCAAGGTACTGGGCAAAAGCTGAAGGCCAATCATCTCACATGGAGACAATCAGCTGACATGAGTCTCAAAACTCAATCCGTCCATTATAGTCTTGTGTTGGGAATTGTGAGTTATGCCTGGGGAATCTGTGGGCATTCTGATTGCCATCGGTCAGGGTACATTCATCCTTTGCAGAGTAATGCACTGGGTTTTTGCGTGCCACACACATCATGATTTCTACTAGGTGGGTCTCACCGTGGCAGGCCATTGAGCATGTTTGCAAAGCTATGAAAGTGTTAAGGGGACCTTTCCTTCTGTATCCTTTTTCACTGAAGTCTGTGTGTACTGGAGTGGGACATGGATTAAAGAGAGCATGTGCAGAAATGGGCTTACTGAGGCGTAATGACTCACTAACTGATGTTCACCAATTGCTTAGGTTTGGAAGACACCAAAACAGTATTCACAATTATCACAACAGAATACAATCTAGCAACGCCACGGCTTACTTCAAAAATGGCAAGCTCTCTACCAAAACCACCAAAAGTGATGGGTACCTACCCCGACCCACCTAGCCCAGATCCTGAGTGTCACCCTAGCTCAGGTCTATCCCGCATACCTCCGGCTAATATGGTGGGCCAGAAAGTTAATTTCCAAATACACATTCTGAGCAAACGCCTTTCCCTTTGGGCCATCTAGGCATGGTTGACCTGTTAAGAGCCCTGAATGCTCCCTCATCTGGGCTACTGCAACACCATCTAGGCTGGGGTCCCTAAGAAACTTACCATGCTACTGCAATGTATCCATACCCCAGTGACCACCTTGATAGCCAACAGCAGAAGTCAAAGGCACTCCTCTGATATCTTTAATGATGTACAAAGCAATGTGTTATGCATATATTGCCATTGGTGCATGTGGCACCAAATACCTGACTTCCCTGCCACTCTGTACATTCACATCTACGAATCTGTCCTCAGCCACCAGAGCCTCATTAAGAGGGAACGTCCAAGAAGAGTCAGACCGGAGGCAGACTGCTGCCTTCTCTTGCCCCTGAAACATGGCACAACCTCCTGGAGACCCTAAGTTCTTAGGAGAACCACCTTAAATGCACGTGATTACCCCAGACCAATCTGTCCGCTAAGCCCTACCAAAACATCTTGAGCCAATGTCCCTACTTTCCTGCCTGCTCCTGGCTGCCAGCATCACCCTGGTAGCCCACATTTCCATTGTATTGTATTATAAGAATATCTATAGAGTGCAGCAAAGACCAAAGAAAAGGCATCAAGGTGCTAGGTTGGGTGAGAGAAAAAGAGGGCGCCACCAAAAGCAAATCTAGAAGAAATCAGTTTTTTAAAGCTTTTTCGAAAGATAAGATATTCAGAAATAGTACGAAGATCAGAGGCAAAGCGTTCCAGAGCATGGGGGCCAGAACCGTAGAGGATCTTCTTCCCGCTCTGGCATGATGGAACTTAGGAATGGACAGCAAAGATTGATTGGCTGATCAGAGAGATCTGCTAGGAATGTAGGGCACAAGTTTGGATCGTAAAAATGTTGCCCCAGCATCATGAATGGCCCAATTAACAAGATAGGGGATTTCTAACTTGATCTGGCATCTGATGGGGAGCCAGTGAAGTTGATGAGGCAGGCCCTGAGAATGAGTTAGTCTGGAGGCTCTCACAGCAAGGTGGGCAGCTATATTTTGGAGAATTTGCAGGTGTTGTAGTAGAGTGAAAATTAGAGGTAAAAAATAGTACAGCCCTCTACCTGGTATTTGCCAATAAAGAGACAGCACAGAGTGGATGGTGGTTTGCCAAATGCAAGCTAACCCAGCTTTATTGTAAGTATGCAAAAGCTTGGGTGAAAAACAAGATCTACATCAAAGCTCTCTCTCTCAAATTATTTGCTACGTTTGAAAAGAAAACACAGTTTGTATAATGCAAATGAGTCAACCTGATGTCATCATAATCACTGAGCTATAAAAACCTATCTTTACTGCTCATTGGTCCTAATTGCTAAGCTACATATAGTATCTATATGTCACACCCAAATGATTGGGTAAATATCTAAGGTCTCACCCATAAAACATCCCCTAAAAATGTACGACCTCATCATTCTTGAATGTTACTGTTCAGTTCTAAATTACTTCTGCAGTGAAAAGGACACATGCTTATCTGTATACATGCGGTCACACTCTCTGTGAACTGGCGGCATGATGACATGTGTATGTAGATGGGAGGAGAGGACAAGCGTATCACCTTTATTCTTAATTATATAAAACAGCCCATTTTATCTTCGCCATGATGTCTCTGAGTTTCAAGGACTTTGTCCCTGCCCAAATTCCAGTTGTCCGGCCTTCCCTGTCTTGCAACAGTAAACACACCATTCTGTTCTTGACACATTGTGAATAACTACTATTATGAGTGATGCTGCTTTCACCATGTTAAGACTTTGTTGCAGCAATTATTTTGTCTTTTTAGCCACACTTGCTTCTCTGTCACGCCTAGCCTTTCGCTGAGACATTAATCTGTCGACTACTTATGAAATTTCCTAGTCTGCTGTGTTGTTGTAACTGATTTATCTTAATGGTTGAACACTCACAATGGTATCTTGTTCCTTTATGTAAATGTTCTCTCCAATGTCCTCGGCTTTGACATTCCTTTGAGGAAATGATGCCCAGCAACTCCAGAATCTTTCCTGAATGAAATGTATCTGTTTCAAATAGCATGCTTAGCTGCAAGGCCTCTTAAATGTACGTGACTTTTATTCTCGACTGTGGTTGTGCAGGTAAAATGGCAACTGCTTGTCCCATTTCTATTCTCAGCAGGACACATTTGCTTTGCTATCTACCGATTTCCTGGCGCATGCCTGTTACATTATTTCCCTTCGTATGGGTAGCAGCAACCTTAACTACCAACAATGTTCTGCCCTACTTGTAAAGGTAGTCCCTATCTTGTGTACACACCTTCCTGTCACCAAGTTTGTTTGATTTTAAAACACACTAATTGTGCAAGCCAATGCCTTATCTGTTCCCTACTTGTGTAGTGCAAAATAACTATTCTTTGTGCCAGCTGCTGCTCCAGGACAATTTAAAGTCCAGTTTCAAATGTGTCCTTTATTATCTTAGAATTTCATTTCTTCTGAGGAAGGCAGGGGGACAGAGCCCGAACCTGCTCTCTAGTCAATAACTGCCCCACTACAAGAGTCTTAGGTTGGCGCAAATACATGCCATTACAATATTCCAGGGAACGCATAATAGATGCAGTCACAATTTTGGACCTAGATTCAAGCGGCAGGAATGGCAAGACCTTTTTCAATACTTTCAATTTGGTTTAGTCTAATTGGCAAACTGCAGAAATCTGGGCTTCTCTAGAGCCCATGGCCATTAGTTTGATCCCTAGGCTCTTCACTATCCGAGTAGGTTCAGGACATGTGCCCAAAGAGGTTTGACAGCAATTGCAGCTCTGCTTGCCCTGTGGTATTTAAGTTAACTAAAAGGACTTTGGTTTTATTTCCATTAGGTTTGAGACAATTATTGGCCATCCAATCCGCGACTGGTGACAGACAGTCCTTCAATTTTTGAGGGGGGTCAAATGATGGTACGTTAAGGTGAAAGATCATCAGCATATGAATAAAAGTGCACACCATAACTAGCAATCACATTTTTCAAATGTTCCATGCCCGGGTTACTTAGGTTTTCATTTTAGAATAAATGAAGGCAGGATGCCACTAGGACTGCTGCCCTCACACGCCCTCACCCCCCCTAAGCCTAGCTTTTTTTAGCTCTTGGCTTTGTTCTATGTGTAGCTGGCTCCAGTTGTTATCAAAGGGTGTCTTACTTTGCCATATGATATGATTTTAGGTCTCCTGAAATGTGACTATGGTCTTGCTATGATTGTTGAACCGACCTCTATCCTCCTTCTTCCTCTATCCCTCACCTCCTTCTCTTCCCTTGCTCTAAACAGTCTACTGCCAGAGAAAACAAGGAATCCAGGATGAACTGCTAAAACACATCCCATCTGCAAGAAGTAACACCAGACATATTGCAGCCTTTTTATCCCTTATTAGCAAATGGAAATTGTTATTGACCTCTTCCCAGCCAATTAAAATGTTGAGCGTGCAGTCAATAACTAATGGTATTGACTGTGGTCTGAACATTCTGCATTCAAAAGCAGACAGGGAAACAACAATGCAATTTACAGGCAAGATTTATTCCAACAAGGCACATCCTCTATGAGAGGATTAACATGGGAACATGCTTTTGCTTTCTTATAGAGAAACCATTTACTTTTACATGATCCCAAATGCATGATCAATTGAAACCCGGTTTAGTTGAACCAAGTTTGCAATTAAAATGCTTAATTTATTAGGTAAACAATGTTCTTTCAATATTACAAAGTAAAACCAAATTTAATTTACTAACTCAGTTGCCTAGTTACTTTACCTGTTAAAAAGTAAAAATGTTTTACTTCACCACCAAAACTCCAAATTGCTACTACCATTATGTGCCAATAGCCTTATAGACCCTGGGCAGGGCCATTATCGCTTGGGATAATGATCCTTCCCTAATTTATGGCCCTCAGTGATAATGACCTCCCCCGTTGGTCTATAAGGCTAAACAAGCGCCGCACAACTTGCTTCCCTGTGCACAGTGAACAAGAAATTCATCATATTTAAATGCACCCTTGAGGTTACCAACCAATCCAAGTCCCTCTAAGTAATTAATGACCTTCAAGTCTCGTTCTCCAGCACATAAGGGTTGCATCCTCAATCAGACACCACACACATGTAATGTAGTACCATATAAAGCAATGAAATGCTCGAGTTACACTTGTTGACCAAGTTAAATCCAATAATTTTTCCTGGGTGATTTACAGATATGCAAATGATTTCCACTGAAATGTCTAAGTACATTTCTCTCATGCAAGTATTTTGTGGATATCCTGAACTCGTGGCTGGAGTTGGCTATCTGGCAAACATGGCACTGCTAATAACGCACCATTTGCTCATGTACAGAATGCTACACTCGGCTCATGATCCTGCGAGCCACAAGTCAGTGGGAGTCATTAGGACCTGGGCGCAAAGGGATCCCTTTGCACCCTATTCCGAGGTCTGACCAGGCGTTATGGACGGGACCCACAAAGGGAATTTGCGGTACCGTTATTGACGCCTTCCCCCTTCCCATTGAGCCCTGTGGGGGCTCAAATGGGAATGGGGAATGGCTTTTCAAATGGGGACTTACCGGTCCTGCAATGGTCGGAATAGACCGGTAAGTCCCCATACCACCAAGTCAGTGGCGGTACCGGTATTGGTGCTAGTCATGGCTAATAGCGCCATGGCTAGCACCAACCTGGGAATGAGGGCCAGTGTCTGCTGAGGGTGGAGGAAAGGGGCAACGCAGGGCAGGTCAGCTTCACACACTGGCCTTTGCCCACTGTGGTGAATCCAATTAAGTTGTGATTGGAAGTCACTGGAATTTCCTCTGATTGGCCACTGGCAAGACTATGGGCCTGATTCATGGATTTGTTTGCGCGCTTGAGAGTGACTTTGCACTGCTGAAAAGTGACCTTGCACTGCCACCACAAACCCTGATTCATGGAACTGTTCAAAGTCATTTTGTAAATCAATTTTGCAGTACAAAATGACTTTGCACTGACTTTGCAGCAAAAACAAACTTTGCACAGTTCCATAAATGAACCGTGCAAAAGATTCCATGAATCGGGCCCTGTGAGTCCAGACCTTGGTCGTTGCAGCCTCCAAAGGAATTATAGTTCACACTTTGCATCATTCCCTGTCAATGTTGGTTCTACTGTGCTCTGATTTTTGTACTGTCACTATTTGTCTCGGGAGGATAGCTCAGGGGCAACGCACTTGCCTTGGAAGCAAGACAATGCGGAACAACACGGGTTCGATCCCTGGGCCTGTGCTTAGAAACCTCTGGGTATTAGCGTTTTATAAATAACCAATCATAATCATTTGATTATTTTCTGTGACTTACATTTGAAACCGCCCTCATCGCACCCTTTCCACCCTCTGTGTCATTTCATGAGAACATCCGAAGTGTCTGCTCCTGCATACAGACATCCTCGTCGACATGTTCTGGGGAACTGTGGTCCTCACTGGTCACATGGGGGGGTCACCCCTTGCCTGACAGCTACTTCATCTCGAATTTGCTCTGCACGTAGAATGCTGACTTTTGATAAAACTGGTTACATTGACTACTACTAACGGCTAAGCAGCTGACATAGAACAATAGTCTGAGCACTGCCTGTCTCTTCCCTGCAATAGTCAGAGGCCATGCGTTCACACTCCTGAGGGAAGCTGCAGCAGCTGTGCACATCAGCTCACTGTGGAGTGCAGAGCAAAGAACTCAAAACCACAGGCCGCGCAACTAAGAGGCATAAGCACTGCTAAGATCACAGGAGCCATAGCAACTACTGTCAATTGCCTGTATATTTCCTTCACATGCCTCCCCTCCGGTGCTCCAGAAAAGGCTTTGAATGTAGGGTATTTTACTCCCCGTTTTTAAAAGTTGGGAGTAAAATTATTTTTTAGGGAGTAAAAAGGTAAGTCGCATTCCCAGTGGGAGTATTTTATAAGTGAGTCAAAATGTTTTAACTGTAAACAGAAATTATGTTCTAATAAATATTTCTTCGCATGTAGGTATGCACATTGAAAGATTAATTATTACCTCACCGGCAGCAATAATAATACTAGTTTCTTCCTGTAGAACTATGCATACTTCTGGCCCAAGCATATCCATGGAGCTGTGTGGGTGAAAACAGAATGACAAGCTCTATGTGTTAGTTTCCTATTTTTTGTTGGGAATATTTGTACTCCCTCTTTTCATTTTTTGGGAGTATTTGCCTATTTTTAGGTAGTAAAAGTGCCCGATACACCCCTTATCTGTTTGGCTGCTCCCATATTTTCTACTTATGTTACGCTAGTTAGGGTGGCTGCTGATTCCTGACACTATCATTCCAATCCAATGTCTTCTTGTTTTTTAATCATCAGCCATTCTATATGGAGAAGTGTGCAAACGATGAGTGGAACAAGGTCACATCCTCAAGCTTTGTCGATGCAGGTAAGGGAAGGACAGTGGATAATCAATTTAACACATCCTGGGAGACTGCTATGCCAGACTTGCTCTCCTTCTGATATCCATCTCCTAAATTCATTCTATTTGTATTAGCATGTGGCGATCGTTATTGACCCCCTCTCAGCCATTCAGAACGTTTAGAGTGCAGTCAATAACTACTGGTATTGACTGCATTCTCTTCAATCTGTGTTCAAAAGCAAACAGGGAAACAATGCAATTTCTAGCCAACATTTCTTTCAACAAGACACTTCTCTATTCAACAGTAGCTTTTTTGCTGTAACATCTTATTTACCACACCAAACAGAAAGCTAAACTATGCGGAAATTATTTCACTTTCTTAGAGAGGGACAGGCTACTTCTTTAAATTGGCTCCAGTTTCACCAAACTTTCAATTAACATGCCTATTGTAGGAAAACAAACTTGTTATTTAAATGCTACAAAATTTAATTTACTAATTCACTTTGCCTATTTACTGTGCCCACTATTAATGCAAAATGTTTTACTTCACCACTAAATATGTACTGCTACCACCACTATGTGCTGATAGCCCTATAGACCCCAGGAGGGGTCATTATCACTTGGGATAATGACCCTCACCCAACGTATGCCCCGAGGCAAACCTGGTGGCTGGTGATTATTCCATGATAATGACACCTCCCACAGTCTATACAGCTATAGGGTGTGCAAGGGGGAGCAAATCAGGACCTGCAATGGTTTAGGACAGTCCAGGACAATTCCGTTTCAGCCACACCATCAAGATAAATGAGAATACAACCCATGGTTTTCATAGATGAACCATAGGCATCCTTGGCGACCAACCAAGACCATGGATAACACTTGTCTGTAATGAGCATAGGAACAGGAATCAGAATTTGAAGGGTACTCATTCGGACAGACCTGGAGTGCATTCACTGTTCCAGTGGCGCATTTTCACTCATGCCTACAGGCCACCCAAAGTCACTCTCGTATTCACACCCTCGTATGCCACCCACCTTACATGGCACCCTAACAACATTGACACTTCTTAAACCGTGCCTTCCACTCTTTCCTCTTTCTCACTATGATTAAGTTTTAGCCAGATACCCTCAAAGGCTTTTAAGCATGCCTCGCCAACTGCCTGGGGTGGATCCAATTCACTGAGCGGGAAGTGTTCCCAGCCCTCGCTCTTATCTAAGCCCAGAGCAACGCGATGAACTATAACCCAATATGGAATGTATGAGATGCAGGATATTACTATTGCTAGTTTAGCTTCCCTCTGGTCGTAGAAACGAGGCTCAGGTGGACGTGTAACCATCATGAAGATAGGAAGACCCTTGTTAAACAAAAGCAAGCTGGAGATACTGGGTAAACCTTCTGAAGTTACTCCGTTCAACGATGTTTATCAAAGTTGAGAAATGTTCTCCTTTGGTGCCACCTCAAAATTGCACCATGTATCCACTTCCTCCACCCAGTGTTCTGCCCATCCTAACCACCCATCAAACCTCCATTGTGGCTTTGTTTGATGTATTACCACCACACTCCTAATCAAAGCATAGAATGCCGGAAGTGTGTGCTGTTGCCAGCCCAGGTACTAGGCTTTCTGTCGGCCACCTCTTCCCACAATTCTCAGTCACCACATATAAAAAAACTGTAATCGAACCTTCTGCCAGTTTACTTCTTCATTCGGTGCTACTGGGACACAAATTCGCTGCCTTAGAAATTGACAAGGGACTCTTTCTTTAAAGCTTCCTTTGCTGTTCCCTTGGCGACGATGTTGATTGGGTAGTAATTTCGTACAAAAAACATGGTGGTGTGTCTGTGAATTCTTTTAAGTAAATGAAAACTGATTGGAGGTCCATGGCGGGCGGCTACTGTTGTTATCAGCCTGAGCGGTGAGCTGCACTGGTAGATGATGGCCCTACGGTGTGATCACCTAAATTAAATGGCTCATTCTGGAAAGGGTGGCAATCCTACTGCAGAGATTTGTGGTAAGGATGGCCGGTGGTAAAATACACACAAGTATGATGAATGGGGCAAATGCTGCTAGAAAGAAGTCTCCTCTGCCGCTTGAGTGACAGTTTACTGCGAGTGCTAAATGAATTCTGCCGGGAAAAAGATAACCAATATCAATTGGCATTACACACAAATATGACATCTTAAAATGCTTGTAATGACTCCCAAAATAATCTCAGCTTTGAGCTGGCTTTTGTGAAGTGTGCATTGGAAAACCTTACATAGTTCCCATTGTAAAATGTGTTGCTATATGCTACTGCCTGAGTTCTAAAAAATAAAGAACTTTGCCAAGTTATTTAATCCCTTAAGTGCCAAGGACAAGTATGCTCGTCCTTTTTGCATAGACTTGCATAATAGCCTGGCAGTTTAATGGATTCTTTGTGAATGATCCCATTAGGATAAATGTCTTGGCCCTCGCTGACTTAGGCACTGCAAAAATGCAGACAGTTCAATGTTGTTTCCAAAATTGTAATCCAATTTGCTGATTCGTGGTAATCAACAAAATGCAAAATAAAAGAACTGTATTTATTTGTAATTGTTGAGTGTAGTTTCTAATGGGGTGCTCATGAGTTTTTTGCGCAACAGTGCGTTTTCAAGGCTCATAGTTTAATTCAAATACTTTTCTCCATACAAAAATGGTTTCATCCATTAGCAGGCGATTGAAAGTGATGTGTGTGTCGGGTGCTGTCGCATAAGCCTCATGTTATTATGATGAAGTCTTTTTTAGGAATCCTAATTCCACATAGTGTGTTACCACTGGTGGTAATTTCCATCAGCAATATTAACCACCTGTCGTAGTTCATACCGTCAGTCATAATAATGAATAATGACACTGTTTCCACTACCGCCCAGCGTACTGGTAATCAGGTCATGGTGATGATGTGGTAATTTACCACCTGGCGTAAAATGTATGGCCTGAAGTTGACTAAAATCAACAACACCTGCTATAAATATTAAGAAGTTAGCCACATTTGTTACGAAGATGACAGCAAAACGTAAGGATTTACAAGGCAAATGATCTAGAAATGTTAAAAAGTCAGCGATGTTAATGGCACAGTATGAGTGCACATTTAAAACAATTGAAAAGGAGGATTCAGGACAAACTGTGACTCCATTTGCTGATGCATCGCCTCAACGCTCGGATGCAGGTCAACAAGTGATGATGGAGTCCAAGGATCTTCTGGACTTGCTGCAGGAAAGAGGGATTTTCTGAGACAAGGTGAGGTCGATGCATACCAAGAGAGTAACATTAAGAAAGCAGGCACCTGTGGTAAGAGGAAGAGGAAGGAAGGGAGGCAGAAGAACACACAATCAGTAGAAGGACATTCTGGTCGCAGAAGCCCGTACGGCACTAGATTATGAACGCAAGTGAGATGACTTGTGTAAATCTCACGAATAAAATATGAACTGAAAGTGAAACCTTTGCCTTAAAGGTTAAAATCTTTTTTGTTCGGATGTATTTAAATTCTGGAGGAAATTGTACTTGTGCATGTGGTTTGCTAACTAGATTTCATATTCCAATGCAGTAATGCCGGAGGTGACTAGAATGAGATTCGTGAAGGAGAGGTATTATCCTGTCTGGAACAGTTAGCTCTGGATTCTGAGTGTCTGGGTGATTTTCGTCCGACAATTCAATCGATGGGCTTCGAGACCTAATAAGTAGTATCAAGTGGCTTTGCGCACCACAGACTAATCTCAGAATTTGAGAATTGAGTCTAAAAGTACTTTTACAACCTCACTTGGAAGGCTAATGAAAGCTCTACAGCATCCTCAAGACAGAGGGCAGCTTTGAGTACCCTAGCTCATGTTATCTCCGCGGTAGTGAAACTGTCCAGAAAAGGAGGTAACATTGTTACCCGGGATTCCAAAGATCACCTGAAAGAAGCTGATTGTCTATCACGAGTCCATTCTTGTTAAATCTCTTCCCAATGGCCCCAACATTTGAAATTGACACTGTACTCAGCGACACATTGGCTAATTTGTGCAGTACATTTTCAAACAGGAAGTATCTTTTCTTGCTGTGACATTTTATTTGTTTTAATTATAGTATTTATAAAGTTCAAACTTTAACAGAAGTATGATTCACGATGCACTGTACGACACACAAAGGTTAACATACAGTATGTAATAAAATATTACAAAAACCCATCGGAAACGATTTTAAAAATAAATAACGGATATTGGCACCTGGGGCTGGAGAAGCAACCAATCAGGTTGATTGGATCGTGGGCTGAATCCCATAATCTCAGCCTACGTTCCGAGCAGCCAGATGGCTGCGTCCCCTTCCTCGTCATCTTATCCCCACCCTCCCTTTCCTTCCCCTCGAGTGTCCGTTCCCTTTCCACCACCCCGCCCACATACATAATTTGTGCACCAGTGCCTCTGCTGCCGCCGCTTTTGCGTCTCTCCTGGCCACCATGGATATGGAAGAGGAGCTCCATATTTAGGCCCGCTTTCCAGATCCATGGCGACCATCTTAGATACGTTTTTTGTTTGAATGAACGGGATGCCATGAGGCATCTCCTTCATTCAAGCAAAATACATTGCTATTAGCACCCCCGGTTTACAGATTTACACGGCCCCAGTGCACAATATTAACTTGGGCCCCGGGCCGTTACCTGCCGGTGAAGCCCCCAACGGGGTGCTTATTGCTTTATTAGAAATGCACAAAAGAACAAACCAGTCCTTATGAGTGTTTAAACATTTCCAAAACGGTAACAGATACGGATAGCAAACGGTAACCTGCTCCAACAGATTGGCGTCGCAATAGAGAAATAGTCAGCACAAACGTCTTTCTATTGCAAGAGATTTCTGCTGCATCAAGTCATTGGCCCTCATTACGATACTGGCGCTAAACCATGGCGCTATTAACACCATGGTTGGTGCCGGTATCGTAACGGGTCCGCCAATGTTCAATGGGGAAGTACCACCCCATTCCAAGGTTGGCGGGGCGGTAATTCCCCATTGAACATTGGCCCTTCCCCATTCCCATTTTTGCCCCATAGGGCTCAATGGGACTGGGGAAGGCGGTAAGTATGGTACCGCAAATTGCAGTACCGTACTTACCTCGAGAGTCCCTTTGCGAGTCCCTACTTTAACGGCTGGTCTAGACCAGCCGTTCAGGTCGGGTCCCGCAAATGGACCTCGTAGTAAGGCGCTAAGTGTTTAACGGTGCCGCAGCCTTTTACGGCACCGTTAAACACTTAGCGCCAGGGTCCTAATGAGGGCCACTGACTTGCATGAGTTGGGGGCAAATGTATCTCTTCTGTTCCCATTTGCCTGGTTGCAGTTGAACGATCACTTGGGTGTAATTGTACACTATGACACCAAAGTATTTAATTTGTTCGAATGGAGGAGTAGATGTACATTGCAGAGCAGCAACATCTATACTCTAGTATATGTGTTCTCTTTTTGGCTTGCCAGTTGGAGGTCAACCAGCTATTTCTCTTCTCTTTTGTCACACGTTTTGCTCGTGTGGGCAGTACCACATCGATGCCCTTAACTCATTAGCAAAACCAGTGCCCATCTTATGATTATCACTAAAGTCATCTGGATGTACCTTTAGCTCTGCAGATGTATCAGCTAGATCTGGAGTCTGCAAAACATTGGGTCTTCAGATGTTTTGGACTACAACTCCCATCAGCCCCAACCAGAATAGGCAATGGTGAGGGAACATGGCAGTTCTAGTCAGACATATCTGGAGAGCTGCGGGTTGCAGACCCCTGAGGTATTCATAGCTTTCACAAATCTCACCTTGTTCTTTTTGTTAGATTCATTTGAGATCTTTGCATAGATGTAAAATTTAAGAAGTTAAAAAGAGAAGCATAATGAATCGGTCCTTATCACAAAAGTTGACATCTAGGGAATGCTAAGCCATATGGGTAAGATGCAGGCCTCCTTCATGGCTTCCGTCAGGTTTCGGATAAGAAGGGAATCAGGCGTTTGGCTTATAGGCCTGATTAATGTGTGGGAAAGGCAGAGATACAGGGCAGTGGGTTATATACTAGGAATAAATAGTTGGTGTCTTTTGACACATGGTTTCAGGCACCTACTAATAATTGATATTTGTATGGTTTACCGCAGACTGAGTTAATGAGGGCTCTTTGATTGATCTTTTCAATGGATCCAAGTTTAGGATTCCGTTCTGGAAGAGTGCCTGGGCAATTTGATCTACTGCATAACAATAACGTTCTTGGTTTTGTAGGAGGCCTCACTCCAGTTTACCACTCACCACAATATGGGTGTCTAATACTCCCTGAGTGAAATATGTGGAAAAACACTCTGCACTGAATGCATGACTTTCTATTTTAGTACTCTAGTCCGCACACATGTTGGGGGCAAGTGGGTGATGGTGGTATTCTTCAACTATGTATATCTGTAGATTTACATGCTATTTAGAATTGTGCTGCAGCTACGATGCAAGTCTACAGGGTTCTATGGAGCAGTGCCTTTTCCCTTCTTCTGCGAGGGAAGCCAGAGGCCCCAAAGATCTTGACTAAAACTGGTCACCGGAAGGTTCAAAAGGGCTTTCCTTTGACAGAGCCAGCACACAGTACCGGCACACTCTCTGGGTTTATACTCTCTGTGTGCCCATCTCAGGACGGCTTCCAAAATAAGCGTGGAGAAAACACTTCTGTGTTTGTAGTGCCTATATCTTTAAAGGACAAAAAGTTGAAAATGAAACTAATGATAACACTCCCCCTGCTGCCCACATTTTTCCGGGCCCAGCGTTTCCCCCAAACCGAAAAAGGTCACGTGGTGATAGATTTAGTGACCTATACATTAAAGTGTCAAGTGGAGTGCATGTGAGGTTTTTGCCAAGATACAGCAGCGTTGGCCTAGTAGATGCACAGTCACCACATGAGGGTTTATGGTCCCTACGTGCCCATCGCAAGATGGCTGACGAATAGCCAGCAAGACAAGCCTTCAGCATTACTACTGCTGGTTCAAACAAGGATTAAAACGTGTACATCAGTACAGGTATGACAGTGCTCCCCCTACAGCCCACAACTTGTAGAGGCCCATTCTTTCCCTTAAACAAAAGGCAGTGGGGTCATATATTTACTGAGCCGAAGGTTAAAGTGTAATGTGCATTGTCTGCATCGTCCTTGGAGAGCTGCGCACGCTCAGTTGGCAATGCACATCTGTACGCCTGCCTTTTGCAGGAGGACCATACCCGTGATAATACGCCTTTGTTGATTTCTCAGAATGCATTTGGCCAAGCGCCCTATTCTCTCCCTCAAGCCTTCCGGACTGTATTTAGCGTTCTAAATGTTCATGTCACAATCCCCCGCCACACTTTTGTGCGCCATGTGTTTATTTGCATCTCTCCCCAACGTCCTTAGTTCTTCTTCCAGGTTCTTCAAGTCTGGTCGTGCACCATAATGAAGAGTTTCCAAATGTATGTGCAGTTCTTCTGGATTATAATTGAGACAAGAAAAATATCCCCAACGCAAGTCTCATCAGGAAAGAATCTACAGCAATAATATGAGTAGCAGGAAAGTTTACGGATGCCCTCGTATCTATCTACCTAAATGGTAGAAGTGATGAACCCCTGCACACCACAATGTTTACATGATGGAAATTTGCAAATCTTTGGCAAACACTTCCCACTTTTTGCATGACTTGATGTTTTACTATTCTCACTCTAGTCCCAGCATATCTGGGGCAAGTGGATGATGGCGGCGTTGTCCAGCTATGTGTTGCTGTAGATGCTAAGGGCGTAGAGAATGGTGCTGCGGGTAGGCTGGGGTAGAATTATAAGATTCCATGTAGCTGCACTTTTTGGTTTTGGCTATCATCTGGTGCGAATGCACCACCCACAAGTCAAAACTAGTGTACTAGAGTACAGCCAGGCAAACATGGCAAATGAGAGGCACACAAAGCATGGAGGTGTTGTTTGTTTATGAACCCACCTATTGTCTGCCATGGCAATGAATCCCTAATGTCAATGCCAACCAGGACCTACCTCTCTCTGCCCAAAACACATCCTCCTGGGATCTCTTTGAGCTAGCTTTATCAGGATTACCATCAAACATTGTGCTCAAAGAACCTGCAGTGTTTTTCCAAAGCAGTCCTTTGAAAGTTGACTTAATTGGAGCTGTAAACGCACTACTGTTGTAATATAAATCTCTTAACCAGGCCTGCCTTCAGCCACTCGATTTATATGCACTATGCATGTCCTTCATTGAGTCCCTGTAAAAAAAAAAGGCATTGGCAAAGCCAACTGTTTTGGCTTGTGTATAAGTATTATGCATGTGCCAGGCACTGCTATTATATGCAGGGGTACACAAACCATTTTGAAGCTGCTACCATCGATGGCCAGTTAATAGCACTACGCCAGGTCCCTCGAACACTGTGGCCCAGAGTTCATTCATTTATAAACATGCTGGCACCAGAAGGCAGCAGCAGGAGCATCAAGAAGGTTTCATGATGCAAAATACCCCGTAGTGCCTGACAAATGACTTTCCCATGCCTGCACAAAAAACAAAACTGTTGGCATTGCCAATGCTTGTTTTCTGTCTTCTGTACCTCTCCTGTCACTGCGCCCAGTAAACCAATGCTCCTAATTGTGATCAACTATCAACAATAAACAGTTGATCTTTAAAATCACCCTTTACGCTGCCTTCTTATCAGATGTGAAAATACTTAAGGACACACTAAAGGATCAATCATCAATTTAGCAATCATCACTTTCATCACTTTCATCGGATAGTAATTCATTTACCGGGATGTGCAGAGCTAAAGAAGGGATGCCGCTATTGAGGATATGTGCAGATGGCATGGCTTTTCATTAAGGAAAAGCATAATAAAGTACTTTGAAAAGATGCTTTGATACTAAAGTCAGAAATGGATTCCTCAGTGTATGCACTTTTTATTGTGTAATGCATTGGCCTGAAAAGCATTTCTTTTTTCTTTGCTAATCTGTTGCATAACTCAGCAGTAAACTGAACTAAGTTTTCAACACACCCATGCAATATTTTACATGAAATTATTGCAATGCATTCTGCTTGGGGTTAGAAGTGGAGATGGGCAAAGAGTGGCTGTCCACATTCCTTGAGATTGATTTGTGGAATGGTCAAAATCATCTCACTCATTGTAATAGGCCACACTCTGTGAAGCCCCCTGCACTGTGAGCCCTCCCTAGCTCCCGCAGGCGACACAGATACCTGTTTCCTGTCTGGGCTCCACGCATGCTCTCCCGAGCCCCCGTGATATGCCACATTTATTCTCTTCCACAGACGACGAGTTATGTCACTCTGCCGCGTGTGCCTCTTAAAGGGACACCACACTCCTCCTTTTCCATAACAACAACATAATAACAAAACCACTACACCGACAACTGGCTATCAACACACAATAAATCAACATGGTAACTTGGTCTCCAATGACACCCTCGACTGTTCAATTCATGTGTCCAGCACATAGTCCTTCAGGCAAGCCCATCTCTTCCTCCCTGCACGTTGGGGATATCGCCAACCACACTCCCAGCGTGGCCTCTCCTAACCTGCATTCCCTTGGTCCAGGGGAACTTGAGAACACTCCTTCCCTCCACCTTCATCAGACTCTTCTGCACACCCCTTTCCAGGGGACACCTCCAAATGGGTGCTCTCTCCCAGTTACTTGAAAACGCTTGCATTCCTTGTGACCGCGGAGGTCCCGTCCGATGCGATCAACATGTACCCCTTCACTGTTATTACATTCATGGGATTAGGTTCATATTCTAAAGACAGTTTCCCTTGGGGGCTCTGGTTTCTAACAATCACTTGGTCCCCCGCGGCCAACGAGTATGGTTGAAGCCCTCTTCTACTGTTTTCGCTCTCGTTCCTGGAGCTCCTTTC
This sequence comes from Ambystoma mexicanum, assembly GCF_040938575.1. NCBI lineage: Eukaryota > Metazoa > Chordata > Amphibia > Caudata > Ambystomatidae > Ambystoma > Ambystoma mexicanum. Next base: position 683,156,304 of record NC_090927.1, on the reverse strand, counting down.
CTCCGCCACTCGATTGTGACTAATCACAGTCAGCTCCCGGTCCACTGTGTCTGACAGGAGGTCTCTTGGACATCTCTTAAAAATCATCTCTACTGGAGCCACCCCGATAGAGCAATGGGGGTTTGCCCGATACTCCCTTAGGAACTGATAGAGAGCCCTTCTTAGACAATGTCCTTGTCCGTGAGCAATTTGGAACACCTTATTGAGTGTTCTCATGAACCGGCCTGCCTTCACGCTGGCTCTCGGCCAGATCGGAGTAATCTTCTGATGGTGTTTTTCATACTCCTTCATGAGTTGGCTGAAGCTTTCCCCTTGGAACGGCGGCCCTTTGTCAGAGCATAACACCTGGGGAAGACCATGATTTGCGAAGATCTTCTCTAATGCCATTCCCACTTTGTCAAATGACACCGCCTCCAGGAATTCTACCACTGGATACCTCGACCACTGATCCACCAGAAAGTGAATGTCTCTCCCAACAGACCCGAAGTCCACATGCACTGCCTCCCACAGTTGGGCACCTTCAGGCATTGACTCAATAAGGAGTTCCTTCTGCACAGGGGCCGCCGTGTGGCACCACACACAGCCAGCTACAAACGCCACTACTTTCCTTTCCAGGTCAGAAAACCAAACTTTCAGCCTTAAGCAGGCTTTGATCTTGGCCATTCGTTGATGGCACTGGTGTGCAGTTCAATCACCTGCGGAATCTTGCTGGCAGGTATGACCATCCTGTCACCCCGCAGGAGCAGCCCTGAGTCAGCAAATGCCAGTACATCACGGACCCTCCATAATTGTTCCAACCCTGTGCGGGCCTCTTGAGTCCTCCTGCACAGGCCTTTCAAGATTGTCTTCTACTCCCCTCTTTCAGCGCACATGGGAGAAGTTGGAAACAATCATTGTCCTCTGACACTTTCTCCAGCTCCTGAATGGGCATGGAGTTCCGAGTTGCGGACTAGGTGATGATTTGCACATGTTCATTGGCCCCCTCGACCCACCCCTCCATCCACCTCTAAGTCCTAGTGTTGTCTCGACAAATAGTCAGCTGCATTATTCGCACCTGGACGGTACACCAGCGACACACCATACTAGACACCAGGGCAATGTTTACCCTAGTCCGAGTCCTTTGCCCATTGTCAAAAATGATTTGAAATAATTATTTTGTTTGTAGTTTTTGACCCAGTACTGATATATTTTATTTGTATCATGCTCGTACACAAGTCTTTCAGAGCCATATTACATTTGCACCAGTGCAACGTTTCTGTAATACAGTCCTTGTCCCTTAAATCTTTCGTGTTTCAAATAGATCTTAAGGTGTCAGCTAAAATGCCCACTTCAAAAGTTCATTCATTTACACCTTCTAGCACAAAAGGCACACTATGGCTGCTTTGCACCGGTCCTAATGCCCCATAAAGCACTTCCATGACAGCGCATGGCTCTTGAACAGAAGACTCTTGTAATGTTGAACCATTTTGCTGCATTTCTGTTTTTAGAAAGGTCCAACTCCTTTATAATAAGTGATGCTTCTTAATATTTAATTACAAAGGAATGACCTGTTCTAGACCGGAGAGTTTCTTTTCAGAGCCGTGAAAATCGCCACTTTGCTAGGACTTGCACTGGGGGAATCATTTCTTGCCATGGTGATGCCATCACATGTTTGCATGTTGGCTCCAGCCCTACTACACCAGCGCTCGGATGTGCAGGTCCCAGTCAGGCAGTGGAGTAACTTTGCTGAAAAAGTTGGGGTGGCCATGACATCTGAAGAAAAAGTGCCCCAGCCAAATGAATAGGGACAAAATGGTGTGCCATGAAAGTTGGGGGGGGGGCGACAAACAGCCCTGTCCACCCCTAAAATTACTCCCATGCAGTCAGGCTACATTGACAGCAAGGGCGTGTTTGGTGCACCCTCTTCACTTGAAGGCCTTGCTCAGAAGGGACATCTGACAACCTCGTCACTAAGCGTTTACTTAGAATTACTGTACTGCGTGGGATACTTTTTCATTTTCTGGCTTTCCCTCAACCATTTAATGTAGACATGCGGTGTGCAGAGCGATCTTTTCGCCATCTCAACAGGATGAATGTTTATCTTAGATAGAATTAAGTAAACCCGATTGAACGCTCGCCGACTCATTCCAAATCTTTCGTTGGTGCTGTCCGCAATACTGCAAAACTACAAAACTAAACAGGGGTGTCTTCCATCTCACGGCGTTCTATTCAAATATAACTCCTGCCAGGGATTTGGCTGGGTGGGGCTAGCCGGGGCAGAGCCTCCGGTGGCATCACAAAAAGCTGCCCTTCAGCTGGGCTGCACCAGGGGGAGAAACACATGCAAATAAGCTGCCTGCTAAAGCAGTACAGCCAGCTCCTAACTCCCAAAGGATAATGCTCTGCAAATGGGTATATATGACTGGTAGTATGATATCACTTTACTGGTAGAGTGGTATCATAAATGAAATATGCAGAAAGGCCAGAGCGCGTTATGTGCTCAGAAAGGCGTCAGGCTTCAATCACTGTCACAGGGATATGTCATATATAAAAAGATGTATTTGTTATTATGTTCCCAGAATGCTCCTTTATTTTATGCAAAACACCAAATAGTTTACATTGGTGCTATAAGAGATTTCAAAGGTGGCTGAAGATGTCGGGGATAAGTTAACACCTTGTGGTCTGCCTTTGGACAGCAAAAGCACATTCAAATCGTGAGAATGGCTTGGCGTCGAATGGAATGACGGGCTAACCCTTTGTTCCCCTTCCCAAGAAACATAAATAAATTACCTGAGATGCTTAATGTCGCTGCTAAAATATGCTGCTTAATAGCTGATGCTTCAACTGGTGGGCTCCTGCTCATAATGTACCCTCCTGGAGTTAGCAGTGCTGTGGACCCCGTTTGAACGGTAGCCTGTTACAGACGTGCCTGAAGATTTTAGTCAGCTGCCTAGGAATGCGTAGAATGTCACAGTGGCTCTGCATATGGAGGACAGTTTCCATCACAACACGGACGGAAATCATAATTGCACCATCTAGTGGACATAAGCAGGCACTTTTATTTGTCATAAACGTCTGACCACATAAATTAATATTGGGGGCCATTTCTCTGTTGGCTTTGTCAGGAGCCTGAAGTGACTGAACATTTCATAAAGTTTATACAAGTTTAGTTGATGCAAAAGTAATATATTCTTTGGTGACTGGGGATGATATATATTAATTAATGGACGCAAAGGTCTGTGGTGGTTGAATCTATAGTGGTGGCCTCACGGTGCCAATTTGGCTATTGCCGCATGTACAGTGTGACTGAGAATAACAATAAAGTTATACAGGAGTTTTCACTCTAAAGACAAGGTATTGAAAGGCATTACTGGAAATGGCCTCTCAGAAAGGCTCCGCGAAAAAGCTTTGTGAATAAGGATCCCTCTCCCTTGGAGACTTCTTATCTAAAGAGGCTAAAAAGTGACTCTCCTCCTTCTTTAGAGGCTAATATGGAAGCCATATTATGGGAAACAAGGGCACTTAAACACTTCCTGGAAGTTACAAATAAACTTCAACAACTGGACGATAGATGGTCTAACTTTGAAAGAAGAATAAAAGAAGTGAAAAGGAGAGTTGGACAAGCGGAAGATGTTACTCACTGAGTTGTATGCTTGGAAAAGTGATTCTTGCTCTGCAAAAGCAATATGAGGATTTAGAAAAAAGAAATTGCAGAAACAACCTATGCTTTTTTGGTCTTTGGGAGGGAGTTGAGGGAGAAGATGTGGCTCTATTTTTAAAGAAAATGCTTCCTATTACTCTTAAACTTCACTCTTCCACTATCTTGAACATCCAAGGGGTGCAAAGGATTGATGTAAAAAAAAAAAGATCCTCATAAGAACTCGGATCCACGAACACTGTTTTTTTAACTCCTGCAATATACACAGGTTCAGCTAATCATTAAGAAAGTAAAGGAAATTAACCTCCTAATATGCAATGGTGTTAGAGTTTTCATCTCACAGGATGTATCTAAGGCAACTGCGCGACAGAAGAAAGCACTGTTATTGTAAGACCATATATGGAATAAGGCACCACAACCATATACTAATGAAACGCTAATCGTGAGGTTTGTTTTCCAAACAAGTCTGGTTTATTCATAGAGTATCACAGTTGGCCGACTGCGTCTCAACGCCTCACGACGTGTTTTCCCAGACACCGTGAGATGAGAGAGAGAGCGAGCAGTGCTAAAGCAGTCTTATATATGCATAATACATCATCCTTCACAATACCATTCGGCCCACCCTTATACATGACATACAAGCTAGTGTTCTGTAATTGACAGCTATCCATGTAACGTCAGTCAATCTAAACATTAGAATTCTAGCAAAGGCTGCTGAGACAGTGTTCTGTTATGGGGAACACAGAGCACTGGCGCAGGGGAAGATATCATGTTCTAGCAGGGAGACATTCCAACCAACGTTATCTGTTCGCTGTGCTCATGAGCTAAGGGTCAGACAGTTCTAAAGCAGAGAAAAATACCATCTTTCGTGTAGGAGCACCGTTAGTTACATATAATTCACATTAAACTACCTTTTACAACAGCGCTTGCAAGACAAAACCGGCACCTCGTTGTTGCTTAGTGGTGGCTCTTGCCCAGGCTTCAAGGCCTTACGAAGAGGAAAATAATGTATAGCTGCAGGGTTTTACATTCCTGTCTACATTAGTATTCATAGTTCAAACTGTGGCCTCGCACAGTGTGTGGATCTGAAGCGCAGAATATATTTGCAAAGCGTTACAGGAAAGAAAATGGCCGGCATTTACAAAATGAACTCCCAATGGTCACATCCAGGTTTCATTGTTTGCAATGTTTGTCACATGATGCGATTTGCCTTTGGCCAACATACTATTCATATCATTTCGGGCTATGCGATTCCATTTACGGTATAACTGTAACGCTCACCTGGTATCCACGGGGACGTCACTCAGCCTGTTCTGACCTCTTATGACCTCAAACGCTTCCCTGCAGTCTACTCGACTGGAGACTGGGCCTGAAACACAGGATTGGTAGTTTGACTCCCTATTGTCTCTGTGTGCTTGAACCCCTTCTTCCCCGGGGTCCAACCCTTCTCTTTGATCCACAGCTCACCTTGTTTTCTTGGAAAGTGTGCTGTCTGTCCTGCTTTCAGCGCAGGGGCGCGTTGATTGATGCAGGCTCATTGCTGCCTAGTTACTTCACTGGCAAGAGTCCGGCAGGTAAGTATAATGAGTCTTTTGAACAGTTCTCTAACTTCGTTCCTTTCCTTCCTTAGATTATGGCTGGCATCCGGGGATGGCGACGTGCTGCTGAGATGAGTAGTGCTGAAGGTGAGTGAAAGCGCGATGCGCGATGTGACCCTTTCGTATTTGTATTGAACTGAGTTCTTTTTATGTGTCTTTTAGGTGCCGCAACGTTTTCAGCATGGATGCCGGTTATGAAGAAGAAATGCAGTGAGTAAGCGCGGTATGCGGCGCCTCGAGATGTTTCCACACTAACCTGGAGTGTCTTTTCCCTCTTGCAGATGGATGAGAAGTTCCGGAGACAGAGTTCTCCCAGAACGGCTGGGATTCAGGTAAGCGTTTGAAGCTCGTACAGTCTTTAAAAATAAGCGAAAATTTGCTGAATGCTTACTAATGCCTTTTTTCTGTTCTTTTCCCTTTTCCCTAGGAAGCGGTGTGCCGGGATGGGAATGACACCGCCGAAGATGCCCGCAGAATAGAAGAAGCTATGAATGATGGGCAGAAGCGCTGCAAGGTAAGGCTGTTCCTAACAGTGTTCTTGTTCTTGCAGGAGCTGAGCGCCGAAGAAAGATGCAGGCCTACTGGAGACCGATCCGAACACGATGAGTGTCACGCTGCAGGTGCAGAAAACACAAAGCATGTTTCTCAGCCTGGGTGTGGCTTAAATAGTCTCTGGGTATCCCAGGTGTCTCTGGGATAAACCACACCCAAAAGACTAGACTGCACATGCAGTTCTGGGAACCGAAATATGTGGGGGCATCCATCTTGTCCCCATCAATGCACTACAAGTCCAATCCCCAATGATATCCTATGGGAGTGAGTGAGTCTGGTGCCACAAGCGCCAAGTCTGATCTGACTCCAAGTGGGTCTTTGGAGGGATGGAGGGGCTGTTGAGGGCCATGTAGGTGATCGTGGCCTGGCTCCAACCTGACATCTTGGAGGGCTGGGGACATGAGGAGCAGGAATCATGACAATAACATTATCATATGGACCAGCTCTCAAACAATCGAATGACAGATTTGGTTTGGTACATCATTGTGCCTTCAAGGTTACTCTTAAAGGTAAAATGGCCTCATTTGATGACCCTGGAGACCTCAAAAACGTTATAAGAAAATGCAAGATAGAAGAGATGGATAATTCTAAACAAATCCAGGATCAGCAACAATCTATCACATGAGTGGTCTCAAATCCAACTGTTCCCACTTATATGGTCTGAGATATTTTGGCAACAGTTGTCTACTCAGAGAAGATGGAACAGACTTGAAATATATGGGCGCCTGCTTTTTCCATCCTTTGTTGGAGTGTGCCCAGCCTCCACACACATTGGTTGTTTGCATACTTGTCTATAGTTACTTTCAAGACGTTATATTTTTTGCTTATTTCATGCAATGGGTGGTGTTTTTGCACTTATTATGAAGACCAATATAGAAGATTATTTTTACCCTGATTTGTCCTTGTGTAATTTCTGTTATCTATTAAGACATTTAAACTGTTACAATGTTGTAGGTTGTTGGGACATGTGGAAAGCAAGGCTCATATGTTGTATTTTGCTTTGTGGAGCATAAGCATATTTGTATCTAATACTTAAAATAATTGTCACACACGATTAGGAAAATGACACTCAAATGCATTACATGGAAGATCAAAGGGCTAAACATTCCTGTAAAGAGGAAAAAGGTTCTTGCACATTTGAACAGATTTAAACTGTTTGTGGCCTGTACAGAGAAAACACATTTGTCTCTGCAGGAGTATATGAAATTGAAAAGATTGTTGGGAAACAGGCGTTAATGCTAGCCAAGCCGTTGGAAAATGGAATGGCATATTAATATTGATTAAAAAATTAATGAACCACAGCATTTTACATAAATAATCTGATACTAAAGGAAGATGGGTCTCAGTCAAATTACAAATAAAGGCTCAGATTTTTTCCATTGTTAATATTTATGGCCCCACAAATCTGATCACATAATTTGGATTGATATGAATTTTTTTAAATGCAGTCTGATTTACCCAACCTGGTCGTATATGGAGATTTTAACAATGTTATTGATCCATTTTTAAACAGAAGATCAACCTGTCCATTTAAAAACAGGAAATCACATAAGGAATTGATCCGCTGCTTACTGAAAGCAGGGTTGGTAGATTCCTGGAGACCAGCTGATCCATCAGATTTTGACTTTACATTTCACTCTATCCCCCGAGATACAAGGTCCCATTTGACTAAATTTGCATTTCTAAATCCTTATCTGGTACAGTGATAGAATCTAGTATTGAAAGCCCAGTAATTTTGGATCATGTTCCAATGATCATGAAACTATAGATTAACAATGAAGTTACAGGATCCAACAGATGGAAAAATCAATAACTCCTTATTGGAAGATCATATATTTGAAGAATCATATCTGAAATTTCATCAATTTTTCTTTGAAATCAACAAAGATGCCGACACCTCATCGATTAATGATCGGGATACTTACCAAGCAGCATTAAGAGGTCCTATTATATCATATGTGTCCAAATAAAGAACTGAGGAAAGATTTGGATAATCTTTTCAATCAATTGCATAAACTAAATAAAAGATACAATTCCAATGCTGATGATAGCTTGTTTAAAGAAATCTTATCTTTTTACTATTAACAAAGAGCTTTCAGAACAACTTTGTGGAATTTCATTTGAATATAAATAATACATGTATGACATTTCCAAGAAGTCAAGTAAGTCACTAGCATCATATCTTAAAATCATAGAGAAAAGGTCTAAAATCTCATGTATCAGAAATGACATATGAAAAAGCTATCTTAGATGTCTTCAGTAAGTTCTATAAAAAATGTATACTCTTCAAATCACACAGACTCACACATAGATTTCATTAGTTAAAAAAAGATCCTAACTTGAACATTGATCTAGGTTCATTAGCTAATCATATGAAGGTGAATGAAACGTTCAAGGGCATTCCTGATTTAAATAAGGGTAAAGCACCTGCTCCAGATGGCTTTTCTATTGATTTCTTTGACATTTTGCTACCATCCTGACCCTAAAATTAGAAACCTTATATCAATATTTTTCTGAGATGGGTAGAACATTTGGCACATTTAACGAAGCCCTTCTGATTATTTTTCCTAAACAGGATAAGGAAAATGAATTACCTAAAGTATTATAGGCCAATATCACTAATTCACATGGTTTGTAAAATCTTCACAAACATTTGGCCAATAGAATTATACTTTTCACAAATAAACTAATCAAGCCAGATCAGTTAGGGTTTTCCAAGGGAAGAAATATATCTTGCAATACTCGACTGTTAATGGATATCCTTTCACTATTAATAAAAACTGTGTAATGGTAGTTATATGGCAATCCCCTTGAATGTTGAAAAAGCATTTGATCGAGTTGAGTGGGAGTATCTTTTTGAAGCACTTAGGCGGCATGGTATAGGCAATGGTTACATGTCCCTGGTTAAACTTTTATATTCTGACTGCAAGACCTCTATTTTCACGAATAGTCATTTCCCTGCTTTCTTTTTACTGCACAGAGGTACCAGACAGGAGTGGCCTTTTTCCCCAATACTTTTTGTGCTGTCCCTTCAGAAGTTGTTGGAACTTATTTGACTTAATAGGGATATTCCAGGTATTAGATGTGGCACATCCGAAATTTGAGCTGCAACATATGCTGATGAGATATTGTTCTATTTGAAAAACCCAAGAGAATCCCTTGCCAATCTAATAGATACTATCAGATCATTTTCTGAGTTCTCGGGTTATCATTAAATAAGGACAAATCGGAAATGCTTCTGCTCAATTGTCTATGTCTCAAACATGATTTTGCTAATTCCGGTTTGAAGTGGTGTCCTGTTTCCATGAAATATATAGGTATCTCCATTGTTTCCTCAAATGCAAATATAATTAAATTGAATACGCAAACACTTTTAACAAGATTGCGTGATTCAATAGCTACGCAGTCCTTGTTTATTTGACATGGTGGGGTAGACTGCATTGCATTAAAATGATGTTCACACCAGTGTTTCTGTACTATTGATAAATGCTTCCCATTCCTTTGCCAACATCAGTTTTCAAATCCATTAACGCAATCCTTCTGGACATTTTGAGGGGGTCACAAGAAAAAAAGAAATTTCTCACAGCAAATTAAAAACTCAAACGTGGATGGTGGAGTTAGTCTAATGAATGCCTGTTTGGATTGTTTAGATGTAATGGGATTGACAGACTTGTTATGGACACAACTAGACTTTGATCAATAGAGTCTCCTTATTTAATGCATATCATGTCTATATAATATTGAACAAGGGTAGACAATAAATGGTTATCAGAATTACAATGGGAGACTGATTGTGAAACACAGTTTAATGACTTGTCATGTTCCATTATTTGATCCAAGGTTAAGGGGGGTCTCGTCTTGGGCAAATCTAATGGAAACACCTTTAGTTTCTACATAGAGCCTTGCTCACTATGTCAACATTATTTAAAAGCAAACTCTACATTGTTGATTTATGTTAATGGTGTCATTTACAAACTGGCTGATTTAAACCCCTGTTCTATGAGTGCTCTCTTTTGAAACAATTCTGGAATCAGGTATGCATGCATTTTCAACTGATATTTAAAACCTCCATCTCATTAAGTTTATGTAATATCTTATTAGGCAGTCTGGCATTTAATTCAATGAAAATGAATCCTACATATGTTATCTTTGATGTATTCATCCTAATCGCAATCCATCTAATAACATCTAATTGGAAGGACTTCCAATAGAGTACATTAAAAGGTTGGGGGAATAATATATGTTGTACACATAGAATGGAGACATGTATTGCTTATACATCTGCTCCGTCAAATATAAAAAAGCGTTTTCTTCATTGAGTAGTTAGACAGTACTAATTCATAATGAACTCAAATGATAATCCCAGTTTATATCAAACAATCAATTTCTATTTATGTAATTACAGTTTAGGTCATTCATTTAACTGGAATGTTAATGGGTATGTCATATGTGTTATGTGATTATATGTGTATACGTTTAAACCCACCCACTATGTCTTCCCCGTTTTTTCTGTGTGTTGTTTAAGTAGTTGTCCCATGCTCTGGGTACTTTTTAGTTTTTGATTGGATCAGGTTCTTACAAGCATTATTTAACACATTTTAAGATTTTATAATATTTATAATAGTAACACATAAATTGGTTTGAATTGCTTAAGTGTATAATACCTGAATAAACTATAGTCTATAATTTTCTCTTAGGTTCACTTCAGCAATTTGCTAAAATGGCATTCCTTTTGGGAAAATACTGTTTTGCATTAAGTATTCCTAAATAAGAGATATAACAATTCGTTTTTCTATAAGTAATTATTTATGTAAATTAATGAAATATTTTTTATTGCCTGGATCTGAATAAAATTATTAAATTAAATAAAAGCACATTTACATTAATAGAGCCTTTAGTTTGGGAAGACTGGTGCAACCCTCCCCCACCTAAGAAATAAGTGCATACGATTAGCCCTTTCTTGCAGGGGGTTAATAGTTATCGATTATCATGGGACAGGGAGACATCAGGGTCGTTGAAACCCCAAATGAACACTTAAGAAGAGCTATTAAGCACACTCAGCTTGGGTAATTTATTTACAGAATGAAGGTGGTTTACTGATTCAATTACTTACATTTCAAGCCAAAAAGAGATGTATTTACAGACAGCTGTTTTTTTTTCTTTTTAAACTGAGCCATAGGCAGTTTTATTTAAAGTATGCAGAATGGATAAAAACAAGTCCACCGGGGACCGAGCTGAGAGGGCCAAAGTACATGATTGCAGCTCTTCATGACATATTGTTTATTTGAGGCAGGTGTCCCTTGTCTAAGTCATCTGCCCTTCCTTTATGCCAATTTCCAAAGCTCCCCCTTGATTATGTATCCATATTCATAAAGCACTGACGCTAGCAAAATTACCTGGAAAAGCAGGTGATGAAATCAGGACAGCAAGGAAAAGGAAGGCTTTTCATTTTGAAAACTGTGGGAGAAAAATGTGTGTGCAAAGGCTACAAACCTGTCTTCCTCTTGGCAAGGTTGTTCCAAAGCGCATCTTCAGATTTAATGATGGTGTCTACTGACCTTGTCTGATAATATCACTATTTAGGGGTACTGTGCATTGGATTTGCCTGCTCAGAACACTGACTAATATTTTACACAGTAAAAAAATAAAAAATAAAATTAAAATGTAAATATTTACTAAAGTACTAGGACATCCTTGGAAAAGTACTACTGATGGTATAGTACAACTTACAATACCACTTTAACGACAAGGGCGGCAGCATCAGCAGGCTATATTGTGGCCAACAGTGTGGAATAACTGCTGGTGACAAATACTACCCGTGGAAAAAATACAACCATCAGAAGACACATTTGTCTGCATTTATTACAGCACCATGAATGTACCCAGTGGGAACAATGTGTGGTCGGCAGTACATTGGTGGTAAAATAGCAACACAAAAGAGAAATATGCATTTCTGGATTACTGACTGAATATCAGCAGAAACATTACCCTGCCCCATTTGCGCTAACAGGTAAGACAATGTATGCGACCAAGTTGGCACTGATCTTAATTTAAGGACCATTATCACCATTTTACGACAACATCATATTTTTTCTGTGATGGTAGTATTGTATTTAGGATTAAGGTACTTTTTAATACTGAGGGCAAATCAGTGGTAAAACCACATGGCAAGGTTTCCAATCTAATCATACTTGTTTCTTCTATAGTTTGAGATGCACTACCGTCCCAGTATTTGCCATAAGCACAAAAAAGAAGCATTGCGACCCTTTCTGGAATTAAGTCCACATTATCTGGTATCATAAGCGTGCACATCTCACCTGTCTTAGGGCTGGGCAACACTGACCGCTAATAAAGCAAAGGGTTCTGGGTCACTTGATTGACTCCCAACAGATGGCTGTGTCGATCTGGTCCTCATAAACTGGTTGCCAGGATAGACTGAAGGTAGTTGTCCTGCCAGCCTGAATGATGGGGGGGGGGGGGGTGGAAGAAGGTTTACTCAGCAGTGAGTGGTGAAAGGAAGCAGGGTTGCAGGCAAACAGAGGGGTGAGGTGGCGGCACCAAGAGGTGTGGGAGGGAAGGTGGGGTACAGTGGAATTCGGGGTATAAGGAATAGAAAGGACAGCAGCAGGCGATAGGACATCAGGCTGAACAGGTGAGAACAGGGTGAGGAGGCTGCAGGTAGAGGGAGCGGCAGGCAAAGTTGGGGGTGAGGTGGTGGCAGGTGGGTATTTAGGGCAGGGAGGGGTGGGAAAAGAAGTGAAATAATGGGACGTGCAGTTTGCGGTAAGGGGCTAGCTACAGTAAAGGGGAGCAGGAAGGAAGAAAGGTTGAAGTGGGGACGCCCTGAGAAACAAGAGCAAAGTGAGGTGGGTTACTCCACATAATCTCTTTAAAAACAAATAAATGTATTATTCTTTTGGATTCCAGTTCCATCCATTTCTTTTGACAACCCTTAGGTGGAGAGCAATTCCGCCTCTTCAATGTAATTTTACAATAGTCAGTGAGTTTAGACTGAAAGTCATTGCAAATCAATAACTATGACGGTCGACCCATTCTGGGCAGCCAAAGACACAGAACCCATTATAGAGCATAACAAAGGCTAAGATTGTGGTCTCTTACCACATTCACTGAAGGATCCTTTACCACAATGTTCTACTGCTCATCTGCAGTGCAGCGTCCTCTGCCTCGCCACTGACCTCTGCTTTGATCTGCTTTCCTTCCTGAGATCAGATGAACACCCTCTTTTATGTAATTCTGAGCTAAGCTATACACTTTGCATATAGACAGGAACTTGTGGTTTGACCCAGATGATTTGTCAGTTGCCTGTGAGTTACCACCATGTGTTTCCTGAAGGACCGTGTTGAGAGGCCGAGGTAATTTACTACCTAACTTGCATCTGTCACCATAAAATACTCTGCACCCATATACACCACAATTGCTATATTGAAAGAGTCGTTTGATGCAAGGCAGCAACGGTACTTCATGAAGGAATAGGACAGCATTCACAGCGATGTGTCAAGATACACATATTACATACACGTGCATTCAAGTACCAACAGGTGAAAGGTGAACATATGTTTCCTCTATGACACGTATAGTGTGTTAAGACATGGTGATATTAAGAGATCACTTTTCCAATTCTTTTGAAAGAATTACTAATATGTGTCCTTTTTGGACACTTTTCTATTTATAGAGGTAGTTAACCAAGAGGTCCAAGAATGGGATTCAAAGAGATACTTTACTCATTGCTCTTCATATCAGACTGTCCAGTCATGAAATGGTCCTGTAAGAGGTACCTAACCAACAGGAACACCTGCCATACATAGAAATCACATGAATAATAATAAAGTAAACATCAAAGTTCACCAATGCACCATGGCGTTCCTCGAAGGTTTGCAAATCTATGACACTTCTGTACAGTTCCTCCATGTTAAAAATAGATTTTTTTCAATTGCAGCAAAAGTACATATATTGCGTCGCTAAACACCAATATCAGCGTGCACAATAACTTCGGCAAACAAGAATATTGTTCTTTGATATCAAAAACCATCTACAAACAAATTCTTCCTAACTCCATTCAAGAAGCCCAATCTGTGGGCCATCATCAAGCGGAACACGCATTGATAGTGGAAACAGAATCAAGCCTGCGGTCATGTTAACAGGAGTAAATATCAAAAGGGCAGGGCGGGTTGAACAAAAATCCAAGAATCCTGTGATATTTATTGGAATGCAATATTTACAAAGAGCCCCAGTTATAAACTCGCCCTTAGAAACCTTTGGGTAGTAAGTGTGTTTTAAATAACCAATAATAAATAGATAAATAACCAATAACACCAACCCCAAAATGGGCTGATGAGCAGCTATGTATCTAAATAATCTTCCGACGACTTGGCTATTGTTATATCATTCAAAGTTGAGGGAAATGTAAATAGCTGCTTATTGAACCAACACGATATGCTAGAGACATCATATCTGAAAGAGTTACATCCAAGCGACCCCGGCGAGAGGCATAGCCAATAGGTTATATGTTTAGCTGAGTATGGTCTCGGACTACATTAATTTGTTGCAGAGATCAAAAGTATCCATGTTCCCATTAAGCCATATTTGTTCCAGGGTGTGCCCTAATTTCGTAATCCTGCCCTTCCTTTACAGAGATGTTCCACTCAATGCCTGGGACCTACTGTGCCATAGATAAGAGATTGGGCAAGGCTTGCCCTTATAGGCCAGCACACTTCATGAGGATGTTCATACCTTCAGTGCAGGCTCTGCAACCTTTGGCTCTCCAGATGTTTTTGGACACTTCCCATGATCCCTCACTACTGACTATGCTGGCTGGGGCTAATGGGAGTTTTAGTCCAAAACATCTGCAGAGGCAAAGGTTGCAGAGCCTGCACTGCAGGTATGAACATCCTCATGAAGATGGCAGACCCCTGCTTTAGTGGGTACGCTATTGATACTGGAAAATGATTCTCAACTAAGTGACTTTTCTACAGAATTTGGTCTGAACCCATCTCTTCTAGTTCATTACAGTGAAAAGCTGAAAAGCTTTTGATAGGATCCAGGGTCAGGTAGGCCAAAGACAAGATTATCACAATCATCTTTCAAAAAGAACCATAAAAATGTATTTCCCCATCTCCCATAAGAAATTTGAATATGGTCTATAAACTATCGTGAACTCTGGCTCATTGATCATGCCTTGCCAAACTCAAACAGACCTAAAGAATGTCAGGGAGTCCTTTCATTAAACAACCTTAAACTGAACTCGGCAAACACAGAAATAATGCTCTCACCCGCAGGATTTGACAGAGGGAACCCACAACTGGTCTGGCCGACTGGCATAGGAATGCAACCAGAGACTACTGATTAGTAAATAACCTAGGAATACTAATGGACAACAGACTATCCCTGGAACTGTAAATCAATGCAATCACCAAAAAATGATTTCTTCCTCCTAAGACTACTCAGAGGATTACTCTCCTACCTCGTCTTCCCTCAGAGAACTCTCACAATTAATATCCCTAATACTCATGAGAATTGACTACACAAACAGTCTTTACCTAGGAATGCCAGAAATACTCACCAAGAAACTTCAAAGGGTGGAAAATACAGCAGCCAGGATCATGTTAAAACTAAAGGAGAGATGCCAACTGCATATTGGATCCTGGGTCTTGCAATTCCATCATTTTCCCATTACAAACTTGACAGTACTGTTTCCAGCATATAGTGCTGTTAGCTACACAAAAAGGACTGTCTGAATGTTCACCTTATGGCATTGGGTCAGATAGTAACTATTTTAAAGAAACGACTATTTGGATTGTGTTTTGTGCCTTCCTCCATTGTACTCCTCAGTGGCAGGAGGCACCATAGGTAGGAGGTAAGAAAGGAAAAGGACACAGGGATGGCAAGCATGTCCTAGCCCCTCTTCTAGCTCTGCCACTGTTTGTAGGAATTATCAATACCTCGTCCCAACTCATTGGGATCTGCAAGCTGGACAGGTCACATGTGTTAGTGGCTAGGCCTAAGCAAATCCTTTACAATATTTGCAGATCTAGAACTCAAAATTCAGCAATCCGCAAATATTTGTGAATGCCTGCAGCTCCCAAATTATTCAGGAGCCTCTTTAAATAATAAAAAACACCCAGTTAGTGGGAGCCAGGCCCCACACAGTGCAGGGCACCCTTACTTGAAACCATCACCTGTAGCAGCTAACTTACCTTGGCATCATCACCAGGGCTGAACCACTGACAGCTTCATTTGGGTAAACAGAGAAGAAGGCCCACCTCCTGCTCTAATCTATATACCCAGCAGCTTTTCTTCTATATTTTAGCCTGAGGTCCTTCTGTAGGCTGATGGGCCCTGATAATGCTAGGGTAAATAAGCCTGACATGGGTTGTGGGGTATTTTTATGAAAAAAAGAAATACTTCACCAGAGCCTCGCACCACAGGGCTTTTTTAAAAATAAATAAATAAAAGCCCAAATGATAACCTCCAAACTTGGAAAGACTCTGAATAACTACACAATTCTGGTGATTCAGGGTTTAACCAGATAAATTCACCAGGCATATTAGTGGATGTATTTCATCTTGTTACTTGGGATGGAAGAAAAGGTTGCCCATAGTACCACCGACACAGATGGCAAAAATGGGTGAAATGGGCAAAATCCCAACTTCTGTGATCAGGCAGAGACCACACAATCAGAGAAACGGGAGGCAGTAACATAAACCTTTTGGCCAAACAGGAGACTAGAATGTTCTGCCGGCTTTTGTTGAGAAACATTCCTGGTATTCCAACCAATCACAGTTGGCGGAACATTGTAGCCCTGTGACTCGCTGAAAGGTTTGTGTGTCTCTTAGGGCAGATTTAGGCGGGGAGAAGGCCGATCTATCTGCAGAGTGCCCAAAAGAAATCTACATCATTTGCTTTTGTTGTGGAAACCTTATTCACCCTGACTAGTTATTTGAGTGATAATATGTAAAAGCCCCATTCACCAAGGTATATTTACCTACTTGCCCAATATGTTATGTATGAAAGATTTACAACGAACGAGGGCATGGAGTGGCATAATGCTTAAATAATTGTTACCAAATTTTGGTAGTTCGATGATTTGTGTTATTATAAAGCTCATTACTGTGCAGAACTATACTGTGTTCTTTTTGCAAAAAATATCCCCTTTTTTGTGTCGTGGAACAGAACTCTTGTCATGAGAATAGGCTCCTTTGGTTAAACGTTTCCTGGAAAAGAAACATTTGTGTGATGACTTTGAATGGGTAATTCTCAAACAGGTCAATGGAGAATCACAGGATTTGGTCAATAAGAAACTATTACAATTGGAACAAAAATTGATTTTTATGACAAAAAGCTACATCCATGGTCTGAACGAGTGCAGTGGCATAATGCTTAAATAATTGTTACCAACTTTCTGTGTCGTGGAACAGAATTCTTTCCATGAGAATATTGAAAATATGAAAAAAGGGACTATTTTGGTACAAAATGCCTAGGCTGACTATATGTATGTTGCTAGGAGGTGGCATTTCGACTACACTAACTATGGTTGTACGCTGTACGTTGTCAAGATATGAGGATGTATACTTTTAAGACATGAGGATGTGCCCACATCAGTTGTAGTTGTACTGTGCAGGATTTATACATGTGACTATACAAATTGGGTCTGTAGAATGGACTTGGTCGATATCTAATTATGTCACGAGAAATATTTATGGTGCTATTGAGGTAACAACATATATGATAATGGAGCGATGCCCTAGTACATTTGGAAAAGAGAAACTTAGGGCATGTCCTTGATCCCCCCATTTTACACCTAGTGGGTGGGAGTGGGGGATTCTTAGTCTTTTCCTCCTAACGTGGTTTGGGTACCGCCCTACTGAAATCCACT
Organism: Ambystoma mexicanum; assembly: GCF_040938575.1. Lineage (NCBI taxonomy): Eukaryota > Metazoa > Chordata > Amphibia > Caudata > Ambystomatidae > Ambystoma > Ambystoma mexicanum. The sequence goes on along the minus strand of NC_090927.1, from coordinate 683,138,624 downwards.
CCTTCCTTTTTTATAATATATGGCACACAGACAGGGCCACATTAAGTGGCAATTTAAAAAAAAAAAGTCTTTTATCATTCTGCCCCACGTATCAATATCAGGATGTATTGCTAATCCCTAGCGTTAATCGAATTGGATTATGGGAGGGATTATTATGGAGACATCAGGTTATTTAGCATGATATTATGCATTACTAGATATGAGTGGGGAGATAACAACCACATTTCCCACCTATTGCAGGTCTTTTTGTTGAAAACGACGACGCCCGCGCGATGATGTCATTGCGTGACCAACTGATGATGTCACAACGTTTTTGTTGACGCCGGTATAATTACTGCCATTTCATGTTTGTTTGGCGTCCAGTTCTGGTGATTTGTTGGCCACCACACTATGCTTTTTTGATAGACTTTTTTTTCTAGAAGACTCTACAAGCGTACTGATAAGGGCTTTTTCTGTCTTGTTTTTCTTGACAGTTATAAAGAACATTGTATATGAAAAATACATAACTCATTTTGTCCCATTTGGATTCTTGAGCCTCATATTAATAAGTCAGTTTTAGGGGGTTATTACGAGTATGGCGGTAGGGGGTTAACGGCACCGGTATGGAGGTCCCTTAGTGGGTCCCACCAGGAATGACCCTTTAAGGGACCAGGGAGCAAATAACAGGCCCGCTACTAGCGGGCACCTTATTTGCTCCTTCCCCATTCCCATTGAGCCCTATGGGGGCTCAAATGGGAATGGGGAATGGTTTACTGAATGGGGATTTACCCGGTCCTCCAAGGTTGGAATGACTCGGTAAATCCCCATTTAGTGACACCGGACCCGGACCCGGGTTTGGAGGCAGCCATGGCGCTTGTAGCGCCATGGCTGCCTCCAAACTCGTAATGACCCCCTTAGTAACTTTACTCATACTGAAATTTTGACTTTCAATGTAGTCATTTTTACAGTTAAAACAGGGATACTTATCTGCTTTTCACTTCTTTACTTATTATTCTTTTAGGTCATTCATGAGGTTTTTGGAAAAGGCCGACGCTTATAACTGTGCACCACAGTGTGACAAATGGGAGCTACATCATCCCTACAGTGACTGTATTCATACAGATGGCAATGCCAAAGACAGGATTATCTCTTTGGTGAGTTACTAGCTAGACTCAGCGTAATGTGTATCAACATCTTTCACATCTCCAATATAGTCTAATGAGGACTTTTTGTGTTATTTACCAGATTTGTGAGAATAGGAAAAAGGCAAGAATCTTTAAAACAATTGGAATCTGCCTATTAGAACCAGTCAAAGTGTTTACAAGACTCAGGGATTTTCAGCCTACGAGTCATTGAGGTATGTTATTCACAAGCATATTTCAAACCCTTTTTGGGGATGAGGGCTATGAGAAATGGTCAAAGTAAAAGACCAAAGGTGTTTCATCTATTATCAAGATAGTGCCTTTATTTTGATCAACAGGGTACCTTACTTTGGGTCTCCAAAGAAGAATGTTTTTTAATAAAACAGACTCCATACACAACACAACACATGCCCCTGAAGAATGTCCTGCATTTGTGTGCTTAACGAACAGAAACTTGTACAAGTCGGGATACTATGAAGCATTAAAGTTAACATACATCAGCCGGAATTGGTTACGGCTAATAGGATCATAGTGTGAATAAGACACACGTTGGACCTTAAACTATACTATAGAATTAGGACCCACTTATATCTGTTTACTTGTGTTGATGTACCTCTTTAAGCTTTGTAAAGAAGTTTGACTTATATATGTTTTATGTGATATGATCATTTTTTATTGATTGTTCTTATCAATATGTTTTGGCTTGTTTATGTGAAATAATAAGATTTGTTTTTGGAAACAAGCAAACACAATGGTAGTTTGGAACTAAATGATAGGATACCCATTTGTATAGGCACTTTTTATGATACTTAACTTCTTTTTGTATAATACACAATCTTACTCCACATAGTAAGAAGTTGGTAAAACCTCACCCTTGTGGTGTCAGCCATTTTGAGACCAGTGAAAGTTTTACACTGCACCAAAATGCTATAAATTGCATGATTTACCACTCCATCTAAACAAAAGTAATTGGAGAAAAACATCAACTGTCCCCTTATACCTCCATAACACCCAATGTGGTGTTGAAAGCATACCACTGAATGACCACTGATCCTGTTGATTTGTACTACAAAATAAATAATTTATCGCAAATGTATGCAAAGTTTTTTTGCGGGTATTGCCTAGTCCTGTCTCTGCCTGACATGTTCAAAAACACACACAATCAGAGGATCCTATGCTGCAAAAACAACCATTGTTACAAAATATTTTGTGAAACAATTGCAACAATGTCTTCAGCCATAAGTACACAGAAATCGCAATACAAAATCAACCATTGTGTGGCAATAAAATCATATATTGTAAGGGGTCAAGAGAAAGAGTTAGACATAGAGGGATATTCGGTTTTGGTTAAAGACCTTTATTTCTCAAAACAATAAAAGGGTTGGGGGAAATCCTGCTATGACTACTTCTACAGGGGGTTTGCCTGCCTCAACAAAAATAAGCAATGTCTGTGTCAGGATGTTAAGCAAACAAAACCGTCCTCCGTCCTGTGTCCAAACCCTAAACTTACCCGTACATTCCCAACTTGATATATTAACAATATTCACAAAAGCTATCACTCGTAGCTTTTTTTCCAAGTTTCAAATGGAAAAGATTTGAAAAGGAAGAGAATAACCAAGTTCCACCAGGAAAGGGGTTTTCCCTTTCCCTAGATTTCTTCTGTTTATCAAAAGGTTATTCAATCATAGTTCTGGTTTACTCTCTCATGCTTTGTATTTTCAAAAAGGATTACAATACTTCCCCACTTCAATAATTGTTTCTCTTGAAACTCTTGGTATACTCCCCTTCCAGAATGTTAACGTCTTTTTCATTGATCCTCCAAAAAGGGGCATGCATCCTCCCTTTTATACTTTGCTTCTCATATTTTTATATCATCACGTTTATTCTTCTGCTTTCCACTCCTGATGTGCTCTCCTGCTGGGATATTGCTTTTTCACACAGTTCAAATTTACTTTGTTTCTCACTCCTGGTTTACTCTCCTTCCAGGATATTGTCTTTTCATACAGTTCAAGTTTACTTTCTTTCTCACTCCTGGTTTACTCTACTGCCAGGATAGTGCTTGTTTTCATAAATGTCAGTTCACTTCCTTTCCCACTCTGGGTTTACTCTCCTGCCAGGATAACGCTATTTCCTTCAGTCTCTTTCTCATTTCTGTAAGAACTGAAGGGCCATGTGAAAAAGGCCAACCTGTTATTACCAAAGGAAAAGCAGCATTTTAGTTCACAGTGGCAGAAGAAATTGAAAGGTCCCTTTCACCTGAAAAACAGGATTTTTAAACACTGACACAAAAATGGCTTTGCATGTGTGTTTGCAAGTTAAAGCAAGACATGAGAAATATGTTCCTCTACCAACATAAAAATGTCAGGGAACAGACATGGGGGCTGATTCATGGAATTTGTGCGCCGACAAACAGGGATTTGCGGGCAGAATGGCACACAAATCCTCGTTTTTCGGAGCACAAATTCCATGAATCAGCCCCATGGTCTGTTTGTTGATAAAAAGTAAGGTAGCTTGTGCTTGACATGCAAAATACCGCCAAAACCTTTGGAAAGAAAAGCCTGCTTTGTTGCCCTGAAACGTTCCTTTGGGCCTATTTAAGAAGACTATGTGGGCCTCTTTCTGCAAGGGGAATCCAGAGAAAGTGAAAACAAAAATGTAATCTGAGTGCAGATTGGAAAAGCACATCATATTGCGGGCTGAGAAATAAATGCATACTTTTTCAATGTAAGAGTCACCCATCAAAAGGGGTTACACTCTGACGATTCAGAGCCACTTTTCAGCAGAAAAACAAACAGAAATAATAAAAAGTGACTTTTATTAATGACTGAAACAAACAGCCCTGCACTTTCAGCACAAAAGCAAACTGAATCCTGATCAGCAATACACACTGTATGTTAAAGAATAAAGATTTAACAAGGGGGGTCCTGGGAGTCCCTCTGCCAGACATTAGTCCTGGTTACGAGAGACTTACCCAGAGTCTTTAGCTCACTATCTTTCACAGAGAAGAAATATCCCAAACATGTCAGTCTTTGTCCTGCCCTGGGGCAGTCCAGCACCGAAATGCGAGGCAATTCTCCTCTGAACAAGAGTACCAACAGAAACCCCAGACACGTGTTTCGGTCTGGTTGGACCTCATCAGTAGGGTGGATCTGTGCCTCTCTAAGAATAGTGAGCAAGGGGTCCACGTCTGGATTCCCCTAGTAACTTAGGGTGAGACCCAAAGTTACTTAAATATGCAGATTTAACAAGGGGGGTCCTGGGAGTCCCTCTGCCAGACATTAGTCCTGGTTACGAGAGACTTACCCAGAGTCTTTAGCTCACTATCTTTCACAGAGAAGAAATATCCCAAACATATCAGTCTTTGTCCTGCCCTGGGGCAGTCCAGCACCGAAATGCGAGGCAATTCTCCTCTGAACAAGAGTACCAACAGAAACCCCAGACACGTGTTTCGGTCTGGTTGGACCTCATCAGTAGGGTGGATCTGTGCCTCTCTAAGAATAGTGAGCAAGGGGTCCACGTCTGGATTCCCCTAGTAACTTAGGGTGAGACCCAAAGTTACTTAAATATGCAGATTTAACAAGGGGGGTCCTGCGAGTCCCTCTGCCAGACATTAGTCCTGGTTACGAGAGACTTACCCAGAGTCTTTAGCTCACTATCTTTCATAGTGAGCATATTTAAGTAACTTTGGGTCTCACCCTAAGTTACTAGGGGAATCCAGACGTGGACCCCTTGCTCACTATTCTTAGAGAGGCACAGATCCACCCTACTGATGAGGTCCAACCAGACCGAAACACGTGTCTGGGGTTTCTGTTGGTACTCTTGTTCAGAGGAGAATTGCCTCGCATTTCGGTGCTGGACTGCCCCAGGGCAGGACAAAGACTGATATGTTTGGGATATTTCTTCTCTGTGAAAGATAGTGAGCTAAAGACTCTGGGTAAGTCCCTCGTAACCAGGACTAATGTCTGGCAGAGGGACTCGCAGGACCCCCCTTGTTAAATCTGCATATTTAAGTAACTTTGGGTCTCACCCTAAGTTACTAGGGGAATCCAGACGTGGACCCCTTGCTCACTATTCTTAGAGAGGCACAGATCCACCCTACTGATGAGGTCCAACCAGACCGAAACACGTGTCTGGGGTTTCTGTTGGTACTCTTGTTCAGAGGAGAATTGCCTCGCATTTCGGTGCTGGACTGCCCCAGGGCAGGACAAAGACTGATATGTTTGGGATATTTCTTCTCTGTGAAAGATAGTGAGCTAAAGACTCTGGGTAAGTCCCTCGTAACCAGGACTAATGTCTGGCAGAGGGACTCCCAGGACCCCCCTTGTTAAATCTGCATATTTAAGTAACTTTGGGTCTCACCCTAAGTTACTAGGGGAATCCAGACGTGGACCCCTTGCTCACTATTCTTAGAGAGGCACAGATCCACCCTACTGATGAGGTCCAACCAGACCGAAACACGTGTCTGGGGTTTCTGTTGGTACTCTTGTTCAGAGGAGAATTGCCTCGCATTTCGGTGCTGGACTGCCCCAGGGCAGGACAAAGACTGATATGTTTGGGATATTTCTTCTCTGTGAAAGATAGTGAGCTAAAGACTCTGGGTAAGTCCCTCGTAACCAGGACTAATGTCTGGCAGAGGGACTCCCAGGACCCCCCTTGTTAAATCTGTTAAAGAATAAAGGCTGAGTTGGAAATTGCAATTCATTTCCACCAGGGGCAAATGGTGGGACTCTGGGCAAACTTCACAAAGAGCTCCCCCACTGGAAGCCTGGCTTTTACATCCCACCAGCTGCTTACAACTTCAATAAAGTGTGGCTGCTAAGAGTTATCGAAAACAAACTTTCCCTAGACTTGGTGTCTCTGAAAGGGCCATTCTGAGCAGCCCAAATGCTCTAGCTGGTGCATCACAGGTATTTACGAAATCAACTTCAAACAACCAACTTCAAAGAGACTAATAAAAAAACACTGACCCAGTGAGAGAAAAATGGCCTGGAGGAAGGAGAGCTACCATTTGTCTAATATGAAGTTTTATTTTACTTTTAATTTAAAAGGACTATTATAACATTTTCTCAGCAACCATAAGTCACACTGACTACATGCATGTTTCAATTTTTTAGATAATTTCCAGGTAATTTTGGTGATATGAAATTCATCCACCTGCGACTCAGCAAACTGTAATGGCCATCTGAGATGGGTTTCTGGCTGATCTGAAAATGTTCCAAATGTAAGAGTTGGCATACCAGTGGTAAAAATGGCGCAAAATTGCCACACAGACATGCAACATGGTGCGGACCTGGCTCTTATCTTATTTAATTCGGCATGATTAGCTGAAACAGAAAATATGTATATTATGGCAGTTACTAGTAAAATTCTGAAGTTTTGCTGCATAACTAGTTTTTGCCAAAAACAGCTTTGCATCTGTGTCTGCAAGTTAAAGCAAGACATGAGAAATATGTTCTTCTGCCAACATACAAATGTCAGGGAAAAGACATGGGGCCTCATTACAACTCTGGCAGTAGCCGTGCCGTTAAAAACGGCACGACTACAGCCGGAGTTGCATTTTTCCTGGCACCGGTGAATGGGCAAGAACCGGGTCATGCTCAGTTAGGCGGACCCGGTAATTGCCTATTTGCAGGTGCCGGAAATCAAAGGCGTCCCGATCCGCATTCTGCCCCATAGGGCTGAATGGGGATGGGGACGTCGGGTGCACCAGCACATTCAGAGTTGTGCCGTTGCATCTGTCGTGCTGTGCTCGCGGGTGCCGTTACACCCACCAGGAAAACCAGGCGGGTGAAACGGCACCCCGCGAGCAGAGCACATAGTATGGTGGTCCATGAACTACAGTACCGGCATGCTTACCGGTACCGTAGTTCCCGGACCGCCATGGTTGTAATGAGGCCCATGGTCTGTGTGTTGACAAAAAGTAAGGTATATTATGCTTCACATGCAAAATACCACCAAAACCTTTGGAAAGAAAAGCCTGCTTTGTTGCCCTGAAACATTCCTGTGGGCCTATTTAGGAAGACTATGTGGGCGTCTTTCTGCAAGGGAAATCCAGACAAAGTGAAAACAAAAATGTAATCCGAGTGCAGATTGGAAAAGCACATCATATTGCGGGCTGAAAAATAAATGCATAATTTTTCAGTGAAACGGTCACCCATCAAAAGGGGGTACACTGTGACAATTCAGACCCACTTTTCAGCAGAAAAACAAACAGCAAATAATAAAAAGTGTATTTTATTAATGACTGAAAGAAACAGCCCTGCACTTTCAGCGCAAAAGCAAAGTGAATCCTGATCAGTAAAACACACTGGGCCTCATTACGAGGTAGGTGGTAAGGGATTACCAGCACCGGTAAGGACACTGGTGCCGGTATTCCCTTGCCACCCTATTCCGAGGACCCTTAGCGGGTCCCTTCCTTAATTCCTGGTCTGACAGGTGTTAAAGATGGGACCCGTTAAGGGACTTCAGAGCTAATAACGGTACCGCAAATTCCCCTATGGGGGCTCGAATCAGAATGGGGAATGGTTCCCGGAATAGGGACTTACCGGGTCCTCCAAGGTTGGAATGACCCGGTAAGTCCCTATTTCGGGAACCCGGACCTGGAATGCGGTAAGGGGGTAGCCATGGTGCTAATAGGCCCACTGTATGTTAAAGAATAAAGTCTGAGGTTAAACATTGCAATCTGTGACTTCCATTTCAGCCAGGGACAAATGGTGGGGCTCTGGATAAACTTCAGAAAGAACTCCCCCCACTGGAAGCCTGGCTTTTACATCCCACAGCTGCTTACAACTTCAATAAAGTATGGATGCTAAGAGGTGTTAAAACAGACTTTCCCTAGACTTGGTGTCTCTGAAAGGGCCATTCTGAGCAGCCCAAATGCTCTAGCTTGTCCATCAGAGGTATTTACGAGCTGAAATCAACTTCAAACAACCAATTTCAAAGAGACTAATAAAAAAAAAACACTGGCCCAGTGAGAACAAATGGCCTGGAGGAAGGAGAGCTACCATTTGTCCAACATGAAGATTTACTATTAATGTTAAAAGGACTGTTATAACATAGGCCTGTTTTTCAGCAACCATAAGTCATACTGGTTACATGTATGTTTCAATGTTTTAGATAATTTCCCAGTGATTTTGGTGATATAACATTCATCGACCTGCAATTAAGTGGACTGTAATGGCCATCTAAGATGGGTTTGCAGCTGATCTGAAAATTTTCCAAATAAGAGTTGCCATGCTAGTGGTAAAAATGGCAGAAAGTTGCTACACAGCCATGCAACATGGTGTGGACCTGGCTCTTATCTTATTTAATTCTGCACGATTAGCTGAATCGGAAAATATGTATATTATCGCAGCTATCAGTAAAATTATGAGGTTTTGCTGCATAACTCGTTTTTGCCAGAAATTTGACATGAGAATAAATGGGGATTGCAAATAGAAGCCATATGTCTGATCCAGAGTCCTTAGAAAATCCTTAGAGATGGACTGCAATTGGGAGGAGAGAGAAGGGTAACTGTCCATTTGTGAGAACTCTTGCAGGGTACTCGCCCAAGATTGTAAACTTGATGGTGTCATCACTGTTATATAAAGTGGAATGCACTATGAGGAAGGGACAGAGCTGCTGAAATTTACCATTAGACAGAACTGCTGAAATGTACCATCAGTAGAGCTGCTGAAAATGACCATCTGACAGCTGCCAAGAAGCACCAAAAGGAGATTTTCCAGAGATCGCCTCTGCGTGGAGCGGTCTATTTCTAGGAAGGCCTAAAAGCTGACTGGGCTCTATGGTGGAGAGCGCGAGGCCATTCTTGAGAGTGGAGTGACCAGACCCTTGCCCTATATTTCCAGTGGGTCCTGACATGCAGCCGGCTGTCTTGAACTTTAAAGAGAGGTTTTCAATGTAAGTAGACTTGAGCCCTTTGTAACCAAAAGGTGGGGGAATCTGCTGGCCTTAATCCTTTCCCTTTATAGTGGCCGGGGCTTGTGAGCCAAACTGTGTAGATCGTTAGCCTATTTAACTAAAAATATTCATTCAATGAATTCCCCTTGGCGGGACACCACAGGTTTTTTTTTGTCAAACTTTGAAATTAACAAAGCTCATTCCTGGTGTGCACTGAAAACTATAGACTGTAATTTAATTTGGGTGATCCTATTTGTCCTGTTGACCCCGACTTATTTTGGAAGAGGGTTGGTTGTCCTGGTCCCTAAGCTAAATAAAATCCCTAAACTGACAGCTTCCCCAACACAGGCCTTTAATTGGAGGGAGGTCTGAAATCCAAAATTCCCAAATCATTCCAATTTTTCGGTCTGAATTTCCCAACACAGACCAAAGTAGGGAGGGTCTGAAAGCAAACTGCTAAATCACCCTGGGCCTCATTATGACTTCGGCGGTAGCCATGCCGCTATTGGCAGCATGGCTGCCGCCAAAAGCGCATCCGGGTCCGGGTTCCCAGAATGAGGAATTACCGAGCCATTCCGAGTTCGGAGGGCCCGGTAATTCCTCCTTCTAGGAACCCGGACCTTCCCCATTCCCATATCAGCCCCCATACGTGAAACCAGACATGCAGACCGGGTCCAGCGAGAGGACCTCATAATCAGGCGGGACAGGGTTGACGGCACCGGCACCTTTACCAGCGCCGTTCACCCCGTCCCGCCTGGGTTATAATGAGGCCCCCTGTGTTTATTATAAACCAAAAGTGTGGGCGAAACCATCATTGCTATATGCATTTGTACCAATCTATAAACCCTACTGCTAACCTTTTAAGCACACATGAAAATCGAGAGTGCACAGCACTACATTTGTAATTGCTTTTATTTATTGATCAGTTTAATTATTTCTTGAATTGTAATTTGTAGAAAGTGAAGAATTGTGATTTGTGTTCTTTTCAACCCACTTGTGTGATTTTTTATGTTGATAGAACTTTCATTTTTATTGTGCTTTAGTTTAGAGTAAACTTTACACAAAGAATCTATGAAGACTTTCATCAAAACATAAAAACAGTTGATGAAAAAAGAAGATAAATTATGAAATGCACTGTAAAAAAGAGATAATTACATTAATGCTTCAATCTCAGTAAGAAAGCTACATGAAGCAATAATTAAGGAAACATTCTCTCCGCACATGAGCCTGGACCAAAATAAGTTCTGCTAGACATCGGAGCCAATGCAATCATTATCTTTATAAAATACTTTATACCTTAACGAATGTATCTTTTGACATTCAGTAACCCAATGACGCACAGACTCCAACTGATCTTTGATATTACAAAAGCGACAAAAGTCCACTTTTGCCGCTGTCTCTGGCAAATTCTAATTTGTTGTCCTTTCTCGCTTGTGAAGTTGGTTAAACCTAAAACACAATTTATTACATGGAAAGCTCCTATGGGACAATGGAAGTTTAGCTCTTTGCTTGGAAATTGCACATATTATGAATACAAAGAATAATTCAACATTGCCTCCAGGGTTCATCTCCAATCCTCTCTAAAGAGTTTGAACTTAACCTTGCCTGGACGATGGATCAGTTCTTCTTCTGAAGAGTTGATGCTTCGCAATAGATCCTGCATCTTTTACGCATAAAGATATCTAGTATAAACACCAAAGCGTCCTTCCCTATTTTGTGCAAATCGACATATAGAGAATTATCTGGGGTTTGTAGGATTTTCGTATAATTCAAAAACTACCTCCATTGGTATCGAGCTTTCAGTGAAACCAGGGCAAGCTCATGATGGATAATTGAATTAGGGACTGAGAGGGCCAATCGCAGCATCTTTTTCTATGGAAGACCCTGCAACATGTTTAGATCATCTCCTAAATCCACTGTGTAAAGATCCAGTCCATAAAGAAGGACTGGCTCTGTTTTCCCCAGATAAAACCCCAATAATGGTAAGATCGAGAATGTACACAATTTAGACATCAAACATTTCATTTGAGCAATGCATGGGAGCAGATTTTGCTGTAAACTGTCAATCCACATGGGTCTGGAAGAAGCATTCACAAGATTTTATTCTAAGCATAGTAATGATGTTACATGCTTAACTCTTTCCTTGCCAATGAACCACCACATCGATTTCGTCTTAGATTTATTAGCGAGGATCGTCACCTTTGCTTTTCTCCCATTGCCCGGCAAGTTGTTTTTAGAGCTTTCTGATGGAACAAATTAAGTTTGTTTTTTAGCCCCATGGGAGTGCTATGAAAAAGTATGATGTCATCCACAAAAGTGAGCCAATGAAGCCTCAGATGCCCAAACCTAACTGGAACCATATTGTTGGCCTTCCATAGTCCATCTACATCACTTACATACAGATTGAAAAGAGTGGGAGCCAGAATACACCCGTTTAACTCCCCGGTCTGAAGGAACTGACTGGTCATGGCTCCTGCTTGTGTGAGTCTCATTTTAAGAGAGAAATTCTCATGCAATAAAGCAATAAGTTGCACCAACTTTGGTGGAATATTGAGTTTAATCAACTTTGTCCACAAAATAGAGTGTATGAATCAGTTAAAGTAGCAGGACATATCCAAAGAGGCCATGTAGATAGGTCCTGTGCTGCCTCTTCTTGCCGCCCGCAATAAATGAGGAAGAATTGTGGCATTCAAAGGAGTGCCCATATTCTGTTGAAATCCAACTTGGAAACAGGAAAGTAAGCTAGACTGAGGCATGGCTAAGTTGAGATACCTTGGTAAAAGTGAAGCAAAGACCTTACTAGTAGCATCAATAAGTACTATAGGTCTATAGTTTGATGGAATAGCTGGATCTCCTTTTTTATAAATTGGTATAATAATGGGTGGGACCAAAGAGTAGGAATCCTATGGGTCAAAAAACGTGGACAAACCATGGCCTTAGAAGCTTCAACAACAAAGTTGCTGCTTTCTTCAATACAAAAGGAGGAAGGCCATCAGGGCCAGGGGCCCTTGGAGGCTTCATTTTGGCAATAGTCCAAAGTAGGTTGTCCTCCTACCAAGGGCATGCTCCCTCCACTAACGGACCTTGTGTGGGCTCATTTAATTCCCTAGGTATATCATACTTGCACTTATGAAAGTCTACCCAAGTATCCTCTGTAATTGAGCAATCAGCCTGTGATTGAAAAACCCCTATACCATCATTTATAAAGGCCCGAAATTGATGTGAATTATTCACCAAAAGATGATTCAATATATTATGTTTATCATTCATATATATATCATATTTCACGGACTTCACGCCATTTTTATAACATTGAAAAATAGACTTTTTGCCAAGAATCTACTCATTTAAAGGTAGATCCCTAAATATTAGCTGTTTTATGGATGCACGTTTAACTCTTTTAGAGGCAGCAACTCTTACATCGTACTTATGTACTTTTCTCACTTCATTTGCCCCCTCTACCTTCCATGCAATACATTTTAAACAGTCCCTAACAGTCACAAATAGATCCTCCATTGACCCCCAAGAATACTCTGTCCCATGCCTCTGACCTTAGCATGTTCAATTGCATTTGTCAACAGATGTGTAAATATGTGGCTTAGACTCTCGTTCCATCATACTGAAAGGCCAGCTCTATCTACCAAGAGACAAGCCATGGTCGGAATCAGCTCATGGGCCGAATGATGGAAAGAAAAGTCAAAGTAGATCATTAAATGGTTGCCATGGCAAGGATCATAAAAACTTAAGGGCCCACATTTAGATATGAATTGCCTAAATACAAAAAGTGGTTAATCCATGAGGTGGCTGATCCCCCATGCCATGTAAAGGTAGAGGAAATCCCATTAGTTTGTCCCGTAACCAATGTAAATTCCCAAGCAGCCAAGAAAGAATCCCACACCCCCGTGTTAGAACTGATTACAGAAGGGTACGGTAAGGCATTAGCTGAATTCGATCTGGCCCCTTCCACACAATTTGAATTAAAGTCTTTGCCCAAGATAACATGATTCTCCAAATTCTCCATTAACCAAGATTCAAACAATTTCGACTGTTATGTTATGTTGTGTTACTTGCCATTTATATGGCGCCTTATGTATCATTGGTATGTCTTCAAAGCGTTGGTAGGTTGAACGCCCTCGGGAACCATAGTTCAAGTCAGTAGAGAGAAGGAGTGTCATATTGTGCGTGGGTGCACCGCCTATGTGTGCAGCTGGTGTGGTTGTTGGATGATAGTTGCTTTATAGTGATAGGTGTGGTGCTGATGAAATCAGTCGGATGTGTTCAGTCTGGTGGGTGGATACCTAGACTGGGTTGTGGCTGCGTTAGGCCTGAGGAACGCCTAAGCTAGCCGGAATGTGCTCAGCTAGCTGTGTTTATTAGGGTGATGAGGTGTTCGTGAGGTCGTGTCCGTAGGAGAACAGCTGGGCCGAATTTATCATGGTTATTCTAGTTGAATGATGGTGTATAGATCAGAGTAAGCATAGTGGTGTGATATGGTGGATATCAGAACAAGTGCCTGCCTGAGACCAGGGACGTGAGCAGGACAGTGGGAACGTACATAGCGACATACATATATATAACGGGAGGATGGATAGGGGTATAAATGGGATACAGATACATAAATGGATACTGGTATATGACATATATAGGCGATACATATATTAGGTAGCTTCACAGTGAACAGGTGTTGTCTCTATCCACACCATCCATATCATCCACACTATTTGCACCATCCATGACATCCGTAACATCCGCGCTATCCGTATCATTCGCGCCATCCATAACACCTGCACCATCTGCACCATCCATTCCATCCGTTCCTTTCATGTCAGTTCTATCTGCTTTTTCGATTCCAACCACTCTGTGATTGTGCCAAATGAATAGATGCAATAGATTGTTTACCAGGGTTCCAATATACATTCACCACCAAGATGTTTGCTCTTCTAATGTTATCCATGATTGATACTGCCATAACCCCCTATTCACTATAAAACAACTTCATTTTTAGGTCCAAAACTGCATCAATAGCTATAACCAAACCACAACTAGTCCGACCCTTGTCGGCTCGAATGGCAGGAGAGGTATAGGTCTCATACCCCTTATGATCAATGTGAAAAGTTTCCATAGTTTCCTACAAAAGCAAAACATTAGCTGATGTCATAAAATGGAGCTGAGTGGAAGTTATTCTGAGGATCAATAGAAGCTCAAAAACATATACCAGAAAATCAAGAACTGGATGTCTACAAACTGGTTATTTTTGAACGCAGCTAAAACTGAGTTAATGATTTATGGCTCCAGACAAGCAGGGAAAAGGATGAGTCAGTCCTATGAAAGCTTTTCTATAGTGTAGAACCTAATTCTACTAACGGCTAAGGTCAAGACACTTAGTGACTACATGGAGGCAAACCTTAATGCTGATGCCTAGGTCCAAGGGATCGTAAAAAATACTAACTGCTACCTTCGAGTTTTAAGGTTGGTTAGACCAATGATTATGAAAGAAAACTGTGCTAAACTGACGAGAGATGTCATTCTTTCACGGTTGGACTACTGCAACTCCCTTTTGGGAGCAGTGAGTAAAAAGTCCATACAAATATTGCAACAAAACCCAGAATGCAGCAGTACGCATTGTGTATAAACTCACATGGAAAGAGACAGTATCAGTAGCCAGGAAAGAGCTGCATTGGCTACCTGTGGCTGCTAGAGTTGCTTTTAAGATATTGACCCTGGCCCACAAATGTATACTGGGGATTGCTCCCCAGTACCTTAGGGATAGGTTGGTAGTATACCAACCCACGAAAAAACCTGCAATTAGTAGAAGACCTTCTTTTGAAATTTGACCGCATAAAAAGAGTTCAGGGAAGAGGTCGCTCCTTTCCGGTCCTGGCAGCTCATGGAATGAACTGCCTGAATCCATGAGGAAAGAGGAAAGCCATCTTGTGTTTAGGAAACTCCTGAAAACCAGGCTATTTGTGTAGTGTCTGAATTTTGGAATAGATCATACGTCTTTGTATTGTTTGCGCCTGGACGCCCAAGGGTTTTGGCGCCATATAAATAATTTAACATAACATAACATAAGAAAATCTGAATTGTAAAACACCTTATTCCGATTATTTAAACCACATACATAACATAATAACACTTCAATAGGCGTGAGGTTAGGGTAAAGTTAATACTTGTCATACAGCAGAAAATGTTTTAACTGCCGAATCAACCCAGGACCAATCTTGTCCCTCACCAAACATGTTTGTGATCTCGGCGATGCATTGTGGGGAGAGAGTCGATGGGGTTGTTTATAGAAGAGTTCACAGACCCTGTTGTCCCTTGCAGCAGGCTCAATAGAAAGATATGTGCTTCCTCTACCAATTTTACTTCATGAAGATCAAAGCCCAACGATTTTAGATTAGATCGCTGTTCCCATACCATGTTGGCAATAAAAGTATAATGAAAGTGGGAAATCATTCGATGGTTGTGTGGGGTAAAAAGACAGCCCCAGAGCGACAGAGATGGAGAGGCCATGCTAGTCCCCTATTATGTGAATGAAGCTGGCTAAAGTAGAGTTCCACTGAAATATAACAGGCAGTATGAAACATTGTTTTCCAATGCAAGGTCTAGTGAATGAGCAAAAATGGGCCTATCGCAACTTCAGTAAAATACAAAGACAACAAGTTGAAGGAGAGTGTGCCTTAGAACTGTGATTGTAACTGTGTCTAATGGAGGCAAACAAAAAGACACAAGTCCTGCAGATGCTGACTTCGTGTAAATGGGAAAAGGCACATGTGACAGATTCATGACGGCAGAAGTGCACATGGAAGGAAATTAATACATTTGAAAGAGAAAAAGGAGGAATAATATCTTACATTTTAGAAATAAAGTCAAGTGTTTGATTGTTTCTGTCGATAATAAAAGACTTATTTTACTCATACAAAATTACAGCATGTAAAGAGAAAGGCATATTTGATTTTTGCATAAATGAACACTGGTTCTCTATGTTAACTGTGGCCTTTCTGTGTGCATGAAACCAAGAAGGAACCTATATCTCTTCTAATATAGTAGAACAGAAAGATTGTCTTTGTGAACAACAGGGCTAAGTGCTATCCAAAGTGCAATATGGTAAACACATTGTGACTATCTAAAAGGTTATTCTTTTAGAATTATGTATGTAACTGGCTGATGGTGTTTTTCTCCATTGAACTGCTGGGTATCTGGAACTGTGACCCCAACCTTTGGGGCTGGGTTCATCAAGAAACAGGCCTGGAGTTTCAGTTAGAAATACAAAGAATGATGAGAGAGAGATCTAAACTGCAGTCATACAGATAACATGACCGACAGAAATTACCCTTACGGTCAAACTTCCCCATAAATTGTAAATCAGTTCTGAGCAAAGAGCTTTGAAGTCAAGGAGGAAGAGGGTAGAATAAACATTGGCCTGAGTAGATGGAATGGTCACATGCCCCAAAGAGAAATGGAAACTTAGAGGGGAAAAGGTGGGGGCCAGACATGAAACTACCTCTCGTATAGTGCATTGCCGCAGGTTTAACATTGAACACATTTTCCAAAAGAGCATTGTATGTTTCCCTGAGCTCACCGCAGACTCATTTTAAAGGGGATAAAAATCCAGTTGGGACCATATAAAAAGGATTTTTTTATGATGGATACAACTGGAGTTATGAGAATAAATATGATTCTGGCATTTTCATAAACCTGATGACCTGGAAAATTGGTGAGGTGATAGACGCAAGAAATTAATGTTGGAAGTGGAAAACAGCAGACGTGTGACTATTTTGGCTTAGGAGCAAATCGTGAAAATGTTTAGCTTCGTCCAGGAAGGGCGTGCTGAAATAAAATTAATATTGTCCGACCCGCCATAAAGTGTAGAATCCAAATATATATATATAGGTTTATGCAGTTATTTGAAAAATCATGGTAGCTGCCACGTTGTGAGATGATGTTTCAACACAAAAAGGTCAAACCCACCTGTCATTTTTGGATGTTGTATTTTTCCTCCTCCCTCAGCTTTCATAACCCATACCTCCCAACTTCTGTCCTACCAGCACCCATTGGGCATCTTCGTGGGAAGTGAATGGAGAGTGCTAGGAAATCCTTACTGTGGGAATTATGATAATGTAGGAGTGTCATCAGCCCTATAAGAGGTCCATTTTGCATCAGAACAGTGCTTTTTCCACTTAGTCTACTGCTGGACTCTTGCAAGAAACAACTAGCAGAAAGGCCTCAATGCTTGCAGTGGAGACAGTTACAGGGACATCTAGAAGCTAGCTGGGACCCCCATCAGAGGAGCCAGAGGAAGTCTGGGTGCAGGAGAGAATCCTTGACTGAAGCCCTTGGCCAGAGCTGTGCTGTCCTCAGTGGACTGCTGCTGTTTTTATCTGGATGCTCCATACCCAAGGCTTCCCATGTAAGTAGACTAATCCAGAAGCCATCAATTGTGTGGGGGAGCTAACTGCCTTTATCCCTTTCCATTAGTGGTAAGGGGGGGGGTGAAACTGGGTAGGCCCTTCACACATTTTATTAAATCTCAATCAAATGATTTCCCCATAGAAAACCATCCTCTCTGTTGATATTGAATTGTGTTGGGAACAGCCTGCCTTAATCCTTTCCATGAAATTGTGGGGAGGGGGAAAGCTGTATAGATCCTTAGCGCATTGAATTGAAATCAATTAATTCCATATACAAAATCACAGGATGAGAGTTTATAGAGTTCAAAACCAACAAATTCATGCCCAGTGTGTTAGAGTCGGTATCGACAATACATTAATTGGGTCACTGTACCTTTCTGAAACCCCTGTTTTATGTACCGAAGGGGTGTCCATAATCCCAAAATAAGTAACCCTAAAACGCTGCTATTCAAGTGAATATAGAGGATGCAAAACGAAATTTCCCATTTATTTACTTGCATCCCAAAATGATTTTTCCAAGGCCCTGCATTTCATGCAAATAAAAAGCCCAAAACGATGTTCCCTTTGAGTTCCTTTCCTGACTTTGCCTTACATGCAAATAAAAAGCTCAAAACAATTTTCCCACTGAGTTCCTTTCTTGACTTTGCCTTTAAAATAAAAAAAAAAAAAACGATGTTGCTACTATATTCCCACCCCCTCTACCTTGCCTTCAAATCAGAGGGGTCATATCTAATTGATGCCTGAAGGGTGGGGGTTGCTGGGAGAAAGCAGCATTGTGTCAGACTAAGCAATTACTGTGTGTTTTGTATGTTTCCTATTGGTTAATTTGCAAGATGTCTGATGTAAATTGTGAATGCCAAATTCAAATTTTAGCTGTGTCATATCAAAACGGTAGGTCCTCTAAACCTGTGTTAGTCAGTTGGTGCAAGAAATTTGAATTTATTGGTGGTTGATCTTTTGGTTGCTAGTCTTCTTTGTCAAACCTTAAAAACATATATATATATTCTTACTATACAATGGCCTTGTTCCTTGCCCATTGGTGGTATAGAGAGTATTTGTAAGGGTGGTGTGAGGCGGGTTGGAGGCTTCATTAAAGTTGAATCTGTAGAAGCGCTTTTGTTGCGTGCCGCCTTGCTTGGGGGTGGGGAGGAACTCCCTGAATTGAGAGTGACCACCTAATATAATGTGACAGTTGGGCACTGCTGATAAAGATATGTACTCGATGTCTTCTGACTGAAGAGACCTCAACACTGGTATCTGTTAAAAAATATCCAACAGTTTAGTTCTATTCAGAAATGTCAATCAATTTTCTTGGTTGATGTCTTCCCGTCCTATGATCATATAATTGTATCGATCAGTTGCGTTACTTGCAATCCCCACGCCTGATATCCCTTCATTACAGGTTGTGGCTGCCACCAGTCTCGTTGTTTGGGACGGGATACCTTGTGATGTTTGTTCGCTAGACGGCTCCTGGTTATTCTGATCAGTTGTTACCACAGATAATGTAATAGGCTGTTTGGATGAACAAACAAATTAAGTCATTTTAGATTAGCCTTTATTAATTCACAGAAGATATTGACGCGGAGTGCAGAGAGTTACAACATTTTCAGTAGCTCCCAGACTCTGGGGTTCTCTGTCTGAAGTAGTCATTGGGCCTCATTATAAGTTTGCCGGTCCGATATTACCTGGCGGGCAGACCGGCACCCGCGAGCAGAGCATGTCGGATGCACCGGCACCATTGTGAATCTTGCCGGTGCATCCGACCTCCCAATTCAAATGGAAATGGGGAGCATTTCATTCCGGTGCCCGCAAATGGCCAATTACCGGTCCGGTAGGGCTGTAATGACCTGGTAATTGCCCATTCGCAGGTGCCAGAAATGTTCAAAGGTTTGGCGGCAGCCTGCCAGTTTTACCGGCAATGCTACCGCCAAACCTATAATGAGGCCCATTGTGTTAGCACCCACCATATTGTTTGTTGGTTTAGAAGTAATTGCAAGATCTTCCCTCTTGGAAGTATAAGTCTCAAAGGCCCTCCCCGCAGTCCGAACTGTGAAGGTGCTAGCTTGAAGACCCCCTGTAGAGCCAGAGGAAGGTAAAAGGTTAGACCTTCCTTTCATACAGGCATTCGACCTAAATATTCAAATCAATAATATCCTCAGACATATGCAGTTATCGAAGATATTTACGAGAAGAATTTCAACAATTTTGTTTTGGAGCTGGTTGATTTTTTTTTATTCCTTCCATTTGACCTTTTTTTAGGTGTTTGTTTAGGAAGGGACGAAACCTAAACCGAATCCTCAAGCTAGGAGCAGAGTAAGACAAGATTGATCGGAAAGGGGTTATTATTCTTAGGCTCAGCACTATGTATCTCAGGGGCCTGGGTTCTGGGTCACTGGTTGTGGTTTATGGTGGGTTGCAGGATAGGATTAGGTGGGATATTTGGTTATAGGGCAGGAGTTATCTCGCACCAGCATAATAACATCGAGGCAGTGACGTTAAAGGATAGGCTGGACAGAGGCAATGTAGAGTCAGGGAGTTCTAGGGCCTGGTGGGGGGGGGTCGTGTCTGTGGCACGTAGTTGGGACAACGTATGGATCGAACGTGTATTCCTGGGTAGAAGGCGCGAGAAACTACTAGGCCTGTGTAGTTGACTCAGGAAGCAGAGAATCAGCAATTACATGCCTTCAGGACGCTAAGGTTGCTATCAGTGGTGTTCATTTCATAATTCTGTCTTGGTGACTCATTGGTCAATTTCTGAAGTCTCTTTGCTTGGTACCTCTTTGGATTTCATTATGCATACTTAATCTCAACACTCATGCATCCCTTGCACACCAACACACCACAGTTAAATGAACACATTGCATATAATGACTACCGTTACTGTTCAATTGTATTACAAAATGAAGCATTTATCACAAATATATGCAAGGGTTTTTGGTGTAAATTGCCTAACCGTGTCTATGCCTGACATTTAAACAATGTACTGTTTTGACCATTGTTATTTTCAAAAGTACTTTCCAGAATTTCGTTTACACATTAACCATTTTATGGACAATAAATGAACCATACAGTCTTTAAGTCAGGAATCCCAAAGGGTACAGGACTGAAGTTGCAAAGGAGGGCAAAGGGCCCGTACTAGAGTGGAAACATTGTGCTACTTGTGATATAGGCAATGCAGGGCCCTTTGCCCTCCTTATCCATGCCTGCAGGCTGTACCACTTAACGACTGTATGCAAAAATCTTGTCTTCTCCCTTGGTTTGGTGGTATTTAGGTGGTAAATCCACCCAGATACCACCAAATGGTAATATTGTTACCGCCACTTGACCCATCGGTATTACTGCCAGAATACAAGTGGCGGCATGGCGGTGTTGGTCCCCATTTATGGGGTCCATAGGATTCCATGGAGATTTTTGGCAGTATTACTTCCGGCTGTTATACTGCCGAAATAGCTGCCAGCCACCCCCCTACCGCCATACTCGTAGTTGGGCTGTGCGGTAATGCGGTAGTAAACGCCTTTAAAGTCTTTGAGAATTCACAACTATGCAATGTGGTTTTGGTTATAGGCAAAAGATTTGCTGCGGCTATAAAGATTGCTTTCTGATTTCAGATGTGCTTAGGTCAGAGTCTAGACACGTGCAGTGCAGATGCTACTGTCATGCCGGGTTCATTGCTTCCCCAAGTTGGCCTCAAGAGCCCCTGCCTTGCTATTCAGGATACACAAACGTGCTGCAAAGCAGATATGTCTCTGAGAATAACAATCGCTGGAATCTGCACACAATAGACTAAATTCTTGCTGCAAATACGAGTTTACGTGTATTTTCGATCCACGCCATGGTGCCACGGTTTCTGTGCACGTGTAATGCAGGGCGCTCTCCATTTTTGGAATACCAACAATTCCAAAACAGCTTAGCTTCCGCTTGAAAGACAGAGACTGTGAAACGCTGAGACCATTCCAATATGTTTGGACCTCTCAATGGCGCACAAAAAAAGCCCAAACATGCGCGACTAGCCATTTACTTTCAAATATAATCTATTGTGAAAGATCAAAGGCACTCCAACCATTTTAATATTCTTCCAAGAGTGCATATTCCAAAAAAACAGCCCATTTGTTTGAGGCATTACGAACTCAAATGACAGCAACGCGTGCAAGCAGAGTGCTTTCAAATTGCTGAAATAATGCGACTCCAACAGCATACAGAAATAATGAATTCAGTTATGCATCCATCAAGCAAAACACAAACCAAAAGTGAACTGTAAGGTCGTTTATTAGCATGTGTGCGGCAGATCAAGTGCAAGAACGATACGAATGCATCTGTCATAACTAATCCACTCCTATTCCCCAAACAAAGAGCAAATAAACTACTGAGAAAAAGGCAACAAACAAGCGCCTTCATAGCGATTAAAGATAAGTGATGCTTATTAGCCATGCTAATCCCCAGGGGCATTCCCACCCACTTCCTGTATGTTCAATTCCACTTCCTGTGGTCTCTTTGAGCTAGCTTTATTAAGCCTTACTATGAAACATTGTGCTTGAAGTGCCTGTCAGTTTTTTTCAATTTCAAAGCAGTCTTCTGAAAGATAAGGACTTCATTGGAGCTATAAAGGCGCTACTGGTGTAATAAAAATGTCTTAACCAGCTCTGCCTTCAGCCACTCGATTTATAAGCACTATGCGTGTCCTTCACTGAAGTCCTGTTAAAAACAAGCATTGGCAAAGCCAACAGTTGTGGTTTTGTGTATAGGTATTAGGCATTTGCCCACGCACTCACACCATTTTGCACCTGCTACCATCCATGTCCAGTTAATACCACTACGGCAGCAACTGGCAAATACTGTTCCTCTGCCTACACAAAGCCACAACTGTTTGCATTGCCACTGCTTGTTTCTCCGTTTTATAGTGTGCTACAATGCTTGCCAAAACCACTTCAGAATGGCAAGAGAAAAGGTGTTTGGGGCAGAGGGGTGGAGGTAGGAGTGCATTCGTAATGTGTGGCGTACTTAGATACTCTTGTGGTTGTCCTGCTATGCAGCACAGTGCCTGGCTTAGGCACTCTGGTTGGCTTGGTTGTGAGATGTGGTTACTATGCCACCCCTCCTCTAGAGGAAACCAAGGAGCAAAGATGTGCGAGACTGTCAGCACCTGCGCATACAAAGGGATGGGTTCATCATGCAGAGTCTGCATTGCAGACTCTGTTTATGGTTCAGATGACATGATGAGAAGGTGTGATCCACCATTTGGCTTTCGTATCCCATCTAGCTCTTTGTTTCAGGGTAAAGGTGTATGCCCCACTGAATCCTTTCTGTATCACCTAGAGTACCACTATCACCGGCCTTCCCACTCATTTTAAGTTGCCCAAGGTGTACAGTGGCTATGTGAAAGGGCAATAGGAAAAGTGAGCAAGTGAGGAAGCAGGGCGCGTGCCAGAGTCAATAGAGTGTGCCGAAGGGAGCTGTGTACATGGCGCATTGTCAGATTGTGCCGAAGGGAGCTTGCACACTGCACATTGTCAGAGTGTGCCGAAGGGAGCTGTCTACACGGGACATTGTTCAGAGTGGGCCGAAGGGAGCTGTGTACATGGGATATTGTCAGAGTGTGCCAAAGGGAGCTGTGTACAATGGCACATTGGCAGAGTGTGCCGAAGGGAGCTGTGTACACGGGACATTGTTCAGAGTGGGCCGAAGGGAGCTGTGTACATGGGACATTGTCAGAGTGTGCCGAAGGGAGCTGTGTACATGGGACATTGTCAGAGTGGGCCGAAGGGAGCTCTGTACATGGCGCATTGTCAGCGTGCCGAAGGGAGCTGTGTACATGGGACATTGTCAGAGTGTGCCGAAGGTAGCTGTGTGAACGGGACATTGTTTAGAGTGGGCCGAAGGGAGCTGTGTACATGGGACATTGTCAAAGTGGGCTGAAAGGAGCTGTGCACACGGCACATTGTCAGAGTGTGCCGAAGGGAGCTGTGTACACAGGAGATTGTTAGAGTGTGCCGAAGGGAGCTGTGTACACGGCGCATTGTCAGAGTTTTTAGGTGTGACAAGACAAGGAGGGGGAAAGAAACAGAGGACAAAACAACAATCTTACTAGGCCTTGTGTCATTCAGATCGTGCAAGTGGGGGGAAGAGGGAAGGGAAGAAGTGCCAGGGGGGGAGGTAAGGGAGAAGTGCAGGTAACTCACTAAGTGCAGCCAGCGAGTGGCTCATAAGTGCAGAGAGAATGCACTGTAGGGTTGCAGGAACAGACCCTTAAGTGCTGGGGGAGCCCAGAGGCAGTGCAAGGACAACTGGACACGCAGGAGCCTGGGCCCGAGTTCAGAGGGTATTCAGGTGAGCAGTGCGCTGAGCAGTCAGGTATGTCAGAGATCTACTCCCAACTCTCTGCTCAGAGAAGCGTCTGACCCTCATACACTTCCAGAGTTGTTTATTTCAATGTTTACCCAGTGGGTCTGCATCACTGTTCTCGTCTGAGGCTATTCCTGGTATGGGCATTGTGGAGGACGTGCTCACCTTTTGATCCATTCAATGGCCCTCAAGGCACCAATCCATTAAGTAGCTCCTCCCACATTGAGGGAATGAGGTGGAATATTCGCAGATGTTCATCTCGGATAAGTCCACTGTTTCATACTGCGTACAAGCTACAATGGTATTACAGCTGACATTTTCACAAATTAAATTGCAGGTGCATGGTACTTTCAGGAGGCTATTTTAGGCAGTTTGGAGAATTGGGCCTGCAGTTCTGAAAGGCAATGTTAAAATGTTTTGCTGTATTTATCACTCACTGCAGCCACATAAACCTGGTGGTATCTATAGGCCGGATGTCAACTTTTTACATAAGGCATGAAAAGACCCTCTAAACTAGAGATGTCTGCAAAAAGAATGTATGCACTAAAATCTGACCTAAAAAAGATAAACATGAGGAAAGTTATTCAAGTGTGTAAGACCTCAACAACTAGCCAGGCCATACTGACTAGAAAAGTCAAAGAAAAATAAGGGAAGTGCTTGGCAGCAGGTTGGAAACAACTATGCAATAAACTTAGCAGGATGTCTAGCAAGGCAACAGTTCCAACAACTATATCTGCAAACACTGAACGCTGTCTATTTGCACTGGCAAGACGAAACAAGATTGGCTTGGCTGCAGACCTGGACATTGGCAAAGGATAACTGATACAAGTGCAGGCACCAACGTGTAGAACTCGTCCAGCACTTCATCCTAATTTGCCCATTTAATAGGTACGGCCAAAAGTGCATAAAATACCTCGAATGACAGCAGAAATCAGACACGTAGCTACCACCATTTCTTTCCTAATGGAAGACTCTGGTAAGGAGGGGACATGAATGGTGGCTTTGCTCTATGTTTTGGACTACAACTTCCATGAGTGCTAGGCAGCCTAGTCAATGGTGGGGGATCATGGTAGTTGTAGCCCAGAACATCTGTAGAGCCAAAGGTTGCAGACCTCTGTTCTACGGGGAGGATGAACCTTATAAGGAAGGGTAGGAGCTGTTGACATGGCGGATAATGATTGGCCTGGCCAATGGATATTTCTACATATTATGATAAGGCAGGGGCGGCAGGGATAATGTATGGTGACAACCAATGGTGACCATCTATGGCAGTGGCGCATCAGGGTAAAAATGTTCAGCACTGAGGGACTGATGAGCTTCTTGATGTCATCTTAATCAATGGAGTACAGAATGGACTGCCAGCCTTTGCCGTGTAGGATCTCCCTCAGCCATCCCTCTCCTTTTGGCCATTTCCCTCTTTTCCCTCTTTCCACTGCCCATGTTCTTCAGAAGATACCAATGATTTTAGAAATGTTTCAAACTTATTTACTTTTTGTTGTAAACTTCAAGTGGTCACTGATCTGTATTTGCACGTGCTGCTGGTGCTGTGATCTGGTACACAAGGCCTGAGGTTGAACGTGATACGGAGAAATCAACCCGCCAGTGCTCATTATCTCTGGCACATTAGTGAAGTGGCGGTGCATTCTTTTTGAGAGCACTCCTCTGGGTTTAGCATGTTTCAGGAAAGAGATATGTCACATGGTGCATTCTTACTCTTCAGCGCACCAGAGTTCAAATGTGAGAAAATCCCAAGAAGGGGCTATGGGGTGAGGCGGGTGTACTGCAGCTAACTCTTTGAATCCTCCTTCACAAAGTCCGCCTTTATAAAGGAATCAGAATCCAGGATCGTTGTCATATCTGAAGGCATGCGTAGGTTAGGTCATTTATGTGCAAGCATCGCAGAGCTCTTACATAGGATGGTGTCATGTATCAAGCAATCTCCACAAACTTAACCCAGCGCAAGCATACTCCGGCTCCTTCTCCTGGATCAGCGGCACGTCGGGGACTTCATGGTAAACGCCCCGCGCTTAGCACACACAGAAACAATGGTTGCGTGATTCCCCAAAGCTGGGGATTCCGGCGTTTGTGGCCGCTTTGGCATCGGAAGTTGCCATGGTGATTGATGGATCGAGTTACGCGCACTGGAGGTCACATGCCGCGGACTCAGTTACGTGATCAATCTCCTCAGCAACGGACTTAAAAGAACACTGGGCTTCGAACACACTGCTTCTCAGCTGTGTTCTTCGCCGGCGACAAGCGTTCCTCATTGTTTCTGTTTCCACGCTGCTGATACCTCGGATCTTGGCCCTTCGCTACATTTTGGACTACCCTTTTGGTCTTTCCCTTCACAGCTTTGTTGAACTGATTCCCAGGACTACCTGTGCTTAGAAATCCGGAACTACTGACCTGGACTACTCGTGCTTCAACCCGAAACTGTTTTACAGGATTGCCTTTGGATTAACCCCATCTGCACCACGCATCAGAGCCATACAGGCGTACTACTGGAAGTATCTTTGCCTGCACCACATCAGGTGCTGGACTCCACCTGTACTCTGAACAGCACCCTGTTAGCAGGGGATTTCCTCTCCTCTATCTTGGAACCCACTCATCTTCTCCTGCTACAGGGACTGTCTTCAGTGTGCACTAGGTAGGTAATTCTGTCCCCGGGGGGTTCATTGTTTTCTTGCACCTCAGAATCGCCTGTAACTGTGTTGTTTTCCTTTGCAGCCACCTGGGGACACGGTGCTGTCGTTCCAGCCACCTGTGGCCTCAATAACCGGTCAATGAGTGAGCATACTGTCTCCCTGACTGGTGCTTGGGGACGGAGGTATTATAGTCTTCGAGGTATTCAAGTCTTGACAGAGTAAGAAGCCTTTTACTACCCCTGGGACTATGGACACAGCCACTGGGGATCCAGTAGTTGCTCTGCTACAGGCAATCGCTGTCTTAAGGGCAGACATGTCCGCAGCCACTACGGCGATTAACCAGCGCTTAGACGCCATTCAGAGCGAACGCCATGCATTACCACCCAATCCGGAGTTTGGGGACCTATGCGGTCAACCTGCTTCTCAAGCCAACTTCCCAAGTCCTGTATACATTCCTACCCCTTTTCCCTTGGTTGCCCCAGAATAATTCCAAGGGGACCCACATAAATTCAGGACATTCCTAAACTAGTGTAAATTATATTTTTTGTGCAGACCTCAGGCGTTCCCAAACTCTACCACCAAAGCCGCCTTTACACTTTCCCACCTAAGTGGCATAGCCGCTGCCTGGACCAATCCCTTACTGGAAAGTAACAGTCCTGTCCTTTACGATTTTGACCAATTGATTGCAGAAATGACAAAAGTCTTTGACACCTGATACAAGGCACAAACCCAAGATCTCGTACTCTTGGATCTAGTTCAAGGCAAGTCCAGTTTTATTGAGTATATAACTAGGTTCAATCAGCTGTCAGTCGAAACTGCATGGCCGGAGAACAAGAAGGTAGTGGTCTTTTACTGAGGTCTCAGCGACCCCATGAAGGATGCCCTAGCCGCTGTCCCCACTTTGCCAGTATAGTATCCCGAATTGGTAGACTTAGCTCTTCAGGTAGATGAAAGCAGATTAGAACGCAAATCTGAATCCAGTAAGACACCAAGTTATTCATTTTCAATGGCCTCTCCATCCAGTGAAACACCAGGAGGACCTGTGCAGATAGGTGGGGTGCGTGGCCTTATTTCCTCCTCTGAGCGGGAACGACACCGACAATCCAATGCCTGCTTTTATTGCAGACAGAATGGCCACTACGTAAAAGAATGCCCCAAAAGGCCAAAGAGGCCTATGGGTTTTCAGAAGGCTCATCCCTAGAGAAGGGGGCACGGATGAGCCCTGCCTTGTTGCCCTCAGACTCAGCCCCCTTCCCCGGTTCAACAGCCCCTAGGATGATTTAGGCCCTGCTTTTTTCATCCCATGGTGTCCAACACACAGTGCAGCCAGTGATTGACTCAAGTGCCACCGTCAACTACATAGACATAGCTCTTGCCATGTCCTTGAATCTACCATTACAGGACAAACCTGTTGACGGTACACTCCTGGTCTCCGGACCATACCTCTCACGCCAGTTCTTCATGACTCCCACAGGGAAGAGATCACATTCGATCTGATTATGACACCCCAGTTCAGGATCATCCTGGGTATTCCATGGCTTTGGGTACAATCCCGTGATCGATTGAGCTCAGGGTCAGGTAACCTTCGAATGCCAGTACTGCCAAGAACATTGTTTGGGGACTTTACCCCATACTCCTTGTCAAGCTCTTGTTACTCTAGCCCATTCCTCTTCACTTGTTCCATCTGGGGTTGTGCCAACGACTCCCCAACATACTGTGGGGCTGAGATAACAGGAATAACCCCCAAATACCACTGTTTTTTGGAGGTGTTCGACAAAGCTTGTTCTGAAAAAACTACCACCTCACGTTCATATGACTGCCCAATTGATTTAATACCAGGAGCAGAAATACCTTATGGCCACATTTATGCCCTATCACAGGCGGAGGATCAGGCTTTGAAAGAAGACTTCTCGCTCTCCCTACGTCTAGGCCATATCAGTCCCTCCCAGTCTACTGCTGCAAGTCCCATCTTTTTCATCCATCAGGGATGGGCATCTCCACCCATGGGTGGACTATAGGCGACTCAATCAGATCTCGGTGAAGAACCGTTACCCTATTCCTCTCATTGCCCCATTACTCGAACAATTAGGTCAGGCCACAATCTTCACAAAGCTGGACCTTAGAGGGGCATACAATTTAGTCCAGATAAGGAGGGGTGATGAGTGGAAAATGGCATTCTGCACCCGCCATGGCCTGTACGAATATACTGTGATGCCATTCGGCTTATGTAATGCCCCCACCACATTCCAGCGTTTCATGAACGACCTGTTCCATGATATCATTGACACCTACGTCATCGTATACCTCGATGACATCCTGATCTTCTCTTCCTCGTACCAAACCCATGTGTCCCATGTCAAGGAAATACTCACCTGTCTAAAAGCCAATTCTCTATACACCAAACCAGAAAAATGCCTTTTCCACGTTACTGAGGTGGACTTCCTGGGTTTTCACATCACAGCAAAGCGACTGTCTATGAACACCTCTAGAATCCAGACCATCCTTGATTGGCCCGCACCTACCAACATCAAAGCTCTCCAGTACTTCTTGGGGTTTTTGAACTTTTATAGATGGTTCATCTCTGGGTTTTCTACTATTGTTTCCCCCCTTACCCAACTCACTAGCCCGAAACACCCCTACACTTGGACAACACAACATCAGGATGCTTTTGATACACTTAAAGCAGAATTTACCACGACCCCTGTCTTGCAGCACCCTAATCCGAAATTACCATTTCTAGTAGAGGCTGATTCCTCGGCTTATGCATTGGGTGCTGTTTTGTCGCAGAAGTGCCCCACTACCAGTCTGTAACATCCGGTAGCTTACCATTCACGTACGTTCTCCCCTGTGGAATTGCACTACACTCTCACAGAGAAAGAATTATTGGCAGTGAAAGACACATTCCCGGTTTGGAGACACCATTTACTCTGAGCCAAATGGCCCATAACAGTTCTTACCGATCACTGTAAGATCCAAGGCATGGCCACCATGAAGTGCGTCAACAGCTGTCAGGTACGTTGGCATCTCTTTTTTTCTACTTACAACTTCACTACACGGCACCGTCTGGGTATGGGTCATGTAAAGGCTGATGCCTTGTCACGCCTGGTGGGTGGGGACACTCTTCCGGTATTTCCCGAGACTCTCCTTGACAAATCACACTTCATCTGTCTGTATACCCCTCCTACATCTTTACTGTCCAATGTCCTTCAGTGGGTCTCCCAACATCCCGAACAGGTACAAGATTGGAACCCTGCTGTACATTATGGTCTCCATTTTGTAAAGGGTAGACTGTTCTTGCCCATGTATAATGTACATGTTCAAGCCTTAGAGTGGTCACATGACACAGCCATAAATGCCCACCCTGGCCAGCACTGCAGCCTCACCCCTCCTCCAACGTTGGTGCTGGTGGCCCACCAGGCTTTGGGATGTTATCAACTATGTGGAAAACTGTTCCATTTGTGCCCAGTGCACCCGTTGGCCTACTTCAACCTCTGCCACTTCCTCAAAAACCCTTGCAAATGGTGACAATGGATTTTATCACCGATCTTCCTGAAGTCCAATCTTTTGATACCATTTGGCTGGTGCTAGACAGTTTTACCAAGATGGCCCGATTCATTCCATGTACTGGCGTTCTGTCAGCCCCTGCCCTGGCCAAACTGTTTTTCTGCAACATCTTCTGTCTATTTGGTCTTCCTTCGATACTGTTTACAGATCGTGGCTCCCAGTTCACATCCAGATTCTGGAGATCCCTCGCGGCTTTGCTAGGCATTGATGTCCATTTCTCAGAAGCTTATCACCCCAAGGCGGATGGACAGACCGAACGTACCAATCAAACCCTTGAACATTATCTGCGTTGTCTCTGTCTACAATTCCAAAAATCCTGGTATCAGGTCCTTCATCTTGCAGAGTTTGCTTACAATAATGCTACGCACTCATCCACAGGGTTTTCCCATTCTACTCCTTGTACGTCAACACCCTAGAGTTCATCCCTTTCCAGACCTCCCTACCTCAGCTACACCTGCAGCTCACTCCTGTTTTAGGGACATTCATTCAATACATGACCAAACTCTTGTCCATCTACATGAAGCACAGGACAGTATGTGCCGTTCTGCAGACAGGAAACGGCGTTCGGCCCCAGTGTATGCAGTTCATGACCGGGCATGGTTCTCTACCAAACCCATTGCATGTCCCCAGTTGTAGGAAGCTGCTCCCACACTATGTAGGGCCCTACAGGATCACTACGGTGGTGAATGCCATTACATATCGTCTGGCATTGCCTACCTCCTGGTGTATTAAACCAGTTTTTCACACCTCACTCCTAAAATCATGCCATCCGTCCACTAGGATCATCCTGCTCCTGTATCCTCTGGTACAGGGTTTCCCCTATGTGTATGAGGTTCATGACATCCTCGATTCCCGTATTTGTAGGGGTCAACTCCAGTATTTGGTGGACTGGCTGGGTTTTGGTCCTGAAGAACACTCCTGGGAACCCGCTGCCAATGTACATGCCCCGCTTCTGGTTGCCCGTTTCCATCGACTCCATCCTGCTAGCCCATGGGGTCGTGGTTCTTTGGGGAAGGGTTCTGTCATGAATCGAGCATGCTCCACACACTTACTCCAGCGCAAGCATACTCCTGCTCCTTCCCCTGTATCAGCAGCACGTCAGGGACTTCATGGTAAAACCCCTAGGCTTAGCACACACAGCAACAATGGCTCTGTTACTCCCAGAAGCCGGGGATTCCAGCGTTTTGGCCGCTTTGGCATCGGAAGTTGCCATGGCGATTGATGGATGGAGGTACGCGCACTGCAGGTCACGTGAGGCATACTCAGTCACGTTATCAATCGCCTTGGCAACAGACTTAAAAGAACGCTGGGCTTCGAACACCGCTTCTCAGCTGTGTTCTTCGCAGGCGACAAGCGATCCTCATTGTTTCTGAAGCGGCGTTTCTCACCAGCTGTTGATCCCAGATATAAAAAGTATAGAAGGCTGAGGTCCTTAGGCGCCTGGGGTTCGAGTCCTTGGCACGTTGTACACTCAGGCTGGCTGCTCATTTGAAACCTCAAAGAACTCAGGGGAAATCGAAAGATCAACCTTTTCACATTCACTTTTGACCAGCTCTTCACACAGAGTTGCATGGTTCGAAGCGGCCTAGGCTTAATACTGAGACGCCAGTGTCTTGCGGCATGCTTTAACATTACAGCTTTTTATCTGAATCTTTCTGGGGTGAAAATATGTTTAAGGGGAAAACATGGACTAAAAAGTCTTCCGGCATTGAAGTCGCATCTCAGAAGTGATCCCATGCATTTAAGCTCTCCTCCTTCCATGCCCGGGGACTCTACACAGAGGGCCTGATTCACAAAGTGTTCTTCAATGGGGTTGGGCAATTCTAAAACACTTTTGTAAGTGTGCTATACCATTACCAATGCTATTCCCACACCCGTGCTATCAATTACCAGCCAGAGCAGGTGCCAAAGCCAATCAGCTCACTCCAAGCGCTGGCGGAATCTACTGATCTCATCCCCGCATTCCAAGTGAGGTAGGAACTACATACATTTGCCCACTTTTCTGCTGCAATGTTCCATGCGCTGTCAATACCTTCTTCATGACTATGCCATTTCCATGCACAGAACACGAGATCTACCGCGGCCTCTGAAGCAATCGATCCGCCGATTAGGTTGGCTGCCAAAAGTTGGAGATGACCTAGATTGCACCTTTGTTTGCTCTTGGGTCTACATTGGGGACTGTAGAGGCTCCTTCCATGGTGGAACAATGCTGGGTACCAGGATACAGGGGCCTTTCCTCCGCTCCAAGAACGTTTTCAGCAAAGTCTGTAAGAGTGGTCTTTGCACGCGAGTAAGATAACTCGCAAATATAAGCGCTTGCTTAGGATATGAACACAATGCAGTGTGATAGCTGGACAGAAAAACTCAATGAGACTGGACTGGGAGTCTAACTACGGCAGTGATAATGCAGCCAGCCACACAGAGGCGTAGACCCGGTAGGGCCTGAGTGGGGAAGGCCCTTCCAAAATCTGCAAATATCCACTCAGCAGGGCTGTGTGGGCGTTTACAGGTGTTAATGTCACTGTGGTGGGCCCAACTGCATGAGCTTCTCTTGTAAGACAATCCTGGTTACGCCTCTGCAGCCACGCTTGGCTTTCCTTTTCTGAAGGGTTCAGAGCAAGGGGTGCCTGCCGGGGTACCCTCCCTCCCCCCAGCCGTCTACCGGTAATTTAGCATGGATGGAAACGACGCCCGCAAATAACTCTACAAGGGCGCTTGACCTGTGAACTAGAGGAGAGGAAACTGCACAGCACTGTTGCTTTTTCAAGCAAAGTCGTTGCTTCGCACTCAGCACTGACGACACGTGTTTCCTAGGCTGGAGGCGCCAGACACTAACTATGGGGTGAAAGGAGGCAAAACAACCATCACCTAAATAAGGAACCGCTCCAGCATGTTTGCCCACCTCTTATTAACGGGCTGACACGGCAGCCTGGCTGAGTTCTCTGCCTTTCATAATTATCACGGCTTTTCCCTGGCTGCCCTGATCCCTCGCATTCACCCATGTTCCGCCGCTGAAACGTAGCACTTAATTTAGCTCACAAAGTAGACATTATACTAAGGGGGTGCGGTGTTCCTCTTTTGGCGTCAGTGCCAGTTGCCCTTGGCAACCGCCATCTGAAGGAAAACCTTATTTTCATCTTGCAAACTCAAAATAAGAGCAGCGGGTCAAATGCACAGCATGTGTACGAAGCTGGTCGAATGTCTGCTTTTTTTTTTGTGAAAGGCGAGAACTGTTCTCGTTTGTGTAAATCGAGTCACAATGCAAGTTCTGTGTATGGAAAGGTCACGTGCCAGCGAATCATTACACAACCGCTTGGAAATAACAATGTCCCTAACTAGGAAACATATATGACAGACGCAGAAGTGCTTAGTATGTACAAGATTTGTTGTTTCTCTATAGAACTATCCGATGGGCATTTGAATAAGGCACACCTATTCTTAATAACCTCTTGCACATTATCACGTTCGTCTTCAATGCTATTCTGAATATGGTAGCGTGGGAATGTGGCTAATGCATTTTAATCCGCATGTGTAGAAGGTCCATGTCCATATTTCTGCTGATTCCTTATTGGTCCAATAGGTCACCAGTTGTCAATCAGTTACCTCCCAGCCAGGTTTGGACTAAAGAGTGAGACGGAGGGGTGAAACCAGAGACTGCTGAGCCGCCACTGCAGCTCACGGCTATTGGGAATTCTGCCACGTAACTTCCGCTCCTCTCCTGTGGAGGTAACTCAACTCTAAGGGCCTCATCACAAGTTGGGCTGTAGTCCTTAAATGCAGCGTTAATGGTATTATCACATTTAAGGGCTGGCCCTATCACAAGTTGGGCGCTTACCTCCAGCTTTTTGCTGGCAGTGAAAATCCCATTTAGCACCTGTTTTGGGCGGCATTACCGCCGGCTGTATTAGCGAGCGGTATTAGTGCTGAAAATGCCCCATTGGATCCAATGGACCAAATGAGGAATAGGGATTTAACATTAACGTCCAACCCGTGATCTGCCGGTAATACCGGTGGGTGCTAAGGCTATTACAGTCAGGCGGTATTACAGCCGGGATACCGCCCAACTCGTGATGAGGCATATGACCGCTGCTTGGAGAGAGGGCCCTGGCCCTGACTCTGACCATTGATTTTAGGAGTAATCATCACCTCTGGGATGCAGGTGCATCCTTTGCTACTGACTAAACCGTCCCCTGACAACACACATCACCAATAATGACCAGCTTTGATGGACGGGACGCATCACATCCTTTGCTCAACATCACAATCCCCACAACACAGCATACCCAGAGGACAGCCTGACTGCCGAGTCAACAAAGCCAGGCCCATGCTTCAGCCTTGCTACACCTTGAGGTTTTAGGAAATAATATGCCCATCATTTTATTAATTCCCATTCCTAAATAGGTGTAGACTGGGCTGCGAGGTCCCTCTTGCTTCTCCAGTAGAGATATTTTAATTTGTGGGAAAGTTGAACTGAGCTTGCAACGATCGCCATCACGAGCAATAGCTCTCCGATCAATTTAGCACCAGTGTAGCAAAACACATGCAGTTTGGTGCAATCATTCTAACACACCCAACTGAGTGCAGATTGTAGAACCTGGCCTTTTGTAGTTTCACACATCTGCACTCCTGCTTTTCTATTCTGGCTTGCCTTACAATCAGGCGCGCAGGTGAAAGGCCATCAAATATCCGCCTTGCAGTCGAATTCATGAGGCATTCACTAAGCTCTGACATATATTTTTATTTGAAGGATTTCTCTTTGGTAAAGTGGGGTTTGGGATCCTTGGATTCATGCCTAGTGGCGGGTGGAAGATAATTGTGAAATGACCTCGTTTTGAGTGTAGGTGTGCTGCAAACTCTGGCCAGGAGATTGTAGGCACGGCTCCGGGCAAGCTTATGAATTTGGAGCATTTTAAACTCTATTTTTTTTAAATTGGGAGTAAAATATTCCTTAGACTTAGAGAGTAAAAAAGTAATCCCCATTAACAATGAACATATTTATCTTTTTGTAATCCATACTTAATTGCACCTATTAGTTGATGCAGAAATAAAAGATGCATTTTCAGGTTCGATTAGACTGCAGTGGGCCTCTTTCTTTGACATTATCTACTGAAAGAGCTCTTAGACCCGTTGCGTATTGGCTCCCTGTTGCTTCAATTTAATTATTTCTGATTTAGGTGAGCTTTAGTAGTGTGTAGATCCGTTCCACCCTGTCTATGATATGATATGATATGACATTTATTACGAGCCTATACACAAGTGTTTCAAGCCTAGGCCACTTAAAATTCCTTGGCCTACGCAGACGATGTGATGATACTTGATTCCACGACATTTGGAATACAAGGTGGTATTACACAATTTCAAAGTTACAAAATAGACAACGAATTACACATGAATACTGAAAAATCTAAAGTATTATTCTTTAACGAATCAAAACAGTCATCTAATTTTGCTTATTATATTGATGAATAAAAGCTAGGGCAGGTCACTCAATAACCTACCTTTGGTATTGCATTTATAATACTCTATCTGTTAAAGCTGCATTCATAAGGTTAAATGCTAAGGTGACCACGTTCATGGAACAAGTAAGTTACTTATAAATATGGAAAATGTTGTATGCTGCCCTTAATCAAGGATTACAACATGAAAATGGTCTCAGCCATTTTGTATATAGTCTGGAGATGGGTGAAGATGCACCTATTCATATACTGAGCAAATTGGAAGGCATGCTGGGTTGGCGGGTTTTGCCCTTGCCAAATTGTGTTTTTATCTCCATCATAAGGTCTGAGTGAGGTCTATTACTATTGGCAGCAATAATCAAATGTAAGCATTTACAGTTACATTGAAATATTTCAGAACCTTCAAAAGTCTCCCTCTATGAATCACCTTTGCAAGAAGTAGCCAAGAAATTGTCTATAGTGTTAAATGAGTTTGTTCATGATTGTTTAACTTTCCTAGAGGGTGTGGGGGGAAGGGTGAAGACATGCTAGTAACTACTCAATTGAAAGTAAAGAAGGAATTGTGGGATTATGAATGGTCTGGTACAAGAGACACAATAGTGAATAATACATTGTTTAGGGATGTAGTAACAGAGGAGGAAAAGGTTGAAGTGTTGCATCAGTTTTGAAACCAACTGCCTAACTTTTTTTGGAGAATTAATTAAAAAAAAAAAAAGATTTACATTTAACTTGTTAAATACGAAGGAGATCCTGAGTACAAGAGCTGGCAGAGTTGCTGTGGATAGTGTATGTCGCTGTTGTAAGGATAATGTTGGGAAGTGGGGGCGATCATCCCAGACCCCCAAGAGATTTTGGATGTGGCAAAGGCCCAAGACTGTGTGGTAGGTGTTTGACGAGAATTTGGGGGTAGGGAGATGTTCATAGAAGTTGTATTTAGGGGTAAGATATAGTAAAAATCGATGTAGATCGCATTAGACATGATACACAATTTTGGGAAGGAGTAGCCATTTTTAAATTGAGGCCTGGTGCCGCGCTGCAGCCAAGACACCATGCTCGGGCACGGGGCATAGCGATATGTGTGTGAATGCAGGAGGAGGGTTTAGCTGGGGCAGGAGTGGAACAGGCCAGGCTCACACAGATCCATACACTTCTCATTGTCTCCGATTGTTAGCCCAAGTAGCCTAGACGGAATGTGCCCTGAAAGGCCATGAGGGGGCCGAGAGCTCCCTGCTAACAGTTATCCCATGAGAAGGAGGCCACGAGCCTCTGACCCAGTCCAGCCCAAAACTCTAAATTATGGCAACCAATTTCCCCCTTCCCAAGACCCTAACATTCTAGAGTACCAGCCAGCTCAAGACCCCAGACCATACAGCTGTTTGAACACACATTTGTTATAAAGATCACAGTAGAATATCCAATAATCCAATATCCCTGTGATTTGGGCTGCAAGGTGTAAGGGAGGTAAAGTAACACATTTAACAGCAAGGGTGGGAAGACTTGCAATGGCGCCGACGCATCTGGTATCAAGTTGGGCTTTTCTGAGATAAAACAAACTCAAATGTAGCCTCTGCGCCCATGTCTGCGGTACCAGGTGCACATTAGGCCACTGATAGGGCAGGCAGTGAATCAGATTCCTAATTGACAATTAACAAGCACAGCACCAGATGGCGTCGTGAGAAGAGCCCCACGTCGAAGAAAATGGACAAGAAAAGTTTGGACTAATGACTTGGCATGTAATATGGAGCAGGCCGCCTATGTGTAGGGTCACATAAACCTGCTCTGTGGATTTCTACCCTATGTGGTGTACGTCAGTGTGATGCTTTTTGCCCTTATAAGCTACTGTCAATGTTGGTTTCATTAGAGTGCTCCATGGCACCAGAGTTCATTGCTATCACCTACCTGACCTTTATGAGAATAAAGACTTGTTTGGCTTGCAAGAGGTGTGCTGTGCTTTTTTCCCTAGTGGGTTGTATTTTTTCTGCTGTGAACGTGAGGGGCTTCTCTACATTTTTGGTGACCCAACATGATCCTAGATTTTTCCACACAAGACAGGGACTTCCAGGCCGCATCCCTGGAGCGGAGGTGCCCACCTGCGGCGACCAGTCTCAAGCGCACAACCCACAATGGTATACAGGAGCCATTTTCAAAGAATTCCTGTCTGCGCTTTGAAGCGGGGCGGGGCTCCTAGGAAGGTGCAGGCCATTATTGGAGACCTTGTGACAGAGGCAAATGTAAGTAAGTACACCTCTTGGGGGCGACAACAATGAGGGGGTGACCGGGGAAATAGTGTTGGTGAAGTGTGAGTAAGAGGGGGATTGCAGGAGAATAGGGAGTTGGTATGCAATTGAGCAGAGAAGTGTGAGACAGCCATGTGGTGAGATGCTATGGCTTTACGCTTCATTTAGTACAAGGATTTTGTTATATAAGAATATGAAGAGAGAAGTAAAAGAGTGGTATCCGTTACGTGTTAGGAGAGAAGGTGGCGCCATATGGTTTATACGTGATAAGAGGATATAAACGTAGGGGCGGCATATAATTAGGGAGCTCGGATTCCTGTGCCCAATATATTCCTGGTGGGGGAATGAGATGAAATAGTGGTTGTTGTTTTAGCTTATTATTTTAGTTTGTTCTTTTAGTGTATTGAATATTGTTTATGTGATAAGTGGAGGCCAAGGGAGGGCCTGCGGAAGTGGCATGACTATGTGGAGTTAGAGAGCATGTGCAGGGGTGGGAGTGGACACAGGGGGTGACTGGGGAGAGGGGACGGAGACTGGTAGTGACATTACGACAAATGTGTATAAATTCATAATGTGAGAAGGCATTGAACACAATGATCCTTGATATGGGGGTACTGTCTCCATTGGAGTATATGTCAAGTGATTTGCCACAATGAAGTACCACAAACAGTGGTTGGCTGAGACACTGGAAGGGATGCCCCACCCATGGCCAGAGCAAGGCACAAACGACAAAGGGATATTGGACCATATGTCCTCGTTCCTAGCGGCCAAATATAAAGGTGAAAAGCTTCAGAGGAAAAAAGAGATATTGGACCTCTGGTAAATGGTGGAGGACCTAGAGGATAATGACGAGTGCAGGCCCCAGAGTGGCGACAGCCCTGCCTTAAGTACAGTTCAACCCACAGCCTCTGCGGTAGCAGACAGCACTTGGCCGGAGTGTGGATCTCCCCACCTAGCCACAGGATACACCAACCCAACATATGTATCCACACCTGCCACAGCACCACCCCCATACCACACAAATGGCATGCCACCTGTTACAACAACACAACAAGATAACAATCCTCAGAAGGCCTCAACCTCTGCTTGCGCCTGAGGCTGAGGCGACACAAGCAGAGTTAGCAAGATTGAGGGTTCTGAGGAAAGGGGAAAGCAAGCCAGGGTGCGGGCTGGATGAATGGAGGGCCAGAGATATTCTATTTAGGTTGGATAGTAGTGCCATAAAAGATGTGCCTTCTTGAGAAGGGGAAAAGTAATGACTCAGGAGCGGAAAGTGTGGGACAGTGAGGTCAGACAGGTAAGTGAGCAGGAAGTTGTTTGATGTGGAATAGGATACCATGGAAGAGCCAGACGATGAAGAGGGGGCAGAGTCCACTCCGCGTGTGGAGAGTTTGTGGCCTGAACAGGTGCAGATCAGGTTTAGGCAGCTAGCAGTAGCTCGGAAAAAGGGAAGTGATAAACAGAAAGTAAAATGAGGAGTGGGCACGCAGCTGCCACTGCTACAAAAGGGGGGTGCAATATGTGCCCAGGGCAGAGATGGACAAGAATGCACCCCCATCTCTTACTTCAGGGGTTGGGGAGTGGATATATGCATTTGAGAAACACACAGTAGGGATCCCGTTAGCGGTGAGAGACATAAAAAGCTTGCTTGTAGCTGATGTGGGAGGTCAGGCTGCAGATGTATGGGTTAAGGCTGGATACTCAGGAGTTAAGTTGGATGATGTCGCACACAATGGGGCTGCCTTCAACAACATCCAAGCACAGGTGTGGGATGCCTTGCAGCGAACATACCCCGACCCGCCAGACCTACAGTCCATCATGCAATATACCATAGGGGATGATGAAGATCCTGTGTAGTATATTTTTAAAATGCAGGAGATGTGGAGAGTGGAGATGGGGGACCAGTGGGATCGATCAGTTCCTCTTTTCTATTTTGTCATTAAGAGGGGGTTGCTCAATCTTGTCAGAGTGCCTCATTGTACGCATCCCTGAGATTTTCAGGCAGGCATCGGATTTGCACCTGGTGAATACCAGGCCGATTTGATAAGACTCCAATAGTAAACACTAACTGCAAAGCATATTTGCAGGCAACATTTATTTTTCCACAAGACAGAGAGGAAAATGGAAAGAGTAAATGCAAGTTCACTTCACGTTTATGCTTTCCTTGTCCACGCCATCTCTTGCCACTGTAAAATGACATGGACCCCACAGCATGTATGTGCTAACATTGGGGGGTCCTTCCCTGGTAATTTAGATTTCTTGTAAAATGACCCCATAGGGTTGATCTTAAAAAGGGCTGGAGCACAAAATGAAAGCATAAAAGTGAGGCGTAATGAAATGAAGTATGCAATCGTGTAGGGGAGTTATCCTCCATCCTAGATGAGAACTGTGTTTTAAGCTTGCATGGCATTTCCATGCAGGAGTAAAACAAATGGAACAAATCTCGAATTCGCATGTGAATTCCCTAGGAATCCATTATCAAAGGCCGTCTGGAAAGTCGAATTTGCATGCTGCTTTTACTTTTTTACAAGATGGAGCTTAAAAGCATGAATGCAATCTTTCCAAGTTTTACTCTTTCCTTTTTCAGTCGGCCTTTCAAAAGTTGAAAATTGCATGCAGTGAAACCAAAAGCATGTAAGGGCTAACATTGCCCGTCCTCTGTGGGCAATTTGCATTTCATTTAAATTGATCACCCATGCAATTGTGCCTCTTGTTTCTGTGGAACTTGCCATACTGCAATAAAAGTACATAAAAAGGAGGACAGAAAGGCAGAGAGAACATACATAAAAAGGAGGACAGAAAGGCAGAGAGAACATACATAAAAAGGAGGACAGAAAGGCAGAGAGAAAATACATAAAAAGGAGGACAGAAAGGCAGAGAGAAAATGAGGGAGTGGAAATAGAAAAAGAAAGCTGGAGAGGATATACAAAGAGAGTTTAAAAGAAAGTGGGATGCAGAACAGGTGGGGGAGAAAGGGAGGGAGAGAGATTGGATGTGTAAGTGGAAGAAAGAGAGGGAGTGGCAGAAGAGTTAAAGAGCGAGAGAGACAGAGACGAGAAAACAATGGCAGGGAAACTGAGGCAAGAGGAAGAAAGTGTTTGTGTATCTGGGACTTGAAACAGTCAAATTACTACAGAAAAAACTGTGTGTATTCTACACTATAAACAATCCCCCAAGTCCATCAATAAAAATACAAGACGATTTGATAATATTGGTTGTCTAGGGCGATCATAAGATCTAAATCTAGACAAAATTCCTGTAACACCTTTCACCTACATTTCTTCCAAACTGTCTTACACATTTACAAAAGCTCCCTGACTAATAGTTGTTGAGACAGCGGTCGTTTGATTTCATGCACCCAGAAAATGACACAAGTTGCACTGAAGTCTAATATAAGACCGGACAAATGCTAACTCTCTGCATCTCGTTTCATGGAGAGTCTATTGACTCTTAACACGCTTGTCATTTGAACAGCAGCATCTCCATTCTTACTGGAAGAATGATTTACAGGGCCTTTCTTGATTTTGACATGGTGTTTGGAATACCAAAATACCTACTAGAATTCTGATGATTAGTGATCGGATATGTAAGTGGCAGTGAAATTTGGCAGAATAAGTGAGTTTTCTACAGACATCATGACACTTAATGTACTTAAGCATGGGTGTGGCCTTGCATTTCTGTTGTTCAATCTAAATGTTGCAGACATGCTCCATCCTATTCTATGACATCCCCTGTGTTCTGAGTTATGCAGAAAATACACTCTTAATATTCGAGACCTCAACTGGACCACAGTCGTCACTCTTGGAACTAAAAACCTATTGTTAGTTTAACTTAAGTATTCATAAGGCCACTAGTTGTGTCTGTTCTATGAAGAAAACAGGTTAGAGTTCATGTACACAGTCATGCTTAGACAGATGTGGTAGATGTTGAGGGGCACAGAGATTGAAAGTGGAGAGAGGGTGCAGGAGGGGTGATGAACAGGTTCGAATGGAGGACTGATTAATGGATGATAGCAAGGGAGGATGTGTCAATGAATTAGGAATAATTATGAGGAAAGATTAATTGGCATGGTTACAATGCTGTAAGGACCAATGACACATTTTGAAGATATATGAATGAATCAATGTTTAAGAACACATTAAAGTGTGCAGAGGTATGGACAGATACATTTTAACCATGTAGTGGCCAGGAAGTTTGAATGTGTTTGAAGCATCCACAATAACACATCCTCATATTTAAAAGGCAATAGGAGGAAATGCATCAAAGTGCATTACATTAGCTTGGAGTTCACAGTATGTCTTTATTGTATAGATGAGGACTGCTTTTCACAGTGCAAAGGATCAAAGACATTTTTGTTCCAGCTACATTTGACCTTTTGACTTATGGCAGACCCCTAAAATACTATCAGGTGTGTCTGTGTGATAGTTTGGAGCCTAACCCAGCCTTCCAAGTTGATAATTAACAAGGGGCAACTCCAAGACACATAAATATTAAAAACAAAATTACAAATGGGTCATTTGAATTGTATCAAAGATTACATTACATTTTCACTTATAATGCTTTGTTCAGTATAAAAAGCAAAAACAGATCCATACCGTGGGGAGCATTTCTCATAGTTCAAAACTCATGTTTATCATTTATACTTTTCCACATTTCAATAACTTTACATATTTCATGCTAGTATGGTGTGTAACATGCCTAAAAATGCAGGATTATAGTGTTATTTGCAAATTCAATATCTCAATAGCGGGCTATGTTCCTAACAATATTTATAAAAGAAAACTGGATTGGGGTGCAAATCTGACAACAACCTCCCTTTGCATATGGCAAAATATTTTTGACATATTCTAATAAAGGGGTGTATAATTGGGAATGTCAGTATGGGAAGAAAGCCACTGATAAAACCTGTCCAATCAGAAAATGCTGCATCAGTTGACACTGGAAGGGTAAAATGTATCAAGTATGAAAGTTCAAACACAAAGAAATTAGAGAGAGTGCTGTGATTCTTGGCAAGTCTGCCGATGGGTGACACTGGCCAACAGGGAAAGTGCCAATGTGAATTATACATTGCAAATAGCTATAGGATCCCCTTAAGATAGCCTTAGGTCCACATGAAACCTGATACAGATTATTCTGCCCAAAACCTAACTAGATTCCCAGAGAAGTATTTTGTAAGAAGAGGACAGATTGTAGGGCATAGCTGATTGAGTGATGATGCCTGAAGCTGCAGATGTTCTACCAGTCCTGGGCCTTTAAGTGGCACCCCCAAAAAGGAATATAAAAATCCATGAGCAGTTAGATATACGTCCTCACAAATCCTTTAACGCTAGGGGTTTGAGCACAAAATGCACTTTGACAATATGCAAGTAAATCAAACCCTGTGTTTTCGCAAGTGTATTGTAAAACTGGTCCTATGAACTGGTGCACACCATATCCACAGTTTACAGAGGATTATTAAACTTTTGACCTGTGAAAGCCATAGTTTATATAAAAAGAGCATGTCTGAGTGAAGCTGCACCATACTAGGAAAAGAAGGAGATTAGCTTGTCAACTTCCATTCGGAAGGAAATTATGCTAAATTGCCCTTGCCATATTTCCTATAACATTACACAGAAAATGAATGATTCTGTATTAAGGGGACTTCTAGTGAGTGTCATGTAGAAATAGTGTGTTAGTTGCTATCCCTTCAGAACTATAATGTCATGTGCTTGTGATTTTTAAATGAACCAAAATCCTGTGCTCTCCAAAATGAAAGCACAGTTTCTTAGCCCAGCCCTATAGATTACTTGTTCAACACATCACACTGAGTATCATACATACATGGCTATTGTAGGAACCAACAGAACCATATACATAGTGTAGACGTGTTCGGGGAATTACAACACTATTTTTGTATTTGATACATATGATATAGATTTTCTCTCATGCCAACACTTGTCATTGATGTGAAAGATAATCTTGCAAATGTCTATCTAAAAATGTTCTCTGATGTCAACACTTGTCATTGATGTTAGAGAATATAAAATCTATCAAATCATCAGCTGTTGAGTAAAGAAGAATATATGGCAGCCGACCAGCAGTGATAACTTGAATAAACATTGTATATTGTTACCGAGAATAAGCAACACAGATTTGATTTTTATGAGTGTATGTTTTTGTGCTTTGACAATTAGTGAGAAAAAGCAGGGATGTGATTTTTCTCTTTTGTAGACAAACAGACTGTGATTGTATTATATTGTGCGTAACCTCCCCAGTGTAATAACATTAGGGGACCACCTGTGGTTTCTAGTTATTACATTAATCACATTTAATATTCACACAAAATATAGCCTGTTACTTGTCCCAGAATGTTGGAAAGGGATTGCAATAATAGAGGTGTCAGATCCAAGGCGCCATCTCTGCACAACAAACCTTTCCAGCAAAGGCCTTTCACAAATCACTATCCTTCTAAAATCGAAAATCCCAAACTATGTGCACAGGAATACTGTGGCCAAGTTCGCGTTGGCAACGTTCATCCAAAACTAAAAATGAAAGCTTTTTTTTGTCTGGTCTCTTAATGATCACCAGCTGAAGCCTGCTCAAGAGTATGTTTACCTGGGGCACACTTTAGCTCACCCATAGGGTGCTTAATTTCAAACAACCCGAGACACCCCTTCCTCCTTTTCTGACATAAGTCATTTTGACATAAAATATGTCAAATGGCCATTGGGTCCTGTTATTTAAACATAAACT
This sequence comes from Ambystoma mexicanum, assembly GCF_040938575.1. NCBI lineage: Eukaryota > Metazoa > Chordata > Amphibia > Caudata > Ambystomatidae > Ambystoma > Ambystoma mexicanum. Next base: position 683,094,220 of record NC_090927.1, on the reverse strand, counting down.
CAGTCAGGCTCTTAAGCTTGGCTTTTATATCTAGATCCCTGCCAGTCACTTTCTTATAAGGTTGAAGGCAGTTTGAGGCTTTGTCTACTAGGGTTAAAAAAAAAGTCCTCCCCATTCAGCAGTGGCTGTTCATCAGTGTGCCCTTCTTTCCTAGTATGAGCATTTTATATCAAATGGGAATTATTTAAGAGGAGTTTTGAAACAATGCTTGTGTGATCAACCTTGTAAGCGAAAAGCAATCTAGAGACAATTATGCACACGGTTTCTATGGGCTCTTACAAGTGAGCCATACTCAAAAGACTTTAAAGCCACTGTTAAGGGACCATTGAAGGAATGCTCTGCCATGGTGCAAAAGACAGCATTGCCAACTAAAGCATCATGTTTCTGCTTTGTGAAACATGTAAGCCCATGTTCTCTACCACCCCCCCTCCACTTCCTGCAGAGTGTTTATGACACTTCATTGTAATCAGCTGAGTACTGGTGAAGTAGACAGATTGCTGCACTCTTAGAAAGATGTCATTTCACAGAGCAGATTCTGCACTTCCCCATCAGAATCAGCTAAGCACTTGTTTGATGAGTTCTTTTGATTTCTACCATCAGCTCTACCGATAATCAGCATACCAGCCACTTGTACTCCCTATAACCGGCAAATACTCTCACCCACAGAAAATAGTGAACAAAATATTTCCAACAAAAAATAGGACACAACGGGTGCCTGCAACTGTCCTTCACCCACATAGCTCCGTGGCTATGTACATATGGGTGATACCAGTAGAGCAGTGCCATCGAAAAGAGTGTTACTGCCTGAGCTGAAATGGAACCTTAAGGTAAAGATGCAGCCCCTCGTGTTCACAGAATTCTGGGTGAAAAGACGCATGGGATCACAAAAGCATATAGGGTTTACACCCAAGATAGATGCTGACTCATCTAAAAATAACCCTACCAGGAATGCAGTTTACTTTATTAATCCCAAAAAACAAGTGAATTGCTAGCTTCAAAAAATAGGGAGCTACATATTCCCACTTGAAAATCCTATCCGGAGCCCTGGGTACCATTGTTGGGAATTTGTAGTTTCACATATCTATAAAGGCTTTTATGCCAGAACTAATGCCATTGGAACTTGTTTTATTGTTGTCTTTATTTGTAACCTTTTGTCACATTTAACTAAAACGATACCAGCACCATTCTTTCTGGCAGTGCTATTATATGGAGTGAACTCTGCAGAAAATACATCTCAAATGCCTCACTTTGGGGCAAATGCCACTGTAGAAAACATGGACCCCATGTTCTGCCACAACAGGGTACGCATGCAGTAAATCTGACAAAACGACATCTGGGGAAAGCACCTGCACACTTGTCCTTGTTTAAAAACAGTCAGAACATTTATTTATTTATTTATTTTGCATTGTGCGCTTATACATCAAGAAATTGTGTTCCAATGCGTACTTAGAAAATAACTTACATATTGCCTTAAGCTAACTAAAGATCACCCAAACTTACTTTACAAAAGAATAAAAATGAGAGCAGGCGAACCGTTCTACTCTCCTAGATAGCAATGCTGCCATGAAACGAACGCATCGCATTCAGGACTCTCGGGTCGCAGCCACAGCTCCTGGGAAAGCCAAACTGAAGACACGAGAGTAAGTCACAAGGTCAAAAGGCACCTACAGGAAAAGGAAAACTAAATATGAACCTAATCTGGACAGGCATATATCTCTCCAGTCCGGCGAGGAAAGTGGCTGGAGGACCAGCGTGCCCTCACTGAGCTCCAATAATGCTACACCCAGGGGGGTTTCAGCCAGCGGTGGTGAAGTTGGGTCTCCTTGAAGTAGTAACCTTTGGCTAGCCATTAAATAACGTGATCAGAGCTCAAAGCCAGAGGTGCTGTGGAACGCAGATACACGATTTCAGATACAGTCGGGAATTACAGAATGCAATGCACAAGCAAAGAACATTATCAAATATGTGCATTTGTCAAACAAGTAATAATTAGAATTTCAAGAATTATAAATAAAAGTAAAAGGGAGGAGCATATGTTTAACCAGTTAATAATATGGTCAATAAATCCAACCAGCTCAAAAGAAGCAAAAGCGACAATTGTCATAACAGTGGCCAATTGAGGCTGATGTAGGTCTACGGGAAAGAGGCACATTATAAAAGAGTCTTGTAAATAATTAATTTATTTCAGCATGATGGGGCCTCAAGTGCAATATGATCTGCAAGAGGACTAGGGTGGCAAGATGTGAGGGGTGGGGTTTACAAAAGCTACATTTGAGTTTCTGGAGCCGGTTGGATAGCTCAGCGGGTTGAGTGCTTGCTACTACAATCTATGTGTGATCTGCAGGTTGCAGGTTCAACTCCTGGCAAGGCCAACTCAGACTTTCATCCTTCCGAGGCCGATAAATGAGTACCAACTTCAGTTGGGGGGATGATGAATGTAAATATGCTCTAAGTATAGCGCTTAGGCGTAAGCATTATATAAATAACACATCATTATCTGGATCTCAAACTAAGCAAGCAGGAGCGGGTCACAAATGCATGACAGCTCATATCTTGAAGTCGTTTTGATGGGGTGAATGGCCGTTGAGCTTAGGGCCCTTTAGGACCAAGCATATGTAATGGATGGGATCATACAGAATAATACTGAGTCCAAATAACTGAACCAACTCAGGAAGATGGCAAATTACTGTTTTATTAACAGTTATAGAAAACAGGGAGTTTACAATGAACATCAACATACGGATGCTCTCTCAGTGATCTTTACACAAAACAAAGTCTTTATACCAAAAGTATGTCAAAGCTGACATCATATTACGTGGCAATAATGAAAAACCTATTAAGGGTCGGGATTGGCTATGGGAAACATCTAAGTAAACTTTTCAATAAGAACTTGAAATGTGATTGGATGTCCACTATCAGGTGGGCAACATATACCTACCTCTAAAACATGTAATCTTCAGAAACATTAGATACACAGTTTCTCATTGGTCTTCAAAATATAATGTCCTTTGTTATATGAATTGGTTGGCACGCTTGTGCCAGGTGTAGAACATTTGGTTCACTTAGCAGCATGTAAGCCCAGACCCAGGTGCAAGGAGGTGGGGCATGACACTACCGCACCACCCAATTAGCCCAGCCTCTCTCATTGCCCATGCCTTCTGCCATGAAAATGTCTTTAAACTTGGTCTTGCAAAGTATTCTTGCCTTTTAGAATGCACGGGAGTGAGAGCACTCATCGTGTTCTGGGACTCCAAGTTTGAACTTTATTTTCATCCTTGGCTCACGTGACAGGAGCAGGAGACCACGATTTGGTCCATTTTACAGGTTTTAAATGCTTTAAATAAACTAAACGTGGCACTCTTGGTGTTCTATCTCTGCACCTTAACAAGGGATGATTCATCCTCTGCACATTGGCTCATTTCCAGAATAGATATCTGACCTTGGCTTCTTCAGTCATGATTCCAAGCCTGACAGCCTCATCTTGCAGCTCCACGATTCTGCTTATTCTTGCTGCAACACAGATTTCCCTTCCTGCTTTGTGGCTTACTAAATTCAAGATACCGATGTCCAGCTTCTATATAATGGCGGCTTCGCCTGCGTTCTATTCACTACGTATAGCCAGCTTCTATGAAGACTTGGTCTACCTTGTGTTTCAGGATCTGTATATTTATTAAATAGTTGATTTTCTGCAGCACTTTGTGCACGTGTAATCTTCTTTTTCGTATTTCACTTGATTCTTTACTCATCTTTATTTTTTTTAGGATCTATACATCCTCTTCAGTGAGTATCTCGGGACGTCAACCATACCTTTTGTAACATCACCTGTTTCTTTTCTTTGCTCTTTCTTATATTCCTTCAGGGAGTTTCTCCCTCGGGTTGTCATCACTTTGGGATACATTCGGTAGAGTTGTCTCAATGGGTATCTTCTTTCGAACACACGCTGCGGTATTGGCACAATAGCTGGTGTCAAACACGGCTCATGTCTCCAACATGTGGGAGGACGGGGGGCACGGTCTCCTGCAGAGGTATAGAGCTGCTCCTCTACACTGTGAAGCTGCCGGAAGAGAGGCAAGATGAAGAGAGAGTGAGCGTGGAAGGAGGAGATGAATGGGGTGAATGGGAGAGAACATATCTACATACATGAATGAGGAGAGAGAAGGGAATACGGAAGAATAAAATGCAGGGGAAGCTTTGTGAGGGAGAGAAAAGAGAGTGATAGAGCATGCAAGAGGAAGAGAGGAGAAGGGAAAGGTGAGTGACGAGGGGAGAGAAAGACTAGCAGTTTGCACCCATTGCTACTGCTTCTGGGTGAAAATAACTCCCCCCAGGTGGGCTCTGTGGTAATAGCTTGGGGTCTGCAAATCACTATTTTATCCACACATAGTGGATACACAGAACACATAAAAAAGAATAGACACACTTGCCTACACTCACAAACATTTTTGCCACACATGCAAAGTACAAAAGGGAAATGAACTAGCTTAGACTGCATGTAGTATACACGCATGCAATCATCGATGTCAGTAGGCACAGTCCCACTTCCATTTGATAATCTCTTGTCTCTGGGACATATTCTGAACTTATTTTCGAGACACATACATTTATGAACTGTACTTTTAAATGAAATCCCAACTTCAAAAAAAGAGAGAGTAAATTACTCTTCCCCCTTAAACCTTTTCTGGAGTGCTGGGTATAACACAATACAAATCTATAAATGGGATGTGTTGAGCTTTGCATTATCAATCATCTTTTTCCATGCACCCTCGACAGACAGATTCCAAATAAGCTCCTCCATGGCTGGCAAATATGAACAAGTATGGCCTCATTTTAGGAAAATTGATAGTCTTACCTGTTGAGCACAAATATCCATTGTACGCCTGTGTGAGAAGTCAGTGATCTGGTGGGAGTATGTCAGCAGCAGTGAATGTATCCAGGATTAGGCCGTAGTTATTCATCTGTTCCCTACTGTGATCAATGCCATCACATTATTAACATTATCTCCAGAGTCTTTCACTCTGAGTTTAACCACCGGAGTACCTTTCTCAGTCGTGGCAGACATATTGATACCATTTGCATTGTTTTCTCTGCATCAAAATTCACTAAAGTTGAAGACTAAGATACAATTATTGAATTAAAAAGGTATGTGATGATAATCTCTCCACTGACTCCCGGTTGCTGCGAGGATCAATTTCAAGACCCCTGCATCATCCACAAGGTCCAAAAGGTTTACTGGGCTCTCCGCCCTGACCAGCACTCCCCCACTCCTCTTCCCTGAACTTCTCTTCCTGCACTTGCATGTTCGGAATGTCATAAGGCCTAGTAGGATTATTGCGTTGTGTCCCTCCGCTAATGGTGGCGTTGGTCCCTAGCATTGCCATCCAGCATTCAGCTCTACAGTTAAGGCTTTCTTCTTCTAAGGCAACGAAGATCTTGTAGCACGTGCAAACGTAAGTGTGGTGTGACGCATCTAGGGGTGTGATAGTCCAGATCACCCATTCTGGAAAGACTATGGGCCTCATTACGACCCTGGCGGTACGGAGTGAACGGCGCTGTAAAAGGTGCCAGTGCTGTTCACCCCGTACCGCCGCATTACGAGTTCCCCTCACGGGATACGGTAAGCACGCCTGGGAAAACCAGGCGTGCTTACCGGGTCCCGCGAGGGGAAGAGGGAGCAAACAACGGGCCATCTTGTGATGGCCCGTTGTTTGCTCCCTCTCCCATTCCCATTCAGCCCTATGGGGGCCGAAATGGGAATGGGGAAGGACCGTGTTCGGGTCCTTGGAGGGAGGAATTACCAGGCCTTCCGAACTTGGACTGGCCCGGTAAGTCCTCATTCCGAGGACCCGGACCCGAAGCGATTTCGGCAGCAGCCATGCCGCCAATAGTGGCATGGTTACCGTCGAACCCGTAATGAGGGCCAATAGATGTGGCTTACAGGGAGGTAAGCTGCAGATAGATCCAGGTGCATCAGAATAACTACTCCACCCTTATTAGCCTGATGTTGTCCCAAAGTGAAGTTATAACAGATTCTGGGCCTCTACATGGGTGAAAACCTGCCCAGGCAAAAATAATAGGCACACGTTCAAGCAGATGGTTTTCTTCTACGTAGACCTGCATCTGTGTCATTCATTCTGACACTCCAGCAGTTTGGAACGGTAAGGGAGTTTAGGAAGGGGGTGATAGTTATTGGGATCAGCTAGATCAGAGGTTTTATTTAACCAAGGCGCTGATAGCATTCCTCTCAACTCAGAGTGCACAAGGCCCTGGTGAAGGAGGCCTTAATAAAATGCATAAAGAAAGTCAAGATAGAAGGCAGTTGTTCAAACTGTTCATGAAGGCAGGACAGGGACAGTCAACCGTGGAGCTAGAGTTCTTTCATGATGCAATCAAAGACTGCTTTTGCATGAGTATCTGGTTGAAATACTTAGATATTCATAGAGATGGCTGTCGTAGTAGTACTAGGTGCTACATTAGCAGTGAATAGGTTACTGGAGACCATTCTATTCTGAATTGCTTTGTACATTTTGACAATTTTTGACCCAAATTATAAAGCAAATTGGTACATAATGACTGGTGGAGATCTGCAGCTAATTGGACTGAAGTGGGTATTTTAATTTCCTGGATTAGTCTAAACAATACGTTTGCTTATCTTCTGCCTCATCAATCTGTGGGTGTATACAAAAGCTTTTTAGAATTTAGTATTAAGTTCTTGTATATAGCAATTTGTATACAAAGAGCAATGTTGACTTCTTCCAAATGTGAAATATGTTATTTGTGTCCAAGACATCACTTGGGTACTTTGGCATCGGCTCGGTCTGACACGAATCAGGCAGTGTTTGCTTTTTGTGTCAGTGGACATTAACTACTTCATGTTCAGCACCAGAGAATGTTTTCAGCATCACTTGACCGGAGCTTAAAAGAATACACATGTGTTAGCATTGGCCACATCAATCAATCCAAATGCATGTTGAATTCTCCTCTGGCATTTTCTTGAGTCCATGGGTGAATGTTCTAACTAATATGGTAAAGTTAGACAGAATGGGATTGCAGAATTATCTCAGCAGACCACTGGTTATCCAGATTCCACTTTAGTGCGTAGAGGTAAAGAGGTGTATGCCCACCCACTTGGGTAGGACCAAGCACTAGCTCCCTTATGTGCAAGGATTCTGGGCTATGGAGAAGACCTTTTGTCATGGGAAGGTTGGAGTCCACCACCCCGCTATGAAACTCTAGTAGCACCATGGGAGATGTGTTTATATGGTTAGGAAGTCTGAAATTGTTTCAGGAAATGGTAGCAGTAAAATGTTTATTTCAGAGGAATTCTATAAAATATGGTAGCAATGAATTAGCAGGGATCGAAGAGAAACTAAGCGGTCAATATATCTATAAAAAAGTTTTTGCAGGGAATTTAAATGCATAGATAGATACACAATATTGAATATTAGGTGCAGCTCTTTTAATGGCCTTAATTGAATGATTAAAACAAATGCTAGTCCACCCGCACATTTCAGTCCTAAATGAAAATGCAATACTGTGGCAAGAGAAAAACAAAACCGTATAAAAACTTCTTCTGTCATCCCAAATTCCACGATTAAAACAGATCCTAAGAAGATATCCCTAAAAGATTATGAATCAAAGTGATGTTTAAGAGTGTTATGCATTTAAAGTAGGATTTAAGAGAATATTGGCATCCATTTCCATGAATGTCAACTTTAGTCTTAACTCGGTCCTTCATGTGGTTTTATCAGGTGATGGAATTGCAGACCTACATTTGAGATATTGCCGTCGGGAGCCCAGATTTCAAGCAGAGAGTCGAACTCGCAGCTCAATCTACCCTTACTTCTATTGAACAGGCCACCTTGGCTAAAGGTGATGTCCGGTCCCGGATGTGCACAGAGGGCTTGTTCTTGGTGTGCAACCAGCGTGTCGTGCACATCTTGCAGTTGCAGTCTTGTTGGCTGCCCACTCCCTATCCCGCTTGAGGCAGGCTGTAGGCTAGGTGATAGGGTGCATGAAGAAACATGTGGATGGAAGCAGATAATAAAGCATTTTTAATGTGCTGGCATTACCTTCCAAAACCATGGGGTGGTTCCTGATCGGTAATTAGCAGTGTGGTTTCACAGACACAGTCAGAACATCTTGAAGTGTTATGCTCTTTGACTATCCACTCCCAATCAAGCTAGAAGACAGACTGCTAGCTTGGAAGTAGAGTTCATAAACACTAATATAGGAAGCGCAATAGCCCTGTTATCACAGAGATAATAGCCCGATCCCTGCTAATACATGGTTAAAAGCAGAGTTCAGCACATGTGACACAGCTAATATATACTACAACAGATGTTTTTTTCTAAAAAGATAAAGGGCCTCATTACGAGCATGGCGGTCCGGGAACTACGGTACCGGTGAGCAGCAGGGTGCTCGCGGGTGCCGATTCACCCGCCAGGTTTTTCCTGGTGGGTGTAATGGCACCCGCGTGCAGAGCATGTCGGATGCACTGGCAGAACTCTGTATGTGCCGGTGCATCCAACCTCCCCATCCCCATTCAGCCCTGTGGGCAGAATGGGGATCGGGAGGCCATTGATTCCGGCACCCGCAAATGGGCAATTACCGAGTATGCCAAGCTCAGAATGACCCGGTTCTTGCCGATTCACGGGTGCCGGAAAAAATACAACTCCAGAGACAGCCGTGCCCTTAGCAAGGGCACAGCTACCGCCAGAGTTGTAATGAGGCCCAAAATGTGTGGAATAAGTTGCCAGGGGATCACAGCCTGGTCAATATGCCAAGGAAAGGATTCCTAAATTGCTGGTGGACAGTGCATATCTATAGTTGCGCATTTAGACAGGTCAAACACATTGGTCCTGCACTGTTGGTTTAGTTTAAAGCTGAATAATAGGGCACATTGACCATCATCATTTATTCTACGTATTGCAAAAAATTATATGTGACATGTGGAGATGTGTTGGGACTTCGACAATTTTCTAACTCAGACCTGCTGAGCGCTATGTGAGAAGCACAATGGGCACATAGCGGTGCCAGCCCCCATTAGCCCCCTCCCCCTTTCCAGGGGGGGGGGGTCAGACAACCGGCCATATCCCAAATAATAGACAGACAATTGTACATTTGGAAACAAAAAGGGCACATTAATTGGAGCATACACAATACGGGGGCAATCCCAGCCCTAAACAACGTCATGGTTCACGACCACAGACTGAAGGCAGCGGACATACGCCTCAGATTGTACTGCATGTAATACTTCGTCCTTAGACTTCTAAGGTGGCCCATAAGCAGGGCAATGCAAAGTTCAGAATGTTCACGCTGTCCCCTTCCTGCACACGGCTTTAGAAAGGCAGCAGACATACGCTCCAGATTGTACTGCATGTAGTACTTCGTCCTTAGACTTCTAAGGTGGCCCATAAGCAGGGCAATGCAAAGTTCAGAATGTTCACGCTGTCCCCTTCCTGCACGCGGCTTTAGAAAGGCAGCGGACATACGCTCCAGATTGTACTGCATGTAGTACTTCATCCTTAGACTTCTAAGGTGGCCCATAAGCAGGGCAATGCAAAGTTCAGAATGTTCACGCTGTCCCCTTCCTGCACGCGGCTTTAGAAAGGCAGCGGACATACGCTCCAGATTGTACTGCATGTAGTACTTCGTCCTTAGACTTCTAAGGTGGCCCATAAGCAGGGCAATGCAAAGTTCAGAATGTTCACGAAGTCCCCTTCCTGCACACGGCTTTAGCAAGGCAGCGGACATACGCTCCAGATTGTACTGCATGTAGTACTTCGTCCTTAGACTTCTAAGGTGGCCCATAAGCAGGGCAATGCAAAGTTCAGAATGTTCACGCTGTCCCCTTCCTGCACACGGCTTTAGAAAGGCAGCAGACATACGCTCCAGATTGTACTGCATGTAGTACTTCGTCCTTAGACTTCTAAGGTGGCCCATAAGCAGGGCAATGCAAAGTTCAGAATGTTCACGCTGTCCCCTTCCTGCACACGGCTTTAGAAAGGCAGCGGACATACGCTCCAGATTGTACTGCATGTAGTACTTCGTCCTTAGACTTCTAAGGTGGCCCATAAGCAGGGCAATGCAAAGTTCAGAATGTTCACGAAGTCCCCTTCCTGCACACGGCTTTAGCAAGGCAGCGGACATACGCTCCAGATTGTACTGCATGTAGTACTTCGTCCTTAGACTTCTAAGGTGGCCCATAAGCAGGGCAATGCAAAGTTCAGAATGTTCACGCTGTCCCCTTCCTGCACACGGCTTTAGAAAGGCAGCGGACATACGCTCCAGATTGTACTGCATGTAGTACTTCGTCCTTAGACTTCTAAGGTGGCCCATAAGCAGGGCAATGCAAAGTTCAGAATGTTCACGCTGTCCCCTTCCTGCACGCGGCTTTAGAAAGGCAGCGGACATACGCTCCAGATTGTACTGCATGTAGTACTTCGTCCTTAGACTTCTAAGGTGGCCCATAAGCAGGGCAATGCAAAGTTCAGAATGTTCACGCTGTCCCCTTCCTGCACGCGGCTTTAGAAAGGCAGCGGACATACGCTCCAGATTGTACTGCATGTAGTACTTCGTCCTTAGACTTCTAAGGTGGCCCATAAGCAGGGCAATGCAAAGTTCAGAATGTTCACGAAGTCCCCTTCCTGCACACGGCTTTAGCAAGGCAGCGGACATACGCTCCAGATTGTACTGCATGTAGTACTTCGTCCTTAGACTTCTAAGGTGGCCCATAAGCAGGGCAATGCAAAGTTCAGAATGTTCACGAAGTCCCCTTCCTGCACACGGCTTTAGCAAGGCAGCGGACATACGCTCCAGATTGTACTGCATGTAGTACTTCGTCCTTAGACTTCTAAGGTGGCCCATAAGCAGGGCAATGCAAAGTTCAGAATGTTCACGCTGTCCCCTTCCTGCACACGGCTTTAGAAAGGCAGCGGACATACGCTCCAGATTGTACTGCATGTAGTACTTCGTCCTTAGACTTCTAAGGTGGCCCATAAGCAGGGCAATGCAAAGTTCAGAATGTTCACGCTGTCCCCTTCCTGCACGCGGCTTTAGAAAGGCAGCGGACATACGCTCCAGATTGTCTTGCATGCAGTACTTCTTCCTCCGACCACCGAATGTTGGTGGTGAGGCATCTCAACTGTCCCTAAGGGACTCAGTGCCCATCGTCCGAATTTGGCTCGAGTGCGGCCAGATTTCACCATCAACACTCAAGCAGTTAGATACATAATTGTATTTCTTATTTTGTTTGCTGCCTTTTGCTAAAATAGTAAGCGCTGGATGTCATTCTGGTTTACACGCACAACCACATCTTGTTAATTCGTTTAACCCTGGACTCAGAAGTCCACAAGAATGCTTCTGCTGCCGGCTTTATTTATCAGGCATGTGCCTGGGTGGGAGAGTGTGCTTCTGCGGCGGGGGCCCCGTCAGAGGGAACGCTGTCCATTTGGTGAACAGCACCGATCTGTCATAAAAGCACCCGTGCCCAAAACGGTTCCAAGTCACTCTGACGTTCGCCCGCTGTCCTGTTTTCCTTATGATCTAAATTATAATTCCGAGAAATCATTCATCGGTTTTACAACAGACTTCAAATACAATTTCACTAAATGCTTTTTTCCATAAACGCCGCCAAAAATAACTTCTTACAGGCTTGACTCTGAGCAGGATGTCCTTTATCACAACACTGCCATATCACCAGGGCTGAATAGCCACCCACCCCAAAATGGAACCGCGAGAGGACGGCATGTGGTATTTATCAGAGCTGTTCCACGGAAAACTGTGTGAGGCACACAGGGTTGCTGCAGTTCCCTCTAGTTAGACTGGAGCAGCCCAGAATGGGGTTCCAGTTCCTTTACTGATGGACTGAAATGACACTGCGTTGGCAACATATGCAACCGAGCATCATTTATATAAAAACAATACTGCGCGAGGCCAGCATGTCTGGGCTGGCTCTACTGTTTCCATGCCGCGTTATGTCGTGATAGTGTGCAGTGCCGGAGAGCTATCTGGACAAGCAGCATCGCCAATGCTGTCACGCTGGCTTATTCCTATGCCTTATGTCTCCAAGTGAGATGTCCTGCTAGTAATCAAGCAGCAGCGCTCGTTATGCGTTGCATGTAGTCGAGGATTCTAGTGACGTGATATCTGTGTGATTCAATTTAACTTCCTAATAAGACCTTTTGTGTAATGGGTGCGGGGTGAGAAACCTTCAGGAAAGTAGTAACGGCATAACACAAAATGAGGGGCACATTGGGAAAGATGTGGCGAGGGGCTCACAGTGGTATTACCCCCAGAAACAGACGCAGGTCTTATACCCAGGTGGGGGCAGTGGAATGGTGGTGCCCCCTTTAACGCAGGGTGGTCATTGCACGCTGCCGGCACGCCAGGGTGGTACTTCCTCCTGTTCTAGTTCGGCCTGGATAGTCCAGGATGCCCCCTGCCAGTCCAGTGTAACTATGTGAAACAGGCAAGAAAGCGACATGCATTATCATACACACCTCCAACATACCTATCCTCCCACTCGCCCGCCCGCGAGGAGCGAGAATAGAAGCACCACTTCTCCTATTCTCCATTGTGCCCAGCCCAGCAGCAAAGAGTGTTAGAGGCCCGTGCACTGAGTGGTCTTCAGTGGTGCCCAGGGGACTACCCTGTCTCAAGGACAGGTGTGAAGATGATTCTGTGGCACTGGGGATGTGGCGCAAGGTGAAGCAGCGGGTGGGAGAAAGGGGAGGGGCTATTGAGGGGAGGGGACAGGCAGTGCTGCTGTGGCATATGTGAATGCTAGGCTGGCAGAAGTTTGCACTATGGCCTGTTTAATGGTTGTGGAGGTTCCTCCTTTGGAACCTTGGACAAAAGATGGCATGCAGCTAGCATCGCCAGTTGCCCACAGCATCATGGCCATAGACATAAGTGGGTGCTGGAAGAAGGATGAAGAGGAGAGAGGTGCTGTACATCAGCGGATGCGGGGGGAGGACCATTTCGCACTCTCACCCTGTTCTCTCTCACCTTCTCAAAAAGGTACATTCGTTAATTGGGACATGCGGGAAGGTCACAATTGCAGCCCAGCATAGACATGGAAACTTGGGTCGTGTTGGGCTATTTAAGGTTGTGGTTCTTGCCACTCGTTCTTCTACGACAGATGACAGCACTCACATGTTGCTGACACTCTTGCTGTTGATTATCCTTCTTAGTTCAAAACTTGAGCAAAAAATACATATTTAAAAAGAAGTGCCCTGCTCTGGGGACTAGTGGGCAATCTGACAGATGGGGTGGCAATGCTGGTTCTGGTGATGAAGGGAACGTAGCTTCACCTGGCTCCCCCTCAATCTTCAGTAGTGCCTATGTCCAGTTAAACTACTTCTTGGGGTGTCCCTTGATCATGGAATTAGGTGGGGGCAGAAGTTCCCAAGTCCGAGGAGACACATAGGACAACAAACTGGAGGGACACTGGAGACTGACCAGTGCACACTCAAGAAAGGGAAATCTGCAAAGGCCAACCAAGTTTGCGTAAACATGAGTTTTCCATGTCATGTGACAGGGATTATATTATGCATTGTGGGAAGGACGGGTAATCTCTAAGGTCTCAGACAACAAAGGGAGGGGTGTAAGACATATAAGCTACATGGAGGAAGGCAGTCACCAGCTGTCGAAGGACTTAATCTTTCACTAAAATGTCTTCAATTCATTGGGGGTCATTATGACCCTGGCGTTAGCTGTGCCAGTAAATACCGCCACGGCTGCCCCTGGAGTCATGAATTTACCGGCACCCAGCAATGGGGACTTACTGGGGCATTACAGCCCCGGCGGACCCGGTAAATCCACATTCCGGGGTGCCGGTAATTATTACTCCCCATTCCCATTGAGTCCCATTAGACTCAATGGGAATGGGGAGGCCGGATGCACCTGCACCATTCATGAATGGGGCCGGTGCATCTGTCGAGGTCTGCTCGTGGGTGCCGGTCTGCCCGCCAGGTCGGACCTTGCGGCGGAAAGGCACCTGCTCACAGAACTTGTAGTTTTCCAGTCTGGTAGCTTACCGCACTGTTGTTACCGGACCGGCATTCTCATACACTTACTGCAGGGTCATGACTTCTCAGTACAGTCTGATCAAAATGCAATTACTTGGGATACTTTCTGAAGCACAGACATTTTAAATATCCAAAAAAGATGTGTTTATTAGCATGCTCGTGTAAAACAATGCTGACATCGGGAATATGTGTACTTTGCTTGTGGTATTGATGTGAAATAGAAATAACTAGATTAATCTGCGGCTCATGAAGCCTGCACGTGTGCAAACACCAGATTCCCTCAGCAATCTCATATCTTGAGAGCATCCACTGCAAATACAGCAGCGTAGAAAGGGTGCTATGGAAGGCATGGAACAGAAGCAGCCTGCAGGTGATGCCATAAACAGGTGAAGTGCCCCCTGACGATGATGAAGGCTCTCGGACGCATGAGCGAATCTGGCTCTTATGTGAGCAACGTCCATGCATTATTTCCTTCAAGTCAAATAACCACAAACACGTGCACATGGAATCCATATGATCATCAGGTATCTAGCTGCCCGCTCAGGTATAGTTCAATGATGTTGTGTGTTTGAATTGAAAGACCCATGGACTGCATTTCCAATCCCATAAAGAACTCTTTCCTGTCCTTAGTGAAAACTGTTAGAAAGTTCATGCATGTATTGGGTTTGTGAAATGAGATATGGGATGCTATGAAAGTGACTTGAAGTTCTTGTTTAATGCGGTGTTTTATTATTTTAAATTAGTATATATGTTTTCTTTTTATATTTTGATAAATGTTTTGTATCTATGTAACTGGAAAATGATATATATGATAAATTGTGTTAAGTATTTGTAAAATGTGTGTAAATTGTTATTATTGTAAAAGTTCAGTTTTCTGAACTAATATACAATTATAATAAAAGTTAGAGAATTGGGAAATACTCATGGCACGTGTATGTTATTTTGGTTATGCCTGCGAAGCAGATCATTCTCTGTGTCTGTCTCCTCCATGGAGGCGTCGGATACCTTTTCATTTAAAGCCCAAAGGTCCAGGTTCTCATTAAAGTGTTACTGATATTGATAGTGGTACCAGATCCACTCTTGCTGCGGTAGCATTTCTCTTGATGTCTTCAGCACCACGTTGTTCTTGTCATTTCCGGTGTTGGAATTCAGAGCTCAAGGCTTTGTTTGTGTGATAAACTGATGTGTGTGCAGGGCAGACATTTCGATACAGTTGTGTCTTCCTGTGTCTTTAGGGCTAATGCAGTCGGAGTCTCTTATTCCCAATTTCCCATCCATTAGTTGCAGAGGTTAAGTGGGAATTTTCAGGGATGAGGATTCAGTGTATTGTTTCTAGGTCTATGCAACCAGAGGACTCCTGCTCTTTCCTACGAATGTAGTTGTGAAGGTTAGGGTGGGACCATGAGCAAATCCCATTATGGTCTAGCTGGGCCAATGTACAAAAAGCCAGCTCATATACTAGCTATGCCAACACCGTTTTAGTCCAGCAGAAGCTATAATCCCCACATGAGCCTTTATGGGCTTAAGGAAAGCACCAATATTATATTTTCGTTTATCTATAAATGGTCCTAGAAATGTAATTATCTGTGTTTCTTGGAGTTCGTGTTGATCAGGCATCAGAGGATTCACCAAGAAGAGAAGTAATTGACCAAATGACATCATTGCAAACTCGCGTTATTACATACCTTAGAGTGTACAATACCAAACCCCAAACAAACACAGAATGAAGAATTAAATGCAATCAGCAACCTACAGAGATCGCACCACTGGAAATCGTATTTACCTGATGTTAGATCTCTAGGAGCTACTTTGAGAAGGGTAAGATGAGCATGTTTGGAGGTGAAAAGTAAGGAAGTGACCAATGAAGCGGGAGAGGCAAAGTGTAAACAGGTGTACTGTGGTGCATAGGAAAGCAGAGATACCGTGTTGGCCATCCACAGGAAGGGGACTGGATGTTTTGGGAGACAGTAGTCGTAGGTGTGGTCCTACTGGTAGCAGCAGATGTTCCAAGGAAAAGGTGAAGTGCTATTGGAGACAGACAAGAGCTTCAGCAAGTGTAGTACTGCTCCTGCTGCTGCCATGATAAGTCAACAAGTTCTTCTTAGCACAAAACACTTGTCAGTACTTTCAGGACAGAGAAAAGAAACACAGCTCCATCAGTATGCTCTGTAATAAGATACATTGTTTGCAAGATGCGGAGGTCAGAGCCACATTGCAACACCTGTGGGACAAGGGATTTGCCCCTCACATATCCTTCTGGATTCTCCAAATTTAAAAAGAAAGTGTGGGCATCTGCTGGGAGCAGACCTCATGGTTAAGGAGGTGGAAAGAGAGTAAACAGGAGCAGAAGCCTAGAAGCATCACCTGGCAATTGGAATGCCCAGAGGTTTCCCTCTCTGCGCATTCCCACGGCTGTGTGTGTGTGTGCGCGTGTGTGAGTCTGGGTACTAGGTATACTCCTTTGGGAACATCCCATATACTATCACCTATCAGTTCGAGGCAACTCAAGTCATGCACAAATGCGTTCTGCAAAATATTGAACAGTAAGCGAAATCATATGTTTCCTTTTGGGTGTTCCGTCCTTTGTCATTAGGCTGTAACCTTCCGTCTGGCCTTGAGCTATGGTGCAGATAAGGAAGAGAGAACAGTATTTTGCTTAAGAAACTAAGAACCCATTGCAAAGTTCAAGCAGCGCATTGCAGGTTCTGCAGGTGTAGGGAATCGTTTCTGTGAAAAGGAGATCACACATGTAACATGTGCCAAATGCCCATATACAAAGAAGAAACGGAAAGCGTGCCGGGGCAGAGCAGTAAGTGGCAAGAGAGGAGAACTCGGTCAAGAGGGGGTTATATGGCTTTGTAAGGGGAGGGATTGGGGTTGAAGGGATGGCACAGTGGTATTTCGGGGTGTACCTTGGAACATGGAAGAGGACCGTGGTGGTGGGGGTTGATGGAGGATGGGCTTTCGTAGATGTCCCCTGGATAGTGGGAAAGGGTGAGGCAGGTGGGTAACGGGTTGCAGCAGAGATCCGTTTCGGAACTTGCATTTTGCAAAGAACAAAGTCCAGTGTGAGATTTGAAATAGATGCATTTTGCACACCCCACATAGACTCATATGCAACATTTCGCTCTGTTAAAGTGCACAGCAACTATTCTGTGGTGGTTGGAGAGTCAAAAAATGTTTTTTGTGGACTTTCTTCTTTTTTTGTCTCCACAATAAATGTGGTTGTTGATTGTGGCATTGTCTACTGATAAAACAGTTCACATTTTTTTAATTAAGTTGTTGTGATAATAATGATGAATTAAGCAGCAGTATTTCTGCAGGGGGACACACAGCACGGGGAAACGTTGTGCCTGGTCTTATTCTCACAATCTAAGAAAGGACTCAGGCTGAATTTGGCCAAAAATGTCAGTACTGCCACAGTAATAACGCAGTCATACTTGGTCTGCCTAATAATGACAATATTGCCTTTGTACTGATACACCCATGTTGTCAGTGACCAATCATGTCAGATATATGCGGTTTAAGAAAATATTGTCATGCTGTGTGTTGCTTTATATGCCAGATTGGCAATGTAAAAACACATTAATGTTGACAGTGTAAATATTACGAAAATAAGAACACACACACATTTATGTTGTGCCTAATAATTCCACTGTGCAAACACATTCATGTTGTCTGTGCCATGTTATGCCAACATTGCACTGTAGGCACATGCCCATGTTGCCTGGGACTTACAATGCTGATGTTGAAACTGTAGGAACACAATCATGTTGACAGTTCCCAATAGTGGCAGTATTGCCAATATTCAAAAACATTGGTATACAAGCTGTTCCAATATATCCATATTTGCCAATGTAAGAAGGCATTAATGTATGTATGTATGTCGGCTTGAATAGCGCCGGCAGCCCTCGGGCATCAGGGCCCTTATGACAGACTACTAATATATGCCAGTACTGCACCATAATATTCTTTTGTATCCAGGGCCTTTAGTGCTGCGATATAACTTCTCATTTACTGCACCTGCCGGACACCCTCCTGGCTCCTTTCCACAAGACAAGCACCTGCTCCTCCAACTACATACATGCGCACGTGCACACACACACGCGCGCGTGCATATAGGTAAAAACACACACACAGACATACAAATAGATAATTCCAAGCATGCAGGCATGTACACATACATAAACAACAAGCACTACTGTTTTTTCCTGCTCCACCAGCCTGCCTCAGGAGTCCATACACCTGCCAGACATGATAAACGCCATGTGATGTATGTATGCAGGCCGAAAACAGAAAGCAAGAAACAGTCACATTCAAGACCTCTCCCTGAGTCTAGATTTCTGCTCATGCCATAATGCAATACCCCATGAGGACAGGCTTGGCAGGGAGGCTTAAGAAAATCCATTAACATAAAATGGCAGTCAAGTATCTCAGACAGCATGAGGAAAAGGGCCACTCAAGCCTACAGAAGCAAAATTCCCCAAGCCTACAGGGATCATTTGCGGAGTGCGGGTTAGGCGACTGAATGAAAAGAGGTCACCAACTTTCCATTGGCCATCCCAAGAATGAGCACTCAGCTGCTTGCTGCAGCTGGGGGACATTGACTAACTGTGATCCTAAAACAAACTCAGTCCAAAGCTATTATGGACGAATATTTTTTTAAACATCTAATAAATGTAAGATATCGAAATATGGATTTGTTAACAGAGCAATGGAAATGTGTAATGTCAAAAATGACATTTTAAAAGTGTTACATTTATCCAACTATCTCAGCTCATGTTACAATCCTGGCTTACGTTGTCTGCCGGCTGTTATCGTATCTCACTGGCCGTTCACAGCATATGGCGCCCTGTTGATAGACACCATGTTTGGCCTAGCATTAAGGCATGATGCAGCTCCACCTCAGTATGAAACATGTTTACTGGAACCATCGGCTTTTGGGGACCCAGGTCGGCATCTTTTTAAGAGTTTCAATAAAAAGAATTGTGCATGTTCTGTGCTGACCCACGAATGCGGAGTTACAACTATTTGGTTTTGTAAGTGTCTTCACAGTTTAAAGACCGTTTTCTATGTTTCCCCATCATAACCTCTTGTTCCGATTTTGCACATTAGGGACACATAAAAGGACCATTAATGCCACACTACATATGTGGTGCATTAAAAATGTATTTTTCGATTTAGTCTGATCAAAACGTATTGTGCTGCTGAAGACCTAGTAATATATTGTAGTTACGATGTCTCAGACATGTTGTAAAATGGCACTTGGTTTTCTAGGCATTTAAAGAGAAATAGTGGAACAATGCCAGAAGGACACAGAGAGGTGCCCACGCATTCTGTAGACTGTCTAAGACGGCAGAAAAATAACCGGGGCATGGACCGAATGGACTGCAGGCCTTTGCCCCCATGCGGCACACACTTTGCAACAGCACTCTGTCTATGCATGTTCATGTTAGGCTGTGAGTATTTTCACATAAGCAACACTTAAGTCTATTCACAGACTTAAAATGGATTCAGTTTTCAAAAAATGTAGTTTCCATAGCGTTGCATAATCACCAGGGCAAAAGAAGATCTTCCTCCTTAGCCCAGCCTTACAATGCTAGGTTTATGAAAGAGACTACTAAACATATGAGCACAATGATTTACACCCATCATGCAGTATTCCCAATATCCCCAGAACAGACCCTGCCTCTCCCTACAGTTGGCTACCTACACATGTGGGCAAATGCTCATTTTATTCTCTGCTTCTATTACAATTAGAGCTCAAAATGCACATTCCTTGTTATCAGACATGCATGTGTGCATACATATATCCAATACTTACTTACATAACCAGATGGGTTTTCATGTTCACAGAGGCGTTGCTAGGGGGGGATGAGGGGGCTATAACCCCAGGTATTTTGCCGGTAGCCCTGGCTAAAAGCTCAGCGGCTACAACCAAAAGGCTAGTTAGCTCTGAGCCCCGACAGACCCGACGTTAGCGTAGCCCCGGATCTTTTCCAGGCCTAGCAATACCCATGCATGATAAGAATATGCCTTGAGAAGGAGGATCCACTGTTTCACCACATAAATAGCTTAACACTAAGGAGGCTTGAAATATTGTAAATATAAATTCATGTTAAGCTTTTGAATAAACCTACATGTTGAATATTTGAACATATTGACTTCTCAACATCATCAAAACATCCCTCATACACCCGGATGAACTCAAAACGACACAAATGACCCCCCCACTGAAGAAACCCATGCTTAACCTGGATGACCTGGCCAACTATTCTGTCATGGAGAACCTTCCCTTCCTCAGCAAAGTGATTGTTAAGACTTTCGTCATCCAGTTGCACGAAAGCAATACACATACACAATCTCCTACAGGACTACCAATCGGATTTAACCAACTACAGTGCTGCATATAGAATGCCACCAGTTATCAAAGATGCTCTACAAATGCTGGTCAAAGGAGGCAAAGGCTTAATTGCCTCCATGTTGCCTTATTTATGAATTCATTTGTTTACAGTGCCCAAGACCCATGGGTATCACAGCGCTAGTCCAGTTACAGTTAACATGCAAAATATGTGTAAGTCAACAGTATGGTGAAGGTTTCCTAGTTCTCGGGTGACCTTGCTTACCGTTGGCCATCAGGTCCCCCTCAACTTCCTTGACACATGCTTTGGCTTCATAGGAACATTCCTATAGTGGTTTGCCTCCTACTTCTCTGACATAGGTGAATTCATCCAGATGAGCCCCACTAGATCACAGTCTACCACAATTAGACTTGGAGATCTGCTAAAAATCCAGTAGCCTACAGAATTCCACAACACTGCATCCTGTCCCCTGTCATCTACAATCCAGACAGAATCTTTGGGGAAGTCCTCGCCAATACAGGCATCAATATACACTAAAACACAGATGGCGTGCAGCTTTGCCTACAGAGCAATTGCATAAACAATATCCAAGCCTGAATCTGTCAAAGTCCACATTCAATCCCCTAGAAAATGCCACCCAATGTGCACAAGTACGGAAATGGCTGACAGACCTGGAGCCCGATGGATTCACACCTCAGCTCTCACCCCGTGCAAAACATCTCTGATTTACCATCACTGTGCAGACTCATTCAAGAGTGTGTTCTTCACCAAGAAGCCCCAAGAAGCAAGCATGTTACCAGCCTGTTCTCCTCTGCAAGGTAAAGCCGTTCATCGCTGCACCAAGTTTCAGAACACTTGTCCAAGCCCTGGTAATCTCTGCCTGGAGGGTGGCAATGTCCTACTTGCTGGTGTCCCAGATGCTACTTTGCCCCCCCACCTCCTCAGCCACATGTCAAAAATGCTGCAGTTGGCTTCATCACAGGACTAAGAAAGTTTGACCACATCACCCCCATCCTGATGGAGCTCAATTTGCTACCCCTTCAAGAACACATCATGGTCAAAGACAGCCTGCATCACTTTGAATCGCTTTGAAGTACTCCACCTGTTTATAAGCGTGTATAAATGAACAATTGCAAATACAAAACAGTCCCTACTAAAACAACACTCTACCTGGCTGAGGGAATCACCATCTCCAGAGGCCAGTGCGCCACTAGAACATACATGTGTATGCATCACGCTTGTGGAACTGAAATGTAATCAAGAGCGCGTGAGCTACGATTTGTTATTTGCCAGGTTTCCCTACTCTATTGAACTGAGAATTAAGTAGTATTTTGCTCTATTCTTTCAGTCTGTCCAGTTATTTGGGCCTGAGATCATTTATTATGGTAATCCCGTTCTGTGCATAAGAATGCTCAAAAGTGCCCCTGCACACACACACATTGCAAAGGAGTGCAACATGCGTTGTGTGTGGGCAAGTGCACCTGAGAGCAGGGTCCTATCAAGAGTTTGCAACTCTCAATTTAGCAGGAATGCTGGGCCAGCAGAGATCTAGCACTTCTGCAGCCAGTTGACTGGACCAAGCCATCTCCATGGAGACCGAGACACATGGCAGCCAGGGTTCTTCTAAATGGACTCGACTGCTAGAAAAGTGGTAAATCACACTCAGGCTCTTTTTGGACTATACATATTTTATCAATACACACCTGTCATTCATCTTATTTCTTCTCCTTTGCTATTCAAGTGTTTCAATAAAAAGCATTTGTCCCTTTTCCACCCCCATATACTCCAATAGTGAACTCAATAATAGAATGGCATTGGTGTGCTTACCCCAATGGGCAGGAAATTTATATCTGCGAATATTCTTGACAACACAACCTTTGGTTCCATAGCTCTGTTAACTGGAGCTCACCTTGTGGTATGTAGTGCTACTGTATTGTGTATTGAGCTGTACAGCCCAGGAACATGCTCCTCACTTTGCAAACTATAATAATAACAATTTGAAACGTAAGAGGAATTCAACAATAAGTATGGCAGTATTACGCACACAACTTGCCAGGAGAAAAGGGTGACATAGTGAAGAAAGTCCAACAACAATCTGGGCAGATGAGCCAAACAAAATGGGGCAACAGAAAGAAACATAAAATGAAGCCGAGTCAGGGAACCCATGAGATCACTCCAATCCTCTGTCACAGAAAACCCTCGCCAAGTCATGTAGGTCCACTATAAGCTGCTTGCCTGTTGTCGGTGGGGTTTACCCGCTTGCTTTGAAGTTGGCGCTAAGGCAAGTGGAAGGAGTCTGTGGTCTGCCCACATGGCAGAAGTGGAGATTAATTGTACTATATAATGTCTGTAGAATTGGGAAGCCAGAAAGAGAACTTGGTGTTGAGTGGTTGCTTTAGGTTCCCCTGTACAGTGGAGTATATGTCTATTAAATTCAACAAATTATGCGAAATTAGACTCGGAGATCTGCTATAAATGCACCCTGGCTCCCCCGGCAATATGCTTCATGTTTTTCTTTAGAACAAAAGGTTTGAAGGAGATCTTTGGGGGTGACGAGATAAACACTTGTTATTGTGTGCACAGTTTTCCACTCATGACAATTCTCCAGGTGTTGTTTTGACAATTGGATACACAGTAAAGTGATTTGTAGCACGTCTACAATTTACATTTACGTGCAAGCTAAATATATATTTAGATCACGTCAGGAGTCTTCGCTCATCTACATACGCAGTTTTGTTCTGCTCAGCAGGCCACTGTGAATACTGTCTAACTGCTGGAAATGTACATGGTCTGGTGATCAGGAACACAACAGGTAGGAAAGCGAAAGATTCTAAGCACTCTAGTCAGTTTTCCAGTTTCTCACAATCACGGAGCTTATTAAACAGGAATTTAAGAGTGTCGGGCGCTGTAATATGCACCTGATTGTTTTTATTAAACACGCTGCGCAGATCTCAGTTTTCTGGCAATGGTGAAACCTATGTAATCTATTAACTCTTTAAGTGCCAAGGACGAGTATGCACGTCTTTTTAGCATAGACTTGCATAATAACCTGGCAGTTTAATACAAAAATAAATTAAAATGTACAAGAACATATTTTAGGGTGGTTGAGTTACTGTGCATCTTCAGGTAAGAAAAGTGAAAACTGCCTGTCCTCGCCTAGTACAAAAGCCTGTTACCCTGCACCGGAAAAGGAATACTTTGAAAAAGAAGAGCGTTGGGTGAAGTTAATGTATCCATGGTTTCCCCTCGAGCACAGCACATGAAATGAGAGGAGTCTGGGAGTGTAATCTCCACCCAAGGTCTCAGAGGCCGGTCAGAAGGTATCTTTTGCTGGAGCGCATGTTGCTCGGCTAATATGCAAGTGTCTTTGACACCCATGAATGCTCTCTTGAGTTCCCATGATATTAGTGGAAACCCTTTTGGAGTTTGTATTGAGATGACCTATTCAGGCTGTCCAATTATAATACTACATTATCTTACGGGGATTCAAGAATGGTTTCTCCCCAGCAACACAGAGGCTTAAGCCAAACCCCTGCAGAGATCACTTTCAACAATGCAAGACATTATCCCAGGACTTTACGTCCAGAGTAGGGCAAAAACCACGTGAGGAGGAGACCGAGTTACGTTGCTTCAGTTTGTGCTGGGTTTTCTATAGTGTAAACCCAGCTGTGTAGCCACAGGGTGATGTACAATGAGAGGACGTTGAACGTACACCAAAAAGCATTCAACTAAAAGGATAGTCAATTAAGGGTACACTTGGAGGGATGGGAGCGTAAGGATTAAAGGGGAGGCAAAGGCGGATCCAGTCCTGGGTTCCTTTGTTGTTAGATCCACGGCTGTGTTCCTGTTGAAGATATATCCCTGCAGGTTCTACACGTATTATGATTTCTACACTACACAGTCTTGTGTGTTAATTGTGCATTGCACAACAAGACCAATTTTACTTCATTGCTCCATTTTATGCAACAGGTTTGTGTTGTGAGAGCTGCACGCCACTCTGTATAAAGCAGAAAGTATGTTCTATTGATGGCAAAACTAACACACAGAGAAGAGTTATGTTATATTAGAGAGTTGTTATACTGTTCACTTCCATAGTCTCAGACCATGCAGGCTTGTCTGAAAAGGGGCGTTGTGCTCCATCCTTTGGATGTCTGCAAAGAAAGGGGAAGGGGGAAAGGGAAAGAGAAAAAAGGTATTAAATAAAAGATTGCCCAACAAGGTAAGTATTAAGGTTAAGAAGAGCAGGGGAGTGCGTGTGGCAGCTTGGATGCATGAAACGCCAATAAGCATGGAATGTGAATGAGTAGAGTGGAAACTGACACGTATATTCCAAGGTATCTATTCATAACAGAGAGTTTACTTGAGGGCAGTTTAATATGAGCTATTATAGCAAAGTAAGCTTATGATGTCTGACAAGCACAGTAAAGATGGGACTCCCAGGCCAGGAGGTGGCAAAGGGTGGACCGGTCAGGTCTGGACTGTGTGATAGGAGAGTGTGTCAAGAAATATGGAGGAAGGTGGGTGAAAGGGGGACATCTTACAGGAAGGTGTACAGTTCGTGGCACCCAAGTACTCGGAAATGTTTTCTGAAATCAAATTATGTGGATTTTGTGGTGGGTGCCCAAGCAAAACATTATATTTAATAGAGAATGCCTAAAAGATGTGCATGGCCATAGTGCCATGGTGGTCTCACTTGCATGCTTGTATGGAGACTGTTGTATTGTGTCCCTGGACGTGATTTCCAGATCTTGGTCTGCAAGATAATACAGAAGGGCAGCAAAAGAGAGGAAATGATAAACATACATGAAAGAGTTGTACACGTCACAAAGGAAAACAGGGGGGCAGAGTCTGTGCTAGTTTAAATGCATGCACAGTCAATGCAGAATGATCAAAACATAGGCCAATCAAAAAAGGTGACAGTGCTTAATTCTCCTGTGAAAGAGCATACCCATACGGACTCTGTTTTTAGTACTGATATCAGTAAGTAGTTGCATGGTGGACTTGCAATGTGGTCAAGCGCTCCCTTGAAGTGTGGCAGCTTTATTGTCTGTTAGGTGTTACCGTCCACCTGACAGAAGCCAGTTAGGTACATCCTGGACAGCTGAACTGAGTGTCAGGAGTGACAGGTCCCCTAGTAGACTCTGTGCAAGGGGAATGAGGTCGACGCACAGGGGGAGTGAAATGAGGTGTGTCGGCCATCCATCAGAACGCCAAACTAGACAGGCCGTAAACCCAACCTAGGTATGGGTCCAGAGGAAGGGAACAGAGTAATATTCTGCTAATATAATGTAATATATTATCTAAGCAGGCTGTCGCTGCACATCTCAGGGTTCCTATACAGGGGGTGCAGGGGTAATTTTGCTGTCACCACATATCATTATGACATGCCCGCTGAGCACTTTACGACACCGAATGCCACCACACAAAACTGAGGGAGGGGCAATGGGAAGGGAGTCTTCAAACTGCAGGCCAAAAATGTAACTGCCAGTGTGGCCAAAGTTCTGCACTAGAAAGCTCCCTCCATCCAGAATGGAAGACTCTGAAGACACCTCCATGTTAGGGAGGCAATCAATATGTAGGTCTCTGCTGGGACAACGGCCCAAAGGCTACCACCTAGGCGGCCATTGACCTGGTAGCAAAACCTTTGGGATTCCAGGGGTGTTGAGCAGACTGGGCTTCCTTAAGCAGTTTCTGAACTCCTCTAGGAATAATCTGCATATATAAACCACTCCTT
This sequence comes from Ambystoma mexicanum, assembly GCF_040938575.1. Taxonomy (NCBI): domain Eukaryota; kingdom Metazoa; phylum Chordata; class Amphibia; order Caudata; family Ambystomatidae; genus Ambystoma; species Ambystoma mexicanum. The sequence goes on along the minus strand of NC_090927.1, from coordinate 683,068,094 downwards.
TCCAACCATGTCTCTTAGCGGCCAGTGCCTAGTTTGGTTAACAGGTGGCAGTCAAGTGAACCCAGCTAACTTTACTGGATGATCCCCCCTTGTTAAACGGGATGTCATATTGTACCTCCTTATTGTATATATTGGCCTAAGCCCAGTCGCTCTGTGAAGAAATCCACGTTGCAAAGTTCTGATCTTAGATCAACTTAGCTGCCATTTTAGGTCCATCCGCCACTTTGATTTCCATTTCAAAGTCACTCTGTGTTCTAAAATGATGGACAGTGTTTCCGCTTGTAACCTAGCCATCCTGACTTTCGCACAAAAGTTAATGTCTAAACTGCCCGTAGGCCAAATGTTAGGGTTGTGTAATGAGACCTTGTCCTACTCTTGACCTGTAGATCGAGGATTACCCGCGCCAACAAGTCCGATCCGCGGACATACATCAAATACAATGTTGTTTAAATACTAAACGTGAACACTTGTTGAACTGCATTGTATAGGGCGTGTACTAAGGCTTAATGTTAAATACGAAGATACACTGTTGCCATTGTGACTTGTTGTTGTACAAACTGGAAATAATCCACATGCATATAGTTGGACTAATTAGAGGTGAACTCGGCACGAACCCTAGACCGGGAATTATTCATCTACATAGAGGTTGGACATTACGACTGGAAAATGTATAAAAGATGTAAATGTTTAGATGTCTAGTACCTCTCACTTCTCACACCGAAAGGGCTGGTATTCACTGTGATGTACTGAGGGCCAGATAGCTATCTGATACTTTGTTTCTTTGTAAAACTGTAGAGTTATAGAATAAAGATCTGTGAATCTTTATAAGCCTGTGTTTGGTGTATTTCCTTTTGGGGTACTCAGCCTCGATATTTTTCTTTGCTTTTACACTCTTTGAACAGCACTTAACTGAAGCAACATCATTGCTGGCAGGTGAGAGGGAAGAAAAACGCAGGATCAAGGTGGGGTGGGACCAGAATCTACCTGTCAAACTTGCTTGGATACCACCAATATTGGTGATCCCTGGGAGTAGTTTGCGTACATTCCACTAAACCAGTGAATCATGCTCTGTATTTAGAGACATTTCCAAGTGGGCGTGGAATTGGCAAGGAGAAGGACAGTCTTTCAGCCCAAAGTGGAGAAAATGTTGAAACACAAATGAATGTGCTAATGCAGACTCAAGGGCAAAGGAAATGGTGATCTGTGCAGCTGAAACACTTGAAAACCAGCATTAGAACCTGTCAAAACACAACTGCATTTGCTCTGAAACAGACTCCCACTCAAAGAACCTTGCCAGCAGCAGGAGAAATGGGCATTAAGGCAGTAGATAGGCTTGGCCATCCTTCACAAACCCTTTATACTTTTTGAGGAATTACATTAAAACCTGTGGTGGCACATATTAATTTGATCCAAATTGGACTCACAGTATGGAACTTTGCACATAGTGCTCCAGATAAGATTTTGAAGTGGGAGTAGTTTACGCCCTTTAAAGTTGTGAGTAAAATACTTTTTTAGGGAGTAAAAACGTAAGACCAGATCACAACAGGAGTATTTTATAAGCGAGTACAAATAGGTTTTAACTGGAAAACAGAAATGTTTTTGAAATAATAATTCCTTTGCACCTAGTTATTCATACAAATTAAAAGGTACATGTTTACGTCTTCCAATTAGGCAGTAACAACAATGGTTTCTTCCTCTGGTACTACATACACAACGGGTCAAATCATGTCCGTGGAGCCATTTGGGTGAAAGCAGGGGCAGTAGGTCCTACGCGTCTTGTTTCCTATGTTTTGCTGGTAGTAATTTTACTACTTGATTTTATTTTTGGAGAGTGTTTGCCTAGTTTTAGGGAGCACGAGTGGTCGATACACTCCTTATCTGTAGGGCTGCTTGAACAGCATGAGGGGAGATGTTATGTTTTATGGCATTAGTAAAGGGCTTTGCCATTGCTACTGCCTCTAAGCACTAATGCAGTCTGGACTGAGACTGCATTAGGCAATCAAGCATTGCATTCCTGGTTACAACGAGGAGTCACAAACGAGCATGGACCAGTCCCATCACACCAAAAAAGTGTTATCATTAAAGGGGCACTCACTGACATACTGAGGCTAGGATAATTAGCACATGCAATCGCACAATGTTCCAGGTGTTCCAGAAGATCACATGTACTGTTCTGCAGTCTAGTTTGTCATTTGAGCAACTTGTTGCATGTATTTCTATGTGAAAAACATTTAAACAAGTTTGAATTCTACAAATTCTGAGAGTATGCGATTTCACAAATATATCTGATATCTCAATGTATTGCCTCAAGTAAGATTTACAAAGCACCTCCTCCCAATCTTACCCAGCTGCTCATGTGTATCCAATGGCAATCTTTTTCCAAGGCATCATTCAGGATTTGGTGAAAAAATAGACTCTCACCAATACTCTGAATCTGAGAGCACAGATTTACCCACCAGGAATTTCAACACATCATGCATGACATTCAAATTCTCATAACGCTATCTGCACCAGTGGGTTTCAACCATGTATCCTTTTTGGGGTGCACATTATAAGTCTTATAGTGGACCCTGTAGGCAGCCCACATTCTGACAAGCGAGAAAAAGGCAATGTCCCTGGTGGCATGTTTGTTACTGCATGCAAGAACCTTCTCTGTATTAATTCTATCATGCATTTTCCCGGGAAAGCTGCTGTTTTTGTGGGCTCGTGCATGCCATGAGTGTCTGAGTAAGTGGGCTGGGACTGTCTGGTTCCAATCCACACATTGGTGCCAGCATGTCTAGTGCGCATGCATGAGTCAGCCCCACAGTGGTCCCTGATCGGACCACTTCTGGTATGCATGGGTGGGACAGATATTTCTATTGGAGGGCTGAGTTTGATCATTTTTCCTGTGATTTTGACCCGTACATTTAAGCTCTTCCTTTTCTTTTTTAACTTATGAAGTACAAATTCACATATTATTTGCCCCTCTGAATTGAGATTAAAATATTACCCTCGCTTTTCAGATTTCATAGCATGACAAGTATCTTCATGCTGTCCCAGGAAGTTACCAATTAACCCTTCCTGACCACGGATTGATACTCCTGGGGATTCCCCCCCCACTTGGTAAGACAGAGTCACTGCATAGTAATCAGTTTTTTGGTGAATCACATATTGATCTATTTACCTATAACTGTGCATCTTGCATTTACTCTGTCCCCAATCCACCCCTCCCCCCCATCTGCAGGTGGGATCTCCTGTCTTAATCCTTTTGAGACCAGCCACCTATTTGTCGACACACCATATATTGAGTGCCTGCCCAGCCCTGATGAAGGTGGCTTTAATTGAATAGTGCCACTAAAACCGATAGGCTTTGTGCGGCTTGTTTCTTTACCCAAATGACCCAGACGAGTTGTAAAAAATCTGTTTAAAACTCGGTGGGCTCTTTTTTGTATATGAGTCTCCAAATCAAGATGAGACCCAACAAACCCTTGAATTGGATTCTGGAAAGATAATTGAAAAGACCAATATAAGAAGACATGGGAGAGTTGAATTAAAAGAAATACACATGTATCTCCTTCTTTTTTAATACTCTGTGGATAGAAAAATAAAATAAAAAAGTTTTTTTCATCTATGAAGCAGTTTTAAAGAAATCCTAAGTACCTCATATAGAGGGCGAATCAAGAACAATAATCAAAAAAACTTCGATAAAAATACCCCCTACAGAACAGACCAGCCTGAATCTTCTAATGTGTGAACAGGAAGGATCGGCGCCATTTGCACCAGAACTGCCAGACCGTGCAACCACTCTGGTCCTCGTGGCCAAAGGCATGCATGTGAGATTCCTAACCAAGGTGTCATCCCTACAAGATGGCATTGGTTTCCCGTGTTGCTTAAAATCAAAGAAGGGTCTCAGCTGGCTTCCATCTTACCTCCGCCCTCTCTGCTCTTTATTAGGAATTCTTTGCACAGATCATTCAAGCCAATGCTTCCATAAAGTGTTTGTAGTTAGGAACCTTAAATCATAGCCCTTTTTTGTGATGATGATTTTTTTTAAATAATAGATCCTCAGGCCGCCCTCCCACCTATGGTACAGGAACTACCCCATTTTGGAAAATGATCAGGCTTTACAGTTAACTACGAACAATCCCACGCTTCAGGTATCGCAGTACCGCAACATGTTTTTTAGCATCTCCAACAGCAATTTAATCTCAGCTGGCAGCCTAGAAAGATTAAATAAATACTTGGGATATGTTTGACCAAATCCCATTCAACATAGTTTAAACAGAACGTGCCCGATCTTATTACCACATAACTATCGAGAAAAAAATACAAGATATAGAAACTGAAATTTCTGAGCACGGGCGAGCCGGCGCGTTACCAAAAATTCTAATAGATAAATACACATAAATAAATATTCATGAAAACAAAAGTCTTCATAAAAAAATAATGGTTGGGAAAACAATGCCCACAGGACTTTCTTCTCAATATAACAGTCTCACGAGCCTTAGTGGGTTCGACAGTCTACGGGGAAAACGGCCGTTAAGTTCTTTAAAACAATTCTTTGATGTAGTAAAAGAAATCTCTGATAGTCGGTTAAGAGACTCGAGGAAGCACACAGTGCGATAAAGGACAAGGGGCCTCATTACCAGTTTGGTGGTATTTGCAGCACAGCGCTCATACCGCAAAACTCATTGCGCCAGTAACTAATACGGACCGCCAAACTCACTGTGCTATTACCACCAAACTTTTTTTACTGTTCCTCTGCAGCCTTTTTACAATAAACCTGCAACATGACAAGCTCGTGTGACTCCTCACTGTGGAGTAGGAATTACAGGAATTACCGCTGGAGGTAATTGCGTCCCCACCAATTCCTCGGCTTTTCAGGTGGAAACACATCCGTGCATGTGCTCCTCATTTAGCCCAAGCTTATACATTGGCCAGATGGGAAAGCCGTGGGTAGATGTGGTATGGGCAGTTTTATCAGTCATCGCTAAGCTTTCTCTGAGGCCTGCAGTGCAAGCCCTGTGCACTTCCCTGAAAGCCCAACACAGCACCTGCAGTGCCGGCATGACTAGCAGAGCACCATTTTCTGAATGGCACACGCAGCGACGAGCTGAGGAAGTCTCTATAAGTAGCTTCCCGCTTCACTCGGGCAAGTCATCTGTCACATGTTGCCTCCGCTGTAAGACGTGTGTTAGGTCTCCTCGGCGAAATGATGGCTGAGAGGGAAAAAGATGTCTTGATAAAGGACACCCTGCTTTTCATTGATTTGTTGTCGGGAGTACAGGTACAGCCCTTAGGGGTCATCACTATTAAAAGGGCCCTGGTTTCGCGCAGAATTTGCAGGGCTCTCATTTCCCCCTATTTATCATCTGAAAAGTCTGACACTCTCTGCGAGCTGCCAATGTATTGTCGCGCGCGGTCTCTCGGCGGCGCTTTTTGAGTGATGCTGCCCTCATTTAATTGCATTTTAAAGAACCGCACGTGCTTCACTCGTCCGGAAATGACCAGCCCAAGCACTTTTCGCTTGCACCTTTACAACACCTAACATTTCGAGATGCACAATTAAGGCTTCTTTTAAATAACTGGCAGCTTACTAGTTATTTTATAGTTGGGTCTCAACATCTGCATTTCAGGGACCCCTGTCTCTCGAAAGCATCACCGTAGACAGGCAGAAAAGGGTTCACAACACCAGAGCAGCACAACCTGTCAATTTCATACAAGATAAAATGGCTTACTCACAAGCGATGTCATTGACTAAGGAAACAAGCAATGAACAACTTCAATGTACGCTTCGAATGTGTCACAAGAATAAAAGGAAAACATTGTCCTTAATTGTGCAAAGCAAGTTCCTTAACTTTCCAACCATGTTCATAGCGTTGTGTTTGAAAGACACCATATCATCATCATAAAACTAGCTCAGGTCCCGTAATCGCAAACCTGAACTCTTACTGGCCCTCCCGACCTACTTTCTCTTCTTTTGATCCTCTTTCCCTGGCCCATTTCTGCAATTTACCAGCACTTTGCCAACCCTCAGGCTTGCCTGGAGATCCTTGCCCACCAACTCTTCTGAAAAAGATCCTTACCTCCAGCTGTGCTGACAGAGTAGCACGCTCCATTTTAAATAATTCACCCTAATAAGGCCCCTCCCAGAGGCCTTCAAAACCTCCCATGTCAAACTGCTTCTCAAAAAACCCATCTTCGACCCACTCTCTCCATCAAGCTACCGCGCATTCTCCAATACCTGCTTCATTGATAAAGTAATTGACCATGCAGCATAAAAGCAACCTGGCGGTTTAAAAGAAGCCAATAGACTCCTTGACCCAGCCCAATCGGGGTTACGACCCCTCTGTGCAACGGAATGCTCTTGGGTGTCCATCTGGGATGACCTAAAAAGAACTGCCCATTCAGAGGGGTGTGCTGGCTCCTCCTCCTGGATCTATCCACGGCCTTTGATACCATTGACCACACAATAGTCAAGAACAGGCTCCACACTCTAGACATCAAAGACTCTGATCTTATTGGATCACCTCTTTTCACTAATTGTTCTCCTCCCTCATTTCTCCTCCGTCCACTCGCCCAGTCATAAAAGGGGTGCCACAAGGAGCCTCCTTTCCACCCCTCCTCTTCAACCTCTACCTAAGCCCCCTGCTAGATCAAATCCGTTCACACACCCTTACCTGCTACAATTACACAGATGACACCCAGATCATTTTCAAAATCCCCAAGATTCAAGTCTCCCCCCGACCTCGCCTCTTGTCTCTCAGATATCAACCATTGGATGACTAACAACCACCCAATTCTCAACCCGGTTAATCAGAGATCCTAATATGTGGCCAAACTGCTCTGATCTCTCAACCTGTACCGTGGCCAGCTATATTTGGAGCCACACCTGCCGCCTCCACCTTTGTTAAAATCTTGGATGCACCATGGACGCAGACCAGACCTATCTCTCTCCAAGCACATCAACCCTGTATCCAGAACCTGCCACTTACACTTACGTATCCTAAAACAAATCTTTTCCTACCTCTCTTACCATCAAAGAGTCTCCGCAATACTGGCCATCATCATCTCCCACCTGGAATACACCAACTCCCTCTATCTCGGCGTCCCTGCATGCCAGCTCAGGAAACTTCAACGTATGCAAACTGCAGCAGCCATGTGTGTGCATCACAGACCGAGCACCCCATAACATAGGACCTGAGTTCCTTCAGAACAAAATCATCTACTGCCAGCCCTCCAGAAACCTCAGATCGGGCTCAGCTCTCCTCCTCGCTATTCCACCCCACCACTCCACCAGGGTTAGTGGCTCGGCTTTGTCTATCCTAGCCCCCACCATCTGGAACACTCATTTTCCGCATTTCACACATCCGCTGCACCGAAAACTACGTCTCCTTAAAAAGAAAACTCAAAATCTGGCCATTTACCGCATTATCCCGAAACACCCCTGTTCCTCTCAAGCACCACTGGTTGAATCACACCCTTGATAGATGCAATGTCACAGGATTAATCAATGACTGCACCTGGCATGTACAGGAAAAGAGGCAAATTGCAAACATAGTGGTAAAAGCACAGCAGTGTGACAGAACCACCACCATCGCAATCTAACACATTGGGATGCACTCAGGGCAATTGTCATGGGAGATCATGCCCCCATGTCCATGTCCCGAACCAGCAAGTCAGGTGAGGGTCCCCTGTGCAACACTACAGGGGGGCAATCAAGAACCAGCCCAGCATCACTCTGGAATGAATGGGGGATAGGCAGGTATTGCACATTTATGAACCATAGGATGGGCCACCCACGGTACGCGTTTGATATCTGGGTAGACTTGCCACCCTATCCACATAGAAGAATCTGGAAGTACAATCCATGGTCCTCTTGTGGCAACATATTTGGAGCATATACTTTTGCTAACCATTTTTTCACAGCCACAAGAACTGATAGAAGAATGCAAGTACCTGAGCTGGCACACAAACAACACAGCGCCATCGATTTCGGCAAGGTACGTATAACACTCCACTGACTGCAGGCATGGCTATCCACGCACATCAGTATACAGCAAGCACAATGACAACATTCGGTCATGCTGTTCACATAATTCTCTGCCGACTTACACCACACTATGCCTCAACACATCTGACAGCAGAATGAAGTGTAGACCTATGACAAATTCGGGCAGGCTGAACACATATCGAGTCTCTCTCACTCATGCTATCTCCTGACTCCTCTCAGCACCCATCCGCATGCCTGAACGCATAGATCGCTCTCTACCGGAGCCTGGCCAGCCCTTCTAAGTCTTTATTTGGCCAAATGCGTGCACAGATCCTTATCGTACGCCATGACCTCCAACACTCTGGACTTCGGTCCCCCGAGGGTGTTCCCACTAACGTTCATTAAGATTAATAATGGTAAAAGGTGGTATACAAATGACAAGTACAATACAATAAAATTATGTATGGGACTGCTCCATCCTCTTGACCCCAAGAACTACAACCCAGTCTCCAAGCTACCTTGCCCTCTAAGCTCTTTCAATAAAGAAGTCACCTCTCAGGTCTATACAGGGTTATTGAACTCTAGGCCTCGAGGGCCGGAGTCCTGATGGGTTTTCAGGATGTTCCTCATTAATATTCATAAGAACAGATTTGCAGACACATGAATATTAATTAGGGGTATCCTGAACAGCTGACATGTTTCCGGTCCTTGAGGACTGGAGTTGGACAACCTTGTTCAGGCTTTGTAGAATTAAACTGTGCTTAGTGGCCAACGAGTGTACTTCTAACATAATTGGAGCAGCAAATGTTAAATAAAATCGATTTTTTGTATTACCTTAGAATGACTACAGACAACAGTGATTCGCTACCTGATGCGCTTCTAAGCCTGCCTGCTTCTTTCGGTAATGTGCAATGCCTAATCTTACCCACTCACCTGAAAGACAAAAGAGCTCAAATGTACCTGCTCCTTCCCGTCTCACAGGGTCATGCAAAGTCCTAGTCCTCCTCTTTGTTCGCAAACCCCACCCAAACAAATGTGATATACCACAGGACAAATTGCTGCCTCCAGCTGCTTTTCATTCTATATGTTTGCTCTTTAACCTCAACCCTTAGCTTCTAACCTCTTTCTTTTTACTCATATGTGGATGAAACACAAATCTTTGTATCCCTCAATAAAATCAATGCTCGCCCAGCCACCGTGCAAACATGCTTCAAAACCACGCAAAATAAGAGGCCTTCAAACGGTATCAAGTTGAAGGGGGACAGTACAGAGAATATCGTCCTCAACCACAAACCAAGCCTTCGGCACCAACCCGCTGATGTGTGCACTCGCCTCACTCCCAACACCCACAAAGTTACTCGCTACCCTTTCCTTCCACACCCCCGCACACCTGAGTTGCAGTATTCTTCCACCTATGCACTATCAAAAATATCATGCCTGACCCACAGATCCTGCAGAGAGAAAGTGGTGCGCTCCCTCAACAAAGAGGGCACCTGAAAATCCTCTTCCTCTGCCTTTTGCAGACCTGGTTCTGCAACCTCCAAAGTTTCCAAGACACAACAGTCTCTCTCCGATTGCCCTGCAAATGACAGACTGCACATCTCCTGCTCTCCGCTCCCTTTACTGGCTACTCACCCGGAAGCACATGCCCTTCAAGGCCCTGTGCATCTTAGACTCTTCCCTCACAAAGCTCCTGCCCACTGCAGTTAACATCTGCCACACCACACTCCAGCAAGACAACTCCACATGAAAGTTGGCTAAGAGTGTGCTGCATCACCGGGAGGCCTGCACCGGTGTCTAGAAGCCATTAGAAACTGTGAATTTCTCTTGCATTGAGGAAAGCGATACACATCTGCTGGCTACTAAGCTCTAGACAACTTAAAGCTCACCTGTGACTACCCCGACAGAAAATAAATGCTACAAAGATTCTCACTAAGTGACGTAATCAGTGTCATAATTATTACTATGAATTGATGTGAATTGGATTAAATAAATGTATTCACGTATATGCATTGCACATCAACCACAGAAAGACATATGCAGGAGAAAAATAGTATCATATGCAGGAGAAAAATAGTATCATATGCAGGAGAAAAAAAGTATCATATGCAGGAGAAAAATAGTATCATATGCAGGAGAAAAAAAGTATCATATGCAGGAGAAAAATAGTATCATATGCAGGAGAAAAATAGTATCATATGCAGGAGAAAAAAAGTATCATATGCAGGAGAAAAATAGTATCATATGCAGGAGAAAAAAAGTATCATATGCAGGAGAAAAATAGTATATGCAGGAGAAAAATAGTATCATATGCAGGAGAAAATAGTATCATATGCAGGAGAAAAATAGTATCATATGCAGGAGAAAAATAGTATCATATGCAGGAGAAAAATAGTATCATATGCAGGAGAAAAATAGTATCATATGCAGGAGAAAATAGTATCATATGCAGGAGAAAAATAGTATCATATGCAGGAGAAAATAGTATCATATGCAGGAGAAAAATAGTATCATATGCAGGAGAAAAATAGTATCATATGCAGGAGAAAAAAAGTATATGCAGGAGAAAAATAGTATCATATGCAGGAGAAAAAAAGTATCATATGCAGGAGAAAAATAGTATCATATGCAGGAGAAAAAAAGTATCATATGCAGGAGAAAAATAGTATATGCAGGAGAAAAATAGTATCATATGCAGGAGAAAATAGTATCATATGCAGGAGAAAAATAGTATCATATGCAGGAGAAAAATAGTATCATATGCAGGAGAAAAATAGTATCATATGCAGGAGAAAATAGTATCATATGCAGGAGAAAAATAGTATCATATGCAGGAGAAAATAGTATCATATGCAGGAGAAAAATAGTATCATATGCAGGAGAAAAATAGTATCATATGCAGGAGAAAAAAAGTATATGCAGGAGAAAAATAGTATCATATGCAGGAGAAAAATAGTATCATATGCAGGAGAAAATAGTATCATATGCAGGAGAAAAATAGTATCATATGCAGGAGAAAATAGTATCATATGCAGGAGAAAAATAGTATCATATGCAGGAGAAAATAGTATCATATGCAGGAGAAAAATAGTATCATATGCAGGAGAAAAATAGTATCATATGCAGGAGAAAAAAAGTATATGCAGGAGAAAAATAGTATCATATGCAGGAGAAAAAAAGTATCATATGCAGGAGAAAAATAGTATCATATTGGCCTACATGGAATCATTAAAAAAAATCACGCAATAAAATCCAAGCCATGGATGCGCTAACGGAAAAAAAAGATTGAAACCCACTAATTATAGCATACACACCATAAAAAGATATGTACGTAGGCGCTTGATAACAGATATTATACACAACTACCTCAGTGCTACACCATGTATTAACCTCTGCGGGGTGAAGTGCGGAGCGCGCTCTGTCTTGATTTAAACCTGTAAATGCAGCTGTCCACACAGGAGCCCTGAACTCACTGGGCTACCTTAGAAAACCCTCCAATTAATATTGCAGAGGCTATGGAGGAGGCCTGGGAGTGGGAAATGGGTCCTGTGCAGATAATTAATATCAGCAGGCAAATCACTTTCCAGCAGTGCAAGCATCTCCTCGCAGAACATGTACCTGTCCAGGATGTTCTCTGACAAGAAACATCCCGGAAACCCACTGTACATGTATGCTTAACATGCTGGGCCTACAATCAAATCCCAGGTGGGCCAATGCAGCTCTTTCATCTTCTGAGGTTAACAAAGTAAGTACCATTCAGTTGAGTAATGATGGCATTTATCATTTAAACAACAAAAGACAGATATAAAAGTGGTCCCTATCAATACCAATACATGTGGGCTGGATGAATAATCCAAAACTGGAAATGTTAGCAAAATAAGAACACACACGTTGTTATATTGCACGCTTTGAAATCAAAATAAGGGGAACTCCTGGCAGTTGTAGTACTTGATACAAAAGAGGTAGACATTCCCGAAGTGACCCTAATCACCATCACAAGCCCTACAGCTGGGGCTGTCCTAAGGTTATCAAATGCTTTTATAAACACGCCTCACTGTTGCTCTGTAAAAAAACTATAACAAGTTGATAAAATACTAATTGAATGGGCATCTAGTCTCTAGGCCAGGGGTCTGTAAACTTTGGGTCTCCAGATGCTTTGAACTACAACTCCCATCATCCCTAACCAGCATAGTCTATAGCCAGATATCATGGGAATTGCAGTCTGAAACAACTGGAGATACAAAGATTACAGACTCCTGCTCTAGGCTATGGGTGATTGCATGATTCTTGGTGATCCCGGGCTTAACAGGGCCCACAGCGACATGTTCTTTGGCATAACGTGCATAACGCCCTCCCTGGGATTGCAACCACTTTTCCATTTTGTTGTGAATGTCTCTGTATGTTCCTGTGTTGCTTGATCGACGCCCTGCACACCAGCACATAGGCAGCTTGCAGGGTTTGTTGCACCACCCCAACCAATAGACTGCAAATAATGTGCTTGTATTTGTTTTGTGTGTAAAGATAATTCAAATAAAAGTTGAATAAAATATCTCAATCAAAGTTCAGGGACTCTACAAATGGCCAGCTAGTCTCACACAATTGCCACCATAAAAACAAACGTCAAGAGGCTAAGTGTTCCGTCTATTGCATAGTAAGCATTTTCTGCTCATGCCCCTTTCAGGCACACATCCCAAAGGATGCCACTGCAGGGAAATCAAAATGAATCCCGGTGGAGCCGTATGCACCAACGTGTGAGTGGCGCATGCTTCTCCTCCCTTTAGAAAGTATGTGACTGTGCTTATAAATAAACCCCTCTTCAACCACATCTATAAAAAATAACTAGTATTAGATATTGCTTACTAGGACATTTTCTATGCTTAAGAGATATTGCTACCGCCCAATGTAAAGATGCACGTTTCATCCCCCCTTGGAATGTTAGGAGGCTGAGCTGACTTTGGTAGGATCTCGACCTAGGACCTACTGGTTGGTCCCAGATCTTGCCAGAAATCACATACCTCACCAAGCTACCTGACTGCTTGCGTGTGAATTTCCATCTTCCGGAAAGCAGGATGATAGATGTGTGCCCTAACCATCTACCTGCACGAGGAGATAATGTCAGGTGGGAGGTACGTGATAAAATTGCTGCAGGTTTTACTGCAGTGGTAAAAAATAATACTGACATTTTCGTGTAACGGTATTTTGAATCCCCTTATCCCCTCTACCTACAACCCCTTTATACCCCCAAAATTATCCCCAAATACCTGCACATAGCTGTCTTTGCCTCCCCTCATCAGGCTTCTCCCGTGACGTTAATTCCACCTCCCAATTATGTGGTGGAACTGATGCTGCAGGGTCCCTTTGTTTTTTTTTCTTTATCATCCACCCGCAATCCCCGCTCCTCTCATTTGACATTATGGGATTTTTTTTTTTTAATGCACAGCCCAAATTCTTTTTTTTTTCATTCAGTATTTTGTTTTTTTTTGGTGAGCACTGTGTGCTAATCTGGTGTGTTTGTCTAGTGTTTTTGTGGCTTCTGAGCCTGTTTTTCTGTGCTGGGCTGCATCCAGAGGGTGCAGTCCGTGGGGTGTAGTCCTTTGTTTGTGTCTGGCCTTTTTCCAGTGACGCCCTCCCCCCTAGACCTCCAACCCACCCATCTCCCTTGGTTGGTACGTCCACCTGGTCATAACTGAACTTCCCAGGGCAGCCTTCTTCCCGGCAGCTCCTGCGGCTAAGGGCCCCAAGGCAAAGGGCAGCTCCTACATTGGCAGCTCCAAGACGTGTCTGCAGGTATCAGCAGGGGAAGCCAATGAAGCCAGCAGACGTCAAAAAAACTGTAAGCGTGGCATGGGTGGGGTGTGCAGCAATTACTCTACTCCAGAAAGCCTCTGCCACTCTACCTTACCTTTCCATAATGTAGACTGCCATAGACTTAAACTATGCAAACTTAGAGAGATTTTTGACCACCAGCCTAAATCTATTCATGGCCGGTGTGTAAATGTTGCATTGCATTACACAATAACTTACTTGCCAATGTTAATTAGTGCCACGCCTAGTGAAAACTGTGAAGATTGGCCTGTGTCGCATGTAGATAGGATTGTGTTAGCATGCACCAAATTTAGATGGAATTCTTAACTTTAGCCTGCGTCACATCTAGATAGGATTATGAATGTTAGCATGTGCCACACGTAGATGGAATTCTTAACTTTAGCCTTCGTCGCATCTAGCTACAAATGTGAATGTTAGCATGCGCCACACTTAAATGAAACTGTGAATGTTACCAAGTGCCACGATGGAATCGTGATTAGTAGCCTACCTCACATCTAGACATAATTGCAAAGACAGCAGTGCCAATGAACCGATCCACTAACAATTTCACCCCTCTGCAAACACCTCTCAAACTCTAACCAAACACAACCACAAGCCTACAACACAACAATCCGCACAAACTTCACTAAACTTCAACAACAAAACAAACCACAGATAGACTTGCAACAACAGCACCGTAAAAAACCCCAAGCCCAGCCAACGGACCCACCGGGCTGAGGCTGACAATAGCACATCACTGCACTCTTTCACTTTTCCAGCTTATTCCCAGTAACTCACCCCCTCTTCCTTTTCTCAGAGCCTCCAGAGCGCCAGGGGACCACTCTGGTGGTGATAATGCACGGTAGAAATATCCTTTAACATTAACAATACCGTCAGCTTGGCTGCAGTAGAAGCGTGTATAGGGAGGCAAGTTGGAAGGCATGCGTCCACCAACACATAACTACCCCAAAGAAACATATGGTTCTCCTTTCAGTGGTCATAAAACTAGGGCAAATCAGCATGACAACAACAAATGCCTTAAGATCATGCGCCTGTGTACCCAGATAGAATACATGTGTTCATACAGAAACTGATGTGATGTGCTGGAGTACACAGTGGGCCCGATTCATGGAATATTTACCCAGTTCAAAGTGAATTTGCACAGCTGAAAAGTGACTTTGCACTGCCGACACAAACCCTGATTCATGGAACCGTGCAAAGTGGATTTTTGCAGTGCAAAGTCCAGACAAAGTCAGCGCATAGTCATTTTTGTAGTCCAAAATGACTTCTCCCGGGACTTTCCCGGCAAAAATAAACTTTGCACAGTTCAGAGAATCAGGGTTTGTGTCGGCAGTGCAAAGTCACTTTTCAGCAGTGCAAATTCACTTTGAACCGGGCAAATATTCCATGAATCAGGCCCAGTGTCCAGAAGGGGGGCATGTAATACAGCTACAGCGCATCAGCACCCCAATGCGCGCTTGCCCTGTCCCTCGTGCGCAGCCTGCACTCCCTGAGAACATGCTTATGGATTGGCTGATCACACTGGAATCCTTCTCTATAACTCACGTCCATTACTGCTTACTTGCACCTCGCGCTGCCGTTGTCCAGGCTACTTTCTTAATTGAAATAAGACTTCTGATTCATGCAGGAAGCAATAAGAATGCTACTAAATGAGGCTGTTATTCATCGAGTGAAATGCGCCTTTTATATCGCCTGCATTCTGCAGATACTTGCAATCCTGACCTAAAATAGACAGCTGGCAATGAGGGATTTATGCATTCCTGCAATGCTGGACTTAATTCCTATAGAATCTTGAAAATGTCAATAAAGATAGTCATTTGCCAGCACTGTAGATAATAGCCGCAGTGTGAAGAAGAGAAAAGCCTGGCCACTCCCTCTACTTCACAAAGCAGTTCCAATGGGAAGCATCCTCCAGACCGGGGCAGTTTCATTCCAAGTACTGGACCAAATCATTTGATGAAAACACTGATTAAAATATGTTGGTCACATTTAAGTCTATCAAGGTAGCATTGCTGCTAAAAGGTGGAAAAACATGTTTTGAATACGCATTGTTCTCTCAATTTTTGAATATTTGAAATCTCATAACCTGTTAGTGCCAGTTTACATTATGCCCAGCTAGCGCACCATTGTCAGTTTCCAGATGACCAACTGAGCACATCATTACCCTTTTATATTGTGCCCAGCTATCAAGTTACAGTGTGCCTACTTAGCAGACCATTAGCATTGTCCATGGTGCACAAATAGCACATTATGTCCAGTTTCCATTATGCCTACCTTGCACGGTATAGAGCATATAGAAACCAGTTTCCATTATTTTCTGCCAGCCCATCATGATGGGTTCACAGTGTGTCCAGTTAACCCATAATTTCCCACACAGAACTGCTGTTTCTTACCAGGTTGCATCTGCTGTTGCCCATGCCACTAAGAAGGTAGCCCAGGAACGTGCCTCAAGACGCGTTCTACTATTAGTGCATGCAGGCTCTGCTGGGCTGGACTGGTAGACACATACTGCCTAAAGCAGCCGTCGTGGCTTCAATGCAAGGACATTCATTGCACCAGCGTGAACACTGGAACTAAAACCAGTGCAGTGCTAGCCATTGTGCCAGCCCTACCAGCACCGCCTCATTACACTTGCCTTGACACCAGGGATGTATGCTTGGCATAAAATAAGGCTCAGACCCACACTTGCGAGGACCCCAGTATTCTCCCAATTTGCACAATTCTAGTATGTACCAGATTTACACTCCCAGTGTACTTCCAGTTGGACAAACCCAGAATGCTACAGTGTGACACTTCAGTACAGATGTGTTTCAATACCTGTTTCATTCTTATTTTGACTATCTCAGTGCACAGCTACTTAGTCAAATTCCAATATATTCCTATATTGATTTTCCCAGTTCACACACTCCCACTATATTCCTAGTTTGACATTATAGCATATTCTCAGTTTATCCAACGCAGGTATACAACCAGTTCCTGAGTATATTTATAAGTATTTTCCTTGTCTGACAACTCCACTTTATTGCAACTATCCGGTTGCATTCATAGTTTTGCAATCAAAGTATTCCCAGTTTGACTATGACTGTATGATCCTATTGTGCACATAATCTATCCCAGCATACTCACTGGGTTCACAATCCCAGTATATTCCCAGTTTGGGCAATGCCAGCATTCTCCTTCTTTATTATTGTCCAATGTGTTGTTTACATCGACTGATCCATTACACTATTCTAGCATGCTCCCAGTTTATGGTTAATGAATATCAGCATATTTCCAGCTCGTGATATACCGGGATCGGAAGATTATGAATATATAAGAATTGTCAAACATAGAATGTACCGGATATGTAAATCAGGGCGCCTACTTACAGTTTCAAAGTGGCATTAAGCAAGAATTATGGTGTGAAAACTTGAAATATACTATGATGTCAATCTGGGATTCTATATGTCTGCTCACACAACGTGTCTGCTGGCAGTCGATTACATTGTTCGAACATCAAACTAGAAAAACGTTGTGATTTTGCAAACTAGAAATGTTTAATTCTGAGACATACTGAAGCTTCCATCTTCGGGAAGATGGCTGCTCAATTAAACTCTTGCTTCTATGCTAGCAAGCTATATTTGAATGTCGGTTATGTTGCATTCAATTTATATAATGGTCAAGTTAATGTTTTTCATGTTTTATGGATGCTATATTAGTATTCTTCATGTCTAAATGCATATGTACTTCATGTCTAGGTGCAAATATTCTTATTGACTATATGCTCTTCATGTCTATAGGTATTTGTGTCTGCTATGTGTACTTCATTTATATGTGTGGGGCCATCTAGTTATTCTCTATCTCTATGTGCATGTACATACTAACATTTACCTGCCACTCTACTGGTTACACAATCTATTCTATTCAAACCGAAACATCTTCATGATCTAAGTTACTTTCGCCTTTCACCCCAGACTCTTGGGGCGGCAGGGCTGTCTCAGCTAGTGTCATTTCTCACCTGGACGATACTGATGAAGGGCAGGGTTTGGAATCAGTTCTTGCATACTCATCTGAGTTAGGGGCAATGGGTACTGCCTGTGTAATTATCTGGCCCGTTATTACAAAGTAAATGAGTTTGGGTAATCTCCATGGATCATGTAGAGGGGATAATATGACAGATAACCTAAATATCCATTATGATGACTTGGCATGCTGGGTGACCCTAACAGGGGAGACAGTGGGATAGATATCCATTATGATGACTTGGCATGCTGGGTGACCCTAACAGGGGAGACAGTGGGATATATATGAGGTAGAGGAGAAGTCATCAGATGAAGCATACTCTGGGAATGTACAGAAACATAACAATATCCTCCTCCTTATCATCATCATCAAAATAGTTATTTCAGAAAATCACCACATAAAACACAAAGCTTACGACAAGAATGACATCATTATATTACAGAAGATAGAGGAAGTCTTAAAACAAAATGGCTAACACATGGATATACACTATTAAAAAAACAAAGCGGGTGAAGACCCAAAAGGTTCTGTTTTACCAGCAACCTAATTTAGAAATAAGCTTTCAGAAAACGTTAAGTGCTTACATACTAATCAATATCATTGATACCAATTTAATAATATAGAAAACAAAATTAAATAGATACAAATGGCATTTATTTGGCACTATAATATCTTGTTATGGAAAGGGAAAAAAGAAAATAGTTTTAAAAAAATCAAGTTACTTTTGTTCTCTAGAATCGAAAACCGTCATTTTATAGTTATATCTGCCTATTACCTATAAGTAAACAGGCCAATTCATAAACAATGTACCCACTCTTATATATCATAGAAAATCACAATATAGTTTTTTGTAGCTCAAATTACTGGGTTTGCCTTTATGTATTATTAAACGTTCTATGTCATCTAATCCGAGTGAAATTAATTTAAAGAAAGATGATACAAACATTCTCCCTCCACGTATGGGAAGTGGATCAGAGTTGGTAGACTTTGAAACATCTTACATATGTATACTTTTATATTATTTCTTGGGCCTAATACATATTTGCAATGTGTAATTGAATAACACTCCCCCTAGATTGTTAGATTGTTTGATTGTTTTCTTGCTTGTGTATCTCTTCCACTCTAATAATATGTTCAATTCCTGCAGTGTTATTTGATCTCTCCATGGAGTTAACTGCTCTCGTTAACACATGCCCTAACTTGTTTACCAGTTTATGAAGTGTATATTTAAAACTAAGGAACACTTTATTACAGATGGCAGTAATTACACTACAATTAACATGTGAGTGTTACCAACAGAGATGTTCTTTTGGTGAGTATGTTTTATGTTTGAGTGCATTTAATTACTTTGTTTTTTCATTATTTTATATATCCAGCAATGCTAATCATAAGTAGCATATGAAATGGTCCAGTGCAAGACAGTTGGCACAACTGAGGGTTGAACATAGTGATTCGTAGGTGTCCCATCTCACTGTTCTACGATGATGTGTAATGTGTGCGTTCACTTTGAGAAACTTAGAGGATCATCCTAAAAAATATCTATTATGACATGTCATTAATATCATACATGGACGCTCATTTGACCACAATCATACAAGGCACCCTGAGAGATGTTAACTGGCTAAGCAGAAGTGGATGAGAAAGTAGGCACTTAATGCGCTCTATTGAACTTCTTTAAGCAGCAGGCAGATCCCAAGTCTTCACCTATCAGGAATGCACTAAACAACTTTTTAAATATTGTGTGTGATTCAAGAATTACAAAGGTGGTCCTATATCGCTAAACATTCATGGAGAAAATAGGAGAAAACAGTATAAAAATAATATGACCTCACATTAAACACAATATACATCTGTATTCCATTGGGATGTTTTGAGCCTTTTTAGGTGGAGGGGGCTAAAAGGCGTAGCTGTGTGCACAGTGGACCAGGCCAGCATGTGGTGTAGTTAGTGTAAGATACCTTGACTCTTGCAAGCTTTTCTATAACTCATTTAATTGAAGCAAATGTAAGGGGATGTCTGATAAAGGCTTGGCCACACCTGGTCAGCTGAATTGAAATCCTCAGTGAAGAAGGCTTTTGGCAAAGATGAATGTCTGAGTAGGACAATGGTGCTGGCAGAGATCAAGCAAGGAGAAAGGACTTGGGAACGACATAACAAGCTCTCCAAGAGGAGCAATTAATGGTGGCTAAGTAGCTTCACGCATGCTAACAACTTAACAGAGAGGTTCCAAGCTAGGGGCTATCCTAAGAAGCTAATTACATGATCATCAAAGAGGGCGAGATTTAAACCCATGGAAATATTATTTGAACAGAAGGAGAAGAGGAAACAAGATATATTCGTATGTGTGCGGTCATGCAACACAAATACCTTTGCAGTGAAATAATTGATAAGAAAATGCTTGACATTGGTTCGGCTTAATATTCTGAATGAACTTGTCCCCCTTTTTGCCATGAAGTGGCAAAAAAATCTTCGGGACCATTTGGCCCATTCGAGACCCAAAGAGGGTAGGTCCACCAACACCACGTGGGACCTTAGACCTCTGGTTAGCCATTTTCCTTGTGGCAATTCCTCTGTATGTAAATTTAGCAAGAAGATACAATCTTTAAAGGTACAAGGCAGACCATGGATTTTGCAGAAACATACAAATTGTAAAACGGCATGTGCTATTTGTTGTTCCAATGCCCTTGTAGGCTTAGGTACATCGGACAGACTACGAGACCAGTGCACACACGCATCGTAGAGGTGCAGAATCCCACTGCACCAACGGTGGCACACTTTATTGAATACGGCCATTCGGTTGATGATGGATGGATTGTGGACACCATTTCAAATGCTCTAGCTACAAGTCATGCCTTGGCAATGCAAGAAGCCAGGTGGATCCATAGATTGGATACATTGCACCCAGCCCTAATGATGACTTACCTAATTACGGGTGATTTACCATTTGGACCCTGAGTGAATATCTTGGCCTGTTTTTAGTTTTGGGGTAGCTTTCACAATGTGGGCTAGCCTTGAGTATATGAACCTATTTGGCACGCCCCATATTGGATCATTTAGTTATATGTATACATCTTCTGGGCATTATTTGATCGTCCCATGTCACTATCTTTTACAGGCCATTACGGATTAGTCACATGACTATGGCTGCCAACGCAGCATTAGTTGCGTTGCCTGATCTGCATTCCGAGTAGTCGAGTGAAGTAACGTGACATGAAGTGTCACATGATTCGGGTGCTTTGCAATACAAATAACACTGCCATTTCTCACATCACCAGCTTGTTATCAGTCAGAGATACGCCTGTGCTTAGCGACGCGCAGATCAGATGAGTATGTTGGGTTATGACCATGATATAAACTAGCGTCCTCGCCTTTAGATTGGAGTTTTTGGTAGAGTGAGATCCCGCCTAGTTATAGATGGTGTCGAAGCATATGTGCACCGAGAACTTGCCATACAGGCTCTGCATAATTTCTCTATGGGATGTTTGCTTGGTTCCTGATATCTAGATTCTTCACCCCTCAGTACCGGCCTAGCTAAGACATTCGAAGAGGTGGCAGTTGGTTGAAGAATTCCGTACTGATTGATATATGAGAGCCCAGCTATCTACAACTGGATGACAATCATGCAAGGAGGAGCTTAAATTGAATCGCTTGGTGTTTGTGTGCAGGTGGTATACATGACCATCTTATTTCTTGGAATAACCATTCCTGTCCTCCATTTAGTTACGGTTTTTGCGGCATCACGCCAGCGTATTTACCTGAGTTGAGGATAATATAACGCAGCCTGTGCTCACAGCTTAGTGATATGCAGCCACTTACAAAAATGGTCGATTCTCGACAGTTCATTGGGCTCTGATTTTCCGAATTTCTCTAATTTCGGCAAGCAGCAATGGCAGTAAGACTTTAATATGCTATGTTTTCATCTTCATTTCTTTGATTCACTTGACATTGGTCTGTCAGCACTATACTAGGGGTGTGATTTAGATCGTTTGTCTCCACGTGATTCCAGTATGCTGTAGGTGTGAGGGTGGCGACTTTTGTAAATTCCACTCTTCTGGTGCACGTTTTTTTTTAGGTTAGTGCACGCTTTATTTGAGCATGTGCTCTACCTTTGGGTGAAGGTTCATTATTTTTCCCTTTTCTCTCTCTCTTTTTTGTGTGACCTGCTATCCTGATTTTAATAGTGTTTTTTGCAAATGTTTGTTATTCAGTTGTATTTTTCTGACATCCACATAGCTCCATAACCTTGGGGTCCTGACGAAGGTGGTTAATTTCATAACGCTGCCGAAACATCCGCTATGCACCGAATATGTTATGGATCTAACTTCTACTGAAAATACAAAATGCTAAGTACAATAAATAAAAATTGGATCCAATTGAACATAATAGAGTTGTGTTCCTTATAAGCATACAGATGGACTCAATGTAAAGTGCAAAACATTGAGACCTATGTTTGTGCCATAACCATTGTGATAACATGAAAATATATGGATGTAGAACTGGGTTGTGTAAATTAGTTATCAATTTGTCTGAGCATTAAATGCCTGTGTGCTCGGTATTTGCTGACATGTATTATAACGTCATCCTTTGGGACTGTTTTAAGCTTTTCTATATCGAATAGCTGTATATTTTTCTAATGTAATAATTATTCTAATAAATTTGTTTTTGAATTATTCAATGGCAGAGCTACTTAGTGGTCTGGGTAAAGCAACAGCTTACATAGAAATACCTAAGGTTGTGGAATCAAGCCTGGTGGGAACAAACCTTGTGTACATGTTCTAGTATTCTCCAGTTCCCAAAGTGATGGAGTTTTCCCTCATGTGTACGTAAGTAGCTTCACGGGAGTTCAGTTGCAACTGATAGTGAAAATGTAATCTCCAAGAATTCAGGAGTTGTAAGTGTTTTGAAACACAATTACTTTTCAAGCAGAAACACGTCACAGTCAGAGCCCGTTAACGGCATAAAATCTGCTTATGCTGTTTGACGGATGCTTATAGAGCAGGTCAATACCAATACACGACAAAGCTCTTAACAATGCTTGATATAGCATAATTGCCATTGGTGGCAACGCCTGTGATTTTGGCATTAGACCATTAAACAATGACTGAAGTCAAGGCCCTTCTCAAATTACTTTTGTCTTGGACTGATACATTTTCTCATCCTCTCCAAAGGAACCCAGATCTGCTTCACAGCACTTCTAAGCTCAAGGGCTATATGCAAACAAATAACAACCATAATGCTGCATTGAGATAAAAGAGGTCACAATGTTCCTGGTGTCTGATTAAGGAGTTGGCCGACGGACTTAAGTCTTTCCTATCACTGAACAGGACTCTTGACAAGGCTCTAGTCTAGCAAAACGGTTCTGTACCCGAGAATGGTTCAAAGTTTGTGATCCAGACTTGAAATATTTAAAAGAATTTCTTTAAATATGGAATGGTGTACCACTCAAGTCCCTAATGTGGGTGACCCCATTCCTTCCTAAGCTGTAGAAACTAACGGTGTGCAATGAGAGACTAATATAGTAAAATTATAAAATGCTTCTAACAGAGTGTTTGGGAATGTACTTCCGACATCCTGTTGAAAGTACCTCTTGTTGCATTGCACCATGGGAATTGTGGTGCAAATACATTACTCCAGCCCACTGGGGGCATAATTTGTGTCTGCTAGGTAATGAAAAGTGTCTCTGGTAACCTAGCACCCAGAAAGAAGTGGTCATCTGAGACAGTCCCCTTCTCTCACAGTAGAAGCCAATTTAGCAGTGATTTGTAGAAACCAATGTTTATTCTTTGGTGGATAATTCCAGAGTGAAGTCAGGTTTGCAACAAACTATTTCCCACCATGTCAAACACAGGAAA
Organism: Ambystoma mexicanum; assembly: GCF_040938575.1. Lineage (NCBI taxonomy): Eukaryota > Metazoa > Chordata > Amphibia > Caudata > Ambystomatidae > Ambystoma > Ambystoma mexicanum. The sequence goes on along the minus strand of NC_090927.1, from coordinate 683,044,439 downwards.
GTTGGCATTAGTTGCGTACAATTTCAAAAGAGTAGTTTAGAAAAACTTCAATAGAATTGAAATCAAAATTAGTAGTTGAAGATTGATTTAAACCTGTGCACTGCTGTTGATATATATTTTTCTAAAATCTTGTTTTACCCTGGGGCAGATTTAATTCTGTTGTGTGGCTTTTACATGTGATTGTCAGGCCATTGTTTAGTTTACTTTGCCACAGCACCGCGGAATTGCTTTAATTCTGTGATGTGCACTTTTTATTCAGTAACAGCTCCTGTCAAATATAGGTCCAGCCTATTTCATTGAGATGCAGGAAACTTAAGTCTGGCATCTTTCATTGAGATGCAAGAAAAAAGTGGCATGCTGTGAGCTTTGTAGAGTGTAATCGAAGGCTCCAAACTAATGGAACTGAAGGACCATGTGAAAAAGGCCTACCTGTCACAACCAAAGGAAAAGCAGCATTTTTAATTCACAATGGCAGAAGAAATTCAAAGGTCCCTTTCACGTAAAAACCAGGATTTTTAAACACTGACACCAAAACGGCTTTGCAAGGGTGGCTTGCGGCAAGGGAAATCCATAGAAGGCTAAAACAAAAATGTAGCTAAAACAAAAATGTAATCCGAGTGCAAAGTGGAAAAGCACAGCACTTTGCTGCCTGAGAAATAAATGCAGTATTTTCACTGGAACTGCCACCCCTCCAAAGGTGGTGCACTGTGACAGTTCAGACCCACTTTTCAGCAGAAAATGTGGCTTTTAAATGTGATTTGCAGGCTATTGTTTAGTTTACTTCGCCACAGCACAGCAGAATTGCTTTAATTCTGTGATGTGCACTTTTTATTCAGTAACAGCGCCTGTCAAATATAGGTCCAGCCTATTTCATTGAGATGCAGGAAACCTAAGACTGGCATCTTTCATTGAGATGCAAGAAAAAAGTGGCATGCTGTGAGCTTTGTGGGGTATAATCAAAGGCTCCAAACTAATGGAACTGAAGGACCATGTGAAAAAGGCCTACCTGTCACTACCAAAGGAAAAGCAGCATTTTTAATTCACAAAGGCAGAAGAAATTCAAAGGTCCTGTTCACGTAAAAAACAGGATTTTTAAACACTGACACCAAAACGGCTTTGCAAGGGTGGCTTGCAGCAAGGGAAATCCATAGAAGGCTATAACTAAAATGTAGCTAAAACAAAAATGTAATCCGAGTGCAAAGTGGAAAAGCACTGCCCTTTTCTGGCTGAGAAATAAATGCAGTATTTTCACTGGAACTGCCACACCTCCAAAGGTGGTGCACTGTGACAATTCAGACTCACTTTTCAGCATAAAAACAAAGAGCAGATAATTAAAAGTGTATTTTATTAATGACTGAAAGAAACAGCCCTGTACTTTCAGCGCCAAAGCAAAACACACCCAGAAAACACACTGTATGTCAAGGAATCAAGGCTGATTTTAGAAAATGCGTTCCACTCATCCAAGGACAAATGGTGGGCCTCTGGGCACATTTCACAAAGGCTTTCCCCCACTGAAAGCCTGGCTTGCTTCCCAGCTATTTACAAATGCAATAAAATGTGGCTTGCCTGAAAAGTGCTGAAAAACAAGTGTCCCACAGACTTGCTTGCTTTGTAGGCAGTTCTATGCAGAGCAAATGGATCTAGCCGGTGCATCCCAGGCATTTACGATCTACAAACAACCAACTTCAAACAACAAAGAGAAAAATGGCCTGGAGGAAGCAGAGCTCCCATTTGCCCAACATGAAGATGTTTTATTACTTTTAAAGGACTATCATAATTTAGGCCTTTTTCTCAGCAACCGGAAATCGCCCTTTCTTGATTGGTGTGTCATTTTTTAGGTAATTTCCAGGTGATTTTGGTGATATAAAATTCATCCCCCTGCGACCCAGGGAACTGCAATGACCATCTAAAATAGGTTTCTGGCTGATCTTAATATGTTCCAAATTTAAGAGTTGGCAAACGGGTGGAGGGTAAAATTAGGAATATGGATAATAAATTGCATGTTCCTAATGAATATATGTTTTTTGTAAAAACGGTGGAAAATTGACAAATGTCTGTTCAAAATGGTGTGGGCCTGGCTGTCATGTTATTGAATTCCCTATGATCAGCTGAATCTAAAAATATGCATATTATGGCAGTTACTAGTAAAATTATGAAGTTTTGCCACATAACTAGTTTTTGCAAAATAATTGACTTGAGAACAAATGGGGATTACAAATGGAAGCTGTCATGAGTCTGCTCCAGACTCCTAAGGCAATCCTTAGAGAGAGGATGGATTTGAGAGGAGAGAAAGGGGTAACTGTCCAAACCTATTTGCGAGAACTCTTGCAGGGTTCTCACCAAGTTTCTAAACTTGATGGTGTCATCGCTGCTATATAAAGTGCATGCACTATGAGAGAATGAGAGAGCTGCTAAGATTATCATCAGAGAAAGCTGCTGAAAATGACCATCTGACAGCTGAGAGGTGGATTCCTGGAGACCATCCTTGAGAGTGGAGTGACCAGACCCCTGCCTCTCTTTTCAGAGGGTCCTGACATGAAGCTGGCTTTCTTGAACTTTAACAAGAGTTTTCTATGCAAGCATAATTTAACCCTTTGCAACCAAAAGGTGGGGAGTCTGCTGGCCTTAAATCCTTTCCCTTTATAGCGGGTGTGGTAAGGGGACAAAACTGTGTAGATCCTTAGCCTAATTAACTAAAAATATATATTTAATTAATTCCCCTTGGCAGAACACCACGGGGTGATTTTTGTTAAAATTTTAAATTAAAAAAACTCATTCCCAGTGTGTGCTGAAAACTATAGATGGGAATTTAATTGGGTGATCCTATTGACCCTGACTTCTTTAGGAAGAGGGGTGTCTTCGTCAATAAACTAAAAAAAATCCCTGCAGTGCCAGCTTCCCCCAGCACAGGCATTTAAGTGGAGGGGGTTAAGATGTCTTCTAAACCTTCCAGCCATCACCTCTTTTGTTTTGCTATTTTCACGCCGAGTGGGACGCGTATGCCCAGACGTGGGTCTGTGCCTGCTGGGCCTAGAGACCCAAGCTACTCCTCACTGATGGCGCCCAATGAGGCCAAAAGATTTCTGGGGAGGCTTGTTGTGTCATGCAGAAGGGATGTGACTGAGCAGTTCGGGCTGGACTGCCCCTTTGGGTTGGGGACCAAACCTGATTTGCATATGGTCTTTCTGTTTTTGTAATGGCTTGACAGGTGACGAACGAGAGTCTGGAGGGTTGCCCAGCATAATGCCAGAGGTTAAGATGTCTTCTAAACCTTCCATCCATCACCTCTTTTGTTTTGCTATTGTCACCCCGAATGGGACGGTCTGAAATCTAAAATTCAGAAATCATCCCAACTTTGGCTACCCAGCTTCCCCAGTGCAGGCCTTTATGTGGAGTGGTGTCTGAAATACAAAATGCTCAAATCATCCCAATGTGTATCATCCAGCTTTCCCATCACAGGCATTTAAGTGGGTGGAGGCTCTGAAATCCCAAATTCTTCAATCATCCCAAATTTTCTGTCCGACTTCCCCGACACAGACCAAAGTAAAGGGGGGGGGCTCTGAAAAACCAAACTGCTAGCCTTTTGAGCGTGCAGGAAAACCAAAATTGCACATTTGTAACTCATTTTGTTCACTGATCAGCGCCAATTATTTTGTGAATTGAAATTGAGATAAAGTACTGTGACTTGTATTTTTCCCAATTAATGTGTGTGATTTGTGTAACAAGAAGCTAATTGTGAACCACAAAGAAAGTGGTGTGTGTAGTTCAGTACGATTTCTATTAACTATAATTCAAATAAAAATAAATACATTTCCTGTACACCGGCCTGGTTCTTGGCTAGTTAGTAGCTCAGGGGGGTGGATCCAAGGGGCATGATATGAGGCTGAGATAGGGCTGAATAAAAGAACTGATATTAACTGTTTATTGTGTAACACTTAGATTGGGGAGGAAAGGAACTCTCTGTGTTGAGGGTGGCCTCTCAATAAACTGCTACAACGTTAAGCAGAAATACTCTGCGTGTACATGGAGAAAGAATCTGAGATGACATGAATAAATGGCATACAGTAAATTCAAGTAAAACATCCTTGTTCGGTAGATGGCAGAACAATCTCCAACACTCACACATTGGACATTATGCATTTTGTATTGTTATTACTTTACGCCTTTTGCTGCCATTATGGTGTATATGCATTTGTCTTACTGACCTTATTTTGCCTTCAAGATGTATACATACACCCTTATTGGCTGCAGCGATCGGTGCATGCCGCGTGCCAAAGTGACCTTTCGGTGAACCCTTAAAAATATCCCTGGCAGGGAGATTCAAGTATATCACTAAAGGGAACATTTTCCGGCGTTTATTTGTTATGATTATTCGATTGCCAATGATCAGTAAAACACGGGTAAAGGAAAACAAAGACTTGCAAATGTCACAATGTTGCCAAATGATTTGAACTTGGTATGAGCCAGACAACAAGTCGAATCCAAGTTCTACAGAACGAAATGAAAAGCAAAGAGAAGGATAATTAATGAGTTTCACTGGGGTAGGGAGAGGGGCGAGAAGATGGAACAAGGGCGCTTTCAGCATCTCGTGCCATACATACACAAGGAAAGAAAGGGTGGGTAAAAGGAATGCTTATTGAGCATGGCGGGGGATGGACCTGAGACTAAGTGCGCTTGGGTTGGACAGCAGAAATATGAGCAAGGCAGGGGTCATAAAGTGGACAAAAGACAGAATGCATAACGCGTACAATTCGAATCAGTTCCTTCAACATGTTGGAATCTCAACATGGCCGGGCTTTTCCTGGGCAGCCTCGAGTAGTACGCTCCTCCAGTCCGTTTCCTACTTTACAACCGCGAGGGCTCTTAGAAAGATATTTCTAGCAGCTAAAATGGCTTCAAGAGTAAAGTCTTTCCAAAGTGTGGTAAGTCTTCCTCTTTTTATGCAATGGGCAAGAGCTTGAGCCAAGGCTTTTAAACATGTTGGATGACTATGGAACCATACTCCTCATCCCCAACACACGCTCTCCTCTCGGGACTTACTTGGAGCATGTTTTGATGGAGCCCAGTATATGTGATATGCTCTATTTGTGTGCATTCCTAGTAATCCCAGATCAAGTGTTGATTTTGTGGTAAAGAGCGTCATTTTCCTCCAGCACGTTCCTCAATCTGGAAGATTAGCAGCGTTGCCTCATGCACACACACTTTACAATTGCTTGTGGATAACTGAGGCTTCCTGAGGGTTCACGTATTCTGAAAAGTTTAGGTTCCTCAGATAAAGAGACCAACCAGTAGTGGAAGAGAGCAGACAGCAATTGCTTGAAAACGGAAACTGCACTTTCCTAAAGTCATTGGGCCTCATTACGACCCTGGCGGAAGACCATGGTGCTATTAGCACCATGGTCCATGCCGGTAAGTTACCGACTCCGCCATGGAGAAAGGGGGAATTACCATCCCATTACAAGGTTGGCGGGGCGGTAATTCCCCCTTCCTCCATGGTTCTTCCCCATTCCCATTTTTGCCCCATAGGGCTCATAGCGCAAATTGCGGCACCGTAATTAGTACCAAGGTCCCTTTGCGGGTCCCTACTTTAACGGCTGGTCTACACAAGCCGTTAAGGTCGGGTACCGCAAAGGGACCTCGTAATTAGGCGCTAATAGGTTAACGCTGCAGCCTTTTACGGCGCTGTTAACCCATTAGCGCCTGGGTTGTAATGAGGCACATTGTCCAGCAGTTTCAAGGGCTTGTTACATGTTATGAACTCAACCTCAAGTCATCGTGCCAATGGCCTAGGCGTGAGCAAGTGAAACAGTCCCTGCATGGACCCTGGATCTCCAGAATAATTATCTGCTTTGAAGCTCATGTGACAGCGTAATACTCCATAGTGTTGATATTCTGTATAGCTTAGCATCTTGAGTGTCACCAAAGACCCATTCATTCTATTTCTGCTTTTGGCAGAGAAGACCTGCCTCATTTTACATCTCTCATCACTGCAGAAATGATGAAAAATAATCAATGAGCATTCACTTCTATAATATCCCATGTGTTCTAATAATCATGTACGCTGTAGAACCAGCCACACCGCTGCCACAAGAGAAATGCACTACTGTACAAGTGCAGGTAGGGTACCCCACAATCCTTCTGCTGTATCTCTCAACACCGGCCATGTCGCTTCTTTCTTTCTCCAGGGGCTGGAGAATTCCCTTAGAATCCTATCGATAGACGATAGGTCATGTCTGGAAACACTTGTGGTGGGAAACAGTTGAAAAGGTACAAAAGCCTGGGCAGAACATTTATTTTGATTAAATTCAGTGTATCCCATAATATAAAGTTAAGACTACTCTACCTATCACAGCCTTGTGTTACTCTGTGAGGCTTCTTTTTATATGTTATGAGAAATTCTTTGACAACTCTGTGGGCACGTCTATACCTACATGTTTCTTGTCATGGATATGCCTTTTAATGGCACGTGCAATTTATGTATATATTGACTCGCTTTATCTTTAATAGTTGCCTTGCAGAGACTCCAGAGGGAAGTGTACGTGGACATCTGATTATTCACAGGCTTTGGGGACATTCAGATACGTCAACTGCATGGGAAGGGCAAAGGGGAAGTCCTGATAAACAGCTGTAGGGGGCTGCACAATCAGAAGGTGGCACGCAGGATACAGTGCAACTCACCAGGTTAGCAAAAGCCCCCAAGTGTTAATAGAAGAAGTGCACCAACATATGTGCTCTGTCCATCAGCACAGAGAAGTGGACACCTCAGGAACATGTATTCATTATCTGCATGGTTTTATAAAGGGTTGGCCAGACTCTGCAGGTTGTCAGAGCCTTCTACCACGGAAGCCAATTTACCAAATATAAAGAAAAGGCTGGTGCATTAATGCCGGCCCCCAAATATGCTGGCAAAAAATCACCAGCAGGAAAATGGGCGGAATGGGCGAAACGCTTTGGTGTGGCATGTGGACAGTGCGCCATTGAATGGACAGTCTGGGCGAGACAGCAGAGACAGGGACGAGGCAGGCTCAACAGGTTAGCTGGGTCAAAGCGAAGGCGGAAGGAAGGTGGGCCATGCGGGCAAAGGCAAGTTGGGATCTCAGAGGTTCTGGGAACTGGGCAGCCCCCTCCTCTGAATGTATCGGACGCCCAAGAATGCCAAGGGAACACAAACCAAGAGGTGTTTGTACCCGAGACCAATCAAATAAAATGGAGAAGCAGAAAGGCACTGACAGTTCAATGCCAGCATTGTATAGCCGCCATTTTGCGGAAAAAGCTATCAAAGATGATGATAAAGAAATTGCATATAATTCACTCCTACTACTGAACAGCATTCAATTGGGGTTAGACACATGGCCCCAAATGTACAAACCCATAGAAAATAACCCCCCAATCACATACCTGGATTTGGCAGTGGCAATGTAGAGGACCACGTGTCTAGAGGGATGTGGATAGAATAGATGTGGCCAATCAGTCAATGGACTTTAGGGGAGGATTAGCATATTCGATAGGTGTCTATACTCGTCTTTCCCCCATCCCACTGTCATCTTTCTATCAGTTTGTATTTGTTTTCCTCTTCTGTCTCTCCTACCCTTTCACTGCTACTCCCTTCCGTCACAGACCACGGTCTCGTTTACCCCAGGTGGGGGCTCAATATACCATCTCTTTTTGTTAATTTGCATTTCTTCTGCTACAAAAGATGCAACGTCTTGAGATACGACGAGCTCTGTGTCAGCTCGGTTCTGCGGGACTATCTGAGACCCTGTTTGCGTGTAATAAAGCTTGTTTTCCCCCTTGCACAGAGGTGCAGTGGTTATATTGCCGTTTGCATTGTTTTTATTCTCTGGTTTTTGGGTTGCCATCCTATCACTGAAGAGGGATCTACTCTCTCCCGAGCGTTTCCAGTTGCTTGATCTTGGAGATTTCTGGCTGACATCGCCTTGCTGCAGAGGGATTTACTCCCTACTAAGATTATCTGCTTTTGAAGTTTAGGGTTTACGGGTACTTACCTCTTTGCTGCAGACAGTTGTCCAAGTGGGTGGGAGGGGTTGGGAGAAGTTCTGGTCTACTTGTTCTTTTTAAGTTTTACTGGTCCGATACTTTTGTTTTAGAAAGAAACCGTTCCGGGATGGTTTCGTTTTAAAACAAACGTGTAGGAAGATGACATTTGAACTTCAGTGCATTGCACTGAACATTCCCTCATACAGCAGGTGTGTTTGAGGGTTTGGATTGCGTGTGGGAGGGGGCGAGGCGATGGGGTTTGTGGGGAGCAGTAGCAGGCCAGCAGGGAACATAGTTCCACTACTTCTTTTCATACACTTCGACCACTGGTTGCAGAGGGATCTCCTCTCTCGCGGGGGGAGGGGGGGTTGCAATTGTTTGAATTTGGGAATCTCCAGGTGTCTAATCTCTTTGCTGCAGGGGGGTCTCCTCTCTTCCAGCTGTGCCGTTGTTTGGTTTTTAGAGAAATCCGGTATCTACTGTCTGCCAAGGGTTTGTAGTTTATTGATTTTATTTGTTTTTGTATTTATAGCAGCGCACAAAGCCCATGGGCATCTCGGTGCTAGTTACAGGAAATGCTAGTTACAGTCAGGCATGGCGCAAGAATAATAGGTTAGGCAGAGAACAGCAGCTGTTTCAGTTTGGGGATCTTTTGTCTCCTCAGAGTTTCTAGTAGTTTATATTTGTGGATCTTCTGTCTCCCGTAGGACTTGTAGTCAGGGGCGCAGAGTAAGGGGGGGCTATGGGGCCCGAGCCCACCCCGGCAAAATCAAGTCGGGGCTGAGCCCCCCCCCCGGCCGGAGAGAAGTGATGCAGCATCGATGAGGGCCATCCATCGATACTGCATCACTTCACTTCTCTCCGGCCGGGTATAATCGTGAAAATGTGCGATTAAGCCCTCCCCTCTAGGACTCATTGGTGTATGGTCCTGGAGGGGAGGGTTTAGGCAGCGGTATTCAAACTGTGGGGCGCGCCCCTCTGGTGGGCCGCAGCCTCATGCCCAAGGGGGGCGCGCATTCACAGTTTGAAAAAAAAAAGGAAAAAAAAAAGAGGTTAAATGACCAAAGGGTAGGGTTCTTGCTTCATTAACAAGGAGCAGCCTGATCCACGGCCCCTGCAACACATGCTTAGTGCGACAGGGGCCGGGCCTTTGTGAGGTCTCAGGCTCCATTAGGAGCCTATTAATGAAGACAAAAGAAAAAGTGCACACCTTCTTTTGCCGTGATGATGGTCATCGCGGCAAAAGAATGTGTGTGCTTTTTTTTGTCTTCATGAATAGGCTCCTAAAGGAGCCTGAGGCCCCACAAAGGCCCGGCCTCTGTCGCACTATGGGTGGTGGCAGCAGGGTCAGATTGGCCCCTGGCAGGGACGTCATTTCACCAAAATGCCAGGGGTAGTGGAAGTGACATCACACGACCCTTGACCCCTGATGACATCACAGGAAGTGATGTCATTTGACCTCACCCCGAAGTGATATCGCAGGAAGCGATGGAACACGACCTTTCACCCGTTGCCAAAACAGGAAGTGACATCACCGCATTGTACACTACGAAAAATATGGTTACGATATCACTATAATGTGATGTACATTTCATGCAAGAATAGATCGCCATGTGTAGTATTAAGATCAGTGTGTATAGGCCCATATTACCAAATTATTGTGAATGCAAGCAGACGTCCATGACCAAATGATAATGATGTGTTATTATATAGCACTTACGCTTAAGCGATTTATATAGAAAAAATATACACCCAATATCACCCAACCTGTCTTGGTACTCATTTATCGACCTCAGAAGGATGAAAGGCTGAGTTGAGGCGTTTAAGAACAGACTAAATCAGTGAGTCACCCCATGAAGTGTGCCTGAAATAAACCTTTAATGAGTCTAGCAATTATTGTGCATTATTCCAGAAAGACACATTATTTGTTTCCTATTCTTTCCTATTTAGGGTCAGTGCAGAAAGTGTTAGACTTGTGGCACTCCTGTTCTTATTTTTCTTATTTTTTTTTAAAGGGCCTGAACATGAGAGCCAGCCACTCCAGGACCTTGCATTACAAAAAAAGGAAGAGACATTTATTTTTTTTAAATAACAAATGTTTTATTTTTTTAATTTGTTTTACAGAGGTCGCAAGGGAGACCACAGAGGTCTCAAGGGAGACCTCAGAGGTCGCAGTTGCGACCTCTGGCGACCCCCAAATGACGTCCCTGGCTCCTGGCCAGGCTGAAATCATCCCTGGGGAGTAAGGGCCAGTTTCAAGCCATGCTTGGGCGGGTTTGAAAACATTTTTGGGGAAAAATTCATTTTTTTCAAATTTATTTTTTCGTTTTTTATTCTTCAAAAACCTTTCATCCTTCTTGGGTCGATATGAGTACCAACACAGGTTGGGTGATATTGTATGCATATTTGTTCTATAAAAAAGAGCTTAAGGGTAAGTGCTATATAATACCATATTATCATATGGCCTTGGACGTCTGCTTGGAGTCACAGTAATTTGACAATATGGATCTATACACACAGATATTAATGATACATATGGTGATCCATTGTTGTATGAAATGTATATCACCATAGTGAAATCATAACCATATTTTTCGTAATGTAGTTTACTTGGGAACAATGCTATTTGATGCCACTTCCTAATTTGTCAAGGGGTGAAAAGTTGTGTTTCATCGCTTCCCGGGATGTCACTTTGGTGTGGGGTCAAATTACATCACTTTCGGTGATATCATCAGAGGTCAAGTGTCGTGAGGCGAGGGGTGGGCCACTTTTTTGAGGCGAGGGGTGGCCCACTTTCTTTTGGGTTACCGGGTCTATTTCTTGTCCCAGTCCGACCCTGGGTGGCAGCAGTGGTGTGGAACTGCCTAAGTGTCACAGAAGTGCTAGAACATATTTGGGCACAGGCACCTACTGTTTTACAAATGAAGCACTTGGTATACACATGCTGTTGCAATTAAATGTTCATTAAAAAAGTATGCCCTCAAGATTATGCTATCACAGAGAAACGGGGGCCCCAAAGCCAGTTCAACTACCCACTCCCAGGTGTGCTACTGAACAGGTAAGTCGAGAGCCAACCAACCTCTTTTTCCTATATGTGCTACTGTACCATACAAATAAGGGTGAATCGCTCTCCTGCAGCCTCTCTCCCAGTCATCGATTCTTGATGATTTACTGGTGCATTCACAAAAAAAAGATTTTTTGGGGGTTCATTTTGTTTACAAAAGTAGCGCATTGCTAAAACCCCCTGGCTGCCAGTTCATTGTCCTTGGAGCGTCCCAGGCTCCCTACTCCCTGAGAGCCACCAACCTTGGGTGCTGTTTTATAACAAATGAAAGACGCAGACAGAACAATAACTGTGTGAGTCAACTGAGAGATGAATGCACTCATGCTCCATTCAGAGAGAGGCTTTGAAAATGTAGCTCTGACAAATCAGAGAATCAGGGGGGCAAAGAAGCAATGCACATCTCTGCTCCCTCTTCATGGGTTTACGGTTGCCACCTGAAAGGTTGCCAGCAGCTAACCTGCCATCCTGTCCCAACACCATGCCTCGTGTGCTATTCCCTGGTCAACCAAACCCTGTGAACTCATAGGCCGCATACGACCCACAGAAGTCTTTTTACTGCCTGTCCTGAATATCTGTTTCTTGCACTAGTGCTATTAACGCGTGCAGCTCCAAGGTATAATATTAACAACCAGTGTTTGTGGGTAGAGGGCCGGCATAAAGTCTCTATTTCAGAGCCAGTGTCAAATGATAAGGTGCTTGTGGCAGTATGGAGTTCCAGGCCTCTGCTTGGACGCCGGGTTCTGCAACCTTTAGCTCTGCAGATGGGTTGGACTACAATGCTCATCAGCCCCAGCCAGCATAGTCAATGGTGAAGGGTCATAGGAGTCGTAGTCCAAAACATCTGGAGAGCCACATGTTTAAGACCCCTGGCTTTAAGGAACAGGAAGCAAAATAATCCATGAAAGTAACAGGAGTATGACGTTCCTGGATCTACATGGGTAGAATAAAAGTAGACTAGAAGAACAGCCTGGGGGCATCAAGTTTATGTAGGATGGAATGGGGGGGTCTGAGTCACCTGAGGAAACAGGGGTATTTTACAGGTCTGACACCTGGTAATCCACTTTACAATAAAAGACAACATGGAGAGAGGTGATGTCTCTGTGTGGCCTGTAAATCTGTCGAGATACCACCAAACTGTACTACCATTACTGCCACTTGGTCTGGTGGTATTACTGCCAGATTACAAGTGGTGGTAGGCAGTGTTAGTCCCCATTAATTGGAGTCCATAGGACTCCTAGGACTCCATGGTGGATTTCAGCAGTATTAGTGCTGGTAGTAATTTTGCTGGTGGTAATATCCCAAATTGTTCTATTTTGGGCGGTTTGGTGGAGGAAATACCTCCAGCTTCATGCTGGAGGATTTTCCTCCACCTTTGCCCTCAAACTCATAGTTGGGCGGTGCGATAATGTGGCTCTATACGGTATTACCAGTGTTGCCAGTCAGAACTAATTTACCTCAGCAAAGTATTCAGTTCTCTGTTTTTTGTCCTGACGCTTAAAATGTGCGATTTGCATTACAAGCTGTGTGCCGCAGACTGCGTCCACTCTAAGCGGGGGAGAAGTTAGGACTGTGGGGACTGAGACGGCAGGACTTTTCAACCTTTTGACACGAGGGGCCTTCACTGAGTCATGGGGGGGCATCACCTTCCACGGGATATGGTAGAGTATAATTACCTCATTGCTTTCTAACACTGGTTCCTCTACATCAGCCTCTTGCTGACATAGAGGGGTTTATAGCTGTTCAGTGGGCATTCAGTGGTTAAGATCTATGCTGGCCTGCCATCTTGTGATAAACGGCAGCTATTAACCTTAAATTTGTCGCCATTGCAAGTCTCACTTCTCCCACAGCAACAGCAGAGCCCTCTTGCCAGTGCCTGATAATCCCAAAATTCTCTGCAATTTTATGCAAAGCTGCATTTATTTTTATAAGTTTATTTTACTCACTGAATGCTGATCAAGTGTTTTAAGTCTGGACTTTATTAACTAGGTGCTTGTAATTGCAGCACAAGCACTCTTTACAATCTAAACTAGAGGTGTGTTTACAATGTTGATTGATCCAAAATACATCTCCTAGTGTGCTGCTTTGGGTCAGGTGTCCCCCTTTAAGCTGTACACAATGATACATTGTCTGGTTCACATACTATGTGATTTGTGTATTTTATAAAGGAAACTGAGACCACTAGAACTCACCACCCCAGAAACTCCCAATCCCACCTTTGGGGGCATTCCTGTGGACATGGGAACGCAGAGGAAAGAATGAATAAAAAAATATTTGCCTTCAAGAGGAAGCTAGACCTTTGTAAAAGAACAGTTCGAGCTGGGCAAGCCACCTAGCAACATTAAGGTCGAGCTTTGATGAATACTTCCCTGAAGAAAATGCTGGCATTAATGACTGGGTGATGCAGACTTTTCTGGCAGAGGAGGTGGTGCATCATCCATTTGATGCCCAGGGAGAGCTGATTGAGGTTCAGTTGGACACTACTCTGCAATCTGAATTTAGGAACATTGCAGTGGGTGAATTTTGACTGAAGGTAATCCTGGAGTATCCTACATTGGCATGGTCTGCTATCCAGTCGCTCTTACCCTTTGGGTCTTACTACTTGTGCGAAATAGGCTTTTCAGCATTGGCTTTTTATTGACTCCTTCATTTTTTGAATAAGGGGTGTTTCAAATGAACGTTGAAAACCCGGAAAGTGGGAATTTTTAAAACATGGAGACAACCATGGCTACAACATTTAGACGCGAGTGCTTCCATCAGTCCCAAACATCACCTGGGTACAGGGTGAGCCTGGGCAACTGCTTTTTAACTTTGTACACTACTTTACCAGAATTTCTGGTAAACTACAATGTTAAAAGCAGTTAACACTCTTCACCCCAAGTCTGAAACCACACTTGATTGCATTAAACTTCAGCCAGGATTGCATTATACTTCAGCAGCACATCTGATGTGTCCACTGAAAGGTTTAAGATTAAGCTACATCCCTACCCAGAGGTAACATCTGAGCAAATGTCACTTGTGGCTGGCCAATCTACAGCAGCACTATTGTAAGTTTGAATTGTTGATGTTTTACTGAACTATTGCACCACACACGTCTTGCTTGGTAGTTTTTAATCGGGAAACGTCTTTACTTCTCGTTTCCCTTGAATTGGGAACTTTTTTTGGGTGGTGGTGGTGGTACTCCACCTTGCAGCTGTACCTTCTGTTTAGCAAGCATTTCATTCTCCCATCCTAGTTGTGTTGCTGGACGATTATAGAGCGGTGGAGTGGGGGCAGTGATGTCTTACTGGAATACAACTTGACGGCTTAAATCTCCTTCTTTCTTGACTTTAGTATATGCAGTGCATGCTAGCCAATGTTTCCACTGTTCTGCGCTGCGCGCGCCAACACCCGCCCCCCCGCGCGCCGTTGCACCAAGTTGGCGACTACATGCAAATTTGCAGTCATATAACTGCCAGTGATGTCACTTCCTGTATTTGCCGCAACCCCCCCCCCCCCCCCCGCCCCGGGAAATTCATAAGCCGGCTCCCCTGCTTGTAGTTGTTTAAATGTGGAGATTTCGGGGTGATTTTTCTCTTCGATAGAAAGGGATTTACTCCTTCCTAAGATTATTAGTTTTTGAAGTTTCGGGTTTCCGGGTGACTTTTCTCTTTGTTGCAAAGGCGTTTACTGACTGCCGAGATCGTGCGCTTTCCTGAATAAAGTTGATGTATTACACACACGTGTGCATGTGCCTGTGATTTTCACATTAGATGTGACGAGTAAAGGGTGAAAGCTGAGAGCACTCGCCAGCAGAGTGCATATTTACGGCTGGGGAGGAACTTGATGCCAGTACTTCATCCTCGGTGTGACTGTGTAGGTGGTAAACCTATAACTACCACCCCACATGTGCGCCTCAGCGTACGTGGTATCGAGAGGTGCGAGGCGTATTACGTCATGCCCAGAAAGAAGTTGCCAGCGGGCCGCAAACCAGCAGATCATAACGATGTGGATTGCACTGCATATCAATGACGCGTGTCGTGCGTACATCACAGCACTGCTGGCCGCGGCTGCGCCAAAAACGCAGAGGTCATTTAGCAGCGGGCATAGACATCAATTATGTAGGTAGGTGTATCACATCAACACGTGACGTCAGCGGATAGGCAGGTCCTCGGTCAGACTTTGCAGACGCATATGTCGGTCAGACACGCAGGTTACATGTAAAGGACTGTGCCAGGGTTTCGGCCCGGGCAGGTACCCCTGCGCATTGGTGAACTAATGCCCGCGGAGCCCCTGCGGAGTGGCGTGATTGGCAATCGCGTGACCTTAGCGGATGAGTCACTCAAGACCTGACATTTCCACACGCAACGCTATGTCCCCGGCGTTACCAGCGTCTTATAATAGCCCATCCTTTCCAGGTGTTGTTCCTGCTCAAGCGCCCCCGTCAGGCGCAGCAGCAGCTGGAGGTCCTGTAATTACCAGGAGAGGAAGTGTGTCCTTGTCCACTTGCTGCTCGCGCGGCACTTCGCTGAAGCTGCGCGAGATTCCCCGCTCTCCTGACTTCCAACGGATGCAGCAGCACCGAGCAAGAGCAGCAGTGCGTCCTCATGCTGTGAAGCCCTCCCGCCCCTGTCACCCTCTGTACTAATGCACGAGAGCGCCACAAAACCACACAGGTGGCAACTGTGTGCGGTATAAGAGCCCCATACATAGCATAACATCATATGAGCATCATTGGCCGCAGTAAGATCTGGGAACCGGAAATCAGATCAGATTGCTTCCGGGTCCCGCAGATGTTTTCAAAGGTCTTGTACAATTCCACATGATGGTTGAGTGGCTGAAAACAGCAAAGTGACAAAATAACAAACATGTTGGGCTTTAAAAATGGGAGTAATGATGATCATCAGCCATGAATTGATGTAAATGAAATGTTACACTGCCCCTTTCCTTGTACTCTGACCATGCATGGCTTGGGTGCCTTTCTATGTGTGGTGCAGAATAATGTGCACAGTAGCACCAGCTATAAAAGCACGCTTCTCCTCGGCATGTGAAGAACACATCCCTAGAGGGCGCCTTGCAATGAGTCAGTTTCGTTTTGGACGCATGAAGCCTTCTCACATATGACCAGTGTCTTAAGTGGCCTGCAGACTCGAGCCGGGATTCTTAGGGGGCGTGGCCTGAGTGCTGCCTGTCAGGCCACACCACAGTAAAATTTTGCAAAAGGGCCAGGGCCGTGGCCAAACTGCCAGCATTAAGGTAGGGTAAGTGTTGCCGGGGCTTTTAATTGCAGTGCTGACCCCCTGCCAGGCACCCCTTTCACTAGAGATCATCGCCCTGTCACCTAGGATGCAGGGTGATGATTCCTGCATCTTTAATGAAAGGGGTGTCTGGCAGGGGGCCGGTCACACAATCAAAACGTGAGGCTTTTTTTTTTTAGTAAAGGCTGAAACTCTTGCACGAGAGCTTCAGGCTTTACAAAAAAAGCCTCACCGCTTCACTGAGTCGCCGACCCCCTGCCAGTCACCCCTTTCATTAGAGATGCGGGGATCATCACCCCTGCATCTCTGATGAAAGAGGGGTGGGGGCTGGCAGCAGAGCTGGCATGACAAATGAAAGGAGAGGCTTTTTTTCCCAAAGCCTAAAGCTCTCGCTTACATGTGGGAGCTTCAGACTTTAGAAAAGATGCCTTGCCATATTGCAGCGCTGGTGGGCTGGGGTTAGTTGGGTACTTAAGGGGACACTGGGCATCGTCTCAGACAGGATTTTTGGAGCTTGCCGCTCGGCCTGGGCTAGCCCCAGCCCACTTAAAGCCCTACCTATGCATCACCAACAGCTAGTGAAAAGAACATAGGCCACCACACAGAATTAACTGGACATGTCAAACATTTCAAAGTGATAAGTCAAACAGATATTTATTCAGTAGTTTAAATAAAGGTAGCCATGTTCAGGGGAGGGATGCGGTTTCCTTGCGAGAAGTGTATCTCCATCTTGGAATGCAGGAGCCTCTCTAACAAGAAGAGTGCTGGCTTTAAAAGACATCTATTTCAAGGGTGTTGGGTGTTGGAATATAAATGTGGCATACATTCCGATAACCCCCCACAGTCACGAAGTAAACACTGGTGGGCAACAGTGAAGATTGCACTTTAAATCTAACGAATTGTGGAACCTGCTGTCAGAGGGGTGGCAGCGTAGGGGGTGGGGGGTTCTCCTGCGGTCCCCAAACACTGTGTACACATGGCCTCTGGTACAGGTATATTTATCTATATCAACCAGGGTTTTCATAAGACTTTCATGAATCGTGTAAGCCGTCTTCACCGAAAAAGGGACCTCTAGCAAACAGACCAAACAATTACAGGGGACACAGAACGGCGGCTGAGAACAAGGCAGGGGGGACTTTAATGACGCAATTTCCCCGATGACTTCAGGCGTGGCCCTCATAAAGGCGAGTTTCAACAGGCTCGGGGGAAACTGTGCAGAGGTGGTACCTTTTCTTGGCCAGAGCCAAGTAGGGTTAGAAAAGAAAAACACCCAGTTGGGTCAGTATGTCCAACCACTTACTCTAAAATTGCAAAAGGCACCCAGAAACCTAGAGGAACTGGAGCACTTCCAGATAAGGGTCAGCCACATGAGTGGGCGTTTCTTATTGGAGTCACTTCTAGGTCACGTGGGTCCATCGCATTAAACGTTGCCGCTAGTCTGAGGCAAGGACCTATCACTTTTAAGTTTCTACATTTTCAGTCGAAGTAAATGGTTGCAAAGTAGACGGAGGGCGTTTTAAGGTGAGAAATTCACAAAATCATGCGTTTTAATGATCCTAGTCAAGCTGTGAGGAAGGTGGACTGGTCCTTTAACCCAATCATGCATCTCAAGGACAGGGAATGCACCTTTCCCACCCCTTAGCTGTCAGCTATTCAGGCATAGGTTGCTCTCTGACCCTGCAGAAATTCCTGACAAAGGCACACGATGCTGAGTTGAAGGTTTCTGTCCATGCATTTCTGGCCACTGTGGTTTGTTTCTCTGAAAATTATTCTTTCGGGTTTAAAAAAGTGGAAATTCAACATGTTACACCTAAGGGGCAGTGATTGTGCAAGCGAATTGAAAGAAGTATGCACGTTTTTTCAAAATGACTGTACATTTAGAGAGGCACTGTGGTGCTGCCTAAAATAGTGTAAGGCTTGAAAATAATAGGCTATGAGAGTCATTACGCATTTGCCGGTCCAGAAACGTAACAACGTTTACCGGCACCTTTCCAGACCGGCAAACTACAAGTCTGCTGGAGGGGCTGTGATCTAACGCCAGGCCTGACCGGCCAATATAGCAGGGCCATACCAGCAGAAAATTGCTGCAATCGCAGGCAGCGGTATCACCAGTGATTGTGGCATCCCCATCCCATGGAGTCCCATGGGGATTTACCGGCGTATTCCCCACCCGTAATGTCCCGGTAATACCGGCATTTCGGGCGATGCAGATGGTACAGTAGTCCCCGAGTATTCCACCGGAATTACCGGCGGAATACCTTGGGACTTGCAATGAGCCCTATTTCTTGGATACATCAAATGAAGAATAGAGGCTGACCTTGGACGATTGTAAAATAACTATGCTAGTTCTAATTATAATGGAGATTTCAAACCCACACTACGACTCGCTCAAACCTGAACAAATTATCATATCACAAAGTTGCCACTTATTGGCACACAGTCTTAAAAAGTTTAGAAGCACCAAATCTCATAGTTTCTTCAAAGATATCACAAGAAAAGTTGTAACGGATAATGGAAAAGATTGCTTTGCATTTAAGGATATTATGAAAATCTCAATGCAAATGAGGACACTACATCTGTTGGAAAATATGAATGTTTCCGAAGATGTGTGTCTTCTGCAACTTAGTCCACAGGATCCAATAACCTAGTAACCTCCACAATTAGAGCAGTAGGTGGAACAGGTAATTGGCATTTTGAAGTGTTGTAAGCATCAGGTTTTGACATCATGCCTATTGAATTTCATTTTAAATTGGTTCTAATAATGATATTAAAAATATATAATGAAATCAACATGAAGTATGAAAAGCCAAACATTATGGAATCAGCTCTGATGGATGTTAGTGAATGGGTACGCTGGCACTCTACGCTGGCACTCTACGCTGGCACTCTATTTCATTGCTTAATCTAGACTTCTATATTCTTACAATGATAAAGGATAGGAAGTTGGAAAGGGTAGTCCTAAAATATATACACAGTACTCGGGATTTACTAAGGTGCCATTTGGGCATGCAAAGGTATGGATTGCGTTGAATTTAATATACCTCATCATTCCCCTGCATATGCCCATGCTGACAATAAGTCTGGATGGGGAGAAAGTGTCTCAAAAGACGTCAATGGTTGTTCTTTCAACAATCCCTAGAATCATTTGGTTTTCCAGAAGGGTTAATAAGCTATTTTGCTCTTAAAGAGGTTCTACTCCCATGGTGAATGTGAATGGCTATGCCGCTGAAGGCTTTTCTCTGGAGAGGAGGACTAAGCAACTGTGCCTTTTGCCCTTATCCTAAATGTTGGTTCTGTAACCGTTGTTGATCACGATTCACAATGATAAAGTCTATTAGGAACATAATTAAATCTACAAGGTATTGTCCCGTGAATGACATGTGCTGCTCATCTCTGACCCTGAAAATGGGTTGTGGTCAAGCAATTAAGGTTTTAGATTGGCATGGGAAGATATCAAGATATAAACGAAATGTATTCGAAGCAAAAGACATGCCGATTTCCAAACTTGGCTACTGTAGGCTTTTTAAATCCATCCATTATAATTGTGGAAATTGGTGATCTCAACATATGGCTAGATCGTCCCTCTACAAGGTATTCCCTGGCCTTTTTCACCCTGTGCGATTCACAAAGGTCTGGCCTTCTTCACCCGCCCACATTGGTGCCAGCACTCTGGATGCCATTCTGCCCACATTACCTATTCTTTAGTGTAGCATTGTGGTTACTCCTCTTCCTCTATCTACCACTGTCTCGCACAGTTTGGGATTGCTAGAGGAACAAAACCTCACCTCTTTGCAAAAAAATAACTAGTCCCATATCAATTAGACCTGCAAGGGGTCTTTCTAGTTATCAGAAACCTTTATCAACCCAAATGTCTGTGCCGGTTCTCCTAAATCCAAGCTTTGCAGCTTGGCTTATGTACGCAAAAGAGAGTTGGATATGCCTTTTGCAGTTATTCAGCAAATAAAACATCAAACCTCTTTCTAAATCCAATTTCTTATCTGATCCGGAAGTACCAATGTTAAAAAGTAAAAAATTTAGCCCCTGCCCGGCTTTGGTGTAAAAATAAGAGAATGAATATGACGAAAAAGATTGCCTACTAAAAAGTACACCATGCAGTAATCCATCGTAAAAAGAAATAACTCCTTCATGATTCCATTGTGCAGGCTTAGTTTTTTAGAATCTAAAAGGATCTCAGATTCTCCACTGAATGTGGGGCCCCATGTTGCCTCTCAAGCATGTGCAGACTCCCTCTCCTCCTTCTTTGTGGGCCGGATGAACGCAATCAATCCTACAATCTCTGGTTGCCAACACCAGCCACTCCTCCCGACACTGACTGATGCCTCCTTTCCTGCTTTTAACCCAATCTCTTGATCAGAACTAATACTGTTGCTTAATAATATGAAAGCCTCCTCAGAGAAAGCCTGTCGAAGAATTCTCCTTAAAAAAAGCGAGCGATGATCCCAATATCACTGCAAACTATACCCGAATTCCAACACCCATTTTATTGGCAAGATCATTGAAAAGGTGGCCATGAGAGTTCAATGAGACCCAACCGCATGCATGACCATCACTCTAACTTCAGGCCTGCTTGAGCCATGGGAACACTAACACTCATTCTATCTTCACATTTCTGGACCTCTCTTGCAGGATGTGACCCTCTCAACCATGCCACTCGCAGTCACCTAAAGTCGTCTTTTGGAATATTTGGTTCTGCACATTAGCTGATCTGGTACTGTACTTCCTGTCAAACTGAGCATTTCAGATCAGATCCAACTCCTCTTTTTCAAAACATTCCACCCTGCTCTGTGGAGAACCTCAAGTCACCACCCTATCGCCATGGCTCTTTAATGCTTACCTCAAGCTCTCGCTGATATCATCATGGCTCATATTGTCATCATTCAAATATATGTGGATGATACACACATGTTCTTCAGGGATCTATGTGAAAATATCATTTTTTTTACTGTGAGCTTTAAAACCTTGCATGTAAAACAGTGAATTGTAGGTATTTTAAATGCGGGAGAGACCCCCTGCAGACCCCCCGCCACTTCCACCCACTTTATTAAACACCCGTACCCAACCCCCTATCTATTTTTGGGGGAAATTAATAGTTTTCCATGCAAGATTTTCTACGTCTCAGTAATGGGATTTGATATTTTTTAGTGATTCCGTTCTTCAGTCGCTATGGCCCGCCATCTGATTTGTGCCAGATTCCAGACTGCCCGCTCCAGATCAAGACCAGATGTGCAACTGCGACTTTGCCTTAACACCATGAAGATATAGCTTAACTATGTTGGTCATGCCAGCCCACCTTCTCTTCCATTTGCTTGGTCTCCTTCCCTCAGAGGACCCCCCCACCTCTCTTTCCCTCTTAAAAGAACCCGGGAGATGTTTTAGATAATCTCCTTGCATTTGTTACTCATATACACGATCGCACAAAAAGTCACACTTTCAACTCGATCTGCAATGGTCCTGTCATGCCTTGACTATTGTCATAGTCTCCTTTTGGGGCTTCCTTAAAGTACCACACAGCAACTTCAGACCTTGCAGAACAAAGCAACCAGACTAACCCTTGACCTTCAAGTCTTGGGCTCAAATGAAACTGGCGGTTTTCTATTTAAACTGGCTCCCTGTTAGAGCAAACATTAGCTTAAACGTCCGATGCTTCACGCTCAGAGCCTATTAGAAGAAAGTACCAGCCTGTCTCAGAAACACACGTAAGGAATATCTTCCACCCAGGTCTCTGAAATCAGCAATGGCCATTGATGACAATTGTTGCCCACTTCAGGAACAATAAACTGGGTGGTAGAGCTCTTCAAGCAGCAGGAGCCTGCCTTCCTTTCGAATGATGGTCACGTTATCCTCAAGTCAGCGGAGAACTATCTTCACTGCCGTGAAAGACTACACCCTTTCCTCTTCAGGAAATTGTGTGGTTTAGAAAGCTGATCACCCTTTCTTCTGGTCCACCACCTATTATGACCTGTACTGAACCTCTAGGGACATGCTTATCGTCGTTTGCATGTATTGCCGTTACTCTCACCTATTTATGGGGCTGATCACCTGCTTAGCAGTTGCACTTACTTTATGCTGAGCCTTCTGCCATTACTTCCTTAGAGGGCAGGAGGTTTCAGCGATCAAGGCTACTGCTAGTCCATAAGAATATACTGCAGACAGAACTGAAAGAGAAACACCAGAGAACGTGTCAAACGGGAAATTATATCGTGCCTCCTATTGCAATGAATATGTGTATATTGGCCTACGCCAAGCTGCTTGTAAACTACTTGCGAAGAAATCCGTGTTGCAAGGTCCCGACCTTAGAATCAATGTAAACCGCCATTTTAGGTCAATCTGCCGTTTTAGGTTCCCTCTGCAAAGTCACCCTGTGAGCTAAAATGGTGCACAGTGTCATTCCGAAAGTGTAACATGGCCGTCTTGACCTCTATGTATAAACTAATGTGTAACTTGCCTGCAGGCCACTTGTTAGGGTCATGAACTGAGACCTTGTCCTTCGTTGACCTGTGTGTAAAGGATTACTCGTGCCATTGAAACGAATCCGCAAGTATATGTTAAGAACAATGTATCCAAATACTGAACCAAGAACACTTGTTTAACTACATTGTATTAATGTTTGAGAAGACTCTATGAGGAATCCTAAAATACACTGTTGCCGTGTAGGCTTGTTGACAAATGTATTAAAGGCAAACCCTAAGCGTATAGATGTGTGAACCCGGTATGAACCCTAGATCAGTAATCTATTAGTGGAATATTAACCCACAGTAGGGTTGGACATCATGTTCTCAAAGGGTATAAAAAGTGTGACTATTGTAATGTACAGTCCCACTCACTGAACACACCGAACCACGCTGGAGTTTGTTGTGTTGTACTGAGGGCCGATAGCTATCCGTTGTTTTTGTCCTTTGAAACTGTTCAGTATAAAATGAAAGATCTTTGTATGTTCCTTTGTAACCTGTGTTCGGTGTATTTCCTTTTTGGGGTACTCAGCCTCAATATTTTCTATTTGTTTTCACAAACGCTGCTACTGTTTAAAGGGTTATTTTAGTTTTTAGTATCTAAAATTAAGCGCAAGTGTTCATTGATAGAAGGTAAATAAATGTCCTTGTCATTCCTTTATTTGCAGAAACACATCTAGGAAGAGTAGTTTCAGGGCTGCACATTGAAAGATATGGAGCATGGTAGTATTTCAGAAAGACAAGGCTAATGTTCTTGCTGCTGGTTGAAGAGGGGAGGCAAGGCGGGATTTGGGCATCACGCTCATTCTCACAAAGGATTCCCAGAAAATAGTTAATAAATGTCTCTCCCACAATCAAACATGCCACGGGGGCCAGACTCCAAGCTTCTACGGCCACAGTTGTGCTGGGTTTTGAGGAAATCCCTAAATAATTTGCAGGAAATACATTTAAATACAATGATTCTAAATGTGTGCAAATTTATCTCATGAATATTAATGAGGGATATCCCCAAAACAGAGAGTTTTCCTGTCCCGAGGCCTAGAGTTTGACACCGTCTGAAATATATTTTTTGTGTCTCTGCTAAATATCCATGTTCAAGGGTTTCCTTTTTCTAAAACATGGAAGATCATTTTGAGCAGCCTGCGATGTGTTTTCTTTCTGTCCTTTCCTTATTATGGAAAGCTGTTCCCTGCACCCATTTCAGGGTTATTCGCAAGCACATGGCATATGCTACCTGGCATACTTATTAAGTTAACACAATTTAGAAAATGTTGCAAGCAAATAATGTGACTGCATCAACACTCTTTCAAGAACTGCTTTCTTTTCCCATCAATGCCTCCGATGTTCCAATGGCCAGGTGAATAAAACTTTGCGAAGGACAGTCAATTTTTTGTTTTATTCTCAATTGGGCTTCCAAATAGTTTTATTAGGGAAAGAGAATATTTTCACAATTAACACTGACACTAAATCTTAACCAAATATATGTTTGTTTAGAACTACAGCTGGTCACCCAGTTGAACATTGGAGGTAGAAACAGACCCTGTTAGGATTATACAAATATTGCAAGTGCGGCTTCTGAAAAGTGAAGTTACCATAAGGCTAGTGTTTTCAAGCAGATTCACCACACGTATGATTATATTAAACAACATTTCAATTACTTTTGATAGAAGACAGGGAGGTTTGGCTGCCAGCCAATGTTGCTACTATGAAAATATCCAAAAATACCTTTTCAAGATCTACAGAGTGTGCTCCAAAAAATACTCTTGCTTGCGAGATCCAATTGGAAACATGGACCCGAATGTGTGAAAAGTGCTCCTAGGACACCGGGGAATGACGGCGTTTTGCAAATGGGAACATTTGAACAGAAGAGCCATCTGCCTGTTTTAGCCCGAGCACCCAAAACCAACAGGGTCCTGAGTATGACAGGCTCTGATCATATCTCCCTGAACAATACCTGACTAAGTAATTGCTTGTTCAAGAAATCCGTGTTGGTGATAAGAGGAACGATTGATCACATTTGGAAATGAACTCCTATGTGGGGAGACGCGTCCTGCTGAAAGCACGATAGGACATGGAATACTTCTATATTGATCAAATTCCCGCTCCTCCGGCAGCAAAAGTCACTGCTGTCAGTCCTCTCACAGGTGTCAGAGAGTGTCAAAGCGCAGATCAACATTCCACAACAGATCCCGCAAAAGAGACCATGTGAACAACCACAAACAGTTCTTGTTCACATGTAAAACCTTTGATGACTTGACGTAAAAACGGCTGTGACAGATTCTATTTTTATAAGAGCAGTGGACACTGTTTTTTACTTCCTGTTAAAGGCAGGGGTGGACTGGCCTATAGGTTACTCTGGAGATTTCCGGTAGGCCTCTGCACCCTGGGCCTCTTTTGCGTTTTATTTCCAAATGTTATCATAGGAAAAGGGTTGGGCTTGCTGAAAATGTGTAATATGGGGCCACTTTGACAATTATTTCCAGGGCCTCTTTTGGTTCTCAGTCCACCACTGGTTAAAAGTTTGGCGATCTGAAAAGGAACTGCAGGTCACCTAAATATGTTTCCATGGTGTTGATGTGAAGGCACCTACTTTGCCTGGTAATGCGGCCGTTTCTCCCTTGACAATGACTTCTTGTACAATCTTGTCACCATATGGTGAAGGGTTCTTAAAATGGAACGGATCACTCGCAGAGAAACATGCTATAGATTAATTATGGTTATGAGGTGTTTAGTTTGAATTGTGATTAACTAGGATTGTTCTTGTTAAGCTTTGTACTTCTCTTGCAAAATGCAATTTTCTTGAATCTAAACAAACGTTTCCCTTTTCATCTAAACACACATGCTTTTAAACTCTTCGTTTTCTATTTGTTGTCTAGGTGCATGCCTCAATGAAAGATCAAATCGGCCTCTTCTTATAGAGGAGGGCGGTATGGAGGTGGGTGCGGCGCACACGGGTTAGGCACTCACCCCTGACATGAGGTAAGCCCACCCTTGGCAAGTTCAAGCCCACACGGGGCAAGTTCGAGTCCTGCCGAGACACCTGTAACTCCTTCTGAGCCTCACACATTGGGTTGCAATAAGTTAGCTAATTAAGGCACACGTTACTGCAGCACTTCGAAGCATGAAACTCTACATGAAAGAAGCCAGGGTGGCATTGCACAAACTTTGCCCTAATGTAAAAAGAAAATGTGCGCAATGCATTTTTGCACCCGGGCTAAGTTTTCTCTACTTGTAGTTCTTTGCCTTGGTGCAAAAATGCATTGAAAGAATATGATTTCATTTGCACCAGTCCAACGTTTCTGTAATACTGGCCCTGGTGTTTAATTTGTATTCCTTTGTGCTATCAATCAAGGATGAAAATGAGGGAAACGAAAGTCTGTTAACGAAGATCAGAAGGATGACCCTGTACAGAGGGAATTACTCAATTGAATCGTTTGTATTTGTTCGTTAGGGCTTTTTGACCTAATTATAGGTGTACGTTTTCCCCCTTTTCCCTTTTGACCTACTTACCTGAACATGATGTCTGGGGGTTGCAGGTGTGTCCCCCGCTCCCCATGTTCATGTGCGTAGGTCATCCTTAACAATGGAGGCGAGGGACAAACATTGCTTGGGCCCCCATTTTCAATGACTAGTCAAAACGGGGCCACAAGCAGTTTTAATGCGGGCAGTCAGCCCGCAAACAAAACGTTTGCAGACAGCTGGTGTACATCCGTACAGGGATGCACCGCAACGCCATCCAGCACGGCCACTTTCCTGTCTACAGCGTAGGACCTGTGTGCATCCTCTAGAGATGTGATTACCAAAATATAGCATGTATTATACTTAGACAGGATTTGTAGAGCACACATTTTAAAGTGGATAGCCTTTTTGAGCAAGCAAGGAATACAATATAGAAAAAACAACCCCTGCATTCGGGAGTGAACCGGCCCTGCAAAAGCCGACCAGCCCAAGGCTACGTTGGCCTGAGTGAAGCAAGGGCCTTGGTGAGCAATCAGTGCCATTACGTGCCCTGTACACCACCGAATCAGGGGGCGATCCCTATTTGCACCCCAGGATTCTCCCTGCAGTCCAAACCGTGTAAAAGAGGGTTTTTTAGATGAGAAAAGAGCTCCACGCATGTTGCGTGAGTCCAATCTCCAATCCCCCAAAAAATATATGCATGCCGCCAAAGTAAATCGAAAAGGAAACAAGTCCCTTTACTATTTATATGTCGGGCTCGGCACAGATGGCAACATAGCAGGGAGGTGGAAAGAGGACCCAGGGTAGCAAGTTCATGAGGTGGGATGGAAAGCTGGAGGGGACAGGATACCATGGGGGCCGGGGAGAGGATGGCCGTGGGAGGGGTTGGAGGCTGTGGACAAAAGAAACTCAGCACTGGTGGAAGGGTCGTGGTTTGCTGTGAGAATGCGTGTAGACCTTGGCAGTTTCAACTTGCATTTCCACCCACCCACTTTGCTGAGCACCCTCACCTGGGTGCTAATTGAAAATCTCCATGGACATGGATCAAGCCACGGGACGCGTCCTATTCTTCATACGATAGAAATCAGAGAGCGTTCACGGCGTTGAACTCTCAACTCTCTGCTATTCTGCGCGTGGCTCCGTGACAGTACGAAAGTTCCATTGGAAACGACCATTGCCATAGGAGGCTCTTTTGCTTCTCTAATGGCTTATATTAGACATTTTGTGCCTACTCCACTCCGGTACCCTGATAATGTATCTTGTTCCTGCATTCTGACAGTGAACTTATTTTTAACGAGGAACGATACGAAGATTGCGCAATTACGCGTAACGCCGTATGACTGAATTGCCTTAGTGCAATT
This sequence comes from Ambystoma mexicanum, assembly GCF_040938575.1. Taxonomy (NCBI): domain Eukaryota; kingdom Metazoa; phylum Chordata; class Amphibia; order Caudata; family Ambystomatidae; genus Ambystoma; species Ambystoma mexicanum. Next base: position 683,016,853 of record NC_090927.1, on the reverse strand, counting down.
CATCATATCTCATAGCGATTGAGATTGTTGACTCCCGCGTGACACGGATCTAATATTGCAGTACTCCGATCCACTTAACCACTGAGTTCCACAGAGGCTTCTGAAGAAGAGGATTGTCCTCGAAATGCGTCAAGCCTTCCAAAGTGGAGTCTCTGTTAACTATGATAATGTAGACAATGTACTGCTATTCTCAATTGCTTCTGCTTCAATTATCGTTCATGAATAAATGGGAGACTCTTCTCCCCTTTTTTACACCATTATCAGTATCTCCGCCTGATCTCAATAAGGAACATTATAATTTAATGTGTTACTTCACAAAATTCTTTGATAGAGAGCTGACATTTTTACTTTAAACAATTACACCTCTGCTGCGTATCCCCAGAGTGTGCAGGGGACGGGAGGACTCCAATCTTGGGTCCTCTTCTTTTGTCCTTGCTAATTGAAAATCTACCCGGACCCCTTTTGTGAACAGGTGCACTTTCACTGTCAATAAAGTAAAAAGATCAGAGAAATATTGAAAACAGAAGAATAAAGATACACCACACCATTAAAATACTTTGAGGAAAGACTTACTATTTACTGGCATTAAGTTATCTGATGGTGACAGAGCGGCTTTGACCTATGAGGGTGTTTGCATTTGACGTGTGCCTCATTCCAGCCCCGTCTGCAGTATGCATGAGTATTTCATCTGGTCTGGGATCATGGGATCATGGCCATGCTTAGAATGTGAGCACAGAATAGCCTGCTCTGCTGCCTGGGTATAGCTCAATAATGGAGGCTGTATTTATGCCGACATGTTAGGATACTGCAAGGAGGTAAACAGTGATTATGTTGCATGTGTGGAAAGTGTGTGTCACTGAGGAGGCTCCTAACATCCCTGCAATTAAAAGGTCTGTGAATCAACATGCTAACAATCCAAATTGTTCCTGGTAATTGAAATATGTTTTATTGAGTGCAAGCCTATACATGTGACTGTATGTGTACTGCCAAAAGGTTGGCAGGCTCTTCTATCTTTGATCAGATGTGACTCAGGGAAGTAAATTAAATCTAGGGTAATATGCCAAGCATGGTTTTGTGCTCAACAATCCTTCATCAGGGCAGTGGCGGGTTTGCTTTGTCTTGGGGAACAAAATACAGTCAACAAAGCAATAATGGAGCACCTGACAACCAGCAATAAAAAACAAATCTCGCCAGGATGAAAATGATCCCGTTTCACCATATTTTGAAATCTGTGATATAATTTCAACATTTGTTAATTCGATTGTCCAACAAAAAATGAAGAAGATAGAAACATGCTGATACAATACCTCTGAAAAGAGCAACAACAGAACAGCACATTTTTAAAGTTAATTAACTGTCCTTTGTAAATGTTTTGGTTCTTCTGTTCCAACTTATTTTATCATTGGCGATTTATTCTCAAGTTACCACATTACCAAAAGGCTTAAATGTAGCAGTGTCATCACTTTTCAGACCACATTTAAATTTTTAATAAGTCATATCTACGTGCAGCCTGTACAATGTTTCAATAACGGAGCCCTATGATTCTCCCCTCTTATCTCGCCTCCAATAAGGGCTGACACGTGTCATTAGCTAAATGCATACGTGGTGTGTGTGTGACTTATTCCAATAGTGTGCTTTTTTAAATAATGTGTGCTTATCACTCATAGTGGTCCCAACAAGAAGATTGGACAGAGTGAAATGATACAAAGAGAGGATAAGAAACAGTCAAGCAACTGAGAGTGGAACAGGTGAAGGAGCAGGAAGTGAGAGGGTGTAACAGGAAGAGGTGAGGCAAAGATTGCGGTAGAAAGGGGAGGTTGACAGGAGGAAAGGAGGAGAGTGGGGAGAAACAAGGAGCGAGAATGAAGAGCAGGGTGAAGGAACAACCTGAAGGAGAAGCGGACAGAGCAGGAAGTAGAAACAGGAATGGACATGGAGAGGAGCAGAAAGGCAAAAGAATAATGGGGAAAAAGAAAGAGATACGGGACTGAGTGAGAAAGGCACCGAATGAAACCCTTAGAATGTGGGAAACAGACCTTTAGATTTAAGGCCCTTTAAAATGTGCACTATTTTGAGCACATTGAGGGCATATGTTAAAAGCTCAAGTAATGCAACCTCACCAATAGAAAATTCCTTGAGAGCCATAAGGGTCCTGGTGCTGGCAAATTCTGTAACCCCAGTGCAGGTCGAGGCAGATCCTTCCCGGTGAAGGCAGCACAACGTTGGAACAAGCTGCCTGCTGCTCTTCGGCAAGAGAACAATTATCAGAGTTTCAGGAAATAACTGAAAACGTGTTTGTTTCAGTAAATTTTCCATAAGAGATAAGCCATCGTTGCCACCCTTCCTGGTTAGACGTGATTATTATGTGATTTGATTTTCTGGTTTCTCCGCGCCCTGATGCCCGCTGGCTTTTCGGCGCGATACAAGCATAAACATAACATAACATGGCATGGAGCATCAATCAAGGAGGAAGTATCAATGTAACAAATATCAAAACAATTACTCGTGACAGACATATAAAATGTAACCAGTGGCACACAATTCAAGGAACAGTCAAACAGTTCACTATCGGTGTATCTAATACATATAGATAACAAATGGTGGGTAAGAAAAACACTTTAAATCACAAAAAAGGTTTGAATGTAATAAAACAAACAATACATAACATAACAAGATTATGAAACTAAAAGGTACTTAAAAAAGCCCCTCAAAAGTTATAAACAGTTCACAAAAGCACCGGTACAACAACTACAAGAAGTCCACATTTCAAAAATACTTCAAACCTAGTGGTACCTTGTTGCATATAGCAATGGCCACTTTGGACTATAGACTAAAGATATGGTCTAATGTCAGGCCATTAGTAGAGGTCAGTGGTCAACTAGAGGGTGACAACAATGAAACACAACGATATTACATTCGTTTTCACAGTAGATACATAATATCTTCCCTATTGCTAGTTTTTCTTACCCACCATTTTTTATCCATGTGTATTAAATACACTCATTGTGAACCATTTGGAAGATCTTTGAGTTGTGCCCACCGCTTCAATTTGATGGACACTGTTATGCCTAATTGTTTTGATATTTGTTATATTGATCCTGCCTTCGTGAGACACCACCCTTTGTTGTTACTTCTATTCCTACACCAGGTGTCTACGAACCTAAGGGGTACACCCATCCTAGCGTAAATGATATACGGAGCATCAATCATCAGGGCTCAGACAGTGCTTAATTTGTGGGGGTGTTTGCCAGGGCTCAGCCCCAGCTCTTATTTCTGAGCCCTGGCACTTATTGCCTCAGACTCCGTTTGATTACGATGTGGTGTTTTGGCAACTTTATTGTTTCAACTGTCAGTCATCGTAGTCAAACATCAAGCAGCGACAGTGTACAATGGCCAGGGCCTCTGCATCCTGGGCCAGCCATTGTAATTAATGAGCCTGCGTCACAGTCAAACATCAAGCAGCGACAGTGTGCAATGGCCAGGGCCTCTGCATCCTGGGCCAGCTCATTGTTATTCATGAGCCTGCATCACAGTCAAGCATCTAGCCGTGACAGTGTGCAATGGCCAGGGTCTCTGCATCCTGGACCAGCCATTGTTATTAATGAGCCTGCGTCACAGTCAAACATCAAGCAGCGACAGTTTGCAATGGTGAGGGTCTCTGCATCCTGGGCCAGCTCATTGTTATTCATGAGCCTGCATCGTAGTCAAACATCAAGCAACACCAGTGTGCAATGGCCAGGGCCTCTGCATCCTGGGCCAGCTTATTGTTATTCATGAGCCTGCGTCGTAGTCAAACATCAAGCAGCGACAGTGTGCAATGATCAGGGCCTCTGCATCCTGGGCCAGCTCATTGTTATTCATGAGCCTGCATCACAGTCAAGCATCTAGCCGTGACAGTGTGCAATGGCCAGGGTCTCTGCATCCTGGACCAGCCATTGTTATTAATGAGCCTGCGTCACAGTCAAACATCAAGCAGCGACAGTTTGCAATGGTGAGGGTCTCTGCATCCTGGGCCAGCTCATTGTTATTCATGAGCCTGCGTCGTAGTCAAACATCAAGCAGCGACAGTGTGCAATGATCAGGGTCTCTGCATCCTGTGCCAGCTCATTGTTATCCATGAACCTGATGATTCAGGTGGGCAGGGCAATACTAGTTATCCATTTCCAGGGTGAACCATCAGTTGGATGGTGGCAATTAATCCTCTGTGCTTGTGCTGGCCATGATCACATAGTGCTCCAGTCAACCTGCATGGCATTGGTCCAGCTAAGTAACTGTAATAACCAGCAGCACTGTCAAGGTAGTGTGGGTTGAAAAGAACAGGACAGTGAGCATGTCAGCAACACAAACACAGGGTAAAGGACAGGGAAAAGGTCAATGTCCAAGAGCAGTGCCTGTCATGAGTACAGACATACACAGAAGGATGTAGCTGCAGGGAAGTTCATTAGTTCAGTTCTGATTTTTCCTGAATTTGCTCATCAATTTTCGACAGGAGGGAAGCACATTTGCTCTTTTTCTGTGGATAGTCAACATGTTCCACTTGCCACTTATAGAATCAGAGCCGCATGCTAACAAGGACAGCTTTAAACAAAAACACTTAAATATTTCTCTTACTAGACACAACTAGCATGTTGAGTTAGTTTGTGTTAGGTTGATTGATATCTGCAAAACGCACCGATGCCTTGGATAGTGTATCCATCAAATCCGATAAGCCGGTGGGAGTTACAGCTTTAACCCCAAATATTCCGACACTGTAGGGAGCAGCCCATGGGGGTGACAACAGTGGACTGGGAGCTGCCTGCCCCGATGTGTAACAGACATGCTTGAATATTTGGGCACTGGCACTTATTTTCTTTACAAATTAGGAAATAGGCTCAGATGCTTGCAAATCCTCAATTTGTGTGGGCGAACCCCCAACAGGAATGAGTGAATTCTACATGCCTCCTGGATCCTATAACTGACAGGGGTGCCCCTGGTGCCGAGGCGGACCTCCAGGAAACAGGCCCTCCATGGGATAGTCCTCTCCCTGGTAGTAGTCATGCAAGCTGCCTCTGGGACTGATATATATGCCGTGCCATGTGTTGGGGAGCACCTTAGGTTCCTGCAAGTGAAAGGAATTGGCCGGGCACACGCCAAGGAGCCTTGGGGCGACTGCTCTGACATCCAAGAAGGGTGACCTTTCGGTATAAAAGTATAATTCACATTTTTAACAATATTCTATACTTGTTTACCATTTGTATTTTCAAGTGTTACATGTTGCCGTCGTGTATGTGAACGGGTCGGGTGGAGCAAAGAATAATTTTTATCATGGAGAATTCAGCTGCAATGAAGGATATATGTTTGTACATGCCTACGGGACTTATGTGGTGCAACACTAGCTAAACAGCAAGGGTACACTGCAATGGAGGGGAGGTTATATGAAGAATTCAGAAGCGGGTTGAGGGGTATCAGAGAGTATCAGAAAGGGAAAGGGGTACCGTGTGGAGAGGTTGAGGGGCCCGTCAATCAATGTTCAGTGGTGTGTGCTTTGTGAGTCGTCAGTTCCTCCTTGAGGTCTTTTGGGGGACATAGATATATAGGTGATGCTTTATCACTTCCAGTGGCGTGGCCCCGGGGAGGTAGCTACTGAAAGCCCTTTCTGGTGGGGGGTGGGGGTGCAGCATGCTGACTTACATTCAGCTGGGCCAAGATGCCAGCCAAAAGGCCACAAAGAAGGTTTTCCCATAGTCCAGGGGCACGGGAGCCAGGACCTAGACGACCGGTTTGAAGTCTGAGTCAGAGATATAGGACTGAACTTTGTGGACGAGGCAAAGCTTGAGATTGGCTGTCTGGCTTTTCATTACTGGAATGAGGTTGCTGGATAAGCGGAGAGACTTTGTTCATGGGGTAAAGTGGGCTGTGAGTCCATCTAGTTTTCTTTCAACTCGTTTTACGTATGAAATTGTTGTTAGCAAGGTCTTTATTTGTTAGAAATGATATAGCAAGTAACTCAATCAGGGAATTCTGAGATGTGGGGAATACTAATCACACCGGAAAGGTACCCAAGACCTACACATTTCACACAGAATCTTCCCCCACCAGCATGGCACCACCACTGACACAAGACACGCCGGCCTAACTCCAGCACCATTTCAATGCCATTCCACTTTAACTTGCTTCTCTCCAACCCCAAGAATGTGATTCCCCTCACAAACGCTTTGTAAACCGCCCAATGTGCTCTTTTTAAAACTGGATTACCTGGTTCATAGTTTCCTTACTATGTATGGGGCACAGTTCCTGCAATACATGTATCTGGTATAAAATAAATGAATAAAAGCACCCTCACGTCGTGCTTGTGCACTCTCCGCTAGGTCTAAGAAACTAAAACAATACATTATTTATTTTATTTTATTTATTTGAATTCTTAAATATCGCACCACACGCCTGCAGGCCTCAGGTCACACACGAAACAGTACAAGACAGGACAGGTGAAGAGAAGAACAAAGGTAGAAAGTCAGGGTCAGATGAATCAGTGGAGTCAGGCAAAAGAAGCAAGGGGTTTAGTCAGGAGGGTGATTGAATAGCATTGTCTTCAGTCCTTTTTTAAAATCAACAGTGCACCTGCTGTGGCCAGTCTAAAACGAGGCTGCACATCGTAGGGTGCGCGATAGAATGTAGTGCTTCACCTAAGCAGAGAGTTCTTTGGGTGCTGAGTCGAGAATTCACTTGTGTGTCAGGGTGAGAATCTTATGAGTCGCTCTGTGCTTGACAGGAAGCCAATGCAAGTGCCGTCTTGCCCGTGTAAACATGTGCACGCTTGATCATACCGGTAATGGCCCAAACCGCGCTATTCTAGGATACCTGGAGAGAGGACAGAATAGTCTGAGAGCAGCCACTCAAAAGACTGTTAGAGTAATCTAAGCTCAAATTTATGAGGGCAGTGGCAAGGATGGCAGTGTTTTCATCAGACACAAAAGGTCAGATGTTGCCCAGCAGCTTGTTAACAAGACCGCAGGAGCTCCGGATCTGCGCTGCATATTGCTTCATGGTCAGCTCAGAGTCAAAAGTAACGCCAAGGGTTTTCACCTTATTTGCCACAGGAATGACAGCATTAAGAATGGTCAAACCCGCGTACTCCGGAGATAAAGCTTTGAGTTTTGGCGCAGAGGCTACGATAAGGAGCTCAGTTTTTGCTGTATTTCTTGCCAACGAGTTGATAGCCATCCATTCATGGATGGCAGTATAAATCATATTGAGGTCAACTAGGTCCGTGGCATGTTGACCTGAGAGTTTCATGACAATCTGAGTGTCAGCATAATTACTATACTGGACACCCAGGTCGTCCAGCAGTGTCAATCAACGAATAATGTAGACATTAAAAAGACATTTAAAAGAGATGGTGAAATGCAAGACATTGCCAGGTCAGCGTCCTGTCTCTCCTGTGATTTCAACCAACCATATAATTCCCCATGGGCACCATTTAAGAGCTTCTTAATGAGTATACAGGACATAACATGGCATTTCTATGTCAGTGACCGATGCAAGATAGGGCAGTCAGTCCAGTAGTGGACTGGCTTATAGGGAGCTCTGGAGATTTCCCCATAGGCCTTTGCACCCAGGCTCTCTTTTGTGTGTTATTTTCAAATGTTCCTGTGGGAAAAGGGTTGGGATTGCTGAAAATGTGTAATATGGGGCCACTTTGAAAATCATCTCCTGGACCTCTTTTGGTTCCTAATCCATCCCTGGACTTGTCTGCACAACAACGATATATCAACGAATATTAACAAAGCCAATCATTTTGGCTTCTGTCTAGGCATTGCATAGGCATTTGGCAGGCACTGCCATAATGGCACAACCTGGCCATAAGATTGCAACATCTGGAAAATGGTGTGAATACCTGCGCTTATGATAGCAGCACTTTGCAAATGCCTATCTAATACCTATACACAAACCAGAACTGTTGGCTTTGTCAGTGCTTGTTTTTAACATGACTTTGATGCAGGAACGGATATAAATGAAGTGGCTGAAGGAAACCTGGTTAAGACATTTTTATTGCACCGCTAGCGCATTAAAAGCTGAAATAAATCCACTAACTCTGAAACAGATCTCAGGAGGTGGTGTTTTTAGCGGGGGCGGGGGGCAGTCAGTGGATGTGAATGGCCACTGGGATTATCATGGCCCTGGTCAGTGAGTGTCTGAATGACCACACAACATCCATAAACTGTGTATCTCACCTGCCATGTAATATCCTTCCTGCCTATACCCCAATGCAGTAGTTCTTGACATATAGGTGGCGCTTGAGCAACGCCTAATAGCCAAAACTGAAAAGGAGTCCTTGTACAGCACATGAGGGCATTATTATCGAACCTTTTCACCCATGAAAGTGCAATGCTGCATGGTAATGTAAATTGCTTTCAATTAATAAGGGCCAATTGTTGCCCATTCCATATTAGCACAGGGGTAAATGCATTGAGAGAATCGGTTTTGGTATGGGGTAATGCTATGCAAAATTGCACCTGCACCAGTGCAAACCCTCTGTAATCTTGACCACGATGGGGACTAAATAAATAAATAAATGTCTAATATAAGTAAACTGCCCCTATAAAAGCTTCCGGACATTTATCAATAGGAAATGCATGTTCAGTAGGATATGAAATGAATGAGGCATTAACCAGGCAAGCACACATCACATAATTATAAGGAGTCAATCATAATTATCAAAGACTGGCTATTTAACCTTTACTACATCAAAGTTTGCAGTATGGTCTGCGGAGGATAGCACAGGGGCAACGTGCTGGTCTTGGAAGCAAGACCACGCAGAGCAGCAGAGAACTCGGGTATTAAGCGCGTTATGAAAAAACTATAAAAGAATTTCAAAAAAACTCTTAAAAATTAATTAAGCCTGGTCATTTTAGCGGGCACCGGGTAAGCATAAAATAGTAAACGATTTATGGCAGAATACGCACCAAGCGTTTTATTTGACCTTCAACTAATTTATCATTTAAAAGGTACATGGCAGAGGGGGTCATATTCAGGCCTGCTTCTTTATACAGCATGTCAACTGTGTTTGTTTTCTGATTTTACGGCACTGCGCTGTAAATATATCATCAGTCTTTGACAAGTGAGGCGATACAACTTTATAGATGATTTACCTTCAGGCTGATATTTTGGAAATACAAACACATGCACATTCTCCCTAGACTGACACATGCAGTGACAGCAGGCAGAAATGCACTGTTAGGGAAGAGACGGAAAAGGTATACTATGGGGCGATAGTGATGCAGAACACATAAATCCCACCGCAGCCAAACAAACAAGTAATGGAAGGTTAGGAGAGATGCTCCCTGGTGTAACGCGTGTTAGGTTTGAGGTACTACAGGAAGGAGGGGGCGAAGAGCACCAATGCCTTAGAGTATTATCACCCACTCAATGCCGTTCAACCCTGGTGTCAACTCTACCTGCTGGAGCCACAAGCTGCTCCATTCCTGAGGGACATGATGAAAGCTGAGGGCGGCAGAAGGATGGTGGTGTCCATCAAACCCAGAATCACGACATGGACTGCTCTTTCCCGTAGACCATGTGAAAGGAGATCCCAGATGCATGGGTAAACCTGCAGGGGTCAGCACTGCCTCCTTAGCCTTCATCCCTGAGGGAGAAGTACAAATGGCCAGTGCCCACTTTCACATACTGGCTAAAGAGCCCTTTGGTGTTCAAGCCAGTGTAATCTTAGTGTCCCTGGGTCTGTGTGAAAATCAGAATATGGATGTGTATAGCTCCATTCCACATAACACCAAAGGGTATTATATGGACAATGTTCTTGTAAATGACCAGAAAACTCCTGCCATGAGAGATACTGGGGACAGCAGTCAGTTGTGGATGAAAGCTTTTTCATGCATGAGGATGTGGCTAAGGCATCCAAAGGTCCCACTAGATTTTCTGGAGGTCCTTGCATGCTGCGGGGAGTCATTGAGTTCATGCCATTACATGTCGCTTTTATCCAATGTCGTGAAATTATACAGCTCAAATTATAAAAAAGACAGCTTATGTTACTCCAGCTATAATCAAGTTCTGTGTTGCCCTGCTAGAAGGGCCCTGTCATGGAGAGGAAGGCAGAGTTTTTGCATGCTTTGATAATGCAAAAGAGTGATATAATTCTGGACCCAGGGGATTACAAATTGAGGAATATGAGCAAGGTGATCCATTCCGTAGACCCCTTGGGCTGCCTCCGGGGGATTTCATAGGACTGCCAAAATATATGCATCTGATTGTCTCTGTGGCATTAATATTAGCCCAAAGAATATCTTGCTGATATGTTGCAAAGTCAGCGTCCAGAATCCATCCTACACTCCTCCTTTACCCCCAATAATCCAAACATGGGGTCAGTGAAGGCAGCGAGTTAGAGGAACTGCAAATCCCTCTACTTCAATGGGACCTCCTCATATGTTTTCTGGGGAGAACAGTGAAGGCCCTGAAGGAACAAGAGAAAAAACAGATGAACCACATCCCTTCAACCCCTCACTCAGCAAGGAGACTCTCTTTAAATGTCATTGGGTACCCCTTCTCTGTTCACTGGGGTCAACAGTCAAGACACCCTAGGACCAAGCCAGACACTGAAAACCAACATTCCTGCACAGCACTCACATGTGAAATCTAATTGAAATAGCGTACCCTCCTACACTCATTTAGCAGAAATACTTGCACAGACCTCCAAAACACTTGGATACCCCAAAACGAAATTTGCAGAAAAAAGTATAACAAAGCGGTATAAGAAATACAAACCCTCATATCACCATCACCTCATACAGAAAAAGAACAAACACGGAGGGAGAAAAATGGGCTAGCAGACGAACACTCAAAATAGCTTCCATGGGTTTTAAAGATTCCCTTCCCCAGGTAGCCTCACTACCAATAAGGATACAACAGAGAAACAAATGACCACCCTGGCCAATCAAAGAGTCATTATCTGGCTTAGGCTCTATATAAAGGTCAGCTTCCAGAAAGTCAGGGAGAAGGGAAGCAGGAGTGAATGTCGTTGCTGGAGGACGAGCAGGAGAAGTAGCAGAGCAACTTGGGGAAGGAGACACAGAATGACAGAGAGACAGAAAGCTAAAAGACCTGAAAGACTGGAACGAACTGGCAGGCCTCTGAGAATGAAAAATCAAGAGAGACCAGAAAAGCCTGAGGGAGTTGAGGGGCCTGAGTGGGATGGTAGACCTGATGGAGCTTAGAGACCTACAGGAGCTGCAAGGCATGAGAGAGAAAGGAGGGGCCGGCGGGAGGCCAAGAGAGCTGAGGGAGTCAAGAGAGCAGGGAGAACCAGAGACATCAAGGGACCTGAGTATCTTCTGAGGACAAAGACCCTGAACAACATGGGCTTCCTATGAGCGAAGAGAACAGAAGATCCTGAACTAGGAGGCTGACCCCGCCAGAGGATGAGAACATTTGTAACTGTCAATGCATGATTGCTGATATATCCATGAGTCTTTGCTTGAGAGGCATAGAAGTGATTTGGACACGGTATCCTTTAAGAAGTAACCTGGGGAGTGCATCCCTGAAAGGGTTACAAATAGTGAGCTAGGCACTACAACCCTGAAACTGTGTTTTAGGTTTCAAGAAGAGAAAATGGTGCAATATTCCTGAGACTGATAGAGAGTCAAGAAGCATAGTGGGCGCCATATCTCTGAGAATCAGAAGCGTGGTGGGCGCTATATATCCCTGAGAGTCAAGAAGCGTGGTGGGTGCTATATCCCTTAGAGTCAAGAAGCGTTGTCTGTGCTATATCCCTCAGAGTCAGGAAGTGTGCTGTGTGCAATATTCATGGGACTGTGCTTAGATCAGAGATCGGATGCCCAAAGGCAATTTAGCTTAACCCATCCTGACACCTTTTGCTTAGATAGTTCTAAGAGTGGAACATCCCTTTCTGTTATAGAGAACTCACAGCATCTCCAGGTGTGTATTCCATTATCCAGCCTAACAACAAGAACACTTTCTTGAACCTTAAGTCATTGTCACGTGTTCTCTTGGATCTAACACGCATGGTGAATCTGAATTATTTGGTTTCAAGATCTAGGCTGCATTGATTTCAAGGAAACATGCTGTGGAGGGTTTCTAAAAGTGGTGGATGGTTTCTATTGTGTCTCTACTTTCTCTGTATGAGAACTCCATCAAATGCACCAAGCATTATAAATGATCAGAAAGATTAATAACATGAGTTTGTGTTTGATCCCCAAATTCCAAATACGTCTCCTAAATTGGATAGCGTATCAACACCCAACTTGGTAATTGTAGTCCATTTGCATTTGTCTGCCTTCCCTTACTTTGCACAAAGTGGATATCCTATGTTGCCATATTGTTCACATTGTGTGCTGACATCTCTGGTTCCAACACACTAACGAAGCATTCCTCTGTATACTTGGATTTTCTATTTAGATTAAATCAGTGTTCTCTTACCATGTCAACATTATATCCTGTTCTATCTTGTTGAGATCAATTAAAAAAAAAAGTCAAGTAAATTGGACGGGATAGGAAGTTTTTGCCGCTGTTGATTTCATCGAGGTAGAAATCATAATATTTTTTTGCAAAGGATTTTGCTGTAAAATATATGCGCGGGTACGTTTAGGTGAATAATTAATATAGGAGGTTAAGGGGTATGGCCACGGGGGTCTCCCCTGCATATTTTTGCAGCACAAAATTCCAGTTAAAAAACATATTCGATTTCTACTTTGATGAAAAAAAGTGGAAGAAATTGCATAGAACCAACTGGATCCACCCTTGCTTTAGCAGAGTTTTACCTAGGCATTTACAAGCACCCAGACAGGAGGCCAATAAGGCCAATCACATCAACAGAAAATGCCAGCAGAAGGAAAGACAGTAGTGTGGCCCAAGAACCGAAATGGTTGCCTTAACTACGGGGGTGATTATGAGCTGGGCAGTAGTGGTAAATGTGGCAGCATTTACCAAATACCACTGGACTTACCATCCACTGGATTGAGGGTTTAGAGGAATACCTCTGGGGTTTTCCTTTGGAATATGATCCGCAGATTTTCAACAAGTCTGCCTATTTGGGGTGGGGAAACACATTTGTTTATTATGCAGAAGGGATGGACAGGAGATTCCCATCAATTGATTTTTTCATTTATGTGTAAAATGGTAAGGGTGTGAAAATGTCGGCCTTTCTGATGCTCCCCCTTTCATCACATTATACATCTAATAATGCAAACAAGGGCCAGTATCCACCCTTTTCTGCATTCCAAACATGTACAGCAGTGGTGTGAAGCACTAATGTACATTATTCATTTCCACCTTCACAGAAAAGATGACAATGGGTAGAAAAAGATTTACAAATGAACCCTTAAGGGTTAACACTGGCAGAGGTGGTAATTCTGGAATACCCCTGTAGGTACACTAACTCCACCACTGGGAATTATGGCAGAGGTGGTATTTACGGATAGCGCTATTTCTGCTGAAGGCTCCCCGCAACTCGTAATCAGGCCCTAAGGCAATACCCTCTAAAGAATTTATGACATATGACCGGACAATCTTCTGTATTGTGATCTGCAGACCTTTGAAACAAGAAGAAAAAATAGCACATAGGATAGAATGAAGTGTGGAAGTGAGATAACCAGCCAAGGTGATTAGCTGATGTTGCAAAGACTTCCAAGTGATCTGTAGACCATTTGTACTGAGAGAAAATTAATACAGAGGACATGATGAAGCTCAGGACTAACACTTCTAGAGTAATGATGCTAAGCGGGAACGCTTGGAGGCATAGCTTCTAGGCATGCCTAACCTTTAGATTAAACCCAAGGCTGTGTGGGATGAACTGGTTTATTTTAGCACCCACTGCCAATTACCCAGACTCAAACCTATGCCCACAAACCTGGGGTCTTAACCATGTCTTCCAAAGCAGCAATATTTATTTATTTATTTTGTTGTTCATTTGTAATACGCCTATACACGTGTGTGTCTCAAGGCACAACAAGGCACAACACGTGTGTGTAAGTACAGGTACTTATAACGCGCTTGGTCAATTTTTAAGCACGGATCCGGGATTTGAACCAGTGTTGCTCAGCGTAGCCTTGCTTCCAACACCCGCATGTTGCCACTGAGCTATCCTCCCAATACAAACACGCCAGCAGAACGTGAAACGTCAACATTCATCTTCTTATTTAACCAATTTTCTTTCTTTTCCTCGAGGCCTCGTGCACCTGCAGTTTCAGTCACCGCTATTCAAATACCTTTTCTTTGCTTTTCAGCTATACCTTTTCAGATTTTGCGGGCGAAAGACAAAACGGTAAGTGTAATCATTGCTCTGGAACAATTTCAGAAACGGGCAAGGAAGTGTTGCTGTTGCAGTGGTGCGGTGGTGCTGAGTATGGAGCATGCATACTCAGGGAGGTGCAATACAGCATTTGGCACAGTTCCACAACTGGGAGGGGAGAGGAATGGTGGTGTGCTGGTAAAGATGTCGACTTTACTTTCCTTTACTTTATTTACTTAACAATGACCCAGAGGCTTACCGGTGCACATAAGAACAAAAGACTTAGCAACACATTAATCACAAAATCATATGTCAAAGTAAGAACCATAAGGATAAAACACAGAAAATTAGTAACTTACAATTCTAACACTCGTGGTAGAGGCCAACTTGGCTAACGAGTTGCAGCAGTCAAGAAAAGCAGTGAGATTGCTAGAGCCACATCCAATGACAATACAATTGGGCCCGTATTTTAAAGTCCTTGGGCCTCATTACAAGTTAGCCGGTCCGGATTTAACGGTGCCGGTAAAACCGTACCGGCACCGTTCCTGGACGGCTAACTATGAGTTCTGCAGGCGGGTGGTGTTACTCCCGCCATGGCTGACCTGGCGAGAGTAAAGCCACCTGCCTGCAGACGTCAATGGAAACTCCGGCACCGCCGGTGTTTCCATGGTCCCAATCCCCAGGGATTAACGTTATTACACCTCCGGAATTACCGGACCACCAGGGCTGTAATGCCACTGAAAATCCGGCAAGTGTGGAGGCGGTAATTCATTCTGGGTCCGTCAGCAGCCTGACGGTTTTTCCGTCACGGCTACTGACGGACTCGTAATGCGGCCCCAAGTCTTAATTTGAACCCTCTGCAAAAGTCTCAGATCTTGGGTTTTGATGTAGCTCCCCCCCAGTTTTACACCGCAGCCATGCCAAAACCTTATTCCGAAGGGCCTCCCTCGGCTCAATACCCTTTACATTATTTACATTCACAATGACCATGTTCCTTTTATCGGAAATCAAACCTTTTAAATATGGATCTGAAATCTTTGTCATTGAAGCCTTTTTCACACAAATGTTTATACTCAGAGAAAGACAGGTAGAATTGTTCTTACGACAACTAGGCACTAATGTCTGTATGCAATTTGTCATCATCTTGCAAGCCGAGGGAATAGTACCCCATGAGACTGTACTCCCACCAGAACCTTGTGAAATAGTATTACTCAGGGCAGGATCAGCATCATCATCAAAGGGTTACTAGATATTTCCCCCTCAGTTTCACAGCTTGCGTCTGCCTTATTGGCAGTTCTTAGGGCAATCAAATGGTCTGTGTGGCACTCACTATCCATCCTATAAAGCCGAGGCGGTATAGAGTCAAAAGAGTCAATCCAAATTTGGAAGTCCATAACCATTTAACAGACTGCCAGCTAGGGGCCAAATTCCATCCCTTCTTATCCTGATCCATATCGTCAAGGGCTTCAGAAATGACAGTATCCATACTATTAAAGGGATGTTCCATAGCTTTGCTCACCGCTATACTACGGCTGTCTGCTTTACTTTTTTGTATTTCACAGATGACTTCCTCATGTAGATCCTGATGCACTTGTAGAACAGATTTAGGAGGTGAAACAGAAGCCAAATCTAGGATATTATTGCCCTGCGATGCATCTATGACCGGAATTAGGTCTATGGTACTACTGGCTTGCAATGCATCTATAATATGACTTGCTTGACCCTCCACTGTCAGGGGGACATTTATTGGCACCTGATTAATGGCAGAAGAATCTGAAAGGTGGCATCATTCATGCTTTCTTAGTAGACGTTTTGCTTGTTGCAGATGCTGTCTGTGCTGACAGCTTCTTGCCAAAACATCCAAGGGGTCGATAACTCACCTCTTTACTGACTGCAGAAATTCCACTGTAGCTTTAAGCCCCTGTGTTCTGGTGCCAGGCATTATACACATTTTTAGACCAAACAGGCGCATAAAAACGCTTTCAAACCAAGAGATGGCACTGCTCTCATGGCCCTACCAGAAGACTAACCGGTAATTTACAGGCTACCGCATAGCCCAAGCCTACCCCACAGGGCTTCTGGTAAACCTCTTGTATAAGCAAATGCTTTTCACCCTTCATTTCGCAGTCAAAAACCGGGATCCCAGGACATCAAGAGGACCCAAAGGCCTGGACATCAGCGGCAAGGCAGAAGCGAGTTTCCGACAAGGTCCCGGACCGCGGTCAACGGTGAGGCTCACGCACGCTCAGACATCAAACTAGTCTCTATCTGGTTAGAGGAAGGAACCTTATGACGTAACCAGCCGTCAACCCGCACTGCCGATGCAACTGCCTCTGACAGACAAACGGCACTCTCTTTGATCTACAGGCTTCCCTGTGTGTTCATAATTCTGTGAATAGGTCCTGGATTCTAATCAAAGCTTCTCTCTTAGCGAAATTGGGCAGCCCTTTCAAAGATAAGTGCATGTCCATGTGCCTTAGAAGACGAATTTGCAAAACTATGGATAGTGTTGAAACTGGCAAAATATCAATATTGAGTAATATTGAGAAATATAGGTAAACCTGTATAGCTACATTGCATGCGATATCCTGACATATTACTAGCTTATGGGTGAATATTAATTGCATTATTTAGTACAGTTTAAATACATTAATTAATGCTAAAAGTGTCGGTGGCATCCAATTTAAAGGTTACTAGTTTAATTTATGTATCCACACGCACATGAACTTTATGCTCTGCTAAATCACAAGGGATATCATATGCACACGAGGAAGACATTAATGATACTCAAGCATCCGCAATGTACCATGAATTAAGCTTTTGCAATCTGTTTTAGGAATGTAGGATGCTATGATGGCATTAGGACTTCACAATTGAGAAGCATATGGCTATCGCTTTTGTTGACAAGCTACTCATTTGCTCATTTGCTAAAAATGCTAAGAAAATAATTATCAAACCACCACTCGAGAGCAACTAGAGTGATTTCAGATGCAATCAATAAGGTACAAATGTCACCACTTGTCATTAATGGGAAAGGAGCACATCAACAAGTATGCAATTACTATAGAACATACTGTTATTAACAAAAAAGGTTGATGACTTCTGTTCTTTGGAACATGCACCAACGTAACATCTTAAAATCGCTACATACTGCTCTATCAATACGTCTATGTCAGTTATCTACTCCTCTCTTTGTCTCCCTCTCTACGTCGTTCGGACTTTCTCTCACCTACCTCTATATCTATCTATCTCTATCTCTCTCTCTCTCTTTCTCTCCATCTCTGTTGTCTCTTTGTCTCGAATGCTTGTATGCAGTCTGTTGCAGTGTCCTGCATATTGTATGCTTGATCCATCATTTGCTTCGCAATTAAAGTTTATAGATGAAAAACAATACACAATGTTAAAGGGAGGTCATAGCATGGGACTAGGAACGTAGTATGGTGTTGTGGCATGCAGGGTAATTGTCAACTTCAGGTGGACAAGATGGCCATTGCCCTGATATCAACGGTTATCAATATAGCTTTAAATGCCACTTTCGTGGAAGGGTAGAGCCACTACTAATGTCCCTCAAGCACAACATTCCAGCCTTGTGCACCCATGAACGCATTTTATGTTCGCACTATTGGCACTTGGAACTGCCACGTGGGGTGCTGATACCTTTTGATTGTTTTTAGGAAATCTGGTTTTGGGCAGTTCATTCTTTCCCTTAAAACAAGTTACACATGACAGTGATTGGAAATAACTATTTCTGGGAGCTGGAGGTGGGGGGTGGCGGGTGGAGTGGTTGAGGTGTGACACTCCAGTGGAGAGTTGGCCTGAGGCACTGCCTCCAAGAATAAAAGAACTGGGTGAAGGCTGGGCAGATAACACTTGCGTTCCAGGCCTCTGGATTGGCCTCTCCTGCAGGTGCTAATGTATATTGCGATCATTGCAAGTAACCTTTTCTATGCTCTGTACCCTGCTAGGTAATGTATGGTAACACAATCACCTATGTATGTGCATCACTGCACCCTGCTAGGCATTCGCTCCCTGTAACCATGAGCAAAGCCTCCTACCTGTAACTAAGATATCTTCCTGCAACAGCGCCTTGATGCCCTTGGGCTGTAGAGCGCTTTACACAGTCAAATAAATAAAGAAATATCTCATATAGCTCCCCATACCATGAGGAGAGGCTTTGCCAGTCTGCATACACACACCTATTTTGTCTCATATGCTTGTCTGCATGTCCGATGTAGCCCCCGCGTACCATGAGGAGAGGCTTTGCCAGTCTGCATACACACACCTATATTGTCTCATATGCTTGTCTGCATGTCCGATGTAGCCCCCCCGTACCATGAGGAGAGGCTTTGCCAGTCTGCATACACACACCTATTTTGTCTCATATGCTTGTCTGCATGTCCGATGTAGCCCCCCCGTACCATGAGGAGAGGCTTTGCCAGTCTGCATACACACACCTATTTTGTCTCATATGCTTGTCTGCATGTCCGATGTAGCCCCCCCGTACCATGAGGTGAGGCTTTGCCAGTCTGCATACACACACCTGTCTTGTCTGTAAGCATCATGCATGCTTTGGCATTTCACTACTGTACTCTGCACTTTCTGTAACGAGTGCCTACATGCCTCAGGGTTTTGTGCGATGAAATAAATAAACAACTCTTGTGCTCTCTCTTTCTCTCCCTCCCTCTGTCTGTATGTCTCCCTATCTATTTCTCACCCTCTCTCTGTCTCTCTCCAACACCAAACACGGTCACTAAGCAGAACAAAGGCCATGATTGATCCGCATGAAAAAGTAGCATGAGGACATTATGTTTCATGGATGGATTGTGGAGCAATAGAATTGTGAAAAATTAATATTAGGACACGTTGGTAGGATTTATCATTAGTCTGAATGTGAAGAATAGCAAACAGCCATCTGCAAACTCAATAGAAGTCCCACAACGCACCCCGGTTGAATAATGTCAGCAGTTCCAGCAATGCTATATTGCTGAAGGAATATGAACATGCTCTTATATTGTGTTAGATTTTATCTTGCTGGAGATATGGGTGAGATATATACATTGCCACGCTTATGTGTAGTAATTAATACAAAGTTACGAAAAAGAAATGTCTTCACGTGGGTGAATTATTCATGTAGCTTGCAGATGTTCCATCTTGTAAGATCCTTTTAGCTACAGTTTTGGAGTTTGACATGCTTTTAATGTTCTGCAATGTTGGCATTAGCAATGTTTGTCGACTCTAACCTCTTATCGGTTTCCACTGATTGCTTTGATTTTTAAGAGATTGTTGTATGATTTGCATGTGATTTATGTTGACATATGTTGTTGTGTGCAGCAGATCATCTTATGCATTTTGCAGTACAGCATATCTTTCATTAAAAACATGCTTTACCTTCGACCCTACTGTCCTTCAGGTGAATTTGATCATTTTATGCATTTGACATAATATTTTTGATTTTGTTTTATGTTTTTCATTTCGTTTTGTTCCTCTGGCCCTGCTATGCATGTCCGGTGGCCCTTCTGCAGGATGACTGTGGCAGATTACCTTTTGTGTTTCACAGAATCTTTTTATTTTTCGGAATAGTTTTCATTTCTTTTTCTCCATGTGGCTCACCGGGAATGACTGGACATGTGTGCGCATGTGTTGGGGACTGCAGATGGTTTGGCATGCCTGCATATTTGTTTGAATTTCGCCAACTGTTTTATCTAGTGTTGGCCCTATCAGCCTACAGTGCAGGTACCTCCTCCGGACTGTGTGTTGGATGTGGCCTACCATCCCATACTTTTTGCAGAATATTTGTCTTTTCACAAAATGTTTTAATTAATTTTGGCCCCTCTGATCCCACCGCGCATTTGTGGTGGTTCCGCAGCGAGTTGGTTGTGACCGAACATCTGTCATTTAACAAAATATCTTTCATTTTGCCATTTCTTTTTCATTTTTTTTTGTTCTTCTATCACTACAGTGCAAGTATGATAGCCATGCAGCATACTGGGATAGGTTTGATCTGATTATGTATTACACAAAATATTTTTTTATTTGGCTAAAGGTTTTTAATTTTATTTAGTCCTTCCAAACCAATTGTGCCGGGATGACGGCCCTACTACGCATTAGTGTAGCCAATCATCTTGTATATTTTGCAGAATATTTTACATTTCAAGGTATGTTTTTCATTTAACCCTTTTGCGCATGTAGAAAATGAGTTTTCATTTTGAGGTATGTGTTTCATTGCCTTTTGTCTGTCCGACCTTTTTGTGCATGTACAGTGGTGTAAATCCATTTGGGAGTGGTAGGGCATCTTTTGTGTACCTAATGCATGTTGTTCTATCATCTTGCGAGCTTCCCAAAATATTTTTCATTTTGCTGAATTTGTACAGATTTTCTTGGGCACACATTGTAAACAGAACCACATCTTATTAGATATGTCAAAGTTACAAACTGCTGAAATGGTCATTCCCTGTTTAATAATATGATTCTTTTCAAGACAGAATGGCCCTCATTACGACCTCGGCGGTATCCATGCCGCTATTGGCGGCATGGCAGCCGCCGAAATCGCGTCCGGGTCCACAGAATGAGGAATTACCGGGCCATTCCGAGTTCGGAAGGCCCGGTAATTCCTCCCTCCAAGGACCCAGACCCGGTCCTTCCCCATTCCCATTTCAGCCCCCATAGGGCTGAATGGGAATGGGAGAGGGAGCAACCAACGGGCCATTACGAGTTGGCCTGTTGTTTGCTCCCTCTTCCCCTCGCAGGACCCAGTAAGCACGCCTGGTTTTCCCAGGCGTGCTTACTGTGTCCCGCGAGGGGACCTCGTAATGAGGCGGTACGGGGTTAATGGCGCTGGCACCTTTTACGGCACCGTTAACCCCGTACCGCCAGGGTCGTAAATAAGTGCTTGAAGTAAACTTAACAGTTACATCAACTACAGTACTTTGCATCCTTTAAAGAAAATAATTGAACAGTCGTTCACAAG
This sequence comes from Ambystoma mexicanum, assembly GCF_040938575.1. Lineage (NCBI taxonomy): Eukaryota > Metazoa > Chordata > Amphibia > Caudata > Ambystomatidae > Ambystoma > Ambystoma mexicanum. The sequence goes on along the minus strand of NC_090927.1, from coordinate 682,995,650 downwards.
GTTTCAAAATCAATATATTAATTGTTGTTTTCTCTCTTCTCTACGTTTTCTCCATTTTATTTTTTTTAATGTGTACCATTATGTTGCTTATGGACAAACATATCTTTCAACTTGGCTGTCCATATTGTACCGTTGAAACAATGGACAATTACTCATTGATTCTTATCATTTGATGCTATGGCTATTACTGTATAATCTGACAGCCTTGAGAAAGACCTGTATAGGTCGAAACACGTGTTGGCTGTGTCTTTGTTGACATTCAGAGATTTTAAATAGGCTGTGGCCTGGTTGTAATTCTGATATAATGTCTCTGGTTTTATTGAAACTTTAACATATATAATAAGATGTGGTTCGGTTTCAATGTTGTCATGCACAAGTTGGTTAGTGCCCGAGAATATCTGTATACTGTCTGTGTCGTTGGGCATCGCCACACATCACCACTGACGCTCACTGCATCATACTAAAAAGGGTTCTGCTGTTATTCTTGGGCTGAGTGGATTAAACCAGGGGTTTTCCAAAATTCCTTTTTGCTGAATTTTGTACATTTTGGTTTGTTACACTGATCGTATTGCACATGAACGGTGGGTGTTGGGTGTTGTCGAACAGCTTTTGTAGTCTGCAGAATGTTTTTCATTTCACAGTATATATTTGTTGTAATTGTGTCCCTCCTACCCTACTGTGCATGACTAAGTGAACGTTTTTTTTTGTTTGCGTTCGGGGCTGCATATGTGATTGTGTGTTTGCTGTATGTTTTTCAAGTGCCAGAAACCTCAAAAATCTAACCAGACAAGTTTGAGATATGGTTTGCAAAAATGTGACTTGTATGAACATCTCATTGCAAAACGCACATTTTTGTCAGCAATCATTTTGAGCATGAAATCATTAATGAAACTGCGCCAAATATGTCATACGTGTTCAGATTCTTGCTGAATTTGGTGACATTTCACGTATCTGATCATCAAAGTTCATAGTGGACAATTGTTTTCATTTTCCTATGTGAAATGCAATATAAACGTAGCTGCAACTGTATGTATCGTTAACTGGTTCCATGTCATTTCAACGCAGGATTTCTTTTGCGGGGATTTTTACAGCCAATTATTTAACAAAAAAAATGATTTTTAAAAAAATTTATTTGAGGGGGGGTTTATTTGAGGGGGGGTTTATTTGACGGGGGTCCTCCCCCCCAAGCTCCCATGGCCTTTAATTTGTTTGCTATTCTCAAACACCCACACCACAAATATATATTTGTCTAACCCCCACTAAAAATTCAATGAGTTTCTTTCGTTAAAATAATCGCGGTAAAGACCCCCGCAAAAAAACATCCCGTAATGAAAGGACGTCGCACCCGTTAACCAACTAGCATTTCTCCAGCCACAGCCTTTACAAGCCCAATCAAAGTGATTGTCATCAGCTGGGGATAAGGGCTAAAACCACCGAGGACCGCCCCAGACCAAAGGGGTCAATGCTATTAGCAGCCTGGGCCAACATCCGGGGTGTTACTATTCCTTTTTTTCAAATGGAAAATCGGCTTTGCTCATTACATGCATATAATTCCCCCATTAAAGAAAACTAAAAACAAAGATGGCTGCCGGGGAAACAGAAAAGGCCCATTGTTCCTTTTCTGCTTCTATGGTGCCAGGGAGCAGACGGCATAAGGCGAAGAAGCGGGTGAAAGTTCCTCAGGTAAGGCGGGTAATGGTTGGGGATGAGAGGGAGGTGGGAGTCTATTGTCTGGGATGGGGGAACTGCCAGGTGACAGGGACAGGGGGCATCAGGCCGGTGGCACTGACAAGGAAAATGGTGGCAGGGGGAGTGGCATGATATGTAGCCATAGATAAATGGAACATGGGATTATACCATTGGTGCAAGGCTGCATTCATAACCTCCTGATTGGCTGGCACCACTCCCTCCGGTGCTAATTAAAGTTATATATCCACATAGAAAGAACACTTTTTGGGCAGTTCATAACTTCAGTGCCATTTAACAAATCCACATGAGACTCTTTAAAAAGAATATAGACCCTACTCTGATTTTTGTTGTTGTTGCTGCGGTTCCATCACAGGAGGCAAAGTTATGGGGAGAATCCCAAAATGTAAATGTTCCCAATCATTCTCTAATGACAAACTGCAGGACAGATTTGCATCAAATCTTTAAGAGGATCTTGTGCCTGGTCTGACACATGATTTCAGGTCCTGGGGTTGGCCCACATATCTGTGGGTCAAGACCCTGTTCTAGACTCGAGCAGGGCCTGCTGTGCCCCGAGCCAAGTGGTTTGCTATGTCCAGTGGCCCAGAGACCCAGAAAGGGTGTAAAGTGGCCACTGAGCCTGGTTACAAGCCTGACCCAGTGCCTTGTGACCACTTTGGGTGGGTCAGTGGGACAATGCCCCTGGCCATGCCATGGGAACTATGGCAACTCGCTATGACCAGTGATTGATGGAACCACAAACAAGGAAACCTACATGGCCACTGGCCGTGCTGTTGATATCAACATTCAGGTAAGAGATTCAAGATCCAGCAGGACTGACTAACAGGACACCTACCTCCTGTTGTGTAGGTCTATGCATTGAATTCCAATAAATTGGATAGCAGGACATTCTGTTTTTCACAGACACGCACAACAGCAAAACAGAAAAACTGGTAGCAATCACGATACAAAATAAGCATTGGCAGAGCCAACGGTTATGGCTTTTGTGTGTTGGTACTAGCAGGTATAAAATGACAACAGCTGGCAAATTATGTGAGTAGCTGGGTATATCTGGAACTCCCTTTCCATGCACATTATAAATGAGGCCTCCCATCAGCGCTTCAAGAGTCTTATTAAAACTTGGCTCTTAAATACATTTTAACTAGTGTTGTCTCCTCTATAACCTTGGGAGCGCATGGCGCTCACTGTACCCTGTAAATGTACTGTAACTATGTTGTTCTGTACCGCATTTCCTTTGTAACCAGACAAGCTCTTATATATGTAATTTACGCAGTGATACCTCCTGGTTTGGGTGTGTAACACATGCAATAAATAAATAAATAAATATGATGGCTGTGCTTGGAAAATGCCCAGCTAATGCCTATTGAAGGGCATACAGTGCTTACAGGGCAAGTGGCTGAAAGCAGCACATTGGCTCTGTTATGTGATAGGAAGGTTGTGTAGCCTGCACAGTGGGTATTAGGTGAATTGCCAGGGATGTGTGATGCACCAGTTTTATTATTTTATTAATTGTGCTATTTGCCGGGGGGATAATGGTGATTTCTTGGAGCTGTCTATTGTCTTCATGGTGCAGTAACATGGTTTTGGGCAGGTTTTGGTGAATTGTTATAGCTGGCTGATGTCCCTAATTGTTATGATGCTACTGCTTTTATACTTTCTCAGTAATGTTTTAACAGTGTGTGCTACCTAGGGTGATTGGGGTATATTGCTAAAGCTGTGCGTCATCTCAGAAGTGCATTAGCAGTGAGTGCTGTAGGATATGATTGTGTTGTATTGCAAGGGCTATATGTTGGCACCTTGGAGTATTAACATTGGTCCGAAGGGCAAGAAAAAGGTACATTACTAGAGCTGTATGCTGGCAACTTGAGTATTAACATTGGTCCGAAGGGCAAGAAGAAGGTACATTACTAGAGCTGTATGTTGGCAGCTTGGAGTATTAACATTGGTCCGAATGGCAAGAAAAAGGTACATTACTAGAGCTGTATGCTGGCAACTTGGAGTATTAACATTGGTCCGACGGGCAAGAAAAAGATACATTACTAGAGCTGTATGCTGGCAACTTGGAGTATTAACATTGGTCCGAAGGGCAAGAAAAGGGTACATTACTAGAGCTGTATGCTGGCAGCTTGGAGTATTAACATTGGTCCGAAGGGCAAGAAAAAGGTACATTACTAGAGCTGTATGTTGGCAGCTTGGAGTATTAACATTGGTCCGAAGGGCAAGAAAAAGGTACATTACTAGAGCTGTATGTTGGCAGCTTGGAGTATTAACATTGGTCCGAAGGGCAAGAAAAAGGTACATTACTAGAGCTGTATGTTGTCTCTGTTGTATATTAAGCAAGTTTATCAGTATACAAGGGGGGGTGTGAGAGTGATTTGTGAGAGTGTCTGCTGTCTACATGGTGCTCTAATAAGATGGAGTGCATTGCTAGAGCAGTGTGCTGTCTCAGTTGGATGTTAACATGGGTTACATGTCTACAGTGGTGGACTGGGGTGCTTTGCTAGAGTTGTTCGTTGTCTCAGTCGTGAACCATCTTGCTTTGGTGCAGAACAGGATTGATGTTCATTGTTGGAGTAGTGTGTTGTCTCACTAGTGTATTAACAGGATGGCCACATTGTGGAATTGAGGTGCATTGCTACAGCAGAGTGCAGCCTCTGTATTGTGTTGTGTTCATTTGCATGCATGAAGGGGCTCAGGTGCACTGCAAGGGCTGTGGGTCGTCTCAGCAGCGTACAGGCAACAATCATTACAAGGCGAGATTGGGGTGCATGGAAGAGCCTCGTGGGGTCAAAATGAGGGATTAATGCACTGAGGCAGAGATGCTAGAGAATCAAATTCCAGCAATGGATTTATTTACTTTCTCTGTCTAGTACCAGCATGTTACCTTTCAGGCACATCACAGTGCATCGAGAAACTGACGAGGAGGGGAAAGTGAGTAAAAAGGGTTGGGAAGTTTTGCCGCAGAAGAAATCATCGAATATTACTTTATCAAATTTATTTAAACAAAGTTTGCCCCAAATATATGTGGAGGGTGGGTTTGTGGTAATAACTAATGTGGGGATGTTATGGGGGATTGCGGGGGTCTCCCCTGCACATATATGTGGCAATATCTACCGCCCCCTAAGAATTCAATGGAATCAGATTCGATGGATTGTTTTGGAGTACACAGAACCAGTAAAAATGTGGCGCGCCGAGGACAGCGCCTGAAAGCGGGTGGAAGTAAGGACGATCATGGGGAGGGTAAGGATGGGAGTTCAGATGAGGAGGCAGGGCCACAAGAGGAGGGATGCACGTTTGAATAACATGCATATAAGCATGCGTTTTTGGTGGGAGGTCTGAGGGCGTTCTGGTCCACAAAACCAAAAGAGTAGAACAACCTGGAAACTCCAGGTTGACACATGAGTTGCAGCAGGTCACGCGATGTTGGAACTCCTGCTGCAGTAGGTGGACTGCAGCACACAGGGTAAATGAAAACCAGAGCCGTGGCGCAATGCCCTGCATTACAAGCATTGCTAAAACCAAAACGTGAGGCTTCTGTGCAGGCATGGGAACAGCATTTACTAGGCACTGCGAGATGGGCACTATCTAGTCGAAAGCTGGCAAATGGTGCTGATACCTGGACATATTATGGCAGTGCCTGACAGTCAACACTGTTGGCCATGCCAATGCTATTTTTCACATGAAATCAGTTCAAGGAACTGATGAACGGGCAACCGTCCATACTGCTTAGAAATCAAGTGGCTGGAGACACATGTGGCTTAGTGTCAATTCATTAGGTGCTGGTGTATAGTGTATAGCTGCAATTAAACCATGAGCAAGACTGCTCAGAAAACGCACAACTCAGGCTCAGAGATACCTGTTTTGGGCGGTGCAGGGTAGGGACTTGGTGGGAAGGGCCACGTGGACTAGAATGGCCATGGCCAATCAATGGGTGGGTAAATAGCCAATCCATCCCCGCAGGCTGCGCGTCTCACCTCACGCGTCCTCCCTCTCCTATCTTCACTTCGCATGGCAAGTGCTATGGGTTGTGGGCAGCGCCTTCAGCACCACTTAATGGCCAAGTTATAAAGCGCTTTCTGTGGAATTCATATTACTGCGAATGGCACATGCACTGCAGCCTCTGTCTGAACAGCGCACACGCAACCCTTAAGGTGGGCTTCTCTCAGCTGCAGGCACTCAGTCAGCAACATGCAAATCAGCAACCTGTTTACAAACTCTTCTATGAAACCAAATTCGCTAAAATAACAGACGGAAATAGTTGCCAAAAATAAAAAGAGCTAAGATACAATGGGTATTGCCAATAACAATTGTGTCAATATTAGGACCTCAATTATCACAAATAGAAATCATTAAAGAAAAGCCAGGAGAAGTCTAACATGTCAAGAATTGCCATCGCTACGGTAACCTCCCCACAGTAATGCCGGATGAAGTCTAACATGTCAAGAATTGCCATCGCTACGGTAACTTCCCCACAGTAATGCCAGATGAAGTCTAACATGTCAAGAATTGCCATTGATATGGTAACTTCCCAACAGTAATGCAGATGAAGTCTAACATGTCAAGAATTTCCATCGCTACGGTAACTTCCCCACAGTAATGCCAGATGAAGTCTAACATGTCAAGAATTGCCATTGCTATGGTAACTTCCCAACAGTAATGCAGGTGAAGTCTAACATGTCAGGAATTGCCATCACTACGGTAACTTCCCCACAGTAATGCCAGATGAAGTCTAACATTTCAAGAATTGCCATCACTACGGTAACCTCCCCACAGTAATGCCGGATGAAGTGTAACATGTCAAGAATTGCCATTGCTATGGTAACTTCCCCACAGTAATGCCAGATGAAGTCTAACATGTCAAGAATTGGCATCACTACGGTAACCTCCCCACAGTAATGCCGGATGAGGTGTAACATGTCAAGAATTGGCATCACTACGGTAACCTCCCCACAGTAATGCCGGATGAAGTCTAACATGTCAAGAATTGCCATTGCTACGGTAACTTCCCCACAGTAAGGCAGGATGAAGTCTAACATGTCAAGAATTGCCATCGCTACGGTAACTTCCCCATAGTAATGTGCTGATACTGACATCACATGTCATGGCCATTGGAACTCAAGCACAACACTCCTTCTTCCGGAAAAGGGTGATGCTGTGAAGCGTGGGTTCAACAGCCCTGTTGTGCTGACTCAGCCCTTCATCCTCCCACCCGAGGCTGATAAACCCAGGACCAAGAGCGTGAAATAATGGCGACACTGATTGCTGCAGTGCTACCAGTTGGAAGAATCTGGCGTGGAAGGCTGCACAAATCAATGCAGTGTTTTGATCAATGAACACCTCCATTAGGGTGACTTGCGGAATAAGAGAAGTACAACTGATATGCTGAATATAACGCATGCTGCCATCACATGCAACATCAGGAGCTATATCAGTGGCCACACCAGTTCTGTGGCCATGTGGCCATCAACGAATGAACCATGGAAGGCCCTCAGACCTTACTTCAAACATATCTCGCTTGATAACCTCCTACGTGATGTACTGGCCTCCATGTTAAATCATTGCATGTTTATGGATCACCGGGCTTTCATCAAGATTAGGCATAGATGCATAAGGCAGGCCAACTCACTGTATGTACTTAACAAGTATGAGAGCTCTTGTCATAACAAAAGTAAGCCTATTACTGTTTAGACTACCATGTAGTGTCAATCATAATGCGTCTGATGGATTATCTCATGCATCACGAAAAGAAAATGTGGTGTGGCATTTAGACATATGCGGGCACGAGTCCGAATATTCGGAACGGAATGCAGCGGCCTTCAGGGAAGGAAAGACTTTATATTGGAATCTGCATGTCCCTCATCATGCAGAATCTCGAATGTGCATTATCAGGATAGAATCGTGATAATGCACATTCCAGCAAAATAATGAAAGCAGGTCCCAAACACCAGTGCATTCTGGAGCAGGAGGTAGGGCACAGCAGGGTGTGGGAGGGGGCTAGTGGGGGTCCGTGTGTGGATAAACAGGAGTTGGGGGAACACCCATTTAAAAATGAAAATGGTTTACTTTTCAGTTACACACCACCATCTTTAGGCAGTATTCTTGAGTTCCAGTGCCAGCTTAATGTACACATGATTGCTATTTGTGATAATAGAGGTCCTCATATTGACACAATTGCTCTTATCAAGGGTGATTTTAACAAACGTTTTAAAATATATGCAAGATAGTGCATTTGAGCCAAGTCACACATTGCCCAAGGCCACCTAGTAGCCGTTGCAGGAAGGTTACCTCCAGCTCTGAGCCACATTAGCAAAGCATTGTGGGTATGAACATTAGCCCAAATGTGAGCCTTTTTCTCCAGGAAATTGTCTGTGTTTTAGAGGGCAGTGCTACTTCATATATTAAAAGGCGGAATGTGGAGGTAACCCCCCAAAAAATAAATGGAAGTAACATTTTGAAAAAACACCCATGAAGTCAACTACAACAAAGTAATTTCATTCATTGAAAGGACATGGAACCATAAGACAACTTCATATCTGATTTCGCCCTTATTAGGCATCATCAGTGCAGTGTAGCCCTGACAGCCTTGTGGTTGGAGCATTGGGGCATGTATAAAATGCACCAAGAAAGTTAGGGCGGGTTTAAAAAGGCATGACAAATTACCTTTCACCTGAAATGTGAAAGTTGCAAAGTCCATTTGAGCCAAGTCACACATTCCACGACGCCAGTTAGTAGCCATTGCGGGAAGTTCACCGGCAGATACACACCCACACAAACACACACTAAACAAATCCCAATTCCGTAGTCACCAGGATTTCAGATTGTGCCACAGCGATGTACCCCTTGTGAGGGTTAAAGCCAAAATGTGGTTGCCCGCACCCTTAAGCCTTCTCTGTATAAGTTGATAACCCTATTTATAAAATAGCGCTGCCCTATAAGACGAAGACATTATTTTTTTAGCAAAAATGCATTCATCCACAGGTGGCTACTGGGAGATGCTGCGACATGTGTGGCTTGTTAGCTCTCATTTCTTTTTTCAGGCTTTTCCTAAACACACCGTAACCATAATGGGGTTTGCTCAACATACCGCAATACTCCATTCTCAAGGATGTAGTCTGTACCACACTGATGATCACTAACGAGGGTGAAGCATGTATGTGACTGCCTTCTTCCTTGAGACCTCTCTGTCTTGGCTTAATAATGTTATGTTATGTTATGTTATGTTATGTTAAAGGTACTTATATAGCGCACTGTCACCAACGGAATTGATCCCCAGGCGCTCCGGCGGATCTGCAAACAAGAAGGAGGGCGGGTAGGGTTAGTCTAATGCTATGTATAATACAGCACTGCCCTAATGAAAAGAATGCATGATTTTCAGATCATTTCCATGCCCACAATGAACTTTGCTCGGTGGGTTTGAACTGAGGTGAACTTGCAGGGATGGCCACTGGGAGGCGAGGTGGCGTGTGTACCTTTTTAGCTGAAATGGCCTATTCTAGTCTCACATTTCAGGATGAAGTTTATTTTTTCTTGCATTTTAACCTGTTTGGTTATAAATATGTGTTATTTGCCTGTAAGGTGTGAGTCACATGTTTGTTTCTTCAGATCATTGCATCTCATATTACACGTTGCTTCCCTAATTAGGCTAACAAGTTAATTAATTTGCAAGTGTCACATTCGCTCAAAGTCAGTTGCGCTTTTCCTTCTGTAATCTGTCTTTTCGTCTGTCAGTTTCCCAGTCGTTTGTTGGCAAAGGTTTCCCATCCTGCACATCAGCTGAAGTAAAAGGTTACCTGCAGCAGTTTTCTTTGTAATACAGTTTGGCACGTTTGAAAAGCTCGATCTGAGGTTCGTGAGGCATGGTGAGGCATGGTGAGGCATGGTGGCCGAAATGACGCACATTGAGACACTGCTGGGCAACTCTCTGAACTGGCTGTGCAAAGGGTTTGACGCATTCACGTGCCAAGTCGGTACGACGTCCATTCCTCGACAGTGGATTTTATCGATGTGTTTTTTGCCGAACATTTTTATAAAGAAAACTCATCAAAAAATGTAGGGGGTTGCCTGTAGTTGCCATCCTTACAGGCAACCCCCTACATTTTTTGATGAGTTTTCTTTATAAAAATGTTCGGCAAAAAACACATCGATAAAATCCACTGTCGAGGAATGGACGTCGTACCGACTTGGCACGTGAATGCGTATAAGGGATGGGGAGTCAGGAATAGTGTAAAATGAATAGGGGAGGGAGATTTGGGGGGGGGGGGACATCACCAAAAATAAAAAAATAAAAATGTTGATGGGTTTTATTGAAAAACTAAACAACACATCGAAAAAACAGTTGAATGAACATACAACAGCTAAATCGGTATCTGTGAAAAGCCTCTGCGTCTGAGGCACAGTCGTGCACATGACCAGCTCGCATTTGAGTCTACTGTATGCCAGGTCAATCTCAGCAGGCATTTAAGCTAGGCAAAGACCCATTCACATGTTGGTCACACTTCTGTAAGATCTATTTGGTTATGGCAGAGTCAGTACCGGTCTTTCTGAGAGGCTACCAGAGCTGAGCCAAAGTTAATTCCTTGCTAGACAGCTGAATTTTGAAAAGACAGCATGATTGGGATTTAGTCAGTCACATGCTGGGATGGTTGTAAAGGCTTCTAAATCGGAGCTAGAACCCGTTACATGCCAGGGCAGTGCTTCTAAATGGTTGGACGGGCCATGTGCAATCCGTCAGATGTCAGGAACATTGGTGGATATCGGGCAGAGTCAGTCACATGTCAGGCCAAACTCATTCGCAGGTTGATGGGGCTGTATCTCAGTGAAGTCACATGTTTGGCAAGTGGCTTTGGATGGCGATTGGAGCATGGAATGCATTGGTCACATATCCAATCAGTGCATGATAAAGACGAGCCAGGTTGTGACACATACAGTCAGACTAGTAATGGCACAGGAAGTAAAGTGTAAGGCTGGTGACTTGGAAGATCAGAGTGAACAGGGTACCGTCGAGCACATGCTGGGACTTTGAGATCCTGAGGCTTGTGCAACTGTGGTGCATATAGCTTTCACCCCTGCTGGGTGGAGCGGACATGGCCTTTAGTGGCCCCCAGCCCGAGCCTTAGTAGGCCGGAGCAAAGCGAGGGCCTCAGCTCAGGCTGGGACCTGTTAAAGGCCATGTCCGCCCCCCACAACAGGGGTGGAAGCCATACGCACCCAGTGTTTAACCGGGTTGCGTTAAAAAAATGTCTTCCTCAGGAGGTTTGCACCGCTTGTGCAGCCAATCACCGGAGGGGGAAAATAAAATGAAAAAAGATTTACGGCAGGGAGAAAGCGGCCATCCGTTTCTATGAAGGCAGCCGGGAGACAGGAGGAACGCTTGGACCAGTCCAGCAGGCAAGTGGAGGAGGAGGGAGAGGGTGGGGAAGGGGTTGGGGATATTTTGGGGGTGTGGGGAGGTGGTGAGACAACAGGGAGACGATCCCTGTGACCTCCCCAAAATAAAATAATAAAATGGCACCACCCGGAAGAGCCTCAGGTGGCTGGAACACAGGGCAGAGAATGTGCATTCTCGCCCGCTGCTCCAGCCACCTGATTGGCTAAACTGCCTTCCCTGGGAGCGAATCTGTTATCAAACATGTTCTCCTTTCAAGCCAGTGTCAGTGGAGGTATGAGAGGGGTGTCACTGATCAGGTTGCAACCATACAGATAGTTCTGTGACTGGGGTCATATGAAATAATATGATATGGCATTTATAATGCGCCTATACACAAGTGTTTCAAGGCGCTGGAGGCAAGGGAGGGGGAACAGAGGGAGGACAGAGACAGCGATCTTACTAGGCCAAGTGACATTGAGATTGCGCAAGTACAGGGGAGCGGCGAGGGGGAAAGTGCCAGGGGAAAGGGCAGGGGGAAGTGCTGTAAATGGGATCCAAACAATAACAAGAAGTGCGGCCAGCGGGTGGCAGGTGCAAGGGTAAGTGCAGATAGCAGGTGTGCAAAAGTGCAGGTAGGGGGACTGTAGGGTTACATATACAGACTCAAACGCAAGGGTTGCCAGGAGGCAGTGCAGGTGTGCAACTGGGCGGGCAGGGACCTGGGCCCAAAATCAGAGGGTAGTCAGGTGACCAGTGCAGTGTCAGACATGAAATCAGCAGGGGAGAGGAAGAGAGAAGGCAGAAGCAAATAGGAAGGTCTTGAGGTGCTTCCGAAACCGGAGATGGTTCTCCTCAAGTTTCAGAGAAGCAGGGAGGCTGTTCCAGGGTGAGGCCCCAGCTGAAGAAAGAGATCTACCACCAACCAGTTGCTTGGAGAAGTGTCTGACCCTGAGGGAGTTGGAGGTGGAGGAGCAAAGAGCTTGAGTAGGAAGGTATTTACGACGAGAGAGTTTGAGGTATTGAGGCCCGGGGCCTTGTGGACAATGCAGATGGTCTTGAACATAATCCTCGCAGCCACTGGGAGCCAATGCAGAGATTTCAGTGCCAGAGAGATATGATCCCTGGGCTTGAGGCCAAGGACAAGTCTCGCAGTCCTGTTCTGGATGAGTTGCAGAGGACAGAAAGTAGAAGCAGGCAGATTTAGAAAGAGGCTGTTGAAGTAGTCCAGCCTAGAGAGAACCAGAGTTCGAGAGACAGTGAGCTTCTGGGGCAAGGAGAGGAAAGGAAAAATACCTCTGAGTAGATGCAGTTGGTAGATTGACTTCATAGAGAAATCAGAAATGTGAGGAGAAAAGGAGAGTGTGGAGTCGAAGATGACCCCGAGGTTCTTAGCCTCACAGGTGGGAGCAGGAAGAGGGCCAAGAGAGGCCAGCCAGAGAGTGACGGGAAAGGAGGGTGCAGGTGTGCCGATGAGGGGAATCTCTGTCTTACTAGTATTAAGGCAGAGATCGTTGGCGGCACACCACTCCTGGATAGCAGACAGCCGGAGATGAGAGAAGGAGAAGAGGTGGCGGAGTGGAGCCTGAAAATGAGCTGAGTGTCATCCACATAGCACTGGAAGTTGGAGCAGAGAGTGGCGATGCGGTTGGCGAGAGGTGCCAGGTATTGGTTGAACAGCCAGGGAGAGAGGTTAGATCCCTTACAGGCACAGGAGGCAGCTGGAACAGCCAAGTGCCAGTGGAAAGCGGGAGGCTCAGATTTTATGGTTGCTGAAGCTCAGTCCAATTGCAAAAACATTTAAAGAAAAATCTTTGTGTGTGAACCCGAGAAGTCTTCCTGTGTTGTACTCAATCACCTTCCCTAAAGTTTGTGTATTTTGAGAACCCTTTCCTATAATGTTAGTCTTGCAAGAATACCTGTGTTTGTCACTTGCTTTGTGTGTTGCGCAACGGCACCTTAGGCTCATTAGGCATCATAGGCACAATTGTGTTTTGCACATTGGGACCCTAGGCAACATGTTCGTCATTTGGAGTGCATGCTGGGGAGAAAAGATGAGGCGCAGTATTACTCCTCACCCTGAGTTAGCCAGCAGAGTTAGACGGAGCCTGAGGGTGAAGGGCCGATGAACGCTGTGACAAAACATGAGCTGTGGGACACAGTGGTTGAGGAGGGGAAGACATGGGGTTGAGGACAGGTGCACAGTGGTTGAGGAGGGGAAAACTGATTAAGGAGGGGGACACAGTGGTTGAGGAAGGAAAAACTGTGATTAAGGAGGGGGACATAGTGGTTGAGGAAGGAAAAACTTTGATTAAGGAGGGGGGGCACAGTGGTTGAGGAGGGGAATACATTGTTTAAGGAGGGGGGCATAGTGGTTGAGGAAGGAAAAACAGTGGTTGAGGAGGGAGGATATGCTTGAGGAGGGAGAGTTTGAGCATTAGGAGAGGGAGTTGGAGCATGAGGGTGAAGAAGTTGTAGCTACCAATCGGGGGGTGGTTGTGATAGAGGCATGGTGACATGAGGAGTATCTGTAGAAGGTGGGGGATTCAGAGTCATCTTTATAGGAGGGAAAAAGGGGCATGTGTCCCTGGCCCCAACCTTGGGAGAGGCCCTTATATGGATGCCTGTTTCAAAGCAGTCTGTGCCCATTTAAAAAAAAACATGAATAACACTTCATGATATTGTATAGTGTGCTTCTGTCTGGCTGTTCTTGAAAAGTGCGCTCTGCTCCGAGAAATTCATCCTGTAATGTGTTTTGCATTCACTGTAGTACATACCGTTTGTGCTTTAACTATAGCACACATGGTGCAGGGTTCTCACCATTCTGTGTGGAGTATATGAATTATGTTCAAAGCTGAAATGCATTTCAATAAATTTGAGTGCCACTATGGTTCAAAAGATCTGTGTTCATCTGCATGATTGCCGTACCAAATTCTGCCTAGGCTGACACACCCTCACCTCTGGGAGGTTGTTAAACTTGAGTGTGTGTATACATGTTGGTGGTGGTAACACCTACTGTCCTACAAGAAAACGGACCAGTACCAGCTACCACTAGTTAGATAAACTAATATGCCATGAGTTTGATGCAGGTCTAGAGCTCATTTCCTCCAAACAAGAGCATAGGAGAAGACATTGTTAGTGGGAGGGAGGTGATTATATAGCCAAATTCGATATTGGGGAAACAAAGTGTTGAGACATATAGACCCGATTGGTGATATTGAGTTCCTATTTATGTGTCTAGTGCTGTGCTGTTTTATGTACAAAGGTTTGCTTTCTCACATTCTGGTGCCATTGTTTACCGATTGGATGATCTTTCTTCTCACGAAGGCCATTGGAGTGGAAGGGGTTGTAGACAGAAAAGTCAGCCAAATGTCACAGGATTCTGCTAAGCCTATTTCCAGGTCTGCTTATCTGACACAAAACACAGTTTGCTTTTTTGTAAAATTCCAAATGTTCTTCAGCAGATTATGAATAGCAATCCACAAGTATGTGTGTTGGGTGTATTTAAATCTTTCAAATACAATAGTAAAACCCAGATGAGGGTTTTAAGGCTCATATTAATTAGTATTCTGTTTTTTGTGTGCTTCATTTGATGGAGAAAAGGAAGCTGCACCCCTTATCCTTTTGCAAAACATGGTTCTGTCAACATTTTCTTTTAACGTGTTTATGTTGGGTTATTGCACAATGTGTGTACCTTCCAAACCAGGTCCACAACACAGGGTATTATTTTGGTTCATGAAGTCAAACATCCACAAGTAATCGCACTTTACAGTAACAAAAACTACAAGACAATATAGTCAAGGGCAGACTTTTCAGGCAGAGATCCGATCCCAGCTTCAACTTTTAACCAATGTTTATGATCCTGGGTAAATTACGCCCATATCATTTTGATCACTGATGCGACAGCTTATCAAGATTTGGTTTGTGTACATGCTGAGTGGGGAGTGCATGCCCAGGCACCCTGAATTCCTTAATTACTTTGGTTCAGGTGAGAAGCCCAAAGTGTCTGGGCCACGGGCCCCAAATTCCCTTAAGATGGCCATGGGGTGAGTAGCTTGACCTTGAGAGTTGTCGGGAAGGTGGATGTATTCCAGGATATATACAAAAGGACCGGGTATGTTATACAACTGTACAGGAGACCCAATAGAACGAAACTGATAGAGAGGGAAGAAATAATTCAATTCAATCCCCCTAAATCATCATTATCAATCAAAATGTATTCAAGAAACCTTAAAACAGACTAAACAATTGATCAAGGGGAGACACAATTTTAACAATCCACCTGAATCAAATACTTGTCTCTTAAAACGAATCTATGACACAATCCTAAAAGAAAGTAAAATGTGAACATACAACCACCTCTTCATAAACTAAATACCAAATCAAAAAAAGTGACACATACCCACAATACCACAAAAGGATTATGATAAACAACTGATTCAATTAACCAAAATGTTACACATATAACATACATAGAAAATCAAACATACAATAAGCATAAGCACCATAAATCAACAATAAGCAATTGACAACTTCAAATCCCTGTCACGAGGAAGCCTGCTGACAAGCATGCAGGTCTATGTCCATGATGTATTCCAGGAACAGTCAGGAGAGGTAGCCACTCAGGTGCAAGGGGATGAGGGCAGAGGGGAGTGGAGGGGTGATACTGCAAGCGCCCGAAGAGCACCAGGTGTTCTCCAGCCCTCACCAGGTCTGAGGGTTGAAAACCCTGTTTTGCGTCAGATTATTTTCAGTTTATTGCAGGATCATCGAAAGGTGTGGTCAGAAAAAAAGTGTGTCATTGAAAAGGGTTGTGGGAATTGGATAATAGGAGAGTGTGAGAAGGGATATACACAGAGGAAAGGAGGCAGGGGACTTAAAAAGGAAGAAGGGTGCACGTGGACAGAGGCAGAGAGAATGGGGAGGATTTTTTTATTTTCAAGCAGTACCCGGAAAACACTGTGTTATTGTGAGAATGATCATGGCAGCAACACAAGGACCCATCATGGTGATGGTGAATATATTACCATGGGAGATTTCAAGGGGAATCTAAGAAGTGGGAGCAAAAAAGAGGTCTTGGGCTAATGGCCAGAGACCAAGGTCATTGAACCATGGTCTTTAAGCATACTTGCGGCAATGAGGGCAGTAGCCACGGCACATCGCCAAAGGCCATGGCCAGTGGGATTGTATTATTTACCAGTGAGGGGCATATGGGCTACAGCCATAGACTGGTCTTTTGTCCTAATCGGTGCAATGTGGGCAGTGGCCAAGGCCCAGTGAACTGTGTAATTGGTGCAACAAGGACAGGGGCCTAGCCATGGGCAAAAACCATGGCCGGTGAGATCAGGTTACTTATTCATGACAGGGAGAAGGGCCATGCATAGAGAGCCACAGACTTTTATACTAATTGTTCCAGACTGGAGAATGGCCATGGCCAAAGCCCATGGCAAGTGGGCCATTAACACGATATAGTACAGCAAAACCCTTGAACCTTAGTGACAAACTTTAGATTTTTAGAGTCACCCCTGTAGCTGTCACCCATGATGTCGTTTCTGAGCTCAGTGTTTATCCCTGGTGCGATCTTATTAATGTTCTCATGGGCTGACCAACACGGGTGACGCTAGTTAAAATCTTCCAAACCTGCCTAATTTCATAGGTCGTGTTGTGATGAGTTGGTTTATCTTAACTCTCACTTAACTAAGGTTTTTTCAATAAATATCTATATGTATATTATATATATTCATCAAAACAATAAAGCAAATTGAATAAATAAGAGAAAATATTGTTGATGTGGATTTTTTTTATTTATTGCGAGGAGTAATGTTCCTTAAGCAACATTCAATTAACTGGGTCTCGAAGCCTGACAGCGTACCCTACTCTTCTTCGGCTAGAAACCTCAGCTTCATCTATAACCCTTCTCACACCTTCTCTACTTTCATCTCCAAAACTGCAACAGCAGCTCACCTCAACCTCCTAAATATTAGGAAAATCTGGCACCTCCTTCCTTTCAACACAGCCAAGCATATCTTAACCACTCTTGTCTTCTCTAAACTATACTACTGTGCCAGCATCCTTTTTGGTTGACCCAACTATGCTTTCTGTCCTTGCAACAAGATCATTAACTCACTCACTTCACACCTACTTCCTCATACCACCACCAGGCTGGATGACTGACTATGCAAAACAGGGACAGATTTAAATGTCTCTTCTGGTTCATAAATGTATCCATGGTAAGGCACCACTGTATCTATCCTCTTCTATCCAACTCTACAAGCCTTCCCATAATCTCTGCTCTGCACCCTCGACTACCCTTGTGGCTCCTCACCTTTCCTGTGCTTCCTGTCACTTCCGCTCTTTCTCTCTCCTTGCTCCACTTGCATGGAATTCTCTTCCCCCGGACATCTGAGAAACAGTATAAATGGACTTGTTCAAAACCAAACTAAAAGCCTACCTCCTCGCCTCTGAGTTACCATCTTAACCTACCTCTCATCTGCCTGTTAGCTAACATTTTTCCCTAGCCTCTGACCTGCCTCTGTCCCCCACTTCCTCTGCCTCCACTCTAGCACTTCACCCATCATGGTCACAGTCCGAGAACAGCTGGTCGTACCGCCTACCTGCAAATAAAAATGTCCAGTGTTGGTTGTCCTTAATCTATGTATGTCCACTTAGGTATTGTCCCCAGTGACTGTTCCATTTACTCCCCTCCACAACCTGTTCAGAATGTCCCTCAAACTCACCCCATTGTAAGAAGCTCACTGCTTCCCATCAAATCTGATTTCTTATCTGCTGCATGTTCTTTTGTGATCAAGAGAGCATTGCTCCTCCTGCATATAAATAAATAAACAGAAGCATAGAACTGCTTAAATCCCTGTTTCCTGCTGCAAACACATCACCATCGTCGAACTACCATAATAGCTCATGGGGAGCTCAACAACACTCCTTCTCTGCCTTGTACCTACACATTCCATTGCTGTTGAGTTAAACCTATCCACATGCCCATTAGTTGGTGGATGATATAAGGAGGATGTTATATGTTCTAGGCCATTAGCCTACGGATAGAATTCCGTCTGTAGTCAAGTTGAACACCATCATCAGTCACCAACACATTACAATACCCTTCATGCTGGAAATAATGGCACAGGAACTTGATCACACCAGTTGAGATATACCAGTGATGCTGAACAGGTCATTTAGAATAGCAATTATTTAGTACAATGGCACTCTGGTTTGTATACCCGATATCGCCAAGTGGGCCCAGCATATCCACTTATGCACTAACCCATGGTAACCACAGAAACTACTGTGCCAAGACAGGTGTGGATTGCATCACTCTCTCTGAAATCCACACAGTTTCTTATGTCTCCTAGACCATCCTATGAATTACAGGCCACCAATAATCAATGCTCAATAATGTATTTGTATGATCATCAGCATATGCTCCCTCTGAGTCAGTTTCACTGGACAGGGTGTCACACTCAGGTGTGGTACACGCATATCTTCCTGACAAAGTAAATTGTGTACATATCAAGTTCATCTTTGACAGTTCAAAATGACTTGAGAGTCTCACTGACCACATCTTTTCTAGACCATGACTGCATACCCACGCTGATTACATCAGCTGGTATTAGATTCGTCTTCAATGATTTCTGTAATTAATCATGAATGCCACGTTGGCCAATTCAGAATTCCATTGCGAGGGTGGGTAGATTTGTTGGATGATAGAGAGGACTACTAAGGAGACACACTGTAACTGGTGGTAAAATAACCAGCTATCTCTTCAAATGAAGAACTCTCCACTGTCACATCTACACTCCAGAATGCAATGCTAAACGATTCTGAGTCTGGGAGCAAACAGAGCGAATGCAACTCAGAAAGCAAATAGATTTTGAAATAAATAGTAATCAAAACAGGACATTTTGCCTAGACATAGTTTTAAGCCCATATTATGTACAGAACTTGTGCACGATAGACAAAGATGCAGTGATTAAACAATATCCCAGCGATGGGCAGACTTTAAGCACAGAGAACTGGCCAATTACCAATCTCAAACAAATAACTGATGAACCCACCCCGTTACACTCAGTGAAAGGCCTATTTCAAAGCTCAATTCTTTTATGAAGTACCATTTCTGCAGAGGATTCAACAAGGCCTTTTGCCACAAGTATGCACCAGCGCCTCCTAGCTGACGTAACAGTCACCACCTTGAATACAATGGATTTCAATATATTTGTTTGCAACACAGCTCCATTTTTTAAACATGTTCATGCCCTGCAGCTCGGGGCTTATTGCTTAAAGATTTGACAGGATTTGAAGAGGACCATGTTCTAGGCTTTCTTTCTTCATGTTGCGTCATTTGAGCAGCATTCATGCCGACTCATGACCACAGGGGAGGTTTTATAGCAAGGCAACGCTATGTTTCTACGGCAAGGCAATACAAGGTGGCTGTCCATGGCAACCACAGAAGAGTGTTTTTAGGTGCACTGCACGTTTCTGCAGCCACTGGGACTTTAGCACCAGGAAACAAGAGTCCATGCAGCCAATATGCCCACAACCACCCGCTGTTAGAAAGACGGCGAAGGGAGCATACATGCTCATTATTAATTCGTATATTATAATAATGAACAAAAATATCATTTGTTCATCATGGCCAAATGTTTGTTTAAAAAAACTGACGACTTTGTTGTTGACTGTTGACGGTTACTTGATGATTGTCAGGTTTTGTATTGTCGTGTGGCTGTGAGGAGCAGTTTTTTTACTAACACATAAATGTTCTGTCTTTTTGGATTTGCCCTTATTAAATAAGCGCTCTCAATAATATAACACAACTTCCATCATGCGTCTGCTGCGGCGATGCCTCGGTGAGATAGGACCCGGCTCTGTACAGCTCCGAGTGGTTTTCCATCTTGGGCTGCCAAGAGTTCACTGCGCAGTCAATATCGCTCCCGTCGCACCAGGACGCACGGCTGACGTTGTCAGATAAAGCGACGGCAGCCTTTTAAGCGTCATTCTTTCCTCTGAAAAGATCTCTTTGAAAGTCAGGCTCTCTAGAGTTTCACTTTCTACACGTTGGACAGCATGAACACCCCGCGGCCGCAGTCACGCACCTCGATGGATTCATTTCTATGGTCCCGCCTTCTGACTCGGGGATTGATCGAGTCGGACCAAATGACAGGAAATATTTGAGTAGTTTTCCATTCATGCTTGTGGTTTTATGAACATAATATTATCATAGATTGGAGAGCATTGCTGTGGGTTGTATTGATAGCACGCGTGTGGGAGGGGAAGGGGGCAATGTCTTTGCCCTGTACTGTGCTGACAACAGAGAAGAGTGTGGGCTTCTTCATATTTTGGCCTACTATTGTATTAATTATGCAACTTCCATCCATGTAACCAGCAAGCACTTCATCTACACTGTAACTTACGCCGTGATACTGTATAAAAAAATGCAATAAAATAAAAAATAAATAAAATTGAGACGGATCTTGTTATGTTATGTTATTTTGCATTTATATAGCGCCTTATATACCATTGGTATGGTCTGAAGGCGCTGGTAGGTAGAACGCCCTTGGGAACCGAAGTTCGGGTCAGTAGAGAGAGTCTAAAGGTGCGTGTGCGCACCAGGTATGTGTGCAGCTGGTGCGGAATTCGTGTAGTAGCTGCTTCATAGCGGTAGGTGTGGTGGTTGGGAGATCAAGAGCATGTGTTCGCTCTGGCAGGATTTATCCAGACCGAGTGTGGCTGCGTTAGGCCTGAGGAGAACGCCTGGCTGGGGTGTGTGTAACCAGCAGTGTTTACAAAGAGTGATGGGGAGTGAGCGGGAGATGTTGATATGAGAACAGTTATACCGAATGGTGTCATAGTATCTCTGTGTTCTAGTTGAGTGGTGGTGTAAAGAAGAGAGTAAGCGTGGGGTGTGGTATGATGGGATATATGCTCATTCAAATGTTCCTTGCATTCCAAGGCATATTATGTACGTCACGCAATTCTATGCGATCAAGTCCGTTCTATGCACTTTCTCGTTTCAGGCGTTCAAGATCAGGTGTTTTGCTCATCCGCTCCACGCTCATCCGCACTCTCCACACGCTCATCCGCACTCTCCACACGCTCATCCTCACTCTCCACACGCTCATCCGGTCTAAACGTTCGTCCGGTCTATACCTTCGTCCGTTCTGTATAGTCATCAGTTCTATGCACTCCTACGTTCTATTCGCTTCTCTGTATTTACGCACTCATCGGCTCTCCACACTCATCCGCTTTGGTATGTTCATCTATTCTATACAGTTTAAGGTTTACAGGTTACCAGTTTAAGGCAGCGGACCTCACTCTTAATGACCAGATATTCATTCAATCCCTTCCATCTTAATGGTCTATAAAACCAGTCTGACATGCAGCAAGCCCTTATTATTGCAGTTGCCCCATGTAAGTGCTCCAAGTTCTCTGGGGAGTGAACGGAGGCACAATATTCACCCTCACTGACACAAATGTAGGCACACTGCCAAACACCCTGCACACTCCACTGAATGCTGAAGGACCGTGCTCCGCCAATCTGAT
Organism: Ambystoma mexicanum; assembly: GCF_040938575.1. Classification (NCBI taxonomy): domain Eukaryota; kingdom Metazoa; phylum Chordata; class Amphibia; order Caudata; family Ambystomatidae; genus Ambystoma; species Ambystoma mexicanum. The sequence goes on along the minus strand of NC_090927.1, from coordinate 682,974,028 downwards.
AACACTCCCTTGGTCACAGCTCTTACAAACCCCCAGGTGATGCCAATCCCATTGCTACAATGGCTTGGCGAACCACATGTACTCCTGGCGGGAAAGTGTTCTGAAGTGTCTGCACAGCGACATTTAGTTCTATGAAAAACCATATTAACTATATAAAAAATTAACTATATAAAACAAAGTTCAGCGACTGTCCATCTAAACTTATGTAGCAGAAATCATGTCATTGTACCTTTCCGGCTTTATAGAATGGAGGATAGCATAGGGGCAACGCACTGGTCTTGGGAGCAAGACCACGCAGAGCAACAGAGGTTTGAATCCCGGATCCGTGATCGGAAAAGTATTATGTGAGTTATAAAAAAACAATTCAATAAATACAAGGAAAAGAATGCAGCTAATGCAAAGTGCTCTCCATGGGTATTAGGTCATTAGAAATCTTTATTGTTATTAAAGCACCTTCAAACTCCCATTCTGAATGCCAGGGAACCTGCTTCAAGGAGACGTCACAGTACTCTAAGTGGGTCCCCAAAAGTGGAGCCTTATAAGTTTGAAATATGCCCATGAAAGGCCAAGCAAGACAATACCCCTGGAAGAGTAGTGCAAAAACAATTCTCTTTATAAAGCAACCTTTTTACCCGATGTGTCGGGCTTCCAATTAGTACACAATAAGTGATGTAATCAGAATAAACACATCTATGTCATTACTGACCTCTCAACCAATAAGAAAGTTCTGAAGGCGGTCGATAACTATATTGACTGCATTCCAAACATTCTGACTTCAGAAGTAGACCGAACACCCCCACAAAGCATTTCTCTGAATCCCAGCCAAAGAGTCTGAAAGCCCCTCTCCTTCAACAAAAGCATCACCTCTTCACTTCAGGAACAAGACCCTCATCTTCAAGGAATGGCTCACACCCTAAAACACGGGTCCGGGCACTCTCCACGCCCAATCTAATCGGATATTGGGTGATGTGCTTGTAGATCTCTTGATGCCCTTGTCCATCTGCCTCCTCTCTGGTGTATCGCCGCCTGTACCCTTTTATCAATTTTCCACACCAAGAACTTCCCACTAAAGTGCTCCCTTGCCTCCCGGAGCTTCGCCTGCACTCAAATACCATCAAAATACTAATTCAAGGAACAGCCATACCATTTCCCTTTTAAAAATGCTAAAGCATGGAACAAAGCTTTCACTTTTTCTTTTACTAGAGCAATAGTTTCATTTTACACCTAATGCACAGACATGTGAAAATAGTTCCAGTTCTACCAAACTTGCATATAAAATGAATACCTTTTCACTTAAATATTGCAATATATTCCATTTACTAACACATTTTGTCCATTTACTTTATCCACTATTAATATAGCTTCTTCTACTTCAGCTACAAAGTCTACTTCGCTATCACTACTACCTAAAATGGCTTCAGACCTCAGGAGGGGGTCATTATCGCTAGGGATAATGAACTTTCCCCAATATACGGCCCTCAGCAAAGCCTCAGGCCATGAATCGGGGGCAAATATCACCACAAGATAATAGCCCCTTCTTCAGTCTGGAAGACTAGAACAGAACCCAAGTCAGATATGCAGCTATATTTAGTGCATGAAATGAACATTAAGCCCCCAATATGAAACTAAAAGTGCCTGGAAAAAGGAACACATTGTACATTGGTTGACTAGCTTTAGGAACTTTACACTCAAAGTAAAGGTGAAAAGGTGACAGGCATTTCAGGACTTGAATCCGGAGCGTTCTCTGCCTCTTTCCGGGACTTCACAGTGGATAGCTGCCGTACAAACAGCCTCGCATTTTCATCAGGAGGATGTCCTTTTTTGCAGCACTCGAACTGCCTGGACTAATAGAAACCGACAAAGGGCTACTGCAGACCTTGGCCACGCCCCCCCGCAAGCCCGCTCGGCTTGGCCCTTCATTATTCCACGTCATAGCGCACCCGCGCGCGCACTCAGCAAGTACTATAAGTACTGTTTGCTGTTCGTGGGTCGCGCGGTCCAGGTCCTAGGTATTACTTACCTTCTACTTTTTAGTTTAATTTCTATCCCTTTTTATTTTAGTTTATTTTCCCATTCTGTTTCTGCATTTAGTGGTTAACTGTATGATTCCGTACACTCTGACCACCAGCATGCCGCCCATTCTAGAGACCCGTATGAAATTGATAGAGGCAAGGCGTGAAAACGCCATGAGAAAAGTTTTACTCCAACCTCGACTAACAAGTCTCTTACCATGTGGGGTGCGGGCTACAACTCAGCGCACCCAATCACTTCCTGATGACATTCAATCGTGTCAATATGAGGGGATTACATCTGAGGATAAGGATCACTCTGGCCACTCGCCTCCAACAATACAATCTGTCTCTACGAGAGTAGATGTTATTGACCATCTGTCTGGCCCTATAACTCTTGACCCCATGCCTACAATAGCCTCTGATATATCATCTCGAGAATCCAACTCACATGGTGCTCCCACTGATAACACGCTGATAGCAGCTTGCGCGGCAGATGACCTACGACCTGTCACAGCCCTTTTTCCAGGAGACACCATGCCACAACCGGTTCAGTGTTCAGTTCTGGCCCAACACAAATTGAGACAGGCTTACACTGAGCTAACTATGATTGGAGAAATAGAGGAGGTGGATCTTGAATTCATGAACCTCTCTAATCGAACTGAGGAGCGTTCAGAAGAAGTTTTATATGTGTGTTCAAATACCGGTGATTTAGTTCAGTTAGAACAAGCTCCCAATAGTCATTTTGGTACAACTTGCGAAATTCTATCACCTGTGTTGCCTCATGACAATACAGCATCAGTAGAACCAATAGCCTCTCCTGTAACACACCCGGTGTCTCCTTTCAAATTAATTGAGGAAGCAGCCTCCTTCATAGCACCTACCCCGAGACAACCACGTTTTGATCAGGGCCCTCGAGTATCTGATTTCTTTCTTAACCCCATTCACAGGGAGAGATACTCATTTCCAGAGGCTCCTGCCCTGAACAATACGTTGGCAGCCATGAACACAGCCCTGTTAGCTGTGGCAAAACCTTACGAGGGGTTAGATGCAAAAATCTCAAAACAATCCATCAATCTTGAGCACCTGCTTTCCGTATACTCAAAAATCATAACACAACCCAACTCATCTGAGCAGATCCAAGAACCAGTGAGATTAAAAATCACTCAAGCAGTTTCTACACAGATTCCAGATAGTAATCTTATCTCACACACAGGATTAGAAACAATTCAATCCAATTTGCTGATGATACCGCTGTCCGACCAACTGTCCAGAACAATTCGAGATACTACTACTGTTGATAGTCCTAATAAGCCATCGGAAGGCTCTGTCATGGCATCATCAACTAGTCTCAAAGAAGCTTCCGCGTCTGAGCTTGTCGCTGTAGCAGTGTCAAGTGGCCATGTAGATGTTCCTGTACCGGTTACTAGCCTTCAAACAAGTCAATCTTCGTGTCCCTTAATGTCAAAGAATATGTTTGAGGTTTTTAACACGACCTCTACTAAATCTACAACACAACGGCCCACTAAGAGAAGAAAAGTCCAATCCGTTAAATCTAAAACTCCTGCCGCAATGTTAACGCAGGGAAAAAACGGAAAAATCTTGTGGACTCATCAATTGATCAGACGAACATTTCCATATCTGATATTAGCACCCAGAATCCTGAGGCAACTGCCTCGAGCATGCCGATTGTTCCGCACAAACCATTGTATGATCTAGTGCAGATAGTTGAATGTAATAACGAACAGCGAGAATCTCAGTCTAAAACCTCCAAAGTAACATCTCTGGTCTCCTCATTTGCGGTTGCAACAGCATTAGCAGAGTCTTTAAATTATCCATCTGGAGTCCAAGGCGCTCCGATATTGATGGCAATTCAGGCTCAGGTTCAGAAATCTATTGAATCATACCTGAAATTTTTGCCAAATAAATCCCCTCAGGTAGCAAGACAAGAAAATTGTAATATTGGGTATCCAAAAACTGTGGGCGACCAAGTCAAGGCTCACCTCTCACAACTTGATAGTAGTCAAAGCCTGCAGTCTGATGGCCAGTCAATCCAGAGCTCAGTGGCCCAGTTAGCCCTGCCAAAAGATGACTGTTTTACGAAAAATGTGGAGGATCAAATTAGAGCCTCAGTGGAGGCATATCTGACGCGCAATACCAATTCTGATCCTCAGTTGAATCCTTCCCATCCACCTCAGGCTTCTGCTTCCCCTCCTCCTCCGGTCTTTAATCAGACCTCAGTCTCTCAACAAAAGCTACGTGAAGAGATCAAGGCTTCCATCAAAGCCTTCTTCCACCAATCAAATGAGACTAATTCATCTAAACTAACAGAAAAAGGGTTTCCCTCGCTCAAGCCCCTAATACAGGGGCCCCAGACAACTATTGCCACTCATCAAGACAGAAGGGCCCATTCCCCGGGAAGGCTACCAATGTTGTCAAGAGAGCGACCTACACAAACCAAAGCCAAGCAAGAACCATCTCACCATCGCTTTATAATTAAATGTAGAGAAACACCATTTAAGTCTTATGATTTGAATCGATCTAGCATCCTTAACATCTGTGCAGAAATCCCTGCTCTGTCAACCATCTCGTCATTGGATATTGAACAAATTGAGTTCATGAACCACACTGACCTGTCTGTTGCCCGCATATATATTCGATCCTCATTGGTAGCTGAAACCTTGTGGCAGGCTAGAATCGCATTATTTGACATAGGGTTTGTTCTATCGCAAGAACCAATGCCTGGTCCTGCAACATTACAGGGCCATATGTCACGCATATTCACGTCAACCTCCAATAGCTCCTCTCATCAAGATTTAATGGATCAGACCAGACATGCATAACTATGCCATGATACCAAGGTCTTGACCCTAATTTCTTGGAATACACGGGGTCACAGCCATCTCAACTCTCTAAGAAATAGAGATCTAATTGACAGTGATATTGTTGCCCTTCAAGAAACATGGCTTATCTTACCACCGGTCTGGGACTCACACACCATACTATTTACTCCTGCAGAAAAAGGTGCTCAGGGCAGACCCAAAGGATGATTGATACTAGCAGTGAAAAAGACCTGTGGTTTAGAGGCAACCGAGTGTAAGGTTCCCTCTGTATCATTTCAGGTGGTAAAGTTATCTGGTATTCATCAAAGAATAGCAATTGTTAACATCTATTGGTGTAGTAACACTTTAGCCTCAGAAGATTTCTTTAAACAACTTGTGGAAATACTAGATGCACTTGCCATTGACTCCACCTTGACACACACTCTGATATTGGGTGACCTTAATTTACATCTTATTTCAGAGGGGGTTGTTCCAGTACCAGAAGATGAAATAAAATGGTCCTTAATTATGGGAGAGCGCAACTTCGTAATGGTAAATGGCAATGTGAGGGGTGATTGCCCTGCCCAGCCCACCTGGCGGAGGGGTGCCCAACATGCCATAATCGATTTTATCTATATCAATGTCAGAAATTTTAACTAAGTCCAATAGTTGCAAGTGATCAGTACTGATCTAAGTGATCACCACAAACGCAAATTGTCACTACAGATTATTGATATTCAAACGATGCATTCATTTAACATGAATGTAATTGGTGCTGCGGTGAACAACGGGAGAAATAGATTGTCTTGGAACAAAGAGAAACTGAGAACTCTAGATTATAACCTAGAGACTATGTATCAGAATAGTCATATGGTTAAAGACTATACAACTGACATCAAGATGTTCACCCGAGTTATTACTAACGATGGGCTAACTAAACAGCGACATAATCATGCCTATGATTTAGAAATAAAATATCGAAAATCTGACTTGAGACAGGAAATTCGATATTTACGGACATTGCAGAGATCCGACATGGCTGGAAAAATCAGAGCAGCCAAGCGAAATTATAAAAAATGGCTCAGGATAAAAAGAGCCAAGATGTACGAATTTGAGGGGATAGCTATGCTAAAACAATTAGTTTCAAAATCCACAGCTGGAATCTGGGCCCTGCTTAACCGAACAGCGGACATCCCTCAACATGTAGCCCACATCAACTCAATTTCATCTGAGACATGGCAGTTGTATTTTCAGAAACTATATCTCTCTCCCTTCCCCGACATGCAACTAAATCTCAATCTGTCAACAGCTACAAAGGAACTCACGTTTGATATTGATGATCTTAGACTGTGCATCGTGAAACTGAGCTCATCCCGGGCAGTAGGCCCAGATGGGCTGCACAATGCCATGTTAAAAATGCATATTGATGAATGGGCAGGTATTCTTAACCGTATTTTCAATCAAGTATTGATATCTGGTGCTATCCCTGAAACCTGGAAAAAGTCAATTATCCTCCCGATTTTTAAAAAAGGTAATCACGAGAATCCCAGATCATATAGGCCTATAGCATTACTGGACTGTCCTGGCAAATTGTTTGCCAGACTTCTCCTGAAATAATTTAATACATGGCTACAGAGGAGTAACTTGCGAGATCCATATCAAAAGGGTTTTTTGCAAGGAATAGGCACTGGTATAAACATCATCACCCTGTCAAGTCTAATCCAGCGAGCCTATCAAAGAAAACAGCCCCTGTATCTCGCCTTTATTGATTTTCAGATGGCGTTTGATGCGGTGCCAAGAGAACTTTTGTATAAGAAACTAGCAGATGCTGACTGTCCGTGGCACATTCTAAAATGGATAATACAACTATATACCAATACTATAATTCAAGTACGACTCACCAACGGTGGCTTACTAACTCCTCCCATTCCAACAGCTAGAGGCCTGAAGCAAGGCTGTTTACTAGCTTCAGCCTTGTTTAACTTCTTTGTTTCTGACATCCAGCGTAGCTTTAGCAAAATGATATCTGACTCTCCAAGGTTAATGGGAGTTCAGATTCAGGGGCTATTGTATGCTGACGACATGGTCTTGATGTCGCACACTCCTAAAGGCTTACGAAAATTACTAGGTGCCCTCGATGGTTATACAAAAACAAATGCTATAACAATTAACATTGCCAAGACAAATGTCGTCCAATTTGGCACTAGGAAACAAAGCCTAGCTCAGCATCATTGGCCTCTTCAGAACAGTAAGATTACTGTTACTAATGTCTATATATACCTAGGCATCATCATCGCTAATCTGTGTGCCCAGGATCAGTACAATAAACGAGGGCTCCACAAACTCCAAATGTGCATCTCAGAAGCTAAGATCATTAAGGCGAGATATTGCAAATTCTCTCTCTTACCGATTCTTACATACTATAAGCAAAAACTAGTACCTGTTATTTTGTATGGTGCTGAGACCCGACATATTATGTCATATACCTATTGGGCCATCAGGGAAGGTCATTTTTGGAGGCAAAGTTTACAGCTACCAACATCGCAGCCCTTACCACTTGTAAGACATGAGCTAGGGTTAATCTCCCTATATGCAATTTATAAATGGCACTTATGTGCCTTATACCGCAAATGCCTCCTAAATCAAGCCACAACAGGGATTACCAATATCATATCTATGTATCTATTAAACTCTATGGATACTTTCCCGGAAACATGGCGACAAAAAATCCAGTCAATTCTAAGGAAAGCTAAGATAGATCCAACCCTATTATTGGAGAACCCAGATAAAGCAAGATCAAAAATCTGGGAGGATGACTGGATCCGGACATGCCTGGCTTGTGTAAACTATAAAAATGTTGAGGCTTTTCCATTCGCACTTAAATGCTACAATACGGTGGCCGATTATATGGTGAGGTCTCCTAACTCAAGCCACCGGAATGGATTTATGAGATTTAGGTTAAATCTGTGGTTGACCAATGAAGTGGTGAATCGACGGGACAATGTTAATACCCAATTACCCTGCCGATTCTGTAAACAACATGTAGAAACCCTTCAGCATTTGTGCACAGAATGTAATAGCCTATTGTCAATTCGCTATGCTCACTTCAAACCCTTATTTTTGGCCCAAGAGATCCTGACTCCAGAAAACCTATGGGTTTTATTATTTCACACTACCAGAAAGGCTGTAAGATATGCCGTGGTTAATTATTTACATCAGCTCAAAATACCGATGTATGCACTGTCAAAAAGCTGATTTGTGAGCAAAATACAATTTGTAAGATCTACTGTTGAAACTCCATAATGAGTAATGTTTTAAATTTGTTTTCTACATGTAAAGATCTAATCACATTTTGTTATTTATTTATCTTGTATATATGTCAATTCTGTAAATTGTTGTAAATTTGTGTATGAGTTTTTAATTTTTTTTTAAAAGTTGAAAGGTCTCGATTTTGTCGAGACCAAACCAACTAAATAAAAAAAAGAAAAAAAAAAGAATCATCATAGAGACTACTTGGTTTGGGCCAAAAATGACCGAATCCAGATGACCCACCCAACCAAAAGTCCGAAAGAAGGCACTACCAAATGTTCGACCTTCTTTCAGACTTTTGGTTGGGTAGGTCATCTGGATTCGGTTTAGGGCTGCAGACCAAAAAAACAAAAAATCTGCAGGGGCATCCCCCGCAACACCCCGCTCACTATACTATACTGTACAGTATACTGAGCGGGGGATGCCCCCCACAACTGATCCAAAGGAAAAAAAAGAAAAAGGAAAGGACTCTGCAGCGCCGGTTCCCTATCACTGCATGTGTTTACTGCGCTCTGCACCATCAGGAAGAGGGAGCAGAATAGTGAGGCATGGAGGAGGTTTTGGTATGTGTGCATGGGTCGATGTATGTTGTATGGGAGGGTGGTTCAGGGAGAATAGGAATTCGGGGATGGTGGGATTGTCCCTGCACGAGAGACATTTGGGAATGGGGGCAGCGGGGAGAGAATGGGGGTTGCGCGGCTGCCCCCACATTAGTTAACTGTAGTGAAGGGGCGCCACAAAAGGTAAACATTACCTACAGCGCCGACATGGGACCCAGGCAACCGCGTTCCAATGAAATCTGCCTGCGTAGAATGGCAGCACACAGCTCACCAGTTCTTACTCGCCACAAGTCCATTATCACTAGCCAATGGCTAGTGGAGAGTGAAAACTTTGATCCATGCCCAGGCCAATCTAGTGTCACAATTGAAGCCTATGAAGATCAGCATCTGAAAAGGAGTCATGGAGGGCTTCTCTGCTTTCAGTAGAAAGCCAAGGCGGAAGAGACAATCCAGTAGCACCTGGAGCGACCTGGCAGCTTCCTGAAGGTTGGAGACCAAGACTAGACAGTAGTCCAGTTAGGGTTAGATGTGGCTGAAGTACCATCCCACAGCGGACATTGCAACGATGAAGACTTGGTGGGCTCATTAAGACCAAAGGAAGAACTCTGTACTGGAACTGCTGATTCCTCAGAGTAAAAAAAATTGCAGATGCACCAAAGAGGCGGCCAGGTGGGTATGTGAAGGTCCACCACACAGAGCAAGTCTCCCTGATGCAGGCTGGCTTCTGGATAACACAACCTCTGTCTAGGTCTCCCAAAAAACTGCATGGAAAAAGATAAGCGATCTCTCAAAATACCTCATGGAAAAAGATAAGCGAATACAAAATGCAGCAGGCAGACCATTCCTTTGAAAGAAAAAAGGATTGAACCTTACCCTAGCACTGTACATTCTCCATTGGCTCCCAGTCCAGAACAGAATGCACTTCAAAACCCACTGCATCACCCACCGATCTTACCATGGAAACGTCTCAGTTTCCTTCATAAGAAAATTCCAGCAAAACACACCTTTGATGGACCTAAGGTCCAAAAAATACTACTACTGCTAGTTCCTAGCTTCAGCAGGAAAAGGTAGTGATGATCATTTTTATTGCTACTGCCAACCAAACTCAGGAACTATCTTCTCAAATAAACAAGCATTGCTAAGGACTATTGAACTTTCAGAAAGCAGCTCACAATACGGCTCTTCAACTAGTTGCTATCAAAACCTTTTCAAAGCGAAGCAAGGATTTGGTTTACTCTATATCCTATGAACAGACCACAATTCATATCTTTGTCTGAAAGCCTAATCTCTTTGCACAATCTTAAAACTGAACTAGAACTTGTGCAACCAAGGAAAGACCCCACTTTGCATCCGAGGAGGTTTTCTCCTTAGCCCTCACTACGTTCGCTCCTTTCCATCAACACTTCCTGCCTCACTAAAACCCTCACAGCTAAATTCTTGATAGTTTTACACCACACTCCCCATCAGGCCACCCATAAAACCAAGCATAAACTGTACAGGTTACTGCTCCCACTACATACATCCCTGCTCTGCAAACCCCAAGAAGAAATCCCTTATGGATAAGGCCCCCCAACAATCTTTACCCCTTCAACACAGAATACCTAGGCGCACGCAGGTAACGGATGCTTGCAGCCAATCTACCCTCATCAAAATGACCGTTTTTTGCATCTCCCTTTAACACACCAACATTTACCCCCCCCATCAGTCTTTATTTACAGAGCGACAAACCGTAAAGTCAACATGATTGGCAAAAGGGCACTTTACAAGGCTGCCAATTTTGCGCAAATGTGCCTTTGCTATTCAGCTATCTCTGCCTTGAAGCAAGTTCAGGTAGGCATGCTTGTGTGTAGAGGGAGGTACACACCTGTGTGCAGAGGTGCCTGTATGTGCGTGAGTGCCTGGCGTAAAGATGCTCACGCACACAGAGGGAATATTCAATAGGCATGCAAATCTAATATAAAGGATATAATGCTGGAGAAGGCTTGCTTAAGCGTATAGCCCGTCCCATTTCCCCCATCAAATGTTTGAATGGGATCCACTCTCTGTCCCTGTTTTATGTTCCGGTTTTTACCCCTTCACTATCCGGCATGCATCATTCAATACAACTAGGTGGTTATGTAAAAGAACCTTATTCGAGAACTGCCTATGCACTCCGTTACTGCTGTGCAGGCATCATGGATTAGACACAGACAACTGAATTAAAGTTTTGGGCTATAACAAAAAGAAGGTTGGAAAAAGGCCTAACTTGCCCTATGCCAAGGTGGGATTGCCCTACCCAAATTAAACTAAGGTTGATCTATGTTAGGAAGTCCAACTCAGGTCTGTATTTATTTATTACATTTGCTAAACTCCCAAACCCTCGGTTATCACGGCGTTGTTACAGACATCTTAACAAGTTCAATGGTATTGCATATACAGACAATAGGACACTAGTACATAACATTGCATAGGTTAAAACATTACATAGGTTAATCCATTGCACGGTCGCTTTCACTATATACAGATTCTAGTAATAGTTTGCCTTTCGGAGGCAACTATCTGGGCCTACGGAGAGTAGAAATGTATGGTGTGTAACTAGAATTGGTTGAATAGCCAGGTTTTTACTAGTTTTTTTTTTTAAACCAGCAAAGGAGTCTTCATTTTTGCAAAGGACACAGTGCAGAATTCTAGCAGACACTTTCATTCATACTCTAAGCAGGCACCATCAGCCTTCCCTTTCACTCAAGCTCTTTCAATCTGCGCCTTTCCCTATTTCTTTCATAATCCCATCATTGTTTGTTTTATTATTTAAAATGCGCGATCATACCCTCGGGTAACAGGGCGCATCAGTTACATGTATATGCGAAGCTTAGTTACAACAGCGAGATTATATACATACAGTTATAGCAGGATTATATACATAAATACAGATATGGGTACACTATATGTAAAAGATAGAATACTGGAACAGACAGACCACTTACTAGCATTGGAAGTAAAAGCAAGTAAAGGTTAGATACGGTATGTACAGATAGACAGTAGGGTTGCGGGGCGGTGGGCCTCGCGGTAGGACCTGGCCGCATGTTTCATTAAATGAGATCCAGCAATACTTGTCTCGCTGGATCCCGGATCCGGTCAAACCTGCCTCAAACACTGGAAAAAAAACACATTGGGATGGCTGTGCCACTTTTTAAATATTGGCCCCTCCTTCAATGCTGCATGTGTCTACTGCAGCGCTGAGCACGCAGCTGCCAAAAGTGCTCAGATTGCTGCCCTGTGCCAACAGGCAGCACCCAGAAGCATAGCGGTCTCTGAGCGTAGAGAGTCATTCCTGCTTGGAGACAGGACAGGGGTCCAGAAGTCTGACCCACAGGCAGGTCTCCCTTCTCTGCGGCAGTGGCAGCAGCGGTGACGATGTGACGCCACTGGGGACGTGACCACCTCGGTGGCAGTGAGTAATTCTGGGCTTGCTTGCATGGCTTCGTACCGCACTAATACTACCAAAAGTGTTCATTTTCTATTTCCCTCCTGAAAAAGTTAGGACAGAATATGGAAGGAAACATTTTATTTTCTTCAGCACTTGCTGTGTGTGTTATCTAAGACTTATCTGGAAGGCCCTAGGAAGCCGCCGGGGGCTCACGCGCGAGGCAGAAAGGAAGGTGGCCTCTTTGTTATTTATGCAAAAGAATGCACCCGTGTGATACCAGACTCACTGTATGCCACTTTGATTAGGTGTCAGAACACCCTAAATAGATTACAAGGCTCTGCCCTTCCACAGTACATAAGTACTTCCTCGTCACCTGGAGCTGTACATGCTTGTTTGCGCATGGTCATGGCAGGGCTAGGAAATATGATGTAGCTGCCGGCGTCATATCTTTAGTGAGTCCCAGTCGGGGCCATTAATTACTTAGTGTGCACAGCCCCTTTCACCTGTAGTTTTGTTCATTTATTTATGTAGTCATTTATTTATTGAGCATTAGTAATATGCCTATACAGCAAGATGGTGTTTCAAGGTGCATCAAGACAAGGGAGGGGTACAGGGGATTGAAACAAAAACAATAACGTTCCTACTAGGTCTTGAGACATTCAGATCGTGCGAGTGCAGTAACAAGAATGCAGGGGAGAGGGTGAAGGGGGAGGTGAAGGGGGAGGTGTAGGGTGGGGAACAGGGAAGAAGAAAGACAATAACGTTCCTACTAGGTCGTGAGATGATTCGGGCTTGCCAGTGCGGAAATGAAATGAGGGGGGAGGGGGTAGTATAAGTAGGGGATGAGCAAGCGAAGAAGACAAACAGTAACTTACCTATTAGGTCCTGAGACAATTTTGGGCATGCAAGTGCAATAACAGGAAATGAGGGGAGATAGGGGAGGGGAGGGAAAGGAAGGGGAGAGGAGGGAAGAGGGGGATCACAGGTTCAGTTGCAGGGATCATAAGTACAGGTGCACAGGTTCGCGCATAGCACAAGGTTCATGATCCAACAGCACCAACTTTGGACTTCAGGGGCCAGCATGCAAATCGTCCAGTAAGAACACCCCCCACCCCATTGAAGGCATAATGGCAGAGGTAAATATTTATTCTGTAATTCGTAAATGGGGCTATGTGTATTACCAGTAAGGAAATCCTCCTATGTGCACTGTCACAGCTGCTGCAGTTCCGAATCTTAATTTCACAAGAAACACCCCAGGTGTGGCTGCATGTCACTTACGATTGTGCAATCTTTTGATCTGTAATCTGTACAGAAAAGGGACCTGTGAACCTAAACATAAAAGTTCTACCCCCGAAAAGCTGAAACCTAGGGAACAGAGGGTAAGTAGGAGAAATCACAAGCAAAAGATAATCCACTTTGTGGAGGAAGTCAGCATCATCCTTTTGAAAGATTCAAGGAACAACATCTTCTCTTTCGGGGATGGGGTGATCCCTCCCAAGGAAAAATCGGTCCAAAAATACCCTGATTTCAACTGGGTTAGTATGGAGACTGACCGAGAGCAACAAATTCTTAAACCCCAACAATGTCACCCAGATGACCCGGAAAGCACTGAGCTATCCACCCAAACAGGTTCGGGCAAGTGTCTCCTGGAAAAGGGGGACAGCAAATCCCACTTGTTTCTGGGTGCAAAATCTTTTGTTACAGATTCCCGGACTCCGACACAGAAAACTGTCCAAGATCATCACACAGTGTAGGAATTCAATATATAAAAGTTAACTGCCACGCTGGCACAGAATGCACACTTTTGTTGCCCCCATCAGGAGAGAGAAGGAAGATTTTATGCTTCCTTCAAGGTACAGGGTCAGTGTGCACTATCAGCACTGGTGGATACTGAATCACAGGGCACCGTTCTGTCCAAAAAGGCCTTCAACCAACTAAATTCAGGTAGGGGGAGAACCACCAAATTCCGATCACACCTCTTCCTGGACAACTCGTAAACTTCAATGAGAATGATATTTCCGTTAAAGGGACTGCAGATCTGGAGATTAAAATTGGCCGACATACAGTGAAATACCCGGTAATAGTCGTAACTCCAGAGGGCAAACCCTGTCTATTGGGAAATGACCTACTTCGCAGGTTATCGCCCATGATTGACTGTGTTAACAAGGTCCTTTGGTCTCAGACAAACCGGCCAATCAAATTAAAACAAAACACAAATTATGTGAGTTTGAATGACACATGCGAAATGATAGAATTCCATTTTAGGAACAATCAAGTCCCATACATCACTGTAATCTCTGTAGGACAACAAACTGGTGATAGGAACCCTTCTCCTTTTTTTAAAAAAAATCAACCTCCCTCCCAGTTTTAAGTGGCATTCCACATTGGAAGAAAATACTCTGAAATCTTATACTAAACAACAATCAGAAGAAAACTCAAATCCCATGACAAAAGATGATGAAAAAGCAGCTCAAAGTTTGACCGACTTCCAGATAAAGGGTGAACAGCTGTTTTCCCCATTGAGTTAACTGAGGAAGAGCCTGTTCTCGCCAGAGTATGCCTGAATAACAGAAGATGCTTCTTGAGCAAAGCATTATTCAGGAAACTCCCAAAAGATCAGACCATTCCCATGTTTAAATTGATTGATAAGTGGAAAATTGGCCTGAAAACTCCAAATTCATAGCATCTCCTGCCTAGCAGGTGCATGCTAAAAATGTCCATTGGTGACAAAAGTATAGAACATAATTGTTGGGTAGTGATAGATGTCCCCTCTGATTTTTGCTTAGACAGCTACATTCTCAATCGATTAACAATTCATTTGGACCTAATTAATCACAAGACCTGGTCCCGACTGGGGGATATCCCAATGTGCTTTGACAACACTGAGAAAGCATTTCGGTCAGCTCAATTGCTGCGGTATGTGGTTGACGTTCAAGTGAGAGAAGAGGTTACTATCCCATGACAGGTGCAACAATTTACAACTCCCCTAAAAATTAAGCGAGGACAGAACCTAAAAAAAGGAGGAAGCCAATATAAATCGGAATTATCATCTCCAACAGCAAAGTTTCTATTTACATCTGACCTAGAACATGACACCATTCGAATATTGGTGGATAACAGTGACCCTCGAAGTACCCCTTTGTGTTCAGACACCTTTATTGGAATGGTGGTTGATGCCAACACCATTCTATTGATTAAGGTAATGAGATAATTGGGCCAATTCCAAATGACTGCTTCCATATCGACGAATGTATCCCTCCGAAAAAGATTTTCACCTTGCAAGGGGGGAATTTCTTGTTGTACTCTTCCTGCCCTTATGGTGGTTAATAGGTGACCTGTGACATCAGGAAGGATGAGGTGGTATTCAGAGTCAACAGTGACTACCTCCCATCCTTAGAGGCTCACATCCAGGCTGACACCATAACACAAGAGATCTCTCCACCGAACTGGAAGATACCACCGAAATTACCAATCCCAAGGTCTTTCCAGGATTTAAGCAGATCATCCAAGAATAATCAATCTCGCTGATGCCTGTGAGACCAAGGAGCAAAAGCAGAAGCTGAAACAGGCGTTTCAGGATTTTCAGGATATCTTTGCAGTGGATTCATATGATTGTGGATGAACAGAGATACATTCAACCACCATACCTACAGACCCTGAGATGGCTCCAGTATTTGTGAAGCAATACCGGTTACCTCTCATGTCTACAGAGTCACTCACAGAAATTATTAAAAATGTAGACTCTCGTGGGATAATTCGTCCAATCCACAGTACCTTTAATAACCCAGTACTGGGGATACTCAAACCCAGTGGCCAATGGACACTTTGCGCAGACCTACGGGAGTTAAATAAATGGGTCCACATGTCAAGATGGTCCCTTTCCTACATCGATCATGGAATGGCCCAGATCAAAGGTTCAAAGATGTATACCTCCATTGACCTGACCAACGCTTACTGGATAGTACCTGTGAGTAGGGAAGACCAGTACAAGCTTGCCTTTACCTTTGGGGGGCAGCAATACACATGGTCCAGAACACTCATCCTGATACATGAACTCTGGCAATGAATTTGATATCTTCCTACATAAGGCCATACCTGATTTGGGCAAAAGGGGAAACCTGGCCTTTGTAGATGATGTCTTAATCAAGAAATTAATGGTGGAGGAACATATAGCTGAAATACGTTATGTTCTGACCCAGTTGCAGAAAGCTGGATCAAAACTGTCCTTTCAAAAGGCACAGTGGTGTAAGCCCCACGTGAACTTCTTAGGGTATAAAATCCCCCCTGAGGTTCTCAGTCCCCATGTGAAAAAGGTGGAAGCATTATTGGAATTGAAAGACATTACTACTCCACGAGAACTAAGAAGCCTTCATGGACACACTAATTATAGTAGACAGTTAATGGAAGACTACGCAGAGGTCACCCGATCCTTGGTCCATCTATTAAAGGGTAGGGCAAAGTGGCAGTAGGGTCCAGAACAATCCAAGGCAGTGAAACAATTAAAGAGGAGCCTTTCCCAAGCCCCTTCTTTGGTTTACCTCATAAGGAACAAGGAAAAGGCACTCCTGGCAACAGTGTGGGCATTGAAGAATTACTGCCCCTTCATCCAGGGGGAGCACATCATCGTGGAGACTCCTCACTAACACTTGCAATATCTCCAAAGCGAATGAATCCAAACAGGGAATGTGAGTAATTCTGGAATTACTTCCTCATTCTATCAATGTAAGGCTTTCCCGTGGAGGTCAGATATGGCCAAAACAAGAACAGTCCTCTAGCGCAAGGATTGGCTGACTTGCATGATTGTGCTCAAGAAAAATGTCTCAAGGACGAAAGTCTAAGTACCAGCTACAATCTGGAGGCGTACCTTACTTCCCCACACAAAGTCTATGAGGAAGACATGTGTCAGAGGATACCCACATTTTATTTGCATTGGTGCTTCTACCATGTTGACAATCACAGGAAAAAAGAACTAGTGGCTGGCATTGGGAATACCTAGATGAATGATGCACCAGAACCCTCTGCTGGGTACAAAATAGGTCCCCGAAGTAGTCAGGTGGCAGAGTTGATTGCGGTACATCAAGTCCTTGTCACTGCCATGCAACACCAACTGAAAGAACTGGTCACAATCAGTGATTCAGATTATGTCAGGAATGGGTTCATGGAACACCTGATGAATTGGAAACATCGAGGCATGTTGTGTGTGAATAACAAACTGCTCAAGTACATGAAATGAATCAACTCAATTGATGATCTGGTAATCTCTAATGAGATGACCATGTATTGGAAAAAGATCGGAGGGCACTCAAAAATAGAGGGACCAGACTAAACTGGAAATGACTTGGCTGACCAGTTGGCCAAAACCCAAGCCATTCACCTAGAAACCAAATCCCTGTTGGAGGAAATCCAGGTCGATGCTGTCACCAGGTCCCAAACCCATGCCAAAAATGAACTCTCAACTCCCCAGTGGAGTAAAGAAACCCCAGATGCAGATTTGATTACTGCAAGAAAAGAGGACCCAATAATTGGGAAATGTTATCAACATTTTGAAGACCCTGTGAATTTTCCTCTGGCAGAATCCGGTTATAGCAGGAAGGAGGATGTCCATGTGGTGATGAAGTTTTTCAAAAATGTACTGCATCCAAGACAGTTTGTCGGTACAGAAATCCATATCTGGATGTGACCAGTGAGTGGTACCTACCTCATTCCAAAGCCTAATGTTAAGTCACGCCCATGACACAGCCACTGCAGTCATAGGGGGTTTCATACAACATTAGTAATTTTGCACAAGGTTGCATATTTGCCATACATGGGCCAGGACCATGACAGTTTCTTAAAGGGGTGTCTTATGTGTGCTCAGTTTCAGCCGAGTTCTCTCACACACAGAGCTCCTCTACAGGAAAGGGCAATGACAGTGCCTTGGTCAGATTTGCAAGTCGATTGCTTTGGGCCAGTGATTCACTCAAAGAATTGTGGGCATCTTGAAGAGGTTTGTTGTGGACTTGGGACCTAGTTGGAACATATGATTACCGCTTCTCCTGATGACTATAAGGTCTACACCATCTTCTGCAAGAAAAATGTCTCCATTTGAGCTCATGACAGGATGAAAAATTGTGCTACCTCAGCACCTGCTCTACAGAACTCAAGAGCAGACCCTGATCACTGCGTCCAAGACCCATGAGTACATTGAAAATGTACGGAAGCACCTTCGGCACGCTTTTGCTTATGCTCATTGCAATTTAGAAAACTTGGCAGAGGGAATTAAATCCTACTATGACTTAAATACTACCAAGAAGGAGTACGAAGTAGGAGATAGGGTCTACCTGTACAATTTCCAAAGAAATCAGACCATGGACCAGAAGTTCCTCCCCTATTGGCGCGTTGCCTTTGAAATTGTCGATAAAATCTCACCTGTCACCTATAAAATCCGCTTCCCCAAAGGAGAACATACAGAAGAGAAATGGGTCCATATCAATCAGTTGAAGAGCTGTCACCCCAGACATACGTCACGACTGATTAAGGAACCCAGTGAGGCTAGAACCCAGGGACCATCTGAAAAAAGAATGGAAGGGATTGAAACACGGATGGAGAATATCGCACATTAACAGGGAGTAAAGCAATTAATACTTATAAGGAATGTACCAATGTTAGAGACAGAGAATGTTGTTGAATTGCATACCTCAAGTGAAATCAATGTTAAAATGTGGTTGCAATGTGTAAACTGTTGTTACTGGGAAAACAAGTACTTTATAAAATACTTAACCTCTCTTTTACCTTCGGTAGATTCAATAATTCCTTACCTTCACAGGGGGGAGACTGGAGTTTTCAAAAAGGGAGGGGTCCAGGACCTAAACCCCCAAAATCTGATTAGACTGGTATGCGTACCAGAGTGCCACTCCCTCAGGATACGAAAAAGAGCGGACATGCTCCAACGAGAAAATTAATGGAATGAACCAAAGCCAAAAGGAAACAAACACATAAAAAAACACTCTCCCCTTGCTCTTATCTCTAAGTCACCTGACTCAAAGACCCAGCAGGGTGATTAGGGGGTAAAAAGACAGCCCCACAGTGAAAGAAATGGAGAGGTCATGCTAGGCCCCATTGTGAGAGTCAAGCTGGCTCAGTGTAGAGTTCCATTGAAATATAAAAGCCAGTACAAAACAGTGATTTCAACATGAAGCCTAGTCAATGAGCGAGAATGGGCCTCCCTCTATTTTGTTACAATGTACAGGCACGCAGCAGAAGAAAGTGCGATCTAGAAATTTAATATTGTTAACTGCATCAAATGGGTTCCAAAATACATGGAGCACTTCAGATGCTGACTTTGTGCAAATGCCCACTTTGACAGATTCAAAACTGCAACAGTGCACAGGGGAAAAAAAGACATTTGAAATGCTCTGCATTTTGGAAGCTAAAAAGGAGGAATGATGCCTTACATTTGAAAAGTAAAGTCGAATGACAAATTGCCTCCCTGAGGAATAAAGAGACTTAATTTCAGCACCTGAAATGACAACATTTATGAGGAAAGGCCTATTTAGTTTTTGCATAAATGAACACTGGTTTCTTATCTAACTGTGACATATTTTGTCAAGAATACCAAGAGTGAACTTATTTCTGTTTATACAGTATATAAAGAAAGATGATATTGTGAACAACATGCCCTGGTGCAGTATTGAAAGTTACATGTACACGGTGCATAAATGCAATATGCTAACCTTTCAGAATTGTGAACTGCAACTTGTTTTTCTCTCTGAGCTGAAACTTTGACTCCAAGACCTTTGGGGCTGGGCCCACCAAGGAAACAGGTGTAGTTGCCAATGTAAATGCTAAAATATACAAAGAACTAGATTGAAATTATGGGACTTACAGATAACATGACCAACAAAAATGACCTTTCAGGTCAGGTTTCACATAAAATGTGCATTAGCTCTGAACAAAGACCCTTCGAAGCTCTGGAGGAAAGGGTAGGATAAACATTGGCTTGGGCAGATGGCTGGTCACATGCTTATGGAGACATGGAAACTTGGAGGAGAAATGAAACTACCTCTCATAGCATGCAGGGCCATTGGTTAAACATTGGACACATTTTCCTAAATAAAAAGAGCATTGTGTGTCCTATCAAGCCCACCACGGGATAATTTTAAATGGGATACAAAGCCTGTTGGGACCATGTAAAAACTGCATTTTTGTGATATACATAATTTAAGTTAAAATTATCATTCTGCCATTTTCATAAATGTGAGGAATTTGAAATGTTTATAGATTATTAAATGGTGAAATTAATGTTGGAAGTATGTAGTGTCAGAGTTGTAACTATTTTTGGAACAGCAGTAAACCGTGGAAAATGGTGGCTCTGTCCAGGAAGGGTGTGCCAAAATAAAATTTGTATTTTCCGCCATAAAATGTAGAATCCAAAAATATATAAATGTATGCAGTTATCTGAAAAATTAGCATAGCTGCCATGTTGGTAGATTTTCAGGACCCAGAAAAATAAATCTCATATGTCATTTGGAGATGAAGAATCTTTCTCCTCCCTCAGCCTACATCATACACACACCCCAACTCCTGGTCCTATCAGCAGCCAGTGTGCGTCTTGGTGGGAGGTGAAGGGAGAGTGCTAGCCAATCCTTACCGTGGGAATTATGACAATGTTGAAGTGTCATCAGCCCTATTAGAGGGCATGGTTGCATCAGAAAGGGGCTTTTTCACTTGGTTCTGGGAGATAGGCTGCTGGGCGACTCTTGCGAGGAACAACTAGCAGAGAGGTCTCAATCCTTGCATTGGAGACACTAACAGGGAAATTTAGAAGCTAGCTGAGACCCAACCAGAAGGAATCTGAGTGCAAGACAAAATCCTTGACTGAAAGCCGTTGACCAGATCTGTGCTGTCCTGAGAGGAGCCCTGCTGTTTTCCCTGACCCAAGCCTCCCATGTAAGTAGATCAATCCAAAAGCCATCAACTGTGTGGGGTGCTACCTGACTTATCCCTTTCCATTAGTTGATCGGGGGAAGGGGGTGAAACTGGGTAAGCCCTTGGCACATTGTATTAAATCCAATTCAAATTAATTCCACTATAGCAAATCACAATATCCATTAAATTGCATTGTGTTGGGAACAGCCTGCCTTAATCATTTGCATTAAATTGTGGAGAGGGGGAAGCAGTGTAGATCCTTAGCGCCTTGAAATTTAGTTAAATCAATGAATTCCCATATAGAAATTCACAGGATGATTGTTGTAAGAATTCAAAACTAACAAAGTTCATGCACAGTGTGTTAGAGCCGGTATAGACCATAAAGACTTGGGTGACTGTCCTTCTGAAACCCCTGACTCCTGTCCCGAAAGGGGGTGTCCACAATTCCAAAAAAAAGTTATCCTAAATGCTACCTTTCTTGTGAATGTAGAGGGTAAAAAGTGATTCTGAAGTCAGAATTACAAAGCCTTACATCTCATTTGTATGTGTGCTGCAAAACTAATAGGGCCTCATTACACGGATGGCGGTGAACCATGGCGCTGTTAGCGCCATGGTTCATGCCGGTAAAATACCGGCACCGCCTTGGTGGAAAGGGGAATTACCGCCCTATTCCAAGGTTGGCAGGGTGGTAATTCCCCCTTCCACCATTGCCCTTCCCCATTCCCATTTTTGCCCCATAGGGCTCTATGGGAATGGGGAAGGCGCTAATTACGGTACCACAAATTGCGGTACCGTAATTAGCTCCCTGGTCCCTTTGCGGGTTGGTTTTTTAACGCCTGCAAAAAGCAGGCGTATAATTCCCCAAACCGCAAAGGGACCTCGTAGTAAGGCGGTAAGGATTTACTGGTACCGGTAAAATACCAGTACCGGTAAACCCTTACCGCCATCCGTGTAATGAGGCCCTAAATTTCCCAGGTATTCCCTTGTATCCCAAACCAGAATTACCAAGCTTTGTTTCTCATTTGAATGTGGGTTTAAAAACGATTTTGATTTGAGTTCCTTTTCCCAACCGTGCCTTTAAATAAAGGTTGAACAACGATTTCCCCATTTGAGTCCCTTTTCCCAACTGTGCCTTTGAAATAAAAGCCTAAAAAGCAAAATTTCCCACTGATTCCCTTGCTTCCCAAACCAGAATCCCAAAGCACTGCCTGTCCTTTGAATGTGTGTTGCAAAACGATTTTTCCATTGTAGTGTGAATGTTTTCTAGTGGTTAATTTGCAAGTAAATCTGATGTAGATTGTGACTGCATATTTCAAAAGATTACCTGTGTCATATCAAAACTGTCAGTCCTCTAAACCTGTGTTAGTCAATGGTGTAAAACATTTGAATGTGTGATATCATGTAGTGCCACAGCATTGCTGGTTGATATTGGCTGCTCGTTGTCTTTGTCAAACCTTAAATAAATATATATTCTTACTATACACCGGCCTGGTTTCTAGTCCATAGGTGCCACAAGGTATTTGTTGGGGTAGGTGTGAGACTGGTTGGAGGCCTCACCAAAGTGAATCCGAAATCACGCTTTAGGTGCGCGCCACCTTGCTTGGGGGGGAAAGAACTCCCTGAGTTCAGTGTGACCACCTTATCAACTGCAAAAGCAGGTGGCGAGGAGGAGGCACAAAAGGTTCTAGGGGAGGCAAGCAGAGGAACAGCAGGTGGCGAGAAGGAGGCACAAAAAGACCTAGGGGAGGCAGAGGAACAGCAGGTGGCAAGGAGGAGGCACAACAATACCTAGGGGAGGCAGGCAGAGGAACAGCAGGTGGCGAGGAGGCACAAAAAGACCTAGTGGAGGCAGGCAAATGAACAGACCCATGGCGCTCACTCTGTTCCACAAGGGCGCTGGCTCTTCAGACTCAGGTGTGGGTGCGCATATAAACACATTGGGCCACATTTTAAATAAAGGAATACATTGCACGGAGGGGGCCACCCACGTTTGCACTTTCCAGCAAATCGGTCCCCTCCAAGCAGTTTTCCACTTTTGCAAGCCATAGTGCAAAGAAAGGTGTTACCACGGGTGAAATCGCCTTATCGCCATTATTTTGCACTTCGTTTTGCAAAACGTGCAAACGCAACCTGACATTTATGCATGACAGACAACATGTACAATGGTTTTGGAAAGTGAAGTGAATAGTATGGCTGTGCGCCACTCTGTAATGAATTAGATAGGTATGGAGGTAGTATGTGTACCCTTGCTGCAGTAGCCTGAGACTGATTTTCTCTTTATAGTCAGTCTGAATATAAGAGTGCACCAGGAATATAGAAAGTCATAACAAAAAAAAATGATTTATAAAAATAGATTTATTCAGTATCCATCTGGAGTGTTTTGGATTCTATTGCTAGGTAATGGTTAGGTCTTTTTTGAAGCCTACTTCTTAGCCTGGACAATGGATTCCTATAGAATATGACTATTTTTAGAAGGTCACAAAACATAGGAATTCACTGGTTTAATGTCAGCATAGAAATGTCAAGCTGGCGTAAAAAATGTGTTTTTTGCAATTGGAATGTAAGGGACATGGAAATCCTATTCGGTGCTGCAGCTCTGCCTTCAAAAACCATGAGAATACCTGGAAGGAGGACTTGCTCTCCTCTCATAGTCCTCTATCTCCCGCATTGAGGTGCTTGGAGGAGGCCCACAAAGACCCAGGGGAGGCGCGCGGAGGGCCAGACACGTCACGCTCTGGCTCTTCCAACTCGGGGTTCTCAGCATGAAGGTAAAGCAGAGTCCTCTTTTGCTTTCCTCTCCTGGGCCTCGGTCCGCCTCCTCGACGTGGGTAGGGTGCAAGGAGAGGTATTCAGAGGTGTGCAGAGCCTGCAAATTAAAGAGGAGGCGCAAGGAAGGCATGGTTTAGGGTCCCCTTACAATGACAATGTGGCCAATCGTTTTTCCCGGACCTCCATTTCGTGCAGCCTTTGTCCTATTACTTCATTGGCTCTAAGGATAGCAGAGGGGCTATTAGAGAGCAGTTGGTCCATAGAAATGGCGGCTTGAGTGTCATGGATACATGCCCTTCAGGAGAGGAGTACTGGGGTTCAGAGGCTGCTCATGTGCAAGGATATTTTATGGGGATAGTGCCATCATGACTAAGAAGCAAAAGAGCGAGCACGTGGTGTCATGGATTTCCTGTATTGTAGTATACGGGAGATCAGAGGTGGGAAGCATTTCAGGTGTGGTGTTTTGCCAGTGAGACGGTGTAGTCTACTGAGCCCTCGCTTTTGATGGGCAGTTCCACCAACAAATTGTCACTTTTATTTTAACCAGCACGTTTGCAGTCATTATCCATTGTTATCACTCACGAATGTGTCTTTGTAGTGACACTAAGGAGGCACAACACAAATCAATTGGGCCTTGTTTTGCCTTAGCAATTGCCCTTGAAGTATCTGAGAGCTGGTGCCCACAAATACGTGACCACCGTGCCAGGATTGTTCTCTGCAGCAGAAGTGCAGGAACACACCCAGAAAAAAATGGTACTGCTCCAAGGTACCTCCTAAGGAACCATACATTAGCACTATGAGCTGCAAGCTGGTGGAGTGGCTGCAGTGCAGAAGTGAATAGTGGTTTGGGGGCGCTGGACAGGGTGCAACTCCAAGGGTAATATATGTGCTTTGACTGGGGAGACGATAGCTGCTCTAGATGTGATGTGTGTGCTGGTGGGTGGGATTGTCGTTGCATGTGTACACCGGGGATGATATCTCTCTGGACCTATGTGGAAAATGGAGCACACACAACACCGTATTTCTTCAACCTATACTTTATTTTAACTGCCTCCTCTTCCTCCCTGAGGCTCTTCCCCTTCCTCCTCTTACTACCTTGCCCCTTAACTCTTAAGGGTGCAGGCTCTTTCCCTCGCATCAGGTACTGCTGCAGGAGATGTTGTGTGCACTGGTGTCAGGGTTTGGTTAGCCACACAAGGTTCAAGTGTGTAAGTGTGTGCTGTTGGGGAAAGAGGGCATGCCACAGTAGCTAGGTGTGTGCTTTAGCGAAGACGGAATGTCACTACAGCCAGGTGTGTGATGTGTGGAAGACAGCATACCACAGAGTAGCTAAGTGTGTGCTGTGGAGGAAGAAGGTGACCTGTAGCCTTTGCACTAAATGGATGCTGCAGTGCAGGGTTGGAAATTGAAGGGAGCTGGGAGCTATTTGGCTCCTGCTTGCAGCCTAGAAGAGCCTGGTTATCTTAACACCAACACTTAGCAGGAGCTACTGTTTGCTCATCAGACCATTTGATGCTCAACAAATGCATCAATGTAAATGTATCTCTGTGCTTTTGGGTCAATTTATAACTAAACATTAGGACACATCTGTAAGACATTTAAATCGTATGGGGTAATAAATAATTGACAAAATGATACGTTTGCATCTTATTTGGAAGTTAGATTTATGGAACACTATGTTCTAGCTCCTCCTATCCGAGTGCAAGCAACTGGCCAGGAGCTGCTTTTAGCTCCTGCTTATCAAATCTTAATTTCGAACCCTGCAGTGGATGCCTTTAGAAACCATCAAACCTAACTCGGGAAGGCACTGTAGAATGTAATGCGTTTTGCCTTTGAGCTGGAGCGTGGGAGTTGCATGCTTGGTTCTGTGTATTTCCGTTGAATTTGAGGTCACATAACCATTAATGTTAGCTACAACAGGGATATTCTGTTAACTACCCTTTCCCTGATGGAAATTCAAGTTGACCCCTTACAAAGGGCTGCTTCTGGACCCAGCTGCAGACATATGGGTTTTCGGACGTAAACAAAATTAATATGGGGAAATGTCCAGGTGATTGCATGTGCATCTTTGAAATCGACTTTGGTATCTAATTGTTTTTACTGATATTTTTATTTAAAATCAATCATCCAACACTCCATATACCCTCACTGAATCCAAGAGAAGCCCTGTTAACTGGACACATGCAACTCCCACCAGAGAGAGGCCTCACAGGAATGCACACTCACCAGTGAAAGGCCTATTCAGAGTAAACCCCGACCAGAGAGAGGCCTAGCAGGAGTCATCTTCCACCAGCGAGTGGCCTAGCAGGAGTCAACTCCCACCAGAGAGAGGCCTCACATGATTCAACTCCCACCAGAGAGAGGCATAACAAGAGTCAACTCCCTTCAGAGAAAGGCTTCACAGGAGTCAACTCCCACCTGAGAGAGGCCTCACAGGAGTGAATTCCCACCAGAGAGAGATCTCACTGGAGTCAAGTCCCACCAGAGAGGCCTAACAGGAGTCAAGTCCCACCAGAGAGAGGCCTCACATGATTCAACTCCCACCAGAGAGAGGCATAACAAGAGTCAACTCCCCTCAGAGAAAGGCTTCACAGGAGTCAACTCCCACCTGAGAGAGGCCTCACAGGAGTGAATTCCCACCAGAGAGAGATCTCACTGGAGTCAAGTCCCACCAGAGAGGCCTAACAGGAGTCAAGTCCCACCAGAGAGAGGCCTCACATGATTCAACTCCCACCAGAGAGAGGCATAACAAGAGTCAACTCCCTTCAGAGAAAGGCTTCACAGGAGTCAACTCCCACCTGAGAGAGGCCTCACAGGAGTGAATTCCCACCAGAGAGAGATCTCACTGGAGTCAAGTCCCACCAGAGAGGCCTAACAGGAGTCAAGTCCCACCAGAGAGAGGCCTCACATGATTCAACTCCCACCAGAGAGAGGCATAACAAGAGTCAACTCCCCTCAGAGAAAGGCTTCACAGGAGTCAACTCCCACCTGAGAGAGGCCTCACAGGAGTGAATTCCCACCAGAGAGAGATCTCACTGGAGTCAAGTCCCACCAGAGAGGCCTAACAGGAGTCAAGTCCCACCAGAGAGAGGCCTCACATGATTCAACTCCCACCAGAGAGAGGCATAACAAGAGTCAACTCCCCTCAGAGAAAGGCTTCACAGGAGTCAACTCCCACCTGAGAGAGGCATAACAGGAGTGAACTCCCACCAGAGAGAGGCCTCACAGGAGTGAATTCCCACCAGAGAGAGATCTCACTGGAGTCAAGTCCCACCAGAGAGGCCTAACAGGAGTCAAGTCCCACCAGAGAGAGGCCTCACATGATTCAACTCCCACCAGAGAGAGGCCTCACTGGAGTCAAGTCCCACCAGAGAGGCATAACAAGAGTCAACTCCCACCTGAGAGAGGCATAACAGGAGTGAACTCCCTCCAGAGAGAGGCCTCACAGGAGTGAATTCCCACCAGAGAGAGATCTCACTGGAGTCAAGTCCCACCAGAGACAGGCCTAACAGGAGTCAAGTCCCACTAAATGGAGGCCTAACAGGAGTCAAGTCGCACCATATGGAGGTGTAGTAGGAGTAAACGCCCACCAGAGAGAGGCTTGATAGGAGTATACATCATGTGAACAGTAAAGGTGACCCATAATGTCGGTAAAGTGTGCTTATGTCTGAAGCTCACCCTCCATCATAATGAAAATATCAATGTCCTGTGTTGAATATTCAGTTTTAAAAGCGTCCCTACTCTCCCGGATTTTAGCATGATCACACGTCATCATGCTGGTTGCTTTCCCGTAAGTCATTGAGGAGGATGTTGGGAGCAACTGAAAGGACATGTGTGTTTCTTTGCACCATGTTCTCACCAGAATCACCGGCTACAACTGCAAACCTATGCAGACCTCTTTCTTGGACTGGAAAAAAACGATTGTGAAGCAACGGAATATAAAATCAGATGACAGATTGGAGAGATAAGAACGAGAAGGGTTGAGTGTATTATTCTGAGAACGGAGCGGAAACTATTCCTACTTATGAAGAGCAGGTGAGCAAGTTCAATCATCCCATGCCCACCTGTGTCAAGAGGGATCTTCTCTCCTCTCCTGGAGCATCTACTCTAGAGAGAAGCAAGAAGCTGTCCTATGGAGTCTTAGCCTAACTCCTTGAATCAACAACGGAGCAGGTGCCAGAGCACGCCATCATTCCCAGTGCCACCTCAGCATGCTAAGGACGGCAATGGAATCATTTAATGTGCAGGCAGTGTGGTGTGTGGTCCATTCCCCTCTTACACACTAGCAACCCTCATGCAGCACAATGTACAACCGGGTTCTGAGCAGAAATGGATGCATTGTGTGTATGGATCTGTGTGTGCATGGGATTTATAAAACAGGAACCTAGCTGGGAAGTACCTGAGAGATGTAGATAGGGGGCACAGGCAGTTACTTGTGGGGTGAAGGGGCAGCAGAGCAGCTGGCGTGAGTATAGGGAGCGAGAGAGAGTGCTGGAGCCAGAGAAGTAGGGCTGACTGGAGCGACGAGGAACAGACGAAATGTTCCTTGAAGAGTAGGGTCTTCAGTCTACTCTGTGCACTAACAAACTTCTGAACTGAAGTGAACGAGCATGCTCTAAAATGCTGCAGGATCCACCACTACTTTATGTTGTAGCGCCAACAATTGTTAGGTGTTTGCTGCGTAACGGGAGGCGGAACTGCCACAGGTGCGATGTGTGTGCTGGTGGGCTGGATGGATTGATGTTGCAGAAGACAAGTGAGTGCTGGGGTGTGCAGCAGGCGCTGCCGCAGGGGTTGCTGTGTGTGCTGGTGGAGGGAAACTGCAGAAGGCACAGAAACACTTCTGTACAGGCGAGTTATAAATGACTTCATCACATCATATCATGCTTCAGGCGTGTGCTGCTGTGGGGCAAGCTGCAGTGGTCAGGCGTATGCTGTGGGGTGTGCAAAGTAACAAGATGTCGTTTCACAAAACTGCTAAACATTCTAGACCAGACGCAAATCGGCCTTCAGAAGCAACTAGATATGCTGCAGCTTTAAGCCGAAAATAATGGTTTGTCGGTGAATGTTACGAAATCTACAGTGATGACCCTGTGTGCTCCCAAGGAAAAGCCGAAATTGGTGTACAAATGGAATTTGAACAGTAGACCCCTGATTAGAGTTGACGCGTTTAATTATTTGGGTTTTACTTTAAGGGGCAGTGTAAGAGACGCTCCGCACATTGCAACACTTAGACGAAAGGCCGGCACCCTTGCTGCCCAAGGTATGATCATTAATGGGCGTTTTGGATGATTTTCGATGGTCCCGACCCTTCATTTCTACAAACCCAATAGTGGTTTTGACTTGTGGGCAGTGGTTCATCTATGCCTCCCGTTGGAGGCATGGAACTCACTGGAGGGGATCGATTGGAAAAGGATCTGACCTATGCCTAAATCGGTTCCGATTCAATTAATTCAATATGAATAGGCCCTTCTCTGGCTACAGGTTATGGTCCAATGGAAATCAATGTCTTTTTTCCAGAATTGTGTGATCGCAGAAAGAAGTTCCTTGATACTCAGAGTAAAGCAGGCATTGGCCCAGAGGAAGGATTCAATTATTTCCCTTTGGGAGTTGAAAAGTTTAGAGCTTCTGCAGAAAGCGGATGCCTCAATAGATCTTTTGATCGAGAATCCTTTTACCGATCAGTTTTTAAGTATGAGATTCAATTTATGGCCAACTAAGAAAGTTTTGGGGGCAACAATACATTCAGACGTGGAAGATTTGACCTGTAGGTACTGTAAGCTCCCCGCAGAAATGGAGTTGCTCTAACATTTGTTATTATTTTATAAGGGATTGTGAGAATTGAGAACTCTACGCACTCTGAGGACCATGGGCATGAAGCGTTTTACAAAAATTAAAACAAATAAATATATAAATAAATACACTTCGGTTGTTTTTTATCACACTCTAGAACATTAGACACAGAAGAGGGGCAGAGGGTGATTTGCTCGGGTGAATGCATATCTTATCTTTGGTTTTGGCAACAGTTAGGTTTTTAAATGCCATATCATTATGAAGGAGAAATTATACAATTAAGTTTTATCATTTATGATTGTTATTATGGATTTTTTAGTTTTTATTGTTGGCTTATTATGTATAATTCTTTTATGTGTTTTATCGTTGTGTGTATATTCGGTTTTAGCAAAAGGTTTTGTAAAAACCAAGAAAAGTAACTTTTTTTTTAAACTACTCAAGTAGCTTATTTCTCCTAAAGGTTATCTCTTTCTCCAAGAGTCTTATTTCCCTGAAAATGTGTCCTTTATATTCATCAATGAATTGATCTGATGTCTCCTTGTGTGGTGCCCAGTAAAGGCAATAATCGTTTAATTCACTATGCAATTAATAAATGCACCAATGAAAATAAAAGGTAACTTTCCGTAGAGTGAGCATGTACTGATGACTTTATGGGGCCGAGCTATCAGGTCTATCCTTCATGGTTTGCAAATCATGAGAAGTCTTCTTCATGTGTTCCCTTATATGGACACACAACCACAAACACTCTTTCAATGCACACACTCACTGGGGCTGCCATGCACTGCGCTGTAGCTCTGAACATTTTTCACGGAGTTAGTAAAGAGTCGTGTTTATTTTGTTTTGCTGGCTGCAACGAGACCGCACATTTTAAAGTGGGTTTCACACGTTGCTGAATGTGTAGACTTGCTGACGTGCAATGATTTGTTGTGTTCTTGGCCTGCAGTCTGCTTTGGGAACATTCATCCTAGAGCTGGCTTCTAATCCCCGAGGGTTGCCTCCCTTTTATTTCTCATGTGGGTAGGAGAGCGATAACCAGCACATCCTACACCAGCTCAATATAATGTATTGCGCTGGCTCAATGCGGCGGCAAGCCTGTATCCGAAGCCTGGGAGACTGCTTCTGGCCAGAGGCATTGATGCTAGTAATCAGATGGAGCGCATCCGGACTATGATGAGATAGAGCTGCGAGTTTAAAGGATTTCTACATAGAAACGTCAAGTTAGTCATCCGACCCTACGCGCGGGCGTGTTCTCTGTTTCCAAGTTTTCCCAGGTTTGCTAGTTAAAGAAGCTGAAACACAAGGACAATACGTCATTTGCTAAGTCTGAAAAAAACACATTTTTCACATCCTGTAGTTAAGTTGGAGTCAAAACTCATAGCAACTAGGCCACGGTTTCTCCTGCCTCTGACTCTTCACGCACTATTCTCGCCTCAGCGTTCTGCCGTGACAGAATGTGGCATTCACACACTATTCTCGCCTCAGCGTGCTGCTGTTACAGAATGTGACGTTCACGCACTATTCTTGCCTCAGCGTTCTGCCATTACAGAATGTGGCATTCACGCACTATTCTCGCCTCAGTGTTCTGCCGTTGCAGAATGTGGCGATCACACACTATTCACGCTTCAGCGTTCTGCCATTACAGAATGTGGCGTTCACGCACTATTCTCACCTCAGCAGACTGCCGTTACAGAATGTGGCATTCACGCACTATTCTCGCCTCACTGTTCTGCCGTTACAGAATGTAACATTCACACACTATTCTCGCCTCAGCGTGCTGCCGTTACAAAATGTGGCATTCACGCACTATTCTCACCTCAGCGTTCTGCCATTACAGAATGTGGCATTCACGCCCTATTCTCGCCTCAGTGTTCTCCCGTTGCAGAATGTGGCGATCACACACTATTCTCACCTCAGCATTCTACTGTTACAGAATGTGGCGTTCACGCACTATTCTCATCTCAGCGTTCTGCCATTAGAGAATGTGGCGTTCATGCACTATTCTCACCTCAGCATACTGCCGTTACAGAATGTGGCGCTCACACACTATTCTCACCTCAGCATTCTGCTGTTACAGAATGTGGCGTTCACGCACTATTCTCGCCCCAGCGTTCTGCCATTACAGAATGTGGCATTAACGCACTATTCTCGCCTCATCGTTCTGCCGTTGCAGAATGTGGCGCTCACACACTATTCTCGCCTCAGCGTTCTGCCATTACAGAATGTGGCGTTCACGCACTATTCTCAACTCAGCATACTGCCGTTACATAATGTGGCATTCACGCACTATTCTCGCCTCAGTGTTCTGCCGTTACAGAATGTGACATTCACACACTATTCTCGCCTCAGCGTGCTGCCGTTACAAAATGTGGCGTTCACGCACTATTCCCGCCTCAGTGTTCTCCCGTTGCAGAATGTGGCATTCACGCACTATTCTCGCCTCAGTGTTCTGCCGTTACAGAATGTGGCGTTCACGCACTATTCTCACCTCAGCGTTCTGCCATTAGAGAGAATGTGGCGTTCATGCACTATTCTCACCCCAGTATACTGCCGTTACAGAATGTGGCGCTCACACACTGTTCTCGCCTCAGCGTTCTGCCGTTACAGAATGTGGCATTCACACACTATTCTCACCTCAGCGTTCTGTCTCAGCGTTCTGCCATTACAGAAAATGACGATGGAGAGTAAATACACTCAAGGTATACTTTACAGCCCAGGTTAATCTATCGTCCTTTAAAGAGCTGGGAAGTCAATCATTTTCAATAAAAAGCAGGATCCACATATGTATGTCCATAAGCAAAATGAGACCCCTTATTTATGCTTTAAGGATGCCATGCTCGACCTTCTTGCTACTCATCTCACAAACCTCACGTTGAAGGGCCCCCCCATGGGGCTTCAGCATCATTCTGAAAGTGAAGTGAGGGAGTTGCCTCAAGGCCAGTTGAAGAGAGTGCTGGTGGAAGCTTAGGGGGAATTCAGTTTTGGCCTGTGGCTGTGTGCACTGTGTGATAAGAGTTTGAGGCTTGCTGGAGAAACATTATTGGACTTCTGAGAAGAACAAAAACAGGATTCTGACCCCTGATCAGTCCAGATGCTCAATGAGCACCATATATTGTCCAGTGTGCATTGCCCAGCTGGACAAACGTGCCATCAGGCCCACTGAGAGCTGCAACTGACCAATTTAGAGCAAAGGTTTGAGCTGGCTCGCAGACTGCCAACCAACATGCTAACGAAGGCAAATGACCATCTAGGGGTTTTCATATCTGAGGCAGCCTTTCTCTGAACCACCAGTTCCTGCCTCCTAGAAACATAAGCGCATCGCTTTTTAGTCTCCAGGATGCACTCTCCTTCTCATGCTTGCTGCACACCACAGCGAGGAATACATTTATTTTTTATAAGCGAAAGAGAGAGTGAAAACGAGAGAGAGAGAGAGAGAGAGAGAGAGAGAGAGAGAGAGAGAGAGAGAGAGAGAGAGAGAGAGAGAGAGAGATATCATAAATAGCGGCAAAGTGTGAACAAGACCTGGTAGCTGTCAGCAGAGGCCAGGTGTGGAGTGCTGAAGGAGACCTGATGGTTTTGCCTTCCTAGGCTTTGTCCATGCTTTGCCGGGTCATGCCATGATTTACATGTAGCTTTTGCATCTTTCACCACCCTGCCCATCCTGGTGACTGCTTCTCCCGCGCTGACACACTCAAATTCTATGTTTCAGCACGCAATATTCATACCAACGAAACCATCAAAATATGGCAATTGAAAACCCCTCACATAAGAGATCAAACAGTAGAACAATGCATTCATCCCTACAACCAATTTACCATGGCCCCGGAAAATGCATCCCAGCATCGCAGGCACCTGAGGCCCCCGCTGGACACCAAACCTTTCATCTCTGGACATGGAGCACACAGAAACAAACATACATGTATGCAGAGCTCCTGCTGCTCAGCATGGATGACAGCTCTACAAGGAGAACGCATGCCCTGCTGAAGAGGATGAACACAGGACAGTCAAGGATTCAAAAGTGTGCCGGCACTGACTCATGCCTTTATCTTTCATTGTGACAATTGTGGGTAATGATGCTGGTAATTGCTTACCCGTTGCCAAGCACTCTGCAACCAGGAAACATTGGTGTGACGTACTATGCAAAACAGCACGTTTTATTATTAGTATTACTTCCAGTCTGCATACACCGGCTCAACCAGTGATAGAAGTGTACCAAAAAAGTAGAGGAACTGTGACTCCGGCGGGGGACAGAGTAGGAAGGAAGGGAGCAACGTGAAACACATTTTTCAAGGGCTGCAGTCATGCTGGTTGACAGCCAGTTGAGTTGAAATACATTTCAGTTTAGCTGTAACTGATATCCGGTGGGAAAGTGGAGAAGTGTGCCTTAACTTCATAAAGAACTGTTCCGCAATGTTGAAAATGGTTGCAAAAAGTAGTGGAACTGTTAACAGTAAAAAATAAAAGTAGTGGCACAACGCTCCAGACCGTTCCCGCTCACTTCGACCGCTGGGCGCAACAGCAAAGCTATCTTGCATGTTTCCTCTATTCCTAATGGTAAACCCAGGCCCTTTTTCTTTCAGATTACCCTGCGCACCAGGAGACCATGCAAATCGAAGCAGAGTGTGGCATAAACCGCAATACCATAATATATTGTTTATAAATGTTCAAGGGGCACTCTGAAGGGTAATTGATCAGGAAAGAAACATAATTCTAGTTCGTCTCGTTCTGGTGGGCCCAGTGGTGCTCTTGTATAGATGGCTTCCGGAATTCATTCTTTGTGTAAAGCCTCAGCGACATTATTTATTTATTATATTTTTTAAATGCCCAAACCCTGAGGTATCACAGCGTTGTTACAGACATCTTACAAATGGTTGAACAGCATTCAAATACATATAAAAAAGCAATGCTACAGAAGATTGCATCGGTTAATACATTGCATGGTCACGTTCGCTATTTACTTATACTAGTAATAGTTTATGTTGAGTAGGCATCTATCTAGACCTGAGGAGGGTGAATATTGTTGACTGTGTATCCGTTAACTAGAATTGGTTGAATAGAGAGAAGAGAGAAGACCATCAGCCCAGAGCAACATTATATCAATTGGTAATAACACACTTCCTTTCATGTTTTATTACACAGCAGTTCTTAATACAAAGAATGACACAAAACACACTGTTTCGTAATTATTATTTGTTCACTCTTATGTGATGTACCCATCATGTAAAAGGTTTGGAATAAATATTGGAAATGTTGGTTCATCACAGGTCTTTGATGCACAATGAGCCTACACTTGCTGCATGATATATTGCACTTCTTCAGGACTCAAGTTAACAAGCGAGTGCGTTATGTACTCTGCACACCTATTTCTATGTGGTGTTAATTGCTTTAAATAGACCAGTCCTAAATGGATCCTCAGTACCTGTACTTCTTGTTTTTGGAAATCTGAGTACCTTCTCTTTTCGAAGCTTGAAGGAGAGTACTGGTACTCAACTATGGGGTGGGGTGAAAACAAAATAATTTCATTGAACTGAACTTCTATGAAGGACTCTGGCAGCCTTTGCTGGGAAAGCAGTGCCCCCTCCCTCGTCCTCTTTCCCTCACCCACAGTGTCCTTTATGTCTCCTTTATGGCCTACCCTGCATAACAAAAGAAGCGGCAAACCTGCGGCTCCAGAGCTGCCAGCCCACCGGGCACAGAACTCAATTTCACGAAGTGGGATTTACCTGTTTAATGTGGGGTACGGATTGCATGGGTACCACATCAAAAAGACCTGGGGCAATTACTTTTTTAAACGTTCCTTTGTTATTGGCAGTGCCTTTTGTAACATGTAAATGTTTAAGGGCCTGATTCACCGAAGCCTTTTATAATGCGCAATCCCATTGGAAAACGCTCTGTGAATCAGGCCTTAAGTGATTGCTATTGTGATGGACATTTCAGACTGAAATCCCCCACATCTGCAGTTACCTACCAAATAGGTCCCTTGTTATTAGACAATGAAACCAGCTTAGTTTATATCTATGATGTCATCAAAAAAAGAATGCCTGCTTTTATAAGGATATTCAAATGTTTTCCATCCAAAAAACTGTAAGTTTGTGTGACAAAATGGCAGCTTCACTGCTTAACTAAAGTGTGTGATCCTTGGCAAATGGTGTAATCTCACTGAACCTTAAATATTGGCGGTTCCCAAAGCCTGCCAACTTTTGTAGACGACAATATTGTTGTCAGAACAGACCGAAATAAGTCTGTGATTGATAAGGATCTTTGAAAACTGGTTGCATTAGGTTGACAGAATCACATGTTTGTCTTTACAGTAAACGTTGATAATGAGATTTTGAATGGAATCACTGAGATATTGGATGTTGTGAGTACATGATTGAAGTGGGAGTGTGGGGAGAGAGACAAATAGAAATGGAGACCAATAGAGCGTGAGATACGAAGAGATAGACACACATAGAAAGTGAGACAAAGGAAGAACTATGAAAATGGAGCAGGTCACACAGTGTGAAATTAATTGATATGGGTCAATGAGCCTCAGCAGTGCTCCGGCGTCAGAACAATTTTAAGCTCCGCTTAAAACTTAAATTGGGGAGTGTACTTTTTTCCATTTATAGCACTGGTCCAATGTACAGTAGCAACAAACCAAGAGCATAGTTCGTTAAGCAATCCATAAATCTTTGCTACTTTTTCTTAATTGAGATTTTTAACCGAATTGTCTAGAAAATATTGAATAGGTTTTCTCCATCTTTTCGGATATTAACCTTTCCACTGATCCTGCAACAGCCATTCACATGTGTGTGGTCTTCAGGTTGCATGATTTTGGGAATGACATTTCTGCAGTCAGCGCGTCATTTCCCACTGAGCACTTCCCAGCAAAGCTGTAACCTGCTCAGGTTGGCATTTTCCTCACTAAAGGAGCTTTAACCAATGTTCATTCACGCAGGTGGCTTTGAATGGCCTAACAAAGACTGGCTGGGAAATGCACTGTGCGCTGCGGGCACCAAACTGTAGCAGAGTTATCCGTCAGGGGTTGATTGAATTTCCATTAATTGATAGTAGCCAAAAGCCAAGCAATTGGGATTCATAATAATAATCCAAAAAGTCATGACTATTTCTCTACAGAAACAAATGAACCAACATGGCATATCAAGAGCTCTCAAGTTGCCCAATGTCATGCATGGGAAGCGACGTAGTCCTTCAGCTACTGAATAAATTCAAGAACCACCAACTGCACAAAGGTCCCCAAGTATTAGAAATAAAAATAGAACAGCAAGCTCCCAAATAAGATGAATTGAAGAAGGGCTGCCAAAGTCAGTTCTACACAAGCCCTCCTTGATAGAAAAAGGACAGTTGGAATGGCTAGCCGTCTTGGGTATAAAGTCATAGAAACAGAGGACGGACTTGTCGACCAGGAGACTGAACTATAAAAATAGCCAAAGGGACTAACACAGCAAGCTCCCATGTGAGTACTTTGTCAATAGGAAAATAGATAACTGGTGGCCATCTTCCATGTGAGTCTTGAAACACTCAGAGGCATTATTTTCTTTCACTTCTTTCTAGGTGAAAATCCTGGGACTGGACATCAGTGCAGCTAAAAGAAGACTATTTTAGTGTTATGTGGTGTCCTACAGACCAACCCAAACCAATGTGGTAATATTCTGGGGTCACAACCCTGGCAATTTTAATTTTTTAGAGGGACAGGCATCACATCACTGAAAAGTGTGAGAAACCCAGTTTTAGGCTAATTTCTTTTGGGTGAACTGGGATTCCTCTTTTTTGTCAAACATTTGATCACTGATGAAGCTTCACTATTGCTAATGGCTTATCTAAATGGTTGATTTTAATCTTTTTGCATATGTTTTATCATTCATACTTTTCTTACGTTTTTATTTTTTCGAATAGTTAATTTACCAATACAGTTATAGTGGTCTTGTTATGGTTGGTGCCAAGGTTACCGGCATTACTCAGACATGCCAATCCATAGAGCCTCAGAGAAGGCAGTCCCATCCTCTGCGCGCAGGGCAGCGTTACTGAAGCGAAAGAAAAACAATCTATAATAATTGGTGGGTTGATACATTTTGAGTTTTCAGTTCACATGAAGTTTTCATTTTGTCTAATCTTCCACCCCTCCCAGGTGGAACTGCCCAAACTGCATGCAGTAGTAGCTAGTCCTTCTTTCAGTATGATGGATGCTGCTATTGTTGCAAAATAACTTAAGAGATGTCTAGCTTTAAGGCTTGCCTGCTACAACATCAGGAACAAGCAGACGCTGATGTAATGTGCAAACGTGTATTATTCTGCCTAAACAAGGGTAAAGCCGGGCAGCATGTGTCCCGGTGTGTCTTCAGGAGGATGGAAACAGACAGGGTGTAAGGACCAGATTAAAAGATGAACTTTTCTCAGCCATTATGTCATATGTGGTGCAATATTAAAATGTTAGCTCGAGAAGTGAGGAGGGTGCAAGAAAGACAACGCTCATACCCAAATTGTAAAGAAAACATTAATGCTATTGACAAACACATGACAAGGCATACTTTTGTGTTATATTTCCAGAATGCAATTGCAATTGGTAGCAGTTTATTTTTTTGAACGGTCTCCACTTCACTCCTTACAACCGTCCCAAACCTCCAACTTTTGAAAAAGTCCAATTAGATTTGAAAAGGAAAAGAATAGTTAAAATGTTGCCAATTAAAAGCCACATTAAAAATATTTCAAATTAAAACTAATTTTGAAGAAAAAAGGCTTTCTGAATTACTTCACTCTAACCAAAATTAGTTTGTGAGTCTTCTCCAATTGTTTTGCAGCCAACGGTCAATGGCTTGTTATAAACTCGTCCTTTTGGCATCAACACAAAAGTATGTGTACAAATAGTATAGTGCCAACTGCACACATTCTTCTGGGTGAATCTCTTTGTGTTGTAAGACGACAAGGCATCTTGCTTTCTACAAATCGTGTTTGGTGGAGGCAATTATTTTATACAGACGTTAGTTTTGTGCTTTGCCCCCTCCCTCTCCTACCCCAGTCTAGGCAATGATAAAAGTGACATATTGCACATTTGTTAGAGTTGATAATGGTGATGTGATCAGTATCCGCGCTTGAGCTGCGTATACACAGTTCCATACGAAATGTATAAGGGTTCCACTGAGCAGATGTATAGAAGGGCTGAAAGTGGGCACCCATGTCTGACTCCTGATGAAATCAGTATTTCCCTTGTCAGGAATCCATTTACCCTCACCTGACTGAAAGCTTGTGTACTCAAAGTGATAACAAAACTTAGAAACTGTTCTGGACAGCCCATTTTGCCCAGGACGTTCGAAATGAATGTGTGCGACACTCTGTCGTATGCTTTTTTAAAGTCCAGTGACAGGCTAGCTAGTGATGCTTTCCTGTCTACTGACTGCTGTAGAGCTTCTCTGAGTATTAACAGACTTTCGTGAATTCTCCTACAGGGAACAGCCCAGGTCAGAACATCATTTATTATTGTTCAGTTCATAGTTTTCAGCCTATTGGCTATGATCTTCGCCAGTATTTTATAATCACAGTTCAACAGCGATATGGGTCTCCAGTTTCCAAAGTCGTCCCTGTCTCCCTTTTCATGCATGAAGGATATTATACCCTGCCTCATAGTAGTTATCCACTTTCTGGGCTTTTTTACAGACCTCAAGTCCCCTGCAGTGAATTAAAAACGTAATGTTCAATGGATGCCGTCCAACTAACAAGGCACCATTCTTAGAGTGTGCAGTTCTAACCCTCTGCATTGCACATAGCTTCTATTCACATAAGGACATGGATTAATCTCTGTATTTCACATTTTGGAAGTACAGAGAATTATTTTTCTCTCCGTGACTTGAGCGTGTGTGCAAGTCAGGGTGTTGGAAGCTGTCCAGAGCCCATTCATCCCTGCTTTATCCCATTTCCCCAGGCATCATGGGAGTCTGAATTAGCACCCATAAATCATTCACTGTAGTCAGGAATGTGGCTGGACATTACAGATTCTGCAGAATGCATGTGGTTTGGTCCTAAATAGTGATATGAGTGGTCATGATGTTCTCCAATGGAGGATTGAAGAGAGTGCAATCAAGGAGCCAGTTTAGACACACCATTAGCTGAGCGTGGGAGGCAGAAGGAAGCCACGTGATGCCTCCAAAGGGTTTCCAAAAAGCACACAGAATTAGGGTGGTGTCAGCCCTCGGAGAACAGAGAAACATGGACGTTACTCCTCTTTTCAGACACTGCACCAAATAAAGTTTCACAGCACAGGTGAGGCAGTAGAGTTCACATCTAATACTGTTATCCGGAGAATATATCTGTTATAAGTACAAATATATGTCTAATATTCTTCACGTGTGTGACAAAGTCAAATCGGAGGGATCTTTTGTGTAGGGTGTGGCGCCCACAAGTGCTGTGACGTGCTAGCCACGGGAGGTGTCCTCCACCACCAAGCTCTTTTGTGCTGTTGAGTCTGGGAAGACTAGTGAGGAGGTGGTCAAATCACCCACTGGGACAGCCGCTTGTTAGAATATAATTATAATATGCACCTTTCGTAGCCCTAAGGTAATCCCTTTTTGCGATCAAATTCCTGTTTTCTTAGTAATGTTTGAAATAGGGTCGCATTTGTCAGTCATCAAGTAAAAAAATGGAAATGTGTTTGTGGCTTCTTCTCTCAATCATTACAAGAAAAGACTGGGTCCATGTAGAAGACATATTTTAGCCGCCTGGCCATCACCTAGGTTAAACAACATTAAGGACAGTTCCTCCCATTCAGCGAAGTAAGAAAATCTGTTCCAACATGGTTCCATTCTTTTAACTTTATGCTATTTAAAGACTGACTGCACTAAGCAGAGACTACTTACACACTGAGTCATGCATTCAGCCCTTCCACTTTTATGAAATTGCCAAAAGGTATCTTTTAAAGGTTGTGCAAATAGGGTGACGATTGTTGCAATGAAGGGCAGGTGGATTCTGTGTTTAAGACCTCAAACATAAGTCACCGTCCTTGAACTGGGGGATAAAGTAGATGGTTGAGCTATAAGCAAATAAAAGATTCTTGACATAGCAAATAAACTCTGTTGAAAATGCAATTTGTCCTGCCCTCTTGGGTTTAGGTATATTATTGTTTATGCAGTTTAACTTTATTTGCATTATTATCTTTTGCAAATCACTAACAAATGACCTATGTTGAAGCAGGCACTTTTTTTGTATAAATAGTGACACAGCGAACCATTCAGGCACTTCACTTCTCCACTTTCCGTGAAATACTAGTCGTGGAGGAACCTGAAGTCTGCTCGAGTGTATGATATGCGCAAAATAAATCTTACCTTGCAATTTCGAAACTCTGTCTCAGATGCTCAACTTTGTTTGAATAATAGCACTTAGAAGTCTCGCGCTTACAAAGTGACAGACTGGGCATTACATTCTGTTCAGTAGTTTCCTTGCCTGGTGTCCACAGCTTTTCTGAGCTGAGTGACCTTTGCTGAGGACATGAACAGGCAGAGGGCTGGCATCACGATTAGGCTTGGGCAAATCTCTGCAAAAGCCATATGAAAATGCCTACAGACTCAAGCACTGGATGCGGGAGCATAAGCAGCAGCTCGGGGGCAATTAGAGAGGCCCACATTTCAGATTCAGAGCTTGCATGTGGATTTGGCTGAGATTGTGATGCTTACGTAGGTTTCCCGGGGAG
The DNA here is from genome assembly GCF_040938575.1 of Ambystoma mexicanum. Lineage (NCBI taxonomy): Eukaryota > Metazoa > Chordata > Amphibia > Caudata > Ambystomatidae > Ambystoma > Ambystoma mexicanum. Next base: position 682,932,776 of record NC_090927.1, on the reverse strand, counting down.
GTCTTAGGCGGAAAAAGTAAGTTTGGATGTTCATATAAGAAACTTGAAACTTCCTGTTTTCTTTGTGTGCTGAGTTTGGCTGCAGGAAGGCGATTACACTTGAGTGATCGGCAAGACCCTGCAAACACTATTTTCCTATCACAATCCAAACACTTGTCCCCTTCCCTCAAAGACAGCTCATTATGAAAGTAATTTACATGTTTGCGTCAGCTAGGAGGTGATTGAAGGTTCAATCAAGCCACCCTGTGCAAATTCCTACTCCCTCGAGGTAGGCAGTGTGTTGCCTCCCACACCCAATCACCCTGCCACTAATGCTACGGCTAGAGTCATCATTAAGTGGGCTAGTACATTTAAAAGAAATTCATCTGCTTCCGTCAGGCATTACACTAAAAGGATCTATGTGATCACTGGGCGGCTGAAAATCTCGTTAAAGGAAATTCTGAATGCCAAAATGAGGTGTGTTGTGATCACATAACTTGCACATCTATATGTTTCCCGCCCAATCCCTGCAACTCCTGAACCCATTTTACACCCGACAACCTCCGCTCCCCTTGTATGGTATAATGGGTTTTCGTCATTTTGGTTTACTGCCATTTATGCAGTAAACGTACATTTGCCTGTTTGTTTTCTTGACATTTTGGTATGAAACCCTCTAAAATAATTTCTGTGTGAGCATGCATTCAAACATGCCGCCCCAGCACACATTCTTCATTTGCCCAGGCAGGTGGTGTGATGTGTCACACACCTAATCATCCTGCCACTAATGTCACTGCTTTGGTGGTCAGCAGAGCTCTGCAAGCCATGTTTTAAATGCATGTGCCAAACCACCACACATTCCCTGCAAGTGTGCAAATAATGTGTGTGATTGTGTCAGCTATAGCACTGATCCAAGTCGTGTTTGAGTGTGCATTAAATCAAAACATCTGAGCACAATTGGTTCCTCCATCACACACCTAATCCCCTTGTCACTGATGCCAGTGTACAAGTGATCAGCAAGACCCTGCAAAAGATCTTTTCCCAGCATTCTCCAAACACTTTTCCCCTACCCTAAAAGCATGGTAATAATAAAATAAATGGACTTGTTTGTTTCTGCTATTGTGGTACACCGAGTGTTTGTGAGAATACGTTCTATCAAGCCTCCCCAGCACACAATATGCAAGCAGGCTGATGATTGGCCTGACAGATAAGGTGAGATCTGTCTCATGCAAAATACTAAAGTCCTAACAAATCTTGCATAGCCTGCCTTACACAAAATTCCTTTAAATTGTTTTATAAAATAGGAAGAATACTCTGTTCAGCACTGCCTAAAATGAACTCTAAAATCAATGCCTAAAACCCTTGACTAAAGTAAAATATTGTAGCTCTCAACCAGTAACAGACATCAGCCCCCTTCCTCTCTGAAAGAATCTGTGGCTGTTGAAGAGATTCAGAAGCAGGTTCCTTACGCAGACAGGCAACTATGACTGCCCAAACTCAATTGCCCAAATCTTTTAGTTTGAGAAGTTGGCAAATCCTTGTTCCTCACCATGAATGTCAGTCAACATGCCAATTGGGAGGTGCAAGGAGGGAATAACAAGAATAGCTGAAAGCCAGAATTGGAAGCCGGGGGAACACCCAATCCCAAAGGAGTTTAGGAACGAGCAGATCAATCCTAGAGAATGTCATCTTATCCCCATCCCTTTGAAAGAGTCCATGGTATGGAATGGCACACCCAGAATAGCATTGGAGGAGGGAGGAGGTGCAGTAAGAAACTCACAGTGTGAAAGCAATCGACGGCCAAAATGTGACAATATCTTTGCCAAAGAGTGTCCCTTAGCCCTCAAGACAAGCAGGGTTAATGAAGCTACATACATTGTGCTTAGAAGTCAAGGACTGTGTGCAGGGAGCTTTATCCCTCTGGTTGTGTCCCCTGGAGTAGGGCATTGCACACTAAGACTAGGATTCCATTGGCTAGGTCCTTTTACCAAACCAGTTATCCATCCTGGTATGTTGAGCATAATGATGGCCTCTTCACGTTAAGCTTGACCTCTAGACCTAAAGGCACTCTTCCAATTCCACACCACTGTCTGTTGATCAAAATGAAGGTGTTGAACTGCTTTCTAACCATTGCAAGTGTTTTGTTGGTTTCACTTTGTCACATATGCTTGAACTGCATTTCTGAAATATATCTAATACATATTACATACATGATGGGTATGTGATATATATGGTCTTTAGGGTGATGCATAGTTGTTGCCAGTGCATACAGCTCACTACAAGACATTGCACTAATTCAGCAAATGCAAGTGTGGGACCTAAGGAGGTCCTGTATGTCTGTGTCAGCAATGTTGTGCTTTTACCAGCAGAGGACAGCATATAAATACAGTGCAGCATAGTTTTCATGCTCCAGGATACTAATTAGGCCACTATGTTGCTATAGTGGGTTGTTGTGTCCCATAGCGGTGGTGAAAGTGATGCACACCCTTTAGTGCATCCAGCGGCCGATGTTGGATTCCAAAAATGGTGCCACAATATTTCAACATTTTAATTGGATCTCGAGGGGATGAGAGAAACGAGTGGATTCGGGAAATGGGGTTAACTTTTTTGAATCAAAAGGTGTATTTTGCCATATTTCAAGTACGCCTCCACCAATCGGAAGAAAGAGTTTGAAAGTATACTCAGTAGTCCCTGGGATTCAACATGTCTTTAGAAAAGCAGAAAAACATGATACGAATATGCTGTACTTTTCGGTGCCATTTTAGGGTCAGGCAGGATCATTGTATCAACTGCTGCTGACCTGGCCCAATAAAACATGGCCATCTGTCCTCCAGTTATCGCCATCACAACAGACCATAGCTACTGCAGAAGCGTTACAACTGTGCCTGCATCTACGTAGTACCATAAAGACAGGAAGAAAAGTAACCTCAAACAAATGAATAATGTTTGCATCGCCACGCCCTCGCCTCCTCAAAGCACCAGCGCATCTCCCAATAACACTTACCCACCATGTTGCTGCCTTAAAAAGGCAAAAGCACTAGTGTCCCCAGATGTTCAGAACTCCGAACTGGGGCAGACTGAAGACATAGAAGGACTGCAAGCTCGTTTGGCACCATGGGCGTAATTTTAGGGGGGGGAGGGGGTGTGTGTCCCCCCAACTTTCATGGCACACTATTTTGTCCCCATTCATTTGAATGGGGCACCTTTTCTTCAGAGGTCATGTCCCCCCAAACATTTTCAGCAAGTTTTCTCCACTGTTTGGCACTCAGTACTTAAGACATAGGGGACACACACTGCTGAGCACTGACACAGAAATGAAAGTCCAGAAAGACACTCTGGAGACACTGCATTGTGGCAGTGGATATTTAATTCTTCTCACTCATACTTTTGCTTTCTTTGTAGGTTGCCATCTCTCCTCCCATACGTTTGTCCTGATTCGGTGTATTCTTCTGTCCCACAATCCATTTCCACTCACTTCTATAACTTTTCTTCATCCTTCAAACATTCACATTTCTTTTGCTCTGTCAACCCGTTTATTTCTCTTGCATTCCTTTCACTCTGCGGCTATAGCTTTTCTTTCCCCTGTATGTCTTTCTCTCTAGCATACAGTTCCATTCATTTCTATCCTTGTCTCTGCTCCATCATACATAACATTTCCCTTCTATTCCTTCCTACTACTATATGCATGTTATTTCAATGGTATTCATTCCTGCATCCTCCATGATTACTTCTATCCATTCTGCTCCTCAAACACAATCTTCTCTTTTTCCACCTTCTATGCTAGCGTTCCTCCTTCCTTCCCTTTGCATCAAACTCTGTCTTTTCTGCCTTTGTGGTTGCAATAAACAATGCCACTGTTTACACGGTCTCTCCCTCACACATAGGGCCTCATTACACGGATGGCAGTAAGGGTTAACGGTCACCGTTAATGGTACCGATGACCGTTAACCCTTACCTCCTTACTACGAGGTCCCTTTGCGGGTTAGAGACTTTAACGCCTGCTTTTTGCAGGCGTTAAAAAGCAACCCGCAAAGGGACCAGGGAGCTATTACAGTACCGCAATTTGCGGTGCCTTAATTAGCACCTTCCCCATTCCCATTGTGCCCTATGGGGCAAAAAATGGGAATGGGGAAGGGCTTTGGGGGAAGGGGGTATTTTACCGGCATGGACCAAGGTGCTAATAGCACCTTGGTCCACCGCCGTCCATGTAATGAGGCCCATAGACTTTCCCTGCAGCTGTAACTTGACCTGCAAGAGACATCAGGTAAGGATCTATTTTTAAACCATTTTATGTAAACCAAGATGTGTCACATTTGGACAGCGTACGTACTGTGAAAAACTACGAATGTCCCCTCAAAACTAGGGTGTCTGGTCTGACCCTATATTAGGCATGTAGTTGGGCCAGTTGCATGCTGGGATCCTAGCATGCTAAGGACGCTGGTCAAATACAACCAACCTTTCAGATGGACACACAAGCTGTTCATCCTCTCATCTGTGTTTCTTCTTGACTTCTAACCCCACCTCACAGCCAGGGTGATTTAATAAGATGGGGAAATGGTACGATGAACAACCATCCCATCCCCTATTTTAGGGGACTGTCCAAATGTTAGGGCTGTGTCATATGTCCCACAAAAATCAACACCTTTCTTGTCTGCTTCAGTGTCAGCTGTTTAGTCTACCAAGCGCTCTAAGCTCATACTAGGAGAGCTCTGTCTTTTTTTCGTGCTATATTTCAAGTGCCTGTTTTTTATATATATCTTCTTAACGCGTCACTTTGTTTCAGCAGAGTATTAACACGGGAGAGATTAATGATGTTGGCCACAGACACTGCAGTGAGTGTACCATTGGAAGTGAGTGTTGTCCCCTAAGGTTTAAGAATGATAGGTGATTTTGAATGGGGGAGGTGCATAATACTGCATGCTGTATGAAATAATGACTACAAGCAGATGCAACTATCATGCATTTACTTTCACTGTGTGCCCAAGTCTTGATAGTACAGTTTAAAAACCAATGGGAGATGTATTTTGGCTGAAGTTACTTTGCAGGCTTTCACTGTAATATTCAATTGAAGATGGGGAAAATAAAGGAATAAAACCACTGTTAGTTTATTTTTTCTATAATTGCCTCTCAGAGCACGACTTCTTACAATCAAGGTGTAACGTCCGAACATGATTGCAATAAGAATAAAAAATGACGACTCACTTGCATTCGGTTATAATGAGTGAGTAGAGACATCAGCTGAAATGCCACAAAACTAGAAGAGGCTGTCAGATGCCGAGCCACATATTACGGTGAGGAACAGCCGTCCAACTCAAGGTAAAGTGTGCTAACAATAACTAAACCGCGGCTGGTTTCTCTCTCCCAACGGCAGCACAGGACATGCTGCTTTCACCATTCCACACAGACATAAACGCCTGTCCACACTTGACATCATGCTCTCAAAGAAGAAGCCCAGCAGTGACACAAACCCTCCTCGGAGTATAAGTGCTACAGCAGGACTATAACAATAGTAAACAAATCGCCGGACAGTCTGCTAGTAAAGGTACGCCGCAGAGGCACCGGTTTACATCTCTGTACCCTGAGAGGGTCTGCACCGGTCAGCCTGGAAACAAATACAGGCCAGAACGCTCCATCGAAAATTGATTACACAATGTCGGTACTAGAAGAATACTCTGTCATCTGCAGTGTCTCCACATAGACAGGGATGCCTGTTAAATAGAAAAACTAGCACTCAGGACATGCTCACATGCCACGCGCACTCTGAATTATTTAAAGCGATACACACTAAAAACAAGAATTAAAAGGACTGTGCAAACCATCCAAAAATACTGTTCTTATTCAAGACAACTGAAAACTACAAAAAGGAACAAACCTGAACAGACACAAGGAGCTCATAAACGTACTACAAAAAAACAAGCAAACATTGAAAAAGACATTTTTGGCAGATGTTTTATTATTGTTAAAACTGTTTCAAACACAAAAATCTCCAGTTTGCCCAGCTGTCCGTTTAACAAACACTGCATTGTAAAAAGGTTTAAGTTACTTCCCTGTAACTATTGTTCTCCAGCATGGGGTCTGGGATGGATTCATATGCTCATGAATATTCCCTGTCGTCAGATTGGGAATCTTCTGTAAAAGAAAAAACTGTTTCACTTTCTCTTTAAAACTGTATTTCCCCTCTAAACCAATCACTGTCCCCTCGGTCATACTGCCCTTATCCAATGACAGTCCTCTCCTTAAGCCCCGCCTCTGGCAGACATCTTCAGATTTGGTAAGCACATAAAGTGGCAGTATGACCAAGCAGAGTCGCAGAGCCCCCACGAGGAGGGTTTGCATGTGGATCCATGCCAGACCCATGGTGGAGAACAATAGTTACAGGTAAGTAACTTAAACCTTTTCCAGCATTGGGTCTGGCATGGATTCACATGCTCATGAATAACAAATTCATAGCAGTATAGGTGAATGAGATTTGTAAACGTTTAAATAGACTCCTTAAAGAGAGGATAGCTAAAATCAAAATTACTTTAAATCAGGGGTGGTTACATTGCCTACCTCTTGCATTATATGCACTGTGAAATCAGCCGTGCTCAGATCACCACCTAACTACTCATGAGTTGGAGACTGGACTCTGTATGAGAATACCTCTTGCTCCTCCCACTAGGTTAGAAACAGATGCCCACAGTGTAGCAAAGACATTAGGTGATGAGATGCATAATTATTTGGCAACTATGACCACTAGTGTCTCTTTTATTTCTCAACAGATCAAGAGCCCAAGGGAGGGGTCAAAGAGGATTAAAGGAGAAAGCCAACCAATTGATCCTGAGAGTCTATTAAAGCAACCCAGTTTATATCCCGGTGACCAGGTGCTGGTACAAACGTTTGTCCGCACCTGGAATAAACCCTGTTTCGAGGGACCATACAAAGTGGAAGAAGTTACTCCCACAGCTGTCAAACTACAAGGAAGACACACCTGGCTGCACCTGCATGGCATCAAACTGTACAAAGGAGAGACCTTGACCCCTGCCAGTGAAGAAGTTACACATATGCAGACCAGCTAGAGCAAAGATAAAGAATCTATGGGGTACAAAAACACTCTGGAATAACATTGACATTTCTTAAATCTAATAAGGAATGAATGGACTTGCAGCTATTATAGAACTATTTTAGATAGGAACAAGAGACAATGAGCCTCATTACGAGTTTGGAGGTAGCCAGGGCATGGCTGCTTCCAAACTTGGGTCCAGGTCCGGGTTCCTTGAATGAGGAATTACCGGGCCATTCCAACCTTGGAGGACCCAGTAATTCCTCATTCAATGTACCCATTCTCATTCCCATTTGAGACCCCATAGGGCTCAATGGGAATGGGAGGGAGCAAATAATAACAGGCCCGTTGTTAGCTCCATGGACCCCTCACAAAGGACGTCTGGTCTGATCAGACGTCCAGAGCTGGTCCCGCTATGGGTCCTCGTAATAGGGCGGAATGGGTTTCATGGCTCCGGCACTTTACCGGTGCCGTTAAACCCAGGGTCGTAATGAGGCCCAATGTATTGACGTACGGATTAAAAGAAAAAGAGCACACTGCATCTTCTATGCTGCTGATCATAATAACATTATATAGATTCTTGTACACTGTTTTCATCTATGTATTAAAGTCTTACCCAGCACTGATAAGACGACACGTGGACATTGTGACATTTCTTGTCAATCCTAAAAACAGTCATATTATTTTCAGAATCATTATTGTGATTATCCTGCAGTTTCTGGTATAAAAGTGTGATTTTACAAAAAATAACAAAATTGTATATTGAATTAAAACAAGATGGGAAGGTTCCAACATATAAGAGACTCACTACCATCAGGAAAATCTTTCTGGAATAATAATTGTGATTTCATTCTGTTTATGATTTGTCTTTTTTTCCTTATTATTATGGCTATAGACACATAATAGTTACAAATGCAGTGGTTGACAATGACACATTTCTTACGATCCCTAACAAAAGCACAAGTAGCATCTTCTCTGATTTCATTAAACAAATTGTTCGACTTAAAAGGGATGCTGGTGAAGATAATGAAAAGATAAATAAAGATCTTGATAATTTGTCCCATTTAAAGAATAACATCAACACATGAAGGAGGTGGGAGAGAGAACGTCAGATGAAAGCTGCTATGTATGTCCTCTCACCCCCTCTGCCATGAAAGCAGCCAGAACATTCATTGTAAGGGAAATACCTGCATATGATGCAAAGTGTCTCAGCATGCACAACCAGAGTATAGTTCGAATGCAGATGGACAACTCTATGATGGCGATCAAGGAGACCGTTTCCAGAGACCGTTTCCATATGAAGATACTTATGTTAAGACACAAAATATGGAAAAAGAGATAGGCTGGATGAGCAAGATACTTATATATCCATCCCTGACTGGTGAACAAATAAAGGTTGTTGAAATGAAGAGGCTCTGATGTTCAGACAAAATCAGGAGTACCAGGTTCCTGGGAGAGACTTCAGCTATTGATATATGGACGAGTTGCCACCAGTACAGGATGAGAAGAAGGAATGTTATCTAGCATTGCAGACTTATTAAAGAAGGAATCAGTAAGCATAGTACAAATAGTAAATGACATATGCCTAAAGTCATGGGCCAAGTATTCTAAGCTAACATGGGTTAACAATGAAGCAGCACCGGTGTCCATAATACCAGTAAATTATGCAACAACATGCTTCAGGAACAAAGGCCTGGTTCTAGTTGCAGAAAATAAAGGATGCAAGCAGATACTTGAAGAACCAGGAATGAATGAAGGAACTGCCAGGCTGATGGATCAATATAGGGCTTGTGGATGCAGAGTTTATATGCAGTTGCCCAAGAATTGGGGAGGAATATGTTTTATTGGGGTCATACATGTTCCTGCATTAGTGATTCCCCAAAGCGACCTTCATATTGAAGAGTTCCCAAAAATGAATGAATACCAGAGAAAGAAGAGGTTGCTCAGCCTCAGTCAGCTGAAGAGGGATAAATATTTCCCAGCAAAGTCAAAAGCAGCCAACGACGATATTCCAGAGGAGCATAGATCATTCAGCAAGTCAGAAATGTTATTTACATCTATATTTATGCAAGGACGCCAGACTGAAGTGAATGCCAAGTGGTTTCAAATCACCAGATGGGAGCTGCTACAAATGATCAAAGTAACAATAAAAGGATTTAATGTAATCAAGGAAGAACTAAGAGCTATCAGGCTTATGACCCTCCAGACCAGATATGTCCTAGACTTAATTACCGCAATGGAAAGAGGCATATGTGCCAGGATCGGGCCTTCTTGCCCATGATGGAGAAAATGGAACCCTGACAGAAGCATTAACTATGCTGACAGCCATGCATATGAAGATGGAGGTTGACGCTGATGAGACTGAAGAAGATGACTGGTTCTCATCTCTGTTTTCATGGATTCCAACTTGGCTGGAAAATGTCTTCAAACTACTTGGAGCAATACTAGTGTTGGTATTGCTAGGATTATGTCTTATAAGGATCATTATAGGACCAGAGGTGTAGCCAGGATTGTCTAACAACTGGGGTCGGAAGATAATGTAGTTGGGCCCACCTCAGTGACATTAGCATCTGTAAATGTCCACACAACACTGCCGAGTGGGCATTTACAGATTTTGGGTGGGCCTCGCCCGGTCAGGCCCTACCCTGTCCACGCCTCTGTATAGGACAATGCAAGAAGACAGCCAAGAAAGCTATTGGGATGAAGACAATGATCGATGTGAATGGTGACCATACATTACAGACCGAAGACACCAACCATGAGAACATAAAGAAGAGGTCATTGGAACACCCACGGATGGAGTTGTATCACCCAAATGATCAAGAGAACTATACATCGGACGTTGGCTATTCTGTCAATCGACTGGAGAATGCTGTCACATGACCTGGAGTATGGATGAGCATATAAAGAATGCAGGTGACCTGAGGGGGGTGACAAAATTATGGATTCCGAAGAAACTAAAGTATGAAGAGATGATGATGAAGATGTAAGAGGAGAAGATGGTCGAGGACTTGCCCAGAGGGAGAATGGAGAGGAGCAGATTGACATGTTATCCATAGCTCTAGCCCCCTCACCTCCATCGTATTGGAATAGCAGGCGAAGAGCCCTATGAGGGACACCAGGTATTGTCCCAATACTGCATCGAGTGTATGAGAGACGATATGCACTCAGCCAACCATATCAAGTGTGCCCCCGCACTGAAAGGGTGGAAGGATGACTGCACACACCATTCAACATCGAAGAGCTATAAGTGAAAGCAGACAAGGGCAGAGTGACGTCATGAAGAAAAGACATGAAGATACACTGAAATGATTTGCAAATACTTAAAGGATAAAGATTTAACTGTAGTGATAAGAGACACATGTAAACGAATATGAAGAACTCATATTCATCAATAAAGCGAGGAGAGATGAAGTGAATGTATATACACAGAAAGTCAAGGTAGCTGAGACATATAGAGGCTTGCTGCAGAAGAAAACATAAGGTGACTAAGGTGGCCATGAGAAAAAGATGGACATCAGACTTGTGTTGAAACCAATCCAGCTACCTCAGAGACAAGCCAGGGCTGCAGAGTCAGACTATGTTGGAAAAACAGCTTTGCTTGAGGAAAAAAGAGCAGTCTATTGACCTGGGATCAAGGATGCCACATTAATGAATAATTGCAAAGCATAACAGGAATCAAGATGATAGGACATGTACATAAGACATATTTCTCTTAGATTAAGCAAAGAAGAAAACATCTATAAGTGCCAAGTAGTGGACAACCAAAGATGCAAAAAGCATATGCAAGGTGGAGTGAGCAAGTCTCCAGAGGCCAAGAGGAGTAATGTCACCCAGCTTAATTGAATTAAATAGAAGTAAATAAAGGGTTGAAATGGACAAAATAGTGGTCTCCTCACAACGTTACTCAGAAGTCGAAAACAAGGGCTATTCATTAAGCTCCAGACAAACATATTGGTGTACCTACACTCCCTTGAAAGTACCAGAACAGAGAAGAGGCTGTAAGGTGAACTATAAAGAGGAAGCCTTGGCTTGGGCCTGACCAATGAGATATGATAGACCAATTGGGCAAGTAGGTAGTAGTCTGATGTCGCTCTCTGCATCTGAGTTTCCTTTTGCTTATGTGCTACTAATGAGCCCGTAAGTCCAAGGTTGGGAGAGAATGCCAACCAATCAGAGGGTCTATGTAGCAACATGCTATGCAATGTTGCACAGGCCAACCCACTGCTGTTATTCTGCTATAATCTGTATTATACGTATTTAGAGTGGGTTCAAAGCGTGCATATTAGATAAGAGGCATCCAGCGATATTACTAATACTTATTTCGTATTTAGGTACATATGCTCCCTTAACCAATCCATCCCTTCAATAGGTTTTACAGTTTGCCAAGTGGAATGATGTCATAGCTGATGTACATTGAGGTATAAAACCTTTGTGTAATCAAAACTGGAGTGTGAGAGCATAGAATACAGTTTGTTGTTCATCAGATTGGCCTACTTTATTTGATCTGACAATAAAGAAGTACTTTGCCATATTCTTTGAGTCTGTCCAGTTATTTGGGTCCGAGATCATTATAGGAAATTCCATCTAGCACACAAGATGCTTCAAGGTGCTAGAGCATAGTACATTCAACCTCATGGCAGGGTACTGGCAGGTCGGCTTGACAGATGGAACGAGAGAGAGGTCAGCATTCTCAACCCCAGAAGGACATTATCTGTTCACGGTGATGCCCTTCGGGTTGATGACTGCCCCAGCCACTTTTCAGCAGATGGTTAACCAGGTTTTGTCTGGTCTGGAAAACTTAAGTGTTGCCAATTTAGATGACATTGCTGTGTTCAGCCACACCTCGGAGGATCACTCATCCCACCTGAAACAAGTGCTTCGTTCGCTGCAGAATGCATGTCTGACTATGAGGCCATGAAGTGCCAGATAGCGCAGGGCAGAGTGACTTACCTAGGCCACCTAGTCGGTGGAGGTAAGAGACAACCTCTCGAAGTGAAGGTGCAGGCTGTGAGTACTACCAGTCATTAATCAAGGAGGGGTATGGAACCATTGCCATACCCCTGATTGATGTAACTTCCAAGAAAATGCCGAAGATGGTAACTTGCCCCCTCCCCCTTGTCATACCTGCTTTCAGGATTTTAAGGATGGATTGTGCAGAGGCCCAGTTCTGAAAGTGCCAGATTATGGTCAGGAGTTCATTATCCAGAGAGACGCCCGTGATTTTGGGATTGGGGCAGTGTTAGCTCAGCTGAACTCTCAAGGGGTAGAGCAACCTGTCACCTACATTGGCAAGCGATTGACAAAAAGGCAACTTAACTGGGCCGTCGTTGAAAAAGAGGCTTACGCGGTCATGTCAGCCATTAAGAAGCTGAAACCATGCATCTTTGGATCGTACTTTATGATCCAGACAGATCACCGACCACTTCGATGGTTAATGGCCTGCAAGCGAAGAACTCTAAGCTTTTGCCTTGGCCCATATACCTACAGGAATTAGAAATGGACATCCAACACAAGGCGGGCTGCCAGCATGGAAATGCAGATGGCCTCAGCCAGTGCTTTTGCCTTGATGATGAACCAGACCCTCGGTAGGGTGGTGGTTCACATTTTGAGGCTGGGGGCATGTGAGGATGCTGACCATCTGCACAGTGGGTGTGCGCTTGCCTGGGTCATTTTACATTTTTAATGAAATTGAATGATGATAGATCATCCTTTGGAAAATGTGTGGGGCTAATCCGCACACATTTTCCTATGCTCACCACACGACATAGACATAGACCTGTGTACTCTGGGTGGACACACCCTACAGGCACAGTCCCCCCTATTATATTTAGTTGGGATAAGACAGCCAGGAGTACACCATGTCATCTCAGAAGGGGGCAGGCCAAACCTTCCTCCTGCCATGGCCAGCCTAATTAACTAACAAAGGCTCCATGTATCCGCCACCTGTACTTTTGTTGGGCCCTGCAGCTGATGGCAGCGATTAACATAATGTACACACTAATAGAATGTACTTGAAACGGGTCCACATGGGGCCTGGCTGCAGAGGATAACAAAGGAGACAGGAAATCCCTACTGTGTCAACCTGAAGCCAGCTCCCGCCTCTCAGTATTGATTGTCAGTGAAATGTCACGTCTGGGTCTGCGTGTTCACCTCACAGGAGGATCCCATTCAGAAGGTGTGAGTATGTGGATTGACAGAGACAGAAAGTCTGGTCTCACCACAGATTCAAGGGACACCTGCTGCTTTAATCAGGAACCACAGAGAGATCCATTAACCAGAGAGAACCTTTGATCCATACCAGAAAGGAACGATGGGTGGGGCTTAGTATTAAATGTTTTCACCCCTTTACCTTTTCTGTTGATAAGAACTCTGGTTATGACCTCGTACATAAAGGATATTGTTGGTGGGGACCCAGGATTGGTTTATTAAGGTAGCCTTAGCCTACACCATTCACTGTGGCCCATTTAGCTTTAAAAGAACTATCATTTGACCCTAGCTGAAGGTACAGCCTGCCTTACATCTTCCCCCAGTGAAGGAAGGCCAGGATCTCCAAGAGTGATGCACAATCCCTTCCCTAAACATCTCCCAGGGAACAGAGGGAGATAATAAATCCAGAGGACCCTCCAAGCAGCTCCAGAACCGGTACCCAGGTTGCACACAGCGTGCCCTGCAAGGCTCTGCTACAAGATTCCTCTATGGGACGTGCCAGAGAGTCTCTGAACCAAACCAAGGCAGGTGCCTGCAACGTATTCCTCAGCTTTGGGCCGTCTGCCTCAAAGGATGACACAAGCCCAGTGAAGACGATTGGAGGAGTCCATCGACAAGCATCTACTGACGTATGCCTTAAAGGACATTTTAGAGCCAGTCGAACCTACTTGAGTCTCTAAAGCCAGCCGAGATGCCTTGACCAGTGCTTCAGAAATGCCAACCAGTAATGAGACAACGATTCCTACCCCGAGCCGCTGTATGGGCCAGCCTGCAGCTGTCCGTCCAGCTTCGCTCGCCGAACTGCTTGCTGCCTGGTACCCGCAGCTGTCTCCTGTCTTGAACTCGGATTGCAGAAGCTGCAAAGTGCCCTGAAACTGACTCGACCCCGTCGAGCACCAAGAACCATTGTGGTTCTGTCCCCAGGGTCCTTCTCCGAGGGTCTCTAATAACAGTTTATGACCCATTGCTCCCTTTTTGTTGAAACCAAGGATCCTTGAGCTATTGCAATTAATTACTATACCGACTATCCTCCCGTCAGTATGCAAAGTGCATCCCTTTTTCTTCTTTGAAACTGTCTGACCTCTGCATTCATTTACCGAGTGGGTTGCATTTTGTAGTGTACTAGGAATGTCCATTGAGACAATAATAAAGTAGATATTGTTATACATCCTTTACTGGACAGTCCCTTTTATCATTAGGTAATAATTGTATTTTTCGCTGTGTTGCAACTAACCATTGATGAACGACCTTTCAGAGATAAGCCTGTCGTTCCATCCGCATTACCAAAATTGAACAAGAAGGTTTATAATTTGCTTGTGTTTCCATCCAATCTGCTCAGATCCCTTCTGGTATACCAGAGGTGTGGGGCTGATCGATAGCTTAGAAACCGATATTCATCTCTGGACCATTGGTGCCTCAGTTGATTCGTCACAATGAGTTGGGGTAGATTATTTGTCTACCTGCTCGCAAAAGTTAAATCAATCAATGGAGTGAGGGTTAACTTGCATGTGAAATACCTGATAAGTAAGGACATTTGAAAGCTAGTAACATTGACAAATGACATGAAGAAAGAAAGGCTTTCAACTTGCGCCCTGCGAGTCCTGAGATACTCTACAAGTCGTGCACATTTTAGCTCGTCATATCATCTTAAATTCCTGTGCAGTACTTGTAGTTTTATTTCCTCATTAAGACAAAAAGTAAAACAAATATAAAGAAATGAAAGCCTAAAAGCTAGGATTGGCTAATCTTCTCTTAACTGGCGTGGGACAATTTTGTATCTCTCTCAGATTTCCTTTGGTTTATAATTATATATCATGAACTCCCGTGTTGGGTGGGGCCTAAGGTAGGTGAGTGCTCAGGGCTGTTACCACCCCTGAATGCGGGAATGATTACAATTAGCATGCCAGCGCATCTGCCTGTAGTGCTAGTAGTTTTTATTTTAAGGGAAATTGAGGCTGGGACTTTCCAACGTGCCTAATGTCCTTGAAATGACACCAAAAAGATGGCCACGATGGAAATGTGTCAAGGGAGTTAGTCCCTTCACTAGTTCCGTGGCACCCACGATGGGTGAGTGAGAGAGCTGTGGGGGGGTTGCATGGAAGTGGAGAGGCAACCACTGCTGTGGAAAATGTGGGCGGTCAATGGTAGTTCACTGCAACAAAACACTTGAAATTCAGTGAAAAAAACCTTAGTTCAAGTGACTTTAAGGTGCTGAATTAAGGCCACAAAACCTCTGCACACTGATGTCATGACAATTTGGTTCACATTCGCCCCACCCCTCTTTTACTCTGGCACCTGCACACACTCCCAGAGCAGGCTGCAATCTGATAAAAGGCTACCGTCATCCAATGATGTGATTGGATTTCTTTAGAAGTGTTTTGAATACTTCTACCTTGCACTGGAGACTGACCCCAGCCTATCACACCGTATCACACGGTTTACAAAACCGCTGAGCTGCAAGAACCCCAAAGAGTGTGCTTGGAGATATGCCTTGCTTTTTATGGTCACAAATCCTCCTGCATAATCTGTACTTGTCCCTTTATTTGGAGACTCAATGAGAACATGCCTGCATCTGCATGCTGGTGCTTTAAAGAACTGCTCTGTGCACTCGAAATAGTTTTCCAATCCATAAAACAGAGATTACAACAGATAAAGCAAGGGAACATGCTGTCCAAAGAAATAATGCCGTCAAGCAACATATTCCAGTAACGTTTTACATCAATATGCGGTACAGCGTTCCTTATTATTTATTAGTACTCGCTTCCCTCGGGCCTATAACTATGGGCCCCAGGGCATTACCTGAGTCGGTAATGCTCCTGCCGCTTGGGTCATATTGCTTAATTAAAATACTTAGCACTTACCGGAAGGATTCAATAAAACATAACATGCCACACCAGCATGCAAAACACTGAACACTACAAGTAAACTCTATGATACACCTTGAAACAGCTATACATATTTACAAGAAGTGTGTGTGTGTGCGTGTGTGTGTATACACATATATATTTGTTCAGTGAAAAATCTTTACTTAATGGAACTTATATACGTTCAATTCAACAAAACCCTTGAAATTCAGTGAAAACACTTTAGTTCAAGTGACTTTAAGGTGCTGAATTAATGCCACAAACCCCCTGAAATGTGGGCGGTGGTCCCCATTGTGCAGCCCCTAAGCACACTGATGGCAACCCTAAATGACCTCACTGACGACATCACATATGACATTCTGGGTTCATTAATGATATCACTGGTACAGCAGATCACATGTACAAGTCAGAGAGATGCAACATTTAAAAAGCATGTTTTCTGCACATAAGGGAGGATTCAAGTGCAGAGCTTGTCTTGAGTTTGCATTTAAAAATACTGTGCATTTACAATCCTGGTATTCTTACACATTAGAGTTACTTAGTATTGAATGAGCATTCACCATGGTGAGATACTCTAGTACCTTTATCACTGTTATAAACACACTCCCCTAGGCAAGGACGACATTTGGGTTGTACAATCATGCCTTTACACCAGATCTCCAAAGAATCCAACATACATGACCAGGAACAGTTTCCCAAATCATTGTATCTTTATATATCAGACTCCTTACTGTCAGTATAACAAATCAAAAGGTAGGCCTTGACCATTTTAATGGTAAAGGTTAGGGCAGGTGGACTGCACTGGTCAACAGTGTCAAAAAAACATGTTCATGTTGTGAGGGCACATGGTTATCAGGAATAAGTGCTAATGTACTTCACGCAGGAAAGCTGTCATCATTTTGGTACCGGGATTGACGCTGGCATTCTGCTACATGTTTTGGATTATGACTCCCATGATCCCTCACCACTGCCTACGATTGGTAGATTTAGTGGAAGCTGTAATGTAAAACCTCTGGAGCTCCAAAGGTTGCAGACTCCCACTGTATTGAAACTGAAATTGTAGATTGCAATGTGCAAGACCAACTTTCTCCAGTTCCACATCCATTATTTACAATGCTTAACAAATGTTTTCAGACCTTCAGAAAAGACAGTTTATATTGCATCTGTGCTTTAATTTCAAGTACAGTACAACATGCTTCCCAAAGGCTGGTGCTTATCAGTAAGGTCAATGAAGAAGTCACAGGCGGTCCTACATGATGTCTTATATGGTGTATTCACTGATGGTATATAATCCAACAAAAGGAGATTAAGGGGTATCAACCACAAGCATCCCCTTAGACTGAGGGTATTCACTGATGGCACTGACATGTTCGAAGTGATGTTTGTTTGTTTGTTTGTTTGTTTATTTATTTGTAGTGCGCTCCAAACCCGGAGGTATCTGGGTGCAATCAAGGATATACATTTTCTTAGTTACACAATTTAGGCAATATACATTTTCATAGTTACACACAAGGCAAGATGCAATATACAGTGTGGCAATGTAGGAATATACAATACAAGACTATGCAGTTTTTACAATTCGGGGTCGAAATATTTTGCCAACAAGTGTAGTTACATTATATACAAACGTAAAAAAATTGCTATTCAATAGCAGTTTGTCTAAGACTATGGGAGGTCAGAGAGTGAAATCAAGGATGTACAAGAGATCAAAAAGAAGGTAAGAAGCAGGTGGTGGGGGAAAAGTGGCTGTGGACTATTACGGCGCGTCATTGGCGATAAGCCATAGTTTGGTGTCTTTACTGAATTTGAAAAATGACTGGTAGGATCTTAAGGTGAGAGGAAGGGAGTTCCAGAGTTGAGCCGCCATCACTGGGAAACTGCTGCCACTGGCTTTTTTAAACTTGTATCTGAGAACTCTTAGGCATCCAGTGTTAGACAGCCTAGTAGGTCGGATAGGGATGATTTGGTGAATTTTTTGGTGAGGTATTGAGGGGCTGAATTGTTGAGAAGTGTTCGTCAGGGGGGCTGTTTTAAGTTGTATTCTCTCTTTAATGGAAAGCCACTTGTTGTCACATCTGGTCGCAGAGATATGTTGACTTCTAGGTATGCCCAAGGCAGTTCCGAGTGCATTATTCTGCAGGATCAGGAGGTTGTTTATGAGATGTTTACTGGAATCTAGGTACAGTGCATTTCAGTTGTCGATTTTTTACAATACTAAGGCTTTAGCCAGAGTGGTGCAGCTTTTGGTGGAAATAAAAGGTTTGCAGGCATGGATAAGCTTGCATGTATATGCTGTCACCGATGCAGTTGCACTCACTTGTGCATATTTAGGGCAGTATCTAAGTAGAAATCTAATGTTTTTACTTCTTTGGCCACCTTGATGTCATTCATTTCCATCAATGTTGAAGGAAAGATATTGATTGCTCAGTTGTTTTCCTGTTGGCAGGTGTGGCCAGGAGAAGCAACTCCGTCTTCTCATTATTCAGGCATAGACCATGCATGGCCATCCATGCCTGAATGATGAGGTAGATTTTGTTTTTTAGAGCTAGGTCTGTGTCATAGTTGCCAGTCAATGGTAAGAGGATCTGGGTGTTGTTTGCATAGTTGGTGTTGGTGACACCCAGATAGTCCAAATCATTGAACAATGGTTTAGTAAACACATTATACTTGGTAGGTGATACACAGGATCCTTGTGGGACTCCGCAGGAAATTGAGATAGGATCCACTGCTGCCGAGGCTGAGAATACTCTCATGGATCTATTGCTTAAGAAGGATTGGATCCAAGCCGTTGCTTCTGCTGAAAAGGGGGCCGCTGTAGAGAGATGCTTACACAGCACCTTATGGTCTACCAAATCGAAGGCGGCTGACAAATCCAGCAGGAGCAAGAGGACTGATTTCCCTTTGTCTTTTAGGTTGTCAATCTAGATCTTCAGGCCAATCAAGGCTGTTTCTGTGCTGTGTTAAGGCCTGAAGCCAGATTGACGGAGTCCAAGTAGCTTGTTAGTCTCCAGATATGTTTGAACCTAGTTGTAGGGTGCTTTGTCGATGATCTTTATTAAAAATGGGACTGGTGTAATGGGTCTGAGATTGGTGGGGATGCTGGGGTCTAATGAAGGTTTTTTAAGGAGAGGGAGTACCCATGAGTTCTTCAGGTTGGTGGGGACAGTACAAGTGCGAAATGAGCCGTTTATTAATAAGAGATGAATGGAGTTCATTGGCAGCTTCTTTTATGATAGATGCAGGACATGTGTCGCCTTGGCAATTGGATGGTTTGAGTGAGGCTATGATATTTTTGCACTCCTTGGGTGGACACTGCGGTAGATTTGAAGCGCTGGGAAGGTTTGGGTAGAGGCTATGTTTAGGTGTGTTGTCCTGGCGAAGCAGGTTGAGTTTTTTTACAGCTATCTTCTTTTGGAGCAGCATGATTTTGTTGGATAAGGCATCTTGAATTTTACTGCACCCGTTTTTATCCTTGATGAAGTTATCTGTGATGGTTGTGGGAGATTCGAAAAAACTTGAGGCCATGTGTGATGTCATTAGTGTGCTTAGGGGCTGCGCAGTGGGGGTCTCATAGTTGAGGTGGTGTAGCTTTCAACACCTTCTTAAATTCAGAGGTTTTGTAGCATTAAATCAGTACCTTTAAGTCACTTAAACTAAAGTTTTTTTCACTGAATTTCCAGGATTCCATTGCATCAGATTGTTCCACCTTGACAGTGCTTCAACTAACAGTTTTTCACTGAATTTCAAGGGGTTTGTTGCATTGAACAATTCAGCTTAACTGTCCATTAAATAACGTTTTTTTCACTTATTTTCAGGGGTTTTGTTATGCTATAACTCCTACCAACTGTAACTCTGCCCGTTTTCTGATTACATAACTGATGTCATATCATTTGTTATCAATATCTGTTCTTCAGCTACGCAACATCAGGTTTATCAAGTATTTCATTGTTTTTTGTGTACACTAGATAAGAAGGGATTACTAATGGCGTACTGCGATGAGGAAGAGAGAGGTAGGGTAGTAGGGACTGCAATGAGGAAGATTGAAGTGGGGTAGTTGGGGACTGTTAAAAGGAAGAGTGAGGTAGGGGTAGTGGAGGACTGTGACAAGGAAGGAGGTGAAAGTAGTGGGGGGGGGCTGTGTGGAGGAAGAGTGATGTGGAATTAATAGGGGACTGTGAGGAGGAAGGGGGAGGTGGTGGTAGTTAGGACTGGAATGAGGAAGAGTGACGTGGGGATACTGAGATGAGGAGGAGTGAGGTGGGATAGTTGGGTCTGTGATGAAGAGCGAGGCAGGGTTAGTGTGGGACTGTGAGGGGGAAGAGTGAGGTGAGGTTAATAGGGGATGGTTAGGAAGAAGAGTGAATTGGGGTAGTCAGGGACTGAGATGAGGAAGATTAAGACAGGGATAGTAGGGCACTGTGACATGGGAGAGTAAGGTGAGGGTAGTGGGTGACTGTGATGAGGAAGATTGAGGTGGGGTAGTAGGAGACTCTGACAAGGAAGAGTGAGGTGGGGATAGTGGGGGCTTTGACAGGAAGGATGTGGGGGTAAAGGCAAGATTACTATTGGGTACTGGGACGAAGAATAGGGATGTGGTGGTAATGGCATGGATTACTATTGGGTACTATAACAAGGAAATGTGAGGTGTGTGTAGTGGGGGACTGTGATGATTAAGAGTGAGTTGGAGAGGTTTGTTACTGTGATGAGGAATAGTGAGGGGTGGTGTGGGGGACTGCAATGAGAAAGAGTGAGTTGGTGGTAATGGGGGACTGTGAAGAGGAAGAGTGAGTTGGTGTTAGTGCTGTACTATGATGAGGACGACTCAATTGGTGGCAGTGGGGTACTTTGAAGTGAAAGAGTAATATGGTGTGGTGGTGGTAATGGGGGAATGGGATGAGGAAGAGTGTGGTGGTGGTAGTGGGGATACTGTTAGAGGGAGGAGTGAGTTAGTGGTAGTGGGATACTGTGTAGAGGAAGAGTGACATGGTGGTAGTGGGGGCTGTGACAAGGAGCTGGAGGTAGTGGGTAATTCTTTAATATAAAAAAAACAAATTGCTTCCTAAATGAACTTAAAATACTCCTTTCCCCCTAACTAGCAATCACAGTGATTGCCATATCTCAATAAATTATAGTTTTTAAGTATTTACTCTTTTTTGGCACTCGAAATTCAAATCTAGATCTCACCAAAACACCCAGAAAAATCACTACGCTATCCTGCAGCCCCAACCCTTAACACATGATGCTTTCTTACTCTGCCCACATGCTTCCTAGCCGCAAAAGTACCCCACTGACACCCACTCTATCATTTTAGGGATGTTACCAAAAACAAATGTAGATTCAAATCGATATTTCTATAATGGCAGTTTTTCAGAAATTAGAAATCTTGGCACTAGCAAAGCATCATGGGAGATATGACTAACTGTTTTGGGTACTTGGGCACCCTGCTCTAAGCCAAATATGGAAAAAAACTACTGTTTGGATTTATGCCAAACCACAAAGAATTTCCTTGGAGCACTTTGTGTCCGACTTCTTACTTATTTGGTGCATATCCATCCAAAGGTTTGGACTGTGCACTTGTGTGAAATTGTGATATTTTCCCTATGGGAACATGAGTGGAAAAGTAAAAAAACACACCCTTTTTTTACCCTTTATATCTTTTGAACCATAACACGGATTTGCACGAAATGTGCTAGCTAGAGGGGCCCAGGCCCTGACGTTTGTTTGTAAAATGTTGTGATGGTCCATCTTAGAGCTCAAAAGTTATTATGCATAGCATTTTTTTGCATTTCCTATGGATGATAAGTTTCACCTTAACAATAGGGCAACTAGCATCGCCCTAAAACATGCATATATGTATATATATGTATACAGGATGTCTACTTTTTATTTTTAGTTGCTCGGTTTTATAACTTTGTATTTTACTTGTACAGCGCAATTATGCTGAGTGTACCACTTCATAGTGCCAAGGAAGCAGGTGGGGGACGGGGCCTTCATAAGTGCGAGCCAGAAGGCAAAGGTCAATATGTCAACTTTCATCACAACATTCCTGTAAACTTTGAAGGTTCTGTTTCTGAGTCAGATACATTGACTGGCAGAGGTGTACCAGACATTCCAGGTGCCTGATCCGAACATGGTGTCACCACACTGCATCAGAAGTAGGGTTGGTGGAGGCATGCACAATCTACTCCCTGTTCACTTCCGTGAGCATGACCACAAGCTTCAATGGGACTTGTGAGGCTATTCCTGTGAGCACCAATGATAATAAGGGATTGCATCTTCAGTATGCAACAGAGGTAGCAGCAGTGCTCGTTTGTGTTGCCCCATAGTCATCAAGGAAAAATAAATGTTTGTTTATAAATCCGTTCTCAACAAGGCCTCTGACTAACTACGCTAATCTCTCCTCTGCTAAAGAAGGAATTCAACTACAATTCAAGTTATCTTTCAAGATGTGTGCATCAGGGCTCCAACCCAATGTGTCCCAGAGACAATTTAACTGGTGCTGTCCTGACCAGCCACCACGGGCTCCACCACAGTGATTGGAAACTCGGTCAGCTGAGTTCTTACGCAGCACAACAGACCCAGCGGTAAGTCCCATTGGGCTGTCTCCTTCATCTAATTACCTTCTGCTGACAGAATTTGACTTCTGCCCCCCCGGGAAGCGAGCTGATCACCCTGACCCTCATGCCACCTCCCGGTGGTGACAGAACAGAGGCACATCTTCCTGACCTTGGGTTGCTGGCCATCAGAATACCTCACTCTGGCCTCGATTCTTCCTGGTATCACCTGCACCCTTAGCCAGGAGTATTTACTGGCAGCAAGCAAGCTTTGACTATATTTAGCCAAGGTCGGCAGGGTACATGCAATCTCTAGCACACTTTTTGATATATGATGGGCAGAACGTGTGTATACAATGGAAGTACCTAATGCTTGTTGTTTGGACATAGGTGTTTAGTGTAAATGTCTAACATTTAGATACTTGGATAAATTACTTGGCTAAATGATGCAAGAACCTGGCCATACCATAGACATATCTGGCACGTGCTGGGATTAGCAGGGTATATGGCAGCACCAACGCATATGGGGGAACAAGATAAGCATGCAGTGTCGGTGCCTGGAATACAGTGAGAGTAACTGGGCATATCATGGCAGCACACCGAATATTCCATTAGGACAAGCTCAGATAATGTAACTATCTGTGTGTGTGATGCCAACACATGTTTTATGGTTTAGGTAGCTGGGCATAGGATGTCAATACATATCCTATGGTCTGAGATCATTGTGGCATCCACAAACCATAATGGCAGATACCTTGTGCCCCCTCTCAATGAATATGTGACAAAATAACCTCTTCCTGACCATCCCCCTCTGCACTACCCCTAGTGTCCCCTAGCCCCTAGTAACAACCTGTACTCCCTGACTTTCCACATCAGCTGAGGGAGATGCCAGGAAGATGCATTTATATTCATCCCCGGAAAGCAACCAATCAAATGTTCACAAGCCCACCATAATAAAGAGAGAGAGAGAGAGAGAGAGAGTGTGTGTGTGGGAGAGAGAGATGGGGATCAGAGCAAGAGAGAGACAGAGAGTACATGTCTCTATATGTGTGAGAATGAACGTGTAGTATGTGTGTGCATGCATGTGTGTGTGTTTGCCTTCTTCACTGTTTGTGTGAATGCATGCTGGTCTGTGGGTGTGGGTGTGGCAGTGAATGCTCTGGCATTTCTGAGAGTCTACCTCTGTGTGCATCTGTATATATGTCGTTTTGTGTAGGTGTGAGAGTGCGTGCGCTTCTAGCATGGTAGTACATTGGCATCTCATGGCAATATATGGAATATAAGAGAAATACTACAGCCTTCTGCAGGCAGGTACTTGCTATGGATATGGTGCACACGCCTGGCCATATAATAGCAATACCTGGAATCTGAGCCGGGTAGATGTTTGTCTAGCAGTAACCTTGCTTGTGTCCCGTACATGTTATGTTATTTGATATTTGCATAGCGTCTACTGCTATTGGAATGGCTTCGAAGTGCTGCTATCACGGGCACACCTTACTGCTCGCAGATGTAGTTCCTTGAATGATATATGCATTATTTTGCTATGACTCATGATTATTCTTCACTGAGTCGCATTAGTGATCTGGGCAGAGCAGTCATGCCTCGTCTTAACCAGGAGCAAGGCTTGCAGTGGGCTGCATTTCCATGGATCCAGAATCCGGAAAACATTATTACCCTGGATCGAGATAATGAAAAACTCCTCTGTGTGTATGCACTAAAAACTCATCTTGGGTGACAGCATTGCGTATTAGCCTCACCTGCTGTCCAAATGAATATATATGCATTATAGGAACAAACACTTTACTGTTATTGTAAGTGTTGTGAATAATTGAATGAGCACTGAGCCTCCTGTGCATTCTCTGCACTTAGCGATTCAAGCATACAGCCCTTTTAACATAGGTATGTTTGCCAAATATAAAAATCTATGGCCATTATGCTCCCAGAATGTCTTTTCATGTTATGCAAATCCAAAAGGAATTCTAATGGTTGCTTTTTCCTCTCCTCGCTCTCTAAGTGGTATTCTAAAACAGTAGACGTCTACAGGACTGCACCTCTTGGATTCATAGCCCTCCTTGTTTGTTAAACAAAGTGTCCCAAGAACACCAAATACAATTAATGTGACATAAAATGTCTATGTTTTTATAGTGAGCTACGTTCAATCAGACAAGTGCAACATTCTTATTATGACTACAAAATTTACTGGATTTGATTTAATCATTAGATCCTTTGATCATAAAAAAAGAAAAAACCCTGCTAACCCAATACTAAAACCTTTTTTTTCACAAAATCTTCTCCTACAGAATCTCAGACGACCACATCTCTGCAAAGCAAACCGCACATACTTCACCACACTGCAACAACATACAAACAACACATAACCATGCACAAGAGCACATGGGAATCGCTCAGATTAGAAAATCGCACCTAAGATCAGCGAACGGTGCAAACCGAACTGAAGCTGCCAACAGAACATCATATCTCACTTTCCTATTCCCACTGCACCCTACTAACCGCTTCCACACCCTCCCTGTTTCACACCGTCCTTTTTCAGATCCGCCAGAGCGCCAGGGGACCACTCCGGTGGTGACAGTGCACAGTACAAGTAACCTTTTGCATTAACATTAACATTAAATCATTAGAAATTAACTTTGTAATTAGTATAATTCCATATTTTTTAAATAACTTTTTGTCAACAACACAACCCATTTTGTCTCTCAAAATGTCTTTGTTCTCTTGAAACGGGCCATTCTCAGGCAAAAACACTGATCTATTTCTTCTGAGATCACTGAGGTAATATTTTATTTTGTGTGCTGGCTGCTGATTGGTTGGTAGTGCTGCTGACTATGTGCATTTGTTATGGTGTACTGTTTTGTGGAAATGTGTTAGCAATTGACTTCATTCAGCCATTCGCTTGTGTGTCATGACTCTGCCTCTAGCCATGCCCCACAGCCTGAACCCTCAATTTCTCAGGCTTCACTCCGCATCTTATAGCAATTGAAATCCCAGATCACGGAGTACATTCTTTCAATTTCAAGCATTGACCAGGAGTAATTGCAAACGTCTATGAAAGAGGAGCATAAAGACAGCATACCACTGGATCATCACCAGAAAATCTGTCTTAATCCACTGAAAGTGCTGCACAGCATTGGAATCCATTTTATAGCTACCCACAAGGTGATGCGTGACTCTTGAGAAGCATGACTGCGCCGCCCAATCCTGCAGGTTCTCATGAAGTGCCTGCATAGCCTTGGTAGGCATCAGACGGCCTACTCAGCCCCTGGCACCGTGCCTAGCAGCACATGCAGTGACGGGCTGGCTTACAGGGACCGGTGGAGATTTCCCAGTGGGCCTCTACACCTCCAAACCCTACTTCGAGGTGTTCCGCTTGCTTGCTACTTTCGCTTGCAGGGTGTAATACAGCTCGGGGTGTTGCTAGGTTTGGAAAAGATCAGGGGCTAAGGCAGCTAATGTCGGGACTGTCAGGACTCAGGGCTAGATAGCCTTTTGGTTGTAACCCCTGAGCTTCTATCCGGGGCTACAACCAAACCCTTTAGCTCCCCCCCCCCTAGCAACGCCTCTGCGGGTCACTTCAAAAAACATTTCTGGGGCCACTTTTGGCTCCCTCTCCACTTTAGAACATGTGGCACCTCAAATAGGCTACTGAGGTCGGGTAGTGAGGTCTAGTCTATCACCTGAGAGCAGGCCTCCTTATCCTAACTTCTCCTTTCCTCGCCTATCAATGTGTTTTTAGGATGCTCAATGCTTTCCTGTACATGTATCTTTTAACTTATAAAAGAAAATGACACCAGGCATGAACAAAAGGGACGTGGCATTTAATTTCCTAGGGTAGCCTTTTTGGGAGACTTTCCATGTCTCGGTGTAACACACATGCTGGATGGGTGTAGCATGTTCAATTAAGCAATCATTGTAGTCGT
The DNA here is from genome assembly GCF_040938575.1 of Ambystoma mexicanum. Lineage (NCBI taxonomy): Eukaryota > Metazoa > Chordata > Amphibia > Caudata > Ambystomatidae > Ambystoma > Ambystoma mexicanum. The sequence goes on along the minus strand of NC_090927.1, from coordinate 682,906,195 downwards.
GGCAGGATGCAGCTTTTCTTGTGGGGAAACAATGAGCTCTGTACTGACGTGCCGCAGGTTGTGTGGTCCTGAGATCTAGCACACAATCCCACCTTTGTGTGTTGCCTCTTGCAGCACCTGCAGACCGGATGAGATGCGTCGTGGCAGGGGGCTTGGGGGGGAGGGGGGAGCTGCCTGAGACGCTTCCCCTGAGGCACGCGGATGTCCATCCCTCAATGAAACGTGTCCGCTGTGATAAACTGGGGCGCTTGTGAATATGAGCAACGCCACGGCCTCAGAACCCCATGTGCGGTTTGCACGGCAGAACCTTCGCGCCAGTTCACACACTTAAAACGGGCATATTCTAGGATTCTGTGAGAAAGCAACACACCCTCGCTACAAAAGGCTGTCAAGATAAGACAAGAATCCAGCCACGTGGAGGTGTGGAACGATAGGTCATCATCAAAGAGAGGGCAAGTGCAAGAGAAACTGGAGCAGCTGGCAAACCATACATGTGAAACTCATGCCCTGGAGTGCGGGCGCCAGAAAACTTTAATATATACCTTGGCAGGCCAGACACTTAACACTACCAATGCCAGCTCCGCTTCCGGGCACCTGTGCTGCACTATGATTTAATGGAGCAAGCTTTGCTGAATGCACTAAAAGCTAACCTGATTGTGTTTGTCACGGGAGGATAGCTCAGGTGCAATGCGCTCACCTTGGAAGCAAGATACGTGGAGCAACACAGGTTCGAGCCCCGGGTCCGTGCTTAGGGTCCTCTGGGTATTAAGCGCGTTATAAATGACCAATCATAATTGTGAGTCAATGTTTCACCTACCTCAGTGGAGATACGCAGATAGGAGTTTTCTGACATCTGACATCCCTTCCCCTTCCTCACCTAGCCGGTAAGCCATACTCTGCAGTGCACAGATTGTACACAATAGATAGTACAGATAGACTTATCATGGCACTCCGAGTTAAAGGAGTACCGAGGTATACATACAGCTCTTCTATTCACAGGACAGGCCTTTAGAGCAGTGAACACTGGCACTTTAGAAAGAATGATAAAGCCCTACGTCAATTATGAACTCATCTCTCATCTCGTTGCGCCATATGCTGCTTTACATAGAAAAAAAGAAGCCCAGTTACTCACCAATCTAAGCTTTAAGTGGGCAGGGGCTCAGCCTGGGAGGGTCTTAAAATCGCCCTCACGCTGGAGCGTGGCCGAGGCTCATTGACCCATTTCAATTCATCTCACACTGTACATACTTTCCCCAACTCTATTCCCCTAGTTCTCCATTTGTCTCATTGTGCTTCATTCTCTATTTGTGTCCATTTCTATATGTCTCACTCCCCACACTCACACTTCGGTTATGTCCTCACCAGGATTGTCTAACATGTCGGGCCTGAAGGTCATATAGTTGGGACCACCACAGTGGCATTAACATCTGTAAATGCCCGCACAGCGCTGCAGAGCGGGCATTTACAGATTTTGAGAGGGCCTTCCCCACTCAGGCCCTACCCTGTTTATGCCCCCGGCTTCTCACACCCCCTTTTAACTCTTGGAGGAGGCTGGCCTTTGGAGCCTGCTCTGCTAAAACACGTCAGTGTTTCCAACCAAGATTTCAGTGTAATGGTTTACTCTTAAGTCATTACCTTTAAATTCATTGTCAGTCTAATGAAACCATCTAAGACACTCCTCAATTACATACTGATTTTGAGCTAGTATGTTTATTCGTATAGAACAATGCATTAATATTCACTATAAGAATAAATATCGAATAAATAAATAAATAAATAAGAACATTATTGCTATTATTGTTCATAAGCATATTTCAAGAGAAGCGCATAACTCCAGGGAGCATTTACTTAACTGTTTTACTTTGAAGGGATGGGGGGGGTGGGTGGGTGGATCTCTGCTTCAGAGGGTTTGCAGCTATCTAGTTGCCAACAATCACGTAGTGTGTCAAACATTGTATACCGAAGCGCGCCAGTTATCCAGTTAGCCTCTAACTTGTTTACCTTTATCCATATAAATTGAGGTTTTTTTTTTACATGTCAAACTAGCGGATATCATAGCTGCATACTAAGCTTTAAGAGGGGGTGGGTTTATTGTTACGTGCTTTCATTGTGTAATAAGGAATTTGGTAGGTACCTGGAGCTGTGTGCAGGTTTTCAGTCCAAAACCTTCCATCACAACTCCAATTACGGAAATGTACATATTACAAAAGGCACTGCTAATAACAAAGAAACATGTTAAAACAAGTAAGGGCCCAGGATTTCCAAATGAGTCCTTGCTCCATATGCAAACTCTCAAGCGACCCTATGGGCAACAGGTGAAGCCCACTTAGCAAAATAGTGTTCCGTGCACAGTGTTCTGAGAGCTCAGCGGGTGCAGGTCTGCCTTTCCTTTCCTTCTGAAAGGTGGGCCCTGAAGAAGACACTATGGGCACAGCAGGTGGCGGAGAGAGGAGGAGGGAGAGGTTGCTACTTTCCCCAGAAAAGGCTCCAGGAGCTTAGTCATTGAATGTGATCTCTTTGTGAGGGCAGGCAAAACCCTCTGCCAAGGACAGCCACACAGCAGGCAGCTGCCCTGGGCTCTGGCACCAATGGAGCACACCCATGCATTTGGGGACCACTGCAGTTGTGTGCCAGCCTCCCCTGTGTTTGGGAGGATGGGAAACAGACTCATCTTGTCCCTGAGCCCCTGGATTGGGACTCAGAGCACCGTGAGAGCCAAGACAGCTGGGATCCTAGAGTTTGACACCATTGAATTACTTGGAGCATGTTTCAAGGATTGTTCAGCATATTTGAACCAGCAGGACCCTCCATTGCTGCCTTTTGCTCTCTCCTGATCTTCACACAGTGCCAAGACGCCTGGTTCGGCACTGTTGAACCACAAGGACTTGCAAAGAAGGTATCATTAACTGTAAACTGCCCCCTTGGACCATTTTAGAGCCCTAGAAACTGGTTAGGTCCCTTTGACCCCTTTTTGCTCACAGGTACACATCCATTTTCAAGAACATTGTTACTTTTGCTTTCCTTTCACTCCTGATTCATTACCCAGAGTACTGCATCTACTATCTGTGCTAATTCTGTGTTCTTTCGTCAGGGGTGGGTTTTGTGTAGCGTGTTGCTAGTTAGTTATTACTATACATGCGGTGTTTAATTAAAGTTGATAGGCTTGTTTAGAACCGTGTTTGGATATTCCTTTATTTTGGACAGTTATCATTTGCTGTTTGGGTTGCTACTGAACCACATTCAAACCCCTCTTAGGAGTATAGCCTTCTCTAGGTTGCCGTTTCCACAAATGGCGGAGTAGGTGTATATCTTGATTGTGCCTGTCTTATCTTTAGGATTTTGCTGGCTCTTGGTTTGTAAAAGTGTGTGGGCTGAGTGGGCATTTTAGCCTCTGCTCATCTTTGAGATCCTGCATGGGAGAAGTCAATACGTCACAGAATAGATGAATTATAAATAGAGCGAGGAGCAGAAAGTGGAGGAAGAAGAGGGAGGAGAGTGGTGGAAGAAGCAACAAGGTAGGGAGTGAATGAACAAAGGAATGGGAGGGAGGAGCTGAGAAAGGAGTAAGCGATAGATGGGAAGAGAAGATCAGGCCCAAGGACGACCCGGAAATGTGGGAAGGAGGGGTGGGGGCTGTTGAGCGGAGATAGGAATCGAGAACAGCAAGAAGTGGAAGTGAAGAGTGGGTCCTATCCATGTGGAGGTTGAAGTCTCCCAGAAGAAGTGGGGAGTCAAGATGAAGAAGAGAGGACAGGAGGAGGTCAAGGTCAGTACAAAAAGGACGACGGACTAGTAGAAAAGAAATAGGAGAAGGTTTACTGAAGCAGGAGAACAGGTATGTGAAAGACGAAATAAGAGGAAGGTTAGGGAGAGGGGAGCAAGAGCACATTGAAAAAAAGTAATTTTCACTAAATGCTAATATACCCACAATGCATTTAAGATGCAGCACTTACCTCCAGCATCAGCCGGCTAGGTGTTGTGTTTTACATAACACGTGCTTGTGTCTACAGGTTATGCATCTTGTTTCTGCAACCCTGCGGTATAAGTGGATAGTGTGTTTATCTTACACTTTTTTAATGGCTAAATTGCCCTCATGACATCTATCATAAACTCTCAAGAACAGTTTACTGGGATAGGCTTGGGCTCCATTTTCATGCACAGGCAGTTCTAAGCTCGCATATGTTAGTATTGTTGTAGTGTATGTTTCTGTTCCCTGGCATGTGGCTTTCTTTCACCATAGAAATAGCACGAATGAGGCCTACCCTCCGCTTTGAGAACATAGACCAGCGCCAGGAATGATGTCCTTGGGAAATGAACATGGCGTCTGCAGGAAAGCCACTGCCATCCGCACTGCAAGTTGTTCAATCGTCGGGTAGAAACCATTAATCGACCAGAAGAAGAATAGAAGATATAGTCATTTACGCCTTCAATCCTAGTCCAGTGAAAGTGCACGTCAATATCCGCAGGGAAGTAGAAAATGCAATGGCTCATTTGATGTTTCCAATATTTGCATGAGAATTTCCATGCCAACAGAGCATGCCCAAGAAACTGTCTAGGTGGCATATGTGTCATCTGCAGTATTGTTCCAGTCAGTGTGCCATTCTAATTAAGCAATTCGTCCAGCGCAACTCCTGCTACAACCAAGGCATCACGGGTGGGGATTATTTTCATGAGACATTCTGTGATTTGAGACTTTCTGGAATACTCCTGCCAGCAATGATTGCCATTGGATTGCCCGCCTGGTCTCATGTGCCCATTATAAACTCAGTGTCAGTATAGAATGCCAAGAAGAATGTTTTTTTATCTGGTTTAATATTCTTTCCCGCCCTAATCAGAGTGAAGGGTTGTCTGCGAATAATCCCCCCAGTCGTGCATTGTGTCTGCCAGAAGGCGCGTGCAAACAGATATACCCCTCCGAATTCCAGTGCACGAAAATGATGTGATGAAAAGCTTTGTGCCAATGAAGGTATCCAGAGAATCTATGGGCCAGATAAAGGAAGACTGTGCAGTAAATAAACCCTACAGAAGCCACTGGTGCATACCGGCTGCTCAGAATTCCTATAGCAATAAGCAGGGTGTACCTAAGAAACACTTGTGTATAGGCGCGTTACACATGCCATATCATATCATATCATATCATAACTCGCGCCATCACATACACTCGGAATAACCACTGTGCCGGTGACCATCCTCAACATTAATGAGCCAGTGGATGCAGAATTCATGCTCGTGGGAAATCCTGTTTGGAAATGAATGCACACGCGAATATTCGCACCTACCCACTATTCTAAACATGCCTGAGGGTTTGTAGCGCTATAGCCTTCTACTGCACTGCCTCCTAGCCACACACCTTGCCCTATTCACTCAACCACCCAAGTCAACCACTCCTACCTTTGAGGTTAATAACCTGGCCTGCCCTTACCTACGTGACCCAGCGTCACCCACCATGACTTTGACACCCTCAACGAGTCCTTCAGCAACTACCGTTGACGCTCACCACCCCTGCAACCAGATTAACCAATACCTTAATGACCCAGCTCTCTGGCTCAAACACTTTGCCACGAAACCAACTCCTAACCAACCTTGCCCCCTCACTCTCAGGAACAAGAGACTAGGCACCAGATTCCGCATTCGTCCTTCCCGCACCAACACCACTAAGCAAGCCCCACGCACACCACCCAGCCCGCCTTCGCCCACCGCCACTTGCAAAACTAAGACCACAGGAGTTAAATTGCCTGTGTTCAAGGGCGCTCTCATCAATGCTAGATCTCTCACAGCACACGCTCTTGACATAGCCGACCTTATCACCACTGCCGACCTTGACTTCATTGCCATATCCGAAACCTGGCTACATGCCGCCTCTGGCCCTTCTCTATCCTTGGCCTTACCGCCTGACTATGGCATCACACGCTGTGACCGCTCCTCTGCCCATACTAGAGGTGGCGGCGTGGCATTCATCCATAAAAACTCCCTTGACCTAAGAGTGGTATCCGACTCCAAACTTGAATCAGCTGAACTGCTGACAATCAAATTACTACTAACACCTAACCAAACGGCCACCCTTCACCTTATCTACAGGCCCCCAGGGCCGGCACCCTCCTTTGTCAGTGAAATTTCCACTCATCTTCTTGACAAAACAAAAAACAACTCCCAAACAATAATCTTAGGTGATTTCAATCTAGGTCGCGGCGACCCTAAGGATCCTGTAGCAACTGATCTGGAGTATGCTCTTACTGACCTTGGCCTCACCTTGTACATACAAGAACCGACCCATATCAAAGGCAGGACCATCGATTGGTTAGCCGGTTCTAATTGCAACATCCAGGTCCTCAATAACTCCCCATGCTTATGGTCTGACCATCACATCATAACATTTAACATTGAAGCTACCCCGCGAGCCCCAACACCCATAGCCCCAGCCCTCCCCACCCACAATAAAAAAAATATAACAAGAGAACAACTCCTCCCACTGTTACTCCCCTCTCTTAAGGCGGCGACCAACGCCTGATCTGATCCCACCTCCCTAGCAGACATCTACAACCAAACGATGCTCACGGCTATTGACACTATAGCACCAATCAAACCTAGGAAGGCTAAACCACGAGCACATCTCAACTCATGGTTCACTCCACAGCTAAGAATCCTCCGCAAAGCCAAACGCTGCGCGGAAAACCGTTGGAAAAGCCACCCATCTGATGAGCATAAAGACGGCTTCCTCCTCGCCTCCCTCACTTATAAAGACGCCATCATCATTGCTAAAAAAGATTCTCTTAATAATCATATCATGCAAGCCGACTCTAATTCCAAGGAACTCTTTAGAGTCCTAAAAGAGCTCGAAACCCCAGTCTCCCCGCCAGACACTTGCACGAAAGACAAAAAATGGTGTGCTAACATTCAAGCAGCCCTCCTAAACAAAATCTCTATGCTCCAATCTAAAATAAAAGAAAAGCAGGACTGCCTGAGGCGTGACAACCGCTCACTCTCCCCTACTAGGCCCACCCTCTCCAACTCTGGCAACATCAAACCTTTCACCTTCGCACCGCTCACTGTCACCGAAGTAGAAAACATCATCCTCAGGATGAAACCATCCAACTGCCAAGGTGACCCGTGCCCAGCTCCCATCATTAAGGACTCCGCCCATGACTTAGCCCCATTCATTACAGCCTTCATTAACTCATCCTTTGAAACAGGTATTGTCCCGGACAACCTTAAAGACGCCTGGGTGATCCCGCTACTAAAAAAACCTTCCCTTGACCCAAGCATACCCACGAACTTCCGACCTATTACTACAGTACCATTTCTGCTGAAGATACTGGACCGTGCAGCTTACCTGCAGATTCAAAACTACCTTGAATCAAACAATCTGTTAGGTCTACGACAATCCGGAATTCGGCCCAGACATGGGACCGAAACGGCTCTATTAGACCTAAAAACCCAGATCGAAATCCTGAAGGACAAGGGCAAATTAGCAATGCTATTACTCCTCGACCTTTCCGCCACATTTGATTTGGTTAACCACCAGATCCTTTGCAGGCACCTCCACTCTGCTGCCAACTTCTCTCCCTCTGCAGCGGCCTGGATCAAATCCTTCCTGAGCAACAGATCTATGAGGGTCTTTGCACCTTCTGCTGCCACAGATCCCTCCCCTATTCATTGCGGTGTTCCTCAGGGTTCTTGCGTGTCACCTACTCTTTACAATATCTTTACGAAACCACTCTTTGATGTGCTTGATTATCTGGGTGTCTCCTGCACCAACTATGCGGACGACACCCAGATACTCATTCCCATCTCTGGTGATTATCTTGCTGACACCAAGGCCCTCAATGACGTCTACTTGGTCATCCAAGCCTGGATGGCCCAGCACCAGCTATGTCTGAACGACGATAAGATGGAGCTACTTATCCTGGGTACATCACAACGCCTGAGCAAACTTGAGCCTTCCTATCAGTCTTTCATCATAGACGCAACCCCATACAAGTCTCGAAAGACACTAAAACACTAAGCTTTTACCTGGATTCCACCTTATCCTTGTCAAGACAAACTAATGCAGTCAGGTCCACCTCTGCCTACACGTGCAAACTCATTTCAGCCTGCAGACCATTCCTCACCACCCACAATAGCGTCACACTAGAGAGAACACTTATCATGGCAAAAATAGATTACTGCAGTGCTCTATACTTAGGCACCAGCCAAGAAAACCTGTCCAAACTCCAAACCACCCAGAACAATGCAATTCGAGCGGCCCTGAACATCCCTCGTAACCACCACATCTCAGAAGCCAGAACTAGCCTAAAGTGGTTACCCGTGAAGCAGAGAATTTCCCTAAAAACGCTTGCCCTCACGCACAAATGCCTAGCCAACAAGGCTCCGATCTATCTCTGCAGTCGGCTTTCGCGCCACTCCACTGCCCGTCCACTAAGAACTGCTCAGACTCACTGCCTCACTATCCCTAGGTTTAAGCTCCAAAAAGCGGGAGGCACTAGCTTCCCTGTCCTAGCCTCCAAACTTTGGAACACCCTCCCCGCTGCCATCAGAGCTGAAGACTCCTTCAACACCTTCAAGAATAAAACCAAATCTTGGCTCTTTGACCAGCAATAGTTGTGTTAGACATCTGTCCTACTTACTCAGCCCGCCTGTTCCCCAGCACGATTTCCGGTCTGCTACCTTCCCAACTACCTCAGGGATACTTCCTCTGCGGAGCCTAGGGACACTGTACCATGTGTAATATATGTAATTATTGAGATTGTTATTATGTTATATTGGTATACTTTTATTGTAATCTATCTGCCTGTATGTTCTTTTCTTGCAACCCTGTACAAATTGCGCCCTGATGCCCCCGGGCCTGATGGTCTGCGCGTTATAAATAAACAAATACAAATACAAATACAAATATATAAAATGCAAATTATGAATGCACATTATAATTATAATTCTCTTTCTCTTACTGTAGAAGCTGAATGGCACGGAATGGAGGGATCAAAACCAAGATTGAGCATGTATTTTGTATGAGGCAATGGCCCCTCTGTCTTTTGCTTGATGTAATATGCTATGCACTTGCTCATGCAATGTCCATTTGATGCCAGTGTAACCAAGCCATGCAATTGTTGAAAGACATATCAGTCTGGAATGTGTGTATGAAATGACATTCGTCACGCAAAGCTAGAGTGCGGTGCCTGGAAACCCGGGTCATTACAAGACTCTGCTCCCTGCACTTTTAGGCCATACCGATGGCAGGTGAGTGTTTTACTAATGACTTTTCACAGTAAGTATTTGCAGCTGCCTTGCATAGCTGTGGCTTTGCATGTAAAGATATTGCAGTGGTCCCCATGCACCCTAGGATTTGCCTTTAGTGACATTCGCACCCGGGAAAGACAGATTGACGAATCACAATCTGCCTTTCGCGGGCATGATTGTGCAATCACCGCCTGGATCCACGGCATACATAGAAAAGGGACTAGGTCCCTTTTCGGATGAGGGTAGCCATTTTTTAACATGGTTTTTTTATGGTCGCCGTCATCCGAAAAATGGCGGAGGCCCTTTTTTTCTCTCTCCGTTGGGAGGTGGGCTCAGGCACTACATGTTGAGATGATCTCATGGCGGAGGAAAAAAAAGAAAACCATCCGCACCCGGTAAATCCCAGGGTGCGATTTGCTTTCACACCACGGCAGGGGGGCAGACATGGCCTTAAACGGCCCACAGCCCCCTTAGCTCAGGCTGGTGGGCATTAAGGCCAAGCTGACCCCCTCGCCACCCCTCCCCCCCCCGGGGCGTGAAAGCTGCATTCAATTCTAAAGGATTTGGAGCCGCATTATGTTTATTTATGCATATTCACTCCATGCAGTAGTTTTGATGTACCCAATGTAGTAAATATTCCATGCAATCCCAACCTGCATTTGGGTGGTATTTTGCATATGGAGGGATTGCACCACTTCAGTACACTGCATATGGGCTATCTGACTGGCCAAGCTCTGCCAGTGACCGTGCAATGGGCTTCAGCACCTCCTAGTGATGTGCCATGCATCGCTCCTGATGACTGCAGAATGCAGCCAAATATGTCAGTCACCGCCCCGGATAGGAGGAGATCCATGTGGGGATAGGAGCTGTGGCGTGCTGATTATCACTGAAACATTGGCTACACGGGCTACACATCTCCCTCTAAATCAGCCAAGAGGACCGTCTCCAGACTTTTAAGGGATTAAGGGTTTACGGAAAGGAATCCCACTTTACCTGATTGGTGTTAAAAAAAGGGGTAATTATCCCATTGGTCTTCCAACCTTTCTTTTTCAGCCAAGTGTCCCACGTGACTACACGTGGGAAATGTCCTCATTGGACATAGATGGACCTGCCACGTTTCCTTGCGGGGGGTGGATGGGGATCCGCTACACCGATTCCTGAGGGTGGAAGACGCTAATTGAATCCCCACAAACTACTAGCTTCTGAGACACACTGGTGTCCCCATTTAAACGTTCCCTATAGGCTAGCCAACAGTTGTTCTTATTCTTGGTGGTAGTCCAAGAGTTTTCACTGGTTCGGTAAACACCATTGTGGTATAAACAACCACTGAGGACAATGGGCAGGTCCAGATTTGCCTTGGACGCGCTTCCATGCAAATATAACCTGCCTTCCGCTGGCGGTGGCATACAAGGACTTCAGCCAGTATTGATATCTTGTCAGAAAACATCACTGCCCGTCAGCACTGGCTTAGTGTAAAGAGTGGTTACTACCAAAAGGCAGCAGCCCCACCTTTCATACCGTAAAAGGGGCAATCCATTTATATAATAGGACCCCTAAATCTTCACATCCATCTAAAGGTAAAACAAAAGCATCCTGAGATGAGATGCTGTTTGTTAGAAATCCAATTTACTGTAAAAAAAATAAGACATCAATGCTGAAATGTACCTCTTGCAAAGTCAAATACTCCAAATTATACTGAGTATTAGATAACAATAAAAACGTCATATGTACATTTTGGTTGTAGTCAACTGTGGCGATTTCAGTAATAGAGAAATGAGAATACAAGCAAGCCCAATTATAGGCTGAACAAGCATTGCCAATGCCAACAGTTTGGGCTTTTGTATAGGCATCGAACAGGCACTTGCTAGGCACTGCCGTAGAGGTATTAACTGGCCATTGATGGTAGCAGGTGCAAAATGATGTCGATATTTGGCATCTAATAGCAGTGCCTGGCAAATGCCTAATACTTGTACACAAGCCAAAACTGTTGGCTTTGTCAACGCTTGTTTTTAACAGGACTTCAGTGAAGGACACGAAGAGTGCTTATAAATCGAGCGGCTGAAGGCAACATGGTCAAGAGATATTTATTACACCAGTAGCGGATTTACAACTCCAATTAAGTCATTAACTCTCAGCAACCTGCTCTGTAAAAAACACTGGCAAGCATTTTGAGTACAAAGTTTGATGGTAAGGCTTCATTAAAGCGAGCTCAAAGAATTCCCACGAGGCGGATTTTGGGCAGGGAGGGGCAGGAACTGGATGGGAAAGGCCATAGGGAGTAGCTTGGCCATGGGCAGTCAATGGGTGGGCAAAAAACAAAAGAACACGTAAAAGCTGTGCGTCCCTCCTCATATGCCATTTCTCCCTATCTGTACTGTAATGCAATAGCTCAGACTTATAGGTGTTGCACGCGACACCTAATAGCCCAAACTAAAAATAAGAAAAGTCTCATGTTTGGGCTGCTTGTAAGCTCCTTTTCACCTCTTAGAATCTTCTGTTATGTAGATACATACATACCGATAGTTCCAAGCAACAAAATAATATTATATTGACTGTTACTCAGGTTGAAGCATAAAATTAGCAAAATTGAACACAAGAAAATATATACCAAAAAAAAAAAAATTAACACAGTTTCAAACATATGCAGATCTACAATTGTGTACACGCCTCCTCTTACTTGGTGTTAAGTGGTACACCTTAGGGTCAGCCGGCATAGTCTATGGTGAGGGATCATTGGGAAATTGACATGTTTCAATACACAGATAAACTTTCCATTCAATGCAATTAATACTAACATTGGATTTTGTTTTTCAAATATTTGCCTGCCATGCATCTCATTATCATGAAGTCTGCAATAGTAAAACTAGGATAAAAGTGCAGTTGGGATATGTGTCAAATCTGCGCACCGCCACATTTTAAAGTGCTAAGGAAAGTGAAATAATCACTTATACGCACGTGACTTCAAGCAACACATGCCTGGCGCTACTTAACATGAAAGTATAGATGCCTATGCTTACGAAATTTAAAATAAATAATGGCATTGGACTAGACCTCCATCATAACCAGAGCTTGATGTGTGTGCCTACTTGCTACTTTTTGTAAGGCTGCAATTTGCAATCCAAGATTTGCAATCACATTTTCTTTTGACACTTTCTTTCCAATGAATTTCCCTGTAAAAGCGGGGACTCTGGACCCATATAGTAAGGGCCTGATTCACAAGGCATGTTTCAAGTTTCATGTTCAAGGATTTGAAAGAAACCATGTCAGCAATGGCAGTTTTTGAAAAGTTTTGAATTCAACACTTTGGACCAGTAGGGGCTTCCATGTTAAAACTGTTTGGAAAAAATGATACTAAGTGCCTGATTCATGGAAAAGTGCACATTTCTCCCGCAATTGCTGCGTGCCGAGAATGACACTGCGTGTGCACGTGCGCTGAATAAAAAATATGCGCACTGCGTATTCATGGAATATACTGCACAACGTAAACATATTCGCAAGTTGTACATTGAGCGCCCCCGACATGCCCCCATGCAAAGTGTAAACAGCCAGAACAGCAACTTTTGCGTGTTCCCCCAGGCATGAATACATGCTCCCATCAAACATTGCATGGGGTCATCCACAAGCAGGCCTGCATCTCGGGGACCCTGCGCAGGGACCCCCATAACTGTTGCCGGCACCCCGACAACATGCGTATGATACTTCAAAACTCGGGATAACTCTGAAAATCTGAGTGTGAACCCTCTTTAACCTTTCCTGCACCTCGCTACACTGCATACGTGCACCCCTAACTAAGATCGGAATCCCGGTTGCGTAAACGCACCTTTAAATCCGACATGCAAACTCACCGCCATGCTGCGATTCCTATGCGCAGGTGTCTTTAAACTGCATTCGGGTGGCGTAGTGATCGAGGGATTTGCGTGGCCATTTCTATGCCAAGAGGCTTCATGGGTGGTTCCATGAAAACGTGCCGTTTGGTGCAATTGTGGGCATGTGAGGGACAGCCTGTGGCCAACTCTCATAATGCCCACTTTTTCACATGTTCCTCCCCATTTTCTGTGTTCAGCCCCCTTCCCAGCCCTCTCCGCACGTCATGCCCACACTCAGCGTGGGGTCTCGCGCATGGCGTTTGACAGCTCGCAGAGATGTGCCGAGCTTACGCGAACTGCACGCCAGTCCTGGAAAAGTCCTGTGCATTCGATTCCATGAATCGACGAATGGGATTTTGCGCACAGTTTGGCACGCAAGTTCTCTATTTCCCACGCAAATACTTCCATGAATCAGTCCCTAAATGTATATGGGTCTTTTTACAATGATTTGTAAAACTAAACCAATTCAGAAAAGGGAGAGAAAATACTTTTACAATAAGAAAACCTCGAAAAGAGTGCATTCTGTCGATAACTGCTTTAATTAGCCGGAAGGTGAATTGGGCTACTGTTGTCTCAAAATTTGCTAGCACATTGCAGCTAACCACCATCGAAGCAAAAGCTCCATTCTGTCAAAAAGGCAAACATGATTCGATCTGTTACAAAAATGAATACATTTGTTATAATTATTTAATAATTTGTGACAAAAAATGATTTAATTCTTAATAAAGGTCAAACAGGAGCCAGATTACAGAAACTTCTCACCAGCACAACACTAGGACAAACAATGCCCTAGTGCCGTGCTACGCTCAGCCTTAGTGCGAGCCACGTGCACACCATCATTCACGCACCCATCCAGCGAGAAGCCAAGAAGTATCACCCAGCATATAAAAGGCCTGGACCTTGGCACACATGGGCGCTTCGGGCGGACCGGCCCCCCGTCTGTGTGCATCATTAGCGGCAGAGGCGCTAGGGTGTATGATAAGTCTGGGGACCTGAGTGGGGGGGGGGGTCCATCATCCTCCTTTGCCTGATTGCTGGCCTGACTAGCCTGATGTGATGCTCTGTGATCTGGTGCACCATTGCAGCCTTTCCACGGATTCATACCACTGAAGGTAGGATACAGCACAATGCGCATGCTTCATCATGTGGTCAATGACGGATGCAAAAGACTGAAGTGTAGCTAGTCACATACTAATGACTTGTGCTGTGTTTTTTTAGCATGCTAGTAAAACATGCAGAGCGCAGGTCATTCTACATCTGATTCGGGTGAGATCAAGCTTAATTGTGCTGGTAAAGAGTTCCTGAGGACAAGAACCCAGGCTCTGGAATAGCATGGGAAGGGGCATCCAGGATTATAACCATGTTCCGCATTGATGTAAACATGGCATGCTTTCTGTTTGTACTAACCCGGATTTGGATGCATCTGAAATGCAGACATCAATGGTGGCTGCTACTGGGTTTTTTTGTATGCAGTAATAAAATTATGGCAAAAATGTCACCTTTACAAAAAATTGCGACAAAAATGCTCTGGTTTGTCCAGGTAAAGGTGTACACCATTATACCATTTTTGGGGCAGTGGGGATTGCGGGGGTATCCCTTGCTCCCCTTAAATGATATAATGGGTCTAGGGGTTGCAGGGGTGCCCCCCCCCGCATCCTGTACATGGTTTGCAGCAGCAAAACCATAGCCTTTTCAACACGATTTTTTGTGTAAACGACCATTTTTGCTGTGATTTTCACACATGGAACTGTTTTCTTTAAATAGCAATAACTAAATTATACGAAACGCATAAACTACAGATTGAACAAGAATACCCCAAACACCAAAGCGCTGCGGTCAAAGTATATTTGAACTGTATATATAAACACAATTATTAATACAATGAATTGCTGGGCAAAATATTCCAAAGAATACTAGGTAGCAATAAATTAATTTCTATGCAGAATTAAATACTGCACTGAAAGGTGAATAAAGTCAAACGTGTTTCAATCCAACTGGGTCTTTTTCAAGGCTGTTATTAATACAAGAAAACATTTGAATCATGGAAATTGTGAGAAAGCAAGTGAAAAAGTTAAATCAATACATAGAAGGACCACGGAGGAGGACAAGGAAAAGAGAAACGCAGGAATCAGTAAATACTACAAGTGCAGTCCACCTCGGCGAATTCTGCCACAGTATTTGGTGGAGGCATGAAAAGCAGTTTTGAGAAAATCCACCGCAGTTTTCTGGACTGCGGGTGACAATCCTTTCCTCGAGCCAGTCACAACAAGTGTCTGGCGTGGCCAGACAGGAGCTCGGCGTCCCTGGGAAAGGTTCGGGTTCTAGAAGTGTCTTGCGAACCTGCTGTCTCTCCACCACGAGCAAGGCACTGGCATCCGCGCGCGCAGCCCCACTTCCGGCGAGATAGCGGACTTTCCAGCTAACAGCGGGCATGCAAATACAGCCTGTTTGCATCCTCGCCATGAAAATGCACCTGCGGGAGATTCATTTCTGACTTCCGGTAAACCTGCTCTGTCTGCAGTCCCATGACGGAAGAGCAGCATTTCTTAGTTTACTGTAAACGTGACTCGATACATTCATATATAATCACATTACAATTCAGTTTTAAAAATCGTAGATTGACAATGCCATAAAGATTCATATTAAAGCAGCATTCTACTCGTGCGGTGCATACTGTGCCTTGATAATAGATTGTAATGTTCTTCTGCTCTTCTAGCCATAAGCTCTGTCTCTCACACATCCCATCCATTGCTCTCCCTTTACTCACTCACACACGAGCATGGTTTTACAGTGAACATAGGAGTGATGGCATAGGGTGACCAGACCGTCCCGGTTTTCCCGTGGAAATCACCTTCCGTCCCGGGAGTGTTTTCATTTTAGAAACCCGGTCCGGGTTTGCATGGTTGGGTGGCTACTCAATAAAAATCGTAATTCTTTTTCACAACGTTTACAAAATCTTGCAGTTGGAGGTTTGGCTCGAACCAACCTTTCAGGTACAAATCACAACACTTACTGACTATGCCACAGAGACTTGCTTAAGGCTGATGTACAGCAGGCCATGTAATATCAGTCAGAGCCAACGCTTGTTTTGAATTAACATGTCAAGATTCACAGACAGAACTGCACAAATGAGATCATATACAGTTTATAGAAAGGAGAAATGCTGGAAATATAGTTGAGGGTGGTTGTGGGGGCGTGTTGGGGAGGGGCAGTAATTGGTGGGCTGCGCTGGGGTAGTCTCTCTTTTATGTTGTTGGTCGTCCCTGTTTTTCGTTTTGGAAATCTGGTCACCCTATGATGGCACCATCTATTAGTGCATACGCGTTATTGCCTGGAGCCACGGCCAATACAGTCCCTGAGGTGGCCAGAGGACTGACTTGGTGAAGCCCTGTGCTATACAGAGCTACTGTGTGTTGTGCAAAAAAATAGGAACCCCCTCTGAACTGGTGCCTGTGATAATGTAGAATGTTACTGTGTGCGTGTTCCTTTTCAGAGCATGCTTCTTGTATGGTTCTGGAACCTGCATTCAGAACCATACAAGAAGATGCCTGGAATTTGATGCTTGGCAGATGTGCAATGGAAGCTGCTTACCACTTCCTTGTGAGGTGAGGTTGAGCTGCAGTCGCGCAGAAGGGAAGATGACAAAAGAGTAGGGTGGTGGGTGTCAAACAGGCAGCCAGAGGCGAGCAATGGCCCAAAGCAGTGACGGCCTTAGCAGCGTCAGTGACTCGGGCAGCAAAACGAAAAATGTGGCACCCCTTTTCCCCCCCGAAAGCATCAACGCCCTTTTGTTATTAAAGGAATTGCGCTCCCAAGAGTGGGGCGCATTTAATTTCAATAAGGCGCCTTCCGGGCCTTCTCCCATCACCCGCCACGCCAGCTCAGAGGAAACCTTGAAAGACTCCCCTGAGCTGGCGTGGCAGGGGGCTAAGAGCGGTCCTGGCCCAAAGCACTGTTGCATTACTTATGATTTTTGCCCAGAAATTCTCGTTCATGATTGGCCCACAGAAATACTACACTCCACTCCGCGTGCTGATGCATAATATTTTAAAATATGCACACAGGCACATTTGTGATTGTTTCACATTTCAGGCTTGTAAGGGCTTTGCTGAGGACGCATGCTCCAAGTCCAAAAAGAGGAGAGTGAAAGGGCCTGCTTTGTGGAAAAGTGAATTTTGAGAAGATAACTTGCCTGATGCCAGAGATGGCTCAATTGGTAACATGGAAAGGACATGTCTGCCACAGAAGTGGATGGGGAAGATGGGACAGCTAACATAAACATTCTGGCCTCAGCTGCTGGTGATGGTGGACAATTGGGGGTTTCAGATTGACAGCTTAAGCTGATAGCATCCAGTGCACGAAGGAGAGGGCTTCACACTGGGCAGGGGCAAGCATAAACCAACGGATGTCTACAAGAAACAGTATTGTTGGCAAATGTTCCCACGGCAAAACACTCATGTTGTGGTATGTTGAGCTCCCGCTATAAGCAGGGGAGCAAACAGGCTCGGACTGACTTATAGGGCAATAGGCCCGTGGTCGAACCAAAAACACAAAATGCTGGTGTGGGTCTGTTTTTTTGGTCAAAGTGGGCTACTTTTTTGGCAAATTTGATCAAGTTTGATGAGTTAATTCACTCCGTGGGTAGTAGTTTTTACCAGTGTTGCTGAATAAATATTCTTTAAAATTCACAATTTGCATCACACTTTATAAAAAAAAACTCCCCATTGGTTACTATTCAAACAGTCTCACAAAAGGAATGAATTGCCATTTTCAACTGTGGGCCACTTTTTCATTGGTCCCCGGGACAATTTTGTGGCCCAGTCCGACCCTGGGAGCAAAATACAAAACCAGGAGCAGGAGCATCCATAAACCCCCACTTCAGCAACGGCTTCTATTATTTCTAACAGCCATTTATGAACCAGCTGCAAGAGGCCGCTGCCTGGACCTGAGAGCGGCATTGCCTGCTTCTCCCTGATTCAGTGTCACTTTGCACTGTAAGCATTTTCTCCATTTTCAACCAATACCTGGCAACTTTCGCTCACTGCATTGCCATTTTCTGCTCAAATTTCCAGTGCTATGCTGATGACACTCAACTAATTTTCCGGCTGCCCTCGGCCACCTCCTCTCCCTCTCTCATCTCTGACTGCCTAACTGCCATTCAAAATTGGTGTGCCGTCAATGATCTTTGTCTGAATGCCAGCAAGACAGAGATCCTCCTCATCGGCACACCATCTCCATCCTTTTCCCTCACTCTCTGGCCGGCCTCCCTTGGCCCTCCTCCTACCCCTACCTGCGAGGCTAAGAACCTTGGCGTCATCTTTGACTCCACACTTTCCTTCTCGGCCCATATCTCCGATGTCTCTAAAAAGTCAAACTTCCGACTGCACCTCCTCAGAGGTATTCTGCCTTTCCTCTCCTTCCCCCAGAAGCTCATGGTATCCCAAGCTCTGGTTCTCTCTAGCTTGGACTATTGTAACAGCCTCTTTCTAAATCTACCCGCCTCTACTCTCCGCCCTCTACAACTTATCCAGAACAGGACTGCAAGACTTGTCCTTGGCCTCAAGTCCTGGGATCGTATCTCTCCAGCTTTGAAATCTCCCCATTGGCTCGCAGTGGATGCAATGATTAAATTCAAAACCCTCTGCATTGTCCAAAAGGCTTTCTGTGGCCTGCGTCCAAAATACCTTCAGCTATCCCTCCGCAAATACCTCCCCTCTCGAGCTCTTCGCTCCTCTACCTCTAACTCCCCCAGGGTCAGTTGTTTTTCAAAGAAACAAGCTGGGGGTAGATCTCTGTCTACGGCTGGGGCCTCCCTCTGGAACAGCCTCCCTGCCACTCTAAAACTTGAGGAGAACCATCTCCGGTTCCGCAAGCACCTCAAAACATTCCTCTTTGCTTCTGCCTTCGCTCCCCTTCTCCCCTGCTGATCTGCTCTCTTGGCACTGTGCACCTGGCCACCCTCTCTCCCCTGGGCCCAGGTACCTGCTCACCCTGCCACCTTCCTGCACTGCCTCCTGGCCACCCCTTGCACTGGGGACTGTATCTGTACCCATACACCCCCCCCATTTTTCTTCTTTTTCTGCACTTATTCAGACTTACCCAGTCTGCTGCCTTAAACACAGCACTTGCCACTTGCTGGCTGCACTACCACAGTTTGCCTCAATTTTATACTTATTTTATTTATCTGCGCTCCTCGGCTTCTGCACTTTCCACTCTCCCCCTTCCATGCACATTTTCCCTTTTCCCTTTCACATGCACTTGCGTGTTCTCAATATCACTGGGCCTAGTAAGATCGATTTTATGTTGTGCTGTGTTCTCCCTTGTACTCTCCCTTGCCTAGTCGCGCTCTGAAACACTTGTGTACGAGCACGATACAAATAAAATATCATATCATATCATCACAAGAGTTTTCCATCGTGCGCACCAGCCGCTCTGATCCAAGATTATGGAACCAACTCTGAATGCTATGCTGCCCCGGCTTACCATGCCCTTTCTCTAAAAATCGTTCATCACAAAAGCCAACTGAAAGAGACAGATGCAGAGTTTCATCTCTGGCTTTCACCACCAGCAGTGCCTGCTTCTTTGTGGAGCGTTGTATTGACTTCCAAACCTCTTCACTCAGACCACCCTTTGAGCTCAACTAAAGACATGCAGTCATCTCCCGATATCACCTTTAACCGGTCCCACTTTAGCTGAGCTCCATTGAGTTCTAGTTTCCTGAAAGACATTAGACTTGACCAATCTTTTCTTACACTTTCTGTGCTCTGTTATAAACAAACAATTCTGCCCCAACCCCAAAAAATGCATGTACAGACTCACCCCGTCTCTTTATTAGAAACAGAAGGAAATGAAACCACAATATTCCAGTGGATGATTATTATCCAGACTGCATACAAATGTACATGGCAGGATAACCCAACTGTTTTCAATATATTTCATTAGCCAGTTTGGTATTCCTTGAGCCCCAGGAAGATGCCTCTACAAATATAAACTTAAAGACCGGGGGTGGAGGAACAAATGAGATCGCTCCCCCAATGGGGCATCACTGGGGGCAGCCAGCAGAGGCAGAGAATTTAAAAAGAGTCTGGAAAATAGCGATAATGCAGCAGTGGAGATCTCTTGCACAAAACTGTGAACCAGTCCCCGCTCCCTCGGTTGCAGAGAGCTGGCAAAACACTGTATGATTTATGAGCAATGATGTCAAAATGATGATGTCACAATTCTGTCCTCCGGAAAGGCATCACCGAATAGTGGCACACGCATGATTCCCTAAGAACATTGTAGTGTTCGTCATACTAAAAAGGGTACAATTTGGGAAACCAAGAAGTATGCACTGGAGAGGAAAAAATGACTTGAACATGCCCGTGTTCAGCTGCATTAAACACCTTATTCAGTACATAATGCCCGTGTTGTAAGAGAATATTACAGTTAAGTTAGTTATATGTTATTAACATGCGGCTATTGTATTATCAAACAGCGATGTCAGGAGTATAAATGCAATCGTGGTTATAGATTACCCTGCACAAAAACGTTTTGAAATGAGCCCCTGCTCATAAAACACGTGGAACGGATCAGGCTGCAAACCAACTTTTCATCTTAAAAGTAATAATTCTTCCAGGTGTCAAACACCTTTGTCACTCAGAATGTTTAACCTCAAATGCAACTCTGTAGCATCTTTCAGTCACCCCAAAGCATTCAGCACAACTCTTTGAAAATAGAGGAAAATTATCTTTTTTCAGGAATTGCAAGTTGAATAAACATTTTGTGCACTGTGGGTATAAATGGTATATATCAGGCAGGCTCGATATTCCCCAAAATGGACCTCAGTGCACCTGAAATCTGAGAGGGATTTAGAGTTCTAGTCTCATAGTGACTTAAGGGCCTGGAACGTTATGTTACAAGCCTTTGTTAATTTAACAAGCCATTCAGAAGCTCTGCATCTCCAAAAGGAGGTCTGAGAATCTCTGAAAGGACAAGTTCGCTTCCTGTTCCACTGTGGGTCTTGCTAGGCTTCTGGGGAGGTGCTATATGGTAGGCTCACAATTGGTAGCAAAGGAAAATACAGTAAAGGGTAATGGCCAAAAATAAACTGAACTGAGAAAAGCCTGTCTGGAGGGGCGAGAGGAGCACCAATAATAAACTATTCTTCTTGTTGGATTGTACATTTTTCTCGCCGTCCTCGTAGAAGGACCGTGATTATAAAATGGGGAAATGTAGATGAATGCATGCACACGCATGAGAATGTTTTTCAACAAAGTAACAAAGACTCTAACAGACTCCAACCATTTCTAAGGTCCTTTTCAATACAGTTTACTGTCAATGTTAAAGATAGGTTGTGATTATTTAAACAGGAACATTTTGTCATATACAAACACAAAAGTCTAATTTCATCTTTAAAGACAAAAATATAAATTATATATTTTCTTTCAGCTACTACTTGACAGTTCAGAAGGACATGTCGAGAGCCAAACTGGACCCTGTGCACATGGAGGGCCCAGAACTTTGAAAAGCACTTGAATATTGTAAATAATATGATTTGCCATATATGTTTGAGTACACATTAATGTGTAGATAAGCTTAAATTGAAACCTCATGTGAAGATCCACTTTATTTTTCCATGTGTTCAATTCATTGTGAATATGGCTGCGATTTATATAAATCAAAAGAACTTGCTTAAATATTGCTAGATAGCTCAAGGGGAACTTCAGATTGTACAAATTCCCCTTTCTGAAACTCGTGTTCAGGAATGCAGTCAAAATAACTCACATTGCAAGACAGAAGCTGCACAAATACTTTGGTTATCAAGTTTAGGCCAGTTACAAAGAACTTACAAATACAAGGACTGCCAGATGGTCTTGGGTCCAGAACTTCAAAGGGCTTGTCATGATTCATCAAACATCGGGCTTCTCATAAAAATTCTATTAGTACCGGTCAAGAGAGAGGTTGTTGGCTTGCATGCAAAAACAGAAGAATTCTGGTTTTTACATGTTAATAATAGGAAGGAGAGTATGCAGGGCACACACTGCCAGTGCCATCTGCAGGCAGAAGTCAGCAACACCACACTTGCAACTCAAACTGAAAGTAACATGTATGAACATTTTAAATCACATGTTTCATCTTTAACAAAATCATAAGTTTTGATGAAAGCTCCAATCAACACAAACACATTGCATTTTGTAGCTAGAAATTATATGTATCAAACCATGCAAAATTCACATAGGGTGCCATGCAATGGCGAAGAGAGAAATAGAAAAAACACATATCTCCTGAAATATGTGATGCAGAGTGATGTTCTGTGTTTTCAGTTGTGCACACTGATATCTAGATTACAGTGATGTGCATTTTATTAATCTCACATGTTCACATACAAAGTTAAGGCGCAAACACAAAATGCTCATGTTACATGAATAAGCGACCTACTCCCTCCCATCTGTGTCATGGGACTGGGAAACCACACCTGTATCATAAGATCAGATGAGGATTCAAAGTCATATAATATGCATGCACACGCAAAAGAGAAAATATTAAGATTGGGAGATGGGCATGCTGGAATAGAAATGGAACCGAAAGTGTCTGTCCAGAAAAGCAAGAAACATGCTAGGCATAGCAATTCCAGAAAGAGAGACCTGTCAGATTTTCCCAAATAAGAAGCCGCATTTCAAAAGGTAAACAAAACCTCAATAAATCCAAACTGTCCTTATAAACTGACCAGGGTAAATCTGGGAATAGACGTCTGGGAGTCCAGGGCAATGCAATTTCAGAATAGTAAAGCAGTGATAGTGTATTTGGAATGCCCTGTGTTTTCTCTTTTGAATGGGACACAAACCGAAATGTCATTTCTTTGAAGCCCCACACATTTTGTAAAGAGTTGCATAGTTTAAAACTGATAGCAACTTGTGCATGTGAATGCAGACTGTCGTTTTGTAAAATTAAGCATCATTTAATATATTCCTTGACTCACGCCAACACAGACACACACATGCAATAGTGTAGTTGGCCCGCTATGATCTAATTTTGCAGCTAGTACGAGTGTAGTAATAAAATATATGTTTAACAAAATACCTGCCACTGGAAAATATTGCATCACCAGTCAAAAACACATGTATATTGAAATGCACCCACAGGTCAAGGTGGATGTAAAACTATCTATAATACTGGGGAAGGGTATAGCTCCAGCCAAGAAATATATGGAGACTGGAAACAGCACACATTGGATCACTGAAATCTATACATACCTAGATTGACAGTTGCATGCATATATAGTGAAAGTAGTCCATGTCTGTTCAGTAAAAGTAGAACACACATGTCCATAGAGGGATGCACACTCAGGTGCATTTAAAGCAACCAACACTGGCACACATACACATTGGAAGTTATCTACAAATGTTCTCTGGAAGCTGCACATACATATTCTGAGAAGGGCGTACATGAGTGTGTTCCGCTCAGAATAAGAGCATTCCAGAGAATATTACTTTTGTAATTCATACCTGCAGGAGCCAAATTAAACTGGCCATTGTCTACATTTAAATGATCTGCACATAGCCTATACATCTACTATCTCACACGTGCACAGGGGAGCCAAGTTGAATGTGCATGTACTTTAAATATTATTTGTTCAAGTAACTTTCTACAATGCCATTCTTCTTTGATAGAGGAGAAAATGTAATGTTTTAAACACACATGCCCCACGTTGAATTGCTAACATTTAAAGTCAAATGTGTTGTCTAAATAGAAACAGTAGACATGTTTAAGATGCCAAATATCTTTCAGAGTAATATATATATATGGTGTTTCGATAGATAGACATGTGTGGTTAGTGGTTCAGGCTTGTTTGCAGAAGGGACGTATGTAAGAATAGAGTTAAACAAGGAATACAATTGGATTGAGTAGGTTAGAGTACAATTACATTTGAATTGGGGTCTAGATAGGTAATCATATTTCACAATTAATCAGAGAAGAGCACCGTACCTGACTTTTTTCATAAGAGAACAGGTCATCAGAGAAAGGGCAAACTGATTTTTCCAGTGGGGGAGCAACAAGAACACTGCAAGTGACACCTGCTGTTTACATCTAGGGGTATAAATTAGTAGAGAGTGATACCTGGTTTTTCCCTGAGGATGTGAATGATCAAAATTACAAGTGATTGTTTGGTTTTGGCAAAGCGCCGCATAATGCCAAAATCATTGCTGCACATAAAAAGAAAGATAGGGTTTAGAAAAACAGTGTGCCTGGTTGGCATGGCAACGGCCAATGCTCTACCGACGCAAAGGAAAATGCACAGTTTGTTACTTTAAATGGCCTCCTGCTATTTAAACCAATGATTGTGGGCTTTACATGAATTTTGCCAATGGGGATTTAGGTTTCATATCACGTGTTTGCTTCTTCAATCATGTACAATGGTCTGTATTTGTTAGGTGCTCAGCTTGTCCTCTGTTCCTGCATCTTCCTCGTTCACGATAGGCAGAAGCAGAGCTCCTTTTGGCAACAAAGGCTTCAATTATTTATATATTGTGACACGTGTATGATGTATGTATAATTGCAGCCTTTGGGTTATGTTATCAGTGGTACTGCACCTCTCAAATGCTACTCCATCCAATCCATACTCCTAACCCCCTGATGTGAGTCATGAGTTTCCACCAACTCTTCCTGGGACACAGTCCCCCCTCAAATATATCCCTGAGGGTAACCACGGGCATTCCTGATGATTTAGCTAAGGAGCCACCACCTCCCAGAAGAGAGCGCTCCCATTTTTCATGCTAGTCCGACACATGCTTTTGATATGTAGTCAGAATTGCCACCCCTAGAATGTTTGCTGCTCTGTGCAAAAATATGCATGTGTTGCCCACACACAATAACACGCTCTTTCCCAATTCCTTAATCAGCACACAACAAAGAAAATAAACTAACATTAAAGACCATTGAAATGCTGCTGCTAATTACCTTTATAACTATTTATGAATATCTTTAAAATTAATTTTTTTAATGCAATATGTAATTTCAAATTCTAAAATCTAACTTGCAAAACAAATATTGCAGCAAAATTGCTTGTCCCACCTAACTCACAGTCCCTCTGATTTGTCGCAGTCCATCGGAACTAGCTTTGGTAAATGCATAATGTGGTATGCTCATATACTCATGTTGATACTAGTGTACCCAGGCCCGGATTGTGCTGCAGAGGCAGAGACAAGTGCCCCATATGTGAAATACGATGGGTAGGAGTTTATATTGGGAGCTGTAGCATGAGCATAAAGTCCTCTCTGCTTCTTAGTCCTGCTCTGCATATGATATGATAGTTTATTTATATAGCGCCTATACACAATGTGTTTCAAAGCGCTTCAAGGCAAGGAAAGGAACAAGGGAAAATACAATTACTTTCTTACAGGCCATGAACAGTAAGGATGTGAAATTAACTATCGTACTCGGCCTTTCAGTGCAAGTGCTAAGATGTGCCAGCAGCTATGCATGCATTTCATGTGGGTGTCTGTATAGTTTCTGCCGGCATTGTACCCATGTGAGAAGAAGGCAGAGTCCATTGGGATGCATTGTCACGCTGGCCACACAGCAAGCACATGGCACCTTGCGGCAACACTTTTTTGGTTGGTATGTGGAAAGGTACAGAACTCTGGATCCCTCGGATTCACATGCCTTAGTTACACCCCTACCACAACCACGAGCAGGCTGTAGACATGCATGTGTTAGCGACCGTCGTCCTCTCCATGAAAATGTCACCTCATTTAACATAAAGGTGTCTCTATTTTCACATATCTTACAGCTGACATATTTCCTAGGGTATTTCTCACCATCGTATACATCATACCCTAGGCTGTACATTGAGGGCCCTCATTAAAGGTCATCGTGCACCAAAAGACCCTCACTCACTGTTCATCTTATCATGTGATGCTTACCTTTAGTTCACTGACCATCTGACACCTTGAGATGGATGCTCAGCTCACTGCTCACGTTAAACCTTGATGCAGACCCTCAACCATTGCTTATCTTACACCCCGATAGAGGCCATCAGGTCTTGCACCCTGATGCAGACCCTGAGCTCTACATTCTTCCTGCACCGCAATGCAGACCCTCAGTTCCCTGCACGGTGTATGTCATGATGCAGATCTTCATCTCACCGCTCCTCTCATACTGTGATGCTGCCTCCCCCTGTCCCCCCCTGCAGAGATCTGAAACAGAAACTCGGCTCACTTGCATCTAACACTGCGATGCAGCCCTTGGCTCAC
This sequence comes from Ambystoma mexicanum, assembly GCF_040938575.1. Lineage (NCBI taxonomy): Eukaryota > Metazoa > Chordata > Amphibia > Caudata > Ambystomatidae > Ambystoma > Ambystoma mexicanum. The sequence goes on along the minus strand of NC_090927.1, from coordinate 682,879,860 downwards.
TGGCATCTGACACAGCACCCATTGACACATGCAATGTGCAGAGCTACGCAAGATGGAGCAAAATGGCTATAAAGTTTAGCCACAGTGGTACATGCACACAGCTCTCTAGGTTCGCAGTATATCCGCCTGTTCCACTCCCTATAACTAGCCAAATACTCCCAACAAAAGACAAGCAGTAACTAAGGTGCCTGCCCCTTATTGTCGCTTGCACTGCCGTGTTGATGTGTTCAGATCAGAGGCACTAGCAGGGCATGCACCAGAACAGAACTCTAATTATTGTGTTATTTGATCTGATGAGGGAGTATAATTAGTGGAGATAAGGAAAGTGTGTGCTACAAAAAAACATACCACTTTCTTTAAAATTCAAGCACTTGTTTGCCCAAAAATGTACCAATTGAGAATGAGAAGCACTGACAAATCTTCTTGCTTACAATTTCCAAAAGTAGGGAGTACAATAGCCCCATCTCAGAATCGTATCTGGCGCCCTGCATTCCCATCCTCCTTGCTGATCCTCCATCTTCATAGTGTCACCCCAGCAACAGTGCAGTCCCAGGCAGATGTCTGGGTCTGGCAAGTGACAGAGTCGAATCTGGGAAGCAGGTCTATTGAATCCGAGTGATTTGCCCGTGGCTGAAAGTACCGCGGGCAAATCGTTTGCATTAGAAAATTGCGAACTACCAAAAGTTTACACCTTTCTCATGTGAACACACATACATTCTCACACACACACAACACACCCATAACACCCCCCCACCCACACCCTCAGCACACCCCCACCCACCCACACCCCCCAACATAAACAAACCCCACTTACCTTCATCTTCACGGTGATCGGGAACCGGCGCTGCAGGGCCCTTTTCTTTTCTTTTTTATTTTTTGTAACGGAAGGCTGCGGGTGTGTCCCCTGCAGCCCCCGCTCACTATACCATGAAGTATAGTGAGCGGGGCGATGAGGGGGACACCCCAGCAGCCCCCGTTTTTTTTTCAATGCTACCACTAAAGGTTCGAACATTTGGTGTTCGAACCTTTGGTGGTAGCATTTTTAGAACTTTTGGTCAATGCGACCATTTATTTTAGTTAATTTCGACCTAAACCCATCTATCCATGCATGCTGAGCCGACCCCAAAACAACAATGCCCTCAGCGTTCTCCCTATCAGCTGTGCCCCTTCACCATCAGACTTGATGCCAATGCACACCTTACCCCCCTCTAATGAGGTGTCAGAGGCCACATCTTATGTGCAGACATGGCTGGCCTGCTGCTGCTGTGCCCCTACACTGGTCACCACTCAGCAGTTCCCCCCACCACATAGACCTTCACCTGTTCCACATCCTGTCCGAAAACCAGTGACCAAAAGACGTCTTGGATCCCTAGTTCACGTGGCTTCCATTTCCCCCAATTCTCCAAATCACAGAAGGTAAACTGACACCTAACAAAAGGGCAATGGGGAAGATAGGGGCAATGAATGGATAAAAACAAGAAGGAAACAAACAAAAGCTTTAAACACGAACAAAGCCAAAACATACAAAAACATAAAGGTCCCAAAAACACTTCTATCACCACCTTGCTAAAAAATCCACCAAAACGCCTTCACATTGGCTCAAAACATCTCCGCTGTAGAAGAATATGGATAGGTGGTTTACTGAGTCTGCTAAGGCAACATACACGATTTAATACCCCTTTGTACAATCCCACACCACAATTCTGGGCAATAAGAAGACACAGTGTGTATCTAATAAAGAGGAAATGTATTTAAAGAAGTAGAATCACTTGAAACACAGGCAGTGTTCGGTTTTACACCAAGGAGATCACAGCAATACCAGAAACAAATAGTCAGCTAAAGGAGTTTACCCGGCTACATGACACTCACTGCGGGTAGCCACTTGACGCATTCACTCTTAATTAAGGCTGCTTGAACTGGTAATCACATTTTATGTCTAGGCGACCATTCATAGTTTGGGTGGTCGCTTTTCGAAGATCAAAATAACTTCATCTACATATTGGAAATCAAATGAAAGATGCGTTGGCGGAAGCGTGTCTTAAAACATACCACTGTCAGATCACCACACTTTCTGGGCGATTAAATGATGGTTATTTACAAGACAAAAATATAAAGCATGACGTTAACGCCTGATTCAGATCGTGAAGCTAAGAAAGGTTTTATTTCCAGGTGAACTGTCCCAACAGACATAGACGCAGTGCTCGTATCATAGGAAGCTTCCTACAGAAGGTCAGCCGGGCTGACAGTCTGCACCTTTGAACACCTCAGACCAGTGTTGTGTGATCACCCCACCTTCCAACACCTCAAACCAATGTCATATGATCGCCTCCCCTCCTCCAACACCTCAAACCAATGTTATTTGATCACCAACTCCTTCCAACGCCTCATACCGATGCCGCACGATTGCCTCCCTCTTCAAATAACTTCCTACCAATGTCGTATTATAGTCTACCCAACCGACCGCCTAATAACAATGGCTGTGATCATCCCTCACTTCGACCACCTCATATCAGTGTTGTGCGCTTAAAAAAAAGTTTGATTTTTCTATGTTGTTGTACGAGTGACATAAAAAGAAACAGATGTTGCCTTAAACAATGTCTCATATTTTGCACTGGAATCGTGGCAAAAATTATTTTTGCTCCAAAACAGAAAAACAATCAGTGTTCTCAGTTTTCTTGTTGTGGCTTCACAATTGTGTGCAATATGGTTTTAGCTGAATTTGGAGCAAGCACTGGTTGCTCCATTCCCTGTCACCCTAGCAGAAAAGAAATGGACACAACTATTTCACTCCTTTGCAAACATCATTTGGCAATATGAATTGGGACAATATCTGTTGGCTCCATTCTGTATCACCGAAGCAGCAAAAACGACGGTTCATGAGCTCGCTCCATTTTAAGAATGTGCAAGCCTTAGACACTCTGGCCCGCAGAGCAAACGCCTTGCATGTATTTTCTTACTGACACTAAAGAAAAATCTGCAAAATGGTTCCATTTTGTCATGAGCATATAGGGGAATCTGGCCCTGTACTAAACTCCTTCGTGAAAGGACCACTCATTTTAATGACTAGTGTAAACAGATAGACTGAACAAAAAAGGTGGAAAATAAAATATGAACATTTTTTTTAAAATATGGAACAAATAATATATACCCATAGTTATTTTCCACACGAATGGTAATGTAAATACATGTACTATACAATTTCACACAGAAATCCAAAAAGGAAATCTAGAACAAGCCTATCAAAGGAATTGGGAACATGAGTGCTCAAATGTAAGGGTCTGCAAAAAAAGAAATAGCAGACAATAAAAAAATTAAAAAAATTAACATTATTTGCATTACTGAAGAATATAAAAAATTACTATGTAATGTCCCCACAATGAGTAGCCTTCAAATCCGTTGAGTCAGCAAGGGCTCATTATGAGTTTTGCCGCTTTCCCACAGGAACACTCCTTTTTAATGAATCTTACCACCTTTGGCATCCTGAAGACTCCACATGTATTTTGACTTTACCGGCACTAGTGCAGTAAAATTATGCTCAGCGTGCATGTTCACAGAATATATGTCCTGGTTGGTAAAAAATCCAACATATATCATTCTCTAAGGATGTATGTGCACGGGGGAGTGGGCTTGAGCTGAGATTGACTTCCCTTCTCAACCCCCATCTCTTCCAAAATGCTGTAAGGCTCGGGGAGGGCGAACTCCTGAAGCTCTGAATGAGTATGGTTGCAAACACTTTACTGTTAGGGTGAATGTTGTGGAAAATGAAATGAGCAGCAAGCACAGTGTGACTTAAGTATCAAGCTTACCACCCTTTTAGAACAGAAATGTTTTCCAAATATATCTGTAGGCATTATCATCCCAAAATGATCTTTGAGGTAAGGCAAAGCAGCTACAATCACTCATTGGTGCTATTTTTCCCCTTCTACTTTCTCATAGGAGTATTTCAAAAGAGTACAATAGGAGTGTACCAGACTGTCCATCTTAGAAAGATAACCTAGCATCAGAAATTAATGTACATGGTTATTATGCTTTTCTCAGTAAGAAAAGTGACTATAATATACACTGGAATTGCTCCCTGGTTGTCAGACCACTTTAAACATGTGTATTTGTTTAATAGCTCCTTTTGCAGAGAATACACACAATTGTGTATCTCAAAATGTCTTTCTGACATTGTGCTCAGATAAAAACCAACAGCTTCTTCTGTGAGCACTAACACAATGTTTAATTGTGTGGCCTGGTCACAGAACGGTTGTACCTGTACATGTGTCACAGTATGCACAAACACCAATAATTAAGAGAAAATAGAATATAACATACAAGACGCAAACCCTGCAGCCTGGTCAGCTGGTCTATTAGAGGTGCAGCACACTATATGGAGTCACTACAATCCTCATTCAGCCCCTACCCCCTTCCTACTGACAATGCAACCTCAGAGCGATGACAACATTCCTACAGGACTTATGCAATGACAATGTATGCCACCAAATATCAGTATGGCCTCCATCTCAGGGGAATCCTTTGTCACTGCTGCTCTCGTTCTACTTTTAAACAAACTTTTTTATCTCTGGTCGTGCTGCTGTCAGCAACAGCTGGGGTGGCTGTAGCAAAAGTGCGCCTGGCAAAAAGAACCCTTGGCGTCCACAGACGTAGAGACAAGGAAAGAACTATGTATTTCTATATATATATATATAGAGAGAGAAATAAAGCGGGTCCAGCTAGTAAAAACTTGAAATGTCATCGTTGTTTTTTAGATGGAAATGTGTAGAGGACACCGGTGGTTTACACCGAGTCTGTCCCTTTTAGAATAAATACACAGAGGGATCAGCAGTGATTCTTCTGTGATTCGTGCATCTGCAGTCACAAATGCGTGAGAGTTTGAACATCAGAGCATCAGAGCTACATAATGTGCCCCAAAGTGTTTACATAGCAGATGGGTGCTGAGAGGTGGTCAAGAGTCCGCGAAAGCAAGAGATTTGGTGTGTTCAGCTAGACCGAACTGTTTTCTGTCAAAGGTCGTAGCTGCATTCTGATGCAAGAGACTCGTTATGTGTCTAGATAGATCGAATTGTATCATAGCTGCATTCTAATGGCAGAGATGTTGTATTTAGTCTGGTGTATGGAGGGGAAATTGTGCAGGAGTGTGGCTGTGCCTGCGGCTGAAGTTCCATAAACATGGGGTGTGGTACTATTAAATGCACTGGCTATATTCTAACGAATGCCTCAGCGCACTAGCTACATTAGCACTCACCTAGAAACCCTGCACTGGCTACATTCTACCGTCATCTAGATTCAAAGCCTATGCTACTTTCCACCTAAATCCAACGCACTGGCTACATTGTACATACAGATCCCCTCAGAGGGTGAGTACGTATTTATTAATTTCTGCACTTAGACCGTATGTCAGACCTAGCACTGCCTTTGTAAATAGATGGCACTCAGAGTGTAGACGTTGTTTGTAGATCTAACCCATGTTTGCTCTCGCCCACTGCACCACATTGCACTAACTTAGTGGAAGGAACAGACTCTTTCCCACGCACCCTGCACTCACATACTACACAAAGACCATTGCACAACACCTCTGCCATAAAAATAAAGCTACCTTTCACAGCAAGAAAATGTGAACTGTAGCTACTCACATACATTTCTATCCTCTTAAACACATTCCTCCCCTGATTAGTTCACAGTATACCTCTGTTGCGCCCATCCACATGCCATCCAAACATGGGCGACTAGCAGTGTCTTGGCCACCCTCTCATAAGTATATCGGCTGAAAATGAACACACACATAATAGCACCTCCCAATTCTCCAATAATTTGGACTCTGGTCCCTCCGAGGGTGTTCAAACAACAGCACGTTGGGACCATCATTATGGTGAAAGACGCTATAACAGATGACAAAAGAATGAATTAATGAATATGAAATGTACTAAATGTGCATTTATCATATAAAAAGGTGCTGAATGATGTACACTGACATACAGTATCAAAAGTACTACGAATAAATGTAATGTTGACATCATACACCATTACTGTCAACTAATTACTAAGCTTAAAAAGTACTTTAAGGGCAAATGACTAACAAACATATGGTCTCTGTTTCACTAAACATGTTGGCATCTGAATGTGATGAGTGTCCATTGCATCTTGCGTGCAGCAGGCTCTACTTGGACCCGTATTCACACCTGGGATAAACATATTGCTCGGTGAAAAACGGCAACTCACATACATTGTGGTTTCCACAACTCAAGTAAACAGGAGTGCGGCCCTATTGACCTCAACAGGCACCCCGCCTTCAATGCACACCTGTTCCGGGAGCATATGTCAGGTCATAGGGCCTCATTACAACCCTGGCGTTGGACCATGGTGCTATTAGCACCATGGTCCATGCCGGATTCCGCCATGGTGGATGGCGGATTTACCGCCCCATTCCAAGGTTGGCGGGGCGGTAAATCCCCATTCACCATGGCCCTTCCCCATTCCCATTTTTGGCCCATAGGGCTCAATGGGAATGGGGAAGGCGCTAATTACGGCACCGTAAATTACAGTGCCGTAATTAGCACCAAGGTCCCTTAGCGGGTTGGACTTTAACGCCTGCTAAAAGCAGGCATTAAAGTGTGAATCTGGCGTTAAGGGTTTAACGGCACCGCAGCCTTTTACGGCGCCGTTAACCCCTTAACGCCAGGGTTGTAATGAGGCCCATAGTCTTAAAGGCGCCATCACTTAAAATGATCTTTAGGTATGGCGTGCCAATTAAATAAAATAACCATGCAAAGCATGAGCAATTTAGCTTCATGTACTGCAACGCAGGCAGATGTATGAAGACGTCCTTCTCTAACACAGTGTTTCTTTAGTAGCTAATATGTGATTGGGGTGAATGGCTGCAGGGGAAGACTATTAGAAGCAACTCAGAACTGCTTGCAAGGCCTTTGGTCATGCAGTAATGCACTCACAACTACCCTGGGACTACACCGTGGCCATGTACCCAGAGATGAAGTTTGTGTCTGGAAGGCGGGGCTGGTGCAACCTAAATTGTGCTCATCCAGTGGAAGTTGTGGATGCATACATGCTTACTCATGCAAGCAGGAAAAGTCTTTTGTGAACTCGACTCTTAAATTTCCTAATCAATATTAAGGCCTTTTTCCATTGCATGTAACTGGAGAATCCATCTTGCTTTTGACCAGCACAATTGAATTGACCTCTCTCCACCCTATTTTTGGGGATATATTAAATTACCAAAATTCTGAATTAACATCGTAGAAATGGACTGAAAAAAAGGCATAATATATTAACAACTAAAATGTTACAGGCGGCAAAGTATATAGTATATCTAAGGTTTTTAGAAATAAATAATATAGATGTAAACTATTCTCCCATTATTATTCCGATTCTTTTCTTGACTATTCCAAGTCTGCAAGTTATTTATAGGCATTTTCTTCCTTGGCGATGAACCCTTCTGGGTTGGGCAGTACCAGTTGGTAACGACTCACCAGCTGGAGGTAATGCCCAAGATATGCGGGCTGTTACAGTCCAGCATTGCCTACCTCACCACTAGCATCGTAAAATGAAACCTTCTAGGTGTTTATCACCCATATAACCCCAGGAATAAATGAAGAATGCAAAATTTCATTTAAAAAACAAAATGTTTTTTCTGTGACACAAAGATAACCATGGGCGGGCATCTTTTTATAGCTGAATTATGATCCCAAAGCAAAATGACTGCCATGGATGAAAAGAAAGGGGAGCTGATAAAAGCCAATTTTCTATTTCCTTGTCTGCAATGGACCATGAGCAGCGGTGCTGCGGAGATGGCATACAGTAAGTGAAAAGAATTTCTTTTGTTTATAAATATATACACAAGAAGGAGGAGTGGGATGTGGGCAGAAGGTAGCTGGGTGAAGGCAGGTTGAGAAAGGAAGGCATGTGTTTGGCCAGCTGAGAGCATGCTTGGAGCCTGGGCCTGTACCTGCACTTACAGCCTGTGAACCAAACATTCCCACTCACTGACACATCGGACCGTGGTGCTACCCATGTTCATCAGCTGATGCATTGCATTATAGAGTGGAAAGCGAAATACTACAAAAATCAGTTAGATGTTGTGGGAGTTTACAAAATATCCACCTGTTGATCAAATCTGGATCTTCAGTGTCGGCGACCATGCTGTTGTGCTCACGTAGTAACGTCAGTCGAGGCCACCTATGCACAACGTTCTCCCAAACCTCTATGGGTGGCAGTTGGAAATAGAAGTCTAAGAAGTAGGTGTTAGCATTCGCTTCTGAGGCGAGTGCTCACATCTGGCTGATGAGGAAAGCTAGAGGAAGCCAGAGACCTCTGTGCACTCTCTGAGACTGACATCATTCAGACACCCTCTCTTTCCTGATACAAGTGAGGGTGAGGACATATTGAAGCAACCACTCAAAGGATACTGCACTACACGGACTGTGCTGAAGATAGGAGTATCCAAAGGACCATATTGTAACAGGGAGCTTTATTGAAGCACAGCCCAAGGCCTGAGAAGACCAGGGACTACACCCTACCTTTTCTGCCGAGAAGGTTGAAGCACTAACAGGCACAGCAAAGTGTGAATTTGACATCTGGGCAACTGAGTTTGATATTCACTAGTAATATTACATGCATGTATAAATATTGTGCTCCTAACTAAGATAACCAGCCTTCTGGTATAGCAAATCATCATTGATTGACAGCCACCTCTCCAATCTTGACATGTACAGAATCTTCACATGTACAGTTCCACAATGGGGAATGAAAAACATGTACCTAATAATCCTCAAAAAGATGAGTCATTGCTGACCCTCAATTGTACTGTGCGAGTTGTGAAGAAGAGAAAAGGGGGTTGGATTACTAACAGGGGGCTGTTGCATGTTTTGAAAGTGCTGCATGGTTTTGGTCAGAGCCTATATCATCTCCTTTTACACCTTATCTACCTACATATTTCAGAAGATGCAGACAGTAGCCGGGGTCTTGGGTGCCTTAAGCTTGAGATCCCCCTTCCTGTGACCATGCTCAATAAACCCAACATTCACCTCTGGGTCTTTCTGGAATTTGCTCTGCTGACTTCTGTTGCAAATCAATTATCCTCATAGTAACTCAGAATTAAGAATGTGGCTTTTACTTGGCAAACTCTGCACTCTGGCAAGAGTTTCTTTCAAGCTGCTCCAGGCTTAAACAGCGCTGGACATCTTCTTAAACGGGTGCAAACTTCTCAATTTTACGACACGCTTCCCGTACTGTGAACGTTAAATTTAAGACAGATCTTCATTCGACTGTGCTTTCTGATGATCTGGCCACATCCCACCCTTGCTGGCAATGTAAGACTGTACAGCTGGTCTGTAAACTCCAGGGAGATCACTTCAGAACCCAGGGGATACTCCTTAACTAGTTCATGCAACAGTTTGAGGCTTACAACCTGCTTCTGAATCAGCTTTGGCTACAGGGAGTTTCTCTCTGGCTTCATTGCATAGGTGATATTTTGATCATGTGGACCAGACCTAAACGTGGCTTACTAGTATTAACTGAATGGATTAACACTCTAATTTTCAGCATATTCAAAGCCAACTGGTTGTAATTCTTTATTGAAGTTTGAAACTTGTCATCACTCAGCCCTAAAAAAGTTTGTCCTTATTCGCAGTTTTTGCGCAAGAAAAGATGAATTCTCACATTGAGGCGTTTGAGCAAGAATTGGAACATATGAGCATGCCATGTTAGGAAAGAGGGCACACTGGGTAGAGCATTCTGGAATTGGGTAAGTACTCCTGAAGAGGGGGAAAGTCATGAGGTATTGCTCTGGAAATTCGGTCCATTAAGTTGTCAAATTAAGTTGATTATTAAGAAATATTAGTATTTGTACGTAAATATACAGATTTAAGAAAATGCACCAAAGTGTCTGCTATGGTTGCATAAAGAAACAATAGAGTTTTTGAAATATGCAGGCAGAAGCCAAATCTAAGATAAGAACTGACAGGTGCGTTTTAAAAACCAAAAGAAAAGGAATTTTTCATGTCTTTCTTGTTCAGTGTTTAATAATGTGAATACTGGATATATAGCTATCCAAAGACATAAAATAGAAATATAGATATTATTTTTACAACACACTTGATGCTAGCCTCCGGCCTGTAAGCAAATCCCGGGGCACAGAACCGGTGCTTCTTGGCATTGTCTTGTGTTCCTGCCAAGCGTGCTGCCCCTGAGCCAACCTGCCAGAACACATTTGTGAAGAAAATTACATTACAGGATTTTGCAACTTGCATGATACCTTTTGTGGTGTATTTGTTAAAATGTCCCTGTGGGCCTGTGTGTGTTGGCAAAACTGAAGTGTTAAGGGAAAGGTAATAACACACAAATTGCAGTTGGGGCCCGAGTTCCACAGTCATTTCAAGCTGGAAAATCACATAGAAGCTCATCCCCATTTTGAAGTGTTGGAACATGGCCGCCAACCCGCTCGCGCAAGTGATGATATTGTGTTACAATTGAATCAAAGAGAGCATTTTTGGATCCATTCGTTGTTTTCTCTTTTCCCCATATGTATGAGTGAATGAATGAATTTTGTTAGATTGGTAATAGACTAAGCACGTTTTTTTTCCCACTAATGGTGGTGGAATGACCTTAGTCTTTTTTTATGCCATTTGACCCTTGTTTATTTTTTAACTGTGAAACGTATATGGTTCTTTTGGATAGATGCACCTACAATGCTCTTTTTAATTTCAAAAGATGGGGAAGATGTTTGCATCCATGTGGTGAGTACTGGTTTAAATGCTTTAAACATAATTTTTTTTAATCAATTTCTTTTTTTTAATCCATTTAGACAAAGTATTACATTAATTATATATTCCTTTTTTAAAATAAATCATCTGAAGAGGGGCGTAGTTCCTACCTGACACATGTTGCGCATGAATCACATGGATATTAAAAGGAATATTCACAAAGTCAGAATTTGTTGGTGGAATGGTGGAACTTAAACCGTTTGGATTCACTTTACCTATCTTGAACTAATAAAGCAAACCAGGTTTTCATTTGAGAGAGCAAAGCAGATTACTTTAAGCACAGAGCGTACAGTATATCCACACCTGACTCTTTGAGACTATGCCCGTCTATGCCCTGAGGGCAACCTCTGCACGCTGTATTCATTCTCCCGTTAGTCCATACGTCCAGGTCCAAGTGCACAGGATCAAGGGTCCACCTAACTCCACGCACTCTCCACACCCTGCCTGAGACTGGGGTGCTTGTAGATCCCTTGCAGCCAAGTTGCCCACCCACCTTAGACCAGTGCCCTGGGTGACGTAATGTAAGGGAGCAAGGGTTGTTGCCCCTGAAAAGTAGTGGAACGTTGTATCCTTTTGTTTTGCCCATTTCGACCTCTGTTTTTAGACTCCATCTGATCCACAACATTCTCTTTGCTCATCTTGTTGGTAGCCCTTTGCTACCCCTTGAAAAGCTGGGATTACCATGCTTTCCAGTGGCAGCTGGTAATTTTTGAAATTGGAGGGTCGTAAATGTTTCCCACACACATGTGGGAATGCCCGAGCGTATCAACGGAGCCCAAACCAACGAAGAGGAGTTTGGGGGTGGGAGGAGTGGTGGCTTCTCACCCTCATGAACATTTTTTTAAATAATGTGTTAAAATGGTACATTTTACGGCACACATTTTTGAAAAAAACGCCACACAGTTTACAATTGGTTTTGTTGGTTAACACATGAAAAATAAATGGAAGGCGCCAACAGTGCACGGGACCATTTTCCAATGCATTTACCTGATGCCTTTTCCCACAATATATGCCACACTAAAAGGCATTTTCATGCTGGCTGCGCCTATACATTTCCATGCTGGTTGCACCAATACCTATCAGCATTCCCACATCTGAATGTACTGCTGTTTGTTTTGCGCATAATGCATTTATTGATACTATAAGACATGTCCTTGCTGGCTCTGCCAATATATCCCAGAATCCCCAAATGAGAGCATATTCTTGTAACATTTGCCAGTAAAAATGCCATGCCACAATAATAAAACATGCCAAGACAGGTTGCTAATCACATAAGAACACTCATCGTACTGGCTTTACCATTGATGCCAGTAAAAAAAAGGCCATGAAACAATATATCCATACTGGTTGCACCTAAGGAGACCAGTCTAGCCATGTAATAACAGTTATGCCTGTCTAGCCAGAGTAATCACAGTTATCATGTATGCTTTGCTCTGAATGCCAATTAAATCAAGAAAACATATCCAAGCTGGTCCACCAACGAAATCCAGTCTTGCTACGTAGTAACACTTATCATGTTTGCTTTACCCTTGATTCCCAGTAACAACTACCATGTCACAGTAAGAATGTATGGCCAGACTAGCACTACCAAAGTGGCCGGTCTAGCCACATAATAGCACTTATCATGTTTGCTTTACTCTTGGTGCTCATTAAAACATGCCATGTCACAGTAGGAAAATATATCCAGACTGGCCCACCAACATAGGCAAGTGGTACCACATAATAACACTTAGCATGTTTACTCTTGATGCCAAATAACACATGCTGTGTCACAATAATTAAACATAGCTAGACTGGTCTACCAACATAGGCCTGTCTTGCCATGTAATAACACTTAAAATGTTTGCTTTATCTTTGATTGCTAGTACAAAATGGCATGTTCTGGCTGCAGAAATGCAGCCTCTACCCTACACACTCCCCACCACCCACGCTCACAATCAGAGACTGACTCCTCAGCACCTATGTACGCATTCGCACACATTAGGTTCTCTCATTCACACATGCGTTCAAATATCCATTCATTTCTCTCATTTACTGTGCACACATACAACAGGCACTCTCTCATTCACTCAGGCACACTTACAGACCTAAATGTGTGGAGAGGATTCAACTAGCAAAGGGAAATGATGATTCCCTTCACTGAGCCGCTTTAGGTCACCCGTAATGAGCAAATGTGGTGGGTTTGCGCCCATCTCCCATTATGGATGAGCCGCCTCTGATGCTTTCCCTGTTCAGGCCTCTCTTCTCCTCTCATAAAGCCATAAAGGCCTATCTCTTCTGTTCTCTGTGAGTTGAGTCCTTGTCTTTTTATTCCCACCCAAGTGTAGCAGGATGAGATCTTTCCACGGTTTTGGTAGAGATTATATGTGTCGTAGACGCACTTCCAGACTGAACCGCTCTGTGTACATATCGACTTGTGCAATTCTGTGCCAGCCCCCTCGGGCTGCCGGTGTACTGTGGATGTAATTGCCTGTTGAGAGTGTGGTCATGGCACTCTAGCCACACTCATTATGAGCAGTAGAAGGGAATGCTTCATGGCAGAAGGGAAAGCCATGGACACCTGCTTTTATAGAGACACTTTACATTTTGAAAGTTGGGTTCCTATGGGTGTGGATGTTGGCAGCTCAGCCCTTTTAAGGGCTGCATTTTATTGGGCATCCCTTCTACCCACTCACATGTGAAAGGCAGTGACTAAAAGAGTTATTTCTTTCCCGCAGTTGTTTGGATACACTTGCCGGCACACTTCTATGATTTATTAATGATCTGGATCCAAAACCCTGCATTTGTTTTCTGGGTTGCTTTCTGTTACCCAGAACCAATAGCAGCCCCCCAGCTTTTATCCTGGCTCCTCGCCAGCATGCAATTTGCTTTGTCATGCACCTATTTCCTTTGCCTGCAATTCTAGTTTAAAATCGTATTTGAACCTCACTTGCTGTGGCCTTCTCTTCTTGGCTGGAGACTCCTCGTGATTCACAGGACGTCTGCAGCTCTTGTTCAATTTTCTCAAGGCACCCACCACTCCGGCCAATGCTTCCACCATCCACAATTGCAGCGCAATGGGAAGCTAAGCCCATTCGGACCCACCCTACTTATCCCGGACCTACTGCCCGGACCTGGAGTTTCACTTACTCCCCTACAATAATAATAATTAGTATTATTAAATAATAATACAGTGTATGGTGTTCATTTATCGACCTGATTCGAACCTGTATCAGTAGGCTTTGCACAGATGTCAGAGGCTCTACTTGCTGTGCTATTGGACCAGCAAACAGGGTCTGAAGTATGGGTCCTCGCTCTTGTGGCTGCGGCGTGACGCGGCACGCTGCTTTCTGCGCCCTCTTGTTCTGCACTGAAGCATTCTTGCCTGACTCAGCTCCCGAGATGCCAGTGTCTGAAGCTCTACTTATCCACGCATGCGTGAATGCACACTGGCGTTTCGGACCATGCCTCCATAAAACCTTGCAGTGGCTCTCCCATAGGGAGTGAAATGCGCACCTGCTGGCGCGCTCACATTTACGAGTTCTGAGTGTACCCGTTGCCCCTGATGAAAGCTCCAACTAGTACTTTTTCCACATGATCAACGAGTTGATGATTATTGCTTTCTAGACCAGCTGCACTATTAGGCAAGCTAGTGATATTTAAGGAAGAAGCAACCTTCTGTTGGGTTTGCGCCCTACAATACAAGAATTTCAATCGTGAAAATACAGAAACATAGTGGATCAGGCGTGAGGAAAAGATGTTAATCGCAAATCCTATGGGTAAGCCCTTTGCATGTTGTCACTCTAAAAATTCCAATAACAATGATCTCATTAGGTTATTCACCGAGTGTGCTTAGAAGATAGTCATTAGGTTATTCACCGAGTGTGCTTAGAAGATAGTACTAGCCACAAGTGCATCGCTATATTAAATTAGGATAATTGATGCAAATGTTATAATGAATTTCAATAAGAAAGGAATCATATTCTGTTTCCTCTGCATAACATTCTATCTGCAAATTAAGAAGAAAAGAGGCCCTGCCTCTGCTCTCATGCACAGGTAGAGATGGGGAAATGTTGGCTTGCAAGCCAGCACCATTGACAACTTTGGCAGCTGACCTGAACTCACAGGAAATGACCAGTGTGTGATATAAAGCAACTCGCGGGAAATGACTAGTGTGTGATATAAAGCAGATTCTGCAGAGATGCGATGGCTCCCCTATTGATATTGATATTGATATTTTATTTCTATCGCGCTGATACACAAGTGTTTCAGAGGGCGACAAGGCAAGGGAGTGGAACAAGGGAGGACAACACAACGATCTTAGTAGGCCCAGTGAAATTGAGAACGTGCAAGTGCATGGGAGAGGTGATCTCTGAGAGGTGATTCCCCTATGGGAATATAGCAAGCACCCAACACCCCAGACATGATTTGCACGACTGCATTGTTGCGCGCCTATCAGGGGCAGGTCGCTGCAGAGTTGCTCGATAGTCCAATAGGAAGGATTGACCGGTCCTGCCTTTGAGCAAAATATGAATCCATAGCATTTTATCCTGAGAAGATCCTTGGATTAAACGCTGGCTTGTGGGTATCTGCATGACGTGTGGGTATCTGCATGACGTGTGGGTTTCTGCATGACTTGCATACAAGTGCGTGCACAGACCCACCTCTTACACAGAGAGGGTTAGCCATGAACCGGTGGAGTTCCATGTAGTCACGTGGTCTCTCTAACACGTTCAAAGCATGAAAATAGAAAGCTTTGAGGATAGATTGAGGGGAAGTATTATTAAAGTTCATTAATGAAGGCTTTACTATTACCATTAGTTCTGAGGCGATGTATCTTTCCTCATGGGGAAAAATGATATACTGTTCCCCTACTTGCAAACTAGAGAAAGGGGCACCTGCCAAAGAAACAAATGGCAAACAAGCAAGTGGGAAGGTGTGGCAATATAAGGTATAGTTCCTAAATAGGTGTAAATACATTTCAGCACATTGAGTGATTATGTCATTCTGATCATATTTTTTGCATGTTATGCATTTTTACTTTTTGCATTTTATCACTGATGATGAGATATTAAATTATACAGTTGGTGTGAGCTTTGATTGAATGTGTTAATGAGCTACGTTTTCAGCAATGTATGCAGACCTATTCAGGAACTACACCTTATATTTTTGCACCTTTCCCACTTGCTTTTGTTATTTTTTATTTTTTTAGCCTACAGCACCTGGTACTCCCAGGCGGTCTCCCATCCAGGTACTAACAAGGCCCGACAATGCTTAGCGTCTGAGATCAGACCAGTTTGGGCTCATTCAGTGTGGTGTGGCCGTGATTTTGCTTCCTCTGGTGTGAAGATTCCCCTGGCGACTCCCTACCCTGGTGGTTCTTTTTGTACAAAGAAACAAACAGCAGCCACCCATCAGCCCCTGGCAAGGTGGTTGATGCCTTCACGCTTCGTGTACAACCTATAATGATTTCTGATGACCTGCGCAGATTTTGTGCACACTTTGGAACGGAAGAGAAAACAAAGTATTGATTTTGGAAGCAGCGAGCCAGGTTTCTCAAAGTTCAGTTCACATGTGACCCTCTTGCATACATTGGTCTTCTCCCTACTTCACAATTCCTCCATGTGTTGGTTGTAGACGTGTATGAATAGAGCTTCCATGCTATTCCCATAACATCTAGATGATAGACATGCCTGTCGTCACTGCAATTCTGCTGGATATCACCCATGCGCAATGTGCACGGTTAATAATGGTGAGCCAATCTCGGGAGGATAGCTGAGGGGCAACGTGCTCGCCTTGGAAGCAAGACGGCACGGAGCAACACAGGTTCGATCCTGGGGTGCATGCTTAGGAACCTCTGGGTATTAAGCGTGTTATAAATAACCTATCATATGATATCATTATAAGCCCGGGGCCTGTAGCATGAGGCTGGTGCATTCGTCCCATGCTCTATATCTTTGCCTGTGTAAATTGTTTAGAGGCCTGTGTGGACCTCAGCATTTTGAACTGTGACTAAGAATACATGTGTTCTCCCAGTAGGTCTTCGGAGGGGACATCGCCAAGCCGGGTATAATAATTCATTCATCCACAGGCAGGCTTACAGGGTTTCTCTCATTCGGGTATCCCTGGGACACGCTCTGCAGCACTAAGAATGTAACAAGAACAGATTTAAAAGAGGATGTTTGCTAGGGAGCAAGTCTGCTTGGTCATCTTCTTAGATGTATGCACCTGGCAATGTCACTCGTGAAACCCCCACTGGCCGGGGTGGGGTAAGCCTGTAATAATGCACAATGTATCCTCAGTCGGGGGGGGGGGGGGGCTCCAAAGCATGTCCTGACGTTTCCTGTCTAAGCACCCCAAAAGTCAAAGCTTTCATGTTACATTATGATATACATTAGAAGAAGGTATCTAGCTGCAGTATAACCAAGGGAGTGAGTTGAAACAATACAGGGTGTACAGCCTTCGGGCCAGGATGACGTTGTTGAATAATATATTCATGTGAAAATGTAAGTTCAAAATGTTCACCAAAGGATCAAGAAAGATGACGCATTAAATCATATAATTGTACACATTCTATATCATGCCTCTGTCAAAATGTTGCCATCAGAATAATAAGAGGACTAAAATAATGAAAAACTGAAATACCAAAAGCAGAAACTGTACAGAAAACATAGTGATGTCCGGTACAGAGAATTAATCATATTTGCATATCAAACAATAACAAAACCATTTCTACAGGAAGACGGTGTCAAAGCAGTGGTCTTTGAGAAAGTGTGAACGGATCTGTGCAACCAGAGTACTTGTTGAGGGGCAGTGAAAAGCACGGTTCATAGTGACTGTTTCGACAGTCACAGTTTGGAATGACAAAAGTTCCGACACAAAAGTGTCAAAAAAAGGTTTCGAATTATTTTATTTTTTTATGGGGGGGTTTAAAAACTTATTTTACTATACAAATTTAAAATAAACATCTTAATGTTAAAAAAAAATACAATTGAAACTTTTTTTAAAAAAACTTTTGTTTCTGAACTTTTGTCATTCAAAACTATTGTTTCGAAACTTTGACTGGACACTGAAAAGCATCCAGGAGTTTGGTACACAACATGTGGCGCACAGGCCACGCGTGGCTCCTCGGGACATCATGCATGCCCCATCCGGGCACCAGAAGGTTATAGTGAAGTGGGTGGGGCCTGGACTAAAGCTAGTCTTTCGCTCTCCCTCGCTGTCATATCAGATGTGACGCCCCGTGGACTCGTTTATGTCTGCAGTTTTACGTCTATTTAAAACCTTGACTTTAGGCCCTTAATACAAATAACTCAAAGTGGTAGTGCCATCAAAAGACAATGTATTACACAGGTTACAGTACAACAAAAGCAATAGATTACAAGTATATCTATCAACCTTATCTTTTTGTACTCAAATTCATGCCCTGACCCCCTCCCCCCACCAACCACGCTCTCATCCCCATTGACAGTCCCGCCCGCCGCATGAGACTTGTGTGGCACATTCGGCCCTGAGATACACCAGTTGTGAACCCCTGCTCTAGAACAACGAATAACAGGTCTGGCAAGGTGGAACAGCCAAACTGGGGACAAAGGGGGGCACAATTGACTATCCACAAGAGCCGTTGATGATAAGTTTAAAATAGCAGGGGTGGAAAAGTTGAGAATTTAGGGAAGACAAGAAACCAAAACACCATGCAAAAACCGTAATGATGAGTGGAGATTGCGCATGGCAGGATTAGTGAATGGATCGAGCTCGTGGGGAACGAACCTTTTCCAACGTAGTGAGTAGGATGAGAGGCAGGCCCATGCTGCTTCGCTTGTAACAGTAGGCAAAACGGGTTTCAGAGCAACATATTTACTTTCCAAACCGTAAAGCGGATCCAAGAAAAGAAAAAAAGACTCTCCCACCGAGTTCTACAAGATGTGATGGTTGTACATGCCCAAAACTAAAATAACGAGCCACCTTCACCTCTGAAAAATAAAATGGCCTTACGCCCAGTGGGAGCGATGCCCACGCATGGTTACACAGAGAGGACGGGAGAATGCCGGCATCCCCACTGGACTAAATTGCCATCTCCGATTATAAAGTGAAGCTGGCCTTCACTCTGCTGCTGGCAATGAACTAGACACCGCTGCCGGCCGGGCGGCTGGGCGGACACCGACACAGAAACGCTGCACCAGGATATCTTCCAAGCCCTATATCCTACAGCATCCCGATTGATCTTTTTAAATTTGGAAAAGTGGTATTGCTATGGATCCGTGCATTTATTACTCTGTCTATAGGAATATTGTCTATGTCTATGTCTGTATGTTTATAACGCGCCGTAAACCCGCAGGCATATTACATTAAATATCTTGCTTCATAGGGACTCCCCTGTTAAGGGATGTGTGGTGCCAACTACTGAATTGCCTCTGTTTAATGGAGTAACACACATCAGTTGACTTGAACCCCTACCCGCTGGATAAAGACAGGCGGTTTGGGGTTTATGGACCCAAGCTATGGAACACTCGCCAGAAGATCTCAGGACGAAGGATACTCTCATTCAATTGCGCAAATCTTTGAAAATCTTTCTCTTCAAGTAACCAATTTAAAGTGGGGTGACGGCAGGAATGATGTGTTCACTGTGTTACCACTGGTGCCCCGTCTGTGCCTAGTTGCAGTTCATTTTGCTCAGCTTGCGATACAACTATCTCAATCAATCAATCAATCAATCATGAACTTGGGCAAGGCACGCTAAGAGAAAAGCCTTCTTCCTGCTCTGACATCATTGTTAAACAAATGAAAAGGGCAGCAATGCTCAAGAGACCAAGGCCATGGATTGGCTGCAGGAGATTGATAAGAGGTGAATGATGGGTTTAACCCTTTACCTGTCTGCTTCTCACCATTTCACAGTTATGAATGGCCCTTTCCTAAATATTCACTCTTTCTGTGTGGTGAAATCAGTTTTCAGCCTAAATTGTCTTCTTTGGGACAAATGAATGATGACTGGAAATTGGTTCTTTTTCCATAGTTAGTGCCCTGAAAGATATATTGAGACCAAAGGCAAAGCCAGTAGTCGTCACGTGTAGGGCCTTAATGCATAGACGAGGCACTTAGACCTGTAATCTGCATTAACTAAATTTACAAACAACATTTGTTTTTCAATAGCACCATGTTTAGTTTCCAGGGTAACAAGGTTTCAGAGTGCAAAATGGCCTTTGCCTTGTAGAACTGACAAATCAGAGTGGGAATGTATCTTTGACTCGAGTTATTAAAAAGAACATTTTAAAAGCAATATCATGGCAGGTGGGTTTCGCCACCACAGTGAGAGATGAGCACGTGTATTTAGGCACCCATTATCTGTATCGAGCAGTCTGTGGGCAAGGGAAAGGCTCTCCGCTATCATTCCCAAGCAAAATCCAAGCTTCGATACCTTTTGTTGGACTAACAAAATATGATGCTGGTCCGGCAGTTCCATAAGCTTTCGAGGATCCCAGAGGCCTCTTAATGATATGGTGGTCAAAAGACAATTGGGCAACCAAAGAAAACACACACAGAGCCAGGCATCACTTCCACATGGAAGAAACACAGCGCCAAAACCCCCCGCGCAGAACTATTATTCCGAAAGAGGAGTGCATTTGCAAATTAGTTACATTTCAGAATTGCGTACCGGTACTAAATATTGGAATATTAATGCTTCTGTGGTGTTAGAAAGGAGTCTACAGCCTCTATCGGCCCTTAAAAGTTCCAAAGCACCAATGTTCACTTGCTCTCCCCATTTCTGAGCTCCGAATCACGCTGCATAGACTGTTTGCTCTCTCTTAGGCCCCTCTGTTGGCCTGGGCTATATTTCAATAACTGACTGGCCTTTCGTTTGGAGCTCTTGCCTTTGGTGTGGGGGGACATCGCGCTCCGTTTAGCGCAAACTTGCAGAAGAGCCTTAGATTGCCAATTGACTACTGTAAATAAAGGCCCTTCTTGAATGTTGACCATGCCCACCTCCGCCCCCCCAATCAACTCAATGCACCTGTTTAGAAGTCACCACAAAACAGTTTGTAAAATAGCTGTTCACTCATCAGAAATGTCCATAGTCAGCCACATTTCAGAAAGAACAGTAAATTACCTTCCCGGAAATGTGTCATCAAGGCAAATGTCCATCGCTTTCACTCTGCCTGGTTGACTCCATGCTACTGTTAAGCCAATCTGTGAAGTTCCAGGCTGACTCCATGCTACTGTTAAGCCATTCAGTGAAGTGCCAGGCTGCAACTAGGCCTCCCTTTCCTCTTGCAGGCAGTGGTCTTGTGCAGAAGGGATGTGACCTAGCAGTTCGGGCTGGACTGCCCCTTTTGGGGTAGGACCAAGCTTGATTTGCATGTAGTCTTTCCCCTTCTGTATGGCTTGGCAGGCAAAGAACGATGGTCTGGAGGGTTGCCCGGAGCAATGCCAGAGGTTAAGATTCATTCTAAACCTTCCAGCCATCACCTCTTTGTTTGTGCTCTTGCAGGCATGGCCATCACACTGAGCCCTTGCACACGCAGTGTTGCGTAGTAATACGTGGTTCAACGCATGCGCGGCCCATAACGAGGCTCGCGCATGCGCGTTTTCAATAAAGACGGTCCCGGCCGGCAGTTCCCGTCGGAGACCAGAGCAGCAACACGTCTCCGGCGTGTCTCTTAGCGCGCGCGCTGCGTGTGTGTGCCTTCAGGTGGGGCCTGCCATCGC
The DNA here is from genome assembly GCF_040938575.1 of Ambystoma mexicanum. Taxonomy (NCBI): domain Eukaryota; kingdom Metazoa; phylum Chordata; class Amphibia; order Caudata; family Ambystomatidae; genus Ambystoma; species Ambystoma mexicanum. The sequence continues at coordinate 682,858,399 of NC_090927.1, read as the reverse complement.
CCCACACTATCACACGCAGGGCTCCCTCTGCACCCTTGCAAGACCCCCAGCTGCACTACCTCCTCACACAAGCCATCATGAGCCATGGAACCAAAGCATGGTCCTGGCGAGTCCTTCCTGTCTACTCAGTTCAGAATCCCCACGAGACTTGCCTGAAGGCTCACAGTATAACACCGCTGGGGTGTGGAGTCGAAAGCCTTTTTCGTTTGCCGTGCCTGGGATTTTGCTACCGCATTGTGTGGTTTCATGGGGTGCATGTTTACTGTTATAACATTACATGTAATGCTTCCCGGAAAACGCAAGGAATTGCCTTCTTGGAGCATGGCGAGCATATGTTTGCAGTGCTCTGAAAGCCAAACTGACCAAATGAAACCATAGCGCCTCTATACGTTGTGCTTTTGTGACGCTATCTTTCGTCTCCGTGACAGGAGGGCATGTGCTGCAGTGCAGGCCCTGTGCACGCAGGATCCGGCAGCATGGCGCAACTGGGGCCTGAAACCAGGCAACGACGGAGGGAGGGGGGCGCTCGGGATAAAACTATAATATCGAAAAGACACGGACTGATTTACAAAGCGTTTCTGCAATGGGAAAACGTTCTTTGAACCAAGCAAATGGCATCTAAAGAGTGGACTGTGGATTGGGATAGAAAAAACGGGGTTGCTACCTATTACATGGATAATGGGGAGAAGAAGCAGCTGGGAGCGTGGTCACAACATACCTTGGGATCTGAGCACTGATCATTATTACATTTTGGAAAACAGGGTGTAGGTGTTCATTACTTTACACTACTTTGCTAGACGCTACATAATTGCACTAAATGAAACACTTAATTCGCTATTTAAATAGTTTGTCATTTTCTATAGTGTGGTTGCGATAGGTTCCTCTACAATATTTTTGCCTTTAGATATTGTCTCAAAAAATGCACCGGTTTTTTTAACATGGAGTAAAAATCAAAGCGTGTTTCCCCTCTTCATTGAAAAACGACTGGTGCAGCCTCCCGAAGCGGTGTGCAACAGGTGCAGGGATGCAAATATCCCGCGCGCAGGCCACGCGCCGCGGGGAGTTCTGCGGGCCCAGTGCAGGCCAGCTTTGCATTCACTGACACGGGGCCTAAAGCAAATCCCGCAATCCGAGAAGAGTTCACGGTGAAACTCGGGGTGCCAAGGTACGCGCTCTGTCCGTGACACCTCATGACGTCCCACCGCTTCCGGGATGAGCCTGCTTGCCGCCCCGGGAGAAATGCCGCCCACTGTGCCACTGACCTTTGGCGGGTGTCACCCACCTTGTGAAGGGCTGACTCACCCGCCAGGCCTCCTGCAAGCTCATTCATTCCAATGGGCGTCTCACCCGCCAAAAACAAAATTGGGTGATTACACCCGCCTTTGTGACACAAATGCTTGAGAGCTATGCAAGTTCACACTCGGTCGCAATGGCGAGTAGGCTCCCAGATAGGAAGAATAATAGCCAACGCCTTGATGTTGGTCACCACTGCAAAACAACTCCCCCGAGTGCAAAGCTCTCCTGTCTGAATTCTCTTTCTAAGTGGGAAGGCACAGGGTGGGCAGTGGGGTGGGTTGGTCTCTACGGTACAACTTGTCACAACGCCAGCCTTTTTTATTTTCTGCCGAAAAAACGCATAGGAAAATATGGGGGGGTCAAGGGGATATGAGGGGTACGGTGGTGTGGGGAATAGGGACTAGATAATAGGCAAGTGAGGTTTGGGGGAACACCCCAAATATATATTTTTTTAATTCGATTAGTTTTTTGGCTGAAAATATTCGCCAAAAAACTCTGCAAAAATAAAACTGGCGATGTAAGAACATAGAACCTGCAGAGACACGGATATATTTAAGGAAGAAGAGCCTGGCGGCAATGGGCTACCATACACCTGCTCCGTGAAGCCCTCTGTGGTGTCAGACGGTGAACGCATTACGCTGGCGGCCGTCTAGTGTGCGTTATGGCATGACAAGGGCCAATGAGATAAATCAGTGAGGGAGTTGGGCACCTTAACTGCCTGTTGGCAAGATGGCCGACCATGTCAAGAGGCTATTACTAAACCTCAATGGACCTGACAAATGGCAGAGGTCTCTGCACTGGGGAAGTTCAAGACGGCCGGCAAGCAACATCCCGCGCACTACAATGAGTGCAGTGGTGAGATGGTTCAGTTCCGTTCAACAAAGCTTTATTGGGCATAGGCCATAAAACCATCACTTACATACAAATTTGCAGTCATACAATTACAATTTATCTTAGTAAAAATACATCAATAGCAGGGGGTAACCTAAGGGTCTCAATAAAAACAGATCACAAGATAAATAAAGTCGCCAACATCTCTATATGGAGGGAAAAAGTGCTATATCAAGTGTGGTGATATACATATAATTCATGTCCCACATGGTAGCCCTGGCTTGCTCCATGGATTACCAGACCTCCTTGTAGGAAATGGATTTCGAAGAACACATGTTTTGAGCAAAACAAGCATAACGTGCGATGTCAAATGCAGTTGAATCTATTTCAATTCTGTACACAGCTACCATACCTCAAGCTCCGAGTATACCACGGGAGAAAGCTGTCTATACGCAACCATACCTCAAGCTCCGAGTATACCACGGGAGAAAGCTGTCTATACGCAACCATACCTCAAGCTCCGAGTATACCACGGGCCTTGAGCAAGCTGTCTCCACGCAACCATACCTCAAGCTCCGAGTATACCACGGGCCTTGAGCAAGCTGTCTCCACGCAACCATACCTCAAGCTCCGAGTATACCACGGGAGAAAGCTGTCTATACGCAACCATACCTCAAGCTCCGAGTATACCACGGGCCTTGAGCAAGCTGTCTCCACGCAACCATACCTCAAGCTCCGAGTATACCACGGGCCTTGAGCAAGCTGTCTCCACGCAACCATACCTCAAGCTCCGAGTATACCACGGGCCTTGAGCAAGCTGTCTCCACGCAACCATACCTCAAGCTCCGAGTATACCACGGGCCTTGAGCAAGCTGTCTCCACGCAACCATACCTCAAGCTCCGAGTATACCACGGGCCTTGAGCAAGCTGTCTCCACGCAACCATACCTCAAGCTCCGAGTATGCCACGGGCCTTGAGCAAGCTGTCTCCACGCAACCATACCTCAAGCTCCGAGTATACCACGGGCCTTGAGCAAGCTGTCTCCACGCAACCATACCTCAAGCTCCGAGTATAACACGGGCCTTGAGCAAGCTGTCTCCACGCAACCATACCTCAAGCACTGAGTATACCACGGGCCTTGAGAAAGCTGTCTATACGCAACCATACCTCAAGCTCCGAGTATACCACGGGCCTTGAGCAAGCTGCCTCTAAGCAACCAAACCTCAAGCTCCGAGTATACCACGGGCCTTGAGCAAGCTGTCTCTACGCAACCATACCTCAAGCTCCGAGTATACCACGGGCCTTGAGCAAGCTGTCTCTACGCAACCAAACCTCAAGCTCCGAATATACCAGGGGCCTTGAGCAAGCTGTCTCCACGCAACCATACCTCAAGCACTGAGTATACCACGGGCCTTGAGAAAGCTGTCTATACGCAACCATACCTCAAGCTCCGAGTATACCACGGGCCTTGAGCAAGCTGCCTCTAAGCAACCAAACCTCAAGCTCCGAGTATACCACGGGCCTTGAGCAAGCTGTCTCTACGCAACCATACCTCAAGCTCCGAGTATACCACGGGCCTTGAGAAAGCTGTCTCTACGCAACCAAACCTCATGCTCCGTGTATACCACGGGCCTTGAGCAAGCTGTCTCCACGCAACCAAACCTCAAGCTCCATGTATACCACGGGCCTTGAGCAAGCTGTCTACACGCAACCAAACCTCAAGCGCCGAGTATACCACGGGCCTTGAGCAAGCTGTCTCCACGCAACCATACCTCAAGCTCTGAGTATAACACGGGCCTTGAGTAAGCTGTCTCCACGCAACCATACCTCAAGCACTGAGTATACCACGGGCCTTGAGAAAGCTGTCTATACGCAACCATACATCAAGCTCCGAGTATACCACGGGCCTTGAGCAAGCTGTCTCCACGCAACCATACCTCAAGCTCCGAGTATAACACGGGCCTTGAGCAAGCTGTCTCCACGCAACCATACCTCAAGCACTGAGTATACCACGGGCCTTGAGAAAGCTGTCTATACGCAACCATACCTCAAGCTCTGAGTATACCACGGGCCTTGAGCAAGCTGTCTCCACGCAACCATACCTCAAGCTCCGAGTATAACACGGGCCTTGAGCAAGCTGTCTATACGCAACCATACCTCAAGCTCCGAGTTTACCACGGGCCTTGAGCAAGCTGTCTCTAAGCAACCAAACCTCAAGCTCCGAGTATACCACGGGCCTTGAGCAAGCTGTCTCTACGCAACCATACCTCAAGCTCCGAGTATACCACGGGCCTTGAGAAAGCTGTCTCTACGCAACCAAACCTCATGCTCCGTGTATACCACGGGCCTTGAGCAAGCTGTCTCCACGCAACCAAACCTCAAGCTCCATGTATACCACGGGCCTTGAGCAAGCTGTCTACACGCAACCAAACCTCAAGCGCCGAGTATACCACGGGCCTTGAGCAAGCTGTCTCTACGCAACCATACCTCAAGCTCCGAGTATACCACGGGCCTTGAGCAAGCTGTCTCTACGCAACCAGGCACAGTGTATATACTTGGCCGCCAGGTTCACCACCACTATTTCAGATATGCATTTGCAGCATTCCATCGCATCTGCAATTCTAGTGATGCCTCTTGCCTCTACAGGGCCATCTTAAGGAATCTTGGGGCCCGGGGCACTGACTCCTTCCGGGCTCCCCTCTGAACCAAAGAAATTACAGGATACAAAATCTCTAGTCGCCACCTCCACACATCTCTGTAAACAGTACCTAACAAACTGAGCTATCTTCTCAGCAATCATGGCACTCAAGTGTATCAATGAGCATTTCAACTTTCGGTATGGCACTTGATCTATATATAACTCACAGACAATACTGCAAGAGTTGTGCTATCATGACTGAACAAAATGTGTGTACTACAGTGTTCACAACAGCTTTATAGGATTAATTGATCCGAGCAAAGGTCAGCAACAGCCTGGCTGCAGGCACCTCAGCAGCACCCCATAAAACATGGTATGTGTTATTTTAGTTGTGTTAAACAAATGGGCACTGGCTCATTTCAATCAGGCAGCCATGTGGAGGCCCCTTGTTCGGTGGGGCGCACGTGCCCCTTTTGCCCTCCCATAAAGATGTCTCTTTGCGCTAAGGATTGGTTGTAGATATTGCAGCCAGAGTGGTTGCAATTGGTCGCAGAAAAACAGGAAGTGTATGCCAGTTTGACAGTTTCTGTGTGATGGGCAGAGAAGCCTCCCCCTCTCCCTCGAAGCACTAGGCGACACAAAGGGTCAAATCAGCAGCGAGACAGGTACTCGGCCATCAGACCGCCCCTCCCCTCCCCCAACACACACACACACTGATTTCAGCACCACTGTGAAAAGCTGAGCACTAGTGCAGGGCAGTGTACTGTAGACGACCCTGCACCAGAGGCTCGCAGGTCATGCTAGCGGGTCCCTGGGGCTAGCCAATCATGTCCTTTACTCTGCATTCTGTCGTGGCCGTTGCTATACATAAAAACATAAACAAAACTACAAGTCCCACAATGCAAGATTAGCACAGGGACAGGGTGAGCTGAGCTGCTCATCTCATACAGGAAAGCGAGCTCTAGGGCGAGGGCGTATCGGGATTCACATGCCTTAAAGCATGTTAACAGCCCCCCGGCCACATCCGGCCCCACAGGCTGATGCCGAGGTATTGGCGTGTTCACACTAAACGAACACTGTGGCACCAGCAAGAAAGGTGCACACAAAGCACGGGCTGCCAGAACACAAAATACTTAAACTCCCACAAAGCGAACTCCGAGACAATATCACGACTGTTCCTCCTAGTGCCTGGGGAATTATTAAAGCAAAGCCACGCCGGGCGCTGAAGGGGGAACGTGTTGGCAGGGGGCTCATTCGTCGACGTGAATAATCACCGTCCCCTGAGATAATAGGGCGACGGGGGTGGGTTAAACAGGACGCCTCGTCGCCTGCGCCAGAGAAAACGCCGGCAAGGGGGGCTCGTGTCACGCACGAGGATACGCACCGGGGTCTTGTTTACGAACGGAGGCGCAGACACGTGGTGGCGTGAGCAGCTGCGCCACGCTCTGGCATGAGAGAATATTGGCGCAGTACTGGGTGGGGGTGGGGGGCTATCCCGTAGAAAGAAGCGCCAAACAACCCCCCCACCTCAGATGGAGGAGGGCAATGCCAGAAATAATAAGAGTATCAGCGCGCGTAGTCACTGTGGGCAAGCCCGGGGCACACGGGGCACGTGGACAGTGAATGAGATGAAGGGCAGAGCTCTGGAGGGTTGAGTGCGCCCCATGGGGCACTAGTAATACACAGAGGGGAATGCCACCTCGCTACAATGAAAGCTTGGCGCTCGGTGGTCAGCCAATGCTCCTACACTAACTACTGGGTCAGTGAACATGACAGAAGCGTGTCGGGTGAATGGGTGGGGGGTAACGGGCGTCTGCAGCTGCCAAATGCTGGGAGCCTGTGTGTATGGAGTGTGCGGTGCACTGCAAGCAGCATTTTTGGGCGAGGTACCCAAGGAAGGAAACTTGCCAGGTGTCTGCCGGTGGTTTATGTATGTTTGGCGACTGTGCTCCACCTGTTCCTGCACACAGCAGGCTGTGTGCCATTCGGGGCTTGGCGGCTTATGGCCACTCTCCAACCTCCCAAACCCAAAGCGCCCTGTGCCACCAGAAGAAGGCAGGAATCAAAGAACGCATTCATGGGGCATTTCAACCATGCCGGCCTGAGGCTATGTCTGGCGGCGTGCGCAACGCACAGCGGCTCAAACAGCCGGCCACACACTTCAAAACGCAGCCACCCTGCATGCCAGCCAAACAAAACTGGCGCTCCTTGGCACCCTGCTTCAGCATTCATATAGAAAATGCTGAGGAAGCGCCACACGCTTCCACGTGCCACACATCAACAATCCTCACACAAGGGAAATCTAAGCCAGCGGGCATCTGTGCCCAGGCAGCTTAATGAAAGTGACAAGCATAGCGCCACCTTGCCCTTTATATACTACAGACACATGTTCATGGAGGCGTGACACAGCCATGTTCTTAAGTAGGTGACAGACCCCACATCTAGAGTATGGCTCTCTCCTCCACAGTAAAATGCTGGAATGATTCTCTCAGACCCACTAAAGGAGCGGTCATGTGTAGCATATGCACTGTGCCATACACATAGCAATGTCACACACACACACACAAGGGCACCACTAGCACGTGGATAGGACCACTTTTAAAAGTAAAAAAGCAACCAGGGATTTTGCAAAAGACAGTTCTGTTCAACCCCGCACCTGGAGTACCCCCTAGGGCCCGGGGAGGGTCTAAGAGCTCGTCCAAACTAGCAATCAAAGTATAGGTTAGCACCTAATGGGGCCGCGAGATAGCAATTAGGTTTTTCGCCTTTAAAACAAACAAAAAAAAATCTTTATAACAACATAGTCACTCTGTGGTATGGCTGTTTTTAATGCGAAATACCTAATTGATATCTTTTTTATTTTGTATTTATTTATTTGTATAGCGCGACCTAACCCTCAGCTATCTGGGCAAATTGCTTAGGTTACATCTGTGCAGTGTTACAATAGCAGGATTCAATAAGCATAGAAATAATACACTAATATTATATGCAGACAGCAATAGAAATATATACAAGGTTGCATAGGTATACTGTCAATACAAGAATCACAGAAGTGACACAGAAACATTATATAGAGCCAAGAGTGAAAATCTAAAACCAATATAGGTTAACTGGTCGCCTGCTGGCAAGACTAGGTAGGAGTCTGCGTTTCCACTGTATACTCTGCAGGCGTCGTGTCAGTGAAACACAGCGAAATGAAGGAACTCTGCCCCTATACAGCCCGAAAGCGGAAGACACATCACGAAAGACATCTTGTGGTACAGTTCAATGTGCTTCCTGGCAGCACGGGGCGGTAAAGGCAGGCACGTTTCCCTGCAAACCCTCACCCCGTAAGTAACCTCGTGTGAAGTTAGAGCAATCATGGCAAGGGGACTGAAGGCGCGCTACAGAGTAAAGTTGGACATCCACACCGCGTGCAGCTGGGTACTCACACGAAGACGTGGTAGATGAAGGCCCAGGCGCGGGGTCTCTCCAGCACGTTGTACAGGTAGTTCTGCAGTTTGCGGTACCTGACGTTCCGGCGGCAGCTCTGCGAGGTGCTGTAGGAGAGCGGCTTCCCCAGAAGGCTCATGCGGGCTCCCTGCTTGCCCCTGCGGCCCCCCTCGGGCGGGCACACCGCGCCGCCGGCGCCCAGGAGCAGCATGCCGTCCCCGCGGCTGGAGTTGAGCAGCACCCGGCTCCTGCCGGACTCCACATCCTTCATGCCGTAGCGCTCCCGCCCTCCGCCGCCGCCGCGGCCGCTGCTCTTCATCCAGAGCCCCGGGCTGCTGCCGCCGCCGCACTCGCCCCCCGCTCCACCGCTCTGGTGGCGGGACATGGCGGCATCACCCCCGGCACAGGAGGGCCCGGCAGCCCCGGAGGCATGCAGCAGGGGCGGCCAGGGGCCACCGGGGGAGCGGCTGCGTGAGGGCTGGCTCTCGGGCGCAGGGGCCGGGCGCGTCCTCCAACGGTGCAGAGCGGCGGTGGGGGCCCAGCCTGGGCAGAGCAGTCCTGGCACAGGCGGGGACCAGTCTTGGCACGGCAAGAGTGCAGACCATGCAAAAAGGTAGAGAGGTCCTTGCACAGATACGCGCGTCCAATCCTTTCAGTGTAAAATATGACCCGGCAATGGGGGTCCCCACGGCTCCTCGGGGGTGCGCGCCTCTTGGGCACTGTGTAAAGGTCCTAGGCGCTTCCGCGGCTCCTCCACTCCGCGCCGCTGCTGGTAACTGTTGAATGACCCGAGTGGCCCCCGAACTTGGGCGCGGTCTCTGAAAGTGAGGGGTCTCCTCCTGCGGCTCCTCCAGGGCTCCGGTGGCAGGTGAGAGGGCACTGCCGGCGTACAGTGCCCGAAGCAGCCCGCTCCGTCCTCCAAGCAGCCGGCGAGCTGTTGCGCTCCGAGCAGAGGGCGGGCGGGGGAGCCCCGGAGAGAAACGGCGCCTCCCCTACGGCACGCTCCTCCGTGAGCTGGGTGTGTTTGGGGTCTCCCGAGGGGCTGGGGAGAATCGGAAGAGAAGGAGGCACTTGCCAGGCGGGCTCCCAGACAGCGGCGTTGCGCCCCTCGGGCTCCACACCAGGCAGACTGTGCACCGTGGCTTCAACCCAACGGAGCGTCTGCGAGGATGCTCTGCTCTGTGGATGGCGAGGCGCTGCTGGGCGACAGAGCCTGAGCGCTCCGGCAGAGCTGTGCCAACTCGCACAAGGGCGCACTTTCCCTTACGCACCTCGCGCACGGGTGGGCTCTCGACCATGAAGCCGCTATCACGGGCCCCAGACAGAACAGGTGCACCACGACCACACGGGACGAAGAGATGCCATGCGCCCCCCTAGCCTGTATGGAGAACGGTCTTTATTGTCGCCTCTCAAGTAAATCGTTTGAACCGAACACGAGCGCTGTGGGGCCTGAAATCATATGCGCACTGCTGGGAACCCCATGACAACTAAGTTTACAGCCATTTCAAGGAGCAACGCCACTGCCCCGCTGATACCATAGAAGCCCTGTGCGCAATACCATCTTACTGCCCATTCCCGATCCACTGTGGCGTGCAGTTTTGGCACATATGCCCAGCAGACCTGCTAATTGCCAACACGAGCCCATTACACGTACATTATGACAGACCTGATGGGAAATGTACACACTATTCAAATGTATAGCAAATCTTCTCGGAAAGCGCATATTGATCCATTCAGTTTATCACACATTATGGAACATGACGACCTAGTTTCATTATACATATACTACATCATAACTGCTGGGACATACCTATAAAGTTCACTTATAAGTTTCATTGACTATTTATGTAGTTGCAACTTGCCACCCATATCTTCCACCATGCAAATATGTTGGTACATATTTATGGTCATGTCATGCTACCTGGTCAGATCCTCCTTTGCATGGAAGGTGACCTGGATGAGGTGGCTAGTGACTTTAAGACCTACTTGGCCACTGTAGATCATTGGACCTGCCAGAATCTTCTAAAGATAACTAGGAAAAGAAAGATCACTAACTCCGCACTAAGGGCTCTATTTCATGGAAAAGTGTGCATTTCTCCTGCAATTGCCGCGTGCCGAGAACACACTGCGCGAGCCTGCGCACAGAATAAAAAATGTGCGCCCCTCGTATTCATGGAATTTACTGTGCAAAGTAACTGTATTCTCAAGTCGCTTCCGGGACACCCCTGACACGCCCCCCACGCAAACCATAAATGGCCAGAACAGCTACCTTTTCATGCTCCCCGGGCAAGAATACACGCACCCTTCAAACAGTGCATTGGGTCCCGCGCAAGCAGTCCTGCATCTCGGGGACCCTGCGCAGGGTCCCTGTAACTGGTACCGGCACCGCAACAACATGCGTATGATAATTCGTAACTCGGGTTAAACATCGGAAAATATGCATGCAAACCCACATCTGCGCTGCGTTTCCTATGCGCAAATGTCTTTACGGCTGCCTTCGGTCGGCGTAGTGATCGAGGGATTTGCGTGGCCATTTGCATGGGTCCATGAATACATGTCCTTTGGCACAATTGTGGGCGTGCGAGGGACATCCTGCCGCCCACCCCTCGTAATGCCTACTTTCCGCATTTTCATCCCCATTTACTGTGTTCTGCCCCCTGCCCAACCCTCTGCGCAAGCCTCTTCCACGCTCTGTGTGGTGTCTCGCAAGAGGTGCTCGATGGCTCGCAGAGACGTGGCGAGCCTGCGCAAATTCCACGCAAGTCCTGGAAAAGTCCAGCACATTCGATTCCATGAATCGACTAACAGGATTTTGCACACAGTCCGGCACGCAATTCACTATTTCCCATTTAAATAATTCCATGAATCTGGCTCTAGGTACTTAGCACAAGCAAGAACATTGCGCGGATGAAATGTATAGCACTGTGAGCTGATTTATGGAATTAAGTGCGTGCAGAAATCTGCAGCGCAAAGAAAAATGAGTAAGGCCTGGAATTCCCACAATACGTCTGCATGGCAAACTGAACATAGCGCTGTTAAACAACATTTTCTCCAGACCCATGGAAAAAAGTAATCAAGGATTACTTATAAGCAATCACCATTACTTCCACTCCTCTCCTGCCACCGACTAGTCAGCGGTAGGGGGAGCCCCCTTTTGTCTAATGATACATTTGGACAGTTGGAAACGCCTCTTCTGTACACTCTTCGTCCCGCCCCCATTTAATGTGCTTTGATATAAACTTAATATAAAATGGAAATAAAAATGATGTAAAAAATATTTGATATTGATGTTACATCAAATGTATATGTTTTGAGGAGTACATTTAAGGCCTTTACAGAAATCCCCTTCAACCTAAAACCAAATTTAAACAGCACCTCCAGAACGGCTGTGCTTTTGTCTTCCTGGCACATGTGTGGCAAGCACTGAATGCTGCCACTCAAAGAATAGCTCTGCATTTGCTTTCCTGTCTTTTGAATAATGAGAAAATGACCTGCAGTCAGAACAGCTTTACTCTGATGTTCTGTCATTTGAAAACCAAAGTTGCACACTTAGTTCAAGACGGCCCTGCAATTGTTTTTCCTTTTATCTGAAATACCACGAAATATGTGCTGCAAGTCAAGACGGCCCTGCGTTTACTTATCCCATTTGCTTTGCCAACAGTTAGGCAATATGTCTCAAAAACAGCCATGTCTGACTGTCCATTCACATGAGGGGCAGGGATCGCACATTGCAACTGACACGGTGAAGAAGACAAGTGCGAGGGAATGCCCACAGTTTATGTGGACGGGTGCTCCTACCATGTTGACAACAACGGGGAAAAGGAACTGGTGGCGGCGTTCGGAATGCCTGGGCGAATGATGCCCAAGAACCCTCCGCTGGGTATAAAATTGGTCCCCGCAGTAGTCAGGTGGCGGAGTTGATGGCAGTTCATCAGGCCATCCTCACAGCCATCCAACACCAACTCCATGAACTGGTCATAATCACAGATTCAGATTATGTCTGGAACGGGTTAGGGGAGCACCTGGTAAATTGGAAAACCAGAGGCATGCTGTGTGCTAATAACAAACCTCTCAAACATGGCAAGCAAATCCAAAATATTGATGACCTGCTCACCTCTAATGGGATGACCATCTGTTGGAAGAAGATCAAGGGTCATTCCAGAAAAGAGGGGCCAGATAAAACTGGAAATGACCTAGCTGATCAGCTGGCCAAAACTGGAGCCATCCAGGGGGATCTCCTCGAGATCGAGTCCCTGTTGGGGAAAATCCAGGTCACTGTGCTCACTAGGTCCCAGACAAATGCTCACAATGAACTCTCAACTGCCCAGTGGAGTAAGGAGACCCCAGATGCTGATTTAATCACAGCACTAAAAGGGGATCCAATTATTGGGAAATTTTATCGACACATTGAGGACCCTGAGAACTTTCCTCTGACAGATACCGATTACATTGGGAAAGAGGACCTCAGGGTGTTGATGAAGTGTCCCAACATGTTCTGAATCCAAGACGGTTTGTTGGTACGGAGATCCATATCTGGTTGTGACCAGTGGGTGGTAGCTACCTCATTCCGGAGCCTGATGCTAAATCACGCACATGACGCGGCCACAGCCGGTCATCGGGGGTTTCACACTACTCTCGAAATCTTGTGGGAGGTTGCATACTGGCCACACATGGGGCAGGACCTCGACCAATATTTGAAGGGGTGTCGTGTGTGTACACAATTTCAGCCAACTTCACTCACACACCGAACTCCCCTCCAAAAGAGGGGGATGACACTGCCTTGGTCAGATTTACAAGTAGATTTAATCGGGCCCATGATTCGCTCATCTAGGGAGAATAAGTACATGTTAACCGTAACAAGCTTGTTTACCAAATGGGTGGAATGTCTCCCAGCCCCACATTGTAAGGCAGAAATAGCAACTGTCCTGATGATCAACCAATTCTTCTCGCGTTTTGGCCTACTCCAAAGGATTGAGTCAGACAGAAGTAGTCACTTAACCAGCAAAGTGATGACAATGATGTGGGAGATACTTGGAGTAAAAAGGAAACTTCACATTGCATACCACCAGTCCTCTAGTGGGGGAGTTGAGAGGTACCATACAACCTGTGTGAGCATTCTAAAAAAGTTTGTGGCAGATTCTGGGCCAAGTTGGGACATCCGATTACTGATTGTCATGAGGCCATCAGATCTATACCATCTTCTGCGACCAAGATGTCTCCATTTGAGCTAATGACTAGGTGAAAGATTGTGCTACCTTAGCATCTGCTTTATAGAACACTAGAGCAGACACTGATAAACGCCTCCACAACTCATGAGTATGTTGAGAATTTAAGAAAACACCTTCAACATGCTTTTGCGTATGCTCAGCGGAATCTGGAAAAATCTGCAGAGGGGATGAAGACTCAATGGCCCTCATTATAACACCGGCGCTAAACCACGGCACTATTAGCACCATGGTTGGTGCCGGTGTTGTAACGGGTCCGCCATGGTTCAATGGGGAATTACCACCCCATTCCAAGGTTGGCGGGGTGGTAATTCCCCATTGAACCATGGCCCTTCCCCATTTTCGCCCGATAGGGCTCTATGGGAATGGGGAAGGCGCTAAGTACGGTATCGCAAATTGCGGTACCGTACTTAGCACCAGGGTCCCTACTTTAACGGCTGGTGTAGACCAGCCGTTAAGGTCAGGTCCCGCAAAGGGACCTCGTAGTAAGGCGCTAAGTGTTTAACGGTGCCGCAGCCTTTTACAGCACCGTTAAACACTTAGCACCAGGGTCGTAATGAGGCCCAATATGACTTAAAACAACTAAAAAGGAATACCAAGTAGGAGACAGGGTCTACTTGGATAATTTCCAAAGGAATCAGACCAAGGAGCGGAAATGTCTCCCCAGCTGGTGCGATCCTTTTGAAATTGTAGATAAAGTTTCACCTGTCGCCTATAGAATCTGCATCCACAAAGGAGAGTTATCAGAAGAGAAATTGGTCCATATTAATCAGTTAAAGAGTTGTCACCCCAGACATACTTTGTGGCAGATTGAGGAGCCAAGAGAAAGTCAAAGAGAGGAGACATCTGGAGAATAAGAACAAGAAAAAGAAGGACCAGAAAAGAACAGGTAGGTTTATAGGTATAATTATTTAACAGGGAGTATTTTTCTTCATTGTGAATACAAAGGGGATCCTTAAAAATTCTAGTAAAACCAATAGTTATCTGTGTCTTGTGAGTGATTAATTGTCTTTATCGTCTAAGTATTGTAATGATCGCAATGCATGGGTGTCCCACTGCTGTCAACCTTCCGGGAAGGCAGTCAGTGGGAAAATGTAGTTACCGGTTCTTATTTTTTCACTAGATTCGTACTGGTTCCACCCATTCATAGACCAAGGAGGACATCCCCGGGGACCTGGAAAGGAAAGATCAAAGAAAAATCTGGGGGTGTCACTCCACACCACAAAGAAAGACCTAAGGGAAAGCTGTGGGTGTCGCTCCACACTCCAATGAGAGACAATGGGAGGTTTGTGGCGTACCACTCCCTTATAGAAGAAGGACTCCACCTAATGAACCCCACTTTGCCCTAATGATGAACTCCACTTTGCCCTTCTCTCCCTCGAAAAGAAGGTTCAGAAGAGTCGGGGGGAATTTGTGGGATACATTGAACCACTCAGCAGAATTCCCACTCATAACCAAGCTGCACTTCAGCAGTTAACAGCAAAATGGTTGCGCTGGCTCCTCGGAACACTATTGCCATGCATCAAAATTGTGTTTTGCAGCTACAAAATGATGGCTGCACTGTTTTGCCAAGCACGTTGGAACAGGGAGCATGCCAACAAAGGCTGCCAGGGTGTTTTCTGGTGTGTACTAAAGAAGCGAAGTGAAAAGCAGCGCTGCTCTGCTGCTTGCAAAAAAGTTCCCATTGAAAAGGGAATATTTTACATTGAAAAGGATGCTGCTCTGACACTCTTTTCCTCTGTTCAATACTACACTGTTTTTATCAGTGAGGCCCTGCCATGCCCATCCATATTCAGATTGCGCTCCAGCAGAGAGAGCATTATCCCTGACTGACAGGCTGTGCCAGACCAGATCTGGGAAATCAACAAAAGCTTTACTTTCAGCCGCACGGAAAAACGCTTGATTTATGGGCTGCAAAATGTCAAAAATCAATGCTTCAAAAGAAACCCTAACTCTAAGGGCATATGTCAATTTCAGTGGACCTGTGTCTTAAACAGGTTGCTGTATAAGTGAAACTGACTAGGGCTGCAAAACAATGTTAGGAAGTCTGAGGGGAGAGAAAACATTTTGAAAGGAACACCCCAGCAGACTTCACCACTTGTTAAAATGTGTTTTTGCAAATAAGGAAAAATACCTGTTTTAAAAGTGTAATGTTGAATAAGGCCCTTGTTTTGACCTAGCAATGTAAAGGGGGTTTTGCTGGGAAACATATATGGGATTTTTTATACAACAGGCTTGCTTCTGATTGCGAACAAAAGAAAATAAAATAAAGAAATAATGTATTGGCTGTACTGGGAAATCAGCACAAACAGGTTTTCTGCAATGGCTCAAGGGGCATTTGGGTGCTGACAACAGGAGTGTCCTACCCCCAAGAGAAGCCACAATGGATTTCTGGGATGCCTACGTGTTAATTATGCCCTTTAAAACTTTGAATGGACCAGAAGGCAGCATATTACACGCTCGTCAGACTTTTGTCTGTGCTCTAGGTTGAAACAGTAGATTCTGGGACACTTACTTGGAAAACCACCTCCCCTCAACTTCTACTGGGGAGCTTCAAAGCCAACTCCAGAGCAGCTTTGTAAGCTATGCCCTTATTTGGTAGACAATGCTGGCCATCTGGCTCAAAAGGGTACTTTATTAATACATTTCAAGACTTTTTATCTCCGAAATTGGACAACGCAGTAATGTGAACATTTCACAATCTAGATGCAATTTTGGTGGCTTTAATTTAAGACGTGGTAGCCTTCACTGGCATGTTAGGGACATAAATGGCAGAGAATTGGATATTCTGAGGAATGTGTACATGATGCAACTTTGAAATTTAATATTCACATCACTTATGATCATCTATACACATGTATAAAGTTATAGAATTTTAGGTAAAATAACTTAATTGAAAATGACAAAAACTATTAGACGGACGAAACAAAGTGCTGCAAACTGGAGAGTTGGTCTGCCATGCTCTTCGTGGAATATGTAATCTGCTTATGTAATTTGCAAAGATGCCACAGCTGTATAAATGTGTGATTTATGTTAAGAGGGTTTTTTGGCAAAAAGGACTGTGGAGAGGCTTTGCACCTCATAAAACACAAACCCCTAAACAGAGTCCCCTACTGGAGAAGGCGACTAACATGGACTAACCTATCCGGTTCTTGGGGGTAGGTCTAGCTTAGTTCTGCCCAACAATACCCCGGGGATGTCACCCAATTTATATAAGTGGTGGGAGCTCACAGGAACAAGACCTCTCTCCTGAATTTCCAGTGCCTGCGTATCCAGACATTCCAGATCCATCTTTCTAAGATTCCAGACTCTACTGCTAGGCCAAAGCATAGCTGACCCTATCCCAGCATGGCCATTGATCCAGAAACCCCACTAAAACCCCCAATAACAACGGGGAAAGGCTGTGGTACCCTTTGGGAAGTATCCTGTGATCAGACCAGACTTATGCCCTACCTGCATGCCCACTGTACCCTTGCCATTCAGTGAACAGACTGTTTGCTGTAAGGGGGACCTGCCGTGCTGTGACCAGAGCCCATTGAGTCCAGAACCCATTTGGTTATCCCAAATCCCAAACTCAAGTGTGGATTGCGAGTATTTCCCCATCCCATAGCAACACATTGCCTACCCCATCTTGACCCTTTGTCTTTGTCCTATTTTATGAGTAATCCTATTCATACCCTGGTAACTTGTTTAAGACTGATAGAATTCTCTGTGCATCCTGTCTGTGATTTCCTAGTGTTAGCGCCATCCTTTCATTCATTTCTGTCTTGTAACTCCTTAGCAATATTGTCAAGAATATAATTAATTTCCACATAAAGTGATATGCAGTATGAAGGGGTTTTAATGTGGCTGCTTAACCTGTTTTCATCGGCAGCGCTATCTTCTTGATAATCTAGTTTATGTAAAACATGTGCCTTTTTCTTTCCAAACTGATTTTCTTATTTTAACTGCTTTATTTCACCAAAACCAAATTTCTTTCACCTTGAAAATCTCATCCAATTCTTTAGCTAGAATCACTCTTTCACTTCTATATTGTCCATGTGATGTGTATCTATTCCCCAGCCTAAAAAACGCATTCTGATTCTGTTTATTTCACCCATTAAAAAAAAACATTTTGACATTTAAAACTGAAAAAAGTGTAAATGCAACTTTTCCACATGTGATTTGACTGCACTGTGTCCTCACTTTGAAGATGATTTTGAACTGTATGCTTTTTGTGATACATTGCTTTATAGTTACTAGTGATATTACATCTCTGATACTGCGATAAAACATATGTACCTCATTATTTAACCACACATATCATTAATTATTTGTCAAAGTCCAAGTGTCATTATATGCAATTGCAAAGGGTTTTGTGCCTCTTATTTTGTGAGGCAAGGTCAGATTCTGTTTGCTGCTTCATATCCCCGACTCCCTGCTGCCTCTTTCTGTCAACTCAGAATTTGATTGATTGGGGTTTGAGGGAACATTGCAGGAGGAAACCTTCACTCTGGTGCTAACTATCCAAATAGAGAAAGTGCTTCTATTCATTTGTCATTTGGAAAGGTTCTTGTAGAAGGTTACCCAAGTGTATTTCAGTGGTTTTCATTGTAATTATCACCCCATTGGTGATCGCGACCCAATATAAAAATTGTGTGATTTTCTTTGAATTTAAAATAAATACTTTTTGTGTTACCACCCACAGGCCTGGATCATGGTCCATTGTGACCCAGGGTATTTGTAAAAGGGGGTGTGAGACGGGCTGGGTATCAGCTCAATTCAAATTCGTAGAAAATAAATAAAAAGTATTTTCATTGAGCTCTACATACTAGGCTAAAACCAAGGTTCCTGGTCCGGTGTATGATGCCGGATTGGAATCCTTCATGAAGTCTGCTCCTCTACAAGAATGTAGATGTCACTGTGTTAGGAGTACCTGCACTCTTCTTTTCAGTGTGTAGGCTGAAGTAAAGGTTAGGGATTTCCCTTCAGTCTTGTGGGGACATGATTTCGAAGAGGAGTGGGTTGGACCGTTGTCCTTCCCATGCTTGCTCACTGTTTTGTCGGACGATTTCTCTTCTGGTTTAGGTGGTCTCGCCTGAGCCTGGGCCTTTTTCTGGACTTGAGTACTCACAAATTGTATACAGTGATATTAACAAATTCAGAATAACGAATCACTTTATTTTTTTTTAAACTTCGTTTTTATTAAGCATTTTAACAAATCAACAAACATCAAACACCAGATACCTCCTCCCCCAATACAGCAATAAGAAATAACTGTACAAGATTACCCGAACAATTTCCCCCCCCACCCGTACCTCCCACCCACATTCAACTTTGCCATGAAAAGCCATACATGGGTATATGACACAACAACACAGAACAGGACACGAAGAAGGAGCACATCTCAGCAACTGACATAGTGGGGTCAAAAAAATCACCAAGAAGCCTGAAACACAGATGCAGAAGCAGTAAAAAACACAAAGGGGCCAAGAGCCCAATAACACTCCAGCATTAAAGTCTCATAGCTGCACAATCGTCGTTTAGAGGACTGCTGACCAATCTTGAACAAATGAGGGGACTGCATCATTGACAATAGCTGACAACTTTTCAAAGTAAAAATAGCGCACAGCTTAGCAAGCCACTCAGACTTAGTGGGAGTAGGGGAGCTCTTCCATTTTTGGGCGAGAGCAAGCCTTCCCACCCTCAACATTGCCCCAACCACCCTAGGAAAATTATGCTGTCCAGAATCTGGCATGGGGGTATTCAAGAGAATCTCCATAGGATGAAGAGAAGGGGCAATACCCACTATGTCCCTGATCCAACTAAGCAACTCAGCCCAGTGCACCTGAATGACCGGACATTCCCACCACAAATGGAACCAGGTGCCGTCTTCTTGGGCACAGTGGGGATACACCCTCGAACATCTTAGCCAGGGTGGCCGGGGGACGGTGCCAAGAGTGAAGCACCTTGAAACCATGCTCCATAGCCGAAGTGTACAGGGATTTGGAAAACATTGATCTAAAAACCGCTCTCCAATCGGCCTCCTTGAGAATTAAACCCAACCTTTCCTCTCAAATCTGCTTAAATGTTTGTCTACCCTCCAGATTGGCTGTGATGAGGATGCTATAGATGCTAGAAAGTGAACCCTTCCTCGATGTGGACTCTGCAATGACCCTCTCGAAGAGGGTAAGGGGGCGCGACAGACCAGACAGCCACTTAGGGTGGGTAAAGATTCCTTTAAGGCGCAAGTACTCAAAAACGGAAACCAAATTGCCCCCCAGTGCTTCTGCCAGGTGGGAGTGGTCAACGAACAGACCCTGCCTGAAGAGCTGACCCGCCCGCTCCAAACCATTGTCCGACCAGGCTTGGGAATTGCGGAACCCCCTAGAGCCTAGATCAAAAGGCAGACCCCAAAGGGAAGTCAACGGCGAGGGCCAGGAGGAGAGCCGCTCGTTGCCACCACCAGGTTTCCAAATTGCCCACAAGACGGCAAGGGTTGGATGATTTCTGAGATAGGGGGGACGGGCTTTAGGACTAGGCCACAACAGGTCTCTAACTTTCTTTGGGTGAGTATGAACATCCTCAATGTAAGCCCAGTAGATCCCCATACCATCCCGCATATGCTCTAACAATACCCGTAGCTGAGAAGCTTTATAATACAGCCTGAAATCAGGAAAACCAAATCCACCCCACTCCTTCGGAAGTTTTAAGGTAGAGAGCTTAACTCTGGCCCTTTTACCATTCCATATGAAACCATGAACCTGGGACTGCAACTCCCTAAAAAAGGCTTCCGGTACCACAATCGGAGGATAGTGAAGAGGTATAAAATACGGGGCAAAACATTCATTTTAATTGAAACCATACGCCCAAACCACGAGAGGGTGAGGGGGGCCCAGCGTACCAGATCCCTCCTGATATTCGCCAACAGAGGACAGAAATTAAGCTCATACAGATTGCCCAGGTCCCTGGAGATGGATACACCCAAGTATGTAATGGACAACTGCTCTATTCGCAGTCCCTGCACCTCAGAACCCCCCTCCCCCTGGTCTCCATATCACTAGCACTCATCGGCATTATGCTGGATTTAGATATGTTGACCTTGAGCCCCGAGAAAGAGCCATACACCTTGATGAGAGCAAATAGACGGGGAAGAGAGTCACAGAGATTAGTCAAGTAGACCAAAATGCCGTCTGCGAAAAGAGACAACTTGAATTCCACCTCGCCGCATCGTACCCCCGAGATCCCCTGATCCGACCGAATCGCAATAGCCAACGGCTCCATTGCCAGAGCGTACAAGAGAGGGGACAAAGGACACCCCTGACGAGTGCCCCTGGAAAGGGACAAGGACGGCGAGACGGTACCATTGACCAATACCCTCGCTACCGGGCCATTGTAAAGGGCTGAGACCCACCCACAGAACCTACTCCCCAAGGCAAATTTCTGCAGCACTTTCCCCATATATGGCCATTCAACACGGTCGAAGGCCTTTTCTGAGTCTAATGAAAGAATATAGGCCTCAGTGTCCTGCCTCAAAACCTCATACATAAGGTCTACCGTCTTTCGCACATTATCGCCCCTTGACTACCAGAAACAAAACCTACTTGGTCCCCATGTACCAGCGTTGGGAGATGTTTAGCCAGCCTATTGGCAAGAAGTTTGGCCAAGATTTAAACATCAGTGTTAAGAAGTGAGATAGGGTGATATGATTGACAATGGGAGGGGTCTTTCCCTTCCTTTGGGATGACCACCACGAGGGCAGACAGCATCGAGGGTGGGAGAACTCCCATATCAAGAACCGCATTGAACATTTTAGCCATGAACCGTGCCAGAACAGAGCGGAAAGTTTTAAAAAAGTAAACCGTGAAATCATCATCCCCAGGTGTAGTGCCCCCATTAAGCGAAGAGATAGTGTCAATTATCTCCTGAGACGTGATAGGGGCCTCCAAGGGATCAGCCCTCTCAGGGGGGAGGCAGGGGATGGAGAGAGAGTCTAAAAACCATTCAATGTCGGCACCGTCCCCTGTATAATTAGAGGAATAAAGACATTCATAATATTGCCAAAATTGCTCTGCTATCGCGCCATCGTTTGTAATCTTAACTCCCTCATGGGACCAAAGGGCATCCACCCTCCTATTCTTTCTAAGTTCCCTCAACATCCAAGCCAACATCCTATCCGCCCTCTCCCCTATCTCCATAGACTTCTGCTTCAAAAAAGCAAGCTTCCACTCTGTTTGGCCCACCACGAGAGCTTCGAGCTTCAACCTCAACAAGTGCAGTTCCGCCCACTTACCCGGAAGCATCTGCGACCTAAGCTTTCCCCCTGGGTGAATGGCGGCAATCTTCTCTCTAAGTTTCTCTTCCTCACCAGCAATCTCCCTCTTCCTCCGTGCGCCCATCTCCATGAGGGTGCCCCCAATGGTGGCTTTGAATGCTTCCCAGACACCCGCGACTCCTACCTCCCCACCATCATTGATGGCAAAATACTCTTTAATGGTGCTCAGGAGGGATTGCCTCAGTTCTTTATCCTGCAGGAGGGAGTCATTTCAAGACCACCGACTACCAGAGGAAGGTGGGGGCGGGACACCCAAACTGACCACAACCAAATCATGGTCAGACCATGGAACAACTTCCACCCCAAAAGCCGACACATGTTCCTGTGGGGACGAATCTATCAGGATATGATCAATCCTGGAAAGCGTTGCATGAGGCTTGGAGTAATATGTAAAGAGCAGGTCGTGGCCCACTCGACAGAGTGTGGATCCACCAACCGCAGCTCTCTATTAACCCTACAAAAAGTAGCTGCCAGTTTTCTCTGAGAGCACAGGTCAGTAACTGGAGTGGACGACTTCCTGTCCCTGTCGGGGCAGAGAACCATATTAAAATCTCCGCCCACCAAAAGAATGCTCCCCGAGAAACCCATAATCTTTTCCCTCATACCGTCCCAGAATAAATCTTGTGCTTCATTTGGGGCATAGATACACACCAAAATCAACTTCCTGCCCCTCATCTCCCCCTTAATCATGACATATCGACCATCCTTGCTGGAGCGCTGAGCTTTGGGAGTAAAGTGGGCCTTAGAAGACACAAGAATAGCAGCGCCCCGTTTCTTTGCGACATAAGAAGACGCTTACAGATGCTGTAAGGTGCACGCTCTAAGATTTGGTTCTTTCCCCTTAATCCAGTGGGTCTCCTGTAAGAACAAGAAGTGAAGCTGGAGCCTATTAAACTCCCTAAGCACCATAGACCTCTTGGTAGGAGAATGTAACCCCCTTACATTTAAGGAACCCACAGTCAGTAGGTGAGGCGCCTCAACCATTATAATAGGAAGCCACTACCCCAATCCTCCTGGAGTGCCCCTCACTGCCCAATGCCATGTGTTGTGTCAACTCACCAAAAGTGATCCCTAAGGTACCCAAGCATCTGTGACAACCTTCAAAACCTGGCATGCAAAACGCCCAACCCACACAGGATATCCCCTGCAACAAGTGCCCCCCCGAGAACACTGTCGCCAGACCAGGCCACCTGTATCCTCACCCACCAGACACATTACGATAACAGTGTACATAACAAGAGCCCCCTAACCCCTAAACAAACTCCCCCAAATAAAACTCAAGCAAATTTCATGCATACCCCTGGGTCCCCCCCTGCAAGAAGAAACAGCAGTCAACACATTTCCATAAACTTTTTGGATTGTCACCTACCCCTAGTACATACCCTAGAGCCTCCAATCAGACCACAAGGAAGTCAGGGGACACCCATCAACCTGACTAATAGACACCCTGTCAAGACCCCCACCAACTCCCACGCACAGCCACCACAAACCCTGTCACTAGGGATCAGACTCCGGGGAAGGCGGAGCCACCCGCAGGAACTTTCTATTCACCTGAACCCTCTCCTCTCAAGAAAACCACCTGAATGCCCACCGGGGGTCTGCGAGGGCCCCGCCCTAGTGCCCCTGTCCTCGGGGGCGTCCCCGGGGGCCCCGTCACCCAGGAGTTCCCGGATCACTCTATGAATGTCATCTTCTGTCATGAGAGAATATTTATAGCCCTCATACTCAAAAGAAAGAGAAAAGGGTAACCCCACCTCTACCGAACCCCCTTGGACTAGAGCCACTTTGTTAATGGGTCACAGAGCCGTCTCCTCACCAACAGGCCCACTCCTGCGCGCCAGATCAAGGATCTTACATTTCTCTGCGTAATAGTGGAAGCGCACAAGAATGCAACTGGGGCCCTTGGCAGGGGTGCTAGCCCTGTGGGCCCTATCAATCGTAGGCGCTGTGGTGTTGGAGTCATTAAACAGCTTACTGATGATCCCATTGATTGCCCTCAGAATATCAGATTGCGCCTTGTCTTCTTGATCTGGAACCCCCAAAAACCTCAAGTTGCTTCGTCTCTCCCTATTTTCCAGATCGTCAAGCTTTAATGTGAACTTCTCCTCTCTACGTTCCAGTTCCGACAAGCGCACGTCCATCTGAGCCTCCAAAGTACCAACAGACACCTGATTTGTCTCAAGCGCTTGGACGTGGTCATCCAGCGAATCCACTTTCTTATCCAGGGAATCTAGCCTCTTGCCGATGTCCGCCCTGAACCCACGAATTTCCTCCAAAAGAGCTGTCATGTTGTTGTTCATCATTTGGGCATCAATCTTCTCGGGCTGCAGCGGATCCGAAGCTCCACCAGAAGCCATGGCAATGTCTGAGGCATGGCAGAATCGCTGCAGCGACTGGGTCCAGCTCATGAGCCCCCAAGGTAGGCAGGACTTTCCCCAATGGGCAATGGGATCGGGCCCCAAAGGCAGAACAGGTCGACAAATCCAGCAGGGCAAGGCAGGGCAAGCCAGGGGGCCGTAACGGCAGCTGCCAGACTAGGTCAGGGAGATCAAAGCAAATGATGCTGCCAGAAAAATGTCATGCCCCCAGGACCCGCCTGTCCAGTTACAAGTTCAAGGGTGCTCCCACTTTCCCCCACAACTCCAGGGGGGCACAGGACCAGAATTTGGGGGCACAAGCAATAAGGTCAGAGAGAACAGAGTGGTCCACCCCCCAGGCCGAGCCCCCACAGTCACCACCTCAAGGAGACAGCGCCCTCCGGCCCCTCACACCTCCCCTCCACCCAAGTCCCCCGGCCACCTGACGTCCATGAGCGAGGGGCCTGCAGAACTCCACCACAAGGCTCCACTGCGCTCCAAGCCGGCCCGCGACACGAGTGACACTCAGGGCACCAGGGCCAGCAAGGCCACCCGCTCCTCCTCCCCTCCGCCACAGGCGAATCTGCCGCCAGGCCCTGGGCCCGCTTCCGAGCTCCTCCGATCCGGAGGGGCGGTCCACCTCGCACCAATTGTCAGCCCCCCTGTTCCAATCACAACTCGGGGGAGTCTGTGTTTCGGCCGGGACCCCGGCCCCACAGCGCCACCCCGGGACGCCGACACAACAGGCCGGGGCTCACAACGCAGAAGGTGGGAACTCAGATTCACCAGGCAAGAACCCTAATATTACACCAACCCGGGGCCCCGCACTTATCTCACAGGGTGCTCGGGGCTTCAGCCTGCATTCACGGGGGTCCGGGTGTTACCTCAGGGTATTTTTGGGGGGCTCAAGTCTCAAAAACAGCATCCAGTGAGGGAGATCGATGGAGATGCTTCAGAACATCTCTGTGCCCCCTGGTGGCTCCCACAAATCACTTTTTTAATGAATTTTTAATAATTAACAAATATTGAATTTTTAGGTAACAGTATATATAAGGGATTAAAAAGGAGGAGGGGGTTGGAGTGGGGTAATAACACTAGGGAAACAGGGGTTTGGGGGGAGACCACCCACATTGAAAAACAAAAAAAAAATCAATATTTATTTGCTATTTTTAATTCACTAAAAAAGTGTTTGTAATTTTTTGATTCGTTATTATCACATGGAACCCTTACAATCCTATCGGCAGCCTTGGAAAGCTCCCTAGGATCTGTAATATCCTTGTCCACAAGATGCTGGTATATGTCAACCTCACAATTCTGAAATACATGCTTATACGTAATCAAATTGTACATCCCTCTAAATGTGTCCACTTTGTTACCAGACACTCACCCGCTCAGATATTTCAACGAAAAGTGTGTGAACGCTTAAAATGTCGGCCCGCTTTTCATTCCAAGCTCTTGAGATACTGTTCTGAGGTTTTACAGAGCTTCCTGAGGAGGGCCGGCTTCATGCTTTAAAAAATGGCTCTTTCCTCTGGAGTTAACTGAACAGTTGCATCAGTCCCTTGTGTCCGTAAACAACTCATCACGGCTGCATCCCACAGTACCTAGTCCACCTACCCAAGCTCGAGCACTTCAAACAAGTCAAAAATATCCTTTCTCACCTGTAAGAATGCACTAAGTCTTTGGGCATGTGGTGCCAGGGTTCTTTTCCGGGCACCCTAGTTTGATCCGATACCACTGTTTTCGCTAGAGGTGGACCTGTGGCCTTCTTCTTCTCATTGAGTGCCAGTCTGCGCAGCTCTATGGAGGCCTTGTCCTGCTCCATTGCGACCTTGTCCCGCTGTTGTTGTTCCTCTAGCGCTAGTCTCCTCTCCTCCCTCAGGAGCTTACTAGTCCCTACATCATGAACAGCCGGGACAAATACTGGGCCACTTAGAGACTGTGCCGAGGCCTGGGACCTGTGGGATACCACACTAGCCCCTGGCCGCTGTGACACTCTAGAGTGTTGAGAAACCACACTTGGCCACTGGTGCAATGGTTGGCGCACAACACAGCTCATGCTGTCGTCTTCAGAATCCTCTACTACCCATCCCAGAAGGTCTTCTTCATTCGGGTACTAACCCACCTCCGATGGTCTTCTCCCCAACTGCCCTCACTTATACTTAAGCTTGAGGCTGGTCAGAAACTGAGGTTTATTAACCTTAGTGATGTGGGAAAGTGCCTTCTCTTGACATAGGATGCACAGGACATGCCTTTCACACTCTCTATGTCAAGATCCATGATTATTACAAATACCTAGCAGTGTCTAAATTAGTCTGCAACAGTACTTTTATCGTTGGGCGTCTAAGCTGTGCACAAGATTCCAATTGAACTCGATCTCCTGCCACCAATGTGACAAATCAACCACTGGGGCACCAGTGTTAAAGGGATGAATATCGGTTTCTAAACCATCAATCAGCTCCACACCTGTAGTACACCAGAAGGGATTCAAATAAATTGGAAACACAAGTCAATTATAAACCTCCTTGTCCAATTTTGGTTACGTGAACGGAATAGCAGGCATATCACTGTAAGGTCGTGGATCGCTGGTTAGTTGTATTTTTTATTTTTAAATAGGCATTTAGTTAATTTCAAACTTTTGCCAACCAGTTCATCAATAAAACACAGACACAAAACATTAAACAGAAATTCACAGTAACATCACAAAAACCTAAGCAGTTAAGAAAAGCACATGAAAAGGGAGGGTAAAAACAAAGTTAAATGCTCCATAAAAAACACCCCTTCTGTTTGTCTTGATCCAAAGGGGATACTCGAGCCGCACTGACCTCACAAACAGGATTGATTAATAACCAGGTCACTTTGGGCATTCCATCTCCTTACATTTTTGAAGAAAGATCATTTCTATGAACTTTGCAAGAGGCAATGTCAAACCCACATCAGCCCCCCCCCATTTATAAGATATAAGGCTTCCCACCACACTTTAGCACTTGTACCACATTTGTTGTTCATTCGATCATATAAATACAATTTTCTCAAAGATCTTAATTCCGGACAGAACAGAGTCAAGTGCTTTAGTGTTTCTGCTTGGGCTTTACACAATCTACCTTTGTTGTCTCCCGGGACTCCTCCATATCTAAGAGAAGTAGTCTTAGTGTGCAGTATATTCAACCGAAATGGCAGGATCAAGTCCCTGAACATAACATTTGCGATCCTTAGCAGGTATTTTGGAGTCATGTTAGGCAAAGAAAGAAGACCTTTTGATAATGTTTGAAATTTGGAGTTAGATCTTTTTGATTCAGTTAACCTCCAATCATCAGCCCATAGGATCTCTTTTACATGTGAAGGTTTCTTGCATAGGATGTCTACTGATAAGCCCAGGTTTAGCAGCATTTTGTTGCACCGTTTCAACCACATATTCCGAGACCAGTCATACATCCCTTCCTTTTTTACCTTAATTATCCTATATTGAAGTTGACATTCTGGGACATATATAGCAACAGGGTTTTACAGACCACCCTTACGTGAAAGGACAGGATGCCTAGTTTGTGCCTCATTACCACCATTGGTACAGCGTTTGGGAGGCGTAGCACCCTTCTCCCAGACCAGCCCTCCAGTCTTTGCCATGTTTCCCATGGGGGACCGAGGCAAGACTCGGCAGCGTACGTGAGGTCTGGTGTGACCTTCTGGTTGAAAAACATTTTATTCGGGAGAAGCGAGAACTTACCAAACTTTTGCCTGATCACAATTCCCTGTGCAGTTAGTTGTTTTATTTTTCACCTTTCCATGGCTTCTCACAGGCACTGGCACTTATCATTGTCCCAAGAAATGTTATTGAGGGAACTGGAAAAATCCGGTTCCAGGTCAAAATCCAGCTGGGGCCTTCTTTTTCCGGCCATTCAGGCTTTCCAGGATTATTATTTCAGGATTATTATTTCAAATGGTAAGTTTTCTATGTAGGTCGATTAGAGTTTGGTCCAATATTGTATTGTATTGTATTGTATTTGGTTATTTATGTAACGCTCTTTCCCCACTTGTGTGACCTCAATGCGCTTTTTAGGTTGGAACGTCCTTGGTGACCGTAGTCAATGTGCTTGAAAATTCTAAAGGGTTTAGATTAGGAGTTGCGTGTGTGCATTTTGCCAGTCTAGGACTTAGGTGGCTTGCTAGGCTCGACTAGGCTGCCCAAAGTGAGGTCAGGCATGTGGCTGGGCGCTGTTAGGGGTTTGCGATAGATTTCTATTGCTGGGAGAGTCGATGTGTGACCAGCTATACCGGATTTCTTTCCTATGTAGTCGCTGTATGCTAGTAGCAGAGGTGTTGAGGTGCATCAGGTGTTTCAGTATGGTCGGCTATGTGTGCTGCTAGACCGGAAAGCTTAGCCATAGCTACATTCTATGGTGCATGGATGCTTGGTCCGTTCCTGTAGCCTGTGTCCACAGATGTGGTGTGAGGTATACATACCGTCTTCTGGATATACGTACCAAAGCCGTGCTGGATGATATTCAGTTATATCTAATATTCACAGGCTATAGCTAAAAAGTGGCACTGGCTAACATTCAAATCCTGTCTGGATGTGAGGCAAGATAATATTCTTGAGATATAACTAATAAGTGGCACTGGCTAAGATTCACAATCCTGTCTAGGTGTGATGCAAGCCAACATTCACAATTAGAACTACATGTGGCACTGGCTAAGATTCACAATCCTGTCTAGATGTGACACAAGCTAATATTCACACAATGTAACTAAAATGTGGCAATGGCTAACATTCACAATCCTGTCTAGATGTGATGAAAGTTAATTTTCATAGTTAGAACTACATGTGGCACTGGCTAAAATTCACAATCCTGTCTAGATGTGATGCAAGTTAATATTCATAGTTAGAATTACATCTGGCACTGGCTAACATTCAGAATACTGTCTAGATGTGATGCAAGCTGATATTCAGAATCCTTTCTAGAGGTGACACACGCTAATATTCACAATCCTGTCTAGACGTGATGCAAGCTAATATTCAGATTCCTGTATAGATGTGACGCAAGCTAATATTCACAATCCTCTCCAGATGTCACGCAAGCTAATATTCATAGTTACAACTACATGTGGGACTGGCTAACATTCAGAATCCTGTCTAGATGTGGCGCAAGCTAATGTTCAGAATCCTGTATAGAGGTGATGCACGCTAATATTCACAATCCTGTCTAGATGTGACTCAAGCTAATATTCAGATTCCTGTATAGATGTGACGCAAGCTAATATTCACAATCCTGTCAAGACATGATGCAAGCTAATATTCAGATTCCTGTTTAGATGTGATGCAAGCTAATATTCAGAATCCTATCTAGATGTGATGCAAGCTAATATTCAGAATCCTGTATTGATGTGACGCAAGCTAATATTCACAATTCTGTCTAGATGTGATGCAAGCTAATATTCACAATCCTGTCTAGAAGTTATGCAAGTTAATATTCATAGTTAGGACTGCATGTGGCACTGGCTAACATTCACAATCCTGTCAAGATGTGACACAAGTTAATATTCATAATTAGAACTACATGTGGCACTGGCTAACATTCACAATCCTGTCTAGATGTGACAAAAGTTAATATTCATAGTTAGAACTACATGCGGCACTGGCTAACATTCACAATCCAGTCTAGATGTGAAGCAAGCTAATATTCAGAATCCTGTATTGATGTGACACAAGCTAATATTCAGAATCCTGTCTAGATGTGATGCAAGCTAATATTCACAATCCTGTCTAGATGTGATGCAAGCTAATGTTCATGCTTAGAACTACATGTGGCGATGGCTAACATTCACAATCCTGTCTGAAAGGTAAGCTGCTTGGTACCAACATTCTGGCCTGATATGTTTTGAGGGTAAGTAGAGTGGAGGGTCTTCCAGAGTACAGTGATTGCTGTACTCCCCACTCGGGCCACACCTACCTGGGTAGACGCTGCTGGTTGATGGCTGGCCACCTACTTCCCCTGCTGACACCTGCAGACACAGTTTGGAGCTGCCAATGTGGGAGCCACCCTTTTCCTTAGGACCCTTACCCACAGGGGCTGCCGGGGAGAGGGCTGCCCTAGGCTGGTGGTATATGATCAATGTGTCAGCCAATAAGGAGAGGGGCGGGACGCGTGAGGAAAAGGCAGGCCAGGGAAGCGGGAAACCAGAAATATTTGAAATGCGTACTGAGTGCTGAAAGTAAAAACCCTGAATAAACACACCAAAAATGGAAGGTGCCTCAGTTGGCACACCTTACCTTGCCTTAAACACCACAGCACTGATGCAGGATCAACAGTCTACAGGCCTACGACCTCGCTAGCAAGGTGGTTTCAATCCACCAATCAGGAGAGAGGGCGGGACTGGGGCGGTACAGGCAGGCCCGTGAAGCGGGAAACCAGATATTTGAAATGCGCACCGAGCGCTGAAAGTAAAAACCCCAAGTATACACACCAAATATGGAAGGTGCCTCTGTGGGCACACATTACCTTGCCCCAAAAGCCACTTCATTGAGTGTTACTTGGCTAATTGTATCCGTGGACCTCACTGCTACAGCTCCACACCTCACATCTACTCCTCCCGAGACCGGCCCGGCCGCTAAGCCACACCACCAACCCGTGCAGTCCAGGCCCACACCAATAAGTGAGCCACCTAATACCAAGATGACAAGGGTTGTGGAGTCTCCCACAGGGTTACTACACCAATTCCTGCCTAACAGAGCTTTCACACTGATTTTGCTACTGTGGAACTTTAGCACCTTGAGTTAGACACTGTATAAAATGCCACTTAATTCTGCTACTGTCGAATTTTACAACTTTTTTGCTAATCTGAAGCTTTGCTTCTTTGACATTTGCTGTGCCAGGTATAAGAACATGAGGTTTTGTGAAAAAAGCCCTAGGCTGGAAGTGCGCAATCCTTTTCAAATTGTTCAAATCGTCAGCTTTGGTGTGTTGCAGCAGTGGGGAAGGTTAGGTGATCTTTCACTGTCACCTAAGGTAATGTATAGAGACTTCGGTGGGTGTCCCCACTGACTGCGCTCACTTGCTAAAGTTGCAACGGAACAGATAACGTTGGAACATAAAACTCTAAATGAGTGTTTAATTGAATCGTATTTAATAAACAACACAAAACAAGCAATAGACAAACATAATCTAATAGTTCAAGTTGGTATTAGAGAGTTATCATATCAATTGTGTGCTTCCCACCTAAATTTTAGCATCTGTATTTGCATACAATTTGGACTACGTAAATACAAATCTTGAGCAATACAAAATGGTTTACAAATCAATTCAAACCACGTAAATATGAATGTTGAGCAAAGCAAAGTGGTTTGCAAATCCTGATTAGTATTTAGTAGGTTGTCATACCAGTCATGTGTATCACACTTGAGTTTATCCACACAATAATTTGAGTGTACATCGGTTTGCCGCCAAGTCAAAAGAAATCTGAAGATAAATATTTATTGATTCCGAGCCACGCCAACATGTGTTTCGACCCTCTATGGTCGTCCTCAGGGCATACAGTAATATTTTTTACCCAAAGAGTCCATTCAGATTTGGAATAATTTGAACATAATATTATGCCGTATCAGATTAGAGTACAATCTGGTTCAATCTGTGAGTGAGAGGCTAACTCAGTGGCACACACTCATTATGTAGCCAGTACCTTGCAAAAGACCTCACCTTTTATGTAAGCCTCTCCCATTCATTTGCAGCCTAGCTGTCACTCACACAGCAGGGTGGCTGTCCTCCAAGGACAGCCAGCCGACCAATCACCTTTGGGTGCATTCTGATAACCAAGGAGACTAAGCACCGGGAGTTTCGGGCACCTCCCTCGCTTCCTGCCCTGCCAGACACACTGGAGCCAGAGGTGGCTTCAGCAGTGAAACCTGCCAAAGTCAAAATGAACAAAGGGGCCAAACCTGGTTTGGCACGCAGAATACATATCAAGAAGGACCTTTCCAACAAGAAATGGGGAAAAAAGAAGACTGGGGCCATTTTGACAAAATGGGCACCCATGGGTGCTGTACTGCAGCTGCAATTGCTGCCCGCTGTAAAAACACAATGTTAGGAAAAAGTAAACCACTGCTACTAGCCATTATTTGTAGAAAGGGTAACATAAAAAATGTTACATGAGAAAGTAGATAAAGGGGACCCCTCCAGCACTCTATGGAAGATAGTGTGTGCTGGGTCTACAAAGTTCCAAAAGGTAAGTAAAGTCAAACAGTAGTGTAACCAAGAGAAGGTATTTAAACCTTTGGGAAATATGAAAGACATCCATGTGCCACTGCACTGAAGGTGCTGTGTGTCACTATGTAAAAAGATGATGCCTGTGGAGTTTGTCAGACTCCAAAACCAAAAGAAACACAGTGTTCAAATCAAAGAAAAATACAGGAGAGATTGGGAAAAAGGTCTCACTCTCTCCAGGATAAAAATTAAAAGTCCTAAAGTCCAGCAAACAGAGCTGGGGGTCTCTAAGGTAGAAAGGTATAAGCACATTTCTAAGCAGTCTCCCTAACAGTCCCTTTTCGATCTTTGAAAAGATGCAATAATCTGTGATTACCACTAGATGTCATACTATATGCACAACATGTGATTCTAAGCAGATTCACCAGATTCAGGTAAGTAATGTATGCATTCTGATTCACATGCTTTGCATAGATTAGCGAGCAGTACTTTGAGAAGGTTGTTTGCAAGTAGTTGCAAAAAGATGTTTTACACTGCCTGACCCACCTGTGTATCAGTAAGAGTGTGATCTAAACAGTAGTGCTTTGTGAAGGTAAGAACAAAAATCCAAGTGGCAGCATTGCAAATTGCATCTAAGAGGACATTTGCAATGAAATCTAGAGTAGACCCTGTGTCCAGAGTGGTGGCTAATGGTCTCTTGGTAAGAGAATAAAAAAGTTGGATGCAACGCACAATTCATTTTGATATAGCCAATTTAGAGATTGTATCTCCAGCCGCAGGGATAGAAGGGATCCTAATTTATTGAGCGTTTGTCTTTTTGAAGGTAATACATGACAGCCCTTCTGATATCTAAGATTTGTAGACCTCTGCTGCATATTATGGGTTTTGGAACAAACCAGAAGTTCTATGGATCGATTTACACAGAACGTTGAGATGAATTTGAGAAAAGCGTGAATGTGTGCATAGTACCACCTACTCCTTGTGAATAATGACTAAAGGATCTTGCATTGAAAGGGCTTGTAATTCACTTAGTTTCCTTATTGATGTGACAGCAACAAGGCAAGCAGTTTTATATGTTAGATGTTTAAGACTAGCTTTGTGCATTGGCTCGAACACCCCCCCACCCATGAGCATTGTAAGCACAACATTGAAGTCCAAACCGGAAGTTGGATTTGAAACTGATGGGTATACTTTAACACCCTCCATGAATGCTTTTACCACGGGTACATTCCACCAGGAAACTTTACTTTGTGATTTGTTGTAGGCTGAGAGAGCCACTAGGTGCACTCGTAGGGAATTAAAGACTAATCCTGAGTCTAGGAGATAGACTAAATAGTGTAACCATATGTGAAGGTGAATGTTCAATTGGGTTAATGTTATGTGCTTTAGACAATAAGACAAAGCATTTCCATTTGTTAAAATAGCAGTGTCTGGTCTTAGGTTTGTGTGCTTCCTTCAAAATGTCCATAGACCTTTGGTTTAGGTTTAAATGACCAAACGTATGTTAAAGATTCTTAAACTGCGCACTGTTGCCACCTGTGTGGTCTCTTGAGGCTTTGGCGGAACTATAATGCAAGGGGGTTGCAGGTATGTTAGTAGGACTGAGCGGATGGAAAAAAGAACAAGAGCTGTTATGTGCTGTTGGCAGCTTCAATTCATATACACCTGTCACTGAGAGTAGGTGTTTTTTTTAGTTGGTGGCCACCATGTGGTGTTGGCCGAGATTATGTGATTTCTTTTCATTGTGAAGTACATGCGGTTTGTGGTGCTGTAGAGGTATGGTCGCGTTTAGTTCAGAGTTTGATACATGTATGCAGAAGGGCGAGTTTTTAGTCCGGTTAGTCGCAGTACATTTCCTACCCCCAGAGTTCAGACTAAATGCGATCTGTCGGGGGGGGAAATTCTGCCGGGGTCGGCCGGGCCGTCCGCAGACCTCCGGGCAGGGAGGCCCCAACTCCTCCCGTATATCCCAAAAGAGATACGAGTATGAGACACACGCAAGAAGCAAGGTGACTCTGCTGTTTATTAGACAAAACGGCAGGGATGGGTCAAGGAGCGTACGCGTCCGTCCTGACACACACACAATCGTGGGGCTCGCAGGCCCTTTTTACCTTAGTATGACGCGCTACTTGCATCATCTTACAAAGTTTAGTAAAAAACCTATTTCCACTCTGGATTGGTTACTCGAGTGGTAGGGTTAGTATAGCGCACATATAGAGAACGGTGTTAGTGGCTGAGGGTTAGTCAGGTGGTATACCTGGGCTGTCCCTTCAATTTGATACATGAAAATTGTTACATGAAGACCTCTGAGGATTGGTCAATGTTAATGGCGTCAGTGATAAGAGCCCCATGTTCTGATTGGTCCGCTCGCGAGCCTCCCAGTCTGGGACTATCGCTGTTCCCAGCTCGCGGTGCACCTGTAATTGGCAACAATGTTTTAATATGGGTAGGTGTAAACAATGTGAGGATTTATTCATATGTTGGGAGGTCGACTACTCCCACTGCTGCAGATGTCCAATGAGTCTTTTAATTGTATCTGCCTGTGTCTTGAAACGTGGGATTCAGGCGTCTCCTTCCTCCTTGGCTTGGCATCTTGTCAGGTTTGGCTTTGTCACGTGAGGTGGGACCGTGTTTGAGGCAAAATTCAACATAATTAATATTGTTTTTCCTACTGTGTGCCTGGTTTATCTTGCAGGTGCGACCTTGGCGTTGGCTTGCAGCGTGCGAGATTGCAACATCGTGCCCTTGGCGGTGTGCTTTCGCCGGGCTCATTTTGCAGGGTCAGCAACCCAGTTCTTGCTCATTCAATGTTCATGGAAGCTTTTGCTTGCGGCCTACTTGGGCCTGGTGCATAGGTGGAACCGTTTGATGCAGAGCGCTTTAGGTTACGGTATCATATTGCTTTATACTCAGTATCGTGTCCCCGTTATATTCTTCATTATGGTACATGGCTCTTAGAAGAAGCGTGAGCAAGCCTTTTTAGATAAGTTCATGATGCGTCTTGCGTTTCTGCATTTAGAGACCTATGTGGAAAATAATAAAGATGCACGTCCGTGAGTATGTCTGTCGCCTACGTCATAGCACTGAGTATATTCTTCGTGTGGATTGGTGTGGGGGTGTCCGGTGTGTATATTTGCACAGGTGTGCTGACCGTTGGCTAGGTCGTCATGGCATCTCTAACGACGTGTAGGTTTAGTCGAGTTGATCCGTGCCGCAGGTGTTGGCATGGACAGGGCGGGCTGCTGGGCAGGTAGATGGGCACATCCGTATGTTCCTGTACCAGGGTATTTGGTCGTCTGGTAGATAGGCAAACTCCTCTCGTGGCGGGTGTCTAGGCCGTGATCCTCTAGGCCAAGCGCGAGGGGGGAAGGGCGGGAGCCTGGTCTTCCATTCTCCCACTTCAGATCCATATCCCTTCCTCCCTATTCATTTTAGAGTGTAGCAATTTTCACTCACAGGTTCCTCTAGGAGTAGTGTTCTCCCTGGGCCCTGTAGTCAGTCCCTGCTATTCCAGTCTAGCAGCACGAATAGACATCCACACAAACACCTGACATACTTCAACACCTCTGCCATTAGTATACAGCAACAACCAACAAAAAAAGATTCAGTCTAGCTGGGCATACATTGAATCTTTAGAACTCTATCCTGAACCTCCAACAGCACCCACCCATTTGCCTGACCAACGGGCTGCTTACTGGAGCCTAGTCAGTCCACCTAAGTCCTAACCTGGCAAAAATGCACACACTCATCTTTAATTTCAGCTTAGAACCTCCTGCGCATGGACTGTGGTCATAGAGGGCGTACCAACCACAAAGCACATTGAGGTCATACAAATAGGGAAAGGGCGCTATATAATTAACAAATACAATATAATATTAGGATTCCAAGGTTTTTGACTTCTTTAGAAAGTGTGGGCGGCGTGCCCTGTTTTTTGGGCTGCGGGATGTACTGGTTGTTGGGTGTAATAATTTCTGTCTTGTCCGGGTTGATTGAGGTTATTAGTGTTCATCCATTGGGATGAACTTTGAGACAATTTATTACTGTTTGGTTCTTGTTTATTGCGGATTTTGTAGAGGATTTGGTATCATCTGTGTTGTTGTAGCATGTGAAGCAGGGTCTTTTGATGAGGTTTGTTAGTGGCGTCATATAGATATTGAAGAGTAGCAGGGATTACAAGGAGCCTTATGATACTCCACAGGTTTTGTCCCACGGTGCGATTTTGAAGGGTTTCTACACACGCTTTGTTCTTTCAGACCAGAAAGATTTGATCCAAAACAGCACAGTGTGTGCAATCCCCATTTCTTCCAGTCTCTTGAGGTTGTTATGGTTGACTGTTGATTGATGCAGAGAGGTCAAGCAGCATCTGTGCTGAGTTAGTGTTGAGTCTCCATTGGTCTTTAGGCCGTTACATAGAGTAGTGCGGTCTCCGTTCCTCTCATGGGTCTGAAACCTACTTGTGCCTGGTCCAATAGTTGGTTATTTTCTACGTGTTCCAGTATCTATAAGTAGGCATAGGTCTCTAATAGTTTGAGATCAGTCTGTAGTTTGAGAGGTCTTCCACATCACCAGTTGTATCTTGAGGAGAAGTTTGGGGTAGGCAGATTTGGAGGCTTGCGCTACTCTCCCTGTTGAAAATGACAGATTGAAGAGCTTTAGGTAGCATTCGGATGGTGACCCCTCTGTAAAGAATGATTTGTATAGTCTGGCGGACAGGGGTCCATTGGGGAGCCTGCCTTGTTGCTTTTTCACCAAGCTAAGGAATTCCTCCTGACATTTGGACAAAAGTGTTCAGTGTGTTCTGTGGTCCCAGAGTTGGTTGGAAATGGTGCACGGTTTTATTGATCGTCTACTTTGCATGATCCAATGTATGTTGGTGAATTCATTTTTAAAATAATCTGGGAGATCACATCATTTTTACGAGAGCACCGGTGTGCTATTGCATTGTGGGGATAGGCGGGGGAGGGACTCTTGTTTACAATGTTGATTAGTTCTCTGAGTGTTGGTGGCTTGTATGACCTGATAGTCGTAATTCTTTTCAGTTTTCAGAATTTCCATTTTGTATGATTGGATTTGTTTTTGATATGTTATTCTTTTGGCTTGTACGTTGTTTTTTCTTCATTCTTGTTCTAGTTTCTAGTTTGTTTTCATTGCTTTGAGGTGGGGTGTGAACCATATTGCCACTGCTTACTTTCGTGATGGGATTTTCCAGGTAGATGCTATCAGTTGTTTCCGTGATCCATTTGTCTAGCTTGTGGACTATTCTGTTTGAGAAGTTGGAGTTGTGGGAGGGGGGCATACGCAAATGTTCCCCTTGTATTCTTGCTGGAGAAACACGGATGCGTAATTGTGGTATTGTGCATTCTCCTATGTAGCAAAGAGATCAATGTCCGGTAACAACCAGTTTGTGAAGATGCTGTGTAGGACGTTGGCATTAAACTGCCACTTGTATTCTGACTGGAGTTGTGCACTTCTGCTTAATACGTCTGCTAGAGATTTGTGTTCCCCTGGAACATGTGTTAGCAGAAACATGTTTGAGTGCCCACAGCCAAATGTTATGGGCTAGTTTGGACAGGCCTGGACAGTGTTCCTCCCTGCTGGTTTCTGTAGGACATGGCTGTGGTGCTGTGATAGTATGAGCACTGTTTTCTCGACTATGTGTTTGAATGCTTGTGGAGCTTTGAAGACTGCTAGCAGCTCTAGAAGGTCGATAAGATTTTTGGTTAATGTTAACCTCTTGCACAGTCTAAGAAAATGTGCTCCCCACCATGTTAGCAATGAGCCTTTAGTGAGAGAGGGTGTTGGAAGGCTTGCCCTTTAAAAAGTTCCTTTGTCCACCACTTCAGAGATAGAATCAGAGGATGCAAAACCACCACTAGATCGTCCCCAGACTGCTTGCTTGAGACGATGGTTTTGTTAGCCACGTTAGCATGCGCAACCAGGCGTGAGGCACAAGGTAAATGTAGGAAGCCATCATTCCCATAAATCGCATGGCCTTATGCAGTTACTTGGCGACCAACTATGTATTGCGGTATGTCAAACTGCATGTTTTTACCCTCTCTTCGGAGGAGATGACTAGGCTGGCTTTTGTTCAAATTAGTGCCTCCAGAAATTATTTAACTTGACTGGGCACTAGACTTGTCCTTGTTGGAGAAGCCCAATTGAAACAATAGATTGACTGTTGAGTATTTTGCTGACACAACTGAAGTGTCTCCCGTTATTTATTTATTTAATTAATTTATTTTTTACATTTGCAGAGCGCACTGCAGCCCATAGACATCGAGGCGCTATTACATGAAGGCGTAAGAGGCAAGATTATGTAAACATAGGAAACATAAGGTACTTAGTTACAGAGAGAGGAGCGGAGCATAGTTACAAATGACGTTCGTATGCCTGTAGATATAAAGGCAGGTAGGTTTAGACAAACAGCCTAGTTTTTAAGGCTTTGCGGAAGGCTAGGTGAGAGTCAATCCCCCTGAGGAGCGAAGGTAGGGCGTTCCAATGTGAGGCTGCTAGGGCTGAGAAGCTCGAACCGCCCGCACGTACTCTACAAGTCTTGGGGGTAGAAATCAGGTTGGTGTAGGCAGATCTGGTGGGCCTGGCCGAGGTGGGTCGTGAAATTCTCTGGGCAAGGTAGGGGGGAGCAAGGTCATGGAGGCATTTATGGGTGAGGGAGAGGATTTTAAAGATGATCCTCTGCCTAATGGGCAGCCAGTGGACCTGCCTCCTAAGGTCAGAAATGTGGTCTTTCCTGGAAAAACCTGTAGCGGCCCTGAGGGCGTTGTTCTGGGCAAGCTGGAGTTTAGCGATGTTTTTTCCGGAGGTCCCACCAAGGAGTGCGTTGCAGTAGTCCAACCTGGATCCTATGATGTCCCTAGCAATAGTGAGGCCATTTTGTGAGGATAGGAAGGGTCTTGCTGCGTAGATGAGTTTGGAGTAGTATGCCGATGAGGAGGCTATGGCATTAACATGCCTGTCCATGGTGAGATTAGAGTCGAGGTAGACTCCTAGAGTCTTGACTGTTTGGGATACCGCAATCGGTATGTTGTCGATGGTAAAAGAGGTGTATTGTTTGTCAAGGTTATCAGCAAGTCGTCTAGGTAAGGGTAAACTGGAATGGACTACCTCCAGAGGCGTATGGCCACTACCACAAGGACCTTTTTAAACACTTGTGGTGCCAAGGATAAGCCAAATAGAAGCACTTTGAATTGGTAGTGATTGTCCCCCATTTAGAATGTTAGGCATTTTCGGTGCACTGGCCAGATTGAAATATGAAAGTATGCATCTTTCATGTACAATTTTGTCATGTAATCCATGTATTAGTAGAGGAATTACTTCCTGCAGCATTTCATCCTGAATATTTGTTGCTTGACATACGTGTTGAGGACGCAGGTCTAAGACTGGGTGCATTGTTAGATCTTTCTTTGGAACAAGGAAGTAGACTGTTTTCTTCCAGAGGTGTAACCAGCTCCATCGCTCCCTTTTCTAGCAGTGCTATCATTTCTTGTAAAATCAAGTGATGTTCCGACGACATTCTTCCTGACTGAGGATGGTGGTGTGTTTTCGAAGAATTCTATTGAATAACCACTTGCCATGGCTGTTGGCACCCAGCGATCTGATGTTATCCTCTCCCATGTGTGGGTGAAGAATGTTTTTCGAGACCACCACTGCCTGCTTCCAAGTGACTGGGACTTCACCCCTCTGGTAGATCCTTCGAAACAAGGCCAGGGTGAAATGGAAACATGCCTCTGTGGGCCGCCTTTAGCATTTTGTTTGTTATCCCATCTGGCCCTGGGGCACATGACGCACAGCCTTCTCAATTAACAGTAGGATTTCTTCTGTGTCAAAATCAATAGCCCAGTGGTCTTGTTGATCATTCCTAGGTTCTTCCCCCACCTATACAACCCAGCATTCATCTGGT
This sequence comes from Ambystoma mexicanum, assembly GCF_040938575.1. Taxonomy (NCBI): domain Eukaryota; kingdom Metazoa; phylum Chordata; class Amphibia; order Caudata; family Ambystomatidae; genus Ambystoma; species Ambystoma mexicanum. The sequence goes on along the minus strand of NC_090927.1, from coordinate 682,818,193 downwards.
ATAGGGTTAAGCTGGAATGGGCAGTTGCTACTTTCCCCACCATTCAGGAGCTGCCACAGGTTTATGGTGTTTTTAAAATCTAGAGCCATCAGCATAGCTTTGGCATCTCATTGGAAAAGAGTTGATCTATAAAAACCTACCAAATTCCTATAGCTCTGTTTCCGTTTACGGATTAGTAGCCCTCTGTTAATCAACGGTAAGTCCTGAGTTCTATGTGAAGAAGCCATTTCTGCACATCCACCACTTTATCAAAAGAGTGCTTATGTTTAAAGCAAAGTTCTTTTCCTTTGCTTTGGTGTTCCCTAAAGATGGCCAGAATGCATTTGTAATCCACTCTGTCTTGGTCACGCCATTGGCATGTCAATAATTTCTCAGTCAATTGCAGGACAACCTGGGGCTTAATCTGCAATCTATTTCTTCCTGCCTCCAACTCAACCTTTTGATTCCATTATTTAATTCATCTCCCACTCCATAGAACACAAGAATGCACCAATGAGTCATGATCACTGTGGCTAGAAGGAATAACTCTCAGTGATATAACCCATGGTAATACATTAATAGACACAAAGTAACATTCTGTGGTGGCACTGGCTTCGCACTTTCGCCAGGTCTTTCCCTCCGGTATATCTCCTTTCACGTGCCCATTCACCATATGGATATTCCAGGCGGCTGTTCCTTCCAGCCACTCCTGGGATCTAATTCTTTTTGTCCTCGACCCCACCATTTGTGCCCTTACATCCCTTTCACCCAATCTCAAACCATCAATGCTCAGATCACCACAGATTATCAACAGGTGTTTAGACATTATGGAATACATTTCTCACTCCATGCCATCACAGAGTCCACAAACGTGCTTGAATCACACGTATCAGGGTTCCAGTATAGATGAAAAAAGCACCAAGCAATCCTGCCTGCTGCTAGTATGCTCAAAGGATTTTATTATTAAGATCTGGATATAGGGGCCTGGATGTATAGCTCGAATTACCTGATGATTAAAGCTATTTCTTATCATTATCAAAAGGTCTGAGCTTGGATGTCCCAGCTTGCCTTTTCTAGCCTTATTGATGTACGAAGAAAAGCCATCCAAGAATTTAGTCTCACAGAGCCAGGTTTCTTGCAGGCATATGATGTCAAGTCCGGCAACAGAAGCGTCAATGCCCTGTAACAGATAGAACTGGTGAACCCCCTTGTATTCAAAGACAGACCCTATGTTCATTCTGCTGTGCCCTTCATTCCCCTGGCTCTATTCTTTGACACTGGGGGCCAAAGCTCTCGCCAGCCAATTCTAGGAGTTCACATTGTCAGCAGGAGGGATATATATACCGATCTTTTGATTTTGATTTTGATATACCATATATACCGATCTTTTGATTTCCCTCTTAGGTGAGGTACCTTTTATGATTATCTTTATTGAGTTCGGGCCACGCAAGGCGACAGCCTTTTCTCTCGCCGGCTTGGTTAGCGACTCCACCCGGGGCCATCTTACCTTTTTACTAAGGCCCACTCTTGGGCTGCTCATGCAGCCATTACCATCTTGGTCTGATGCTGACTCCTCCTGCTCAGGGATTTTTTCCAAGAGGTTCACACAGTCCGTCAGGTCGAAACCAATAGTGTGTAAATCATCACTTGCGTCTAAAAGTAGGGAAACCAGGGAGGCAGAGTCCATATGCAAATGAATACAATCATTTTATTTCTCGTTTAGAAAATCAATGATACTGATGTCTTTAGAATCAATCACTCGTAGTCTGGGGATGTGGTGGAGTAGGCACATGATGTTAGAACGGTTTAATATTAAACCGTCGTCCGCCCCTAGCCCAGGTTCCAGGATTACCATACAAGGGCCATTATGCAATTCCCTTGATCGGTCCTTTCGACCAACATTTTTTCCGTTCCCTCTATGGTCGAGGGGGAAATCACCTTCCTTTGGTTCCCAAGATGCTTGGCCTGAAAATCTGTCCATTTTGATTATCTAATCATTATGTCTAAGACTAGGGATTGTCCCTGAGTTCCCACCAGGGTACCTGTCGCTTTCGCCCATCTCTCCACCAATGGAAGAAATGGTAGAGTAGTCAAAGAGTCATCATCCGGCCAATCAATGGGGCCATGTTCAGAGTGCAGGGACCATGGTAGCACAGCAGTGGTTGGGGAATCCTCATCTGATGACCCCTCTGATTGAGGTTCTTCATGTGTAGACAACTGCAGCATCAGGTCATCAAGACTTTGCAGCTCACCTTGAACGCATGGATGCGAAAAGGCCCTGCCTGTCTCTTCGATTGCTTGTTTGTTGACCATTATCACCTTGTTACTTTCCATTCTGCTGTTTTTCACTGAGTCCATCAGTGCTATTTCTCCGGAAGATACAGACTTGAAATTTTTTATAAAGATCAGAGAGCCTGTTGCCTTTGATGACTTTGTTTGGGGCATATTTCTGGATTTCTTATGTTTCTCAGTCTGATTAATTTTTGTCTGAGCTTTTTTCTCTTTTTGGGACATCTGGTCGAAAATTGAATAGTTGTTTGGCCTTGCATGTGTTTGAATCATTTCCTCGTCAACTATAGTAGGGACAACCAAGTCAGTGTCATCAACAGGCTCATTTATCTCCTGGGCTGCTGTTGAACACAAGGCAAATGAGTGTCGAAATTGGCTCTGAACTTCTGTAGGCTCTGGACAAATGTTTGCTTCCCGGTCACTTTGAACCCCTTCACAGCTTTGTTTCTGCTGGGCAATCAATGCAGGGTTAATGCAAGACCCTTTTGAGGCCGCTTCAATATTATCCTCAAAAACCACAGGATTCTTCCCACTGGGAAAGTCGTGGGGCTTTGTCTGCCTGACAATGTCACACACTCCATCAAGGAAACTTCTTTTGTCCGACCTTGCCTCCTGAGTTATTCCAATTGGGGTTTTTAGGATCACCTCCTCCATTTCTTTTTCCCGCATTCTTTTTTCATTGAATGCCTCTATGAACGCTTCTACATGAATTAATTTTGTATGCATTAATGCAATCAGCGTGGATTGACCTTTATAGTTAGCACTTAGTTGTTACTATCACTTTACCTCCCTTTTAAAACTCTATGTAAACCTGAGAAACTACTTTCTTGCTTTTGGGCAATCTGAGTGCCCAGGTTGTTGTCCTTTTGATCTTCCTGAGTAATGCCATTCATTCTTTGTTTAAATTTCTGCGAAGAGACCTCCTGGACATCCTGCTGATGGCTTGAGTCCTGATGAACGTTCTGTTCGGAGTCGTCACTAGATTCTTCACTGAAACTTGTCGTTTTGAGGGGAGGCACAGGCAAGGAAGTGTCCAGTTTGTCCATTGACATCAGAGGGGCAATTCAGGGTTTAAATCTGGTTCCTCTCCCACGTCGGGGATCAGGCGTTTTCCTCCCCAATTACCAGCATCCATACTCAGCTGCAAAGACAAATCTGCAATATCCTTGGTTAGTCTGGCCGCCAGGGTTGGGTTCTCCTCCAAAGTAGCCGCCTCTGAAGCAACCTCCTCTGAAGTGTGTGAATCCAATTCAGTTGGATTAAAAATGCCAAAGATTAATCGTTGTAGCTCCAAGGCTAATTTAGGAGCCCCCGCTAAGCTTACGGGTGTCTCAATTTGATGCAACGTCACAAAACCCACCCAATACATGAGTACAAGTTGTTTCAACCCCCATAAGTGGCAACAGAGAAACCATCTGCTTTGGTTAGGGGATTTGTTTAGCTGAGCACTTGAGAGGGAAGCTGATGAAATTTGAGATTTTCCAAATTGGACCATCCAGTCATTTGTTAAGGTTTTGTTTTTTTTATCAACAGAAGCAGCCAATTCCTCACCCATGCACATGCCTTAGCAATAGTTGACGGCCCAGAAACCAGCTTTGGGGCATCTGGGTGCTTAAAGTGTCTTTTCAAAGAGGACACATCTGCCACTGATTTACTCCTTTTATTCATTGGCAGGGCACCACTGTTTTCAAGTGCAGGTTCCTACTATGATACAACAGCTCTTAAGGTATGGCAAGTTGGCTGGGTGCTTTTGGTTCAAAGGGTGGGGTCTGAAAATTACCTTGTGAGTCAAATGCCTTCCCGGGTTGGCTTGAGGATGCAAAGCGTCCCGCTGATAAATTTGCGGGAATTCCCAGAGTAGCTAGTGGAATCGTGGTCACGCCGTTTTCAGGCATCCAATGAAGCCGCACTCGGCTCTGCGTTCTTAATTGCCCACCAGTATCAGCATCCTTCACTGGCTCCATCTCGGCCACTCTCAGCTAACACTCAGCCAACACTCCGCGATGCTCCGCTTCTGGAGAGGCGAGAGCAAAGGGAAAACTTCTCCTTCCAAGAAAGAACACATAAAGCAGATTTGAAGAAGCACAGCCCCAGCGGCTTCCATGACTCTGGAGCAGCCAACATTCCACGACGCACCGCCTCGGGAGAGGCGAGTGTAAAGGGAAAACTGATACTTCCAAGAAAGAACACAGAAAGCAGACTCAAAGCAGACCCGAAGCAGCATGGCCCAGCAGCTTCAGTGACTCTGTAGCAGCCAACACTCAGCCAACACTCCAACGCAATTATTACTGTCCAGTCAAGGTTGTATACAAATATCTACGTCATTATTATCAAAAGAGACAGTTCTAGCACACTACAAAATACAACGCACCATGTAAAGGAATGCAGGGAACAGACAGTTTCAAAGAAGGAAAAGGGGTGCACTCTGAAATCTGACAGGAGGATAGTCAATATAATCATTAATTGCAATAGTTCAAGGATACTTGATTTCAACAGAAAGGGAGAAATGGGTTGTAAAATGTCACTACAGGCCTTTGGAGAAGGATATGGGGGACAGAACCATAATTTTCCTTGTGCTTTATATGTTCTTGATGCTTGACACGGTCCAGTCCATTTCAGGTTGCTTGGCAGCTTCTGCGACAGAGTTCAAGATGGGAAACAGCTGCGGGTATCAGCCGGCAGGCAGTTTGGCGATCAAGGCTGGATGGATGGCTGCAGGCTCGCCTACACAGTGCCACGGGGTCAGGAATCATATTCTCAGTGCTGGTCAGCGGTTCTGAAGCACTGGTCAAGGCATCTCGGACACCGTTAGTGACTGTGGTGTAACAACAGTCAGTGGTGCGTTCAATTGTAGCTCGAAAATGCCCTTTAAGGCGGAAGTCAGCAGATGCTTGTCAATGCACTCCTCCTAGCTTCTTCACTGGGCTTGTGTCATCCTTTAAGGTGGAGGGCTCAAAGCTGAGAAGAGTGTTGCAAGCAGCTGCCTTGTCCTTAGTTTGGTTCAGAGACTCTCTGGCACTTCCCACCTAGGAAGCTTGCTGCAGAGCCTAGCAGGACACGCTGTGTGGTGGCTGGGTACTGTTGCTGGAAATTCCTCTCAATTCATAACCTCCCTGTGTTCCCTTGGAAATGTTATGGGGAGGGGTCCTGCTTCCTTCTTGGAGGTCCTGCCCTTCCTTTACTGGCGGAAGATGTAAGGTAGACTCCAATGCTGAGTTCTTCTTGCTACTCCTTGTGAATTCTTCAGATGATCTGTCCAAAAGAGGGGCTCAAGCTTCATTTAAAGCCAAATGGACCAAAGGGATTGGTGTAGGTTAAGCCTACCTTAATGAACCAATCATGTGTCCCCACCTACAATCTCCTGTATGCATGAGGTCATAACCTTAGTGCTCTTTGGGTATGAACAGTCTTGGGGTACCAACCGCATGCAGAATAAGCCTGCACACATAACCTGAGTCATAGTACTGAGATCTGCCTATCGCTTTCATAGAGCTATACCAGATATTATTTCCTTCTGAATGATGTTCATCTATAATATTGGCTTTTATGTCTTCTTCTTTTTGAATACTTTTTTATGTCTTGTCACAAGGTTACCGCTAATTACTGTTACATTCATAATTTCACACTCATTACTATTCCTAGTTCTAATCTCTATAGTCATTAGATCCATTATAGAATAAGAAAAAGAGAGATAAAAGAGATAACAACAAACAATATATCCCTATACACAGCTGTTTCATTCTTTTACTTTTTACTACTTTTGTTTCTGATATCAGTATCAACCACTCTTGTTTGCCGAAACAGTTGTAGTCTCCTGAAATAAGATTTCATAGTCTCTTCTCTAGTCAACTTTGGTTGCTGGTGCTGGTTCCAGTATCTGCTTCTTGATGGAGCTCTGTTGCTGTGCTGGCATCTTTTCTGACATCCGATAGATGTAACCACGCTTTTCGATTCTTCAGTTTCACAGCAGTATGAATTGCAAAGCTGACCTCATGGGGACCAGTGCATTTGTGTTGGTTCCATGTACAACTGTGCTGTCTGCCATAGACTCTATCCCCTGGACATATCTACATGGGCCTTGTCATTTTGTGTTGCTTGAGTTAGCTGGGGTCCTTTGCTGTATCTTGGTTGTTATGTGATTAGACAAAACCTTTGCGCATGTTGACAGATTCTTAACATATCCATTCTGTTCTGACCCACGGATATCTGCACTCCTGTGAGCGTATGTCACTGTTCACATTGGGGCAGCCAGCATGTGCATCTGCCTACCCATCACCACTTTGTGTGGTGACATGTGGTGGTGTTTGCTTGACTGGTTGTGCAAACTGAACAGTGCTAAAGGTAGGAAATATAGCCAGCTCTTCTTTAACCCTGCACATATTTTTGCTAGCTTGTTCTTCTGAAGGGCCCCTAGGGGACCCTCGCATATGGAAACAAGGCACAATCACCACACACAAACTGATACGACAGACACAAGGTTGTATTCCCAAAAACTAGGGTTCATTGCAAAGCAAATAGTCACAGTTGGCCAACTGGTTCCCACGCCCCGCGACGTGTGTTTCCAGAGCCCGGGGGACGCAAGAGAGTGAGAATCGTCCAACAGTTACATATATACAAAGCAAGCATCTTACAATCAGTGGTGAAACATTCAATTCCGCCCATAATGTATTTCCTTTGAATTGGGTTCGATGATTGACAATTGTCATGAGTATGACACCTTCAGACATTTATTTAGCAACAGTTTGCAATTTCATGAGCCTGCAGACATAATTCTTTGTTATAAGAACACACTGCTTCTGTTCTCTGCAAGCAAGCTGTGTGCAGGGGAGAGACACATTCCACGCCTCGCTATCTCCTAGTTTCCATTTGTGTACTGGGGGTCAACTTGCTCTCCAGGGCTCTACAGGGCTCAGGGAAGGGGGCCCATAAAGGAGAGCATAATTCAAGCCATTAAATGTTCGTTTCTAACATTTCTACTGTATTAGCAGGCTAGCTGGCACCTGTGTACTGATTAAATGCCTTGCTGCTTACTTCCAAGGACTTGTGAGGGAGGAGACCGGGCATTTCTGTCTGGGTCGCTGCGTTATGTTTCAGCAAGTCTCTCGCGGCCTTGCTCTATGCATGAACAATAATGTACTAGTGGAGCAGAATAAGTTTTCAGCAAAGTAGTTTTAACAGAAAGCAAGAGGCAAACGTTAGAAAACAAAATGGCGATTTCAATCACTTCAAAATGGCCACACTTTAGTCAAGTTTATGGCTATGCATTTCTAATACTAAACACATGAGACGATTGGTCTTCGGCCAACAGAATACATTGCCTCTATCATTGAGGGGTGTCTACTTTTTCTGGACTGACAAACCTTCCTTTTGGCCATATGCCAAACGCCTCATCCGTACATTGCATCCTCTTCCGACCAAGTATCTGATTCTGAATCTTGCATACTACTAGTCTCCTCCTCGTCATCATTGTCATCAATATTGATTGACATGAATTCTTTCACTGTCTTCAATTCATTATTTTCCCGAGTACCTGATTTAGTAGTGCTCTTTTTTTCTATCATCTGTACACACTGCTCACTTACTTCAGTACACACTATAGGTAAGCAGTGTATACAACAACAACATGTCATGAATATTCCTAGCACTGCTACTAGGATCGCAAATAATTTCCATCCCCATGAGCGTAATACCTCCCAGAACCAAGAGCTTATGTTCAATTCCCAACTTCCTTCAGGGGGGTGTAGGTCAGAGCTTAAAACGTGCAACTTTCTTATTGCTTCGAAAATCATAGGGGAGGAGTCGCTTACAAATACGCAAACGCTGATCCCATGATTTTACAAACTCCCCCACGATCAACCAAGATTACATCAAGAGCCATCCTATTTTGGAATGTCATTAATCTGATTCCTTTTTCCTCCAATGTCATATTGTATAATATATATCTTTTGTTCCATTTATTGTTTTCTCTAATATTCTGGACTGTTGTCTTATATTATAGGAGTTTAATGCTTGGCCCCAAAATGGTATGAATGATTTTGCTATGACCTCCGCGATCAAACCTCCTTCCTCATTTCGCCTTGGTCTTGACCTGGCCAATTTTGCTATATCTGCTGTTCTTGAAGGGAATACCCCTGGGAACAAATGTCCCAAGTAACAAGTGCCTCCCCAGTTTCTAGGTAACCAGCGATACGCTTTTTCTCCACATATAAAATAAACAGGATCACCTACATAAATTGGCTCTAACTCCTTATCAAGGAATGCTATATTCATGCATCTAGTCAATGTCCCCACCGAATAGCAACCCTTTTTTTCTCAGGCAAAAGGGGACAGAGCGTGGACTGTAATTTACTGTATAGGAGGGGGCACTGTATCTTTATTTCCTTCTGAGTTCATATGAAACGTGATTACAGATGATTTATAAGGCACAAATAATCTGTCTTGTGGCATCACTACTGGTGTGACCAGTCGTGCTTTGTGAAATATAGACCAACCTACAGGTTTCATAATAATCTCTTCGCATTCATTCATATTTGTTCTATCTAATTGACCAGTTTCACTTTCATTCCATTTCCCATAATATAATGCACTCAAGGATGCGTAACATGCAGAACTCAATGGCAACGGCTGCACATACCAACCAATTCGCTTACCACCGTGCTGCGGCAAGTGGGCACATACCCAGAAATTATTTTTTCTCAATATTGAGTGAGTCATATTCATTATTAGCAGTAATGTGTTATTCCCATAACCTTCCCTGTGTCTTTCTTCCATTGGGGACAGAGTGTAAGTAATTACATGGACCGGGCTTTCAGTAGTGGAGATGTTTCCAACAGGCAAGAGTACTTCCGAGGGGTGTATTTCTTCTAAGTACCATAATACCAGTACTGTCATTATTGGGGCTAATATACTCATTACACACATCACTATCGTTAAGATCAGCATACATTTTTTTCAGCAATTACTTTTTTGTAACCTTCCAGTCTCTATAGTTAACTCATTATGAGCAGTGGTGCAGGAGGGGGCAAAAGCTGGTTCTGGCATTTTTCTCTCGCTTTTCTTCTTCTCCAACAATGTTCGTCGTGAATGTCTCTTCTCGTTGCACTCGTTCAAATGTCAATAAGTTTGGTAAATGTCAACAGTCTGTTCTGCCAGTTCTTAGCAGCCTGGATTGCTATACGTTGGGCAAGATTTCTGTGCATCTGCACATTGCTCAAAGAACTCCAGAGCAGTTATCAATTGCCTTCATACCATGTGAGCCCCTCTTGTCGGTTTAGGGGTGATCTGCACATGGATTTTTTTTTGCACCGAGGAGCCTCGCTCTTGGGCTGTCCGATTTGCACAACCCTCACGCCGCTCTCCCCTAGGCCTCCAGTTCCTATTTCATCCGTGATAGGAAACAGAGGCAACAAAGATCAAAACGAAATGTAGATTTGATCACTCCTTCTTTCGCGGCTGTAAATTATACCACCTTGCTCCTGGTATCGTGTGATCAATGAATAGTGCAGAGGCACTTCCAGACTCGAGCTCGGAGTCAGCTTGCGGCGCATGAGAGATGATGGTGGGCGCCAAAGTGATGATGCAGATTTCGTTTCAGGCTGCGGCACAATGAAAGATGGTGGGCGCCAAAGTGGTACACGTTTTGTGTCAGCCAGCAATGATGCAGGTTCTGCTGGACAACGTTGGGGCACTCTTTGCACTTCCTCTTTTATAGCAATATTTTCAGGCTTTGTTCCGGGCTTTATTTCAGGATCAGACACATTTTGTGGCAAAGAACTGGCAACAGTTTCTTTCGTTTCTACGACCACTGTCTCTTTCTGGTCGTCTCGATCAAGCAGCTTTTCAGACGGCGATGGGACCTTTTTAGCATGCGTTGCATGTAGCCACGCCTTCCTTCCGTCTACGCGGATTGCAGTTTGTGTTGCTAAAAGTATTTGGTAGGGTCCACGCCATCTGGGTGCAAGTGATGTTTTTCTCTCAAAATTCTTGACCAGAACCCATTCTCCGGGTTCCAGTGAATGCCCCGGGCCAGTGCATCTGATGGGTAGAGCCTCCTGCACCTGCTGATGAATCAAACGCAATTTTTGAATTAACAGATTACAGTAAATGCTGAGCACACCAAACATTTGCCGGCCTCCCCATCACTATCTCATATGGGGAGAGCCCAGTTCTTGCCTGTACAGATGTGCGCATGCACAGTAACGCTAGCGGTAATGTGTCTACCTAGCTCAACTTGTTTCCTGCACAAAGTTTACTTATTTTGGCCTTTAAAATGCCGTTGTGACGTTCAATAAGACCGGCACTCATGGGGTGCCTAGAACAATGAAATCTCTTGTCAATCTGGAGACCTGCGCAAATCTGTAATATCACTTCACCCACAAAATGAGGGCAATTATCTGACCATATGACACGGGGCAGACCAAACTGGGAAAAATAGTCCTTTAACATTACTTTTGCAGTGCTCATCGTGGTGCAGTCTTTTAATGGATAAGCTTCCACCCACTTACTGAATGCACATATAACCACTAAAACGTACTTCAAGTTTTGGCACCTCTCCATCTCTATGAAATCAAAATGGATTACCTCAAATGGCATAGCGGGAGGGCCGAAACTGCCTGTTGGAGTCACCGTTCCCTTCCCCACATTGTGTTGCAGGCACGTGATACAATTTTGGACCAGCCTGTTGGCATTTTTCTTTATGTGTTTGTTCTCCCATAATGTGGCTAGATGCTGAACTATCTTTTTTGGCACAAATGTGTGTGGGGCTGTGGGCCATCGTGACCATTGCAGTTACATAGGAGTTGGGCAGCATCCAATTTTTACTTTTCTTGTCCACCCAGCAACCTTCTAGATCTAATTCTGCAGAGCCCTCAGCCCACCCTTGTATCTCGTCAGCAGTGGCTTCTGCCTGCATCTCTTTGACAGTAGCAATTCCATTTTCTATCATGCAGGGCACTTCCTCAGACTGTACTGTCAACATCTTGGTATTCAAATCAGTGGCAGTTTGCTTCGCAATCCTGTCTGCAAATGCGTTTCCGTCTCCCACTTTACATGTTACTTTTTTATGCGCCTCACATTTCACTATTGCTAGGCGCTTTGGACACGTAAGTGCAGACAGTAACCGTACAATCAAAGGGCCATGTTGGATTCTGGCCCCATGTGATGTCAAAAAACCCCTCTCAGCCCAGTCGGGCAAAGTTATGAACCACGCCTATTGGCTGTCAGTATATATGTTTACACTCAAATTTCCAGATATCTCACAGGCTCTGGTTAAAGCTATTATTTCCGCGGCTTGTGCAGAGTTGTAGGGGATTCTTTTACTCTCTATAATAATTTTCAACGTAGTGATAGTATAGGCAGCAGTTGATGTGCCATCGGGTAATTTAAAACAGGAGCCGCGACAAAACAGTTCTCCATCTGGCTATTTTTGTGGGGTATCTGTTAAATAAATTCTTCCTTTCGTTTCTTCCTCAGTAACCATTAAACAATCATGGGGAGGTGATTCATTCTCACCTAGTTCTTCCATGGGCAGTGGCATTAATTCTGCAGGATTCAAAGCGCTACACCTCATAATTTGGATGTGTGGCGCAAAGAGTACAATTTCGCATCTAGTCAATCTAGCAGAGGTGAGGTGTTGCGTCTGCGTTCTATTTAATAGAACGTCTATGGCATGTTGCACCATCAAAATTAAGGTGCACCCCAGCACCATTCCTTCGGTTTGTCTCACTGACGCAGCAGCTGCTGCAACAGCTCGCAAATAACGCGGTAGTGCGTGCGTTACAGGGTCCAGCGCAGAAGAAAAATAGCCGTATGGCCTATTTCTTCCACCTTGTTCCTGTGTCAAAACAGCCAACGCGCAGCCCTCACTTTCATATATAAACAATCTGAAAATCTTCTCATAATTTGGTGTGACCAAAACTGGAGCAGAACGCAATGCAGTTTTGAGCAGATCAAATGCTCTCTGACATTCTTCATTCCACTGCAAAGGCATCACAGCATCCTTTTTTGTCAATGCCACCATTGGCTTCACAATCAATGCAAAGTTCACAATCCACTGCCGGCAATAGGAAGCCATGCCTATTATAGCTCTGACTCCTTTTTGTGTTTTTGGAATAGGCATACCAGAAATACTGTCAATTCGTTCTGGCGTCAGTCTTCTCCCCTCTCTCGAAAGTAGGTAGCCCAAATAAGCCACCTCCTTTCGACAATATTGGAATTTCTCTAAGCTTGCTTTATGGCCATGCGCTGCTAAATGTGTCAATAATAAAACAGTACTTTTTTTTTTACAAATCTCCTCTGTATCAGCAGCGATTAATAGGTCATATATATACTGTAACAATACACAACCTGTCGGTAATTCTAGCATATCTAGCTGTTCTTACAATACTCTGCAGTAAATACTCAGACTCTCTGTGTAGCCCTGTGGAATGCGCGTGAATGTAAATGATCGCCCTCCAAATGAAAAGGCAAACATATATCTGCTTTCCTTGTGTACTGGAATGCTAAAGAAGGCATTTTTCAAGTCAATAACACTAAAGTACTCTGCCGAGGCGGGTATCATTGTGAAAATTGTGATAACGTCTGGAACCAATGGGAATTGAGGATCTGCTACTTTGTTTAATGCACGCAGATAAATTATGAAACGATACGGTATCTCATTACCTCCTTTCTTATACACCAGGAGAATGGGGCTGTTTCTTGTACTGCCTGTAATCTCTTCAATCACCCCCAATTTTACCAATCAGAAACAATACTTTTCAATCCTTTTTCTCCCTCTACCGAAATCTTATACTGTGGAATACGTGGCAACGTTACTCCCTCCATTAAAGCAATTCTTACTGGCTCTATTTTCAAGCATCCCACATCATTGTCATTCATCGCCCATATGCAAGTTGGCACTTTACTCAATTCTCCTGGCAAAGGTTTGGACAAAAATTCAGACACTGGTACATTCTGTGGCGAAATTGTCAAAAACACTCCATCAGGAGTGCAATGGATAACTGCACTCAGTTATTTCAATAGATTTAAACCCAAAAGGTTTTCCCCAAAATTTTCTGTTAAGAGAAATGGACAATATTCAGTGAATGGACCTAATGTCACTGCTACTGGTTGGGACACTGGATTTATCACTGGGGTACCTGCGAACCCTACTGAAATATTTCTTTGCCCTGACAGTGGTATTTCCGGAATCAGGTGATGGTCTATCGAGCACTTTTGCGCTACTGTATCTACGAGAAAGCTATGCTCTCTATTCCCGACTTTCATTTCTACGTAGGGTCCTTTTTGATTCACAGAATAGACACTGATTCCGACCCCTGTCTTGGGCTGTCCTATTGTGGAAATAACACATCATCCGATGTGTGATCACTACTGTTACTATAGTACGTATTTGGTTGGGTATCAAAAAAGTTCCCGCCCCTCCCTCTATTTCCATTTTGCGTGTTCTGTTGGCCCTGATTTTGGCTAAAAGCAGCCTGATTTTGAGCTTGGTTCTGATTCTGAGTAACATTTCCTTGATTATTTTGGTGCTGCTGCATATTATTTCTATTCTGTCCATTTGTTCCTGGGTGTCCCCTATGCTATCTTCTCTGTCCATACCCATTTCTATTTTGTAAATGTGGACATTGCGCTCGCCAGTGACCTTCCTCTCTGCAGTACGCACACTGATTTAGTCCCAGAGGCCCTCCATGCATGTTCGAATTACTTCTGCCTTTTGCGTTTCCTCTCCCTCTATTGTGTCCCATCACTTGCTGAAGTAGTACCCTTCAAATTCGCCCTATCCTTCACCTCTTTCTCTTTCTCTGTATTCACTCTGTTCTCATAATACTGGGCCATATGCAATACTTCGCTCAACGTTTTTACTTGCCATGCACTTTATGATGTCATTATTAGGTTTTGGATTGGAGGTATTAATCCTCTCACATACTCATCGACAAATAGTCTTTTACCTGCTTCTGCGCTTACATCCTGTCCACTAAAATCTGTAAATACTTCCTCAAATCTATTAAAATAATCTGTGGCTAACTCATCCTTGCCCTGAACGTATGCAGTCAATTTGTCCCATGCAATTCTTTTTTCTGGAACAATTTATTTAAATTTTTGTATTATCCGTGCTGGTAACGCCGCCATATTTGCAGATAGTTTTCCACCCGCTTCTCTATTCTTATCCTCTGCTACTAGCTCCGCCCACGTGGCGCCATAGGCCACGTCCTCATCCACCTTTCTTATCTGCTTTCATATATCTGCTGGTACAACTACTGGGAATATTAAATCTACATCATTCATAGTGAACATGGACGATTTCAAATAGGACTCTATTTCCTTATAGAATCCCACTGGATTCTTTCTTATATCGGGAATCGTCTGTTTTATGTTATTCACTTCCTGTCTGGAGAAGAGGACGTGCACATATTGTGCTGTATAATGTGCTTCCGTTACTTGAGCTGCTGTGTCGCCTGTTGCAGGAATCTCTACCTTAGGCACAAAAGTAGGTGGGACTTCTCTCATGGGAAAGACCGTACTCACTGTTCCTCCCCCCTCTCTCATATGCAATACTATTCCTAAATCAAGTGATAAGGCTGTTTCTCCTGTTCCACGTTCTAGTGCTCTCTTGTATACTGCCATCATTTTGGGGGGGGCTGGCTTTCATATCATCTATATCTCTGTCTATCAAATATTCAACCATCGTCTGCAGTGCTTTTCTTTTCATGGACAAGGGGTATTCATCAAATATTTCATGTATTTCCATTGTGGGAATACTAGGATCTGAAATCCATCTTAATGCCTCTCGTATACATACTTTTAGTTTATCACCCGTTTGTCTTGGCGACGGCAGAAATCGCCGCTGTACATATGGTATCGCTGCTTCCCTCCTATCTCTCCTAATATCTTTATTCCTCTTCCCCGGTGTGGCAAACATTTCAGCATATGCATCATCAAGTTCATTCTTAAATTCAAAAAGACTGTCTACATGCTCCTTTATTTCTCCATCTCTCTCTCTACAACGTGCTACTGCATTCAAATCCAACAACTGTTGCGGCGGTAGCCTCCCAATTAACTGTTTCCATCTCCCTGTTAAATATTCCCTCATGCATTCCAACAATACCTGGCTTTCATTGCTCCTCCTGAAATCATACATCGAAGCTAGCGTTGACGTTTCATCATTCCTGTTTATATA
The DNA here is from genome assembly GCF_040938575.1 of Ambystoma mexicanum. Taxonomy (NCBI): domain Eukaryota; kingdom Metazoa; phylum Chordata; class Amphibia; order Caudata; family Ambystomatidae; genus Ambystoma; species Ambystoma mexicanum. Next base: position 682,802,751 of record NC_090927.1, on the reverse strand, counting down.
CATCTCCGCCTGTTCTTGCAACTCTCGTTTTCTCTCCTTGCTGATCGCACTATGGGTCACTCTAGCGCATTCACTTTGTCCCGTCCCCTCTCTCGTTTCAATGAGTTCAAGTTCAATTATTGGAGGGGCGGATGGGACAGAAACAATCTCTTGGGAGGGAGGTGGGGATGGGACAACGGAACGAGAAGTGACTGTTGCGGCGCTGGCTGGCTAATGGGAGGTGCTGATTGTAGGATCTGTAGCTGTGCTGAGGTTTGATCAGTAGGGAGGGGCTGAACAACTGGAGGGGGCTGAGCAATAGTCACTGGCGCAGTCTTTTTAGTCTCGCTCCTTGGGCCTCGCCTTGTGTCAGTTAATATTTTGTTAATTAATTAATCTGATGAATGCAACTCTTGTTGGGGTATATTTTGTCTATACTCAACTGACCACATCTATTTGATTTTCTCAAACTATCATCCCACTCCTCCTCCTGCTTTTCTTTCACTCTTTCTGCTTTTGACTTATGCCTGTGCGCGCTCTTCCCTCTACTTTTCCAACGAAGCATAGCTTCCCTTCTCCAGTCTCTAAGGATATCAAATGCCGCAGGACGTGTTTTCTTTTTCAACAATACCTTCTCCAAGTAATCTATCCTCAAGATCTCGAACCTCCCGTGATTCGGCCATTGCAAATCTTCCTCTTTTCTGGTTTGCCTATGCCAAATCTCACAAAACATTATCGCCCTTACACCATACTTCACATACATCTCATACGCCGGCGACCCCTCGGGTGGCACGACCTGGTCAGTTTCCAAAGATTGTCTACCGCAGCGGAATAATCCTGCTAAGGTGAACAATACCCCAGGCATGTTTTAACCTTACCCTCGGCTAATCAACCTTACACTGGGTGTTTGATTTTGCAAAATCAACTCTCAACCAATATCAGGGTGACTTTGAATCGGGGCATGACTCACCTGATCAATCAAGTCGTCTCTCAAGACGCGATTCATCCGTATACTGACGCAACCAATAATCGTCGTGTCTGTGTATCTTGGCTCACTCTGCCTCATTTCGGGACCCTCGCCTCCTTGTTCTCTGGCCTTGCACGTCGATCAGGGATCAGTTGTGTGCAGATCTGCAAAGCAGTGTCTCATCACTTTCATAGGGGTGCCCCGAACACCTCTTGATCCCGGCTCGATCGTCCCGTCCTCGCGGTTCTCTCCACCTTCCTTATTTTACAACGTGCGCGATGGAACAAGTGGGGGAGGGTCCCTGTTCGGGCGCCATCTTGAAGGGGACCGAACAGGGACCCTCGCGTATGGAAACAAGGCACAATCACCACACACAAACTGATACGACAGACACAAGGTTGTATTCCCAGAAGCTAGGGTTTATTGCAAAGCAAATAGTCACAGTTGGCCAACTGGGTCCCACGCCCCGCGATGTGTGTTTCCAGACCCCGGGGGATGCAAGAGAGTGAGAATTGTACAACAGTTACATATATACAATGCAAGCATCTTACAATCAGTGGTGACACATTCAATACCGCCCATAATGTATTTCCTTTGAATTGGGTTCGATGATTGACAATTGTGACGAGTATGACACCTTCAGATATTTATTTAGCAAAAGTTTGCAATTTCATGAGCCTGCAGACATAATTCTTTGTTATAAGAACACACTGCTTCTGTTCTCTGCAAGCAAGCTGCGTGCAGGGGAGAGACACATTCCAGGCCTTGTTATCTCCTAGTTTCTATTTGTGAATTGGGGGTCAACTCGCTCTCCAGGGCTCTACAGAGCTCAGGGAAGGGGGGCCGTAAAAAAGAGCATAATTCAAGCCATTAAATGTTTGTTTCTAACATTTCTACTGTATTAGCGAGACTAGCTGGCACCTGTGTACTGATTAAATGCATTGCTGCTTACTTCCAAGGACTTGTGAGGGAGGAGACCGGGTATTTCTGTCTGGGTCGCTGCATTATGTTTCAACAAGTCCCTCAGAGCCTTGCTCTATGCATGAACAGTAATGTACTAGTGGAGCAGAATACGTTTTCAGCAAAGCAGTTTTAACAGAAAGCAAGAGGTAAACGTTAGAAAACAAAATGGCGATTTCAGTCACTTCAAAATGGCCGCACTTTAGTCAAGCTTATGGCTATGTATTGCTAATACTAAACACATGAGGCGATTGGTCTTCGGCCAACAGAACACATTGCCTCTATCATTGAGGGGTGTCTACTTTTTCTGGACTGACACTTCAGTAAACAATTCTGTCTCTCTATAAACCCGTTGGCTTATATGTGGTGCACTGTGCAGAGCTTGTGTTAACCTTGTTAAAGAATTTCCAAAATGAGGGTATGAGGGTTGTTGTCGGACCTCAGGACACTGCATATTTTTCACCTTGGAAATACCTCTCTGATCAAAGATTTTGCAGCAGATTTTGCATCAGTGTTCACGTATGGACCAGCCTCTATCTATCAGGAAAATGGGCATAGCATAACTATCATGTAATGATAAGTACTGCATCTGTTCATCATGTCGATGAAGTCGGCATGGGGTTCCTTGAAAGGCCCTGATGGGTGGAACAATGTTTCCTGTAATGTTTTCATGGTGTTTCCGGGGGTGAAACATGTGCAAGTAGTGCAATTAGCCACAAACTTATCAACATGCTCTGCCAAGTTCGGTACAAACCATTCCTCACTGATGTCTGCAGCGATGTACGGCTTAGGTTCCTGTGTTGGGTGATGAAGGTGTTCCAAGTCAACATTTAGTAATTCCAGTGGCATCACTTCTTAACGTGTGCTGTTTTGTCTGCATAACAAATCTGTGGGTGATAATGTACAACCTTATTTCACCCATAATGTATTCTCCACAACTGGTACTTGTTCCTGCAACTCTACAATATGCACCATGGACACTGAGCTGTATAGTTCTGGTAACTGCTCCTGTTGTACGGCTATAACAGGCACAGTGCTTTCCATTGGAAAGGGCATATAAATTGCCTGTTTGGAAGCCGCATCCGTAGCTGTGTTTCCATGCACAATTGCATCTTTTCCAATGTGCTGCACAATTCACGATAGCTACATGGAGGGGACATTTCAATGTATCTATTAATCTTGCTAATAGTGCAGCATGCGGAACTGGTGACCCATCTGATCTCCCGTAGCCTCTCCTCTTCCATCTTGATAGACATGCATGAACTGTGGATGTTACATAAGCAGAATCTGTATATATGATGATGTCATCATCCAATGTCCTCAAGTGCCTCTATGAGTGCAATGACTTCTGCTTATTGTGCTGAAACATGTGATGGTAATCTTTTTTACATCACTGTCTAGTATTTTACATTCTGATGTTTTGCATAATTATAATTCATTCATTATAATTCTTCTTTTATAACCTGCTATAATTCATTAATTATAATTCTTCTTTTATAACCTGGTTAATACCAGCGAGTGGTTTCCAAGTGTGGGATTGGGATTCTAATCTGTGTTGTACTGCATTGTCTTACTTCCAAGACAATCGCATTATCCCTGAGCCATCCTTTCTCCCCTCTCCTCCTACCCATATCTTTCCAATGCTGCACCTGTGTGTCTTTGACCATTCTCCTGGTTTATCGTTGATGACCCGTCTACATAAAGTACTTTCCCCGTTTCAAGTGTATCATCACTTACCCAGCTGCTGTCTTCTGGGTCTCCTTCAGACGCTGCACAATCATGTACCTGATCTTGTGATTCAGTGGGTTGTGCTACAAAGTGGCATCTCACTATGTTAATGGCTGGGTTGGCCAATATGATTTCATATCCAGATGTTCTCTGTTTGGTGAGGGTGAACTTGTTTCTCTCTAATATGGTGAAAACTGCATGTTCAACATATAATTTTATAGGCATCCCATTTTGATGGTCGCAGATTTCTGAATTGCGAATGTAGCGGCTTCTGGAGCCATTTTGCATGGGAAATGTCCCTGCATGAAGCCCACTGTAGTAAGCTAGGGGATTGTATTTCTGGGATGATCTCTGTGTGAGGGTGCTGTCATTACTTGGCCATTTACATGTGTAAACAAATACATCTGCTTGTTATAATCTGGTGTTGCTAACACTGGAGCATTGCTTATGGTTGCTTTCAAATTATTAACACATTCTGTCATTTCATCTATACATAGAAGTGGTCCTTTCTTTTTCTGGGCATCTGTGAGTGCTTGCAGCAGTGGGCTGACATATGTGGAATAGTCAAAGATCCATGTCCTGCAGTAATTGCACAGCCCTAGGAATTGCTGCAACTCTTTTACAGGATTAGGCTATGGTGTGTTTCTGACTGCAGTGGCACTTATTTTTGGCAAAACTGTAATTTCTCTTTGTCCACTTTGTATCCTTTGTAAGAGTTGTAGTAGTTTTATTGTGTCTTCTCTGCACTGCTCTTCTCTGGTGCTACATACTAGCAAATCATCTATGTCACTGTGCTTAGCATCTGTACGTGTCCTAGGGCCATCTGGAGGACCATGTTAAAAATACTCAGGGACTCATAGTACCCCTGTGCTAAACGAGTATGTTGGTACCGCTTGCTGCAGTATGAAAACACAGTATTTGTATAGCAATGGTGCCATTGATTCTGTGTCTACATTCCATGGAGTCCCCTGGCACTCCATGGGAATGGGGACTTACACTTTCCACCACCTGATATCCCTGGCCACCAGGACTTATCATGTCCCGATGGTACCGGGATCTCAGGCGGCGGAACAGTGTTACGAGTTCAGCAGAAACATGCCAGTAGCACTCGGGGATTACCGCCAAACTCGTAATGTGACTCATTTGTCTCAATAACATACTGGCCAACAATAATCAACAAAAAAGATCTCCTGAGGTCGCCTCCTATGGCGCACCCCAGAGCTGCCACAAAAAAACACAAACTAGAAAATGTAATTCAACATGTGTCTCTGCACAACAACAAGATCTTAACAAAACTTCTCTCTCTTGTAATAAGTCTTTCAGACCCAAGCTCTATGCTCGCTTTCGCCACTCACACCAAACTACTCTCCCCTCAGATTAAATACCACCTTCATACAAAATGGTGAAAATATCCACACTTATATACAAAATGGGGGTCATTACAAGGTTGGCAGAAGCTGTGCCGGGAAATACTGGAGTCATGAATTTTACGGCACACGGCAATGGGGACATACCGGGGCATTACAGCCCAGGCGGTACCGGTAAATCCCCATTGCCGGGTGCCAGAAATTATGACTCCCCATTCCCATTTGAGTCCCATTGGACTCAATGGTAATGACGAGGACGGATGCACCGGCACCATTCATGAATGGTGCCAATGCATCTGTCAAGTTCTGTGAATGGGTGCCGATCCGCCCACCAGGTCAGACCTGGCAGGCTGAAAGGCACTCACTCGCAGAACTCGTAGTTTTCCAGTCCGGAAACAACAGTACCAGCAAGCTTACCGGCACCGTTGTTTCCGGACCAGCAAACTCGTAATGATACCCGATGGTTTATTTGTCCTACTCTCATTCCTTTATAAGGGAGGAACTTCCCACTCTTATTTAGGCGGCGCTGCCCTCCCGTTCAAGGGATGTTTACACTTCAATATCCAGTTCCTTCATGAATTCAATTAAGGTTTATTATTAATCATCTACCTAATAGCCAGAGATATGTATACTCTGTTGGTGGCTTTCAAGAAAAACATCAATATTCAGAATATCGGCATGAGAAATTACATTGGAACAGGAAAGAATGAACCCCAGTAAGGGACCTTGTTGTGCTCCCTCAGGCCATTGTTATGCTCACCTGGTCTCTGCTGGGACGTTGGGACACGGTTGGAGCCCTCCCTGGATTCGGCTCCCTGGGATCCGTTCTCACCCCCAGCTGCTGCCAAGTATACTGTTCTGGATGCTGGTACTGCCCCTGCGGGAACATGAGAGGCAATGAGAAGGGCAGGGAGGTATCGTAACTCCCCTCAGATCTTTCGTGCCAAAATGAGGTAAGTAAGCGTTTACCCATATAGGCTCACCTGATACATAGTTAGGACGAGCGCTCTGTCCTGCTTCTCATCAGCAGGGGCGCTTCAAGAAGACCCAGTTGCATCACTGGTAAATAGATGTGGTGGCCCAGGCTGCCTGTGACCAAACCACTTTGAAGGTAGGAGTCTTTATGATGATTATTGTTCATATAAGTATTAATGTCTTGTCATATGATTTAAGTTGGTACTCTTAATAATGTCTCTTTCTCCCTTATAGGTGATGGCAGCCCAGCGGAGCCGTTGCGACGGTGGAGGACTTCAAAGTGTTCCCAAGAAGATAACCAGTTGGGATCCAAAGGTAAGCGCTAGATGCGATGGCGCGCGACCTTAGCGAATGTCTCTATTAGGTTTCTAACCTTATTTGTTCTTTCCTCCTGCATGTGCAGTCTGGCGGTGCTTGGAGAAGAGTTGCAGTGCGCGGACCTGGCAGCGGGTGAAAGATGCCTGTGACTGCAATGAAGCTGGCCGTGTAGAACTTCGGAGTTGGTGTCTGAGCTGAAGGTGAGGTAATGGGTGCAGTCGGTGGTTGTATTCCACAAGCCAGGTAAGTACGCCCTGGATGATCGCGGATGGAGTCACTGCGAGAAGGTAAGAGACGCTTCAGCAAAGATTCAGCTGGTTCTGATGGAGAAAACAGGTAAGTAGCACCTCCACGATGGTTTGGCTGGCTATGCAGGTAAGATGCTTCTCCATGATGGTTTCGGTGGACAACAGGTAAGATGCTTCCCCGCGATGGTTTTGCTGGACGACAGGTAAGATGTTCCTCCGAGATGGTTTGCTGGAAAACAGGTAAGAGGCTTCTCCGAGATGGTTGCACTGGAAAATAGGTAAGATGCTTCTCAGGCAGCTGTGAGCTTTACGCTGCTTAGGCAGAATAACACGAAGCCTAGGCCTGCAGGTGGGGCAGGCTTAAATAGCCTGGCCCCAGCCACACCCCCTTGCTCTGCTAGATGGTTCCGCCCTGCCACTCCCAAATGATGATGCACGTGCAGCTTCATTGATTCCTATGGCCACGCCCGGCCCCACTGCACATGGTTGACTGATGTGAGATGGAATGACATGAGCCCAGGGGAATAAGTGTGCAGAGCACACTTTCTTATGACCCTGGTGCGAAAGGTGCCAGGACTGGGTCCAACTGAATCCTTTAGGGGATATGAACTGGGTTTCCTGACCAGTGGCCATGACAGCACTCCCCCTCAAGGCCCCTCTCACGATTGTTTTCCCTCCTGGTCTTGGTTTGGTGGGATTATTACAATTAAACTGTCTAACTAGCCATGGGGCACGGACAAATTCACTGGGCTCCCAAGTTCGATCTTGCGGTCCGTAGCCTTTCCAATCAATTAAGGAGTACAGTTTGGATCGTACTACCTTAGAATCCAAAATGTCTTTGACTTTGTATTCTGGTTCCCCTTCTATGACAGCTGGTTCGGGTAGTGTTTCAATCCGAGTATCTGGCTTCATTGGTTTCAAGAGGGAGAAATGGAATACCGGATGGATCCACATGTTAGTTGGTAAATCTAACTTCATGGCTGCAGGATTAATAATAGCCTTGATGGGATAGGGTCCTAAGTACCTGGGTCGGAAGGCCCGGGGTCCTTTCAATGGGATGTTCTTGGATGCCAACCAAAATGTATCCCCAACTTGGTAATGTGGAGCTTCCTTTCGGTGTCTATCTGGACATTTTTTCTGTTGCTCTTTAGCCCTGGCTAGTGTCTCTGTAGCCCTTTTTAGAGTTCCTGGGATAGTTTTGTGTAAGGTTTTGACAGCTGGCATTTCCAAATTGTCAGGAGAGTCAAAAACGGACGTTCGAGGGTGGCGACCTTAGACTGTATAAAATGGGGTCTGTCCGTTGCTAGTGTGGACTGAGTTGTTGTAGGCAAATTCCGTTAACCAGAGAAGGTTTTTCCAAGATTCCTCGGTTTGTTGCAGTATGCACCGGAGGTATTGCTCTAAGGTCTGGTTGGTTCTTTTGGTCTGGCCATCGGTTTGGGGGTGGTGACTCATGGATAGCTGAGGTAAATCTTGGCTATTTTGCAGCGTCTTCTCCAGAGAGCAGAAACAAATTGCGTTCCGTGATCTGAAATTAGCATTGACGGGAAACCATGTAGTTTTACAACTTGCTCTAAAAACACTGTGGCAAGTGCGGAAGCAGTTGGAGGCTCCTTTAAAGGAATAAAATGGGCCATCTTGGAGAACAAGTCTACAATAACCGGAATTGTATTGAACCCGTTGCAAAAAGGTAGGTTGGTAATAAAGTCCATCGACAGTGTATGCCATGGCACTGGTGGTACCGCTAAAAGACATAATAGCCCCGCAGGGTTTTGTTTCTGAGATTTATTTTGTGCGCACACCACAGGTGGCGATTTATTGAGCAATGTCTTTTCCCCAGGTTGGCCACCAGTAGCTCTTTTGGATCTTGGCCAGAGTCTTGGTGATTCCAGGATGCCCATCTACTAACGATTCATGGTAATTTGCTATTATCTGCCATTGTAAGGTTTTGTCTTGACTATATAACCTTTCTTGGAAATAAGGCAAATCGTCCTTAATGGAGTATTGGTTTCCTCGAGCTAGCCATTCCTGTTGTGTAGTTGGAGTCATTTGAGATCGAAGATCAGTTTTCACTTCTTCCAAACAGGAGGCTGCAGCGAATTGATTCTGAATCCGTACTTCGGGTATAATGGGCACAGGCTCGTATGTCGCAAAGGCTTCCTTGTCTTCTCCGATGTGGGATAGGGCATCGGCTTTCCCATTGCGCACCCCTGGTCTGTATGTAATTACAAAGTAATATTCTGCAAAGAAAAGGGCCCAACGGAGCTGGCACAACGATTGGGCTTTGGCTGCTTTTTGATATTGTACGTTTCGGTGATCTGTAATAAATGTGACTGTGTGCCTGGCTCCCAAAAGATAGTGGGCCTCATTATAACTCAGGCGGTCCGGAAATAACGGTGCCGATAAACCCGCCGCCACCGTTGTTTCCGGACCGCCTGATCCCGACTCCTGCAGGCAGGAGGTGATGTTCCCGCCAGGTCTGACCTGGCGGGTTTAACACCGCCCGCCTGCAGGCGGACGAGGAAACACCGGCAGCATTACGAGATGCTGCCGGTGTTTCCATGATCCCCATTCCCATCGAGTCCCATAGGACTCAATGGGAATGGGGATTAACACCATTCCGCCTCGGTGATTCCCAGAAAACCGGGGTTGTAATGCCCTGGTAAATCCGGGAATCACGGAGGCGGAATGGTAATACGAGTCCGGCGGTAACCAGGCGGTTTTACCGCCGCGGTTACCGCCGGACTTGTAATGAGGCCAAGTGTCTCCATGTTTTGAAGGCCCCTTTGATTGCCAATAGTTCCTTTTATCTTTTTCTTTTAAACTTTGTTTTTTATTAGCCTCTTACATGTAAGGCAGGGTGCGAAGGCACTGCCGCCAATAATACATCAAACAAACTGAAATGCCAGTATATTTTGATTTTTACTCCCACCCCGCCTCCCCCCTCCCCCCGAACCCCCCAACTTTTCAACATACCAAGTTTTGAGACATTGCAGGTTATGGAAGGTTGGGACGGGCAGTACCCTTCTATGTCCTTAATCCAACTGAGTAGTTCCAACCAGTACACCTGAACAACCAGGCATCCCCACCACATGTGATACCAAGTGCCTCGTTGCTGACATACCCTGGGGCAAAAAGGGGATACCTCTTTAAACATCCTGGACAGGGTGGCCGAGGGGCGATGCCATGAGTGGAATATCTTAAAGCTGTGTTCCATAGCAGCGGTGTATAGCGATCCTGTAAAAATGGATTTAAAGATTGCCCTCCATGTGTGGTTGTCCAGCGTCATGCCCAACCTTTCTCCCCAAATTCGATTGAAGGGTTGCCTACCCTCCAGATTTGCCGTTATCAACATGCTTTAGAAAATGGATAAGGAGCCTTTCCGGGATGCACTTTTAGCTAGGACACTTTCAAAAGGAGTGAAGGGGCATTTAAAGTTATCGGCCCACTGAGGGTGGGTCAGAATTCCCTTCAAGCGTAAGTATTCAAAGATCGAGGGGGGGCTGTCTCCCAGTGCCTCAGTCAGCTGGTCGTATTCTATGAAGCCCTCCTCACGAGAGAGTTGAGCAACCCTCTCCAAGCCCATATCTGACCATAATTGGGTATCCCGAAAGCCCCTAGCGCCTAGATTGATGGGGGGGGGGCCCAAAGTTATGTTAAAGGGGACGGCCAGGAGGACAACTGTTTGTTTTCTTTGTTCGGTTTCCAGGCAGCCCAAAGGGCAGCTAAGGTTGGATGCGTTTTGAGATGGGCGGGGAGAGCTTTGGGGGAGGCCCACAATAAGACCCTGACTTTTTTCGGGTGAGTATGAACGTCTTCGATATAGGTCCAATATGTCCCCAGGCCATCTCTCATGTGTTCTAACATCACCCGGAGCTGGGCTGCTTTATAGTATAGCCTGAAGTCCGGGAGACCGAATCCACCATTAGACTTCGGAAGAGTCAGGGTAGAGAATTTGACTCTTGCTCTTTTACCGTTCCAGATGAACTGGAGGACTCGGGACTGCAATACCTCAAAAAAGGCTTCAGGGATCACCACGGGGAGGGCTGCAAAGAGGTAAAGAAGGCGGGGCACGACGTTCATTTTTACTGTAACCATACGCCCAAACCAAGAGAGGGTAAGGGGGGCCCAACGGTTAAGGTCACTACTAATCTTAGCCAAAATCCCCGGAAAGTTGCACTGATAAAGTTGAGACAGATCCCTGGGAACGGTGGTGCCCAAATACCTAGTGGATACCCGCTCTATTCTTACTCCCAGTATTTCGGAGTTACTCCCAATATTATAGTCCCCGGGACACATAGGCATAATGCTAGATTTGTACGCATTTATCTTAAGCCCCGAGAAGGTGCCAAAATAGCTTATGAGCCCGAATAATCGGGGTAAGGATTCCTGGAGGATGGTTAGGTAACCCAGGATATCATCTGCGAACAGGGAGAGTTTAAAGTCACAGTCGCCACACCTTATCCCCGTGATTTCTTGGTCAGCTCTGATCGCTATAGCCAGGGGCTCCATTGCCAAAGCATATAGTAGAGGTGATAGGGGACAAACGTGCCGGGTGCCCCTAGAAAGGGCCAGAGATTCCGAGGTACCGCCATTGACCAATACTTTCGCTGAGGGGCCATTATACAACGCTGAAACCCACCCACAGAAATTATCCCCCAGACCCATCTTTCGAAGAACTTTACCCATATAAGGCCACTTGACACGGTCGAAGGCCTTTTCTGAATCTAACAAGAGAAGGTAGCCCTCCACCCCCTGCCTTGAAGCCACATGCATGAGATCCAGAGTCTTTCGTATGTTGTCTGATCCCTGACGTCGCAGGATAAAGCCCACCTGATCTCCATGCACCAGGGAAGGGAGGAGTTTCGCCAGTCTGTTGGCTTAAAGTTTGGACAGGATCTTAACGTTGGTGTTAAGGAGGGATATAGGGCGATATGATTGGCATTTGGAGGGGTCCTTCCCCTCTTTGGGCAGCACTACAATCAAAGCAGACATCATCGTGGGAGGGAGGGAGCCTTGTTCCAATGCTGCGTTGAACATCTTGGCCATAAACGGGGCTAGTGTACACTGATAGGTCTTATAAAACTTAACTGTATACCTGTCATCCCCCTGCGCTGTACCGCTCTTCAAAGAGGATATGGTGTCTATTATTTCTTGTGGAGATATGGGAAGTTCTAATGACTCTACCTTATCGGGAGGGAGACCCGGAATCGGGAGGGAGTCTAGGAAGATGACAATCTCGGCTCCGTCTCCCACGTATTCCGAGCAATACAGACGCTCATAGTAGCGCCTGAACTGTTCAGTTATCTTACTATCTCTCATGGTCGATTCCCCTTCCGGGGTGCAAATGGAATTCACCCTTCTACTGTTTCTTTGCTCGCGAAGCTTCCAAGCCAATATCTTATCCGCCTTCTCCCCCTTTTCCATATATTTCTGTTTCAGGAAGGATAGCTTCCTTTCTGCTTGTCCCACCAGGAGGTCAGCTAATTTAGAGCGCAGCCTTTGTAGTTCCTCCCACTGTCCCGGGAACATCTGCGTTTTCAATTTCCCACCCGGTTGAAAGGCACCTATCTTTTCCCTCAGTAGCTTCTCCTCACTGCCCCCTTCCCTCTTTTTTCTCGATCCTATCTCAATAACGATGCCCCTAATGGTTGCCTTGAATGCCTCCCAGACCCCCATGACGCCGACCTCCCCATTGTCATTGACAGAAAAGTAATCTTCAATGGCTACTAAAAGGGACTGGCAAACTTCTTTGTTGTGCAAAAGGAGGTCATTGCACCTCCACTGGGACCCGGGCACAGGGGCAGGGGTAATACCCATTCTTTTGTTGACCATATCGTGGTCCGTCCAAGGGACGATCTCCACCCCCGAATCTGTGACCTCTCCTCGAAGTGAGGAGTCGACCATGATATAATCAATACGGGAGAATGCGGCATGTGGCTTTGAATAAAAGGTGAAGTCGGGGTCTCGGCCCTGCTCAGTTGCATGCGTATCACTCAAGCCAAATTCCCCATTAAATTCCTGGAAAGCTTCTGCCAGTTTTTTATGGAGTCGTACGTCGGGACAGGGATTGGCAGACCTCCTATCCCTCTCGGGGCAGAGAACCATGTTCAAATCCCCACCCATCAGTAAAGTACCCTCGGAAAATGCCATAATTTTCTCTTTCATCCCATCCCAGAAGGTATCTTGCGCCTCGTTCGGAGCATATATGAAAACCAGGGTAAACAGCCGTCCCCGCACCTCCCCCTTAACCATAATATGTTTGTTTGTTTGTTTGTTTGTTTGTTTATTTATTTATATTGCGCACCAGACCCTTAGGTTACCGGGCATGTTGTCCTTCCGGATCAGACTTCTGCGCTGTGGACGTGAAATGGGCCCCGGGAGAAACCAATAGAGCAACTCCACGTTTTTTCGCCTGGAAGGATGCTACAAACACCTGCTCGATGGTTCTCGCCCTGAGCTTTGGTTCCTTGCCCCGAACCCAGTGGGTTTCTTGCACAAATAGGAAATGAAGCCGGAGCCTTGCAAATTCTTTCACCACCAATGACCTTTTTGTAGGCGAGTTAAGCCCTCGTACATTTAACGACCCCACTGTCAAAAATTGGAGCGGATCATCCATTAAAGCATAGGTAAAAGCACATGGCTCCCTCCATGAGGCACATAATGTCATCACTCTCGCAATGCTTCCGCACCTTACTGATGCCCTGAGAACATTCCAGGGTTGCAAGGTAGACCAGAAAACTTGGCATGTCCCAACTGAAACCACCATGAACTGACCCCAACATTTCACCCCCCCTGACCCCTCTCCCCCCTGAACGCCTGGTTGATTAGCATCTTCTTCCTGTCGCTAAGCCAGGCCACCAGTGTCCCTCTCCTCCGGCTCATTATCCCTTCAAAAACAACAACTCGAGCCCCCCCACACCCTTAACTCAAAAAGGTATGTGATCCATCACGTCGCACCCCCACTCCCAAGATCGAGTACAAGCTTAATCGGAGAGCACCCGGAGGCTCTTCAAGTGTTAGGTTGTTCCGGGGTTGCTGGGGCCACTCTTCTAAACTTCCTGTGGCCTCGAACCTTACGCCTTTCCTTTGGAGCCTTGGTCTCCCTAGGACCCGCCGAGGTTCGCTCACGGTCTTGCTTGCCCAACTCCATATTTGGTTCATCCAAGAGTTCCCCCGACACCCTGTGAATATCATCCTCCGTGACCAGAGCATATTTGTAGCCATCAAGTTCGAAAGAAAGTGAGAATGGGTACCCCCACCTATACCGGACCCCCCTGGTCTGAAGCATTTTCGTCAGCAGGGAGCAAAGCCGACGTCTTGCCAGGGTAAAAGCCGAAAGATCCTGATATACCGAGATCTGGGCCCCCTCCCAATCCACCGGGCCCTTCTTGCGAGCTAGTTCAAGAATCTTGCTTTTCTCTGCAAAGTAATGGAATCGTACGAGAATTGACCTGGGGCCTCTCTTGATTGTACCTGCTCTATGGGCTCTATCGATGGTTGGTTCATTGGTATTGGCCCCTTTGAAGAGTGATCCCACCACCGCGTTGACAGCTTTTATAATATCCATCTGCATTTCACCATCTCCCTCCAGGAAGCCTAAAAAGCGCAGGTTGCAGCGACATTCCCTGTTTTCTAAATCTTCGAGTTTCAGGGAACATTTCTCTTCTCTTCTCTCAAGCTCCGCCAAACGCATGTCAAATTGAGTCTCAAAAATGTCGTTCGAGGCCATGTTGTTTTCTCGCGCTTGTACCCTGTCATCAATGTTGTCGACTTTTTTATCTAGGGTGTCTAGTCGTACCGCAATGTCCGCTCTGAATCCTCTGATCTCCTCCAGGAGGGCAGCCATGCCTTTAGTGACCGTGCTGGTTTCCGTTAATTCCTGATTCGTCGGGGCCGCCATCTCGGGGAGAATCGGGAAGCCATGGGCCGGGCGCCGAAATCTCTGCAAAGACTCCCTCCAGGTCATAGGCACCCCCGGACTATCACTACTCTGCGAGGCCCACCACTGAAAATCCAGGCACAATAGGCACCGTTACCGGGCCGCAAATCAGTTCTGAGGAGTGGGCTATGGGGGTCCAGTGCAGCGGAAAGTCTCTGTGGGCAACCAATAGCACTCAAGGACGTCCTAACGTAGGAGCCCTTCCACTAGCACTTCCCGGCCGCCTGGAGTATGTCATGCACAGGCCTCGAGCGGGTTTCACGTTTCCCAGGCCCCAATCCCCTCAGCCTTGTGGGAGTCTGATGTTGCCTAATTCCATGCCAGGTCTTGCCCCTGGTCTGCAGACCGGACCACTTCTTCACTCCCCGACCACCCCTGCGCAAGGAACAACTCCCGATCCCCCGAGTGGCGGGAGCCGGTTCCGAGCTCTGTCGTGGCCCACAGGGGCACTACACCCGGCTTACAGCCCAATTCTTGTACTCACTGTTCGAATGGGGGGCTGTGCGGGCCTCTTCTCCGGTCCACGGTCGACAGGGGTCAGTCACGCCTCGACCCGGCGTCGGGTCCGGACCCCCAACCCGAGCCGTCAATGAGGGGGCATCCGCTGCTGTGGTGTCGAGCAATGGTGTTGAGCTGCAGTCCAGGAGCGGGTCCTCTATGCCCTCGATGGTGGTTAGAGCGCTGGGGCACTCCCTCGCCCCAAGAGAGCCCCGCAGCTCCCGCAGCCTGCCTCCAAAGCCGATATTCCGTCCAGGGGGGACCCGCAGTGGGAGGGGTGGGAGGATCAATGTAGACCCCCCTGGGAGTCGGGGGATGCCTGTTAGCTCGAATCACCTGTGGGGGAGTGGTGGGGTTGGAGAACGTTGCTCCCAGTGGCCCCAAAGTGAGGGCTGACCCCGTGGGTGGAGAGAGGGTAAAAAACCTCCTGGGGCGGTCCGGATCAGCGATGTGTTGTCCCTCGCAGGCTCCTCACGGCTTCTCCAGCTCCCCCGCCCGCTTATACCCGTGGGAAAGGACGCGAGCTGCGAGGCTCCGAGTGCAGCCTCCAAGCAGCCAGGGTGCAATACATCCCCACCCAGGCTCAACAATGTGCAGAGCCAGCTGCAGTCAAGTTCGCAGGGGGGGGCTCTCCCACGCCGTCCAGCGAATCTCCAGGCCTCTCATGAACTGCAGCTCACAGTGAGTTCGTATGGAGCCACGGCGCCAGGGAAGGCGGGGCTCTCCCTCCCTCCTATCCTTGATGGCTCCTAACTCGACGACGGCTCCACGTCGGAGAACCGGAGTTGGGGTGCACAGGTGCCCCACGTTGACAGGAGGCACCGGTGGGGGTCTGCGACTCACTCCTGGGGCATCTGGGGGGGCTCAGGTCTCATAAATGGTGCCCTTTGGAGGAGACGTGTGGAGATGCATCAGCACATCTGTGCCCCCCTGGTGGTCGGTAATTGCATAGTTCAACTCAGGTGCAGAGAACGTACGGGACCAGAAGGCTATGGGATGCCGTTGTCCAATATCCAGATCTCTCTGTGATAAGAAGGCTCCCATGGCAATGCTAGAAGCGTCTGTTTCAACTACGTATGGCAGGTCAGGAAGGGGATGCCGCAGAACTGGTGCTGAAGTGAAGAACTTTTTCAGTTCCTGGAAGGCCTTTTCTGCTTCCGGAGACCAAAGGAGTCTTTTATTCTTCTTCAGTAAGGAAGTGATTGGATGGACTATTTGCAAAAATCCGGGAATGAATCATCGGTAAAAGTTAGCAAATCTGAGTACGCTTTGCACCCCTTTGATGGATGTTGGTGATGGTCATTGTAGAATTGCGTCCACCTTGCGGGTATCTGTATGACCACATCGTGGGGTAAGCATGAAGCCCAACAATTCGACTTCTATGACGTGGAAAGAGCACTTTTCCAATTTGGCAAATAGGCGGTGTTGACGTAGCTTTTCTAAAACTGCTCTTACATGGGTGACGTGTTCTTCCTTGGATGAGGAATAAATGAGAATGTCGTCAATGTACACGAGTGCACAAACGTCTAACAATTAGTGCAGTACATCATTCATGAAGAACTGAAATACAGCAGGTGCATTGCGTAATCCGAAGGGCATGACCTGATACTCGAAAAGCCCGTACTTGGTTCGGAATGCCATTTTCCATTTGTCCCCCTTTTTTACCCGCATGAGATGGTAGGCCCCTCGTAAGTCTAATTTAGTGTATATTTGGGCGTGCTTGACTTGATCGAGCAATCCCGGTGTAAGTGGTAAGGGATACCTGCTCTTTACCGTGATTTCCAGAATAGAGCTGAAGAGGGAGGGGACTTAGACGGGCGGATAAAACCGTTAGCTAGGTACTGGTCCAAGTAAGATTTCAGATGCTGGTTTTATTGCTCGGTTAGAGCATAAATGCGACTTCATGGATTTTGTGCCCACGGCACCAGATCAATTTGGCAGTCGTAAAACCTGTGAGGAGGAAGAGTATTTGTTTGTTGCTTTTGGAACACGTCCTGATAATCCCGATATTCCAGGGGTAAAGAGCCAGAAAGTCCCAAAATGGATTTGGTTTTGAGTTCTCTGATCTTCTCTTCTTGGTAGAAGCAAACGTTAATGCATTCTGGAGGAAAAGTCAGCACTCTTGTTCGCCAGTCAATCCTTGGGTTATGTGTTTCCAGCCACGGCATTCCTAAGATCATCTGGAACTGTGGAGCTCCAATAAGGTCGAAGGTAATGTCTTCTCGATGGCCATCCTGACATATCAGCATAACTTTGTCGGTATGTTGCGTCACAGGGCCGGATGACAGTTGAGACCCGTCCACTGCTGTGACGTTTTCTGACTTGAGCTTTTGCTGAAGAGGAAGGCCTATTCGTTCGGCCAGATTTTGATCAATATAATTTCCTACAGCGCCACTGTCAATATATACCCTTTGTGGGTTGCTGATGGTTGACGAAAAGTACCGGGATGACCAGGTGTGAGGTCTGTACAGATTCCTTCTTTGCGCTTGACAAGTGGACCCCTAAACTCGCCGGGCACTAGAGTTTTCCTGATCTTGTTCCTTTTCTTCCTTCCCATTGTCAGTTGCTCATACACTCATTTTGGGGAGTTTGATGGGGCACTCTCGAAGGAAATGTCCTGCTTTTCCGCAGTATAAACATAGTTGTTGCTGCCTCCTATTCTCTCGCTCCACCTTGGAGATAGGAGCGCATATTCCTCCAATCTGCTTTGGCTCGACTGGTTCATGGGTTTTGGCTGGATTGTCCCAGGGTCGCATAAAGACGGACCTCCCTTCATTCCTTGAGTGGTCCATTCTTCGATTCTGCAGCCGGTATTCTAATTGACGCTTCAAATTTATATACTTTGCACACCTTTCAGGAGGATTAACCACTTGAGCTAGCACATCTTTTAATTCCCCACGCAAACCCTGATAAAAGAGTGTGGTTCTCTTTTCTTCTGGCCAATTTGTCTGCACCTCGAGGCGATTGAAGGTGGCGATATAGGTAAGCAGGTCTTGGCTCCCCGTCTGACGGACAACAGTTCAATGTCCAGGGCTTGGCCTTGGGTATGTCTAGCAAACAACTTTTCCATTTCTAGTTGGAAATCCCCAAAGTTTCGGAGCAGGGGATCATCTTGGTTCACGAATGGTATCGACCAGTCTGCTGCGCTCCCTCCTAAATAGGAAAGGACAAAAGCCACTTGTGCACTATCATTTGGAAAGGCCCCAGGTCGGCACAGAAAGTGAAGACGACATTGATTCATAAATATTGAATATTTGTTTGGATCACCGGTGAAACGTTCAGGTGGGGCTTGTGGCACTGCCCCCGGAAACACCACCTGGACTGGTGGTGATGGCTGCGATGTAGGAGGTTGTGACATCCCAGGTAGCGGAACCTATCCTGCGTGTGTCTGAATGCTTTTGCCTTGCCAAATCATTGGTTCGTTCCCGAGTTACAATTAAGTCCCTTCGCAAGGCACTGGTCTCTTGTCTGGAAGCATGGACTTCAGCCCGCAATTCCCGTAGTAGTTGGGCCAGCTGGTCCGTTTCAGAGGGTTCCATAATACCCAGGCAAAGATTCAGAGAGGCTTTGCATTCTGTTACGCTCACCTGGTCTCGTGGTACGTTAGGGCACGGTTGGAGCCCTCCCTGGATTGGGCTCCCTAGGATCCATTCTCACGCCCAGCTGCTGCCAAGTATACTGTTCTGGATGCTGGTACTGCCCCTGCGGGAACACGAGAGGCAATGAGAAGGGTGTGGAGGTATTGTGACTCCCCTCGGACCTTTTGTGCCAGAATTAGGTAAGTAAGCGTTTACCCATATAGGCTCACCTGCTATATAGGTAGGGCGAGCTCTCAGTCCTGCTTCTCATCAGCAGGCGCTCTTCAAGAAGACCCAGTTGCATCACTGGTCCGTAGATGTGGTGGCCCAGGCCAGCTGTGACCGAACCACTTTGAAGGTAGGAGTCTTTATGTTGATTATTGTTCATATAAGTATTAATGTCTTGTCATATAATTTAAGTACGTACTCTTAATAATGTCTCTTTCTCCCTTATAGGTGATGGCAGCCCAGCGGAGCCGTTGCGCCGGTGAGGGACTTCAAAGTGTTCCCAAGAAGATAACCAGTTGGGATCCAAAGGTAAGCGCTAGATGCGATGGCGCGCCACCTTAGCGAATGTCTCTATTAGGTTTCTAACCTTATTTGTTTGTTCCTCCTGCATGTGCAGTCTGGCGGCGCTTGGAGAAGAGTTGCGGTGCGCGGACCTGCCGGCGGGTGAAGGATGCCTGTGACCGTGATGAAACTGGCCGTGGCCAACTTCGGAGTTGGTGTCCGAGCTGAAGGTCAGGTAAGGAGTGCAGTCGGTAGTTGTATTCCACGAGCCAGGTAAGTACGCCCTGGACAATCGCGGATGGAGTCACTGCGAGCAGGTAAGAGATGCTTCAGTGAAGATTCAGCTGGTTCTGATGGAGAAAACGGGTAAGTAGCGCCACCGCGATGGTTTGACTGGCTATGTAGGCAAGATGCTTCTCCACAATGGTTTTGCTGGACGACAGGTAAGATGCTTCCCCGCGATGGTTTCTCTGGTCAACAGGTAAGATGTTCCTCCGAGATGGTTTGCTGGAAAACAGGTAAGAAGCTTCTCTGAGATGGTTGCACTGGAAAACAGGTAAGATGCTTCTCAGCCGGCGGTAAGCGTTACGCTGCTTAAGCAGAATAAAGCGAAGCTTAGGCCTGCGGGTGGGGCAAGCTTAAAAAGCCTGGTCCCGGCCACACCCCCTTGATCTGCTAGATGGTTCCACCCTGCCACTCCTAAATGATGATGCACATGCAGCTTCATTGATTCCTATGGCCACGCCCGGCCCCACTGCACGTGGTTGACTGATGTGAGATGGAATGACACGAGCCCAAGGGACAAAAGTGGGCACAGCACACTTTCTTATGAGCGGCGCCAGGACTGGGTTCAACTGAACCCTTTAGGGGATGTGAACTGGGGTTCCTGACCAGTGGCCATGACAGCCATAGGACATCATCCTTGTGGGAATTACTTTCTGTCCACAAACTAAAAGGAATCTATCTGTGGATTTGGGATTGGACAACAAGTGGGTGCTTAGAGTACACACACATGGTAATACAGAGAACGTTGTGTACATGATCAACTGTCCTTGTCGATTAATCTATATTGGGAAAACTAATCGGAAGTGCAAAACTAGAATGATTGAACATAGGAGCTGTATAAAGAACACAATTGATTTGGCTCCATTAGTTAAACATTTCCTAGAAAAAGGCCACACATTTACGGATTTTGAGTGGACCATTCTCAAAAAAGTGACGCGAAACTCTCAAGAGGCCATCGATTAGAAATTATTAAATCCGTATCAAAAACGCATATTTATGACAGAAAGTCACAGTGGGGGTCTCAGTGGGACCTGAATATTGTTCCTGGGAGTGGCTGTGTAGTCTTGCAGTTTTCTGATATGTGCTTTTATTTTATATGTTAATTTTTTGATATGTTCATTTTTATATATATGCATTTTCTTAAATGATTATTGTAACAATCTTTCAATGTTGAGCAAGGATGTAATAATGATACATTGGTAATGTATGCCCTTAAAATATATGTTTGGCCTGTTGTAGATAGCTTCTGGAGATCTGGAGCATACACCAGTATAGGCTAAAATGTGTAATGACCTACCGTTTTGTTACATTGAGAATCTTGCAACATGTAGATAAAGATGACATTGGGACAATGGGTGTTAGAAAAGTGGTTGCATTCCCTATCATGACACAGGAAGTTCTGTGGATTTTAAGATACGTTTACAGTGAATAGCGTTTCTTTACATTGAGCCTCATGCCGAGTTTGGCAGTCCGGAAATAAGGGTGCGGTTCGCTCACCGGCACCCTTGTTTCCAGACCGGCAAACTATGAGTTTGCCTGCTGGAGTCGTTGTGCCCAACAGGTCTGACCCTGCCGGATGCAAGGGTCAGAGTAGGCAAAGCCATCATGGAAGCACCGGCACCGTTAACAACGGTGCCGGTGCATCCGTGTCCCCACGCCCATACAGTCCAATTGGACTCAATGGGAATGGGGATTAACAAAATTACTGGTGCCTGACTTCCCAGCTGCCGGACTTGTAATAGCCCAGTGGCACCAGGAAGTCAGGCGCCATTAATTTTTTACGGGTCCAGAGGCAACCCGCCGGTAGCACCGGCAGGGTTACCGCTGGACCTGTAATGAGACCCATTGTCTCTTAGGAAAAGGATGATTTATGCCATAACTAGCATGAGATCTTGGTTGTTTCATCATTAGGGTGTGATGCAGATTACTGGTGGTGTGTCCTGAGACCAGACGTTTTTTCGTATCATGCATTATTTACAAACAGGCATGGATACTGCGCGTATGACATACTGCGCGTATGACGTCATCACGTTACGTGATGACATTGGACCTCATTACGGGTCTGGTGGTAACCCTGCCAGTGCTACCGCTGGATTGCCGCAAGACCTATAAATATTTACCGGCACCTGACTTCCCAGTGCCACCGGAGATTACAATTCCGGCGTGCCAGAAAGTTAGGTGCCAGTAAAATGTAAGTCCCCATTCCCATAGAGTCCTATAGGACTCTATGGGAGTGGGGACACGAAAGCACCGGCACCATTGCTATCAGTGCCAGTGCTTCCGTTACCGGTCTGCCTACCGTGGCCACTGTGGCAACAGGGGCAGACCTGCCTGGCGCAGCAGCTCTGGCAGGCAGACCTGCTTAATGCTGGCTTGGAAACAATGGTGCCAGTGAGCTTACCGGCAACCTTGTTTCTGGATCGGCAGGGTCATAATGAGGACCATTGTCACGCCCTGCCGATAAGATGGAAGACTTTTTTGAATTTGCAGCAGGGCCACAGATTTTTTCCTCTGTCAAGAAACTGTAGGTAAGAGAATGAATGGGACATTGGACATTCCACTGCCCACTATTTCGTATGAGTGGTATGGCATTTAATACGGACCCTTTTCTTTGGGATTGTGTTGCAGGAGAAGTCAAGGAATCTGGTGAAAGACTAGGATTGGGGATGGTCTTCTACCAGTGCATCATTCCCTCTTGCTAGAGAGTATGGCTAGTACGTAGCATAGTGCACCCATCCTTTGGGAGTGATGCAGATATTTTTGGTAGAACATGATATGGGATATGGTGTAACTAGTTGTCATTACTATTATGTCATTACTATTATGTTTTGTACAGTTATGATAAACTAGCCCCGTGGCACGTTAAGAAATATAAAAGCTGAAGATCTGACAAGTGAAGACTCTTCCGGGTGCCTTTTTAGGTAAGAATGGAATCGAAATGAGAATGAAGAGAGGGAAAAAAGGGGTTGTGTCTAGGATCCCATGTCTTAGGGTATCCTTGTATTTTTGAAGTTTTAGGTCAGCAGAAGTAAGAGGGACCGGCACTTGTAGTTGGGAGGACAGATTTATTGGACACCACTCAGGTACATCATTGTGTATGTACTTGTTCGACCAATGTGTCAAGGGTGTGATATGAAGTCTAGTAATACGACTTTTGAGTAGATTTAAATCATGTGTCTTTTATTTCAGCAGGGATTTCCATCTAGACCAGGATGGATCATAGAGAGTTGCTTTACTGCAGCCAGCCATTTTTTTTTCGCACACACAAGAGGACCAGGTCCCTGATGAATGTCCAACAGTTATAGACTACACAGGACAGAAACTTGTACAAGTTGGGCAAATAATACAGTGTGTAAATGTGGCATAATGAAGTCACCCATAGTGGGTCCAACCGGTGTGAGATTAGCGTACACTTCAATATCCACAATTACTACTGCTGTGTCATCACCGCTCCTCCCTGCGGGAACCCTCTTCTATTTCTAGTAAAAATGAAAGCTAAAAATACAAGTTTGTTTGACGTGATCCGCTCTTCATGCACTCCACTCTCATTCCAATACTCACTCTCCCATCTGTTGTTCTTGTGTCAGGTGCACTTCATTCTCTATGTTCTTCCACGGTTCTCTGATGCTGTCAATCCTCCTCAAGGTGGCCTGCACACCTGCGGGTGGCGCCACAGCCTTTGGCAAATAGGCAAGCCTCTGGATAATCCCAGGGCTTGCTGGCCTCCTAGTGGCCTGCGCAGTTTCTGCTCTCTGCAGGTGAAGCCACTTCCCCAGTGAATGTGGAAGAGGAGTTTCCGGGCCCCTAGAAAAAGAATGAAATCACATTGGCTGGGTCATTAAATGTAGGGTAATGCCCAAAATTCAATATTATAAAAGTAATGCAATGAGCCAACAATAAGTGCACAGGAGCAAGAAAAACAAAAGTTTATTACTTGCAACCGCAGCTGGGAATAATCCAAAATCATTCGAAGTAGCATCACAAAATGGTTGCATTTATATTGAGAAGTGGAGTAAAGTTTTACATGTTTCAAACCACATTCATATTAGCTGATTGGACAATCTTGGTTGCTCCATAGGTGATTCTATCCAATTGGCCTGTCCTATCCCTCGTGATGATTCTAATAGCTACCTCAAGGTAATGATCTCATGCTGGGACCATCTTGTTTCACACAACTTTAATTGGACAGTTGACATGTTAAAATGTTTCATATACAACTCGATTGCTGATTGGCTTGGCTCCTATGGCTATCCTGGGGTGGGCTGCTTCTGTCATGGCTGACCAATGAGATTGTGAGGTGAGAACAGTGTGGCAACAAAAAGAATACCTCACCTCCTTTCTCATGTGACCTAAAAGGTTGGCACCAATTTACCGTTCTCACCCTTGTGACTGTTCAATTGACAGTTAATATTGCGAATCCTCGTTGGAAACATGTAACTCTTCTATTTCCTTTCTCGTGATGTGCCTACATGACTTCATGGGGCGTGCTTCTTGGCCTCTTGCTCTGGGACCATGTGCATGACTAAATAGTGTATTTCAATGAATGAGTGGGTCTCCGTGGTCTGAACATCTAAATGCTGGTGTGATTTAGTAAATGCCAGGGTACCCTATGTGTTACGTTCCTACATCAATTAACATATATAAATTGGTTTATACAATCTTATGTTAAGCATCTCTGTGTGTTCTTGTTGAAAGGTGCTTATACTGTGTAATGCTTTTGCTTGACCCCTAAGTGAATATTTTCCTACAGGGGGCAGTTTGAGTCTTCTATCTGTGTGACTTTGTCTTGTGCACCACTCTGCACATTGCCGCATTCCCACTTAGCTGTGGCCTTCCATTTGTTAGTTTCTAAGAACATGGGCAGGAACTTCATTAGTTTTATGTTTCATTTATTAGATGTGTGGGACCTTACTGCACCTTCCTGTTTGTAACCAAGTCCTGCACAGCTTTTACAGCTTGCCCTCATGGGGTCTGCTCATGGTTGCAACATGTGATTAAATCATGCTTCTTTGTTCTGTGCCTGGGAAATAACTTCACCTCATAATTCCTACCAATCACAGCGCAACTTTCCACCATGTTCAACGCTGCTGACCTTGTCTGTTTGTCTTGTTAATGTGAGCTGAAACCGACTGCATTTAACTGTGTGGTTTTATCCATGGATTTCTGAGGCCTAGTAAATCTAAATGGCTCACAAAACTACTTTAATTCTGAGGCATACTCTGTGTGTCACATGCGTAAGAGATGTTAAATGTATATATGTTGTGGCTTATAGTCACTACCTTTTAGTGTGTCTAATGAATGCTTATATGCCTACTTGAAGCTCTCTTCATGTCTTTGTCTTGCTTACTTGTGTGTGCATATCTGGTTAAGCCTAATATTTGCCTATATGTTACTTGTAATTTCCACCATTCTACGTAAACTGAAATCTAAATATAGGTGTGTGTGTGTGTCTTGCTGGCTACTGTCCATCTCACAACAAAGGGAGATGGAGGGAGTGTCAGTGTGTTTTTTACGTGATGTCTGGGTCTTTGGTGTGGTTTCAGAATACTCATGTTATATAGGATTTTTTAGTTTATAATGATACATTATAGTTTTTATGTTGGACGTTGGACGTTCATCCCAACAAGGTGAATACAACTGAGTGTACCTGGGCTATTCTCCTGCATCTGGTGGCATTGCCCCTGGGATTCAGCTCGATAACACAGCTTGTACCCTCTTCTCCAGCCTCTGCAACTGTGGAAAAGGGAACAAAGAACATAGGGATGAATCATAAGTGCCAATGCATATGTTCTCTCCCCAAGTGCATCAGTAGCATGCTGGCAATATAAGTCAACAGGCAACTGCTTCACACACACAGGCCCATGCTCAGAAATCTGACAGGTTTCAGCCTCACAACTCAAGACAAAAGGACAAGTCACAATGATGAGACATGCACATGTGAACGTAGCACATAGATGTCTGGGCACACACACATGACAACTCATTTCGCATTACAATCAAAATGAAGCAGTGACTCAAGTGTATCCTTCAGGCAGAGCTAGGGAAAGGGCACCTGGCTCCATGTGTCTGTAGCATAATAGGCACTTCTCCACCCAACCACATCTACCAACAAGCACCCCTGAAAGTCGAACATGAAAGCAAGTAACTCGTACATGCATCCATTGCTGAGGATCAAGCAGCAATGCTCTTGCTCACAACACAAACATATGTCATGGCCACCGAGTGAGGTGGCCACGTCAGCTGTTTGCCAGCTGACGCCGGCCATCTGATTGGCTGGCCTTCTTCACTTTTGCCTGCGAGCCCACGCAACCGGCAGGCGATCACCGACTCCCTCAAAGGGCCTCAATCCAAGGGCCATTTCCCTCCCTGTCTGGCCCTGTCCGGGCCTGAGTGGGTGTGGGCTTGCCCCATCTGCATCTCTATGTCTGTCTGGTGTTCCTCACACAAACCCACACCCACAACTTAACAGGTAAGCCTTTGCATGCCTACTGGCATCACGATTCAACATGATCCACTTTTACCTACTTTGTATCTAGTCTAGTGCTCCTGCATTGAACCTGCAGAAAACGCAAATGCTCTGTGCTGACCTGGAGCCTTAGTGTCTCTCCTAAGTGTACTGCGCCTGCACAGTCATTCCCTCTTCTCAGCTACCATGATCCTGAACTTTTGTCTTCCCATCTGCATCATCTGCATCCCTCAGTCTGGGTCCTCAGACACTGTAACCTTTTATATGCTAGCCTCTTATCCTGATGGCCCACTGACACTACCTGCAGTCTGTTGCTGTATTAAATTGTCTGTTGCTTTAACTGGCTAGAAAAAAATTGCTGTATTCTCAGTTTAGTTACATTTCACCGCTCTTTCTGGCACCATTTCTTCTGTTTCCCTCTTCACCTTTGAAATCACTACACCCCCCTTAAATCTAAACCTCCTGTTCCTCAAACCTTGTACAGTATATGTTTCATGCTGAATTTTGGCACTCTGTTTAAAAATAAAATCTAGGTATTGCAATCGTTCATTTATGCACCACTAGATACATGTATCTGCAGTGCTTCAAACTCGCACATTGATCGCTCTTTGCTACTTTTTAGTGCCTTGCCAAAAATCAAGCCTAGTTGTGCGTTTAAATCTGTGCATTCCCCATTTTGTCCTGTACTTAGTGTTTTTTGGTAATTTTGAATTTCGGTGTGCTTTACATCTGCACATTCTCTTGCCTCCCTTGGCTGCTAGGCCACCTGCTCAGTTTTCCAGTGTATTGTGCAGCCTCTCCAACTGTCCCTTTTTTCCTCCACCTCAATGGCACTCTCCATCTGCCCCATCTACTCTAACTGTTACTCTATCACCTATTCCCTCCTCTCTCTGGAAGAAAAAAGTTTAAAAGAGGTCTCTTGTCCTCTAATCCTGGTTTACCTATTGCTGACACATACGTTAGTGCTACTTCCAGACAGAGTATCACTGATGTCCTCTTCTATGTCCCCTCTCCAGACCATTTGACTTCCCATCTGATCTCTACCTCCTCCCCTTTCTCCACTTCATCCATTAATGGTGGAACTAGATGGGAAGTACTCTTGGGTTACTTTTCATCTGCTAGGTGCATCATCAATGTCTCTCACAATGGCACTGTCATGGCCCAGGGTCCTCAACCAAATCTTTTTCTCTTTGACCGGTGCCTGCCGGCCCTCATCAACTTCCTATATTCTCTTGCTACTCCTCCTTCCTCTCTTTCTGCACTTCTTTCACCACCAACGGCAGGTGTACCACCTCCCTTTACCCTTCCTTGGAAAACCCTCAAAGGTGTTAACCGGCTACATGTAGCCAATTTGACCGCTCAATCTACTGTCAAACATTCTTCTGATATCTGCTTCCTTCCTGAAGACTTTAATCTCAACGTCCTCACACTCATCGAGACATGGTTCAATGCGAGCTCAGTCACTGATTTTGACTCCCTTCTCCCTAACGGCTACAACACCCTCTCTGAGCCTCAACACAACTGATTTGGTGGTGGAGTACCCCATATCTTCCCTGAGTG
Source organism: Ambystoma mexicanum (assembly GCF_040938575.1). NCBI lineage: Eukaryota > Metazoa > Chordata > Amphibia > Caudata > Ambystomatidae > Ambystoma > Ambystoma mexicanum. Next base: position 682,775,370 of record NC_090927.1, on the reverse strand, counting down.
GGTCCCTACTGCTCTCATACCCACCAAGCACGACTCCTCCTGTGAAAATCTTGTCTGCAAGTTTGGTGTCTATCCGATGCTCTCTCTCACCCTTGACACTATCTATAGGCCCCCTGGCCTTGTGTCTGTCTTCCTTTGGAATTGGCTGACTTCACCTCTTCTCTTCTGACCTCTGCCTCTCCAATCCATCTGCAGTCTCTACCTCGCCTTTTCCCTCTCAGGCCCTCTGTACTGCACTTGCCAATCATTTCACCTCTAAAACTCAGGAAATTCTGCCCTCTCTCTCTTCTTCCCATTCTTCCATTCATCCCCCTGTTCTCAGCCTCCCTTGGACTCTCTTCCACCCCCACACACCCTCTCCTCCTTCTTACCTATCACAATGATGAGATCTTCAGAATAGTCCGCTCTATGAAGTTCCCATCCAAACAGGTTTCTCCCTGTTCTTCCAGAACCATTCAGGACAACATCTCCCCCCTCACTCCGGCTCTTGCTGACTTCTGCAACCACTGCTTAGCATCTGACTCTTTCCCTTCTACCCCCAAGCACTCCCTTGTGCACCCACTCCTAAAAAAGTCTTCAGCTGACCCCTCGTATCTGGCTAACTACTGCCCTATCTCTACCACACCCTTCCTTGGGAAACTAATAGCGAAGTTGATCTTCCCCCCAACTGACCCAACACACTGAGCTCATTGGTTGTTTACATGACCATTAATCTGTATTCCGAGCATTTATCTCTGCAGTCTGCCAAGCCCCTGTGGTTGCTGCACTACTATTGAGTGTATTGGGCTACTGTAAATCGCTCTACTTGGGGCAGCCTCTCTACCTGATCAAGCGGCTACAACTGCTCCAAAACGCTGCAACAAGATCCATCCTACGCCCTCACTTTGGCACACACATGTCTCCTCTGTTGACGCAACTGCACTGGCTCCCCATGGAAGCTTGGATTATGTTCAAATCCATCTGTATTGTCCATCGGGCCTTCTATGGTACGGGAGCAGAGTATCTGCAGGCCAAATTTAAGTACTATTCTCCTACCCGGTCTCTCGGTTCTCATTCAGCTCTTCATTTAGCTGTGCCTTGGTTCGGGTTGGCCTGTTCAGGGGTGTGATGCTGGAAATGCATCGGAGGGACAGGGCCTCTGTATCCTTGTCCTTTACTGTTTTTTATCATGTGTTCTGTCGTGTTTTCCACGCAGGAGTTCATGTGGGACTCCTGGCGGTGCAGTTCTCTCTTTTGGTTTGGTGTGCAGACCCATGGGATACCCTTATGGCACCAATGGGTGGGGGTACAACCCTGTACCCCTAGTGTATGTTTTTGGGCACCTGTGTGTGGCCCACAGAGCAGGGTGTGGGCTGGTGGCAGCTCCATGCTGAATTTGACAGGTGCTTTGAGTATCCTCCATTTTGGAATACCCAGAACCTTCCATGTAATCAGTTGATTCCTGATAGGAAACAAGATGGCCCCTGTGGCCTCTTGCTTTCTATTGCCTGTTATCTTGTTTTCCCAAAGTCCTGGGAAGCCCTGACTCTGTCCCTTCGCCCTGACTGGCTGTTGGGTGGAAGTTCCATATATGGTGTTGTTGTGAAGTCCAGGACAGACTGGCTGGAGCCTTCCCAGTGACTGTATGTTGTAGGTACACCCTGTGGGTGGGACCTGGGTGAATGGAGTGTGTGACCAATATGCACTTCTTGTTGTGGATGTCTGGTTTCTGGTGTTTGACACAATGACTGAGACAGCCCTGCCCGAAACTGGTATGAATGCAGTGTGGAGTTTTGAATGGCTGGGTACTTGTCCCAATACACATAACTTGATGTGAGTATCTGGGGATAAGTGAATGACCTGAATGCACTATGCACCTGATTGGCTGCCTGCCTGCATGAATGCACTTCTGACTGATTGGTTGCCTGAGTGTGACCCAGCAGAATGCATGAGCGATCAACTAGCATATCTAAGGGCCTCTCACTGCTAGAATTTGTGTTCAGAGCTGAAGAGAAACTGGAGTTGAAACTGAAGCTTAACCTTGAAGCCCTGATGGAAAAGAAGTCTTGCTGCTGCTCTACTTCGTCGATCTGAAAGCTGCTGTGTCTCCAAGGATTGACCCAGAGAGGACCTGATAGGCACCCTCCTCCCGAGCTACTTGGGACCATCGTGCAACAGCTTATCTTTGCCAAAGCTCCCTGGTAGACAGACCTGCAACAGGCTGCCGACCGGGGATGGGAAACGCCACAGAATCACAAGGAGAAGCGCCCGGACACTGTTGTCCATCACCGTCGCTGACCGCCATCACCGACCGGAGCCACTGTGCTCCCTTTGCATAAGTAACGTTTGATCCAAGGACACTCTCGCCTGCACCTTCGACCGCTTTGTCCCGCCGGAGAAAGTCAAGGCCGCTGACGCGCCGAAAGCATCCGCCGGTGGATTTCCCGCCACCTAAAGACCACAGCAATGCCGACGACTCGACGCTCTTGCTGGGCAACAGTTCTTCAAATTCTTTGCAGTCCTGAACTGTTGTCACCGAGGTTCCCTGCACGCCTCTTCCTTGCAGGACCCCAATGTTCCGTTGTCGACGAGCACCACTAAGAACGAAGCTGCCACCTTACCATCATCATTCAACCCTTTTCCTCGTGGGACCTCGATGATCCGTGGCTCCTACCTTAAAGGGAGCCGCTCAAGAAGGATCCGTCGACGACCCAACAACGAACTCTGCTATTCCAGGTACATTGGGGTTGTAGAACTATCTTAGAAGGAAATAAGACTTCTAGAACAATATATGGACTGGGCTTGTGATATATCTTTACTTTACAGGTTGCCCAGGTGGGGGGATCTCCACACAGAACTGTGTCTAGTGGGTAAAGGCCAGTATTCTGCCAATTGTTCTAACCAACTGCTTTCCTCCTATGTCTATTGTTGATTGCCCTTATTAAGTGATCTGTGTGACATTTAACCAGAGTATAGTTGATGCACTTTAATGAGATACGATAATAATTGTGGTCCACTTTAGAACTGTATATATTTGCCATTGTAGATTTTCTGAGCACAAAGTGAGTTATTGTGATAGTGTACATAACCTTGAATATTAATTATATAAAGACTGTGTTTTAACTAATACAGTGTGTGGACATTCCTTTGTGGGGGCTTGGGGATGCACTGTACTTAAGAACCAGCCTGCATCACCTCCTGAGAAGCTAGGCCTTGATTGCTCGTCCATTGCTACCAACAACAGAGAATCTTAGCTGGGGTCCTCTGTGCCTTTCCTCTACCATACAGAGAGCAGAAGTACAGCCCCCCTCCAGTTTTTACACTGGTGGCAGCGGTGGGATATGCTTATGGTTTTAAGAATCAGTGTATAACCGTGCCACTTACAAAATATATGCACTTTGTTAAATTGAGGTTTAGTTGTGTACAAGATAACTGCATTAGAAGCAATGGAGTCTATTGCAAATGGTAAATTGACTAGGATGAGCTTAGAGGCTCTCCAGAGTGCTTGTGAAGCCAGGGAGTTAGACTTTGTGGATAAGTCTAGGGCTGAGCTGATAGCTGCCCTGGTGGAATACCACACTGATGGTGAAACTCTTGAAGGGGGGGATGCAACCAATAAGGACTCTGCCCCTGGGGTTTTTGCTGAATCTGATACTGGGAATGCCACCATTCATGCTGCCTCTGTTCCGAACCCCGGCACTGCTCTTCAGGGGTAAACCCTGAAGATTGAACTTTTTAAATTGGAGCTACAACGGGAACAGTTAGCCTTTCAATACAAAAAGTTGGCAACAGAGGCTGAGTTGAAGAAAGAGGAGTTGGCACAGCAAGTGATACTCAAAGATAGGGACACTGAGCACCAAAGAATCCAGCTAGAGAAAGCTAGAGTAGAGACTTCAGCTAAACCAGTTGAGAGTGGTAGGTCCCCAGCCACCAAGTTTATGAAAGATTTGGTTGGTGTGTTTGTGGAGGGTTCTGATATCCTCCAATGGATTGAAGCGTTTGAAATGGCTTGTGCAATTCATGATGTTGTTAAGAGAGATTGGGGCTGTTGTGTTTGTTAAGCAGAGTGCCTCAGACTGTATATGACTGTATTCTGAAACTGAGTGTGGAAGAAAGGGGTCAGTATGAGTGCATGAAGTCTGCTTTGATTGCCAAGTTTGGCAAGACACCTACCCAATACCTTAAAAGGTTCAGGGAATTTAAGAAAATAGAGAACGTATCTTGGGTTGACTGGGTGAGTGTGGCACACATTAACATGATGGGGTGGATTGATGGATACAAGGTGAAAACTTTTGTTGAATTGTCCCACCTTTTATTTTTTGAGCATTTTCTGAAGCCTGTTCACCAGAGCTGCGTCAGTATGTTGCTGACCAGAACATTTTGGATCCCTTTAAGCTGGCCAGGCTTGCTGACAAGTGGGTCTCCCACCGGGTGTCCCCAAAGGACGCCAGTGGGAAGGTCAAGGACAAAGAAAAGGAGACCTCTCAGAAAGCTGAGGAGTCCCAGAAGCAATCACAGTCGGGTAAACCAAAACCTTCCTCTCCTAAGACCCAAAAATCTAGTGGGGATAAGTCATCTGTGAGTGGGAATAAGAGAAGTGGTCCACCTGCTGCAAAACAGGCTCCCAGTGGTTCCAGTACCGTACCCCGCATTCCTGGCACCTGTTGGGAATGTGGGGCTCTGGATTACAGGAAGGGTGATTCCAAGTGTAAAGGTAAGGCACTTGGAGTACAGGCTGTCAGCCTGAGCTACCCTTACCCCATGTCTGAGGTGGAGGCCACTGTCGTCCTCTCTACAGGATTCACCATCGGTGCTCCCGTAGAGATTTCCTTAGTGTCCTTTGGGGCCTGGGACCAGTACACGGAAGTACTGGCGACTATCCCACAGAACACCTGTAGGTTTTTGAGAAGTGTCCTCTTGAATGGCCAGCCTTCTACTGGTTTGAGAGACACTGGGGCAAGCATGACAGTGGTGGACAGGACCCTGCTCAAGCCAGAGGACTATGTAGGTGCTCCTCTGAGAACCACCAGGTAAGCTGGTGGGCCTCCCAAATTATCACCTGTAGCCTTAGTCACACTCATGATTGGAGACAAGACAGCAAAGCTTCCTGTTCTGGTTCAGGACAATGTTCCTGCTAACATTCTGTTAGGAAATGATTTAGTAGAGTTGGGGTTGATCTCGGATGGCCTCCCCATGACTGCTGCTGCAGTCACTGGGTCACAGGTGACACAGGGTCTGGCTGTGAGTCAGGTCCCCAAGCCAAAGGTCGAGGCCTAAGGCAAGAAGACGGAAGACCAAGAAGGACACCTCTGTGAAGGGGGCTCCTTCTCTTCCTGCTGTTCCTACAGCACCCATTGGGATCCATGCTTCGGACGGGCTGGGTCCAGTGGAAAACCCAAACTCAGCTCCTGAGGGAGAAGAGACAGAAGAGTCTCCTGTGGGAAAGGCTCTCAACCTGGAGGACCACGCCGACCTTCAATGCCCGTTGGCTGAAGGGGGACCCTCCCAGGCGGACTTCTGTAAGGGACAGAGAGAGTGCCACTCTCTTGAGGGTCTGAGGAAACAGACCCTGTCCCAGGCACAAGGAGAAGTGCCTAGGACCTTCTGAATCTATTTTGAGGGTGAGCTCCTTGTTAGTGAGCCCACTAACCCTGAACCTGGTGCCCTCAAGAGGTTGGTGGTACCCCAGGTTTACCAGCCCTTCCTGCTGCAGTTGGCGCATGAGGTGCCCTTAGCTGGTCATCTTGGTACCAAGAAGACTAAGCAGAGGCTCTCTGCCCATTTCTACTGGCCACTGATGGGAGTAGAAGTGGAGTCCCACTGCCGGACCTGCCCAACTTGTCAGTTGTCTGACAAGACTGGAGGCAGTGTCATTGCCCCACTGCAACCATTGCCAGTGGTTGGCACACCATTTGAGAGGGTGGGCATCGACATTGTCGCTCCCCTTGACCCCCCCACTTCAGGTGGACATCGGTTCATCCTGGTCTTGGTTGATCATGCCACCAGGTACCCTGAGGCTATACCCCTTCGGACTGTAACTGCCAAGGTGGTTGTCAGGGCTCTCCTGGGCATTTTCACCTGTGTTGGATTCCCTAAGGAGGTTGTCTCTGACAGAGGATCCAACTTCAAGTCTAGTTACATGAAAACCATGTGGAAAAAGTGTGGGGTAACCTACAAGTTCTCTACCTCTTACCACCTCCAGGCCAATGGTCTGGTTGAGAAATGTAATAAAACTCTCAAAGGCATGCTAGGCACTTTGGAAGAGCCCCTAAGGAGGAAATGGGATCTCCTCCTGCCATGCCTGCTGTTTGCTTACAGAGAGGTACCTCAAGAGGGTATTGGTTTCAGCCCCTTTGAATTACTCTTTGGACATCCCGTGAGGGGGCCCCTTGCCTTGATCAGAAAAAGTTTGGAAGCCATCCCTCCAAGTCCCGCCAAGCAAGTGGGGGACTATGTGTTAGGCCTCAGACGGAGGATGAAACAGATGATGGGTCAGGCAACAGCAAATCTCAAGGCCAGCCAGGAATTGAACAAGTGCTGGCATGACCGTAAAGCCTCACAAGTGGATTGGACTCCGGGACAGGAAATCCTTCTGATGGAGCCTACCAAGCCTAGAGCTTTGGCAGAGAAGTGGACTGGACCCTTTAGGATTATCTCCAAGATGGGCGAAGTCAATTATCTGGTTGACATGGGAGTCCCTGGGGCAGCCCCTCCGGTATTCCATGTTAACAGGCTCAAGCCTTTCCTCAGGCAAACAGAAGTCTCATATCTCTTGCTAGCTTTAGAACAAGAAGAGGATGAGAGTGAGCCCCTTCCCAATTTTCTGCATAGCAACCCTCAGGATGGCTCAGTGGAGGGAGTGCATCTCTCTCCAGATCTGACGACAGAGCAGCGGAGGGCCTGCAGGGCTTTGCTCCGGCAGTATGCCTCTCTGTTTTCACTGACACCAGGCCATACACGGTGGTGTAGGCACGAAATTGACACTGGTGACAGTCTGCCTGTCAAAAGCAGGTGCTACCGTATATCAGATACCGTTAAGAACCACATCTAGGCTGAGGTTGCCAAGATTTTGGATCTGGGTGTTATTGAACCCTCAACCAGTCCCTGGTCCAGTCCAGTGGTCCTTGTCCCCAAGGAAAGTTCCCAGGCAGGTACCAACGATTGGAGGTTCTGTGTGGACTACCGAGGAGTCAATGCCGTCACCAAAACTGACGCACACCCTTTGCCCAGGGCTGATGAGCTTGTGGACACCACAGGTGCTGCCAAATTTGTGAGCACCTGTGACCTTGCCTCAGGCTATTGGCAAATAGCTCTGACGGACCATACCAAGAAAAAGACAGCATTCTCAACACCTGAGGGACTCTACCAGTTTAGGGTCATGCCTTTTGGGTTGAAGAATGCCCCTGCCACCATCCAGAGATTGGTCAATCATGCGCTCGGTGGGCTGGAGGCCTTTTGTGTGGACTACTTAGACGACATTGCTGTCTACAGTTCCACCTGGGAAGAGCATTTGACACATCTGGATAAGGTGTTGCAGGCCTTGAAAAGGGCTACCCTCACTATCAAGGCCACCAAGTGCCAGATAGCTCAGGGGAAAGTCATGTATCTTGCTTATTAGGTAGGAGGGGGTCAAATCCAACCTCTCCAAAGTAAAGTACAGGATGTACATGACTGGGAGACTCCCACTACTCAAACCCAGGTGAGAGCCTTTTTGGGCCTCACTGGGTATTATTGCAATTTCATGGTGGACTATGGAACCATAGCTGCACCTCTGACAGCTCTGACATCACCCAAACAGCCTAGGAAGGTTAATTGGACTGAAGACTGTCAGAGGGCCTTTAATGGCTTGAAAGAAAGTCTGTGTAGGGCACCTGTGTTGTGTGCACCTGATTACAGCAAGCCCTTTATCACTAAAACTAACACCTGCGACACCGGAATTGGAGCTGTCTTGTCCCAGTTAGATGACAAAGGGAGGGAACATCCTATCATATTAATCAGTAGACAACTCAAGGGTAGAGAACTTAGGTGGGCCACTGTTGAAAAGGAATGTTTTGGCCTAGTTTGGAGCCTTAGGCGTTTTAGGCCCTACCTTAGAGGGTCTACCTTCAAGGTCCGCTGAAGGGGCTTATGCAGATGAAGGGTGAAAACCCGAAGCTGCTCAGGTGGTCCATTAGCCTGCAAGGGCTAGACTTCACCATAGAGCATAGACCAGGGAAGAGTCACGATAATGCAGAGGGCCTTTCCAGAAGGTATGTTGACCGCCTGGATGAGGGTGTCTATCTCGTGGGAGATTAGGCACCCTAACCTCAGTCTGGGGGGGCGACTGTGATGCTGGAAATGCATCAGAAGGGACAGGGCCTCTGTATCCTTGTCCTTTACTGCTTTTTATCGTGTGTTCTGTCATGTTTTCCACACAGGAGTTCATGTGGGACTCCTGGCAGTGCAGCTCTGTCTTTTGGTTTGGTGTGCAGACCCATGGGATACCCTTATGGTACCAATGGGTGGGGGTACAACCCTGTGCCCCTAGTGTATGTTTATGGGCACCTGTGTGTGGCCCACAGAGCAGGGTGTGGGCTGGTGGCAGGTCCATGCTGAATTTGACAGGTGCTTTGAGTATCCTCCATTTTGGAATACCCATGCCCTGCCTGGAATCAGTTGATTCCTGATAGGAAACAAGATGGCCCCTGTGGCCTCTTGTTTTCTATTGCCTGTTATCTTGTTTTCCCAAAGTACTGGGAAGCCCTGACTCTGTCCCTTCCCCCTGACTGGCTGTTGGGTGGAAGTTCCATATACGGTGTTGTTGTGAAGTCCAGGACAGACTGGCTGGAGCCTTCCCAGTGACTGTATGTTGTAGGTACTGTTACGCTCACCTGGCCCCCACAGGGGTGTCGGACCCGGACAGCTGCGGTCTCCTTCAACATGATGCGTAGTGCAGAGATGACTGTCTGGACTGGCCCGCCTAGTCTTGTCTGCTGGACCCGAAGAAGTATTTTCCTGTAAGTGGAGACAGGGATTAACCACCTGTGGGCTTTAGTGATGGCCTCCCAACTGTTCTCGCTCTCCCCCACTAATCACCTCCGATATCCCCTTAGTAACCTCACCTTATGTTCGTAAAAGATGAGCTCTCCATCCTGCGTGTCTTGCAGGGGCACATAGATACCAGTTACTTCACTGGTTTGAAGGCGTTGGGAGAGTTCCAGTAAGTATTGACTCTGAAGTCGCTGGCGGGTTTGGTAAGTATCAAGTTCAAAGAGTTCAAAGTGCCCGATGTTCACTCTTGTCCCCTTCCTTCCTTAAGTTGCAACTGAGTTCGTGAGGAGAAGGTCTCGTAGCTGCTGCTGGCGTTCAGGTAAGAGTCTGTGTTACCCAACGCTGCCCGGTAACTATTGCATGCGTTAACGTGTTGTTTTTCTCCCTCTTTACAGATGCGGCATATGAAAATGTGGAGAGTTATGGAATAATACCGCCGGTGGTAAATCAGGTAAGTCTATGGTGGTAAGAGGTTGTATTTGTTGATTCCCTTGGCTCACCTTGTTTTTTCTTGTGTCCCCTAGGTTCCGGATTACGGTGAAGAAATGATGGAGACAGTGCCGGATCGAAAGATGCTGTGAGAACTGGCGAGTATGGCGCCGTGCTGGAGCTGGCGAAGCGACACGTGCAGGACTGATGTACTTTCCAGGTCCGGAGATGAAATGGTTCCAGAATTAGGTGAGAAATTTGAAATAGGTTAGTTTTCTAACCTTGTCCTTTTCTTCTTCTTTATTCTAGGAGCTCCGGATTTGAAGCGGGTGTCGCAGAAGACTTGATGCTGGCTGCAGGCACGTGGGCGTGGCAGAAGACTGGATGCTGGCTGCAGGCACGGTGAGCGTCACACTGCTGAATGCAGAATAACGCAAAGCATGTGCTGCTGTTCGGGTGTGGTTTAAATAGCCTCCAAAGTAGTTCCAGGTAAGAAGTTCCCTAGAGCCACGCCCGAGTAAAAAATAGTCCCTGTAACAAAATAGTCCCATCCAGGCCTCACGTAGGCTTGGACTCTTTTGCAGCATGGTCTGCATCAGGTAAGTAAATCTGTGAGCCTGGCGCCTGTGGCGCCAGGACTGATTTCTATGATGAGCCTGGCGCCTAAGGCGCCAGGACTGAACCCAGACAGCCCCTAGCCAGGGCTGCTGAGGTTTAAACAAATGTCTGGATGCCTTCTCCCAGAGCTGAGGGCCTTGGTCCTGATGCCCGGGGGTAGGCATCATGACATGTACACCCTGTGGGTGGGACCTGGGTGAATGGAGTGTGTGACCAATACGCACTTCTTGTTGTGGATGTCTGGTTTCTGGTGTTTGACACAATGACTGAGACAGCCCTGCCCAAAACTGGTATGAATGCAGTGTGGAGTGTTGAATGGATGGGTACTTGTCCCAATACACATAACTTGTTGTGAGTATCTGGAGAGAAGTGAATGGCCTGAATGCACTATGCACCTGATTGGCTGCCTGCCTGCATGAATGCCCTTCTGCCCGATTGTTTGCCTGAGTGTGACCCAGCAGAATGCATGAGAGATCAACTAGTATCTGTCATGATCTCTGCTTCCAAAAGATCAGGACTTGCCCGACTCCCTTGGAAGCAGACCCATAACCCCGGTTCCAAGTGCCAGCCGTCCAAATTGGGACCTTTTGGACCCTGTCCTGGCGCCAGTGGCACCAGGCTCATAAAGATGCCCGGTCCCAGCGCTGGAAGCGCCGGGCTCATAATGCTTGGGTGGACTTACCTGCAGCAGACCATGCTGCTTACTTACCTGCCAGTTGAACCCCTGATCCTCTTCTGTTTGGGACTACTTTTCCTGTTGGGTGGGGCAGGAGCCACTCCCTAGGTTCAGAATACTGGAACTCTTCTGGAAAGCAGGAACTCTTTTCTTACCTATGCGTGGCTGTGGAAGGAGATACCTAAGCACTACAGGAGGCTATTTAAACTACACCCGATGGATGAATCTTGCTTTGTGTTATTCTGCATTCTCTGCAGCAGAACGCTCATCGTGTCTTCTGCTTCTGATCCAGGGCCTAAGGGAACAAAGGCTTACCATCCTGGAATCCAGTCTTCAGCAGCACCTGTAAAGACAAAGAAAGAACAGGTTAGCACTACGGTCTTCAGTGGCAGTGCATCTCTTACCTGGTCCATCGGCTGTCACCAACGCCTCGCGCTGCATTCCGGCATCTGAAAGACAAAGGCTTACCTACTCTTCGCATGCTCCGGAGGTCTTCGCACTGCATTCCGACATCTGAAAGACAAAAGCTTACCAGCTCTTCGCACGCTCCGGAGGCCTTCGGCGCTGCATCCCGCATGTGAAAGACAATTGAAGGTGCGTTTAAAGACATTGGGCAACTTTATTACTCATGTGCCATTACTCCTTCCCACGCCGAATCCAGTGGGTATTCCAGCACCCTTCAGCTTCTCTAAAGCTCCGAACTTGTACCTGCAAGATAAAAGGGACAGTTAGTGCGCATCGTGAAGCAGGCTACAAGCGCTTACTTACGTGCTTCCAGGCGCTTCTATTCCTCACGCGGGTTCGATCCTCAACTCTCATCAGCCCGCCATCCGCCATCGCCGGAACCCTGCAAAACAAGAGATATCATTACAAAAGACTTTTAAGACATTTGAAGTGCCCAGAACTTACCGTTCGTGCAGTTAACGACGGACAGCAGTCCTCTGAGGTCAAGAGGCCTGCACCCTTATCCAGTGAAGAAACTGGTTACGGCACCCTGCCCCGAGGCAGATGGAGAGCTCGGCGTTCACTTACCTAAGGTGAGGGCGTTAACCTTTGGGGTTCTACAGGAGAAGAGAAAGGGAAGAGGAGAGAGGCACCCAATAACCCCAGTTCATTAATCCCATATTTTCTATCTGCAGACATCTTACTCTTCGAGTCAGACATACAGTGCACAGAGGTCCAGCCCAAAGAGCCAACCGTGTGTTACACATCACCTTTGAAGATACGGCATTCACCCAGTCAAGACCGGCGCCTCTGCGGGAATCAGGTGAGCGTTACAGTATATCTGGGGGCCTCTCACTGCTATAATTTGTGTTCGGAAGCTGAAGAGAAACTGGAGTTGAAACTGAAGCTTAACCTTGAAGCCCTGCTGGAAGAGAAGTCTTGCTGCTGCTCTACTTCGTCAATCTGAAAGCTGCTGTGTCTCCAAAGACTGACCCAGAGAGGACCTGTAAGGTGCCCTCTTCCTGAGCTACGAGGAACCATCATGCAGTAGCTGATCTTTGCCAAAGCTCCCTGGTAGACACACCTACGACAGGCTGTCGACCGGAGATGGGGAACGCCGTGGAATCACAAGGAGAAGCGCCCGGACACTGTTGTCCATCACCGTCGCCGACCACCGTCGCCGACCGGAGCCGCCATGCTCCCTTTCCCTAAGGAACATTTGATCCAAGGACGCTCTCGCCTGCACCTTCGACCGATTTGTCCCACCGGAGAAAGTCGAGGCCGCAGACGTGCCGAGGAGCATCTGCCTGTGGGTTTCCCGCCACCTAAAGTCCACAGATACGCCGATTTTTCGACGCCCTTGCTGGGCCACAGTTCTTCAAAGTCTTTGCGGCTCTGAACTATCATCACCGAGTTACCCCACACGCCTCTTCCTTGCAGGACGCCAATGCTCCGTCGTTTACGAGCACCGCTAGGAACGAAGCTGCCACCAACCGTCATCTTTCAACCCTTTTCCTCGTGGGACCTCGACGATCCGTGGCTCCTGCCTTAAAGGGAGCGGCTCAAGTAGGATCCGTCGACGACCCAACAACAAACTCTGCTATTCAAGGTACATTGGGGTTATAGAACGATCTTAGAAGGAAATAAGACTCCTAGAACAATATATGGACTGGGCTTGTGATATATCTTTACTTTACAGGTTGCCCAGGTGGGGGGGATCTCCACACAGAACTGTGTCTAGTGGGCCAGTATTCTGCCAATTGTTCTAACCAACTGCTTTCCTCCTATGTCTATGCCTATGTCTATTTTTGGTTGCTCTTATTAAGTGATCTGTGTGACATTTAACCAGAGTATAGTTGATGCACTTTAATGAGATCCGATAATAATTGTGGTACCACTTTAGAACTATATATAATTCCCATTGTAGATTTTCTGAGCACAAAGTGAGTTATTGTGATAGTGTACATAACCTTGAATATTAATTATATAAAGACTGTGTGTATTTTAACTAATACAGTGTGTGGACATTCGTTTGTGGGGGCTTGGGGACTACACTGTACTTAAGAACCAGCCTGCATCATCTCCTGAGAAGCTAGACCTTGATTGCTCGTCCATTGCTACCAACAATAGAGAATCTTGGCTTGGGTCCTCTGTGCCTCTCCTCTACCATATAGAGAGCAGAAGTACAGACCCCCCCTCCAGTCTTTACAAGGGGAAATGCTTCCTCAGTTTTGGCCGCTAAAGCCTGGAACGACCTTCCCTTTGATCTGTGGAGCACCACTGACCACCTCATCTTTCGTCGGATATTGAAAACTTTGTTATTCTAATTGTGACTCTGATTATAATATCCCTCATGCCGCCAGAGCCATCATGTCTTTTGGCATGCATGTGCTTAACAAGTTCTGGTAACATAACATAACATATAGAGGCACAGACATTGCTCTCATGAACACCCGTGAAACACTGCTTGCAAATCCTGACTCTAACTCTCCTGCTGTTCTCATTCTCCTTGAACTCTCTTTCGCCTTTGACACGGTTAACCATTCTATCCTCATAAAGCGGCTCCAAGATACTCTTAGTATCTCAGACCGGGCCCTGGACTGGTTGACCTCCTTCCTTACTGACCACCCTTCCCAGTTGCTCCTTCTCCTCCTCCACCACTCTCTCTACATGTGGTGTTCCCCAGGGCTCTATCCTCTTGCCTTGGCTTTTCAACATATACCTTGCACCTCTTGCTTACCTGATATCTGCCTTCTCTCCTCATTTCCAGTGTCACGCAGATGACTCACAACTCTTCATCAAGCTCTCCTCTTCCTCCTCCTCTTACTCCTCTATCATCCCTGACTGCCTCTCTGCTATTCAGTCTTGGTGCACCGCCAATGAACTGTGTCTTAATGCCAGTAAGACCGAGATCCTTCACATGGGGACACCTGCTCCCCGTTTCCCTCCTGCACTCTGGCCGTCCTCTATGGGCTCACCTCCCTCTCCTTCCACTGAGGCCAGAATCCTTGAGGTCATCTACGACACATCTCTCTCCTTTACTCCTCACATTTTGGACCTTGCCAAGAAGGCTTACTTTCAACTTCACCTCCATAGAGGCATTCTCCCTTTCCTCAATTTATGATATGATATATGATATGATAATATATGATATGGTATTTGTAACGTGCCTATACACAAGTGTTTCAAGGCGCGAGAGAACTTCCCCCAGAAGCTCAATGTCTCTAGAGCTCTGGTCCTCTCCAGGCTAGATTACTGTAACATCCTCTTCCTCAACCTGCCTCTTCCTCTCTCTGTCCGCTTCAACTAATCCAGAATAGGGCTGAACGGCTTATGCTTGGCTACCAGTCATTTGGTCGACAACCAAATGGTCGAATGACGATTTGGTCGACACCAAATGGTCGAAATCCAAATGGTCGAATTTTTTTTAAAATAGTTTTTACTTTTTTTTTTTTGGGGCGGTTCCCCCCCAACCCCCCTTTTTATATATGAATTTTTTTTTTCACCAAACAAAACAAAAAGAAATATATAAATAAATAAAAAAGAAATTTCGACCATTTTTTTCGACCGTTTGGTTTCGACCAAATGGTCATTCGATCTTTTTTTTTCGACCAAATGAGCGGACACCCTTATGCTTGGCTTCAAGCCCGGGAACCGTATCTCTCCAGCTCTAAAATCTCTCCACTGGCTCCGGTTGTTTCAAGGATAAAATTAAAGACCCTTTGCATCACCCACAAGGCTGTATGGGGCCTGGGACCGCGCTACCTGCAACTCTCTCTTACTAAATACTCTCTTTCCAGATCCCTTCAATATTCTTGCTCCAACTCTCTGCTGATCAAATTATTCTCCAAGCAGAGAGCTGGGGGTAGATCTCTCTCCTCAGCTGGCTCCCTCCTAAGGAACAGTCTCCCTCTCTCTCTGTCTTGAACCGGACTACCTCGCGTTCCGCAAACAACTCAAGGCCTTTCGCTTTTCCTCCTCCTTCCCTCTCCCCCTACCGTACTAACTATCCCCTCTGACGCTGAGATTGGCAGCCTGGCCCCAGTTCAATAGGGGTTGTGGCCTTCTGCTCCATCTCCCCAGCACCACCTCCTTGCACTGCCCTCTGGGACCACACGTGCCTGTCAGATGGTTTGCCTGTGCACTGTACTTACCTGTTTGGGCGGTAGACTTCCCTCTGCCTGGGATGTCTCTGCCCTGCACCTACCTGTTGCCTCCCCAACGGACACCTCTGGTACTTCCTTCCCTAGGGGATCCTAATAGAACTTACCCCACCCCCTTTTTTCCTTTTTCTCTTCACTGACCTTGCACGCTCCAAATGTCACAAGTCCTAGTAGGAGCGCTGTTCTTTTCTATTTTATTAATTGTCATTTTCATCGTTTATTAGCTCCCTTGTTTTCTTCCCTTGTGCCTTGTGGTGCTTTAAAACCCTGTCTTGTTGTATAATCACCTTATAAATATCCAATAAATAAATACATACATGAATAAATATACCACGTATGCCCCCTCATTCAGTGGTCCGGTAGGTCCCCAGATAGATTTGGATAGTCAAATGCAAGAAATTGCCATGCCCACAGATCCATACACATACGTCAGACTCAGCTGGAGATGGAGATGATGCAATCATCATACACATTGGAATAACCCATAGAGGAGAGTGCATGAATGTACCTCACATGCCCCCAAAATCTCATTCTGGCAACTCAGTTCATACCTACACCTGTCCACCTCACAGATGTGTGCCATTACATACTTACAGTGTTGGCATGAGGCTGTATGCCATTTACGGTTTGTGCAACATTCATGCTGTGGAAAACACTAACTTGATCAAGCCATGTATAACCACTTAGGTTATACCAAATCTGTGGAAATGTTCTCAGTGTGAGTTCTCACCAGCAGCTTGGACACCTGCTTGCAGGTCAAGGACCTGGGCATGGACCGCTGGGTAGATCCTCTCCAGGATCCAGAGATGAAGGGGTGACACCTGATGGCGACCTGCATGGTGCACCTCCATGCCTTTGCCTGGCTCCGGATCCTGAGGACATCCTAGCACTTCTTTGCATGGTCCAATGTATGGACTTCCACCCCCTCCGTGTTGATGGCAGCCGTGATGTCCACCCAGATCTTCTGAAGGCCACACGTCTCAAGCTGCTTCTGAGGTACCAAAAGGGCATCTTAATGGGCCAAGACCTGGTCACCCAGGAAGCCAACGTCTGCAGCAGAGAAGTTGACATCCCTCAGTCTCGCCTTGGGAAGGCTAGTTGATTTTCTGACGAGAGGTTTGTGGGATTAAGCTGGGCCTTGACTACGCATATTGTGAAGCTGTGGTGGTGGTATTGAGAGGTGAAAGTCCTAATATGGCAGATGAGGTGGTCACAGAGCCTGAGCGGAGGGCCTCAGAGGAACAGGTTAAGGAAGAATACCAGGCAACTCAAAGTAGTGCCAGTGGTCAGCAGGCAGTGACATACTATCAGGCAGTAGGAGTATGAAGGCAAAATTAGGCTGGAGAAGGCAAGTTGTGGCACAACGCAGGAGCAAAGGCCTGTGCCCCTGTAGCACCAAGGCCCACTAGTGCTAATAAGGACCAGCCTGCAGAGCAGGAAAAGGTAGCACCCCACGAAGGGGCATGGGTCAAGGAGAAGGGACAGCCAAGGAAGAGGTGCTTTACAGATGAGGAGCTAACAATCCTCACTGATTACATCAATTCAGTACCATTCCTGTGACTCAGCAGTGGAGGATGTGGCAGGAAGTCACAGATTACATCAATTCCTTTGGGGTGGAGAGGTGCACTGCGGAAGAGGTCCACAAGAGGATGGGGGACTGCAGGCGACAGACCAAGGAAAAACTTGGCAGCAATGTGGTCTCTGCCCAGGCTATTGGAGGGGGATCACCATATGTAGATGAGCTGACTCCATTTGAAGAGGTCCCCAGTGGCCTCATCAGCAGTGAGTGGGTGGTTGGGGTGGGAGACATGGACACCTATGCAGCCTCATCAGTTAAGTGCATGCTAAATATGCCTTCCTCCACAAATGAAATGCTATCAAATATTGTGGTACAGTCGGTCGGGTCCTTCTCCCCAGCCATGAGTACTGCAGTCATGTATCCATTGCCACTTCCATTACATGTTGTGCATTGTACATGTTGTGTATAGGCGCTATATAAATAAACAACACAATACAATCCTAGTAGGTGGATGCTTGAACTCTGTTTGTGTTTTACAGTGATTTTACAACACACATTGCTGTATACAGGATTTTTTAGCAACACCAATACACTTATGCATGCAATGGCGTTCAAGACAAATGTCATTGGACAGACTCACAGTGTCATGCTTGTGGATAGTGCATTGTGAAAACACATTTTGACACACATGGAATAACATCAAGCAGTGGGCAATGTCAGAGTTATCCAGTCACTGGCCCTGGCGACCAGTAGACATGGATGAGCGACATTGACAGTGAGAAGTCCCATGTGGGTGTGTTCCAGACAGATGTTGCAGTGGTTGGTCAAAAGATGTTTGAGTGATATTCATGCCACATTTGAAGTGTCAATTATTCAATGATCATGCAAGTGCACAACGGTCATAGTTGAGATGCATGTGAGCGTGGGTAACCACAAATATGGCCTTGTCCAATGTGGCAATGGGGATAATGGGGATTTCGGCAATACAAATGCTTGCATGCATGTTTGGTCAGTAGGAGAAAGCGTGATACTTCCACATGTTGCAAGTAGACATGGTTGAAGTAGAGAAGGGGCTCAGCAATGAAGCACGTATCTCCATCCGTCTACTGTTAGATCTTCCACTTTCATATGTATGTATGGGCGCCTACCCCTCCAATCCGTGGCAGGGCCTAATATAGACCAATATGATTTCAGAGAGCATTGAATGCTAGTCACCTGTGCCATTCACACCTCAGAATTCCTTGTTTCAATGTGTGATGCATGTGTGCCTGTCCATATTGTATCTGTATGCATTAAAATTCACACATTCATGTTCATCTAGGTAGGTAGGCCTCTAAATATTGTTGTCTGACACTGTGCAGGTGAAGATGCAGTGTATGAGGAGAAAGAGGAGGAGGCACAGCCATCCACCAGTGTATACCGAGGTGCTGTGCCTGGTGAGAATCCCCTTGTGTCGCAAGCTATTACCCGCAGGCCTGCCAACTATCCGATGATGCTGCCGAATCTGAGGTGGGGGGCATACAGAGGGACATGGTGGAGGCTACACCACTGATTAGTCCAGATGCTATGGAGCTCCTTGAGTTCCTTGAGACTGCTGAGTCGGAGGAGGTGGAGAGCAAGGAGATACTGGGCCTGCGTCAATGGTGCTTCACTGTCTGCAAGATTGCCTTCACCCATCATGAAGGCAGCAGCGGAGGATGGTGTCAGTCGGAGGGTTGTAGGCCATCAGCCAATGACAGTGCACTCACTCTGACGGGCCCGGGCTTCAGTATCCAGGCTTGGTAGGCCCTGCACACATGTTGCACGTGTGCCTGATGGACATTCAGAGTGGGAGGAGGAGTTGTTTCGTGCAAGTGCCCAACAAGGCGAGTTCCTGCAGGAGATGGCCAGGGACATCCATTGCCTGGCAGAAAATGTAATCTCAAATGCTGCACACACTGCCGAACATCGCCTATTGCAGTAGGAGAGGAGAGAGGAGATTTATATAACTGAGACACATGATTAGAGATGATGGTTTGGCTTTGAGACAATCCCTGCATGATGAGTTATTGGCCTCAAGGGACTACCAGCCGCAGCAGGGGGCCACATTGAGGGAACACATTCATAGAGAGATGTTGGCCTCAAGGGAATCCCAACGCGAAGACACGCATTCCTTGGGGCAATCTGTGCATGATGAAATGTTTGCCACAAGTGACATCCCCCACCAAGAGATGGATTCCTTGAGACAATTTCTTAACATGCACTTGGAGAAGGGTTAGCATGCATAATGTTTCTACACCAGGTTGAGTCTTTAAGGCAGGATTCTTGAGGTGGCACAGGAGATTCTAATTCTCAAAGAAAAGCGAATATTTCTTTGGAACCCGAGTTGGCATTCATAATTCTCTCATTGTAGGTGGCACTTTTAGTTTGGAGGATGGCTATTTTGTATTTGTTAGAGGTGATCGTGAAGCTCTCTTTATTCAATACAGTTGGGTATTTTTTCAAGTTAGCTTCTGCTGCTCTTTTGGTACTACATATAGTTTTAAGATTGGTAGTGTACCATGTATTCAGGTGGGCAAGCGGTTTGGCTTTGCGCATAATTACAGGTGCTACTTTGTCTACAGCATTTAGCAGGGTGTGATTATATAGCTCTACCATCGAAGATGAGTCCGAGCTAGAGTGGTTTATGTAATTAGTAATAAGGTGCAATAATAGCAGTCATTTCTCGGCTGTAATGTTACGTTCATTTCTCGTGAGGGCTGATGGCGCTTGGATTGAAGAGGAGTCTGAGATAGGGTTCTGCTGGATGGTGAATGTGATGTTGTGATGGTCAGACCAAGGGCAGGGTGTATTAGATAGGATCTTGATATCACAGTTAAGGTCTGCCAGCCAGTCCAAGGTTCTGCCATTATTGTGAGTGGGGTTAATGATACGATGCAGGAAGCCTAATGCAATGATAGTGTTGGCTAAGGCTAAGGCATTGTCATCGTAAGCATCATTAAGACCAAGATTGAGGTCTCCTAGCAGTATGATTTGTGATCCTGGTTTAGTGTTCCAGATGAGGAGTTGTGTGACATGGGGGTCTGTAAAAGAGATGGATAGTCATGGTACGGGAGACAGTGAGAGGTAGTTTGATGGTAAGGAGTTCACCCGAAGGGAATGGCTGATTAGGGAGTTCTCTTATGCCAAGCTGATTTTTTTCGATAAAGGCTACTCCTCCGCCCCTAGAATCTTCTCTGTCCGTTCTGAAAATTGTGTATTTTTTTCTGGAATGGGCAAGGAAAGAGCTTGTCCTGGTGCTGCGTGGAGCCAGGTTTCAGTGATCGCTAAGTCCAGATTGTTTATCGCGATACGGTCTGCAATGTCTAGCGCATGTGCAAGGAGTGAACTTGCGTTAATGAGTGCACCCTTGATTGTGGAAACTTCAAGGTTCAGTGTGTCAGTAGGTAAGCGATTGATTGTATGATTAAGTGTGTGTGTCGAGTTAAGATAGTGGTAGGTCTCGTTGGGAGTAGTGTCCCATGTAGGTAATGAGACCTGGGCACTGAGTGCAATACACATAGTGTCATTCGGGAGGTTAGCTTGGGAGCTACCACAAGTAGCCTTAGGACTGGGGGAGGGGTCCTTAGAACTACAGTTCTGTATGGAGTTGCTACAAACTTTGTTAGTATTGTAATAGTCCATTTTAGGCGTATAAGGAGAGTACTTCCCTGTGCATATTTTTATGCAATTGGGTGGCTGATGCTGGTTTTTGGTTTGTCGAGATCTTAGTCTGACGTTCCTGATGTTAGCTGGGAATGGACGATTGATTCTAGGCAGAAAAGCCCAGTGCGTGGTCTGTTGGCTCAGTGTTAATGGTCGAATGGTGATAGGTATGATATTTTGGGTTTTACTTGCTATGGCGTTGGCATACTGTAAATCAGGGAGGAACCATGTGGACAAGATGGAGCATGCTTTGAAAGGGGCCCCTAGGGGTCCCTCGCATTATGGAAACAAGGCAAGTCACCACACACGATAGATATGCCAGACACGAGGTTGTATTCCCAAAGCTAGGGTTTATTGCAAAGCAAATAGTCTCAGTTGGCCAACTCGGTCTCACGCCCCGTGACGTGTATCTCTAGACCTCGAAGGACGTAAGAGAGCGAATTACGTACATCAGTTATATATATACAAAATGCATATCATGCAATCAGCTGTGACATGTTTAACACTCCCCTTTATTGGGTTTCTTTGAACTCGGTTTGATGATGGACACTTCCGACGAATATGACACCCTCAAATATCTATTCTAGTAACAATATGCAACCTTGCAAGTGCAGAGACATCTTTTCTTTGTTGAACAGAACACAGTGCTTCTGTTCTCGTAAGCGAGCTACATACAGAGGAAGAGTCACATTCCAGACCTTGCTATCTATGAGGTGCTATTCGTGTCCTGGGAGCCGACACGCTCTACAGGGCTTGGAAAAGGGGAGCCGTAAGAAGAGCATGATTCATGCCTTTAGCTGCTTTATTCTAACATATTCTACCATATAACGAGACTGGCTGGCAGCTGTGAAATGATTAAATGCCTTGCGGCTCAGCTTCAAGGCTACATTCGGGAGGGAGCCGGGCATTCCTCCCCGGAGCTACCTACGTTGTGTTTCAACAAGCTCTTATTAGCCTCGCGGCCTTGCGGCCTTGTCCTTTCACGTTCAGACAACAATGTTAACAGTCAAGCAGTGTAAGCTGAAAATGTGCTGCGAAGCAATTTGAACAGAAAGCAATGAGCAATCGTTAGAAAACAAAATGGCGATCCTTGTTACATCAAAATGGCCGTTCATTGGTAAAACTCGGAAACCTGTATTTCTATAATTTCGTACATGAGACGGTTGGCCTTCAGCCACCAAAATACGTTTGCCGTCAATCATGAGAGGTGTCCATTTTTCTAGACCGACAAACCCTCCTTTGGCCATATGCCAAACGTCTCATTCATTTATTGTATCCTCCTCTGATGACGATAAGTCTGAAGTACTTATGTCTGAATTTTGCATGCTATTATAAGCATCATCATCGTCATTAATATCTATAGCCATTAATTCTTTCACTGTTTGCATTTCATTTGTGTCTCTGTCATCCCGGCCATAAGTTTGTTTTCTTTTTGTTATCATATGCATACATCCCTTAGTACATCCCTCAGTTATCTCAGTGCAAACTATCGGTAGGCAGTGTATGCAACAACTGCACGTTATCAATATTCCAAACACTACTACTAATATCGCAATCAACTTCCATCCCCAAGAACGCAGTATTCCCCAAAACAAGGACTCTATTCCCCAGCCCCCTTCTTCAGTAGGGAGTTCGGAGCTTAGGACATGCATTTTTTTTATTGCTTAAAAAATCGTAGGGGAATAGTCATCTACGAATACGCAGCACGCTGATCCCACAATCTTGGAAATTCCCCCACGATCAACCAGGATTACATCAAGAGCCATTCTATTTTGCAGCGTCATTAACCTAATTCCTTTTTCTTCCAACGTAATGTTAAATAGTATATCTGTCGTTGTGTTTATGGTATCTTTTAGTATTCTGGACAGCTGCCTTATGTTATAAGAGTTCACTATCTGGGACGAGAATGGAATGAATGATTTTGCTACATCCTTCGCTATCAAAACACCTTTGCTACTCCTTCGGGTTCTAGATCTGGATAGCTTGGCCATGTCTGCTGTTTCTAAGAGGAACACTCCCGGGAACAGTAGAGCTAGGTAACATGTACATCCCCAGTTTCTGGGCAACCAAGGATATGCTTTTTTCTCCACATAAAAAATAGACTGGATCTCCCACATATACTGGTTCTATTTCCCATTTTAGTACCGCTGTATTCATGCATCCAGTAAATGTTCCTACTGAATAGGAGCCTTTCTTTTTTAGACAAAAAGGGACAGTTCTCGGGTTGTAATTCACCGTGTAAGAAGGGGGAATTGCATCTTTGTTCCCGTCTGTCCTTACACGAAACGTCATCACAGATGTTTTAACTGGTGTGGACAATTGTCATGATGCCTACCCTCGGGGATCCAGACCAAGTCCAGGAACCCTGGAAGCAGGCATCAAGTTATTCCAAGCAAGCCCAACAACCCCTGCTAGGGGCTATTTGGGTGCAGTCCTGGTGTCTATGGCGCCAGGCTCATATGGAGAGTCAGTCCTGGCGCCATAGGTGCCAGGCTCATAGATTAAAACTTACCTGATGCAGACCATGCTGCAAACTTACCTGATGCAGACCATGCTGCAAGAGCTCCAAGCCAAAAGAGGCTTGGAAGGGACTACTTTACCTAGGGACTATTTTTTTACTCGGGTGGGGCTGGGGAGGAATACTTACCTGGGACTACTTTGGAGGCTATTTAAACCACGCTCGAAAAGCAGCACACGCTTCGCGTTATTCTGCATCCAGCAGCATAACGCTCACCATGCCTGCAAGTCTGCATCCAGTCTTCTGCCACGCCCGCCTCGAGTATGGAGCTCCTAGAAAAAGGGAGAAAGAAGAAGAAAAGGTTAGAACAAGAGCAATACATTTGATCCTTACCTGAATTCCCGATCCATCGCGCCTTCGAGCTGGAAGAAAGAAGTTATTTTATGCGCGTCGTGTCGCCTGATGCAGCGCCGCGCTGAACTCATCGGCCTTCGCAGCATCTTCACATTCCACCGCATCCTTCTGCATGTTCCCGCCGCATTCCAGCACCTAAGGGGAAGACAAGAACAACAAGGTGAGCCAAGGGAATACACAGAGGCAATATTAGTTACCCCCCATAGACTTACCTGATCTTACCTCCGGGGGTACTATTCCTCTTCACGGGTCGGTGCAGCTTCCACTGCATCCTCGCCGAACCCCGGCCCCTAAGGGGAAACAAAAGGACAGCAAGGTGAAACAAAGGGACAAACGAGGGGAAACCTCCTCACCACAATAGACTTACCTGATTTTACCGCCGGAGGCATTGTTCCCCGAGACCTCATACTTTCTCTCAGCGCCTGAATAAGGGAGAAAGCAACAGGTTACACATTGACATTATTTTATCGAACCGTGTTGGATAATACAAATCCTTACCTGAATATTACCGGTTGCCACGAGGAACTCTTTGCTAGGGTCAAGCTGCAATCGGCAAGGAATCGGACAAGAGTGAAAGTCAGACATTTGAACTCTTACGAACTACATACTTATGGCGTCTTGCCGGGAATCTCAGAATCAATATTGTTCTGGAACTCACCAATTCCTTCGAACCAGTGAAGCAACAGGTTATCTACGCGCCCCTGCGCTCAATGC
This sequence comes from Ambystoma mexicanum, assembly GCF_040938575.1. Classification (NCBI taxonomy): domain Eukaryota; kingdom Metazoa; phylum Chordata; class Amphibia; order Caudata; family Ambystomatidae; genus Ambystoma; species Ambystoma mexicanum. The sequence goes on along the minus strand of NC_090927.1, from coordinate 682,751,242 downwards.
AGGATGGAGAGCTCATCTTTCCAAACCATCAGGTGAGACTATAAGAGGGGACATCAAAGGTGATCAGTGAGGAGAACAGTGGAGTGGGGGGGGGGGTTAATGCTCAACTCCATGGGTGGTTAATTCCCTTTCTCCATTTGCAGAAGAATATTCCTCCGGGCCAAGCAAACGAAGCTAGGTGGGCCAGTCCAGTCTGTTATATCTGGCCCCCCTGGGCCCACGCGTACACACCCAGACCCAAACGCACAAGAACACTCGGGACGCGATGCTGCTTGCTCCGCGTCCCGGCGGGAACTGCCGCACGGGCGCACTTTATTAAACTACGCATGCGCTGGGCCACAACGAGGCCCGCGCATGTGCAACAACCAAACGGGGACGTCACATCCCTTTTTAACTTTAATCAACATAAAGTAAACAGTTGGGCGCGCATCTACCTGCACGCCGGGTGCACGGGCGGACATATGACCGCCCGGGAATCTCACCTTGCCTCGTTCAGCTCAGTCACGTGAGTCCAGGACATAGTCCTTGAGATGCCCGGGCAACCGCCGCTCACGGCGGATAGGGTACCTTGGCGAGGCGGGAGGCTGAGTAGAAACCTCATGTTCCGGTCTCGGTGGTTCCTTGCCCTGCACGCTCTCCTGAGCTCCTGTCGGACTGGCCTGCCCGCTCTCTGGATCTCCTGGCGGATCAGCCTGCCCTGCGCTTTCCTCGGAGGTCCCACTCTCAGCCGGTCTTTCAATGCGTTTGAAGAACGACCGGTTGCGCGTGACTGTTCCTCGGTCGCAGGCTGCCGTCACCATGGTGCCCTTAACATGTGTTACCTTCCACGGGCGCGGCTCGAAGGGCAGGGACAACTTCCCCTCGGGGTGCCTGTTCCGGACCAACACTGTGTCACCCACTCGCACCTCCTTTTCTTGCAGACCCCTCCTTTCACTTTCTTTGTCATTGCGCCTGGCCCGTTCATCCCTGACACCCTCATCGTCTATCACTCCGGGCAGACGGCCATCCTCCTCCGGTAGCATTCCCCTCGGGCATCGCCCAAATAGTGCTTCGGCTGGGGCCACTTTCGTGGATTGGTGTGGCGTCGTCCGGTATTCCCTCAGAAACTCCACGAGCTTCCTCTCCAGGTCTTCACCGCCGCAGGCGGAGATCCTCAGGACCTTGTTAAGAGTCTGCATCATTCTCTCAGCCTCTCCGTTGGCCCGCGGCCAGAGCGGGGACACCCTGCGATGCCGGATCCCCCGTTCACGGAGGTAAGTTGCAAATTGGCTGCCGGTGAACGGTGGCCCATTGTCCGAGCACAGGAGGTCTGGGAATCCATGGGTGGCAAACATTTTGTCTAGTGCCTTCGTTGCGAACTCTGTCGCCGTCGACTGTACCACCTCCACCTCGGGGTATCTGGACCATTGGTCCACTGCCACCAGGAAGTACATTCCCCGACCAGTCGAGCCAAAGTCCACATGGACAGTTTCCCATGGTCTGCAACTACGCTCCATCGACCTTATCGGCGGAGCTCTGTCCCCCGGGGCCGCCGCTTGACATGCGATACACCTCCTCACGAAACTCTCCACTCGCCCCTCCAAGTCCGGGAACCATACTTTGTTTCTCAGCCGAGCCTTCATTTTGACAATCCCCTGATGGCCGATATGGGCAAGTTCAAGGATCCTTGACCGCAGTGCCCTTGGGATAACAATTTGCCGCCCTCGAAGTATGAGTCCATCGTCCGCGACTGAGAGTTCATCCTTCACCTTCCAGAGCGCTCGGAGGTCGCTCTGAGCCTCCGCTTGACGGCGGGAGTTGTCCTGCAGCACTTCCCTCCACTCGCCGCTCCTCACGGCATTCTTGACTATGGTGAACACCTCATCCTTTGAGCATTCCGTTGCCATCTCCAGCCTTGATATTGCCATTGGAAGAGACCCTTCCACCACCTGACACAACAGCCCGTGGCACTCATTCGCCCCAATGTCGGTGACGGAGTTCTCCTTGTTGGGATGGCGCGACAGGTAGTCGGCCGGGTTGTTCGTGCCTGGTCGGTATACAAGTTTCACCCCGTACTCCATCAGGGCCAGCATCCACCTCTCGATCCTGGGGGCGGCTTGGACGACCCCCCAGCCAGTATGGGCAGGAGCGGCTTGTGGTCCGTTACCACCAGTACAGGTTTGCCCAGTATGTACAACCGGAAATGGCGACAGCCCCACAGGATGGCTAACGCTTCCCGTTCAATCTGAGAGTATCTCATCTCCGTGTCCGAAAAGGCCTTACTCGCATATGCGATGGGGCGCATGTCCCCACGTTCGTCAGGCTGCATCAGCACCGCTCCCACTCCTACCGGACTGGCGTCAACCACCACCTCTGACTCGACTTTGGGGTTGAAATAGGCCATGGTGTCTCCATCTGATAGGGCATTTTTCAGAGTCTGGAATGCCTCCTGCTCATTGGCTCCCCATTTCCACGCAGCGTTGTTCCTCGTTAGCACTCTGAGTGGTTCTGCCAGCGAAGCTAGCCCCTTGATGAAGCGCCCACAATAAGTTACCATCCCCAAGAAGCTCCTCACTTCCGTAGGTGACTGGGGGGGGGGGCGGCTTCCTTAATGTCCTTCACTTTGGGGGGGTCTGGCGACACACCGGCTGCGTGGAATATGAACCCAAAGAAGCCAATGCGGTCCTTGAAGAACTCACATTTTTGTCGATGAAGGGTGAGCCCTAAGTTCTTCAACCTCAGGAGCGTGTCCTCCAACCTCTTCATGTGCTCCCGTTCAGAGTCCGCGAAGACTAAGATGTCGTCGCTCATGTTCAGCACCCCTTTAAGGCCAGCCAAAGCTCCTCTGATGGTGTTCTGGAAAACTTCGGCGGCCGATGAGATGCCGAAGCTTAGTCGTTTGAATTGGAAGAGGCCGTCATGCGTCGTAAAAGTAGTTATGAACCTGGAGTCCGGGTGCAGTTCGAGCTGGTGGTAGCCCGCTCGTAGGTCCAACTTCGAGAATACACTCGCCCCCTGAAGCTCTCCGATGATGTCATCCAGAGTGGGTGTAATGTGCCTTTCCCTCTTAATTGCGGCGTTTGGGAGGCGCATGTCTACGCAGATTCTCACTGACCCAGGCTGCTTTTGCTTGGGGGCCACCACTATCGGGGACACCCAGGGCGTCGGCCCCTCCACTCTCTCAATAATGTCCATCTCTACCAGTGATCGGAGTTCCTCCTCCACCTTTTCCCGCAGGTGAAACGGGATCCTGCGATGCTTGAGGGCCGTCGGTCTGATGGACTCGTCGATATGCAGGCGCACTGGGGGCGCTTTAAGTTTCCCTATGCCTTCGAAGATGCCCGAGAACCTGTCCAGCAGTGTCTCAATGTCTATCTGGTATACACCATATGCGAAATGAACCAAGTTGAGGGCCTCCGACGCCGCGCAGCTGAGGAGTGAGTGAGGGCTCACGTCAGTGACAAAGAATTTTGCCTTGATGCTGCTACCCCCTTTCGACACAGGTGACACGAACACACCCTTGAGTGGCAGCGGGGTGTCTCCTCCAAAAGTAAATATCTTCGCCGTGGACTCGTCCAGTGTCGGCGGACCTGGAAGTTTCTGGTAGTCCTCTTCTGCCAGCACGCACACAGAAGCACCTGTGTCTATGAGTATCTGGGTCGGCACCCCCAATATGTCCACCTCGCACCTGGGCTGCCTCCTCCTTTTGCTCTCCGAGGCAATGTTGGAGATGAAGAATACCTCTTCTTCGCCCTCTTCGTCTTCATCCTCTTCCTCCGCGATCTGTAACTTCCGTATCTCCTGTTCGAGGGCAGCAATGCTGCGTTGCCTTCTGAATCCGCCACCTCTCGCGGGACCTCTCTGGGTGGGTACAGGGGCCGGTGCGCGGCACATGCGAGCATAGTGTCCCAGACCATTGCACCGCCCGCACGACCTCGTCTTGGCGGGGCACTCCTCAACATGAGGCAAGTCATACCCGCAATACGGACAAATCGACCCAGGCGTGGACGGGTACCTGTTCCCCGATGCCTTCGGGGCCCACTTTTCTTTCAGCTTAGTTCTCTTGGAAACGGCAAAGCCCTCCTCCCTTGCATTCGGCCTGACCGCTGCGTCCATACTCGCCCCTCTGGATTCCGCTAGCTCGTAAGTCCTCCCACTGTCCAGTATCTGCTGCAGTGACCATCCTGGCTCCCTCAGCACTTGACGTCGCAATTTGCCCGAGCTTCAGCCCTGGAGTACCTGGTTTCTAATCATCAGCTCGTCGTTGTCCCAGCGACACGTGCTGGCAATCAATCGAAGTCTGGCACAGAATTGATCGAGAGATTCTTCCTCCCTTTGCTTCTCTCTGCAGAAAAGGAACCTTTCGTAGTCGACATTGGACTGTGGGATGAAATGGTTTTCCAGCGCGGTCTTGACCGTGTCATACGTGACCACCGGTATGACAAGTGATTCATAGATGCGCATAACGTCCAGGCCAGCTGAATATAGAAGGGTCGCCCTTTTTGCGTCGTCATTCGAAGTCCCCGTCGCTGTAAAGTACATTTCCAACTTCTTGACCCATAGGAGCCACCTGGGACCCAGCTTAGACGGGGGCCCTGACATGTCGAATTCCTGCATGGGCAGTAGTGATCCCCGTTGTGTCCTCACCACTCTTGTCGCCACTTCTGCTTCATCCTCGCTGCCTGACATCTTCACAGGTCGCACAGGCACCTCTCGGTGTGATAGAGGCCGCTAACCTGATGTGTTTTTCCGCGCACGTTCCGCTGTGTCCAATCAGCGGCTTCGTGCCTGGCTTTTTTTTTTTTTTTTTTTTTTGGATTGTCCCCAGATTGCTGGGGACAATCAAAAGTTCCAAAAATTTCCCTCGTGGCAGCGCACGAGCACCCTTTCAGGCCGCTACTGCCTCGAGGCGACAAACGTTCTCGTTCAGTCCGCGTCGTGCACTCTCGTGCCGGCGACGTGTGTCCTACGCCCACGTCCGTAGGGCGAACGCTGTGGCAGCGATCCCGCCTCATCGCCAGTTGTTATATCTGACCCCCCTGGGCCCACACGTACACACCCAGACCCAAACGCACAAGAACACTCGGGACGCAATGCTGCTAGCTCCGCGTCCCGGCAGGAACTGCCGCACGGGCGAACTTTATTAAACTACGCATGCGCGGGGCCACAACGAGGCCCGCGCATGCGCAACAACCAAACGGGGACGTCACACAGTCCATCTCGGCACTACGTGTCACATTGGTGGAGACCGCAGCTGTCCAGTTCAGATCGACGCCCCTGTGGGAGCCAGGTGAGTGTAACAACAATCTATCTTGTCTATTTTGTCGTGTTATTTTTCGCGTCCTTTTTTTTCGTAGGTTCTGGGATCATCACTTGTGCTTTATGGAATATGGAACAACCCACAGGCCTCATAATTATTTCCTCAAACTCATTCATGTTTATTCTGTCTAATTGACCCGTACTACTCTTATTCCACTTCCCATAAAACATCACAAGATGTACTGCATTCAGAACTTAATGGTAATGGTTGTACATACCAACCTATTCCTTTCCCCGCATGCTGCGGTAAATGGGCGCGTACCCAACAATTATTTTTCTTTAGAATTGCATGTGTCATATTCATGATGAGAAATAGCGTATTGTTCCCATACCCTTCTCTGTGTCTCTCTTCCATTGGGGACAACGTATAAGTAATCACCTGAACTGGGCTTTCAGTAGTGGATATATTAACTATTGGTAAAAACATTCCCAATGGGTGTATAGACTCTACATACCATAACACCAAGGCTGTCGTTATTGGTGCTACCACACTCATGAAGCAGATGATTATTGTCAAAACCAGCATACAATTGTTTTTACCATGCATTTTCCCTAAGTTTACAGTCTTTATAACTAACTCATTCTCAGCAGTGGTGCTGGAGGAGGCTGAAACCGGTCCCGACATTTTTCTTAACGTCCTTCTTCTTCCTGACAAAGTTCGTCGAGGATATCTCTCTTCGTCGCACTTGTCCGGATGTCAAAAAGTTCAAAGGAATTGTCAACAGTTTAGTCTGCCAGCCCTTTGCAGCCTGGTTTGCTTATTCGTTCTAAGCAAGATCACTTATCCTCTCTCATACTGCTCAGAGGATTTCTGAACAGTCTCTATTGCCTTTGTACCATGTGCGCCCAGCTTGTCCGCTCTGGTTCAGGACACATGTACTTTTTATTATCGCTCCGAGGACCCGCGAGTCTTGAATTGTCCGATTTGTACAATTATCACGCTTCTCTCCACTACACCTCTAGTTCCGTCTCCGTCCATGACCAAAACCAGAGGTTAGCATAAACACCAAAGAACTGTGGATCACTCTGTCTTTCGAGGCGCAAATCATATCGCCTCACTCCTGGTATTGTGTGATCTGTGAACAGTGCCGTGCACTTCCAGATCCAGGCTCAGAGTCAGCCTGCGGCGCAATGGCAGATGCTGGTGTGCGCCGTGACAGTGATGCGGATTCGGTCTTTGGCTCTGGCGCAATGGCAAGTGCTGGTGGGCGCCAAAGGGGTACACGTTTAGTATCTGTCGTTATTTGCAATGCAGATTTCGTGTCAGCCAACAGTGATGTAGGTTCTGCTGGGCAACCTTGGGGTACTGTTTGCACTTCCCACTTTTTGGCAATCTTTTCAGGCTTCGGTTCGAGTTTCACTTCCCGCTCGGACAGATTTAGCGGCAGTGGACTGGCAGCAGTTTCTTTCATTTCTGGGACCGCTGTCTCTTTCTGGTCGTCCGGATTGGGCAAGTCTTTCAGTGAAGATGGGATCTTTTTGGCATGGGTGGCATGGATCCACGACTTCCTCCCATCCACGCGTATTGCCGTCTGCGTTGCCAGAAGCACTTGGTAGGGTCCACGCCACCTGGGTACTAACGACGATTTTCTCTCAAAGTTTTTAAGCAGCACCCAGTCTCCTGGCTCCAGCGCGTGCCCCGGACCAGTATATCTTACGGGTAGAGCCTCCTGCACCTGCTGATGAATCAAACGCAATTTCTGCATTTAAAGGCCACAATAAGTGCTAAGTACAGGATGTTCCACTTCACTCAGTCGCTTTGGCTGAGGTGCGCACCAAACATTCGCCGGCCTCTCCATCACAATCTCATACGGGGAGAGCCCAGTACAGACGTACGCATGCACAGTAGCGCTATCGGTAATGCATCCACCCAACTCAACTTGCTCCCTGCACATATCTTGCGAATTTTTGACTTGAGGATTCTGTTGTGCCTCTCAACAAGACCGGCCAAACTCGGATGCCTCGAACTATGGAATCTTTTATCAATCTGAAGACCTGAACATATCTGTAATACCACTGCGCCCACAAAATGTGGACCGTTATCTGACCATATGACACGGGGCAAGCCAAAACAGGAAAAGTATTCTTTAAGCATTACTTTTGCCATACTCATTGCTGTGCAGTCTTTTAAGGGATATGCCTCCACCCACTTGCTGAATGCACAGATCACCACTAAGACATATTTCAAGTTTTGGCACCTCTCCATCTATATGAAATCAAAATGGATTACCTCAAAAGGCATAGAGGGCGGGCCAAAACTGCCTATTGGAGTCACTGTTCCCTTTCCTACATTGTGTTGTAAACACGTAATGCAGTTCTGCACCAACCTCTCTCATTCTTCTTTATGTTTACATTCTGCCATACCGTATATAGGTGCTGTATTATTTTTTTCGCACAGATGTGAGTAGGGCTGTGAGCCATTGTGACCATTGCAGTCATTGTGACCATTGCAGTTGTTTCTGAACAGTCTCTATTGCCTTTGTACCATGTGCGCCCAGCTTGTCCGCTCTGGTTCAGGACACATGTACTTTTTATTATCGCTCCGAGGACCCGCGAGTCTTGAATTGTCCGATTTGTACAATTATCACGCTTCTCTCCACTACACCTCTAGTTCCGTCTCCGTCCATGACCAAAACCAGAGGTTAGCATAAACACCAAAGAACTGTGGATCACTCTGTCTTTCGAGGCGCAAATCATATCGCCTCACTCCTGGTATTGTGTGATCTGTGAACAGTGCCGTGCACTTCCAGATCCAGGCTCAGAGTCAGCCTGCGGCGCAATGGCAGATGCTGGTGTGCGCCGTGACAGTGATGCGGATTCGGTCTTTGGCTCTGGCGCAATGGCAAGTGCTGGTGGGCGCCAAAGGGGTACACGTTTAGTATCTGTCGTTATTTGCAATGCAGATTTCGTGTCAGCCAACAGTGATGTAGGTTCTGCTGGGCAACCTTGGGGTACTGTTTGCACTTCCCACTTTTTGGCAATCTTTTCAGGCTTCGGTTCGAGTTTCACTTCCCGCTCGGACAGATTTAGCGGCAGTGGACTGGCAGCAGTTTCTTTCATTTCTGGGACCGCTGTCTCTTTCTGGTCGTCCGGATTGGGCAAGTCTTTCAGTGAAGATGGGATCTTTTTGGCATGGGTGGCATGGATCCACGACTTCCTCCCATCCACGCGTATTGCCGTCTGCGTTGCCAGAAGCACTTGGTAGGGTCCACGCCACCTGGGTACTAACGACGATTTTCTCTCAAAGTTTTTAAGCAGCACCCAGTCTCCTGGCTCCAGCGCGTGCCCCGGACCAGTATATCTTACGGGTAGAGCCTCCTGCACCTGCTGATGAATCAAACGCAATTTCTGCATTTAAAGGCCACAATAAGTGCTAAGTACAGGATGTTCCACTTCACTCAGTCGCTTTGGCTGAGGTGCGCACCAAACATTCGCCGGCCTCTCCATCACAATCTCATACGGGGAGAGCCCAGTACAGACGTACGCATGCACAGTAGCGCTATCGGTAATGCATCCACCCAACTCAACTTGCTCCCTGCACATATCTTGCGAATTTTTGACTTGAGGATTCTGTTGTGCCTCTCAACAAGACCGGCCAAACTCGGATGCCTCGAACTATGGAATCTTTTATCAATCTGAAGACCTGAACATATCTGTAATACCACTGCGCCCACAAAATGTGGACCGTTATCTGACCATATGACACGGGGCAAGCCAAAACAGGAAAAGTATTCTTTAAGCATTACTTTTGCCATACTCATTGCTGTGCAGTCTTTTAAGGGATATGCCTCCACCCACTTGCTGAATGCACAGATCACCACTAAGACATATTTCAAGTTTTGGCACCTCTCCATCTATATGAAATCAAAATGGATTACCTCAAAAGGCATAGAGGGCGGGCCAAAACTGCCTATTGGAGTCACTGTTCCCTTTCCTACATTGTGTTGTAAACACGTAATGCAGTTCTGCACCAACCTCTCTCATTCTTCTTTATGTTTACATTCTGCCATACCGTATATAGGTGCTGTATTATTTTTTTCGCACAGATGTGAGTAGGGCTGTGAGCCATTGTGACCATTGCAGTCACATAAGAATTTGGCAACATCCAGTTTTTAGTTCCCTTGTCCACCCAACAACCCTCTAAATCTAGCTCAGCAGAGCCCTCTGCCCACCCTTGTATCTCATCGGCCGTGGCTTCAGCCTGCATCTCTTTGACAGTGGCGATTCCATCTTCTATCATACAGGGTACTTCCCCAGTCTGGACTGTCATCATTTTATTATTCAAATCAGTGGCAGTTCATTTTGCAATTCTGTCTGCAAATGCGTTTCCCTCTCCCACTTTGCATGTTACCTTTTTATGTGCCTCACATTTCACTATTGCTAGGCGCTTTGGAAACGTGAGTGCAGACAGCAATCGTACAATCAAAGGGCCATGTTGAATTCTGGCCCCATGCGATGTCAAGGAACCCCTCTCAGCCCAGAGTCCACCAAAGTTATGAACCACCCCAAAAGCATACTGACTATCAGTATAGATATTTACGTTCAAATTTTCAGAAATCTCACAGGCTCTGGTCAATGCTATTATTTCTGCGGCTTGTGCCGAGTTGTAGGGAATTCTTTTGCTTTCTACAACGCTCTCTAGGGTAGTGATAGTGTAAGCGGCAGTTGTCGTGCCATCTGGTAGTTTAAAACAAGAGCCGTCACAAAATAACTCTCCATCTGGCTCCTTTTGTGGGATGTCACTTAAATCAACTCTCCCCTTCGTTTATTCCTCAGTGACCATTAAGCAATCATGGGGTGGTGCTTCGTTGTCACCAATTTCTTTTATGGGCAGTGGCATTAATTCTGCAGGATTCAAAGCGCTATACCTCATAATTTGGATATGGGGCGCAAACAAGATAATCTCATATCTTGTCAGTCTAGCAGAGGTGTGGTGTTGCGTCTGCGTCCTATTTAATAGGACATCTATGGCATGTGGCACCATCAAAATTAAAGTATGCCCCAATACCATCCCTTCCGCTTGTTTCACCGATGTAGCAGCCGCCGCGACAGATCGCAAACATCGTGGTAGTGCGCGCGCTACAGGGACCAGCGCAGAAGAAAAATAGCTGCACGGCCTATTTCTTCCACCTTGTTCCTGTGTCAAAACAGCTAATGCACATCTTTCATTCTCGCACACAAATAATCTAAAAACGTTTTCATAATTCGGTGTGCCCAGAACTGGAGCAGAACATAATGCAGTTTTCAATTGATCAAACGCTCTCTGACATTCTTTATTCCACTGCAAAGGCATCACTGCATCCTTTTTAGTTAATAGCACCATTGGCTTCACAATTAACGCAAAATTACCGATCCACTGCCGGCAATAAGAAGCCATGCCTATTATGGCTCTGACTCCTTTCTGTGTCTTTGGAATAGGCATACAAGAAATACTTTCTATGAGTTCTGGCGTTAGCCTTCTCCCTTCTTTCGAAAGTAGGTAGCCCAAATAAGCTACCTCCTTTCGATTATATTGAAACTTCTTCAAACTACCTTTATGGCCATGTGCCGCTAGGTTTGACAGTAGTAATACGGTGCTCTTTTTACAAATCTCTTCTGTATCAGCAGCGATCAACAGATCATTTATGTATTGCAATAGTACACACCCCACTGGTAATTCTAGCATGTCTAGCTGCTCTTTTAACGCTCTACTGTAAATACTCGGACTTTCCGTATATCCTTGTGGAATGCGCGTGAATGTAAATGATCGTCCCCCTAATGTGAACGCGAACAAATATCTACTGTCCTTGTCCACTGGAATGCTAAAGAAAGCGTTTTTTAGGTCAATTACGTTAAAGTATTCTGCTGAGGCAGGTATCATTGTCAATTTCGTAGTGACCTCTGGGACCAAAGGAAATTGCGGATCTACTACTTTGGTTAGCACGCGGAAATCAATTATGAAACGATATGGTACTTCATTGCCTCCTTTCTTAAACACTGGAAGAATTGGGCTGTTACATGTACTGCCTGTAATTTCTTCAATCACCCCTAATTTCACCAAATCTGAAACAATACTTTTCAATCCTTTCTCTCCGTTTGCCGAAATTTTATACTGGGGAATTCTAGGCAGTCTAACTCCTTCTTTCAAAATGATCCTCACTGGCTCTATCTTTAAGCATCCTACATTGTTGTCATGCATCACCCATATACAGGTTGGCACCTCTCTTAACTCTCCTGGCAAGGTTTCAGACATGAATTCTGACACAAGGGGCATCTTGTTGCTAAATCGTTAGAAACACCCTGTCTGACGTACAATGTATAGTCGCACCTAGCTTTTTCAACAAGTTCAATCCCAACAAGTTCCCCCCACAATGTTTTGTTAGGAGAAAGGGACAATGTTCAGTAAATGGTCCTATAGTAACTGTGACTGGTTGGGACACTGGGTTTATGACTGGTGTACCTACGAACCCTACGGAAACATTCTTTTGCCCTGACAGTGGTATATCCGGAACCAAGTGATGGTCTATTGAACACTTTTGCGCTCCTGTATCTAAAAGGAAGCGGTGCTCCTTATTCCTGACTCCCATTTCTACGTAGGGTCCTCTCTGATTCACGGGAATAGACACTGGTTCCGACCCTTGCCCTGGGCTGTCCTATTGGGGAAATAACACATCATCCGATGTGTAGTCACTACTATTACTGTAATACGTATTTAGCTGCGTATTGAAAATGTTCCCATTCTTTCCTCTATTTCCCCCACTCTGATTCCCATACAGTTGGTTTTGCTGACCCTGACTCTGGTTAGGAGCACTTTGGTTTTGGGCTTGGTTTTGATTACCTTCATTATTGTGGTGCTGCTGCATACTATTCCTATTCGGTCCATTCGCTCCTTGGTGCCCTCTGTGCTGTCTTCTCTGACCAGGTCCATTTCTATTCTGTAAATGTGGACATTGCGCTTGCCAGTGTCCTTCCTCCTTACAGTATGCACACTGATTTGGTCCCAATGGCCCCCCATGCATATTCAGGTTACTCCTCCTTTGTGCGTTCCCTCTTCCTCTATTATGTCCTGCTACTTGCTGCAGTAACACCCTTGTTTTCAGATTTACTCTATCTTTCTCCTCCTGGTCCTTTCCCGCATTCACTCTCGTCTGATAATATTGGGCCATGTGCAATACTTCACCCAGCGTTTTTGCTTGCCATGCACTTTCTGATGTCATTATTAGGCTGTGAATTGGAAGTCTCAACCCCCTCACATATTTATCAACAAATAGCCTCCGCCCCGCTTCCGAGCTCACATCCTGCCCACTGAAGTCTGCGAATACTTCTTCGAATTTATTGAAATAAACTGTTGCTAACTCATCCTTGCCTTGCACACATGCAGTCAACTTGTCCCATTGAATTCTTTTCTCTGGGACAATTTCTTTTAATTTCTGTATTATGTGTGCTGGTAATGCTACCATGCTATCAGCGGCTAGTGCTTGTCTCTGCACGGCTGTCTGCACATTGTCACTCCGGCTCTCTCATCTGCCTAACGCATCTAGGTTCGCCTGCCTAGCGATTCTGCTGTAATTTAAACGGATCTGATGTATACTTATCTTGCTACCTGTAACTGCTCTCAGATTGTACCCTTCTCCTGTAACTGGGTTGTTACTATCTATGTTAATATCACCTGTAACGGTATACTGTATCACCCCTTCTGCAACCTGTAACTTCTGCAACCTGTAACCTCCTTTCTGTAACTTGTAACTTCCTCCTAAACATGCGCCCGCAAGCCTCTGGGCAAGGTGCGCAATATAAATAAATAAATACAAATACAAAATACAAATACAAATGTTCGCTCCTGGTGAACCGCTTTATTCCTGTCTTCTATTATCAAGTAAGCCCATGTGGCGCCATAGGCCGTTACGTCATCCACCTTTCTTATTTGCTTCCATATGTCTGTTGGCAGGATCACTGGGTATATTAGGTCTATGTCACCCATGGTAAGCACGGATGATTGCAGGCAGGACTCTACTTCCTTGTAAAATCCTGCAGGATTCTTTCTTTTATCAGGAATCGCCTGCTTTATGTTGTTCACCTCCTGTCTGGAAACGGGAACATGCACGTACTGGGCGGTATAATGTGCTGGCGTTACCTGCGCCGCTACGGTGCCCGTTGCGGGAACCTCTGTTTTTGGCACAAAGGTAGGTGGGACCTCCCTCATAGGGAATGCCCCACTTACTGTCCCTCCTCCTTCTCTCATGTGTAATAATATTCCCAGATCAAGCGACAGGGCTGTTTCTCCTGTCCCTCGCTCTAGTGCTCTCTTATATACTGCCATTATTTCGGGTGGGCTGGCCTTGTCGTTTTTTATATCTTTGTCTAGTAAATGTTCAGCCATCGACTGCAGTGCTTTTCTTTTCATGTGCATGGAATATTCATCAAATATCTCATGTATCTCCATTGTGGGAATACTGGGATCCGACATCCATCTGAATGCCTCTCGTATACATACTTTCAATTTGTCGCCCCTCTGTACTGACGACATCGAATGTCATCGCTGTATATATGGCTCTACCGCTTCCTTCCTATCTCTCCCGATATCCTTACCCCTGTACCCAGGTGCAGTAAACATTTCAGCATAATCATTATCCAATTCATTTTTAAGCTCAAAAAGTCCATACACATGTTCCCTCACTTCTTCATCTCTTTGTCTACAGCGTGCTAATGCATTTAAGTCTAACAATCGCTGCGGTGGTAATTTCCCAATTAACAGTTTCCATCTCTCCACCACATATTCACCCATGCATTCCAACACTACCTGTCTTTCGTTGCTTCTTCGGAAGTCATACATCGAAGCCAATGCTGCCGTTCCCATCATTCCCGTCTATATACATTTCTGCCTGTTGCTGCAATTCCACCTTCCTTTCTTTGCTGATCGCACTGCGCGTTACCCTCGTGCATCCACTTTGTTCAGTCCCGCCTCTCGCCCCCGCGGTTTCAACTTCAACCCCTGGAGGGACAGACGGTACCGAGTCTGTATCTAAGGTGGGAGGTGCGGATGGGGCAATAGGAACGGGGAGTGTCTGCTGTGGGCCTGGATGGCTAATAGGAAGTGTTACGTGCGCGGTCTGTGGCTGTGGGAGGGCTTGAGCTACGGGAGGGAGAGTTTGAGCTGCGGGAGGGGCTTGAGCAATAGTTACTGACGTGCTTGGCCTCGCTTCTGATCTTGGGCCTTGTTTTGTATGGATCAATATGTTTTCCATCACTTCATCTGCTATGTTCAATTCTCGTTGTGGGTATATTTTTTCTATATACAACTGGTCACGTCTACCTGACCTCCTTAGACTCTCAGTCCACTCCTTCTCCTCCTTTTCTTCCGCTACTTCACCTTTCGATTTATGCCTGCGCGCATGCTTCGCTCTACTTCTAAATCGGAGCATTGCTTCCCTTCTCCAGTCCTTAACGATATAAAATGCTGCGGGACTGTTAGGAAAGATTTCGTAATTGTGGGTAATTTTCCTTCCATGTGGCAACCCCTAAACTTTTTGCTGTTGTTTTTCACCTTGTTCTCGACTTTGCCAGAGAAGTGCAGCCTTCTGCCGCACTCCTCTGGGCTTTCGCTCCATTCTTACGGGGAAACTGACATGCCCTTAATACAGTCAGTACCGGGAAACGCTGTTTTCCGTAGTTTCTTTTATCATGTTGCGGCTTTCGTGCAACATGACACAAGAGGGCACTGTAAACTAAGTTACTGCTCTCTTGGGTCTCTAGCCTTGTACAGGCCCTAGATACTCTTTTTGGATTGTAACTGATCGGTGCAAGTGAATCACGGACGGGAATGGTGGCAGCGATCGTTTCTTGTGTTTTGAGCTCATTTTGGCGTTTTAAGCGCGTTTCTCGCGCTTAGCCCAAAATGGTGGCCTGGCTCCCAAAATGGCCAGACCACGAGGCTCCTTTGTCCTGTCCGCTGACCGTCTTGCTCCCTTCACCTTCCCCAGGTCGAGCCGACCAGGGGCCTTCCTTATTTGGGCATGTACTTTCCTGTGAAACAGAGATGCTTTCGCGGGCTTCTACAGGCCTTGTGTGTGCCTCCAGGATGTGGGCTGGGATGTCTGGTCCCAATACACATCCTGGGTGCCAGAGAGTCTAGGGTGGTGTGAATGCCTGGGACCAGCGTGGTCCGTGATAGGTCCACGAATGGTGTGAGTGTTGATGAGCGGATCTCCCATTGGGTCCCCTCCGTTTTGGCGCGAAGGGAACCGTGGATAAGAGGGGGCTGGAAACGCCACTACCATGTCGATTTCCTGAGTTCTCACGAACGAAGGAATACAGGAGCCAAGTATCCTGCAACCAAGAGGCTGAACCAAGGAATCGCTGGTGACCTGCTGAAGGACTGCTCCTCTGCACTGCTGTCGCCTTGTGAAACCCTTTTTACCTCTGATCGAACCAGAAGGCCTGTACTGGTACTTCGACCCTTGGAATAGCGGGAACAGCTATTCTCAGCATCTTCACCATCTCCTGCTCGTAAGCCTTCGGAAGCGTCTCTGGGCCATCCAGCAGACTGACCAGCCTTCACAGGAGTCTTGCTCTGTAACCGCCGCCAGGTTGGGTTGTATTTCTAGTCCTTGTCACTCTCACACGATTCGTACACTTGGCGTTCCCAGGTCTGAAGTGAGTAGTGTACATTTGGCTGAGATACACACGGCCGCTCCGTTGCCCTGCTGTGGTAACAAACTGTGCGGGTTCACTTCGTTTGGGACATCTTTAACTCAACTCTGCTGCTGCAGAATCAACACGACGACGAGACGTCCCCTGCTCTCCTGAGCCTGCCAGCGACTGAAAACTGACACGGAGAAGCCTGGGTCTGCTTGCATCGGGGACCGGTGAGTAGCATAGCTAGGAACTGGTCGCCCTCCTGCAGGAGCCCATAGCTTTTCCCCGCTGTGTCAAAACAGCACGCCTTTCCGTACTCGCGCTCTGCTTCTGCCCACAGTGGAGGCTGCGCTTGAGTCGCGGAACTCTGTTCTTCTTCATTTGTGCACTAAACTGAACTGCCTGATTCCCTCGAAGAGACTCCCCTTTTTGCCCGTTGGCACCAGCGTGTGCAGGTACTTTTGAGCACAAGGCTCCCCTCTTCGTAGGGCTCGGACTTCCTTTTAGTTAGGTGCCTCTGAAGGCGGACTGGGTCTAAGCATTATTTCGCACTGCCTGTTTTCCTTCCCTTTTAGGTGGACTAGACATTTCGTGCATCTAACGCTATAGACTTGTTTGTATTTGTATATATATTGTATTGCTATGGTATGTGTTGGTTTACTGGGGTTGTATTGTGATTTCTTGCTACGGTCATTGTTTTAAAGGCCTTGGAATAAATGTGTATATATTTTTAATATAACACTTGTTTGGAGTAGTTTGTAAGTGGCCTTGCTTTGTGTGCTCATTGCGGGCTTTCAGTCACCCTCACCCCTCTTGAGACCTAGTCTTGACCGCCGCGATCGCTACCCTGATTGGTCTGGCTTGTCCAGAGGTTACCCTGTTCCAAGTAATTAGGTTGGCCTTCTGAACTTCTGCGCCGCCAGGACAGAGTTCAGAAATCCGTCTTAACAGGGACGCGCTTTCTTTCTTATTAACACCCTTTCCAAATTATCTATTCTCGCTATCTCAAAACTACCATTTATTGGCCACTGATGGTCTTGTTGCTTTCTGGTTTGCCTATGCCAAGTCTCACAGAATATTATCTCTCCCACACCATACTTCACATACATCTCATACGCCAGCGTTTTCGCTCGTGGCGCAATTTGGCCATCTTCCAAACATTGTCTACCACAGCGGAAAAACCCCGCTAGGGTGGACAATACCCCAGGCATGTTTCAACCTTCACCCTGGTTAATCAACCTTACCTAGGGCGTTTGATTTTGCAAAGTCAACTCTCAACCAATATCAGGATTACTTTGAATCGGGGTATGACTCACCTGATAAATCAATTTGTCCTCCAGGACACAATTCGTCTGTATACTGATGCAACCAATGACGTTGTGTCTGCGTTTCTTGGCGTCTGCCTCGTTTCGGGACACTCGCCTCCTTGTTCTCTAGCCAGATACGTCGATCAGGGATCAGATGTGTGCAGATGTGCAAAGTAATCTCTCATCACTTCTACAGGGCGCCCCGAACACCTCTTGATCCCGGCTCAATCGTCCCGTGCTCCTCGTTCTCCGCCTTTACTCAATTACAACGTACATGATGGAACAAGTGGGGGAGGGTCCCTATTCGGGCACCATCTTGAAAGGGGCCCCTAGGGATCCCTCGCGTTATGGAAACAAGGCAAGTCACCACACACGATAGATACGCCAGACACGAGGTTGTATTCCCAAAGCTAGGGTTTATTGCAAAGCAAATAGTCTCAGTTGGCCAACTCGGTCTCACGCCCGCGACGTGTATCTCTAGACCTCGAGGGACGCAAGAGAGCGAATTACGTACATCAGTTACATATATACAAAATGCATATCATACAATCAGCTGTGACATGTTTAACACCCCCCTTTATTGGGTTTCTTTGAACTCGGTTTGATGATGGACACTTCCGATGAATATGACACCCTCAAATATCTATTCGAGTAACAATATGCAACCTTGCAAGTGCAGAGACATCTTTTCTTTGTTGAACAGAACACAGTGCTTCTGTTCTCGTAAGCGAGCTACATACGGGGGAAGAGTCACATTCCAGACCTTGCTATCTATGAGGTGCTATTTGTGTCCTGGGAACCGACACGCTCTACAGGGCTCGGAAAAGGGGGGCCGTAAGAAGAGCATAATTCAAGCCTTTAGCTGCTTTATTCTAACATATTCTACCATATAACGAGACTGGTTGGCAGCTGTGAAATGATTAAATGCCCTTCGGCTCTGCTTCAAGGCTACATTCGGGAGGGAGCCGGGCATTCTTCCCCGGAGCTGCCTACGTTGTGTTTCAATGAACTCTTTTTAGCCTTGCGCCCTTGCGGCCTTGTCCTTTCATGTTCAGACAACAATGTTAACAGTCGAGCAGTGTAAGCAGAAAATGTGCTGCGAAGCAATTTGAACAGAAAGCAATGAGCAATCGTTAGAAAACAAAATGGCGATCCTTGTTACATCAAATTGGCCGTTCATTGGTAAAACTCGGAAACCTGTATTTCTATCGTTTCGTACATGAGACGGTTGGCCTTCGGCCACCAAAATATGTTTGCCGTCAATCATGAGAGGTCTCCATTTTTCTAGACCGACAGCTTGTGGTAGGGAGGTGGACATTGTAAGGGTTACATAGTGAATAGCAGTGGGTGTGTAATGGTGCAAGTGGATACTATCATTGGGCTTGGGATTCTGGATCTTCATCTCCTGGTAGAGCCTAACCATGTGTGGCTATGTTCATGTGTGACAGTGCTTAGGCGATAGCTGGCCCAGTAGTTACACAGTGTTGTAGTGAGTATTTGTGCAAAGTATGCATTGCACTGCTGGTGAGGCGTGGGTGGTGGAGGCCTAAATGTCTTTCTCATGTGTCATGTGTTATATTGATGCTGTGTCCCCATTGATATGATCAAGGACCTTTGATAGTGAGGGGTGTGTAGCCATGCTTCCTTTTTTATGTTTTGTATCCTGTCTGTGCCTAGATATCTTTCTGGGTGATTTGGTGTGTCTCTTCATGATGGGCAATGCACATGTTGAGGGTATCAGATATATGCATGAGGAGGTGAGTGGGCATCTGTTGATTTTTCCCATTGCAGGAGCATGAATATGCCAGTGGTGAGTGGAGGTGAGCAGGACCAGCTGCAATGATGCTGAGGGATCCAGCTTCCAGATGGAAGCCAGGTGAGAATTGTGTTTTCCAGTTGATTTCTGGGACATATGTGGACACGTGATGGAGCCATCATGCCAGGGGGTGTCTTTGCAATATCAGGTATTTTAGGCATGTGACATGCACACCTTTCTACCAACATGACCTGAGTGTGGACATGGTTTGTGCACTTTATGTCAAGGATATCAATGAGGTTGCAGTGTACTTTTAATTTTATGGGGCACACACAGCTTGGCAATCCACAAGGCACATTCTCAAAGTGCTATTGGGGGAAAGCTGGATTCGCCTGATTGCATCATTGAAGGTCATCAGGGATGTGGCTTTACTGTGTGTGTTCCACAGGGGTTGGTATTCATGTGAAGAAGGCTTGTACTGCCTGGTTGCATCTGTCCTGCCCTGTGCCCTTTGGGATGCCAAGGGAATGGGTGGTGCCTGTGGATGAGGGTGCCTGTGGATGAGGGCAGAAGCCCAATGTGTGGCAATATTATGCAGGACACAACATGCAACCATGGTTTTGCATACTACAGGGGGTGCATATAGCAATATGCCAGCTACGTGGTCAAGGGAGCAGGATCGTGACTTCAGCACTCCAAATATGCTCTGCCCTATGCCCCTAGTGGCTATGTGTGCTGCATTGTAGTACGCCTCAACTGGGGTGGCTGGATTCCTGCTCGGTGTCAACAGGAATGGTGACAGTGCTTAGGCACTGTCCCCTGCAAAGGAGTAAATGGTAATTAATTGCATGTATTGTAATATCTTTTGTTTCTGTGTGTCATGTGACTGCTTGTGTGTGTGTGGTAGTTGATACTCACCCACAAGCCAGCTGTTTCCAATGGTTCCTGATGCAAGGGGCTGGTATATGGGGTAATGCCAGAAGAGGTAGTTATCATGTGTGCATCCTGGGTCATTGGCATTGACATACATGCTGTGTCCCATGGCATCACAGATCATCTGCACATTGATGGGGTGCCAATGTTTCCTTTTGCGATAAATGTGCTTGTTGTCTTGGGGGGTTGTAGCACTACATGTGTTCAGTCGATGGCTCCCAGGGCCCGGGTTAAGTGGGAAAATGTATAGAATTCCTGGCACACTCTCTGCCTTGCCTGCAGTGTGCATGGCATATGAATGTGCCCATACACAAATAACAGGATGTAGCGCAATACCTTGTGACAGCACCCTGATTGTGTGGGCTGTGATATACCACCCATAATGGCTGTCGAATGATGGAATGATCCTGTGGCCAGGAAGTGTATGCTGTTAGCACTTTGACCAGAGGTGACACAGCCTGTGAGAACATGGTGGGTGATACCAGGCCATTCTCCCACTCTCTGACCAGGTCTAGGATGGCATGAGGAGGGAAGCAGTATCTTCCATGCCCCCCCTCATCTGGCATACCAAATAATGTGCGTTGTTCGCGGATAGAATATGCTGGCGTTTCTCCTCCTCCTCCTCATCCTCCTCCTCCTTCCATGTAGTAATATCAGTACTAGCAATGCAGGATCTGGCCTTGTGGTAATCATAATTTCATTGGGGTTGCATTGCACTTTTACGTGTTTGCTTTCATTGTGCTTTGTGTTTTTTGACGATTAAAGGGTGGCAGTAAGATAGCAGGATGATGATTCTCCTTTGGAGTCATCATGATGGCATGATCACATCTGAGAATAGGGTTTACTTAGCGCAGGATGGAGCGTGTTTGCTATTTGCACAGTGCCACCCTCCCCATGCCAATGTTCTTCCTCATTTTCCTTGATAAAGGAGGATTTTGCATGTTTCGCCACCTTTCTATTCTTTGGGCTGTCCCTTCCCACGCCTCCAGTGCTAAGTGGGGAGGGCCAGTGCAAAGTCCAATCTGCGAATCAGAAAATGTTTATTAGCACGGCTAAAAGTATACTTTTGCGACACAAAGACACTTTGCGCCATGCTAAACATTTTGAAAATGAGGCCCAAGTGTGCTGTCACCTGCACTGGGTATCCCCAATTCAATGAATTATGGTGCTGCATATCTTCTAACGGAGAGGCTTTACACTCCCAGCATGAAAACAATCCAATGGTTCAGTATAGAACTCTTGTTGGAAATGTCCTGCACTCTGTATTTCCGTAACTTTACATTTACCAAACAGTAGTATATAGAGTTCCTTTTAATACATTCTAGGTCCATTACAAATTGCAATATTTCTCATTATTATCTGTTGAAGGTCTCACAGGAAACCGTCAACTATAGTTATATTTGTAAGTTTTATTAATTTCCAACCTTTGCTTGCTCAATTTTGTCTACATCTATATTGTTGTTTCAAGTGAACCTCTTCTTCAGGGAATACAATTAGCTGTGCATACTCTTAAGATATATCTTTAAATAAGAGTGTATGATTTAAACATCAAATCATCTCAATGTATTTCTATTCTGTTCTTTTCATCTTTGTTCTTGACATACAATGTTTCAGTTTGTAGAGTAATAGCAATCTAGTTTAAGGAATTTTGCACATTCAGTATTGCTCGGTGGAAATTAGACTTGCTTCAAGTCCCCTTCAGTTTAGAAAAGTACCTTGCTCTTCCAACAACACCCGCAGCACCTTGATGTAATTTAGATTCTGGTTATTTAATGCACACCACCATCCATAAATTATACTGCGCTTATTGTTACTAATATTTACTTGATGACTTGCTATATTTCCGCTACTAATGTTTGGCTGTATGTCCTAGACAGAAATCAATTTCTCCTAATCTAGAGGTGCACTATACCATAATAATAATGTATAAAATAATAATAAGAAGAAGAAGAAGAAGAAGAAGAAGAAGAAGAAGAAGAAGAAGAAGAAGAAGAAGAAGAAGAAGAAGAAGAAGAAGAAGAAGAAGAGGAAGAACAAGAACAAGAACAAGAACAAGAAAAACAAAATGTATTAATAAAATGTATTTCTGATTCTTTGGCAGGTCAGAGTAACCTCGGTTTTATGGTTCCAAAAGAGTAAAATCTTACCCTCACACTTTATTAAAAGAAGACATTTTTGTAACAATATTGTATTCACATTATAATACTGTATCCATTGAAGTTTACTCAAACTTCCAAAAAAGTGCTAGTTCAACTGACATGCTGTTGACAAACTCAGGCTTTCAATGCAAACACAAATAAAATGCAATGTATTCTGCCTGTTTAAGTCTCCTTACTCAGGAGGAATAAGCAGCATATAATGGAGATGACATCCTAATTCAAAATAGGTATTCACATTTAAATTCTCTTATACGAATGACTGTTCTAAATACTATGTTACTGTAATATTCTTACTGAATTTAATTGACTTGCGCAGCACTCAAAAAGGAATTTAAAAGGTATTCAGATTTAATACACTGATAATGCAATGACTAGCAAGACAGTCTTGGCAAAACACCACAATCAGGTGGTTAGGAAAGCCAAAATGTAAAAGGTCTGCAAATAAATAATTATTACATTTGTGCGATATGGGGTAAAAATAAACAGAACAGCAGGGTCCATTGCCCCCCAGGATGGAACTAATCAGGGCCTTGGGGTCAGCTGGCAACACATAACCAGAAATGTACTTCTTGGTTTTGAGTCAGCTCCTTGATGCTGTACTTCCCGCAGTTACAGTCTGTCTTAAAGTCTCAAGTTAATGGGCTGTGGTTTCCCAAATCCAGATGATTCTCTCTCCTTCTGTCTGACTGTTGTCTCTCCAGGGCTGACAGTCACTACTTTTGGGCTGGCATGAAGTCATCTGCTAATCCCTCCTCTTCAGGGATTCTTGTTATTCGAAGCTACCATGTTCTACTCCACCGTGGGGCATCATCTCCTAACCCCACCTCCAAAAACCTGAGTTAGGTTTGTTCAGCAGAGGAGTATGCCCATATTGTGACTGGCATGAGAGATAAGTGTGAGGTTTATCCCCGAAAAGATGGTTTTGAAGAATTATTAGAAGTGTTAACTAAAGGGGGAATGTTGGGGTGGCCAGGAAAGGTCCCAATGATAAAGAGGGGCTTATATTGTGTGCTCCATATTGGTGACTAGGGGTGCTGCAAAGTTAGCGCAAAGGTTGAAGTTTTGTATATGTATCCAGTGTAGGTGAATTTGAATGGAATATGTTACTTTAGTGTTACTTTTTAGAATTGATACATATTAGATTTGCATGCTCGTAGAAAGACAAATGCCAAAACCACCAAACACGATCCAGACATGGTATGCGACAAAGCACCTAGAACCTAGCTGATGAAGAGTTTCATGATGAGCATGCGAGGAAGGGGGGGCCTGTCATGAAGGAGTCATTGTGGAGGCGAGACAATGGTTCTTAAACATACATGCACACTGATATATGTACATAGGAAATTTATAAATGTACATGTGCTGTGCTTTCTTAAAAATTTAGTAAAACTTTGCCGCTAGAAGTTCACCGGAGGAATTATGAGTGTCTCAGAATAACTTGTTTTACAGGTTTGAGGTCAAAGGAGAAGCAATGATGAACCATGTAGATGGTCAGCTGACAAAAACAGTGAGGATATTTTTGGCTTGGTATTTTAGCAGAGAGCAGATGTAATCTCTTTTAAGTACATTGGAGTTTGCAGAAGGGTCTATGGGGTGAAATAAATATGGGGTGAAGTGATGCTGAAGGCAAAAGTGATCAATGCTCCCTATGATTTAATTATTTATTCACGATATGGCCAGGGGCCATGCATGTTAAAATGATAGTTATTTGGATTAGATTGTTCCAGGACGCCACTAAAGATTGGCGTGGATGAGATAGTTATCACCAGTTCAAAGGAGACCAGTTTATTCTGCTGTTCTCAGGTTGCTAAAGTATCCATGTGAATCATGTGCAATTTCGATTCAGGGTTAAAGGACTCGGGCCAGCTGTAACTTGTAATGAATTATGCTGTGATATGAATGTGTAACCATGTCATGATGTCACAACCTAACACGGATGAATCCCAAGAAGGGTTGTGCTATGAATACGATCTAAAGATGGTAGTTAAGATAATCAGTGAGCAATGAGACTGGAAGAATTGGAGAACTATGGGATTTCTTCGTATAGGTTTTGTATTTTTGTATTTGTTTTAATTAATATAGTGCTTTAATCCAAAGCGCATTACAAGAGGAACAAGAAAATACAACAAGCAATAAATGACAATGAATCTAAACCAGAAAAGAGTACAAATAACAATTTACATTATTGATGAGGTTAAGCACAAATGTAGAGGGACCAACGTGAGAGAGGGGGTAGGAGGAGTGGGTGGAGGTGGCTTCAGTAGTGAGAGAAGAAGCAAAGGGTGCTAGGTGGGAGAGTGTAAGAGATGTGGGGTGGAATGTAATAAACTATATAGGAGTGTTTTAACAGTTTCAAAAATGTATATAATGTGTACATTTATGTGGGCCGGCAAGACTTGGGTTAGTTTGCCTCGACAGGATCATCTAGCTCCTCCCTGGACGATTGTACAATAAACTTGCTTTATGTACAAACGTGTATTCATTCCTTAAGTGGTGGCCCTACTTGGTTAAGGTGATTAGGGACCGATCCATAGATTATCTATGAAGTCCCCCTGTAGACATCCTGTTTTGGCCAAGTGGTAAAGCAAATCCTTTCCAGTTTTATCAGGACCCTCTTTCATGGAATGACCTTTGATCTTTTTCCAATAGATAGCCATTTCATTAGACATCACCAGATCATCAATAGTCTGGATCAATCTACCATATTTTAAGTTTGAAATTTGCTCAAAGCATGCCTCTGGTTTTCTTATTAATCAGATGTTCCCCAAACCCATTTCTCACATGTTATTTTATGTTATCTTAAGGGAACCTCTTAAGCGCACGTTCACCCGAAGTATCTTGTCGCTAGAGGGCAAGGCGCACATCTGAATAAGACCTGCTAAAACAGGTAAGTCTTGACAGCCTTTCTGAAGACAGGATGATTAGAGATTTTCCTAATACTTAGTGGGAGCTCATTCCAGAGCTGAGCAGCTGCTATGGAGAAAGCATGGCCGCCAATCCGCACACGATAATCACACATAATCAGAATCACTGCTAATTACCAGTTCTGTGAGTTGGTGGTTTATGGCAGTAAGGGCAGCTTGATAAATTGCCATCAGCTCTGTCACCTAACTACTTCAGGAACTTTTTTTGTAACCAGCAGAAGGTTCGGGGTCATTCACGCATGTGTTCCCAATGCCAGGACTAATTCTTTCTTCCTGTGTTTAATAATATGGTAGGAACAGCTATCATCGTAAACTATGGGTTTCCCCTGACAAGTGTTTTCTTCATATACCTTTTGGAAATACACCAGGTATGCCTCCATATAATCTGAGGTAATTAGACTTTTGTCCTGAAGACATTATAAGTATTCTTCATTGCAGTAAGCTAAGTCTGCCAATTCTTGAGCTATATGGCTATTCTTATTTTGGACGTACCTGACCTCCAAAGGAAAGCACTGCATTGACAGAATCCAAGAAGTAATTCTTTAATTAGAGACACTCCCTCCCTGTATCCTATCATTTAGTAGACAGTTTAACAGTTGGTGGGTGGTCTCTGCTTTGAGGTGCTCCGTCTGGATAAACAGGATAAACAGGCACTAATTTTTAATGTTCACACCACTGCCAGGAGTGCTTTCTCAAAACCATTGAATTTAGTATAATAATAATGTAGTATATTGTTTTGCTTGCATAGGAGAATATTTTGTTGACTTTGTCATGCTTTTGGTATAACATCGCTGTCCAGCAAGTATCTGAGAAACTTAACATAACATA
Source organism: Ambystoma mexicanum (assembly GCF_040938575.1). Taxonomy (NCBI): domain Eukaryota; kingdom Metazoa; phylum Chordata; class Amphibia; order Caudata; family Ambystomatidae; genus Ambystoma; species Ambystoma mexicanum. Next base: position 682,725,423 of record NC_090927.1, on the reverse strand, counting down.
ACATAACATAATGCTCAATTAAGTTTCAACTACAATTAGTCAGTCCAATGAGGCTTTGCAACTCACACAGAGTTATATGGTGCATTGATTTAAGGGGTGTCTCAACCTTCTTTTTCTGAGGATAGAAGCACTTGTCAGTGATTTAATTTCCCAGAAAGTTCACTCTGGTTTTGCACCAGGGGTGTTGCTAGGTCTGGAAAAGACCCAGGGCTATGCTGATGTTGGAACTGTTGGGACTGGGGGCTAGCTAGCCTTTTGGCTGTAGCTCCTGAGATTCTATCCAGGGCTACAACCAAAAGACCAAGGGCTATAGCCCTCTTAGCCCCCCCCTCCCCCCTAGCAAAGCCTCTGTTTTGCACCATTGTCCTTTCTGGAAAGATAATTTCACACCAGTCATTTTCAACTGTGTAAGAACATATCAGATTTCTGTCAGATGTTCTTACATAGTTGAGCTTTTGGTCAACAGATCATACAGCTAGACTAAAATTCCTCTTTTGCACAAATTAGGCATTGCCTTGTGATGGGAAATTCTAAACTGATTTCCTAAATGTATATATCTGAAGAGCTCATGGGTCCAAGTATATTGTTCCCCCCGAAAGTAAAGGAAAGCATATGCTAATGTTCTCTATTCAAGGGTACTGTCCAATAACCGTTTGTCAGGTCAAGGGCAAATACAGCTTTAATCCTTGGATCTGGGCCAGTCAATGGCCAACAGAGGGCAGAGGCCACCTTGACACATGGACCCATTTCAGTGTCCTCAGGAATTGTTGTTGAATGAATAGTAATATGTCTGCAATCATATGAGTCAACAGAGAATACAATCATATGAGTCAACTGAGAAGATACTCTGGAAATTCAGAAATACCTGTGTCAGTTGTTGTCATTGCTCATCAGTGTCACAGGCATAGGGCAGACTTCTATGTTCTGGTACGATCGGCCAGAAACCAATACCTCTGGTATTAATATTTCAGATGTATCCTCCATTTGGGAGGAGAGATCTCGTTTCATGGTGTTTTCATGGAACTGAAATAGTAATTTTTTATTCTAAATTCTATCTCATCTTCCAAGATGTCACAGGTAACATCTTCTATCCCACAAGGGCATGAGGAATACACACAGATATGTCCCCCCTATCAGGTATTCATCTTTTCTGGTCAGATACTTTTGGTCTTGCCATAGCAATCTTTAGGAATTGGAACTATAATTTCATTTTCTAAATCAATAGAATAGCATTGGGAGTCCACCGCGATTCCAATAGAGGTGCTTCGCGCAAAGTAACAATTTTATGATCCCTGTTATGCACCAATATTCAAACGGTGTTGTCATTGAAATCAACTAGTGGTATTAGATGTAGGGACGAACCTTGTTGTTGGAGGGTATGATTCAAATTTATGAATACTCCCTGATTTATCAGGGTTTGTCCTCTCTTTATTTTGATTGGTACTGTACATTTTTGCACCCATCCTGAGATGGAAACCTCTTTTTTGCTTGGACCTCCACAGCATAGAGCTACTATTGAGCTAACCAAACTGCTTTCTCAACATTGTCAAAGCACATTGGGTTAACCCCACTTTTTACTTTACTTCATTATGTATCAAATCCCAATTATTTGCAAAACGATGGAGAATGTCACTACCCAGAAAAAATTCAGAAGTGATATCTGTACCAGTTCAACAAAAATGTCCAATCGTTTTATCGCCAATTGAATGTTTTTTAACATGTGCCGGCTAGGTATTAAATGTTTCAAGTTTCCAGACCAACTTCCCTTGTATTTGTTTAATTAGTAGAGAGAATGATATGATCTTTGCGGAGTTGCCAAAACAGGGCTTCACGTATGAAGCTTTTTCCAGACAGAATCTGGTGAGCACAGGACCATTCCCTCCATTTATCTGAATGGGGAAGAATGTGTCTTCGCCCTTTTTCTGACAAGTCAATCAAATTTTGAATATGTTTCTCTAGGCTCTTTTCAGAAGAACTTTGGGTTTCTTTGCAATCCTCTTGAGTGTAGACAACATGTTGTTGGGAGTAGTAGGGATCAACAATTTGGAAAACGAAAATCCTCATTGAGGCCCATCAAGTTGGTGCTCAATTAGTACATCCACAAGGATTCTCTATGCAATAGAGCATTGGTGACATTGCTTGAATTAGCCAACACATCAATGACCCACCATGAAGGTGGTTACATGAGATTTCCACCAAAACGTCTACCGAATAGCAGGCAAAGGCTTCAGCTGTTCTTGCTGTATTAGAGGGGAAAGCATAACCCCAGTCAAAATGTTTGGAGATGTAGACAGCTGCAATAGGGACTCTAAACATAATGCTTTGAGAACTAAAAAAGAGTTCCCCAAAACTTAGCTTCGGAAGGCTGTCTCTTTTTTAAATCGGTACAGTAAGAAATACAATCATCAGTGTAAAAATACAGTTGAAGTGCAGTCTCCCTTACTGATATATGCATGGAACAATTGAATTGTGCTGTTAATTTGAAAGGTGTTCTTTATAACATAGATTGATGTGAGGATTCACCCTCAACAGTGTGTGTGAATAACTTTATGCTAGCACTCAGTTGCACAGCCACCCGGAGTTACATTTCACATTGCATTGTGATTCATTATTGTGTTTATGTGGTGAGTGGGCTTGCACTTATTTGCAGTTATTTTGAGTTATTTTTCACTGAATTAGGATGTATTATTTTGTTCATGGATGTGATGTGTGGGTCTTTGTTTCAGAATGTCAAGTATATCTACATATATGAATTTAAAAAATGAATACAAAAGTTAGTTAAATAACTGCTCTTAAAAGCACATTTTAGAATCTATATACAATGAGAACAAATATATAAAATCATAAAATAAAGTTATTGAATTCAGCTATTGGACAATTCTAGTCATTGGCAATGTTGGCCTGCTATATCAACTACATTAATTGCTGGAGCTAATTAAGTAATAAAAAAACATACACATCAAGGAAATACATGCTGGTTACACCTTATTTGTATTGTATTTTGGAAGGGAATGCAAAAATGTAGTAATGAACTCCCTAATGTTGGTGTTTACCCATCATGAGGTCTGTGCAAATCCATTCTTCACCTTTTGGGTGAAGTCTCTTGTAGATTGGTCTCACCACACACCATATTGCATGCAGCCTTTTGGGGCGGGGGGCTCTCTGTGTAGAGAAGTGTTTTAAAATGTCTGCCTTATAAGTTAGCATTTATTGGGATTTTGGTCCTCCAGCCCTGCGAAGAAGCTGGAAAACTCGGGAAAGAACATCCATTTTGCATACTCCATGTTATTGACATCATTCCTTATTCCAAATTAGGGCATTATTTGTTGATACAACTTTAGATGCTCTCACACAGAATATGTCATGTTTTTATTATAAGGGATCATAAAACGTTTGATGGTTTTAATTTGTTATATGGGGGTCTTTGATAAGAATCTTTTGGGATCTACCCTTCTTGTGTCTTTGAACCTGAGTTCACTCTCCCTCAGTGTCAGAACTACTGCTGGACCCCATTCCCGGCTGTCATAGAAGCCCTTCATACTGTGCTGATTTCGGGAATGCCTTTGTGACAAATCAACTTCCTGGGCACCAGTGGTCCAGGGATGAATATCGGTTTCTAAACCATCAATCAGCCCTATACCTCTAGTACACCAGAAGGGATCCGAACAGATTGGAAACACAAGTAAATTATAAACCTATTTGTCTAATTTTGGTAACGTGGGCAGAACGGCAGGCTTATCTCTGCAAGGTCGTGGATCATTGGTTAGTGTCAACGCAGCGAAAATACAATCATTACCCAATGATAAAAGGGATTGTCCAGTCAAGGTTTTATAAAAAAGGCCTACTTTATTATTTTTACAACAGGCAGTTCTTGCACACTACAAAATACAACCCACCCTGTAAAAGAAAACAGAGGACAGACAGTTTCATGAAGGATGCACCTAACTGTTCAAGGTTATTTGGTTTCAGCACCAAGGGAGCAAGGGTTGTGAATGTCACTAGGTGCCTTCAGAGAAGGACCAGGGGGAGAGAACTACAGTGTACATGGTGCTTGATATGATCTTGATGCTCGACAGCGTCAAGTCGGTTCCAGGATGCTTTGCAGCTCCTGCAACAGAGTGCAAGATGGGAGACAGCTGCGGGTGTTAGGCGGCAGGCAGTTCGGCAAGCAAGGCTGGACAGACGGCTGCAGACTATCCTACATGGCAACTCAGGGTCAAGAATCATTGTCTCTGTGCTGGTTGGCGGATCTGGAACGGTGGTCGAGGAGTCTCAGATCGCTTTAGGGACTGCATCATGACAACAGTCAGTGGTGCAGTCGGTCATGGTTTGAGGGGTCAACTGCCTCACAAATGGCCATAAAAGATGGATGCTGGTTGATACTTTTCGTGGCAATCCTCCTATCTTCTTCGCAGGGCACGTGTTGGCCTTGTCCTTTGGTCAGAGACTCTCTGGCACTTCCCACCTAGGAAGCTTGCTGGCAGAACCCAGCATGGCATGCTGTGTGCTGGCTGGGTACCGGTTTGGAGCTGCTGAACGGGTCCCCGGAGGTCGGTATCTCCCTTTGTTCCCTGGGAGATGTTTAGGCGAGGGAGCTTCCTTCTCTTTTGGAAATTCTGGCCTTCCTTCACTGGCAGAAGCTGTAAGGCAAACTGTACCTTTAGCCAGAATCCAAATTAGTCCTTCTTCTTACTCCTTTCGAAGTCATTTGATGATCTGCCAAAAGAGGGGCTCAACCCTCTTCCAAAGCCAAATGGGCCCCATTGATTGGTGCAGGCTAAGCCTACTTCAAGGAACCAATCCTGGGTCCCAATCAATTATCTTCTGTTATGTGTGATGTCATAATCAGAGTGCTTTGCAACAGGAAATGTAAGGGGTGAGAACATGTACTGCTAAGTCCCACCCCTCTTCCTGTCTGTTGTGGATCAAAGTGTCTTTCTGGTTAATTGAGCTCTCTGTGACTCTGAGCAAAGCACAGGTCTCCCTTGAGGTTTGTTGTAAGAACAGACTTTCTGTCTCCATCAGTTCACATACTTCTTCCCTCTGAAAGGGGGACTCCCTGCAGGGGTTGCCTACTGTAAACTGTTGTCTCAGGCATGCCATTCACTGCCTTTCACACAGAGGGGTGGGAGCTAGCTTCAAGTTGACACATTGCATATGAAAGAGGTGTAGGGGATACCTGTCCCCTTTTGTCCGTTTTGGGATCAGGCCTATCTCAGGCCTGTTTCAATTAATGCTCATCAGTGCGCACTGCCACCAGCAGAACTTTGACAATATAGATGGCGGATCCATGGAGCCTTTCATATTTTAACTAGGCTTTCCAAGCCGGAGGAAGGTGTTGCCTTCCCCCTTTATGAGATGCTTTGATGTACCTGTGGCTGTCACATTCTAGCTAAATATGATAGGGAGGACTATGCCTGTAGGCTGTGTCCCCCAAGAGTACACATGAAAATGTGTTTGTTGTGCGGATTAGCCCTACACATTTTCTGAGGTTCATCTCCCATCATTCATTTTCATTATGAAACTTCAATAAAAGCCCATGCGAGCACACTCTACCCGTTCAGATGGTCAAATTCCACACAGCCTTCTAGGTGCATGGGAGACAGGCCTTTTCTCTGGAACTTCTCAGGGTTAGTTTCCCAGTATCCCTCTTTAGAGGTTGGATAATAGTGGGTTTCTTCCTATGGAAATAAACACTGGGGCTCATTCTGAGCATGCTGGACCAGAAACAACGGTTATCTGGAACCGGTTTTTCCAGACCAGCATATTACAGGTCTGCATGCCGGAGCCACTGTGCCTGAAAGGTCGGACCCTGCTGGACACAGCGGCCACGGTAAGCAGACCGTCATGGAAGCACTGGCACTGTTATTAACACTGCTGGTGCTTCCGTGTTCCCCATTCCCATGGGGAATTACAATTTACTGGCGCCTGACTTTCCAGAATGTCGGGGTTGTAATCCCCCAGTGTTACCGGCAAGTCAGGGGCTGGTAAATCATTACAGTCCGACAGCAACATGCCGGTAGTACCGGCACGGTTACCGCCAGACTCATAATGAGCCCCACTGTTCCTTCTCCCAGATGGCCTAGACAAATCCTGACCGTGTCCCTGCTGGAAAGAAACTTTTAAAATGCTCTTCTTGGGCTGAAGATTTTGTCTATCTCTGCCAAGTAGGCTAAATGATTTCTCGGCAAAATCATGTTCTGCAGTTCTAGGTCTCTCAATTTGTCTTGATATTTTTCCTCAGGTCCAGATGTGTTTCATTTCCACTCCTGTCCCCTCCTGACATGGTGCATGGGCACCCTCCCCTCCTTGCTGGTAAGGGTGAGAAGTCATCTCTGTCTGATAGGGAATGCTCTCCTTCCTGATCAGGAGCATTTGAGAGAAGGGATGCTAGACACCTCCCAACTCCTTGTTCTCTATATGGGTCAGGCATATTAAGTGCTCCAGTCTGCATTTTAGGTAGGTAGAATGATGCCTTTGGCAAAAGGGAATAATCCCCCCTGTACAAAGCACCTGTCACTTCTGATTGTCTGCTGTGTGGTTTTAAGGCCATTTTATAGTACCTTACTTCCTGGCATAATCGTTCCTTTTTTCTACCTCAAAAATCATTTTCTGCTTAAAATTGACAAACTGACCTCTCAAATCACACACTCTAATATGATTAGCTTCTAGCATTTTGCTATGGGAAGTTAATACATCCTTTTTAGTTTGCAGTTCCTGTTATAAAAATCATTATCATGCTGTCAAGGTTGAATTATTCTATGCTTTTCATGTTTTGTTTTCTTGTCAGTGCAGAATTTCTTTTGCAACTGACTCTTTTTGATGGACTGCCTGTTTCAGGTCAGTCTATTTGTTCAATTGACCTTAAAGGGGCAAATTTGCATCTTTCACACGGGAGTCATTTCTCAAACCAGTTTCCCTCCCATTTGATGTGATGTCATCTTGGAGATTTTAACAGTAAGCAATTGTGCTTTTCTAAAACATTATGTTCCTCCCATGTGATTAAGTCACTAATTGGTTTGCAAGATTGCTCTCAATTAGGCATATTAAATAATGCTAATCTCATCTTGGCATGACATATGATGTTTGTGTGTGACAGATATTTGCTTTTCATTCCCTGATACCGTCACTCAAAGTTCTATTCCCATCTCAGAATACTGACCTAGGCAGCCTGAATGTGTGATGTTTCTGTGCAAATCTGCATTTGTATATTTTGCATAATCATCAAATATAAAAAAAACATACTTTTGCATTAATTTGATAGAGATTTTAGCCCTGAACAATTCTTTTTAAAAAGTAAGTTTCTATTACATTCCAATCAAAAGATTTTAAGAAAACGTGATCCTATGTGTAAACGTTAATAAATTCAACTATTTTCCTTCCCAGGTAACGGCCTCATAAAATATGAATAGTATTTCCATTTCCTAGCCTGGCAATAGGCCAAATGGTGTCAGTCCCTTTGAGGCTCAGAGCTGGTCCACGTAAGGCCCCTTAGAGGGTCGTTGCCATGGGATACTTTGTCAGATAGTGCTGTGAAGTTCAGTTGCTCAGAGTAATTATGCAGACTGGCTGTCACAAAAGTCAGACTTCATGTCTGAGTAAGCATTCTTAATGGAAGACCTGTTTGAAGAGAATTTCTGATTATTTCGGTCAAGTCCATTGTGAGCCCACCTCTTAGAATATATTCTTGTATTTTTAGGCAATTGTTGGATAGAGTTATTAGCAAACAGAAAATGTTAATGGCCACCATTTGTCTTCCTTTCAAGGCCTGCTTTTGGGAACAAAGATAACATTTGGCCCTTTAGTGAATTCAGTCAGTTTCATAAAGTTTAAAGCCCAGACTAAAAGGCCGGGCTTTAATTTCTGTGGGAAAACATCTCCCCAGTACTTTGGATGGAGACAGATTTATTTATTCATTTCATACATTTAATTATTTATTTATAGAAACCACAGTAAGGTAACGCATTTTTGGCACAAAAATATATAAACATGTACCTTGATAACAGCAGAGGACATGAGTCCTTGACAATGGGGTGAGAGAAAGTGACTTGAAGACCAGAAATTGCAGCAAAAGATGGACACATAGACCAGGTCAGAGGCCAGGACAGAATAACATATGAACGGGATAGTTGAGGAAGTGCTAAATTAAGTGTGGAGATGGAAAAATGCTGTAGGGTTGTCTGGGAGGGTAGGGAGATAGGAAAGCAGGGCCATAGTAACATAGAGTACTAGGAAACAGGTTCTTAAGAAAGGAGGGGGCTTTGAGGTTGGATTTAAATAGTTGTACGGTTGGAGTAGTATGGAGAGGGAAAGGAAGAACATTCCTGAGTAGGGGACCTAGGAGAGGGAGAGCTCGGAAACGAGAGGGAGCACAAATAAAATATAACTTTGATTTCTAGCCCAAATCTGCTGGTTTCCTTCACAAATGTAGTATTTAAAGTCACTTTCTTTTCCATGTTTCCTTGTTATAATTGGTTCTTTAAGCAGGAGGAACATTATAACATTTTTTCAATGAAGGTCCGGTCAAAGATTTACACTTTAAGTGTGTGTAGGTTTTTATTTTAGAATGCTGATTCTCAGTCCTTCAAAGAAGAAACCAGAAATAATAAAGGCTGAATTTGATTTTCACTTTTCTATAACACTCTGTGTTTTTTCATCCCAGATTTGACTGGACTCCATTTGATAAATGTTGCTGGATACTTTCATATAACTGTAAGGATTTATTTTTGGCTTTGTCATCTACTGTGGACAAACGCATTCTTGTTGTAGATGAGCTGCTGACATCACACTATTTCCTCTTTTGTGTTTCTTTGAAATGGCTTGTGCGGGATGTTATGCATATATTTATTTTTGGTTTTGGTGCTTTGGTGGTGTAAACCACCTACTGCCAAAACATTGCTACCCTATCTCAACTGCCACCAATCCTAAGCCCTCTTTCACTAATTAACCTTACCACCTCTCGTTACCCCACCATCCACCTTACACCTTTTTCCCCCGCCCCCGCTCCCCCCTCCCATCTCCTCTTTTCCCCCACCCATCCATCTTACCCCTCTCCCAATCCCCTCTAACGGTCTTACTTTATTTTCTTACCCTCTAGCTCTGACCCTTTTTTCAGTCCTATTTCCTCTTGCTCATCATCGATGGCACGTTCTATCAGTGGCTTCCTCCCTTGCTCTATTCCCCTTCTCATTCTTTTGTACTCCTTAATGCATCCTCCTTTCAAACTCTGCACTCTCCTCCTTGCACCCTGGTGCCTGTAAATGCAAAATGCAAAGAACATGTGTAAACGGCAAAAACCATTGGTATTACCAATGCTTGTTAAATGTAGAGTTTTCCTTTGCATCTTTTTTTAAAACAAATGTATCAGGTAGATATAGCTTGTAGTACAAGCCGTTTACACTATATGACACATATGTAAGCACAATACAAATGCATGAACAAGAAACAATTAAAACATTAATAATGAAAGACATTATCCGTTTTCAGACAGATTCTCAACATTGCAGCATGTTACTATACATACAACATAGCCTGAATGCTATTCCATCATGTTAGTGAACTTTACCCATATGTGGAAAGCTGCAGCAGTAATAACTAATGACTCTACCCCAAAGATTGCAGACCATAATTGATCTGATCCAGGATTCGAGAACTTTTCATACACTCTAAACATTCAGTTAGAGTATGTCTGGCTGCTTCAATGTTATGCGTAAAAAGTCTGGTTGATCTAGGAATACCGTACCAAGCTCGGGTGTACTCCACCACAGTTGGAATGTTAAAACGCAAGCATTTAATAAATCAAATCAATGGGGGATTTCTCAATTTAATTAAATATCCATGAGAGAATTTAGAGAAAGAGCCCTGACTAGCATATTGCAGGTAGTGCCTTACCAGCTAGTTTGCTGAGAGACTGGCTACAGTCCCACACAGGTGCCTTATCTTTCAACCTAATCAAAAAGGAAGCGACTTCAGAATGAATGACAAGGGAGAGTGAGCCCTGCGTCCTTAAGGAGGGTATGCATTAGTATCCAATAATTCCATATGGGACGTGTTACTGGGCTTATTTCGTCCACGCACAGCCTTGAGACCCAGCAGTGATGAGGAGAGAAAGAAGAGAGGGCAGGCCTAATTGAAACCTCAGCGCCTCCACTGGGGTTGCAACCGGTGGGCCTATATCTTACCCTCAGCTTTCTCAAGCCAGCTTACATGAGATGCGGGCAATACCTCTCGGGCATATAGGATCCCCGGAATGAACCTCCAACATCCCTTCTATAGAGTAACGCCCTCGCTTATAGATGGCGCTCTTGATTGCCTGCCATTTACGTTCTGACTTAGGTGGTAACACCTCAGCATTAAAGCCACATGAGGAGACTTTTCTCACTGGTAGACCCACATAATTGTAAGTACTCACAACCTCTAAGAGAGCACCACACATGTGCAAGGAGTGGCTTCCTCTTTCCAACTACAATAACCTTTGTTTTGTTTGGAATCATGTTTAACTGGTTGGAAGATGCATACACATATAAAGCATCCAAAGAATGCTGCAGACCGATGGGTGTTTGGTGGAACATACGAGAGCCGCTGCCAAGTTTAGGCGGCTAATTACGTGCAGCAGGCACAGCCTCGTCCATAACGGCAAGATTGAAGGAGAGAGGTGATTGAAGAAGAGAGGTGCTAATTAATACGCAGCCCTGTTTTAGGCCAACGTTTGTATCAAAACACTGCGACGTAGCACCCTCTGGTGTCAATCTAATCACCACCGATGTGTCAGAATACAACAGCTTGATGAAAAGCAGCAAAGAGAGATCAAGCCCACCAACGCTCCAACTGGTCCCAAGGTTTGACCCCGGATACACTGTCGAGCGTTGCTTTGTAATCTATGTAACAAAGATGCAATCGGGCATCCTTTCAGTGAAGGGCTACTGCCATAAGTAGGCGGAGGGCCTAGATACTGTTAGAGGTGCCACAGCCTTTTCTAAATCACGTCTGCTGGTGTCTAAGTAAGTTCTGTGCTTCTGTCCACTTAGTAAGATGTTTCAACAGTAGGGCAGCAAAGATCTTCCTGCTAGAATCCAGAATAGCCAGCAGACAGAAATTAAATGGATCCAAACTCAACCCACTTTATACACTCAAATCAAAATAGACTCTTGCCAACTTCTGGGAATCTTGCCAGACCTAATAACAAAGACAAACAGCTCATTTAAAGGACAAACCCAAAAGTGTTGATTTGGTTTAACAACAGCATTGGCAAGCCCATGTGGGCCAGGCGCTCTAGATGCCTTAAGCCCTTTAATAATCAGGAGGATGTCGCAGCTGGAAGGTTGAGTTTCTGCAAAGGTGCACACAGCAGTGTATCATCCCAATACATATTTACAGTATGGGGGGCATGAGGCCTCTTCCAATATTCCACAAACCTCAATGGCTGATTTGCAAGACATAAAACAACGAAAACGAAACAGATGCACACATTTTTTTTTGAGTCAAGTGTTTTTATAAGTGCATGTATCAACTTCCAGTTTGAGGAGTGAAGTTTAAATTTGTGGGCACGTATAGTACGTCGCAAGGAGGTGATTTGTTCTTTTAACTGTTGCTGCTAGTAAATTATCCCTACTAACCTTGTGGATTTCTGCGTGCAAATATATTGTCTTCTTGTGATTAGCCAAGTCGAAAAGTGATGCATGCATGTGGTTTCACGGATTTACAAGCAATCCTATTATGACACTGCAGAGGCCAGATGTTATTGACCATAGCTTTCAAATCCCATTGGCAATGACACAATAATGATGTAGGAGAATATCTGCAAGATTCCCATAAACAATTTATGCAGGCTATATTTCCCTAAAGACCAAATGATTCTGTTGCCATGCAGATTAGTGGTAGCATTACCTTGTAATAATGTTTGTGTGTGTGCAGCATTAATAATGCATGGCCACCGACAGATAACATTGCCTGGTCACTCAACGTTGTGGGAATAATAGCAGATTTCAAGACATGCGTATGGAAAAGGTCATTGAGGACGACGTGCCATTATTCCAAGTAACATTAGAGAAAGCAGAGGCATCCCTAATACACAAGGCCGACAAATGAAATTCAAATAAGGCGTCGAACCACAATCAACCTCTCTTTAAAGACCTGTGGGAATATGAACCATTGTCAACCCTATGTAATATTATACCAGAGTATTTGGGTCCCATCCGAACCCTTCCCTCCGGCAATAATGGAGAACTCAGCTATGGGGCAAAAGACAGGGATCATACAGGAAACAACAAAATCTCCAGCAATCACAGCTCCTGAGCCTGCGTCACTTGGTTGTGTTTCTTAGTGACATCACAACCACCAACCCATCACAAAAAACCTAAGGGCTGTGTCTATTGGGTAGCCTGGGTGATACCACCTATGGAAATCCCCTATATGAGTTATTCTGTTGGTCTTCCCATGTCAGGTGGGTTCACCTGAGACTTCCTCCAAAACTATCTATTACTTTGTTGCAGGGTCGCACGATAACCATTGGCCCTTGGAACAGTATGCACCACCCCAAAATCTGAGCATCTGAATTGGCTGGAGCGGGTCTCCCCATATCTGGGACCCTGCTCTGTTCACAGCGCTCAGTTTCCTTTTCAAGGTAATGAGAAATACTGTGTGTTCCCATTGTTGCCAATGATCTAGCCACCTAGCCTATCAGAGTGCCTTCAGATTGCAACGTTCTGTCGACATAGCATGTATTAGTCTTGTCTGCTATGCTAGGAACAGCTCCACTTTCCACCATGAGTATATGGCCATTGCTCAGCTCGGCTGGGTCACGTGGGCGCGGACCACGAAACTGAGCTTTACGGTCTGCAATCATTGAGGATTTTGTTCTGTATTTCGCAGGCTTGGAACTTAGGAATTTTCCACCTGCCCTTGTCCTTGGCTGAGAGCACTGGCTATGTGCTTCGCACTGCAGAATCTGCATCTATTCTTCCCTATTTTGAGGCCTACGGCTTCATACAAATTCACTACAGGCCTTCAATGGTTTCCCTATGCATTCTAGTATTTCCTTTTTAGAGATTAGTTTTGATTGACCCCTTATAGGTTCCTTAAATGTCTTCATAGCTCCTTATGGTTAGTTGCGATGAAGCAACTGCAAGCTGGATTTATGCATGCTTTGCTGTCTTCCGTTTCTGTGTTTGACTAGTGAAAAGGAAAAGCTTTTGACAGTATGCGTATGTATCTGTTCTCTATCTACAGAATGGTGTAAGCATGTTCTTCCTGTGTGTATGTTTGTCTGAGTAACTTTGTGCAGGAATGCAAATTTACTTTGTGACTAACATTGCTATGTCGTGTTGTCACTAATAACATCAGCACAGCTGGTTATCACTATCAGTCAACCTGCTCCAGTGATGAGGCACCTGCATCCATGAAGAAATCAGCTGGATAAGGTGTGAACGGTTGTCTAAGAGAATATCTGTTCCCATACATGGAATACACTGGTCCACCTGGGGTTGACCATGACCCGCAGGCAGCCCATACCACAGGGGACCACCCAACACCCCTGACCATGCCCCACAGGCAGCCCATCACCCGTGAGCATGCCCCGCAGGCAGCCCATGCCACAGGGGACCACCCATCACCCGTGAGCATGCCCCGCAGGCAGCCCACGCCACAGAGCTCATCACCCGTGAGCATGCCCTGCAGGCAGCCCACGCCAGAGGGGACCACCCAACGCCCCTGACCATGCCCCGCAGGCAGCCCATCACCCATGAGTATGTCCCGCAGGCAGCCCATGCCACAGGGGACCACTCAACACCCCTGACTATGCCCCACAGGCAGCCCATCACCCCTGACCATGCCCCGCAGGCAGCGCACGCCACAGGAGCCACCCATGAGCATGCCCCGCAGGCAGCCCACGCCACAGAGGACCACCCAACACCCCTAACCATGCCCCACAGGCAGCCCATCACCCGTGAGCATGCCCCGCAGGCAGCCCACGCCACAGGGGACCACCCAACACCCCTGACCATGCCCCGCAGGCAGCCCATGCCACAGTGCACCACCCAACACCCCTGACCATGTCCCGCAGGCAGCCCACCCCACAGGGAACCCCCCTACACCCATGGCCATGCCCTGCAGGCAGCCCACACCACAGGGGGGACACCCCATACCTGTCACCACATGAGCAGCCCTTTCCACACAATTTGGCTGGCGGGAGAGGGGTACGCGTATTGAAGGGGGTGAGCAAGGTGATTTTCAAGCGATTTGGCTGGCCTAGCAGGGTACGCGTATTCGCAGGGTTATGGTAGGCCTTTTTCACGCGATTTGGATGGTGTGAGCGGGGTACATGTATTCAAGGGGGTGCGCAGGGAGATTTTCACGCATTTTGGCTGGCGCGAGCGGGTATGCGTATTCAAGGAGGTACAAAGGGAGATTGTCATGTGTTTTGGATGGCGCAAGTGGGGTACGCCTATTCAAGGGGGTGCGCAAGTAGATTTTCCAACATTTTGGATGCCGCGAGTGGGGTACGTGCAGTTTTTCAAGCGATTACGTTGTAGGGGGGCTGTATGCTGGTCCAGGGTTGGCGTGGCCCTTTGTGCCGTATTGGGGATTTCTATGGCTTTTTCTCAACTCTATATAAAAGAAAGAATAAATAATAGAGCAGCTAAGAATACAACGACACCATATAGTCATCCATCTCTAAAACAATCTCTAAAACAATGTATAGAAATGATTAAAACAAAAGAGCCAGTAATCTTGCTCAACAAAACAAAACTAGCCGCAACTACAAATGGTAAGGCCTCTCTTTCAAAAACTAAAAGTAAAAAAATATGTACAAAGAAAAGCGGACCAGCTAACAAACCTAACACTGCATCTATCAGTGTTAACATAATCACAGTATAGCAATCCAACAAAATATATGTTACATAACATGTTACACCGTAGAATTGTTCACAATCTTATAAAAACAGCTGAAAAGCCACAATCTACCCGTAAGAACTACCTCGGTAGACTAATCCTGTAAGCTCTAATTGACAGTGGGCCTCATTACGAGGTGGGCGGTAAGGGATTACCGGCACCGGTAAGGGCACCGGTGCCGGTAATCCCTTACCACCCTACTACGAGTTCCCTTTGCAGGTCCTCCCTTAACGCCTGGTTTTTCCAGGCGTTAAGGACGGGACCCGAAAAGGGACTCTGCAGTTAATAATGGTACCGCAATTTGCGGTACCGTTATTAGTGCCTTCCCCATTCCCATTGACCGCTACGGGGGCTCAAATGGGAATGGGTAAGGGCCCTGGTGAATTGGGAATTACCGGTCCCGCCAACTTTGGAATGGACCGGTAGTTGCTCCATTCACCAGGGCGGAGTCGGAACGAGTTTGGAGGCAGCCATGGCGCTAGTAGCGCCATGGCTACCTCCATCCTCGTAATGAGGCCCATTGTTTTTTTACTTAAGAGAACATTGTTTATATTGATTTTAAACAGAATTAAACCACTAACTAAATTAACCAATACATTACAAAAACTACTTCTAAACATGCGCAGTGTCAATATATAGACTTTTTCAAACTTTTGTGATGGGGAATGGATTCACACAAGCAGCACAGAACCATATATTAATGAAGAAGCTTAAAAACACGAACAACAAAAAACAATTGCCATAGACATTAATGGTCTAGGGTATGAAATGGTGGAAGACACCATTATGGCAAAAGAAACCCTTATAGAAAAAAAGTCCCCAACAAACTTTGAACCAAATGCTTCTTTCACCCCAACAAACTGTCCAGTATACAAATGGACATACAGCTCAATGTTTAATGTACGCCAACAATTCTTTATAGCTTTATGACAATTCCTCAATGGCTATGTGAAACTAAAAGACAAACGTGGAATGAAAACTTTGCAAACCGTGGACTCCTGTCAAGTGCGCAGCCACACTGGTCTGCAAGGACATTCATTAGCCTGCATTTTAGGAACTGCTTACAAAAGCACTTTCCACCACATCAAAATGTTAGCAACACACCATTCTACTATATGGAATCTTGTGCATTGACTATAGTATGCTACAATTCCTGCTCTAAAACTGCAATATTTAAATCAAATTCTCCTACATGGAACAGCCTAGAAACTGCTTCAAGAAATAGAGCACATCCAACTAAATCCTTTCGAACTGAAGTTGACTTAGAAAATTCAATGCCTTCAGAAAACATTACCAAAAAACCTCATGAACACCAACGTCCTCATGAAGACATACAAAAAAGAAATAGCTACGTTTCAAAACACATCTGCTGAAATACCAGACCAAATATGTGTCTGTTGTTGCAGAACGCTTTATAAAAAGAGCACAAAGATAGTAGATGTAGCCTACAAAATAGAAGCCAATTAAGAATCACAGTGGTTCCAATTAGATTTATACCTAACAGCAGAAACTAAATACAAAATAGCTGACCCCTCAACCGTTTGAACATACTGCAACACAAAGCTTAATAACCAAATTCCATCACGTGCTATCACTAATAACTTAACTTGAATGAGAGCATTATAATCCAAACAGTGGACACATTTCAAGCTATAATATGCCTTCAACCGAAATCAGCCAAATTACCTCCATCTGAGTTATTAAAGGGCATCCATGGCAAAGTAGTATATTTGCCATTAAATCTGAAAGAAAATGTACAAACATTAGGAGTACAGTAACCAAAAGATCAATCTTTGATTGTACTAGTAATTGGTGTGCCAACAAAAGACAACAACATTAGGCAACAACTAGTTGACTTAAAGTTAGAGAAGCCCTACAATATCTAAAAGAAAACAATGAATACTACAAAGATATAAACATAGAAGAAAACCTCAGAGAAACTACCAAAATAATTCAAAACTCACCAGCAACTGGCCAATTTGAACATGTAGATCCTGTTACTGCAGCCAACATTTTAGAATAGTATACAATTCACCCACTACAATCCAAAGACACCATTGATGATGCACTAGAAACATATCAAATGCATCAAACCAAAGGATCCCCAATGAACATATGGGAAAAAAGTGTAGAAGCATGTTCCTTTCCTCTACTCTTTCCTACAAGAAAGGAGGAAGGTATTATCAAAGATCCACACAAATAACTGCATTAGAATATCACTAGTCACAAATTTATTCTGATGACCCCAGATTCAGACAAAATGTCAAATACATTTTCCACCTCTTCTTCGAAAGTGAACTAGCAACTCTTTCTTATGGAGTTGCCACACACATCAAAAACAGGCTCTTATTTTTTAAACGTATCGGCTACCCAACTGCTTCAAAAAATAAAAGACAAAGATGAGGTCTTGAAGTCAAGTATTACAAATCTCTTGGCAAACGTACGTGGTACAAAAGAATACTTGTTGCAATGTCATGCTAATGTACGTTGTATACTAAGGACAAAAAACCTAGGCCCACCTACATGTTTTGTTACTCTAAATTGTGCATAGTATGCAAGGGATGAGTTGCGTGACTGCTTACGCACTGCTAACCAATATATAGACGGTATACCTGTTCTCTTGACCCTGTCAATGTATCAAGGTACTTTCACCATCGCTTCATTGCCATGATGCACTTTATCTGCAATAAAACTACCGCTCTGCTCGGAGAAGTGAAACACTTGTTTTGGAGAAAAGAATATCAATCCAGAGTAGCACCACGGATCCACAAGCTTTTGTGGATAAAAGATGCTCAAAAATGTGGCCATGATAGTGATGCCACTGTTTTACAGTTCATTGGAAAATACATTGGGCCTCATTACACAGTAGGCGGTAAGGGTTTACCGGTACTGGTATTTTACCGGTACCGGTAAACCCTTACCGCCTTACTACGAGGTCCCTTTGCGGGTTGGGGAATTTAACGCCTGCTTTTTGCAGGCGTTAAAAACCAACCCGAAAAGGGACCAGGGAGCTAATTACGGTACCGCAATTTGCGGTGCCGTAATTAGCACCTTCCCCATTCCCATTAAGCCCTATGGGGCAAAAATGGGAATGGGGAAGGGCAATGGGGGAAGGGGGAATTACCGCCCCACCAACCTTGGAATAGGGCAGTAATTCCCCTTTCCACCAAGGCGGTGGCGGTATTTTACTGGCATGGACCAAGGTGCACCTTGGTCCACCGCCATCCGTGTAATGAGGCCCATTGCCTTCAAAATCCCTTCATAAACCCCAGATAGTGCCCTACATATACACACATAGCCTACATGCTGATGGTGCCCCTGTTCGACCTGATAGTGCATTGAACAAAGTGAATTCAACTGCTGTATGTGCTGATGTTGCCCCTGCTCGCCCTGGTATTGCATTGAACAAAGTGACGTCAACTATTGTGTATGCTGATGATGCCACAAAAAAGGTTCTCAATCTAGCCTTAGTCAATGCCCGATCTCTACCTGCGCATGGCCTAGACATCCACAATCCCCTAACAGAAACGTGGATGCCCTCGCCATCACTGAAACATGGTAACATGCTGCCTCTGGCCCTGCCTTACCCCTTGCCATCCCTCCAGGCTATTGCATTTTCAGGAGTGATGGTTAAACTCCAGAGGTGGCAGAGTAACCTTTCTATCCAAAGACCAACCGCGAATAAGATCACTCAACTCCGCTCTCAATGAAACCTGTGACATCCTCTGACTAAAACTCACCACCTCCCCTACGAATACCATAAAACTCCACTTCATCTATCGCCCACACGGTGCAGCCCAGACATTTGAAGACAACTTATTACAGACCCTAGGACATAACAACTCTGCACAAATTACTCTCCTGGTAGATCTCAATCTCGGCATCAGTGATCACTCTGACCTTCCAGCCACTTCCATAGCAAATTCAGTGACCACCCTAGGCTTTAGTCAATGCATTGGCAACCAGAAGCATATCAAAGGATGATCCTTGGACTGGCTAACACCCCTTGTCCCAGGTCTGATCACCACATCATCCATTTTACCATCCCTCTGGACCAGCAAACTAAACCTCCTCCCAAGTGGCTACAGCCGTCATTAGCCAGGAGTTCCAGGAAATTAACTAAAGCTAGTCTTCTAACCATTCAAGATACCTTCAATCCTGAATCTATGGACGTCTTGGACCCCAAGATTCTAGCCGATCTTTACACCACTACACTAACACCATTAACACCCTTCTTGCTCCAAAAAAGCCAAACCTGCTGTACATGCCAATTCCTGGTACACCCAGCATCTCTTCAACCTCAAAACCAGAAAAAGGTTGGCTGAATCTAGCTGGGAAAACACACCCACTGCCGCCCTTAAACAGAAATTCATCAGCCTATTGTCTCAATACAAGCAAGCGATTATCCATGCTAAAGCTACCATCTTTACCACTAGGATAGCTAATGCTAACTCAGACACTAGAGAGTTATTCACCATCCTTAGAGAGTTTGAAGCCCCAATCCCTTAAGTCTCCACCATCACCAAAGACCCAGCCTGGTGTGTCAGCACACAGAATGTGCTGCTTTCTAAACTTCACATGCTGCAGACAAAAATACTCGCCAAACAATATAGCCTTCCACACTCACACCTGAACACTAAAGTACCACACCCACCTAGCCCCAACATCCCAGGAGCCCCACTATTAAGCTTCAAGGAAATCAACACTCAGGACACCTTACACATCTTGAAAAGCCTAAACCCCTCAAGATGTAAAAGGGACATGTGCACTGCCCCCTCATCAAAGATTGTGCAGAAGCCTTGGCCCGTACATCATGGCCTTCATTAACTCTCCTTCTCAACAGGCATAGTACCGTCCAGTCTCAAAGAAGCATGGGTCCTACCCCTCCTCAAAAATCCTTCACTAGACCTCACACTACCCAATAATTAGAAGCCCATCACCACAGTCCCCTTCTTACAAAGAATTCTCAGCAGGGCAGCCTATGTCCAAATCCAGCAACATCTTGAATCTAATCACATCATAGGAGAATTTCATTTACAAGTATAATTAGCCATGAAATGTAAGCAACTGCCTATTCTCTTCAGATTGAAAATAAAGATTCACGCCAAAGGTTGTTTTACGCTAAAAGTGCATTTTTGGTTTCTATTTCATGTTGTCACAATAGCAAATGCTTCTCAACTTACAAAAGCATACTTTTTTGTTTTTCTCTAGGCATTTATGTCGTAGAAAACATTGCATTTCACCAATGAAATTGAAAAAGTTTTTTCTTCGAAACCCTCCTGATGAGCCAATTGATTTGGTGAAACACGTGTTGAGGGCAACATTATGAATTGGAGTTTATTAAACATTTTGTGACAAATGGATCTAGTATTATGAACATTATTTACCCCTTATGAGCAACATTTGAAGATGCGCTAGAAGGTGACTAGCAAATTCTTATTTCTGCAAATGATGACACACTCGGCAGTCTGAGTGGTACTAGCCATCACTAAGCAGCACCGAAACTTTCATCAAAATGAACAATATCTTTTGAAGGCCAGTTCGCCACCAATTGTATTATAGACTGCAAATACAGTGAATCTTCCTTTCCCCTGACGATGTTTCTAGACAAGTCCGATCTATGAGTCTCGTCAAAGCAGGTTCCCCTCTGCTCATCCAGAACCATCAAGGACCACATCGACACACTAGCTCCAGCCTTGGCCGATTTTTGCAATTACTCATTTGCTACTGCAACTCCCCCTTTAAGCACTCTCTTGTGCACCCCCTTCTAAAGAAGCCCCCGGTTGATCCTTCCTATGCAGCTAACTATCGCCTGATCTCCATCACTCCTTTCCTGGGCAAACTCTTGGAAAAGCTTCCCATGTTAATCTGCATACTGAATCTCTTGGTTGCCTCCATGACCACCAGTCGGGCTTCAGAGCTGCCATAAGCACGGAAACTGCTCTCCTGAACACCTGTGAAGGCTTGCTCTCCAAACTCCCTTATGTCGTCATTCTCCTCGATCGATCCTCTGCTTTTGATACAGTCAACCATATCATCCTGCTCAATCACCTAAGTGACAACCTTGGTATTACTGATCAGGCCTCTGCCTGGTTGACCTCCTTTCTTACCGACCAACCCTCTCAGGTCCAACTGAGGTCTTTCCTCTCTTCAATCTCTCTCTCTCTCTACTTGTGGTGTTCCTCAGGGGTCTAACCTCTCTCCCTGGCTCTTCAACCACTAACTGGCACCTCTTTCCCACCGCATCGTTACTTTCTGCTCCAATTTTCAATGTTATGTGTATGACACTTAGCTCTCTTTCAGGCTCTCCTCAGCCACATCTACTTCTTCTCTCATACCAGACTGGCCGCAATTCAGGGATTCTATGCTGCCAATGATCTCTGTCTTTATGCCAGTAAGACTGATATCCTCCTCATTGGTACACCCGCTCCCTCCTTTCTTCTGTCCTACTGGCCGCCCACTGTGGGCCCTCTTCCTTCTCCCTCCTGTGAGGCTAAAACCTTGGTGTCATCTTCGACTCCACCCTCTCCTTCTCTCCTCACATCTCTGATGTCTCTAAGAACTCAAACTATCAGCTTCACCTCCTCAGAGGTATTCATCATTTTCTCACTTTCCCCCAGAAGCTCACTGTCTCCAGAGCTCTGGTGCTCTCTAGGCTGGTCTATTGCAACAGCCTCTTTCTAAATCTTCCTGCCTCTACTCTTCGACCTTTACAACTTATCCAGAACAGGACTGCGAGAATGTCCTTGGCCTCAAGCCCAGGGATCATATCTCTCCAGTTCTGAAATCTCTTCACTGGCTCCCTGTGGCTGCAAAGATTAACTTCAAGATCCTCTGTATCACCCACAAGGCCTTCTGGGGCCTGGGATCGCTCCACATCTAAAATTCTCTTCCAAAACATCTTCCTTCTCGAGACTCCTGCATGTCCAGTTGCCCTCACACTGCCTCTGGGCTCACCAGCACTTAAGGGTCTGTATCTGCAAACCTACAGTCCCTTCTCTCTAAACATATAAGCCACCCTCTGTCTGCACTTGTGAGTTAACTGCACTTCCCCCTTGACCTCCCCCTGGCACTTCCCTTCTTCCCTCTTCCTCGCACTTGCACGATCTGAATGACAAAAGGCCTAGTAAATTCATTATTGTGTCCTCCCTTTGTTTCCACCTTCTCGTCTTGTTGCGCCTAGAAAAACTTGTGTACAGGCACGTTATGAATGCCACATCATATCATACAAGGCACATACTATCACACAAAGGTACATTTCCAAAACCGCTCACCTTATCCAACCCAAAAAATAAATCCAAATTCAAATCCCAATTTCAAACGCGTCATGGCAGGTGGGTTCAGCTTCCCAGTCATTGCCGCCAAGCAATCGAATGTGCTCCCACCTACATTGAGAACTGAAGCATCCTTTTGGGCCTTCCATAGAGCCCTCAAAACCTAGCTGTTTATGGTCAGAAAATAATATATAACAACTATGCCAATGTCCTAACACTATCTCCCGTTTTAACTGTATGCAATATATATTTTGACTTTGTACCTAATGCACCTTCAGGCTACGTGTTACTGGTTTGGCTCAAGCGCCCTGATGCCAGAGGGTTTGTGTGATATATAAATGTAACAATAAATAAATAAATACATAAATTGTATGCTTCCAAAAACATAAGTGTGGCAAATACTGCCGATGTAGATATAAAAATGAAGGCAAATACTATACAAAATGTCCCTTTGGCTTTCCTAGACTAGTTTGCACAAAAGGACAAGTAAATAGGTTGATGTCTTCTGTTAAACACAGCGTAAAAGGCAAATCCTCATAAAAATACATACAACATTAAAATGAACGTGGCATCCAAGTACATCACTGCTTACAATGCAATCACTGCCCTTTAGGGGAATGCAAACATAGACATACAAAACATTGCAGAGAGGTCCACTGCAGTTGCAAGATATGTTACAGCCTATCTCACCAAAGCTGAGAAAACAGAGCTAAACGACCTCGGGGGATGACATATCATCTGACAAAACACTGTCACAAAAATTGTACAGCTTTGGTGTAAAAAAGATCTCCCATAGAGAATGTGGGTGCTATAAACAGGTATATCCGTATATAGCAAATCTGAGCGCATTGTCTGGCTGAACCTTGGACCAGCTTCATCCCAAAAATAGAGTACTAAAATCCTACCAAGAGATAGAAAACATAGCCACAAATGCTCCCAATAGCCAGGACATTAAAAAAAAGCAATTTAACTCACACATAGTACCCAAACAGAAGCACTGCTTTGGAAACATGTGTCTGTACGTCATTGCCCAAAATGGCACCTACAAAAACAACGTCAAACCAAATGAGACAACTGGCAAATATGCAGTATCAACCTGTGTAGGAACCCTAGTGAAACGCACCAATCCCAGGCTAATTGATCATATAAAATTATCATTTAAATCTCCACAACATGGAGAACTGTATTAAATGGCCCTAATCTAACCTTTTAAACCTTGGAGAAATGAAAATGAATTATTAGGTGACCATGACTCATTTGAAGCTTCATTCAAAGCAAATGACAGCAGTATAACAAATGACAATTTCAAACAATACAAATAAATGTTGGACAATGACAACCAACGAGAGGAAGAAATTGAAGCTCAACTAGACAAAGACACTCCTCAGGGCAGTCAACCTTCTCTTAGAGGAAGCCAAGAACAACTTGGAGAACCACTCATTCTAAATTAAAGCAGAAATAGCCATGACTGAGGTAGAAAATACCATATATCAATATCAACAATCTGAGAAAGACTTGTCAGTGCTCGAATCACAGCTAAACGATGAACAACTCACCATTTATCTATAAGTCACTCAAAAAATTGAACATGGTTTTAAACATGAAACTAAAACCTGTAGCTGTAAAAATTATAAACCTCTGCTCGTGTATGTAAGTGGTGAAGCCTGCTCTGGTAAAACATTCTTAATTAACAACCTTTCAGCTGTAGTAACAGCACCCACTGGTTTAGCTTCCTACATCATAGGAGGTCTAACTTTACACCGACTACTGCTTCTCCCCGTAGAACACCAAAAAAAATGTAAATACTATAAATTATCAGCAGAAGCTGCTACTGAAGTATGCAGAATTCTAAAACAAATGAAAGTACTCCTAAAAGATGAAATAAGCATGGTTTCCAACCTCATGTCGTCTTTAATTCATTTCAGAATGCAAGAAGTCCTAAAACCCAACTACGAAGAACTGTTTGGAGGAAAACATGTTATTGTTTTCAGAGACCTCCTACAGTTAACACCAGTGAAAGGTCAACATATTTTAAAAACAGTAGGACACAAACAATGCCGCAATACCCTCTGGAGCATTGGAAATGTAAATCTATCGTAACATTTTCACCACAGAGAACTAACTCAAAACATGTGTCAGTCTGAAGACCTCACCTATGCTAACATTTGAAAAGCATTAGAACTGGTCTGCTTACCAAATATGCAAAATCCATCTTAAATAGTAGACTAATCTATGAGCTATATGGACAAAACACATCTGCTCCCGATGTCATAGAACAATTAACTCAACAAAATCTAAAATGCATGTCTTTAATGACAACCCTTGCAAGCTGTAGTCAATTCAATGAGACAATGTTGAAATAAGAAATGCAACCCATTCTGCATATCAGCTCCACAAACAAACTATAAGTGCACGGCATAACATTTCCTATGTGTCAACAAGAAACAGCACGACTAAATAGCTTAGAAAAATGTATCTCCAACACAGCTGGATTAGAGAAAATATTGACTTTGAGTCTAAACTGCAGAGTAATTCTAAAAAGTAGCCCTGACATAGAACACGGTTTACTCAATGGAGCAATTAGTACAGATTTACGTTGGCAGAGGAGTCTTTAAAGAAGGTATGTGTCACGTAGCACTTTCACGTCTGCGTACACTCAATGGTCTATTCCTAGTTAACTTTGATGCAAATAAAGTCAATGCTGACGTTCCTTGCATCCTCAAATACAACAGGCTATGGGCACTATACACTCCCCATCTAGATATCTACCCTGTACCTCAAACAAATAAACCTTTAAAAGACACAAACAGAATTTATAACATATCTCCCAACAATACAGCAAAAGAAAAAATGGCCAGCTCCTTCTGCATCAAACAATACAAACACAAAACTGTCTAGTACAAAGTCAACTGCATGCCTATCTGAAAACAAAGACACAAATGTCTCTTCTCCAGAAAGTTCTGCAGGCCCATCAAGCGATCCACAAACAGGACTCTCTGGTCCATTTAAATTCAGCAACACAACTGGAGTAAATTGTTATGCTAATGTAACAATAAATCCTCTCTTTCAATTGCCAACAAATGTTCACAACATTTACTTAAACAGATCAGACCAGGTGTTTTTGCAAATGCTCGTCATTCATAGAACGGCCACAAATAATCCTTCCGACACTTACAGTGTCTCAGGTATAAGGCACAAATTGGACTACTGTGCAGGAATGGTCAAATTTACCATGAATGTACTGGAAGATCCACAAGAATTCCTAATGTACTTACTACAAGTACTGGAAACCAAAACCATCCCTCTAAATGCACATGGAAACATACGTGCACTCTCTGCAACCATGTTTCACAAGTCCACATCCCTAATAAATGATTTGAATATGTCTCCATACCAAATTCCGAATCCATTGCATTTCACCAGCTTCTGCAGAATGCAAATCATGGCCCATTATGCCCTTTTTGCAATTCAGACAATCATTCCACCAAACAAATAACCTCACATAGTCAAAACGTCATACTTATGCTTCTAAGGTAAAATGCTGATGGTACCAAAAATACCTGTGATCTTAAAGGCTTCACACATGGCCAAGTATCTCTGGGAAAGAAAACCTTCACAAGATTAGGTATAGTATACCACTGGTGCTAAAACCACTTCAGGGCACTACAATGCATATGTCAAAAAGACAAGTGGTTAGTTTGATTGTAAAGATACCTATGTGTTAATGACTCCAATCAAGCATTCCCACTAAGTCGGTGCCTTGTTTGGGATTGCTCAAGGGAAGCCCTTATTTATATATTTTTATGACAAGTTATAATCTGGATGATGAACCCTTGTATAACGCCCCTCCCTTAGAATCCCCCTGACCCCACTGAGCCAAGAAGTAGGTTTGTTTTGCAAATTAAAAAGATTTGAAAAATTAAAATTAAACAATAGATATATATCACACTTTTATAATAAATTAATATTTGATATCACACTTAAGAATATGACAGTGATCAACACTGGGTGATGTTACACTAGCACACTGATTTAATTACTTAAGAGTTAGTATAGGGAGGAAAAGGTAACTGAGAATGCTTTTATGGTTTCAAGGAAAAACAATGATGGAAAGAATGAAGTACAGAAATAACTGGTAGGGTTTCACAAGAGATAATATGTTCACTTTTCCCCTGGTGGCAATTCACCCCCCCTATGCAATAGAAGATGGAAGGGAGAGCACACAGTTCTCAGGAATACAATCGAATGTAGTTCAGTTCCCCCCTAGCAAGCTTAGATCACAGGGATGATTTTAAAACACAGGCAAAATCCTTTTAAATGTGGTGGCAATGAAGTAAAATATGCTAAAAATGGTTTTTAATTCCCTATAAGAGATTCAGGGTGGGTGATAGCTACTTTAAATTAGTTCAGGATCACTTTAGCAATGCACAATGAATGATTGTCAGGTTGCAAATGAATTTCAGCAAAGGAAAGCAAGAAGCTGCTATTTTGACAAGTGAAGAAATTTGAGACAAATCGCAAATCACTGCACTTTTTTCTGAGTGCGTCATGCGCGATTACAGAAAAAGTTTAATGAATAGAACGTCTAGAATCTTAGCTTTAAAATGAAAGTTAAATCTCGCTTCTAGCACAAACGGTTCAAGAGATACGGACGATTTTGTGAAGGTAGATTTTCAGAAATTAAATAATGATTCAAAATGGCAAAATGACACTTTTACAGGTTTAAAATCAGAGAAGGAACACACGATTCCTATGATGCAGTTCTGGACAGGTTGAAATGTTTTGAATCAGATTATTTTAAGATAAGGGATTGGTTTTGCACAGTTCTGGCTGAGTACTCACACTATGAATTTGAAATAGGCCGTCAGGGTCTGGTCAGGTTGGGACTGGACTCCAGGCGGTTGGTTCTGAAGTCACAGCTATCTGGGTCAGCTCTGCTCTGCTGGTCTGGATCTCTGGTTCTGCTCACAGCGATCTGGTCTGGTCTCTCTGGATACACCACTGCTTTCTGGGTCTGCTACCGGTTCTGGCAAAAGTTATTGGCAAGAATCCAACAGCTCGCCCGGCTGTAGAATAGTTTGGTTGGATTGCTGGATTCTGAAGGCCTGCTGAAAAAGGATATAGCTGGTGGTCCAGGCTCTCTGCTTTAAGTTCTGGAGTGAAGTTCTGGATCTCTGGAGTTCTGGATTCTGGAGTTCTCCATCAGAGTGCTGCGCTGGAATTCAGTTAAAGGTTGGAAAATGAATGTCCCTGTCTAGCTTCCAGTGGTCTTTTTATCTCTTTTGAAAATGGGTGTGGATGCTAACTTTCTATGCCCAACCCACTCATGATTTGATAGGTCAAGGATTTCTCTTTGACCTGATTTGAGAAGGGAGCAGTGAGTCATAGTGAGTCAGAGTCTTACAGTCTATTGAAGAAACGCCCCTTTGCTTTTACTTAGAAAATTAATGTTTCATAACTAACAGTTTTCCCGGATACACACGTCGTTGACATTACATGTACATATCATATATCACAAAAGGTAGTCTCTGTTCCAACTCTGATGTTTCTAAGAGCTTGCATTCAAAAATGGCAACTTATTTTCGTTTTTGGTAGCTTTCGCAACATTGGTTTTTCAGCAAATCTTCACACAGACCTGTACCCTCTTTCTGAGCATATTAATCAAAGTTATCGTGTCTCTAGCCTAAATACAGTGTTTGTAGTATTAATAATTAGCAAGGTTTTGCCTCGGAACATCACAGAGCGACCAGCCTAGTCTTGAACTGGGAGTGAATGTGTCATTTTAAAGATCCCAAAGTTGTACATTTCTGTCATCTGGTTACAATTAGTTATCAGTATTCTTATAAAACATATATTTGCCTTCCATTCACTTCACTCCAGTGTTTGGGTCCGCCCCCAAAAGCTCGGTGAGTCAGATGGTCACATGGCCTTCTTTGCTGGCATCTCCCAGAGCAGTGTGTTGACAGTAAACACCTAAATCAGCATATCCTATTCAATGGAAAGTGTCTATTGTGTTGGGTACTGCAGGCTGGAGGAGAAACCCCTCCCTCTCAATCAACAGGGCCATGTGATATCCTGCCTTCTTGTGTGGAGTTCTGAGGTGAGAAGGTTTCCCAGCCTTTTGGACTGTTAATTGAATCAGCCTGTCTTCTGGGAACAGCAGGTGTTAAAGAATTTTAATTAACCAAAAGGCTTTGAAGTTTCCAGCTGGCTCAGGATCCTTTTACAACTCCTGAAGTACAGTTCTCCTGTCAGAGTTTAGACTGCTAGCGCCGGTTTGTGTCCAATGCCGGTACTGCACCCATTTTTTTAGGAGTTGGCTTGAATTAACTCCATTTCAAAAAGGGGATTTTACTTGATAGTATATGATCCTTGCTTAACATTGTTTTTTTTATTGGAATCCTTACAGTAGAGTGGTGATGTGGAACACCCCACAAGAAGGTTGAATCTTTAGAGTGGTCTTGTGAGCCATGATTTTAGCAAATTTTTGACATCAAGAAAATGAATTCCCAACAGCTCTGGGTTGCTTTTGGCAATCAGCATTGCCATTCCCAATGGTTTCATGCTACTGTGTGTGTTGCCCAATGGTGTTTTTAGGCAGTGCCCTCCTGTGCTCACAAACATAGGCAAAAATGGGTGGGAGCCTATTCTTCACGTTTCCCTGTGCACTTTCTGGGGAGTTCTGGCCATCATGATGTTTTCAATGCCAGTAATGCACCGTTTTATGGTAGGGCTTGGATGCATGGGTAAAAACATCCCACAAGCCCCCCTCTTGCAATGGCCATTCTGATCTTTCACTGATGGAACTAGCAAGATCTGGGATGTCCGCCTCATCTTCTTTCGATTCCACAGATGACAAAGTTCAGCATCTTTTCCTCCATCAGGATGGATCGATCGGTTCTCCTTGCCGGTCCTGATGGGAGTATTGGGCGGTACCCCGGGCCCCTCGGATCTTTGCTCCCGGTCTCCAGGTCATCTTCCGTGGTCAGTCTCCTGGTTTCAGCTCTCCTAGGATGATAAAGCAAAGCGGCAATACACATTCGTAGACATTTTTCCACCCCTATTAATGGTGTGGTGAACAGATACATTTTATACATCAGGATACATTTTGCAGTCTTATTTTAAAAACAGGATATAACAGGGAACATTGCATTATGTTACTATCTTTTTGATATGTGGGATATTTTAGAGTTGGAACTGACTTACTCTGGAGCGGCCCCCTCTGGTATTGCAGAGGACTCCTCCAGTTGCTGCAGAGTGTGCCTGGGATGGCAGCACTTTAACTGATTTATATGGACCCACTTGTCTTCCCCTTCCGCCAAACTACCTTTGGGGATGCAGATCCTGTATGCAACTGGGGAGACCTTGTCTATAATTTCAAAGGGTCCCTTCCATGTAAGTAAACATTTTCGCTGTTTGGCCTGGTTCCTTTGGAAATTGTATAGATAGACCCGGTCTTCCACATTATATTTCTTCCTGGTGGTTTTCAAATCATAGTGAGTTTTCATGCTATCAGCTGATCTTTCTAGATTCCACTGAGCATAGGCAAAAGCATGTTGGAGGTGTTTCCTCAAATTCTCCACATACTCATGAGTTGTGGAGGCATTGATCAACGTCTGCTCTTGGGTCCTGTATAGCAAATGCTGGGGAAGCACCATCTTGCGTCCAATGATCAACTCAAATGGTGACATTTTGGTTGCAGATGAAGGGGTAGATCTGATGGCCATTAGGACCAGAGGTAATCGGATATCCCAACTTGGCCCAGAATCTGCCACAAACTTTTTTAATATGCTCACAATGGTTCTGTTGTATCTCTCCACTGCACCATAAAAGGCTGGCCGGTAAGCAATATGTAGCTTCCTTTTGACCCCCAGTATCTCCCACATCTTTGTCATTACCTCGCTGGTGAAATGGCTACCTCTGTCTGACTCAATCCTTTGAGGTAGACCAAAACGGGAAAAGATGTGGTTAATCATCAGGGCAGCTGCTTTTCTGCCTTGCAGTTTGGGGCCGGGAGACATTCCACCCACTTGGTAAACAAACATGTGACCGTCAACATGTACTTGTTCCCCCTAGACGAGCGAATCACAGGGCCTACGAAGTCGATTTGCAAATCTGACCATGGCAGTGTCATCCCCCTCTTTTGGAGAGGCGCCGGGCGTGTGAGGGATGTCGGCTGAAATTGTGCACACACAAGACACCCCTTCAATTATTGGTCGAGGTCCTGCCCCATGTGTGGCCAGTAGGCAACCTCTCTTAAGATCTCAAGTGTTGTATGAAACCCCCTATGACCGGCGGTGGCCGCATCATGGGCGTGACTTAACATCAGGCTTCGGAATGAGGTAGGGACCACCCACTGATCATGGCCAGCTTGGGATTTCCTTACCAACAAACCGTCTTGGATTAGGAACATCTTTGGACATTTCATCAACACTCTAAGGTCCTCTTTCCCAATGTAATCAGAAAGGGGAAAGTTCTTAGGGTCCTCAATGTGTTGGTAAAACTTACCAATTATTGGATCCCCTTTTGAGCCTTAATCAAATCAGCATCTGGGGTCTCCTTACTCGTTTGTGCAGTTGAAAGATCATTGTGAGCATTTGTCTGGGACCTAGTGATAGCAGTGACCTGGAGTTCCCCCAACAGGAACTCAATCTCTATTAGATCCCTTTGGATGGCCCCGGTTTTGGCCAGCTGATCAGCTAAGTCATTTCCAGTTTTCTCTGGTCCCTCTACTTTGGAATGACCCTTGATCTTTTTCCAGTAGATGGTCATCCCATTCGATGTGACCAGATCATCAATATTTTGGATTAACTTCCCATGTTTCAGGGGTTTGTTATTAGCACATAACATGCCTCTGGTTTTCCAATTAACCAGGTGCTCCACGAACCCGTTCCATACATAATCTGAATCTGTGAATATTACCAGTTTGTGGAGTTGATGTTGGACAGCTATGAGGATGGCTTGATGCGCAGCCATCAATTCTGCCACCTGACTACTTCGGGGACCAATTTTGTACCCAGCGGAGGGTTCTGGGGACTCCTTCACCCATGCATTCCCTACACCGGCCACCAGTTCTTTTTCCCTGTTGTTGTCAACATGGTAAGAGCATCCATCCACATAGACAGTGGGCATTCCCTCACACTTGTCCTCTTCAAAGACTTGGGAATTAAGGTATGCTTCCATGTTGTCCTTGATTTTTAGACTTTCGTCCTCGAGACAGTTTTCTCTGACACAATCATGCAAGTCAGCCAGACCTTGCGCGAGGGGACTCTTCTTGTTTTGGCCATACCTGACCTCCACAGGAAAGCCTTGCATTGACAGGATCCAGGAAGTAATTCGGGAATTACTCACATTTCCGGCCCGGATTCTGTCACTTTGGAGGTATTGCAGAGGCTGGTGTGGAGTCTCTACTATGATGTGTTCCCCCTGGATGAACGGGCGGTAATTCTTCAATGCCCACACCATTGCCAGGAGTGCCTTCTCACAATCGTTGAATTTTTCCTCCACAGAGGATAAAGTTTTGCTCGCATAGGAGATTACTTTATTGACCTTGTCATGCTTTTGGTATAATGCTGCCGTCAAGCACGTATCAGAGAACCCTGTCTCCAGGAAGAACTCCTTGTTTCTGACAGGGTAAGCTAGGCAAGGCGCTTTTTCTTGGGGACAGAGACCCTGAGGAGTAATCTCATGCCCCAAGAAATTAACACGGGTTCTACACCACTGTGCTTTCTGAAAGGAAAGTTTTGCTCCGGCGGCCCTCAACTGTGTCAGAACATAACGGATCTCCGCTATGTGCTCCGCCACAGATGAACTTTTGATGATATCATATACATAAGCCAGGTTACCCCTCGCACCCAGGTCGGGCATGGCCTAATGTAGGAAAATGTTGAATACATTGCCGGAGTTGAGGTATCCGAACGGAGTTCGGGTCCATGTGTACTGCTGGCCCCCAAAGGTAAAAGCCAGTTTGTATTGGTCCACCCTACTGACGGGCACGGTCCAGTATCCATTGGTCAGGTCTATTGCAGTGAATACCTGTGACCCCTGAATCTGGGCCAGCCCTTGGTCAATGTAGGGCAGAGGCCATCGGGAAGTATTGACCTGTTTGTTGAGCTCCCTAAGGTCGGCGCAGAGTCTGCACTGGCCGTTTGGCTTCAATATTCCCAGCACAGGATTATTGAAGGTGGTACTGGACGGATTATTCCCCAGGACTCAAGGTTCTTAATTATTTCAGTAAGGGACTCCATGGATGCGAGAGGCAAACAATATTGCTTCACAAACACTGGAGTCATGCCAGAGTCCGTGGGAATTGTTGTTGTGTGGTTGTCGGTGCGACCACAGTCATATGAGTCTACCGCAAAGAGATCTTGGAAATCCAAGAAAACTTGTTTCAACTTTTGCTTCTGTTCCAGGGTCACGCAGGCATCAGCTAGGTTGACTCTCTGACCATCTGCCTAAAGCTTGGAAAGACTTCTGGTTTTGCTATCTCAGCGGCCTCCTCCAGCTGGGTGGAGAAGTCCCTGGTCAGAGTGCTGATTTGGACTGGAGGCTTCAGGTGGAAAGGGCAGCCCTCATGGACCTGGAAAATCACCTCATCCCTTCTGAAGTCACAAGTCACGTCTTCCTTGTCATAAGGGCAGGAAGTGTACACCAGGTAGTTCCCCCCATGCCGGGTAAAGATCCTGTCTGGTGTTGTATTGTCATCACTGTCACTGTCAAAACAGTCCTTGGGGATTGGTCCTAACAGTTCATTTCCTAAATCAATGGATAAATGTCGGTCATCAACCGCCATTCCAATAATGGTGCCTGCGGCTAGAGTAATACTCTTTAAGTCGCTGTTATCCACCTCTATTGGAATGGTGTCATGTTCTATGTTGACTAATGGTGTTGGGTTTACCCCCAACCCTTGCTGTTGGAGAGAAGCATTTAGATTAATATAAGCATTGGGGGTTTTCAATTTTTGTCCCCTTTTAACTTTCACTTCCAGGGAGAATTGTCAGGTCCTTTCTCGGATGGTGACTTCCTCTTTAACCTGAATTTCAACTGCATAAGGTAGCAATTGAGCTAACCTAAATGCTTTTTCTGGATCATCAAAGCCCATGGGATTATCCGCTAATCGGGACCAAGCTTTGAAGTTTATTAGGTCCAAACTAATGGCAAAGCGATTGAGAATGTCACTGCCTAAGTAAAAGGCGGCAGTGACGTCTCGCACGACCCAACAATTATGGACTATGCTCTCATTGCCAATGGAGATTTTGAGCATACACCTGCTTGGCAGGAGATGTTTCGAATTGGGTGTTTCCAGATCCATTTCCCATTTGTCTATCAGTTTGAATGTGGGAATGGCTGGATCTTTTGGGAGTTGGCGGAACATGGCTTCACTTATGAAGCTTTTACCGTTGTTCACACACACTCGAGCGAGAACGGAGTCCTTCCCATCATTTAACTGAACAGGGATGAACAACTGCCCTCCAATTTGCTGAATATCAGCCAGGCTCTGAGCTGATTTCACCTCTTTCTGGACTATCGGAGTGGGAATGTCTGATTGTGGATTAGTAAAGAATTTCAGAGTATTTCCTTCCAGTGTGGAATAGCACCTTAAACTAGAAGGAAGGTTGATTTTCAGAAATAGAGAGGACCCCCCATCACCAGTCTGTTGTCCTACTGCTATTACTGTCACGTCTGGAATTTGTTTGTTCTGGAAGTGAAATTCTACTTGGTCAGATTTTTGTTCAACCATGTGGCATGTGCCGTTTAAACTAATATGGTTGACACTCTGTTTTAATTTTATTGGTCGGCTAGTATGGGTCCAGAGGACCTTGTTTACGCAATCTATTAGGGGTGACAACCTTCTCAGAAGGTCATTCCCTAGTAAACAAGGGGTGCCCTCTGGAGTCACTACTATGACCGGGTGTTTCACCTTGTGTCACCCAATTTTGATGTCCAAATCTGCAGTCCCCTCGACGGGAATTTCCTTCCCGTCAAAGTTCTGGAGTTGTCCAGGAAGAGAGGTGAGAGGAATACGGTAATTCTCCCCCCTTCCTGCATTTAGTTCATCAAAGGCCCTTTTGGACAGAAGGGTAGCTTGGGATCCAGTGTCCACCAGTGCCAAAATTGTACCCTGGCCCTGTACTTGTACCGAGGCATAGTATCTTCCCTCCTTCTCCTCAAGAGGGCACAGATAATGCACATTTTTGGACAACTGGTGGGCTAATTTTCTGGTTTTGGACATTGGGAGAGAAGAGATTTGGGCAGAATTCTGTGGAGAGTCATGGGAATCTGCAAGAAAAAGTTGGCAACATGAAAGAGGATATTCGAGTTTCCCTGGTTCCGGTCCTGGGCCGCCCCCCCCTTTTTGGAGGCAGACACCAGAATGGGTTTGAACACGGGGATTTTGATGCTGTTGGTTCTGGGATAGAATAATGGGCGGCGACAGCTCAATCCCCACATCTACCCAGTCTATTGATTCGGTTTTAGGTTCCCCTGGTTCCGCTTCTGGGCCGCACCCCCCTTTTCGGAGGCAGTCACCAGGATGGGTTTGAACCAGGGGTTTTCGGTATTGTTGGTTCTGGGATAGAATGATGGGCGGCAACAGCTCAATCCCCACATCTACCCAGTCTGGGTTGGAATCCCTTGGGACCCATTTTTCCTTGGGAGGACTTCCCCCATCTCTGAAGGAGGAGATCCTTTTCCCAGGATCCTCTGAGGATCCCTCTCCCTCAAATTGGAAGACCTGTACCTCCTCCACAAAATGGGTCTGTTTGGGTCCTTTGTTTCTCCTACCTCCTCTCTGTTCCTTGGGTGGCAGACTTTCAGGGGTAGGAGATTTTGTTTCCGGTTCCTGGGTTTCCAGGGGCTGTTTACAAATGAGGAAGGAAGCTTTCTCCAAGGCTTTACACCCCCCTTCCCCTTCCCCTTGTGCCTCCTCCCTGGGAACCGGTGGGTTATCGGGGTGCTGCCCCCTTCATTGTTCTGGAGCACCAAGCCCAGAGTTTGGGGCATTCTGCGGTGGCATGCACATCTGAGGATTCTGTTGAGCCCTCAGTATGTGACCCAGCTCCCGTGCCATATTTTGGAGCCGCTGCTCTAACTGTGAAACCCGCTCAGGCTGATACGGGGTTCTGTTTTCTCCCCTGGGCTGATCCCGGGAAGGGTAGCTATCCCTTCTCTGGTAGTACCCCGGATTGGGAAGATTTGGGTACCCCTCCACCCTTGGCCTCCCCTCTCCCGGATTAGGTTGTCTGGGCTAAGGGAATTGGGGAAAGAAGGATGGATGATTTTGGGGCTGGGAGTTGGGTGGATACCTGGGGAACAAGTTCTGCCCCGGATTTGGTGAATTTCTGCCCTCCTGGGGGAAGTGTGGAGGGAAGTTACCTGGGTTGGGCGCTTGGTTGCCCCCCTCCTCTTGTGCCGGAGGAGTCCACCCATAACCCAGGATTGGTCGGTT
This sequence comes from Ambystoma mexicanum, assembly GCF_040938575.1. Lineage (NCBI taxonomy): Eukaryota > Metazoa > Chordata > Amphibia > Caudata > Ambystomatidae > Ambystoma > Ambystoma mexicanum. The sequence goes on along the minus strand of NC_090927.1, from coordinate 682,689,813 downwards.
TACCTTGTAACAGGGACTTACATAATCAGGGGAGTGCGGGACCCCATTTGTGGGACTACCTCCTTGACTCCCTGTCTGTGACTGGCCCGAAGGCCTTCTGGGCTTAGAATTATTTGGTGCAGGCAGGTTTTTAGGCCCCCCATCTCCAAATCTAAAACGGTGGCAACCTTTACCTCTGCCACCCTGGCAGCAGCAGGGGTGCTGTTGGTTTTGGGGTTTTTGGGCTGATTCTTATTTTCCACCGGTTTCTGCACCTCATAGATGCGGGTGGCTTGCTCAATGACCCAGTCTAAAGATCTTTTCTCGTGAAAATCTCTCACGAGCTGGGTCATTATGTATTTGGGGAGAGCATGGAAAAATGTGTTGATGAATTCTCTGCTGTCCGTGCGCACCCTTCTGGTGGTCTGCGCAAAGGCACACTTCAATTGTTGGACGAATTCTTGTGGGGCCTGATCCTCTCCACATTGCAAATTGTAGGCTGCCTTGCAAGCCTCTTGGGGATTTCTGTGAACAGAAAAATGTTTCAAGATGGCCGCCCTGTAGGTGGACCATCTTGAATGATTTTGGTCCTCCAGCCCCGCAAAGAAACTGGAGTATTCTGGGGAGAATGTCCATTTTACATACTGAATGCAGCTACTGCTGTCTTTCAAATGGAAAGTCTCCATCATTTGCTCATAAAGCTCCAAGTGTTCCCAAACGGAATACTTGGCGTTCTTGTGATAAGGGGTGATGACACTCCTTATTGCCTTGATCTACTTTAAGGGGTCCTTAAGCAAGGCCCTTTTTGTCTCATTGGCTTTTTTGGTTCGGGTAACCCTGGTCCATTCATCCTCTGACTCAGAAGCACTGCTCGCAGAGGTGCCCGTCTGATCTTCAAGGCTCTCCTGGATTCTGCAAGCCTGGGAATGGCTGGCAGAATGTGGGGACCTGGTCTCCTGTGTCCTGGGCCGCTCAGAGGAGTCTTCAGATCCCTCCTTGCTGCCAGGATTTGATGGGTACCCCCCCACTGACCTAACTGGGCAGAGGTTTTCAGGATGCACTTAGTGGGCCTACTCTCCTGGGGTTCCCCACTAAATTGCACTGTGCTTAGGTGCCCATTCCCGGATACCCACCCATCCATTCCTGGGAGGTACTGGACTATGAACCCCATACTTTTGGCTGGATAGTAATCTGCCCTCCCTGTGGCCCTGTGCTCATGTGCGCCAGGGGACATGGGGGTGGCAGAGTCCAAGGACTGGGAGAGATGAAGGCCTCTGGTACTAGGGCTCCTGAGGTTATGCTCAGGTGTTTCCCTTTCCCAGCGAACTTCATCTCTATCAGCCCCTGCTCCCTGTTGCAATGCAAGAGCCTGCACTTTCAGTTCCTCAGTTAAGGCCTTACTATACTCTATCAGTCTCTCCTGCATGGCTACCTGTTGCTGGAGCCTATCATTGTGCTGACAGAAAGCCTCATTCTCTCTCTGTGCCTCCTGATTGGTCCTGGAATACTGGGCCAGTCTTTGCTGCAGGAGGGTTACCTCCTGAGTCCCATCCCTACTGGCATGCTCCTTTCTTTGTATTTGTATTTATTTATTTATAAAGTGCAACCAGGCCCGGAGGCATAAGGGCGCGTACGTTTGTTAAAGAGTTGCGTTACAGTTACAGGAAGGTACAAACAATGCAGTCAGCAAAAAGTTCCAATGCAGTTACAGTTAGGAACAAACATAATATAGAAGGTGCATCTTGCCAGAGCATCTTCCACCCTCCTGGTGTGCTCTAACAAGTTCTGATGCTCTTTTTGGAGGTCACCCAGCCCCTGGAGGGCCAGGTGATTTCCTTCAATTTTTTCTTTTAATTGGCAGACTTCCTGGCCTAAGGTGTCCCTTTCCTGACTAAGAGCCTGCATCTCTGCCGCCAGGTCGTCCCTTTGTCTTTGAAAGGCACCAGCTTTCTGGCGTTCTTGATCAAACTCTGCCTGGGTATCCAGGTCTTTCAAAATCAATTTATTGCTTTCCTCTTTCTCTCTGTCTAGTCGGATATGCAGGGTGGCTACCTGCTCTGTGCATGCCCTCTTAAAGTCTAGTTGTTGCTCCAGCTTTTTCTGGCTCTGCAGTAGGGAGTCCAAACCTTCTTGGTACTCCTTCTGCAAGGCCAGAAATCTGGTATCCTGGTCAGCCTTTTCCTGTTGCAGGATAGCCATATCCACCTTTATTTTAATAATACACTGCCTACTATCATTTTCTGACTCCTGGCTCCTCTGCAGCCTCTGCTCAGAAGAGACCAGGTCAGATTGGGCCTTCTCTAATGCCATCAGTTGCCTATTTGCCAGATCTTGGCCTTCAGCACATTTGTCCTGTATGGCTCCCATATGTAAATATAAATATGCCGCTACCCTGGCAATCTTGTTGTGCTCATCCTTGGCCTTAGGGGCCATATATAGTTCACTCAGGGCCACATGTAAGGGACCCTGATCTCTCCATATATCTGACCCTGTTTCAGTGATCTTGGGTGCGATTGCCTGCAACCAGACTGCCTGGTCCTGATGAGCCCACTCACCTCTCACAAATAGCTTATGTAAGAGGTGTTCTCTGGCTATTTTGATATCTACCAAGGTCGTCATTCTGGAACTTGATTTCCTTCCTGACTTACAGAAGTTTGTATTTTATTTTGCAAAACAAACCGTTTCCTTAGAGCGTTCCTTTGAGAGGTGTTTTTACAGTGTAACACGGCGTGGTGATCCAACAGAATTTATATATCCTGTCAGTTAGCACACTGTATTAATCTGCACAAGTGATAGATCTAATCCAGAATCCCCGGCTGCGAGCCCCCACTCTGTTAATGACTTCAATCTAGCATTCCACTAAGTCGGTGCCTTGTTTAGGATTGCTCAAGGGAAGCCCTTATTTATATATTTTTATGACAAGTTATAATCTGGATGATGAACCCTTGTATAACGCCCCTCTCTTAGAATCCCCCTGACCCCACTGAGCCAAGAAGTAGGTTTGTTTTGCAAATTAAAAAGGCTTATTTGAAAAATTAAACAATAGATATATATCACACTTTTATAATAAATTAATATTTGATATCACACTTAACAATATGACAGTGATCAACACTGGGTGAGGTTACACTAGCACACTGATTTAATTACTTAAGAGTTAGTATAGGGAGGAAAAGGTAACTGAGAATGCTTTTATGGTTTCAAGGAAAAACAATGATGGAAAGAATGCAGTACAGAAATAACTGGTAGGGTTTCACAAGAGATAATATGTTCACTTTTCCCCTGGTGGCAATACACTCCCCCCTATGCAATAGAAGATGGAAGGAAGAGCACACAGTTCTCAGGAATACAATCGAATGTAGTTCAGTTCCCCCCTAGCAAGCTTAGATCACAGGGATGATTTTAAAACACAGGCAAAATCCTTTTAAATGTGGTGGCAATGAAGTAAAATATGCTAAAAATGGTTTTTAATTCCCTATAAGAGATTCAGGGTGGGTGATAGCTACTTTAAATTAGTCCAGGATCACTTTAGCAATGCTCTATGAATGATTGTCAGGTTGCAAACGAATTTCAGCAAAGGAAAGCAAGAAGCTGCTATTTTGACAAGTGAAGAAATTTGAGGCAAATCGCAAATCGCGCCACTTTTTCCGAGTGTGTCGAGCTCGATTACGGAAAAGGTATAATGAATAGAAGGTCGACACTTTTACAGGTCTAAAATCGGAGAAGGAACACATGATTCCTATGATGCAGTTCTGGACAGGTTCAAATGTTTTAATCAGATTATTTTAAACTAAGAGATTGGTTTTGCACAGTTCTGGCTGAGTACTCACACTATGAATTTGAAATAGGCCGTCAGGGTCTGGTCAGGTTGGGACTGGACTCCAGGCGGTTGGTTCTGAAGTCACAGCTATCTGGGTCAGCTCTGCTCTGCTCGTCTGGTCTGGATCTCTGGTTCTGCTCACAGCGATCTGGTCTGGTCTCTCTGCATACAGTACTGCTTTCTGGGTGTGCTACCGGTTCTGGCAAAAGTTCTTGGCAAGAATCCAACAGCTCGCCCGGCTGTAGAATAGTTTGGTTGGATTGCTGGATTCTGAAGGCCTGCTGAAAAAGGATTTAGCTGGTGGTCCAGGCCTCTCTGCTTTAAGTTCTGGAGTGAAGTTCTGGATCTCTGGAGTTCTGGCTTCTGGAGTTCTCCGTCAGAGTGCTGCGCAGGAATTCAGTTGAAGGTTGGAAAATGAATGCCCCTGTCTGGCTTCCAGTGGCTCTTTTTATCTCTTTTTAAAATGGGTGTGGATGCTAACTTTCTATGCCCAACCCACTCACGATTTGATAGGTCAAGGATTTCTCTTTGACCTGATTTGAGAAGGGAGCAGTGAGTCAGAGTGAGTCAGAGTCTTACAGTCTATTGAAGAAACGCCCCTTTGATTTTACTTAGAAAATTAATTTTTCATAACTAACAGGTTTCCCATATACACACACGTCGTTGACATTACATGTACATATCATATATCACATAAGGTAGTCTCTGTTCCAACTCTGATGTTTCTAAGAGCTTGCATTAAAAAATGGCAACTTATTTTCGTTTTTGGTAGCTTTTGCAACATTGGTTTTTCATCAAATCTTTACACATACCTGTGCCCTTTTCCTGAGCATATTAATCTAAGTTATCGTGTCTCTAGCCTAAATACAGTGTTTGTAGTATTAATAATTAGTGGGGTTTTGCCTCAGAACATCACAGAGCTACCAGCCTAGTCTTGAACTGGGAGTGAATGTGTCATTTTAAAGATCCCAAAGTTGTACATTTCTGTCATCTGGTTACAATTAGTTATCAGTATTCTTATAAAACATATATTTGCCTTCCATTCACTTCACTTCAGTGTTTGGGTCCGCCCCCAGAAGCTTGGTGAGTCAGACGGTCACATGGCCTTCTTTGCTGGCATCTCCCAGAGCAGTGTGTTGACAGTAAACACCTAAATCAGCATATCCTATTCAATGGAAAGTGTCTATTGTGTTGGGTCCTACAGGCTGGAAGAGAAACCCCTCCCTCTCAATCAACAGGGCCATGTGATATCCTGCCTTCTTGTGTGGAGTTCTGAGGTGAGAAGGTTTCCCAGCCTTTTGGACTGTTAATTGAATCAGCCTGTCTTCTGGGAACAGCAGGTGTTTAAGAATTTTAATTAACCAAAAGGCTTTGAAGTTTCCAGCTGGCTCAGGATCCTTTTGCAACTCCTGAAGTACAGTTCTCCTGTCAGAGTTAAGACCGCTAGCGCCGGTTTGTGTCCAATGCCGGTACTGCACCTATTTTTTTAGGAGTTGTCTTGAATTAACTCCATTTCAAAAAGGGGATTTTACTTGATAGTATGTGATCCTTGCTTAACATTGTTTTGATGGGAATGCTTACAGTAGAGTGGTGATGTGGAACACCCCACAAGAAGGTTGAATCTTTAGAGTGGTCTTGTGAGCCATGATTTTAGCAAATTTTTGACATCAAGAAAATGAATTCCCAACAGCTCTGGGTTGCTTTTGGCAATCAGCATTGCCATTCCTAATGGTTTCAGGCTACTGTGTGTGTAGCCCAATGTTGGTTTTAGGCAGTGCCCTCCTTCACGTTTCCCTGTGCACTTTCTGGGGAGTTCTGGCCATCATGATGTTTTCAAAGCCAGTAATGCACAGTTTTATGGTAGGACTTGGATGCATGGGTAAAAACATCCCACATCTGTTACTGTGAAACATAGGTCACTAGCAAATTGAACAAATGCTTACTTAACATTCCTTCAACCCAAATTCAGTCACTAAACTGTAGCAAAATTAACAGTTTGAACATGCCAACAGACATCTAACTGCATCCCTAATATTACAATAGTATCTTTCAAAGTCAATCTAGTTAGAATATGCACACAGGTATCTAACTACTTGAAAAATACCCTTTATTGCAGAAAACTTCAAATATGCCACCTCAATTCTTATATGACAAAACATCTTCTAACCTCTAATGTAGTTAGAATACAACAACAGGTATCTAACTACTTCTAGCATTCCCTTAATCACAACATACTTTGAACAAACATACTTTCACACTTACACTCACATAATTGTAATCAGGATTTTTTAATCCAATATGGATTTCTTTTCCCAATGACCAAAATATTATTTAATGTCAAGACAACAGCAGTGTGTCATATACTAATGTTGTACCAAACATGTTACTTAGAATGTACTGTTTATGAGGGTCTAAAAACAAGCATATGTCAAATTGTAAACAACTAGACCTTTTAAACTATCCTGCCTAACAAATTGGACTTTTTTTTCCACAGAAAATAAACCACAGATTCCAGGTTTATAACACTATGAAACTAAGTAACCATAGCAGGTATAATCAAATACATATTCTATCAGCACTATTCTCAATTGTACTATAATCATAAATACCATATACATGTCAATTACATCATTCCTCCATATTACAAACACTTTGTACTCACACTACATTACCTACAATTACTATACACATATTACCACTGTGGTCATTCTGGCCATACTCCTACTACATTACCTATAATTACTACACACATATTAGTACTGTGGTGGCCATGACCAGGGGCCAGATTCTGTGGGGCATGGCTGGTTGCCATGCCCCCTAGAATATGGCCACTGGCCCCATCCACCAGAATAAATAAACTTCATAACAAGTTTGTAACATACAATGTAAACTAATAAAACTCACTGTGACCCCCTGCAATAAAAATAATGTCTGCGGACACCGAAATTGACTGCGGACTTAGCGGCATCTGCAGACTCTTTTTGCCACCTATAGAAACAGATCCATATCACCTTTATTTCACTCCCCTACCCTTTCCAAACCCTATTAAACCCACTAAATAACTCTATGTGTCTTTCCCAAGCCGCCCGTTCACAGCGCCGTCCGCAAACTACTGCAGTGTCTGCGGACCGCTACTGCAGAGTAACAGCTGCATGTCTCTGCAGGAAACCCTGCCCCCCACCTCCCATATGTTGGAGACCTGAGATTATGCTGTGTTTGACACCAGCAGTTGTGCCAATACCACAACATCTGTTTGAAAGAAGATAACCATTGGGACAACCGCGCCAAATGTATCCCCAAAGCAATGACAACCTAAGGGAAGAACTTCCTGAAGGAATATGAAAAAGAGCAAAGAAAGAATATAGTGAAGTCACAAGAGACATATACGACATCCTGAGATACTGGCTGAAGAGGATGTATGAATCCTACAGAAACTAAGAACGAAGTAAAGAATCAAGTGAACTTTTAAATACGAAAAAGAATATTACACGTGCACGATGTGCTGCAGAGAATCAACCGTTCAATAATTGTACAGATGCTGAAACGCAAGTAGACTAAGTCATCATAGAAGCTGGCTAGACGTAGTGAATAGATTGCAGGAACAGTCGCTGTTTTATAGAAGCTGGACATCAGTATCATGACTGTAGTAAGCCAGGACTCATGAAGAGTAAAGGAAAAACTGTGTGTTAGAAAGAATAAGCTGAATCATGGAGCTACATGGCAAGGTTGTCTGGCTTGGAGTCAAGACCAAAGCAGCACAGGTCAGCTATCTATTCTGGAAAGGAACAAAAGTGTGAAGGATGAATCATCCTTTATTAAAGTGCAAAGAAGGAACACCAAGAGTGCCAAGTATAATTCATTAAAGGCATTGAAAACCTGCAAAATCGACCAAATCGTGGTCTCCTGTCACGTGAGCCAAGAATGAAAATAGAGATCGAACTTGGAGTCCCAGAACATGATAGTGAGTGCTCGCACTCCCATGTATTCTGAAGACAAGAATACTTTTGCAAGGCCAAGTTCAAAGACAATCTCCATGGCAGAAGGCATGGGTGATGAGAGATGCTGGGCTAATTGGGTAAAAAGGTAGTGTGATACCCCATCTCCTTACACCTGGGTCTGGGTTTACGTGCTGCTAAGTGAACCAAATGTTCCAGACATGGCACAACTGTGCCAACCAATTGTAGTGGTCCATATAACAAAGGGCCTTATAGTTTGAAAACCAATGAGAAACCGTAAATCTAATGTTTCTGAAGATTACATGTTTTAGAGGAAGGCATATATTGTCCACCTGACAGTGGGCAGCCAATCACAATCCTAGTTCCTATATATAATATACTTAGATGTTCTCCTTAAGCCAATCCCAACCCTTCGCAGGTTTTTAATTATTTGCCACGTACTATGACATGACCTCTGACGTATTTTTTATATATAACCTATGTTTTGTAAAAAGATCGCTGAGAGAACCTGAGTGTATGTCCATTGATGTTCGTTGCAAAGTCCCTGTTTTAGATAATTGTTAATAAAGCAGTGCTTTGCCATATTTCTGAGTTGGTTTGGTCATTTGGACTCAGAGTTATTCTGTGTGATCCTATCCTTTACATGCATGTTCCTAAAGGTCGCCAAGCTCACTAGGACACCTGCCCAACCTTTTCCAAGCTATGAAAATAGCCCCATATCATGTCTCTTCCACTCCCCCCCTTCCCAGCCCCTCTTTCCACAACCAAATAACCCAAAATGTGTCTTCCAGACTTTTTCCACAACGCAATGTCAGCAGTCAGCCGCCTCTGTCTGCGGACAGCCGCGACAGTCTGCCGATCCAACATGGCGGGTGTTTTCAAAATTCTCAGGCACCTCACGCTTTTCACCATCCAATCAGCAGACGCGTCCAATGTCCGTGGACATCATGCCACCCACTGGACCAATCGGAGGCCCGCCTGCAGACTGAACAGGGAGGTGAGTCCGCGGACCAAGCCCAGATATCACACGTTTTTATTAACCTACTTTTTGGTCGCTTGAAAAAAAACAACCTGGTGGATTTACACCAAATTTACAAAAGCACGCTTTCGGGACCGAGCAGCTGCTCCTGCTACAAATTTGGTGAAAATCCATCCAGCGGTTTAGGCTGTAGGCATGAGCAAACCTTTTTTTCCATTGCGTCTATGGGAAAAACCACACTTTGGGACCCCCCTACAACTTTGCCCCCCATGCACGAAACCTCACCAAACTTCGCAGAATCAATCTGATGTGGCCATATACATTTTTGCGATGTATCACAAGGATTTGTCTGGCGGGGCAAAGTTATAAGCCGCCCAAAAAGTGCTTTTCCTATGGGTTGAGCAACTTAACATAACTACAGAGTCACTACCGCAGGCCCTGTAATATACAACTAGATACCAGAGTTAACATTAGAAAAAAAATGCATGACATGTGATGTGAGTGGGAATAGTGTCTTTTTGAATTACAATACATCTCAAACACAATGGGGTTGTCACTTGTATCATACAAAACTACTGAGGTATCATTATAGAGATATGGAATAGTGAGTGGTGATAGATTCACTGGTTTGCCTCCCACCAGGTAGCACGTGAATTGTGAAGGGAAATAAGGACTAGTTGATCCTTATTAATGGAAACATATTCATTTTCTGTCCCTCCCATCCTACAAATCCTCTGCATACCATCTCTAATTCTTTGTCTGGCATTGTGTTATATTTTTGAAATGAATCATAATTGTATGATTCATAACTGTATTGATCAATGGGAATTCTCTTAAATGTGAATGATGCAATGGTAATGCTTATTGTACACTACAACGAATAATAGTTGTATTTATGACATGAAGCCCTGTCTTGATGAAGACCTAAGGGTCAAAACACGTGCCGACATAAGGGCAATTATAAACTATTATTTCAAACTTGAGTCAAATTACTAATTCAAGGGGGCTGGCGCCGACCTACAATAGGGGTGACCACTTTTTGAACGCTTTGCAATCCTTAAGGTATGGGTTAACCACAGGCCACCCAAGAACCGACATCCCAAAAATAGAGAGCGCAGAGTGCTGTTGGGAGCCCATGCTATCGAATTTATAGCTACAAATTCTGCTTGTAAAATAGAAGACATGTATGCCCCCTTTCATGATACATTCACAGATATCTTCTGTTTAACTTATCTGAAGTTCCCAGGAAACGAAATAATTGTGGGTGATAGGTGGTTCATTGTTTGCCACTTCTATTCCAAGTCACAGGATTAACTCTTTATAGGACATCTCATTTAACAGGTAGTCTCCATGTATTTATGACATAATATGTCCATTATGCAGTGGTGGCCTGCCACTATGGGTGGGGTGCCGCCCCCGCGCCTGAGCGTCAGGCCACCACCTTGCTTGAGTGACAGGCAGCACAGTCCCCTGTGTGCTTTATTTGTACAGCTGACTGTGCTGCCTACCTGTGAGTCCGCCGCTATGCTTTTTTTTGCATAGCTAATGGGCACAGCATCAAACATGGCTGTCAATAATGGGAGCAGGGCATTGGAAGACTGGCCAGCTGGCTCCCATTCTTATGTCAGCAGCGTAGACATGCCTCCTGCCTCTCCTGTCAGTAAGCGCGTTCACATTGCAAACAGCATTCCCTCCGCTCCGGTCAGGCAGTGTGGCTGCGTCCCAAGATGGGGGAGGTCCATCCGGTTCTCCACGTTGCTGTGCGGATGGGTGTGTGTGTGGATGCTTGCAGACAAGGTGAGAGTATTTTTTTTATTTAATGTGTATGGATGCATGTATGTATGGATTGTAATCATGTATAAATGTATGTTGTTGTTTGGTGTGCGTGAATATGCTGGAGAAAGTGTTTGTGTGCGTTGCTTGCGTGTGTGGCAGCTCCTACCCCTAAATGTAGGGGTCCCACTCAGCTGGGCCCCTATATTTAGGATTGGGGGCTGCTTTGGGCATGGTATTCCTTTTTGTTTTAACTTTGATGCACACAGTGCCGTGTATTGAGGGTAAAGCAAAAATAGTAAGTGAAGTGTTATTACCCCGTAGGCTGACCTACATTGAATGTAGGCCAGACTATTCACGTAATAACATTTAGCTTTGCTTTACCCATGATGCATAGACAGTTACTGTGCATCAAGGGAAAAAAACATGGTAATTATTATTACCTTGCTAGATTTTCCTTCATTGAATGTAGTACACAAGTGAATGTTCCTAAAACAAATCAAGGACATGCCTGGGCACTCTTGTGGGAAAACTCCCAAGTGATGTATTACTCTAATTTCCTAATTACTCTAATTACCAATTTTCGTTGTAATCTTAAAAGGACACACATTCAAGAAAATATGACAAAACAAATTTTAGGTCCTCTGATTATACACAGCCACGTACAGTTAATGCCAAATTTCAAATCAATTTGTTAAAAACAAATAGTAATTTCATAAATGACAGGATAAAGTTTTGCATAAATTGTCCACTTCTTTCAGAGTGATATTGTGTTGTGAAATGGCATTCCTGTAGTCACTACGCGTTTCGGGAATATGTGTCTCCCTTCATCGGGTGAACAACATTCTGTCTCCCTACGGAAAAGTAATACTATTTCAATTATCTAAATAAAAAATAAGCAATACTTCAGGAGTCATATATATACTTACATAGTAATATACTGACCTTTTTGGAGATCTTTTACTTCTTGAAAAAATCTCAACTAATGCTGCTATGTACTTCCATTAAAGAGGAATGGGTAAAAAATATAATCAACAACAATGGAGGAGCTTGTCTAGTTGATACTCAACATTATGTATAACACATATAGGTCAGAGACCAAAGGTGTTCATCCAGGGAAAATTACATACTCACTGTATTACCTTCACTATAAACAAATGGTAGGTATATGCCTGTAAATATAAATAAGACTAGTGCTGACGGAACCCCAATTGACTACATGCCAAATGGATAATATGTCAGGCTGATACAAGCTTACAATCAAGATTGGCTCACTTACTGATTTGACATAATGGCTCTCTCAGGTCCTGTTTATGATAGTGCTGATTACGAGTACCGGTCCTTAAAGAGACCGAAAACATGCATTAATTGTGAGCCACTTTGCACCCTTTACATTACATGTTAATAATTCCCACGAAAGTCATGTTGCTTCTTACCTTGCTCGTTTTAGACAAATGCCAGGAACAGGACAGAAAGTATGAATGTAGGCCAGTCTAACCACATGATAACCCTTGTCTTTGCTTTACCCTTGCTTCACAACTACTGTGTATTAAGGATAAAGCAAACGTGACAAGTGTTGTCACTGGCCTACATCCAATGTAGGTCAGTTTTTCCAGGTAATCTTAACACCTACTACAGTAACTGTGCATCAAGGATCTAGCAAACATGCAGGCATAACATGTATGTTATTACTTGGTACACTGGCCTATCTTGGTATAGCCAGTCTGGATATACTTTCTTTCTGTGACGTTGAATGTTTTACTGGCTGGGAGCACTAATATGGTAATGCTGGCATACATTGCTGCAGCATGCATGGAGACGTTTGGGCACCACCAGCATGAACACATGAACATGTTTTAATATACCAGCATATGTGGTGGGCAAAGGCATAGTGAAGTTGAATTGGAAAATGGTCCTGCGCACTGTTGGTAACTTGCCTCTATTGGGTTTTTCATGTGCTACCATACAAAATGTTATATACTAGCATATGTGTTGGGCAAAGGCATAATGAAGTTGAATCGGAAAATGGTCGGGCGCACTGTTGGTAACTTGTCTCTATTGGGTTTTTTCATGTGTTACCATAAAACATTGATTGCAAACTGTGGCTTTTTATCCAATTTTTCACAGAAAGTGCTTTGAAATTAAAAACATTTTTAACCCATTATTTTAAACTTTTTCTCAGGAGGAGAATCCCCCAAACCAATCTTGTTTGGTTCTGGCTCACTTGCTACGCTCAGTCGATCACACATGTTAGGCACATACATTTATGCCCCTCCACTTCAAAAATTCACCAGCCTTCACTACCGATATGCTCTTATGAATTATATACAACAGTAGTTGTATCAAATTCATTCAGCCTATCATGGACTTTAAATAATGGACACAAGTGGCCACTTATTACAGAATACAAAACATAATTCTATGTCAAGACCGGAGGCCGGATTATGCTTTCCCATAACTTTACTTCACGTGCAGCAATGAAAACAAACAATAATACAATAAATACCAAGAAGAAGACTTGTTTCGAGTCTTTGATAGTCCAGGTATTATTGGTTCCTGATGAAACATGTGTCAACAAATGTCCAATCCACAGTCACATCTTCACATAAACACAGTAACTCCCATGAAACCCCCTCTTTGTTTGCTGCTTGAGCAGCCAGTTAAGTGTTTCAATTTTCATTCATATATTTGATGTGTTTGAATATGTGGCTTTTATTACAAAAGCGCAATGGCTGTGAGTCATGGAAGCACAGAACGGGCAACAGACACATGGCGGAACATTCCGCTTAGTTTATTAAGTTTCGGTCCACCGGCTCCTCTGGCGACCACAGTTTCAAGGGCCTTTGGGCACAGCGGTCACAGAGGTGATAGGAGCGCAACGTAATCCTAGTTCTGGCACTCCGCATCACACTTCCTTGACCGTTAGAGAGATTGTAAGCATCACAGGTAGCAAATGCAGGAGAGACCATATATATATATAATATATAGCAATTTCTTATCAGATCGCCTCAGAAATGTTTCATAAGGACGGGCGAGTTTGCCTCACACAGCACCACCTGTGGGCCAAACAGTGTAGCAACCCTCCGTGTGTGACAGGCACAGTCCCTGTAAAACCTGAGATATCCGCAGCTGGACTTACCCAATACACATCTGTCTATTTCTGACTGGGACAGGCCTAGGACTCCTGGTAAGTACATTATTTGAGAGTTTACCCTCCTATAATACCCGGACATGAGTAGCACCAGTGATGACAGCAAAGCTCAGGTCAGTCAGAAAAGAAATTATTCCAACATGGGTCATGTTATACCAAAGGCTGAGGGTGCTTTGGGTTAGGGGTCACAACAGCTGACCCCGATGGAGGACTAGTTGAAGTTCTGCCAAGGGATGGAAGAATTAAAGGGTATTAAGCATAGGAGAGGTGAAGGGGGAAGAAAAACAGCCTGCAAACAGACCCCACTGGCACACCACAGAAGAGGAAGAGTGGCAAGAGTAAATAGGCGAGAGCCAGGGTGAAAAGCAGCAGGTGGCATGACAAGGCATCCAGTAGCTCAGGCAAAGAGGATGACGACTGGCGAGAGTCCTCTGAGGAGGTAGTTATGTCCATATTATCTTCGGATGAGGAGCACAGGAACGCTCAAAGAAAAGAAAGCCTGAGGAGGAAGATGTTGAAGGGGGTGGCAAGTTTGGCCAAGAGGCGCTAGTCCAGCCCCAATCATGAGAGTGGGAGCCACTTAAAAAGGTTGTGAACTATCTTAGAAAATGACTTTGTGCGCAGATGGCAATGGAAGTCAGGAGTAATCTAACGGCGGAATGCCCAAGACCCTTCCACCCCGATGGAATAGCTGACACATCTGAGATCGACAAAAAGATGGTGACCTTCATGGGGAAATACATGAAGGATGTGAGGAAAGATCTGAACAGGTCCTGGCGTTCCTGCCAAGACAACATGTTGGACATCGTAGGTCCTCTCACTAAAATCCTCCAGATGGCAGAAGAGGCCAGAGAGAAAAATGAATCAGTGAATCTGGTAATTTTAACCGGATGGGCGCAGAGGGCCGTATGCATACTGGGTAATGCCAACTATACAATTACTACTGAGAGGAGGAGGTCACTATTAGTGAAGATAGACCACAAACCTAGCGAGCTGGAGGATTCAGAGTCGACAGCAGCCGCGAAAGGGAAATTGTTCACAGACGCCTTTATAAAGAACTGACCAGGTTTGCCAACTCGTACGCAGCCCTCGGCAAGGCACAAGAATCGCTGAAGAGGATGTTTGGCAGACATATTTTTGGGAGGGCTGGTAGAGGCAGGGGCCACTCTTCCAGCCAATACCATTACAACAGGTTCTTTGGCATGATATCACAATGGAGGCATCAAGAAGATTGAAAGCCAAATCCATTCTTCCCCTCTCAAGGAAGAGGAAGGGGCAAAGGATTGTGACAGGGAGACAGCCAACAGAATAACTCAGGTGAGAGCGAGTAAGCTCAGGCGCGCTGTAGACACAGAACCTCCCACAGTAATAGAGGGATTGGCGAATCATGTGGGCGCTTGTGGGCCATATCCAGAGATGCTTTGATTTTGGGCACAGTAAAAGGTTTTCACATAGATTGTCACACAGCACCAACTCAGGTTTATCCCCTGAGTCATATGCAATCAAGCATAGAAGATCAACAGCTTTTAGAGCTAGAACTGAGAAAGCTAGAACACAAATTTAAGCGACCATAGTACAAGTGTCAGGGACCTCAGTAGGTTTTGCAAGCAATGTATTCCTAATCAAAGGGAAGCACAAGTTGAGACCAATTATCAATCTGCGAGCCCTAAACAAATTTGTGGTGTACAGACACTTCAAAATGGAGGGGATACATCTCCTCAGGGACATACTATTACAGGAGGACTGGATGACCAGGATAGACCTCAATGACTCTTATTTGACGGTACCCATGGCAGAGGAGCACTAGAAATTCCTGAGGTTTCTCTGGGGAGAGGCAACATGGGAATGTTGTTGCTTTCCTTTTGGCTTGGCATCAACACCATAGTGATGAAACCTGTGGTGACTTATCTGAGAGAGCAAGGCATTCATCTCATGGTATACCTGGACAACTTATGCCTAATGTGCTAGGACAAGGAAAAGCTCAAAGCGTAGGTGAAGGTGAACATCACGCTAGATTTACTCCAGAGTCTGGGATTTCTGATCAACTGGGAGAAATCCAATGTCCACCCAGAACAATCCATGGAATTCCTAGGATTCATAATAGATTCGACCCAGGGTTCTCTCAATTTGCCGATGTCCAAGGTGAATGACAACAAGAAACAGATCAGCCCGGTGTTGTCGAAGAGGGAATTATTGTTATGGAGGATTACCAGACTGGTGGGTCAGCTAGCATCCTCAGATTGCTCAGGGATGCCAGCAACTGGAATCTGGATGAAGTGTTTCAGGAACTAATGATTCATTGGGGTCCATGCCAAATCAACCTGTTTGCATGGAGGTTGAACAACCAACTACCTCAGGTTTTCAGTTGGAGGCTGGAACCGGAGGCGACAGATGCCTTTCTTCAAGTGTGGGTTCAGGGCACATGTTACGCATTTCCCCCATTCTTGATGATCACGAGAACATTAGATCAGGTGCAGAGGCAGAAAGCCTATCTGATTCTGATCACGCCGGATTGGAAAGGCCAGGCCTGGGTTCCTGGTGTGCCGGAGGTGACACACAGCAACCCAGTAGGATTACCGAGGCATGATGCTATCGTGCGAGACCCCAGAGGGGCCAGCCATCCACCAGTGCAGGCAGGCAAGCTCATTCTGATTGCCTGGGCAATTTGTGGAGATCTTGGGGTAGGCCGGGCTTACTGAGTGAGGCTGAGCTCATCATCAATGAATCGTGGGCACCAGGGACACAGAGAATGCAGGTCTGCATGGTCAAAATGGTATAGTTGGTGCATGGAAAGGGATGTTAATCCCGTTGGAACAAATTGTTCACATTGTCAATTCCCTGGCACAGATGGCAGTGCAAGGGAAAGCGTATAGGACAATTAAAACAGCCTGCTCAGCGATATCGGTGGGCCATCCCAAGTTTGAATGGGTGCCGATAGGAGAGCACTCTCTAATATACAGGCTATTAAAAGGGATAAGAATGACGAGATCTCTCGGAGAGAAATACACTCAGCTTTGGGATGTAGACTTAGTATTAAAAAAGTTTCTTGCATGGGCGGATAATGCAGACCTATCTAGGAAGGCATTATCTGCTAAACTTACTACGCATTTGTGCCTGCTATTGTGCAAAAGAGTATCAGATGTCAGGGCTCTGGAAGAAAATCCTTATCACCAAACGGGGTGACGTTCCTCATATCAAAGCGAATGAAAACAGTGCTCAGATCAATTGAATACGAGGAATTCCCTAGCCAGCCAAAACTATGCCTGGTAGATACCTTGTAGCTTATGAGGATATCATGTGGGATGTGAGACCTATAGGAGTATCACAATCACTAATAGCCTTGTGTAAGCCATATGGTGCATTATCTCCTCTAACGCTAGCCAGATGCCTACGATAGGTGATGAGCCAGGCCAGTATCAATGTACGATGTTATGCAGCTCACTGAGGGGAGCTATGGCCACTAAGGGCTCCAATATAGGGGCCAGATTGGTAGATATAATGAGATATCATGAGATCTGCTGATTGGTCAAATGAATCTACTTTCAAGACCTTTTATTTCAAACCAATTGAGAAGATGTCAACATTGGTGGTAAGTAAGCTTTGAACAAGCATAATCCGAGGCTCCGTCCTTGACATAGAATTCAGATTTTTAACACATTTGTTCCTGAAAGTCATAATTCTATTAAAGACACGGAGGCGAACGATTATCCCACCCTTGCAAATCGTGGTGATCTATGTATTGTAATTGAAGTATTAATTTTACTGCCATTGTAATGACATGTTGTAGTACTATGACATGATTCCCACCCTCTTGAACTGGTTCACTCAAATGGGAATTTTGTCATACTAGGTACCATCATGGAAAACAAGCCAACCGGAAGCTGATGGCTAGAGGATCTTCTAGGAATTACGCGTCTTCTGGTTGGGGCACATGTTGAGTTCAGCAAATGAAAGAGCGGGTTTCATGGGAGTTACTGCGTCTATGTGAAGACGTGTCTGTGGATTGGGCATTTGTTGAAATGTGTTTTATCAGGAACCAATAATACCTGGACAACCAAAAACTCGAAACAAGTGGGACTCTTAGTGTTCTTCTTGGTATTGATTGTATTATTGTTTGTTTTCATTGCTGCTCGAGAAGTAAAGTTATGGGGAAGCATAATCCTTCACCTCTGTATCTTTAATAGAATTGTGACTTTCTGAAACGAATGTGTATAAAATCTGAATTCTCCATTGGTAACAAGCACTACCGTTAGCTCTGTACCCACAATCTGTAAAAGTACAGATATGTTTCTGTTTACAATTTACATTTTTCATGTGTTGATTTGCAAAGTGAAAAAGGTTACATTTTAAACAGAATTCTGCACTTTGGTCAACAGCAGGTATTTCAATTTCATTTCCGGCTTTATTATACACAGGAACATGCTGAGGCAATATGACATGAGGCGGCGGGCCAACTTTGCCAGTTAAGGGCTCAAGCAAATCGGTCTTGGTAGTGCCATTAACGGACTGTTCGGCCCACCGTCAAGAGTCATATCAATACGAGCATGAGTCTATCTAACACACTGATGCTAAGGGCACGTTTGCATTAAATAAAAAAGAAATCTTACATGTGTTGCCTGACGCCGAAATGTATTTCTAAAGTCTGTCTTCCTTGCTGACCATGACATCATCAACAAGGCAAACAGACTTTAGAAAAAAAGGGCAGCATCAGGCAACACCAGGCAGATTTCTATCGGTTTATTCAAAGCACCCTTAGCACACACGTGTGAACTATGCTGTTGCTAAGGGGCAGCAGAGTGAGGAGAGAGGGGGGGGCTAAAGGTGCGAGCAGCACTCAGGCTGCTTGAAGCACAGGCTTATATCAGTGAATACAGCCCATGTCCAGAAAGTCCTGACTGGATGGTTCCACATCCCAGGGAGCTAATAGCTTATAAAATATAGCACTAATATCCTGATATGCATAGGATGTCTGACATTTGTGCACATACGTTCTATACATGAAGCACAAGAGTATAGCAAGGCATAAGACATCCTCTCACATCTGTGGAGCTAGAGAAGGGATCAGAACGGGGGAAGAGGAACCAGCTAGTCTTGAACAAGGGTTAAGTGGGACACCTGTGACTGAGCACACCCTTTGAGGTGGAGGGAGGAAACAATGCAGAGAAGAGGAGGAAGGCAAACATTGTACACAAAGTGGAACTGCAATTTGGGCTCCAATGGGAGAAGCCAAAACACAGAGCGAGTGCCTTTGCGATAATGCAGAAGGTGAAAAAAGTCCAAGGAATGAAGCTGGAAGTTGGGATTTTAAGAGAGCGCCCCAAAAGCACGTAGGCATGTAAATCAATGAGAGGCATATTTTTTATTTATTCATGCATTCATATTGTGCCGAAGCCCGCAGGCCTCAGGGCGCATACATATAGGCAAGGAACCACATAACAGAATACGGGACAGCTGGGTGCTATTAGATCCATCTGGAAAACTGTAACTGCTATCTAAAGATAGGTGTCTTCAGGGCTTTCCTAAAGGCTAAGTAGTGAGTCTCTAATCTGATTGCCCTCTGCAATCCGTTCCATACTGGGAATGATCTACCTAGCCCTTTGAACGTTTGGCAAATGATCCGACCATTAGATTCAGAACTCAACGAATGGCCAGGTCTGTAGTGAGATATGTGTTCCTTCAGGTAGGCAGGGGACTGACCATGGAGACATCGGTGGACTATGGTCATAGCCTTGAATGCAATCTGTTCCTTGATTGTCAGCCAGTGCAGGCCTCTTCTATCTGAGGTAATATGCTCCCTTCTGGTTTTCTTCCTAAGACTTCTCACTGCACTGTTCTGGATAATCTGATATCTTGCAATGCACCCTGTGTTTGCTCCTAACAGTAGTGCATTTCCACATTACAACCTAGATAGAAAAGTGGCCCTGGCTATCGTAGCGTTGCACTTTTCGTTCAGAAAAGGTCTGATATGATTGAGCAGACTTGGATAGTATTGGCAACTTCTGTTCATATTGCTCACGAGACTCAGCGTTTAGTGATGCCTCCAGGGTAATACCAAGAGCCTTCACCCTTTCTAAGAGCTGGATGGTGGAGTTCCTGATCTGAAAAGTCTCATATTTCTTGCCTAGTTTGGTGCGTACCTGTCATGAACCAAAAAACAGTAATTCTGTTTTATTCCTGTTCAAACACATCCAATTGGATGTCATCCAGGCATCTATAGTGTTGTAGATTGTCTCTAGGTTACGGGTGTATATCTCATAGTTACTGCTCAGCTCCATCACTAGCTGAGTATCGTCAGCATAGTTTGTGAAAAATACTCCAGTTTCCTCAGGATCTGTGCAAAGTAATCTGAGATAGAGGTTAATAAGTAAGAGAGACAGTCTAGACCCCGCTGGAACTCCGCATTTAATGGGTGCTAGGGTTGAAAAGACTTCCCCCCAATGAATATTGATCTTCGATTGAACAAAAAGGAGAGTACCCATCTAGTAGCCTTTACTGAGCAGCCACCCATGTGTTCCAGGGACCAGAGACGTTGGTCTAGCAGGTCGAAAGCCGCGGACAGGTCAAGCAGCACCAGCATACCTGACCTGCCTTTATCCATAATGCTAAGCAAATTAGTTTGGAGATCGACCATGGCTGTTTCAGTGCTATGGACAGGTCTGCAAACCTGATTGATGCGTGTGCAAGATGTTGTTAGCTTCCAAAAAGGCTTTGAGATATCACTACGTTCTTGGAAACTGAGACGTAAGTCCCTGAGTGAATTGACAGACATTCATTGTTAAATCATGCAGCATGCTGGGGAAATGAGTCCAAAGTTCCCGAGGGACCTGGGAAAGAATGCATATAGACACCTACTGGAATTCCGGGTCCAAAGTAAAATGCCCACAACTTACTTGACAAGTAGCACTTTCAAAACATTTGTCAACGAGCCCAAGGAGTACAGCTGACACTCTAGGTGTAGGCATCTTAGCCCCAAAGAAGTGGAACATTGAGAACACAGTGGGCCTGATTTACAAAGCTTTTTTTCACTAGGACTTTCCCATTGAAATATGCTTTTGTAAATGAGAGGCCTTTTGAGTACAGGTAAAAGTCTGAATCAAAAATAAGATGCCCTTGGCAAGCAGCACGTTGAGAAAGATATACACACAGAGCACAGGGAGTAAAGCTGAAAGTATGAGCCTGAAGAAAAGGGGAATGAAAGCACCTTGTCAAGTGGAACCTTAATTGTGTGATAGTGCGCCATTCTGGGAAACAAAGTCCTAAGTAAAGTATGAATAGAGTGATATTCCTGGAGCAATACTTCTACGTGTTGGGAAACTGAGCTGTAAAAAGCAGAATGAACTGACAACACTGTACACTGGGAACCTCAGGCGTAATTCCCAGAGACATTTGAGAGGCATTCCATGTTCATTAACACTGCATACTGGCCAATGGTCACAGTCACATTTTCTGGGGCCTGCACCCAGGCTGGCTTTATGAGAGGTGACATGCATGTCCACACATACTGAGTACAGAGAGAGCGTGACCATCAATGCTCTCTCTGCTCTATCTTTTTTGAGAGTGCGTTTATCGCTATTTCTTCACATTCTCTTTTATAGTCTTTTATTTAATTTGCCTTTCTGTTCCTTAAACCACACATAACCATAAAGTGGTAGCGTGAACTAATTCCATTTTTTTCATTTGGTCCCTTATTTGAGCGTTCGTCATCTGGTTTTTGTCTTACCTGAGTAGTTTGTTACTACCTCAAATTAATTTCAAGACGGCCTTCCATGTCTTTGCGTGAGCTGGGCAACCACAATTGGATAACCTGGTCATGTGATCCGGTATCAACAGCGTGGTCAGCTTTAAAAGAGGCAGGCCAGCATGTCTGCACAGGCTCGGTGAGGAGAGGTAGCGTAGCTCCATGCTGTCTCTACTCTTTAATGTAGGAGAGTGCTTTTGCATTTATTTTCTCAACTACTTTTTAAATATATTATTTGAATTTGTTTTTCTGTTCCTTGCAGTGCATTTAACCATGCTGGGCTTCCCTGGATCCAGGCTATTGTTATTTCACATAGTTCTTTGTATGGCCATTCTCACTATAGTGCATGCCTACTTCCAGTTGTCTGCAAATATATCATTTTGTTATTGCACCAATACAAGTTTCAAGATGGCCAACACTGTCTCCATGTGTGCTGGGCGTCTACAAATAGGCAACCAAGTGACATGTTCTGATGCCTTCATTTGGTCCTGATTTGTGAAATGCCAGTCAGAATATCCAAGCCAGTGGCATGCTTCTGTCATGTTAGAGACAAACCCATCAGTCCCTTCTGTATAGTCACTGGATGATATTATGTACTTAAAATTGGACTCTTGCTCCATTTCACCGGCTCTGAATTCACACCTGGAATGAGAGAATCTTATCAGTTCTAATCACCTTCTTTTTGACAGTCTTTGCGCTCGATTTCCCCTGTGTCCCTTATTGCAGACCTAGACCTACTTTGTGTGACAGAGACCTGGTTCTCAGACACTCATTTGAGTGCTTCAAGAGGAGAGGAACTGAGTAGTGGCTATTGTTTTTTTTAAAAATTACACATTGAAAACAAATTGAAAGCTTGACCTAATATATCACACCATCTGACTGTGATCTGAAAACCACACGTGTGATTCCAAAAAAATTAAAGCTCTATCTGATTATGTATCTCCTGTGTTCTTGTCATCTGAACAACTCGGTGTAGTTTGTGACTTCAATATATAACTGGAGGACCTGAAAAATTATAAATCCAATTAACCTCTTTCTACCTTTCAAGGTCTAATTCACCCTCAGCCAGCACAGAGCCAAAAGAGACGTGCACTGGTGTAACAGGGGCACCCGCAGCCACCGCGGTGCGGTGGGCCCCACTAGCACATGCTCTGGAGGGACCCTCACTTGCAGAAAAAAAAATGAAAAAAAATAAAAATTCAAAGAATTTTTTTTAATGTTTCTTTTTGAAATCACACTGCATTCATTTTCTGTAAAAGAAATAATGTCTTTATGAAGGCAGAATGACCACAAAAAGAAACTTTCTTCTTGAAGGATGGGGAGCCCTATGACTTCAAAAAGAAATAGTTTATTTTTGAAGTCATTCTGCCTTCATAAAGAAATGATTTCCGTTATGGTTCAGTCCTTAACAGAAAAAAATTCTTTATGAAGTCAGAGTGACTTCAAAAAGAAACAATTTATTTTTGAAGTAATAGGGCTTCCCTCAACCCCATGATGTGTGCATGTGTGAGTGTATGGTGAAAGGGTGTACACAAATATATGGGTGGCTGGGTGTGCGTGTGTGCTTGTACGGTGTAAGGGTGCACACTTAAATGTATGGGTGGCTGCCTGGGTGTGCCTGCATGGTGAAAGGGTGCACACTTAAATGTATGGGTGGGTGTCTGGGTGTGTGTGCCTCTATGGTGAAAGGGTGCACACTTAAATGTACAGGTAGCTGCTTGGGTGTGTCTGTATGGTGAAAGGGTGCACGCTTAAATGTATGGATGGCTTTGTGTGCATGTGTGTATATGGTGAATGGTGTGTGGGTGTGTTCAAGGGTGCAACAAAACCTACATTTCATGTGGTGGGGAGGGGCAAACCTATTTGTGTGGGGGCATCTAACGGTCTCATGTTCCCTCTCTACCCTTCCAATCACTCGCCTGGCAGGCAAGTACTAAACCCACATCACGATTTAAATTGCCTAAGAAATGTGGTATTTGAATGCAGGTAGTAACAGTGAAATGCTTTACGTTAGTAATTGCTGGGCCCTTGTTAACAGCGAAACCCAGGTGCCATTTAACATCTGTCTCCTGTTCTGTCCAGAAACTGCTCTGAAGGTCAGCCAGGTTAAGTCATCATAGCCCAAAAATTCAGGGGGGGAGTGCTGAAGCCCAGTCACCTCAATAGTGTTACGCCACTACTTGTGTTTAATGCATTGATTACTTATTGGTAATCGTCATTACTCCTAGCCCTATTCTTCCTCGTCCCTGTAGTTGTTTATGAGGCAGTACTTGTGTATGAGGCACTGTGCCTCATACACAAGTACTGGGATGAGGTAGAAGTACATGGAGGTAATGCCTGACTTAGCTATCTGTAATCTTCATTACTCCTAGTCCCATTGTTCCTCATCCCAGTACTTAACTATGAGGCAAGGAGCCTCATACGTAAACTCTGTGACAAGGAAGATGGGCGTGAATGTCATTCTGGGCCAAGGAGCTGATTTTGAAGGTTGGGGTAGGTGGTGGGAGGGAGAGGGGATGTGTAAGGGGCGAGATTGTGTGATAAATCATAATGGTTGTCCATGTCCAGGCTAAGCAGGCATGATATGTGGTATCAGTGGCTAGATAGGCATTTTAGTACAGCCAGTCTAGTCAGTCCTTTTTTTAATTGCACATTTCTGATAAAGCAGTCCTGCTCAGTGGTCGAAGTGTACTAAAAGAGATAGTGGAATTATGTTCCCTGCTGGCCTGCTCCCGCTCCCCACAAACTCCATCACCACGCCCACTCCCACGTGAAAATCAAACCCCGAAACAAACACACCTGCTGTTTAAGGCAATGTTCAGTGAAGTGCACTGAAGATCAAGTTTCAACTTCTTCCTACACTTTTATTTTAAAACGAAACCATTTTGGAACAGTTCTGTTTTTTAAATAAAAGTATAGGAACAGCAAAACTACTAGAGGAGCACCGCTTCCAAACGCTCAAGCCCACTTCGACCACTGGTTCTGCTAAGTGTAATCACCTGGCTAGACTGGCATTTGGGTGCTGCCAGTCTAGCCGTTTCTTACTGTGGCATTGTATAGTTCATTGGGCATCTGTGATAAAATGACATGATAGGATATAAGTCATTTATAACACACTGGTACACAAGTGTTTCTAGGCGTGAAAAGACAAGAGAGGTAGGACAAGACAAACAATCGTACTAGGCCTTGTGTCATTCAGATCGTACAAGTGCGAGAATGAGAAATGCAAGGGGAAAGGGAGGGGGGAAGTGCTAGGAAGAGTGGAGGGGAAAACAGGGCAGTCGTTCTCTGAATAAGTGCAGCCAGGGCAGCGCGGCTCTGGGTAGTGCAAGGAGAACACAGGAATGCAGGGTTACAGTTACAGCCCCTAAGTGCATGGTAGACACAGAGGCAGTATAAGGGTGACGGGTCAAGAAAGAGCCTGTACTCAGTGAGACTCTGAGAGTAGTCAGGCAACCAGTCGGTACAGCAGACAGGTAGGTTAGATAGGTCAGCAGACGAGGGAAAGAGAGAGAGAAAGCAGAGGAGAAGAGGAACGTTTTGACCTGCTTCTGGAACTTCAGGTGGTCCGCTCAAGTTTGAGAGTGGCAGGGAGGCCATTCCAGAGGGAGGCACCTGCAGAGGAGAGAGATATAACCAGTGGTTGAAGTGGGTGGGAGCGGTCGGGAGCGGTGCTCCTATACTTCTTTAAAATAAGCTTTAGCATTCCTATACTTTTATTTTAAAAAGAAACCATTCCGGAACGGTTTTGTTTTAAAATAAAAGTGTAGGAAGAAGTGGAAACTTGCACTTTTAGTGCACTGCACTGGATGTGCCCTTAAACAGCAAGTGCATGGTTTTGGGGTTTGTATTGTGCATGGGAGGGGGTGTGGCAATGGGGTTTGTGGGGAGCGGTGCAGGCCAGTAGGGAACATAGCTCTACTATTTCTTTTCGTACACTTCGACCACTGGATATAACCCCCCACTCTCTGCCTGGAGAAGCGTCTAAACCTTAAAGAGTTAGAGGTAGTTGGGGGAAGGGCTTGAGAAGGAAGGTATTTTGGAAGAGAGAGTTGGATACAGTGTGGCCCAACCCCAGAAAGCCTTATGGGCAATGCAAAGGGTCTTGCACTTGATCCTTGCAGCCACCGGGAGCCAATGGAGAGATTTCAGGACTGGAGAGATATGATCGCTGGGCTTGAGGCCAAGCATAAGTCTTGCAGTCCTGTTCTGGATTAGTTGCATAGAGCAGATTTTAGAGGAAGGCAAATTGAGAAAGAGGCTGTTGCAGTAGTCCAGCCTAGAGAGAAACAGGGCTCTGTAAACAGTGAGCTTCTGGGGGAAAGTGAGAAAGGGAAGAGTCACTTTGAGGAGGAGCAGCTGGTTCTTGGTGACGTCCGAGATGTGAGGAGAGAAAGAGAGAGTGGAATCGAAGATGAAACCAAGGTTTTTTGCCTCGCAGGAAGGCAAAGCAAGAGGGCCCAAGGTGGGCAGCCAGAGTGAGAGAAGGAAAGCAGGGACAGGGGTCCCAATGAGAAGGATCTCTGTCTTAATGGGATTAAGGCAGAGATCGTTGGAGGTGCACCAATCCTGAATCACGGATAGCAGTCAGGAATGAGCGAGGGAGGAGAGGGGCCTGAAGGAAAGCTTAGTGTCATCTGCATAACAATGCAAATTAGATGAGAAGGTAGAGATCAGGTGGGCCAAAGGGGCCAAGTAGAGGTTGAAAACCCAGGGTGAGAGGATAGAGCCCTGGGCAATGCCACAGGTAGAGAGAGAGGTGGCAGCGAGAAAGGCACCAAGTTGGACCTGGGAGGGGCAGTCAAGAGAAAGGAGGTCAGCCACTCCAGTGCCTGATCCATGATGCCCAGGTTCGGACATAGTCGATTGATCAAGTTGGCATGGTTGACTGTGTCCAAAGTAGAGGTAAGATCAAGGAGGATTAGGACAAAAGGAATACTGGAATCAAGAGAGAAGATTTTCATGGGTGTTCTGGGGAGCAGTTTCTGTGCCTCTGGCAGTTGCTGTTCTGTGACAACTACACTCCGTGCATCCATCCTTGGACTCTAAAGTGTTTTGGGTTTTCATTCGGAGACTCCTTCCCCGCAACTCCAGGTTGACAAGGAATCCACCACCTACAAATCACAAAGGCTGAAATATCTGCACTTCCCTGTGTCACATACAGGATCCAATTTGCCCTGAGGAAGGCTCTTCAATCAATGCCAAGAAAGATGGCAATAGCCGAAACGTGCCTCTGGTACAGCACATATATCAAAATTGCAAGAACTGATGGTCTTTGTGTGCACTACTATTTACCAACAGTTTCAAGACTGGCACGTAGGCAGCTTTACCAAACATGATCATACTTTGATCATGAATACACACAAAGGATAAGAACATTTGACTAAAGACAGTTTGAATAATACTGTGCAAATATAAAATACTAACAGGGTAATTCAGAGAATTTCGCAGAAAAGTGTCGCAAGCGGCTGGCGCAGAGTGTCCGCGTGCGATTGACTGCGCCAGGCACGTGCGCTAAAACCGATTTCCGCACACAGCGTATTCATGGATTTCAGGCTTCCAAACCAGCCGTGGCGCAGAGAATCGCAGCGACCCTGCAGCAGCGCCAGTAACGCCCCCAAGAACGCCCTCGCGCAAGGAAAAGCCATCAAAATCGCTAAATCATCGCAAAGGGCTGCGCTAACCCTGGACCAGTTCAGCGGGCTGGCAAACAGCAAACGCCAAGCGGGGAACGTGTATTGCAGGGGTGCGCGGGAAGTTCCACACGCGACTGGCCCCGTGCAAGCAGGGTACGTGTATTACAGGGGTGCGCGGGAAGTTCCACACGCGATTTCAGCAGGGTACGTGTATTTCAGGGGTGCGCGGGAAGTTCCACACGCGATTTCAGCAGGGTACGTGTATTTCAGGGGTGCGCGGGAAGTTCCACACGCGATTTCAGCAGGGTACGTGCATTTCAGGGGTGCGCGGGAAGTTCCACACGCGATTTCAGCAGGGTACGTGTATTTCAGGGGTGCGCGGGAAGTTCCACACGCGATTTCAGCAGGGTATGTGCATTTCATGGGTGCGCGGGAAGTTCCACACGCGATTCCTTCAGGGTACGTGCATTTCAGGGGTGCGCGGGAAGTTCCACACGCGATTCCATCAGGGTACGTGTACTTCAGGGGTGCGCGGGAAGTACCACACGCGATTGTCCCAGTGCGAGCAGGGTACGTGTATTTCAGGGGTGCGCGGGAAGTTGCACACGCGATTTCAGCAGGGAATGTGTATTTCAGGTGTTCTGGGGAGTACTACACGTGAATTGGCCGTGTGGGTCCTCCCAGGTGTACGCTCCACAACCTCCACGGCCCCTGCAGGCAGCCCACACCACGGGGGAGTACCCTGCACCCCTGCTCATGTCCCGTAGGCAGCCCATCCACCATGGGCATGCCCCCCAGCCAACCCACATGTCACCTTGCACTACTGATCAACAATGCATGTCTGCCACCACCCCCACCCCCCAGCACTGTGGGGCACCTGCCAGCAGGCCCCCACTCATGTCCAACTCATGTTTCCCACCACCCCCACCCCCCTGCACCGTGGGGCACCTGCCAGCAGGCCCCCACCCATGTCCAACTCATGTACCCCTGCACCCCCACCCCCCAGCATTGTGGGGCACCCTCCACCAGGCCCCCACTCATGTCTCCCACCACCCCCACCCCCCAGCAGTGCAGGGGCAGCCTCCACCAGGCCCCCACTCATGTCTCCCACCACCCCCACCCCCCAGCCACCAGGGGCACCCTCCACCAGGCCCCCACCCATGTCTCCCACCACCCCCACCCCCCAGCAGTGCAGGGGCAGCCTCCACCAGGCCCCCACTCATGTCTCCCACCAGCCCCACCCCCCAGCAGTGCAGGGGCACCCTCCACCAGGCCCCCACTCATGTCTCCCACCACCCCCACCCCCCAGCAGTGCAGGGGCACCCTCCACCAGGCCCCCACTCATGTCTACCACCACCCCCACCCCCCAGCAGTGCAGGGGCACCCTCCACCAGGCCCCCACTCATGTCTACCACCCCCCCCCACCCCCCAGCAGTGCAGGGGCACCCTCCACCAGGCCCCCACTCATGTCTACCACCACCCCCACCCCCCAGCAGTGCAGGGGCAGCCTCCACCAGGCCCCCACTCATGTCTCCCACCACCCCCACCCCCCAGCAGTGCAGGGGCAGCCTCCACCAGGCCCCCACTCATGTCTCCCACCACCCCCACCCCCCAGCAGTGCAGGGGCACCCTCCACCAGGCCCCCACTCATGTCTACCACCACCCCCACCCCCACCCCCCAGCAGTGCAGGGGCACCCTCCACCAGGCCCCCACTCATGTCTACCACCACCCGCACCCCCCAGCAGTGCAGGGGCACCCTCCACCAGGCCCCCACTCATGTCTACCACCACCCCCGCCCCCCAGCAGTGCAGGGGCAGCCTCCACCAGGCCCCCACTCATGTCTCCCACCACCTCCACCCCCCAGCCACCATGGGCAGCCCCCACCAGGCCCCGACTCATGTCTCCCACCACCCCCACCCCCCAGCAGTGCAGGGGCAGCCTCCACCAGGCCCCCACTCATGTCTCCCACCACCCCCACCCCATAGCAGTGCAGGGGCAGCCTCCACCAGGCCCCCACCCATGTCTCCCACCACCCCCACCCCCCAGCATCCAGGGGCACCCTCCACCAGGCCCCCACCCATGTCTCCCACCACCCCCACCCCCCAGCAGTGCAGGGGCACCCTCCACCAGGCCCCCACCCATGTCTCCCACCACCCCCACCCCCCAGCATCCAGGGGCACCCTCCACCAGGCCCCCACCCATGTCTCCCACCACCCCCACCCCCCAGCAGTGCAGGGGCACCCTCCACCAGGCCCCCAATCATGTCTACCACCACCCACACCCCCCAGCAGTGCAGGGGCACCCTCCACCAGGCCCCCATTCATGTCTACCACCACCCCCACCCCCCAGCAGTGCAGGGGCAGCCTCCACCAGGCCCCCACTCATGTCTCCCACCACCCCCACCCCCCAGCCACCATGGGCAGCCCCCACCAGGCCCCCACTCATGTCTCCCACCACCCCCACCCCCCAGCAGTGCAGGGGCAGCCTCCACCAGGCCCCCACTCATGTCTCCCACCACCCACACCCCCCAGCAGTGCAGGGGCAGCCTCCACCAGGCCCCCACCCATGTCTCCCACCACCCCCACCCCCCATCCACCATGGGCAGCCCCCACCAGGCCCCCACTCATGTCTCCCACCACCTCCACCCCCCAGCAGTGCAGGGGCAGCCTCCACCAGGCCCCCACTCATGTCTCCCACCACCCCCACCACCCAGGGGCACCCTCCACCAGGCCCCCACCCATGTCTCCCACCACCCCCACCCCCCAGCAGTGCAGGGGCAGCCTCCACCAGGCCCCCACTCATGTCTCCCACCACCCCCACCCCCCCTGCCACCATGGGCAGCACCCACCAGGCCCCCACTCATGTCTCCCACCACCCCCACCCCCCAGCAGTGCAGGGGCAGCCTCCACCAGGCCCCCACTCATGTCTCCCACCACCCCCACCCCCCTGCCACCATGGGCAGCTTCCACCAGGCCCCCTCTCATGTCTCCCACCACCCCCACCCCCCAGCCACCATGGGCAGCCCCCACCAGGCCCCCACTCATGTCTCCCACCACCCCCACCACCCAGCAGTGCAGGGGCAGCCTCCACCAGGCACCCACTCATGTCTCCCACCACCCCCACCCCCCAGCAGTGCAGGGGCTGCCTCCACCAGGCCCCCACCCATGTCTCCCACCACCCCCACCCCCCAGCATCCAGGGGCACCCTCCACCAGGCCCCCACCCATGTCTCCCACCACCCCCACCCCCCAGCAGTGCAGGGGCACCCTCCACCAGGCCCCCACTCATGTCTACCACCACCCCCACCCCCCAGCAGTGCAGGGGCACCCTCCACCAAGCCCCCACTCATGTCTCCCACCACCCCCACCCCCCAGCAGTGCAGGGGCAGCCTCCACCAGGCCCCCACTCATGTCTCCCACCACCCCCACCCCCCTGCCACCATGGGCAGCCTCCACCAGGCCCCCACTCATGTCTCCCACCACCCCCACCCCCCTGCCACCATGGGCAGCACCCACCAGGCCCCCACTCATGTCTCCCACCACCCCCACCCCCCAGCCACCATGGGCAGCCCCCACCAGGCCCACACTCATGTCTCCCATCACCCCCACCCCCAGCAGTGCAGGGGCAGCCTCCACCAGGCCCCCACTCATGTCTCCCACCACCCCCACCCCCCAGCAGTGCAGGGGCAGCCTCCACCAGGCCCCCACCCATGTCTCCCACCACCCCCACCCCCCAGCATCCAGGGGCACCCTCCACCAGGCCCCCACCCATGTCTCCCACCACCCCCACCCCCCAGCAGTGCAGGGGCACCCTCCACCAGGCCCCCACTCATGTCTACCACCACCCCCACCCCCCAGCAGTGCAGGGGCACCCTCCACCAGGCCCCCACTCATGTCTCCCACCACCCCCACCCCCCAGCAGTGCAGGGGCAGCCTCCACCAGGCCCCCACTCATGTCTCCCACCACCCCCACCCCCCTGCCACCATGGGCAGCACCCACCAGGCCCCCACTCATGTCTCCCACCACCCCCACCCCCCAGCAGTGCAGGGGCACCCTCCACCAGGCCCCCACTCATGTCTACCACCACCCCCACCCCCCAGCAGTGCAGGGGCAGCCTCCACCAGGCCCCCACTCATGTCTCCCACCACCCCCACCCCCCAGCAGTGCAGGGGCACCCTCCAACAGGCCCCCACTCATGTCTCCCACCACCCCCACCCCCCAGCATCCAGGGGCACCCTCCACCAGGCCCCCACCCATGTCTCCCACCACCCCCACCCCCCAGCAGTGCAGGGGCACCCTCCAACAGGCCCCCACTCATGTCTCCCACCACCCCCACCCCCCTGCCACCATGGGCAGCCTCCACCAGGCCCCCACTCATGTCTCCCACCACCCCCACCCCCCAGCAGTGCAGGGGCAGCCTCCACCAGGCCCCCACTCATGTCTCCCACCACCCCCACCCCTCCTGCCACCATGGGCAGCACCCACCAGGCCCCCACTCATGTCTCCCACCACCCCCACCCCCCAGCAGTGCAGGGGCAGCCTCCAACAGGCCCCCACTCATGTCTCCCACCACCCCCACCTCCCAGCCACCATGGGCAGCCCCCACCAGGCCCCCACTCATGTCTCCCACCGCCTCCACAGCCAAAAAGCCCTACCAAGTAACCCATTCACCCACATGGAAATGTAAATTACATGTTACACCCCCAATGCTCATGAAGCTAATGAACCCATGTCCGTCACACACAATGGTTGCAATTGAATGGGAAAACACCCAACATGACATGCATGAAACCAATGAGATGATACCACACAGTGAAGTATGAAAACAAAATTGTATTGAAAAAAATAAAGAATGCTAAAGAAAGGAAACAAACTACAATGTGAATGAGAAAAAATAAGGTGCATGTCCGTATTAAAAAAAAAACACTGCAAATCAGAATCCAAAAAAATGTCGTCCAAAGTCAAATGTAAAAAAATCTCTATGCAATAAAGAACTATGTTAAAAACTAACAAGGGTCCATGAGCCCAACTGAACAAAGGAAACCTACTAAAAAACCTAACTAAAAATCAACTATCTACAAAAAGTGGAGCAGTGTCCGTCGACTCCAAATCATAATAAGAAACAAAGGAAACCTAAAACTAAAGAACTATATACAAAGGCGGCGGGCAAGTCCAGCGGCTCACTCCGTGGTGTCCCGGGCCAGGGCATCATCGAACTCCTGTTCGATGTCCCGGAGGCGGTCCAGTTCCATGGCCCCGAGGGTCCGCAGGGACGACGCTGTGTCCTCCTCCAACCCCCTGCGGATTGCCTCGAGGCACTCGGCCCGCCTCAGGGCCCTCCGCATGGAGTTCTCCGCCCTGACCATTGTGAGCCGCGCCTCTTCCGCCCGCCGCCGCTCCGCACCTATGGCGTGGCCCAACCGCTGCCACACGGAAGACACTCTCTGTCCTGGGTCCCCCTGCCGATGCCTGCCCCTCCAATGTGGAAAGCCCCGAGCCTTCATGTCTCCCACCATGTTGCTGCTGCTGCACTGCCTCTGCCCGTGCACTGCCTCCTGCTGCCTGCACATCCTCCGCCGGCTGGGGTGCAGTTGTTGATGTGGCCACCCCTGCTGGACCTCCGACTCCCGACTGTGGCAGGGATGCCTCCTCCACCAGCCTGGCCGCACCGTCAGAGGCAGCTCCACAGGGCACCCAGGTGACTGATGGGTGGGAAGATGGCACAGAGGACGACTGGCGCGTAGGCGGTCCAGAGGAGGGGTCGGAGCAAGCCCCATCAGACAGAGGAATCCGGCCTGGGTGACCTGTCCCAGCAGGCTGACGTGGTCAACGAGCCATTCGAGATGACGTGCAGTCTCTCCATGAAAAGACTGCAGGTCACCTCGCATGGCCCGTTGACGCAACGCCACACCAGCCAGGACAGGCTGAACCCGGACCTGGATGGCCACGTCCGCAGGCAGAGGAAGGCCAGTTGACGTCAGCTCATCCCCTGCCTGAAAACGGGTCTGGACGTCAGGCATCCCTGCTGGTGCAAGATGATGCAGGGACAGGATCGGGGACAGGATTGCACACAGGCACCTCCGCGGCGGCCTGTGCTGCCTCCTGTCCCTGGTCCTGCACTGCACCACTAGCACCAGTGGGATCCCCACCTCCAGACCCTGTCTCTGGTGCTTGCACGGCCTCCTCCTCCACCAAACCCCCCACCAACCTGGATGACTCCGTGCCATCTTCCCCTGTTGGGCCCCTTCTGCTGCCGAGGAGTCCAACTGCAACCTCCGCCTCTTTGACCTCCCCCCCGGCAGCTGCAGCCTGGGACGCGGCACCGGACTCCTCACTCCCCGACGAGATGACAACACGGGAGGGGAGCCGGGCCTTGCGTCTCCGGCTGGCGGTCGGATCCCCGCCGCTGTGCTCCACAGCACCTTCTCCGCCCTCTTCATCAGTTGACGCTGCAGATAGGGAGAAACAAAACACAGGCATCAGGGCACTGTACAATGGACACATACACACATGACAGTTGCACATGAGTGGCATTGGCAAACCTCAGACATGTCATCACAATCCCCAACACACATGTCATTGCAACTCGCACACATGAGCCATACCACAGCCATATCGCAACTGCCAGCACCATCCATACACATACAACAGCATCAGCAGCCAAAGGAGAGCCAGACATCACATGCAACACAGGAAGTGCACCACACATGTACACACACCACCACACTTGCATGCATGTGTACACCTCTGCCAAGTGTCGCACTGTTCAGACGGCCATCCATGTCACATCTGCCAATCAGGCTTCCACATACCGCTGTCACATGCATCCATGTTGCATCACTGTTGCACCCTTGTCAAATACACACACATGCACATGTACACAGTGCTCATACATGCAGCCGAAAACAACATACATGCGTGACATCACGGACATGTCTACTTACATACACATTCATACAAACATGTGTGCACGCACAACTGCATTTGCCATGCAAGCCTACACACACAAGCACCATCCATGTCTCACACATTACAGCCCTCGCATGTGTCAGCCCCACGGCCCTGTACACCCCCACCCATACTCGACCCCATACAAACAGATGTGCAACCTGCACAATACCGAATAATCACCACACGCACTGCTCACAATCAGGATGCATGTACACTCACCGCTCGACTCCAGACGGGTCTGCTTCTCTAGGACCTGGACGTGGAGCGCTGGGGATATGCGTTCCAGGACCCCCATCTGTTCTTCCGACAAGTGGCCCCGGCGCCACTTGGCATCCGCTGCCTTCAAGAGGCGCCGGGCCTTGTTCAGGGTCCTGGACCTGTAGTCCTCCCAGCGCTTCCTGACATGTTGTAAGTCCCGGACTGCCACCCCCTCCGCGTTGATGGCAGTCACGATGTCAGTCCAGATCCGAGTCCGTCCTTCCTTGTTGGCGCGGGAACTTCCGAAGAGGGCATCATACTGCCCCAGGACTTGCTCCACCAGGACACCAACTTCGGTGGCACTGAAGCTGGTGCCCCTCTGCCTCTCTGGCCGGGGGTTGTCAGTGGTCACAGATGGTGTTTGCCCCGACATGACAACCCCAGAGGCAGGAGTGGGTGGGCAACTGGGTCCTGGGGCTGGGCTGTGGAGCGATGGAATTCCAGTCTGGAGTCTTCGGTTCCAGCAGGGGTGGTCACAGCAACAGCACCCCTGGCTGATGTGCAGGCAGCAAATGGCAGTGCACGTGGGCAGCAGGCAGTCAGGCAGCAGCAGATGGCAGGTGGGAGCGTGCTCGGGGCTCTGGGGGGCAGTAGTTCGGCCTTCTGGGCAGGAGCGTGGTCTTCCGTGTGCTTACGCGTGGCCAGCTTGGTACAGAGTGATTTGGCACGTGAAAATCCTGCACGTCAGCGTGAAAATCGAGGAAAGGCCCTTAGCGCGTAAGCGCGTCAGCATGCATATGCGATTCTATTGGACCAAAGGCCCTTAGCGCATAAACGCGTCTGTGACGTGACCCGCACGGGTGTTTCCCACACAGCACGTGATGACAGAGCACACGTGGAAAGACTGCACGTCAGAGTGTCATCGCGTGTAATTGGACAGCACGTCAGAGTCTCATCGCGTGTAATTGGACAAAAGTGCGCGTACACGCGATTGGCCTATGTACGTGTATATCAGGAGTGCGCGGACACTTACACACGCAAGTACGTCAGCGCACCTGTATCCCGGGGTGCGCGGGAATTTCCACACGCTATTGGACTGGGTACTGGATTTCAGGGGTGCGCGGGTCACACGCTCGCCTACAACACGCGCAACGCATTAATTTGCGCGCTAACAAAATAAGCTCAGACCCAGGATGAACATACCATTCCTAGCAGCAGTGGGCGTGGCCTACCAAAGGAGGAGGATAGTCAGGGCCAGAATATTCACACCCAGAACCAGCCTTTTCGGGATGCCTGATGACCAGGTGCATGGGAGGTACAGGTTTCCACCACACATCATACTGGACCTGGTGAGTGAGTGGGAGGATGACCTCACATCACCCACCCTGTGCTCCCAAGCACTCAGCCCCCTGGAGAAGGTCCTCAATTTACTGCACTTCTTAGCCACTGGATCATTTCAGCGGACAAGTGCCATTGTGGGTGGTGTATCACAGGCCACCCAGTCATGCTGCCTACACCAGGTCTTGAACATCATCACTGCACGCCCATCAGTCCGCAGGCACATATACCTGCCCAGAACACCTGCAGAAAGGCATGCTGCCGCCCTGGATTTTTACGCTGTGGCACGATTCCCCAAAGTGCTAGGTGCCATCGACTGCACCCATGTGGCTCTACGTCCCCCCAGGGCATCTGAGCACATCTATAGGAACCGCAAGCACTGGCATTCCATCAACGTGCAGGTAGTATGTAATGCCAAGGGAATCATCACCTCAGTATATGCCAACTATCCCGGGTCAACCCACGACAGCTTCATTTACCGAATGTCCACCCTAAGCCGGGACCTAGAAGCTGGGCGGCATGGCGATACATGGCTGCTTGGTGAGTATGAATGCCACTGCACATGCATGCATGTCAGATACTGAGCAAGGTCACAACCCCACCAATGATACCAATCACCACCTCCACAGGGGACAGTGCCTACCCTCTCAGCCCCCACATGATGACGCCAATTCGGAACCCCACCACGCCACCCCAGGTAAGATATAACACAGCCCACATTACAACCCGGGGCATAGTGGAGCGCACATTCGGAGTGCTAAAGTCACGCTTTCGCTCCCTTGACCGTTCTGGCGGGCAGCTGTTGTACGCTCCCCCAGTAGTGTGCAGGATCATAGTGGCAGCATGTGTCCTGCACAACGTTGCAACACGCAGGGGCCTGGCCGTGGACATGGTGGTGGCCCCACATCCCCAACCACATGCGCAGCCGCTGCGCATGGGAGGGGAAAGGGCACGGGGGAGGCAGCCCGTACACAGCTAGTGGCTAATTACTTCACATAGAAATCACACCCCTGTGGAGTGCACACTGCCCTGGCACATTCCATCTGACAATCAATGATGACTCAACCTGACACTGATCCTGAATGTCTGGAGAATGAACCGTGAAAACCATATCAGCCTGAGATTGTTCATCTGGAAGTCTCACAATGTGTGCATCCCTACCCACACAGACACCACCAATGCAGTTTTGTGAAGTAACACATTCAAGCAGCTAAAATTAATACCCACTTGCAAAATGCAACAAGAGGACAGTACCATGTCAGCCAACCCATCCCCAGCACCGCCACACCACACACCGTGCCATGTCATGCTATTTGCAGGTAAACAAAGTAATCCCCACAACATGACACTAGTGTCACAATGTAGAGTGTCCCTAATTGAAACTTGCAACACCTGAAATGCTCACAGTAATGCAGGAACAACAACAAACTTGAGCAGGTACTACCATTAACATGACATCACAAATGTTATATATTAGTAGTCTCACCACCTGGAAATGCCTGCACTCCCACCACTACCAACTGTGCAGTGTTGGCGCCATGTAGAGTTGTAGGTGCACCGCTGCCAACATGGACCCCATCTCCAGACTAGAGGGCCTTGTGTAGACATGAGGAAGGGACCTGCAAATTGGGAGGTAGACACAGATGATGAGTTACACATCAATGCAACATGCAGTGTACAACACAACAGCAATATGCACTAGGAATGTATACACAGTATTGACTACAGACTGCCCACACAGCTCATGGGAGTCCAACGTCACTGTGTAATTCACTGTCACTTGGGCACACCCTTTGCAAGCCCATGGAAACGGGAAGCAGGAGGGGTGTGTGTGACTCACACCCAAGCATCTGAACCAAATACATGACAAGCCTGCATGTGCCCAGCCACAATGCTGCGTATGCCCACAGAAACCACGGAAGCCAACAAATTGTCCCAAAAAAATTGGGAAAAATTATTTAGAAATTAAAAATAAAAATAAAAATAAAAATCAAAAATAAAAATAAAAATCAAAAATGGCCATTGATGGGCCCGGGGGTGTTGGGGAGGCCACCCAGGAGGTCCGAGGACAGGATGCACACCAGAACCCACCTGCATGGATCCTGGGGAAAAAAAACACCTCCATGGGCTCATGGCCCACACGGCTACCCTATTGTGGGAGTATCACTGCTGTCGCTATTATCACCCTGTGCAGCTGCATCCGGAGGTGGTTGCACTATGGGAGGCAGCCCACGCAAGGCCCTAGTCTGCTCCTCCATGGCTGCAAGCATGCGGGTGTGGTAGGTCTGGTTCTGGAGGATGAGTGTGCGGAGGTCCCCATGCAACAACTCACGGGATGCCCGGACCTCCGCCCTCGTTGCCTGCATCTCAGCTGAGAGCGTACGGGTGAGACGCTCCAGCTGCTGTTCTGTCCTTTGGTGTGTTGAAGCCTCAAGCTCAACAAGAGTCGTCCTGAGGTGAAGGAGCTCCTGCCTCAGGGCTTCCCTGTGGCCCTGGGACTCAATGGAGATGGCCTCCTGCAGAGTCGCCAGTGCCGCCCGCCTGTCCCTGTTGGACCCCAACATGTCCTCCCTGTGTGACTGGCAGATGGAGTCGGTTGCCTGCTCTAGTCGCTCCATCAGCCTTTCAGGGGGGACAATGGAAGTGGCCACCCTATCCATGGCCTGAGCCATCATCTCGGATGATGCTGCCTGTTGTGTTGCCATACCGTAAATGGATTGCTCCCATGCGGTATTGCCAGGTGGCGTACGGCCACCACGTCGGCGGGCACCACACCTGTCTGGGGCAAGGCGAACTGCGCCTTGCTGTGCCGGCACTGCCTGAGGCTGCAGGACTGCATTCCCCCTCTGATCTGCTGGCCCAGGAACAGGATCAGATGTCGCGGAGTGTGACCCTGCATCCGTAACCACCAAAGGCGTAGCTGCCAACACTGACATCCCCATTGAGGGTTCTGACCCTGGTGCAGGTGGGTGGGACAGAACAGAATCCCTCCCTGGAACACTCACCTGCGACGGCACGTAGGTCTCATCCGAATCAACACCTGAGTACAGCTCGGGGGAGGTGCAGCCAGAGACACCCCTTGAGAGCACGACCTGCAGCACTTGTGGGTTCTCACCCACCACCACACCACGTCCCTCACTGGTGGTTGGTTGGCCCTCGGACCCCTCCTGGGTCTGCACCATCTCCACAACCCCAGCAGTATCAAGTGCGTCTTCCCCTGCAAAGACATAAAAACAGAGAAATGGAAACAGGCATTAGCACCATGGCACACAATGAGGGCTGAGAAGCAAGAGAACCAGTACTTGATTGACACATGTCCCACATGACTAAAACCCTCCCATGCATGCACCCTCACTGCATATGAAGGGCAGGCAAATGGCACACACTGATGACACCAAGATGGAAGATGAACACATTTTCTGCATGCTGCCTGGCAGTGGCATCACACATTGGCCTGTGATTGCCAGGTGAAACACACATGCCATCACACAGATGGCATGTACCATTGCTATTGAGTGAAGATGGAGAGGAGGGCAGCACCTATTCATTCAGTCCAGTTCCCGCATTTAATAGCTTTTCTAATTCTAACAGGTCAGATTTTTCACCTGGAGCTGCCAGTCTGAAATGGTCCAATTGCACAGGGACATGTGTGAACAAATGATATCCAGGTAACAAAGTCACTCCACTTTACCATAGCCATGTCAGACATGTGACTAGTGGACTGCGACATGCCTAGTAAAGGTGGTGGAATGCAAACAATCTGCCTGAATGAACAGTGAAAAATAAGCAACAATGTTGTGGCAAGGTGACACTTCAAGGGCAACTTGGGTGCAGTTGGGCTAGATGTCTACTGTTGGCAGAAGGGATACTGCTATGGCCAAATGCAGCTGCGCAGGATGTATTGCATGAAGCACATGGCTGACCCATACGACTCAGGCGCACACACTCTCACCTGGCACACAAACAGAAGCCCTCACACACACACACCATGCACATGGATGACACACACATGCATGTGCACTCACCGGACAATGCCTCGTAATCAGCCAGATCTCCCACGCCTTGGATCTGTTCCTCCGTGACGTAGGTCCCAGCGACTGACTCATGTGGAGTGAGTTCCATGTCTACTACTGGAGACCCACCTCCAGTCACTAGAGTTGCGGCATGACTTGAGGCCAGCTTACTCTTTGCCCTGCGCTTTAGGTCATTCCAGCGCTTATAGCAATCATTGGCTGTGCGCCTCACGATTCCAAGGGCACTTACGATGTCCGCAACGGTCTGCCAGTGTGCCTGGCGTTGTGCAGGTGTGGTCTTGGATCCTGCAACAATGACCATCTCGTTGTCATGTCCGGACACATACTCGACAAGTGCATTCAGTTCGTCATCCGTGAAGCTGGGATTCCTGGACGGGCCGGACTGTGTAGCCGTGTCTGGGGGATCAGCCTGTGCCGGACGAGCACTCTTCCTCTTCTGCTTGGAAGGTGGTGGTGATCCTGAGTGTCCTGCGCCGCTCTGGACACTAGGGGCAGGAGCCCTGGTGGACTCTGTATCAGGAGTGTGGGATTGCACACTCAGCATGGGAGTTGGTGCAGGCATTGGCTCTAGTGTGATGGTGTCAGGGGGAATGTCAGCAGCATGGACTAGGACCGACACTGTCCTGGCTGGGTGTGTGAGGGCTGGGGTGGATGGAGCCGCAGCTGCCCCTGCAGCCTCTCCGCCCTGCCTACTTGGTGCAGCAGATGACCTTGCTGCCGCAGATGCACGTGGCATGGTGACATCAACGTGCACCAGCGCACGTGTCATAGGCCTGCTGACCTGGAAGTCAGCCATGGAGTCAGCCAGGTCTGGTGCCACAATGGGCTGGTCCAACAAGGGCTGAGCATGGATGGTGTCAGCCACATCGGCCTCAACGGGAGGGGGGGGGTTATGGGTGCCCTTGACTGGTCCTCCACACATGGGGGGACAGGCTCACCCTGCAAGTAACGACCACGTCCCCTACCGGATCCACCACGGCCACCACTTGTGGCTCTTCCACCTTTGCCACCCTTACGGAATCCTCGCCTCCCAGCCATGGCACTGATGTAGATGTGCGTATGGGAGTGGCTGTAAAGTATTTTCCTGGGCAATTGGGGGTCAAAGGGGTTGGGTACCAGATGGTAATTGTACCCTAGTGCTCTTGCAAGGCTGATTGTAACCCCTGGGGAAAGATGACGGGTCACGCTACGCACAGGAGCCCCAAAAAAGGGAGATGACGTGCACGCAACCCCTCCTAGACCACGTGTGCAGAAAGAAAAACCTGCACTACGCTGTGGCACCCAGTAACACAAGAATGAACGTATGCGTGTCACACGCAGCCTAGAATGACCTCTGAAGGGGTAGGCTACACACGGGGCAAGCACAGATGTTAGATACGTGCGTGACTCACCGTCTGCCAGGTAAAAGAGCGTGAAAAAGGAGCGCGTTTGGTTGGCAACACCCCCGCCAAAAGAAGATTTGTACGCTGTCTGAGGAGACAGGACAACAGTAGAAGGGAACACTGTTTGAGGGAACAGGCCCAGGTAAACCAGTAAAAGAGAAAAAAGAGAAAAAGCTGTCAGAGGTAACAGGGAATACGAACTTGAAACGCCGTGAAGTAAATCGCGTGTGAAACGACAAGAAGTACAGAATTCACCCACTCGCTCTCCACGAAAAGCACGTACAAGGAAATGGTGTTCTACACGTACCTTTTATACAGGCCCACACGTCCAGCGTCACTTACGCGGCGTGTACGCGCTAGTGCCATTTCCACCAATTACACGCTTTGTCACTTCTGCGTGTAGGGCCATTTCCACCAATTACACGCTTTGTCACTTCTGCGTGTAGGGCCATTTCCACCAATCACACGCGATGACACTCTGACGTGCAGTCTTTCCACGTGTGCTCTGTCATCACGTGCAATGAGGGATACTCCCTCGCACGTCACGTCACAGACGCGCTCACGCGCTGAGGGCCTTTGGTCCAATGAAAATGCGTATGCGTGCTTACGCGCTAAGGGCCTTTCCTCGAATTTCACGCTGACGTGCAGGATTTTCACGTGCCAAATCACTCCGTACCAAGCTGGCCACGCGTAAGCTCACGGAAGACCACACTCCTGCCCAGAAGGCCGAACTACTGCCCCCCAGAGCCCCGAGCACGCTCCCACCTGCCATCTGCTGCTGCCTGACTGCCTGCTGCCCACGTGCACTGCCATTTGCTGCCTGCACATCAGCCAGGGGTGCTGTTGCTGTGACCACCCCTGCTGGAACCGAAGACTCCCGACTGGAATTCCATCGCTCCACAGCCCAGCCCCAGGACCCAGTTGCCCACCCACTCCTGCCTCTGGGGTTGTCATGTCGGGGCAAACACCATCTGTGACCACTGACATCCCCCGGCCAGAGAGGCAGAGGGGCACCAGCTTCAGTGCCACCGAAGTTGGTGTCCTGGTGGAGCAAGTCCTGGGGCAGTATGATGCCCTCTTCGGAAGTTCCCGCGCCGACAAGGAAGGACGGACTCGGATCTGGACTGACATCGTGACTGCCATCAACGCGGAGGGGGTGGCAGTCCGGGACTTACAACATGTCAGGAAGCGCTGGGAGGACTACAGGTCCAGGACCCTGAACAAGGCCCGGCGCCTCTTGAAGGCAGCGGATGCCAAGGGGCGCCGGGGCCACTTGTCGGAAGAACAGATGGGGGTCCTGGAACGCATATCCCCAGCGCTCCACGTCCAGGTCCTAGAGAAGCAGACCCGTCTGGAGTCGAGCGGTGAGTGTACATGCATCCTGATTGTGAGCAGTGCGTGTGGTGATTATTCGGTATTGTGCAGGTTGCACATCTGTTTGTATGGGGTCGAGTATGGGTGGGGGTGTACAGGGCCGTGGGGCTGACACATGCGAGGGCTGTAATGTGTGAGACATGGATGGTCCTTGTGTGTGTAGGCTTGCATGGCAAATGCAGTTGTGCGTGCACACATGTTTGTATGAATGTGTATGTAAGTAGACATGTCCGTGATGTCACGCATGTATGTTGTTTTCGGCTGCATGTATGAGCACTGTGTACATGTGCATGTGTGTGTATTTGACAAGGGTGCAACAGTGATGCAACATGGATGCATGTGACAGCGGTATGTGGAAGCCTGATTGGCAGATGTGACATGGATGGCCGTCTGAACAGTGCGACACTTGGCAGAGGTGTACACATGCATGCAAGTGTGGTGGTGTGTGTACATGTGTGGTGCACTTCCTGTGTTGCATGTGATGTCTGGCTCCCCTTTGGCTGCTGATGCTGTTGTATGTGTATGGATGGTGCTGGCAGTTGCGATATGGCTGTGGTATGGCTCATGTGTGCGAGTTGCAATGACATGTGTGTTGGGGATTGTGATGACATGTCTGAGGTTTGCCAATGCCACTCATGTGCAACTGTCATGTGTGTATGTGTCCATTGTACAGTGCCCTGATGCCTGTGTTTTGTTTCTCCCTGTCTGCAGCGTCAACTGATGAAGAGGGCGGAGAAGGTGCTGTGGAGCACAGCGGCGGGGATCCGACCGCCAGCCGGAGACGCAAGGCCCGGCTCCCCTCCCGTGTTGTCATCTCGTCGGGGAGTGAGGAGTCCGGTGCCGCGTCCCAGGCCGCAGCTGCCGGGGGGAGGTCCAAGAGGCGGAGGTTGCAGTTGGACTCCTCGGCAGCAGAAGGGGCAGCTGGGACCCCACAGGGCCCAACAGGGGAAGATGGCACGGAGTCATCCAGGTTGGTGGGGGGTTTGGTGGAGGAGGAGGCCGTGCAAGCACCAGAGACGGGGTCTGGAGGTGGGGATCCCACTGGTGCTAGTGGTGCAGTGCAGGACCAGGGACAGGAGGCAGCACAGGCCGCCGCGGAGGTGCCTGTGTGCAATCCTGTCCCCGATCCTGTCCCTGCATCATCTTGCACCAGCAGGGATGCCTACGTCCAGACCCGTTTTCAGGCAGGGGATGAGCTGACGTCAACTGGCCTTCCTCTGCCTGCGGACGTGGCCATCCAGGTCCGGGTTGAGCCTGTCCTGGCTGGTGTGGCGTTGCGTCAACGGGCCATGCGAGGTGACCTGCAGTCTTTTCATGGAGAGACTGCACGTCATCTCGAATGGCTCGTTGACCACGTCAGCCTGCTGGGACAGGTCACCCAGGCCGGATTCCTCCGTCTGATGGGGCTTGCTCCGACCCCCTCCTCAACTGGACCCCCTACGCGCCGGTCGTCCTCTGTGCCATCTTCCCACCCATCAGTCACCTGGGTGCCCTGTGGAGCTGCCTCTGACGGTGCGGCCAGGCTGGTGGAGGAGGCATCCCTGCCACAGTCGGGAGTCGGAGGTCCAGCAGGGGTGGCCACATCAACAACTGCACCCCTGCCGGCGGAGGATGTGCAGGCAGCAGGAGGCAGTGCACGGGCAGAGGCAGTGCAGCAGCAGCAACATGGTGGGAGACATGAAGGCTCGGGGCTTTCCACATCGGAGGGGCAGGCATCGGCCGGAGGGCAGGGGGACCCAGGACAGAGAGTGTCTTCCGTGTGGCAGCGGTTGGGCCACGCCATAGGTGCGGAGCGGCGGCGGGCGGAAGAGGCGCGGCTCACAATGGTCAGGGCGGAGAACTCCATGCGGAGGGCCCTGAGGCGGGCCGAGTGCCTCGAGGCAATCCGCAGGGGGTTGGAGGAGGACACGGCGTCGTCCCTGCGGACCCTCGGGCCATGGAACTGGACCGCCTCCGGGACATCGAACAGGAGTTCGATGATGCCCTGGCCCGGGACACCACGGAGTGAGCCGCTGGACTTGACCGCCGCCTTTGTATATAGTTCTTTAGTTTTAGGTTTCCTTTGTTTCTTATTATGATTTGGAGTCGACGGACACTGCTCCACTTTTTGTATATAGTTGATTTTTAGTTAGGTTTTTTAGTAGGTTTCCTTTGTTCAGTTGGGCTCATGGACCCTTGTTAGTTTTTAACATAGTTCTTTATTGCATAGAGATTTTTTTACATTTGACTTTGGGCGACATTTTTTGGGATTCTGATTTGCAGTGGGTTTTTTTTTAATACGGACATGCACCTTATTTTTTCTCATTCACATTGTAGTTTGTTTCCTTTCTTTAGCATTCTTTATTTTTTTCAATACAATTTTGTTTTCATACTTCACTGTGTGGTATCATCTCATTGGTTTCATGCATGTCATGTTGGGTGTTTTCCCATTCAATTGCAACCATTGTGTGTGACGGACATGGGTTCATTAGCTTCATGAACATTGGGGGTGTAACATGTAATTTACATTTCCATGTGGGTGAATGGGTTACTTGGTAGGGCTTTTTGGCTGTGGAGGCTGACCAT
The DNA here is from genome assembly GCF_040938575.1 of Ambystoma mexicanum. Classification (NCBI taxonomy): domain Eukaryota; kingdom Metazoa; phylum Chordata; class Amphibia; order Caudata; family Ambystomatidae; genus Ambystoma; species Ambystoma mexicanum. The sequence goes on along the minus strand of NC_090927.1, from coordinate 682,644,939 downwards.
TACGCACATGATTGGGGATTGTGAGGACCTGGTGGAGGGTGCCCCTGGTGGCTGGGGGGTGGGGGTGGTGGGAGACATGGGTGGGGGCCTGGTGGAGGGTGCCCCTGGATGCTGGGGGGTGGGGGTGGTGGGAGACATGAGTGGGGGCCTGGTGGGGGCTGCCCATGGTGGCTGGGGGGTGGGGGTGGTGGGAGACATGAGTGGGGGCCTGGTGGAGGCTGCCCCTGCACTGCTGGGGGGTGGGGGTGGTGGGAGACATGAGTGGGGGCCTGGTGGGTGCTGCCCATGGTGGCAGGGGGGTGGGGGTGGTGGGAGACATGAGTGGGGGCCTGGTGGAGGCTGCCCCTGCACTGCTGGGGGGTGGGGGTGGTGGGTGGGAGACATGAGTGGGGGCCTGGTGGAGGCTGCCCCTGCACTGCTGGGGGGTGGGGGTGGTGGGAGACATGAGTGGGGGCCTGGTGGAGGGTGCCCCTGGTGGCTGGGGGGTGGGGGGGTGGGAGACATGAGTGGGGGCCTGGTGGAGGCTGCCGCTGCACTGCTGGGGGGTGGGGGTGGTGGGAGACATGAGTGGGGGCCTGGTGGAGGCTGCCCCTGCACTGCTGGGGGGTGGGGGTGGTGGGAGACATGAGTGGGGGCCTGGTGGAGGCTGCCCCTGCACTGCTGGGGGGTGGGGGTGGTGGGAGACATGGATGGGGGCCTGGTGGTGGGTGCCCCTGGTGGCTGGGGGGTGGGGGTGGTGGGAGACATGAGTGGGGGCCTGGTGGAGGCTGCCCCTGCACTGCTGGGGGGTGGGGGTGGTGGGAGACATGGGTGGGGGCCTGGTGGGGGCTGCCCATGGTGGCTGGGGGGTGGGGGTGGTGGGAGACATCAGTGGGGGCCTGGTGGAGGCTGCCCCTGCACTGCTGGGGGGTCGGGGTGGTGGGAGACATGAGTGGGGGCCTGGTGGAGGGTGCCCCTGGTGGCTGGGGGGTGGGGGGGGTGGGAGACATGAGTGGGGGCCTGGTGGAGGCTGCCCCTGCACTGCTGGGGGGTGGGGGTGGTGGGAGACATGAGTGGGGGCCTGGTGGGGGCTGCCCATGGTGGCTGGGGGGTGGGGGTGGTGGGAGACATGAGTGGGGGCCTGGTGGGTGCTGCCCATGGTGGCAGGGGGGTGGGGGTGGTGGGAGACATGAGTGGGGGCCTGGTGGAGGCTGCCCATGGTGGCAGGGGGGTGGGGGTGGTGGGAGACATGAGTGGGGGCCTGGTGGAGGCTGCCCCTGCACTGCTGGGGGTTGGGGGTGGTGGGAGACATGAGTGGGGGCCTGGTGGAGGGTGCCCCTGGTGGCTCGGGGGTGGGGGGGGGTGGGAGACATGAGTGGGGGCCTGGTGGAGGCTGCCCCTGCACTGCTGGGGGGTGGGGGTGGTGGGAGACATGAGTGGGGGCCTGGTGGAGGCTGCCCCTGCACTGCTGGGGGGTGGGGGTGGTGGGAGACATGAGTGGGGGCCTGGTGGAGGCTGCCCCTGCACTGCTCGGGGGTGGGGGTGGTGGGAGACATGGGTGGGGGCCTGGTGGAGGGTGCCCCTGGTGGCTGGGGGGTGAGGGTGGTGGGAGACATGAGTGGGGGCCTGGTGGAGGCTGCCCCTGCACTGCTGGGGGGTGGGGGTGGTGGGAGACATGAGTGGGGGCCTGGTGGGGGCTGCCCATGGTGGCTGGGGGGTGGGGGTGGTGGGAGACATGAGTGGGGGCCTGGTGGAGGCTGCCCCTGCACTGCTGGGGGGTGGGGGTGGTGGGAGACATGAGTGGGGGCCTGGTGGGTGCTGCCCATGGTGGCAGGGGGGTGGGGGTGGTGGGAGACATGAGTGGGGGCCTGGTGGAGGGTGCCCCTGCACTGCTGGGGGGTGGGGGTGGTGGGAGACATGGGTGGGGGCCTGGTGGAGGGTGCCCCTGGATGCTGGGGGGTGGGGGTGGTGGGAGACATGGGTGGGGGCCTGGTGGAGGCTGCCCCTGCACTGCTGGGGGGTGGGGGTGGTGGGAGAAATGAGTGGGGGCCTGGTGGAGGCTGCCCCTGCACTGCTGGGGGGTGGGGGTGGTGGGAGACATGAGTGGGGGCCTGGTGGGGGCTGCCCATGGTGGCTGGGGGGTGGGGGTGGTGGGAGACATGAGTGGGGGCCTGGTGGGTGCTGCCCATGGTGGCAGGGGGGTGGGGGTGGTGGGAGACATGAGTGGGGGCCTGGTGGAGGCTGCCCCTGCACTGCTGGGGGGTGGGGGTGGTGGGAGACATGAGTGGGGGCCTGGTGGGTGCTGCCCTTGGTGGCAGGGGGGATGGGGGTGGTGGGAGACATGAGTGGGGGCCTGGTGGAGGCTGCCCCTGCACTGCTGGGGGGTTGGGTTGGTGGGAGACATGGGTGGGGGCCTGGTGGAGGCTGCCCCTGGTGGCTGGGGTGTGGGGGTGGTGGGAGACATGAGTGGGGGCCTGGTGGAGGCTGCCCCTGCACTGCTGGGGGGTGGGGGTGGTGGGAGACATGAGTGGGGGCCTGGTGGAGGCTGCCCCTGCACTGCTGGGGGGTGGGGGTGGTGGGAGACATGAGTGGGGGCCTGGTGGAGGCTGCCCCTGCACTGCTGGGGGGTCGGGTGGTGGGAGACATGAGTGGGGGCCTGGTGGAGGGTGCCCCTGCACTGCTGGGGGGAGGGGGTGGTGGGAGACATGAGTGGGGGCCTGGTGGGTGCTGCCCATGGTGGCAGGGGGGTGGGGGTGGTGGGAGACATGAGTGGGGGCCTGGTGGAGGGTGCCCCTGCACTGCTGGGGGGTGGGGGTGGTGGGAGACATGGGTGGGGGCCTGGTGGAGGGTGCCCCTGGATGCTGGGGGGTGGGGGTGGTGGGAGACATGAGTGGGGGCCTGGTGGGGGCTGCACATGGTGGCTGGGGGGTGGGGGTGGTGGGAGACATGAGTGGGGGCCTGGTGGGTGCTGCCCATGGTGGCAGGGGGGTGGGGGTGGTGGGAGACATGAGTGGGGGCCTGGTGGATGGGCTGCCTGCTGGACATGAGCAGGGGTGCAGGGTAGTCCCCCGTGGTGTGGGCTGCCTGCAGGGGCCGTGGAGGTTGTGGTGCGTACACCTGGGAGGACCCACACAGCCAATTCACGTGTGGTACTCCCCAGAACCCCTGAAATACACATACCCTGCTGAAATCGCGTGTGGAACTTCCCGCGCACCCCTGAAATACACGTACCCTGCTGAAATCGCGTGTGGAACTTCCCGCGCACCCCGGAAATACACATACCATGCTGAAATCGCGTGTGGAAATTCCCGCGCACCCCTGAAATACACGTACCCTGCTCGCACTGGGCCAATCGCGTGTGGAACTTCCCGCGCACCCCTGCAATACACGTACCCTGATGAAATCGCGTGTGTAACTTCCCGCGCACCCCTGCAATCCACGTACCCTGATGAAATCGCGTGTGGAACTTCACGCGCACCCCGGAAATACACATACCCTGCTGAAATCGCGTGTGGAAATTCCCGCGCACCCCTGAAATACACGTACCCTGATGAAATCGCGTGTGGAACTTCCCGCGCACCCCTGAAATACACATACCCTGCTGAAATCGCGTGTGGAAATTCCCGCGCACCCCTGAAATACACGTACCCTGATGAAATTGCGTGTGGAACTTCCCGCGCACCCCTAAAATACACATACCCTGCTGAAATCGCGTGTGGAAATTCCCGCGCACCCCTGAAATACACGTACCCTGCTCGCACTGGGCCAATCGCGTGTGGAACTTCCCGCGCACCCCTGAAATACACGTACCCTGCTTGCACGGGGCCATTCGCATGTGGAACTTCCCGCGCACCCCTGAAATACACGTACCCTGCTTGCACGGGGCCATTCGCGTGTGGAACTTCCCGCGCACCCCTGTAATCCACGTACCCGGCCAAATCGCGTGTGAGACTTCCCGCGCACCCCGGTATACACGCACACGTATTTTTTGTCAGCGGGTGTCCGTGTTTGTGGGTACCCCTTTGCACGTCATTTGTCCTGGAGGGCCACAGTATAGGACATTCATCATGGCAGTATATAGGTGCTATTTGTTGGCGCACCTTTTGGCGCACATTTCTTACAGCCGCAGAGACGCTACCGCCTGCTTTCTTGTGGCGGTCGTGTTTGTGCCTGTGCGCTGGTTTGAGCGTGCACTTTTTTGCCCTATTCTATTCCATGAATACGTGTTGTAGGCGAGCGTGTGGGCGTTCCGCGCACTTGTGCCCTGTACTTCCCCCGTGACGCCCACGTTTTGGCAAGTTGTTCCCCATTCCGAGTGTTACGCCCGTGTTCCGCCTACTTTTGTTGCGTGCGCCGCGCTATGTGCGATTTTCGCTGTGGCCTGTGCGATTTTCACTGTGACCTGGCGCACGCAGTTACATGGCCTGTGCGCCAACGTGCGCCGCGCACTTTTTTATCGCACATCCGCTGGTTTTCTCGCGCACGGCCTTCCATGAATCGATGTGCGCTGCTTTTCGTGCGATTTTCGCACTTGCACTGTGAATTTCGCTATTCCACTGCGATTCGCACGTTTTTGCCCACTTGCGCCGCGCTAATTATTCCATGAATCGGCCTGTAAGTCTAATTTTGCAATTTATATGCCTAATGTGATTTCTTTTGTTTATACTTTGAATTGATCTCTGTTTGAACATGTTTTAATCATTTATCTAATTATTTCTGTTTTCATTGTTTATGTTTTCTGAACAACTTATGCGAAAAATCTCTACTGCATTGTCCAGAATTATTATTTTTCACTTTTTTCTGGTTGTTTGTTGGACATTTTAACCAATTTCCACCTTTTTTTCATTAAAAAATGTATGGTCAATTTTTTTGCTCCATTTGTTCTCCTTGGTACTTTCCTATTTTTCTGACTCTTTAGGAGCAGAATACTCGTTGGTTTGGAAAACTAATTATAAAACTGGACCTTAATTTTATGATCATTTTACAGTGAGAGTTACTACTTTTTTTGTTTACCTCTGGCAGCTCTGAAGCCAGACTGATGGTCATGGAGGCAACCAACCGATTCAGTGCAGAGAGTAAGCTGGGAGATGGCCAGCTTTTCCAAGTGTTTGCCCAGGAAAGGGGTGATGGACATTGGGCAATAGTTTGCCAGACAGGTAGGATCGGCAGATGGCTTCTTGAGGAGTGGGTGCACAAGGGAGTGCTTAACGGGAAAGGGGATCTTTCAGGTGGTGAAAGAGTGATTACAGAAATCGGCCAAGGCTGGAGCGAAGGTATCAATATTGTCCTTGATGATTCTGGAGGAGGAGGGGAGAACCTGTTCGGATGACACTTTCATAGATCGAACTTGTCTAGAAACCTTGTCAGGTGCCATCAGAGAGAAAGAGGAGAAAGGAGGAAGAGAGGTAGAGATGGCCAAGGAGGGGGGGGGGGCAAGAGAGGAAGAGGGAGAGGAAGCGGAGATAGAGGACAGGGTGTCCAGAGTTTTAGCTGAGAAGTGAGAGGCAAGAGCCATACAGAGGGCCTTGGCGGAAACAGGAAAGTGAGAGACCCCAACAGAATTGGTCAGTTCCTTGAAGATTTTAAAGAGTTTGGCCGTGTTGTTGCCGCAGAGACCCAGGCTTGAATGTTTGCTCTCTTCTTGATGAGTGTTATTGCTTCGACTGGCATTTTGGTGCAACCAATCTAGGTATGTCTGAATGTGGCCTGGCATGCTTTACTGTAATATTATTACGTGTCTACACTGGTCTACATTGTGCAGGCAGTAGGACGTATTTTAAATGTGGTGTGGCATTTTTAATAGCAAAGCATTAATGTTCCTTTGTACTGTTGGTGACTTGAATGTATTGGGTTGGTGTTATCCTATAAAACAATTGCAAACACTATGGTTTTTTAGCCAATTTTTCCTCAGAAAATGTGCTGTATGTTGCATTAAGACACATTCTCTTAGTACAGTGTGCGGCATACCCCTTCATCAGCACGTTTGTGAGTTTGTGCAAGCGTGATCATCTAGGCCGACCCAGAGTGTAGCACGACCCATGATTTGTTGCTGAGATGGGGGCCCCCCTCAGCATGGCTCATAAGGAGGCCCCCATATTTTGCGTTACGCCACTGCAGACATGTATGGTTACACTTTAGATGCATATTTTTCCTCGTTCCATTCCAGTGTAGTTAAACCAACAAACCTCTGTGATGAGACCATTAGGCAATCTTTTTTGTGCGCATTATAAATTGGAGCCCCTTCCCTATCTACAAAAGTAGACATTTGTGACCACTAACGCTTTCTTAGCAGAACCCTTCCTAACATCAGAGACCCCAACGTTCTACTAGATAACCTCACTAAAATGTGTCCTATATTTTACACTTACTAGATCCAAAGCAAGAATCCAAAGCCAAAAAACAACCTAAACTTTGTACATCTGTGGTGCTCTAAATTGCTTGCCTTTGAGAAATCTGGCATCCTGAAATGGTACTCATTTTATAAATTATTTTCGGTTCTATGTGAAAATGTTCCATGTAAAAAAGTTGCCAGGTAGCCAATTTTTTCCCTGCACCCTAAAAGTCTCTCCTCTTATATTCAGGTATGAGTATGGGTATGAATTATTATTCTAACTCCAGTCATAGAATATTTTGGCAAAGTGCTTGATTTTCGTGGGAGTGCACATTTTGGGCAATTTCGCGCCCTTACAACCTTTTCCCAGGCAACTTTATCACTGGAAACCTTCCTTCGCCTTACATATTGGAAGAGCTATTCCGTCCACTTCAAGATCTTTGATGAGAAAACTCCATCAAACAGTGAACACAATCTTCCTTAAAGCTCTGTGAAGGTGTAGCCTCTTTTTCCACAGCTAAAGTTGACACGATTCGCACTAACGTCACTTACGGAGCTCCCTTCTAGACAAGCGTGCTACATTCTCTGGCTGAGACGATCATCGTTTTTGTGCCCCAATGGATACACTTTAAACCTTAACTGAAGAAGAGCATGAAATGACCCAGCTCCAATTGTGACACAAGCAAAACTGCTTTCTTAAAAGTGATCAGTCTTTCTTTTACCAGCCACTGTTTTCATATTTGTAATGCCTCACTTTCAGAAGGTATTATGGCAGCATATTGTAAAACTGCGGATGCACTGCCATTCCTTTAAGAAACCCTGCCTGGAACCAGTTGTCCCTGCCATTTCAGACCAATCGCCAGGCTCACTTGTTAGACGAAGATCCTGGAGTTTGAAGCAGGCAAGAGCATCCAGAAAAATTGTTGCACTTTTGCCCTATTAAAAAAAAAAATGTATTAGGGGATCTGTTATTGTATTCCTTAAATCATATTACTTAGGGGCAGATTGATTTTATGCCTTTTAAAGGGAAAGGACTTTAGAGATGTAGGTCAGCATTTCAATGCAATTGAATGGTTAAGTTGCTCAACTCATAGGAAGAACACTTTTGAGCTGCTTATAACTTTGCCCCCCGGACGAATCCTCACCAAACTAAATCCTCTCCACACGCGGAGCACACTTGCAGAAGTAGATCCTTCCCTAACAAGAAGGGTCAAGGGAACTATCCCTCTAATTCACATTGGAGTAATCACACTCACAGGCCATCAATAAAAAAATATAATAATGAATACTAAGAGAACAAACCCACAACACGTGTCACATATGGGCATCTAGACAATGGGCACTCAATAACAATAAAGTGTCCACTCGCATTTAAGCTTGAAATCCTGGCGAAATTATTGAATTAATTAACTATTTGGATATTTCTTGTGGAGTGCCTGGCACACTATCTGTTCACATCACCTGAAATTCTTTCATTAAAGGTAGAGCTGCAGTGTTAAGAAGTGCTGGTACTGCAGGTTGGAAGTATGAGTTGTCAAACTTGTGCTAAATTAGGACTAACGTGTGAAGTTGTCCATTTGTAATGAACAGTGGTATATTAATTTTCGTTACAAATATGTAAACTTAAAGTTATATCCTGAATGAACAAGCTTAAGTTTGTTTAGCCCAAAAGCTCCAGCCACTCTTCAGAAACTACGATAAAGAGCACTCACAAGAGGAGCTTGGTAGGTGTACACATGAGCAACAGTTCACAGAGTTTCTTTCTTGGGGGACTAGTGCTATTAAAAATAAGCACATGGGGAATTTGTCAAAGGTTTCTGTCTTACCTGAGTAGTTTTTATTGTTAACACATCTGATTTCAACAAATACGCTTGTTAATTTTTAAATGCACAGGAAAACCTTGGTTGTTGGCCAACTACTGATTACTATTCCATGTCTGCTCTAGCAATCAGCTAACTTTTTTTTTATACTGATAGTAACGTTTTAACGGTTGGACCAAATATGATAATAAAAATCACTCTTTCTTCTTCCATTTTCTATGGAACCGACTAATAATTAATTCCTATCCATTAAAGATGCTTCAGTTAATGCTATCATCTCTAAATTTTACAAGATATGAGGGGTCATTACGAGGTACGGTGTATCCATGCCGCGTATAGCAGCATGGCTACCCCCTTACCGGGGACCGGGTCCTTTGTGGGATGTATTGACCCAATCCACTGTGCTATGCGGCTTCACTCTAATACTTATGGCGCAAGAAACTGCAACTATGGCGGCAAAACCCTTGTGTGCGCCAAAAACCTACAAAAAGTGCGTTCTACAACACAACAAAAAGATGGATGCACAACGTGCCACCCATGGTGCATGTGTAGTGGAATAGAGCACACCTTGCAGAAAAGGTGCCAGTGGGCTCCATGACCAGCAAACAGAGTGCAGAGAGAGAAGTAGCGCTTTGCAAATAAAATTCCAAAATGTGTCTACAAATGACATTTGCTTTGTTGCTAAAAACTCCAAAATGCCTATAACACAACACCCTTCAACATTCAAAATCTTGCTTGGCGCTAAAATTCATGTAGTCTTATGAAGCATTGCGAACATACAAAGTCCTAAATGTGAAGAGCAAAACATTTCTTCAGAAAAAAACGGATTGGCTGTAAAGTGACAGCCCCTGTCAGAATCGGGGTGCAGTACCCTGGGCTACCGGAATGACAGCTGTCAGATGAGTTACTGATGAAATTTGAAAGTGATGGGGGCGGTAAGGGGTTTACCGGCGCCATTAAACCCTTACCGCCTCACTCGTAATGACCCCCATGGTCTCTCAGGGAACCTCTGCGATTTATTCTCGTCAACCCTAAAAACTGTGATAAAAGGAGACCAATTTTAGCGGTATGAATGTGCATGGATGAATCATGTAATACTACATTTCTGTCTGTACATTTTGCAAATAATTTGAAAAGAAAACCAACCATTCACCAATGAAACCTGTGCATTTAGAAATGTTTCCAAAGATCCTGCTGGGAAGCAGTGCATTTGTCACATTAATCCACGCTACAAATTAATCTGCAGTAGACCTTTTATTGTTATACACTTTGAAATGATCAACATATCTGAGCCAGAAGAGACCAACATGGGCACCACCATGCAGATGGCCCACCTAAAGGGGAGTCCATTTAATAAGCTAACAGGTACAAACCCTCTGCTTAGTTATGATTCTTTTCACCCAAAGTCCCTAAAGAACAAACTACTATAAGGGCACTTTATATGACTGCATAAGAACAACAGCACAAATAGGGAAGACACTGTTAAGAAAGCAGAGACTCATTCAGAAAATTGAAACGAAAAAGATATAAAGTCAAGATTATAAGACACCCCAAAAAGAGGGCAGCTACTAATCATAGGGTGGTCATCTTGGAAATTCGAGAGTGTGAAAATTACACTTCTTTGGTATTTGTAAGCATTTCTTCCAAGTTATCTATGAAAGTGAAATCAATCATTTTGAACATTTTGGGGCTTTCTAAATAATCATGTAGAGTCATATAGACCCTTTGCTCTTTCCCATATTTTGAAAAGACACTTAGAAACTTGCAGTGACACATGCCATTACACAGATGGTAGATTTTCTGGCTTCTGCTAAAACCATCCATGTAGCACATTTAGGATGTATACATAAAAAGCAGGTACCTACAAACATTGCAGCTGCATACCTATTAGATCACTACCACACTAATGGTACAACATGTTATAGATTTTCAACACTCAGAGAATTATTTACAGTCATCCATATTGAAATAATTGCAACACACACTGGAAGGGCAGAATGGGGGGCACTTGATGTGGCAGAAGAGAAGATGATTCTTTGACAAAAATATTGAATAAAATATATGAACGTGATGTGCAATGTTATAGTATGCTATTCTATTCTCAGGATGTTTAGCTACATGTTTGATCTATGTAACAATTATTATTCTGATTTTGAGTTTTGTCTTTGGCATATATATATAGACAAGAGTGACATGACGTCACATGTGAGGAGGACGGACACTACTCTTATGAATGTGGTTGGTAAGTAAAGACATGTTCATAACTATTAGTGGGCCTTTATGAAGGAATAGTCTGACCTTTTATGAGTCCCTTTAGCAGGTCTTCATTTCTATTGACAGGAATATATGGTAACAATGTCCCATACTTGGGGTAGTCTGCAAATTTCAGAGGTTAGCACTCATTTAACGTTAGAAATCTATTTTTATCCAATTGTGGGGTTCAATCTTGCCATCATGGAGTTTGAAAATAGCATGATGAATATACAACATCATGCACTAGTGTCCACTGCCTGTGATTGTGATCACTGTCCTTTCTATGACTGTTAATCAGAAGTAGTGGGATATATGTAGGATTAGCTCTTCTTCTTGGGGGTCAATTTTATTGCACATACTTGGTGTCTGAAAATCTATTGGGCCAATAGCACATAATAACATCACACATAGTTACATAATGGCATCACACACTGCTCTCACATACATTTTATTGGATTTTGAAGCAGAGATTCTTCCCAATGTAATGCAGCAGGAGACCTGAACAGCAATGTTTTTTCCTAAAGGTAAACCCAATTTAAATTTGGTAATTTAGAAAGAAATTGCACTTAAAAACGTCTAATGTAGATTGTCGTTAATCTATGTAAGTCCATCCATGTATTGGCCCTGGTGACGGTTCCATTTACTCCTTTCCACTCACCCCATTATAAGAAGCTCATTGCTCCCCGTCAAATAGGATTTCTTATCTATCGTACGTTGTTTTGTGATCAAAAGAGCATTGTTCCTTCCTGTATATAAATAAATAAATACAAATAAATAAACATAAAATAAAAAAAATAATATTCTTTATCTTAATTTGGACATTGCGGTATCCACCTCCTTCTTTCTTCTAGATTATGTTTGAATTTGGATTTCCAGACAACAAACACATCTATGGCAGTTGGCATCAGTAAATGGCTTATACGTTGGAGACCATACAGACAACCCAGGTTAGCCAATTCAAAAAATATTTTCTTTTTCTAGATATGACTGAATATGCCAAAATAATAAAGCACTGGAGTATCCCCCCTGTTTACTGTTTTTCTGTTGTATAATTCTTACAAAAAAAGAGAACAGAGCAGAATACAAGACTGCTCAATGGGTTTATAAGAGCATTACACCTTTAAGAGTAGAAAGGACTAGACTTCTGATTCATATTATCAGCTGGGGGGGTAGGACAGCTATTGTACAATATTGACCTATACCATGCATATTTGAGCTAAAAAAAACACTGTCTATGTTTCTTACACCTCATTCATATGCAGGCAGGTTAAATGAAACATATGTGATCTACAGGGTTGTAATGAAGGCCTAAGCAATATATATTTATTTTTATAGTGTTGCATTTATTATGGAGGAATGGCACAGATCTAACACCCCCTACTGTAACAATACTGCCCACAATCGTGGACAAGAAACAGTTTTCATCAAAATAGTTTTGTTTTATTTACAATAATGAATCAGGGCAATGCAGGCAGCCCCTTAACTCATAATGCTGGGGTAGTCCCTTCAAAACACTAACAATGAATTCAGACTACAATGATAATTAATGTACTGGAGACTGCCTACTTTTGACTCACTAACATTTTAATTTAACATAAAATATTAATATTTGTAGAAACATCCTGTATCCTCAAATGATCCGCGGATGTGAGTCTGTTATGTGCGCGATAACATTTGGGGACATTTTTGTAGTGTTTATGAAAGAGAAAATTGGATAAAGGATATCCCTGGACATGGGTCTTGGAAGGCTGCACAGCAGGACTGCTGAGGGCCAAATCTCCTTTTGGGGGGAGTAAAAGAGATAGAGAAATAAGGATACCCTCTGGGAAAACCAGAAGACAGCTGTATTGTATTGTGTTGTATTGTGTTTAAATTGATTAAATTGTTGATTGCTGGTATTGTTGTTGTGTTGTGAGATAGGTCCTGTAGAGGTGTTTTCCTAGTGCATTATGAGTGTAGCAGATAGTATTGTCAGGAAGAGATTGGTGATGGTAAGTATGGTTCAGATTGTGAGCTATGGTGTAACTTCGAAGCAGGATTGAAGTATTGAGGTGTGGCCTCAGACAATGAAAATGGATTTAATGATGATGTATATTTGGAGTGGAGAGGGATTTTCAGCAAGGGGAGAGTGTGAGTGTGTTGTGGAAAGAAGTTTACATTGATTATTGGTAAACTGTTTATTGTTCATATTGGTCATTTGTTTAGTGCCAAGCTGTGCGCAGCCTAAATGTTGTCACTGTGTGAGATATATCAAAACACTTTTTAAGATTCCAGGACCCTTGGTTGAGGCAGCATTCAGGTTACCCCTCGGAACTAAGACTCCTGAATACTTGAAACCTGCTTGGACTTCTAGTATAAAATGAGGTTACCATTCATTTTGTTCATAAGAGTTTATTACAAAAAATATTCAATCAGCAGTTTAACACACACATAAGTACCCTTAGGTTCAGTTTACAGGGAGGATTCCATACAACCTTGTCATCATAAAAATGTACACAACATTAAAACACTGGTAATACAACCAGACATAAAGTGCAATGTGCTCTAATGTGCCTCTGTTGAGTAGTATCATATACACTCCAAATTCCCACTGTGCACTACTTGCAATATTTTGCAGATCCAACTGCGGATCTATCAACCGTTCATCTGCCCAACATGTTTTGTTTGCTCCATCCCAGACTCAATCCAAAAAACATTTTCAGGGGCTATTGCTCCTTCACAGCCCATACACAACAGTTTCTACATGATGCTTCTGACTTTTGAACCTCTTGCAACAGTTAAAGTTTCACCAGACAATTTTTTGTTTTTGTTTTTGTTGTTATTTTTGTTAGAGTATACAGAAGTGGCACAACAAATAATGATCGCTAAAAAAGTACCATCATGTATGTAAGAAGATTTGGTAAAGGTACCCATCACACTATGGACAACCAGTCCAAATGATGTGGCGTTGTTAAGAGGGATTGGAGCAGTAAACATAAAATTGAGTAATGGGGCAATTTTACCTAGAATGAAACAGTATCGATTGCCCAAAGAAGCAGATGAGTGTATCTATGAAACGATAAATGCGCTCATGAAACAGGGAGTGATAGTGCCATCAAAATCTTCCTGCAACACTGCTGTGTACCCAGTGAAAAAATCTCTGGGAGGGTCGTGGAGATTTATACAAGATGTGCGCCTCTTAACTAGCATTGTTGAGCCTGAATTACCGGTGGTGCCTAATCCTGCCACGGTATTGTATAATATACCTCCTACTGCCACACATTTCACAGGAATTGATCTGAAAAATGCATTTTTCAGTAAACCCCTTCATGAAGATTTGTGGTATTTAACTGTGTTTACCTATAGAGGAGTAAGACTGGAACATTATCGTCTCCCATAGGGATACTGTGAATCCCCCAGTGTGTTTAACAGGGTGCTGCAAATGGATTTGGGAAACATACATACTCCCAGTACATACTCCCAGTTCCATTATACAACGTGTATATTATTTGCTTGTGTGCAATGACTCTCGGGAACAGTGCGGAAATGACTCAGTGCAGCTATTGACGTTGCTAGCTGAGAAAAGATACAAAGTTGACACAGAGAAAGTGCAATATTGTCAGGAAGAAGTACTTTATTTGTGCCAAATCATCTCAAAAGAAGGGAGGAGAGTGACATCTGAAAGCGCAGGGGCCCTCAGTAATACACCTCGTCCAAACACAGGGAAGGAGTTGTAACAATTTTTGGCATCAAGAAATTATTACAGAGTATCAGTATTTGACTACAGCTCATGCATCCAACCACTTTTGTAAAGGCTAAAGGAAGCACAGAAAAGTAAGGATCACATACCATGGAAAAGAGAACTGAGCAGTGCATTTGATGAACTAAAAAATGCCATAAGTACAGCACCAGTATTAGGAATCCCAGATTGCAAAGCAGAATTGTTTATATTCTCCCATTGCCATGGGGTAACGATGATGGCTGTCCTCACACAAAAAACTTCGATGGGACACAAAACCATGGCATATTACAGCAGGCTGATGGATCCAGTGATGAAAGGTCATTATCCATGTGAACAAGCTTTGGCTGCAGCAGCATTTGCAATTGAGGCAATGGGCAGCTCAGTAATATTATACATGGAACATGTACTTTTTGCAGCACCTGAGAAGCCCAAAAATAGATTGTCTACACAGAGGGCCTCAGGATATGAGGTAATCATAACAAATCCATCTATTAAGATTATTAGATGTTATGTAGTAAATCCAGCAAAATACATAGCAGACCATGTACAGGAAGATGATTATGTCCATGACTGCACAACATACACAGGCTATCAGGATGAGATACCTCGCACCAAGGAGGTGGCCTTAGAAACAGAAGTAAAACGTGTTGATTGCAGTTCAATAATTGATCACAGTTCAGGGACAAGAATGACGAGAGCAGCCTTAGTAAGAGCAAAGGACAATGGGGAGTTTGAGAGCATTGAAAGCATAAGGCTACCTGTGCATTTTTCAGCACAAGCAGCGGAATTAGTGGTAATGATTATGGCACGAGAGAGACATGAAGATGAGAAAGTTACTCTGCACTCTGCCTATGTGATGTCCACAGTGCATTCTGGACTGTCACTGTGAACAAGGAGGGGCTTCCTGCATGCTGACAGCACACCTGTGCAGCATGCTTCACTGTTACATACATTGATTTCTGCATTATCCAAACCATCAGAGCTTGCCGTGGTAAAGTGCTTAGCACACACCAGAGGCTCAGATGTAATTCCCTGCAGAAAAACACAGTGTCAGACATTGAGGGCAAAATGCAGCGTATTTGCCAGACATAGTGGAGGTACTGGAAGGAAGCATGGTATCAAAGTAAGACAGACACAAGTGATCACAAGATGGGAGCCAGTTACGACCATCAAATAATAATAATACATTCCAAGTCGAGTCAAATAAAAAGGGCCTATACTAAAAAGAAAATATTGCCAATCCTTACCGCTATACTACAAAATAGTGTGGGAAAATATTCACAAAAAGAAAGAAGTGTTCACAAAATGATAAGTCAAAATGTTTAGGCTGTGGAGCTTCCTTTCCCACATTTTTAGACAGGACAAGGTGGGTCACTCAAGCACAGCCCATCCTAGGCTTCTTTGGCACAAGGTCACAGTTTCTTTCTCCCACAACAGGGCCTTCTGTGCCCAAGTCTCTTTTGTGCAAAGTCTCTTGCCTCAGAGGACCTGATGTACCACAAACAACAAAGAAAAGTTCCTTTTCTCAATATTCATGTTGGGCGATTTACTGTTCACCCTGGATCCCTCTCAGCTGGGCTCCGATCCTTCTTTCGCCATTAGCCTCCCTCAGTCAGGTTCAGACCATCTTTAGTTTTTAGGCATCCCTCAGTCAGGTTCACATTAGCCAAAACAATCTTCTCTGTGTGTTACTGTTCACCCAGGATCCCCCTCTTCCGGGCTCAGACCCCTTTTGTACAATTAGTCCCCCTCAGCCAGGCTCAGACCAATTTCAGTCTCTAGACAATCAAAGACTTTCAAATGTGCACAGGATTTAAGGTAACCCACTTCAGGATCACTTTGATTACACATGTCAATACTTCTGGACCACTCTGTATCGTGTATCTATCTTGGTTTTCCAAAGTGCAATTGTATACAAGTTCTCTTTGTTCATACAATGTTGCCACTTGCAACCTTGAGCATAACACAGTCCGGTCTGCTATCAGTTTCTCCCACTCAGCAGCCGGTGTTACTTTGTTGTCAAATTCGAGGACAGTACCAAAGTGGCAACTGCTTCTCCCCACCTTGGCTATTAAAGTGGGAGGGCCATGTGTACCTATGCCATTTTTCAGCTTCAATTCCCGGTCTTATGTTTAGTTTCCTTGAGGCTTCTTGAAAGTCGCAGTTCTGTGTTGAAAAGGGCAAGGGTAGTTCCCTCCTTGTCGTCCTCTCTGATCGTACCGCCTTTCTCCTTGGTTTCAACTGCCATCTCAGAATTGCTGCTTCCTTGTGCCTTTTTGCCTTGCTCCGAGTGTGCTTTCGTGCTCCGCCTATTATCCGTGGGGGGAAGTGTGGTGGAAGTCAGGTGTGCGTAATTATCAGTAATTTCCTCACTCTGCCTGACCCTTGTGTTGGGGCATGTCAGGTATACCGTTCTGGTGTTAGTCTGTTGTCGCTCACAATGAACTCTCCGTGAGAAAGTGCTTGTGTAGAAAAAAGGGGGGGGTGAGTTTATAGGTATCCTACCTGGTAGGATGGGGAAAAGGTGTTATAAGGAAGGGGATACCGTGTCTCACCCACTCCCCGAAAACCCCAAATCCAGGTGATCCTCCTGCACTGGTCCACCACCAGGAACTGGAATCCAATAGCGATGGCTGTGTCCTGGCCACCTGGATGACATATCCTGGGGACTAGTGGGTGAGACACCTTCAGGGTTCTCACAGTACCAAAGTCCATGAAACCACATGCAAAAATGATGGCAGTGACTGAAAGTTACAATGAACTGCCAATAGCACAGTTAATAGAGATGCAAGGGTGAGCATTACCAGAATAGCAGAAATTGTGGGAAAAGAGGGGCTGTTCATTGTGCCCCATGGATCTTCTGTGGCTACAGGAAAACACAGGGAAGCCTGTAATGCCACTACAGTAACTCGCAGTAGTGCTAGAGCAATTGCATTATCCAGCACATATTCCCAAATAGTGGATTGCAGCACATATTTGCAGTGTGTGGTTTGTGCCCAGCCTGCACGAGCATGTGGCAAATTTCAACATTAACTGTGCAACCTGCCAGAAATATACAGCAGGCCATACACTTAGGACCCTGAGAGGAACAAGACCATGCCCAACTGGCCCATTCAGACACTAGGCATTTGGAATAAGCTCTGTTCGGTGTACCACCCGCAAGTGAATATTATTGTGTCCTGAAAGACTGCAGAGCAAGATTGAGTTACACACTGCATAAGGCCTGGCGGTACTTCCCTCCATTGGCTATTTTTGCCCTACGCAATAAGCCATGCTTAGACTATCACCTGACTCCTCATGAGCTGGTGACAGGTCGCAGGATACATACGACCATTACTCCGGCCACACACGTGCAGACAGATGCCCAGAGAGCTACGACTGTGTTAGGAAATGAATTACATGACTATTTTATGTCTATGCCCAAGTGTGTGCTGAAAAAGAATGTGACAACAATAAAGAACTAGTGAATGAAGTAAACATAATTTAGTTTGCACCACTTGAGGAACATTGATGCCAAACTATCACTAGAACAGTAACAAAGGAGTTTAATGCCAACACTTTCAAATATATTACCAGTCTAGTATACAGGACTATTTTTTTGTATTTTATATTTTAATGTTTTTGGGCCTATTTTTACAGTTTTATATTTTTATATTTTTGTGTTCTTTATTAACGTACCACATAACGGTAGAAGTGGTTTGGCAAAAAACACATTTTTTCTTTGTATTATTGATATTACCATTGGTTGCAAGTGCTTTGGAAAAAAATAATATTTTATCATAATCATTATTGTTGTTGAAAAAATATACAGCTCGCTTCACTCACTATTGTAAGGTTTAAAATAACCTGTAAAAAGGTTTCATATCCACATGTTCCCCATTTGCTTCTGATACCCAATGCAATATGCCACAGGACACATGTACAAATGGTTGACATTATGGTTATTATGATTCTTCTGTTTTCCTTTCCCTTTTGTTGTTTTTATTTTCTATTCTATCTTATACTGCATTTGACTGATTATGAAAAAATGTATATGTCCATATGGCAAAACGTAAAAAAACAGGCACATTTTCATCTAGAACAGGAAATGGTATTTCGCCCAATTGTGGAGATAGTAAGGGGCATGAACAGTATTTCAGAAGATGAATATTCCATGAAAAGGTACTTTGATAACTCCATAAATATTGAAAGAAAATCTTTGTATAGGTCAATGGAGAAGGTGGGGGGAGAGAGATTGAGTGAGACCTGCTTTATTTGTTCACTTATTCCTTATGCCATGACAGCCTCTCGGGTATTTATACCTCAGGAAGTACCTCAATCCAGAGCACACTGCTTGGTACATCTCACAGTATGTCAGCCCAGAGGACAGTTTCAAGGTCAATCGTGCATGATAAAGTATTTGAGAGGATCAGAATTCCCATACGTAGACAACTATGTAAAAGAGGCACACATGTGGAGAGTATGAGAATGAAAAGTAAAGTGCTCAAGTACACATTGTCAGTGCCAAAAAGAGGGGATGTCCAAATAGTGGATCACCAAATATTAATCTGTCGAGATGTCTAGTGAAAAGATATACCTTATTGCCTCAACAGACCTCAATTGCAAAAACAAGGGAAAGTGTACTCCTCAGGAGGATGGGTTGACAGAATAATGGGATGCAGTGCAGAGGCAGTGCTGCCTGCACCAATAAAGGTGATAAAGAACGCAGATACAGTGTGCCATAAAGAAGGGAAACAAACTGTCCATTTTTAACATGGGTTGAAGATGAAGCAGGACCAGTAGCCATAACAAAACTACAAGCACCAATGTTATGCTTTAGAATGAATGGGCCAGTAAAACATGGCAACAATGAAGGGTGCAAAAGAATTATGGATATAGCAGGTATTATAGTTGGCACTGCTGTACTCATGGACCATTACTGGGCCTGCGGTGTAAGAGTGTATGTGCAGCTTCCACCCAACTGTACAATAGTATTACTTTTTTCTAATGCCTGGCCTGCAGGCAGCAACAAATGCATGCTGTATCCAGATAACTAGGTGGGAATTGCTACAAACTATCAATGCCACAGTAAAAGGCTTCAATGCCATTAAGGAGGAGTTAAGAGTGGTCAGACTAATGACCCCATAGAACAGATATGTTCTGGACCTCCTCACAGCTATGGAGGGAGGAGTGTGTGCAAAGATAGGGCCCAGTTGCTTTACGTATGTATCCACACATGATGAGTAGAATGGGACCTTGACAGAGGCCATAAACTTCTTGCAAGAGCTGTATGATAAAATGGATGAGGTAGTGGATGACATTGAGAACAAGAGCTGGTTCAGTTACCTATTCTCCTGGATGCCTACCTGGCTGGCAGATGCATTACAAGTACTGTTGGCAATCTTGGTACCGGTCTTCATAGCTTTTTGAATTCTGAAAATAGGGATAAGCTAATCTAAAAAGGCTGGCAAAAAGACATTCCAAATGGCAATGATGGTAAATGTGGGTGATACCGTACATGAGTATACTCAAACTGATGATGAAGATTATTGTCACATGTACCCATTGGGCCATCCAGTTATACTGACTGGGGGATTGTTTACATGTCCAAAAAATACCCACAATTACACTGAGTGCTGGATGAAATGTGACGACAATGGCGAGTGCTGGCTTATGACATGCAGTTCAGCAGCATACGCAGAACAAGGAGGTAGCTTGAGGGGGGTCACCAAAGTGTGACGGCCCAAGGATGGCTATAATGTGATGAGAAAAAATGAAGCAATGGCCGATGACTCGACCAAAGGGGGGTCTAGGGGGCCAGTTATTGACCAGAGAGCATGTTGAAGCCCGCCCCTACCTGCATCAGAGGGAAGTAAAATATATTTGATCTACAGTGGTGCATTTATTATGGAGGAATGGCACAGATATAATATCCCCTACCGAAACAATACCACCCACAATTATGGACAGGAACCAGTTTTCATCAAACTTGTTTTATTTATAATGATGAATCAAAGCAATGCAGGTAGCCCCTTAACTCATAACTCTGGGGTAGTCCCTTCAAAACACTAACAATGAATTCAGACTACTATGATAATGAATGTACTGGACACTGCCTACTTTTGTCTCACTAACATTTTCATTTAACATAAAAATGTTCATATTCGTACAAACATTCTCTAGAGTGGCAGTTATTGACTAGAAAACATGTTGAAGCCCCACCCCTACTTGCCTCAGAAGAAATGAAAATATAAGGTGAGGAAGGACACATTTGAAATTGCACTCTAAACTCTCCTGGAAATGGAGCTGCCATAAAGAATAGTTAGATGTGCTCCACAAGCATGAAACAGATAGGGCCTAGCATGAATGCAAAATAGTGTTTTTAAAATAGGAAAGATTAGGTGACAGGAAAGAGTGTACACAGTTTAGGGATTCATACACAAGTAGGGCAGAAGATTATAGGTAGACAAAGGATGCTGCGTACGCATAGGAAGGGATGGCATATGACCAAAATGCACCAGGACTTGGTAGATAGAAGAGTAAATGTGCCCTTCAGAGAATAACATTTGTCAAGCAGTTGCCATTTTAAACTGCATTGCTGAGAATAGGTTCTGTAGCTTTAAGTAGGCCTTACAGCAAAGCACACTTTTCAAACAATTACAGTTAATTCTGTGAAAATCTGCAGTGGCTATGATTGCTGCTGAAAAGGAATTTGAAGGCCAAGAGAACAGGAGAGGAGTTTTTCATGAAGGATCAAGACACACAAGTTATCAGTATCTGCAGCAGAGAGCAGTCAACAATTTTAATAAATTAGTTAAAATAACATGGCAAACAGTGTTTTAAAAGTCCATGAGACTGAAGGAGCTGGGCATAAAATATCCTAGTAGCTGACAGATTTGTGTCCCAGTGATCGGCTAGGCAAAATGAACAAAGCACAGATGCAGCTAAAATAGAAATGAATGCACGAAAGGAAATCTTAAAGGTGGTCAAAGTAAAATTACTCATAACAATAGTTATTCATAATGTGCCAAGATGGCGCGTCTACTGTTGCAAGACAGGGAGGGCCGAAATGTGTCAGTCTTGTAAAGACAAAGCCTTAGAACTTGAGAGACATCATGGCAGTGATAACATGGGCTGTTTTATTTAATTAACAACAAAGAGCAATACACTTGCTCCTCCCCCCTTCTACATTCATATTTCTTCATGCACAGCAGTTCAAGGATAGTTTCACCACATTCTAACCAATAAACATGTACCATTGCCCCACAGAGGGTAGTTTTAGTTCCAGCCAATGATATTTAAGAATGGTGATGTTGCACAATTAATGGGATGTCACCTGGATCAGACCTTAGATAGGAGCTTATCCAAACATTACTATGGGACGTATATGAAATATATAGCTTAGCAAGGAGATCCAATGAACAGTAGAGATAGGTTTTCAAAACTTGGTGATCATGATGACATCAGAAGTGACTCCTTTATATTATATAAACTGCTGTTTCCTGTTGAAACATTGGAGAACCTTGAGTGAGAACTTGCCTGTTGATCTTGTTTTTCCCAAAGCTTTTGCATATTATGAATGAAAGCTGGGTTGCCTGGCATTTTGCATATCACAGTCTTTGTGTCGCCTATTTGCTGGGAAATGTCAGAAAAGGGGCTGTGCTGTCTTTTGGGGCCTGATAAACAATCCATACACACATATGAATGACTATTCTAGAAAATGTGCTATGGTGTTTTACTGTACAATTCACATCTAAATACAATCTTCAAATAGGAAATATAATTTACTATAAAGAAACAATTGACAATTACGATTTCAAAAAAGTAGTTGAAAATATGAGTGAAATATTTTATTGTACTTGCAAATGAAATTCTACCATAACATACTATATGAACAACCCAACAAAATTCACATGACTTCATTTTATCTTTGAGGGATAAAAGAAGTTTCAAATGGTTTTGCTTTCTTTTAAAAGTGAATAGCAGTTTGGAAGGAATGAAACAGTTTTAATCCAGGGTTTCAAAACATTGACCTTACTATCACCTGTGCCCCTATCTACTTTGTATCCAGTGTTAATTATTAAAGTTCATACAATTTAGTTAAAGGCAATTTAATACATCAGACCTTTAATCTTCATAACCATTTAATGCAAATCACAATGCCCCAATTCTAGGAGGTTCTGCACTTTTGGAATGACCCAAAGCAGTTAATTATTTTACTTAATTTTGAGAGAGAAATAGCCACTCCCCCTCTTAAGAGTTCTCTTGCTAAAGGAATTCTATTTTAATACAGTGGGTCAGAAATTCATTCACATTTTTGGTTTGCTGAATTAAATCACATGGACAGGAATGGCCCATTGGGACATCCCAGGCCACACTTTGATTTGTGTTATCCACTGGTTGATACTGGGATGGTACTGGGCATCCAGGTCATGGTTGCTTGCTTGCCCTAGTCCTCTTCTGTTTGTATAATAATGACATGCCCAAGTTTGTGGCAAATGCGCCAAAGGATATTCCGAGCACCAATGGGATGGCTGTTCCCGTGTTGCTTTATGCAGATGACTTGGTCCTCCTTGCATGTACTCCAAATGCTTTGAGAGCACAAATACACTCAGTATCAGGCTATTGTGCCTTGAACTATCTAAGACTGAACAGGTCTAAGTCTAAAGTGATGGTTTTTAATAACTCTCCCAAAAGGAAATCTAAGCCATGTTTTAAGATGGATGGTGAGTCCATTGAGTTCGTGGAAAGCTTCACGAATTTTGTTACAGTCACCACCCCAAACCTTCCTTGGAAAGCACAAATAGAGTCAGCAACCAGAAAAGGATCAATAGCTAGCAGAGCCATTATACATTTTGCATGCAAGTATGTGGGAATGTGGGAGGCACAGTAGCCTGTGGGGCAGAACTGTGGGGCTTGAACAAGTTAGGCCCAAGAGTCGATATTTGTGAACCAGCTTTTACACCCATCCAAAAAATGTCTATCTGCTGCTTTAAATGCAGACATAGGCTTTCAGAAACAACAGAGAAGGGTGATGGCCTGACAAGGGAGTTGGTAGATTTGGCCTGGAAAGAACACGTCTCCCAACTCTACATCTCTTCCTACAGAAAGCAGCTGACAGAGGAACTTTCAGAGCCTTGTCTAGGTTACATCCAGGACCCTCTTATTCCTACAGACTTGTGTTGTCCATACTTAAAGCAGCTCAAAAGAATCGGATAAGGAAGGCTGATCAGGCTGATCTGGCAGGCTTTGCCAACGTGGTTTAGGTGGATATCTTTGGCATGGGCAGAGCGCACCAAACTTACTTGTTTAGACTTGCAAATCCACAATTTGAGCACCTTTTTTCCATTGTACAAGCAGATGTTCTACCCCTGGCCAACACCATAAAACAATGGAACAGCACAGCCAGCCTAATTACCAAAATGTGTGAAGCAGGAGTGGAAGACCTGCCCCACTTTTTACTTAGATGCCCAGCCTATGACCCTATAAGGACACACTGCATTATCCCTCTGTTAAGAAAAGAAGACCTCTCGGAAAATCCAAATGCTGCCTTGATATTTCTTCTGGGGGATTTTGATGAAAATATTACAAAGGCAACTGCAGGTTTCATCTAGGTAAAAAAGAATTAATAGAATTAGTAGCTCTGAGCATGGCGCTGTTGGCAGAGGACATTTGGAAGCTGGGGCTGCAAGCAGGGAGGCGGATCAGATTCCATCTCACCTCCCTGTTTAGCGCAGACACAATGTAGGGACCCATGTGGAAATAAACATCTTTGAATATATTGTACAGCTCCAAGAGTTTTTCTTATTCTTTATGCATCATGTATTTCACTTATGTCTCTTGGCTGTTGGCAATAATTATGACATTTTTTACATATCATTTTATTATGTATGTGTATGGTTTTTAAATTGAATTTTAAAATTGAAATGGGGTTTTAAAGTTACTGTATGTGCTGTATTTGCTGTGTATTTTATTATGTCTTTAAAAGCTGTCACGAAAGGCCTGAGAGTGAAGCTGTAAATAAAATCAATCAATCAAACTTCCACTTCTGCAATGTTGGTTTACATTACTTCAGCTAAAGGGGGTATGTCCACATGCAATGAGAAACATAACCCAGCTTCTTTTTTCCAGGAGAAATTATTTTTTTATTCTAGGCTAATGTCCACCCATTTAGTATCATTTGACACTAGAGCTTTGATTGGACAGTTTCTGTTGTTGGTTTTCTTCCCTGTCTACCACTCAGATCCCTTTTCCATTTGCCCATTGAATTTGGTGTGTCGTAAGTTACTGAGCTGCAACATTAATTTGTAGTTTAGGTCTTTGTGATATTGGGGAAAATGACATATTCAGATGGATAAATTGCGTTTTTGTCACTTTGTGCATAAATGCGTTGTCGATGTGCGCAGATTATGCTATGCAGAAAATATACATTTTAAAAATTACTTTGTTAGATCACGCCAAATTCAAATCTATAATTGTTCAATTAAACACAGTTTAAAATTGACAGTTGAAAATCAGTTTTCCAATATTCATTGATTATGTACACATTCTAAGTTGACTACATCTGTACATCAACTACATATCACATGTGTGGATGGATCATTATTAAAGGCAGCCATCTGTTGCTTAAAAAGCTACTTAACTTGATAGAATTATGACTTCGTTATATATTCTACATTATTTAAGGCCTAATGGAAAAAAGTGCATATACTTTGTGTGCCCTAATTTACAAGTTCATAGGTTAATGGATGTCTCTAAGCATCTACTTTTAAAAATGTACTTCACTTGTCAGTAGAATTGTTATTTGTCAAAATAATAGTTTTCCGGAACTGGCCTCAGAAATACAAAAACAGTTTTTGGGCTGTATTTCAACTCATATTGCTTATATTTAATGTTATTTTGAGTTTGAAAGCATACCACATTAACTTGAATAAACACCACTGTTTTGCTTATCGTTCCATGTATTTATCTAAGTGGTAGATTAACAGAGTTCTGGACATGTTCGCTTTAATGAGAGCTGACTAATGTGTGTTTTACACAAACATGCGAGTTGTAGTTCAGTTTAAATTCAGTTTATATGAATACACAGGATTTAAATACTGCATGACATGCTTTCTGTCACCTTTAAACAGGAACATTTTAATTTTGTTAAATCACATTTCAAAAAATAATTAAACAATGTGCTGGTCTTTTAACAGATACCTAAACAAACTTATGGTTTGATTTAAAAGGAGCGTTTTGATTTTATAATCTTCATTATTTCCTTTCCTTTGTAAGAGTAAATAAGTAGCAATAGCCTGTTCTTCATGTTGCGTTTTAATGGCATCAACCATGTCTCAACATTGGAATAATGTTGTCTTTCTCTCAAAAATGTCTACAGCCATGCATCGCCAAAATCTACATCCAGTGCCCATTCGATGGAACAGAGATACTTTTTCAGTGATGAAAACAGTTAAGGCTATTTGAATTGTACACACTGTGCAAAACAGGAAGGGGAATACAAGAGGGAAAAGCTGCTGAGCTGATTGGCCAGTACATAGGCTAATGATGCAGGAATCATGTGTTTATACTAAACCATCATTCACATTATCCTTCTCACCACCATCCCATGTGCAGTGAGCAGGAAGTCGCACATCATTCTTATCTCTTAGTTTGAAAATGGTTATTAGATGCATCCAGATTACCATGTGGCTTCAAGTGCTCTGATTGTGGAACGCTGTGGAATGTTGTCAGAGCCTAGTATGTCTTTTTGCCACTAAGCTTGAAGCATTGTTCTCCCTCTGTAACAGGGCCTTGAATAAGCATTCATCTGCATCTACCCCAGAACTTCAAAGTAGATACAGATGTGCAGAAATGCTAGATGGAAATGGGGTCAACACAAACAATGGTAGCGCACAACCTGTGAAATCAACTAAAGAAAGGCCCATTTTAGTTCACCGCTAACGAGTAGAGTACGCAAAGAACCTGCTGGGATCCATGGAAATTTGAGCAATGCTTATTTTCACCTAAAACCGGGAATAATTGAGAAAACTACACACCTGGCGTTTTTACATGGTTATCATTTTGAATTTGTTCACCAACACCCGCCTTTTGCCAATGGTTGATAACTGTAACAAGGTTGTCAGTAACACGTGATAGTATTGATACGTTTTCAGTTTTCATTAAGATCAAACCTGCACTCAAAAGCAATTGGGGCTCCAAGTCTAGAATTGGGCAACGTATGCCTGCCCTCAAGCCTCACGGCGGTTCCCACCTCCCTCACCCTTACTCCGAAAAGTTCATATGTAGTATTGGTTCACTATAGAGAGGGTTTCCCTTTTGTCTAAGCTTGCACTACCCTGTGGAGACAAAAGGCTTCAACCTTATCTATCTCTCTCACTCAAGAACATTGTAGGTGACCTAAATAAGGTTGTCTGATTGTCTAACTGCACACTTCCTCTCTGTCCATAGCCTTGCAAGTCTTATCCAGTCTCTTCCCACCACTCCTCCTCCTTCCTCTTCCTCTGGTTCTTACTCCATCTTTTCAACTCTCACTCCACCTATCTCTACTGTCCTCCCTCCTCACCTTACACTCTTTCCCACTCCTCCTATTTCTATTCACTTGGTGGCGTCGCTAGGGCAGGGCCAGGGGGGACACTGTCCTCCCCTGGAAAATGCTGGGCCCCTTTTGTGTCCCCGCTCTCCAGGGACAGGTGTAGACCTGCCCCGGGAGTGTTGCCAAGTCTGCTTGAGTGGGCTTGTTGACTTTACAGCTAAGCCTGTTATATCTTGCAGCTGAACAGTGCTCCTTGACTGGCCTGCAGTCAGCCCTGCCCTTTATCGTGGCCTTAATGGCCTGCAAATACTCCTTTGTCTTATGTCTTATCCGATGGGTTTCATATTCTTTCTGGGAGACTCCTAACAGCTGGCTTACCTGGTATGTGGATGTACACTTACAAGATAATTAAAGTAACAAAAGAAAGCTCACTTTTTCAAAGTTCGTAAGTCTGTTATTTTAACATGGAAAAATTGGATTGCTTTATAGGGATAGTTAAATGTTTAAAAGTTGCACAGCAAGCTGAAGGTTTGTGACAAATGTAGTCTTTATCCTAGTGACTTTACTACAATTTTCTTTTTCCTTTCAGAATGTAGAAAAGAAAACTACAAACATATTAATGTGGCCTAACATGTTTAAATAAGGATTCTGATATTGTAAGATTACTTGAATATGAGATGTGTAGTTTGCAAGTAAACT
The DNA here is from genome assembly GCF_040938575.1 of Ambystoma mexicanum. Classification (NCBI taxonomy): domain Eukaryota; kingdom Metazoa; phylum Chordata; class Amphibia; order Caudata; family Ambystomatidae; genus Ambystoma; species Ambystoma mexicanum. Next base: position 682,617,622 of record NC_090927.1, on the reverse strand, counting down.
ATTAGAACTCTCAAACCTGCAGTTGCGAGGCACGAGAAGGTCATCCAGGCTTCTTTTCACCCTCTGAATAATGGGCCTTGTATTTTTTCTATCCCATTCGAAATTTAGGAAAACTACACGTCTCACAATTACAAGCATAAACAGGACTGGGTCACCTTCTCACGTATGACCACCGGAAACTTGAAAACTCTGCTGTATCAGACAGTATTATTGTATGCTTTAAAATCCAAAATGTACATATTTGTAGCAGGTTGAGCTTGAAAGTTATGTGTTCAAATGCCTAAACTGTAGATTGGGTTAAAACCCCAGTTTTGCAGTTTAACCAAAGTGTGTGATCCTGGGCAAATAATGTAATCTCTTCATGTATAGTGGACTGACCTCAGCAGAGCCACCAATCATTTCCTCCTCTATTGCTGCCAGTCCTTAGTATGGCCCCACAGGAGAATAAGTGAAACGTTTTTCTATGCCTTGTTATGCTATGTTATTGAGTTTTGTATAGTACACAGTCCACCGTTTTCACGGTTTCTTGGGTTTTCATAATCGTCAAGAGGTGGGGTAGGAGACTAATGTAGAAGCAGGGCAAAGTGGCTTTATTGCAATGTTGATGCGTGCATGATCTGAAAAGGTAGGATTCTCTGTGGTGTGCAAGTTTGATATATTTTGAGAGTTATTGGGAGCAGTGGTTAATGTGGGCTCCAGATTGGCAAATTAAGTTGTTTGTGTGATTATTGTGTCTGTCCTTGTGGTGTTTAAGGAGTGTGGGGAGCTATATTGGTGTATCTGTGGTAGGTTAGTGTGCTATTTAGGGAATTTCTTCTTGTGGTATGCGCTCTGTTGTGTAATCCGTATTGATTCAGCGAGGAGTCGTATGTGAAGATGGGTTGTTTGTTAGGGGGTGTAGAATGGTTTTCAGGTAGTTACTGTTACCACACATTGATGAACAAACCACCTGATAAGAAATGGGAGCAACCTTTTTCACTATGGGAAAATCACAGTCATTTATTTGCTTATATCAATGGAAAACATTATTATGGGGCTTAAGTTCTGGTGTCGTGGGGGAAAGGATGACAGGTTTGGTGCTTGTGTTCAGGCCTCTGGCTGTTGAGGAGGCAGTATTCCAGGTCTGGGGCTTGGGTTCTGGTGGTGGGGCAGCAGAATGGCAGATATGGGGCCTGGACTGTGCTCTTGGGGAGGAAGGACGGCAGGTATGGGACTTGGGCTCTGGTGCTGGGGAGGCAGGATGCCAATTATCAAGCTTGCGTTTTGGCCTTTGGCTGTTGAGAAAGCAGGACGCTAGGTATGAGGCCAAGGGCTATGGCAGTGGGGAGACACAATGACAGGTCTGGGGTTTGGGCCCTGGGTAATGGAGGGAGCAAATAGACCGGGTATGGGGCCTGGGCTCTGGTTGATGGGGATGCAGAATGGCGGGTATGGGGCCTGGGCTCTGGGTGGTGGGGGTGAAAGGAAGCCAGGTTTGGTTCCTGGGCTCTGGTGCGGCAGGATGCCAGCGGCCTGAGCTCTGTGTGATGGGGGTAGAAGGATGACAGGTAAGGGGTATGGGCTATGGCAGTAGGCAGGCAGGATTCCAGGTATGGTGCTTGGGTTCTGGTGGGTGGGGAGGCAGGATGCCAGGTATAGGGCCTGGTCTCTGGGCGCGAGGAGGCAGGATGCCAGGTATGGGGCTTGGGTTCTGGTGGGTGGGGAGGCAGGATGCCAGGTATAGGGCCTGGGCTCTGGTGGGTGGGGAGGCAGGATGCCAGGTATAGGGCCTAGGCTCTGGGCGTGGGGAGGCAGGATGCCAGGTATAGGGCCTGGGCTCTGGGCGTGGGGAGGCAGGATGCCAGGTATAGTGCCTGGGCTCTGGGCGTGGGGAGGCAGGATGCCATGTATAGGGCCTGGGCTCTGGGCGTGGGGAGGCAGGATGCCAGGTATAGGGCCTGGGTTCTGGTGGGTGGGGAGGCAGGATGCTAGATATTGGGCCTGGGTTCTGGTGGGTGGGGAGGCAAGATGCCAGGTATTGGGCCTGGGTTCTGGTGGGTGGGGAGGCAGGATGCCAGGTATGGGGCCTGAGCTCCAGTGGTGGGGAAGCAGGTTGGCAGGTATTGGCCTGGGCTCTGGTGGAGGGGAGGGAGGATGCCAGGTATAGGGCCTGGGTTCTTGGTGGTGAGGTGCCCACGTCAGTTTGGGAAAGCAAACTAATAGCCCTTTTATAGGCACTCCCTACATTTGCCTGTGGCCCCTTCTGTGCCCCCCTAAATTTGATTCCTGCAGACCACACTGCTTACTCCCTCCTGATCTTAATCCCCCTCTCACTGCTGCTATCTCTATTTTCCTCCACCCTCCTGATTTCACACCACCTATCACTCCTTCTGTCTGTGCGCTCCCGTGCTATCCGACTCTCACTACCTCTTTCACTCACCTTTGTCTTAGTTTCCCTCTCACTCTTTCTCACCTTCACTCACACACATTCAAAGATACAACAAAATTGGTACCACTTTGCCAATACCAACACTTTATCTTAGTGTTCCCCAAACATGCTAATACTTAACTCCAACACCTCCTCCAATGGCTGCACACTTCTCTCTGGTCGCTTGGTCCTCATGCATGTCCTCTGACATCACACTGAAGAAGGATTCTTCTGGCCTTTTATATATCTCTTCCCTTGCTGTTTTCTAAGTTCTCTAAGCTCCCATTAGGCACTTGGGTCAGCAGTCTCTGTGGGCCATGCTCTGCCTTGTCTGCCCCAAAACGTCTCCTTTCTCCTCACCTTGTGCATTTGGGATTTTTCCTAGGAGTCTCCCATTTGGGTCCTGGATGAGTAAGGAAAGTAAATATTCTGCAAGGCAACCACTCCTTTCCTTATGGTCCAAGCTGGGTTTTGGCTGTGGGATCCAGGTGCATTGTGGTACTTGCAGTCCTTGTTGTTGGGCTCTGGAAAGTGTTGTTCCTTGAGGTTCTCTGGCCATTCCAGCGGTATGAGGAGGGTGGTGCATGTTGACAGCTGCAGTCTCTGAGGAACCACCTGAAAGATTGAAGAAAGAGAACTGTCCAGGACAGAGGTTGATAAACACTGGCGTTGGCAAAGAAGTACCACTCTCCACCATGACTCCTCACACACTGGGAAGCCAGGGATGGGGTCCCCCTCAACCCTCACACATCCCGTCTGCAATAGACCTGAACCTCGGATTGCCCAGGTAAGCTACCTACCTCAGGTTGCGAAGCGTTCTTGCCCCCCATTGACAGGGTCCTATATATGGCCCTAAATAAAAATCTAGAAAACGGGTGGGCAACACTCAGATAATTATATTTGATACTGTTTGAATTCAAATTAGATTGAAACTTAAAGGCGTCCTCCAGAGAACCTGACTTACACTAAATCAGGAACATTATATAGACCAAATGATGTCTAATGAAACAATCACTAGACCTGGAGACGCCTGGGGCGTAGTAAAAACTACTGCATATTAACACGTGTCCAATATGTTGAAACGTGCGTCACATAAATCAAAAATACAAAGTTCAAGAAGCCTTTTAAATTGCAATCTTCAGTCACATACTGTATTGCACTGAAAGATTCATGAATAAAGGTAAAGTCCATGGTTGTAAAATGCCAACTCCAGTAGGCTAGCGCCCTACTCCTCACGTCAGCGGTGTCAGTGGGGAGAGGGAAAGATGCTCATTTGCAGTTCATCACCACAGCAATAAGATGTTCACATCCTGTGAGAAGAGCATTGCAAAGCTTGCATTTCTGTGCACTCGTCCGCTGTCTGAACTCAGCACAATGCAGACACCATCAGCCGCGGGCCGCTTCCTCCTCGCTAAATGTGCTTCGTGGTCGGCATTCTGCAGTTGCAAAAACTGAACCTATTGCAGTGCGAGGACGCTTCCTTTGAGACTTATATGTTCAGCTTTCATTTCCGATTCGCTGCTGATGTTTTCCGTTGAATAATTATGAAAAGCAGTCGTTTACGCAGCTGTTATGAAGGACTGGTTATTACGTATTTCTTCCGTGCACATGTATTGGCAAACGATATATTGTAATTACTTGATGAAAACAATTAGATGGTAAAAAACGGTCTTTGGCAAATAAAACGCTTAAACAACTTTGTGAAGAGGTGCAGGCCATGCAAGTTTGTTGTGGGTAGGAAAAAAAAATGGAACTATTTCCGAAATCTGAGTTTGTAGTCAAAGTCCCCAGTACTTGACAGCAGAGCATTCCAAAAGACAGGAGCCATGCCTAAGAGTGATCTATTTCCAGAGAGAGCGTTTATGACAGTAGTCATTTCAAGTACCAAGTATGTACTCCCAGGAGTGCCACTGCCAGGCCAGTGGGGAGAGGACTATCGAAAATATCCTAGTTTTCTAGAGGATTCTCGCTCCACCAGGTGAGATCAAAGGTGGAAACAAGGCCAGAACTAAAAGTTCATTTATCCCTGCGCGTGCCAGTATCTTCACAGCAAAGTAAAAAAGAGATGTTACTACCCAAATACATGGTAGTCATTTTATCAACCAAGAACACTCAAGAGGGACCTGGAAAGCAGATGGTACCTATCATGTATGTTTTTATAACAGCTGACAAATGTTCATCCGAAAACATTGTGCATGAAACATAGGGGGTAATTCATGGAATCAAGCGCAGAAGTGGCACACGCGGCTGGCGCACAGAGGGAGCGTGCACCAGTTTGCGCCAGCCGCGTGCGCCAAAAACCCATTTTGACGCACCACCTATTCATGGATTCAAACATCCATAACCAGCTATGGCGCAGCGTGGCGCAGCGACCCTGCAGCAGCATCAGTTACGCCCCCAGCGCCTCCCCTTGCGCCAAAAACATCTGCAAGAATCCCCTACATGGTGCAAAGGCCAGTTGACCAACATACAGCCCTCCAACAATGAAATTGCGCTAAAAACGCCACTCAGCCCTCACGCGACAACCCAATCGCATGTAAAACACCTTGTGCACCCCTAGGAATACGCGTACCCCGCTCGCGCCAGCCCAATCGCGTGTAAAACTTCCTGCACACCCCTCGGAATACGCATACCCGCTCGTGCCAGTCCAATTATGAGTAAAACTCCCTGTGCACCCCTCGGAATATGCGTACCCTTCTCGCACCAGCCCAATCATGTGTAAAACTCCCCGCGCACCCCTCAGAATACGCGTACCCGGCTTGCGCCAGCCCAATCGCATGTAAAACTCCCTGCGCACCCCTCGGAATACGCGTACCCTGCTTACGCCAGCACAACCACATGTAAAACTCCCCGCGCACCCCGTGGAATACGCGTACTGCACTCGCGCCAGGTAAATTGCGTTGAAAAAGTCCCCCCTGTGGTGTGGGGTGGCTGCGGCGCATGGCCAGGAGTTGTAGGGGTGTCCCCTGTGGTGTGGGCTGCCTGTGGGGCATGGTCATGGTGGATGGGCTACCTGTGCAGCCTGGGGAGGGTGGATGGTCTGCCTGCGGGCCATGGGCAAGGTGGATGGGCTACCTGCGGGGCATGGGGAGGGTGGATGGTCTGCCTGCAGGCCATGGTCAGGGTGGATGGGCTGCCTGCGGGGGATGGTGTATGGGCTGCCTGCGGGCATGGTCAGGGTGGATGGGCTGCTTGCGGGGCACAGGGAGGTTGGATGGTCTGCCTTCGGGGCATGGTCAGGGAGGATGGGCTGCCTACGGGGCATGGGTAGGGTGGATGGTCTGCCTGCGGGGCATGGTCAGGGTGGATGGGCTGCCTGCGGGGCATGGGGAGGGTGGATGGGCTGCCTGCGGGGCATGGTCAGGGTGGATGGGCTGCCTGCAGGGCATGGGGAGGGTGGATGGTCTGCCTGCGGGCATGGTCAGTGTGGATGGGCTGCCTGCAGGGCACGGGGAGGGTGGATGGTCTGCCTGCGGGGCATGGTCAGGGTGTATGGGCTGCCTGCGGGGCATGGTGAGGGTGGATGGTCTGCCTGCAGGTCATGGTCAGGGTGGATGGGCTGCCTGCAGGGCATGGGGTGGGTGGATGGGCTGCCTGCGGTGCATGGTTAGGGTGGATGGGCTGCCTGCAGGGAATGGGGAGGGTGGATGGTCTGCCTGCGGGGCATGGTCAGGGTGGATGGGCTGCCAGCGGAGCATGGGGAGGATGGATGGTCTGCCTGCGGGGCATGGCGAGGGTGGATGGGCTGCCTGCGGGGCATGGTCAGGGTGGATGGGCTGTCTGTGGGGCATGTCCACGGTTGTAGGGGGCTCCCCTGTGGTGTGGGCTGCCTGCAGGGAGTGCATGTGGCTCCTCACCATACATGTGCGTGAACATGGGGTTACGTGAGTGCGCTTCTCACGCGATTCCACTGGCGTGAGCGGGGTACGCATATTCTGGGGGTGCGTGAGAAGTATTACACGCGATAGGGCTGGCGCGACGGGGTGCGCGTATTCCAGGGGTGTGCGAGGAGTTTCACACGCGATATGGTTGGCACGAGCGGGGTATGCGTTTTCCGGGGTATGCGAGTGAGCATTACACACGATTTCGCTGGCCCAAGTGGGGTACGTGTATTCCGGGGTACGTGAGTGAGCATTACATGCGATTTGGCAGTGTGGGCCCTCCCAGGTGTGCCCTCCCCCGTCCCCATGCCCCGTAGGCCGTCCACACCACAGGGGACCACCCAACACACCTAACTATGCCCCGCAGGCAGCCCATCCACTCTGACCATGACCCTCAGGCAGCCCACACCACAGGGGACCACCCAACACCCCTGGTCATGCCCCGCAGGCAGCCCATCCACCCTAACCATGCCCCACAGGCAGCCCATCACCACAGGGGACCACCCAGCACCCCTGACCGTGCCCCGCAAGCAACCCATCACCCCTGAACATGGCCCGCAGGCAGCCCACATGGCACCATGCACTTGTGAGCCCCACCACATGTCCGCCCCACCAGTGACTGCCAACTGACAGCACACCCCAACACATGTGCCCCCACCCCACTCCCATTGATGGCAACCTGCCAGCAGTCCCCGACTCCTGTCCCCCCCACCAGTTCCAGGCACCTGCCAGCAGGCCCCGACTCATGTCCCCCCCACCAGTGACGGGCACCTGCCAGCGGGCCCCAACACAGCACCCCCACCCAACGTGCTGTTAGAATAGAGGCCCATGTCAGAAATGCCAACCCAAATCCTACCCCACACCGCAGCACCCCAGTCCAAACACACAACCATATATTGTACCCACTCTCCACTAAAAGCACCACGCCTTGACATTCAAAAAAGCACACGTATGCACCCAAATACATGTCCAACAGAGCCACACAATGGTGACACATGACAGAGGCAATGGACAGTGACACATGCACAAAACCAATGAGAGTAGACCACACCAATAATGAAGATTTGTGAAATGTATTAAAAAGAAAACAAAATGACAAAATCAAAACCACACATGCAAATGTACAAATTATCAAAGCAATACCAAAAAGAAAGGTAAATCCATGCTAAAATAAAAATCTAAGACATGAAAAATGAAAAGTGGTCCATTGCCAAACTCCAGAGAAATAAAAACAAAAGTTGAAAAAAAAATAAAACCATTACTCCATGGGGTGAAAAAAATACAGAGTGTATGCACATGTCCGGAACTAACCACAATGTAAGTCACAAGGGTCCATGATCCCAAAAACAAAGGAAACCTATCAAAAATCTAATCAAAAACAGAACTATATACAAAAAGAAGGAGCAAAGTCTGTGGACTCCAAATCATAAATTAAACGAAATGAAACCTATGCCTAAATAACTATGTATAAAGGCGGTGGGCTAGTCCTACGGCTCACTTCTTGATGTTCCGGGCCAGGGCATCATTGAACTCCACATCGATATCCGGGATGCAGGCCTATTCCCTGGCCTCGAGGGCTCGCAGGGATGTTGCCATGGACTCCTCCAAGTCCCTGGGAGTTGTCACGAGGCACTCAGCCCGCCCCAATGCCCGGTGCATGGAGTCCTCCGCCCTGACCATCGTGAGCTGTGTCCTCTCCGCCCGCTGCCACTCTGCATCGCTTTGCTTGCACAACCGCTGCCACACAGAAGACACTTGGTGGTGAAGCACTGTGTTTATGCGTTCTAGGACCCTCATCTGGTCGATGGTAAATTGGACCTGGTGCCCCCCTGCATCCGCTGCACACAAAAGGCGCCGGGCCTTCATGAGGGTCCTGGACCTGAAGTCCTCCCAGCGCTTCTGGATGTGTTTCAAGTCGTGGGTTGCCACCACCTCTGCGTTGATGGCAACCACGATGTCCAACCATGTCCTCTTCTGTCTATCCTTGTCGGCGCACGGTGGTCGTCTGAAGAGAATGATGCCCCAGGACTTGCTCCACCAGGATGCCAACTTCTGTGGCTGAGAAGCTGACAGCCCTCTGCCTCTCTGGCTGGGGGTTGCCAGTGGTCTCAGATGGTGTTTGCCCAGACATGGCAACCCCCAAGGCAGGTGTGGGTGGGCAACTGGGTCCTGGGGCTTGGCTGTGGAGCGATGGAACAGCAGTCGGGAGTCTTCTGTTCCAGCAGGGGTGGTCCCAGCAACTGGTCCCCTGCAGATGGCTGGTGTGCAGGCACCAAATAGCAGGGCACGTGGGCAGCAGGCAGGCAGCAGCAGAAGGCTCACGGGAGGCTGCTCGGTATTCTGGGGGGCAGGAAAATGGTTTTCTGGGCAGGAGCGTGGTCTTCCGTGTGTTGTCGGGTGGCCAGCTTGATGCAGAGTGAATCCGCACGTGAAAAACAGCATGTTTGCGTGAAAATTGATGGTCCGCGTGAGTCTCCTGCATGCTGCACGTGCTTTCAGTGGAGACCGATGCGTGTGTTTTTCCTACTTTGGGGTTCACTCATGATTACTTAACAGCAGTTACAGTGCCTATGCGTATTTCTTTTCAACGCAAGGCAGTTGGTTAGTCGCGCATGCTATTGCATGCTATTTTTCCCACTGCGGGTGCTCCTGTTTGTCGCGTACCCCATTTATTGAGATCATAGTAGCCCATGTGTTAATCGCGTATGTTTGTTTGTGTTCCTGGGTGCCAAAGCATGCTGCGTGAGGTATTTTTTACACGCACGTGGGCTACAGTGGTTGCGTATATGTTTTTCTTGTATTTTAGGGGTGCCTGAGCATTGTGTGACTGTCATTTATCTCCAAGGTCCACAGGCAACCTTGCAGGAGCACAGGGGTGTGTCTACCATCACGTACCCTGCCCCCTTCACCCCAATTGACCAGGTCAATTATTCAGTGCACCTCCCATTGGCATTAGTACCTCTGTGCCATGGTTGGCAGTCAACCAAAGGTTAAGGGGGGCTCCGCTGGGCGTCCTGCCAGTGTTGGGAGTGGTCGGGAAAGTGGCCGTGGTGACCAGGGAGTACATGGTGTCCAGGGTGGCCTCAACGTGAGAAGAGGAAGGGGTGCAATACAGGGGCAGGATGTCCAGCCATGTGCTGGTGCAGCCATGCCACCACCCCCTGCGGCTCCAGGTGATGCTGCTGTTGCATCCGACCCTGGCACCCTTGCGACCGACAGTCAGTAACATGTGCTGACATGGGCCCACCGGTAGTGGTAGCTGCAGGTGCAGCTGTGGCAACCACCACACAGCCTGCCACCCGCCAGGGTTACCCGTGATATGGCGGTACCATATGGACGATGCCAGTGGCGTACTGCCACCGTCTATGGCATACCGCCATACTCATGAAGACCCCCTTTGTATGTGCGGGAGATTTTTGACCAAGTGAGTTTATCAGGTTCCATGTCAGGTGTGAATGTCTCGTGCCTGTTTACATTTCTCACATTGCACTTAATGACGATAATGTCATGTGTTGTGCATTTGGTTGGCTGTTTAGCTGTTGCATGCCAAGGCATAGCATGGAGGACAGGGGCCATGGGGGTTGGGAGGGTTTTGGTGACATGCTAGTGATTTTCATGGCCTATTTTGCAGGGAGGTGGTGGGATATGCACCTTGCTTGTGTTCCTTTTGGTCACACCGGATTGGTTATGTTTAAGTAGCTAGGGATGCACACAATGTAGCACTTCTGTGGAAACATTCTCAGGGTGGTAAGGCTGTGACAGTTGACTGTCTCTTTGCCATCATTGATTGTCATCTGGTATGTGCCAGGCCTGTGTGCACTCCGCAGGGGTGGAAGTTTAGGTGAAAAATGTGACCACAAGCTGGGTCCAGGCTGCCTCACCACGTGCCCTTTCCGCTCCCATGAGCAGCACCTGTGCATGTCGTTGGGGATGTGGGGGCACCACCATGTCACCGGTATGCCCCACCGTGTTGCAACATTGTGCAGGACACATGCTGCCACAATGATCCTGCACTCTACTGAGGGTGCATATAGTAGCTGGCTGCCTGAGCGGTGAAGGGAGCGCAAGCGTGACTTGAGCACTCCGAATGTGCGCTCCACTATGGCCCTGGTTGCAATATGGGTGGCGTTGTATCTTACCTGGGGTGGTGTGGTGGGTTTCCGTATTAGCGTCATCATGTGGGTGCTCAGAGGGTAGGCACTGTCCCCTGGGGAGGTGATGATGGTTGTCATTAGTTGGGTTTGTGTATTTGTCTGTGTGTGACATGCATGCATGTGCACAGACATTTCTACTCACCAATGAGCCATGTGTTGCCATGCCTCCCAGCTACCAGCTCAAGGCGGACATTCTGTATATGAAACTGTCATGGGTAGACCCAGGATAGTTTGCATAGACAGAGGTGATGATTCCATGCGTATCACATGCAACCTGTACGTTGATGGAATGCCAGTGCTTGCGGTATATGTTCTCAGTGGCCCTAGGTGGACGTAGGGCCACATGGGTGCAATCTATGGCACCAAGCACTTTGCGGAAGTGTGCCACCCTGTAAAGGTCCTGGACTATGGCCTGCCTTTCTGCAGGTGTTCTGGGCCTGTATATGTACCTGCAGACTGAGGGGCGCGCAGTCATGATTGCCAACACCTGGCGTAGGCAGCGTGACTCCGTGGGCTGTTAGACACCCCCAACTATGGAAGTTGTCCGCTGAAATGACCCAGTGGGCAAAAAATTCAGGACATTGAGCACCTTTTCCAAGGGGCTCAGTGCTTGGGAGCACAAGGTGGGTGATGTGAGGTCATCCTCCCACTCAGTGACCAGGTCTAGGATGATATGAGGTGGAAACCTATACCTGCCATAGACCTTGTCATCAGGCATCCCAAAAAGGCTGGTCCTGGACAAAAAAATGTGGGGCCTGGCTATTCTCCTCCTCCTGCGGTGTCCCACAATCACTGCTGCGAGAAATGGGACATTCATCGTAGCTGTATATATGTGTTTGCTGTTTGCGCGCACTTTTATACAGCGCAGCCGCTTCTGCCTGCCTTCGTGTGGCGGACGTGTTTATGCCTGTGTGTGTCTTTTGGTGTGCGTGGGTTTCCCCTATTGGATTCCATGAATATGTGTTGTTTGCACATGTGTGGGCGTTCCATGTATTTCCCAGCAGTACTTCCCTAGTTACCCCCTCATTTTCACGCGTTGTTCCCCATTCCGCGTGTTCCACCCCCTTTTTGGTGTGTGCGCTTCACGTTGTGCACTTTCGCTGTGCGCATCACGCACAGGGTTCGGGATGTCGCACTCACGTGTGTGCCATGCTCGGATTCGGCGCAGCTCCCAGGAAAAACATGCGCACAGACTTCCATGAATCTCTTGCGTGCGATTCGCACGCGTGCACTGGATTTTTCTCGCTTGCGCCACCGATTTCGGCACACAATTATTCCATGAATCGGCCCCTTAGTTGTCCCCAACCCTTTGTGCGCAGTGAGCAAAATGTGCATATCAAATAAAATGGTGAGCAACATCCATTCTTCCATGGAAAATATTGGTGCTCAGTTGATGTAAAAATGAGTGCAACACCGATTGTAAATGTAACAAATTTAAGATTGCTAATAGACCATATTATTTTGCAATAATTTACAGTTATCTAACAGAATGTGTAATTCTAGCTAAAGGAAATTTGCAATGGCCTTTTACTCCATTTGATAGTAACAGGTTGCTTAAGGGAAATGTTACGGAATGTGAGTGGTAAGTAGAACATTTTTACATAGAAGCAGCCGGTCATGTTGTTCAAAAGCATTACTGAGGGCTTCAGGTACCTGCTCAAAATATGATATGTTAGTGCAAATGTTTGGACAGTAAAATTGGTCACAAATGGGGCAATGATTTTTCAGGTGCATTTTGGGGTTCTGCCTGAGAAATTTCTGGGATCTCTAGTGGCAAATGGTGCATTCTTCAACAAACAAGTCCAGTAATACTGTTCCTCAATCATAGATTACTGTACTGTGGATGTTTCTTTCTTCAGGAATGTTATGAAATGTTACATTTCTTATCGAACAGAGAGTGATTACTATCCTCTTAAGTTAATTTTCCAATGGACAGGGGTAGAAGCCGCAAATAATATTTCTGACAGCCAGAGGTGCTGGCTGGCGATGCCTAAGCTCGACAAGGAGGCATTGGAAAGAATTACTAATTCACAAGAAATTAAACATACTCTCTTCAAACTGCAAATCAATACAGAGGCCTTAAATGAAAGTGTCCCCTTCTTTGAGTCTCTGGTTGAAAATATCTAGGAGAAAGCTATTGGCAAAAGGTAGCCCTCTGTTCTGGAGGTCTAGGTTATATAAAGGGATGTCCCATTGTTCCATACAGAATGCAGACTCTGAAAAGAATATTGAACCATGACTTAATGAGTGGTGTCTGTATATACAAATTGCTAAAAGACAAAACTGCTAAAAGACAAAAAAATATATTTAGAAACATTCGGAAGTTTAAGAGAGGGCAATGATTTTGAATAACACAAATTGTTTTGGAAATTGACTTGGCTCCCATATTGGTGGTCATCTATATTGGTAAACCTGTTTAATGCAGATGTGGAGACAGGCATTATGCCATCTTCATGGAAAATAAGTGTGATTGTGCCTACATTTAAAAAGGGTTCCACCGCCGGCCCCCACTGTTATAGGGAATTTTCCTTACTGCGCATTACCAGATATTCTTAAAATGTTTGATGCACAGACTGGAGGAGTGGGCTTAACATAACACTATCGTGAAGACCTCCCAAGTGGGATTCAGAAGAGTGGTTAGTACAGTGGACGACTGCTTCACTTTGAGCGCCATCATGAACAAATACTGTAATGCTAAGAGGCTGAGATTATTTGCGTCTTTTTTGGGATTTGAAGAAAGTATTTTATTTGATTGATGGAAACACCTTTGGCCTAAGTTAAATTGTACTGTGGGCCCTAATGGTTTACTAAATCTTATCCAACTGGGTTATGCAGACACCTCAGCCTCTGTCAGTTGTACAAGATCAGAGAATTATTAATTGTTTTTCCCCACCAATAAAGGCCTAAAACATTGATGTCCGTTGACCAAATATATTACTTTCAGACTTTGGCAATAGTACTTCTCTTAGGAAAGTGAATCCAGCTTCACTGAAGGGTATATATCTTATACCGTGCTTCTTTACGCAGAGGTCACATTGATTTTGTACTTCACCCCGGGAGGGCTGCAGCAGTTCATGCTTTATGCAAATGACTATTTTGGGAAGCGTAGTTTGTGCTTTAAATGCTGAAAACAAAAATGATGGTGTATGTGAAAAGGGGGGAACCTGGTTTTTCAATAAATGTAGAGTTGAGGAGGCAAACACATTTGTATTGGGGCCCATTCTTCTTCGAATATTTACTTTTATTATTTATTTTGTATTTTGGGGAGCACCCCCCACCTCTCCTTCCCCTTCACTACTACCCGAAAACCCTCCCCACCCCCTTTTAACCACCTATACCACAACTATCTATATTTATTGAAGTCATTTCAAAGTAATTACTTTCAAGTTATTTACTTTTGAAGTAACTACTGTTGTTAAAACTATGGGATACTGGAGGTATATAAGGCAAAAGTCTGGTGCCATGTTTTTTTATGGCAGCACAATCTTAGGTTACTTGAGCGGTCATGTCCCGGAAGTGTTGCGAAATAAATTCCTGTACCAAACAGCAGGTCTCCCTCCAGGTACACCTGTACCTCTTTATGAGTTGAATTGGGGGTGCTCAGTTTGAATGTGTCGGCCCGGTAAAGATTTTTTACGTACTTTTTGAAAGCTCATTTGGGAATTTCTGCTAATCATAATGTGGATGTCAGTGTAAGTGTGATTGTGACCTCGCCTGGCATACACAAATACTTAGAGTACGAGGGGGGTTGGAAGGCACTGCCTGTTTGCTGACAGGGAATCTAAACTAAATTTGCCACATTAAGTCAATTCAAATGATCTCTTAAAGAAAGAGCTTGTCAAATGAGGAGAAAGGCAGATGTTCAAAAAATACATATGCTGCCCTCCTTAGCTTTATATGCAGATTTAAGTAAACATATATGCCAGCAACGAGAAATCTGTGAAATACGATCCCAAAATGCAGTAGGCTGATGCTAATGGTATGTTTAAATGTATCCTCCCTCAATAAACAAAGAAGGTGGACAGGGGGCAGTACAAAGTGTGCCGCAAAATGGCAGTCAATGAAGATTTGGTTCATTTTCTGTTCATTTCATGTAATTTTTCTGTTTTACGTAAGTGCTGGGAGACCATATTTTTTGTTAAATCATATTAGGATATGCGTGGAAGCTATATTTTATATAATTAATTGTAATGATCGGTATATATATATATATATATATTCAGTGAAAAAACTTTGTTAAAGGGACATTATGGTTAAGTTGCGCTACTAAAAACTTATGAAATTCAGTGAAAAAAACTTTGTTAAAGGGACGTTATGGTTCAAAGTAAAACCGAAAAACCCTTAAAATTCGGCAGTTATGGTAAGATAAGCAACCATAACTCACGCCACCATGCACTGCTAACACTAACACCCAGGACATCAAAGATGACATCACAAATGTCATTGATGACATCACTGATGACATCACATGTCTGGCTCCCCCTTTTTTTCCTTTACTGACATATCTAGGCCACATGGTTTTGCTCAGTAACAGTCAAGGGGCCTCATTACGACCATGGCGCTAAGGGATTACCGGTACCGGTAATCCCTTAGCGTCTGATTACAAGGTCCCTTTGCGGGTTCCCACCTTAACGGCTGGTTTTACCAGCCGTTAAGGAATGGACCCGCAAAGGGACCTTGGTGCTAATTACGGTACCTTCACAGTACTTAAAACTCTAATAAGAAAGCAGTTATCATTTCACTAGTCAACATGGCAAGATTATGAATATTACACCTTCATCATGTATGCTGCACACACTGCCTATGTTTCTGCATAAGTAGCTTAGTATACTGAATAGAACTTCATAATAGAATGCTATTTATATCAACGCATTGCTTAATGCACTAATTAGCTCATGATATTTATCCCAATGATCCTTGACAGTTTTTGGTCAGCATTATAAGAATCCCTTGTACAGAGTTTCCATGAAAAGTAAATGCACATGTGATGTCATCAGTGATGTCATCAATGACATTTGTGATGTCATCTTTGATGTCCTGGGTGTTAGTGTTAGCAGTGCACGGTGGGGCGAGTTATGGTTGCTTATCTTACCATAACTGCCGAATTTCAGGGGTTTTTCAGTTTTACTTTGAACCATAACGTCCCTTCAACAAAGTTTTTTTCATTGAATTTCATACGTTTTTAGTAGCGCAACTTAACCATAACGTCCCTTTAACAAAGTTTTTTCACTGAATTTCATAGGTTTTTAGTAGCACAACTTAACCATAACGTCCCTTTAACAAAGTTTTTTCACTGAATTTCATAGGTTTTTAGTAGCGCAACTTAACCATAACGTCCCTTTAACAAGGTTTTTTCACTGAATTTCATAGGTTTTTAGTAGCACAACTTAACCATAATATCCCTGACTTCATATACATGTAACATAGAACATACTGAACCCCCACGTAGTGATTTTGATGTCCGCGGACAACCGCCACGTCCGCGGACATACCGAGAATCTGAGCGTGATGAATGTAAATTTAAATAGTGTGCCCCATTTCCCCTTTGAAGTTGGCTCTGAAAAGAGACGTTTTTTTTGTTTTTTTTTTACAGATGCTTGACAGACACCTGTTATTTAGTATTTTTTTTCTTGTTTTTTTTCTTACTTTTCTCCTAAAATCTTCACATAACCTTCTCCAAAGCAACCCTTACATTCCAAAATAGAAAGGCATTTCCCGTAAAAGATAAAGAGATGCCATCTTCTTTAAAATTAACAGTATTACTGGCATCAATATTCTCATTATTACAGAAGAACATACCAGCTCTAAGCATGAAGGCACACATGCCTCGGTTGATGACACACCTAGCAATGTTTTGCTGAGGACAAAAAACTGAACTATTGTACCATATTGCCCTAGGTAGTAATCCAGAGAAAATTGCTTTTGCATTTGGAAGGATCTTCATTACGGCTTGAACCAAGCGTTCCAAATCAGCCAACAAAGTAGGGGCACTGACGTTGCCCAAATGGAAAGCACCATAGTGCAAAACTACCACATGCGGACTGTTCATCGTGGCCATATCCTCACAAACTTGTACAATTCCCTGTACATTGCAATCAGGCACAGTGCTCCACACCACCTCCACTCCTTTCACATCAAAGTTCTTTTCAACATGCCTGCATCAAGAGTACTGTTGTAAACCATGCACAAACATATCTCCAAGCACCAACACCCTGACTTTCTCTACTTCTGCCATCTTCACCACACACAGTCTCTTTCAACACAAATCCACAACCTCGACATCTGATTGGCTAATCCGTACAGTCTTCTTTCCATGTTGGATTTGCTGGAAAACCCCGGATGTAGCACGGCCTGTCCACGGACAGCCGCGGTGTCTGCGGACCGCGTAACTCTTCGACACCCCTTCTACCATTTCCACTTTACTCTCTGTGCCATTCCCTCATTGCATACAGCTAAGCAGTCACACAATACGAAGAACGTCCTCAGAACACCCCCATTTTGTTTATTTTCGAACATTTCAGGACAATTATCATTTCATTATTCAACATATTAACATTACAAATATTATACTTTCATCTTGTACGCTGCACACAATGCTATGTTTCTCCATTAGTAGCTCAGTATACTAGATAGAACCCCATAATACAATGCTATTTATATCAATGCATCGTTCAAAGCACTAATTACGGTACGATATTTATTGCAATGATCCTTGACACTTTTTTCGCAACATTATAATAAAAATCCCTAGTACACAAATTTCATGAAAAGTAAATGCACATGTGATGTCATCAGTGATGTCATCAATGACATTTGCGATGTCATCTTTGATGTCCTGGGTGTTAGTCTTAGCAGTGCATGGTGGTGGCGCGAGTTATGGTTGCTTAGTTTACCATAACTGGCGAATTTCAGTTTTTTTTTGGCTTTACTTGGAACCATAACGTCCCTTAAACAAACTTTTTTTTATTAGCACGCAAACAATATACAAAGATGTAGTGTAAACAGCAAGTTCTCACAGATGGCTTTACACAGAATGTTGCAAAGTAAGCATTTATGCTCGTTCACAGTGAAGGTCAGCTGCTTCCATTTTTTTCTCGCGGCCCGGAGAAGCCCACGACTCCCAGTATAAGGTTCTATTTTTTTTTACCTTGACAGACAGAGATTGTGCTGAAAAACTTCTTTTGAAGAAGTGTAGCAAAAACGTAAGACACGATAAAGATGAAATTTCTGAAACAAAACCACTTTTGTATATTATATCACTTTGAGAAAGATCGTTGGAACACGCGGAGTCGTATTTTGGGACTGCACTACACTTGGACAATGCAATTATAATATAAGTAACCCTTTAGATTATTTTATACCGGAATATAATAACAATAGCGTGGCATTAAAGCCCGGTCAAGTTGTACTTGTTCGTTCAATGTGGCATATTGTTTTCTACCGCGCACTATCACCGCCGAATTGATCCCCTGTCGTATAGAGGGCTCTGAAAAAGGCAGACGACACAGGGTGGGTTAATAGAAATAATTTAACCGGTCTGTAGCCGGTCAAGTGCTCTACTCGCTGTGCCACTTCACTGTAGCAGGTCAAGTGACACAGCGAGTAGAGCGCTCGCTTTGACATCCGTGCACAGCTTGCTAACGCAGGTTCAAATCCCGGCACGGCCAAACTCAGCCTTTCATCCTTCCGTGGTCGATAAATGAGCACCACACACCGTGGGTAATAATAAGCAGCGCTGAGATACCTGACGGTTCTTAGCGCTATATAAATGCGAAAATTGTATTATTAACATACTCCGTTGCACTATCTTCACTAGCAAATAGTTTCACGCCCTAATAAATAAAATGAATATTTTTAATAAAGATCAGCTGGTGAGACTAATTTATGTTTTTTAAAACAGGTATGTTGCCCCATTTTGCCAATGTCACGATTTTCAGACTCCAGCGGATGGATTTTTCAACTGCCAGGTGCAGCTCCATGTAAGCAACTTCATGACCCTCACCTATTTATGGGACAATCGGCAAGGACCAATATGCCCTTACGCAGTACTAGCGGCTAGAAGCAACATACCAACCATTATGGTGGTCTAATGTCTCGTTGTTGGAGCAACCTTCCGATTATCAGTGCAACCATTTACTGCTTTTATCATAAACCAACAGCCTATCTACCGCAAAGGAACAGCGTGTGGCTCAAAATAAACTTTTGCTGATCGACAGCAGAGACAATTGCAAATCGTTGAATATTCACTAAACTTTTCATGTGAAATAAATGTACTTTACCAAATGTACAATCCTGCTGTTTACTTTTAAACCACAGTTTCATATTCCGAATTGTGGCGCACTGTGTTCTAAGCTGATCTAACACCCTCTGTACCGCAAAGGAACATCGCGTGGCTCAACATGAACTTTTGCGGATTGACAACAAAGACAAATGCAAATCGCTGAATAGTCTCTAAACATTTGATGTCAAATAAATGTACTTTACAAAATTTACAATCTTGCTGTTTGCTTTTAAATCACAGTTTCATATTTCGAATTGTGGCGCGCTGTGTTGTGACATAATGTGTGTTGTCTTCCGGGTTCTGTGTAAAGTCGCGTAGGACTGGAGATGACTCGGCGCGTTTGATGACGCACCCTGTAACGTCACGGAGAGAGGCGGAGAATATGAATGCCTTCATAATGTCAGGCTTAGGGGCGGGAGATATGATTTAGTGTTGCAAAAGCAAGTCAGCCAGGTCAATAGCGCCAGTCATAGGATTATCACATAATGTCGGCGCACACCAGCCTGATTTATCGTTTCTTAAGTGGACAAAAAGTCAGGTGAGGCCCATAGGAAACTGTACTATCAGCGGACAAAAGGAGAGTTCGTAGAACACTTTCAACCTGACAACGAACAATACAAACAACGTTCTCAGAACACCCCCATTTTGTGTAATTGCAACCATTTCGGGACACCGCGAGTGTTCTTAGAACACATTCAACTTGACAGATTACAATACGAATAGCGTCCTCAGGACACCCCCAGTTTGTGTATTTACGAACATTTAAATACACCGCGAGTGTTTTTAGCTCAATTGTACCTTCCTTGCGAAGAAAAAGGACACATTTTCCGTCCTCAGAACACCCCACCATTTAGTTTATTTACAAAATGTCAGAACAGCTGTGTTCTCCGCTGACAAATCGAACACAACAAAAGCGTATAGCACATAAAAAAAAAAACATTGAACCTATCTCATACTCCCCCACCTCCCCAAACACTCTTACACACCAACACACTCCACTAAATACAATTTTTAATCCAAGTTTCACCGCGCTGTCCGCGGTCGACAGCAAATACAAGATGGCGGATGCCACAGAAAATCTGACGTGCTCCACGCCCCACGCTGTCCAATCAGCGAACATGTCGCATGTCCGCGGACATGACGCAAGCCCATGGGCCAATCGGGGTACTGTCCGTGGAGCGAACAGGGAAATCCGTCCGCGAAGCGAACACAGATATCACTAATTTTTTTGCCTTACATTTTGGTCATTTTTAAAAAAAAACTACTGGACGGATTTACACCAAATTTGCAAAAGCACGCTTTCGGGACCAAGCTGCCGCTCCTGCCACAAATTTGGTGTAAATCCGTCCAGCGGTTCGGGCTGTAGCCGTGCGCAAAGTTTTTTCCCATTATGTCTATAGGAAAAAACACAAGTTTTGGGACCCCCCCTTATAACTTTGCCCTCCCTGGACCAAACCTATCCAAACTTTGCAAAAAAATTCAGACTGGGCCATATACTTTTTTTTGCAAAGTTTGGTGAGGATTCGTCCAGGGGGAGCGAAGTTATAAGCCACCCAAAAAGTGCTCTTCCTATGGAAACACCAACTTAACCATTACTACATGGACCATGTAATATATATATAGCTTGTTAGCTTGTTTGAATATGTTAAAGCTGCTCTTTAGTTCCAGGCTTGTTCTGTGTGAATTGTATTAAATAAAGCAGTTAGGAATAAAAAATAAAAAGGTTCTGAAGGGTTTGGGACAAAATATAGTAGCAAACATTGGTCAAAACATTGAGCATTTGAAGACTACTTCGTAGGGAGGTGTGGTGGTGTTAACTAGATATTTGGTTTATTCAATTGACTTGTTAATTGAAAATTAAAAACAGTAACAATTGATTTGTATGTAAGGCAAATGATTTAATTATGAAGCATTTGGCATGCATTCGCTATCCACGTGTCAGATGGACAGAGCATCAAATTATGTAACAACGAATGCAGGTGACACTATACATATTATTTCTGATAAATATAATGCATGATGGCATCAAACAAAAACCTTGCTTGTACAAATAGCACCATTTGCAAATTATTTACTAAAAGGAAGTTGGGTTGGCATGCCAACGATTTGTCCATTTTGCTCTTACTAGCTGTACAAAGGAAACAAACATGTACACATGGTTCAATTATGTTGCTCATTAATACGTATGCCAGATGGGCAAAGGAAGACGGAAACCTTTCAACAATCACACTACAATGAGTAAGGACATTTTCCGAAACAAAATTTGCATGGTGGCAAAAATATAAAATCTTGCATCTATAAAAAACGTCAACCTGAACTGCAGCAGGCTCCTCGGCCTACATTCTGGAGCAGTACAGGCCCCTGTTCTGGCTATATTGCTACCAAGGTCTCTTCCCTTCAGTGCTTCCTTCGTGGCCTCCACATCAAGGCCCAGAGCAAATGGTGAGCAACATTTTAGGGTGCCCCAAGCAACATGTTGCTCCCGAACTACACGTTGCGGTTTACTGTTAGAATATGCCTTTATTACAGTTTGACATCTGTTTTTCTGCTTTTGTACTGACTCACTTTATTTGCAAATCGTACAGATAACAATCTTAAGATCACTTACATCAAGATAGCAAAAACACATTTGACAACATATATACTATTTCACATAAGCAGTACCCGATCTATAGGTTATCAGTTCTGTTTCTTTTTATGAATAAATGGAGTCCCTGCCATTGTACTAGGCGGCTGCTGCCACTATAAGTGTCAGTCGAACAATGTCTAAAGGATTATTTTCAGGTGGCACATCTTATTGGCTTTGGGCTTCCCGTACAAGAAAACAGATAATCAAAATGATTCCTGTTGCATTTGAATCAACCAAATTATGACTCCCTGAATAAATGGTTTGGGCCTCAAAGCACCTGAAAGTCAGAACAGCAAGGATCCCTGTGTTTTTCCTCGTGAAACACTCCGAGATGTGATTTGAACGTGTTCAACACAGTTCAAACCAGCAGGACCCTCTATAGCTGCCTTTGACATTCTTCATTCCTCGAACTGCAGTTCGCATGTTTCAAAATAGTTTGCCACTGCACACAGCTAGATGAAGTGCATCTTCGCCTGGGCTTAAACCAAGAAGTACTGTTATCAGCACATTCACTTTCAAACTGCTGAATGCTTCATCGCTGCCACCACTGTAAGCTGGTCAAACCTGGTGTCCCTTCGAATCGTGACCTTCCAGTGTCAGCATCAAACTGACTTGGCTGTGTATTCTAGTACCAGCTCACTGCCGTCAAACCTCAACCATTGAAACTAAACAGTTGACCGCATGATCCGCATTGCTGTAATAACGTTTTCAACCGCAGTAACCTTTGCGTTCGATCCCGGATCGACACCTCCTCACCACTGGATTACCCGACCTGCCACATTATTTCTTTTATTAAATTTATTTGTTAAACGTCAATACCCTCAGGTATCACTGCGTTGTTACAGTCAGCTTTTAGTGAAGCTTGTAGTGAAGTTTAAACAGTAATAATATGCATAGTCACAGGCATAGTTAAAGAATACAAGTAGATACAAATATATAATCACACTCATAAACACAGAGTGTTATGGCATGGTTGTTTGGTTTTAGTCAGTATCGGTCGAAGAGCCAAGTTTTTAGGTCCTATTTTAAGTGAGGGAATTAGTCTTCACTTTTTGTGTTAAGTGGGAGCTCATTCCAGAGTTTCGGGGCCATGACGAAGAAACTGCTGCCTCCTGCTCTTGAGTTTTTGAAATGGGGGAATCGCCAAGAGCAATTTGTTGTTAGATCTGAGTAGTCTCTTGGGTTCTTTTTTGCTAATGGGGTTATTTAGATAGATAGGGGCTTTATTTGCAAGACAATTGTGGGCGATAAACAACATTTTAAAGATGATTCTGGCTTTGATGGGCAGCCAATGGGTCTCTCGCCTAGTGGTGGAGATATGGTTAAATCTTTTTAATTCCAAAAGCAGCTCGTAATGCTTCATTTTGCCTGAGTTGGTGTTTCCCCAGGTTGGACTTGGAAGTACCTAGTAGGAGAATGTTACAATAATCCAACTTTGATAGATTAGCGCTCTAGCTAAGGTGACGCAGTTTGTAGGTGTGAGGTATTGGCAACTCAGGGCAATCAATTTGGACGTGTAGGAAGTAGAAGATGAGAGGGCACTAATATGTCTGGCCATTGTTAGGTTAGCGTCTAGATAAACTCCTAATGTTTTTACATGTTTAGATACTGGGATTTGGTTACCGTCGATGTTGATAGTTGAGTAGTTGGTGTGGAGGGAGCTGATTTGGGAGCCTACGATGAGGATCTCTGTTTTCTCATCATTGGGGCAAAGGCTATTCAGTGCCATCCAATTTTGGATTATCGCATAAATATTGATAATGATCAGAGTGTCTTGATCATAGTCTCCTGTGATTGGTATGAGGATCTGGGTGTGTCATCTGCGAAGTTGGTGTCGAAGACACCCATATTAGCCAGGGCTGAGAAAAGTAGCTTAGTGTAATCGTTATACAAGGTGGGCGAGAGGCAGGAACCTTGGGGTACCCCAATGGGGACTGGTATGGGGGTCTGCAGCCTGTGTGCTAATGCTAACTCTGGATGTGCGTTCGTCCAGGAAAGATTTCACCCAGAGGGTGGCATCCTTAGAGAAGGTGAAGTCATTTTCAAGTGTGTCACGTAGTTTATCATGGTCTACTAAGTCGAAGGCTGCAGAGAGATGTAACAATAAAAGAATACAGAGTTTGCCTGCGTCCCTGATGGAGTCTATCTGATTTTTTAGGTCCAGAAGGGCCGTTTCACTACTATGGTTGGGTCTAAAACCGGATTGTCTAGCACCAAAGAGATGATTTTGTTCAAGATTGGCTTGGATTTGATTAAAAGCAATTTTGTCGATGATCTTGAGTAGAAATGTGTGGGTATTGACGCGTCCAGTGATGTTTTTTTTTAGAAAGGGGTTACCCAAGCTTCTTTTATGCTTGCCGGGACTGAGTTAGAGTTCAAAGATTCAGTAACGAATTTGGTGATGTTGGGGGTGAGGAATGGAGCACAGAGTTAACTGAGTGGGCAGGGAAGTTATCACCTTTGCAGTTAGAGGCTTTAGGTTTTGCTATGGTGTCTGTCACTGTGTCTTGGGTCACTGTGGTGAATTGTAATTTGAGATCCACTATATCATTGGATATGTTGAGATTGACCGTAGTTCATTTTTATTTTAAGCTAAAACTTTTCTTTTAGTGGAGATTTTCTTTTGGAGTAGCTCGGTTTTGGAAGCTAGGGCATTTTGTCTGGTAGTACACCATTCCTTACTGGCATTTAAAGGGGTGGTGGCCGGGGTGGGGTTTTCTAATTCCTTGAGAATGGAAAAGAGCTCTTTGGAATTTGACGTGGCGTTATTGATGCAGGTATCGTATGCATTAGCTTTGTGCGTGATAATAGCAGTTTTGTAGTTATTATTGGCAGTTTTGTAAGCGTCAGCTGACTTTGCTGTTGGTGATTTTTTGTGAAGGTGTTCGAGCGCTCTTTTGGTTCGTCGTAGGGCAACTAGTTCCTCATTGAACCAAAAGCTCTTTCGCTTATCTGCATGGCTTGTTTTAGTTGTTAACGGGGCTTCTGAATCGATGGTGACTGAGAGGCTCTTACGGTAGGCCTCTGCCAGAATGCTAGGGTTGTTGCTCGTGATCATGTTAGATGACAGTGCCTTGGTTAGGATGGGGGCTAGATTCTCAACTGTTAATTTCCGAGCGTTTCCTGTGGTATAGGTGTCCATTACATTAGTTGCTGGCGGGGTTGTCTCCTTACTAGTGATGGAGAAATGTATGCTATAATGGTCTGCACGGATAAGGGGCACTATTGAATCATTGGTTATTTGGGTGTTCAGCGTGAGTATCCAATCCAGAGTGCGACCTTTGATATGAGTGGGGGCATTTACTAGTTGGGTGAAGTTCATATCTTTGAGTGCAGTGTAAAATGCATCTGCTTTGGAGTCCTGCTTGTCATTGAACCCAAGGACAAAGTATATTGTATTGGGTTTAATAGAAGGTGTTAGCAGCAGAGGTAAGTCTAATTCCGGTTGGGTGTTACTACCAGGTGATCTATATATGACTAGGAAATTAAGAGTAGTTTTGTGGTCGGTGGCGAGTTGAGCTAGGAGAAGTTCCTAACCTTTTATTTCTTCGATAGGAGAGGCTCTGAGTTGTAGGGTAGTTTTAGCTATTATGGCTACACCACCTCCTCGTGTGGCAGTTCTATCTGATCTGATAATTTTGTATTCTGGAGGGATAGCCAGTGCCAGTAGTGGTCCAGAAGATGGATGTAACCACGTTTCAGTGATTACAAGTAAGTCCAGTTTTTGATCGATAATGAGATCGTGAATTTCGATGGCATGGGCTCCTAGAGAGCGTGCATTTATAAAGGCACCTTTAATATTAACTGTTGTCTTTGTGGGTGGTTCTATGGGGGTGGGAGGAGTCTGTCTAAAAGTAGTTGTAAAGGTGAGTTTAGAGGTGGCTCCGGAAGGTTTCCTATCTTGTTTGTCGATAGGCAGGGCCCAGTCTGAGTTGGAGTGGGAGTTGGTAACAGCGGTTTGAGATCTTTGTCGTAATAATCTAGACTTGCCTCTGACAAATTATTAGATACATAAGTATAATCTATCCGAGGTATTGGCTTGCTGGATGGAATGGGCTTAGGCCTGTTTACTATTGATTTTAGAGATTTTAGGTTAGCCAGGACAGGTGGAAATGGGGGTGTAGATGGTAAGAAAGGAGTGGGGCAGGGTATGGGGTGATGGCGTGACAGGCTATTCTAGACATTCCATTTCCATGGGTGAGGTAGGCGCCATGTGAGCAGGGTAATCTCTCTGGTACAAGGCAAAATGGGAACATGGTAATGAGCATCAAACCAAGCATGGCTATGTTCTTGATGGGAGGACAGCTGTGCTGGAGACTGATGAGTATAATTTAGTAGTTGTCGCTTAAGTTAAGGCACGTGTGCCCTTAGGCAGATAAAGTGAGATCGTCTAGGAGTTAGCTGAGTAGCTGACAGCGCACAACTATTGGGGGCACATCAGAAACACAATATAT
Source organism: Ambystoma mexicanum (assembly GCF_040938575.1). Lineage (NCBI taxonomy): Eukaryota > Metazoa > Chordata > Amphibia > Caudata > Ambystomatidae > Ambystoma > Ambystoma mexicanum. The sequence goes on along the minus strand of NC_090927.1, from coordinate 682,591,816 downwards.
TAAATGTTTGCTGGATATGTCAAGAGAGAATTCGTTTTGCAAAGCAACATATATACATAGTACAGAGTATATCGCATAGGCCCATCAGACAACCAGAGATTTTAGACTTGCGATGGACTCACTATACAAGGAATAGTGGCCAGGCACATTATGGTGAATCAACTATTGTTTGGAAAAGAAGGATGTACGCAGTATCAAACATACTAATGGGGTATATCAGTAACCTTCGGTATTTGGGCAAAGAGGGCTACGCTAAGAGGCACGTACAGACAATGCACATCAGCAATGCGATATGATAGGATACAGACGGTGGACTATACCAATTAAGAAAGCTATCCATGTAACAACAGATACTGTAAATAGTGCATTAACAGTAGCGGAGTGGATGAGTAATACAGTGCATGACATGCTAGTAGGGCCAATCAGATATGCAAACGTGTTAGATGCACAGTAGAAGTGTAACAACAGTACATTTAGAATCGCACGGAGTACCGAGTCTGCGAGTAAAAGTTTCGGGTCTGTTATGTGGCTCTGTAATGGTGAATGGAGGGCAGTTATATGTAGAGGATGCTATGAATCACGGAAGACATACCTCAGAGTTTGAAAGATATAGGGCATGGCATGCTCCAATGCGCAAACAGGTGCAAACATGGCCTTGTCCTCCGGGCCTTCTTAGGGGCAGGCTGAACGAATACTGTAAACAGCATGGAACGCTGTGTGGATGATCGAAGTCAGTCTCAAACGTGACTGCAGGCAAGCAAATTCGTTCACAAAGCACTGGCGTGCTCACCTGTTATGAAGGCAAGTGCAATGGGCTGTGCACGTGTGAGGCCAACTGCTCCTGCAGTGTGGTCCAGGGTCGCTGCAGTGGGATGTGCATTCAGGCTGTGGGGAAAGGACTCCTACCCTCTCTGTGCTCCTGGAGAACTCCTCCTCGAACTGAACCTATGAACTGCCCCCAGGGGTCCAAACCACCAAGTCGCTTGTAAAGATATTACAGATACATATCTGCCCCTTTGGTCCATCTTTTGCCCTTAGAGAATGATAGGTAATTTTAACTCCCTTTGCAAGCTCAAGAAATATACTTTTTGAACATTATGGTCGTTTAGTTTCCATTTTCTCCCCTATCTCATTACCCAGAATGCAACATCTAGTCGATTTTGCATATTCTGTTTTCCATCTACAGGGGTGTGTTTTTACAGTATTTTCTAGTTAGTTATTATTGTACATGCTGTGTTTCATTAAAGAAAATATTTTTATAGAACCTTATAAAGACATTCATTTATTTTGGACAGTTATACTTCGCGGTTTAGGTTGCTACTGACCCACATTCACACCCCTCTTGAGAGTATATCCTTTCCACAGCCCATGGTACCAGAAAAGGCAATGGAGGTACATCTCCTAACTGTGTCTGTCTTACTTTTATGATTGTGTTGGCTCCTGGTTTGTACAGAGTGTGTGCTGACTAGGTGTTGTAGCCTCTGCTCATCCTTTTACTCCTGCAGAGCAGAGGTCAATTTGTCACAAAGTGCGTCGCTGAAAACAAAGAAACTGAACTCAAGTTTATTGGTTTGATATGTTTTAAAAAAGGCACCAAGCAATTAGGCACTACAATAATAACAATATGATACATGTATCTTAAGAATGAAGAGAATACATAACATTTAATACATTTTTACAATTTCCCCCAAAAAACACACGTACAATTAAAATATATGTTTGATTTGATTCCATTGTTGTAGAAAAACTTTTGTCACAGTTTTGGCACTTACAAATAAACAATGAAGCATTGTTTTCCTCTTTTGATGCACAAGAGTACACACAAATAAAACATTCTTGATTGTTTCTCATGTTTTGCAAAACATACACATTCTATATTTGTCATTATGTTTCTCTATGCTCCCTGACATATAAAGCTCTCCATCAGGCACAATATAACCTCTAGAAATGTTTTCTTATACCTTGGTGGTAGTGTCTTTTGAATTATGGGTAGGTGCACAGTTTACCAGGGGTGCATTGAATTACTTGATTCCTAATCTATGCTTGTATCAAGGCTATTTTAATTGCATGCCTAAACTGGGTGAATATCATCCATTGTTCCTTGGGTGAATCACAATGTTTTGTCAACCATTAAAACAATATCTTCCTCTGACCCCCAGGACATGCCAGAGCATAGGAGTCCTGAACCCTGTGCAGACGGAAACAACCATGATAAGATGGCCACCCGACAATAAAGATGTGCACCTTGAGGGCACCTAGCGCTGTGCAACACTCTGATTGGCTGGAGCACCAACTTAAGACCAGCCCTCACCGGAGCTGGAAGGCAGAGCCGGACGATTCTAAAGGCTGCATCTTAATGCTGAGTATACTCTCAGCAGCTCCGCTGCGAATGGACACTGTCACTTCGTGCACACGTCTCTTTACCTCCAGCTTCTCTAGCTAGCGTTCAACTGATGATTCTCAGCCTCGCCTGGTGGGCCGTATATACCTTCCCTTTGGCTTCAGGTGCAGGTAATGTTCATTCATTAGATAACTATCTTGGTACTGGGCAACCCTCTTCCTCGTCCCAGTACCAGAGGAGTGTTTATTTGAAACAGATTTTCGGGAAAAGCAGGGAAGGGGCTGGTAATAGGCTACAAAGGGCATCCAGTGACAATGTTGCTGTGAAAATGGCCGCCAGGTGGCAACATTTCCCTAAAAATGCACCCTCCAGACGATCAAACTCTTTCACCAAATATTAAAAGTTGCCGACCTGGTGACTTTTCTCCCAGCAAGATTATCACATGGAACCCTACAAAGGCCTGGGGGATGTTTGACTCATTATAAAAGGGAAATATGCATAGTGTGTCTCACCCAAGGGTGCCTCATCCCCACTCCCCATGTCTCTTCCACCCAGGTGATCCTCGCACACATATCCACCCCTAAAGTCAGGATCCAAAAGCAACAGCCTTTCCCTGGCCACCTGATGGGAGGATATTTTGTGGAAAGAAGTGAGGATGCCCTTAGATTCCTCCAATGCCCTTCCCCTATGCAGGTTGGATCTCATGTTTCACAGGGGAGCCGAGAAAGGAAGTCGACACATCCTCGATCTCAACCCTTCCAGTGTTCCATAGTAAAACAGTATGGTTGAAGATCCAAAAACCACTGCATAACCCTTGGATTTGTCTCCTTCCTTTGACTAATCCACACTAGAGGGGACTATTCCGTTAGAAGTCTGAACTTCCGCCCCAATAGATAGTGTTTTAGGTAAACAATGGCCCATTTGATATCCAGAGCTTCTAACTCTATGACATCACTGTTTTTCTCGCTTCACCTGATCTTCTAGGGTACTGCGTTTTTCAACTTATTAGTGAGTCTAGCAGTTTTACTTGAAAGATTGGGGATGAACCTACGATAATAGTCGATCAGGCCATAAGAAAGCCCTAAGATTTTATTTTGTTCTAGTTGTGGGGTGTCTAAGACTGCTTTAACCTACTCCTGTTGTGGCTGTACCGTGTCATTTCCCAGAAAAAATCCTACTTTATTACAGATTGAGCCAATTTACACTTTTTAGGATTAGATGTTAACCCCACTGCTCTCAGGACTGTCATGCCTGTATATAGGTGATACACATGATCTTCCCAGGTCCTACTGTGGATTACAATATCATCTATGTAGGCCCCACACAACTCAGAGTATGGTTGTGAGATCTTATCCAGAAGTTGTTAGAATGTTGCCAGGGGCCGCATATAGTCCACATGGGAGGAATTTAAAGTGGAACAGGCCTAGGAGTGTGGCAAAGGCAGTTTTTCTTTATCAGGACCATACAATGGAACCTGCCAATAGGCTTTTGTAAGGTCTATGGTAGAGAAATAGACAGCATTGCCAAGCCGATCAAAGAGATCATCAATATGGGGCACCGGGTAGGCATCAAATGCAGATATGGCATTGACTTTCCTGCAGTCAATGCAAAATCTCCAGCTCCTATCTGGGTTGGCTACTAATACGATGGGGAAGACCATGGGCTATTAGATGGTTAAATAATATTATCTTCAACCTTCTGCTTGACTTCCTGGAGGATGGTCGCCTTCCTTGCCTCAGGTTGTCTATAAGTTTTAGGTGTACCATTTCACCCGCAGGGGTGCAGATATGGTAGTAAATTCCATTCCCTCTCCCTGGCTCCTTTTTGAATATGTCAGTTAATTGGAGGATTAGGTCATAGAGCTTTTGTTTCTGGTTATTACTAAGTTCATGAGAGAAAAGTACATTTCTATCAGAGTCATCAAGTAATAAACACGACAGAATGGTGGTAGTGGACTCTGAAATGCTTTCTTTCCATTCCTTTAAAAGGTTGATATGGTATCCCTAGGTTTTCTGTCTGTTCTAGCACCTCTTAAGGCCCATGCTATTTGGATATCAGTTTATTTTCAGAGGTTTGCAATAACACTAACACCTTTTGTCCTACCTAGAAAGATCTTAAGGTGACCTTTCGATTGTATGAGGTTTCTGCTGTTCTTGTGCCTTGGCAATATGGGTTTGGACTAAAATTCTCACTACAGTCATGTGTTCTTTGGGACGGTGGCCGGTTTTGGAGAGTGGCATTGGGGCTTCCTCTCTTTCCTCACAGGTCTCTCTCAACATATCCAGGATATTTTGGGATTCCTGTCTGTAAAGTAATTCAAATGGTGAGAATCCTTTAGCCTGGGGCTCTTTCTAACAGCGAATAAAGCCCAACGTAACATCTGACCCCAATGCCTTCTGTCTTGTTCTACTAGCTTCCATAATATCGGTTTCAGGGATTTACTAAACCTTTCTACAAGGCCATCTGTCTGTGGATGGTATACTGAAGTTCTTAAAATGGTAATATGTAATAGTTATTTCACTTCCCCCATACATTTGCTCATGAATGTAGAGCCCTGATCCGTTAAGATTTCTTTGGGAAACCCTACTCTCGAAAAGAATGTGAGTAGGTCTTTCAGGATCTGCTTGGTAGAATTAGCTCTAGGGGATAGTCTTCAGGATATCATGTGGCATAATCTCTGTACAGCGGAGCTGGAGAGCCAGTCAATCTGACTGCAGGAGGTACTCAGACCAGCTCTGCTACCAGAGAGCTTGTGAATGCTCAGGCCACGATCAGCTTCCACTGCAACGACTCTGCATCTCATAGACGCTTTGGGCATGCGTCTCTCTGGCTTCATCTCCAGCTTCTCCAGCAAGCGTTCCAATGATAATTCTCTTAGCCTCAATTACTTGGATTGATAGCTTGCAGAAAGCTACAGGTAAAGCTGAGAAAGAGGAACTAAATGCTTGTGAAGAATATTTTGAAGTAGACATATCCTAAGGTGCCAAAGACTGTGGAAGCCAGAGCGAAGTGAGTCTTATGGGCAAAACCAGGTTGTTGTTATGGCAGACAGACAGGAGAGGCAAACACGAGGCTCCTTTTGAAGAAAGCTGTCCCAAGGAGGAGTGCCTTGCGTACCTGAAGAGGTTGAAGTGTATCTTGTCGAAGCCTGTTCAACCTTTCAAAGTACTGAAGCTGTGATAGTAGTTTAAAGTGCTGAAACATGATGGTATATTTAGTTGTCAGCAGATGTAACATTGCAGTGGTCCGAACAAGTAAAGTACTGTGGGACAAATGTGACTGTTCCCATAGTAACGCCAGTACACGCGTGTTTGTTGAAGTGGAAGCAGCAGCACTAAGGCAATCATCCTTTCAAATATAAAAATATAAATATTAAAACTGTAACTGAAGAAGTCCTCACTTTTGATAAAGACCTGTGTATTATTGACAGTGGGGATATTATGTTTTCCTTTGGAACTGTGGCAAACTTACTGGTAGAAGAGATAAAAACACTGTGACCAGGATTGCCATTGGTGTTATTTTTTTTTTCCTGAATATCGGAAGCAGATTTTTCATTTAGGAACCAAGCTTTGTTACCAGTGGAAATTGGGCTGAGGGACACTTGTTTTGACTTTAAACTATTAAGAGCTAGTGCCAAACCTTTCTTTCCTTTGTTCAACATTCTAACATTCTAAAGTTGACTTTGAATCCTGGGGAAAGGACCTTACCTAGGACAGGAGAACAGGAGAAGGTCTTTCAAGTAATATTGTTTTTTTTTTAAAAAAATGTTTTATTTTATTGTAAAACTACATTTTTATACAAAATGATATTAAACTTTTGTTACAGTTTCCATTTTGTCCATAATTCATTATGGCCATTTTTCTTCAGTTTTTTTAACTTGGCTGTGTTTCCGTCTTTTGATTCAGTTTCACTGGTTCTTGTTTCAACAACATGTCCAAATAGTCTACTACTGCACTGAGTAATTTTACATTTTGGCCCTCTAAAAGGTGTTTTCACCACCCTTCAATTTCATTGTTCAGTGGGGAAAATCTTTCCAAATGGATTTTACGCTGATTAATGGTTTCAGTACACTCTATTATTAGGTGTTTGCTTGTTTCAATGTCAAGGTCATAGAACCTGCAGGTGTTGTCTTGTGTTGTTTTATCTTTCCTTCGCCATAGTGTTTCTTTGGTACTGAATGAATTTAGTTTCAATTTCAAGAATTGCGTACGATGATATTTTGAAGGACACCGTCTCAAGAATCTTGGTGGCACGTTTAGTTTGTATTCACAGGATTCTACAGTTGCCAATGATTTCAGTTTGTCTCTTGTTTCCTTATTGACAATCCAGCTCCACTGCTCAAACTTTTTTTTGCAACTTGTGGTGTTAGTTGCAGTTCCGATTCTTTTATGGATGCTGCTGCTAAAATATGCTTTAGTTTTATGTACCATTCTTTTAGCAAGGTCCTTTGATTCCCACTTTTCATCTTGAAAATCTCATATTGTTTGTTATATTGTGGTGCCATATATTTTCTTTATGTGTTTGATGTTTAGTATGAGGGCCAGTTATCCTATATTAGAGAATGTTCCCTTAGCTTTAGTTAGACAGGGAATTCCTCAGCAGGAAAGGGATAGTGAGGCATTTTTAAAGTATATTTTCATTAATAAAAAGATTTGTTTTTATAAATCCACAAGCAGTTGTCTGCCTCGCATTACTGACCCCTCACATAATTCTATCAGGTGACTGCAATTCACTTTTAACCTCAGAGCTTTGGGCTTGAAAGTATATACATAATCCTCCAGATAGTCCTATAATTTCTGAAAAATGTAAGAGATTTTCTAAACTTAATCTCATCCTGATGGATCTTCAAAATGTCATACATCGTTTTATAATTGTTTTCTTTTGTAGCTACTGCTGCATCCATTTGCTCAATCTCCAATTTAATGGCTTCAATCTGGCTAATTACTCTTTTATGCTCTCGACTAGCATGCACTATTAATAATTATATCATGATATTTGAGCCTAGGTCTAAATTGTCCTCCCACTTATGTGCCAAATTTGAATATTAATGGTTGTTGAAATCTGGAAAGGCAAGAATTGTTAAACCTTTAGGTATTTTACATTGTACATGATACTGTTTCATCGTGGTCATTTCCCAAAATATATTGATTTCTTTCTTTGACAATCTTTCAAATCACACAAACCTTTGTCTCAAAGTCTCCTGTGTATTTGGAGTGGATCTGAATGCATTATATGTACTGCCCCTAGGAGCAAATAGAGCTCTGATGTCCTCATTCCTCAGAAGCATATATTCAGCCATAGTGGATATGGTCTTGGAAAGCTCAAAAACCATTGAGAAAGAAACAAGCCATTAACAAACATGGGGCTAGTTTCAGGATTGAGCTATCCAACTACAACAAAGGTTTTTCATATTTAACACAGTTCAAAATACAATAATAAAGGTTAGCCGCATTGGTCTAGAAAGAGATGTGACTAAAGCCCAATGTCACACAAAAAGTAGTCCTGATTGTGGGTCTGACCGAATGTGCTTAACACTATAACTCCCAAACTGGGTGACATAAATGAAAGATGCCTACTGGTCTCTGAATAGAAAACCTTGAATCTTTCTTACAGTTCAATCACAATGTCATATTTTATTTCTCTAACAGCCAACACGTGTTACAACAATAAGAGTTCTTCTTCAAGGCTGTATTCCCACACCAATGACCAACAATATAGCAACATATTGATATAATATTTCCAGAAAATATTAAATTTCCACACATATTTCTTTTTAGTCAAGGAAAAAATAATTCAGAAAGAGATGGGTGACAGTCCTATGCTAGATCATGTTTTTCATATGCATAATTTAGTCAGATATTTTCCGGCATTTCCTATACCTTGGTCAAACCATTTGGAAATTCCTTTCCTGGTAATGAAACCAAAAACAAAATGGAAGGGGAGCTTGTGGTAACACTTAGACTTAAACAAACTTCATAGTTTGCTGGGAACGTTAATGGGGTATAATCTTCCTGATAGTTATTGTCTGTTGGATCCTTTAATGGTTGTGTCAATGCTGCCATAAATGAAATTATCAACTCCATAGGGCATTCATATGCCATCAATGTCAAGTGGATAACTAATACACTTGCAACTTTGAAAAACAATGATTCTAAGCTAGCTGAAAGGAACTGAAGGATTAAACATGAGGCGATTTCAAAGACTCAGAACCCATGGTGCGTTCTTTTCCCCTGAATTTTGGTGGTTCCAAACTATCCCGCATCTTATATGCGGATGACATGATTCTGCTTGATCAGACGCCCATTGGCCTTCAACGCCAGCTGGAAAACTTAGCCCAATATATGGAATCAAACAACTTGTCCATAAACAAGCTAAAAACTAAAATCATGATTTTTTCAAAAAAACGCCCGTCGACGAAAATCATCAGGCCCTGGTCGGTTCACCAAACAAAAATCGAAGTGGTTTCCCAATTCAAATATCTGGGAGTAATTCTTGAGGGCACCACCCATGACGCTAAAATGCAGGACCACCTCTGGGCTAAAGCAAAATCTTTAACTTCGCAACTAAGAATGGTGGACCGCAAGTATGGCAAATTCTCTTTGATTCCGGCCATTAATTTCTACAAAGGAAAAATGGTTTCGGCACTGACTTACAGTATGGATGCCACACTTTCCATACCTACTTCTATTTGGCAGAAACTGGAAGGCTTCATCTGGAAATCTGTTCTCGGCCTTCCTAACTCTGTTCCTATTGCGGCCGTAAGAAGAGAGCTGGGCCTTCTATCACTAAGTGCTACGGTGAATGCTTCGTCTTTAGCTCTATTTAGAAAGACTCTTATAACAGACGGTCTCCCTATCTTCAACATCATCGCCCAAGAGATGGCTTCCTCAGAATGCAAGACTCTTGTGAACTGGGTTAAACGCCAAAAAAATAAACTGCAGGAGATTATGTGCTCCGTGGACTATCTGATCACCAACCCAGTTAGAGTCACCAAAAAACTGAAGGATCTGGATTGGATAACAACAAACGACCAAGTACAAGCATGCAAGCTGCTGACCCATCTTCCTCCTACGTTCAATAGACTGCACATTCCTCTAGCCTATTGTTCGAAATTTCCAGACAGAAAATTAAGATCTACCTTCTTAAGAGCACGTTTGAATTTACTCCACACAAGAGAAATCTTGACAATAAGACAACAAACAGCCACAAAAAGCTGCAGGCTATGCAAAGCCTCAGACTCTATTGAGACAGTTCGTCACCTTCTTTTGCATTGTCCCTCCTTAACGAATGAACGCACCGCTTTCCTATCACCTTGCTGGCTCGACCCCCGTCTGATAGAAGAAAATACTTGGTGGTGTCGTCTCATTTCAGGGGAGAAAACCCGATGGGTGATAGCCTCAGCTAAACTGTTGGAAGCAGCGTTTAGTAAAATCAACGCCGTGGGATGTAGCGAAATATTTAAAAAAAATAATAATTTTTTTTTTCGATATTTGATGTTCAGCATTGTAAAAATCATATATTTTGATTATACACAAGTAAATAAATAAAAAAATAAAATGTGATTATTAGAGCAAAAAAGGCCATAATCCCACAAAGAACTGTTTGCAGCTGTGAATGAAATAGGTTTGCTGCATGCACCTTCTTCTGGCGTTGTTCCATGAATGGATCTATGTGAGGAATTTTCTGCTTATTTCAGTGACAAAATAGACAATATTTGGGCCTCTGTTCTAATGTTCCTTGGAAATTAGAACTGGCGGTCCCTATGAATAGCTACTGGATGTACTGTCCATGTTTGGAGTCGGTTGTTCTGATTTCATTGGATGTTCTTCATTTTCAGGTCAACAAACTTAAACACAGCCTCTCTGGTTGACACTTGTCCTGTTATAGTGCTTCAACAATGAGGACATTTAATTATCCCTGTCTTCCTTAAACAGGTTATTTGCCGATTTTCCCAGAGTGTGGTAGCAGAGGAATTCAAATGTGTTGTGTTTACTCTTCATTTAAAAAAAACAAAACCTAGATCCCATGGTCCAGGCCGACCTTCATCACAGGTCACGTTCACCATCACCTGCTAAATTGCTGGAAGCAACAGTAGATTTCCAACTTCAGCAATATATTGAGGAAGTGGTTATCAATGGCAAGCTGAATTCAGTCCCTCTGTGGCACTGAATAAGCTCTTTTGGCAATTGTTGATATTTGATTGCCACTTGATCAAAGAGAAGTAAGGCATGGGTATGATCCTTTTAGACCCCTCTGCTGCCTTTGATACTGTGGGTGACAAGATTTTCCTTATTTGCTTAAGTGACACTAGTATCCTTGGTACTGCTTTGAAGTAGTTCTCATAGTATTTTGTCGGGATAATACCAATGTGTGCGGATTCCTCCTTTTTTCATTGTTGCACACCGTAAAGTGCAGAGTCCCTCAGAGCTCATCACTCTAGCCCTTGTTGCATAACATTTAGATTGGCTTCTCTGATAGCATCATTTGGTTTTTCATGTATGATTTATGTGGATGATACTCACCTCTTCATCGATTTGGATGGGTACAGCGATTCCTCTTCTATTCTATCAATTGAACGATGATGAACCATCTTCAGCTAAACTGTGAGAACACTAAGGTTATATTTTGGCAGCTGCTGCGCTTATTCAATCTCATTTGGACTACGCAAATTCTTTGCTGTTAAGACTATTTGACTCCGGCTTTAAATGCTTTCAAACCCTTCAGAATGCAGCCACTTGTCTTATTTTTAGACTCAGTGCGACAACTCATATACTCCTTTTTTGCCTCATCTTCACTGGCTTCCTGACAAACAGCAGTTTACGTTTAAGATATGACGTACTACCAATTGCTGTCTATTTTCCTCAGCACCCCATTTTTTGTTAGGCAGATTTAAACCATACCTTACTTAAAGTTGCTTAGATCTGCTCAGCTCAACTTACTGGTTACCCTGCATTTTCATGCCACCATGATAGGGGGGTCGAGCTTTCTTCACTCTGTATCCCAGGCTGCGGAATGTCCTTCCTCTTACAATGGACAAGGCTCTGTTATTTGAAATCTTTTCTGGCTTTTTGTTCAGGCTTATGGGCCTGGCTATATAGTGTTACAGACAAAGGCACTCAAGAACACACCAACTCCCAAAGGCAGTTCAAGGATTTTTCTTTGATTTCTCTTCATGGGGCTCTCAATTTGCCGTCTCCATCTATATAACCTGGGGATGGGCAATCCTTCCCAAAACAAAGCCTCCCTGAACCCCAGGCTTGTCACTAGAGACCGGTAACCACTACTATCTAATACCTGTTTGACATATGGTGGTAGCCTAAAGGCAAACTCTGTATCTCTCTAACATCCTCTGGCAACAATCTAGGTGGTCCCTGACCTAAGGTCCCAGAGGTAGTTTGCAATCGTTGGTGCCTTTCAGTTATACAAGCAACACTTGATTTCTTACTTCCATGCACTCTTGTTCCTCTCCCTGCTCCTTTCTGTCTCTCATCCTATTCTACTCCTTTCTACTCTTTCCTGCTCTACCCACCGTCTGGCTTGCCATTCCCTCTAACTTTCTAGTTTCTCCGTCTGACTTCCCTCTCTCTTGTCCTATCTACTTCCATCTTTCCATATTATTCTTTCCTATTAAGCTCCACCCAACTACTAAGGTCTCAATGTCGCTCTCCTACTACTCCTCCTCCTCCTTCACTCAGCTTCTACTCCCCTCTCTTCACTAATACCCCTCTGTCAATCCTGCTACTACTCCCTCCTCCAATCTACCACCCCTCCCTCTACACTACTTCTACCCCCTTTCCACTCTACTGCTATCACTCTTTCCACTCTACTAGTAATCACTCCTCCACACTACTACTATCCCCCAAAAGTTCTAATACTCTCACCCTCCTTTCACTCATCCACTCATCTTCCTAGGGACTCCCTACACTATCAGTCATACTCTCACACCTTTCACACCCACTCACAACCAAGTATCACTTTCACTAACAAACACCTCACCTTGCACACTCTTTCAGGAACTCTCATCCTCTCCCTTCTCCACCGTCCTTCCTTCACCTAGTCTCTTGGTCATCCTCCTTTTCTTTTTTGACCTCACCTGAAAAACCCACATCTTCCTGCTGCCTGCTCCTCCTTTAATCTACTCCTTCCCCTTCTATTGGATACCTCCCTCCTCACCTGGTTCCCTGAGCCAACCGCTGGCTTCCTTTCCTCCCGCCCGGGAGGTGTTACTGGTGAGCAAAGGCATAAATGGGGGCTTCATTTCTGCCCTGTGTAATGTAAAGGTCCAATGGGTTTCAGTAATGGCAGGCCACTACAGTAACCAACAGTCGCAGTGTTCCAATTCAGGAAAATGCTTCCCAGAGTACTTTGTATGCTGGATTAAAAACTGGACCAATCAGCAGCCTGGTAACAGGTAAAAGTCTCTTATTCATGGGTGTTCATGCCACTCTGTTGTACATAGCATTTCACATGCAGCTCTTGGGTGCAGTTGCCAGTGGAGCTCTGTGCACGTAGGCAGCATGGTCTGTTCTTCTGCTCACGGAGGTCTTTGCCAGCTGGAGATTTCTCTCTTCTCTCTCACCTGGTGGGTGCGGGTGCTTGCTCTTCTCCCACAAGGTTTTGCATTTTCCTAGGGGAGAGAAAAACAGACTGGTCAGCAACATGCAATTGCAATATTGGTCAAGATAACGTGGTACTTGTGTCAAGCATGCAGGCACAAAAAAGGACAGGGACATGGACCCCATCAACTGCCAGCTTCCCTCTCTGGGTCGGTCTAGCTCTGTCTTCCACCCTGGTAACCCTCCCATACCAGGCTGAGAGAGGTCCCCATGCCCTACTGACATTGTCACCATAACTAAGTAAAAAGCCCCTGCAGTGAGTAGAATATGCCATATCCAGGTTAAAGGACAGCTACTTTGAACAAGGTGATTGGGTAGAAGATTTTTGACACACAAATTAAAGTGCATAAAGCGTGAAAGGACAATTGCTGGGATTCAAATGAGTGATTGATGGATTACCTGCATCCTGGAAAAGATAAACCAAAGATGTTGTGGATTTTATGGAAAACCGTACGAATCAGAAGGAATCGCTTGGGAGGAGGCACTGGCAGACCACCTATGGGGTATGGAGCTACCGTGTCTGACAGAAGAGGAACAGTTTTGTGTGGAAAAGGTGCGGGCAGCGATAGGCTCCTTGAACAGTAAAAAATGCTGGGGATGAATGGATTTCTGACAGAATTGTACAGAATTTTGGAGATGACAAAACGATTCCATGTAATGTTCCAAGAGTCACTCAGCCTGGGGAGATGTTCCCCGCTGCTGAGCCATGCAATGATCAGCCTTTTCCTTAAAAAGGGTAATGGTTTGCCTGAATGTGGAGAATATAGTCCTATCTGTCTCCTCAATACTGAGTGCAAGGTATTTGCAAAGGTCTTCACAAGCAGACTGTACAGGGTAGCACCAACATTGTTTCATCAGAGCCAGTGCGGCTTTGTGAAGGACCAAAAGAGGTCAATGATCATGTATCAGAGGGGCCCATGGCAGTGATATCGGTGGATGCGGAGAAGGCATTCTACTGGACAGAATGGGAGTAGCATTTCAGGACCGTGACTGGAATGGGCATTTTCGATGGATTTATTTTGCATGGCATGATAACTGTACACCTCGGCGACCACCTGTGTGATTAACAATGGCCCGATACCATCACCTTTCAACTTGGGGAAGCGAATGATTCAAGGAAACCCTGTGTTTCCACTTCTATTGTGATTGCTATGGAGCCCCGGATGCCAGAATTAGCAATAACGGTTCTATTGCATGGCTCTCATGGAGAAGAGTACATCAGAAACTGTGGCCATATGCAGATTTTATCTTTTTGGCACTGACTAATGTACCTGACTCACTATGCATGATCCTGAAAGCTGGTGTAGGGGAGGAGCCAAGTACCCCTACTCCACCTACCCCGCCTACATTACCTGAAAAGTATGAACCAAAGTATGTGACATATACTACACCAATCAGAAGGCAAGAAGAAGAGCAACAACTCTGTGCAGTACCCATAAGAATACCTATACCTAAGAGAATATGGGAAGTAAAGTACCCATTGAGGAAACCATACCTACATTCAAGACAATATGATGGCCATTTGAATGTGATTCCTGATGAACCAAAGAAACTGAATGACCAGGATGAATGGTGACGTCATACGAAACTGAATCGACTCCATATATAGAAGATAACAAGACCAGAGAGGCAGACGATTTATGAAGAATAAAGAAGTACCAAGGATAAGTGACATCTTGGGATCAAGATGAAGAGACTTATGCCATAAGGATGATGAAGATACTTAGTGTAAACGTGTACAGGTGCAATGAAACGTAAGCAGCAAAGCAAGCTAGCCAAATGCTTATAGTAAATAGATTGCGTAAAGCGCCAACACATACATATATACCTCATAGATACATATGGATTCAATGAAGAATGAATGTTCCACTACGTATATAGCAGTCTTGAGCAACGGGGAAGGCCTCAACTTAGTGTTGCAGTTACAAAAGCAATTAAATTAAAACAGACTATATTTCAGCTAATGAGTTGGATGAGCCAAAGAGCCAAGGTCTTATCAGAACTAGAATTGGCTGACATTAGATACAATTAATGTGAAAGAACAGAAGTTCCTGTTCAAGAAGGTCAAGTGAAAACAAAAGACGTCAGAGGACTATTGAGGAATAAAATCAAATACAAGAAAAAGGCTCAAATCGTGTTGTCCAGTCACGTGATGGAAGAGTTGGATGCATGAGGAGATCACACCTACGCACGGAAGCCAGGCAGTACCCATACTCCTTAAAAAAATTGCAGAGAACAGTACAGACTCAAGGCCAACTTCAAACACTAATTGACACTGAAACATTGAGGTGACGAAGGAGTGTGCTTTTAATTGGTGGGAAGCTGGTATCAAGACAAGCTCACCCGCACCTGGTTGTTCAGTCTGCATGCTGCTCATGAAGGTGGAAAGTTATTGACGGGGGTTAGAAGCCAACCAATTGTAGAGGACCACGTAGTTGGGGTTCTTATAGTCTGTGTAGCCAATGGGACGTCGTACATTTAGTGACGTTCATAGTGGCCATTTTGAGGGGAGGGCTTAGTTGCCCCACCTGATGTTAAATATCCAATTATTTCTCTCTGTTCCTCTATACAGATATAAAACCTATGTTTAGTTATTCACTTAGAACCAATCCCGCATCCAGATAGGTTTTAGAAGTTTGCCACGTAGGATGACGTTGGTAATGACGCAGGTCAGCACGTCAGCTAAGACCAATTTAGGGTTTAAGAACCCAGCTTTTTTATAAAATGATTGTGAGTTGAGTATCGAGCGATTGCTGATGTTCGTTGTGCTCCCTGTTTTAGTTACTTGCATTGAAACAGACAAACTTTTGCCAAGCTATTTGTGTCGTCTGAATTATTGATGTTTGATTAAAATCTGCATCCCCATCCTTCTCCAGGGTATTGCTACTCATCTTAAATGGCTGGAAGTCTCCAGTTCACTATAAGAGAGTTTGAGAAATGTCTACCAGTAAGCAATATACCAGCAGCATAAATTGGATGTCTTTTGCCTTATGTGGTTCCCCAACAAAATGTAATTCTTTGTGGTGTGGGTCACACCAGATATCACAGTCATAATGACTGTGAATACCACTCTTCTTATAGAAAAGGTTCAGGGATGAGTTCGATTGGTGGAAGGTGCAAAAGCTGTACCTATGGAGAAACAAAAACAATCAAAATGGTTGTCACCCCCAGGGCAAATTATATGCTGTCAATGCTTTCCTTAACCATGCCTGGTTGCATGTTCAAAGAACTCAACAAAATTATGCAGCAGTTAGTGTAGGCTTCTCGCATTGCTCTCTGGAAGATCCAGATTCCGACAGTGCTTCTGGGGTTTGGGGTTGCCAGATTTCTAGAAGTACCATACTGCCTAAAGACTGAAGCACATCTACAGGTGGCTGCAGATTCTGACGAAGATCCACAGCTTTAGGCACAGATGGCAGGTGCAGTCTGCTTACCAGTGCAGACCCTGGTCACGCTGGTGACCTTATGGAAAAGGCTTAAAATAGCCTTACTCATTGCTTGTGGATGCATAGGGTGTGAGGAAGTTGCCCATTTCAGTTTTCAGAAGCTTCACTCTGGCTGAACCCGGCAAGAACAGTAGAAAAGCGTCAACTGTTCTTGCCAAACTGGTACCATTGTGGGATAAATTACATAGGAGGAGCCTGCAAGATGGATGGATGTTTTTCATCTGGAATGCTGAGACTGAAATATGGACTGGAAGGATGTAATTTTGACAAATAAAGGTAACTGAAGAGAGCCATGATGTGCCTGGATGAAGGTTGTGCTACTACTGGTGCTACACACAGATTTTGGGATATACTGAAATCAATGATGGGCAGGCCACACTGCAACGAACAACTGGTGTGCTAGTGTAAAGCACACTTTGAGATGACCTGACCTGCCTGGCAAAAATACTACATAGGGCATACTGAACACATGTGAGGATGTTTCCAAAAAGGCTATGTCATATGGATTTCTGTTGAAATTGTTGGCAGGCCTCTCAGTCCCTGGTCTACATGTTATGGGAATGTGGGAAGATTCATCCATTGTGGGAGTGAGTCAAGTGACAAATCAGGGTGGATTTGATCATGTAGGTCCTGAGTAGATCAGATACAATTGTGCTAGCGGTAGAGAAAGAGAAGTCATTCGTCTGATGTGGTACAGTAAAGTGACAATGTCTGCAAAGAAGCTGGCATTGGGGAGGTGGGAACACCAGAATGCCCACCTTTGGAAGTCTTGGTTGATATTATTTCTAATACATGTGTTATTGCTCATGGTATCCCAAGCTCTGGTTCTCTCTAGCTTGGACCATTGTAACAGCCTCTTTCTAAATCTACCTGCCTCTACTCTCCGCCCTCTGCAACTAATCCAGAACAGGACTGCGAGATTTGTCCTTGGCCTCAAGCCCTGGGATCGTATCTCTCCAGCTCTGAAATCTCTCCACTGGCTCCCAGTGGATGCACGGATTAAATTCAAAACCCTCTGCATTGTCCACAAGGCTTTCTGGGGCCTGGGTCCAAAATACCTTCAGCTATCCCTCCGCAAATACCTCCCCTCTCGAACTCTTTGCTCCTCTACCTCCAACTCCCTCAGGGTCAGTCGTTTTTCAAAGAAATGAGCTGGGGGTAGATCTCTGTCTTCGACTGGGGCCTCCCTCTGGAATATCCTCCCTGCCACTCTAAAACTTGAGCAGAACCATCTCCGGTTCCGGAAGCACCTCAAGACCTTCCTCTTTTCTTCTGCCTTCGCTCCCCCTTTCCCCTGCTGATCTGTTCTCTCTTGGCACTGTGCACCTGGCCACCATCTGTCCTTCGGGCCAAGGTACCTGCTCACCCTGCCACCCTCCCGCACTGCCTCCGGGCCACCCCTTGAACTGGGGTCTGTATCTGTACCCATACAGCCCCCCCTTTTTCTTCCTGCACTTATCAGACCTACCCTGCCTGCTGCCTTAAACCTAGCACTTGCAAATTGCTGGCTGCATTACCACTGTTTGTTGCCTTTATTATTTATTATTGTTATTTATCTGGTTCGCCTCTGCTTCGCACTTTCCACTTCTCCCTCCTTCTATGCACTTTTCCCCTCTCCCTCTCCCATCCACTTGCACGTTCTCAATGTCACCGGGCCTAGTAAGATCGCTGTTTTGTTCTGCCCTGTTCCCCTCCCTTGCCTTGTCGCGCTCTGAAACACTTGTGTACGAGCGCGATAGAAATAAAATATCAATCAATCAATCAATTGAAAAGGCAATATTTAAGCATGAGGGGGATGTGAAAGGAAGAGCAGTGAGTCTGATTTGTTAAAGGTGAACTTTTTATGTCTGAGGTTATGAAAGCATTGGGAGGCTACAAGGTGGACAAGTCATTTAGTGCCTGAGGCCTAGCCATTGATTGGTTTGAACCTTTACTATTTGGAAACTTCAGAGAATTTCCAGCTGTTTGATAACCTTATGTCTATTCAGTAAGATCAAGGGGACTTTTATGGCAGTCATTAATGCACTTTTTTCTAACGAGAGTATAGACTTATGTCTGAAAAAGAGTTATCAGGCATTTCCTTTTTCGAAAATTGATTGTAAGTCATTAGCTATAATCAGAGGTAGGAGAATGGAGTTGTTCCTTCTCATCTGTCTGGTAAAGTTAAGTTTGTTTTGTCGAGTGGGTTTGATGGGGTTTGGGCTGTGGTTACACTCAGTGCTAAGAAGGCCTGTGATCAGCTAGAATGGACTCTTGTATGAAAGGCATTTAGTTGCCAACTGATTGTAGATGCATTTTTAAGTCTGTTAAATGTTCGTTATTCTACTTCTAAAACAGACATATTTTACACAGTTTCTTTTCTAATTTAAGCCGGGTACCTTCATGCAGCTCTTTTATCTTAACTGTTGTTTATTCTGGTGCTTGAATCATTGTTGTAAAAGATCAATTAACACACACTATATGGTGGTATCAAATAGTTAAGGTTGACGATAGGAAGCCCCTAATGCTTATGAGATTTGCTTTGTGTCAGTGTTCGAAGTGAGACGTTGCCTGAGTAGTTCATTGTGGTGGGTGACTTATCCTTACTCTAAGGGCACATGTTAGGCTGAGAAAAATCTCTGTCATTTCCACGGACAAGATCCTGTGTTCAAGCTTTGATCACTGACAGGGGTCTGAGATGGGAACATAAGTAGTTGAAGTTCTTAGGTATCTGTTTCAAGAAGACTTTGGATGACAGTCAGGGAGGTAATCAATTAATTTTTTGGAAAGGATCGGTTGTCTGTTGGATGGACATGTCTTAGTTGATCAGCTGATTTGGTGCTTGCAGTGTCCGATATCCCGTATCCTCTGTCTGTACTTCCCAGGCCAATGAGCTTTTTCATAGAAATGTATAGATTCCTAATAACATTTAAGTTTGATGCAAACACAAACAGGATATATCTGTCAAGGCTTCAGAGGGTAGTAATTGGTAGTGGAAGAGGTGGCCTGCTTATTCATGCTATCTATATGCCATTATCAACATTTACAAAGCAGAATGTCATCGTGAAGAGTAAAAAAAGGCAACATCGAAGGTACTCTTCACTTTTTGCTCCGTTCTGTAAAAATAAATAAACACTGCCTGCAAATTATCCTTTACAGCTGGGGTTTAGAAGGGATTCCTATGGAATATGCAAGCTCATTAACAGGAGCAAATGCAAAGTGGATGCCCTGGGAATCCATTGGTTTTTATGCCTACCTCATGCAGGCGTTTAACATGGTGCTCTTCGAAAACAATGGAGAAAAGCAAAATGGAGATGCAAACTGTGCATTCTTCCCCTTCTATGTATTGAAGGGCACATACATGTCCCTGAGTTTAAATGTAAAGCATAACTCCTTGCTTTTACACCTTAATTTTGCACTCCACTACATTTAAAAAAGACCCCCTTTATGTAGCAAGGCATATTGGTATGAGAAAGAGGTTAATGTCATTGGACCAAATTATGTATGACCAAGTCATGGAACCCCAATGCGCAAATAGATGTTAAATTTGGATTGGACTGAAGAGACCACAAAAGGAACCAGCAACTAAAAGATACTATTAAGCAATCTGCCATACCTGGATACTTAGGGGTCTCCTGCTTCCAGGTAGCTACAGATTGTGGTTCAGGCATATGCAGGCTTGTAACGGGGACTGCGGCAGATGCAAATCGAGATCATGCAAGCGGGTTTGGAATAAGAGACAGGCCACTGAACTTGATGTTGAGGTATTAAGTGCTCTGGGAAATACACGCTATTCCTTGTTTTCGTATGTGGGTTTGGCATAGATGTAATTATTTTGTATGAACAGGTCACTTTGGATACAAATGTATATGTAGAAAGCAAATTTGCAGGACTCTAATACTTGTTGCCATTCTAACTTTGAGCAAGGTCCTTATAGAAAAATGATATGCAAATACCCCATATAGGGCTGCAGAATCATCTCTAGAATATCCAATGTGGTGTTGCCTCGGTCGCGGAAGCTATCATGGTAAGTAATTGAGGGCTTATTCAATAAACCAACACCCAACAATGGCAAATGTTTCGCACTTTGGTGGCCAATGGACCAAGAAGCAACCTGAGAAGCTGACCAGTCGGATTGGTGGAACTTGGTGTGCTTGTCATATAGGTTGAAGTACACATATTCTTAGCTATGGTTATGGCACTCAATTGCAAATGATGCAAGATCCAGTTTCTGTGGGATCTATGTGATTTTAACGAATAAATAAATAACAAATTAATTTTTACCATAGCCAAAATAATAAATAAATATTTCCTTTTTTCTTTTTTTGAGGGCGTCCCCCCCACAAGCCTGTGTTTCCCCATGTTTAAAGCATCCCCCCAAATCCCTCCCAACCAGATTTAACCCCTTACCTCACCCCCCACATATATATATTTTTTAACATTCATTTTTTTGTTTGTTTTTTATTCGTAAAAAATGTATTTGGTATTTTCTATTCATTGTAATCACTGGATACCATGTTTGTGTAATTCTTCAGCTCTCCCTCAGCAACTGTCTATGGGAGTTCTTCAGGTAATTCCTAGGAAAGATCTGGCAAGCTCTGCACTCTGAATTAAGTCTGGACGAACATATTTCAATACTCTCTGAATCACCCTAACACCACGAATCAACCAGACGGAGCTTTTGTGAACTTCCATTGCAGGCCAGGTCAGCCTCGCAGTAAATATCCAGCGCACACAGTGGCAAGACATGGCAGGTAGAAGCAGAGGCAGGAATTGTGTTGTACATTGAAATAGGATTTAGTTGAGAAAGGTGCAAAATAGAAATAGGATAGCTTAGCTGTTTTTTGAAAATCCTGCAGTTGGATGCAGGCAGAGGAAGTACATTCTTTCCATGCAGCTTAATACCAGTGGTCACCCAGAGTGACATAAACACGACATTTGCTGTCAGTGACTTTGTGGAGGAGAAACTCCCAGAGTTGCTTGGATGCAGGAGACTTCATTCAGTGGCTTTAACTGAGTGGGTATCACACCAGCCGTCTTGCTGTAACTATGAAGGAGAGAGTTTGAATGGGAATAGGTGAGTGTCCGCATGATTTGAGAGCAAGAACTAAATGGGATTTGGTTGAAGAAGGGAGTTTGTAGTGGTGGGGGGTCATTCAGGGTTACTCTACATTTCGCTGTCATTCTAGGGTGTCAGTTGATCCTTTCAGATCCAGGGACTCCTTTTCGAATCCAAAAGAGCCTTACGATCGGTTTCTACACTGTGCATATGCCACCTGGGGGATTTTTCACATGTTTGCATTCAGAGTGGAGGCGCAGAACATAACAACTGTTTCTGCTGTGCGTTCCCACTGACTGCAAACACCGATTGCGTTTGTTGCATCATGACACTTTCAAGATGGTTTAAAATGGATTGAATTCTCATGGAGTCAGCCTGTTTTTATCACCTGCTACAAGCAGGCGGCTTCGATAGGAATCCATTGGAAATTATGTCTGTTATGCGCAAGCAAGCGGTAGGCGGCATTTACACTTTTGCATTACAAAGTGTAAAAAGGTGGTACGGTGATTTCCCCTATTTTGGCACTTTTCTGCACTTCATAATGCAAATGATGTGATCTGCGTGGAGGGGCTAGACTGTACAGAAGTGGAGATGTGGGCGACCCCCTCCTTGCAATTTACTCTTTTTTAAAATTACCAAATCAATGTTTGCAGCTTTGATTACTGCTTCTTTTGGTATCTCTTCCCTTTGACCTTTTGGTGTCTCCATTTTTCATTGCCTGCCTGTGATTGTAATTCTCCTTGCTGCCAATATGACATGATTGGCTAATGTTAAGCATCACTGCTCCAAGTCTCTGGAATGTTCTATCCTAATGGTTTTAGGTATTGAGTTGGATATTGACGTACTTGATTTGTGCTCCTTATTATTCGCTTTAGCTGTGTCTCTTGTGATTTTGAATTTTTGACTATCTTATTTTGGAATTCCTAATTAAATAAAAATCTTCAAACAAAGAAAAGGAAAGCCCTTCCGGACCTATCAATGGAGGACAGATTGGATCCACAGCCAAGCTGTGCTCTGTTCTGCAAGCAGTGAGAAGCATCGAGCCCTAAGGGAGGCAGGGTCAGGTTTTGGGGCAGCTTGGCCCCTCCCTTATATCCCATTCTCCCTTCCTGCAGTTCCCCTTTCCCTCCAAGACAGGGAGCTATAGGGGAACTAAAACGTTGCAGGTTGGCCACAAAAAAAGGCTGTGCATCAAGTCATATCTTTTTCCAACAGGAGACCCGCAGGTGAGGGCACACCTTGAGTTGCCTGCATGTCTAATCTTCCTGGGTTCTTTTGCAGTTAACCCTCATTGAGAGGAGATGTGCAGGGAGAATGCAGCCACACATATACACACGAGCAGGCCCAGGCCTGCAATAATGAAGGGCCCTTTGGCAGTTTAAACCTTCTTTATTCTTTCCTGTGGTGAACTGCCGCTTCACGGGCTCCCAACTGCACATGAGTGTGCTTCATGCATTCTAATTGGTTCATGTGATGGAGCTCTGAGGCTCCGTTAACTGGGTCCTTGCCAGGACACGACATCTCCCTCCATTCTAGCAAAATTAAGTCACTTAAGTTCTATCTTCACATCTCTTCGCTTAAGCGCACAGGTCTTCTAATGCATCTGGTCGGCCTTACCCGACGGTCTTCCTGCTCCTCTTCAGTCTCTTCTCTCACCGGCTCATCACATGAGGCCACAGAGATGTCTCTCTCATATTGTTCTTGATCCTCTTCCTTGTACAGCTTGAACTGGCAAACATTTCGAGTGACCACCTTGGTAGGGGAGCGAGCAGTTACCATTTCATTTACATGGGATACCGTCAGATAGCCTGGATCAAATATCGAGTCTGGTTTCCTATCCTGCCGTCTGCATACAAGCACTGTTTCCCCTACTTGCAGGCCAGAGCTCTTGGAAGGCCTCCTGCTATCAGCATATGTTTTCATGTCCTGTTTCTTGCGTGCATCCATCACTCAGGCCTGTTCCGCATCCTTGCTCGGGTCACTTGCCAAGTGAAGAAGTCTGGTCCTTATCCGTCTGCCAAATAGCAACTGAGAGGAACACTTTCCGGTCGTGCCATGCGGGGAGTTCCTGTAGTCCCACAACGTGTTATACACGGCCCGATTGAGTGACAGGGATCATAGCTCATTCTGTTGGAGGACCCTCTTTAAACTGGCCATGAATCGCTCCACCATGTCGTTTGCTTGTGACCATAGGGGAGTTATCTTTCTGTAGTGGATGCCCATGTATTGCATGAATTTTCACGAATTCCAGGCTGCTGAATGGCAAACCACGGTCCGACTTGAGGACTTTGGGAAAACCCCATGTGGAGAAGATGTTATCTAGCACTGGTATGACAGTGCTGGCAGCCGTCGATGGTATCATGTGTACTAGAGGAAATCGCAAATATTCATCCATGATGAGTAGCCAGTACTTGGTCTCTTCAAAGGGGCCGAAGAAGTCAATCGGCAGGTGAGTACAAGGGAGCTCTGGCATGTCAGACATCTTTAATGGTTCAGGGTTATTCGGCCTGGATGTGCACTGGCACAGGTGACAGACAGTAATCGTGCGTTCCACCATCTGATCTAGTCCTGGACACCACATGGTGTCTCTCACTTGTCTCTTCATGGCCACAAACCCCCAGTGTCTCCTTCATGGGCTAGATCTATGACCTGTTGCCACAGATCCATGGGAATCACTATTCTGTGTCCTTGCATGACAAGCCCTTCTGCTGATATTGACAACTCCTCTCTTATGTTCCTGAAGGCCTGAAGTTCTGAAGTTCTATCTTGACACAGTCTCCATCTTTCCTGTTTGTGAAGTCTGTGTCTCTCCACCTTCCTGACCTGATCAGGTCCTGTATCCGCTTCAGTATGACTTCCTGTTCTGTGTGTTCAGAGATCATTGTAGCCGTGATGGCCCTTGAGGGCCCATGATGGGTGAGGAACTTCACATACTCCTCTGCCATTGAGTTATTGGTGGACGTGTCCAGTAGTGGGTGCCGAGACATGAAGTCTGCCTAGTTGTATTCCTTTCCTGGTTTGCGAACACTTGTGAAGTCGAAATCCTGCAATTGCAAGCCCCATCTCCCTATCTGTGGTGGCATCTTGCATTGAGAGCTGCCGTAGATGGTCACCAGGGCTTGGTGATCCGTCACAATCGTGAATGGCTTACCAAGGAGAAACATCTGAAAGTGCTTGAAAGCCCATACAACAGCCAGTCCCTCTTTTTCAGGTTACGAATATCTTGTCTCCACCTCCGACAGGCTCTTGCTGGTGTAAGCAATTACTGTTCTGGGGATTCTCTCCCTGGTCGATGTTCCTTACGTGCACATATTTGGGTTGAAGTAAGCCATACGTTCATCTGTGCAAATGCCTCTTCACACTGCTGTGACCACTGGAATACCCTACCCCGCTTGGTGAGTTCTCTGAGAGGGGCACTGGTAGTCACAAAATCCTAGAGCTATTGGCTGCAACAGCAGGCCATCCCTAGGAAGGACATGACCTCACTCACACCCTGGGGAGCTGAAATCCCATAGATGGCAGCCACTTTGCTTGGATCAGGGCTCATGTCTTCGTGTGAGAAGATGGGTCCATACAATTTAAGGCAAGATTTGTGAAAGGCACACTTGTCCCTATTCAGTGTCAGGTCGGCCTCCACGAGCACCATACAGACCTGTTGAAGAGCTTGATCATGTTATCATCAATGTAGTTGAAGCAGTTACTCACATGACGAATGACTCTCTTGGAATATTTCAGCTGCGGCGCAGATGCCGAAACAGAGTTTCTTGTATCTGAAGAGATGAATTGGCGTGGCAAAAGTGGTGATATATCAGGACTGTTGGTCTATCATGATCTGATGATAGCCTTTGTTCAAATCAAGCTTCGAGAACACTTTCGCCCCATTCTGCAGGCTGATCCTGTCATCCAGGTGCATTCCAGGATGTCTTTCATGTCCAATGGCCTTATTTGCTTGCTGCATGTCCACGCATATGCGTATCTTGTCTGGGGATTCCCTCTTGGGTACAGCCACTATGGGGGACACCCAGGGGTTGGACCGTCAGTCGGTTAGATTATTCCTTCCTTCAGCAAGCACTATATCTCTTCTTCCACAAGCGGTTGCAAATGAATCGGTTTTCTCCTCGGGTGCTGAGACACGGTCGTTATGGATTCATCAATGTGAAGTATCACAGGGTCTCCTATAAGGCATATAATGCCCTCAGACAGAGTTGGGACGGCTTGTGTGACTGACAGTCAGTGCTGCATGGTGAAGGTCACAGCCACAATCTCCATCTCAAGGGCAGTGGGCGGCCCAGTAGGTTGTTCCCTTGGATTTCCCCTTTCTGTATGTGAAATTTGGCTCATGCAAATTTTTCCTTGTAGCAGATTGTTAAGAACTTCCTGTGATTCAGCACTGGCCCTCTCGCTGCCCACTGAAAGTGTAACAATTGCTAGAAAACTATTGTAAATATTCCCAATTTAGGTAGCCGTATTTCACAGTCACAAGAGTGGAGCTTAGGAAATAACAAAGCAGTGCACTAACCTGAGGTCTTTGTCTTCTATCGAAGAATAGAAAGCTCATCTGTCCTCCTCTCACTGCGCCTGGTAAGAGGCAGAATGAGAAGAAGTCAGGGAAACCCTCACAGGGGAAAAAACCCTGCCGTGCCTAGGAGTTGAGTTCCTTCAGTAAAGGCTTTGTTTTCAGGTATCCGGCGTCCTTTTGTCAGTGGGAGGCACTCAGAATCTCCATCTATCCGAAACAAGGAATACAGAGTGGTTATACGGGGGTACGTGGAGAGAAAACTATTCTTAGAGTGTTATGTACCTTTTACTTATGTTAGTCAGCTGTCTGCCGGACAAATTAATGCGCTGAATTTGACGATCTAGGTTCATTGTGAAAAATAGGAGGAAAAAGTTAGTATCAGCAAGATAAGAGTGTTGCGGTGGAAAGAATGGTCTGTTTACCCAAACCTACTGAGTATGGACTGCTAACTGACTAGCTTCCGTCTTAATGCACTGCTGGATGGGAAATGTAGTCCCGACTGGAGGCGGGAGACTGTATGCGAGAAAAGAAACAGATTAGCCTTCGATAGGTGTGCGTAGAGGTAAGGATCGAATTAAGGAAAAAGGGATACGTACTGAACCGGGTGTAAGTGTTTCCTGTCTTTGGAGTTTGAACGAGTTTGTCTGAAAAGTACAAACGAGGCAAGCGTTGGCAGAGCTTGGCATCTGAAAACAGTAGCAACGCGCAGAGTCGAAGAGGCAGCCGACAGAAATCCGTTCTCCGTAGCAGGGGGCGGAGCTTGCTGGTCTGAATGGCTAGAGCGCTGCTCTTCCTTGTGTTCTCCATATTAGTGGGAGTAGGGGAAATGCACGAGATGCGTCTCCATCGTACCATAGTGACAATGGCCGTGTTCTTCTACCCAGAGCGGCCGTAACAGTATGCCGCCTCCGAAGGGAGACGTATTCGGGTTTACCTGGGTGAAAACGGTAACCTTTTCGGATTAACTGAGGAGCATGCACCGCTGAGGCGGGCTCCCAAGAGCGTTCCGCCTGAGAATACCCCTTACAGTCTATGAGATACTGGAGTACCCCTCTCCGATATCGTGCATCACAAATAGAAGAAACTTCATATTCCGGACCCTCTTCTGTCAATAATGGAGTAGAATGAAATTGGGACTGCACATTCGGGTTCAACTGAGAGGCATGAAAGGTAGGGTGGATACGTCTCCAGGTAAAAGGATGTCGCAATTTGAATGCTGCTGGACCCTTTCTTTCCAAAACTGAGAAAGGGCCAAAGTATTTCGGAGATAATTGGAAGGAATTAGTCGTCTAGGGAGGTATTTTCAAGATAACCAGACTTTGTCTCCCACTTGAATGGGAGGAGTGGGGCTCCAATGTTTGTCCGCTTGTTCCTTACTGTGAGCATGGGCGTCCCCTAAAGCTTCCTGTGCCTTACAATGTCCTTGTTGAATGGAGTCGACCAATTCATCCAAATTTGGATAAGGAGTTGCCGATGGGATGGCAGAAGGGAAAATTGCAGGATGAAAGCCATATGTACTAAAGAAAGGACTAACCTTAATGGCCGAATGGACCGCGTTGTTATTTGCAAACTCTGCGATTGGTAACAGGGCCTTCCAATTGTCTTGTGTAGCTGATATATAACATCTCAGATAGGCTTCCAAAGTTTGATTGAGACGCTCTGTCTGACCGTTCGTTTGCAGATGATATCCAGAACTAAGAGCCCTGGAAATCCCTAAAATGCGACAAATAGTCTTCAAATAATTGGAAGTATACTGTGGTCCGCGGTCAGAGATAATGACTTCGGGTAGTCCGTGAAGAGAAAAAATATGTTCAATGAAAATTCTTGCTATCTTAGGTGCCGAAGGAACTGTAGGTAGAGAGACAAAATGAGCTAGCTTAGTCAAGGAATCTATCGTTACCATGATGGTATTGCATCCTTCTGAAACCGGTAAATCAACAATAAAGTCTGTTGATATAATCTGCCAAGGTTTGGTAGGTATTTGTGTCGAAACTAGTTTCCCAATAGGGGGAATCCTCGGTGTCTTTGTCTGTAAACACACCGGACATGACAGGACATAGCTTTGTACATCCTTGCGAAGGTGAGGCCACCAGAAATGTCTCTGAACCTGTTCCGAGGTATTGAAAACCCCTCGATGGCCTGCTGCCTGTGAATCATGACACAGCCGAAGTACCTCGAATTGTAGTTCGGGGTCTGGAATGAACATCTTACCTTCTTTAAAAAGAAGTCCTTGGCTTCGAATGAGTCCCAATTTGTTGGATGTTTCGGGTTTAGTTGATTCTAGGACTCTTGTCCTTTCTTCGATCTTTTGCAGGAAGGAATGAATAACTGGCACTGAGATCTTTTTGGTAAACATGGGTTCTGCCTGAAAAGGGGAGGTGAGCGTTGGCAGAGCGTGGCCTCTGAAAACAGTAGCAATGCGCTGAGTCGAAGAGGCATCTGACAGAAATGCGTTCTCCGTACAGGGGGCGGAGCTTGCTGGTACTTCCTGGTCTGAATGGCTAGAGCGCTGCTCTTTCTTGTGTTCTCCAGATTAGTGGGAGTAGGGGAAATGCACGAGATGCGTCTCCATCGTTGCTATAGTGACCATGGCTGCGGTCTTCTACCCAGAGCGGCCGTAACAGAAAGACCTTTAGGTCAGACGGCCTTAACTGCGGTGGAGATGTCATCCTGCGATATTCTGATATACACATGATATTTAGGGTGGTGCCCATCTCAATGAGCAACTTGGCCTGGTCATCGTCCACGTGGAGGGTGATGTCACCCTCTGATGCCGTGGTCATTCTATTCATCATATAGACGTAATCACGTTGGGTGATCTCTGTAGAAGGTGAGGGCAATGGAGATCTTCCTGTCACCTACCTGACATGTCTTATGAGGTCCCTCCTTGCACCTGTATTTCTTCTTGAGCCAGTGCTGCGCATTCTGGACTTCGGTTTATAGGGCGTGGAGTTGTAACCCTGCAACCGTCCAGGTGGAAAGTTGCAGTGGACCACCAAATGGTTCTCTCTGCCACACTTAGCACAGGCTTGTACAAAGGTAGGCCATTTCACACCTTCCTGATGAGGGAATGGGAGGCCACATCTATAGCAGCTTCTTGATGAAGAGGACCCCCTGGATGCATGCTGCTTGTAGACCTACCTCGAGTTGCTGATGAGACCTGATATATTGTCTTCCGGGGGTTTTGGTGGGTTCAATTTGTGAGGCTTGCGCTTCTCTGGAGACTCCGCCCTAGCCATTTGTAGTATGGTGGCCAGAGGAAGTGGCTCATATAGTCGTTTTTTCCTGAATGATGATGAAAGGCATTCGCCTATAATACTCACTCTAATGGCTTCTTCATTCGTGAGTTTGTGGAATTCACAGTGTGCCACCAGTTTACAAAGGCAGGTAGCGAAGGCGTCCATGGATTCACCCACCATCTGGCATGCCACATTGAATGTGTGCCTCGCGTGATCAATGTTGCGCTTCGGCTCAAAGTATTGGTCAGCACTTCTTTGAGGCCTTCATATGTCGTGACGTCTTCCGGTGGGGAAAGTAGGAATGAGATTCTTTACTCATCTCCCACTAGATTCAGCAGCAGCGGCGTAGCGAACTTGCCGGGTGCAGTTTCTTCATGGGCATGCAAATAGTTCTCAAATCTCCGGATTCATCTCTCCCATCATGGCCCCTGCGCTTTTTGGTCACCCATGTCGAACGGTCCAGGCCGGCAAAATGCTGCTACACTATCTGCGTCTTCAACTTCTGACATTTCAGCGGTCGGATGACGTTGGCAGCACTTTGCAACTTCGTTTGCAGCGTGCATCACGATGAGGGCATTCTTCTTTTTTTTCAGAGGGAATGTCCCATCCTCTTCACCATTGTATAATCTTCCTGGGTTCTTTTGCAGTTTTCCCTCATTGAGAGGAGATGTGCAGAGAGAATGCAGCCACAAATATACACACAAGAAGTCCCATGCCTGCAATAATGACAGGAGCCTCTGGCAGTTTAAACCTTCTTTATTCTTTCCTGCAACGAACTGCCGCTTTGCGGGCTTCCTATTGCGCATGCGCATGCTTTTTGGTTTGTAATTGGTTCATGTGACAGAGCTGCGAGGCTCCGTTAACTGTGTCCTTGGCAGGACACAACACTGCAGTCAATCATCTCACTAAACAATGTTCACACATGACATGGGGAATCTTAAAATAATTCATAAGGAACATATTTACAATCACATTAAAAATGTCTGAAAATAATATTTTTTGCAATATTTTAATTTCCTGCTCATCGTGTTTGGCCAATTTTTTCAATATTTACACACTTATTAGTCCATACAATCCAGCTTGCACTGAGTGAGATTTCAGAGCCAGTCTTTCCCGCCTTATCATACATGAGTGCTCTAATTTTCCATGCAGTAAAAAGTATTTGAACTGAGATTTCAGCCCTTCACATCAGTCAGTATACTTACTTTTTTGAAATCATATTTCATATACGGCTAGAACTCTAAGTCATGAAATGCATTCTAAAACATTAACTTAATCTAGCAGTAAAAATAGCAATGGACAAGTTAAAACTGAATTCATACAAACGGCAGCAACGTGCTATGGCATTTTAGAAAACACTGCGCTCGACCTCATAGTCAAGACTAAATACATCAATGTACACATCAGTCGGGAAAGTCACAACTAGTATCTCAAATGTCCAGCGACTGGATGATGACTCCGCTATGTCCCATGTCAACATATGGTCAGGTAGTCTACGAAGATGGATTTAAAAAAAACATGCTATATACGTGATAGGTGTACAGCAGCAAGGGCAAGTAATCAGAGCACTTGACTGCCTGAGTGGCCCTTCTCAAACTTTGGCACTTTCAGGAGACAGCAGACAGCCAACTTAGAAGCTCTTAGCAGAATGCAGTGGTGCAACTTCTCAATAATTAATTCATGGTCTAGATTGTGGAAGGCTTAATGGTGATGCATAGCATTCCAACCTTTAGCTGTTCAGCAAAAGGTTGCCAGTGAAATGACTTGCTTCAAGGAGTGATATATTCCCTATAATCTAGGATGAGAAACATACACGCACAGGTGTTAAAAGAGACATTTAAAGAGGCCCAGCTGCAGAACATTTCTCTGATGTCTAGGTACCTGTTTCAAAGCTAGGACTTCTGAATATCCTTGGTGACAGGCCAAGAAAGGAAACTATCTCTGTATAGAAAAATACAAAGCGTGCCCGGGTGACCTCTGTGAATAGGCATGAATCACTCATACATTATCTTTACAAGTCAAGAAAGAGTTGAGCACCATCCATTGGAGATGCAACTGGACAACGGGTTCCAATAACCATAACTGGAAAGAGCAACCAAACCTTTAGCCTTCCTGGAGATGTAATAGGCTGATACTCAACCACAAGTGTATGGCTAACAGAGGATGCATACAGATTGATTAACATTGAATAGCCTATGTGTGATGCTGACAGATAATGCAACGAAAAACAACAGACCAAGACTGCTTTCACGCTCTGTGATCTTTCTGGGAGAATTTAGTAATTCCTGAAGCAAGAGACCAGGTGAAATACCCAGTCATACAGCCGCTCTCTGAGATCCCAATCTGGGTTATAATTAATTTCAGATCATATAGGCATTCAGTATCAATTTGTAGAAGTAATGTTCAAAAAGACTCAGAAGATGTAGTTATGTTTCAACGATGATTTTATCTGTCAAACCATAGTTTTATGAAAAAGTAAATGGTTGTCACTAATAACGTTTTTAGAGAGGAAGAATTTGCCACAATAGCTCAATAATCAGACTAAGTTATGCCAATGCATTTCGGAATAGATATTCCTTCATCAGGGCAAGTCTAAACAGCATAAACATCATATGTACATTCACATGATTAAAACAAACAGTGCAAAATCCAAATTTCACATATAATACCAAAAATGTAAAGTACATACCAATAAGTTGTGTTTGTAGAAGCAAAAGGTGGACCGAATCAAAAAAACAGAAGAAAAGGAAAACCAATCAGTATTTAAAGGTAAGCGCTATCTAAATGTAGCTATGTATAAAGTAAATAGTCAATTACCCGAGATTGGTAAGTCAAACGTAGCAAATTGAATTAGGGCTATCATAGTCAAATAAACGAACTGCCCCGCCGAGCTCAGTGAAGTATGTGTCACCGAAAAGCAGTATCTGTAAGCAGGAGGTCGTGTTAGTTACTTTCAAGAAGCGTTCCAGGTAAGAAGCGTTGTTAAACGCGTTGTTAGCAGAACGTGTATATATAAAGCTTACCGTCACGGAGAACGGAGTGGAGCTGTTCTCTCTGGGTCTGCTGGTAGCAGACTGACCTCGCCGCATCGGAGCGTTGCTAGGCAACGTTGTGATATACGACACGTGATTGCGGCCCCTCTAGAACATACTATGATGCCGAGTGTACCAGACAACTCGAAGATCGCACCACATATGCCACTCTGGATCAGGACCCGACTCTTTCTATCAAACAAAACTTGGAAAGTCTTCTGGCTAAAGCACTCGAATTAGAATGGATAAATGAGCATACACAGAGGTTCCTCTTCAAAAGTCACCCTAGGATCCCTAATTTCTATACATTGCCAAAGATTCATAAGGACAGTACCAAACCACCTTTTGTCGCAGGAATTGAGAGCATTAATCAACCTTTAGGTATTTACATTGATTTCTTCCTGCAGCCAGTTATCCAGAAAACATCCACCTATACTCGGGATACTACCCATTTCCTTCAGAAACTAAACTCCTTGACACCTCTACATGAGGATCTGATGTTTACTATTGACGTGAAAAGTTTATACACTTCCATACCACATGATTTGGGGATAGAAGCTGTGGAGTGGCTTTTACTTGAAACATCTGAAATACGTGCCCAGAAAGAATTTATTTTGGCTCTTTTACAATTCATTGCAGAAAACTCCTACTTTCAGTATGGCAACCAGTTTTATTTACAAACTTCAGGGACATCTATGGGGGCCACCATGGCACCCTCATACGCCAACAGTTTTATGCACAAGTTTCAGACTGACCATGTATTGAATAAACAAGAATGGAACAAAGATATTCGGCTATGGACACGATACATAGATGATATCTTTGGAATTTGGAAGGGGACCAGAGAATCTTTTGAAACCTTTTTTGAATAGATCAATAACATTGACCAAAGAATCCAGTTCACCAATGAGATCTCGAATGACACCATAACTTTTCTCGATGTCCAAGTCAGAAAGCAAGCCACTTGCTACAGCACTTCACTGTTCCGGAAAGCGACGGATCGCAATAACCTCTTGCATCGCCTCAGCTTTCACCAGCCTAGTTTGCTCAGAAATTTGCCTTACAGTCAGTTGTTACGGGTTAAGAAAATAGTGAGTGACCCTGAAGATTGTAAAATGCAACAGATGGAGATGAAAGAGAAATTTCTGGCCCGTGGCTATAAACAAAATGAACTTGAGATTGCGTCTGACAAAGTCAATGCCGTGTCACGAGAGACCCCATTATCTACACAGGACACCAAAAAGAAAAGAGAACTCAAATCACCGGTATACGTATCCAAATTTTCCATTCAAAGCAACAAAATCAAGAAAACCATCATGAAACACTGGGAGATCTTTAAAAACGACACCAGGGTACAGAATCTGTTTAGTGAAACACCAATATTCGCGTACCAACGCAGTAGAAACTTGAGAGATGAACTGGTGCAAACCAAACCTACACCGAAGGGACCCACAACTCAACGCACTGGAACATTTCCTTGCCTCCATTGTGTGAATTGTAACTTTGTTATTAAAGGCAACACCATTAATCATCCCAGAATAGGGAAAAGGATTCTGCTCAAGACTTTTGGCACATGTGACAGCAGCAATATTATTTATGGTATTGAATGCCCATGTGGTAAATTCTATGTCGGACAGTCGACAAGAACAGCC
Source organism: Ambystoma mexicanum (assembly GCF_040938575.1). NCBI lineage: Eukaryota > Metazoa > Chordata > Amphibia > Caudata > Ambystomatidae > Ambystoma > Ambystoma mexicanum. The sequence goes on along the minus strand of NC_090927.1, from coordinate 682,557,933 downwards.
AAAATTAGATGGGGTGAACATCGGTCCTGTATCTGAAATGCAAATACCAACTCAGCTGTGGCACGACATTGGGTGGCCAATGGACATAATGTGACACAGATAAGATTTGTGATTCTGGAGGTACTAACAAAAAACAACCCTCATGAAGATTTATGCCAACGCCTGAATCGCAGAGAGACCTTCTGGATAGACAAACTTGGCAGTTTAGTCCCAAATCGACTAAACGAGGAGATTAATTATCATTGTTTTCTTTAATTGCATGTTGTTTTCTTTAATTGCATGTTGTTTTCTTTAATTACATGTTACTCTCTCTGTTTGGACCTAGTTGTTTGAATTAAGATTTAGGCGCAAGTGGGACCATGACCCAAATGATATGATTGAGGATGATAACTTAAAATCGTGGTGGTACACTCTGGCATTATATGTACAAATGGCTATACAACAACACTATGTATTACTGTTACAAATGCTGCATTTCCTGGACCTCCGTCCAGGACCCAAGGTGCCGCCCTTCCGGACGACACCACTGGCAGCATTGATGTATACCTATGAGTGATGAAAATGTTTGAAATTGTTATGTATCTAATTAGGGATTTCAATCCATTACATTGGTGATGTTTTGACAAGTTGACAAGTTACAGTGATCGTATAGCCAAGGGTTCGTTTTGAGGATTTCTTCACTTTCTATGATTTTTTCGCTCTGTGAATTTCTATTTCTAAATGTCTGGTTTTCCTATTATGAGCCCATTAGGTCCAGTAAATATTTATTTCAACCTTACTCAAGCCCACTGGCTTGATTGCAGCCTCGACACATAGCGCGCGCCCTTCTAGAGGGGCCGCGATCACGTGTCGTATATCACAACGTTGCCTAGCAACGCTCCGATGCGGCGAGGTCAGTCTGCTACCGGCGAACCCAGAGAGAACAGCTCCACTCCGTTCTCTGTGACGGTAAGCTTTATATATACACGTTCGGCTAACAACGCGTTTAACAACGCTTCTAACCTGGAACGCTTCTTGAAAGTAACTAACACGACCTCCTGCTTACAGATACTGCTTTTCGGTGACACATACTTCACTGAGCTCGGTGGGGCAGTTCGTTTATTTGACTATGAGAGCCCTAATTCAATTTGCTACGTTTGACTTACCAATCTCAGGTAATTGACTATTTACTTTATACATAGCTACATTTAGATAGCGCTTACCTTTAAATACTGATTGGTTTTCCTTTTCTTCTGTTTTTTTTATTCGGTCCACCTTTTGCTTCTACAAACACAATTTATTGGTATGTACTTTACATTTTTGGTATTATATGTGAAATTTGGATTTTGCACTGTTTGTTTTAATCATGTGAATGTACATATGATGTTTATGCTGTTTAGACTTGCCCTGATGAAGGAATATCTATTCCAAAATGCATTGGCATAACTTAGTCTGATTATTGAGCTATTGTGGCAAATTCTTCCTCACTAAAACGTTATTAGTGACAACCATTTACTTTTTCACAAAACTATGGGTTGACAGATAAAATCATCGTTGAAACATAACTACATCTTCTGAGTCTTTTTGAACATTACTTCTACAAATTGATACTGAATGCCTATATGATCTGAAATTAATTATAACCCAGATTGGGATCTCGGAGAGCGGCTGTATGACTGGGTATTTCACCTGGTCTCTTGCTTCAGTTGTTATTGTTGGCTTGGGTGTCTCCAAACCTTTTACAGCCTGCTCCTGCACAAAGGACTACTTCTGAAAAGACTGATACCTTTTTGAGATTTGGTATACCCTTCACAAGTAGATGAATTTTCCAGTGGTGCCCACTCATTTTGCTTCCTGCAGAATTTAGTAATTCACCACATGATGCAGCGTTCGGCCGGACACCTGTGTGTATCTGTCTCTGTATCGTGTGGTGAAATGACTGTGATCTCTGCTATGCGCCTATGGTGGACATCGGTAATGGCTGCCACCATGAAAAACGTGGGGTCCGTCATCATAGGGAATTCGTATAGACTGTGCCTGGCCATTGCATATGCAAACAAGTTGGCATAATCCAAAGGGAATGCAACCACTACACCAGCATTAAAAGAGTGCTGCGGTGGTGTGGGGGAGGCAGGTAGCGGGAAATGTGGGAGGGTTCCCTGTACAGAGCTGGGAAATGTAATGAGGGAATTGCTTGTCCTGCATAGCTGCCCTGTACAGAGAGTCAAGTCCAAAATGGGTTAAATGCAGAAAAGCAGAGTTTGTCTCTGCATGTATGACATTTTATGACCACCCAAAAAAAGAGCCTGTTACTGTCATCAATACGGAGAGGGACCCAAATAGTGTCATGAATGGGATCTGTTATAATAAATATGGGACATAAGAGTGAGCCCTTGGGCACTCCATAGTGGTCAGGCTAGAAAGAAGAGTTTTTGTGAAGAAAGGAAATTAACCATTTCATGTCTTGTTGTCAAAGTCCTCTCTGAAAGCAACGGTTGATGAGAAAAGGATGCAGAAGATGCAGATGAGATAAGCACTCATTTATGACATCTGTGTTAATTTTATAGCTCTTGTGTAACAACAGGTAATCTGCATTGCCCTCCTTTCCCTAACATGATTTAAATAAAAAAGTGTGGTGTTAGAAGATTGTGTGCTAGTGTAGAGGAGGTCTCAAATATGGCCTGCACTCCAGTCGCCCATTTTGAAGTACCAGGAACATTCAAACCAGCAGAGAGCCGCACTAGGGCTCTGTCCAGTGCCAATCAGAAGAGCAATACCTATTGAAGCGCCAATAACCAGACAACTATGGGCAGTAAGATATCCATTGAGGCAACCCTACCAGCAAATGACAAGAAATGAAGATTGTTTAAACACTGTCCCAGAAGAAACTCAAAAGGCCTTAATGGAAGACGAATGATGACGTCACAAGGGCCCGGACAGACGTACAGATGAAGAACAACAACCAAAAGATGACACCCAAAAATGAAACACCATGGATAAGGACATCACAGACATAGAAGAAGAGACGATGGTGAAATATAAAGAAACGTAACGGTAAAGTAGGAGGAAAGTATTCAACTAGCTAACGCCTGTACATAGGCTTGTAACGCAAGAAGCTAAGAAAACAGTGCGACTTGCTATGCTTAGTAGAAGAATAGAGCAGCAAGCGCTAACTATATATCTACCTCAATGAAGCACATTATATAAGTGCAGTCCACTTTATACAAAAGCAGAATTAACTCAGGTTACTAAGGGTCAAACAGGCCAGGATTCTTATTCCAGCTAAAACAAGAAGAGAGACGGCGGAATCGAAACTCAGCAAGGAGCAGGCCCTGCCTGGGAAATCAAGGTCAACCTAAGAGAGGGAGGCGGACAGTAACTTCGGAGAATCGAAACTTAAGAGCAAAGCAGCATGCCCTGTGAAGGTCGAGATAAGGGGGCCCAGGCAGGTGACGCCAGAAAAGGAGAATTAAATGCACAAATAGAAGGAAAACGAAGCCGATTCACAGTGTGCTAATACGTGACCAGCCAAGCGCAAAGAGGTACCAACTTCGTATGTCACCCAAAGCAGGAGTTACCATAACTTTTCCTGACAAGAAGCTACAGTTTCGAGGCCAACCTCAGCCAACTAATTGACACATAGCCCTAAAGTACTTATTGATGGAAGGGAGGCTGGGTGAAACTTGGGGCATACTGCATCTGGGTGACCATTCTGCATGCTGATTTTTGCTTAGGATTGTAGCCAGCCCAATCACAGTGGGCCAAATAATCTAAAGTCCTATAGATAGTAGAACCAATGAGACGTTGTACCTTTAGTGACGTTTGCATGAGTAATGTAGAGGGAAGGGCGTAGACGCCCACCCGATAGGAGTTATCCAATCCTCACGCTCTGTTACAATATAGAGATATAGCACCTATACTTAAGTTACCTTTTCCAACCAATAGAATTGCATGACAAACTTTTGAGTGTTACACGTCAATGATGACAAATTTTTACTATAACTATTGCTGTTTGAATGAAGATTGTTGGGAGTTGAAGCGAGACGGGCCATCGCATCACTGTTGACCTCCATGTTTCCCTGTTTTTTGTACTTGTCATTAAACGGACTCCCCTTTGTCAAACCATTGAGTTGTCCTTATTGATTGGTGTTGGAATAAGAAAATCCCGCACCCCATCCGCCTCAAGGTGCAGCTATCTCGTCTTAAAGTACTCGAGGGCGAGCTCTGATTCTATGGGCCGGTCAGAGGTCACTCCCCCTCATGTACACTTGGGATTATTGATTATTGATTAAAATAAGACACCTATTGACCGTCGACACGAAGTAACTCTAGGTCTTCGGCAATATCACAAGTCCTTCGCCATTCGGTTGAGTAGACTGTGAAGCTTCCCGTGGACAATGGTAGTGTAATTGATCCAAAACTGCAGTGGGGCCTGAAGGGACCTGTTTTAAAAAACCATAACCCTTCCCATTCCTAAGAGCAGCGGATCAGGCGAAAGTCTGAAGGAGGCGGTAACAGAGGCGGTGATCCCGAGGGTCCAGAGAGGAACGATGCGAACGGTGAGTGAAATAAAAAATGGAGTACTTTGGCAAATTTCATAGGCATTAGAACAAGTAAGGGAAAAGGTAACGGAGGGAGGTGGAAAAAACCAAGTAGTCAGAAGTAGAGAAGACTGTATATTTATATGGGGATAATGACTCGAGAATAATTGAATAAATGAAGAATACCTGGGCAGACACCTGAGAAGAGAGAGAATACCAGGGCAGACACCTGAGAAGAGAGAGGATACCAGGGCAGACACCTGAGAAGTAAGAGGATTTGCCTTATTCCTGTGCTTTAATATAGCGATCAGAAGAAACGTGAACTCAGAGCCCCACAAAATGGGGGACGACTAGGCTACCACCAAGTTTAAAGACGTCGTGAATGGGTTTCGTTTAAACTCCATGTACGGGTAATAATTAGAGGCAGAGATATTTGTGTCCATCTGGCGTCTGTCTAGTCTGTTAAGTGACTGTCTTACATGTTCTGTTGTGCCATCACATGTGAAGGAATTCTTTGTGTGTTTTGAGTGAGACCTGACTAAGATGTGCGCGATTCGATAGTTGAGATGGAATCACACACGAATTGATGTTTTTGAGTAAATTGGTGATATAAAAGATTTTGGCGTGAATAATTGAATTGGAGATTGCGGTGTTTGGTGCTCGCTCATATTGTTGGAAGTGTTAAAGTTGCATGAAAGCATTGAAAAGCATTTTATAAGAGGAATAGAAACAGATTTAAGCACAGAAGACATAACTCCATTAGCACACTTATGTCAGCAACTGCCGAAACACGCACCCAAGCTTACGAAATATAGCACAGAGTGGGTTAAGGGTACCGCCCACAAGATGAGCGCCTGGAGAGCACTCAGCTATATGACACGGAGGATGTCACCCGAAGTAGTGGGAGTAGGAAACTGTCCCTGGATAGATTAGAAATCAGTAGAAACGATGATGACAGAAGGAGTTGCGTGAATTGGGAACAACCAATGTCCGACTCTGAAGAGGAGGAGCGCGAGCCAAGTGAAGAAGGGAGACGGCGCGTAAGACGACTCCCAAGGGACAAAGGGGTACGATGGTCACCGCCCTATGTAAACAGATTGAGGAAATTGCCAGGTAGACAGCGATGCGGGAATACTACCCCTGCGATAGACAGGAGCGCTATGAGAGAAGAGAAAAAAGGCTGCACATTCCAATTTCCGCTACTAGAAAATGGGGGAGCAAGACCACAATATATTCCATGGCCACACATGGGCCGAGAAAACCTGAAGAACAAGCTTCCGATGCAGACATTGGGAGCCGGAAAATGGATACATGAGTTAGAAAAAATGACAGAAGGAAACACACTAGCTATAGGGGACATTAAGGGTCTCCTGTTCGCCATACTTGGTGAGAGAGCAGACAATGTGTGGACACGGGCAGGCTACCCTGGTGTAACCACAATTAACACTGCGCACAACGGAGCGCCATTTAACAATTGCAGAGCAGCAGTATGGAAAGTGCTACGGGTGCTTTACCCAGAAACTTCTGATATGGGATCTATAATGACTCGAAAAATGAAGGAGTCGGAAGATCCGTTACTTTATATCCAGAATTTTCAAGACGCGTGGGTGCTCGAAGCGCATGAATCTTGGACGAAATCAATACCTGTGTTTTACCACTTTTGTGCCAAGGGTTGCCTGAACCAGTGCAGACAGAAACAGCTCAAGAAATTGGTAGGAGTTGAGGCTAAACCTTGGGCTGAAATACAGCTAACTATCACACATTACTGTAGATTGTTACAAGAAAAGAATCGAAAAAAGGAAGCGACTCGAAAGGGTGAGGAAGCGAAGCTGGTGCAAAAGAAATTATCAAAGTATGCTCTTGAAGGAGCCATGCTAACTAATGCAGCTGAACAAAACAAGCAAAAGGCGGCTGACCCACAACAGAACAACCAGGGTAACGTAGGATTTTACCCGAGGGGAAGAGGTTTTAGAGGAAGAGGATGGCAGGGCAATCAGGGAGGTTTCCAAGGTAATCAAGGAGGCTTTCAAAATGTACAAAATGGTAATTCGGGTATGTCGAATGGACAAATAATCCGACCACCACCAGTATGTTGGCTGTGTGGACTGACAGGGCATTTGGCGCACACGTGCAGGAGTCAAGGCACGTGGCAGAATAGCCAACGAATGGGAATAGACGCAGCAAAACCACCTGCTTTCCAACAACAGGGCGTTGCACAGAATCATACGGTGCAGCAGCAAGCGCCAGGAGTGCAGCAAGGGGTGCAACCACAGAATATAGGGAATTTTCCACAAGGACAAACCCAACAGGCACCACCACAACTGCCACAGACCCAGAACCCTGGAAGGGGAAGCAACACTGGGAATGGGGAAAATCCGCAAGTGCACAGTGGGGCAAACCTATATATGCACTAGGACAGCTCAATGGGAGCCCTGATGTGCTCTATCCTATCAGTGACACCAGACCCTCATAGGGAACCTAGGGTGAATGTCGTTATAGGGGGTAAAGAATATTACTTCCTAGTGGACATGGGTGCAACACACTCATGCATACGTGAAGGCAAATTTTCCGTGTCCGGCAAGGCCATAGATACTCAGAGTTTCACAGGAGCTCACAGTCAAGTTCCCTTTACGGACGCACTCCCAGTCTCCATAGGAGAGTGTGACATGAATGTACCTTCATTATATTCATGCCAGACCCCTGTAAACATTTTGGGTCGGGACTTAGTGACGAAATTGAACATGACGATTTCGTTCACGGAGGAGGACATAGTATGCTCCACTCCGGGAATGCATTATTCAAATGTATGCGAAATAATTAGAGCATACTCAGGACGCATAGCCATGAGAGCTATACCGCTGGAACCAGAAGTTTTCACATATGGCATGCGTGTGCTTATGGCAGGAGTGCCAGGCCTCGCAGGCAGAACTATGAGAACCCCGATGAGTTTTTATTCAGACCAAGAATACCTGTGCATGAAGAGGAGGGACAAGTATTTCCCTTGATGATACATGCTGCAGCAGTGCGAGGGAAAGTAGCATCGGTCGACAGATACAATGATGAAGGCAGGCAATGGTGCGCGATCATCGCCATTGAAGAAGGTTATCGAGTGACTGACGTCACCGATGACGATCTGTTTGAAGAACAACGAGACTCAGAAGAGACAAGGGTGGAAGTAAGTCTCATCTTTTGGGTAAAAATGATCAGAAGAGAAGGGCCTCAGAGAATGATGTTGGCGCTGAAGCGTCCGGAATATTTTGATGAGGATATAGCTAAAGTACCTGTCTCAGTATGGACTACAGGAACCTATGACGTAGGCCTCTTGAAGGGGGTGGGAGAAGTGATAATTAAACTAAAGCCAGGAGCAATTTTGCCGAGAGTCTGACAATATCCCATGTCCAGAGAGGCAGACGAAGGGATTTTTAAGACGATCTCTGCCATGATGGACCAGGGCATCTTAGTGGTGTCAGAGTCACCATGTAATATGGCAGTTTATCCTGTCAAAAAATCAAAGGGAGGGTCTTGGCATTTAATCCAGGATTTACAAGCATTAAACAACATTGTTGAAGCCGAGTTCCCTTTAGTCCCTAATCCATCTACAATCCTATGTAATATACACATCGAGGCAAAATATTTCACGGTGATTGACTTGAAAAATGCTTTTTTCTCAATCCCATTGCACCGTGACTCACAAGATCTGGCGTCATTCAAGTTCAGACAAATGTGTCTGAAAAGCACAAGGCTGCCACAGGGTTACTGTCAGTCCCCATCCATTTTCAACAGAGACCTGCAGATGGACCTAAGCAATAATGCATTAGAAAGTGTCGTCTTGCAGTATGTGGATGACATTCTAATCTGCACTACCACAGAAGAACAATGCAGGCACGATTCTGTTCAGCTACTGACTATACTGGCTGAGAAAGGATATAAGGTTAACAAGGAAAAGCTACAATACTGTCAACAGGAAGTGCTGTACATAGGTCAACTGACCTCTCATGAAGGGAAGAAGGTGACCCCAGAAAGGGCTAAAGCAATATTGAACACAGCTAAGCCAAACACAATAAAGCAAATGCAGAGCTTTCTAGGCCTGTGCAACTATGTTAGGGCATGGGTTTTCGATTACAGCTCATATACCAAGCCTTTGCTCCAGGCCCTAAAGAAGGCCCAGGTGACAAAGGAAAAGATTGAATGGTCTGAGGCAATGGAAAAAGGGTTTGCTGAACTCAAGAGAGCAATTTGTACGGCTCCAGTTCTCGGAATTCCTAACTATGCAGAGGAATTCTACCTGTTTTCGCACACAAATGCAGTGTCATGACGGCAGTGCTCACTCAAAGAACCTCGTTGGGCTACAAGCCCCGGGCATATTACAGTGGAAACCTGGACATAGTAATGAGAGGTCAATTCCCATGCGAACAAAGTTTATCTGCCTCAGCGTTCGCCGTAAAGAAGGCGACAACCATTGTAATGGGATGTTCCATGACGTTATACGTCGAGCACTCACTATTTGCCATATTAGAGAAACCAAAAGGCACATTGACATCTCAGAGAGCTTCTGCTTATGAAGTGATCATATCAAATCCATCGATCAAAATAATCCGATGTAAAATAGTGAACCCAGCTACGTTCATGGCAGAGCCGGTCACTGAAGGAGAGCCGATACATGACTGTCCGAATTATGAAGAATTCTATGATGAAATCCCCAGGGTAAAAGAAAATGCCTTGGCAGGAGGAGAAATCGTCTTTATTGATTGGTCTTCGAGAATCGATCAAGCTGACGGACAAAGATATACAGGCATTGCTGTGGTGAAGCACACAGCAAATGGAGAATTTCCAGTACTCGTCAGTGCACGAATACCATCTCAATATTCAGCACAGGCTGCTGAATTATTGGCGTTGATACTCGCCATTGAGAATCGCGCAGACCAGGAAGTAACAGTGTACAGTGACTCCCCCTACGTGACGTCCACAGTGCACGCAGGCCTAGCGCGCTGGAAAAGGAGGGGCAACCTCCGAGCGGACGGCACCCCAGTGCAGCACGCAGCCTTATTGGACAGGCTGATTAAGGCACTACAGCTCCCAGTGGGCATAGCGGTCGTAAAATGCACCGCCCACACAAAAGAGACAGATTTTGTGTTGCGTGGAAATCATGCAGCAGACACGGAAGCCAAGCGTATGGCATCCAAAAGTGAGACGATTATGGAAGTAGAAGTGGCACGCACCCATGAAAGAATGATGGTAGCACGAACCACACCAGAAGCCAATAGCAATCTTGGGCAGACACAACTAATGGAGCTCCAGGGGGAGGCACCACAGGAGGAGAACAACCTGTGGAATCGTCGAGGGTGCTCTTTGAACCCCTCTGGCAGCTTGTGGCGGCAAGACAGCACTGGTAAACCAGTGATGCCTGTAGCCCTACTAAAAATAGCATTGGAGCAATTGCATTACCCGATGCACCTGACAAAAGAGAATCTAGCAGCAATGCTCGCGGAAGACTGGTTTATACCTAATTTAGCTGAGCATGTTGCATTCTTTATGGTGAACTGCATAATCTGCCAGCAATTCACTGATGGGCACACATTAAAAGTAATGAGAGGAGACATCCCCCAGCCAAATGGACCTTTTCACCATCTGCATGATTTAAGTATGCAATAGGTACAGATAGGTAATTGTCATGGTGTGTCCATTCTCTAGATGGATAGAAGCAGGTCCATGTACACACCCAAACTCTACCTGTGTGACCAAATTCCTAGTGAGGCAAGTGTTCCCTAGGTGGGGGGTGTGTGAAGTAATGAGATCAGATAATGGGGCTCATTTTGTAAATGCAGTCTTTGAGCAGATCAGCTTGTTGCTCGGTATAAAGCACAAGTTCTCGTCGGCGTATCATCCAGAAGGTAATGGGATTTGTGAGAGGCTCAACAGCTTGTTAAAGGAAAGGATAGCCAAGTTGAAGCTTACTCTAAAGAGGGGATGGTTGCACTGCCTTCCATTGGCACTGTATGCTCTTCGGAACTAACCGGGCTCCGACCATCATCTTACGCCACATGAGATAGTCACAGGAAGGAGAATGAGGACCCCTTTAACTCTTCGAGACAGAGCTAGATATGATGCCCAGTCAACCCGAGAGAGTGTAGAGGAGATCCTGGGCATGGCCTGCACCCCGCCCCCCATTTCGGGAAACCAGGAGTATACTCGCCAAGGTATGTGACGTATGAGGAGCAAATGAACCAACAGAGAGCCGCGCTGGGACTCTGCCCAGTGCACATCAGAAGAGCCGTACCTGTTGAAGCACCCATAACCAGACAGCCATGGGCTGCACAATACCCTCTTAGGCAACCATACTAGCAGCTGAAACGAAATGAAGAGTACCTACAGACGGCCCACGAAGAGACCCAAAGAGCCTTAATTGAGGGCCAGTGGAAATGACACAAGGGCCTGGACAGACTTGCGAATGAACGAAAATGGCTATCAAGGATAGCACGCCAGTGCGAGCAACTATGAAAAATAAATGTAATGGACCCAGGAAAGAGACAATGTTAAACCATAAGGAAACGTTGCGATGAGACAAGATGGAAGTAACCAACCAGTTAACACGTGTAAATAGGCTTGAAACGCAAGAAGCTAAAAGAACAATACCGCTTGCAGTGCTTAGTAGAAGAATAGAGCGGCAAGCGCCAACCATACATCTACCTCAATAAGGCACATTATACAAGTGCAACTCCATTTTGTAAGGCAGAAGTATGCTCAGGCGGCCAGTGGCCTACCAGGCCAGGTTTCATATTGCAGCTGAAGCCAGAAGGAAGAGCGGAATCGAAACTCAACAGAGAGCAGCTCATGCCTGGGAATTTGAGGTCAAGCCAAGGAAAGGGGGAGAGCGGCAACGCTGGAGAATCAAAACTTTAGAGCATACCAGCCTGCCCAATGAAAGGTCAAGATAAGGGGGGCCCAGGCAGGTGGCGAGGCTAAAGAAGAATCAAATACACGAAAAGCTAGAAACTGAAGCAGATTCACGGTGAACAGACATGTGACCAGTCAGGCGTGTAGAACTACCAACGTCTGATGTCACCCAGATCCAAGGGTGCCATAACTTCTCCAAATAAGAGGCTTCAGCTTCGAGGCCATGCCCATCCAACTAATTGACACATAGCTCAAAAGCCCTGATTGATGGAAGGGAGGCAGGGTGAATCTTGGGACACTAGGCACCAGGGTGTCCAGTCTGCATGCTGCTAATTAAAATGGAGATTTACGTCTAGGGGTATAACCTGCCCAATCACAATGGACCAAGTTATCTGGGGTCCTATAGATAGTAGAACCAATGGGACGTCGTAGTTGTAGTGACGTCTATCACGCGTGATGTAGAGGGTTGGGCGTAGACGCCCACCCGATAAGAGTTAGCCAATTCTCATGCTCTGTTACCATATACAGATATAGCACCTATACTTAAGTTACCTTTCCTAACCAATTATATTGCATGACGAATTTGTAGAGTTAGACGTCAGTGGTGACGAGTTTTATGTATAAAAGTTGCTGTTCAACTGAAGTTCGAGGAAGTTGAAGCGAGACAGGCGATCGCCACGATGCTGATTTCCAATTGTTTCCCTGTTTGATGTCCTTGTCATTAAACAGACTTCACTTTGCCAAACTACTGAGTCCTCGTTATTGAGTCGTGTTGAAGTAAGTGAATCCTGCACCCCCATTCCTCACATGGTGCAGCTATCTTGTCTTACAGGTACTAGAGGGTGAGCACTGACCTATGGGCCCGTCAGTGGAAACACCGTCCTCCTGTACAAGGTCCTAGGATCCGAAATGCAAAAGTATTGAACTGCATGACATCCAGCCTTACTGTAATTTCAGACCAGCTGCAACGATGACGAAAAGGGTGCAGCGCAGCGCAGAACACCGAAGGGAACACTGTAACAGACTCAGTTCAAGATCTACGTGTTCCACTCGTGTTCCCTGGAGATAGTGTGCTGGTGAGGAACCACACGAGGAAAAGGTGGGACGAGCCAAGATTCAATGGTCCTTTCATCATGGAGGACTGCACTCCGTCAGCTGTGAAGTTAAGGGGCAGGAGAGCATGGATTTTTCTAAATGACATTAAGCCCTATATCGGAGAAAACCCCTTGCCTGCACCCCACCACAAAGAAAAATACAGACAACGGGGAAGAACCGCAGCACGTGCAGCCGAGATCCATGACGAGGAAGAAGGACACATGAGCAGTAAAGCAAGACAAAGAACCCTTTTGCAAATTGTGGATTAACTTGGAAATTCCCCTTAGCAAAAGAAAAAAGGGGGTAGGGACATAAAATACAGACACTCTGTGCATCCTAGTTGCAGGGTGAAGAAGATAATTGTGCATATAAGCCACAGCATGTTTTGTTGACATGAACCTTTGAACCAAGTCACACTTAAGCCTTGTCGAGAAAAGACTGTAACAAACTTTGATCAAGAACTCCTATATTGAAAGCAGATACAGTATCTTGATCCATCCAGTACCAAGACTTTGGTTTGCAGCACTTATGATGTCCCCCAGTAGAGACATCACAAAGGACGTGGTTACATACTTCCACTTAGTATTAGTATCATATCTGTCACTGGTAGGGAGGGTCACCAGTGTCACAGACTTTCTACAAGATCCTGAGAACGAAAAGGTAATCGGACACCTGCTTACTGTCATTGCGGAAGCCTTCATCGTACTCCCGGAGTACAGTGATAAGGACACAAATGCTTCCACCACAGGTGATACTAGATGAACTCATCAATACACTTTTCTTTCGCATAATCGAAGAGTGCCCATCTATTGTTGGAAGAACCACAGACACGCTGACCTTTCTTCGAGATCCAGCAAACACTGAACATTTGAGCAATTTGTTAAACAAAATTAGCATATTGGTTGCACTCCACGCGACCGGACAGTGCAAACATTGTTCACGTCAAGGAAATAACTTATAATCCTGAACCCAGCAAGACAGGACGAATGTCCCTTTCACTAGAAGACAGCAGACTGGTGCACAGAGTCTTTTTCCGCATAGTGGATTACTTTCCTGAATTAGTGGGGAGGCCTGTCGAAATTGGCGCCCCCACATTCATCCGAGATCCAGCAAATATTGCACAATTGGGAATGCTCCTGCATGGAATAATCCTCCAAGTGGAACTTTCCAATCATCGAAGAGAATATCTGGGGAGATTCTGAAAAAACTTTCTGCCGAGGGACAGATCGAGGGAGAAAAGTCAAGAGCCCTAATTGTTATATTTGTTGTTATTTTCTCTATTTCTTCATACTGACTTGAGCCCAACGCAGCCTCAGGATTGGACCAGATTAAAGGAGTGAACTGAGAGCTCACACACTTTTGAACCTGCACAGTAGAAGTGACTCACCGAAGTGTTAGTCTAATCTATTTTTTTCATAGTCTAGCAAGGGAACTGCATCCCACATCAAGAGACAATAACCTTCCGCAAGAGGGGTGACATTTGCGAAGCACTTGACACTTTATGACACAAACTGTTCAAGGAACGATATTGAGTGGGGGAAAACAGTAACATTGACACTTGGCGAATGATCGAGATGGGGTCCCAGAACAGTAACCTGGTCCTCCCACAAGCAGAGGGGCACCCTTGCTTCTCTGGAAGAAAATGCTGCCGCCTTACTTATCGAACTATAATGTACTTATGAATTGTGTTTATCATTATTTTACTGTCGTTAACGATCAGAACTGCATTTTTTATTGGCGCACAAAGCGTTCCAATTTCAGTGCACCCAACTGATGATGTACGCATGAAACCCACAAAAGCACCCAGACCTTATATAGTCATTCCAGTACCGAGAAAATCTGATGGTAAAGTAAATGAAATGAAAATGAATGTAATTAGCAGTGATACATACACACTTGAGGTAATGAATGAACAGGAAAGCCAGAGACACGGTCGGCACGAAAGGCATGAAGACAAAGCACTGACACCCACACACACTGAATGCACATGAACCAGGCCTAGTGTCAATGACCACAGAACCTCAAACGAAAGCAACAGAGAAGACAAGACTGCTTACTGAAAAAACGTTCACAGGAGATGGTGAGAAAAAAACGAGACGAAGTAAGAGGAGAGTCAACAGAAGCAGTGCTGTCAGACGCCCTGTGGAAAACAGAAGCAGCCGCAGAAGGACTCGCCGCAAGGACACAAATGTTAGTAGATCTTCTACTACAAAATATAGCCAAAGTAAGAAAACTACAAAAGGAATTGAAGAACAGAACAACTGAGGCTGTACTATCCAGCACGCATAGTCCAACACGAGGGACAAGTACCAGGCCCACGATACAGCCATACACTGGGCCGGTGACAGGCTGGTGGTTGATAAAGGCACTTATAGATGGCAGGAAAACGATGCAAGAAGAGAAGGAGGGAACTACAAAACCATCATCTACCCCATCTATGCAGATAAGGAGACCTGCACCGTGGACCAGAATACCTGAGAGTCTTCCAGCAAAAAAAAGCCACACAGATGCATTTAGGGATGTAGTTACAGCAAACTACAGGAAGACACTGAGAATCAAGAGAAGCCTACATGAAGACATCAATGAACTGACTACCTGGACAGCACAGCACATCTAGGGAACAACATGTGGTACCAACACATGAAAGAAGTTGGAAGGCGAACTTCTGAAGGAGAATGCTTCGTTTGTGCACTTCTACCATACAGCATGGGGAAATCTAAGATCTTCGTGGCTGTAGAAATTGATGTCCCGACAGCACATTGCCTGTCACATATAGCAATGTGCAACACCAGAGGCCAGTTCATGGGGAGGGATGCCTCATTGATATGGGCAACTGTAACAGATTACCCTGATGAAGATGATTATGATCAGGACATTAAGACGAGAAATAGAGCTCATACTAGGAATTGATCAGGTACGAAAGACCTGAAGTTAAAGGAGCAGGAATAAGATGGGGAGATAAACCTGAGACTGAACGTCCAAGGGAAAACCCCGGAAGAGGTTGAAATTTGGAAGAACAGAGGCCAAATGCAGATTTGGGGAACAGTGCTTTCCCCCAACGGATGGGAATAAGGAGTGGTGATCTGCCGAGCATAGATGGTGCTTGAGCCTGCAAGGAAGCAATAGAAAACTCACAGAGGTTGTGCAAACCTCTATGGCCGAGACTCACAAGATTACTGACATGGGTCGAAGACAGAGGAGGACCTCTGCAGATAGTGCCACTTGAAAGCCCGAAATTGTGTTTCAGGAACAATGGCACAAGAAAAATGGGAGAGAATCAGAACTGTGGAAGATTTTTTGAAGCTCCAGGAATGACCCAAAGAACTGCAGTAATCATGGATCATTATTGGGCGTGTGGATACAAAGCATACATCAGACTGCCAAAGAACTGGGGAGGCACATGCACGATAGTGAATGTGCACGTTCCAGCATTAGTGATCCCAAGGAATTACCTGAATATTGACAGTTTCCCAAAGGCAGAAGAAGCATTTCATGCAATCCCAAATGAGCACAGGCTATTCAGCCTCACCTCATCAGTGTTCGGGACAATCCTCATGCCAAGATTCCAAGTTGGAGCAAATACCAAATGGTTGCAGATAACCAGATGGGAGCTGCTGCAAACCATCAACTCGACAATAAAAGGATTCAATGCAATCAAGGGATAGTTAAGAGCCATCCGACTGATGACTCTCCAGAACAGATATGTACTTGACATGATCACAGCAATGGATGGAGGTGTTTGTGCAAAAATCGGAGAATCATGTTGCACATTTATACCTTCTCACGATGAGGAAAATGGAACCTTAACAGAAGCCATAGGTATGCTGACAAACTTACAGAACCAGATGATCGATGAAACTGACGAAGTTGATGATGACAGCGGGTTCGGATCGTTATTCTCGTGGGTCCCACAATGGATGGCAGACACATTCAAGTTCCTGGGAGCCCTGCTAGTGATGATACTACTAGGATTTTGTGTCATCAAAATAATAATCTCACAATGCCAGAAAACTGCGAAGAAAGCCATACGGATGAAGATCATGATTGATATCGAGCAGGATGGAAGCCCAGAGACCTAACTGACGAAGAAATAAAGGACTTTGTGAAGGCCAGCAAGTACTCACCAGAAGGAATACAGTTTCTGTATCCCAGGAAACGCAGAAATTATGAAGGAAAATTGATATATTGTAGCCCAAATGGACAATGTCAATTTATGACATGGAACAAGGATGAACACGTAAAGACAGCAGGAAGCCTAAAAGGAGTGATAAAAATATGGACTCCAAAGAGACATTCTTTCAAACCATCATGTACAAACCCAGAAGATGAGGAAGACATGAATACAGAAGAATACAGAAGAACGAAGTAAGATGAAGGAGGAAGTGGAAGTGGTCGATGAACCGACCAGAGGGGGGAGTGTAGAGAAGGTCCCAAATATGGCCTGCACTCCAGTCACCCATTTTGAAGTACCAGGAACATTCAAACCGAGATATGTGACGTACGATGAGCAAACAAACCAGCAGAGAGCTGCACTACGGCTTTGTCCAGTTCCAATCAGAAGAGCAATAACTATTGAAGCACCAATAACCATACAACCATGGGCAGTAAGATATCCATTGAGGCAACCATACCAGCAAATGACAAGAAATTAAGATTGTTTAAACACTGTCCCAGAAGAAACTCAAAAGGCCTTAATGGAAGACGAATGATGACGTCACAAGGGCCCGGACAGACGTACAGATGAAGAACGACAACCAAAAGAAGACACCCAAAAACTAAACACCATGGATAAGGATATCACAGACATAGAAGAAGAGACGATGGTGAAATATAAAGAAATTTAACTGTAAAGCAGGATGAAAGTATTCAACCAGCTAACACCTGTACTTAGGCTTGTAACGCAAGAAGCTAAGAAAACAGTGTGGCTTGGTATGCTTAGTAGAAGAATAGAGCGGCAAGCGCCAACTATATATCTACCTCAATGAAGCACATTATATAAGTGCAGTCCACTTTATAAAAAAGCAGAATTATCCCAGGTTACTAAGGGTCAAACGGGCCAGGATTCTTATTCCAGCTAAAACACGAAGAGAGACGGCGGAATCGAAACTCAGCAAGGAGCAGGCTGTGCCTGGGAAATCAAGGTCAACCCAAGAGAGGGAGGCGGACAGTTACTTCAGAGAATCGAAACTTAAGATCAGAGCAGCCTGCCCCGTGAAGGTCAAGATAAGGGGGCACAGGCAGGTGGTGGCCGAAAAGGAGAATTAAATGCACAAATAGAAGGAAAGCTAAGCTGATTCACAGTGTGCTAACACGTGACCAGCCAAGCGCGAAGAGGTACCAACGTCTGATATCACCCAAAGCAGGAGATACCATAACTTTTCCTGACAAGAAGCTACAGTTTCGAGGCTAACCTCAGCCAACTAATTGACACATAGCCCTAAAGTACTGATTGATGGAAGGGAGGCTGGGTGAATCTTGGGGCATACTGCATCTGGGTGACCATTCTGCATGCTGCTAATTAAAGTGTAGATTTATGCTTAGGGTTGTAGCCAGCCCAATCACAGTGGGCCAAATAATCTAAGGTCCTATAGATAGTAGAACCAATGAGACATCGTACCTTTAGTGACGTTTGCATGAGTAATGTAGAGGGAAGGGCGTAGACGCCCACCCTATAAGAGTTATCCAATCTTCACGCTCCGTTACCATATACAGATATAGCACCTTTACTTAAGTTACCTTCTCCAACCTACAGAATTGCATGACAACCTTTTCAGTGTTACACGTCAAGGATGACGAGTTTTTGCTAAAACTATTGCTGTTTGAATGAAGATTGTTGGGAGTTGAAGCAAGACGGGCCATCACATCACTGTTGACCACCATGTTTCCCCGTTTTTTGTACTTGTCATTAAACGGACTCCCCTTTGCCAAACCACTGAGTTGTCATTATTGATTGGTGTTGGAATAAGAGAATCCCGCACCCCATCGACCTCAAAGTGCAGCTATCTCGTCTTAAAGTACTCGAGGGCGAGCTCTGATTCTATGGGCCAGTCAGAGTTCACTCCCCCTCCTGTACACTGTCCCCACAAAAAATATTTTAAAATAAAGAGAATGAACGGGCACTGACCTGACAACGCATGTTTTACAATAGACTATTTTATAATGGATCACAATGTTACAGTTTTTGCAATCTCAGAAGAATTGTAAAAAAATAATAAATCACAACACCAAGATGTAACACAAGCAAAGGTGTGTAAGGATGGGAAGGGGGTGAAGTCATTGGAAGAGAGGGGCATTCTTTTAGATCCACAATTTGATCTTTTGCCAGGATAGCTAAACCCAATAGCTCACACATTCTTCGTTTTTTTTAATTTGCATGGAAAAAGGGTAGCCACAATGTTTGAAAGAAAGGACCACATGACTTGTTTCAATGCTTAATATTGTCTGCAGTTAATTGATGTAGAGAAGGCACTAGGGAAGATTATGAGGGTTATGTTGGGGAGGCAATAACTCAGCCTAATGTTATTCAGGCACCCGCTGTTGCCAGTCATTTTCATCTTCTCATTTCTCAGATTATCTTCCAACTATGATATTCTGGGACAATAGCTGTGTAAGTGCTGGTGTTCCACCTGGGTCTATATCTACCAACTTTGTTTCCTGCTTTACTTCACTCCCTCCATAAAGGGAGTGCAATGTAATGGAGGGAGTGAAGTAAAGCAGGAGCAATTTAGATGCAGGTTGCTATGTTTTTCTGTTACATTTTTTCTGCCCAATTTTCATTTTTTGACTTTTCCTTTGCAGTATTTGTTAATATTTTCCCTTTGCTTATTGTTAAAACCTTTTTAGAAATAAAACGTGGCCTTCGGTTGGAGACTGGCCATCTAGAAGATGTAACATCATTTACCATAGTGTCTAATACCTGTGTGTTTTATTTGTATTTATTTGTATTTATTTTGTATTTATTAAGCGCTATATGCCAAAGAGCTGTACAAATCATCACATCGCAGTAAAATTAATATGAAAACAATGGCAATTAACCAAAAAAGCTAAAGAAGATGAGCTTTGAGAGCAGAACCGAAAAGGAAATAAGAAGAAATAGAACAGAGAGAAAGTGAGAGCACATTCCTGTGTAGGGGGGCAAGTAAAGAGAATGAACGAAACCGGGACTGGGCACATGGGGGGCAGGGAAGAGCTCCAAGAAAAAGAGACTGGGAGCGAGGAGTACGAGGATAGGAATATAAGGAAGAGGGATAGAGAGGGGGGAGATTGTGAAGGGATTCAGACCATACAAAGAAAGTTGAATTTAAGACCAGAATGAAAGGATAAAACTGAGGAAAAAGGACCAAGGCTATCAAGCCTTCGTTCAGGGCTGCACTCTCTAAGTTCCATTGAGTGGTCTGATTCAAAACGTCAAAGCCATCTGTTCCTGTTCCATAATAATGGTTGATTGTTAAATTAAGTTCTCCAATAAGACTTTTGCCCGAAACAGTATTTATTTAATTATCTGATTGTGCAGATGCGTGATGTGCCAATACATTTCGGACTATCGTCAGTCCTTCATCAGGGCATAACTCATTGCTCTGGGCATCACAATATTGACCAGTCACAGGATCCATCATTATATCAAAATGCCATTAGTCAGCAACAAGCATGATTAGTCAATTGGAAAATGTCACAAGATAAGCAAAAAAACATAGTGGTACACACAGTATCAATATGTCACCCTGTTAATCAAACATGATTAGTAGGACCAATTATTTGAAAGAAGTATAGGACAGCAGTGATTTATGTCGTATCAGATGTCAATGGATAATCATAGTAGAAGTAAAACATGAGGTAGTTCAACAGAAAGAGATGTCACATAGGAAGTTGCACACAATTTGTAGCAATCATAATTCACACAATTAAATTATATGAAAGAATATGGTTTGAAAGGTGCATTTGCAAAACACCAAAAGCATCAATCATAAATAAATCATAATACATTTAAGGCCACAAAAAGAGACAACAAAGACAACACAATAAACAACATGTATAGTGAAAATAAAAGCAAAACAGTTCACAAGCAGGTTCTAATATAGGGGCTTCAGACAATCAGTGCTCTTCTCCACTTCGCATACACAGTGGTGAATAGTGTGGTGGCTAGTTGAATATAGAGTTGTGTTCTCTAGTGTGGGTCTACATTCCAATTGCTATTCATGGTGCTCATGATTGATACACAATGACGCAGTGCATTGTGTTTGTATCAGTGGTATATGTATCCAAACTGTGGATAGGCTGTCATGTGCCTATGGATCTATTTAATCTTGTGTGGAGCATTACTCTGCACGATAAATATTTTAGAAATGGTGACTCTGTGGGCGTTATTGCTCTCGTGGAGGAAGCGTGTCGCTAATAGGATAAGGTGGGAAAACAAAATGTTATTGTTTCCGTCCTGCATGTCTTGTTGCCATCTGAGTTAATGGCCATCCGTTAGAGAATCACAGAGACCTATGAATAATTACATCACATCAATTCCAGTGTTGCAGTCATCAGTAGTCAAGTTCTATGTTTGTCTTAGAGTCCTAATAACCTGTGATGTACTCGCCGCAGGCTCTGCCATGGTCCTGCTGTCCTTAAGCGTGCTGCGAAAAGTGGCTCTTATCACCGGCGTGCAGGCAGTTCCTCTCAGATTGGTTGCTAAATTAGCATGCGTCATGTACGTAGGCTCTAGTCATGTGATTAATAGGCGTATCAGTCGTCTAAGTTCCAGTTCCTGCATTGGAATGGAGCCGGACATCTTAACGTGTGTTTCATCATATTGCTTCTAACTATAATGCTGGCTACTGTGTCAGTATATGCCTTTCACATCTGTGATTACTGCATTAAGAAGCCTGTAGTGTTGCGTGTGTAAATAAGAAGCCGGGGTACACTTAATAACATGATATTGAGTAGACTCAGTTCTAGGTGTGAGTGTGCTGATAGGCACTAAGGCTGGGGGCAAAGAGCCTTGTAGAAGAAACTAGCAGTGTCCACTCGCCCACTACATCAGAATTAAAGGATAGCCAGCCAAGAGAATATAGCAAGGAAGAGATCAAGTCACAAGGCGAGACAGAGAATTTCAGAGTTGAAAATAGACTTAAGAGGGGTGAGATGAGAAGCTGTAAGGCCTAACAGAATGCAAGAGCAGTAGAAAAGATGAGACAAGATGAGAGAAGAAATGAGTAGCTTAGCTGCACACAAAGTAAAAAAAAGACCCTAGCCTTATGACTGTTATGACTGTTGAATGCTTTGCATAGTTTATATTTCAAAGAGGTCAACTTGACGGACATTGATTAAGGCAAGTGCTCTTAAAAAAGGCTCAAGGAAACCCCTAAGGTGCACTATCACTGCCCATTCAACTTGCCTTATCTCAACACTTAAGTCAAATGTAGCAAAGTTTTAATATCTAATATTGTTCCCGCTGATTTGTTGAGATTTTTATTGCGCCTGTACGCCTAATGGTAAAGGTAGTGCATACTGCAAACATTTCATTAATCACATTAGCCAACAACAAGATATTTATTTTTAAGGTGTAAGGCAGAGCCAAAAACCGATCGATAAAAATAATCACTCCAGAAGGGGTCAATAACAAATGCATGGATTGCAAGAAAAACAATGGGCCTCATTACGAGTCTGGCGGTAACCGAGGCGGTAAAACCGCCTGGTTACCGCCGTTCTCCTATTACATTCCGCCTCCGTGACTCCCGGAAATACCAGGGCATTACGACCCTGGTGTCCCGGGAATTCCGGAGGCGGAATTCGGTAAATCCCCATTCCCATTGAGTCCAACAGGAATGGGGAAGTGGAAACACCGGCACCATCTCGTGATGGTGCCGGTGTTTCCACATCCGCCTGCAGGCGGGCGGTGTTAAACTCGCCAGGTCAGACCTGGTGGGAACATCACCTCCCACCTGCAGGGGTCGGGATCGGGCGGTCCGGAATTAACAGTGCCGGCGGATTTACTGCCACTGTTAAAATCCGAACCGCCCGACCTGTAATGAGGCCCAATGTTTTTTACACGTAAATACGTCCAGGAGTGTCAGTAAGTCCTGTAGAACTGAAAACATGCTTGACTACTAAGTTACATCTTTTATAGCGGAAACCCACACATTACCATGTTCAAAACATATCCTATGCAACATAATACCACTTTCCCCATTGGCCTACACCTATACAAAAAATACAAACATCCCCTATAGGTCACTAACCCATTGGTCAAGCATATCGAAATACAACCCTCAACGAGATTACCTAATTATGCCATCATCAAAGAACACTGTAATGTGATAAGTTCATTGTGCTCAGGTACATTTTTGCAATACTATGTTCTCCTTATTGGTGAGGACAGTTTTGGACAACTCGTAATGTGCATACTCCCAAGAGGACCCAATCAGAGAGATAGTGTGAATAATGAGGTCAACCCGATATGGGAATGCAATGGTTTCATCATGAGACCAGACACTTTGGCACTCCCAGATAACCTATTTGAACTTGGAGCTGTATTCTTTGGCATCATGTCTTGTGACTCCCATCCCAGAACAAGCTGCACCCCTAGCAGGCCTCCTACTCTATCTGTCTTGGAAAACCTGTGCATTATAAAAAACACAGAATATACACCGTTCTTGGGGATGAATTTCTCATATATATTTACTCTAATTGCTCAAACACCGGTAGTTCAAATGGTCTGGAAACTTCTCAATGAGGAAAGTATTACTCCAAAATCTAGCTCTACATTCTGGAAGTGCACAATACCAGGCACTGTTCTCGTGACATTGGTCCTTCACAGCTGCAACACTAATCTAATCATTTTAAGACCAACATTCCATTCCCAGGTCCTGCATGCTGCTCATCCTGACACAATTAACTTGCTGTCTGCGCAGCACACAGCCCTTCTTTCCTCAACTTTGACTGTGTTATCTTTCATTGGGGGAAGGATGCATAAACTCTAATTAAATGAACAGAGCAAAAGCTGCAGCGCTTGTCTAATTCTCTCACTACCCAAAGCTGCTATTTCCAACAAGGCCTAATCCAAAAGGGCAGAACTCTTGCTCACAGCCCTCATGTTCCTGACACACAACTCATACCCTACCTTACAACTAAAAATCAACACATTCTAAACTCTCCTTGCTGCAGTCCAAAAAGTCACTTCAATTACTACTTCTAGCTACAAAACTATTAAACATTCCCTAGCCTTATCCTCTAACTATATAAGCAACATTATTACATGTGTTGCTTCTTCTTTCATGGTGTAAGGCTCTGTGATGTTATTTAAATGTGTGCCAATGCTAACTACAATGGCACGTGCAGAACTGCCAAACCAAACAGGAAAATACTGACACTAAATGACCAGCTCTCTTTGCTAATACAACTTACCCAGTCTAATCTTTTTCAACGGTTAGGGTGTTGTACTACGTGATGGGTCAGAAAGGAGAGCCGGACACAATGTCGTCATGTTTATACCGAAGATATTTTAAATGAAAAAGGGTTGGGGAAATGACTCTCTGAACTTATGCTAAAGAGGAGTTAACCTACCTGTAAAATAAAAACGAAGGATCTGTCTGTGTCAAGATGTCAATAACTGAAAAGCCGTCATTGTGTCCAAAATGTCATATCATGACCCTCAAACTGCAAACAAAAAAATACAAAAAATGAGTAAGGAAAATATCTTCAATTTGTGACTGGCAAAAAGGGTTCACAAATAAGGAAGTAATAATTCTAATGAAAATATTCCCCAAGGTGGACGCCCTTGGCATCAGAGGGTTGGTCCCTTAACCTGGTTTCTTAAGTGAAATGCAAATAGTCTCTTGTTCAACAGTTCTTGGGCTCCTTGCTTGGTTTCACAGTACTCCTACAATGCAATTCAAATTCTGTAACAGTCTTTTCAATGTTTGTTTGTTTGTTTGTTTGTTCATTTGTTAGGTGCACCAGACTCGTGAGTAAATGGGCCCAGGAATATGGTAATGCAAAGCTTACAAGGTTACAAGTATAAATATAATAGCCAATATTTACATAATTGCAGGATAAACACAATGTGCAGAGTAAAGGCGAGGACAGGGAATAACCCATGTAGTTACAATGTAGTTACAAAAAGAGCAATAGACATTGTGCAAAAGAAAACTATGCCAAAAGTGAACCCCTCGTGTAGCATAGAGGCTCCCAGGTAGATACATGACGCAAGGGCTACAGAATTGGCGCAGTAGAGTATTGTGGATGCGGGATGGACCGGACTCTGTATAGGCAGGTCCCTCAAGGGTAATGGTAGACTAAGGGTCAGTAGTGATGATGTGTTTTATTGCCTTTTTCCTGAAGTGTAGGTAGGGTTGGTCTAATCTAATATCCTGAGGCAGTGAGTTCCAAAGTTTAGCTGCTGTGACAGAAAAACTATTGCCCCCGATGGTGCTGAGCTTATATTTAGGTATCGTCAGACAGTTAACATTCCCAGTTCTGGTAGGTCTGAGATGGGGTCTTCTCTGGAGTTTATCTATAAGGTAGCTGGGGGCTACGTTATTGAGGACTTTGTAAGTTAAGGAGAGTGTTTTTAGTTGTATTTTATTAGATGTGGATAACCATTTATGTTGGCGTCTCAAGGGGGAAATGCGGGTTTTCTTGTTTATGCCTAGGGCCGCTATTAGGGCATTATTCTGAAGTGTTTGGAGCTTATGGATGGTAGATTTATTGGCACCACTATATAGGGCATTACAATAGTCGATTCTGGAAAGTATTAGAGCTCTCGCCAGGATTAAGCAACTATTGTCGGAGAGGAATGGCTTCCCAGCTCTAAGTAACTTACAGGTGTAAGCCGTGGTAGAGGTGAGGGATTTAATCTGTTTATCAAAGGACAGTGTGGAGTCCAAGTAGAATCCAAGTGTTTTTACTTCCTTGGAGACTTTAATAGTATTCCCGTCAATATTAAAAGAGGATAATTCCTGGCCCAGTTTTTTAATATTAGCCTGCAACCCCAGGATTATTAGTTCAGTCTTATCATCGTTCAAGCACAGGCCATGTGTGGCCATCCAAGCTTGGATGATAAGGTAAACTTTGTTCACTAAGCCCTTGTCCATACTGTAATCCCCAGAAAGTGGGAGGAGAATCTGGGTGTCATCTGCATAATTAGTGTAGGTCATACCCAGTTGGTCCAACTCGTCAAACAATGGCTTAGTGAAGATGTTGTAGAGGGTAGGCGAGACGCAGGACCCATGGGGGACACCGCATAGGATCGGTATTGGGTCGCCGGCTGCTGAGTGGGAGAAGACTCTCATGGTTCTCTCACTCAGGAAGGACTCGATCCATTTGATGGCACCTGTGGAGAAATGGGCTGCAGAGTCAAAGTGCCGGCATAAGACCTTATGATTGACCAGATCAAATGCTGCAGAAAGATCAGGTAGGAGCAAGAGTACTGTCTTATCTTTGTCTCTCTGCTCGTCAATTTGGGACTTGAGGTCTATTAAGGCAGTTTCTGTACCGTGTAGTGGACGGAAACCCGATTGTCTGCTGCCTAAGAGATTGTGTAGTTCAAGGAAATTTTGAATTTGGATGTATGCCGCTTTGTCCAATATTTTCAGTAGAAAAGGGACTGTGGTGATAGGCCGGTGTGCCTTTCTTCATGTATTAGGAAAAACAATCTTTCTTTAACATCAGTCTTTCCTTAACTTAGACAACAAATATCAATCTTTACTTGGTTCAACAAACACAGTCTTTCTTTAATATTTCCGGAGGGCTTCCAAATTGCCTGGTACTCCCCCAGCCACATTTCTTTATGCAATGCCCACAGCTTGGCGTACTCTCCTGCCAAGACTCTTTCTGCAACATCAACTGCCTGGTGTAGTCACCTTCCAGGATTTCACTTTCTAAACTACCCTTACCTGGTATACTCCCCTGGCTGGACTTTCAATACATTTTACAGTTTCTCAGTATTACCAATACTGTGTATATTGGTCTTGGTTTCTCATATATATTTGTGGCAATGTCTGAATGTTTGTTCAATGTTTCCCCCTCATCTGCATTGTATGTATTCACAGTTCTTTGGGGTTTGTACTTTGCTTCGTCTGTATTCAGTCCATTCTTCAATGATATTGTATTCCAATTGTTGTTGGCGCGATTGCTGGAATCCCCCTGGCTCCCCACTGACTTTGGGAAGACTCGACGGCTTGCTACAGTGCCTCTGGTCCATTTTGCACTTCTGCTGCATGCTGCTTTCACCCGCCTTCCAAGGTGGAGGGCATAGATATAATTTCTCTCAGGACCCAGAATTGAGAACGCCACCTTCTTGACTTGCAGCATGCCCAAGACCTCTCTCGTGGCTCCCAGTGTCTGCACAGCACCTCTCTCTCCAGTACAATATTTCCCCTTCTCATGCAGCAACCTCCTGTGCTCTGCCACACCGGTACATGCTCTTTGCGTTTCTGCGCTTTGGGACAGGAGCAACCTCTTCTCCTGCAGTGCCTCCTGAATAGTGCACCCGCTGTGTTTAAATGTCCTGTGTGCAGGTGATTTGAAACAACAACTAGACTGCTTACAGTGTTTCAGGTTCTTGGTATCTTGCTCAAACTCCTGCATCCTCCTCATCTCAGTACTTGGGGAATCTGGGAGTTGAAGTCCATAGATGACATTGGATTGAAGTAGTTCTTTTAACTGGTTTTACAAGAAGGTACTTTGGTAGAAAAAGTTTTAAAAAATATATATTTTTATTGTTTTAAACAACACATCAAACAAAACCAACATTTAGGACTATTCCATAGTGCACATCTTGTCTTACAATCCCATGTTATGCTTTACAGTCCTCCCCCCTCCCTCTTAACTCAAGCCCCTAATTCAGTGCCTTAAAGTTCATTGCTTAGGGTTTATCGTCATTATTGTTTTCGGGTATGTCATATGCACTGGATTCAGCCTCGGGAAGTCCCGACATCATGGTTATCATTTGCCTCCATGCCACCAGGGGCCCTGTTTCCTCCTCCCCTACCCTACTGACTGCTTCATACCATGCCATCATCTCCGCCTCTTCCCACTTTAGGAGGTCGTGCCACCACACCTCTAGTCTAGGTCTATGGGCTGCTTTCCAGCCCATAGCTATTCTCCGCTTGGCCAGTATATACGCCAGGTCTTTCAGTTTGCTAATGTGTTTTAAATGACGTGGTCTAGCAAATCACCCCAACATGCATGCCCACGCTGATTCCACTTCCAGCTTGATGCCCTTTTGGGCCAGGCGTTGTTTGACCTCCTTCCAGAACTTACCCACCTCTGGGCACGCCCAGAACATGTGAATCATCTCGGCCTCCACCTTCCCGCACTTAGGGCATTTCTGTGTCCCTGTGTTTCCAAACCTGGCGATTCTGCTCGGGGTCATATATGCCCTGTGGGTGATGTACAGCTGGGTCTGCTGCAGCCGCGCATTCTGGGACACTTTTGTGTGATACCTCTGGGCTCTCTCCCATTGCCCATCCTGCATAGGTTCTCCCACCTCCTCCTCCCATTCCTGCCTCAGCTGGAGCAGCTCCTTGCCTACTCTGGACATCAATATTTCGTATAATCGGGATATTTCGTTTCCACCCTTCGAGATATCGTACATCGTTTCAATGACTGCGTCGGGTTGTTCTGTTAATATTGCAGCGTGCCATTTCCTACCTATTCGTTTAATCATTCTGGTATAATTTATATGTTGTCCTGGGTGTACCCCGGTGTCTCTCATTATCTTTTGAAAATCTAGTACCTCTCCTTCCTGCCATATGTCCCGAGTGTCACCAATCCCATCGTTTCCCAGAATTCACGGATCCCTTTTACCATTTGCGCATGCTCGCTGCATAGCGCTACCAGGGGTACCTGCGGAGAGCACAGGGTCAGGTTTCCCAGCCCCTGGCACGCTTTGTGCCATGCTTTCCAGCCTAGTTCCAGCAATCTTGCACGTCCCTGTATCTCTGGTTTAGGTAGCCATATGAGCTCCCTTAGGAAGCATTAGGTGCAGTCCTTCCTTAGCAATCTTGATTCTGCTGTCTCTTCGCCTGATAGCCATCTGGCCACGTACTGAAGCTGACCTGCCAGGTGGTATATCTTGAAGTTCGGCAGGTTTATACCCCCCTTATCATACGGGTTCTGAAGCTTCCATAGGGCTACCCTATTTCTAGAGTTATGCCATATGAAGCCCCTGCATAAGCTCTGGAGCTTTGTGAAAAAAAGTTTGGGGAGCATGTATGGAATATTCATGAAGAAGTGTAACAGTCTGGGCAGAACTACCATCTTGAGCAAGGCCGCCCTGCCCGCCATGACCAGGGGGAGCTTCGCCCAGAACCCCATGCTATTCTTGATGCCCTCCACAGCCATCTGTGTGTTATGTTTGTATTCATCTGCAACCTTATGATATATTTCGATCCCCAAGTATCTAAATGTTTCGGGGTGCCAGGGTATTTGCAAAACGGGTAGGTCTCTCGGTGGGGACCCTTTGTATCTCCCAAGGGGAAACATGCAGGATTTTTTAGGGTTTACTGCTATGCCGGAGAGGGTTGCATAATGTTTCATCACTTCCAGGATATACTGCAAGTTCTCCTCTGGGTAGCGCAAGTATAGTAGCATATCATCAGCGTACAATGATATCAGATGCAGTCCCCCCTTCGTGTGGATGCCTATCTCCCCATATTGTTGTCTAAAGCAGATTGCTAATGGTTCTAATGCCAGTATGTATAGCATGGGGGACCAGGGACAGCCCTGCCTCGTGCCTCTGCTAAGTTGCCATTTGTCAGACTATTGCGCTCGTTTTGACCCTAGCTACTGGGGAGCTGTATATCATCTGAACCCACCTCAAATACCCAGGACCTATCCCGTATTCTTTTAGGGCCGCCATCATCCAAGGCCACCTCACAGAGTCAAAGGCTTTTATTGCATCCAGCAAGACTATTGCCATTTCGAACAGCTCGCCCTCCGTCTGTTCTATTATATGGTGGAGTCTCCTATGGTTGTCGGTAATGTTCCTACCAGGGACATATCGGGTTTGATCGGGGTGTATAAGTTTATTGATTACCCTTTTCAATCTATTCGCTAGCACTGCCGTAAGGATTTTGCTGTCCTGGTTTAACATTGATAGGGGTCTATAGGACCTGCAGTCTGTGCTTGGTTTGCCGGGTTTCAGAAGTGGGATAATCACTGCTTCTCTCAGGGATCCCGGCAACCTTCCCCTTTCAAACACTTCGTTTAACATGGTCAGCAGGGGGGGAAGAGCTTCCTGTCTATAAGTTTTATAAAACTCACTGGGGAGCCCTTCTGGCACTGGGGCCTTACAGGTAGCTAAGTGCAGGACCACTGTCTCAAGTTCCTCTAATGTAATTGGGGCATCAAGGTTTTCCCTTTCCTCCTCATTTAGTTTAGGCAATCCAATATCCTCTAATGTTTCCAGGATCTCCCGCTCTGCTCCCTCCACTGTATCTTCATAGAGGCATTTCTAGAAACTAAGGAACCCTTCGTTCACTCCCTCTTGGGTATTCCAAACCTGCCCTTCTTCTCCCATTATCTCTCTAGTCACCGTTCTCGGTGTCTCATTTTTATATAGCCATGCCATTAGCCTCCCTGTTTTATCCCCTCCTGCGTGTTGTCTTTCAATATATTTCTTATAGTTCAGGTTGCATAGTCGTTCCCAGAGCTCCCTGTTGGCTTGCTGTAATTGGCTCGCTTGTTCAGCGTCCTCCTGTGAGGTGCCCTCTTTCTGCATCAATACTTCTAGTTTCTTTTCAGTCTCATGCAGTTCCCGCTCTATACCCCATTGGAGCCCAGTAGATTTGGATATGGCTGCACCTCTTACTACCACTTTGAACGCCTCCCATAGAGTTTCTTCCGACTTCACGCTCCCTGTATTAGTGTCAAAATACTCGATGATTTCCTCCTTTAAATCCTCCTGAAATGCCTAGTCTCGTAGGGCTTCGGCTCTAAGTCTCCATGTTGGGATTCTTGCCCTTGGGGGCTGGTGTCTCCACTCCACCACCAGGGGGGAGTGGTCTTATAACGTTCTTGCCTTATATTCCGAGCCCACCATTTCGCCCATGAGTTCGGAGGCAGCGAACATATAATCCAGTCTCGTATATAGGTCCTGAGGGGCTGCGTAGTGCGAGTAGTGCCTATCATACCGGTGATGCTGTAGGGCTTTTGCGGTGGGGGTGGGCTTATCTAGATTCGTATCGGACCTATCTATTTTGGGACATAACGTGCAATTGAAATCCCCCCCCACATGATCGCCCCTCCCAGAAGGGGGCCAACGTTTCCATATAAGGTCTTAAGTAGGCCGCCGTGTCATGATTGGGGGCATAAGTATTTATAATGTACAGTTCTCTGTTTTCCAGGAATCCCCGGATTATGACCATCCTCCCGTCTGGCTCCACCGTAGCTTGGAGCATCTGAAACGGCACGTGAGGTGCTACCCAGGTAACCACCCCCTGGCATAAACTGAATATGTCGCTCCCACGCTGGTCCCTCTCCACTTTTTTTTACCTTTTCAAGTTTGTCTCTAGTGAGGTGGGTTTCCTGTAGTAATGCTATGTCCACTTTCAGCCTCCTCAAATACAACAATACCTTATTCCTCTTCAAATAGCTGTTAAGACCCCTCACATTCCAAGTTACGATTCTGAGACTTCCCGTAGCCATCTGTGTCTTGTTCCCCATCCCCCTCTCCCTCTTCCCCTCTCAAACTTAATTTGGCATGAATATGGGCTTGTTCCCTGTCTAAAATCTAAATCAACTCCCCAACTAACTCCCCTGCTCCCAGTCCCTCCAACTTTATTCCCTACACACCTTCCCTCCCCACACCCCACCCGTCCCATTCCCAACTGGTGCCCAGCTCCATACCTGGATCTCAGGCTCTCCCGCATTTGGTCCTATCTCGGGTTGCCGAGATCAGGAACCCAGCAGGGTGATACCGATCTATCGATATCCAACTAATCTATACCCGGGGGTGAGATCATGGGTCCCGTGAGGCTACTGGATTTTACTCTACATCTCTGTACCTCAGCTCAATTATCAATGCAGCTTATGTGATCAAAGGCCCAGCTGCCCACGCCCTATCTTATATTCAAGTCCCAGTGTCTGAATCCGCTGCACTTTAAGTACCGCAGCGTCTGTGTTACTTATCTGTGCCTCCTTCCTTCTGGGTGCCCGTCTCCGAAGGACAGTTCTGCGTATCCAACCAATCTGATGCCTCTTCTGGAGTGTCGAAGAACAGCGCTCTGTTTTGATGGTATACCTTCAGTTTTGCTGGGTACATCAGCATGTACTTATACCCTGCTTCCCGCAGCCATCTATTCACCGTACCATAGTTCATGCGCCGTCTCTGTACCATCAGTGTATAATCTGGGTATGCCGTGATGTTCGCCGACACCCTTTGTATCGTTCCTCCTTTTTGAAAAAATTCCAGGATTCGCTCCCTGTCTCGGTAATTCAGGATTTTGGCGATGATTGGTCTCGGGGGGGCCCCTGGTGGTGGCCTCCGAGTTAAGGCCCTGTGTGCTCGTTCCACTGCAAATCCTTGAGTCAGCCCCCCTCCTGTTATTTCCTGCAGCAGCATTGTTTCGATGAAGTCTGTGGGGTTTGATCCCTTTGCTCCTTCTGGTAGTCCTACAATGCGTACGTTATTTCTCCGGGCACGTCCCTCCGCTTCTTCTGCCCTGTTTTCCAGGTTACTCACTCGTTGTTCTAGGATGTGGATCTCTGATTTGTGAGACGTGCATGCAGCTGTGTTCGGGGCCATCTCTTTTTCAAGTTCGCCTGTGCGTTCCGCCAGCGATCTGACGTCTTGCCTGAGGAGATTCACCTCTTCCTGTACGGCGCCCACTTTGAGTTCTAGTGCGGTCTTTATTCCGGCCATAGCCACTTCCAGTTTGGTTTCCCTTGCGAGTTTCAGGCACGCTTTGCTTCCAGGATCTGCTGGTCTTTAATTCCCACGGCGATGTCTGCGACTGGGGTCTTTTCCTTACTTCTGGCCCCTTCTGACATGTGCAGTGTTCTTCCATATTCCTCCAGCATGGGCTGTTTGCCCTTCCCCTTGGTCTGTTTATTCACCATCTGGGCGTCGCCTGGTGTTACTTGGCGGGTGCTCAGAAATGTGGCTTTTGGCGCCTCAGGAATAGTTCGTGCTTGGGCGTATTGCCCTCAGGGGGGTGCCTTGAACGTTCTTGTGCACTATCTGTGTCGTGACACGAGTGGATTATGTTCTCCCACATACTTGACTGTTGCTGTTTCTTCCTCGATGCACTCTTCGGCTCTTAGTGAGACCTCTTGCTGTCTGCGCGCCCTGGGGCTTGGGGGCCCAAGTTAGTATTACTGCGGGTCTTGTGGGCGCCTACCTTTGTCCGGCTTGCTGCTTCACTCAATGTCGTTATTACCGGTGGCTTCCTCGCCTGTTTCTTGGAGCTCTTAAGTGCCCACCCTTCTCTGCCACCGCTGATTCTCGGACTCACATGGTGCCTGGTGCCGTAAAATCATGTTGGCATGGGCTCGTGTCTTGGTATTAGCTTATAACTTGCCCGCCGCCTTTCCTAATATTCGTCACCCCACTAGCACCCGGGGCGAAGCGGCCCCTTGCTCAATCCAATTTTCCTGTCCTGCTCACATGCGCTTGCCACTCCTGGCTTTCTCTCGCCGGTATTGTGTATTATTGTAGGCCCTTGCACACAGGGTCACTTTCTGTTTGGCTCCTTCATTACTCACCATCCAGCAATTTGGGCAGTATCGTATCGTGTGTGCGGCGTTCTGTTGTGGCACATCAGTGGACCATAGGACTGATCCAGCTTTTGTTACAGTGTGTGACGATTCGCTGGGGAATTTGAATTGAGTGTGGCAGTTTGCAGCCAATTCTATTGTTTAGGCCTCAGGGCGTGGGTCCCTCTTCCCATCTAGGGTGTTAATGGAGTCCAGTGCACAGTGATTGCAGGGGCGTGTTGGGGCTGTTCCTTCCGGCAGAGTAGGCAGTCTCCCCACGTTTGCTCATACAGAGAGCTGATATTCGACTCCGCTGGACTCCGGCTCTGATGCGTCGTTTATGTACAGTGCCCTCAACTTCATGCAGAGCGGCTGGGGAACGTTTGTTCTCTTGTTTCACCCCGCGGGGCACGGCTCCCCAGACTCCTC
This sequence comes from Ambystoma mexicanum, assembly GCF_040938575.1. Taxonomy (NCBI): domain Eukaryota; kingdom Metazoa; phylum Chordata; class Amphibia; order Caudata; family Ambystomatidae; genus Ambystoma; species Ambystoma mexicanum. The sequence continues at coordinate 682,524,310 of NC_090927.1, read as the reverse complement.
TTTCACAGTCTATGTGCCGCCAGTCACGTCCCGGACACCCGTGAAAGGTTTCGAGTGTGGGGATGCTTCGTGATAGCAGCGCCGGCTTACTTTGCCTGCCGAACGCGGCTCTCACACTGGTGTGCCTCTGTTGTAACAATGTATCCTCTTCACTGCCGTGATGGCAGAACGCATACTATGAGTCTGTCAGAGGCTGATACCGCGGGCCATGTCTCTGCTCCTCTCCAACAGGGAGATGACAGAAGGGTGACCTCTTCCCCCCCGGGGCAGTTCCGCGCTCCCACTGGATACTTCTATCCCCTGCCAGGGTGCCGTCGCAAAGCTGAGGGCACGGTCCTCCTCAGCGGAGTGTTATACTCCCACGGTATCGTCTGCAGCTCTCTGTGGTGCGGTTTTGGTCACCCTGCCTTTACAATACACCAGCGCTCCGCGTTCCTTCGCCCGCCTTCCTCTTATCTTGCCACGGCGAACTGCTTCGTTCCGCGGCTGTCCCACACTGGGTCAGGTCTTGTCGGGCACCTTGAGTCCGGCGCAGATGTGGAAGAGTTCGCCTTCTCAGTTCATTGCGCACAGCTCCTCTTCCACGACACAATGTTTTCTTCATATAGTCCTTTGTCCCAGTATCCGCCATTTTGTCGCACATCAAAGAGCGGGCTTGTCTGAATTTCGCTCGCTTAATACTGGCCCTTCGTGTCACGGATCATTCCATTTTTGCGCTCATCATGCGCCCGTGATATTTATGTATCTGTGAGTGTTGGTCAATCGTGCTTGGCAGGTTTTGAAGCAAGAATGCTTCACAGGATTACTGGAGGATCTGCAGGAGCCATTCGGGAACACGACCTCTCACGCAGCCATGTAGCCACGCCCCCCTGGAAGAAAAAGTTGTGTCATAGTTATGCATGGGATCAGAAAAATTGAAAGATTAGAGATTCTTACTTCTTCTGCAAGGGGCAACACGCACTTTGGCAGTATGCCATTAGCGTCTTGGGTATTAGAGTGTCCTCTCATGGAAAAGGGTCTTAGGTATTAGAGGGTCTTCCTCATGGGAAAGGGGGAGATACTGCATCTCATCCAATGAAGTTATGAAATCTCCCTGGTAGTTGTCTCCTCCCATGTGATCCTCCCTCATGAAACCACCCCCAGGGTCAGGATCAGGTAGGAGATGCGTCCTTTGGTCACATAGGAGGAGGCCACTGCTGGGGAATCAAAGATGACTCCATTGGATTCATCACAACTTGCACCCCAATTCATTAACTAATCTTGCTTCTCTCCCGCTATAGGAATTATCCTTGGGTACCCACACGTACACACATGTTGTAGACTTTCTCTGCGTTGGACATAGTCTTCTGGTATGCAGGTCATAAAACAACATCCCCTGTCCTCTACAAGATCTACCCAGTGTTCTACATAGTTCTCAGGGTAAGGTGGATGGTAAGAAAGAGTCCCCAGGGGACCGACTGGCTGCAACACTCTTACTATCTTGTGTTCTATTTTGCCATTGTATAATTGTATAATTGGTTATTTATAACACGCTTAATATCCTGAGGTTTCTACGCGTGGACCCGGGGATCGAACCTGTGTTGCTCCACGTCGTCTTGCTTCCAAGGCAAACACGTTGCCACTTTCTGTCTGGATGTGCACATGTTTTAAGATGAGAGTGTCCTTACCTGTTGTGAGAGACATCATCATTACTCCTTTAGGTAGTGTCTTGAAGCAGCATCGTAGGACAAGCTGACAGGAGCAAAGGATAACAAGTAAAAAGACTATGATGGTACTAGCACTTATATGGCTAGGTCCAACCAGGTAGGAGCCAAAGAAAACAGCAATTTCAGTCAATCGTCTTCTCCCACCCATGCTTCCTTTTCTATGGCAGTACACCAATTGTGCAGTGCCCCTATTGCATGGGTCAGAGACCCATTATCAGAGCCACTGGGGGGTAAGTAAGTGCAACAGAAGCTCCCTATCTTCTTCTAGACACCCCCCTCCATGGCTGTGAGGAGGTCCAAAATGTACTGATTCTGCAGTGGTAATAACCGAATGGGCCGCAACGACTCTTTGATGGAGTTGAGGCCATGTACTGTCTCCTTCCCGATCTACAGCATCTGTGAACTGGTAATCTGCAGCCATTTGGACAGGGATATCGAATCACCAAAATTCCAGAGGCAGCGGAACTAACATCACAGACCTGATGACATCACATGAAGTGATGTCACTTAACCTTTGACCCAGATGACATCAGTTCCTCTTTAACACTGGTGACATTACTGAGTGTGGCTTGTGGGCATAAAGAAAGTACATAAACATTTCAAAGTATCAAATACATACTGAAGCAGACAAGAATATTTTAGAAACCAACTACATTTTAACAAAGGTGCTGCCTTCATATGCCATGGATTGGGTCATGATATTATAGAGTTAGACCCAATAGTACAACATAGGCCGAGGCAATATTGGCTCCACCAACGGGTGTCACTATTTGAAGATTTGAATATATCTTTAAGCAATAATTATGACAAAGCATTGAGCAATTTTAGGGAGTACTGTGGCCCGATTCTTGCTGAAATGGACTCGGGCAAAATTACATTGATGGAAAGCCTGGTGAAGATGTACAACAAAATGAAAATTGTAAAATGAGAAAAGATATACAGGAATGTCATTGTATAAACGACAAAGGGAGCTAACCACACACCTGAGGAAATATAAGAATATACAGTCCTCCGAACATATCAATACTATATCTCAATGACCATTGCTTTAATGAATATTTTAATAGTGATACACAAAATGGTGAGGTAAAATGTTTCCTGATTATTCCACCATAATTAAGTAGGGAAGGGAATGATTTGTTGGATAGGTGGAAAATGTAACCTTGGGGGTTGGAAAGGGAGGCCCTGATAGGTGTATAGTATATAGTATTATATTGTATTGTGCTGAATAAATTCATTGCTGTAATGTTTGTTTTAGAATGTTGTGTCTGATGTAATTTATTGCCATTTGTAATGAACCAAGAGTTGTGAAGTATAATGTTTTAATAAACTATAAACACACACAAACATAGGTTGTGGCCCTGTAATAGATCTGCCACTTCAGCACTGTATGGCCAGTTGCTTCCATGTTATACCAATTATAACTGCATGTCGGGTATTGTCATCATATGAAAAGTAGAACCCCTACATAGGCAGTTGCTGTGATAATACAGTATCCAAATATCCAATAGATGAAAGTTACGTTCAGTGCACAGGAGCATTAATGGTTTAAATAATGATAATGATTTGTTATTCATATACCGCTTTTGCCAAAGCGCTATACATAGCACATATTTACATACAGTTATTATACCAACCTAAGTTGTTACTCATTTATCAACCTCAGAAGATGAAAAGGCTGAGCTGGCCTTGCCTTTATTTGAACATGAAACCTGCAGATCACACACAGATCAGAGCAGCGAGCACTCAACCGGGTGTGCTGTTAAAATACAATGCCACCATAAGAAAGCATGTCGAAACTGGCTGCACAACATAAGCCAGACACATGATAACACTTATCATGTTTGCTGTAGCCTTGATGATGCACAGTAATACATGCCATGCCACAGGTAGTCACACCTAAATTGGCAGTACCATAATGCCAATCAAACTACGCAATAACGCTTGTCATGCTTACTTTATCATAGCTGATCAGAAAAATATACAATACCACGGTAAGGACTGGCTTCACCCAAATAACAGGTAGTTGCACTCATCGTGATTACTTCATCAAAGATGTCCGGTACAAAATGTCAAGCCACAGTAAGAAATGGCTAGTCTAGCTGCAGCAAAATGCTAGTCGAGACACGTAATAACACTTATGATGCTTACCTCATTATAGACACCCAGAAAAATATGCCATGATGCAGTAAGAAATGGCTAGACTTGCTACACTCAAATGTCAATCTAGACAGGTAATAACACTTACCATGCTTACTTTACTATTCATGCCCTGTAAACAGGTCATGCCACAGTCCAGAAATTACCAGACTGGCTGCACACAAATGCCAATTTAGACAGGTAATAACACTTACCATGCTTACTTTATCATAGATGCCCAGAAAAATATGCAATGCCAAAGTAAGGACTGGCTGCACCCAAATGCCAGTCTAGCCAGGTAATTCCACTTATCGTGATTGTTTTATGAAAGATGCCCAGTACAAAATGCGTGTATATAGACACATAATTAAGCAATAATCACATGCTCCATGTGCTGGAAAGAGCAGTAATGGCCTGGGGCCCGAGTTAATAGGCCAGAGCATACCAAGGGAATTTAAAAGAGCATCTGGGGTGCCGTTACCACCCATTCTAGCCTGTGGAACAGGTGATTATTGCTATTAACACCACGAGTTGCCAATCCTGTAACCTGGGTTGCTAAGAGAAAGGAAGCCCCTCTTCAATTTCCATGGCAACCAAGAGGGAGACAGAGCATCAGCAGCACGCTAAAGAAAAAAGGTAACTGGGGGTGGGAGGGATGCAACATTTTACATGAAGGGAATGGACAGTGCTAAGGAAGATGGTGGAGCAGTGGAAGCAGCTGCCAGGTTGCATGGAACACAGGCTTGGATCTTGGGATTCAGCCCCTGATCCAAGCTACCTGATTGGTTGCTCCTCCCGCTCTTGGTGCTAATAACAGTTCTGATGCTTATTACATTATAGATGCCCAGAAAGCAATATGCCATGACGAAGTAAGAAATTACTAGACTGGCTGCACCCAAATGCCAATCTATAACAGGTATCACTCTTTGATATAGATGCCCTGTAAAATTTGCTATGCCCATTAAAAAAATCACTAGACTCGCCATACCAAAATGCAAGTCTAGCCACTAATAGCACATTTCATGCCTGCTTTATCATGGATGCCCATTATGTGATAGCACACCCCATCCCGCCCCACCCTCCTGACACATGCCCTCTGTCTCCCACTCTCCTCCTCCAACCCGCAAATCAGCCCCTTGGCCTAGCATTACCTCCACATCCCTCTTCCTCTTCCCAGTACTTACGTATGAGGCAACATGCTTCAAAGGCAAGTACTGGGATGAGGAAGAGTAGGACTAGGAGTAATGAAGATTACATTCAAGTAATATAGGTATTGAACACAAGCACACCATTCTCATGCTCATTTACACTCCTCCCATCCACTATTCACTCACTCACCCACCTACCCATTCACCATGCACCCACTGACACATATTACATAATATACATATATTAACACCCTTTAATGCATGCACACACACACATTTACACACCAAAAAACACTTTCTTACCTTTTTCAAAATCCATTGCTGCTCTGAGGAACTCCTCTGCAGGCAGACCAGGTCTCCCTCTCTCTCTCCCATGCTCCATGAACACAAGGAACCAGCTCTGGTTCCTGTAATGTGCAGAGCAGGGGAGCCAGAGCGTTCTATGTCCTGTGCAGGGTATGACAGGGGGTCATTTTGAAGTCATTCTGACTTCAAAAATAAATGAATGTAAAGAGGGCTCTCATCTGAGAGCCCTCTTTACTTTTGGTTTGTCTCTGCCTCTGTAACCCTTAACCAGGAGTTGCAGAGTCAGAGCCAGGGGTTGCACAGGAGTTGATAGGAGTTGTGAATCCCCTTGTGACTCCCAATTTACATCCCTGCATTTGGAATTGCTGCAGTTTGGATTCCTGGATCAAGCAAAGACATAAAGAATGTCTCAGTTTTGATTACCCTGAATTGGTCCTGTATTGCCTTAAGCTTGGCTGTAGATTCTTGGGAGAGATAGTTTGATGTTTTACAGCGAGGGGAGCTCATGGATCAAAGGGGCACACTGGTGAGGAGGGGGTACAGTTGTAACTGGGGGCAGCTGTGGTACATTTATGATGGTGAGGTGTGCATCGGGCACGATAATGACAGCGGAATGTAATGTCGACATGGAGCGCACACCCTTCCAAGACGGTGAAAGTTGCAGATATGCAGCACTCCTGCAAACCCAAAACAAATCCATGAGCGCTGCAGTCCCACCAGTTACATCTGGTATACACAATGTCCTGTGTCAGAGCTCATTGGTGCCGACAGGCACGCTGCAATTGCCTCTGAAACACAAAGAGAAGCGTGTAGGTATCTGTACATTTGCCGGTTGTTCATTCATCTGTATCCACGTCAGCTTCAATATATATTCATTCCATGCATCATAACAGCTTTCATATACATGTGCCACTACTTCCCCCGAGAATCCAGCTGACCAGTCTCTCCTCCCATCTGTTGTAAGAAAACATTGCTGCTTCTAATTTTAATTGTGGTCTGAGTTGACACCATACTTGTTCCTTATTTTCAGACACTCACTGGTGTTTGTTTGTTTGTTTGTTTGTTTATTTTATTTATATAGCGCGCCAGACCCAGGGGTAAAAGGGCACTTAGGTAAATGGTTACAGGATACAGTTTATACATGTAGATATTTTTTACATTTTCTACAATCTATCCAGTTTAGACAATATATCTATTACATACACAGTTATGATACAAAACAATACAACCGAAACGCAAAGGCAAGAAAAGTGAATGCTAATGTATGTATGTATGTATGAAGTCAGGATTGAGACGAGGTAGTGTTAGTTTTTATTCAGTATCCATGTAATGACATGGTTTCTGAAAGATTGAAAGGTTGAGATGGATTTGATGTCCAATGGTAGTGTATTCCAGAGTTGGGAAGCTAGAACCGGGAAGCTCTTCCACCGGCTCTTTTTAGGGTGAATCTGGACACCACCAGGCATAAGGTGTTGGTGGATCTGGAAATTCTGACAGAAGATTTCAGGGTGAATTTATTAGTTTGATATGGAAGCGCTTGGTGGTTCAAGGCTTTGTAGGTGAGGCAAATGGTTTTTAGGTCGATTTTTTGTTGTATGGGGAGCCACTTGCACGATTTTCTAATAGTAGAAATGTGCTCACGTCTGGGAATATTTAGTGCCGCTCGTAATGCGTTATTTTGTAGGACCTGCAATTTGATGATTATGGATTTATTTGCGCCTAAGTATAAGCTGTTACAGTAGTCCAATTTGGATTGTATAAGTGCCCTGGCCAATATGAGGCAGCTGTTAGAGGAGAAAAAAGGTCTGCAGGCCCTGATCACCTTACCTGTGTAGGCAGTGGCTGAGGCAGTCATGTTAATTTGTTTAGAGAGATTGGTGTTAGCATCAAGGTAGAATCCAAGGGTTTTTACGCTTTTTGCAATGGTTGTGGTATTTCCATCGAAGACGATGCTGTTGTAGTTGGGGCTAAGTTTCAGTAGGTTGTTAGCTGAGCCGACAAGGAGCAGTTCAGTCTTATCATCATTCAGACAGAGGCCATATGTGGCCATTCATGCCTGAATGATAGTGAAGACTTTGTTGATCCGGCCGACGTCAGAGCTGTAGTTACCTGATAGGGTTAGGAGTATCTGGGTGTCATCTGCATAGTTGGTCTAGGTGACACCCAGATGGTCCAGTTTGTCGAATAGTGGCTTTGTAAATATGTTATACAAAGTTGGCGAAACACAAGAGCCTTATGGGCCACCGCATATGATGGGGATAGGGTCAGCCACCGCTGAGGGTGAGAAGACCCGCATGGTTCGGTTTGCAAGGAAGGATTGTATCCACGTGACAGCAGAGAGGGAGAAGTGTGCTGCTGAAGACAGGTGGTTGCAAAGGATTTTATGGTCAACCAGGTCGAAGGCTGCTGAGAGGTCTACAAGAAGTAGGATGGCGGCACTGCCTTTATCTTTAAGTTCATCAATCTGACTTTTGAGGTCAACAAGGGCCGTTTCTGTTCCATGTTGAGGTCTAAAGCCAGATTGGTGGATTCCTAGTAGTTGGTTTGTCTCTAGGTAGTCTTGAATTTGCAGGTAAGCAACTCTATCTAGGATTTTCAGAAGGAACAGGACAGTGGTGATAGGTCTATAGTTGGTGGGTATAGACGGGTCTAATGGTTGTTTTTTTAGAAGTGGGAGAACCCATGATTGTTTCAAATTGCTTGGGACTGAGTTGCTGGTAAATGATAAATTTATAAGTTTGGTAATGAAGGGGCATAGATCTCTGGCTGCATTTTTTATAATCTGAGCAGGGGAACTGTCCCCTTTACAGTTGGATGGTTTCAAGGAGGCTATAATTTTTTGTACTTCAGGTATGGTTACCTTATTGAATGTGAAGCCTGAATTAATAACAATGGGAGGTGACGTGATTGGGCTGGTAGTCTTGCCACAGGTAAGTTGTTGTCGTTTGTTCTCTATTTTAGTTTGGAGCCCTGTGATTTTGTTGGCGAGGGCATTCTGGATGCTAGTTCACCAGGGTTTGTCCTTCGTACAAGTATCTACAGGAGGATTAGGGTTTTCTAGTTCCTTTAGAATGTTGAATAGTTCTCTGGTGTAGGAACCTGTCTGGTTTATCCTGGAGTTGAAGGTTTCTTTTTTGGTACGTATTATCTCATTTTTGTATAAGGAGGTGATATTAGTTAGATTGGTTCTGTTTTCTGTAGAGGGTGCTGTTTTCCAGTGTCTCAAGTTTTCTTTTTTTAACCTAAGTAGTTTGAGTTCAGGGGTGTACCAAGAGTTCAGGTGTGCTCTTCCCTTTGTGCATTTTCAATGGGGCAATAGTGTCGATGGCTTTAGACATGGACTCGTTATAGGTGTTGACCAATAGGTTTAGGTCAGCTGTGACAGGTAGTGCGTTAAGTAAGCACTTTGGATTAAAGGGCTATATACATTCAATAAAATACAAATACAAATACAAGTATAGGGACTACAAGGGGTATTAAGGCTTCAGAAGTAATGCTGCGCTTATTCCTAGTAGGACAGGGTGGTGCATTAGGGGATTTTTTGTGCTCTAGGTTATTGATATTGATATCTAGCGAGAGGAGATGGTGATCAGTCCATACAAGAGGTAAGGAGTCCTTGCAGGTAATATTGCAGTTAAGGGCAGCTACACAGTCGAGAATCCTAACTTTCAGATGGGTAGGTTGAACATTGAGTTGTATGAGGCCATGCTCAGCTAGTGCTTTGGCCAAAGAGGAGGCTGAGGGATCATTGGGGTCATTGTAACCGAGGTTGAAGTCCCTGAGGATGATAATTTATGCCGAAAGTTTAGAGTTCTCGGCTACTAGTGAAGTGATGTCTCATTCGAAGGACCCAGGAGGACCTGGGGGACTATATATTAGGTGAATAGTAATTGTGCTTTTGGGAGATGTCTGAAGCTTGACTGTAAGATGTTCACATGATTTTAGTGGAGAAGAGGTGGCTGATCTGATGTTTAGAGAGGATTTAAAGATGATGTCTACACCTCCTCCTCGAGCATTAGGTCTATCGGCTCTGAGGATGGAGTAGTTGTCAGGAATAGCTAGGGTTAGGTAGGGGCCGGCTGCATCATGCAGCCATGTTTCTGTTACGGCGAGGAAGTCTAGCTTGTTGGTTAGGATGATGTCAGCGATCTCTGTGGAATGGGCAACAAGGGACCTGACATTTAGTAATGCTCCTTTTAGAGGGAGTGGTTTGGAGTTGTTAGAGGCTGTGCTCTGTTTATTGGTCTTGGTGTGGGGTTTGGTTAGCAGGTTGCTATTCATGTGGGGGAGTCTGGAACCTAGTCTGTTGTTATGCTCAGCGAGGTTAGGATTGGCGGTGAGTATGCTTACTTGGTCAATGGTTGCAGAAGGTTTGGATGTTGTTTTAGGGTGGCTGTAGTTGGGACTGGCGCCAAGGGCAAGGCATGGAGGACTAGGTCTCAGGCGGTGACACTTGGATCTATCAGTGGTAGGCTTGGCTGGCGTGTCAACTGGGTGGTCACTACTGCCAGTGGTGTGGGAATGATAGGTGCCTAGTGGGAAGGGTGGTGTAGTGGGCAGGAATGGTGTAGGGCGGGTTATAGGGAAATGTCTAGAGCGGGCAAGTTTGGCTAGACCGCTATTGTAAGCTATGTAGTTGTTTCCACTGCAAGGTACACTATCTTGCATGACACAAAACGGGAACATGATGAGGGTGAGCCAGGTTTGCATGGTGGCGGGCTGTTGGAATGCAACTAGGGTACCTGGCCTATAGGTTGCAATCAGGGTGGGGTATAGGGGACTAGGGTGTGGATGGCAAGAGGCGGCCAAAGGAGATGGAGATTTGCAGTGAGCAGGAACTGACATGTAGGGGGTCAGAAGTGTCTCTGGGGGACGTAGAGAACCTCAAGGTGAGGTATGTGTCTGACTAAGAAAATATAAGTGGTGGAGCAACATCTTCTTTCTTGAGAGTGCAGTGAATGGCAATGTCAAGGGCTATATAGTATTTGGATTAACAGTCACATAGGTGCAGTAAGGAACTGTAGCATGGGTTAATCTTAGCGGTATGGTGCATAGGCATCACAAATGGTTATAGCACAGAGCAACAGTCACATAAGTGCGGTAGGGGAACAGTATTAATAATTGCGTCAAGGAGGTACAGATGACATCTAGGTTTGTCGTAGGAATAGATGCAGAAATATCTATGTTCGGGATAGGCGCAGAAGCCTGGGTGCAAAACTATTGTAGTAGTCACAGAAGCTAGTGTCAGCATAGGCACAGGGCTAGACTAGATGCAAGTATGCACGACTATCTAGATTCAAAGAGGGCGCAGAGGCATAAATAGCTAAAGTCAAGGTGGGCACAGATACACAGGTGTCTAGAGCCAGAATAGGCACAATTCCTGAATGCAATACTAGCAGCGTGGGCACAATTCCTGAATGTACTACTAGCAGGGTAGGCACAATTCCTGAATGCAATACTGGCAGAGTATGCATTTTTTGAATTTTGAATTTTGAAGTATTTATAAGCGCGCACACAATTAACCGAATCTTGTCCTGGCGCAGATGGAACAAGAAGATGACACTCAGAAGGCCAAAAAGACCAACTAGGTAGACAACACTATACAGCAAACGAACATAATAAGGATCATAGATTTATTTAAAGAGATGAGTTTTGAGACCTGCTCTAAAGGTCATCAGGGAGTTGGCTTGTCTCAGATATAACGGAAGACTGTTCCACAATCCGGGCCCGGTCACTGAAAAACACTGATCTCCCCTAGACCTGTACTTTATCCTAGGAATTACAAGAAGGAGGTGATCCTCCGACCTAAGAGTGCGGGTAAGTTGGTATCGTCTCAGCTTGTCTGTTAGGTATGCTGGTGCCATGTCGTGCAGGCATCGATAAACCAGACAACCGATCTTAAATTTAATCCGATCTTCGACTGTCAACCAGTGTAGTGACCGACGAAGACCGGATGCGTGAGTATTTTTAGGTACACCAAAGACCAGTCTGACTCCAGCATTTTGTGCTTTCTGGAGACGATAGATTTGATTATTTGGTGCTCCGGCCAGAAGACTGTTGCAGTAATCAAGATGTGAATTGACCAGTGCTCCCACCACTACGGCACAATCTGTTTTAGGCACGTAGGGTAGAGCTTGGCGCAAGAGGCGGATGTTTTAGAATATGGACTGTACCTTGGCTGAGACCTGGGCATTACATCCACGGTCACTCTGCCAGATACAGCCCAAATTCTTGACCTTGGTGGAATATTTAAGGCTAGCCCCCAAAAACTGAGGAGGAGGGGGACATTTTCCTCCTACAAGGAGATGTTTAGGCCCAAACAAAATCACCTCCGTTTTTTTGGATTCAATTGCAGCCAATTTTCCTCCATCCAGGTGCTTATCTCGTCTAGGCAACTAGTGACCACAGTAAGAGCATCCTCTACATCATCAAGTCTGATGTACAGCTGAGTATCATCAGCATAGGAGTGAAACCTGAGATTATATTTTTCCAAGATGTTCATCAAGGCACGGAGGTAAATATTAAACAAAAGTGGGGAGAGAGCCGATCCCTGTGGCACCCCACAACACTGAGAAAGTATTTCTGAGAGAAATCCCCCCACTCGAACACTTTGCTGACGGTCGGTAAGAAAAGATGTAAACCATTGGAGTGCCCCGGGACCCACATTGATTAGGTTTTTTAGGCGATCTTACAAACTACTATGATCCACCGTATCAAATGCGGCTGAGAGATCGAGCATTACAAGCAAGGAAAGTTTCCCAGCATCTCCTGCCTGCAACATGTCATCCCAGACTGCCGTGAGTGCAGTCTCTGTCCCGTGCAGTGGATGAAAGCCCGACTGTAATGGATGGAGTAGGCTGTGATCTTCAACAAAATCCTGTAACTGTTTAGTCACTACTTTCTCTAGAATTTTGCCTGGCCAGGGAAGACCCGCAATAGGGCGGTAATTGCCATAGTCTTCTGGATCCAGTCCAGATTTTTTTAACAAGGGGGTGAAAATCGACATTTTCAAAGCATCTGGGACAAGTCCCTGGGCAAGAGAGAGGTTAACAAACTTAGTCATAAAAGGTGTAAGTTCCAGACAAAGTTGTTTGGCAACCAGAGCTGGCAGTGGAAAGAAAGAATCATTTGTGGGTTTAAGCTCGGATAGAAGTTGTGTGATATCCTCAGCTGAAACTTGCTTAAAATCAAACTGGATTTTTGGTCCCATATAGTCTATGGTAGAGATAGACCCACAGATTCCGAGATTATATCTCGCTTTCTATGGGACCGGATGTTTTCTTGAATATTTAAAATGTTATCTCTGAAGGACTTATTTAGACCATTGGTATGATTTACAGATGAGGTCTTCACTGGTGCAAGGGTGCTTGGATTAACAAAATCAGGAATGGTTTTAAACAATTTCTGAGGGTGGTTTATTGCAGATGAAATTTTAGTCGATAAAAAGAGCGATTTAGCTGTAAACAGTGCCTTTTTATAGCTAATTAAAGCAATATTTGCGTGATTAAGATGTTCAATTAGTTTGGAACGATACCATCTGTTTTCATAATATTTGTGTTCCTTCTTTAGCTCCAAAAGCTCTCTCGTAAACCAATGTTTAGAAGCTTTCTTGGAGACCATATTCTTCATGGGTGCGTATCTGGTACAGATAAGATTCATGGCTTGAGTACCTTCTCGGAAAAGAGTATTACAGTCATTAGACTGAATACAATTAGTCAATGCTGTACTGAGTTCCATGCCAGGTATCGCATCCAAATCTTTTTTTTCCGCATCTGTTTGATACTTGCAGAAGTTTCCAAAGGAACCTCATGCAGTTCAGTTTTAATATGAAACAACCTGAGGTAATGGTCTGTCCAATAAATGGGCAGAGTATCAACCAAGCTGATCCCCTTTCCTCTAGCTAGCACTAAATCAAGACAATGACCTTTTATATGAGAGGGGGGAGCGGCCAGTGATATGACCTCGCGCTGTAGGCACAATTCCTGAATGCAATACTAGCAGAGTGGGCACAATTCCTGAATGCAATACTAGCAGAGTAGGCAATGAGTCCTGAATGCAATAGTGGCAGAGTAGGCACAATTCCTGAATGCAATGCTAGCAGAGTAGGCACAATTCCTGAATGCAATACTAGCAGGGTGGGCACAATTCCTGAATGCAATGCTAGCAGGGTGGGCACAATTCCTGAATGCAATGCTAGCAGAGTAGGCACAATTCCTGAATGCAAACTAGCAGGGTGGGCACAATTCCTGAATGCAATGCTAGCAGAGTAGGCACAGTGGATACAGTGCGAGCTGCATTAATCACAGTGGTCGCAAGGTTAGGGTTAGCGTAATTACAACAGGGCTAGGTGCAATGAAATTGCACTAGCTGGCTTGACCAAACATGTAGTATGTGCGGTACATAGTGATTGCTGTGGACAAGTTGCAGGGGCACATAAGCAGATATGTCGGATAAGTTAAGGGGAGATCAAAATAGTCATGTGCGCTCCACGTTTCAAGTCGTGCCGAGTCGTGCACAGACAACGTAGCGCTATGTAGTGGGAAACAATAGATATAGGATTGCAGGCAGAACACAACAACTCGTCCGGGGGTCGCAGGAGTTGGGAGGTAAAAGGAAGTCCTTACCAGGTTGGAGCGAGCGTGTAGGGCCAGCGCCCATACGGCCCCTGACAGGCTCACGACAGGCAGTAGCCTTATTGTTCGTGCCTTCGTGAGAGTGCCGGCTCGAGCCTGCCGGCTCACGATTGGCTGAACAAAAAGGCCTGGCTACCAATAGGGGTTGGCCTTGATGCTTGGTGGAACACTTCTCTACAAAAGGAGGCCGTGTAGAGATGTCGGCGGCCATTTTGGAGAAGTTTTTACCTTGTGGCTCCTGGTGCATAATAATGCACTTGTAGATCAAGTAAATATTCAATTAACTTGGGGGTGGGGGGGTCCAAGGAAGCGGAATCAAAATAAAGCAGAACCTGGTCAAATAGTAAATATTTTTACCATTTTCGTGCAGCATACATCGGAGTGCTGCAGGTCAGGCAGTCAGCCTGGCATCAATTCCAGTACCTCTCGGGGGCACTTCAAGGCGGGGCACTGCTCCTACAGTGGACGTGGAGCTCCAGCTCCTCCAGGGGACAGGCAGATGTATGCTATGTGTATGGTCATAACACGGTGTCTTGAAACTTATTTCCTTGCAACAACCCTTGAACCCTCTATAGGGGTACATGCACTAAACATTGTGCTCTCAGAGGTGGCATTTCTTTGGGAATAAACAATCTGGGATTGTTATTGTTATATAACTTTTGTATTGTATTGTATTTGTTATTGTTATATAACATTTGTACGAAGCAACTCTCCCAAAGGCCTCGGTACGCAGCAAGTCAGAGTGGCAAAATGTGAAGGAAAGGTAGATCAGGAACCAGGGGAGCTTAGAAAGGAAGCACAAGTAGCCATCAGATTGCCAGTTGTGTGTGGGATAACAGGATTCTTTTAACTTCACTGTTCCCACCTCCCTCATATTGTTGTACCACAAATGATCAATGTAAGGGTATGCACATCTGCAACAGTGTCCAAAAGAAATCCTTGATATTCAATGTCCCCATATTGAGATTCTCCATGTTCAGAGTCTCTTTTGTCCAGAGTGCTAATACACTTCTATTTACTACCCCACATACTACTTCAGTATAATTATACCCCCTTTTAATATGCCCCCACCAAATAACTTTTGGCAAAAAAGGAAAGAAAGAAAGAGAGAACAAAAGCACACAATGCACATCATATTCTTGGTTCGATGCACCGGTCCTGAAAACTGTGAGGAAAAGTAATTATTTCTTCATCCAAAGGGACGCAGTCCTTGCATAAATATTAAAAATAAACTAACGAGACTCATCTTGTAATTGTGTCCCTCCTGTGTGTCCTGGGGAGAAGGGCCAGTGCTGGTGTCCTTCCTGACGTCTGAGAGGTGGATCTAGAATTTGAGTCTGTCAACATTTTCTGCAGACGATGTAGCATAAACGACCTTGTAGGGCCCATGGAAACGCTGATCATTCCAATTCTGGACAAAGAATCGAACAAACACTGAATCACCTGGGTAGGGCTGGGGTTGCTGCAGAGATGTTGGGTCGATAGTGTTAGTTGCAGCTGGCTATGAAGATCTGTCGAGATATAATTCTTACAGATTTAATTAAGTCCCTAAGGTATCCATGAAACTCCTCCCCTAAAATATCTGCTGTTTTGTGGGCATCAGAGGCTGCGTGTGCAGGTGTGAGTGGATTGAGCAGCCTCCGGCCCATCACTATCTCATGAGGGGTCAGATGGTGATCTTTCTCTGGCTAATTTATAAGGCTGAAAAGAGCAAGAGGAAGACAGTGGAGCCAATTCTTACCCAAAGAATGGTAGATTTTACACAATTATTGCCTTAATAAACCATTGAGGGACTCCACAATCTTGTTGGCTTGCAGGTGGTAAACTGAACACAGTGGCCCTCATTACGACCCTGGCGGAGTGGGTTTACGCCAGCGTTATTCGCGGCGGACCCGTCCGCCCTACTACGAGTTCCCGTAGCGCCATGGAACGTTTTCCGCCTGGTTTTTCCGGGCGGAGAAATCCATGGCGCTACGGGACCTTGATGTTAATTACGCCACCGTATTTTGCGGTGGCGCAATTAACGCCTTCCCCACTCCCATTATACCCTATGGGGCAAAAATGGGAATGGGGAAGGGTAAAATGGGGAATGGGGATTTACCGCCCCGCCAAGGTCGGCATGGGGCGGAAAATCCGCCAACCTCCATGGCGCTATCGGCAGCTTTCCGCCGTGCTCCGCGGTGCATTTAGCACCGCGATTTCCGCCAGGGTCGTAATGAGGGCCAGTTTGTTTTATTCCTAGAAAGGAAGTAATTTCTTTAAACAGCTTGTTAAAAAAAGTGTGTTGCATTGTCATATTTCAGGACCTCACATATTCCCCAGCAAGGAAATACCTTGCATACTAAAAATGTGGCAGCTGATTTGGCATCGGTGTGCGCACAGCGTCCCACTTCAAGCCAATGAGAGAATGGGCATGCCACAAAAATCAAATAATGATAGTTATTGCACCTGTTAATCATGCCAACATAATTGATGTGAAGTTCTGGAAAAGGGCCCGGGGGTCGAGGCAATGTCCCTTTTAACGTTTTGAGGGTGTGGCCTGTACTGTAAAGATGGCAAGTGCCACAATTAGCCGCAGAATTATACACCTGCTCCTGGAGATGAAGGACAAACCAATCTTCTTGGATATCTCCATTAATATAGTGCTTAGATGTGTGTGTAGGATAGTGCAATTGCTGCAGGGCAACTGTAAGCTATTTTTGAGGCATTACTACTTTACCTGTAATATTTTGTCTCCAAATTAAGTCTGTAGGTGAAAGAGAAAATCCTCTTTTAGCCCAAAAATACATTACTTGTTGTGTCGCTCGCCCTTGTAGTTCTATTATCTGTGTTTGAGGGATTGAGTTAGAAGGAGCTGGCATCTGTACCTGCTGAAACATTATGTCATGGAATTCTTTTATGTTTGATACTTGTAAGCATACTGCTTTTTTGGCTGCCTTGACTGCTGGATCATTACCAGATAAAATTGAGTCTGCATTATGTGTATGGGCCACACATTTTACCACAGCAACTACAGAAGGACCTGTCAATGAATCAATTACAATTTCTTACAATGCTGCATGTTCTACAGGTGTTCTATCACATTTTCTAAACCCTCTCCTGCGCCATCTGGACAATCCTGAGTGTACGGTGGAGGCAACATATGCTGAGTCAGAATGAATAGTAACTGAGGTGCCTTTTGACATCTTCAATGCTTCTATGAGTGCTATATAGTCTGCTGCTTGTGCAGAAAAGTGTGTGGGCAGTCTCTTTTAATAACAACATCATACTCCCCATCTAAAAGGGTCACTACCACTGCACCAGTGTGTCTCTGTCCCATCCCCTGATCAATCGTTGATAACCCATCAACAAAAAGAACCTCCCCTCCCCAAGAAAAACCTCACCGAGCTTTGTCGTGTCATCGTCAGGTCCTTTATATGTCACGCAATCATGCACTTTCTCATGTGGCTGTAGGGTTCTGCAATGAATATTGCTGGGTTCACTGTACAACACCTGACAATGTGAATGGAAGAGTTGAACAATATAACCTCGTAGTCGGACACACTCTGTGTGGTGAGTGTAGATTTGGACCTCTCAAGAATGGCAAAAACTGTATGTTCCACATATAAAGTTACTGGGCAGCCATGGTGTTTGCCAAACCTTTTCTATTGCAAAAGCGGCTGCTGCTAGAGCCTGCTTGCATGGAAAATGACCCTGCATTAATGAATCTAAAAGTACACTGTAATAAACTAGGAGTTTGAGTACCATGAATTTGTTTTGTCTCAGGACAGCTATCACCACTTGACTATTAGAATGTAAAAACAGGAAACATTCCTTTGCATAATCCAGTGTTGCTAATACTGGTGCATTGCTGATGGCATTTTTGAGTTCCTGAAAGCATGTGATCATGTCCTCGGTTTAGGTGATCATAGCCTTAACCTTCTGTGCTTAGTTCAGTCTTTGTAACAAAGTCTTGGTGTAAGTGGAGTAATCAAAAATCCATGACCTACAATAATAACATAGCCCTAGAAACTGTTGGATCTGTTTAACTTGGTTAGCTGTGGTGTATTCTGCACTGCTCTTGCTATCTCTGGTGTTACACTGTCCTGCTGAGGATATTATTTCCCCTAGGTATACTACCTCTTTCTGGCAATACTGCAATTTTTCTTTATCTACTTTGGATCCCTTTTCTGCAAGTTATGTCAACAGTGTAACTTTCTTGCATTGTTCTTCTATAGGGCTGCAGACCAAGAGGTCATCTACATATTAAATAATTGTGCGTGTTACTTGTATGTTACCTAAGTGAATTTGTAATACTCTTTTTAAAAAACTCGGGGATTCACAGTACCCCTGAGATGTTTGAATCTTCACCCACATTAAGTAAACTCTGTGAGATATTTAGACTCTGGGTACAACGGAATGGAGAAGAATGCATTCTTAAGATCTAGCACAGTAAAGTTTGCTTCTTTGGTGGGTATGTGCAGTATTATATCCAGCTCTCCACCAAGCATCAACACGCGAGGATTCTGAGCTTGTGGGAGGTCTGTGTGGTATGTATGACAGCCACAGAATCCTGGCTGTATTTATAGTTGAACAGGCATTTATGAGCTGGTGATTGGTGGGGCTCACATCTCTCCCTGCTTGCTCATATATAGATAATTATTAATAAATCCTTTCTTAATTACACACGTCTCTGTGTGAATATATATACCTCACCCACTACAAGTGGCGACACGGATTCCACAGTATTGACAAAGTGATGGAAGGGGTGTTCAGAGACGAAATTGTATGTCTTTGTGGATTTGTACATGAAATTAGGATGAAACCTGGTCATGTTCCTGTAGCACAAAAATTACGCACAATTCCGTTATCCAGGAGAGATGAAGTAAGGAAGGAGATCAAGACCTTGGAAAATCAAGGGATCATAGAGAGCATCGAAGCAAGTGAGTGGGTTTCAACGTTAGTCGTTCTCAGGAAGAAATCTGGTAAGCTGAGAATATGTGTAGACATGCGTGAACTTAATAAATGTGTAGTTCCCGACAGGCACCCACTACCTAACATTCAAGAGATTGTCTCCACAATAGGCACGTCAAAATACTTCTCTACTCTAGATCTGACTTCAGTGTACCATCAAGTAAAACTGCATAAGAATTCCAGGAAAATTACGGCATTCAGCACACCTGATGGATTATATTTCAATATATTGCAAAGAATCATGGCGGAGTTGGGTACCACAGGGAATTCTGCCTCTACAATCTTGTTCAATGAGCATAGATCATGTACCATCCTCCAATAGGAACCCTTTGCCTTTTTCACAGTGTATATAGCCATGTTGGATGGGGACTCTGAGGGCTGTATTATGCCCTGCTGGCACAATGCTACAATGATATCAAATACCTTCTTCTGCTTCCCTTAACATGGGGTATTGCCTTACTTTAAGTAACACTGGTCCTTGCCTAAGTTTAATGCAAACTTCCCCTATGCCTTCAATAATCCTACATCATGGGGGTTGCTAGTCCATAAGGTGCTGGTTACTTTCTCCATGTCCTCCTATACAAATAGTGGTGATGTTTTAACAATGAGCATAATGTGTGGCACCTCTCTATGCTGTATCATAATTTGGCAAGGTATACAGATCTCAAAACCATTTCTCTTTTGTCTTCGGTGTCCTTGAGCAGGTGTTCATCAGGCACCTCTCTTAGTGGTTGTGTCGGGTTATTCTGACTGCTTACAAGAGTGGGCTGACTCTAATAATGTAATCAGTGATCTCCATGATGCCTTCAGGAGGAACTGTCATACATCCTAGGGGATGGCGTGTATGGGATCGCTGGAGATCTCAATTCCATTGATTTCCCCTTCACGTTCTTTACGCACTTAGCAGTCTAGTTCTTTGCAACATGGCCGCCGGCGGAAGCTTTCTTTTGTTTCGAAGTCTCCCGGTGGCCGGCGCGTTGCAACATCCTAGGTTTCCTCTGTTGTTGCATTCGCTCTGTAAGTTCCTTTCCCTTAGCGGTGCTCTGCTTCTTGCCTATTTTTTCTCTGCAACTCCTTGTCTCCCTCCTCTCGTCTTGGACGCTCGCTCTGCCTTTCTTTTCTTGCCTCTCCTGGTTTTCTCATATCTTTGCCGTCTACCAAGTTGGGCTCTGCTTACCTTATATTTCTGCTTCCTTCTGTCTTACATTTTTGCTTTCTTATTGCCGCTTTGACGATAGTGTTGTTTAATCTGCCCAGGTTCTTTCTGCGCTGGGGCTTATTCTATACTCCGGCTTAGGGAATCTGTTTTCCCTTATATTTACTCCTCCTATACCCTTGGGGGTCCTTTGAGTACCCAATACTTACCAACTTTCCACTGGCAGCCCTCCATTTATCAGTGTCCACCGGAAGCTCCATAATCTCCGACTACGGATCCTATCATCTGTGGACTTCATCTGATACTCGCCCTTCTGACTTCTTTGGGGTTTTTTATGCCTGGAGGCTTTTTCCCCAAACAATTAGGCTGTTCCAGAAAGGAGACCACTGGCCTGCAGACACCTCACAGTCACAGTGGCTTCCTTTCGAGACAGACCATATCTACATAAAAAAAGGAGACCCCCATCCAGAGAAGGACGAGAGCAACTAATTCAACCTCAATAACTTCAGGTGAGGAGGAAGATGGGGAGGTTGCTATAAGGTACTCAGAACTAGAGGAAGACGTTATTGACAGGAACAGGGGCCCGATAGATCAGTGATTTATGCTCTCCTTGTTGGTCCACAAATGCATAGTCCTCAAGAAAATGAAGTTGAATGCAGTATTTTTGGACCTCAGGACAGCGTTCGACGGGGTATCTAGGAACACTCTTGACATAAATGATCATCACAGAATGCCCCATCAGAGCTGGTTGCGATTATCCAGGCACTTTACTCTGAGAATCAGGCTGTGGTTTGTTTCAGCATTGGTGGAGAAGTAACTTCCCCATGTGATGTCAATATGGGTGTAAGGCAAGGGTGTGTGTTGGCACCCTTGCCTTTCAGCGTATATGTACAGGAGATCATTAACGCATTATTGAAGGGCTGCCTGCATTGCCCGAAGATGGGTGTAGAAAAATACCGAGCCCTGTTCTATACCTATGATGCAGTTATCCTTGCTACTTCCCCACACGGACTGAAGCCTACACTAGAAGTCGTCCTGAGTATTTGCGACAAATTAGGGTTGTAGCTGGACACAGATAAGACAAAGGTGATGGTCTCAAAGTTAATGAAACAATTATTTAGGGCTTAGATTCCAGGAGAATGGGGGCTGGTCTGTCCATATTCTAAAGGCAAGCATTACTCTGGTGAAAATATAGTGGGACCACCAAGACTTTTTTTAACAAACATGGTAGTGGTGCTATTTCCCCAGCACTCGATTTGTATAAAAAAACAGGCCCTCCCCACCTCCATCTATGGTGCAGAATTATGGGGATGTGAGAGTAACAGGGTATTAGATATCTTGGAACGTACGTTTCTGAAACAGCTTGTAATTCTCCCTCAGAGTTCCCAATTCACACTTGTTCATTTGGAGCTTGGCACAGTCCCGGTGGGTGAGCTAGTTTACCTAATGCCAGTTTTGTTCTGAACCAGACTATGGTGTACAGAGGGCCTGGAAAAGTATTGGGAAGCATTGAAACACCTTGGTTGAAAGAACATAAGCTGGGTCTCACATGTAAAGAATATTTTGTTTGCCCTGGGCGAGAGTGGAGCTTGGAACAAGGAACAACCACCAGGAGCTAGATGGTCAGACCCTCATTAAGGTAAACAAAATGGCTACCAATAGGTCAACAGTAAGCCTGGTTGAGAAGGTCTTCAGATTAAAATTGGGACGCGTATATCTAAGTTATAAAAGAGGACTTGGATATGACAACAAACTAGATATTATTGTGTCACCATTTGAAAGGTCACTGTTTGTCCGCCTCAGGTTGGGATTCTTCCCATAGCATCTTTTACGAGAAAATGGAGTGGAAATGGTAAAGGTGAATGCCCTCTATGTGGGGGTGAAAGTGAAACAGTGATCCATTTCTTTCTGATATGTATTAAGACTCTTAAATTAAGACCATTTATGACCAATGATAAGGATGGCTGTGATCCATACTGCTGGCGAAGCTACGAACTTCCTTACATATTACCTGGTGTTGCATGTTGTTTTTGAAACAGCTCGCTATTTACAGAGAGCGTGGAAGCAAAGAACAAGGGCCATAAACAAGGTAGTCCCGTAAACAAGAAGGCACATAATGACAAGATGTGTCTACCCATAGACGGGAAATGTGTTAAGAATCTGGTATTTTGTCTGTGAGGATGCGAGCATGCTCGCCTCGCAAATCTCCTTCTTTTACTGTGCATTTGTGTTATTTCTGACTACTGATGTTATTGATGAATTGATGTATAACACCTTTTTTATATTGTTCCATTAGGTCTTATTAATATTGTTATTATTTTTTACCATTGTATCCCTATTGGCAATGTACTTTATTATGTTTTATGTACTTGAAGGTTTTACACTGAATAAAAGTTGTTTGACTGACTGTAAATATTTGCATGAGGGTTTTAGGGGGTGGTTGTTGTACAAATACGATTGTGTGACATTTGGTGCATGGTACTGAATTGGCTGCATGGGCATTGGATACTGCTGCGGTTCTAATGGACTTTGGGTTGGGGCATGCATGGGGCTGGGGTGTATGGAGGTAGTGGGGGAGCAAAACTTCGAAAGGTGGGTGATACGTGAGCACAAATGCTGGCCCGACAGGGTAGACGCGGGCCATAAGAATAGGGTGGCTTGCTCCTACATTCTTGCGCAAAATGTCCTATTTTCCCACAGTACCAACACAGTCCTCTGACCCTGTGCCTCATCCGTCCAAAACCACCTGTCTGCCTCCCCAAAACCCTCCTCTTCCCCTCTGGAAGCTTCACATTTCCCTTCTGTCATCTGCATATCGCTCTGCCCATTCTTTTGTCTGTCCTGGGGTGTGCTGCCCTTCTGTGGAACTAGTAATCACAGTTCCTTCAACACTTAATGTAGCTAACTTCTTCTGTACCAGTTTGGCTTCTGCTTTCTGCTCTCGTTCTCCATCTCCTACTTTTGTCGTTGTCTACTGTAGTGTACTATCTTTGCCTGAATTTCGGCCCATCCCTTCGCCTCAATACCAACCACCTTATCCAAATAATGTTGCACTTCCTTGGGGAGACTACTATGCAACATGTGCTAAAAAATAGCTATACTTTTATCCCATGTTTCGCCTGTCATCTGTCACCGCTCGCCACATCTACTAAATCTGATTAATCGCCCTACATGGTATGGGCCATAATCAAATTTATGTCAGACGTGTCTGGGTATGCTTCCCTTACAGCTTTCCGTACATGTGCTCGACAGTTGTTAAATGGGGCTCCATCGTGATCATCACTGTTCATCTGTACCCCCGGATAGCCCACTTTCCTCCATATCCCATCCGCCTGTTCGCCCAACATAGCAGCAAACAAACTCTTCATGTCCCCACCAGCTAACGTGACCCCGGCTGTCTGTTTTTCTAGTGTATATATCCACTTGCACGCTCCCGCTGTGAGTGAGGCTAATGCCTTCATTAAGCTAGTCCGATCCATGTGAGCCGTAGTGTGCAGTCCCTAATCCCTTAAGCAACAACAGGAACTGCATTCCTGTCCTCTTAACCTGTAACATTCTTTCTCTCCTCTTCCCTTTGCCACAGACATTTGGCCCTGATGAGTTCTGAGCCTCGCTCCCAATCGTTTCCTCTGTCCTGCCCCTCCATCTTCCCCCTGTTCCTCATCTGTCACCTATTCCTCATCTGCAACCACTATTTCTCTGTCGGTACCAACCGAATCATAATCTAAACTATTGGCACAGGCTATTCCCTGCAACAAACTTCCTGGGTCTCCTCCTAAATTGGGGCCTCCCTCCCCTGTTTCCACTTGAATATCCTCGATGATCCTGCTATCAATTCTAAAAATAATTCTCCTGCTCTCCATTGGTCTGTGCCTATAGCTGCACTCTGTCCCTCCCTTTGTCCCTGCATTACTCACACTAGCTCCTCCTCTGGTTTTTTCAGCTCTGTTTCCAATTCTCCCCATTCTCAACCTTCATAATTAATAGGTCCTGTGTTGAATTGTTGCACCCTGCTGGGTTCCTTACTTGGGCTCGGTGGGTGGTGCATACTGGGGATTTGTGTATCCTGTGGCGAACTGTAAAGGAAAGCACCCACAAGGCAGGACTGTGGTGCAAAACGGTATGCATTTCTGCTAATTCGATTATACCTTTGTTATTGTCAGGTGTGGTTTCTAGATCCTCAAACATTTGCCACAGTTCGAGTATGTACTAACTACTTTTGAACTGTTTCCCCTTATAGTTTGATGCCAAATAAGTGCACATGTGTTCAAGAATTGCCTTGATGTTCATGCCGTCCTTGGGGTAAGATTTAAACATTTTTCCTTCAGTCCCTTGAAACGATTCATGGTGATACTTCAAAATGTTCTACTTATACAGTGCAGCGACGCACACATATGCTCTAACAGAGTACTCATATTCCTTTTCCTGTCCAGCCTTACCTAAAATCTTAAATACACTGATCACCGGTCTAGCAGTGCCTTATTTCAAACCCACAATGCCCCAACAAAATCCCTCTTCTCCCCTAAACCAAAATCCAAAACCTCTGCCTACCTTCAAAACAAACACACTTACCACATCACAACATACCCATCATCCCACAACAAAACCCTCCTATGAACACACTATTTAACAAAATCATCAAATAAAAACACTATTATTTACACAATGGTGTAGAGTCTTCTCTGTCCACTTTCTCTCCAGATGAGGGAACTCAACCCTCCTCACACCCCTTTTATTATAGGGCGGAGGGATCCCAGGTCCTCCTTATATTTGACAATTACCTTAATTACAGCACTGTCTTTCCTCTTCTCACATCAATTCTTCTCTTTTACTACTACACTATTATAAAGTCATTTTCCCCCACTGCGGGGGGATCCACCTTCCTTCTCCTACAACATGCTATATATATTACAGATATGCAGGGTAATTCATACAATTTCGCGCACAAGTGGCGCACGCGGCTGGCGCACAGTGTGCGTGTGCGAATGTCTGCGCCAGCCACGTGCACTAAAATCGATTTCCGCGCACAGCGTATTCATGGATTTTAGCCTCCAAAACCAGCCATGGCGCAGAGACCCTGCAGCAGCACCAGTTACGCCCCCAAGAACACCCTTGCACAAGGAAAAGCCATCAAAATCCCCAATCCAGCGCAAAGGGCTGCTCTAACCCTGGACCAGTTTAGAGGGCTGCAAAACAGCAAACGCCAAGCGGGGAAAGTGTATTACTGGGGTTCGCGTGAAGTTTCACACGCGAAAGGGCCTGTGCGAGTGGGGTACGTGTATATCTGGGGTTCGCGTGAAGTTTCACACGCGATTGGAGCAGGGTATGTGTATTACGGGGTTTGCGGGAAGTTTCACACGCGAAAGGGCCTGTTCGAGTGGGGTACGTGTATAACTGGGGTTCGCGGGAAGTTTCACACGTGATTGGAGCCGGGTACGTGTATTACGGGGGTTTGCGGGAAGTCTCACACGCGATTGGAGCAGGGTACGTGTATTACGGGGGTTCGCGGGAAGTCTCACACGCAATTGGATCCGGGTACGTGTATTTCGGGGGTGCGTGGGAAGTTTCACACACGAAAGGGCCTGTGCAAGTGGGGTATGTGTATAACTGGTGTTCGCGGGAAGTTTCACACGCGATAGGCCCTGTGCTAGTAGGGTACGTGTATTACTGGGGTTCGCAGGAAGTTTCACACGCGATTGGAGCAGGGTACGTGTATTACGGGGTTCGCGGGAAGTTTCACACGTGAAAGGGCCTGTGCGAGTGGGGTACGTTTATAACTGGGGTTCGCAGGAAGTTTCACACACAATTGGAGCAGGGTACGTGTATTACGGGGGTTCGTGGGAAGTCTCACACGCGATTGGATCCGAGTACATGTATTTCGGGGGTGTGCGGGAAGTTTCACACGCGAAAGGGCCTGTGTAAGTGGGGTATGTGTATAACTGGGGTTCGCGGGAAGTCTCACACGCGATATGCCCTGTGCGAGCGGGGTACGTGTATTACTGGGGTTCGCGGGAAGTTTCACACGCGATTGGAGCAGGGTACGTGTATTACGGGGTTCGTGGGAAGTTTCATATGCGAAAGGGCCTTTGCGAGTGGGGTACGTGTATAACTGGGTTCGTGTGAAGTTTTATACGCGAAAGGGCAACGCCCGTGCGCAATACGTCACAGACGCACTTACGCGCTAAGGGCCTTTGGTCCAATGAAATCGCGTACATGTGCTGACCCGCTAACGCGCTAAGGGCCTTTCCTCGAATTACACTCTGACGTGCAATTTGTTCACGTGCCAAATCACTCCGTATCAAGCTGGCCACGCATACACACACGGAAGACCACGCTCCTGCCCTGAAGGCCATTTTCCTGCCCTCCAGAGCCCCGAGCATGCTCCCACCTGCCATCTGCTGCTGCCTGACTATCTGCTGGCCACGCGCCCTGTTATTTGGTGCCTGCACATCAGCCATCTGCAGGGGTCCAGTTGCTGTGTCCACCCCTGCTGGAACAGAAGACTCCCGACTGGGATACCATCGCTCCACAGCCCAGCCCCAGGACCCAGTTGCCCACCCACTCCTGCCTCTGGGGTTGCCATGTCGGGCACATCTCCATCTGGCACTACTGGCAACCCCCAGCCAGAGAGGCAGCTTCACTGCCACCGAAGTTGGTGTCTTGGTGGAGCATGTCCTGGGGCATTATGATGCCCTTTTCGGAACATCACGCGCCAACAAGGAAGGACGGGAGAGGATCTGGGACGACATAGTGGTTGCCATCAATGCGGAGGGGGTGGCAACCCGCGACATCAAGCACGTCAAGAAGCGCTGGGAGGACTTCAGGTCCAGGACCCTCCACAAGGCCCGGCGCCTCGCGGGGGGTGGCCGGGCACACATGAGTAACATCCAGATGAGGGTCCTTGAACGCGTAGGCCCAGCGCTCCACGCCCAGATCCTTCGGAGGCAGACCCGTCTGTAGTTGAGCGGTAAGTGGCCAAGCATTGCTGTGTGAGACAGGACATGTTGCAGTGTGCTGGTAGTCTGATGCTTGCCTGTATGCGTGACATAGGCCACCATGTATGGATGTGTGTGTGCAGAGACATCATGGTCATGCATGTGAGACCAGTTATGTGTGAACCACATGGTTCGTGCATGTGTTTTAATGCAACATGGGGAGCTCTATGCGGAATGCACACATGAAAGCATGGCTGTCTCTGTTCCTGGACATGAAGGGGGGGGTGAGGAATGGGTGCTGATGTCATGTACATGTATGGTGCACATGTGTGTGTGTGTGTGCCTGAGAAGTGTGTGTGTGATTTTGAAACGCCATGGATGCATGTGACTTTGAAGGCAACATCTTGGTTTACAGGGGCCCTTCTACATGGATGTTGATGTTGATTGCAGGCGCCAGGACTGTTTCTGCATGTGTGTTGTGTGCATTCACCCATGTGTTGTGGAATGACAGGATGGAAGTGACATTTGACAGTGCCACTCATGTGTTATTGCTTCCTGTCTAGGGTATTTTGTACTGTACCCTGATGCTTGTGTTCTATGTCTCCCTCTACGCAGTGTCAAGTGAAGAAGAGGGCGGAGACAGCGCTGTAGAGCCAAGCGGCGGGGATGCCTCCACTGGGCAGCGACGCAAGGCCCAGCCACCCTCCCAGGAATTACCATCATCTGGGAGCGAGGGGGCTGGTGCTGCATCTGCCACAACGGCTGTGGCGGAAGGGCCGGGTGAGTCCCCACAGGGGCTTCCAATGGCGGAAGATGGTGTGGAGACATCCAGGTTGGTGGTCTCCACAGAAGAGGAGGAGCCCGCTACTGAGCCGCACATGGGGCCTGGTGGGGGTAGTACCACTGGTGCAAGTGGTGCAGTCCAGGGCCAGGGTCAGGAGGCAGCACAGGTCACAGCGGAGGGGCATGTGCATGTCGCTGTCCCTGACCCTGTGACTGCACCACCATGCACCAGCAGGGAGGCCCCGTCCCAGGCCTGTCCGCAGGTAGGGGAGAGTGCCATGTCACCTGCCTCTCCACTACCTGTGGACGAGGGGTCCCACGAACGTATGGGCTCCGTCCTGGTTGGTGGGTTCCTGCATGTGTCGCGCACTCTGGCGGACCTCTCCTCCTCTGTCGAGACTATGCGCCAGTCGTTCTCCACACCGTCTTCAGGCGCAGATTCCACCAGGGCCCCCTGTGGACCTGGCCCGACCAACACAGCCAGCTTGGTGGAGCTCACATCCCTGCCACAGTCGGGAGTCGGCGGCCCAGCAGGGGTGGACACCACAACTGGAGACCAGCTGATGGAGGATGTGCAGGCATCATCAGACACGGCACATGGACAGCAGCAGCAGGAGCAGGCTCTAGGTGGGAGCAATGATGGCTTGGGGCCATCAACATTGAAGGGGCAGGCATCGGCCAGAGGGCAGGAGGACACAGGAATGGGAGTGTCTTCCGTGTGGCACCGGTTGAGCCAGCAGATAGGTGCAGAGCGGCGGCGGGCGGAAGAGGCGCGGCTCACCATGGTCAGGGTGGAGTTCTCCATGCATCAGGCTTTGAGGCGGGCAGAGTGCCTCAAGGCAACTCGCAGGGAGTTGGAACAGGCCATGAGTGCCTCCCTGCGAGACCTCGAGGCCAGAACAGAGGCCCGCCTCCGGCAAATAGACATGGAGTTCGATGATGCCCTGGCCCGGGACACCACAGAGTGAGCCGCTGGACTTGCCCGCTGCCATTGTATATAGTTAGATAGTGTTAGGTTTCCTTTCGTTTTTTCTTTATTTTGGTTGCGCTTGGACAATACACCACGTTTTTGTATATAGTTTTTTATTAGGTAGTATTTTTGATAGGTTTCATTTCATCAGTTGGGCTCATGGACCCTGGTTTGTTCATCTGTACATAGTTCACCATTGGATTGTTCTCTTTTTTTTATTTTCACCATGGAGCAATGGCTTTCTTTTTTCCCTTGGATTTGCTTTGTTGGACTGTGACTTTGGACACCATTTCTTTTGGATTTGTTTGGATTATGATTTCTTGTTTTTTATTCTTTTACAGACATGCAGCTTTTCTTTTATTATTCCCATTGTTGTGTGTTGGATTTAGATTACATTCATGTTGTGTTTAATACATTTTTTTCTTCATAATTCGATGTGTGGTATTATCTCATTGGTTTCATGCATGTCATGATATGGGTTTTCACATTCACTTGCACCCATTGTGTGTGTGTGACGGACATGTGTTCATTTACATACTTGCCATTGGGGTTGTATCATGTAATTGCCTTTTCTATGTGGGTGGATGCAATACTTGGTTGGGTCTTTGGGCTGAGGAGGCTGGCCATAAGGGCTATGATTGAGGATCATCATGACCTGGGGCCAGGGGGACATGAGTGGGACATGAGTGGGGGCCTGCTGGCAGGTGCCCCGCACTGCTGGGGTGGGGGTGCAGGGGGACATGAGTGGGACATGAGTGGGGGCCTGCTGTCAGGTGCCCTGCACTGCTGGGGGGTGGGGGTGCAGGGGGTCATGCGTTGGTGATCAGTAGTGCAAGCTGACATGTGGCTTGGCTGGGGGGCATGCCCATGGTGGATGGGCAGCCTGCGGGACATGACCAGGGGTGCAGGGTAGTCCCCTGTGGTGTGGGCTGCCTGCAGGGGCCGTGGAGGGTATAGAGAGAACACCAGGGAGGAACCAAACTGCCAATGCACGTGTAGGACTCCCCGCGCACCCCGAAGAGCTTCAAGCTTGTTGGAAAGCTGGGAATCTTAGCTTTACAATAAAAGTTACATTTTGTTCCTAGGATGCACGGTTCCAAAGATACAGACGATTTTGTAAAGGTAGTTTTTCAGAAATGAAATTACAGTCTCGGAATGACAGATGCGCTCTGAAAGGTTTGAATCAACAGGAGGAACACACGATTTCTTATGATGCAGTTCTAAACAGGTTCAAATGTTTTGAATCAGATTATTTTAAGCTAAAAGATGGGTTCTGCACAGTTCTAGCTGGGTACTCACACTATAAATTTGAAAGGAATGGCCTTGTCACGGATCTGGTCAACAAGTTTAGCTGCAGTTCTCTCTGCTCGGCAGGTCAATCAGGCACCAGTTCTGTTCACAGCAGTCTGGTCTGGGTCTCTGGTTCTGCTGGTCTGGATCAAGTGGATTCTGGATACCGCACTGCTTTCTGGGTACTGGTTCTGTTCTGGATACACAGGACTCTTAGCAAGCAGCAAACCGCACAGCCCGGCGGTTGAACAGTTTGCCAAAGATTTTGAGGCCTGCTGAAGAGTTCACCTCTTTGGAGTTTTTGTTCTGGAGTTAGCCTGGATCTCTGGAGTTCTGGGTTCTGGAGTTCTCTGTCAGCGTGCTGCGCAGGAATTCAGTTGAAGGTTAGAAAATGAATGTCCCTGTCTGGCTTCCAGTGGCTCTTTTTATGTCTTTTGAAAATGGGTGTGGATGCTAACTTTCTATGCCCAACCCACTCATGATTTGATAGGTCAAGGATTTCTCTTTGACCTGATTTGAGAAGGGAGCAGTGAGTCATCCTATGTCATCAGGTGTCATGTTTATGGCTCCAAAGAAAGAACACTCCCCTTTGCTTTTACCTTAGAAAATCATTTTCATAACTAAACATATGTCCCAAATACACAAGTGGTTGACATTACATGTACATATCATATATTACTTCGGGTAGGTCTCTGT
This sequence comes from Ambystoma mexicanum, assembly GCF_040938575.1. Lineage (NCBI taxonomy): Eukaryota > Metazoa > Chordata > Amphibia > Caudata > Ambystomatidae > Ambystoma > Ambystoma mexicanum. Next base: position 682,493,595 of record NC_090927.1, on the reverse strand, counting down.
TCCAACTCTGATGTTTCTAAGAGCCAGGGTTCAAAAATGGCAATTTATTTTAGTTTTTAGTTGGTTTACCAATATTGGATTTTTACCAAATATTACACACATGTACACCGCCTTTCTACACATATTCCAGTAAATTTTAATTTTTCTAGCGTGAACCCCGTGTCTGCAATCTCCATAATTCATGGGGTTTTGCCTCAGAACATGGTACAGAGTCCTAACACCTCTTAAAATGTGCACAGAAAATCACAAGAATAATGATATTAATTAAATAATTTTGACAAGTCCGTACTATGAATTATCCATCTTTTTGAAATTATGCTCTGGCCAGAGGGGTGTGGTTTCCCAAAGCACATAGTGGAATTTCTGGTTTGTCCACTTCCTCCAACTCAAGTTGCTCACAGAGGCACTGCCCCTCCCAGTTTCTCTCAAGAGGAAGCCATTTATGACCCCCCCTAATTTAACATTTGCCTGAGCCAAGGAAGGCTCATTGTTCTGTTTCCCTCCAGTCCTAGGTGCTCCTCCCCTGATTCAATCAGGGAGGTGTCATCTCCTTTTGGTGGGGGCAGTAGAATGCAGCCAGGCCTGGGAAGAGTGGCTGAGCAAGTTTCAACTCCTGTCGGGGGTAGTTGCCGGGCAGAATTCACACTCTTCAAGCCAGGCTTCTGCCAAATGTCACTTTTGTTCCCAGTTTTTCTTCATTCAAATCAAACTTACAATTTTTACACATGCAGCTAGAATGCTGATTCTAAGTTCAAAACTATGACATTTAACAGTTGCAAACTATGTGACACTCAACAGTAGGTCACTCATTTATTTTAAACATTTAGATTTTAGTGGCTTTCAGTCCAATTTAACTTAAGCTGCTGACATCCACAGCTCAGCCAGTTTTGTTATATAAACATTGTTTTGGGCTCTTCATCTTTCCAGATTTTGTATGCACACAAGACTACATTCTGCCAAATGTCTGCTGGTGTTCATTGAGATTTTTGAATATCTTGCAATGTTTAAAATAGGCATTTTTAGCTTGCATTTCAGAGAAACAAAGGTGATTTCAAAGCGCTTTTTGAGCTAACAGGCACTGCTGTTTTTCCTTTGGCACACATTCCACTCATGGCACTCCTGGCCCATCACGCTCGCACTGGTGGGTGGTAGGTCACGCGACCATTTTGGTGTGCGCAAAAACTGTCCGGTTTTCCTGGATCCTGGCGCAAATGTGGGCTTTTACGCCATCTTTGATTTCCTGAGCCCACAGCCCCCAATGTTGCAGCATAATAGTCCAAACGTGGGTCAGGACACCTAACACCCTGCACCCCCACCCCCCAGCAGGGCACCTGCCAGCAGGCCCCCACTCATGTCCCCTTGCACCCCCAACCCCCCAGCAGTGCAGGGCACCTGCCAGCAGGCCCCTCTCATGTCCCACTCATGTCCCCCTGCACCCACCAGCAGTGCAGGGCACCTGCCAGCAGGCCCTCACTCATGTCCCCTTGCATCCCCACCCCCCAGCACTGAGGGGCACCTGCCAGCAGGCCCCCACTCATGTCCCCTTGCACCCCCAACCCCAGCACTGAGGGGCACCTGCGAGCAGGCCCCCAATCATGCCCCCTTCACCCCCCAGCACTGTGGGGCACCTGCCAGCAGGCCCCCACTCATGTCCCCTTGCACCCCCACCCCCCAGCAGTGCAAGGCACCTGCCAGCAGGCCCCCACTCATGTCCCCCTGCACCCCCACCCCCCAGCAGTGCAGGGCACCTGCCAGCAGGCCCCCACTCATGTCCCCCTGCACCCCCACCCCCCCAGCAGTGCAGGGCACCTGCCAGAAGGCCCCCACTCATGTCCCCCTGCACCCCCAGCCCCCAGCAGTGCAGGGCACCTGCCAGCAGGCCCCCACTCATGTCCCCTTGCACCCCCACCCCCCAGCAGTGCAGGGCACCTGCCAGCAGGCCCCCACTCATGTCCCCTTGCACCCCCACCCCCAGCACTGAGGGGCATCTGCCAGCAGGCCCCCACTCATGTCCCCCTGCACCCTCACCCCCAGCACTGAGGGGCACCTGCCAGCAGGCCCCCACTCATGTCCCCCTGCTCCCCCACCCCCCAGCAGTGCAGGGCACCTGCCAGCAGGCCCCCATTCATGTCCCCTTGCACCCCCACCCCCCAGCACTGAAGGGCACCTGCCAGCAGGCCCCCACTCATGTCCCCCTGCACCTCCACCCCCCAGCACTGAGGGGCACCTGCCAGCAGGCCCCCACTCATGTCCCCCTGGATCCCCACCCCCAGCAGTGAAATGCGATCTCATGACACAAACCAAAAGTCAACTATGTACATCAACACATGTCCTTCACACACATACATTGATTGGCATTGCTTGTGTAAACCCACATTTTCACACGCATCAACCCAATGAGCGAATCCCACACATGGAACTAAAAAATGAAAATGTATTATGAACATAAAATCAAAAATGAAATGAAAGCATACCAAAATATGAAACATGAAATGAAAAGCATGTGAAAAAGATGATTGAATGAAAATGATAACCAATCCAAACAAATTACAAAGAAAAACAATCCAAAGTCACCCTCCAACAACGCAAATCCAAAGGAAATGTAAAAAAAAATCTCCATTGCTTCATATTCATGATAAAAAAAAGAGAAATCAATCCATTGTCCAACTATTTACAATCCATTGTCCGGAAAAAATAAATCCATTGCTCCATGTCCATAATGCAATAAAAAAAAAAAGAATGAATACATGATGAAACTATATACAATCCATTGTCCAAGGATGTAAAGGGTCCATGATCCCAACCAAACAAATGAAAACTACCTAACAAACTACCTAAAAATATAACTATATACAAATGTGTGTGGCATTGACCACAAATAAGAGGAAAACGAAAAGGAAACCTAACTCTAAAAACTATTTACAAGGGCATCGGGCTAGTCCGACGGCTCACTTTTGGATGTCCCGGGCCAGGGCATCATCGAACTCCTGCTCAATGTCCTGGAGGCGGTCCTCTTCCATGGCCACGAGGGTTCGCAGGGACGACGACATGTTCTCCTCCAACTCCCTGCGAATTGCCTCGAGGCACTCGGCCCGCCTCAGGGCCCTCCGCATGGAGTTCTCCGCCCTGACCATCGTGAGCCGTGCCTCTTCTGCCCGCTGCCGCTCTGCATCTATAGCATGGCCTAACTGCTGCCACACGGAAGACACTTCCAGGCCTAGGTCCTCCTGCCCTCTGGCCGATGCCTGCCCCTCCGGTATCGAAGGCCCCGAGCCATGATCGCTCCCACCTTGTTGCTGCTGCTGCTGTGCCTCTGCCTGTGCCCTGGCTCTTGCTGCCTGCACATCCTCCTCCGGCTGGGGTGCAGTTGTTGAGGTGGCCACCCCTGCTGGACGTCTGACTCTCGACTGTGGCAGGGATGTGTCCTCCACCAGCCTGGCCGCAGGGTCAGAGGCAGCTCCACAGGGTACCCAGGTGATACATGGGTGGGAAGATGGCATGGAGGACGACTGGCGCGTAGGGGGTTCAGGTGAGGAGGGGGTCGCAAGGAGGTCCAGCACACGGAGGAATCCAGCACTGGTGACCCGTCCCAGCAGGTCAACACGGTCAAAGAGGCACCCGAGATGACGTGCAATCTCTTCACGAAAAGACCGCACGTCACCTCACATGCCCCGTTGACGCAACGCTATCCCGGCCAGGACAGGCTTAACACGGTCCCAGATAGCCACGTCCGCAGGGAGAGGAAGGCCAGTTGTTGTGCGCTCATCCCCTCCCTGAAAACAGGTCTGGACGTAGGCATCCCTGCTGGTGCCAGATGATGCAGTGACAGGATCAGGGACAGGATTGCACACAGGCACCTCCGCGGCGGCCTGTGCTGCCTCCTGTCCCTTGTCCTGCACTGCACCACTAGCACCAGTGGAATCCCCATCTCCAGACCGCGTGTGTGTCCCTTCCACAGCCTCCTCCTCCACCAAACCCCTCACCAACCTGGATGACTCCATGCCATCTTCCTCCGTCGGACCCTGTGTGGTCTCAGCTGCCCCTTCTGCTGCCGAGGAGTCCACCTCCAATCTCTGCCTCTTGGACCTACCCTTAGCAGCTGTGGCCTGGGACACGGCACCAGACTCCGCACTCCCCGACGAGATGACAATCTGGGAGGGGAGCCGGGCCTTGCGTCTCCGGCTGGCGGGACGATCCCTGCCGCTGTGCTCCACAGCACCCTCTCCGCCCTCTTCTTCAGTTGACGCTGCAGACAGGGAGAGATAAAACACAGGCATCAGGGCACTGTACAATGGACTGATACACACATGACAGTTGCACATGAGTGGCAATGTTTAACTTCAGACACGGCATCACACTCCATGACACACATGTCATTTTAACTCACACACATGAACATTTCAACAGCAATATTGCACCAGGCAGCACCATCCATACACATACAACAGCATGAACAGCCAAAGGTGATCCTGATATCACATGAAACCAAGGAGTGCACTAGACATGCACACACACCACCACACTTACATGCATGTCTACATCTCCTACAACTGTTGCAGTGATGAAATCGCCATACATGTCACATCTACCATTCATCCTTCTACATATCAGTGTCACGTGCATCCATGTTGCATCACAGTTGCACACTTGTCAGATACACATACATGCACATGTACACAGTGCAGATACATGCATTATGAACCACCATCCATGCCACAACCATGCCAATGTACATACACAGAAATTCAAACATGTGTGCTCCCACACCTGCATTTGCCCAGCATGCTTACCAACACATACACCATCAATGTGTCTCACAACTGAGAGGACTCACATGTGGCAGCCTCACGCCCATGTTCATACACATCCCTACATGGCCCTACATTAACACATGTGCAACCTGCACACTGCTGGCACACCACGACACGCACAGCGTGCTATCAACATGCATGTACACTTACCGCTCAACTCCAGACGGGTCTGCCTCTCAAGGATCTGGACATAGGGCGCTGGGCATATGTGTTCCAGGACCCTCATTTGATGGTTCAACAGCTGGCCCCGGCGCCCCTTGCCATCCTCTGCCTTAGCGAGGCACCGGGCCTTGTTGAGGGTCCTGGACCTGAGGTCCTCCCAGCGCTTCTTGACATGATTTAAGTCACCGACTGCCACCCCCTCCGTGTTGATGGCAGTCACGATGTCCATCCAGATCCTGGTCCGTCCTTCATTGTCGGCGTGCGAACGTCCAAAGAGGGTATCATACTGCCCCAGGACTTGCTCCACCAGGACACCAACTTCGGTGGCAGTGAGGCTGGTGGCCCTCTGACTCTCTGGCTGGGGGTTGCCAGTGCTGCCAGATGGTGTTGTGCTGGACATGGCAACCCCAGAGAAAGGAGTGGGTGGGCAACTGGGTCCTGGTGCTGGGCTGTGGGGTGATGGAATCCCAGTCGGGAGTCTTCGGTTCCAGCAGGGGTGGTTACAGCAACTACACCCCTGGCTCACATGCAGGCAGCAAATGGCAGGGCACGTGGGCAGCAGGCAGTCAGGCAGCAGCAGATGGCAGGTGGGAGCGTGCTCGGGGCTCTGGGGGGCAGTAATTCGGCCTTCTGGGCAGGAGCGTGGTCTTCCGTGTGTTTTCGCGTGGCCATCTCGATACAGAGTGATTTGGCACGTGAAAAAATTGCACGTCAGCGTGTAATTCAAGGAAAGGGCCTTAGCGCGTAAGCACGTCAGCACACGCACGCGATTTCATTGGACCAAAGGCCCTTAGCGCGTAAGCGCGTAAGTTACATTACGCGCGCGGGCGTTTCCCTCATAGCACGTGATGACAGAGCACACGTGGAAAAACTGCATGTCCGAGTGTTATCGCATGTAATTGGAGGAAAGCGCCCGCGTACACGCGTATCTGACATGTACGTGTGGGCCGGATTACAAGCTACATGTAGGGTGCCATTTCTTTGTACGTGCCTTCCGTGGAGAGCAAGTGGCTGAAATCTGTACTTCTTGTCGGTTCACACGCGATTACTTCACAGCGTTTCTAGTTCGTACTCCCTGTTACCTCTGACAGCTCTTTTCTGAATTTTTGTTGGGCCTGTTTCCTCAAACAGAGTTCACTTCTCCTTTTGTCCTGTCTCCTCAGACAGCGTACAATTCTTCTTTTGGCGGGGGTGTTGCCAGCGTGCACACGCACGTATTTTTCATGTTCTTTTTCCAGGCAGACGGTGAGTTCCGCACGTACTTCGCAACTGTGCTTGCCCCGTGTGTCGCATTCCCCTTCAGAGGTCATTGTAGGCTGCGTGTATTACGCATACGCTTAGTTTTGTGTTTCTGGGTGCCAAAGCATAGTGCGGGTTCATTTTTTCAAACGCGTGGTCTACGAGGGGTTGCGTGCACGTTAATTTTTGATTTTGGGCTGCCTGTGCGTTGCGTGACCCGTCATCTTCCCCCAGGGGTCACAGACAGCCTTGTTAGAGCACTAGGGTACGAATTCCATCTAGTATCCTACCCCTTTGACCCCCAATTGCCCAGGACAATAGTTTACTGCAACTCCCATACGCACAACAACATCAGTGCCATGGTTGGGAGGCGACCAAGCGGTAAGGGAGGCAAAGGTGGCCGACCTTCAAAAGGTGGGCGTGGTGGGCGCGGTAGTGGACGTGGCCAGGATTTGCAGGGTGCCCCTATACCCCCATGTGTGGAGGAACAATCAGGGACACCCATGCCCCCCCCATGGTTGAGGGAAACGTGGCTGACACCATCCCAGCTCAGCCCCTGTTGGACCAGCCCATTGTGGCACCTGACCTGGCACAGGATGACTCCCTGGCTGACTTCCAGGTTAGCAAGTCTAGGCCACGTGTGGCGGTGCAAGTTGTTGTCACCAAGCCACGTGGATCTGGGGCAGCTATGTCATCTGCTGCCCCAAGTATGCAGGGTGGGGAGGCTGCAGGGGCAGCTGCAGCTCCATCTGCCCCAGCTATGACTATCCCAGCCAGGACAGTGTCAGTCCAGGTCCATCAAACTGACGTTCGCCCTGCCAACATTACCCTGCAACCAATGCCTGCATCAAGACCTATGGCCATTGTGCTTTCTCACACTCCTACTACCCAGTCCACCGGTGATTCTGCCCCTACTGACCAGAGCGGCATAAGCCACTCCTGCTCTGCTCCACCTTTAAAGAAGAGGAAGAAGGGTGCTCTGGCACGACAGGCTGAGACCCCAGACACGGCTACGCACGCCGGTACCTCGAGGAAGCCTAGCTTTAATGATCCGGAACTTGATGCACTTGTGGCCTATGTGTCAGCACATAGCCGCGAAATGGTGGTGACTGCAGGGTGCAAGACCACACCTGGTCAACGTAGGGCACCCAGGCAGACCATCGCAGACCGCATAAGTGCCCTTGGATTTGTGAGGCGCACAGCTGATGATTGCTACAAGCGGTGGAATGACCTGAAACGCAGAGCAAAGAACAAGCTGGCCTCAAGTCATGCCGCTACTCTGGTGACTGGCGGTGGGTCTCCACAAGAGGACAACAAACTCACTGAATATGAGTCTGTTGCTGGGGCCTTCATCACAGAGGAACAGATCCAAGGTGTGGGAGAACTACCTGATTATGATGCCCTGTCCGGTGAGTGCCCATGCATGTGTATGTAATGCAAGTGTATGTTGTTTGGGTGACGGGTTCTGATTGAGTGCCGGGTGAGGGTGTGTGTCCATGAGTGGTATGGGTCACCCATGTGCTTCATCCAAAACATTCAGCGGCCTTGGATCTGGGTGTGACAGTATCCCTTCTGCCCACAGTAGTAATTTAGCGCAACATTACGGCAGTTGCCCTTGAAGTGGCATCTTGCAACAACATTGTTTGTATTTTTCAGTGTTTGTTCAGGATGATTGTTTCAATTCTGCCACTTTTGCTACGCATTCCTCAGCCCTATTATAACATTTGTGACATGCTTCTGTCATTGATGAACCCCACATTGGCCCACATGTGTTACCATGCTAGGTGAAGGATTTGATCATTCAGGCTGATTGAGTATTGGCCTGATCACATACATTTTTGGGGCCTGTTTGAATGTGGAACATGATAGTTGTTTCCTGTCATGTTGAAGTGCACAACCATTGATGTGTACATCGGCCTGCAATCACTGTATTTTTGTACACTGGATGTGTTGCAGTGTGTGGCACATGCCTATTTTGTTACACTATATAGCATTTTTCATCTCATCATGTCCATCTCACATGGATGGCTGACAGTATTCATTCACTGACATATATGGATGTACTTGTGGAATGTACCATGGCTATGGTACATGCCATCTGTGTGATGGCATGTGTCATGTATGTGTATTGGACATGCCACTCACAGGCCAATGTGTGATGGCAGTGCTACCCAGCATGCAGCAGATGTGTTGCTCTTACATCCTGGTGTCATCAGTGTCTGCCTTTTGCCTCCCCTTCCAACTCAGTGACAGTGCATGCATGGGAGGGTTATAGTCATGTGGGACATGTGTAAATCATGTACTGGTTCTTTAGCTTGTCAGGCCTATTTGTGTGCTATGGTGCTAATGCCTGTTTCCATTTTTTGTCTTTCATGTTTTTTCAGGGGATGACGCACTTGATGCTGTTGAGTTTGAGGGGATGGTGCAGACCCAGGAGGGATCTCAGGCACGACCGGGCACCAGTGGGGGACGTGGTGTGGTGGTGGGTGAGAACCCAATCTTGCTGCAGACCATTCTGTCCAGGGGTGTCTCTGAGTGCACCTCCCCAGACCTCTATTCAGGTGCTGATTCGGATGATGAGACATATGTGCCGTTGCAGGTAAGTGTTTCTGGCAGGGATTCTGTTCTGTCCAACCCACCTGCACCAGGGGTAGAACCCTCTATGGGGATGTCAGTGTTGGTAAGTCCGCCTTTGACGGTTACGGATGCAGGGTCACACTCCACAACATCTGATCCTGTTCCTGGGCCAGCAGATCAGAGGGGGAATGCAGTCCTGCAGCCTCAGGCAGTGCCGGCACAACAAGGCGCAGATCGCCTTGCCCCAAACAGGTGTGGTGCCCGCCGACGCGGTGGCCGTACGCCACCAGGCAATACCGCATGGGAACAATCCATTTACGGTATGGCAACCCAACAGGCAGCATCAGTTGAGATGATGGCTCAAGCAATGGAGAGGGTGGCCACTTCCATTGTCCACCCTGAAAGGCAGATGGAGCAACTACAGCAGGCAACAGACTCCATTTGCCAATCACACAGGGAGGACATGTTGGCGTCCAACAGGGACAGACAGGCGGCACGGGAGAGTCTACGACAATCAATATCAATAGAGTCCCAGGGCCACAGGGAAGCCCTGAGGGTAGAACTCCATCACCTCAGGGAGACTCTTGTTGACCTTGAGGCTTCCACTAACTTGAGGACAGAACAGCAGCTGGAGCGGCTCACACGTTCGCTCTCAGCTGAGATGCAGGCAACTCGGGAGGAGATCCAGGCATCACGTCAGGTGGTGCATGGGGATCTCCGCACTATAATCCTCCAGAACGAGACCTTCCACACCCGCATGTTTGCTGCCATGGAGGACCATACCAGGGCGTTGCGTGCGCTGCCTCACATAGCACCACCACCTCCTGTGGCAGCAGCAGAGGGTGATGAGAGCGACAGCAGCAGTTCTCCCACATTGCCATAGCCGTGCATGCCATGAGCCCATGGAGGTGTTTTTTTTTCCCAACATCCACACAGGTGGCTGTTGGTGCACACCCTGTCCTCGGACCTCCTGGGTGGCCTCCCCCCCCCCCCGGGCACCACATGGCCATTTTTGATTTTTGATTTTTGATTATGTTTTTACAATGTGTTGCCTTGTATGGCTCCCATGGGCATCCACTGTATTCCGGCTGGGCACATGCAGGCTTGTCCTGAGTTTGGGTTAGATGCTTGGGTTCGTGAGACACACACCCCTCCTGCTTCCCGTTTCCATGGGCTTGCAAAGGGTGTGCCCAAGTGACAGTGACTTACACAGTGACGTTGGACTCCCATGAGCTGTGTGGGCAGTCTGTAGTCAATACTCCTAGTGGATATTGTTGTTGTATTGTACACTGCATGGTGTATTGATATGTGCTTGTGCATTCATGTCTTCCTCCTAATTTGCAGGTTCATTCCTCATGTCTTCACAAGGCCGTCTACTTTGGAGATGGAGTTCATGTTGTAAGCAGTGCACTTACACATTTGCGTGGCAGCAGCACTGTACAGTTGGAAGTGGTCGATGTGCTGGCATAATCAGGTTGTAAGTCTACCACTACTTTAACTTAGTACTGTCATGTTTATGCTATGTTTGAGGTTGTGTAGCTGCATTGTATTGTTGGTAAGTATTTGGTCATGTGTGTTGTTAGTTCTACATTACTGGGAGCATATTGTGTGTGGCCAGTTTCCATTAGGGACACAGTACTTTGTGACACTTGTGTCATGTTTTGGGGATTGCTTTGTTTGCTCTCACATAGCATGACATGCCATGGTGTGTTGGGTGGCGGTGCTGGGGAGGGGTTGGGTGACGTGCCACTGTTGTCATGTTGTATTCTGCAAGGGGGTAATGAATTTAGCAGCATAGAAGTGTGTCTTTTGATGACACAGCATTGGTGGTGTTTGTGTAGGTTGGGATGCACACAATGTAACACTTCCAGGTGACCAATCTCAGGCTGGTATGGTTGTGACAGTTGACTGTCGCTTATGTCATCATCATTGATTGTCAGATGGTATGTGCCAGGGCTGTGTGCACTCCACAGGGGTGTGATTTTAGGTGAAGTAATTAGCCACCAGCTGCGTACGGGCTGCCTCACCCCGTGCCCTTTCCCCGCCCATGCGCAGTGGCCGTGCATGTGGTTGGGGATGTGGGGGCACCACCATGTCCACGGGCATGCCCCGGCGTGTTGCAACGTTGTGCAGGACACATGCTGCCACTATGATCCTGCACACTACTGGGGGAGTGTATAACAGCTGCCCACCAGAACGGTCAAGGGAGCGAAAGCGTGACTTGAGCACTCCGAATGTGCGCTCCACTATGCCCCGGGTTGCAATGTGGGCTGTGTTGTATCTTACCTCGGGTGGCGTGGTGGGGTTCCGAATTGGCGTCATCATGTGGGTGCTCAGAGGGTAGGCACTGTCCCCTGGGGAGGTGGTGATGGATATCATTAGTGGGGTTGTGACATTACTCAGTATCTGACATGCATGCATGTGCTGTGGCATTTATACTCACCGAGCAGCCATGTATCGCCATGCCGCCCAGCTTCTAGGTCCCGGTTTAGGGTTGACATTCTGTAAATAAAACTGTCGTGGGTGGACCCTGGATAGTTGGCATATACTGAGGTGATGATTCCCTTGCCATCACATACTACCTGGACGTTGATGGAATGCCAGTGCTTGCGGTTTCTATAGATGTGCTCAGATGCGCTGGGGGGACATAAAGCCACATGGGTGCAATCAATGGCACCTAGGACTTTGGGGAATTGTGCCACCCTGTAGAAATCCTGGACGGCAGCCTGCCTTTCTGCAGGTGTTCTGGGCAGGTATATGTGCTTGCGGACTTATGGGCGTGCAGTCATGATGGCCAAGACCTGGTGTAGGCAGCGTGACTGCGTGGCCTGTGACACCCCCCTCCCACTATAGCACTTGTCTGCTGAAATGATCCAGTGGCCAAGAAGTGCAGTACATTGAGGACCTTCTCCAGGGGGCTGAGTGCTTGAGAGCACAGGGTGGGTGATGTGAGGTCATCATCCTCCCACTCACTCACCAGGTCGAGTATTATGTGAGGTAGAAACCTGTACCTCCCATACACCTGGTCATCAGGCATCCCAAAAAGGCTGGTTCTGGGTGTGAAAATTCTGGGCCTGACTATCCTCCTCCTCCTTCTGCGGTATCCCACGACCACTGCTGCTAGGAACGGTATATTCATCCTGGTGTCTGAGCCTGTTTGTTGTTTGAGCGCCCATTTTCATGCTTCACGGGTCCACGTACGCCTGCTCCCTGCTGGCATACGTGTTTCCAGATTAACGCGTCTTTTTTGGCGCACGCGTTAGCCCCGTTCGAATCCATGAATACGTGTTTTGAACGTGCGTGTGGGCGTTCTGCGCATTTGCCTCCTGTACTTCCCCCGTGATGCCCACATTTTCACGCGTTGCTCCCCATTCCACGTGTCACGCCCTCTGTTCCTCCTACTTTTGTTGTGTGCGCCGCGCTATGTGCGATTTCGCTGTGCGCGTAGCGCACTCTGTCTGGAGACGTGTGCGCCAGCGTGCGCCACGCAGAATTTTGGCACACATCCTGGGATTTACACGCGCACGGACTTCCATGAATCGCTGTGCGTGGGTTTTGCTGCGATTTTTGCACTGGCACTACGATTTGCACGCTTTCGCACGCTTGCGCTGAAAATTTCAGCGCACATTAATTCCATGAATCAGCCTGATGATATGGCATGTGTTAGCGACCCTGTAGTTATGGTTAAGTTTCTCAACCCATAGGAAGATCACTTCTTGTGTGGCCTATAACCCCCCCCGACGAATCTTCACCAAACTTTGCAAAAAAAGAATATGGTCCCCTTGGATTGATTTTGCAAAGTTTAGTTTCGTCCAGGGGGGCAAAGTTATGGGGTGTCCTAAAATGTGTGGGTTTCCACAAAGAAGCAAAGGAAAACAAATTTTGCTCACGCTTACAGCCCAGACCCTGGATAGATTTTCCCCAAATGTGTGTCAGGAGCAGTGGCTTGATCCCACAAGTGTGCTTTTGTAAATTTGGTGTACATCTGTCCAGTATTTTTGTTTAAAAATGGCCAAAATGTAGGTAAAAAAATAGTAGTTATAGCTGTGTTCTGTCCGCGGGCTCACTTTCCTGTTCAGTCCGCGGATCAGCCTCCGATTGGTCCTGGGGCGTTGTGATGTCCGTGGACATCGGACGCACCCACTGATTGGATGGGGGAAAGCGTGAGGTGCATCAGATTTATGGAAACTGGCGCCCTGTTGAAATTTCGGACAGCTGCCATTGTCCATCACAGTAAAAACATACTAAAAAACACAACATTGCACTTGTCAAACTAATGAAACAATCTCTGAGGAGGTGAGGGTGATGAGGATGGGATGGGATATGGCCATAAAAAGCCAAAAAACAGGTCTGCAGACCGTCCGGGGACAGCCGTGTGATGTTCGGGAATATCTCAGATGTTCGGGGGCATCCATATATATTTTTGCATTACAGGGTTTTTGAAAAGCAGTTTTTGGGTGGCATATAACTTTGGCGCCACTCAATCAAACTACCTGAAATGTTGTGATATCATTCTAGACGTGACCTTAAATGGTTCTACCAAGTTTGGTGCTGTTTTGCAAAGAGGGAGAAAAATTAGAGAGGGGGGTCACAAAATATTTGAAAGTGTTATAAATGTGGTGCCGTTTCACGAATCTGCACAAAAGTTTGGAAAAAGATTTAAGATACAGATTTGAATGTTTTTGCAAAGTGTGGTGGGATTTTGTGAAGAGTGGGCAACATTAGATAGGGGGTTTCAACATTTTTAGATGGCTTATAAGGTTGTTGCCATTTGACAAATGTGCACAAAAGATTTTAGAAAGATTATAGACACAACCTTGAATTTTTCTGCAAAGTCTGAATGGATTTTGTCAACTCGGAAGTTATATGACTATTTTATGTACGTACATGTTGACACTTTCAAAAAATAAAGAATGGGCAGATTTGCAGGAAAGTTGTGCAAGGAGCATTGGCAAGGACCTGAAAGCATGGTTTCGCAAAAGTGTCAGTGTTTTCTTTTTTGAAGTGTCATAATGCAGGTACAAAAAATTGTGATATACAGTTGGTGACTGAGGTATAGCCGGTTGCCATGGGCAGTGGCTAGATTGTCTGAGTCATGGCCTGTGGGCATGGGCAGTGGCTAGATTGTCCGAGTCATGGCCACAGGCCATGACCATGACGGACTGGCAATGGCATTAAAGTGGGCATGGCAACCAGGCACTGCCTGTGTGGTGATGTTTTTCAAAATCGGGATCGGTTTGAATGGAAAAATTAATTCTGCCCGTGGCTATAATTCTGTTCATGGCTACAGCCTGAAGTGCTGCACAGGATGGCATAAACAGATTGATGTGACTATTGCTGCATACACTCCGAGACAATGCTAATCAGGAGATAATTACCAAGCACGCCGAACCAGGTGCCCACATGGTCGCCAGGCCACCCCACCCTTATTTGCAAACATAGCGGGACAAGATATTGGGATTGGATGCAGACTCACTTCCACAACCTCGCAGCAATGACTGGCCCACAATCCACATGCATTGAGAAAGACTCTAGAGAGTCGAAATACGTGTTGGATGACTTCTAACAATAAATATAGCATTAAGAATGGTTTTGAAGACTGTTTCATTACGACAACAGTTACTTATTGAACAACCCAGTGCTCAGGTGGATAGGGCTCACTTTCCTATTCGAAACCTAACACTTGAAGAAGGAAGGGCACCTTCAAAAAAAGAACCCCATCACCAGCAGCAGGGTAATCCGATTAAAGTTCTAGATCAAGCGCAGTGATCTACCCATTCTACTGCCCTGCAATTATTTGATAATCGTGTACTCTGATTTGCTTATTGCGTCATGCAGCATGGCAGAAGCCCCAGGTTTGAATGGGAACAAATATTCTGCTTGTGGTTACAGCCTGAAGTGCTGTACTGAATTACAACAAACCTGTGCGAAGAGCGTCAGCAAGGACCTAAAAGCATGCTTTTGGAAATCTGTCTTGTGTTTAATTTTTCCAAAGTGTCCAAATTTAAGCACAAAAAATAGTGATATAAGTTTGGTGCATGGACAATGGGCCTGGTCCTTGGTAAGGACAAATGCATTCTCTGATTTACTTATTGGGGCATGTGGCAATGATGAAGCTCTGGGTTTAAATGGGGGAAAAAATGCTGCTTGTGGCTGCAGCCCGGAGTGCTGGATGGGATTGCAGCAAACTTGCACGAGGAGCATCAGCAGGATTTGAAAAGCATGCTTTTGCAAATCTGTCCAGTGTTATACTTTTTTTAAAGAGTCAAAACCTAAGTACAAAAAATAGTGATATAACGTTGCTGCCGTGGGCAGTAGGCCTAGCCCTCGGCAAGGACACATGTGTACTCTGATTTGTCTTTTGGGCTATGCTGCATGGTCGAAGCCCATACCCCATGGATTATGGAGACAGGCCATGCAAGCTGTGAGCACTGGCCATTGGCACATTATGAGGGTATAGTGGATACTAAACTAGGAAGCGGGGTCGGTGCAGCGGATAACGGAGTGGTTTGGTGGGCTGGAATCATGGTTGAACCTCATGCCCATGGAAATTGAACAATGACTTGCATCCCCAGCATGCGCTGCTGATAACGACACACATAAGTATGTGTTGCAACAAATATGTTTGTTAAAGGAGGTTTATCGTTTTTTCATATATGTTAAAAGAGGAATTATTGATAACTTATATACAGTGATGTAACATTATTGAAACATTTTGACTTTTTTTTTTATTTGTATTTGATTTCAGAGCATTTACACCTTTACAAAATGTTTCCTCATTAAGATCCTTTCTATATAAAAATGAAAACGGAAAAATAAAAACAAAAAATAAGATAAAAAAAGTAAACAGAACATTTCCACGTAGCACGATTCTGAACAGCTGTCTTATATTGGTTCACAGTCTCATGAAATCTTCTCATATTTTTACTTCTGGGTTACATTTTAGGTCTCCCTTCTTCATTATCGATGAATCATAAAAACCTATTCAATTGACAGAAAAAACATTGTTAAAGGGACGTTACGGTAAAGATGGACCCCACTCTTGGGACTCGTCTGTCCCAGCAGTTAGCTAGTGGCCACACACCTTTGCATGCCTTGCCACTTCCCTCCTGGGTTCCCGTGAGCACTTGCCCAGCCGTACTGCCCCTTTTATTTATGCACTTCTCTCAGTGCACAATGCATATGTGCATTTATAGGAGTACTATGTACAATTCTTTGGTATAAGTATGGGAAATGCAGATGCAAAAGATTTGTAGAAGTTTATTAAGTGGCAGCTGATGTGTGGAAGTTTAATATGTTGATAAGCTAAATGTAGAGTTTTTTTTAACTGGTTGGTGGATATATGTGTGAATGTTTTTAAAGCAGGCATTGAGGGAGTTTTACAATCATAACAGTAAAAAGAGTAGAAAGACTGTCTTTTGTGTTGGTGTGCATGTGAAATCCGGGTTTTCTAATAAGGCATCGGTTAGATAGGGGAATGCGTAGACTGTGGATAGTCATAAAGGGCAATGGATTATGGTCTTCATTGTATACTAGAGAGAAGATTTCAGACAGAAAATTGTTTCTGTGCTTTTTTCTTTTTCTCTAGTATACAATTGTTCATTATTTACCATTAGCATATTAGAAACGAGGAAAGGGTCACCAACCACAGATGTGCAGGGGCAGGTGGA
The DNA here is from genome assembly GCF_040938575.1 of Ambystoma mexicanum. Taxonomy (NCBI): domain Eukaryota; kingdom Metazoa; phylum Chordata; class Amphibia; order Caudata; family Ambystomatidae; genus Ambystoma; species Ambystoma mexicanum. The sequence goes on along the minus strand of NC_090927.1, from coordinate 682,477,136 downwards.
CAAGGGAAGATGTTGCATGTGTGTTAAATCTAAGGTAGGCGGCAGTGTTTTTCATGCTCCTTGATTACAGCTTCAAAAGCACTTCGAAATTGCTCCCCCCGTGTGTTGCAGCACATACAGAGTACTGTTATTTTCAAAAGTTATGGATCAACAGCCTCTTTTATCGCTTGCAAGGTAGCTGGTGGGATTTTGTGTCCCACAGAAGTAGGCTGAGTGGTTACAGTATTGGTTGAGGAAGATGAGGAAGATGAGGAAGTGGAAGACAGCCAACTACTTTGTAAGAAAGGAACAGCCTTTCTACGAGCATTGCAGTGGTTGGATTTGGTGTGGCGGCACATGGAGGTGGTCCCATACGAGTACTGCCCAGGTTGTCCGCGACTGAGTACAATGTTGCACTCTGTGCATTTCACTTTGGTAGCTTTAGCTTTTGGTACATCGCCAACAGTTATACAGAACTGCCACACCCATGATTCTCTCTGGGAGCTAGAGTTAGGCACTTCCTCTGCCTCATCTTTGTGGTCCTCTGAATTGTTTTTTGCAGTATTGCGCTGCTTTCGTTGTGTAGGTCCTCTGGTGGTGGTGGTGGCTCTTATGGCAATAGCTGATGCCATTTTTCAAGATAAATAGCAGTTTTGCTTATATTCTTCCAAGTATGTGCTATGTGCTAGATTGTTAATGGATAATGAGTAAGAATAGGTGTAGGACCTGTGCAAGGGTACATTTTGTGCTTCAAAGTTCCTAGATCAGCTGAAAATGCAGTCCTGAACTGTTTGCAAAGCACAGACCCATTCACAAACACGTCATCATGCTGCACGCGAGCACGTGGTTACGTGGCACTGTCTGGAAAGTCTGCAATTATGTCAGACGTTCGCGAACATCAACGAACCCAAATAAAAGTGGAAAAGTTGGAAAAAGTGTACAGAAGTTTAAAAATGATGCTAGCAGGTGGGGAATGGAAGAGGTTTAAGGTAAAACGTTTCAAATTGGACATAAATGCTGCTATATGGGTTAAGTATGATATTAGGAAGATGTAGCAAATTAGGGTGCACTGGTAAAAACCAATGAAATTCACTGAAAAAACATTGTTAAAGGAACATTGTGGTTAAGTTGCACTAATAAAAACCTATGTCATCAATGACATTTGTGATATCATCTTTCATGTACTGGGTGGTTGTCTTAGCAGTGCACAGTGGTGGCGTGAGTTATGGTTGCTTAGCTTACCGGGGGTTTTCAGTTTTACTTGTAACCATAACGTCCATTTAACATTTATTAATTATATATATATATATATATATATATATATATATATATATATATATATATATATATATATATATTCACTGTCACCATGTGGCCTTTTCTCACCACACTCTCATACACAACCAAACTCAAAACAACCCCCTCTTTTTTCTTGTTCCCACAAAAGTGCACTCACGTTATAAACGGTCTTCCGAGCTCCTCCAATGCGGTGTCCCCTGTCAAATGTCTGCACAGCTGGGCGCAGCACCCTGCTTCAGGATGAGGCAGGCCTTCTGGCAACACAGCACCTGCAGACCAACTCAAAGTGCACACATGGCATGGTCACTGAAGTTGAACGCTGCAACCCAGGATCCACGGTGGGCAAGCCCCCAGCCTCCGAGAAAGTCTGAAATCACGTCAGGGCCACCAAATTCTGTAAGGCAGACCCAAAAAATGATTAAAAAGAAATCACTCCGGAAGGACTCAATAACAAGTGCACAGGTTTAATGAAAAACACATTTTTATTACAAGTAAATACACCCAGGAGTGTCAGTCAGTCCTGTAGAACTGAAAACTGAAAACATGCTCAACAAGCCTACTCCAAGTTACTTCTTTTATAGCGAAAAACCACATTTTACTATATTCAAAACATATCGGATACAACATAATCCCATGTTCCCCATTGGTCAATATCTGTACAAAAAATATAAACATCCCCTATAGTTCGCTACCCCATTGCTCAAGCATATCTAAATACAACCTTCAACAAGATGACCTAATTATGCCGTCATCAAAGCACCGTAATGTGATTGGTTCCTTGTGCTCAGGTACATTGTTGCAATACTATATTCTCCTAATTGGTCAAGACATTTTTGGACAACTCATGATGTACATACTCCTGATAGGACCCTAGCAGGGAGGAAGTGTAAATAATTCCCCTCCGGGGAATGCCACGAGTTCCTCATGAGACAAGACACTTTGGCACTCCTACATAGCTTATTCAACCTTACAGCTGTACTCTTTGGCATTGCCTCTTGCGACTCCCATCCCAGACCATGTTGCACCCGTAGCAGGCCTCAACTTTATCTCTCTTGGAAACAAGGTGCTTTATAAAAAACACAGTCAAGACACCGTTCTTGGGGATGTATTTCTCACATTTATTTACTCTAATTGGTTGAAATTCACCAGACAATTGTCAATGGGGACCATATTACTCCGCAGCCTAGATCTACATTCTGGCATTGCCCAATTCATGGTCCTGTTCTCATAACATTCGTCCTTCACAGCAACGCTAATCTAATCATCTTAAGACCAACATTCCACTCCCAGATCCTGTGTGCTGATCATACTGACACAATTAACTTGCAGTCTGCGTGGTGTGCCTCCCTTCTTTTCTCAACCTTGACTGTGTAATCATTTGTTGGGGGAAGGATGCATAAACTCTAATTAAAAGCTCCAACGGCTGGTTTAATTCTCTCACTACGCAAAGCTGCTATTTTCAACAACGTCTAATCCAAAATGGCAGAGCTCTTGCTCATGCGACACACAGCCCTCATGTTCCTACAACATAACTAATACCCTACCTTATTACTAAAAATCAACACATTCTAAACAATCCTTGCTGCAATCAAAAACACAACTTCAATTACTACTACTAGCTACAAAACTATTAAACACACCCTAGCTTTATACTTTAAATATAAAAGCAAAATGTTTACATGTGTTGCTTCTTCTTTCATGGTGTAAGACTCTGTGATGTTCTCTAAATGTGTGTCCACACTAACTACAAATAACACGTGTGTAGAACTACCAAGCTAAATGGCAAAATTCAGACACAAAATGACTAGATCTCTTTGCTAATACATTTTAAGCAGCCTAAACCTTTTTCCACGGTAAGGGCGTTACACTTGCAGCTCAACAAAGGCCAAAAAAGTATTGATAGTTGCATACCTGCACAGTACATTAGGTGGGCCAAACAAGACTAATACCAATCCACAAATCCCCCAAAACATCTAAGTTCAGTCATGTGCAATATGCAGCGCACACCCTGCAGAGGGCCAAACAAACACGCTGTGAAAGGCACAGAAACATTAGCAAACCACAAACACCAAATCCCACAAATGCCTGCACTACCCTCATTAGATCATGTGCACTATGGTCAGAGGGACACAATGAAATGTGTAATTGACCACTCAACAAAACAAACCATGTACAGTACAAACACAGATCCACAGCACAGCATGCAGAGGAGGACTATACCTTTCATTTAGGAAAACCATGCACCACAACACAACAGAACACCATCAGAGCATGCAAACATGGAAATAAACCACAAGCAAAAATGGAACAAAAAAACATATGACATGACGAATCATCTAACTTAGAGGACACAGCAAAATGGCCTCAGCAACCAAATGGAATACAATGATGCACACCTTACATGCCCTTACCAGACATGTGCGGCATGACAATGGCAGAGCACTCCCAATTCAGTACCCAACAAAATAAAAAGACCCACAAGTTAAATAATGGTGTCTGTATTGGCGTCGAAACAATGATGTACATTTTAGTATTAATGAGCTCTACCTTTTTATATCTTCCTAAGGTATTGACTAACTCAAACCCTAAAGATTGAGGGAAACGCTTGTGTACAAGCGCGATATAAATAAAATATAATTTAATTTCGAAATGTTTGTTTGCCTGTTATCAAAAACACTTTCACCAACCTTACCCAGCATTGACTGGAGAACGTTAAAAACCTGGGAGGGCTTCTTTTTATCCTCGGTTATTGGGCCTCATTAAAGGATCTAAGAATTCCCATAGGACTAGCACATTGAATCACTTCTCTTCTCTTTTGATGCATATATTATTTATCTGATAAAATTATTCTGATATTCAATACTTCCTGTCTCTTGGCATATGTCATTTGTCGTGTCGATCTTTAAGAATACCAATAAGTATGATCTGGAAACTGTCACCCAATTGCTCTAATCGATGCTCCTAGTAAGATATTTGCGTCAATGTTTTTAAATGAATCTCAGTCGTGGGCTGCTGATACAGCCAGAATTAGTACATGTCAAGTCAGTTTTCACAGAAATATGGCCACAACATTAAGTGTCTTTATCATGTCCCTCTGGCGTGATGAAGATTTGATATCAAAACAGCAAATCAGCCCATCTATATGGCATGACTCAATGGCCCATTCATCTGGCCATTAGATTTAGATCGAAAGTGTTGACTAAATTAAAGAAGTGGCAGATTCCGGAGGGTCTATTGACGTTCCTTGTGCTGCATCACGCAAATACTAAAGTTTTGGTTTGTTTTAATATAAATGGAGAATTGTCAAGGGAAATTCCAACATTTATAGGTTTACTACAAGGCTATGTTTTAGCCCCTATCATATTTAACTTATACATATCAAATATTAAGGAATCCCTTGAGACAATATATTCTTGTGTGGTTCAGCACGGCAACCTATGTTTTTCTTGGATGGCCTATGGTGATGATATTCTTTTTGACTCCACCCCTATTGGCTTTCAACATCTTAAGGTTTGTACACCCAACCACACTTTTAAGGTACAGTTGGTTTATTGGGAAAGCTGCTCTGGGAGTGCTAAAGAAGTTCACATATTTGAGGTTTCTATTTTACGCTAACAGCAATAAAAAATGTCTTTTGGGAAAATGATATTAAAATCTTTGCCCTTAACTGCCCATATAAAATGGGCATTACAAACAATCTTCAAATTCTCATATAGTCTGTGTATTCATTTCAATAATATGAACGTTATTACTGCTTTAATACATGGATTGGAGTTGCGTTGTTATACCAGATGGATGTGATTTTTCAGGCTAGAGGATCTTATCTGGAGGAATGCTTTTTCTCTTCAAAAGATCTTTGACAGTTGCGCTAATTAAATATAAATTTGGGTTGATTTCCTTTAAGACTATTATATTATGAAAAAGTTAAAACCTGTTGTTAATATGTCAAATCTGCTCAAATGTTAATTACTTGAAGATTCTGTTTTTAAATGGCTCAATTCAAGGTAGTCCATTCAGGGACCACATTCATGCATTTAAATGGAACAGTAGGGAGAGAACCCAGAGAGTCCATTTGTAATAAAGTACTGGCATTGCTGCGACAGAGAACAGGGCCAGGGGTTATTTAAACGTCGGATCTGAAAGTCCTACGCAGGTTTGAGTTGGATGATTGGTGTTCCCAGAAGAACAGGGACTGTGTTTTTGTTGGATCTGGATCCAGTAACCTGCCCCACTTTTTCAGTTTGTATCAATCATTGCCGAAGGGTTCCTCGTCCTTGAGACTAGTAGTCGATTTCAAGGAGGATTAATAGAGTTTTCTTGAAAGCTTTCACTTTTTTCAGGCGCATTTGAAAAAGTGTAGCTGTCTTTTTGATTACTGACTGTCTTGACCCTGTTTCATGTTTTGTTTCACGTCCATTTATTTTTTGTTGAGTGTTAGCGTTCTGAGGCCTGCGGGCGTGTAGCACTATATACAAATTAAAATAAATACATAAACAAACATTGCTTGGGCAAACTGGGTCATGTGAAGATCTGTTACTGGTCTACCCCCTCCTAAACAAGGAGGCTTTCATTCAAGAATGAAACAGACTATTACATGATGGCACTATTTATCTTAAATTGGACCAGGATCGCACAGAGACACTAATAAAGCTGAACAAAACTAAAGTACTTGATAGACATTGGATTTGTAATCTGATTTATACAATGCACAGTGGGGAACATATGTATATGCAATTGAATTGTTCCTCAAACAGGTGCTGCTAAGAAATTGTAGAACATGGAAAAAGTGTGGCACATTTGTTGGATCACCTTTAATGGTGGAATACTAGCAAGTTGACCCTCTGGTAAGCAGTGTGTAGCAGTTAAAATAATAATATGATTGGCAGTACTCCATGGTTTGAGCATCAATGATCAACTGGCCACGCAACTGTATACAGGTATAACTGCATTTGTGACATATGGAAAATCAGGCGATTCCGCAGACTCCTTTGTGATTGACCAGGGTGTGTATCAAGGATGTGTGATGGCTGCCCTGATTTTTAATCTCCATTTGATTGGATTAAAAGTGCATTTCTAACTAAGCCCATTAAGTAGCCCATATTTTCAGGGACTATCAAAGATGCTTATGAAGCAGTCTTAAAGAGGAGGATACTGATGGATCTTTAAATCTGATTGATGGCTAGGCTGAATTTATGCAGTCTGTAAAGAAATATAAACAAATTATTTGCTGGTCTATAATCGAAGCTCAAAGACAGTTCCCCCTTTTTAAATAAGAACTATTAGACTCATGCGCGTTTACTCATTTGAAGTTAGATTGTATAATAAACATATGTGTTCAACACATGCAGAAAGCGTGGCCTGATAGATGAATAGCTGAAATAGGCCAAATTGCGTGGTTGAATCTTAATATACAGCAGGTATTTGGGGTGCACCAGTATAGGTACTATTGAACTAGGTGAATATAGAGTTTTGGGATAATTGTTGGGTGTGTCTCCTGTAACTGATAATGAACTTGTGTATCTTGAATCTAAACAGTGACCCGCTGCCATGCAGTCTCAATTGGCTCCTATCTTGTTATGTGGCTTGAAATGTCAGAAACCCATAACCGTTCTTCAATTGTTGATTACCTGAGAACGTTGATCCTCTAGTATGGGCATAAACTCATAATGGATTAACTAAGTTTACATTTACATTTAGTAATTTATATTGCGCTGCCTTGGACCCGGAGGCTTGAGGGTGCCACTAAGTCATACAACATAAAACATTAAAAGAATGAGGAATATAAAATTGAGGTGCAGTTAAAAACCATCAAAACAGAATTATTTAAAAAGCCACGTCTTAAGTTTGCTTTTAAAAACATCAATAGAATTGACTTCTCTGAGATCAGGTGGAAGACCATTCCATATTCTAGGCGCAGCATGCATAAAAGCTGTTTTGCTGGCCCTGATAGTTTTGGATTTCGAAACGTGTGGTAGGTTGGTGTTATTGGATCGTAAACACCTGGTTTGCACCTTATTGCTAATCAGAGCTTGAAGATACTCCGGCATCCTGGCCTGGCAACATTTAAAAACAATGAGGGCGAGGCGAAAAACAAGTCTCGACTCTACAGGAAGCCAGTGAAGGTTATGGCGAGCTTCGGTGATGTGATCTCTACGTGCAATGCCAGTTACCATCCTCACTGCGCTGTTCTGCACCACCTGTAATCTTTTGCATTCTCCTTTGTTAATGCCTATCAGGAGGCTACTGCAGTAATCTATTTTAGTGCTCTCTATTGCTTTAGCAATAGTTTCCGCGTTCTGTTGACTAATAAACGGGTGCAAATGAGCAAGAGTTATATGTAATATGCAGATGATGAGACAATGGAGCTAATATGCTCTTTCATAAGGAGGTGCTGATCCAACACTACTCCCAGGGTTTTAACCTTCATTTGGGTAAGAATATCAATACCATTGAGATTAAAACTCTCAATCAACACCCAATTGTTTTATTCAGTGTTGGGAGCCCACAACCATGAGTTCTGTCTTGTTTTTGTTAAGAGCCAGGATATTCTGAGTCCTCCAATCTTCCACACTAGTAAATACCTTATGGAGATGATGTGCCTCATACTCACAGTTACCAGTAGGAGGTATCACACACTGAGAATTGTCTGCAAAATTGGCAAAATCTATGTCATTAAAATCAAGGTATTGGAAGAAGGAAACAGAAAAATATAATAAATACAGGGTGATAAACAGGCCCCTTGGGGAACCCCGAATTTTTAAAGTAATCAGGGGTCTGGGGGGGCTCTGCCTCACCCGAGAAAACCCCACATTCCCTATCACTAAGAAAAGAGGAAAGCCACATGGATGCCCCGCTGGAGAAGTTTGCAACCTCCTTCAACCTGGGGATCAAGATGGTGTGATCCACCAGGTTGAAGGCAGCCAATAGATCTAATAACATTAGGAGAAATGGCAAGCCTCTACCCATACGATCCACCAATCTCGACTTCAGTTCTAAGAGAGCTGATTCGGTGCCTAATCCCTGTCTGAAGCCGGATTGGTGTGAGTGGAGGATGGGATGGGCGTTCAAGTGGGCAGTTAGCTGTACATAGGCTACACGGTCGAGAATCTTCAATAAAAACGGGGTGTTAGTGATAGGTCTAAAAATCAAGGGATTATCCTCTGTTAAATTAGGTTTTTTAATAATGGGCGTAATTCATGCTTTTCCAACTCCGTAGGCCCCCTCTTTTCATTAAAGGAGGCACTAATAAACTTTCAGATTGCCTCCATCAATATGGCGGATCAGGATTTAATAATTACGGCCGAGCATGGATCTCCTTTACATGATGTAGACTTGAGTTGCTTTAGAGTAGGTGTTAGATCCTCAACTGTAATAGGAGTGAAGCAAGATATGTTCATATGAAACTATGTGTATTGTTGAAAAATCCTGGATCGTGGTCCCTGCAGCCCAGAAATGTTGTCTTAAAGGCCTTGCATTAGAAATATAAATGAACCATTATGGCTAATGAGCTATTGAAAGAAACTGTGAAAGCATATCTTCCTTATATTCAGTTGCACTATAGCTATGAAAAGTATCTTGAGTGTGTGCTTTATTCACATGCGAAAAAGCTTATTATACATTTCTTGCTGTGCCAACTTCTTCTAATGGCAAACAAATCACATTGGAAGTTGTTTGCCAATCTGACAATTTGTCTATGGAAACAAATATGTATTTTTACTTTTTTGCCCACAGTGTCTGGCCCCAGGTGGAAATATTGAAACCCATTTCTGAGAATTCTTAGTTTTTAACAATGTTGAGTAGCATATTTTGACCTAATGCTTGCACATCATTTTAGACTATGTTGCAGTCTTGACCATTTTGTTCCTGCAGCCGTTTTCTTTATCTTTTTCCCTTTGTTTATCATTTACCATTTCTTAATTGTTTTTTACCCTATAATTCCTCCCCTTTGCCAACCCTTGATTTTCTGTGACTATTCTTTTAATTATTTCATCTTTTATTGTCATGAATGTCATCTATTTTTTGATTTTATGTGCTAATTAATTGCATATTTAATTTATTCATCCCTTTTCCCCTCCCCTTTCCCACCCTTTCACTCCCAAATGTTCACCGTTTTCGTTATTGTTATGATAAGGCCCTGATTTGAAAAAGGCTAGTGGATATAGCTGAAACACGTGTCATACAAGGGCAATATGAACAATGAAATCCTCTTTTCATTGCAAAACTGGATTTGGCGCCGTATTTTACCAGAGTTTTTTTAATTATGTAACCTACACCAGTGGTTTAATTGGCTTTTTCAACCACAACTCAGACTAGACGTGACATAGGGCCTCATTACAACCCTGGCATTAAGGTGTTAACGGCGCCGTAAAAGGCTGCGGCGCCGTTAAACCCTTAACGCCAGATTCACACTTTAACGCCTGCTTTTTGCAGGCGTTAAAGTCCAGGGCGCTAAGCGACCTTGTTGCTAATTACGGCACCGTAATTTACGGTGCCGTAATTAGTGCCTTCCCCATTCCCATTGTGCCCTATGGGCCAAAAATGGGAATGGGGAAGGAGCCATGGTGAATGGGGAATTACCGCCCCGCCAACCTTGTAATGGGGTGGTAATTCCGCCATCCACCATGGCGGAATCCGGCATGGACCATGGTGCTAATAGCACCATGGTCCAACGCCAGGGTCGTAATGAGGCCCAAAGACTCTAATCCTTTGTTTCAAGATAACTGTGTCTGCAATTTATATCTGTCGCCCTGACAGACTGTGCCTACAAAGCCATAATCTGAATGCAATCATTTTAGACTATAATGCAGTCTTGACAATTTTGTTCCTGCGGCACTAAGGACAAGAGACCCTAAATTGTTATGGTTTATAAGTATTTAGAATGTGTAATTCCTTTTTTGTATCTACATATCCATTGTAAGTTTGTTTGTTTACAGCAGTTAATTAGGAAGTAGTGGTGGAAAGTTAAGTATCAATGAATGGTATGGATTTATTGTATCAAAGATTATTTTGCTCCATTTTCATATTCAAAATAAACATTATACTACTACTACTTCAATGTAAGAGCATTACGTTTGGAGGGACAAAAAATGTTTAAATTGCGTTCTTTGTCATTAAAAATATTCTAAGTCACACACAAGGTGGCTTGCCACACCCTACAAGGAAGAGGACCACTACACATGCACATTACATTCAGGGAGACAAAATTGAATGACAAATTACTGCAAAACACGCAATTATGCAGCCGCCAACTGAGTCTTGTGCAGCTGGGTTGGAGGGGCAACGCAAACTGAAAAACATTTTTAAAACATTTGTATTTCACAAAATGCACACGATTTTCTGCCATTTTCAGCCATCCCAACACACAGTAGGGTGTCCATACAGGCACAGTATGGTCAGATGAATTGTAATGACTTCAATCTATGAAATACATCTACATTTCAAATGTTTGATACTTTCTTATGGAGAAATATCCCAGATTGAATACCCCACCACACAAATCCCACTCCAAAATCTGGGTGAAGAAACTGGCTTTTAATCTGAAAACTCTCTTAAATTGAAAAGAATAATTCCTGAATTAAAGGTGGTGCCTTAACTTTCCATGTTGTGGAAGTCTGCCATAATATTCTCCAGCTTGTCTACAAAAAAGAAATGCCACCTGGCTGTAATTATCTCACTATTGTTTGTATTCACAATAAATGCAGGCATCCATTCATATAAAAGCAAATTTAAATAACTGTTCTAGATAAAAGAATACAATCCTCTTCAATAAAAAATTACAAATTGTCATCGGTTGTCGATTCAAAAACAAAATCATGCTTAGATACATTTTTATAACAATGCAAAGGACTTTTTGTGTTGTCATAAGAGAACAAAATTGACTGAATCAACTCTAAAATGTTGGACACCATTTGTTTTTAGCTTGCACGTAGCAACACCAATGGTTGCTAGGGTTAACTTGGTTGCATGTATACTAAAGGCAGGGGTTCAGGCAAGAAGCTTTTATTTTGGGGAGCAAAATATCTTCATGTATTAAAGGGTCAGTCAAGCTTGAGATCATAAAATAAAATGGAAAAGGTATAAAAAAATTAATTTGAATTGGCATTAAGAGTCATCTTTATGAAGAAATACTTTCATTGCTTTAGAATTGTTTCTTTTATTTAATCTATGATGTTCTCAGGTCAAGCAGTGCACACTGTGCTTGCAAACAATGATATAATTTACTACTGTGAAATCTCAGTGAATTAATAAACAGTTGGTTACTGTCGGAGGCTAATATGCCCTTTGCAATTATCGATTCTAGGGTATTCTATTTTAAATATATTCTTCCACAAAGTTTCATTTACATGTGCATTACTCCTTAAGTGACATAGCTTACAAAGAGGGTTAACCCAAAAAACTGTCAGTTACTATCTGGGATTTAAATAGTTCTTGGGACATCTATCTAAATGCTCTGGGTTTGTTGTACTCACTTTTGCATAGTCTTTAAAGACCCAGAAAAGTTAGCGACATAACCAGCTGCAAGAAACACCAACAAAAATGATCTCCCTTTTTGACTGTCAACTTGCTCCCAAATCAATCCTAGGCAATCTGGTTCTGTCCTCAGAAAGACTTTTGCATGCACTTCTATCTGGAAAAAGTCCTCTTAAGGAAAATGTCCATCAGCTCCTTCCAGTTGAAAGCCAATCTGCTTTTCCCCTATCAGGCATCTTCTCTTCCTTTGCTGCTTTCCCCAAATCTCTCCTCTTCCCATGCGTTTGACTTTAAATACCCACAAAACTGAACTCATGCATCAACATATGACACAGATATTTTGGATTGGACAGAGCCTGTGATAGAATGACTGCACACACTCAGACCCACAAGAATCCTCCCCTTTGCTTCAATTGGCCTAATACATTTTTCCATGTTATAAGTGGATGTATTTAGCTGTGCACAATTTTTAATAATTCATACATTTTAATACATCCTTCTTGTATGGATGCGATTGGGGCTGCTCCGCTGAATACACATTTAGTCTCAGCTTTTGAATTGAGCAATGGGCTCACATTTTAGAGTTGATTCATCATTTGTCACTTTGAATGCATTTTTTGGTGCACATTTTACTGAATAACTCAGCCTGAATTAGTTGTTTTGCTAGGGTCCTACTATCAACAATGACATCTGCTTTCTTTAATAAATAAAAAATTTAACAGGCTCCTTAGTGTACAGATCCAAAGTTTATAAGAGGGCCTATTGCTCTGCCAGATCAAGGGTCAGAGGCTGTTTGATGCCGCGGCCATTTGAGGTTCTCATTGGTGGCTCACCAGACTTCTGAATCTATTAACCGTGTTATCCTCTTGAAAATACAAATCTACCAAAATTAGCTGAATCCAGCATGTGGTTCAAAGTTAGTTCTATTTTCCTAGCATTTCAAAACCAGGCCTTTGTCCTGGGTACAAACAGCTGTGTCTATTCATCTTGTTTAATGTCTTAGTCACTGACTGATAATAGGGAGTGTTATAGAGAAATCTGACACTTGCATTCCATTCGTGGTCCCAGGACAGACCTGCGTAAGCATAGAATTTAGCTTTAACCAGAGTTTATACTAAGTTGACCATTACCAGGTTACATGTAAAAGGAAAATGTTTTCTTTGCACCATTTTTATTGGAATGACAATTTAATAAAGTGTAGGCCTATTGAAAGATTTAACACAATATATCAGATGACTTCCAATTCACGGATCAGGATTTGGGTGTCATCAGCGTAGGAATAACAGTTAAGTCCATAAGAGCGAATAAGGCAAACCAGTGCCCAAATATAAATGTTGAACAGAATCAGGGAGAGAGAGGATCCCTGAGGGACACCACAGGTAAGGGCACAAGGGGCAGAGAGAAAGGGAGGCATAGCGAGAATCTGAGTATGGTCTGAAAGGAAAGAAGTAAACCAGGCAAGAACAGGACCGGAGATCCCAATCTGTGCAAGACGTGATAGAAGGATAGGATGGTCCACCGTGTCAAACGCGGCAGACAAATCTAGTAGGATCAGGGCCCCTACTCCGCCCGCATCGACTAGTCTGGGCATATCGTTTTGCACTGAGACACGCACACTTTCCGTCCTTCTCCCTGGCCTAAAACCTGCCTGTGCATGGATGAAAATATTAGAAGATTCCAAGAAGGAGGACAGAAGAGGTGTGACCAGAGATTCCAGAAGTTTAGCCAAGAATGGAAGTAAAGAGAGAGGGCGGAAATTGGCAGGGACACTGGGATCAAGAGAGGGCTTCTTGAGGAGAGGGATAACCCTTGCAGATTTCAATTCCGGGGGGACCAGTCCGGATTGGCAGGAGTTATTAATAGCCGCAGTAATTTCAGCCAAAATGTCAGGAGGGATTGTTTTCATGATGATCGCAGGAATGGCATCCTCAGGGGAGGAAGATTTAATCTGTATTATAGCTGCCAGGACTTCTACCTCAGTAAACAGAGGGAAAGTCGACCAGCTGGGAAAAGAATCAGTGGGGGGGGGTGGCACGAAGCTGGTAGTGTCAGGAGGCAGTGTCGTCAGAGATTTAGCAATGTTTGATCTAATCACATCAATTTTAGTGGTGAAAAAGGATGCAAGATCATCGCACAATTCCTGTGATGGCTTAACCATAGAGGTCAGCGATTCAGAGGAAGCAAGAGAGTGAACAATAGAAAATAGAGCTTTCGGCTTAAGTAAATCATTTTCCATTTTCTGAGCATAAAACGTTGTTTTAGCAAGTTTAACACTAGCTGGATAGGTAGAGAGACTGATCTTGTATAGGTCTCTAAGCGCCGAATTGTAATTAATCCGCCACTTACGTTCGGCTTGTCTAAGTTGGAGACGAGCATTCTTTAGTAGATCAGTGAACCAGGGCTGGGACGGTAGTCTGCGGCCTTGAATAAGTTTCAATGGAGCAAGGCAGTTGGCGGCAGACGCCAATGACTGTGAAAGTGTGGTTAGCGATAAGGATCTCAGAGAGGTACAATTGGAGGCTATATGAGCACTAAGTGCCTTAGGATCAACAGAACGCCAGGAGCTTAGAAGCGTCTTAGAGGGGGAGAACCTTGCAGGGGGGGGAACTGACTGAAATGAGCACTTGACCAAATAGTGATCAGACCAGGTCACTGGCTCAGTCGGGTCGGGGTCAAGCAGAGTATCTTTGGCAAATACCAAGTCAAGGATATTACCATGGAGGTGGGTAGGGGCTTGAATCAGTTGACAAAAATGAAGGTCAGAAAGGCTATCAAAAAAGGAATTGAGTTCATCTGATCTAGGCATACCAGTAAACATCAGACTACAACTTTACTAAAGAAAAGCATCACACTATAAAATGTGCTTCTAGAAACCCAACAGGCTCAAATTAACACAGAATAATAATTCACTGTAGGTTTGTACAGATATAACATCCAACCTAGCTTTGGCCCGCAGCCATATGTGATAGGGGACAGATGTAACCACTAATCACTAAGCACCATAGACTATGTTCCAAAACTGGTCAGACCCATGTAGTTTGCATTTGGAATAGCCTTTCTGATACATTACACTCAAAGCTGAACATTGAGAAAATATGTGTCTTACAGAGATGACAAAACCGCTCCTCCAAAGGGACACCCTTTCAAGCGCCAGCATGTGCCAATACCAGTACGATGTCAAACCGTGACGAAGAAATAAAGCGGATAATTGCAGGATTGCGCATATTAATAAAATAGCTGCGGGGGCGTTTCACCAAGCAGTCCCTGATGCGAATAGGTCATATATTTGCGGAGATTACTCAAGTGGGCTAGTGATAATATGCGGTCGTGGGTCTTGGATTTCATTGGCAGTTTTTTTTATGGATAAACGCACTTCTCGATTGGAGGTGCAAGTCAGGCCAATATCTAAGCAAGAGGAATAAACCGTATTCTCCATGTCCCTATACCATACAGTACTTTGTATAGCGCTTTGCATGGGCTGATGTTTGGCTCAAGAGTGTGTCCACAGATGCATCGTCAAATTTAATGTTGACCTTAATGTACATACTGACTCTTTCCATAATGACAGCAATGGCTGTAAACCCAGCTCAAGTCCAATGGCTTCCACTGGCACACACCCAGGCAGACCAAGCAAGCAGCGCGATATTTTTGTCTCTATTTTTGGCAACCAAGTCAGCGCCTTCTCGGTAATGCTTCTAAGGCATACGTGATGCCAGGATAACAGATATTTTGTAGGCGATATTCATAACGTATTCATAACTTTCCTGAGAGCAAGCCACTTCTTCAATCCGTTAGGGGGTATGATATCAGCAAAGTAAGTCAGTGAAGGGGTGGCCTTGATATGAATGCTCAGGTATGTATGTATTATTGTATATTTCATGCATGGCAATCCATGCATGCACAAACACCATGAACTTGGCAGACAGCAGGCTTTGCAGCAAAGTGGCAGGCATTTATTTCTGAATACGGTCAATCCCCTTTTTCCTTACAAAAGTCCATTCTCCAGCTACCCATCATTGCCAGCATTAATAGAAGATACTCCATTTTTTCTATATATAAATTCTTCTAATTAGGAATCCACTTATCACAAGCCTCCAAAAAATAGCTAATATTACCTACGCAAAGAGAAATGCAAATGGTTATTTCCCATCTGTGAAAGGCACAGTGAGCAAAAAGCGATGGCTGCTAACTCTCGAAGTGGGAAAAAACCCATGTTTTGCAAGGAACTTGGGGTTGGTCACTTTGAGTTACCTGGGGGAACCCAGACGTGGACTCCTTGCTCACTGTGCTCAGACAGGCACAGTTCCACCTCAAGGCTGAAACACGTGTATGGGGTTGCTGTTGGTACTCGAAGGGAATTGCCATAGCATTTCGGTGCTGGACTGCCATGTGGGCGGGACAAAGACTGATATGCAAATGGTTATTTCCCATCTGTGAAAGGTACAGAGGTCAAAAAGCGATGGCTGCAAACTCTCAAAGTGGGAAAAAAACAAAGAACAGGTTATCATGCCATGTTCTTTCTGGAGAGGGGCGCCTGCTAAGATTTTTGTATAGTATGGTAATGATTAACCCTAATGTGATATACATCAAGGTTGATATACACGGTCCCAGTAATTTGAGAGTTCCTAATTGAAATTAAACAAAGAATGTTTGGGTCTGCTGCAAAAAAACACAAATACGAAACAAAACGGATCTACTTCGGAGTTGAGAAATATGAAGAGACTTTATTGCGATCATTGTCTAACATCTTGTCAGATGGTCTCAGAAATCATAATATTAAGTCAGGCGAGCACTTAAACCATTATAACGAACAACCTGCTATAAAAGAAAACAAGAATTTAGAAGAGCAATCAGGTTAGTAAAGAGCTGTTTGAGTGAACAAGCTATTAAGAACGGCAAGTTAAAAATCAACAAGCTGAAATATAGAAATTTCTGTAAACAAATCAAAGCAAATCTTTTAGAGAAAGATGCCGAAACCATAACTTCAGACGCAGATACTATGTTTTCAGAAATAAGCTTTACAGTTGACAGAAATGTCATTGACTTACTGAGAGTTAGTTAGCAAGAAACTGTTTCTGCAGTATTTTTCGGTATTAGCAGCGAGCTTGGAGGCACTGATTTTTGATCCAACCAAAACTTCCTGTTTTTCTGGGAAACTGAACAGGCGGCAACAGCGGTAGGGGGGCATAACATTTCTCCCATGAGGTCCAGCTTCCGAGCAATCGTATTCAAGTAATTAGAGTGGTCTTTCACTTCGTCATGGATGTTATCGTATAGTGCAGCAGCGCCTAAATCGTTGGTGAAGTCAGTTGAATCCTGTCATCAAGCTCCAATAACGTATGATGTAGACCAACTCTGTCTTTATGGAAGCTGCTGGGGTCAACCTCTGCTGCCGCTTGATTGCCATTATTTTCTTCCATTAGATTAGCTAGGGATGTTGGAGAATCAGGAGAGGAGGTGTCGGTTGAATGTTGCAATGAAAGACTCGCCATAGGTAGAAATGGTGCCAAGATCGAAGGAGCCCCAGATGATTCGGATTTGGCCAATTTGACCAAAAATATTTTACTGTGTGGTCTAGTTGACCGAATTTAGACTGTACAAAAAGATCATACAACCAAACATTCGGTCATCTAGGCCATACAGTTCCATTATATCGAACAAGGGGAACGGGGGTTGTGAGGGTGTCCTCGACTTCCGGGACATTGGAAGCGGGGGACTTTAAAAAAAAAAAAGAAAAAATAAGAAATCAGAGAAAGGGACCCTGCAGTGTCAGTTCTGACCCGCATTTCAAGGACGGAACTGACTCCGCAGGGTCAGAATGAAAGCAGAGGCTGAATGGTAAGTGGAGGGAGGGTGGGGACGTATTGAGGGGGTGGAGGAGGGCATGGGTTTGTTGATTTGGGCCGCGGCAAAATTGGGTTTGCAGTGAAATTGACTATGGTCAATTCTGCCACAAACAATTATGCCACGGTAATTCAAAGACGATTGATTCTATATCATGCTGAGGTCATTCACATGAGAGTGGTCAATGTCCTCTACAATCCTCTGTCTTTCAAGGGATTTAATTACAGTGCTTGAGACAAATTTTTTTTAAAAAATGGGTAACTGGATTCTTTGCCAGGGGAGAGCATTTTGAGTCTTTTGTAGTATGAACTATAGGCACCAACGGACTGAAAGGTTTTCTTTGTGAGGTCTTTTGCGGCATTGATGGCAAAAGCGTCATGGCCTAAGTTAGTTAGAAGTTTGCCAACAATGATGTCTTCTTGAAAAGATACGCAATTGGATTTCACTTTGGAGTAGTCTCTAAGTGAAGTTTGACTTCTGTCTGTGCGCACAATCTTATTCAGTAAAGCGAGTTTAGGCTTTCTTATGATATTTTTGGAGCTCCCTTGGCTTCTCAGGCCAGTCCGACCCATTCATACAGCTTTTTTTTTAATTTTTCACCAGAATTTAGGAAATACTCTTTACCTGCAAACATGAAGATCCTTACAGTTGGCCTCAGACACAGCCCTCAGACCGCTGACCGCTACACTTTACGGTCACTTTGTGTACAATTCGTATGAAAGTAGAGTTTATCCAGTGACAACCGAATGAAGATCTGCAGAGTACTTTGGAGTTCAAAGGCAGGATATGCCGGCAGTCGCTCCAACAAATCGTTTTTGTCCTGTTACAAGGAGTCCAGTTATAATGAGAAGGGAGTTCACCCAATAACAACCGAATGAAGATGTGCAAAAAATGTTGGTGCTCAATGTTAAGCTGTGCCCACAGTTGCTCCTACAATTTGTTTTGCCTGAACAGGAGACGTGACAATCAGTTTGTGAGGGGCTTCTCTGAGTATGAAATAAACTTTGCATGTTTTCAATGTCAAAATTCAAAGATGCCCCAAATCAATATTCGATTAACATGATGACGGAAAAGGCAAATTAACGTCTGGCTAGATTCAGACTGTAAAAAGTAACATGGCGCGATGGATAACAGTTGAAGAAGATGACGAAAAAAGTTTAACGTAAACCTTGGTGTTGTTAGAACACAAATCTATCAGTAAGGTAGAGTTGAAATTTGGAATGATATCCTAAGTGTGTGCGCAGCTGCTCAGATATGCATGAATGGCCCAAACACTCACTGCACTTAATCGAATGAAATACAGGTAATTGGTGTAGGAAGTACACGGCACACTGCGGTAGATTAACAACCTCCTTAGACCACCACAGAACACCGGAAAACACTTGCACCACACTTTGCCATTTCCGCCTCATTATAATGGACTTTTTAAAACACGAGAGGCTATCCTAATAGAAAAAGGAATGATAAAATGATCTGTTCAATCAATGTGTAGAACCGTAGATACCTACTTGATTAACAGACTTCTTAAGACCCCATAACTCGGCACTGTGAGCAACAGTGCCTCCCAACTTTGCACAATAGACATTCTCTATTTCAGCTGCAAAAGTGTCCCTGTGTTTGCATACCATGTTTGTGATGGCTGAACCTGCAATAGAAGCTTTTACAGAGGCTAACTCTATTCGGGCTTTCCGGGAGAGATTTGAGTGAATAATACACCCAAACAAGAGAAACTTGGTGTGTTCAAGAATGAGATGATTGCAGGAGCAATAAGAGGGCACTGCATGAAATTGGGCTCTGAGGGCATTGGGTGTCCTATCAAGAAGAAACAGAGTTGTCCGCATATGAAAGCATAGGCACAGGCCTACCCTCGATATTAGGGATGAACAAGGTTCGGCATATCGTTTATGTATAGACAGAAAAGGACTGGAGCAATTAGGCAGTCTTGTTTAATGCCTCTCACGTTTTGGATTTTCTGTATCAATTGGTCATGACAGCCAAACCTTATCTGTACTGTGGTGTTGTTATATAAGGCCCTGATATTGCCAAGCTGTTTTTTTTGTTATCCGTTCCAATGGTTGCCAGCTTCACCCACAGCCTCTCTCTGACCACCAGGTCGAAAGCAGAGGAGAAATCAAAAAATGCTACATAAGATGGATGTTTTCTTAACTATGGCATATTTGTATAACAGGTGCCAACGGACAACGGCCTGGTCCACAGTTGAGAGGACTGATCACAAACTGTCTTGGGCCTGGTGCAGGATTTCATTTTCGTCAATCCACCTGTTCAATTCCTGGAAAATTATATAAGAAGCGATTTTACAATATATCTCGATCAAACTGATTGGACGATAGGACCTCACCTCCCTAATAGGACCCTTCCTACACACTGAGATAATAGTTGAGTTTGACCAGGATGATAAATATATCCCACTGCTGACAAAAGGAGGGAAGACAACACTAAATATCTGAGCACGCCAGTCTTGTAAGCATTTGAAGGCTTCAGCAGGAATCACAGTAGGACCTGGAGCTTTACCACATGCCATGTGGTCAATGGATTTACGAATCGTCGCTTCTGTAGAGAGTGATCTTTCAAATGGACCAATTTGCTCTGCTTGGGGGTTTCCCATCCCAGTGGATAAGGAAGAAGACCCCCTGCTCAAAACAACAAATGTATCAGATGGAACTTGGCCCAATTGATGAGTTTAAGGACATGTGGTCTCCACCCCATAGCCCCAAAGATCTGAGAGAAATGGTCAACTCACTCTGCCTCTACGATGTTTGATTCAATGGACACATCCTATTTCCCTAATCCCTGTGGCACCACTCTCTCTGAGGATTTCATGTCCCTCTCATTTGCTGCTTTTATCGGTTTTTGCTAACTGCAATTCCAAAATTCTTTCTTCTTTTTGGCAGAAAGGGATTTGTAAGCTTTCCTGATTGTGCAGACATCTGTCCTGCCCCATCCTGCCTAACCCTAGATTGCAACAAGCCCTTCAGTTCTGCGCATTCTTTGTCGGGCCAGACCACATTTTCTAGCTTAATGAAGGATCTTGTAACGTTTAACTCTCTTTTATCTTTGGCCACATAAAAGGAACAAGGAAGCAGATATTCGATTGTATAATTCACCAAAATATGCATCAATAGGTAGACTGTACTCGGACCCTAACACACAGGAGTTCAGAGATTCAAGCAAATCCCTATTTTCAATAGTCTCTTCAAACCACTCTGACAAGGACTCCTCCAGTCTGGGGCCCCACCGAATTCTTACTTTGTTTGTCACGTCCACCTCTGGCGTTACCTCCACAGGTTTGTCCCTATCACTCTGGTCTGAAAGCTATTTGGACAAAGAGCATTGTGATCAATTTCCAACCTAGGGCGGATTTCAAAATCACCACAGGATGCCCGCAAGTCAATATGAAGAAAAGTATAGTCAATTACAGAACTTGTCCCTCTTGCTTCATGGGTGAGTGTGCGGGTCGAAACTGAAGCAATCGTATTTTGGGCAGAGACTATATCCAGGTCTGTGCAAACGTTTCCCAGCTACCTTCCTTTAGCATTGGTCTGGGCTGACCGTAGATTCTTTGTGCAACGAGCCAAAGGACAACCAAGAATGATGCCTGATTGATACATGTACTCATCTCACAGGACATGTGACAGTTGTAGAGATTGATTTAGAAAAATCACCCCTCCCTGCTAATTGGTGGAACCTATCTCTTTCTCCTCAGAGTACCTCGCCTTGCTCCCTCAATGACAGATCCGTCAGACGAAGGTGCCAGGAGTGATGACTGAAGCATTTTAGGAACAATGTCCTACTAAACATAATTAAAGGGAATGTCAATCTGGAAAAGTGAATACCCTTTATTTGGTTGACGGACGTATCTTGATGGCCGAAGGCCAAACGTCTTATGCACAGAATTATAGAAATACAGACTACTATGCTTGACCAGCAAGCGGCCATTTTAAACGTAGCAAGAATCGCCATTTTGCTTGTTAACCATTGCTCATTGCTTTCTGTCTAAACTGCTTTGCAGCTTGCAAATTCTGCTTACTCTGCTCAACTGTTAACATTGTTGTCTGAATATGAAAGGGCAAGGTCGTGGGACCGAGGAGTTCATTGAAACTCCTCATGAGCAGCCCAGAAAGGAATGCCCACGCTCCCTCTTTGTAGCCTTGAGGGAGAGCTCCAGGGCATTTAATCATTTCACAGCTGCCAGCCAGTCTCGTACCATGGTAGAATATGTTAGAATAAAGCAGCTAAAGGCTTGAATTATGCTCTTCTTACGGCCCCCCTTCGCAAAACCCTTTAGAGCGTGTCGGCTCCCAGGACACGAATAGCACCTCACAGATAGCAAAGCATGGAATGTGGCTCTTCCCCCGTGTACAGCTTCCTGTGCAGCATCGTGTTCTGTTCAACAACTAGAAGATGCCTCCGCACTTTCTAAATTGCATATTATTACTAGAATAGACATTGAAAGTGTCATAATTGTCATGCTCGTCGGAAATGTCCATCATCATCCCGAGTTCAAAGAAACTCAATAAAAGGGGGGTGTTAAACATGACATTGCTGATTGTATGATATGAATTTTTTATATATGTAACTGATGTACGTAATTCGCTCTCTTGCGTCCCTCAAGGTCTAGAAAATACACGTTGCGGGGCGTGAGACCACAGTTGGCCAATTGGGACTATTTTGCTTGCAATAAACCCTAGCATTGGGAATTTGAACCTCATGTCTGGCGCATCTTTTCGTGTATGGTTATTGCCTTGTTTCCATATCGCGAGGGACCCCTAGGGGCCCCTTTCAAGATGGCGCCCGAATAGGGACCCTCCCCCACTTGCCCCATTTTATACATTGTAACGGAGTAAAGACGGAAGAACGGCGAGGACGGGACAACTGAGCCAGGTTCAAGAGGTGTATGGGGCACCCTGTAGAAGTGAGGAGAGATTCCTTCCACAGATCTGCATACATCTGATCCCTGATGGACATACCGGGCCAGAGGGCAAAGGAGGCGAGGGTCCCGAAACGAGGTAGAAGCCAGATAAGCGCAGACACGACGTTGGGAGAGGCTGTGTCAGGACAGGCGACTTGTTTTATCAGGTGAGTCATTCCCCGATTCAAACGAAAAACCTTATTTTTGGTAGAGTGTTGATTTTGCAAATTCAAACATCCAGAGTAAGTTTGATTAACGAAGGGGAAGGTTAAAAACATGCCTGGAGTACTGTCCACTTTAGCGGGGCTTTTCCGCTGCGGTAGACAGTCCTTGGAAAATGGCCAAAGTGCACCGCCTGGGGGAACGCCGGCTTATGACATGTATGCAAAATATGGTGTGGGTGCGATAATATTTTGTGAAATTTGGCATAGGCAAACTAGAAAGCAACAGGACCATCAGTGGCCAATTAATGGTAGCTTTGAGATTGCGAGGATAGATAACCTAGAAAGGGTGCTGATTAGGAAAAAAGCGCGACCCGCAGCTTTTGAGACTGTCAAAGATTGGAGGAGGGAAGCAATTCTCCGACTTAGAAGTAGAGAGAAGCATGCGCGTGGACGGCAAGTCTAAGACGGGAAGGGAGACGTGACCAAATGAACATAGAAGGAATATACCCGCAGCGGGAACTACACATAGCAGACGAATTAATGGAACATTTGTTAACTAATACGGGTCGAGGCCCAAAACCAGGATCGAAACCAAACATGCCAGTAGTGACTGCACAGGCCCAACCAGTAGCTCTCATACCCTCTCCCATAGCCCAAGCACTTCCCCTCACGCAGGCATTAACCCACGCCCCACCTACAGCTCGAGCCCTCCCACAAGCGCAGACCGCAGACGCACAATTTCCCAGCACCCAGGAAGGCGCTTCACAGATGTCACCTGTGTCACTTGTCCCATCCGCACCTCCCGCTCCAGAGACAGATTCAGCACCATCCACCCCTCCCGAAGTCGAAATTAAGACCGGGGAGGCGAGAGGCGGGGCTGAAGGGACAGGATTTGGACGGGTAACTCGAAGCGCGATCAGCAAAGAAAGAAAGATTGAATTACAGCAAGAGGCAGAAATGTACATAGAAGGAAATGATGGGACGGCGGCATTGGCTTCATTATATGGGTACCGAAGAAGCAACGAGAGACAGGTAGTGTTGGAATACATGGGAACATTTTTGGTGGGAGAATGGAAAAACAGCGATTGTTAGATTTGAACCAATTAGCATGTTGGAGAATAAAAGATGAAGAAGTAAAGGAGCATGTGAATGGACTTTTTGATCTTAAAAATGAGTTGGATAATGATTATACTGAAATGTTTGCTGCACCTGGATACAGGGGTTGGGATATTAGAAGAGATGGGAGAGGGACGGTAGAACCATACATACAGCGGAGACATTCAATGTCATCTGTACAGAGGGGCGACAAGCTGAAAGTATGTATACGGGAAGCGATAAAGTGGATGTCGAATCCTAGTATCCCAACAATGGTCATACATGACATATTTGACGAATATTCCATGCCAATTAAAAGAAAGGCACTGCAATCGATGGCTGAACATTTAATAGACAAGGATATAAAAAACAATAAGGCTAGCCCACCTGAGATACTAGCGGTATACAAGAGAGCATTCGAGCGAAGTACAGGAGAAACGGGCCTATCACTGGATTTAGGAATACTATTGAACCTAAGAGAAGGGGGAGGGATCGTGAGTGGGGCATTTCCAATGAGAGAGGTTCCACCCACGTTTGTACCAAAAGTAAAGGTCCCTGCGACAGGAACAGTAGGAGTGCAGGTAACACCAGCCCATTTCACCGCCCAGTATGTGCATGTCCCCTTTTCCAGGCAAGAGGTGAATACTATAAAACAGACGATTCCCGATATAAGAAAGAATCCAGCAGGTTTCTACAAGGAAGTAGATTCAACCCTGAGATCAGCAGTGCTTACTATGAGCGATATAGATTTGATTTTCCCAGTCATTTTGCCAGCAGATATATGGAAACAGATAAGGACGGTAGATGACTTGGTGGCTTTTGGCGCCACATGGGCGGAGTTACTATTGGAGGACAAAAATAAAAAAGTAGGGGAAAATCTGGGAACCCGCATGGCAGATCTACCAGAACGGATAATGTGGAGATTGAGGGAAATAATTCCAGAAAAAAGGATTCAGTGGGACAAATTAACTACATGTGTACAGGGCAAGGATGAGCCAGTTACGGATTATTGCAATAGATTTGAAGGAGTATTCACAGACTTCAGTGGGCAGGATGTGAGCACAGAGTCGGGGAAAAGGCTATTTGTTGATAAATATGTGAGGGGACTAATATTACCAATTCAAGATATGTTAATGGCGTCGGAAAGTGCCTGGGCAGCAAAACCGGTGAGTGAGATATTACACATAGCCCAATATTACGAGAACAGGCTAAATGTGGCGAAAGAAAGAGAGATGAAGGATAGAGTAAATTTAAAAACGAGGGTGTTACTGCAGCAGGTAATTGGATACAATAGAGGTAGAGGAAATGCACAAGGCAGGGGAAATTTGAATAATATGCACAGGGTGTCATTGGGATTAAATCAATGTGCGTACTGTAAAGAGGAAGGACACTGGTGAGTGCAATGCCCGCACCTACAGAATAGAGGTGGGTTTGGCCAGAGAAGGCCTCATAGAGGACATCAGGGGTCAAATGGCCCAAGCAGAAATAGTATGCAGCAGCAGCAGGGATATACCAATGGAGGTATGCAAAACCAATCCTATGGTCAAAACCAAGCTCAACAGAACCAGGCATTGAACCAAAGTGTTCCAAACCAAAATCAGGACGGGCAGGGCCAACAGAGAAATGATCAGAGTGGAGGACACCGAGGGGGAAATGGGAATATTTTTGATACACAGCCTAACACGTATTATAGCAGCAGCGGTGACTACACGTCGGACGATGTGTTATTTTCGCAATAGGACAGCCCACGGCAGGGGTCGGAACCAGTGTCTATTCCCGTGAATCAGAGAGGACCCTACGTAGAAATGAGAGTCGGGAATAAGGAGCACCGTTTCCTTGTAGATACAGGGGCACAGAAGTGTTCGATAGACCACCACTTGGTTCCGGAGATCCCACTGTCGGGGCAAAAGAATGTTTCTGTAGGGTTCGCAGGTACACCAGTAATTAACCCCATGTCCGAAGCTGTCCCAATTACATTTAGGACCTTTTACAGAACAGTGTCCATTTCTTCTGACAGAAAATTGTGGGGAGAACTTGCTAGGATTAAACTTGTTGAGAAAATTGGGGGCAGTTGTACATTGTACGGCAGATGGGGTGTTCCTCACGATTTGGCCTCACGATGCACCGGTGACGGAATTTATGTCAGAAACGTTACCAGAAGAGCTAAGTAGAGTACCAACCTGTCTGTGGGCAATGCATGATAACAATGTAGGATGCTTGAAAATAGAGCCAGCAAAAATAACTTTGAAAGAAGGTGTTACATTAACACGAATTCCCCAGTATAAAATTTCTGTTGAAGGTGAGAAGGGATTAAAGAGTATTGTTACTGACTTGGTGAGATTGGGGGTGGTTGAAGAAATTGCAGGTAGCACGTGCAACAGCCCGATTCTTCCAGTTTACAAGAAAGGAGGCAATGAAGTACCATATCGTTTCATAATTGATCTGCGCGCATTAAACAAAGTGTTAGACCCACAATTCCCTTTGGTCCCAGATGTCACAACAATACTGACAATGATACCGGCCACTGCAGAATACTTTAGTGTAGTTGATTTGAAGAACGCGTTCTTTAGCATTCCAGTGGATAAAAGCAGTAGATATCTGTTCGCGTTCACTCTAGGAGGTCGATCATTCACATTCACACGCATTCCACAAGGATACACAGAAATCCCGAGTATTTACAGCAGAGCGCTAAAAGAGCAGCTAGACATGCTAGAATTACCCGAAGGTTGCGTACTCTTGCAGTACACAGATGACTTGTTACTAGCTGCTGACACAAAAGATATCTGCAAAGAAAGTACTATATTACTATTGACACACCTAGCGACCCATGGTCACAAGGCAAGTTTGAAGAAATTCAAGTATAATCAAAAGAAGGTGTCTTATTTGGGTTACCTGCTTTCGAAAGAAGGGAGAAGATTAACACCAGAACGCATAGAAAGTATTTCTAGTATGCCTATTCCAAAAACTCAAAAAGGAGTGAAAGCTGTAATAGGCATGGCCTCTTATTGTCGGCAGTGGATCAGTAATTTTGCGTTGATTGTGAAGCCGATGATAAAATTAACTAAAAAGGATGCAGTGATGCCTTTACAGTGGGATGAGGAATGTCAGAAAGCGTTTGAGCAATTGAAAGCTGCATTGTGTGCTGCGCCAGTTTTAGGCACTCCTAATTATAAAGAGATCTTTAGACTATTTGTAAGTGAGAGTGAAGGATGTGCATTGGCGGTTTTGACACAGGAACAAGGTGGAAGAAATAGGCCGTGCGGCTATTATTCTTCTGCGCTGGACCCTGTAGCGCGCGCACTACCACAATGTTTGCGATCCGTCGCAGCGGCTGCTTCGTCAGTGAAACAAATGGAAGGAATGGTATTGGGGCACACTTTAATTCTGATTGTGCCACATGCTATAGACGTTCTATTAAATAGAACACAGACGCAACACCTCACTTCTGCAAGACTAACAAGTTATGAGCTCATCTTGTTTGCACCCCACATCCAAATTATGAGGTGTAGCGCATTAAATCCTGCAGAATTAATGCCACTGCCCATAGCAGAAATTGGTGACAACGAATCACCACCCCATGATTGTTTAATGGTCACTGAAGAATAAACAAAAGGAAGAGTTGACTTGAGCGACATCCCACAGAAAGAGCCGGATGGGGAGGTGTTTTGTGATGGCTCTTGTTTTAAATTACCAGATGGCACGTCAACTGCCACATATGCAATTACTACCCTAGAGAGTGTTGTGGAAAGTAAAAGAATTCCATATAATTCAGCACAAGCCGCAGAAATTATAGCCTTGACTAGAGCCTGTGAACTCTCTGAGAATTTGAACGTGAATATTTATACTGACAGCCAGTACGCCTTTGGCGTGGTTCATAACTTTGGCCGACTCTGGGCTGAGAGGGGCTTCTTGACATCACATGGGGCCAGGATTCAGCACGGCCCTTTGATTGTACGATTGTTGTCTGCACTCACGTTTCCAAAGCGCTTAGCTATAGTAAAATGCGAGGCGCATAAAAAAGTAACATGTAAAGTGGGAGAGGGAAACGCATTTGCAGACAGGATTGCGAAACAAACAGCCACTAATTTGGGAAACAAAATGATGACAGTACAGACTGAGGAAGTACCTTGTATGATAGAGAATGGAGTTGCCACAGTAAAAGAAATGCAGGCTGAGGCCACGACCGAAGAGATTCAGGGGTGGGCTGAGGGCTCTGCTGAGTTAGATTTGGAAGGATGTTGGGTGGACAAGGAAACAAAGAACTAGATGTTGCCAAATTGTTACATGACCGCAATGGTTACGATGGCGCATAGCCCTACCCACATTTGCACGAAGAAAATGGTACAGCATTTATCCACAGTATGGAAAAATGAGCACATAAAAAAGAATGCAGAAAGGCTAGTGCAGAATTTTATTACGTGCCTGCAACACAATGTAGGGAAGGGAACCGTGAATCCAGTAGGTAGTTTTAGCCCACCCTCTATGCCACTTGAGGTGATCCATTTTGATTTCATAGAAATGGAAAGGTGCCAGAACTACAAATATGTGTTAGTGGTGATTTGTGCATTTAGCAAGTGGGTGGAGGCATATCCTTTAAAAGACTGTACTGCCATGTCAACGGCAAAGGTAATGTTGAAAGAGTATTTCTCCCGGTTCGGGCTGCCCCGTGTCCTGTGGTCAGATAACGGCCCACACTTTGTGGGCGCAGTAGTACTACAGATCTGTGCAGGTCTACAGATAGAGAAACGATTCCACAGTTCCAGGCATCCCAGTTCTGCCGGGCTTGTTGAGAGACATAACAGTATCTTAAAGTCAAAGATAGCTAAAATCTGTGCTGGGAGCAAGCTGAGTTGGGCGGATGCATTACCCCTAGCGCTATTGTGCATGCGCACGTCTGTGCAGGCTAAAACTGGGCTCTCCCCCTATGAAATTATAATGGGGAGACCGGCAAATGTATGGTGCGCGCCGCAGCCCAAAAGATTATGTGAGGTCGAGCATCCTGTGTTAAGCACGTGCTGTGGCCTTTTAATGCAGAAGTTGCGTTTGATTCATCAGCAGGTGCAGGAGGCGTTACCAGTGCGATACAAAACAATTCATGGCTGTAGACATTTATGAGGAAGATGATGCTTATGATAACATGAAAGGTTTAGACATAGATACCCCAGACTTATCCTCATCAGAGGAGGATACAATAAATGAATAAATGATGAATAAATGAATAAGACGTTTGGCATACGGCCAAAAGGAGAGTTTGTCAATCTGGAAAAGTGAATACCCTTCATTTGGTTGATGGACGTATATTGATGGCCGACGTCCAACCGTCTTATGCACAGAATTATAGAAATACAGACTGCTATGCTTGACCAGCAAGCGGCCATTTTAAACGTAGCAAGAATCGCCATTTTGCTTGTTAACCATTGCTCATTGCTTTCTGTCTAAACTGCTTTGCAGCTTGCAATTCTTGCGAATTCTGCTTACTCTGCTCAACTGTTAACATTGTTGTCTGAATATGAAAGGGCAAGTTCATTGAAACTCCTCATGAGCAGCACAGAAAGGAATGCCCACGCTCCCTCTCTGTAGCCTTGAGGGAGAGCTGCAGGGCATTTAATCATTTCACAGCTGCCAGCCAGTCTCGTACTGTGGTAGAATATGTTAGAATAAAGCAGCTAAAGGCTTGAATTATGCTCTTCTTACGGCCCCCCTTCACAAAACCCTTTAGAGCGTGTCGGCTCCCAGGACACGAATAGCACCTCATAGTTAGCAACGCTTGGAATGTGACTCTTCCCCCGTGTGCAGCTTGCTTCCAAGAACAGAAGCACCATGTTCTGTTCAACAACTAGAAGATGCCTTCGCACTTTCTAAATTGCACATTGTTACTAGAATAGACATTGAAAGTGTCATAATTGTCATGCTCGTCGGAAATGTCCATCATCATCCCGAGTTCAAAGAAACTCAATAAAAGGGGGGTGTTAAACATGACATTGCTGATTGTATGATATGCATTTTGTATATATGTAACTGATGTACGTAATTCACTCTCTTGCGTCCCTCGAGGTCTTGAAAATACACGTCGCAGGGCGTGAGACAACAGTTGGCCAATTGGGACTATTTTGCTTGCAATAAATCCTAGCATTGGGAATTTGAACCTCGTGTCTGGCGCATCTTTTCGTGTATGGTTATTGCCTTGTTTCCATATCGCGAGGGACCCCTAGAGGCCCCTTTCAGGAAGGCCTTATTAAAGAATGTTAAAGACAATGTAATTGTTTTATATACCTTATATTTTACACAATGTGTACTCATGTAGTACAATGATTACTTTGTTTCCATGATATGGCCAAAAATACCACCATCCGATGTTGAAGGGTGGGGGCAAGTGAGTGGCTAGGTAGGGTACAACAAAGATATATTCTGTTTTTTCGTGATCGCTGATCTGAGATTGAAATAAACCAAAACACAAGAGAAGAATTCCTCCTGTTTCTTAATTGGGAAAGATGCATGTCAAAAGGATGTCTGTTCATTTGGAACTGAGCATGGACACAGACCGCATTACAATGAGACCCAGCTCAAACTCTGCATAGAAAAGGGGAAATTAACTGCAGGCAGCGCTTACACCTCACCGTAGTGATTGGTGTTCCAGACATTCCACCCTCACACCTAAATCCTGTGGCTGGCAGAACCATTACATATGGTTTCAATGTTACACATATTAGGGTGGCTGTTTTTGGAATATAAAAACAGTGCCAAACCCAGCGTGCAATACATACTTCAAGAGTCAAACATACAACCCTTTTATGACGGACATGTTACCAAATATAAAGGTCTGCGGTCATTCTTATGCTCTTTGATTTTATGCAAAACAGCCTAGAATTCTCGTCTGTGTTATTATCTCCCTCCCCTTTTCTCATAGGGGTGTGTCAAAAGAGTGCAATGAGATTGCAGCAAGCTGTTCATTCTCTATTAGAAATAATATGTATATGGTTCTTCTAGGTTTTGAAAATGTGTTGTTTTTTTCAGGTAAAAGTTAGACAAGTGTAATATTCTTATTAAGACTGAAATATTTACTGAAAGTAAGCTTTAGAAATTAACATTATACCATTTAAAAAAGAGACGGTTAGCCATTTTAGAGCAATTCAATTGTGTATGGTCTTTCCTTCTAATGTTATTGCATCTAATGGCCTTCCAGCGAATTTTTTCCATCTAAAAACTTTGCATCTAATGCATTTTTTTAAATTTTGTTTTGTTCCCCCAACCCGTTTTTTACCCTTTATAATGCACCTAAAAAAAATTACCCCTTTAGCCGCCAAAAAATGCATTAGATGCAAAGTTTTTAGATGGAAAAAATTAGATGCAATGGCATTAGATGGAAAGACCAAATACCAATTCAATAATTTCCTTTTCTTGATAGCTGTCTTTGTGCACATGTGAGCGACGGCTGGGGTGGCTCTAGCAAATGTGCACCCGACAATGCGATTCTCACAAACATTGAGTCAGAGAGGCAGAGAGCGCGAGACAGGTAGTGAAAGAGGGCACTTTGAGAGCGTGAGACAGAGAGAGAGCATTAGATCGGCATTGATACACCAAGCACAGGGAGTTTTTATTTATTTATTAAAATTGAAATATACCTCCCCAGGAAACACTGTACAAAGGGCTTATTGATTGCGATGGTAGTGTCATTGCTGGATGATTTTCAAACACAAAAGGGACACAAGGGTATAGTCTCTGGGGTCATCCCTGGTAACAAACAGAACAACTATAAACCAATAGACCTGGAGCACATGTGTGTAAATCAGTGTTCATAATACAAGAAAAATGGTGCGGTTTAGACCAGAATAAAAATGTCAATTACCCTATTATCATTTAGAGTAGAAAAAATATACAATTTATTAGCATGATCCATATAGCCATATAGTCTCAAAGGCATACTCATAAAATGTAGTTTACGTGATTAATTGACATCAATAAAGTGACTTGTGCATCTCAGCTCTAACTTCAGTCTAGTAATTTACATGATCAAATGAGTCAGTGCTACTGCTGGTTGAAGCTAATGGTCGTCACATTGACCTGGGAAGCAAGATCCATTCGGTGTCAAAACAGAAAAAGATTGCACACTAAGGGAACAAGAGGCCATTGCAGGGGTGACTTCTGATAGCCAAAGTGAGGGGCCCAAGATGTCAGGCCTGCTATCCATAACTAATAACTAACATTTTGGTTTCATCAGTGTTCTGTTTCAGGCAGTGATGCGACACTGACAAGTTAATGGCCCACATACAATCCAGAAATTGGGAGAGGTGAGATCCTGGGCACCGATCCGGGTCAGAGTGGGATCTGAGTCCCACTTTTGCAGTAAATGTCAAATATGCAATGAGCCAGGTAAGGAGCCGCACAAGTGAAGACGGTACCCTAAAAGAGACAATGACAGAGCGCCTGAAGGAGCAAGGGTTTATCAACTGTGTCAAAGGAAGCAGAAAGCTCAAGCAGAATCATGATTTTTGACAGATGGCAGTGGTGGCCCATAATGAGTGAGTCAGAGACATGATGAGAATTGTGTAGCCCAGGGTGAATCAAACTTGAAGCACGCCACTGAGTCCGCTAGCCACTGGGGAGTCAGTGATGTGCTTGACGAAAACAAATCAGAGAATTTTGGAAGTAAGGTGGAAGAGAGTTGCGTCAATATGTGGCTGGACTGTTGGAGGCAGTGGTGAGTTGCTTCAAACTGGTTATTACTTGTCTCACATTGAAACAGGCTGGGTAGATGGGAAAGTAAAAGGTTGTAGAGAGAAGGTCCAGGTTTTATCTCCTTGTCTGTGATCTGAAGGGATCAGGATTGCAATAGGAGGAGTTGGTAGCTGTATGCATAGGTTCCAATTGAGTAAAGGTGGTTGGTGAGAAGTTCAATAGTGGGGAGAGGGTGAGAGTGGGGGTGGTGGAAGAAGACAGAAGGTAGAAAGCGGAGGGAAGATAGTGATTTAGAGGATATGTAGCTGGCAAAGTTGTTAGCTCTGAGAGCATCTGAGAAAGACCAGAGTCAGTGGGGGCAAGCCTTGATTGGATGGTCATGTGGATCTTGCAAGGAGGAGAGCAGGGACGGGAGTTGG
The DNA here is from genome assembly GCF_040938575.1 of Ambystoma mexicanum. Classification (NCBI taxonomy): domain Eukaryota; kingdom Metazoa; phylum Chordata; class Amphibia; order Caudata; family Ambystomatidae; genus Ambystoma; species Ambystoma mexicanum. The sequence goes on along the minus strand of NC_090927.1, from coordinate 682,444,260 downwards.
AGTTAGTGTAACAGTTGGACTTGCAGAGCAGTATTGGGCTTAAGGATGGATTCCTGGTACAAAGTAAGGGGCGACAAAAAGCAGGCTTTACACCAGTGGCAGAAGTTGAGGTGCATGGATGTGGTTGCCCTGAACGGTAGTATGGTTGTAAAAATCCCGGGCGGAGGGCATGAAAAAGGGAGCAGCCAATGGTAAAATCAGCTCCAGAAGCATCAATTCAATGGATCCTGCAACAGGTGGAGGGAAGGCTTGATGGGAAGTCCTAACTTGTCTAGTTCAGAGCAACATAGTCAGGATTGAGTTTATATTTAGTAATTTGAGAAGGAAAGTGGACTAAGAGTGGAGAGACAGTAAAATGTAGAAGAGAGTGGCCAGGGAGTGATGGGTGAACTGGGGTCGGGGTAAGAGGAATTCAATGAGGAGACGAGGAGATCAAGTGAGTTGTCATGTTTGTTGGCCAGCATGTTATAGACAGATAGTAGAGAATGGCTAGAGAGTGTGTAGGGCAGCTTCAGTTTGTGGGCCTGGTCATGATGGCAATGCTGAACTCCCCCCATGAGTATGTCTGGGACTTCAGTGGGAAGCGATTTGAGGAAGCGGTTAAGATCATGGAAGTAGTTGAATTAGTTGAAGGTGCCAAAGGGCTGGTAGATAAGTATGGTAGCAAGAATGGTTGGTGTGAGCTTTTGAACAGTAAGTGATGTGTTTAAACAAAGAGGCGAGAAAGTCAGAGGGGGGCAGGAGGAAGATGGTCTGCTTGTGTTGATCCTGACACCAACACCTTTTCTTTAGTGAGTGGAGCAGGAACAAGTAGCAGAGTATGTTTTTAAGGCTACAAGCATTGAATTGTCACCTGTGGGATCTATGTTTCAAGGGCAGATGTCAAGGTAATATGGGGGAAGTGGAGTTAAATGTGGTTCATAAACAAAAGAGTTTTTCTTACAGAGAGATTGTACATTCCAGAGTCCCAGAGTGCAGTCAGTGCGGGAGAAGGAAGGGCTGTAAGGAAGAAGGGGTGCTCTGTGTGAGATGAGAGGCATATGTGAAGTTGTAATAGGTGCAGTTGAGTGGGCAAAGTATTGTTGTCTGCTGCTTTCGACATTGTGGATCACTCTTTGCTTCTGAACTCTCTCTCATCCTTTGGTTTCCGCGGCTCCGTTCTTTCATGGTTCTCATCTTACTTATCTAACCGTACCTTTGCTGTCTCATGGGGTGGTAGGTAACACCTCCTCTTCTTTTTCCCTTGACCACGGTGTTCCTCAAGGGTCAGTCCTTGGTCCTTTTCTATTCACCTTATACACTTCATTTCTTGCTCCTATAATTTCTTCTTTTGGACTATCACACCACTTTTACGCAGACGACACTCAACTGTTTCTATATTTTCGTCTTTTATGACTGATATTCATTCCATTCTCTGAACCTGTCTTTCCGCTATCAAATCCTGGATGGCCTCCCATTTCCTTACTCTAAATGCCAGAAAAACTGAGGTCCTATTATTTCCCGCTAGCACTCTCTTGTTACAGTCTCCTCCCTCTTTAATTTTCTTTCCTCCCTCCAGCCTATCTATCGCTCCCACTGCCCGCACTCTTGGTCTCTATTTCGATTCTAATCTTTCCTTTGCCCACCATATCTCCTTTACATCTCGTGCCTGTCGATTTCACCTCTACAATATTCATAGAGTCCGTCCATTTCTTACTTTTCACGCCACCAAACTTCTTATTTCTTCGCTAATATTCTCTGGTTTATTCTACTGTTCTGTTACATTCTTTGGTCTTCCTTGTTTGCATCTTGCGCCTCTTAAATCAATCTATCACTCGCCTATTCGTTCACTCTGCCTTCTCGCCTACCAAGACTCGATCTCCTCTTCTCTCACCTCACTTGGCTGGCTGTCTTTCCATTCTCAACTTAAATAAAATTTTCTTTGCCCAGTTTTCAAATCTCTATATGGACTTGGCCCCCAGCTATCTTGCATCTCTACCATCACTCTACTCTCCTCTTCGCTCTGCCCGTTCTTCAGTTCTGTTTAAACTGAATGTTCCCTGTCCTGCCTGTGCTCAATCCCACTTTGGTTCTTTTCAACTTCTCGCTCCTCTTCATTAGAACAAGTTTCCTCTTTCTCTTTGTTCCATTAATTCTTATTCTCTGTTCTGTTGATCTTTAAAAACGTACTTCCTTCAGTCCCCTGATATATTGTCACTGGCAGTTTTTGAACATTGATTTGCATTACTGATTTTATGTACAGATGACCTTTCCTCATGTAAAGGGCTTTGGAAAAAGGCGCTTGTTAAGGATTTCAATCAGGCAATACACCCGGTTCTCGCCTAGCATGTAATGCACAGATTAAATATTTATTTATTATGTCTATAAGTTCAATATTCTGAGTGATATACCACTCATATCACACCCTTCTCAAAATACCCCCCAGGTCACACTGAACCAGGAATTAGGCTGGTTGGTAAAGGTAAATATTTATTTATTTATTTAAAATTCAAATCAAAGTAGGTTTTAATACATGAGGGGCAGCAATCACCAATGTGGTGACAATACAAATAAGAAAGTAAGTAAGGCAAATGCATTCACTTTTTAGCAACACAGAATGTAAAACACAGAGAAAGAACAGGTTTGGCTTGTGAAAAGATAGCGCTTAGGTTAAGATTTCCCCCGGCAAAGTTCTTAATTCAAAAATGAGCAGTTCTACACAGATGTAAGTAAGCAGCAGGTATTCAGGAATGTAGAACAGCATACAGTGTTTGAAAATAATCTTCCCTTCCCAAACAAGAGAGAAAAGCATTTTGGAACTTTTACACTTTTAAAATGACTGTTGAAAAATGGCTTTGAAAAACAATGAAAAGTGTGCAAAAATCCTTACATTTATATAAATTCCTATGAGAGCAATACTGAACAGGTTCTAACAAACATGAGCTGCAATATGAGCAATACTACACACTTTCAATCTGAATGGGAGTTTGGAAATACTTTGAATGGGAAAACACACATGTAAAACTTTTGGAAAATTGTGAATTCCCGCATAAATTTCACTATGCGATTTTTAATAAAAACGGGTCTATGCGGTTTTTTGTTGTGGGTGTAGCTACAGGTCTTACGTTTAAGTGAGAGTTGAAATTAAGTCTCTAGCTATACAATTAGAAGCTATGTAAGTTTTAATGAGAGGTGTTTTTGAAAATACAGGCGGGAAAATGAAAACAGAAATCAGTTTTTACAATGACAATTATGCTCTAAACTAGGGTAATCAGGCTGGTTACCATTTTGAAGCACATTACATCCAGACTGGTCTGCGGAAACCAACCCCAGCACATCCCGGTCCGCCTTGGAGGACTCAGTGGGATTACCCGTGGGATGATTTTAAGGGTTTGGGATTTTCAAAAGGCAAAAGGATTTTAAAGAAATTATCACTATTACAAATTCTTAAGTTAAAGAGCGGATGGGTTATATATTGGTGTAGAACAAGGCAAATATACTATGGGTGACTATGATTCCTGTTTATACTTACAGTCCACCATGAATTAAGATTGGACCGTCGGTTCTGGTCATCACGGATTGGGTCTACAGGCAGCCGGGCACTTCTGGCGGGATGGTCAGCTGGGCGGTTCTGGTCAACTAGTCTGCACCTCAAATTGGATTGGATTGGCTCTTCTGGTCACTGGACACTGTATACTAGGGGGATGGTGAGTTTCGGCAGGCAAGCATGAATGGTAGCAAGCCAGACTGTATCGGAATTAATTCCCTTAAGTTTGGGATGGTTCAGGATTTGGGCCTAGCTGAAAAGAGTTCAGCAAATTCTGGGCCTTGGTTAAGTAGTCTGGATCAGGACAAGATGAAGAATTCTGGAACAGGGCGTCACGCGGAATCAGGATGTAGTCACGAATCAGTGTGTGTCTGTGTGTGGTAAAGTTCCCCTATTTATCATGCCAAGTGACATCACTCAGTTTATGGTAGGGGCAGAATTACAGTCCAACCCACTCAGCTGTGATAGGTCAAAGGCACTTGCCTTGTTCTAGTTGGAAGACAGAAAGAGCGGTCATATTTTATGATGTGACTTGGGAACTCCCACAGTGATTTGGACCAAAATCTAACTTTCCTACAAATACACATTTCTATAATTATGCCCTCTGATAAAATCGGAAACATGCATTACATATTTTGTGAGTTAAATTTACCTCCAACTTCTACGTCTGTGAGAGCTGTCATGATCTCTGCTTCCAAAAGATCAGGACTTGCCCGACTCCCTTGGAAGCAGACCCATAACCCCGGTTCCGAGTGCCAGCCAGTCCCAATTGGGACCTTTTGGTCCCTGTCCTGGCGTCAGTGGCACCAGGCTCAAAAAGATGCCCAGTCCCAGCGCTGGAAGCGCCGGTCTCATAATGCTTGGGTGGACTTACCTGCAGCAGACCATGCTGCTTACTTACCTGCCAGTTGACCCCTGATCCTCTTCTGTTTGGGACTACTTTTCCTGTTGGGTGGGGCAGGAGGCACTCCCTCGGTTCAGAACACTGGAACTCTTCTGGAAAGCAGGAACTCTTTTCTTACCTAGGCGTGGCTGTGGAAGGAGACACCTAAGCACTACAGGAGGCTATTTAAACCACACCCGATGGATGAATCTTGCTTTGCGTTATTCTGCATTCTCTGCAGCAGAACGCTCATCGTGTCTTCTGCTTCTGATCCTGGGCCTAAGGGAACAAAGGCTTACCATCCTGGAATCCAGTCTTCAGCAGCACCTGTAAAGACAAAGAAAGAACAGGTTAGCACTACGGTCTTCAGTGGCAGCGCATCTCTTACCTGGTCCATCGGCTGTCACCAACGCCTCGCGCTGCATTCCGGCATCTGAAAGACAAAGGCTTACCTACTCTTCGCATGCTCCGGAGGTCTTCGCACTGCATTCCGGCATCTGAAAGACAAAAGCTTACCAGCTCTTCACACGCTCCGGAGGCCTTCGGTGCTGCATCCCGCATCTGAGAGACAAAAGAAGGTGCGTTTAAAGACATTGGGCAACTTTATTACTCACGTGCCATTACTCCTTCCCATGCCGAATCCAGTGGGTATTCCAGCACCCTTCAGCTTCTCTAAAGCTCCGAACTTGTACCTGCAAGATAAAAGGGACAGTTAGTGCGCATCGTGAAGCAGGCTAGAAGCGCTTACTTACGTGCTTCCAGGCGCTTCTATTCCTCACGCGGGTTCGATCCTCAACTCTCATCAGCCCACCATCCGCCATCGCCGGAACCCTGCAAAACAAGAGATATCATTACAAAAGACTTTTAAGACATTTGAAGTGCCCAGAACTTACCGTTCGTGCAGTTAACGACGGACAGCAGTCCTCTGAGGTGAAGAGGCCTGCACCCTTATCCAGTGAAGAAACTGGTTACGGCACCCTGCCCCGAGGCAGATGGAGAGCTTGGCGTTCACTTACCTAAGGTGAGGGTGTTAACCTTTGGGGTTCTACAGGAGAAGAGAAAGGGAAGAGGAGAGAGGCACCCAATAACCCCAGTTCATTAATCCCATATTTTCTATCTGCAGACATCTTACTCTTCGAGTCAGACATACAGTGCACAGAGGTCCAGCCCAAAGAGCCAACCGTGTGTTACACATCACCTTTGGGTGAATGCCATATCTTCAGTCAAGACCGGCGCCTCTGCGGGAATCAGGTGAGCATTACAGAAGAGCTTGCTTTGTTTTTCTGTGGAATTTTGTCAATTTTACTCATAAAGATTTGGCCGAACAATTCCTAACCCAGTACATATCTGTGCAATCACCGCTAGAACACAGGTATACAATATTAGACTTGCAGCATTCATAGTTTTGGCGCAATCAGTGTTTCAGTATAACTTTTGTTCCTTATGCAGTACCAGGTTCACTCACATCTTCAAATGTCTAGCGTAAGTTCAGATTCATAAGTATGTATTTTTCACTCGTCTACTTATTTTGGCTGCCATGTTAAATGTCATGAAGTTCTGTGGCAAAATAAGCAAATGAACTCCAAAATCACAAGTCAGGTTTTTTTTTCTCTTTCTTCACAAGTGAGCAAATGGCCAGTCCTTTGAAGTTCACTGAGAAGCCTCCTCCACATCCGGCCCCTCCTCTGGGAGGATGGGTGTCCAAGCCTTCTGTTGTCTGTGCCTGAAGCAAAGATGAATGTCTAATGAGGGCCTCTGTTCTGAGTATGCAAGGCCCCCCCATAGCAATTAGGCCTTCCTGCTAGCAGTGAGGTGTTACCCATTCCCAGGCTGAAGCTGTCAAGCAGAATTGTATATTTAATTAACTCAAGACTGGGTTTTGACTTTAAATTACCTACATCTTTCATTAACACATATAAAATGCACACAGTTATCAGTGTATTTTGACATTAGCAATCTTTTGACTTTTCTTCAAGAATTAAACCTTTAAACCAAAACATGCTTTTAAACAAATGATTTTGCACTTTCTTCCTGAATAAAGCACATTTAAACTGAGTATTTGACATCAGACTTTCCTCTGCAGCACACACATTTTATTCAGCATTATTTCTATGCTTGAGTGCTGGGATTTGTCTGCAGTCTGGATGTATGTATCCAGCCTTTGCTTGGGGTTCTCTCTGCACAGCTGAAATAGTTACATGTTGCCATTTTAAGCCACATTTTTCCTGTGGAACTGAAAACAATGGTTTTTTTTCATGTTTTATTTTCATTTTACTTATAACATCAAAACATGAAATAACAAAGAAATTCGTAGCAAAAACTATATACATAATTACAAACACATAAATGCCCCCTCCGCCCCCTTACAGATGCCAGGTACACAAAAACAATGCTGCTGGGCTGCCTTTTTCCTGAAATACATTTCTTAGCTGCTTTCAGTCAATGTGACCCGGCTCCTCTGAGCTCCTCAATCCAACACCGGATGATCTGTAACCCTTTTATTTTCAAGGATTCACTGGAAAATGAATGGATCTAGTGCCAAAAGCAGCACTTGGAAGGTTGCAAAGCTGCATTTTAAAAGGCATTTTCGGTTAGTAGCCCCATTCTGTGGCCTTGCTTCATGTTGAATGGAAAAGAGCCCACTGGCATGCTCCTGCAATGAGAATTCTGTTTTCACCCCCCTTTGACTGTGTGGCAGGGGTGTGCAGCCTTTTGTGATTGTGACCCACACGCAGTTTTGCATATTTTTGCGCGCACAGGGGTTAGCGCATCAATTTTTGGCTGTTTCTTCCCCATTCGTAAAGTGTTGCAGTGGGGCACATTGACATGGGTCAAAATATCTCACACGCTATATAAAGTAAAATACAAATACAAAAATGTAAATACAAGAGGGGAGGACGCTCAGCATAGTGTGGCATGAAGGACTTTGGAGGGACGTGACTGGAGCCTCAAGGTGAAGGACATGGGTACTTAGGAAGAGGATATGCAGCAGCATGGTGGTCGTAAGCACGGAGCTGTAGTTCTTATTTGTACCAAAGAGGAGTAGAGCAGCAGGGAACAGGGGCTGTGGCCCTTTTCATGAAGGGAACACAGTCCTGGGATACCCTGTGTTGGTTAGGGGGTCCTTCCTTAGTAGCTTTCTAGCCCGAAAAGCAGAGACAAAAAGTCAGCACTGGAGTCGCTCTTTGCTGCTTTTGGACCTTGTCTGCAGACACCTGAGCTGGATTCAGCAGAAACCAAATAAGGCAGGAGGGAGTTAATGCTATTAAGGTGTTCAACCAGTACATGTAATATCTGACCCAGTTCTGTGCTCCAAGTGGTCAGTATGTGGCAGCACAGCTGATGGGGGAAACTGTCTGAGTAGTGTGCATATTGCCAGTCCCTGCCAGCTACTGGCACTGGGGTATCTTGCGGCAGTCACACAGTTTCCCCCGGATGAGCACACTTTGCCCGTCACAGATTACATATGTGATTGGAAACCTATGTTGTTTGGCCTATTATAAAATAGAGCGCCTGTAGACTGCCCCTTGTTAGTAGTGGTGCGCAGTATGAGTCAACATAACATAACATAAAATTGCCATTGCTTGTGGTTCAGCTCTGCTTTGTGGGCATAGTGCCCCACTCTGCTTACTTCCTCATGGGGCAGCCACCTCTTGATTATACAGGGCGTAGACATGCCCAGCGCACCCAGAGGAAAAGAGGGCCCAGCACAAATGGACGAGTGGGTGAATAAGAGACCAACAGAGCGAAAAATGTATAAAACGAGCCACGTGGGAGAGAAAATGAGATAAAGGCAGAGGTTGAGGAAAGTGAGAGGTAGAAACGAGCACGGGGTGTGAAATATAATGAGGACAGATTGAGAGGGTGTAAGAACATTAGGGAGAGATGAAAAGAAAGATGCGAGCAAGAGGAAGAATTGTGAGAGAAAATTAGAAATTAGAGAACCCTAAAGAAAACAAGTTCCCAAGATACCCACGAATAGAGAAAGAATACCAGAGGAACATATCAAAAGAGAAAGAGCGGAAGAGCCAGGGGGGACAGCGTAAGAGCAACAGCGAGCGGAAGCATGAAAGTCATACAAGAGAAAAGGAGAGACTAAAATAAAGGCAGCCGAAAAATACCACTAGAGAGAAATGGGGATTCAGGACTAAAAAGAGTGAGAAGAAAGCGAATGAAAGGAAGGGAGGGAAGGAGAAAATCTGAACCTGAGACCCAGATAGAGAGGAGGCGGGCTAAACGACCCCTAGTGAGAAAGTCTGATCAAGCAAGGGACAGCAACAAGGGGGCGAATGACTCCGAGAAAGTGAAAGGGGCCCCTAGAGAAACAGTGACAGACGTAAGTAATGAACACTTAAATAAAGCCGCAGAAAAAGAAAGGGTAAACATCTCAGGAGGCTGTAAGTGAAAGGTCCACTGGGCAGGAAAAGGGGGTACAGACAGGGGCGATGACATAGACTCGGGCAAATAGAGCGGGCTAGAGTGAGACTCGCACTGAGAAACAAGGCGAGATAGTGTAAACTGGCCGTTCTACCTCCTTATCATTTTACTTACTCGAGCCCATATTACAGAAACTGAGCTGTCACAGTGCATATGTTTGCGCAAAGGAAAATATACACTGTTTTTTTAACTCTCATTTCCAATAGGCGCCTGCTAGGAGAGCAACTGCCCCGCCCCCCAGTCAATGCCCTTGTTCAGCTGCATGGTGTGAAACGAACAAGTGCACACTAGCAGAGCAGCAGCACAGGCAGATCTCAAAATCTCTGGAACTTACCAGCAGCTCGCATCCTTCAGTGACAGGACATTTGTTCTCGTTAAGGGAAGAAAGGCGGGCGCCCAGGGCACATTGGGGAGGGGTCGAGGGTGCTGTGGGCAGCCATATCGGCAGACATCATCTTTGGCAGGAGGGGGAGATTCTATCCGGCCCCTGCAAAGCCTCACTTCCTAACAATATTTCCGCCTGAAAGCCTGGCAGTTGGAAACAGGAACTAAAGAAAATTGTAGAAAGCATGTGCTGAGGGCAAATCCTGTTAGTTTAATGTAATACAGCACTGACTGCAGGGCTCACAGACCCCGCACAGACACCAGCTCAACCCTTTCTCTGCAGCCACGTGTGTGCCTGACCTTTCCTCCCTCACACGAACAAACACGGGAATTAGAATTGTAAATGAAATGGATGCACTGCTCCTATCACTTGTTATTTGCGCATTGCATTTACGCTGACAGGCCGGGCTCTACTGTCGAAGTCAGCAGCAGTTCTCCTTGCGCTTTCAATTACAAGAAACTGCTGACTGCGGGGGTGTTTTTAACTTATGTAACCTTATAGAGAACCACAGCCTCAAACTGCGCGACTCTTACGAGCTTAGTGCAAGCGGATCTCAGAAACAAAACGTTTAACCATCGATTGGGCGCGACTTCCTGCTCTCGTTGCAGCGGTGCTCGAGCTAGCGGATCGTTTCTCCTTCTGCGCCCTCTAGTGGTACAATGTGGTATACCGACGTTTAATATATTATCTCAGCCACCTGCTAATGCCATCCTCTAAATCCTTGATAATAGAGAGAGCAAAGTGAAAACGTTTTTAAAATGTTAGGAATGAGTTTCAAGTATTGCCCAAGTAGGCTAGATCGTCAATCTTCACTCTAATAACGTTCGTGTTTTTGTAGAATTCCATAGTGATATTGAATACTACGGTGTGATGCATAGAGAAGGGGCAAATAATGCATCTTTAAAAAAAAAAACGACTGCAAAAAAAATATCGTTGTACGTAATCTTGGCGATTGTCTTTGTTAGCCATGGCTAGTGGCTCAGTTTGAATTGAAGCAGAAACGGAGAATGAGCAGATTCCCTTAGAATTTTTTTTTTTTTAATGATTTATATCCTTGTTAAATTTGCTCTTTTGATCGCAAGAGAACGTACAATAGATACGGAATCAGATTTGACGGGAAACAGTGAGCTTCGTAGAATGGGCTCAGTTCGAGTGGCATACTTGTGGAAAAGACGAAAGTCTCACACTACACTCCTAAATTTACTTCAAATTCAAGCTAGAAACAAATGGTATTCGAATGTAATATTAGTTAAATGCTTCAGGTGCAGGGGGGAAACAAACAATCCTGGCACATGGACTGTAAACATGTTTTATTGACACATAAATTCAGTGCAACGCGTTTCGGGACAACAGTCCTTCCCCAGGAACAAAGAACAGTAAATCTGCAGAGTCAAAAAAGATGGAAAACCATCAGCGGATTAATTATGAGAACAAGAAATGTTATAGCGTCAATAAGACCATTTTATTATCAATAAAAGAACTGGTTTGGATAATTTCCCTCATATTCTGTAGTAGGTCTCAAAAACATGGTTACAATGCAGCCAAAAAAATATGGCAAAGGATTCACAGGGCATCATTTGGGCAACTTCTCATCTAAATACCAGTACAACATTTTAAGCCAGGTGAAATCTAGCTAATAAAATGTCTAAAAAAGACTCTGGGCCTTATTACGAGTTTGGAGGTAGCCATGCCCTTCTTAAGAGCATGGCTACCCCCAAACCCGGGTCCGGGTTCCCTGAATGGGGAAATACCGGGTCATTCCGACCTTGGAGGGCTCGGTATTTCCCCATTCAGGGAACCCGGACCCAGTCCATTCCCATTCCCATTTGAGTCCCCATAGGGCTCAATGGGAATGGGGAGCATGCTAACAACGGGCACGTTAATGACGGGCCTGTTGTTAGCATGCTGGGCCACTCTCGTGACCCGCTAAGGACGTCTGGTAAAACCAGGCGTCCTGAGCGGGTCCCGCTTTTTCGCCCTCGTAATGCGGCGGTAAGGGGTTAATGGCTCCGGCACCTTTACCGGCGCAGTTAACCCCTTCCTGGATAGATCCTGCTTATCTGGCCATGATAGAAATAATCTCAAACTGTGTCGACATCCCATAATTGAGTATATTTTTCACTAAGAGGTCTAGTAGTTTTTACTCCCTTTACTAGTCTACAGATCAAAGGATGTTCCCCTATCGCTATGCCTTTGATCCTAAGGTGTCCTGCCGATATCGCAGACCTGGCCATGTTGATAGTTCTGTATGCCTTCCCTAGGGCTGCCAACTGTGCTAATAAATTGGCTATGTGAACTACATCCGTTCCATCGGGATGAATATTCCTCTCCAAACACCAGCTACTACATCTAGTCCATGCAGATTTACAAGCCCTGTGTGTTCCTGGAGACTGTTAAACCGTAATCATAGAATACCTCCTTATTATGAATATTGGCCTAAGCCCATTCGCGTTACACAGAAAACTGTGTCAGTAATGTTTCGATTTTGGATTAACTTCGCTGCCATTTTAAGAATCATCCACCATTTTGATTTCAATTTGTGTTCCATGTTCTAAAATGGTGGACTATGTTTTCAACTTGCAGTCGAGCCGAACGACTTTAGAGTTTTCGTTAATGTTTAGGCTGACCGAGAGCAGACTGTTTGACTAATGCAAAGAAGCCTTGTGCTTCATATGAACAGCCATTCAAGTGTTGTCTGCGCTCACGAGCCTCATCCTTGTATAAACACAGAGACAATGGAAAGCAAACTCTGGTCGTATGTTCTGGCTGAACTGCATTGTAGCGATTCATGGAATAAGGCTTACCGTGGATCGAAGAACCAACAGCATCATTGTGATTTCATGGACATGTAAACTTGTTTAATCCTTTATATAATATTGTAACATCTGTCATATAAACTAGGCACAAACTCTAGCCAGTAAATTATTACCTTGGAGAGAGGATGGACAATATTGCAAAAACAGTATAAATATGTCTGTGTTTTAGATGTCCAGCACTCTCACCCCTCAATGTGTCTGCTGGTACGCACTGCGAGGTGTTGGGAGCCGGATAGCTATCTATTTTGCTTTGTAACTGTACAGTAATAAAAGATACTTGTATCTTTTCAACCCGTGATTGGCATATTTAATTTGTGGTACTAAGCCTTGATATTTATTTGGTCTTTCAGATGGCGCACGAATAGGGACCCTCAAGATTGATGCCACCTCGTTGAAGAGAAGATGCGGCTGCTGGACCGGGATCAGAAAGTGAGAAAAAAGAAGGCCCCTTTGTATGAGACGCGACACCTCGACAGTACTGCACAATCCGAACCCTGAACGGTGAGCATGCAGTTCGAGAGGGCGTCTTGACGAGGGTCCTCATATCGAGGTGGGCTGTTTTGCCAAAATCGCCACCACGAGGGTCATCCTTTGTAATCTGATCTGACCTCCTCAGTCCTTTGTAACCAGGTGAGTCGTGCCCCGATTCCTAAGTATCCTGGTATTTGGTTGCAGTTTTGTTCTCATGAGCACAAACAACGCCAGGTAACACCAGTGATCTGACATGCCTGGGAAATTGTCTGCCTGTTTCAGGGGTTTATTCCGCAGAGACAGACAATCTTTGGAATTTGGCCAACCGGCGCCACAGGAGGGGTCGCCGGCATGTACTGTGTACTGTAAGTATGGCATTGGTAGTATAGTATTCAACGATATTTGGCACATACAAACTAGACATGCTTCCCGAATTTCAGTGGCCAGTTCATGGTAGTTTTGAGATTGCCCGTATAGAGTATTTAGAGTCTATATTGTTAAAGAAAAAGGCTAGGCCTGCAGCATTTGATGTAATTCAGAATTGGAAGAAGGAAGCTATGCAGCAACTTAAGAGTGAAGAGAAGCATACACGTCGTCCCATGTCTAAATCAGAAAAGCATTATTGTATGATCAACAGAAACAGTCGGAATCTGTTAGAAACATGGATAGGGCTTTCCAACTTGGTGTACCGAAAATATATCCGTCTAAAGATTTTAATGCCTGAGACAAACTAAATGATAAGCTTTTAAATGAATGTAGGACTGGTGCCACTGCACCACCTCCTTATGTGCCTCTTCTGGCTGTCTTACCTCTTCCTGCTGTTGTACCTCCTCCCGTAGCTGTCCCTGTTCTTCCCGTTGTTCCTCCTCTGCCAGCTGTTGCTCTTCTTCCTATTGTTGCTCCCCCTTCTGCATCTCCACCTTTACCGACTGTTACTGTTCCTGTGATTCCGTCTTTGTTGCCAGTGGTAGTGTCTCCACTACCTGTTGTACAGGATTGGTCTGCTCTCTTTCCCAAGCGGTTCTGCTCCGCTTGTAGCAAATGAAGGGGCAAGTGCTGAATCAAAAGTAGTAACTCATAATACAGTTTGTAAAGATAAGAAGAGAGAATTGTACGCATGGGCTAAGAAATGTATAGAGAAAGGTGAAAAATCAGCTGTCTTAGCTACACTTCTTGATCTAGATAGTATTCCCGAACAGAATGTTTTGATTGAGGGAATGGGAATACACTTGACCGTAATGTGGAATGATTTGACGGACATGGATGTCCCACAAGGGTTAAGGGATTTTAATGTCTTAGCTTATTCAAGAGACACTGCGGAGAAAGTACATGAGCATGTTGAGAGGGTTTTTGAGTTTGGGAGGGAGTTGGATCAGTTACAGAATGATAAAATAGACGATGATAGATTGGACGCTCTGTATGTGCAGAAACAGTTTCTTCCTTCTTGTAAGTCAACCACTGAAGAGACGCAAATTTGCACAAGGGATGTGCTTAGATGGATTTCAGATGTGTCCATATTTCCCATAGAAGTAGATGATACGTTTAGTCAGTATACTCCAGAAATGCAAAAGAAAGTGTTACAGGTAATGGTAGAGTACCTGCAGGATGAGTGTATGAAGAGAAAGATTTGTTGTCCCGCAGATTTGATGATTATTTATAAAAGAGCATTTGCGCCCGATACTGCTTTGATTACCTTGTCGCTCCATCTAGCTTTGTTGCTTAACAAACGTTCGGAGTTGCCTACTTCTCAAATTCCAATGAGAGAGGTTCCTCTGACATTTGTTCCTAAAGTTGAAATTCCAGCTGATGCCGGAGCAGGCACATCAGCTACCACTATTGAAGCACACTATGTTTCGCAATTTGTTCATGTTCCGTTCTCTAGACAAGAAGTGAATACTATTAGACAGTCGATTCCAGACATTAGGAAACATCCAACAGGGTTTTATAAAGAAATAGAATCTGTCTTGCATTCGTCAGTTTTCACTCTGGGTGATATAGACTTGTTATTCCCTGTAATCCTACCTGCGGATTTATGGAAACAGATTAGGACTGTAGATGATCAGGCAGGATTGAGTGACACTTGGGTTAACTTGGTATGGTTAGATGGAGAAAGGAAAGTTGGTGAGAGACCACCACCGGTGATACTCAAACTGCCAGACAGAATGTTAACAAAATTAAAGACTCTGGTTCCCGAGAGAAGGATTGTTTGGGACAAACTCGCTGCTGGCACCCAGGGGAAATCTGAAGGTGCTACTGAATTTTATAATCGGTTGAAACAGTTATTTTCAGATTTTAGCGGACAGGATTTAAGCACTGAGTCAGGGAAAAGGTTTTTTCTGGATACATTTGTGCTTGGATTGTTTCCTGATATCCAATCACAAATTATGACTTCCGAAAGTGCTTGGCAAGCTAAATCACAGACCGAAGTATTGCATATGGCTCAGTTTTACCAAAATACCGTCAATAATGAAAAAGAGAGGATTGAAAAGAAAAAGGGAGACCTGAAAACCAAAGTATTGTTGCAACAGAGAGAGGAACCAGAGGTAGGAGTACACAGTTTAGAGGCCAGTTTCCTCCACAAAGTAATGCGCAGTTGGGTCCTGTACACATGAACCAATGTGCTTATTGCAGACAAGAAGGTCATTGGCGAGCACAATGCCTGATCCTTCAGCAGAGATCGAATAACACATATGGTGTCATGGTTAGATGATCGAGAGGTCACCCTAGAGTAGGGGGTCCTGGTAGGAGTCAGTTCGCTCAGAATCCACAGTCATTCTCACAAGATAATCAGCAAACTAGTGTAGATAGTAGAAATATTTTTGATAATCCTTCGACTGCCTATCTTTCTGAGGATCTGGTATTTGATGATATATTGTTCTGTTAGGACAGCCCGAAGCAGAGTCTGGAACCAGTGCCTATTCCCGTCGATCAGAAAGGGCCCTACGTTGAGATGAAGGTGGGGAATAGGAAGCAT
The DNA here is from genome assembly GCF_040938575.1 of Ambystoma mexicanum. Taxonomy (NCBI): domain Eukaryota; kingdom Metazoa; phylum Chordata; class Amphibia; order Caudata; family Ambystomatidae; genus Ambystoma; species Ambystoma mexicanum. The sequence continues at coordinate 682,428,768 of NC_090927.1, read as the reverse complement.
CTATTTTTGATAGATACAGGAGCACAGAAGTGTTCCATTGATCATTCACGGGTTCCAGATATTTCACTGTCAGGGCAGAATAACATTTCTGTAGGGTTTTCTGGCACGCAAGTGGTTAGTCCGGTTTCTCAGCCGGTACCGATTTCACTGGGGCCATTTACGGATCACTGCCCATTTCTTCTAACGACAAATTGTGGCAAGAATTTGTTGGGGTTGAATCTGTTGAAGGAATTTAATGCGGTAATTCATTGTTCTTCGGATGGAGTACATTTGACGATTTCACTCCAGCAATCTTCTGTTTCGCAATTTTTGACTAGACCTTCACTGTCTGAATTTAGTAAAGTTCTGGCATGTTTATGGGCGGTTGACGACAATGATGTTGGCATTTTGCAAATTGAACCTGTTAAAATTGTTTTGAAACCAGGAGTTAAGTTGCCACGTATTCCACAATATAAGATTTCAGTTGATGGCGAGCAAGCTCTGAAAAGTATAGTTTCTGATTTTGTTCATCGTGGAGTGATTGAGGAAATTGCACGAAGTTTGTGCAATAGCCCGATTTTACCGGTGTACAAGAAAGGGGATAATGCGATTCCTTTCTGTTTTATTATTGATTTGCATGCTATCAATAAGATTGTTGCTCCACAATTTCCAATTGTGCCTGATGCGACCACAATATTAACGATGATTCTAGCTTCTGCTACTCATTTCAGTGTGGTGGATTTTAAGAATGCCTTCTTTAGTACTCCTGTACACGTTGATAGTAGATATGTGTTTGCGTTCACCCTAGAGGGACGCTCGTTTACATTCACTCGTGTGCTGCAAGGATACATGGAAAGTCTGAGTATTTACAGTAGAGCTTTGAAGGAGCAGCTCGATACACTTGAGTTGCCTTCCACTTGCACATTATTGCAATATGTTGATGATCTTTTAGCTGCAGACTCAGAAGTTGCTTGCAAGGAGGGCACCATGCTACTGCTTATTCATTTAGCAGAGCATGGGCATAAGGCTTAATTGAAAAAGTTTGAATATTGTCGACAGGAGGTCGCCTATTTAGGCTATCTCCTGTCAAAGGAGGGAAAAAGACTGACACCTGAACGGATAAAAAGCATCTCTAGTATGTCTGTCCCAAATACACAGAAAGAGGTTCTTGATCGGCATGGCTTCTTACTGTAGACAGTGGATCCCTTACTTCTCACTAGTGATAAAACCAATTTTGGCATTGACAAGGAAGGGCATTTATTTGCCATTACCGTGGAACTTGGAGCCCCAGAAAGCTTTTGATATGCTCAAGGCTGCGCTGTGTTCTGCACCAGTTTTGGGCACACCAAATTATGGCGAGGCCTTTGTGTTATATGTGCATGAATGTGATGGATGTGCTTTGGCTGTGTTAACGCAGGAATACGGGGGAAGAATAGACTGTGCGGTTATTTTTCCTGCACAAATGATCCTGTTGCATGCGCTTTGCTGAGATGCTTGAGAGCTGTTGCTGCTTCTGCGTCCATAAAACAAAGTGAGGGTATGGTTTTAGGTCATTCTTTAACCGTGATGGTACCCCACTCCGTAGACGTTCCATTGAACAGAATGCAAACGCAATATCTTACCTCTGCACGATTAACAAGATACAAACTGATTCTATTTGCACCGCATATCCAAATCAAGAGATGTTGCATATTAAATCCAGCTGAACTATTGCCTCTTCCGCAAGACATTGCTTGCAGTGACAACATGTCACATGACTGCCCTTATACCACAGAACAAGAAACTAAAGGCAGAATTGATTTAAATGACACACCATTGAAAGATCCACAAGGGGAGCTGTTTTGCGATGGCTCCTGCTTCAAACTCTGGATGGTACATCCACTGCTGCTTATGCCATCACTACATAAAGCACGATTGTGTAAAGCAAGAGAATTTCGCATATGTCATGCGATGAAGTATTGGATGCTTGACAAATACCCTCCTTGGTTCCCTCCTCCTCACCTGTACTGAGTTCTTCTGAGGAACTGTCTGTGTCTATGGCTCTCCTTTCTCTCCAGAGGTCCAGTCCTTTCCTGTTGAGTTTGGGACGAGCTCCACTGGAAGCCACCCCGCCCGCTGGCAGACAGCAAGGCAGAGAGGGCCCTCCGGGAGTCCGCCCCCAATTCCAGGGAAAAGCGTGGCTGAAAAACCCTGGTGTGCTTGGAGGTAGTTAGCACTACGGATGTCAAGGCAGAATGCTTTCCGTTTAAGTAGATGAGAGGACTTCAATTCCCAGAAGACACTGCGGGAGTCGGGTTAGCTTGCGTATCCTGAGCGCTGTTTGAATGGATACCGTAGCCGAGGAATGAGGAAGAGGTCTGCAGAAGCAGCATACAATCGTAGAGGTATGCACAACAAGGAAGAGAAAAGCACTTGAGCGGAAGAAGGTACCAGGGCTACAAAGCGGGAGGAAAAGAGGAGAGGAGGAAGCACCCTGAGAGATCAATGGCTAGGAGCTAACGGACAATCACTGACAAGAGGGAGCAAGTGGGAATTCACAAGGGGAGTCAGAGAGGAGCACTAGCGTACGAACCTGGTGAGGAAAGCAAGGTTGCAACGCACCGACTACCGCGTGTGACGCCTATTTATGCGTCATGGCGGTAACGTGCCGTGCGTGGGAGACTAGACCGCTGGTGGAGGTACGGAATCAGCCCTTCCATCGGCTCCATAGCTTCCATGGAGCGCGCGTCATGACAGTATAACCCCTTCGCCAAGACCTTCCTCCAGGCTTGCCTGGATGGTGTCTGTGGAATATGCGTAGGAGTCTGGTGGCATGTAGATTTTTGGCTGGTTCCCAAGATCTTTCCATCCAAGGGTATCCTTTCCACAGTATGAGGTATTGTAGGACTCTGTGTTTGTAACGAGAGTCCAAGATGCGTGAAACCTCATACTCTTGGGCGTCATCATCCACACTGGGTATCTTTCTTCTGGAGGTTCTCAAAAAAGGATCAGGTTTATAATCCTTAAGAAGCGAAGTATGGAATACTGGATGTATTCTTCAAAGAGAGTGCGGGAGGTTTAGCCGAAAGGCCACAGGATTGATCCGTTGTTTTATGGAAAACAGTCCGATATATCTCGGAGTGAATTTACCTGGGTGGACTCTCCGGGGAAGGTACTTAGTGGACAACCATACCTTGCTTCCTTTCTTCCAATCAGGATTAGGTCTTCTGTTTTTGTCAGCCCATCTCTTGTAAGTCTGGCGACTGGCTAACAGGGTTTCTTGAGCAGACTTATGAGTTTGTTTCAGAGTGTCCAGTAGTAGGTCTATGGTAGGGACGTTAGTGGGTTGAACAGTAGGAAATGGGATGTGTTTGGGTTCGTACCCATATGTACATTTGAAAGGACTCATTCCAATTGCAGTATGCTTGGTGTTGTTGTACGAGAATTCTGCAACCGATAAGAGATGAAACCAGTTATCCTGAGTCTGGTTGCAGTAACATCTCAGAAACTGTTCAAGTGTAGCGTTGAGGCGTTCGGTTTGTCCGTTAGTTTCTGGGTGAAAGCCAGAAGACAACGCTCTCTGAATCTGCAACTGTTTACACAAGGTTGTCCAAAACTTGGAGGTGAACTGTGTTCCTCTATCAGACACAATTGAGGAAGGTAGACCATGGAGACGGACTATCTCCTTTAAGAACACGTCTGCTGTGGTAGTGGCAGAAGGAGTGCCTCTGAGAGGAATGAAATGAGCCAGCTTACTGAAGGAGTCGACCACTACCATGATAGCAGAACTTCCTCCCGATTTGGGTAACTCTACGATAAAATCCATAGATATATGTTGCCAAGGTCCGGCAGGTGGTTCATCCTGTTGTAAAAGCCCTAAAGAATTAGCCGAACTGTATTTGCTTTGAGCGCATATGGGACAGGAAGAGACGTACTCCACAACGTCCTTATTCATCTTCGGCCACCAGAAATTCCTATTCAGTAGTTCCAGTGTAGCAGCACGGCCCTTGTGACCAGCCATAGGTAGATCATGGCACCACGAAAGGGCTTGGTTCTGGAGATCTTGGGTGGGCAGGTAAAGCAAGTCATCTTTGAACAGGTATTCTCCTTTGTAGGTTAGAGAGAGGTCTCCTGGAAGAGAGGTGGTTTTTTGGGCTTCCAGAACATGTTGTAAATATTTATTTACTGTTCCAATGAATCTCTTCCCATTGAGCAGCCATTCCTGTTCGGGGTGTTTCCCTGATCCTTCTTGGTGGCTGCGGGAGAGTGCATCAGCTAAGTGATTGTCTTTACCCGGTAGGTATGTGAGTATGAAATCAAATTGGGAGAAGTAATAAGCCCAGCGAGCATGACGAGAGTTCCTGCATTCCATCTGTTGGAGAATACTTAGGTTCCTGTGGTCTGTTCGTACTTGAAACGGGTATTTCGCTCCTTGCAACAAATGGCGCCACTCCTCACATGCCTGTTTAATTGCTAACAGTTCCTTTTCAATCACCGAATAGTTTCTTTCACTGGAGGTGAGTGTTCTGGAATAATAGGCAATGGGATGTTCGAGTTGATCCTCCTTCTACAGGTATGGGTTGAGGTTTTTCTCTCCTAGGAATGTCGTATCTACTGGCCCATTGGTCGTCCATAAAGTTCCCAGCTGCACCACAGTCAAGCATTGCTAGACACTCAACTGCTTGGGTTGATGTCCATTCCAGGACGATCTTTAGGACCATAAGTTGGTTTGAGGGGGTACATGGTATAGGTGGACTTGTAAGACAGGGATTAGCAAGAGAAGCCCCTTCCATCTCCCTGCTCAGGGTCGGGGTCTTTCGTTTCCCGATCTTCGGGGAGGTACTTCCGGACAGTCTCTTAGAAGGTGCTTCTCAGAACCGCAATACATGCACAATCTCAGGTCTTTTCGTCTTTTTCTTTCTGCTGCGGTAAGGGGACCCCTTGCTGCACCGATTTGCATGGGCTCTTCAGTCTGGGGAAGAGATCTGTCTGGAGCGGCTGGCGAGTAGGAGGATGGTGTAGAAGGCGGATTGGGTCTGGTCTTCCTTTTTTCTACTCGTCTCTCGGAAATTCGAAATTCCATCTGGAGGGCCAGAGCGGCCAGTTCTTGGAAGGAGGAGGGTCTTGCTACTCGAGAGAGTTCGTCCTTCAAATCTTCATGTAGCCCTCTCCGAAAGAGAGTCTGCTTAACTGAGTCAGGCCATCCTGTCTCCCAAGCTATCCTCTGGAAGTTCGAGGCATAGGTTTGTACATCAAAAAGACCCTGTTTGAGGTCTAGCATGTTTTCATAAGACGCATACAAAGTCTCAGTCCTTTCAAAGCGTTCTCTGAATTGTAGTACAAAGGCATTGTAATCATTCAGCACAGGATCAGTTTCTGTAACCAACGGGGTGGCCCATGCTAGAGCGTTACCCGCAAGGTTTGAGACGAGGAAGCCAACCTTCGCCTTGTCGAATTCATACATCCTTGGGCGAAAAGTGAAGTATACCCTACAGGCGTCGAGGAATTCCTTAATCTTCTTGGGGTTCCCTTCATACTTCCCACAGGGTAAGGGCATAGGTGGGAGATCTCCCCGAACTTCTTCTCTCAGAATCATTTGCTGTCTCAGAGTGGCATTGTCAGCCTTAAGGGCGGTGTTTTCTACCCTCATGGTTTGGAGCTCAGTAGTTATCCCCTGTATGGCATTAACCAGTTCTTGATACTGCTCTAAGGTAGCCATCCTTTGGCGTTGCAAACTGTCATGCGATGAAGTATTGGATGCTTGACAAATACCCTCCTTGGTTCCCTCCTCCTCACCTGTACTGAGTTCTTCTGAGGAACTGTCTGTGTCTATGGCTCTCCTTTCTCTCCAGAGGTCCAGTCCTTTCCTGTTGAGTTTGGGACGAGCTCCACTGGAAGCCACCCTGCCCGCTGGCAGACAGCAAGGCAGAGAGGGCCCTCCGGGAGTCCGCCCCCAATTCCAGGGAAAAGCGTGGCTGAAAAACCCTGGTGTGCTTGGAGGTAGTTAGCACTACGGATGTCAAGGCAGAATGCTTTCCGTTGAAGTAGATGAGAGGACTTCAATTCCCAGAAGACACTGCGGGAGTCGGGTTAGCTTGCGTATCCTGAGCGCTGTTTGAATGGATACCGTAGCCGAGGAATGAGTAAGAGGTCTGCAGAAGCAGCATACAATCGTAGAGGTATGCACAACAAGGAAGAGAAAAGCACTTGAGCAGAAGAAGGTACCAGGGCTACAAAGCGGGAGGAAAAGAGGAGAGGAGGAAGCACCCTGAGAGATCAAGGGCTAGGAGCTGACGGACAATCACTGACAAGAGGGAGCAAGCGGGAATTCACAAGGGGAGTCAGAGAGGAGCACTAGCGTACGAACCTGGCAAGAAAAGCAAGGTTGCAACGCACCGACTACCACGTGTGACGCCTATTTATGCGTCATGACGGTAACGTGCCGTGCGTGGGAGACTAGACCGCTGGTGGAGGTACGGAATCAGCCCTTCCATCGGCTCCATAGCTTCCATGGAGCGCGCGTCATGACAGCATAACTCAGCGCAGGCGGCAGGGATTATCGCATTGACTGGAGCTTGTGAACTTTCCGAAGGGCCTAGAGTAAATATATTTACAGACAGCCAGAATGCCTTTGGGGTGGTTCACAACTTTGGTAGTCTATGGGCAGAACGAGGTTTCTTGACCTCACACGGAACTAAAATCTAACATGGTACCTTGATAGTTCAGCTACTCTCAGCACTTGCGCTTCCTACTCAACTAGCAATTATGAAGTACCCCGCACACCAGAAACTAACAGATGATGTAGGTCGAGGAAACACTTTTCCTGACAGGATAGCCAAACAGACTGCCAATGATTTGTATTCAGAAATGTATGTAACAAAAGAAGCCTCAAATACCTGTATAATAGATGAAGGAATTGATTTGATAACAAATATTAAAGCTGATGCCACTCCATAAGAGCTTAAACAATGGGCTGAGGGTTTAGCAAGTTTAGATGATGAATGGTGTTGGATAGACAATGGGAAGAAAAGATGGATGCTACCCGATGCTTATGTCACCGCTATGGTTACCATGGCTCATGGTCCTACTCATATATGTGCTAGAAAAATGCTAGAACCTGTCTGGGTAAATGTAAACATCTCTAAGACTGCTGAGCGTTTGGTCCAAAACTGTATGGTATGCCTACAGCATAATGTGGGAAAGGGTACATCGACACCAACAGGTAGTTTTGGCCCCCCTCTGTGCCCTTTGAAGTTATACATTTCGACTTCATCAAAATGGAGCACTGTCACAGCTATAAGTATGTCCTAGTAGTCATTTGTGCCTTTAGCAAGTGGGTTGAAGCCTTCCCTGTGAAAGATGCCACAGCAATGACAACGGCGAAAACCATGCTTAAGGAATATTTTCCTAGGTTTGGTTTGCCGAGGGTCATCTGGTCAGACAATGGTCCATATTTTATTGCTGCTGATTTTTATCGTATGCGCAGGATTACAGATCGATATACGTTTCCCTTCGGCCAGGCAAACACAGAGTGCCGGAGTTGTAGAACGCCATAATGGTATCCTAAAGAACAAACTAGCTAAAGTTTGAGCTAGCAGTAATTTGAAATGGCCAGATGCCTTACCGGTAGTTTTATTGTCCGTGCGGATGACCCCACAAACAAGAAATGGATTCTCCCCCTACGAAATCGTAATGTGGAGACAGGCAAATATTTAGGAAACTGCCAAGGCCCAAAATACTGAAAGACGTGGAGCATTTGCTCCTTTCTGAATACTGTGACCAGTTAACTCAAAACTTGTATTTGATTTACCAACAAGGGCAAGAAGACATCCCAGTAAAATATGAGGGGCCAGGTCATCGACTTCGACCAGGTGACTGGGTGCTTACAAAAACTTTCGAAAGAGCATCCTGTCTCGCACAGCGCTGGGGAGGACCGTTTCAGGTCCTGTTGGCCACACAGACCACTGTACGAGTAGCAGGCAAGAGACATTGGATCCATGCGACACACGTCAAGAAGGTACCTTTTCCTCTGCCAACTCGACAAAGGAGAAGAGAAGGAGACTGTTTGTTCTGTTCCGCAAGATAAGTCTGTTTCGGACGACACCAAGGGTGTCTCAGAGATTCTTCCTGAGCCCGTGGGGCCTGGGGAGACTGCTAATTTGCCTTTGAATTCTTCCTCAGATCTTTCTGCACCCTTGAACAATCTTGCTTCTGTTTCCCCACTTCCATCATGAAGTAACAACGCTCTGTTCGCAGATCACACCATACCTGGAGTCTTGAGGTACAATCTGCGTCCACGGCACTAGACTTATAGCACAGCACAGCTGTGCCCTCAAGAAACTACTGTTGAGCTAGTCCCTTGCCACTCTCTCACTGAAACATAAGTAAGTGGCTGGGACCGGCAAAGTTACCTTCAAGCAAGATAAGCCACGTGGTCAGGGGACAACCAACGGACGAACTTAAGGAGCCTGATGGAGAGACTTTTTAAACAGATTTTGAGGAACAATGCCCTTCTCCAATTCTCCTCGTGCAGAGCAAGCTATCGGTCTTGTGGCTAACAAAGACATTGAACATCAAAAATCATGGTCCTTCAGGACTCATTGTTTCCTTGTAGTAATGTTAACCGGTCTAACAGTTGTATTTTCACTTGGGTTCTGGTATATTGAGGGGGTGCGTCCACTTGAGACTTTGTTACCAACCAAAAGTGTTCCCACTATGTCTTCTTCACCTTTCATGCATCTGCACACTCTACCTTCTAGGGATTCCCATCACAGACAGAGTTATCACAGTAACACTCTTCTATTAATCATGAATGCGACCCATGCGATTTTAAATAGAACACATCTCTGGATATGTTCGCACTTGCCACAGCACGGGGAAAAAGGAATGAGCTGGTATATTCATCCTCTTCCTTTAACTACTGCATGCTACGCCTCACTAAGGGCACTATTCTTTGGTCGTTGGAATGATAGTATTTCTGGGAACTTCGATGGGACTAATCTGAACGAATTCGAAAGACGAGTCCTGACACCTTTGGGATGTTCCCGTTTTGCGAATAGGAGCAAACTCAATGTTGCTTCTATTAGGCCTTCCGATAGACTTTCTACCCCTTTCCAATCGCTAATTTCTTTTAAGATGGCTCCCATAGGCAACCGGGATGCCATGCCTCCTTCTTATACTATCAATCATAGCCCCAACTCCGTTTCCTTCTGCATACAAAAGGATGGTTCTCAGTCAATGGTTACTTTTGAGGGTTGTACCAACATTGCAAATCTGACTAGTGAGGGCAGACCTTTGTACGTAGGTGATCCCGTTTATTTTGTCTGTGGCAATGAACTTATCCTTGGTTACCTAGAGATTGGCAGGGTACTTGTTATTTGGGTATCTTGTTACCAGGGGTATATTTAGCCAGCACCTCTGAGGTCTCTAGAGCTCGTCCAAGGCGGGATGAGAATGGTGATACTCCTTCACAGGTTATGGATGATGTAGCGAAATCCTATGTACCATTTTGGGGACAGATAATGAATTCTGAGGATATTAGGAGACTGGCAAGAGTACTGAAGAGGACCATCAACAGAACCACCGATATACTATATAACATAATGCTGGAACAGAAAGCAATTAGATTAGTGGCTCTACAGAACAGGATGGTGTTAGATGTCACACTGGCTGAGCGTGGTGGAGTATGTAAATTGGTGGAATCTGCTTGTTGTGTTTTCGTACCTGACTCCTCCCCTACCATATTCAAGGCGATACAAAATCTGCATGCCCTAAGTACAGAAGTACATGTTCCTGAGGGAAATTGGGATCTTAGTGCTTGATTCTGGACTTTCAAAGCTCATGGGGATGGAAGCTCTTTTCAGTCTTAGTGGTAATCCTTGGTGTTCTATAGTTCTATAGTTCTGTAGTTCTGTTGTTGTTGCATACAATGTCTTCCTGCCGTACGTTCAATGTTAGGGGGATGTTGTGCGCAAACTGTGGGTACATTAGGGCCAGAAATACATGCACCCGAGAAGATGTTTTTGTAATGAAGAATATCACCATCAAGGATCTAATGGCGATTGATATTTCTGAAGAATGTGATTCAGGATGTACGGACATTGAGACATGTGGTTCTCAGTAAAGCGAATGTTTGAGTAGTGCTCTTGGCTTTGGCTAAAAGAAGTGTTTGTTAAACCGTAATCATATAATAGCTCCTTATTATGAATATTGGCCTAAGCCCATTCGCGTTACACAGAAAACCACGTCAGTAATGTTTCGATTTTGGGTTAACTTCGCCGCCATTTTAAGAATCATCCACCATTTTGATTTCGACTCGTGCTCCATGTTCTAAAATGGTGGACTGTGTTTTAAACTTGCAGTCGAGCCGAACAAACTTTGAGTTTTCGTTAATGTTTAGGCTGATCGAGAGCAGACTGTTTGACTAATGCGAAGAAACCTTGTTCTTCATATGAACTGCCATTCAAGTGTTGTCTGCGCTCACAAGCCTCATCCTCGTATCAACAAAGAGACAATGGAAAGCAAACTCTGGTCGTATGTTCTGGCTGAACTGCATTGTAGCGATTTGTGGAATAAGGCTTACCGTGGATCGAAGAACCAACAGCATCATTGTGATTTCATGGACATGTAAACTTGTTTAATCCTTTATATAATATTGTAACATCTGTCATATGAACTAGGCACACACTCTAGCCAGTGAATTATTATCTTGGAGAGAGGTTGGACAATATTGCAAAAACAGTATAACTATGTCTGTGTTTTAGATGTCCAGCACTCTCACCCCTCACTGTGTCTGCTGGTACACACTGTGAGGTGTTGGGAGCAGGATAGCTATGTGTTTTGCTTTGTAAATGTACTTGCATCTTTTCAACCCGTGATTGACGTATTTCATTTGTGGTACTAAGCCTCGTTATTTCTTTGGTCTTTCAAGCCCAGGATTCGCTAATGATGTTTTCAGCCTCATTCGATAGTCCTGGCCTAACCCAAAATCTCCTGAAATCACCCATGCGATTAGATTGAGTCTGCCTGACCTCACATAATAGATGGCTGAGATCCCCGGGGTATCGAAAAATGAATTTGTTGTTGAGTAGTGCCACTGGGTTGTGGTGTGATAATTCCAGTAGACTGGGGAACCACACTTGACCCCTCCGGTCCAGCGTAACTAGTACTAGGGATGCTTTCTGGCGCCTCACCTGGGCTAGCGTCCTCGCTATCATAGAGAAAGGAGGGAATGCATAGTTTGTCTGGTGGCCCCATGGGTCCGGTCTCCAGCTGAAGAACCAGGGTAACTGTTTGTTTAGTCTCGATGTAAATAAGTCGACCTGCCATGGTCCCCATCGAGTCATTTGATTTTGAAACACTTCCTCGTCCACCTTATAATCGCTGGCATCCCTTAGGTATCTGGAGTTCCAATCGGCCACCTCGTTCTGATGGCTCGGCAGGTACTCCGCCGTCACTGACACTTCCCTCTGAAGACAGAGTTCCCAGAAATCATTTGCCAAGTCACTTGAATTGATGACGCTAGGTGGCCCACTAACCTTGCAATGTCCCTCAGTGACATTTCTCCCTTCGCTAGAGTGTGTCTTAGCTACTTTTTGATATTGTTCACCTTGGGAATGGGTCAGAGATGTTTCTATGGGAGGGCAAAAGGGGCACTTGCCCAGGGTCCCCACCTTGGAGGGGGCCCCCACAAGGCTGCTTGATCTAGAGTAAGATTCCATTGTTCACTAGACTTAAATAGCACACACCAGGAGATTTGCTGACATGCTACTGAGGTGCCAAACCTATTGCCTGTCTGTTTTGACAAGTGCATTCTGCCTTGATCAATTAATCATGTAATGCTTTCTCTGTTCACAGTGGGATACATAGTTTGTGTGTTCCGTACGGCACAACTTGTGTAGCATTCTTTCCTTCTTGTAGGAATTATGTTGATCATGTGCAATAGCCAAAGTGGTAATCCATATTGATAAATAGAGTGCCACAATGGTTCAGAAGTTTGCTCAGTGTGTTAAGCACTCATTACAGAGATATGTTTTCATATGAAAGATTAGAAGAGCACATTCAAGCAAGGCTGGCTGAAACTTTTCTATGTCTGAAGTTTATAAACCTACCTGCATGTGGATTTGGTTTTGCAGCATAAGAGGTGCTATTATCAGCAATGTTTCTGCACCAGATAGGGATTGCTAACTAACATGTCATTCATATGGTGACGGTCTAGAAATTGGTTTGTTCAGCTGGGGCGTTCTAAAACCTAGGCAATCCCCTCCAAAGATGAGCATAAACTATTAGTCCAAAAGGTGAGTAAAAGACTGTGGAACCAAAGTGTTCATGCTTGTATCCTGGCTTTGCCAGCAGACGATACAGTGATCCTGGTCAAATCCTATATCTCTGGCATTACTGTGCTGTCTTCTGCGAAGTTTGCCTTCTTGCATGCTGGTGCCATTGTTTAGCTCATTACATGATCGTTCTTCTTATGTAGGCCTTTTGAGTGGAAGGGGTGGTAGACAGGAGAGAGCAATCCAGATGTTGTAGGCATTGGGCAAACATATTTTAAGGTCTGCTCGTTTGACACCAAAAACGTTTTGCTTTTTGTATAAAATGCAAAGGTTTTTCTGCACGTTTATGTATGACAATTTTACAAGCCATTGTTTTGAAATTATTTAAAGCTTAAAAGTACAAAAGACATACCTAGATTAAGGGCCTCATTACACGGTAGGTGTTAACGGTTTACCGGTACCGGTAAGGGCACCGGTACCGGTAAACCCTTACCACCTTACTAAGAGGTCCCTTTGCGGGACCCAACCTTAACGGCTGGTGTAGACCAGCCGTTAAAGTTGGGACCCGCAAAGGGACCTTGGTGCTAATTACGGTACCGCAACTTGCGGTACCGTAATTAGCCCCTTCCGCATTCCCATTGAGCCCTATGGGGCAAAAATGGGAATGGGGAAGGGCCATGGAGAAAGGGGGAATTACCGCCCCGCCAACCTTGGAATAGGGTGGTAATTCCCCTTTCCTCCATGGTGGTACCGGTATGGTACCGGCGGCAACCATGGTGCTAATAGCACCATGGTTTACCGCCTACCGTGTAATGAGGCCCTAAATCTGTTAAATCAAATCTATTGGTATGCTGGTACTTATATACTTCCCTTGATGATGGAGAGATTGAAGCTAGAATCATTCCCATTTTGTGTAACACCATTCTGTAATATTCTGTTTTTTAAAATTGTCAGGTTTGAAAATGTGATTTGTGTACTTTGCAAGCCAGTTTTATAAAATGAGACTGTTTAGTACATGGTAAGAGCTGAAAAAGAAAGTGTTCTAATGCAGAAATTGCAGAGTTGGCACAAATCCCAGCGTCACCCTTTAAGCAATGTGTGATCCTTGGTATCTCATTTAATATTGTATTGCCTAACTTCTCAGAATTGACAGTCCCTAAACCTTTCAAAATTGTCAGCCCTTCAGAGTGATTTCCTTCTGAAGGTATGATCTTCATAAAAGCCTCACTCATGGTTTCACTGGCTATAGGGTTGCTTCCACTATAACAGAGAGCATTGATATACTGTACACCACAGGCATTGTTACCTTGATCTAATGACAACACTATTTAAAAACCTAGTCCAACTTCTAATCTCAGTCTGTCTGCATAGAGACACCCTCCTGGTAGCTTCTAATATGCATTCACTATCAATGCTATGCTATGTGGAGCTTTCTCCTTCCTTACATTTGGTCTACTCCATCCATGCTTGAACACTGTTTCATTCTCTGAGGCAGCTAATCTGAGTTCTCTGCCTATTCTGGGCAGGCATCGAAACTCCCATGTCGATTTTATCCCCAGATGACCCTTAGGAATCTGCAATGTTCCTCTGCTATGGGTATCGTTAGATAAGCATCCTTTAAATCTATTCTGGCTAGCCAATCCCCTTGAATTAAAGTATCTCTTGAAGTGCCTGTACACCACATATTCATTTAAACTCTTCAAGTTTATAATTGGTCTTACCTTGTGTTTTCCTTTCACAGGAAACATGTTGCTTATACATCCCCTTGAGTAATCTGTTACTAGTCTTATGGCCTTTTTGCTTTCTAGCCCTTCAGCTATTCTTGTAGCAATAACGTGTCCTCCCTGTTTAGTTCTAAACCCCTTGGCGGGTTCTTCTGATGAGGTGTCTCTAGAAAGTCTATGTGAAAACATTGTACAGTTTCTATTATCCAAGTATCCCCTGATATAGTGTGCCAATTTTGTATAAACTCTGCTAGTCTTCCACCTACTCCTGGGGTAATTAAGGGTGGGCTGTTTGCTCTCACCTAAGTTGTTTTGTTGAGGCTCTCCATGTCGCCAGCTTCTACCCCTCCCTCTTCCCCTTGTTGGGAAGAAGGGGGTCTGTCTTCAATCCTCCTGATCTCACCACTGCATTCTGTCCTGGTAGGATCGGTTAAAGTGGAATCGGCCGGCCTAGCGACCCCTGCCTCTGCTGGCCCTTCCAAAAATGTGTCTCCCAAACACTCTCTTCAGAGAGGTCTGTGCCTTGTCCAGTGCCGCATAGGAGTTAGCAAACTTAGTTAACTCTTTAATGAAGGAATCTCCGAAGAGTTGTCCCTTCGCAGTCGACGCTGACTCCGAAGATGCTAGTTCACTTAGCTTCGGGTCTAACTTTACCAGCAGGGACCCCCTTCTCTCCGTGGTGATTGCGTGGTTGGTGTTGACCAACATACATATTGCCCTCTGGCCCCACCTGAGCAGGATCGTCAGGTCCACTGGCTCCCCCTTTTCTCTGGCCTCTTTGCCAATCTGTAGAATCTTAGTGAGGGGCCAGGATGGTGTTAGATGTCACCCTGGCTGAGCGTGGTGAAGTATGTAAATTGGTGGGATCTGCTTGTTGTGTTTTCGTACCTGACTCCTCCCCTACTATATTCAAGGCGATACAAAATCTGCATGCCCTAAGTACAGAAGTACATGTTCCTGAGGGAAATTGGGATCTTAGTGCTTGGTTTTGGACTTTCAATCCTCATGGGGATGGAAGCTCTTTTCAGTCTTAGTGGTAATCTTTGGTGTGCTATAGTTCTGTGGTTGTTGCATACAATGTCACCCTGCCGTATGTTCGATGTTAGGGGGATGTTGTGCGCAGACTATGGGTACATTAGGGCCAAAAATACATGCACCCGAGAAGATGACTAATGTTTTTGTAATGAAGGATATCACCATCAAGGATCTAATGGCGATTGATATTTCTGAAGAATGTGATTTAGGATGTACGGACATTGAGACATGTGGTTCTGAGGAAAGCGAATGTTTGAGTAATGCTCTTTGCTTTGGCCAAAAGAAGTGTTTGTTAAACCGTAATCATATAATACCTCCTTATTATGAATATTGGCCTAAGCCCATTCGCGTTACACAGAAAACCACGTCAGTAATGTTTCGATTTTTGGTTAACTTCGCCGCCATTTTAAGAATCATCCATCATTTTGATTTCGACTCGTGTTCCATGTTCTAAAATGGTGGACTGTGTTTTAAACTTGCAGTCGAGCCGAACGACCTTTGAGTTTTCGTTAATGTTTAGGCTGATCGAGAGCAGACTGTTTGACTAATGCAAAGAAACCTTGTCCTTCATATGAACTGCCATTCAAGTGTTGTCTGCGCTCACAAGCCTCATCCTCGTATCAACAAAGAGACAATGGAAAGCAAACTCTGGTCTTATGTTCTGGCTGACTGCATTGTAGTGATTTGTGGAATAAGGCTTACCGTGGATCGAAGAACCAACCGAATCATTGTGATTTCATGGACATGTAAACGTGTTCAATCCTTTATATAATATTGTAACATCTGTCATATGAACTAGGCACACACTCTAGCCAGTGAATTATTACCTTGGAGAGAGGCTGGACAATATTGCAAAAACAGTATAACTATGTGTGTGTTTTAGATGTCCAGCACTCTCACCCCTCACTGTGTCTGCTGGTACACACTGTGAGGTGTTGGGAGCAGGATAGCTATCTGTTTTGCTTTGTAAATGTACTTGCATCTTTTCAACCCGTGATTTATGTATTTCATTTGTGGTACTAAGCCTCGTTATTTCTTTGGTCTTTCAAGCCCAAGATTCGCTAATGATGTTTTCAGCCTCATTCGATAGTCCTGGCCTAACCCAAAATCTCCTGAAATCACCCATGCGATTAGATTGAGTCTGCCTGACCTCACTAATAGATGGCTGAGATCCCCGGGGTATCGAACAATTAATTTGTTGTTGTGTAGCACCACTGGGTTGTGGTGTGATAATTCCAGTAGACTGGGGAACCACACTTGACCCCTCCAGTCCAGCGTAACTAGTACTAGGGATGCTTTCTGGTGCCTCACCTGGGCTAGCGTCCTCGCTATCATAGAGAAAGGAGGGAATACGTAGTTTGTCTGCTGGCCCCATGGGTCCGGTCTCCAGCTGAAGAACCAGGGTAACTGTTTGTTTAGTCTCGATGTAAATAAGTCGACCTGCTGTGGTCTCCATCGAGTCATTCAATTTTGAAACACTTCCTCGTCCACCTTCCAATCGCTGACATCCCTTAGGTATTTGGAGTTCCAATTGGCCACCTCGTTCTGATGGCCCGGCAGGTACTCCGCCGTCACTGACACTTCCCTCTGAAGACAGAGTTCCCAGAAATCTTTTGCCAAGTCGGTTGAATTGATGACGCTAGGTGGCCCACTAGCCTTGCAATGTCCCTCAGTGACATTTCTCCCTTCGCTAGAGTGTGTCTTAGCTAATTTTTGATATTGTTCACCTTGGGAATGGGTCAGAGACATTTCTATGGGAGGGCAAAAGGGGCACTTGCCCAGGGTCCCCACCTTGGAGGGGGCCCCCACAAGGCTGCTTGATCTAGAGTAAGATTCCATTGTTAACTAGACTTAAAAAGCACACACCAGGAGATTTGCTGACATGCTACTGAGGTGCCAAACCTATTGCCTGTCTGTTTTGACAAGTGCATTCTGCCTTGATCAATTAATCATGTAATGCTTTCTCTGTTCACAGTGGGATACATAGTTTGTGTGTTCCGTACGGCACAACTTGTGTAGCATTCTTTCCTTCTTGTGGGAATTATGTTGATCATGTGCAATAGCCAAAGTGGTAATCCATATTGATAACTTGAGTGCCACAATGGTTCAGAAGTTTGCTCAGTGTGTTAAGCACTCATTACAGAGATATGTTTTCATATGAAAGATTAGAAGAGCACATTCAAGCAAGGCTGGCAGAAACTTTCCTATGTCTGAAGTTTATAAACCTACCTGCATGTGGACTTGGTTTTGCAGCATAAGAGGTGCGATTATCAGCAATGTTTCTGCACCAGATAGGGATTGCTAACTAACATGTCATTCATATGGTGAAGGTCTAGAAATTGGTTTGTTCAGCTGGGGCGTTCTAAAACCTAGGCAATCCCCTCCAAAGATGAGCATAAACTATTAGTCCAAAAGGTGAGTAAAAGACTGTGGAACCAAAGTGTTCATGCTTGTATCCTGGCTTTTCCAGCAGACGATACAGTGATCCTGGTCAAATCCTATATCTCTGGCATTACTGTGCTGTCTTCTGCGAAGTTTGCCTTCTTGCATGCTGGTGCCATTGTTTAGCTCATGACTTGATCGTTCTTCTTATATAGGCCTTTTGACTGGAAGGGGTGGTAGACAGGAGAGAGCAATCCAGATGTTGCAGGCATTGGGCAAACATATTTTAAGGTCTGCTCGTTTGACAACAAAAACGTTTTGCTTTTTGTATAAAATGCAAAGGTTTTTCTGCACGTTTATGTATGACAATTTCACAAGCCATTGTTTTGAAATTATTTAAAGCTTAAAAGTACAAAAGACATACCTAGATTAAGGGCCTCATTACATGGTAGGTGTTAAGGGTTTACCGGTACCGGTAAGGGCACCAGTACCGGTAAACCCTTACCACCTTACTACGAGGTCCCTTTGTGGGACCCAACCTTAACGGCTGGTGTAGACCAGCCGTTAAGGTTGGGAC
Organism: Ambystoma mexicanum; assembly: GCF_040938575.1. Taxonomy (NCBI): domain Eukaryota; kingdom Metazoa; phylum Chordata; class Amphibia; order Caudata; family Ambystomatidae; genus Ambystoma; species Ambystoma mexicanum. The sequence goes on along the minus strand of NC_090927.1, from coordinate 682,410,817 downwards.
CCGCAAAGGGATCTTGGTGCTAATTATTGTACCGTAACTTGCGGTACCGTAACTAGCCCCTTCTGCATTCCCATTGAGCCCTATGGGGCAAAAATGGGAATGGGGAAGGGCCATGGAGAAAGGGGGAATTACCGCCCCGCAAACCTTGGAATAGGGTGGTAATTCCCCTTTCCTCCAAGGTGGTACCGGTATGGTACCGGCGGCAACCATGGTGCTAATAGCACCATGGTTTACCGCCTACCGTGTAATGAGGCCCTAAATCTGTTAAATCACATCTATTGGTATGCTGGTACTTGTATACTTCCCTTGATGATGGAGAGATTGAAGCTAGAATCATTCCCATTTTGCGTAACACCTTTCTGTAATATTTTGGTTTTTAAAATTGTCAGGTTTGAAAATGTGATTTGTGTACTTTGCAAGCCAGTTTTATAAAATGAAACTGTTTAGTACATGATAAGAGCTGAAAAAGAAAGTGTTCTAATGCAGAAATTGCAGAGTTGGCACAAATCCCAGCGTCACCCTTTAAGCAATGTGTGATCCTTGGTATATCATTTAATATTGTATTGCCTAACTTCTCAGAATTGACAGTCCCTAAACCTTTCAAAATTGTCAGCCCTTCAGAGTGATTTCCTTCTGAAGTTATGATCTTCATAAAAGCCTCACTCATGGTTTCACTGGCTATAGGGTTGCTTCCACTATAACAGAGAGCATTGATATACTGTACACCACAGGCATTGTTACCTTGATCTAATGACAACACTATTTGAAAACCATGTCCAACTTCTAAATTCAGTCTGTCTGCATAGAGACACCTCCCTGGTAGCTTCTAATATGCATTCACTATCAATGCTATGCTATGTGTAGCTTTCTCCTTAATTACATTTGGTCTACTCTATCCATGCTTGAACACTGTTTCATTCTCTGAGGCAGCTAATGTGAGTTCTCTGCCTATTCTGGGTTACATTTACCTTTTACATACAGTCCGGCATTAATACTACAGACTGCATACCTTCCCAGATGCTATTGATAAAAAGTATCCTGTTTCTGTACTAGAAGAGAAGTAACCTCTTTGTAGATTTCTAATGTTGGCCTTCAAATGTTACTTGTTTATCATTCTGATTAGAGCAAGAATGAAGAGGGTAAGGGAATTTAAAGGGAGTAAACATGCTTATTTTGAATGCTGCGAGGCAGCATATCTACCTATGGGTTTTGCTCACAGTGGGGATGTCCATGCCCAGGGCCCCAAAAATGCTTAAGATGGCCCTGGAATGGGTAGGCTGAGAGATCCCTGAATAAAGTCCACTATGAACCCCAGAAAATCCATTGACTGTTCCAGTACGATTTTTCCCAATGTATTAGGAACCCCAGGTCCTCCAACAATTTTTATTGTCGTCTGCACCTGTACTAGTAGTGTTTCTTTATCCTGACACATCAGGCATATGTCGTCTAAATATATTATGAGTCATACTCCCTGACTCCTGAGGTGCGTCACCACTGGTTTCATCATCTCGGTGAAACACCATGGTGCGGATGCCAGGGCGATGGGCAGGCATCGAAACTCCCATGTCGATTTTATCCCCAGATGACCCTTAGGAATCTGCAATGTTCCTCTGCTATGGGTATGGTTAGATAAGCATCCTTTAAATCTATTCTGGCTAGCTAATCCCCTTGAATTAAAGTATCTCTTGAAGTGCCTGTACACCACATATTCATTTAAACCCTTCAAGTTTATAATTGGTCTTACCTTGTGTTTTCCTTTCACAGGAAACATGTTGCTTATACATCCCCTTGAGTAATCTGTTACTAGTCTTATGGCCTTTTTGCTTTCTAGCCCTCTCAGCTCTTCTTCTAGCAATAACGTGTCCTCCCTGTTTAGTTCTAAACCCCTTGGCAGGTTCTTCTGATGAGGGTTCTCTAGAAAGTCTATGAGAAAACATTGTACAGTTTCTATTATCCAAGTATCCCCTGATATAGTGTGCCAATTTTGTATAAACTCTGCTAGTCTTCCCCTACTCCTGGGGTAATTAAGGGTGGGCTGTTTGCTCTCACCTGAGTTGTTTTGTTGAGGCTCTCCATGTCGCCAGCTTCTACCCCTCCCTCTTCCCCTTGATGGGAAGAAGGGGGTCTGTCTTCAATCCTCCTGATCTCACCACTGCATTCTGTCCTGGTAGGATCGGTTAAAGTGGAATCGGCCGGCCTAGCGACCCCTGCCTCTGCTGGCCCTTCCAAAAATGTGTCTCCCAAACACTCTCTTCAGAGAGGTCTGTGCCTTGTCCAGTGCCGCATAGGAGTTAGCAAACTTAGTTAACTCTTTAATGAAGGAATCTCCGAAGAGTTGTCCCTTCGCGGTCGACACTGACTCCGAAGATGCTAGTTCACTTAGCTTCGGGTCTAACTTTACCAGCAGGGACCCCCTTCTCTCCGTGTTGATTGCGTGGTTGGTGTTGACCAACATACATATTGCCCTCTGGCCCCACCTGAGCAGGATCGTCGGGTCCACTGGCTCCCCCTTTTCTCTGGACTCTTTGCCAATCTGTAGAATCTTAGTGAGGGGCCCTGTCATGTCCAGCATTTTGTCCTGGCATGAACGTCAGGACCTATATAGACCTTTTCTCACGTCCTTAGTGTCCTTACTCATGAACGTAATCATTTTGTCATCGATCTCAGGTGTATCTGCTGCACCCTCTGGGAGGTGAGGTCTAGGGCATTCCACCCTCTTTTTACTCCTAGCCTCCTTAGCTAGGGGTGCCCTCAGGCGCTTTCTTAAGTAAGCCGCTATTTTTTTTGGCAGCTCCCATTCGGAAGACCTTGTGTGGATTAGTGCCTCAGGATCAAAATCATCCCCACCTGCGGGCTGCTTTTCTGCCCCCTTTGTTTTCCCCTGTGCTTTTAGCCCTTTGATCTCCTCCAGGCCCTGTGAGAACTTGATGTGTTCTTGGAAAGACACAGGAGACCCCACACTCTGGATGGGAGTATTAATAAACAATTGGATCACGGAAAGGCATCCAAAGGATACAAATCAAGAATTGGGTATCAAGGAATTTTATTTAACCTGATACAAGTTTAATGTATGAAACAAATCATGATTAAATCTGCACTTGTAAAATACAATTTACATCGCAGGAAAAAGTTTATTTATAAAAATCCACATCTAAGTGATAAACTTAATCTTATTCAATCGTCCAAGCATTCATCCACAGGCATCCATCCAACAATCCACTCATACTACACACCATTAAATATACAATATAAAATCTATAAGAAAATTCATGACATGTGATTCATCAAGAACATTTATAGAAAGAATGTTCAATCCATATGTCGGACCACAATAGATGATATCAGTGGCCTAAACAATTGAGATGGGCCTCAGAAATCTCCAACCACGACCTCATCTCAATCAACTCTCAACCGGTTTCGACGTATGTACTTTATTGTAGTGACGTCAGGAGTAAAAAGTTTAACATTCTTCACACACACGTAAGGAGGCTGTTCGTATCTCTCTTTAATTTTTGACTAGATCCACCTGTGTATATTAATTAACGGCGTCCCACAAAAAGTTCCTGCACATAAGAGTGCTGAGCACCAAAGATGCTCCAACTCAATGTGTCCTATTGGTGACACTCAACCAAGGATGGGTATACCAGTAGTTACAATGGACCAAAAGTGGGCTTAAGCGGTGTTTGCGTGCCTTCCGCGTACAGCAGACTTTGTCCCACTTGCGACCGCCACTAACACATCCAAACGGTAGGCTCCCCTAGAAAGGCGTTGTCAGCCTGTGAGAACTTGAGCCAGTCCTCCATCAGAGCTATCTGCTGGGGCCCTTGTCCCAATGAGGCCCCCAGGGCTTTTTGGAGGACATGAGTCATCTCTGCATGGCTCCTCTTCAGGCTAATGCTAGCCTTTCCCTCATCACTAGAGGAGCTCATGTCTGCATAGAACACAGGGGATAAATACACCAGGAGTTTTTATAATCTCTTATTATCTCTTATAATCTCTTAGAGATTGAGATTATATATATATATATATTCACTCAAAAAAAACTTTGTTAAGGGGACGTTATGGTTAAGTTGCACTACTAAAAACCTGTGCAATTCACTAAAAACACTTTACAAACGTGCCATTATGGTTCAAAGTCAAACCGAAAAACCCCTGAAATTCGCCAGTTATGGTAGGCTAAGCACCCATACCTGCCCGCACCACTGTGCACTGCTAACACTAACACCCAGAACATAAAAGATGGCATCACAAATGTCATTGATGACATCATTGCTCATATCATATGTGTAGCCCCTTTGGCCCTCATTACAACCCTGGCGCTAAACCATGGCGCTATTAGCACCATGGTTGGTGCCAGTGTTGTAACGAGTCCGCCATGGTGAAATGGGGAAATACCGCCCCATTCCAAGGTTGGCGGGTTCGGTATTTCCCCATTTCACCATGGCCCTTCCCCATTCCCATTTTAAAACCATGGTAAAACCAGCCGTTAAGGTCGGGTCCCGCAAAGGGACCTCGTAATCAGGCGTTAAGGGTTTAACGGCGCCAACACCTTTTACGACGCAGTTAAACCCTTAACGCCAGGGTCGTAATGACCCCCTTTGTTTTTGTTCACTGCCATAGATGTATATTCAGTAAAAAAACTTTGTTAAAGGGACGTCATGGTTCAGAGTAAAACCGAAAAACCCTTGACATTCGCTAGTTATGGTAAGCTAAGCAACCATAACTCGCGCCACCTACGTGCATTGCTAAGACTAACACCCAGGACATCAAAGATGACATGACAAATGTCATTGATGACATCACTGATGACATCACATGTCTGGCTCCCTCTTTTTTCCTTTAGTGATATATTTTAGCCAGCAATACTTAGGAACAAAAAAATCGAAAAGTACTATATTTGCAGACTTACACTTCAAATATGTTCTTACAGTAATTCATTTGGGGTTCACTCTTAGCATATGAAACATATACATAGGGAGAATGCGCACTTGAAAGATAAAATTCTTTCTGTGTATGAAGACAATCAGTAAGGTTATCAACACTTTCTTAGTGGTCTGCTGTTTTTTTTATTACTGTACTTTCTGCGGATATGCTCATATTTGTATTCGCATTACTCTCTTTAGGGTGTAGTCACAACAAGTGATAGTTATTCAGAGGGAAGTAGTAGGTTTGAAGCAGAACAATTATTTCTGTGCATAAAAATAATCAGATAGGTTATGAACATTTTCTGGTTCTACTGCTGCTTTTTTGCGTACTTCACTTTCCCTGTACATACTCATATTTGTATTTGTTGTTAAGTCTTTGTGTTTTGTATGTAATAATGAAATTATATAGGAAGTGAGTTTCATTAGCTACTTACAACATGTTGCACAGTACACAAAACTCTAATAAAAAAGCATTTACCATTTCACTATTTAACATGGGAAGATTATGAATATTGCAACTCCATCATGTATGCTGCACAGTACGGAATGTCACAGATTTTTCAGTAGGGCAACGTAACCATAACATCCATTTAGCAAGGGTCTTTTGCTAAACAGTATACACCCTACGAAGAATGCCACATGACAACATGCTGGCGTACAGCACAGTGACATGTCTCAGAATCAGTACACACCTAACAGTAAGATCTATGCCTCGTGGACAGTATGGACATAGATTTTATATTGATGTTGGAACGTCCACTTTCAGCATTTCCCTTACACAACACCAACACGTATTGGTATGCAGCGATTACCAATGCACTACACATGATATATCTTTAGCAAAAGTTGTACTTATCTGAAAATGACATCAGCTAAATCCTTCCTCCCCAAGAAACAGCAGCATTGCTGTAATGAAGAAGCATGAGAAACAGTGCCGCTACCTTGCAAATAACAAACGCACAAAATGTGTCGCCGTACATCTACCGACCCATATGACCGTTCATTGCCTCTTTACCCATTGTCGTTTGCAAATTACCTTATTACCTGCCGTAGCAAAAAATAAAGTATTGCGTTAAAAGCGACCTTTCACAGTGTAAATAATAAAAAAAAAAATTGCATACACACCAAGTACAGCATATATTTCAGTAAAATGCACAGATGCAATAATCTTTGGCAGTAAAAGTCTGTCATGATCCTTCGATCACGCCCCTTTTGGTCCTCCTGGTCCCTGGCACTTCGGGGGTTACTCGCTGTAGTACACCCAACATGGCCGTATTCGTAGAACACGGTCTATCGACCTTTACGTCCATGCAGCACGTTCCATAAATTAACCACGCACACCTGGCTCCGCGCGTCTCAACGCTTTCGTTAGCTGAGGCTAGACGTGCGTCGCGTTGTGCTCCTGGAACTGAGTTGCTGCTCTAATTCCCGGACCCTCTCCTTCTCCTTCCCTTTCCTTGTACCTGTTCTTTCCACGTTCCACGCACACCTCTCCCGTGTGCACTCTTCCTTCCTGGTCTTCCTGGATTTTCCTTGATCCCGGACGAAGAAGCAGAACGAATCCTGGAATCCGACGACGGCCGAGGGGGCTTATACAAGACCCGAACAGCACAGAAGAAAACCCTGGCGAAGGATCCCGCAAGGCAACATAAACAGGTGAGAAAACACGAAACCTGTGACAAAAGTCTACATTTGCAAAGCAGTAAGGTGTGCTACTGAAAAGGAGGATTACTTGTTATTATCTGGGGCGGCTTTGGTGGTTCGGATTACAAAACAAAATCCTTTTTCAAGATGGCCACCATAGAAAGGGATGGCAGTTATTTCATACATAGTCCCTCTTCCCTTTCCATGGTAGGCTGCAAAAAGCACAAGTACGTGACGTGACGCAGAACCGGTAAATAAACATACAGTGACGTACAAACTAATAACTTACATTTGGAAATAATAGACTGGATTGCAAAAGAAAACGTGAACATTTTAGAGTTCGTAAAGTATGTTTATTTAACAACAAACTGTCAGAGACCATCAGAGTAATCCCATTTTCAATGCAATGATAACAATGGTTCTAAGTGCGGCATTGCAAATGTTAAAGATGAGGAACACGTTGTTTTTTTCCCATACAAAAATTATGGGTTCTTGGTTAAAGCAGCCGCTTTGTTTCCACAGTGATTTCCAAAAAGGCACCATGGCCTTGAGGCTACAGCACCATAAATGATGTGATGTTGCTCCGAACAGCAAGTTCAGCGTGAGGGCAAAGCGGGCTTAGGGTGTCATCCCACATAATTGTTATGGACAGGCAACCGCTCAGGAGCAGTTGTATTTGCTGTCCGAAAAAGCCCTCACTCGGCGTCTGGAAACCATGGCACGGAGAGTACGGCAAGATGTACCTGGGCGGGAAACGTAACAGAAAATACGTGTCAATAACCAACTTCTACCAAAACATTTCAAAAAAGACACTAACAATGTGCAAAGCAATACACAAATGTAAGTGGTCCAACATGACATTTTAGTGAAATGTTACCAATGACCATGTGTAACTATAGTAACAGGCTACAGACGCCGAGATTCTGCATGCAGCGTATGATAAAAAAAATGTCAACTACACTGGAAGATGATAATTCAGTTATGAAAGCAAAATGAATGGACAATTTTTAAAAAATTACGTCTCGTGATTTCAAACAAGCCCAGAAGAACGTGCAAAGTGATACACAAACCTATGTGGGCAAACATAACGTTTCAAACAAGAAATATTAATGCTAAAAAAGGATGAGTGTAGTCATATCCTACAAATGCAGAACCTGTGCACTCTGCAATATTACAGGAAAAATGCAACAGCGCAGAAAGATAATACGTCAGTTATATTGGCACAATTAGATTTCCGGTAATGTAAATATAAAGCGCGGTGCGCTGTAGAGTGGTCAAAAGTAAATTTACATAATATTTACTGCCTCCATTCTTTTTCTGCAAGTCAGACACCAATGTATTCGCATCGAAGAATCTTTGTGGACTAATATTGCATGTCCCTTACAAACGTTTTAAAACATAACCTTATCAATTGCTATTTTTTTTACCCTTTCATTCCTTGAATTTCTTATAAGGTTTCCCTTTCGCTCAAGGTCAAAAAACAATTGCCTCTTACACATTCTTTCGGATGCACGGGCGTATTGAACGTCCAACCAAAAAAACAACTCATGTGACCTTCACTCAGAAGGCAAAAAAATTCTTACTTTGCAACAACATATTGAAATTCAATTATGAGAACCGCTACTCCCATACACCTCCAGAATCGCTGTTTCCAGCAAACAGTGCAGATGGTGGCCTTAGTTTTCAAAACTTAGGACACCAGTCTGAGGGCAATATTATTCCAAAAAGATTTTAACCCACACACACTAATTGGTAGTGGTACAGTGAACACGAACTTCCATTTAAACGTATGACTTTGGTGACAAGAAAACTCCACTTTTTCAGTTTGTGCTCCCACATCCCATCCCACCCCCTCAAAGGTCACCTTCTGAAATAGTATTACATAAGTGTAACAAGTGCAATGCTGTCTTGTTTTGTATGTGTTTCTGGTGGTGTGCGTGTACACCAAAACATTAATAAAAGATAGCGGGGGCACTGAAGAAAGCTGACGTACTTCACGCTGTTCCACAACCAATCAGGGAAAGCGCCACATGTTCGCGGGCACAAACTTTTCCCCCCATTCAGTCTAAGTGGAAAAGAGACGTTTTGAGAACCCCCCGCCCTTATAACTTCCCCCCCTGGACCAAACATCACCAAACTCTCCAACGAAATTTAGAGTGTCCGATATATTTGTTTTGCAAACTTTGGTGAAGATTCGTCCAAGGGGAGCACAGTTATAAGGCACCCAAAAAAGGGCTTTTCTTAATGAAACAGCAACTTCATCATAACAACACAGCCACTAACGTGCCTGTCTAATATGCTGCAGTGGTTGTGGGAAGGACCTAGAGATTTGGATAGATGCCCATAGATATTTAAATGTATGGGTGTACATTGGCTTATAACTCCACTGCTTATAAGGTCGTTCCTGGGTGCATGGCCCAAGACTATACACCCTCCCCAGAACCATCAGACTGCTAAGCTGTAGTACGGGTGTATGCATTGCTGTAATATGATGTGGTGGTTCTGGCCAGGGCCTAGAGTTTTAGGAGTATGGCGTACAGCCTACGGCCTGCAGCCATGCACCCAAAAGTCTACATTCTGCGCACAACGACCTGAGTGATGTGCGGTAGTACGGTTGTATCGATAGATGTGGTATGCATCACTTGTTCTGGCCAGAGGCTAGACTCCTAGCTGTATGTCCATAGATATTACAATGTGTGTGCGTGTGCAGTGCCTTATACCTCCAGTGCTTATAACTTTGGTCTTTGATGCATGGCCTTTGGCCATGCACCCAAGACTGTACACACTCCCCACAACCATCTAATCGATAATCAATACTACAGGTGTATGCATTGCTGTGAAATGCTGCAGTGGTTGTGGCCAGGGCCTACAGTCTTGGAAGTATGGCCTTCGGCCTACAACCTACGGCCATGCATCCAAGACTCTAGGCCCTGGGCACAACCACCGCAGCATGTCACACCCATGGCGGTGTAGCAATCAATAGCACACCCATAGGAAAAAATAATGTAATAACGATATGTACTCAATTTCGATGTTGGCAAACACCACTCGTGTCCTTAGAAGAGTTTCATGGTGCCTGTACACAGCACGGACTGAAATACTATCCTTATTAGACCCCTCATTTTCTGCACGTACAAACATCCCGAAGAAGGCGGGCATAGAGAATACATCATTAACACCTGCCGCCCAAATAAGTACAGTATTTCACCCATCTCTTACTCTCTGAACCTTCCTAACCACTGTAGGAGATCAAAATAATTTCAGAAACAGCATTTCGCATGGCGAAATACATCATTAACACCTGCCGCCCAAACAAGTACAGTAATTAACCCATCTCTTACTCTGTGAACCTCCCCACGCACTGTAGTAGACCAAAACAGTTTCCGAAACAGCATTTTGCCTCTGGTGGCGACCACAATGTCTTCAGATCCAAGATGTCGGGCGCATCCACACATTCTGAGGCACATCACGGCTCGCTGCAGCTAATCAGCGAAGATGTCAAGTGTCCGCGGTCATGACGCCACCCCCCTGGCCAATCGATATCTTGTCCGTGGAGCGAACAGGGCAGTGTGACCGCAGAGCGGACATCGATATCACTAATTGTTTGAGACATATTTTTTGGTCTTTTTAAAGGAAACTACTGGACGGATTGTCACCAAATTTACAAAAGCACGCTTTCGGGACCAAGCCCCTGCCGCAAATTTGGTGAAAATCCGTCCAACGGTTTGACCTGTAAGCGTGCGCAATGTTTTTCCCCCATTAAGTCTATGGGGAAAAAAAGATGTTTTGGGACCCCCCGGTAACTTTTGCCCCCCTGCAGCAAACATCACCAAACTGTGCAAATAAATTCAGAGTGCCCCATGTACTTTTTTTGCAGAGTTTGGTGAGGGTTTGTCCAGGGGGAGCGGAGTTATAGGCTGCCTAAAAAGTGCTCTTTCTATGGAAACAGCAATTTCACCATAACTACACAGCCACTACTGTGGCTGTGTAATATATATGTGTGTGTTCTTTTTCTTCTGTACCCACTTTGGGTTCATTAGTAACGTTTCATTTATATTATAATCTATGTGAATTTTAATGGTTATATACATCGAATTAGACTGCTTTTATGAAGGTTAATGCACTTTTTATGAACCCTTTTCAAGTAGGCAGAACTGTGTCATCATGTTACAAGATGTCTGCCATTGGTTTGATTTACGATCATATAGACCTGTCTAGTGATAGACACAATGAAGGAACTTACAATGTTATTAAAGCCATGTTTACTTTTTCCTCTGTTGGTGAACAAGCCCTATGTAGAGCGCGAAACGCGTCGATGCAGGACTGCTCTTATGGTGTCCTGCCTCTGTTGTCTGTCATAGATGTTTTTATTTTTTTGATTAAATAAACTTGGAAGTAACTTTACTTCAAGTTTGTGGCAGTTTCTTTGGTTGCTGGGACCTCGGGACATTATCACGACCCGGAGTGCAGGCTAGCAGCGTCATTTTTGTCGCGGTTCCTCTTTTTGTGTGCCATATATATATATATATATAGTGATCACCTGGCTTGTTTTAGTTGTATATATATATATTATATATATGTAAAGTAAACAGATTTTACATGGGACTGTGCACTGTGCCCGTGTGAATGTTGCAGTACCTTTCTGTGGCCTGCAGGGGCAGTGTGCTCTCTGATCGCATAGCTCGATTCAAATAGAAAGTTTTGCTATGAGGCAGAAATGCATAGATTATGTCAGAAGAATAATAGTATAATATCTCTCAGAGTGTTTGCTCGATATGCTGCTTCCACCTCTCCAACGGGAAGGGAGCGCCGGAACTAGGTGGTCCCGTTGTGCTCCCCCTTCCGTGACCGTAGTGCCCTCTGTTGATCTCCCGCAAGGTTGTGGTCGCCGGAGCACTAGCCCCGTTGCAACCGCAAATTCTAATCACTCAGCAGTCAATGTGGATATGCTCAGCCAAATACTAGATAGTGCGCACGCGTGCGTGCGGTCTGCCTAAAGTAAACACAGTCATCAAACACACACACACACTCATTAGGAATAATAAAAAGGGCACTTAAATCGCTGCCGAGCAGCAAAGAAAAAGGAGTAGAGGAGAAGGACAGGGTGGTTTATGGACAGAGACTATTATGATTGGTTGAAGTTATCACATGGTTAGATTAAGGACCAATAAGAACAGAACTAACAAAAGCACAAAAACAATGGTTATTGTAGTTTATTGAGTTTTGCTATTCATGTTTATTGGTTTTGTACTGTTTTGTGCTGCTGAAGAGTAAAATTGGAAGAGAAGCATAATCCGAGCCGCCGGTCTTGACATAGAATGTGAATCTTTAACTTAAGAGTACAAAAACATAAGGACTGCTATAGTAAAAAACTATCCATACAACATATCCCCCTTCCCAAAAACCTCCCTAAGCACAATCCTACAACACTTTGCCCTTCTCAAAAACCCTTCTGAAAGACCTGCCCTAAACACCATCTACTCCCCCTCCCCAAAAACCTCCCTAAACACCACACCTAAACACCATCCCTACACCACCTCCCCGTCCAGAAAAACCCTCAGCAAAAACTCTCCCAAAACACCATCTCAAAACACCCTTGCAGCGTCACACAACCGGCAGTTACTTCCGGTGCCTCTTTGGCATGGAAGCCTGCTCCAGCACCTTGGGACTCAGGTGGTGCTGTGAGCTGTGCCTTGGGGTGGTGGGCTGTGAGCCCTCTGTGGAGGTGACAAAGGTGGATGGCTCAGACCCCTGGGCCCAGATATGCTAGAGGGTGAGCAGCATGCAGGCATTCAGTGACTGAGCAAAGGCTGACATGCCCTCTGTATGTCCGCGCATTCTCTACTCGACCTTAGTCATGGCAGCGGTGGCCTGGCCGAGTGAACGCGACATCTGACGGCAACACCCCTGCAGCTAGACCCACATTGCTTGCATGTGTTCCACTTGCTGGCCCGCCAGTGCCTCAAGCGATGACTAGCGCCGTTCAATGGCATCTTGCCTTGACCATACTGCTGCCATTTTGTGCACAGGCATAGGTTTGTCGGGCCGTGGGGAGAATTTGGGGCAAAGAACAGTGAGCGGAAGCCAATATCCTGCTCCTCCCCATCCTCCTCAGTGGTATATATGCTGCCCGTGACACTATGGTGTTGTGGCCGCACTAACCGTGATGGTGAGGAGGTTGTGCTGGTGTCCTGATGTGTGGGAGCTGAAGCAGGGACTGCAGCTGTGTAGATTGCCACAGGTGCTGGCTGTGCCATGGCTGTGGCAGCTTCAGTGGCAGCCTTGCCACCTGCATGGCCGGCGGATGGGATGGTGCTCTTCTCCTCCGGACCTGCCAAAGTTTCCACTGCAGTGGCATTTGGTTGTCTTGCTGCCTTGCTCTGCCGCTTGCTTCTGTTGCCTACAAGTATGGCCTGTGCAAGGGTGGAGGTGTAGGTGGATGGTGTGGCAGCAGTGGAGTTTCGGGCCTCCTCACTGTCCGTGGACTGTGTTCTTGTTGGTAGTACAATGACATGCTGTTAGTCATCTTGCATACATGTGAGTGAGATTGCAAGACACTCATGCAACCTTGTGTGTGTTCTACATATACACATTTTGTATGATTGGCATGGGTGGTATTAGGGCAATCAGTGCTGCTACTACTAGGTGTAGGTAATTCCTGCTTGGGTGAACACAGGCATGCATGTGCACATTGCCTGTTGGCCTGCAAAGGTCACTTGTTGTGGGTGCGCTGGGTCTTCACTTGCCAACATGGAGTATCATGGCACACATGGGCGCTTCTCATGTTTCCATGTGTTGGCACGCACATTTCACCTACAGTGCAAGTGCATTACTATATTTACCCTGCCACCATGTGTTTTCCCATTCACCTGCCCATTGTGCTCATCTATGCTGGGGGGCACATGCTTTTGGATAGTGCATTGTCATTTATGTGGGGTCTGAAAGATTTACCGCCATTGCTGTGGTATCCTGCTCTGGCCTATGCACTCCTGATTATTATTATTAGGATATTGTTTGAGTTTAGACCTAAATTGGGGAAGCAACAGTGAGCTTTACAGTCATAGGGGGATGCAGGGCTTTAAGTTGTCCGGGGCTAATCCCAAAACCTCACTCAAGCCAGGGCTCTTCCGGGGCTCACACTATTCCAAACAACCCTGACAGCCCCCACAACCACTTTTTTTTTCTTTCTGTGGACAGGATTCGATCCCACGCATTGCCAGTGTCTAGTCAGTGTCACTTTGCACTGTGCTTTCACACAGGTGGATACCCTCAATATCCTCCATGTGGAGGATGGAGCTGGGCTTCTCCTCCAACAGCATGATGGTGAGGGGGTTCCACAGTGCCACCTCCTGTGTCAGCACTCTCCGGCCTGTGGCGTGCAATGAGGATGCAGACTCTGGACATTAAGTCAGTCCAGCGTTTGGGGCAGTCGTCTGCATCATGTGGAACAGGGCCCACCGCCATCACCTTGTCCTTGACAGTGGACCATATCGCTGCCTTCCTCTAAGCAGAGATCTTTCTCTACCTGTTGCCGAACAGCTCCTCCGCGTGGTGTACTACCTCATCAGTCAGGGCATTTAGCTCTGTCATTATGTGAATTTGGGCTTGCGCAGCCTAGCGTCTGGGAAGAAAGCCTTTCCCTATCCTGGGACATGTTGCTTTTGCAAGTATGGTGTCCGGATGGCAACAGAAAATGGGAGATTCAGAGTAGATTGAATTTTTAAAGATGGCCGCTGCTGTGTTTCCCGTTCTGGCCGTTACATTATTTCTGCTATTGGTAATACTACCAGATATGCAGGCAGGAACAGTAATACCGTTGTATATGGGTGGTATTAACACCATATGACCATTGTCGGCAGTAATACCGCCAGCCTGTATTACCGTTTCAACCAGGCTGTGTGTGTCAGGGGTTACACAGGGCACCCAGGTAGGCTTGGGATGGCTGTGCTGATGTAAGGGGACAAGCAAGTGCATATAGCAGGAGGCTAAACACAAAGGAAGAATAGACAAGGTAATTCAGAACAAAAGAACAGGAAGGGCAGACCTCAATGGTGAACAAGAAGGAATGGGGGCCATGCACTGGAAAAACAATGAGAAATCCCACTAAGGGTGTATACACAGGTTGAACTACAGACCACCCACAGATATAAGGGAAGCTCAATGCCTCTGTGTAAGTTACTTTTACAGGCACCACACCCTGCAAGCCCACGGGAAGCAGCAGCAAGAGTGGCTTCTGTGTCTGGATCCTAGGGCAAAAACAAGGAGTGTACTTACACGAGACAAGCTAGTATGGGTCCAGCCAGAAACCTACAGTGGATGCCCTCTGAGGGAACATAACACAACACACTGTTACATTAAATTCACTATAGACTACAAGTAAAACGAGACAAAGGAAGGGGCAGAGATTGCCTACTAGGAAACCCAGCAGCCATACTCTAAACAAAGTAATAACAGAAGCACGAGTGAGGACAGGAATGGTAACAGAAATATCTGGGGAAGAATAGGCAGTCAAAGTAAGCAGAGTTCAGGACAGAGAACAGGAATGAAAGAGGAAAAGCAAGTAGAAAAGAATCTAAGTGCAATGGTACAGGAGACAGGAACTGCAGAGTAGAAACTAAGGACCAGAATCAAGCAAAAGTGGACTGAACTATAGACCAGGAACAAGAAAACTCAGGACTGAAACTCTAGACTAGGGGAAAAAGGAGTGAACAGCAGACCGGCAACATGGAATTTATGGAACTGTAAATCTGGACTGGAATAACAGGAGCAGGACGGCAGATAGATAACAAGGAAACTCAGGACTGGAAACTTGGAAGCTAGTGCCAGGTAGCATGGAACATGGGCATAGAGCAAGAATCTTCAGCCAGGGAAAAAGATAATAGGTGGTAGAGAGCATGGGACTGCAGCCTGGGACAGAAGACTATAAGTAGGAGAGCAGGGCAGGACGCACAGAGGAGCAGGGCAGAAGGCAGGGGAGAGTTGGCAGAGTAGCACTGCTGCAATCCAGGGATCACAGGACCCTGGGACAGAAGCAGTATCAGGATCTGGCAGCAACAGGAAACAGCAGAATTCCAAGGCACAAAGGGCTGGGAGCGATCTCAATGCAAGTGCCCTGTGGTCCTGCAGCAGCTTATAAAATACTGACCTGCCCTGTGCTGAAGCAGGCTAATTAGCAGCATCTAGAGCAGCACACCTGAAGGTAATCTGCCTCCTCCCTCTCTGGTCCTGGGAAAGTGAAAGCAGAACTGACCTCTATGGCTTCTGGGGATTGTGGTTCCAAGACTGATGCACAGGAATAAACAGGGAATGAGAAATGCCACAAGGTGCATTATGGGAATTGAAGTCCATGTTTTCGTATTTACAGATTTGTGAAAGGAAATGTCAAATAATGATTTAGGGTCTCCTCTTAAGATGGTAGAAAACACCTTGCAGGCCTGCATACAGTGCCACCCAGAGGCAGAGATACAGAAACATGACAGTATCCCCCCTCAAAATTCCAGTGCTTGAAGGAAAAAAGGGAAAGAGTCACCATTTGTCATAATTTGCAAAATGACAGAAACTACCAGACACAGCTGCATGAACCAGCACCCTCCATGTATTGCTGAATGACAGCCCTTCCAGCCCTTCCGGCAGGAAGAGACAATCTTTATACGCTCAGAAGCCCTGTCTGTTTTCTTGATAAGCCATTTGGTACCTGATGGCAGAGCTGGAGCCTTCAGGCTTGCATCCATAGGCTTGATTTTTAATGAGGTTTTAGTGTCTTTGCAGACCGGAGAGTTGAAAACAACCGGTAATTGATGTGAATTTCCTTCCTTGGCAAAAAACAGCATTTTGTCAGCAGCAGGCAACCCAGACAGTGTTGGAGATAGGGGCAAATGCTCTTTTGTCACAGCAATACGGTCAATGGTTGCACTCACAGTCTCACTAGAAAGGGGAGATGTAACTTCAGTAGCAGTCTCAGATGATTCCAAGCGATCAGAAGCAGGAATTGAAGGTGTTTCTCGGTCAATTGACTCTGGCAGTGCACTGAACTGTTCATCATCAGTAAACATAGACTTCTCAGATGTAGAGCTTGCAGACGTTTGGACTGAATTAGCAACACCATTGAAGCTGTGAAGTTGACCATGGCATCAACACGATTATTTAAAAAGTGAAAAACTGTCTTCTGTTGAATTAGAAATTCTTGGAGCATCACGCTAATCACATTGCTTATCATCAGATCTTCAAAGATTGGGCTGAAGTTCAAGTCTTCCGACAAGTCCATCATTCACCTCTGGGCTTAAGACTGGAGCCACAGTTGAATACAGAGTTATGTGGAGTTCAGGCAGTAGGGCAGTGGTGGTTTCTGACTCTAGGGCGAGTCTAGAATCCCATCCGGGTTCTGTAGCAGAGACTAGGATATCAGTAGCAGAGTAATCTACAGAAAAGGTCATGGACATTGGGTCAAAAATAAGCGTTACCTGATCAGTGCTTGTAAAACGTGAAAATAGATCCTCATTAGAGGTGGCAGAGGCAGCTTGGAATTATTTTTTGGGAGAAGCATGGCTTTTCTTAAGTTGTAGCTAGTAATCATATGCTTTGTTCAAGGCCTCCAACTCTGCATGGGTTTTCATCAATCTATTTAGCTCTAGACCAGGTCTCATTTTACTAAAGGTTATAGACAGTGGGCCTCATTACACGGAAGGCGGTGAGCCATGGCGCTATTAGCGCCATGGCTCATGCCGGTAAAATACCGGCACCGCCTTGGCGGAAAGGGGATTTACCGCCCCATTCCAAGGTTGGAGGGGCGGTAAATCCCCTTTCCGCCATTGCCCTTCCCCATTCCCATTTCTGCCCCATAGGGCTCTATGGAAATGGGGAAGGCGCTAATTACGCCACCGCAATTTTGCGGTGCCGTAATTAGCTCCGAGGTCCCTTAGCGGGTTGGATTTTAACGCCTGCAAGAAGCAGGCGTTAAATCCTCCAACCCGCAAAGGGACCTCGTAGTACGGCGGTAAGGGTTAACGGTCACCGTTGCCATTAACGGTGACCGTTAACCCTTACCGCCGTCTGTGTAATGAGGCCCAGTGTGTCAGGTTCTGGACACTGTGAATCTTGATCAGGTGACAAGTACCCAAGGGAAAGGTTTTCCAAATACAAGTAAACATATTCATCATAAAGATCTTCTCTGTGTCTTTTCATCTGCCAGAGGTGCTCTTGTATTTGGTCTATGCTCATATTGTTTCACATTCCCTAATCTTAGGTACTGATTCAGCAGGAATACTAGTTGTTGCAGTGTAAGCGCTAGCTGCTGGTTGGGAACGGACGCTAGCCACTTCGGTTGAGCTGATAAATCCCAGGGCGTGTACTGGTCTCTCATACATGGGTTGCACCCATTTGTCTTCGGGAAACTTAGTGACCTGTTTGGGAAGCAGAGTTCCAGAAAGAGGTTTAGGGCCCTGGGCAGATAGTCAAGCAGATCCTGAGCAAACAACGTGAGCAACTAGAATCCCCATTACTTACTTTGGCTGCGAGTCCACCACTTTGTGTGAAATATCTTTGGCTGCAGCAACCTTTGGACATTGGGCCTGAGGCATGGCAGCTTGGGATAAAGGAGTAGATGGTTTGTGCACAAGCAAGCGCATACAGCAGGAGGCTAAACACAAAGGAAGAATAGACAAGGTAATTTAGAACAACGGAACATGAAGAAAGGGCAGAACTCAATGGTGAACAAGAAGGAATGGGTGCCATGCACTAGAAAAACAATGGTGAATCCAGGTATGGGTGTATACACAGGTTGGACTAGAGACTACCCACAGATATAAGGGAAGCTCAATGACTCTGTGTAAGTTACTTTTACAGGCACCTCACCCTGCAAGCCCACGGGAAGCGGTATCAATAGTGGCTTCTGTGTCTGGATCCTAGGACACACACAAGGAGTACACTTACACGAGAAAAGCGGTATGGGTCCAGCCGGAACCTACAGAGGATGCCCTCTGAGGGAACATAACGCAACACACTGTTACATTAAATTCACTATAAACTACAAGTAAATCAAGACAAAGGAAGGGGCAGAGATTGCCTGCTACAAAACCCAGCGGCCAACTCTGAACAATGAAATAACAGACGCACGAGTGAGGACAGGAACAGTAACAGAAATATTTAGGGACGAACAGGCAGTCAAAGTAAGCAAGGTTCAGGACAGAGACCAGGAATGAAAGAGGAAAGCAAGTAGAAAAGAATCTAAGTGCCCTGGTACATGAGCCTGAAACTGCAGACTAGAGACCAAGGGCCAGCATCCAGCAACAATGGACTGAACTATAGACCGGGAACAAGAAAACTCAGGACTGACATTCTAGACTAGGAAAGCAAGGACTGAACTGCAACCTGGCAACATGGAATTCAAGAAACTGTGCATCTAGACTGGAATAACAAGGGCAGGACTGCAGACAGATATCAAGGAAACTCTGGACTGGAAACTTGGAAGCTAAAGCCAAGTAGCTCAGACTATGGGCAAAGAACAAGGATCTGCAGGCAGGGAACAAGATAATAGGCGGTAGAGAGCATGGAGCTACAGACAGGGAACCAAAGACTGTACACAGGGGAGCAGGGATGCAGTGCAGGAAGCACAGAGGAGCATGACAGAAGGCAGGGGAGAGCAGGCAGAGTAGCAGGGCTGCAAGGCAGGGAGCACAGGGCACTGGAACAGGAGCAGGATCTGGCAGCATCAGGAAACAGTAGAATTGCAAGGCTCAAAGCACAAAGGGCTGGGAGGGAACTCAATGCAAGAGCCCTGTGCTCCTGCAGGCAGCTGATTAAAAAATGGACCTGCCCTGTGCTGAAGAAGGCTAATTAGCAGCACCTGAAGCAGCACACCTGAAGGTAATCTTCCTCCACCCTCTCTGGTCCTGGGAAAGTGAAAGCAGCACTGATCTCTATGGCTTTTGGGGTTTGTGGTTCCAAGACTGATGCATAGGAATAAACAGGGAATGAGAACTGTCACAAGGTGCATTATGGGAATTGAAGTCTATGTTTTCGGATATATAGATTTTTGAAAGGAAATGTTAAACAATGATTTAGGGTCTCCTCTGAAGATGGTTGAAAACAACTCACAGTTCTGCAGACAGCGCCACCCAGAGGCAGAGATGCAGTAACATGACAGTGTGCATGCACCCGTGAGGGCATGATAAGGCGGTAATTCCACTGGTCATCCTTGCAGCAACAGTAATACCACTGGGGGAATCACCGCCGTATTTGCGCCGAACTCACAATGAGCCCCTGAGTATATTCATTCTATTTTTAGATAGATAATGATAGTGAACTTGAAGACTGGCCAACACATGTTTCTCACTGCTCGTGTCTACTGTATCTGCAGAAGGTAGGCACTTCTTCAGGGCCTATATCATCATATTGAAGAATGAAAACGAAAGGAAAGACATAGAGAAAAAAGACACAAATAAAACCATGTATTAGAACATGTTATTTTGATACATATGTACTAGCCATGTCTGTGAGTAACACATAAACAGTGTACTATATAATTAAAGAACATTTAAGAAATCGTCCCTGTTTTGAAATTTCCTTACAAAGTCCCAGCTGTCTTGGCACTTGTTATGTCCTACAACGATTATGTGAACAGCATTAATCTGTTGTGGTGGACCGCCAAAACATGTGACACAAGAAGTATGGTTTCAACCTTAATTTCTTCACAAATAGGGAGTACTTGCTATAAATGCATATAGGATCTAGGGGTTTATCTACAACAAAACCAAATATTCCTCTTAAGAAACATCTTAAATAAAAAGTGACATAATAGGTGAAGCTATAAAAGTGTCAGGGTCCATGGTGCGGTCACTCTATTCTTCCTCCGTGGAGTGAGACAACACCTTCATCCTTGACATCTGATTGCTCTCCCAGGCAGGGACAAGGAAATGGGGTCTGGAGAAATACCTGCATAACCTACAGATTCGATCATCTGAACTAAAAAAGGTACCCCCTTCTGCTTTTATTCTAAGCAAAGAGGTGTCAGGATTGTTTAAATGATAAAGGGTCAAAGTTCTTCCTCTCGTGGGGATAATGGTGTCCCCCACATTGTCTAATCTTAGCAAAGTCTCAGGGATATAACGTGTATCTACTTCTTGGCTCAACTTCCAGTCACATGGATACAGTGCCCCACTGCTTCTTTGCCACAAATCTTCTTCAAATGAATATAGCACCCGGTTTGCTATTTTTAATCCAGGCTAGAAGCTAGTGCCTGGCCCATTTCTTCTTGAACCAGCATTATAGAGCCCCAGTTCATGTTAAAGGACATAGTGCATTTTCCATTTCTAAGGGGTATTTCCCTTCTTGTGGGAAAGGCACAGTAGCCCTCATTAGTGACAAAGTTCTCTAATGAGGGCTACTGTGCCTTTCTCACAGGAAGGGACGTTGTGCCCTTCTCATCCCTAACTGATATTGTTCCATTCACACTCTAAACAAAGTATATGATACTCTCCACAGTGGCAATCAATGTAGTCTTTTCAGGATCCGAAGGAGTTCAACTCCTAGGACAAGCATTTGCTTGGGACAATAGTGCAATAGACGTTTTGGATCTCCTAATTTACAAAGTGGGCAACATCTTAAAAACAGAACTGTTCCGGAAGACCACCGGCCACAACAGTCTGTTACATTTTAACAGCTATCATCCGATTGGCCTGAAACAAGATTTACCTTATGGACAGTTCCTTCGAATTCGAAGGAATTGCATAGAGTGAGAAACCTTCACAAAACATGCAGAAGGTCTACAACAAAGACTACTACAAAGAGGATATCTGAAGAAGATAATTAAACAAACTCATAAAAGAGTGGCCAACACTCCGAGAGATGTGTGTCTAACCAAGAAACAGGAGGAAGACCAAAAACAACTGGTCTGTGTCACCACATATAGTCCCATAAGTAATGTCCTACAAAAGACCAAAAGCAAACATTGGCACCTGATTAAGAACACAGGCACACTTGCAAAGAAACCATTGTTTGCAGTCAGAAAAAATAGGAACTTGAGAGAACATCTTGTACATACATACAGAAAAACCAGAGTGCATGCGACCATAGAGATAGCAAGGAACCTTCCACCTGTCAAAGGTCACCATAAATGTGGTAAATGTGTACCATGCAAATTTACGGAAAAAAAGCTTACATTTGATTGTGACACCATCCACTGGAATCTGAATCAACACACAAAATATAACAGTAAATTGATAGCTTACGTCGTTCAATGTCCATGCAATTTAGGGGCCGATTCATGGAACAAATGTGCGCCGAAAAAAGTGGCACAAGCTGGCGCAAGCAGGCGCAAGCATGAAAAAGGAAGCGCACACGCACGTGTTTTTCTCGGGATGTGTGCCAAACCCGTGCGTGACGCACACGGCGCACACGTCATTGCAACATCCCGAACGCCGTGCGCAACGCCACAGGGAAAGCGCACAATGTCCACGCACATACCAAAAAGGGGGCGGGACACGGGGCGTAACGCACAGAATGGAGAACAACGCTTGAAAAAGAAGGTGTAACTGGAGAAGTACTGCAGGGAAATACACGGAACACCCACATGCACGCGAACAACTCGTATTCATGGATTTGAATACGGGAAACAAGCGCACGCTAAAAGACGTGCACAGGCGTCAACACGTCCGCCACAGGAAGGCAGGTGTAAGCGTCCCCGTGCACAGTATAAAAGCGCGCACAAACAACAAACACGTACATACCGCTACGATGAATGCCCCATTTGTCGCAGCACTGATCGTGGGACACCGCAGGAGGAGGAGAATAGCCAGGGCCCGCATTTTTTCCCCCCGGACAAGCCTTTTTGGGATGCCTGACGACCAGGTCTACGGCAGGTATAGGTTTCCACCTCGTATCATCCTAGACCTGGTCAGGGAGTGGGAAGATGACCTTACATCACCCACCCTCTGCTCCCAAGCATTGAGCCCTGTGGAGAAGGTGCTCAATGTCCTGCATTTTTTGGCCACTGGGTCATTTCAGCAGACTACTGCCAGAGTGGGGGGGTCTCACAGGCCACGCAGTCACGCTGCCTACACCAGGTGTTGGCAATCATGACTGCGCGCCCCTCAGTCTGCAGGCACATATACATGCCCAGAACACCCGCAGAAAGGCAGGCTGTCGTCCAGGACTTTTACAGGGTGACACACTTCCCCAAAGTGCTCGGCGCCATAGATTGCACCTATGTGGCCATACGTCCACGTAGGGCCACTGAGCACATCAACCGAAACCGCAAGCACTGGCATTCCATCAACGTGCAGGTGGTATGCGATCCCAAGGGAATCATCACCTCTGTCTATGCAAACTACCCTGGCTCCACCCATGACAGTTTCATATACAGAATGTCCACCCTGAGCCGGGCCCTGGAAGCTGGGCAGTATGGCGACACATGGCTCCTAGGTGAGTATAAATGACCGTGCACATGCATGCATGTCACACACAGACAAATACACAAACCCCAATAATCACAACAATTATCACCTCTCCAGGGGACAGTGCCTACCCCCTGAGCAACCACATGATGACGCCAATCCGGAACCCCACCACACCACCCCAGGTAAGATACAACGCTGCCCATATTGCAACCAGGGCCATAGTGGAGTGCACATTGGGAGTGCTCAAGTCACGCTTCTGCTCCCTTGACCGCTCTGACAGCCAGCTACTCTATGCACCCCCAGTTGTGTGCAGGATCATTGTGGCAGCATGTGTCCTGCACAATGTTGCAACACGGCAGGGCGTACCGGTGGACATGGTGGTGCCCCCACATCCCCAACCACAGGCACAGGCGCTGCCCATGGGAGGGGATAGGGCAAGTGGCGAGGCAGCCCGGACCCAGCTTGTGGCCACATTTTTCACCTAAACTCCCACCCCTGCGGAGTGCACACAGGCCTGGCACATACCAGGTGACAATCGATGATGACAAAGAGACAGTCAACTGTCACAACCTTACCACCCTGAGAATGTTCCCACGGAAGTGCCACATTGTGTGCATCCCTAGCTACTCAAACCTAACCAATCCTGTGTGACCAAAAGGTACACATGCAAGGTGTGTATCACACAGACTTGCAAAACAGGCCATGACAATCACTGGTATGTCACACAAAGCCACCAAAACCACAACATGACATGACAAGCAATAGCAAAACACCAACACAATAACAATAATGTACACATTGACATGTGAAAAATGCAAAGTGGCGTCAGACAATGATGCCTGACATGGAATCAGATGAAATGACTGACCAAAAACCTCCCACACAAAGCAAGTTATACCCAAATGCATAACAACAGTTGTAGCTTGAACATAACAATGAATGCCTGTTCACATGCACATTGTGCACGGCAAAATAAACACTGCATAATATGTGTGCTGTGTCCATCTCCTGCAACACACTGCTCAGCACACAGCATAGTGACCAGTCATTGTGTGTGATGCACACCCTGAGCATCACATGAAAATGAGAAACTAAATAAAAAAACAAATCACGCATGTACAGGATCCACAAATGGTCATAGATCATGTGTTGCAGGGACACAGTGGTCCCCAGAAGGCCAACTGTGTGCACATGTGGACATGGAAGGGTGGTTGTGCATGTTGTGGATCATAGTGCAAGTGTGTGTGTCAAAAGGGACATGCATGTGCAATCAAGTGACCATCAGTGTCCTCATCACATGTGAACATTGCCCATGTGTACACCCCAGCATGTCAAACCACAGCTATACCCTCACACCTGAAAGGTAAACACAACACATGAACAGCCATTGATCAGCAGAATACATCATGTACATAGGATACTACAATTACAATGTCAGGGTGCCCATCACACTGTGGGGCAAGGCAACTGTCCAACAACAAAATACCCCCTCCCTCACATATCACCATGACCCACTGAACAACTGCGCATGGGGTATGTAGCCTTCATCCTTGAAGTTCACCTGGCCACAGGATCACCCTTCCCCTTTGTCTCCATCTTCCACCTTGCGTGTAAAAAGTGTCCAGCACCCTCAGAGGTCACCTTGACTTGCAAAAACACCAAATCAAAGATAACTCAAAGCAGGCCAACACAGAAGCCAAGCAAAAAGCCTGCAGGCAGCAAAACAAACCAGAAGAGCCTCCAGTAGATGACTTGAAGTAGCAGTACATCACAAAGCCCAAGTACTAGCACAATGATGGAACAACCAAGGTAGCACAGTAAAACAATGTCACAACAGGATGTGTACCATGTGTGGTACATAATATCGAATGATGCACCACAAACTGATGTGTACTGTCACAGCTCCCATGTACAGGCGCAGGAGAGGCACAGACCAACCACCCCCACCATGGTCTGGGTGCCTGCAAGGTCAAACTCACACAGGCCTCTGAGACCCTTGTGGGGAAGGAGGGTCAGGGATATGCAGTCGGGACAGGCATTGGTTTACTGGATAACCGGCATGAGGGGCCAGAGAGGGGAGTAGGATTGACAAGGGAAAGTAGGGAATGTACAAAAACATAATAATCACATTAACACATACACAATCAGACCAAACGTGTACATCATGCACATAGTACCAAATTACTCAAATTGAAGTCAAAGAGAAACTTATCTCTGGGGTGAGTGCTGGCCTCCTGCCTGCGCACTCTCAGGTCCGGTGACATGAGCAGTTCAATGCTGCAAAGAGAGCCAGAGTCACTAATCTGTGCGTGCCCATAACACACACACACACCACCATGCATGCCCCAAAGTAACAAGATACTCTACAAACTATCTGGTGTGGTACTTCGTACCCATACGTAAGATTCCCCCTGTGATGGTTCATACACAGTCAATGCAGTAAGTAATGCGCCGGTGGGTGCGTGGCAAATGTAAGACCAATGTGTCAAGATTCACACAACATCCAATGTTCCCTGGGTAAGCATCCAGATGCATTTAGCAAGTTACGACTTCAGTACAAGTCGTGTTCCAGCATAACCTAAATAAAGTAGGTAGTGCATGTGGCAATTCAAACCTGTAAATGAAATGCACTGCACACAAGTCTGTCCCTCGCTGTCTGTCCCTGTGAGCTGCTTCTTTCCCTGTCTTGGAACACTACATGGCTAATACAACTGCCTCAATGGATGGACCGGAGGATATGTGCCACTGCCCCTGCATGTGCCCCTGACAACTTTCCCATCAACTACCCATTACTCCACCAACGCATCTTAGCTGTACTGTGCACTTCACCACCAATATCTGTCCAAGCTCACCGTCAGTGGTGCTACTTAGCATGCATGTGCAACGGCCCCCTTGTGCTGCTCACCTTGCCTGGAGTTCCTTGAAACACGTCAGCTTCTGTATGATGTATGAGCGCAATCCCTGTGGATCTGCCTGCGCACACATGTTCATGTCTGCACCACCGAATGCGGCCAGCTTCCAGACATCCAATGGGCCATGTCTGCTGGGAAAGGTGGTCTGGAGACTCATCCCCCTGCAGAAAGGGCAGACAACACATGATTAATGCATGAAATTTCCCTGTGTGTGTCTCCTCAGGCATGTCATGAGTGGACCATGTCAGAGAGGTACATCTGAAATCACTTCATCAGTGCAATTTTCCCAGCCAAAGTGTGTCAGCCACTGTCTACAGCATGAATTGCATGAAGCACATGTACAGCAAAGATAAGAAACACACTACACAATGTATAGCAATTAATGCACACATGAATCATGAAACCACCCATCTAGCAAAGGAAGAACTGTGGTCAAAATCACCCCTATCATCCCCAGTAGGGGTGTCAACACAAGTAGTACAGCAGCAGACATGCCACAGATATGACAGTCCAAAGCCCTTGTGTAATAGGCTGTAACACCGAACCATCCTTGGGAGCCCATGGATAAGGGAAGCAGGAGTGGCATATGTGACTCAGGACCCCAAGCTGCAAACACATACATGAGACAAGCTTGAAGGGACCAGCTGGAACAGACAGTGGATGCTTTCAAAAGCCACAAAGCACCACACCGTCACATGAAAGCACAACAGACAAGCAATTTTAAACTATATTAACTAATTACACTAACTATCAAAAACCTACATTACCTAATTAAACTAACTATCAAATAGAAACTTATCTAACTAAACTAACAGAAAAATCAAAAATGGCCACATATGGCCGGGGGGGGGGGGGGCACCCAGGAGGGGGGAGGTACAGGGTGATGCTCAACACCCACATGCGATGATGTTGAGGAAAAAAAAAACTCCATGGGCTCAACACCTGCACAACCCGACCTATGTGGGAGATACCTCGTCGTCCGAGTCTGGCTCTTCCTGGAAAGGAGGACGTATCACAGGAGCTTGACCATGCGTAGCCGCAGCTTGCCCCTCGTTGGCAGCAAGTCTGCCGTACGGGTGAGACTGGTTCTGTGCGGCAATGACACGTAGGTCTGCATGCAGAACCTCATGTGATATGCGTGCTTCCTCTTGCAAGGTAACACGTGTAACACGGAGTTCCTCCTGCAAGGCCTGGCTGGACAAATGATGCACCTCCCGGCAAGCGTGTAGCTCAGCCGAGATGGTACGCTCAAGCTGTGCAAACCTCTCCTCTGACCGCTCCATCTGGGACATCAGAAGGACACCCAGAGTGGATCTGAGGGAAGCATACTCCTCCCTCAGGGCCTCCATGTGTGCCTCTATGTGAGCAGCAATTGCTTCACGCAGAGACAACATTTCAGCCTGGTGTGCCCTGTCTGAGGCTGCCATGCCCAGCCTGAGCGAGCGGGCTGTAGACCGTGCCACCTGCTGCTGGAGAAGCACCTGCCTAGCAGGGGGGAGCATGGATTGGGCCACACGCTCCATGCTCACAGCGATGTTCTCCATTGCTGCCCCCTGGCGTTCAGAATTGGCAGTCATGTCTTGCTCCCACTCAGTATACAGCGGTTGTGCGCGGCGACCGCATTGCTGGGCTTGACACCTGCGGGATCCAAGGACCGGGTGACCTCGTTGTGTTGGCACCGCCCGCAGCTGCACGACTACATGCCCCCATCAACGTGATGGCCCAGGCACATCAGTGACTGCTGTGGAGGGTGACCCAGTGTCCCGATCCACCACAGGCGGAGGTTCCAAGACTGTCTGACCCCTCAGTGCAGGTGTCACGGACAGAGGAGTGCCCACATCAGAATCACTCACCACTGACATATGGACCTGATACACATCCAACTCGACATGGACGTCAGAGTGGTCATCAGGGCTGGACTCATTGCCAGCCAAAGACAAGATGGACTGTAGCACATGTGGGTTTTCGTGGCCTACCACCCCACGACCCACACTTGTGCCGGGTTGCTGTAGTGATAACAACCCTGTGCCTGGCAAAACAACACCATCCTCTGGCTCCATTGCGTCATCATCTGAAAAGT
This sequence comes from Ambystoma mexicanum, assembly GCF_040938575.1. NCBI lineage: Eukaryota > Metazoa > Chordata > Amphibia > Caudata > Ambystomatidae > Ambystoma > Ambystoma mexicanum. The sequence goes on along the minus strand of NC_090927.1, from coordinate 682,382,865 downwards.
AGAGAGAAAAAAGGTCACTACACATGTTAGAAGCACACAACACACACACACATAGACATCACACAGACACCAAACACATGAAGCAGACATGTCACACACAAAAGAGAACCTGCCATGCATGCTGGGTCAACTTGACATTGCTTCTGTGATTAGGCATGTAGAAGGGTGTTATATCGCTCTGAAGTGGGTCGATGCAGTGCAGCACATTTGTACGTTACTCACTATCCACATGTACAAGTACTTCATGATGTGTATCAGAAAATGTGAAGGCAGTGCAAGGTCAACTTCAGCCATCACGTGCAATGTGCATGCAATGGGTAGCATGGCTACAAGCAAACCACCCCTCCGCCCAAGTGCAAATGCAGGGATGCCTTGCATGGTATCAAAAGGATGACCATAGACCTGTGTATTGACAGACAGTGTTGACTAGCATCAATTGCATCATGTGAGTCAAGTGACAACACAGCAGATGATGATGGGACAGTAAGCAGGGCACATGATGAAACCTCCGGAGTACACCCACGTGTGAAGAAGACCCTACACCAGTTGGACAGAGTCATTGGCCATGAAACAGGCTGAGGCGTGTGACCCACACAGACTGTCACACCCTAAACATGTGTGCAATGCAGGACTGAGCCACAGTGGCCATTGGAAGGCTGACGAAATGCCATGCAATTTAGGTCACCCTGGACACATACTACAATGATCATCCAGTCAAGGACACATAGGGGCATGCATGGAATCCACATGGAGCATGAATGGGCACTCATGTCCCTGCGGGGCATCTGACCTCTGCACAGTCCAAGTGAGACACCCTGCATCAATTACAAAGGATGTACCCCACAGCATATGTCTGGCAGATTGGCTGGTGGAAGTTAGCATGTGCACAGGACGCATGAACAGGCAAGTACTCAACGGCAAAATTGAAGCAGACCAGTGCAAAGGTGTAATTGGGATGCAGAGGGGGGTAGAGGGGCAAGGGAGCATGCCTACGTGGAGTACCCGCATGCAGGCAGAGGACACATGCACGTCAGTCATTCTATGACATAGTCCCAGGGCTGAGAGCAAGGTCACCCCAGGCTACATGCAGAAGGGCCAGTGAGCTGGAACATGGACCGGAGGGGCATCCTGGCGACCAGCATGTGAGTAGGGTGCAACAGTGGTGATGCGGACAGTCCCCGTCCGCTCCACATGTCCACCATCCTGCAGAGCAGCCATGCATCAGTGAAGCATTGCATTACTTGCACATCAGATCCATGTACACATGACATGTAGTGGCAGTCATGCACAACACATCACACAAGTAAAACACACATGTCCTCAACAAACACGCAGCAACACTCACTGGACTGGGCATCAAAGTCCGGCATCTCTCCCACTCCTTCGACCGATTCAGGTGGTATGAACTCTGCAACAAGTGACTCGTGTGGAGTGAGGTCTTCCTCCTCAGGTGGAGGCCCACTGCCAGTCACCAGAGTCAAGTTGTAATTTGAGGCACGCTTAGCCTTAGCGCTGTGTTTGAGGTCATTCCAACGCTTTTTGCACTCTTGCGCCGTGCGCACCTCATGGCCGAATGCACTCACATGTTCTGCAACTTGCTTTCAGTGGGTATCACCGTGGGCAGCCGTAGTCTGACAATTAGGCCCCACTAGCATGTCACGCTGTGGTCCTGCACGTAGTCCACGAGGAAGTCCAGTTACTGGTTGCAGAAAGGCTTCTTCCCCGACATGCAGGAGGTTGTGGCTGTGTGCGGGGTCCCAACCTGTGCTGCAGGTGCAACCTTCCTCCTCTTGGATTGTGGCGCAGACCCTGGCTGGCAAATGCCACCCTGATCAGTATGGCCAGTGGCACTGGTGGATTGAGCCAAGGGAGTGGCAGGTAGAGGGACGACCAAAGGCCTGACTTGCGTCAGTGGCAGCTGGGTGCCCTCTAATTGACCCGGCGCAGCAACATCCGCTGTGGCAGGGTCATTGACCGCGACTGTCCTGGTTGGCAGACTCACAACCGGGGTGTTGTTGGCTGCATCTGCCCCTGCACTTGCCAACACCCGGCTGGTCGGGGCAGCAGATGACATTACTGCCCCAGGGACATGTGTCTCAGTCACGGCAGCCCTGTGTGCACCTACGGTTTGCCTCCTGCCCGGTTGGAAATCTTCCAAGGACTCTTCAAGTGCCAACGCAGCCTGCGCTGGAAGACCCTGAGCCTGGGTGGTGGTGTCCACAGCTGCACCTGCAGATACCACTACCCTTGGGCCCGTGGCAGTCAATGAAACGGACTGCCAGGTCACATGGGCGCCAGTGCCAGATGCAGAAGCTGCATCTCCCTGAACCACAGGGGGTGGTTGCATGACTGCACCGACACATGGAACAACATCGTTCACAAGTGGCGCACCCCTGCCTCTTCCCCCTCTGGAGCCACCCTGCACACCCTGGAGTCCCCCTATTCCCTGGTCACCCCAGCCATGTACCTGACCATGCCCGCCACGAGGAGTATGCCCAGCTGAGGCGCCCCTCACCTTTGGTGGCCTCCCAACCATGGCACAGATGGAGTAGTGCCATGGGAGGTGTACACCACAATTGTCCTGGGCAATTGGGGTGAAGGGTCTGGGATGCAAGAAGTTAACAGCACCCCTGCACCTGCAAGGCTGTATGTGACCCCGGTGATGTAGTGATGGGTCACGCAACGCTCAGGCACCCCAAAACTGCAGTAAAACCGTGCACTCACTCACCGTCAGACTAGCGCGATGATGAAAAACATGCGTAGCCAATACCCCCGCCAAAAGAAGAGATACGTCCTTGATCCATTGTGAAGTTGTGATGGCGCGCGAAACAACATGAAGTAGGAACACACACATCAGTCTCCAAAAAAGGCACGTACAGCGAACTGCTGGCCCCGCTCACCTTTAATCCGTGCTGAGGGAAATGCCTGTGATCGTCGCGTCACTTACGCGTGTATGCCCTTTCCTCGGATTACACGCATTCACACGCAGCCATGCAGTTTTTTCACGCGCTGAACCACTATGCACACATCACGAGGGAAACGCCTGCGCGCGTAACGTCACAGACGCGCTTACGCGCTAAAGTCCTTTCCTCGGATTTCACGCTGACGTGTACTTTTTTAACGTGCCAAATCACTCCGTATCAAGCTGGCCACGCGAAAACACACGGAAGACCACGCTCCTACCCAAAAGGCCATTTTCCTGCCCCCAAGAGCACCGAGCACGCTCCCACCTGCCATCTGCTGCTGCCTGCCTGCTGCCCACGTGCACTGCTATTTGGTGCCTGCACGTCAGCCATCTGCATGGGTTCAGTTGCTGTGTCCACCCCTGCTGGAACAGAAGACTCCTGACTGGGATACCATTGCACCACAGTCCAGCCCCAGGACCCAGTTGCCCACCCACGCCTGCCTCGGGGTTCGCCATGTCGGGCCAAAAACCATCCGAGACCACTGGCGACCCCCAGCCAGAGAGGCAGAGGGCCACCAGCTTCAGTGAGAAGGAAGTTGGTGTCCTGGTTGAGCATGTCCTGGGGCATTATGATGCCCTCTTCACACCATCGCACGCTGATAAGGAAGAACAGAGGAGGATCTGAACAGACATCGTGGGTGCCACCAACGCAGAGGGGGTGGCACCCCGAGACCTGAAACACGTCTAGAAGCGCTAGGAGGACTACAAGTCCAGGACCCTCAGGAAGGCCCGGCGCCTCTTAGGGGCAGAGGATGCAGTGGGGCACCGGGGCCAGCTTACCAACCAGCAGATGAGGGTCCTGGAGCGCATTTGCCCAGTGCTTCGCCACCAGATCCTCAGGATGCAGGCCCGTCTGGAGTCGAGTGGTAAGTGGCCATGCATTGATGTGTGAGACAGGGCATGGTGCAGTGTGCTGGTAGTCTGATACTTGTCTATATGTGTGACATAGGTCATGTATGGATGTGTGTGTGCAGGGACATGATGGTCATGCATGTGAGACCAGTAATGTGTAAACCACATGGATGGTGCATGTCAATGCAACATGGGGAGCTGTATGCGGAATGGACACATGAATGCATGCCAGTCTATGTTCTTGGATATGGAGGGGGGTGAGGGATGGGTGCTGCTCTCATGTACATGTATGGTGTGCATGTCTGTGTGTCTGAGAAGCGTGTGTGTGGCTTTGAAACGCCATGGATGCATGACACATGTCCGTGAAGATATGTAGATTCACTAATGCAGTCTGGTCACCGTTGTATCCACTGTGTCTGTGGTGTATGAGCCATGATGCATGACCCGCCAGTGATGTGTGGGCATGGGGTCAGTATGAACCATGATGCATGTGAGTTTGAAGGCAACATTTTGGTTAACAGAGGCCCTTGTACATGGATGCTGATGTTGATTGCATGCGCCGTGCCTGTTTCTGCATGTGTGTTGTGTGCATTCACCCATGTGTTGTGGAGGGACAGGATGGAAGTGACGTTTGACAGTGCCACTCATTTATTATTGCTTCCTGTCTAGGGCACTATTGTACAGTACCCCGATGCTTGTGTTCTATGTCTCCTTCTACGCAGCGTCCAGTGAAGAAGAGGGCAGAGACGGCGCTGTGGAGCTAAGCGGCGGGGATGCCTCCACCGTGTGGCGACGCAAGGCCCAGCCACCCTCCCAGGAATTGCCATCATCCGGGAGAGAGGGGACTTGTGCTGTGTCTGCACTACAGCTGTAGCGGAAGGGCCGGGTGAGCCCCCACAGGGGCTTGCAATGGCAGAAGACGGTGCAGAGACATCCAGGTTGGTGGTCTCCACAGAGGAGGAGGAGCCCGCTACTGAGCCGCACATGGGGCCTGGTGTGGGTAGTACCACTGGTGCAAGTGGTGCAGTCCAGGGCCAGGGCCAGGGGGCAGCACAGGTCACCGCGGAGGAGCCTGTGCATGTCGCTGTCCCTGACCCTGTGACTGCACCACCATGCACCAGCAGGGATGCCCCGTCCCAGGCCCGTCCGCAGGTAGGGGGGAGGCCCACGTCATCTGCCTCTCCACTACCTGCGGACGAGGAGTCCCATGATCATATGGGCTCTGTCCTGATTGGTGTCGCGTTGCGCACGCGTGTCATTCGTGATGATGTGCGTGCTTCCTGTGGGGAGCATGCACGCCATCACGAAAAGCAGCATTGCGACGTGGCACTGTTGGGAGGGGCCCTGGTCGGTGGGTTCCTACATGTGTCGTGCACTCTGGCAGACCTCTCCTCCTCTGTGGAGACTATGCGCCAGTCGTTCTCCCTGCCGTCTTCCGGCCCAGATTCCACCAGGGCCCCCTGTGGACCTGGCCTGACCAACACAGCCAGCTTGGTGGAGATCCCATCCCTGCCACAGTCGGCAGTCGGCGGTCCAGCAGGGGTGGACACCCCAACAACTGGAGACCAGCAGATGGAGGATGTGCAGGCATCATCGGACAGGGCACATGGACAGCAGCAGCAGCAGCAGCAGGCTCTAGGTGGGAGCAATGATGGCTCGGAGCCATCAACATCAGAGGGGCAGCCATCGGCCAGAGGGCAGGAGGACCCTAGAATGGGTGTGTCTTCTGTGTGGCTGTGGTTGGGCCAGCGTATAGATGCGGAGCGGCAGCGGGCAGAAGAGGCATGGCTCACAATGGTCAGGGCGGAGAACTCCATGCGGAGGGCACTGAGGCGGGCCAAGTGCCTCGAGGCTATTTGCACGGAGTTGGAGTCCAACATGGCATCGTCCATGCGAACCCTCGGGGCCATGGAAGAGGACTGCCTCCAGGACATTGACCAGGAGTTTGATGATGCCCTGGCCGGGGACATCGGAAAGTGAGCTGTCGGACTAGCCTGCCACCATTGTAAATAGTTTTTAGTGTTAGGTTTCATTTTCGTTTTCATTTCTTTTGGGGTGATTGGACTATGCCCCACACTTTTGTATATAGTTATTTCATAGGTAGTTTCTTAGATAGGTTTCAGTTCTTTTGTTGGGCTCATGGACCCTTTCAAAATTGCTTGTACATAGTTGGACTTTGGATTTATGTGTACATTTTCTTTGGATTTCACCATGGGGCAATGGAATTTTATTTTTACGTTTCCTTTGGATTTGTTTTGGTGGACAGAGTATTTGGACCATTTTTCTTTAGGATTTATTTGGATTGCATCTACATTTCATTTTTCATATTTTTGGACATGCATTTTGTTTCATGTTTGTATTATTTGTTTGCCTTTCATTTCTTTACATTGATTTTGTTAATAATACATTTTGATATTTTAATTCCATGTGTGGGATTCGCTCATTTGGTTCAATGGCAAACAGTGTGTGTGTGTGACAGACATGTGTTGATGTACATGGTTGACTTTTGATTTGTGTCCTGACATAGGCATGTCCCCTCAATGATGGGTGGATGGGGGTGCTGGGGGACATGAGTCGGGGCCTGCTGGCAGGTGCCCCTCAATGCTGGGTGGATGGGGTGCTGGGGGACATGAGTCGGGCCCTGCTGGCAGGTGCCCCTCAATGCTGGGTGGATGGGGGTGCTGGGGGACATAAGTCGGGGCCTGCTGGCAGGTGCCCCTCACTGCTTGGTGAATGGGGGTGCTGGGGGACATGAGTCGGGGCCTGCTGGCAGGTGCCCTCAATGCTGGGTGGATGGGGGTGCTGGGGGACATGAGTCGGGGCCTGCTGGCAGGTGCCCCTCAATGCTGGCTGGATGGGGGGCCTAGGGGACATGAGTCAGGGCCTGCTGGCAGGTGCCCCTCAATGCTGGCTGGATGGGGGTGCTGGGGGACATGAGTCAATGCTCACTTGTGCACGGTGACATGTGGGCTGGCTGGGGGGCTTCACCAGGGTGGATGGGCTGCCTGTGGGGCATGGCCAGGGGTGCAGTGTGTACCCCTGTGTTGGGGTCTGCCTGCAGGCCCTGGGGAGGGGAGAGAGGGCACAACTGGGAGGACACACACTGCCAATTCGTTGGGGCACCCCCGAAATACACCTACCCCGCTCGCACAGGGCCAATTGCGTGTAAAACTTCCCACGCACCCCCAAAATACACATTCCCCGTTCGCACAGGGCCAATCGCGTGTGAAACTTCCCGCGCACCCCAGAAATACACTTACCCCGCTCGCACAGGGCCAATCGTGTGTAAAACCTCCCGCGCACCCCAGAAATACATGTACCCCACTCGCACAGGGCCAATCGCATGTAAAACGTCCCGCGCACCGCCGAAATACACGTACCCCGCTCGCACAGGGACAATCGCGTGTAAAACTTCCCGCACACCCCCAAAATACACATACACCGCTCGCACAGGGCCAATCGCGTGTAAAACATCCCACGCACTCCCGAAATACACGTACCCCGCTCGCACAGGGACAATCGCAGGTAAAACTTCCCGCGCACCCCAGAAATACATGTACCCCGCTCGCATAGGCCCAATCACGTGTAAAACATCCTACGCACCCCAGAAATACACATACCCGCTCGCACAGGGCCAATCGCGTGTAAAACGTCCCGCTCACCCCCGAAATACACGTACCCCGCTCGCACAGGGACAATCACGTGTAAAACTTCCCACGCACTCCCAAAATACACGTACACGGCTCGCACAGGACCAATCGCGTGTAAAACTTCCTGCGCACCCCCAAAATACAAGTACCCCTCTCGCACAGGGACAATCGCGTGTGAAACTTCCCACACACTCCCGAAATACACATACCCTGCTCGCACTGGCCCAATCGGCTGTAAAACTTCCTGCGCACCCCCTAAATACACGTACCCCGCTCGCACAGGGACAATCGCGTGTGAAACTTCCCGCGCATCCCAGCAATACACGTACCCCGCTAGCACAGGCCCAATCGTGTGTAAAACTTCCCACGCACCCCCAAAATACACGTACCCCACTCGTACAGGGCCAATCGCGTGTGAAACTTCCTGCACACCCCAGAAATACACATACCCCGTTCGCACAGGGCCAATCACGTGTAAAACTTCCAGCGCACCCCCGAGATACACGTACCCCGCTCGCACAGGGCCAAACGCGTGTAACATTTCCCATGCAGCGGGGTACGTGTATTCGGAGTGGTGCGCTGGGATTTTTACAGAGATTTTCGTGGTTGGGGGGCTGTATGCTGGTCCACTGGGCTGTGCGCAATGTACGGGATTTGTGCGCTGTTCATGGCGCATGGGGAGGGGTTGGGGGCATAACTGGCGCTGCTGCAGGGCTACTCTGCGCCACGGCTGGTTATGGATGTTGAAATCCATGAATACGCTGTGCGCAGAAATTGATCTTGGCGCACGCGGCTGGCACAGACTGCCGAACGCGCACACTGTGCACCACTTGTGCGCTGATTTCTATGAATTACCCCCCTAATGTATGTTGGTAAAACAACCAGACCTGTGAAACAAAGAATCTCAGAACATCAATCTTGCATACGGAATTTGGTGGCAGACAAACCTTTGGTAGATCACTATAAGTGTTTACAACATACAGACAAACATATATTCTGGTTTGTGCTACAAATGATTAGCCCCAATAAGAGAGGAGGGGACTCTGACAAACACCTAAGCAATCTTGAACAGAGATGGATCTACAAACTGAACAGTGTCCGCTATGGCCTAAATGTTGCAATTGCGTGAAATGGACTGCTAAATAGATGAAGTAGCTTTTCTGAAGGAGGTGGAATTAGGCTCACTAGTTCTATATTGGAATGTACAAGTATGCCATCTCTAATCTGTCGACACTGCCAGGGCCCGCATGTTGTGACTAAGTCGAATGGTCCCCTCAAGAGATGAAGTAGATTTTTCGAAGGAGGAGGAATTTTTTTCACAAGATGTATATTGTGATGTACAAGTATGCCATCCTTAATCTGTAGACATCCTTGTGTCCTATGCCCATGCTCCTAGCTCCTTTCTTCTAAACATTTCTAAAGAATTCCTACCATTGCCACGAATCTGAGGGCACACACATATGTTTCTCTGTGTGCTATACATCTAATAGGCTGAATCATGTATATATACTCCGTTCCGAAAATTGTTGATTTACATATGGGAATGCATATCTGAGACATTGTGTCACTGTAAATATTTTAGAACTGATGTCCAAAAAGTGGGCCACCTATATCCATGTTTATGACCAGAAAACATGGCGCCTACCTTTCAGCAAGTCTAACCAGAAGTGTGCCACTCTTATTGTTCACATGCATATGGGGAATAGACATACATCCAGTGTCCCAGCAGCTGACGGACAATGTGTGAACCCTACACTGCCACACGTTCTTCTGACATTGTGAGATCATATGCTCGTGTCAAATCATTCCATTTAGAAATAATATATCCATCAGCCCTAACTATATATGGCCATGGTGGATATTTTAGATATTCAGGACGCCAGGTTCATAACTTGGATCAGTGCCATAAGAAATAGAAAATGACAACACACATCGATATTCACTCAATTTGGTAATATGTTCCACGAAATGGAACCATAGATTTAGTCAGAACCAGAGAGTGCATGCTGCTCTCTCTATTACACTAGGACGTTCTTGTCCATTCCATGATAGTAACTGTCATAGTAACTGACGCTTGGAAAGCAATAAGTCGGCTTTTGACCGAGGTGCCATGATCTGCACAGACACGGCGGTACTGCAACAGCTTGTCCTCTGCACGAGTCACAATGAGGTAAGATTGCCCAGAAAATACACAAGGATCTCAAGTTTTTTTAGATCGGCGGATATACTTTTTTCAGTGCCCTCAAACTGTGGAGAGCACTCAGTTATATCTCCTTTCATTCATAGGTGAGCACCATATTTGTGATGGCTTAGATGCAGTTACAGGTGCCGTTCTGCTGTACTGACTTCTAGCCTGCCAAGGAATTATTCAATTTCCTGTGCACATGCAGGGTAAGAGCTTTCACTTACCTTGCATACCTATGGACTGTCTTATCACATAGACCATCAGACCACAGCAGTCAACCTTTTCCTCTGTTTGTGCTTCCATTCACAGGTGCATATCAATTAGGCTGCACTATTAAGCTTGCACATGGACTACACCTTTGCTGGGTAAGATTTCTCCTTACCTAAACCCTTTTTGGGGTGAGGCTTCTATTGAATCAGCAGGACAATATAATGGTCGTAGATCAGTCATTTTGATTGACATGCGACATGTATTTATTCACAGGCGTACATTTAGTGTGCCACATACCCGCGCATGAACTTTGACTACTTTTGGAAACTACAATCTACTTTTCTGTGCAATGTGTTCACAGCATAGTAAGTTAGTTTGTTTTCCATCGCCTTAGAGATTGGCCTTTTAGCTACTCATTGAGCATTTTCATATTATTGTGCCGATAACAGAATACGCAGACACTTTTTTCTTCATTGTAACAAATACCACAGGCTGTGAGGAACCTACAGCACAATTCACATCCTGGTGTAAGAGCTATCCAAAATGCAATAGGCTGAAACACTATTGTGTCGACTCTTGTTTGTCTGTATAAGCCAATGTGGCAGAAAACACATCACGCGAACTCGTTCTTTTTTTAGCATAACCCTGTCCAAAAATAAGGCTGTATATGTAAAGAATCACCAGACGATTGAATAAAATGTATGAATTGCAATAATTGTTTGTTTCTCTGTTATGAATGTGTAAGGTTTGTTATATGTCCTCATGGTATGTCTCACTTATGAACTTATTTTGCATAAAACAATCACATTATATTTGTGAACAACACTACTGAATGGTCAGTGTTTATCTACTATTGTTCCCCATGGGATCACCATGACCACTTGTTTATCTATATCTTGTAGAACCTGGACTGGTCAGGGAGAAGCTAGGTGCCCCTCTTTTCTTATAAAGGGTAGAAGAAGGCACATGAAAGCATTCTTAGCCACATATTCATTATCTAGGCAGAGGGGAAAACAGCAAACTAAACTTAGGCACACATTATTTTTATATGTGTTAAGACAGTGTTCCAAAGCATTCCTAGTCACATGCTCATTTTATAGGCAGAGATGAGAGAACCCCAAAATCATTCTTAGGCACGCTTCCCTTTTGGACGTCGGAACCAGACCATGCCAAACAATTATTAGTAAGAAATTAATGCATTAGGTGCTTGGACAGTGCAAGGAATTTTGCCACCCTAGGCAAACTGTCAGATTGGCGCTCCCCCACTCAAGATCCTAACCGCTCTCAACCGACCATCCTCATTTTGTTACTGATTGCTGCAAACCGACTTCTAGTACATCATATACTTGTGCACAAAGGCTTGGTTCAGTGAAACAGTGCCGCAAAGTCCTGTTCCATCCAATGTGATGAGCTGTAGAACGACCAGATTTGTGGCAGCTATTTACCAATTTCATAAATAAGTTTTAAAAGTTACCTTACCGCATTTCCTGGGAAGGTTCTTGAAACCCACCCACCCCCGTAGTTTCATCCTGAAGGCTGTTGGGGAATAGGCGTTTGGGAACCGGATTGGATAATCATCTACAGAACCTCCTAGAAATGCAACTAAGACATAGGAAAGTAAGCCGTAAAATAAATAGTGGGTTGAGCGCTCACTGCTGCGATCTTCAGGTGCATGTTGGAATCCCGGCATGGCCAACTCAGCCTTCCATTCTTCAGAGGATGATAAATGAATACCAGCTTTGGTTGGGTGATAATTGTATCTAAATATGTTTCATGTAGCTTCCAGATTTATGCACTCACAATTTAGACACTTCAGTGGACTGAGGGACAGAGAGAAACTGTGATTTGCTCAGGATCACACCATTTTGGTAAAGTGGATCATACTGCTTTCTGATCCAGTTTTCCTGTTGTCAGATTACATGCATGCACCTTCAACAGTTTGACACACATATCCCATAGATCCATCCAAATAGGAGGCGTTTTCTTTCGAAGACCCACCTTACAGAAAATTTCCCCCAACAAACACAGCAAAATATTTGGTTGGCTTTTCTTGAAAACAACTGAGGCTCGTATGTGAATCTGGCAATATACAATATAGAAGGTTATGGAAACATGTTATGCAAAACATGCCCAGTTCGCTTTTAGAGGAGAAATTACCACACGCCTTTGTAACTCTACCAAGTGGCATGCCAAAAACGAGGAAGGACGCATGCTTGTTACATGTCTCCCCTGTTGGGAGGCATGGTATCGCCCAAGTGTGTTGTTGTGGTCAAGTGGGAAACCACGTGACCAAGTTAATAAAGTGAATGAGCCGTTTCCGGCTCGTCAGTCAAGACCAAACTGACTCCGTGTGTGTGTCTGTGCTTGGACCATGCTGGTGCCTCACCACATGTGCTGGGCCCAAGGACGGGACGCAGCTCCAGGACGGTGCCCCTGTGGACAACAACGTCCGGATGGTGCCCCTGCCGGGCAACGCCGTCCCTGTGTGTTCCCCTGGCCCTGTGAGTCAGGCCAGGGTGGCGACCCCGGCCTGGGTGCCCCAAGAGCCGGGTCCGCGGTAAGCCGGTTGCCACCCGGTCATGTGCGGCGATCCGGTGATCCGGATCGGTTGAGGTGATCCCCACCTTTTGGGTCTGCAGCGTGGGCGCTGCCTTTGTGAGTCTGGTCGGGTGCCGCCCGACACGAGTATGGGGCCGCCCGAAGGATCGGCGCAGCCCCCAACAATGGTGACGAGGATGACGGGCCCCGTGTGCCCCGAAGAAGTAATGCTGTGATGGGCCCATCTCCAACTGGGCCCGCCAAGATGAGTGATGGGCGAGCTGTCTGCCCGTCCCCTGAGGGGAGCGGAAGAAGTCTGCGGCAGCAGCCGCATGGGCGGCTGCGCCCCTCCCCCATCATGGAGGAGGCCTCTCCCCGGCATCGGAGAAGAGGAAGAGGTAGCCGTGTTGACGGTCGCCATGAGGTGAACGGCGTCAGCCGCATATGGAGAGATGCCTGTCCCCCACCAACATCGGAAGGGAGGAAGCTGCCCCCTCCCCTGTGGGTAGTGAGAGTGCCCGTGGCGCGGCGATCATCGCCGAACAAAGAGGATGCGGGCCCAACTCCAACGGGGCCCGCAAAGGAGACAGGGATGGGGCGGCTGCATGGTCCCACGTGAGGGAGAATCTGCGGCGCGTGAGCCGCTCCGCTTTTCCATCTGTAAGGGAGAGGTGCATGCGGCCGTGCCTGCTACAATGGAAATGGCGGCGTCGGCCGCAATGAGATGCACAGAGGCCCCATGGCCGCAGCAAGGTGAGCCTGCCCCCCACAAAAGAAGGCGGGCCCATTCCAATCGGGGCCCGTGATCCAGAAGGAAGTCAGCGGCAGCCCCCAAACACCCTGGGCCTGCCGCGGGGGAGAGTGTGGGGGGGGAGAGAGAGAAAAAAAAAAAATGATGAGCCGGCCCTGACACCAACGGGTCCGCAACAGGATCCCCAGCAGCCCCGCTGCAGGTAATTTCCCGAAATGAGAGGGAGAGGCGTGTTTGTTGTCGCGCCCACCAGGAGGAGGGGAGCTGCCCGCCTGCGCAAAGCAGCGTTGGCCGCAGTGGGGGTGAGCTACCTCTCCCCCAGCATGCCCGCCCGCACCACGGCGCTGCTGCCCCCTTTGAGCCTGCGAGGGCTGAAGTGCGCTCCGGGCCGGAGCGAAACAGAAAGGAGGTGGACCCATCACCACCTGGGCCCGCCACTGAAGAGAGCTGCTCCAGAGCAGTGCGGGGGAGAAGGAGGAAAAGGGTGCAGCCCCCACCTTGAACAACTGGGGCGGTCACTGACAGGGCCTTCTACATTCGAAGGGGTACCCCGAGAAGGAAAGAGGAGTGCCGTGGATGTGTGTCAGCTTTCATCAGTGTTCGGGTGCCCCTCCAAGCCCTGCAGCTCAGACACCTTGCCACTGGTGTTTGTTCAGGCCGCCTGCCGCGTGAGGGAGAGGAAGTATCACAGGTGGCTGACCGCTAGGGTGCCAGGGCTCCATCATAGGTGCCCCCCCAACTCAGACTGTGGACGTGGCTGATGTGGCCCCTGGGCCTCCCCAGGTGCGGTTTTGCCGGCCTTCTTGGACTCTTTTGAATGGTGGTGGGGACACAGACTGTCTCCAGATGCATAAGTGCGTAAGATGGACGTAATCATCGACATCCCTGGGAGGACTGCGGAAACGGACTTGCTGAGAATGGCCCAGTGGGTGCGCAATGTGATATCGTGCACACCCACAGATGTGAAAGGCTTTGTGTAGTGTTCAAGTTATTCTGTCATAGGAGAGCCACTCACCCAGGTTAATAAAGGGTGTGCAAAGTAGTAGAGTGGCTCAAGTAGTAGTAGTGGTGGTTATGTTGGGACTTTGGGGTTTTTGTTTTATTGTTATGAAAAAGGAGGAGTGTTACATGTCTCCCCTGTTGGGGGGCATGGTATCGCCCAAGTGTGTTGTTGTGGTCACGTGGGGAACCACGTGACCAAGTTAATAAAGTTAATAAAGTGAACGAGCCGTTTCCGGCTCGTCAGTCAAGACCAAACTGACTCCGTGTGTGTGTCTGTGCTTGCACCATGCTGGTGCCTCACCACATGTGCTGGGCCCAAGGACGGGGCAACGCTGTCCCTGTGTGTTTCCCTGGCCCTGTGAGTCGGGCCAGGGTGGCGACCCCGGCCTGGGTGCCCGCAGAGCCGGGGCCGCTGTAAGCCGGTTGCTACCCGGTCATGTGCGGCGATCCAGTGATCCGGATCGGGTGAGGTGATCCCCACCCTTTGGGTCTGCAGCGTGGGCGCTGCCTTTGTGAGTCTGGTCGTGTACCGCCCGACACGAGTATGGGGCTGCCCGATGGATAGGCGCAGCCCCCAACAATGCTGAGATTTCAAATTTGAAAAGTAGACAAACTTAATGAAACAAAACCCACGTCCACATTTAAAAAAAGATGAACTGTTCATTTTCTATATTTTTTAAAAGAGCTGAGTCATGTAAAAGCATGCTCCCAGGCTAAAGGGCGGAAGACGGCTGTTGGCACTTGCTGGCCGGCTTCACTCTCATTGAATTGCCCCCCTCCCACCAACCACACCCGCCACAGCCTTAGGTTCACATGGTGTGAATTGCCCTGCAGGAGGGGCTGACCTCTAGGCCAGCATGCATACAAATATATCAACAAATGAATGTGGGGCAGCTCAAAACAGCAGCTCCAGGTGCCCTGCCAGATTTGGCGCCACACCACCAAAACAAAAGAAACAAGCACTGGCAATCCCAACGGTTTGGGCCTTTTTGTAGATTATGGGAAAGGCATTTACCAGGCACACTACCATAGCGGTATTAACTGGCCATTGATGGTTGCAGGTGCAAATGGTGCAAGTACCTGGTCATATAACTGCAGTGCCTGGCAAATGCCTAATACCTTTACACAAGTCAAAACTGTTGGCCCTGCCAATGCTTGTTTTTAACAGGACTTCAGTGAAGGACAGCATAGTGCTTATAAATCTAGTGGCTGTAGGCAGGTCTGGTAAGACATTTTTATTATATCAGTAGCACCTGTACAGCTCGAATTAAGTGAGTAACTCTCAAAAAACAGTTTTGAAAAAACATTGGCAGGCACTACAAGTACAATGTTGTATGGCAAGGCTTGAGTAAAGTGAGCTCAAAGACATCCCAGGAGTGGATGTGTATTGTGCAGGAAGTCGGTTAGAATGGTCATAGGGATTAGCATGGCCTTGGGTAGTCAATGGGTGGGTCAATAAGCAAACAACACCGATAACCTCTTTGTGTACCTCCTCATACACCATTGTTCCCCACCAGGACTGCAGGACAACTGCCCCTTCTGACCGCAATAAATTGTAATCAAATCTACAGCGGGATGGGAGGATAGCTCAGGAGCAACGTGCTCGCCCTGGAAGCAAGACGACATGGAGCAACACAGGTTTCGATCCTCTGGGTATCATCTGGGGTTCGATCCTCTGGGTATTAAGCGTGTTATAAATAACCAATCATATCATATCATACAGTTACCAGGACGTATCAGTTGACTGAAAGCCCGGGGTTCGAAAAGAAGGGCAAACTGGCACGGACAGGCTCATTGCATGGTGGGGCACAGGGAGTTATAGACATGGGTAATTTCTCAGCATCCCCACTGCATGGGATCTTGTGGGTTGCCATGGACATGGTAACCCTAAGATTTGCTTATGCTAAACCACCTCTCTCCTTCCTTGTAGCCGGGCAGCAGTCGAAGGGGACACTGGAAGATCAAATGGACACATATGTCCCACGCAGGCAGATGGGGCAACTCAGCCCGCCCATTGTGACCATTGCGGAGGAGACTAGATTTATTGGGCATTATTTTATCAGATTAATAGGTGAGAGGGCAACGGGTCAAGAAGGGGGGCATTGCTGTGAGATGTGGGAAGAAAACAGTGGGAACAGGACTGGAGGACAAGAACAGGAAACAAGAGAAAGAGAAAGGGGGCATTGGAAACATGAGGGGATCAGACAGGGACGCACACACACATCCAGGATAGAGTGATGGTAATATCTGGATAGGGCAAAGGGGCAGGTGAGTGGCGGCAGAAGGAAGGGGTCGGACAGGGGGGTGGACTAAAGGACACATGGATGAAGAGTGGAGACAGAAGGGCGTATAGACTAGAGAAAGGGAGATGTCGCCCCAACCACAGTGTTGTGGACACGAAGATGGGGCCAGGGAGCATGGCAGAGGATGGAGGGTGTTAGGCAGAGGCAGAGCAAAGCCACAAAGGAACCTATACAGAAAGACTAAATAGGGGAATGCAGTGAGTACTAACGGCAAGGGAGGGTGTGAGTAAAGAAGGAAATGCACAAGCCGCAGAGAACAGGAGTGGAGTGGGGCAGTGACAGAAGAGGGGAGGCGACTGAAATGAAAACACTGGAGCAGGGCACAGAGGGAGCAGCCAGGCAGTGACAAGAATGTCGGTATGCTGCATGCGTGAATAGGGTCGGTCCGCGGCGGCGCCGAGGAATGTGCAGTGTGCAACTGAGAAATGAGAGCAGGGGTTAAGTGTCCTGGCGTGACAAAGGGTAGAGTCGTATCCAGGTACACACTTGCATCAGGGCACAAAGATTATGCAGTCTATGTTAATGGTGTGAGCAACACACGCAGCGGAAGCGCTATAACAATAACAAATTATCAGTAAACTGATTCCATTATTTTCCATAATATTGCTGTAAGCCGCAGCGGCAGACTCAAGGCCGCCCCCGGCCCTGAGGGGTTCTTACAGTTAGAGCCTGCAGCCTGAGCATTGCCAGCCAGGCACAGGCATAACATTTCATTAAGACAGAGAGAGGGTTGGGGGACACCACATGCATGATGCACCATGGTGTTGGTCAGCAGTAGTCGGCACAGCACCTTGGTCCTCACCTGCTTTGGACTGTACTCTTTAACTCTCTCAGCACAGCACAGCCAGGGCCCGGCCCCGGGCTGCGCTCACGGGCACAGCAGGGGCTGCCGCCATTAGGATGGAAACAGTGACCTAGTACGGACAATGGGCTATTGCAGCACACAGCGAAAGGCTGCTGCAGGCCTGCAGCTGGAGCAGGGTGCACAGGCATCCACCACATCTGATGGTCCAGACCAATTCAAGTTAACATGCTCAGGGGGCTCAGCCAGGCTGCACAGTGCACTGCAGCATTCACTGGCTCATACCATTGAGTCGACGATCGGTCGAGGGGGCACCTGCGGAGCTTCGTGGCGTGCTAATCTGCAGGTGTCAGCACTGCCACGCCCATGCCACTCAGGACCCTGACCCGACCACAAGCCCAACCTTCATGGCACCACCTGGTCTGCTGGTCTGGCTACTGCAGCCAGCCTGCAAACAGTGTAACAACAGGGCAGGGCCGGTGCTATCACTACAGGCAAGGCAGTAATTAGTGTGGAGGTGTTAACGCAGCATTTTGAGGCAATAACATTTCCAACATATAGGCAAGCGTCTAACCTTGCCTAGTGATAACACAGACCCTGATGAGGTGTAGGAGAACACGCCAAAGCTGTGATGTAGTCTGCCTATTTCACTGCAGTCAAGTTACCTAGCTATCATGGCTGAATATGCTGCAGTACTCAAACATCATAGGGCGCGGGAGGCCAAACTAGGAACGTATTTCTTTTGAGGTTTACACCAACCAAAGCAGCAGCATTATGTGTTGGAGAAGCTCAAATAGTAGGTGAGACTATGCATAAGCCACTTTGATCCATCTGCAAAGAACAATATAATCTGTTTGAAGTGTATCAGGAGTATTTGCAAGAAACATAATCTTGTAAGGACCATTCACACACTTGCAATTGGTGAAGAAGGAGTAAGTTAAAAATGAGGAAATTGAGCCCCCATCATTCGAGGCACAAGAAAGAAGAAATGACATCACCAAAGGAAGAAAGAGAGCAACCCATATATGATGAACAAAATGGGACCCTGTAGATTCCCCAGCTCTAAATGTCCTTGGAATCAGATGACAATGCAGGCAATAACCAGATAATTATCAATTTGAAGCAGTGTGCACAGAAAGCAAGCTACACACCCTCTCAGTGCTTCAGTGTGCAGTCTTTTGCAAAGAGGGCCCAAAAACGCACATGTTGGTGGTTGTTCATCTTTGCAGATAGTCAAATTAACACCATCTCTATCAACTGAACTTGCACAGCATAAACAGCAAAGTTCACTAAGAAGACCACAAGAAGGAGTAGATAAGGTTAGGGCCTGTCTCATCTCTCAAAAAAAGTGTGGTGTGTGGAATTATTTCAGGGCTGAAGAGCAACAGTCACATATTGCCCCCTGCTATATATATGCTAAAACGGCTTTGAGAGAATCAAGCTGATAAGCAATTTGGCCACATCTACTTATGGCCCCACATGAGATAGCATCACTCACATGTTTGGCAAAAGGAAACAGGTGTCAGGTCAGCCTGCCACCCCTCTACTACAGGCAGTGTGCACTTTAGTACCACCATACCGCATCATTGCACCAGAGACTTTTTCAAATACATCGATTCAGGCATATGGAGGAGGGGGTCTTTATGCACTTCTGGCATGGCACAGCCATGTCTCTGTGGCCCCAGTTGGTGAGCAGTATGGCCCGCTCTCATTTGACATGGCTTCAGGCTTCTTGACCTCTTGGGAGGGTTATCACACATGTCCCACCAGAAGCCTCAAAATCGGGCAGGGCCAGTAGACAGGAGAGGTAAACGACGTTGCTCTCAGGGTGTTGTGATGAATCTGAGGATGCCGTCCCTTCTCCCCTAAGGGGAGACCTTTCCCATGGGGCCATGGTGCTGCATCCACAGTACAATAGTGCCCCTGGGGGTGGTGCTTCAAGAGAGACCCACATGGGGTATTAACCCCCTTACAGATTATGGATGATCTTCAGAGGACGCGCTATGTGTCCGCAGTAGTACCCCTTAACACCTCTCCAATGCACACTCCTCCCGGACGTCCTTTTAACAAAGCCAATATTTGTTATAGTCAGGTACATGTTGTGACCTTAAATGGGGTCAACTGGTTGAAAGGATACACAGGATGCCAGGAGATCTTCAATGTTGATTTTATCAGATGATATCAGGAGATTACTTAGTCAGTTACAGGCAGTGGCGTTGCCAGGAATCAAATTTAGGAGGGGCACAGAGGGGGCCAAAGACAAAAGTAGGGGGGGCACAGACAAAAGTAGGGGGAGAACATGGTCGCTGCTCGTCTCAGGTAGGGGTGCTGTGGGGGCGCATAGGGTTTCACAGGGGGGCCCTGCCCCCCTACCCCCTCTCTAACGATGCCACTGGTTACAGGATCAAAGGACGCCAACTGGCTCCCACCACCCAGGCTACATCATTGTCAACTGTCCTGGGTGGAATCTCAACACACAGCATTCCACACAGTCATACCCAAACATTCCATTCATGACCTCATACATCAAGCACTCAGCATACTTACAGGCAGATAACTAAACAGCCTAACAGGAAAGAGGATATCAATCCTAACACCTCTCTTCCTTCTGACCTTAAATGGGGTCTGCTGGTTAAAAGGATACACGGGAAGCCAGGAGAGAGAGAAAGATCTCCTGGCATCCCGTGTATCCTTTTAACCAGTTGACCGCATGTAAGGTCACAACATATTTTGGCGATGCGTTGGTCTTGAGGAACCCTGGAGAAGAGGCTGGTGGGAGCATACTCACAGACTGCTCCATCACCGTCAAGCAGAACCAATTATTTTCTTTCCCAGAAAGGCAATTGTAGCTAAATCATGTGTCATTCTCCACTACGAGGCAGCTATGGTGACATGTGACACCTTAACATTGAGACCCAGTACACAGAAGGCAAAACTCATTTCCTGGAGGCGCTGACTCACGTTGCTGGGACCTTTATTCGAAAACTTGGCATAGCTCACTGGAGAGCAAAGAACATCTGAGCTCCGGGCATTTGCTGGAAAGTACAGAACCTTTCAGCTCCAGCATTCTACACTATCGCCGAGACCCCTGCTGGGTCAGTGATGTTATCACTGTGGGATGGAGCATGAGGCCGGATGGAGCTCTGCGTCTCCAACTGTCACCAGACACCATTACGGAACAGCTGACACAACGCAATGCGTCCCAAGCATTACAGTATGCCCAGAACCCTGGCTCCTCACTCAAATAACATTGTGGTCTGTTAGGCAACCGGCAACCTGGCAACGCTTCACTGCAGCACCCTCTTACTGCCACTTTTGGCATGGGTGCTTTTAACAGACACAGGTTCCTTTTAGCAGTCACAGTCTACTATAATTCTTACACCTTTCCAGAAATGGCACACATTCCACTCCTAAGGCACTTGCAGTTAATAGCCCCTCCTTGGCTCTACACCAACTGTGACAACCATGTCTCTGGCGCCTCTCTCTGGTACAACTGGAATAGCTTCTGGCACACACATCTCAACCCTCTAGTGCCAACAGGGACAGTCTCGTTATTTACACTGTGTGCCAAAACTGCTACTGTCTGCATCTCTATAGAAACCAGTTAAGGCACCCTCTTCACCCCCGGGTGGTGGCACTCATCATGGGGGGGGCAGTGGGCGCCCTCCTTTTTCTCAGTCTTCCTTGATCCTGTACTGCACCCCCCGCAGCAGTCTCCTTTCTCCCCTCTCTCTCTCTCTCTCTCTCTCTCTGGCCCCAATCACACAGGTACCTTCTTCTGCAGCTTCTTCTCCAGGATTCATCAAGACCAACTCGTTGCCAAAATATGTTGTGACCTTAAATGGGGTCAACTGGTTAAAAGGATACAAGGGATGCCCGGAGATCTTCAATGTTGATTTAATCAGATGATATCAGGAGATTACTTAATCAGTTACAGGATCAAAGGACGCCCACCACCCAGGCTACATCATTGTCAACTGTCCTGGGTGGAGTCTCAACACACAGCATTCCACACAGTCATACCCAAACATTCCATTCATGACCTCATACATCAAGCACTCAGCATACTTACAGGCATACAACTAAACAGTGTAACAGGAAAGAGGATATCAATTCTAACAGTTAGTCAAACTAATATACTTGTTAAAGTTCAAAACCTAGAAAATGTAAAGCCTCTTAGATCTGACTCTCTAACATATACTGAGAAGAGGCAGATGGTCAAGAGTCCAAGGATTACTATTGGAAAACAACATTCTAGATTCTCAAGGACTGAGACATAGAAGATGATCAGGAGTCCAGGGATCATTATCAAAAAGCAGAATTAACATTCTAGTTTTCCAATGAATGTGATTGGCCCAAAGCAACTCACTTTCCCAACGCGGGAGTTTAAATCTCAGACAGCTGAGATGCCAAAGAGAGACTATCCTCCAAGGAGGAAACCAGCAAGCCAAGCCACAGCCAGCAGGGCGAGAGCTAGCTTGAGGGAAGCTGAGAGCGTAGGAAGAGGGGAACGTGAGCCAGGCCCCAGAAACTAGGACTTCTTGTGTCTTTGCAGTCTGGATCCTCTAAGCCTGCCGAGCTCTGGCAAAGCACCCAAGGAAGTGGATGCACCGCCGGAAAGAAGCAGACGTACAGGAAGCCGCTGCCACCTGCAATAAAGCCCAGAACGTGACCAGAGCATGCAGAGAAGATTATTGCGTGCTCGTGAAACTCTGGTACCATCCAGTGGGAAGCAAACAGGTATGCAGGTTTCCCCGAGTGTTACAGGAGGACAAGGGGACCAAAGGAGTGAAGGCAGAGGCCATAGAAAGGTGGTTTGGAACCATGGGAACTGATTGCAAGTCTGGCAGACGCACTTGTTGGAAATAAAAAAACAAAAGCCAATGCGACTTTGCGAGTCTGGGACTCACACCCATATGAGAATTTTAAATTAAACCAAAGCAGACATTGAGATTTTGGACATGCACCCAAAGAGAGATAGCATATATTTGAAGTGTTACTTAGCAGGAGAGTAAACCAAGTAACTGTGGGCATTAGGAGTGTGGGACTCACACCCATAGCAGGACAGTCCATGAGAAGAGGAAGGCTTGGCAGGAGAGTATAACAAGTCGAATTGAATGTTGCCAGTCTGGGAACCCGGACCAAAATAAGAGGTTTCATGAAAAGATAATTGCTTGGTAAGAGAGTGAACCAAGCAGTTATATTGCGAGTTTGGAACCTGCGCTCAAAACAAGAGAAGAAGGCACAGTACAACAAGTCCTATTCTTGGCAAAATGAGTGTGCCACGTTGATAGGATTAATAGGAAAAGCATATGGAGGATATTGTTGTGAACTGCCTATTGCCATTTTTTAAAGCAAGTACAAGCCGGAGGGACCTTATAAAGAGTGAAATACATAAGAAGGATCCTAGGGGAAAGGGCCACAAGCCTAATAATTGGAATTGGGAACGTTTCTGTTGTTCGGAATCAGAAGGAACATTGTTACCTTAGGTCGATATATGAAGGATCCTAGGGGAAAGAGCCCCAGCCCGATTGATTGGTATCCTACAGTTTTGAACATTCCTTTCTTTGTTGTGTTTGCCATTTCTGATTATCCAAGAGACTGGGAAAGCTTTATGTTGGTGATATCTACATAGAAAACTATGAGAGAGGAGTCTAGGGCAAAGGATATCAGATCCTGACTGTGGAGTCCTACGTTTAGGAATATTTCTTTATTGGCACCTGTTTTGATCGCCCCAGAGTTTGGGAACCGTTCTGTTGCTTGAGAACCAGAAGAAACATTTTTACTTTGGGAAGAAATTATCCCTGCACACTTGGTTTATGTTATTATGAAGTAGGCTTTGTAAAACACAACAGGGACACACTTTATAATTTGGATATTCTGACAATTTCACTAGGTTTCTTTGAGGCAGTGAAACCCCTCTTAGTTTTAGGGATGGAGAGGCATTTTTCCAACCCTTTTCACCTTTTGATATAATATGTTTCTGATCACAAACATACCCCTAATGTGTCTGAGCCTTACTTCTGACACCTCAGAGTGTATGGGGTGATGCAGAGTACAGAACAAAAAGGCTGTAGGGTGAGGAATTAGCATATAACCTCTGGGTTGGAGTCTTTGTTTTTAGCCAACCAGGTAAGTAGGGCATGGTCAGTGTAAAGAAGGAAGGACGTTGCCCACAGGTCACAACAGAGGGCTTCCACAGCCTATCTGATCGGTAAGCACCCCTTCTCGATATTAGAATAGTGTAGTTTATGAGGTAGTAGTTTTGACTGATGAACAATATGAGCCACTCTTCACCATCCTTGTCTTAAGACAGAACAGCACCTTGTCCTATTGCTAAGGCATCAGATTGAAGAATAAATGGTAGAGAAAAGTCGGGGCAGTGTAGTACAGCTTGTTCGGTTGGGGAAGCCTTTAGTTGTGAAAAATTAACTTGGGATTGATTCCATGCTTTGGTTTTCACAGGTCTTGACCTTTTAAGGAGGTCAATTAGAGCCCCTGCTAGAGTGGCAAAGGTGGGAATAAACAGCCATTAGCATCCAATACAATTTAAGAATGTTGGTAGTTTTTTAGCAGAAGTGGGGAAGGAAAGATCATGGATTATCTGTACTGTATTGAGTTGGGAATGGATTGTACCCCCGGCCATTGTGTATCTGAGTTGCTTCTTCTGTTCGACAGCCAGGATGGTTGTTTGTGGATTGATGTGCAAGCCAGCCTTCAATAAGGTAGTCTGTCCTTTAAGGAGGGTCTGAAGACCACTATATGGTCTTCATGTGTAGCAGCATATTTGCAGCTGGGTTTCAACAGCCGATCCATAAGTCTTTGAAGCATGGTCAGGGTGTGTGTGTGGGGGGGTGGTAAATGCAGCCCTCTGTACTGCCAATTGTTTTTCAAATGACACTCCATACAGAACTGATAGAAACAGGTGACCCTGCCTGTTTTATTTCTCCCCCCCTTTGTATTCATGTGATACCTGTATGTTGCCTGCCTGTTGCATTTCACCCCCCCTGTTGTATGCATGTGATGCCTGTATGTTGCCTGCCTGTTGTATTTTGCCCCCACTGTTGTATGCATGTG
This sequence comes from Ambystoma mexicanum, assembly GCF_040938575.1. Classification (NCBI taxonomy): domain Eukaryota; kingdom Metazoa; phylum Chordata; class Amphibia; order Caudata; family Ambystomatidae; genus Ambystoma; species Ambystoma mexicanum. Next base: position 682,358,530 of record NC_090927.1, on the reverse strand, counting down.
ATGCCTTTATGATGCCTGCCTGTTGTACTTGCACCCCCTGTTGTATGAATGTATTGCCTGTATGTTTGAATCCTTTCATCTGCTGTCCCCCCCACCCTCTTGGTAGCCCTCTCCTGCTTCCCTCTTTCCCCTACATCAATCAAGCCCTTCCTACCCATTGTGGGAGTTTGTATTGACACATTTTGGTGACAGCTCACCGCCTTTGTTGTTGACGCTTGATTTGACTTTTTTGACTCATGTTGGTCCACCAACCTCGAATCTCGTCGTTCTCATGCTGGACTTTCTTTAACATCACGCTTTTGCAACATTATGGGCCTCATTACGACCCCGGCGCTAAACCATGGTGCTGTTAGCACCATGGTCCATGCAGGGGTCCGCCATGGTGAATGGCGGAATTACCGCCATATTCCAAGGTTGGCGGGGCGGTAATTCCCCATTCACCATGGCCCCTTTCCCCATTCCCATTTTTGGCCCATAGCGCTCAATGGGAATGGGGAAGGCGCTAATTACGGCACCGTAAATTACGGTGCCGTAATTAGCTCCTAGGTCCCTTTGCGGGTTGGTTTTTTAACGCCTGATAAAAGCAGGCGTTAAAGTGCAACCCGCAAAGGGACCTCGTAATCAGGCGTTAAGGGTTTAACGGCGCCGACACCTTTTACGGCGCCGTTAACCCCTTAACGCCTGGGTTGTAATGAGGCCTTATGTGTTCAGTATTTACCTCTGCAACTTGATGTGCTCTCCACTTGCTTTTTCTGCCCTATAACACTTTATTTTGCCGTCTTGCCTCTTCTTCTCTTTCACCACATTCACCGCTTCTCAGTCTTCTCTTCCTGTCCCTATCTTTTTCCCTTTCCCTCTCCCCTCCCTTTACTACATTCTCTGCACTTACTCTATCAGAAACATCGTCAGACCTAGTACGATAGTAGCTTGTTTGTTTCCTCCCACTCCCTCATTGTTTGTTCCTCCCCCCTCCAGCACTACCTGAAATGTCGTCTGGGCTGGTACGATAGTCGCTTGTTTTGTTCCTCTCCTCCTCCCTCCTCCCCCCTCCCCTCACCTCTTGTCAATCTCCGGCTCTGTCAGAAATGTTGTCAGGCCTAGTATGATTGTCACTTGTCTGTTCACATCTCCTCCCCCTTTTCCCCCCTCTTATCTGTGTCATAGCTCTTGCTCTATCTGAAATGTCGCCAGACCTAGTACAATAGTTAATTTCACATTCCAAATGTCTCAAGGCCTTGTAAGAATGTCATTGTATTTTCCCTCGCTCCCTACCTTGCCTTGAAGCGCTTTGAAACACATGTGTGTATAGGCGCTATACAAATAAACTATCAATCAATGAAACCCCCTCTCCATGAACTCCGGGCTAATAGAAACACTGTAATATTTTTCTGCAGGGTCTTCTGGACTCCAGATTGGCCTTCCACTGCCTGTGCATGGCTGACTTTCAATACTGTTAGTTGAAACGTTATTGGGTATATTAGCTCTAGTGTCGCTACACTTTAAAATTGGCCAATGTGCATTAGTATAGCCCCATCTTGAGGCATAACTGGGGTGCGTGGATTAGCATGTTCTGTGGTTCTTCTGCTGCTTCACGAGCATGTAGTAGGTTGGAATCCAATTTGTGGGCAATTCGGAAAATGTCCCCATCAGGGTTTCGTTGCCAGTTAATGGCCTCTGTCTCATTCAAGTCTACGTGCTAACCACTCTTTTGGCACTGCCTACTAACAGTGTTGGTCTTATTGTGACTGGGATTATAGCCTTGGTGAAGGGGGATGGTGCACACCAGTCTTCCTTCATTCTTTGGAGCAGGTCTGAAAAATGAGGATTTTCCATTCCTCAGATCACTGGGGCATGTAGTGACAGCATTATGGTGGTTCTAACCCCTATCTCTTGACTCTTTATAGAAAGGGACATCTGTTTGGAGGGGTACTGTTTGATGTTTCTGTGAATATCCCGAATCACGATGCAAGAGCTGCCATCTCGTACAGGTCCCACTATGGCTTCACTTATTGCCATCTGCAAGCACCCAAATGTCTATTAGGGCCTCTGGTGTGTGGCTGTTGACCGTTGCTGGGCCAACATGGGGGAACTGTTGATTTCTGGTGGTTGCTTCCTCTGGCTCATCTTGCTCTAAATTCTGTAGTCCCCTATCTCCATTGGTCCAGACTTTGTTTTTCTTGGGCATAAGTGGGCGATGCAGCCCTAATCTCCGCACTCCAAACATTGTAGTGTGTGACTAGGGACCACACTTGTTTCTCCCAGCTAAGGCATCTTGGCTTCTGCTCTTGATGCTTTCAACTCCTATCTTCTTTCATTCATGGGTGGTAATGGACTAGGGCACAGGGTGGAATAAAATATTCCACTTTGGTCTCTGGTTCAATTCCCTCTGGGAGTTCAGACTCTTCTGATCCCGCATTTTGGGAGACGAAAAAGTTATCTTAATAGCCTCATTCAGAGTGGGTCTATGATGTTGCCATAACCATCTTCGAATGGGTTTCAGGTGGTATTCAATGAATTGATCCACTAATATTTTATCAGCTATCACCATTGTTGTGGTAGTTGCTGGGTTTAGCCACTTGTCAGCCAAACCTTTTAACTGATGGTAAATTTGACAAGGGGTTTCTCCAGGAACCAGCTTGTGTCGCGAAACCTCTGTCTGTAGGTTTCCTCATCGAACCTTATTCTTTCTAACATGGTTAATTGTATGTCTGCATATGGTGTGTCTACAGTACGATTTACTGCCTGATAAGCACTCTGAATTACCCATTAGGAGGGCAATGTTTTGACCCCAATGATCTGGGCACCAAAGGGCACCCTGGCCGACCTTCTCTAAGTTTACAAAGAAATGGGCAGGATCGTCCATCAAGGTATATTTCTGGGGAATGGCTGCAGGGGTGTTGAGTTGGACTTGTTTCGAGGCCACTACTTCTTTCAGCTAGTAAATTGTATCTTGAAATTTCATCTGTGTGGCTAACTGTTGAGATCCTTGTACTGTAGGGCTTGTTGAAAGCACTGTCCATCAACTTGGGCCTGTTGTGCATGGAGCTGGTATGCCTGTTGTAGTTGTTGTTGTTCCTATGTTAGCATTTCTATCATGGTTTCCATAGGACCGTAGCAAATCTCACTCCTGACACCACTGTAAGGTGACAAAGGTTAAGAATGAAACGTTAGTCAGGTTCAGATGCTACCAGTTCTTAGTTTATTGACACTTTACAGACAAACCCAATAGTGTTCTTCTCTGTCTCATTTCTTTCTATCCCTTAAGTCCTGGACAGTTCCTCTTCACTCTAGGACACAAGGCATTTCTGGGTTTCCCGTTGGCCAAATATGCCCGGATGAGTCATGCAATCTCTTTGTCATCTCCTTCTTCCTCCTGAAAAGAGAGGGACCAATGGTAATGTCCATTAGCCCCAATTCTCTGCTTCTCATTCTTCTTCACTCTCTATTTTCACACGTATCTTCCTTTTATCCGGTTTGTGTGCCTAATGGTCTTGTGGTAAGCCAGGATCAGGAGACAGGCAAGGAGGGATGCTTCTCAAATGGTTTTATTCTTTCTTCAACAAAAGAGGCCTCATCTTTCCCTAAGCCTAGTAATCATCCCTACTCTAAAACAGAAAAAAAAGTAGAAATTTGCTCGGCAGGCTGTCAGCATGTCTTAACATAAAGTCCTCATTTGGAACCCTTTTCTAGCCTCGGTTCTTTCCCTACCTCTCAAATGAAACACAAAACAACCAACACAGGCTTTTCCGTACTTCCCTAAGGAAAAGGATGGCTGCGGCTTCTAACTCCCCACCCCAATGTCTCTTAACATATACCCTTGCCTATCTCCACATCTCCAGTTTATATAGTTCATACAGCACTGGAGTGCCACCCCAGCAATTCCTCTTAAAACCTCACCTTTAAATGTATGTGTTTTACAGTCCTTTACCATTTAGGGGGACTTTTTGTCTTTCTCTTCCCCCAGTCTATGGTTCTTTCAGTCTCTTCCTCTCCAATATGGGGCTCTACATTTCTCATTCCTCACTCTTAACATTCTGTATTTGATTCTCTTCCCACTCTGGAGCATCTTGATTATTTCCCCACAGTGAGGCTTGTCTTTGTCTCTCTCCCATTCTAGGGCTTCTGGGATCCTTCCCCACACCGGGTCTTGTATTTGCCTCTCTACCCACTGTGGAGCTTCTCAGTTCCTTCCACACAGCAGGGCTTCTCGCTGTCTCTCTCCCCACTCTGGGGCTTCTTGGCTCTATCCCCACAATGTACATTTTCTCTTCTGTCTGTAAAGACTGGAGGGGGTTATCTGTACTCCTGCTCTCTATACAGCAGAGGCGAAGCACAGAGCACCCCAGCCAAGATACTCTATTGTTGGTAGCATTGGACGAGCAATCAAGGCTTAGCTCTCAGGAGGTGATGCAGGCTGGTTCTTAAGTACAGTGTAGTCCCCAAGCACACACAAAGGAATGTCAACACACTATGTTAGTGAAAACACAGTCATTATATAAATAAGGTTCACGTTATATACACAATCACAATAACACACTTTGTACTCTGGTAATGCTATAATGGCAAATATATACAGGTCTATATGGTACCACTCTTTCTATCGATTCCTTTAAAATGTGTTCACAGCTAACAGCCCCAAATAGCATACGAATCAGATTATATGATGAATCAACGACAGACCACAGAAAGAAAGCAAGTTAAATCAAGCAATGGCAGAACAGTCCCACGTCTACCTAGAGACAGTTCTGTGCGAGGATCCCCCCACCTGGGCAACCTGTAAATAAAGCACATTTGACAAGCCCAGTCCAATTATGCTCAATATAGTCTTGATTCCTTCTAAAAGGTTCCACAACCCCAAAGTACCTGGTTTCATAGAGTTCGTCGATGAGTCATCGATGGACCCTTCTTGAGTGCACTGCCTTTAAGGCAGGTGCCACGGGTCGTCGAGAGTCGATGAAGAAAAGGATTGAACACTGTTGTTGCGGCAGCAGCTTCGGTTCTTGCGGTGCTCATTGATGATCGGTCGAAAATGTCCTACAAGCTGAGGCGTGCGGTGCACTTCGACGACGAGTGTTTGTTGCTGCAGAGAGTCGATGAAGAACTTTGGCCAAGCAAGGGCGTCGTGGTCGTCGGCGTCTGTGTGGTCTTCAGGTGGCGGGAAACCCATCAGCGGATTCTCCTTGATTGTCAGCGGCCTTGACTTTCTCCGGTAGGACGAAAGCAGTCGACCGTGATGAGCAAGGGAGTCCTTCGTTTAAAGTGTTCTTAGGCAAAAGAGCACTGCGGCTCCGGTCGGCGACGGCGGTCGTCGACGGTGATGTACTACAATGTCTGGGTGCTTCCCTTCGTGATTCCGCGGCATTCCCCATCTCCGGTCGGCAGCCTTTTGAGGGTCTGATGTCCAGGGAGCTTTGGCAACCTTCAGCTGGTGCACGATGGTCCATCGTAGCTCGGGAAGCAGTATTCTATCCCAGGTCCTCTCTTGGATCAGTTCTTGAAGGTGTCAAGGGGAACAGCGGTTCACCTTCTTCTTCCGGCTCAGCTTCGAGAGTAAGCATCAAGTATCAACTTCAGCTTCTGAACCATTGCCATCAGTGAGAGGCACCCAGATATACTGTTGATCTCCCATTCACTCTGCTGGGTCACACTCAGGCAACCAATCAACCAGAATGGCATTCAGGCAGTCAGGTAGCCAATCAGGCTCACAGTGCATTCAGGCCATTCTTCTCCATCCACTCACACACTCACAACACAGAATGTGGTTTCGGACAAGCACTAGCCATTCAGCACTCCACACTGCATTCATACCAGTTTCGGGCAGGGCTGTCTCAGTCATTGTGTCAACCACCAGATACTAGACACCCATAACATGAAATGTGTATTCGTCATACACTCCATTCACCCAGGTCCCACCTCACGGACTTACCCACAACATACAATCATTGGGAAGGCTCCAACCAGTCTGGCCTTGACTTCCCCACACTACCATATATGGAACTTCCACCCAACAGCCAGTCAGGGGGAAGGGACAGAGTCAGGGCTTCCTGGGACTTCGGGAATACAAGGTAAAAGGCAATAGAAAGCATCAACTGATTCCAATGGCAAGGCCTGGGTATCCAAAAATGGAGGACACTCAGAGCACCTGTCAAATTCAGCGTGGAGCTGCCACCAACCCATACCCTGCTCTGTGGGCCACACATAGGTGCCCAAAAACATACAGTAGGAGTAAAGGGTTGTACTCCTATCCATGGGTGCCATAAGGGTATGCCATGGGTCTGTTCACCCAACCAAAAATTGGAAGAGTCGCAGTGCCAGGAGTCCCACATGAACTCCTGAGTGGAAAACAAGACAGAACACACATGATAAAGCAATAGAGGACAAGTATGTGGAGGCCCTGTCCCTCCAATGCATTTCCAGCATCACAGTCCCCCCCCCAGACTGAGGTTAGGCCGTCTAATCTCCCACGAGACTGACACCCTCATCCAGACAGGGAACATACCTTCTGGTAAGGCCACCTGCATTATCATGACTCTTCCCTGGTATATTGCTCTATGGTGAAGTCTAGCCCTTGCAGGCCAATGGACCACCTGAGCAGTTTCGGGTTTTCTCCCTTCATCTGCATAAGCCACTTCAGGGGCTTATGGTCTGTTTGGACCTTGAAGGTAGACCCTGTAAGGTAGGGCCTAAAATGCCTAAGGCTCCAAATTATACTGAAACATTCCTTTTCAACGGTAGCCCACCTAAGTTCACTACCCTTGAGTTGTCTACTGATGAATATGATCGGATGTTCCCTCCCTTTGTCATCAAAGTGGGACAAGACAGCTCCAATTTCGGTGTCGCTGGCCTCTGTCTGGACGATAAAGGGCTTGCTGTGATCAGGCACACACAACAAAGGTACCCTACACAGACTTTCCTTCAAGCCAAGAAAGGCCCTCTGACAGTCTTCTGTCCATTTAACCTTCCTTGGTTGTTTGGGCGAAGTCAGAGATGTCAGAGGGGCAGCTATGGTCTCATAGACTGCCATGAAGTTGCAATAATATCCAGTGAGGCCCAAAAAGGCTCTCACCTGGGTTTGAGTAGTGGGAGTCTCCCAGTCATGTATATCCTGTACCTTACTGGGGAGAGGTTGGATTGGGCCCCCCTCCTACCTCATGACCATGATAAGTGACTTTCCCCTAAGCTATCTGGCACTTGTTGGCCTTGATAGTGAGGATAGCCCTTTTCAAGGCCTGCAACACTTTGTCCAAGTGAGTCAAATGCTCCTCCCAAGTGGAACTGTAGATGGCGATGTCGTCTAAGTAGGCCACACAAAAGTGCATGATTGACAAAACATTGGAAAGTGGCAGGTGTATTTTTTAACCCAAAAGGCATGACTCTAAACTGGTAGAGCCCCTCGGGTGTTGAGAATGCTGTCTTTTCCTTGGCATGGTCCATCAGAGCTATTTGCCAAAGGTGCTTACAAATTTGGCAGCACATATGGTGTCCACAAGCTCATCAGCCCTGAGCAATGAGTGTGTGTCAGTTTTGGTGACGGAAATGACCCCTCTGTAGTCCACGCAGAACCGCCAATAATTGGTACCTGCCTGGGGGCAATAGGGACTGGTTTAGGGTTCAATTACACTCAGATCCAACATCTTGGCGACCTCAGCCTGGATGTGGTTCTTCACAGTGTCTGACATCCTGTAGCATCTGCTTTTGACAGATACGCTGTCACCAGTGTCAATTTTGTGCCTTCACCATGGAGTGAGGCCTGGTGTCAGCGAGAACAGAGGCGCATACTGCTGGAGCAAAGCCATGCAGGCCCTCTGCTGCTCTGGTGTTAGATCTGGAGAGAGATACACTCCCTCCACTGAGCCATCCTGAGGGTTGCTCTGCAGCAAATCAGGAAGGGGCTCACTCTCATCCACTTCTTGCTCTGAAGCCAGAAAGAGATAAGAGACCTCTGCTTGCCTATGGAAAGACTTGAGCCTGTTGATGTGGAATACCTCAGGGGCTACCCCAGGGACTCCCATGTCAACCAGATAATTGACTTCGGCCATCTTGGAGATTATCCTGAAGGGTCCAGTCCACTTATCTGCCAAAGCTTGAGGCTTGGTAGGCTCCATCACAAGGATCTCCTGACCTGGAGTCCAATCCACTTGTGATGCTTAAGGTCATGCCAGTATTTGTTCGATTCCTGGCTGGCTGTCACGACCCTCACCCCAGACCCCCACTGGCAAGCCCATTTGCCAGGTGGGATCAGGGCTCGGGTCTCTACTAAGGCCTTGAAGGCCTGGCATCCACTTTCAAGGCTCTCTTGGAGCCAGTCCTGGCGCCTATGGCACCTTGAAGAACATGTGTACAGGGGACTACTTTTTCATTTGGGGCCTTCAGCCAACATGGAGGCACCCACATAGCTTGGCTCCTAGGAACCAAGCTATGCAGTATAGTGTTTTGGGTGTGGTGGCCTAGGGACTACTTTACCTGGACTACTTTGTTGATGCTATTTACACGAGCCTCGAAGAAGAAACCTGCTAGGAGACAAAAGGAACATCGTTAGCAGCTTACTTACCGCATTGTAGCACACATCACATGCCATCATTTACCGGCGAGGCCCAACTCAGCCAGTTCGCCACGCTGAAGCTCTGCACACCTAAGGGAGAAAAAAGACATTATTAAACAAAGAAAGGCATGCAAGAATAACAACACAATACGAAAAAACTGAAATAAGACCTACCTGAGAGACACCAAATGGGCCCGCACCAGTGAAGTAACTTGGCCGCACACGCCCACAAAAGACAACGCGACCCTGCCAAGAACGCAGGATGGAGAGCACGCCTAATTCCACAACAAGGTGAGGAGAGGGCCCAGAGGGGCTGAAGTCACATGGGGTGGTGGGAGGATATTTACCTCAGTCGGCCAGTCTTGAACACAGCCTCCTGTATTTTCAGGTGAAATCTTCCCCGCAGACCATATCTGGAAAACACTGAGAAGAAGATAGCAGCAACACACCCGGCTGAGTGGCGTCCCCGTGGATACCAGTTGAGCGTAACACTTGCCTTAAGATTTGCTGCCGCCTGACCCATCATCTGTGTCATCCTCCGTCTGAGGCCTAACACATAGTCCCCCACTTGCTTGGCAGGACCTGGAGGGGTGGCTTCCAAACAAATCAAGGCAAGCGGCCCCCTCCCTGGATGGACAAAGAGTAACTCAAAGGGGCAGAAAACAACACTCTCTTGAGGTATCTCTCTGTAAGCGAACAGCAGGCATGGCAGGAGAAAATCCAATTTCCTCCTTAGAGGCTCTTCCAAAGCACCTAGCATGCACTTGAGAGTTTTATTAAATCTCCCAACCAGACCACTGGTCTGGGGGTGCTAAGAGGTGGAGAACTTGTAGGTTAGCCCACACTCTTTCCACATCGTTTTCATGTAACTCGACAAGAAGTTGGATCCTCCGTCAGAGACAACCTCCTTAGGGAATCCAACTCTGTTGAAAATGCCCAGGAGAGCCGTGGAAACCACCTTGGCAGTAACAGTCCAAAGGGGTATAGCTCAGGATACCTGGTGGCATGATCTAACAAAACCAGGATGAACCGATGTCCACCTGAAGTGGGAGTGTCAAGGGGACCATCAATGTTGATGCCCACTCTCTTATATGCTGTGACAACCACTGGCAATAGCTGCTGTGGGGAATTGACACTGCCTCCAGTCTTGCCAGACAAGTGACAAGTCTGGCAGGTCCTGCAGTGGGACTCCACTTCTACTTCCATCCGGGGCCAGTAGAAATGGACAGAGAACCTCTGCTTCGACTTCTTGATACTAAGATGACCAGCCAAGGGCACCTCATACGCCAACTGTAGTATGAAGGGCCGATAACCTGGGGTACCACCAACCTCTTAAGGGCACCAGGTTCAGGCTTAGTGGGCTCACTAACAAGGTGCTCACCGTCCCAATATAAATCGGGAATTTCCTAGGCATTCTCCCTGTGCCTGGGACAGGGCCTGTTTCCTCAGACCATTGAGAGAGTGGCACTCTCGGACCCTTACAGAAGTTCTCCCGGGAGGGTCCCCCTTCAGCCAACAGGCATTGATGGTCAGGGTGATCCTCCAGGCTGAGCACCTGCCCAGCAGGAGGGTCTTCTGCCTCGTCTACCTCAGGAGTTGAGTTTGGGTTTACCACTGGACCTAGCCTTCCGGAGCATGATTCCCAGTGGGTGCTGCTGAAACAGCAGGAAGAGAAGGGGTCCCCTTCGCAGAGGTGGCCTTCTTGCTCTTCCTTCTTGCCTTAGGCCTCGCCTTTGGCTTGGGTACCTGACTCTCAGTCAGACGCGGTGTCACCTGTGACCTAGTGACTGCCACAGCCGTCATGGGGAGACCATCAGAGATCAACCCTAACTCTACTAGATCATTTCCTAACAAAATGTTAGCAGGGACATTGTCCTCAACCAGGAAATGAAGCTGTGCTGTCTTGTCTCCAATCATGAGTGTTACTAAGGCTACATGAGATAATTTGGGAGGCTCACCAGCTAACTTGGTAGTTCTCAGAGGAGCACCTACATAGTCCTCTGGCTTGATCAGGGTTCTGTCCACCACTGTCATGCCCCAGTGTCTCTCAAGCCAATAGAAGGCTGGCCATTCAAGAGGACACTTCTAAAAACCCTACGGGTGTTTTGTGGAATTGTCACCAGTACTTCTGCGTACTGGTCCCAGGCCCCAAGGGACACTAGAGAAATCTCTACAGGAGCACCGAATTAGATTCCTGTAGATGAGGGCAGGACAGTGGCCTCCACCTCAGGCATGGGGTAAGGGTAGGTCAGGCTGACAGCCTGGACTCCAAGTGCCTTACCTTTACACTTGGGATCACCCTTCTTGTGGTCCAGAGCCCCACAGTCCCAGCAAGTGCCAGGAATGCGGGGTACGTTACTGGAACCACTGGGAGCCTGCTTTGCAGCAAGTGGACCACTACTCTTACTCGCACCCACATAGGACTTATCCCCACTAGAATTTTGGATTTTAGGAGAGGAAGGTTTTGGTTTACTCGACTATGATTGCTTTAGGGACTACTTAGCCTTCTGAGAGGTCCCCTTTTCATTGTCCTTGTCCTTCCCACTGGAGTCCTTGGGGGACACCCGGTGGGAGACCCACTTGTCGGCCAGCTTAAAGGGATCTGGTCAGTTCTGGTCAGCAACATACTGATGCAACTCTGGAGGACAGGCTTCAGAAAAATGCTCAAAAAACAAAAGGTGGGACAATTCAACAAAAGTTTTCACCTGGTAACCATCAATCCACCCCATCATGTTCATATGTGCAGCACTCACCCAGTCAACTCAAGACACATTCTCTCTTTTCTTAAATTCCCTAAACCTTTTAAGGTATTGGGTAGGGGTCTTGCCAAACTTGGCAATCAAAGCAGACTTCATACACTCATACTGACCCCTTTCTTTCACACTCAGTTTCAGAATACTGTCATATCCAGTCCGAGGCACTCTGCTTAACAAACACTTATCCCAGTCTCTTTTATCAACATCATGGATTCCACAAGCCATCTCAAACACTTCAATCCATTGGAGTGTTAAACGGTAATTATATAGTGCCTCCTTAGTATTTATATTGGCCTAAGCCTATTCACGCTACACGGAAAACCGCGTTGCAAAGTTCCGATTTTTAGGTTACTTCACTGCCATTTTAAGATTCATCCGCCATTTTGATTTCCACTCGTGTGTTCTATGTTCTAAAATGGTGGACTATGTTCTCGACTTGCAGTCAAGCCTTCCTGACCTTTGAGTTCTGTTAATCTTTAGGTTATCCGAGAGCCGACTGTTTAGACTGAGCAAAGAGACCTTGTGCTTCATATGAACTGTCATTCAAGTGTTGTCTGTGCTCATAAGCCTCATCCTTGTATAAACATTGGGACAATAAAGAACAAGCCTTGAGTGTATACTTTGGCTGAACTGCGTTGTGTCTTCATGGAATTGCAAACCTATGTAATCCTTTGCATAATATTGTATAATCTGTATGTGAACTAGGCGCAAACTCTAGACCACAAATTATTAACGTGAAGAGAGGCTGGACAATATTACACAAATTGTATAAAAGCACAAATGTTTAGATGTCCATCTCTCTCTCACCTCTCCTTGTCAGCTGGTACACACTGCGAGGTGTTGGGTGCCAGATAGCTATCTGTTTTGCTTTGTGAACTGTACAGTAATAAAAGATCTGTGAATCTTTTCAGCCCGTGATTGGTGTATTTCCTTTGTGGTACTCAGCCTCGATATTTCTTTGTTCTTTCAGATGGCACCCGAATAGGGACCCTCAAGATTGATGCCACCTCATTGAAGAGTTGACGCGGCTAACGGACCGCGATCGGACGGTCAGAAAAGGGGGCCCCTTTTGGATGAGATGCGACACCTCAACAGTACTGCACGATCCGATCCCTGGACGGTGAGCACACAGTCCGAGACAGCATCTTAAAGAGGGTTCATATATCGAGGCGGGCAGTTTTGCCGAAATCACCAACCATGAGGGTATTTTGTTCTTTGCAATCCAATCGGACCTCCCTTTGTCGTTTGAATCAGGTGAATCGTGCCCCGATTCCTAAGTATCCTAATATTTGGTTGTAGTATTTTACTCGCGAGCACAATCGACGCCAGGTAACACCAGTAATCTGACATGCCTGGGAAAGTGTCTGCCTGTTTCAGGGCGTTATTCCGCAGAGACAGACAATCTTTGGAATTTGGCCATCTGGCACCACAGGAGGGGTCGCCGGCATGTACTATGTACTGTAAGTACGGCATTGGTAGTATAGTATTCAATGATATTTGGCACAGACAAACTAGACATGCTGCCCAACTTCAGTGGCCAGTCAATGGTAGTTTTGAGATTTCCTGAACAGAGTATTTAGAATCCATATTGTTAAAGAAAATAGCTAGACCTGCAGCATTTGGTGTAATACAAAATTGGAAAAAGGAAGCTATGCAGCAACTTAAGAGTAAAGAGAAGCATGCATGTCGTCACATGTCAAATTCAGAAAAGGCATTATTGTACGATCAACAAAAACAGTCAGAGTCTGTTAGAAACATGGATAGGGCTTTTCAACTTGGTATACAGAAAATATATCTGTCTAAAGATTTTCATGCCTCAGATGAGCTCATTGATAAACTCTTAAATGAACGAAGGACTGGTGCCACTGCACCACCTCCTTATGTACCGCTTCCTGTTGTCTTACCTTTTCCCGCTGTCGTTCCTCCTCCCGTAGCAATTCCTGTTCTTCCTGTTGCTCCTCTGTCACCAGTTGTTGCTCCTCTTCCTGTTGTTGCTCCTCTGCCTGTACCTTCCCCTTTACCGACTGTTACTGTTCCAGTAAATCCGTCTTTATTGCCAGTAGTAGTGTCTCCACTACCTGCTGTACAGGATTTGTCTACTCTCTCTTTTCCAAACGGTTCTGCTCCGCTTGTAGCTGATAAAGGGGCGAGTGCTGATTCTAAAGTTGTAACGCGGAACACAGTTTCCAAAGAGGCGAGGAGAAATTTGAATGCATGGGCAAAGTGATGTATAGAGAAAGGTGAACAATCTACTGTCTTAGCTACACTCCTTAGTCTAGAAAGTATTCCCGATCAGAATGTCTTTATTGAGGGGATAGGGATACATTTGGCTGTAATGTGGAATAGATTGACGGACACAGATGTCCCACAATGGTTGAGAGATTTGAATGTTTTAGCTTATTCAAGGGATACTGCAGAGAAAATACATGAGCATGTCGAGAGGGTTTTTGAGTTTAGAAGGGAGTTAGAACGGTTACAGAATGATGAAGTAGATGGTGATAGGTTGGACGCTTTTTACGTGCAGAAACGGTTCCTTCCTCCTTGTAAGTCAATGAGTGAAGAAACACGAATTTGCACAATGATGCGCTTAGATGGATTATGATAAGTATGATATGATAAGTATAGTCAGTATACTCCAGAAATGCAGAGGAAAGTGTTATAGGTAATGGTAGAATACCTGCAAGATGAATGTATAAAGAAAAAGGTTTGCTGTCCCGCAGAATTATTGAATATTTATAAGCGAGCTTTTGCGTCTGATACTGCTTCCACCACTTTAACGCTCAATTTGGCTCTGTTGCTTAGTAAACGTTCGGAGTTGTCTACTTCTCAGCTCCCTATGAGAGAGGTTCCTCCGACATTTGTTCCCAAAGTTGAGATTCCGGCTGATGCTGCAACAGGTGCAGCAGCCATCAATATTGAAGCTCATTATGTATCACAGTTTGTTCACGTCTCGTTCTCAAGACAGGAAGTGAATACTATTAGACAATCGATTCCAGACATAAGGAAAAATCCACCAGGGTTTTATAAAGAAATAGAATCTGTCCTGCATTCGTCAGTTTTTACTCTGGGTGATATAGATTTGTTGTTTCTTGTGCTTCTAACTGCTGATTTATGATAACAGATTAGGACTGTATATGATCCAGTGGGGTTAGGTGACACATATGTTAACTTGGTTAGGTTAGATGGAGAAAGGGCAGCTGGTGAAAGACCACCGCAGGTGATACTGACTTTGCCAGATAGAATAGTAATGAAATTAAAGACTTTAATTCCCAAGAGAAGGATTGTTTGGGACAAACTCACTGCTTGTACCCAAGAAAAATCTGAAGGTACTACCAAATTCTTTAATCGGTTCGAACAAGTATTCTCAGATTTTAGCGGACAGGATTTAAGCACTGAGTCAGGAAAAATATTGTTTGTGGATAAGTTTGTGTGTGGATTGTTGCCTGATATCCAGTCACACATTATGACTTCCGAGAGGGCTTGGCAAGCTAAATCACAGTCCGAAGTATTGCATATGGCTCAGTATTACAAGAATAGAGTCAATAATGAAAAAGAAAGGATCGAAAAGAAAAGGGGAGATTTAAAAACCAATGTATTATTGCAAGAGATGTTCGGAGGGGCTAGAGGTGGAAGTACACAGTTTTGAGGTCAATTCGTTCCACAAAGTAATACGCAGTTGGGTCCTGTACACGCAAACCAATGTACTTATTGCAGACAAGAGGGTCATTGGCGAGCACAATACCCGAACCTCCCGCAAAGGTCGAATAACACATATGGTGTCATGAGTAGATGATCCAGAGGCTGCCCTGGGGTAGGGGGTCCTGGTAGAAGCCAGTTCGCTCAAAATGATCTGTTTTTTTCACAAGATAATCAGCAACCTAGTGTAGATAGCAGAAATATTTTTGATAATCCTTCAATTGCCTATTTTTCTGAAGATCTTGTCTTTGATGATATATTGTTTCGTTAGGACAGCCCGAAGCAGGGTCTGGAACCGATGCCTATTCCCGTTAATCAGAAAGGTCCCTACGTTGAGATGACGGTGGGGAATAGGAAGCATCTATTTTTGATAGACAAAGGAGCACAGAAGTGTCCCATTGATCATTCACGGGTTCCAGACATTCCACTGCCAGGGCAGAAAAACGTTTCTGTAGGGTTTTCTGGTATGCCAGCGGTTAGTCCGGTTTCTCCGCCGGTACCTATTTCACTGGGGCCATTGATCACTGTCCATTTCTTCTGACAACAAACTGTGGAGAGAATTTGTTGGGGTTGAATCTGTTGAAGGAATTAAATGTGGTAATACATTGTTCTTCGGATGGAGTGCGTTTGACGATTTCACCTCAGCAATCTTTTGCCTCACAGTTTCTGACTAGACCTTTGCCGCCAGAATTTAGCTAAGTTCCAGTGTGTTTATGGGCAGTTGACGACAATGATGTCGGTATTTTGCAAATTGAGCCTGTTAAAATTGTTTTGAAACCAGGAGTTAAGTTGCCACGAATGCCACAATATAAGATTTCAGTTGATTGTGAGCAAGCTTTGAAGTGTATAGTTTCCGATTTTGTACATCGTGGAGTAATCGAAGAAATTGCAGGAAGTTTGTGCAATAGCCCTCGATTTTACCCATGTATAAGAAAGGGGATAATGCAATCCCATTTCGTTTCATTATCGATTTGCGCGCTATCGATAAGATTGTTGCTCCACAATTTCCAATTGTGCCTGATGTAACGACGATACTAACAATGATTCCAGCTTCTGCTACTCATTTCAGTGTGGTGGATCTTAAGAATGCCTTCTTTAGCATTCCCATACACGTGGATAGTAGATATTTGTTCGCATTCACCCTACGGGCATGCTCGTTTACTTTCACCCGTGCACCACAAGGGTACCCGGAGAGTCTGAGCATTTATAATAGGGCCTTGAAAGAGCAGCTCGATATACATGAGTTGCCTTCTACTTGTACGTTACTGCAGTATGTTGACGACCTTCTCTTAGCTGCAGACTCAGAAAGTGCTTGCAAGGAAGGCACTTTGTTATTGCTTATTCATCTAGCAAAGCATGGGCATAAAGCTTCATTGAAAAAGTTTCAGTATTGTCGACAGGAGGCTATGTCCTGTCAAAGGTGGGAAGAAGGGGAAGAAAAATGACACCTGAACGAATTAAGAGCATTTCTGGCATATCTGTCCCAAATACACAGAAGGAAGTCAGAGCCTTGATAGGAATGGCTAACTAACTAAACCCTAACTTCTCACTAGTGATAAAACCCATGTTGGCATTGACAAAGAAGGGCATTTCTTTGCCACTTCCTTGGAACCTGGAACACCAGAAAGCTTTTGATCTGCTCAAGACTGCACTGTGTTCAGAACCAGTTTTGGGCACACCACTATTATGATAAGGCCTTTGAGTTGTATGTGCATGAATGTGATGGATGTGCTTTGGCTGTGTTACCGCAGGAACATAGGGGGAAGAATAGACTGTGTGGGTATTTTTCCTCCACACTTGATGCTGTTGCATGCGCTTTGCCGAGATGTTTGAGAGCTGTCGCTGCTGCTGCTGCGTCTGTAAAGCTGAGTGAGGGCATGGTTTTATGCGACACCTTAACCGTGATGGTACCTCACTCTGTAGATGTTCTGTTAAATAGAACGCAAACGCACCACCTTACTGCCACATGATTAACAAGATATGAACTGATTCTATTTGCACCGCATATTCAAATTAAAAGGTGTTGCGTATTGAATCCGGCTGAATTGTTACCTCTTCCGCAAGATATTGCTTGCAATGACGAAATGTCACATGATTGCCTTTATATTACAGAGCAAGAAACTAAAGGCAGGATTGATTTGAAAGATACACCTCTGAATGATTCACAAGGGGAGCTGTTTTGCGATGGCTCCTGCTTCAAACTTCCGGATGGTACATCCACTGCTGCTTATGCCATCACTACATTAAGCACGATCATGGAAACCAAGAGAATTTCGCATAACTCCATGCAGGCCGCAGAGATTATTGCACTGACTCGAGATTGTGAACTTTATGAAGGGCTTAGAGTGAATATATTTACTGACAGCCAGTATGCCTTTGGGGTGGTTCACAACTTCGGTAGATTATGGGCAGAACGAGGTTTCTTGACCTCACACGGAACAAAAATCCAACATGGCACCTTGATAGTTCAGCTACTCTCAGCACTTGCACTTCCTACTCAACTAGCAATCATGAAGTGCGCGGCACATAAGGAAGTAGTAGATGATGTAGGGAAAGGGAACGCTTTTGCTGACAGGATAGCTAAACAGACTGCTACTGATTTGTACTCAGAAATGTATGTTACAAAGGAAGCCACAAACATTTGTACAGTAGATGAAGGGATTGACTCGATAAAGAATATTCAAGCTGATGCCACGTTAGAAGAACTTAAACAACGGGCTGAGGGTTTGGCAAGTTTGGATGAGGAAGATTGTTGGGTAGACAGTTCAAAGGGAAGATGGATGCTACCCGATGCATACGTCATTGCTATGATCACAATGGCTCATGGTCCCACTCACATATGTGCTAGGAAAATCTGTGAAATGCTAGAATCTGTTTGGGTGAATGCTAACATCTCAAAAACTGCTAAGCGTTTTGTCCAGAATTGTATGGTTTGCTTACAGCATAATGCGGGGAAGGGTTCGACGACACCGAGTGGTAGTTTTGGTCCCCCCTCTGTGCCTTTTTAAGTGATTCATTTCGACTTCATCGAGATGGAGTGCTTTAATAACTACAAATATGTCTTGGTAGTCATTTGTGCCTTTAGCAAGTGGGTTGAAGCCTTCCCTGTGAAAGATGCTACAGCAATGACAACAGCGAAAACCATGCTTAAGGAATATTTTCCTAGGTTTGGTTTGCCAAGGGTCATCTGGTTGGATAATGGTCCACATTTTATTGCTGCTGTTATTCTGCAAGTATGCACATGATTACAGATCGATAAACGGTTCCATTCGGCTAGACAGGCTCAGAGCGTTGGACTTGTAGAACACCATAATGGTATCTTGAAAAATAAAATTGCCAAGGTTTGTGCCAGCAGTAACTTGAAATGGCCAGACGCCTTACCTATAGCGCTACTGTCCATGCGGACCAACGCACAGAATAGAACTGGACTCTTCCCCTATGAAATCATAATGGGGAGGCCAGCTAACATTTGGAACCTGCCAAGACCCAGAGCGTTAAAAGATGTAGAGCATTTGCTTCTTGCTGAATACTGTGACCAGTTAACTCAAAACTTGTATTTGATTTATCAACAGGTACCGAGAAGCCCTCCCAGTTAAAAACGAGGGGCCAGGTCACAGAATTCAACCCGGTGACTGGGTGCTCACAAAGTAATTTGAGAGAGCATCCAGCCTTGCACCGCGCTGGAGAGGACCATTTCAGGTACTGTTAGCCACAGAGACAGCTGTACGAGTAGCTGGCCTACGACACTGGATACACGCTACACACATCAAGAGGATACCTTTCCCTTTGCCACACAATGAAGAAGAAAAGAAGGAAACTATTTTCTCTGCTTCTGGTGATCAATCTGTCTTGAACAGCTACAAGGGTATTTCGGGGACTCTTCCTGAGCCCGTGGGGCCTGGGGAGACTGCTGCTTTGTCTCTGAATTCTTCTTCCGATCTTTCTGCACCTTTGAGCGACCTTGCCTATGTTTCACCACTTCCATCAGGAAGCAATGACACACTGTTCGCAGATCACGCAGTGCCTGGAGTCTTAAGGTATGATCTGCGTCCACGACACTAGACTTACAGCACAGCACATCTGTGCCCACAGGAAATGACTGTTGAGCTCGTCCCTTGCCACTTTTGCGCTGAAACGTAAGTAAGTCGCTGGGACCAGTAAAAGCTATCTTCAATCGAGATCACATGGTCAGGAGATCACCAGCAAACGACCTACGGTGTTTATCGCAGAAACTTTTCGGAAAAGAGCTTCGAGTAAAAATGTCTGTCGCTATCTCTACTCGTACGGAGCAACCGATCGATCGTGTGGCTAACAAAGACATTGGACAGAAAAGTACATTGTCCTTGAGGACATATTGTTTCCTTGTAATTATGTTAACCGGTCTGACAGTAGTAATTGCTCTTGGGTTTTGGTACACTGAGGGGGTGCATCCACTTGAAACCTTTTTACCTACTGAGAGTGCTCCCACTATGCCTTCTCCTTTCGTGCATCTGCACATTCTATCTCCTAGGGATTCCCAACACAGACAGAGTTATCACAATAATACGCTTTTGTTAGTTATGAATGCGACTCATGCGATTTTGAATAGAACTAATTGCTGGATGTGTTCGCATTTGCCACAACACGGGGAAAAAGGGTTGGGCTGGTATATTCATTCTTTGCCTCTAACTACTGCATGCTATGCCTCTCTAAGAGCATTATTCTTTGGTAGTTGAAATGATAGCATCTCAGGGAACTTTGACAGGACTAATTTAAATGAATTTGAAAGGCGAGTCTTGACGCCTCTGGATGCTCCCTTTTCACAAATATGAGCAAGCTTAATGTTGCTTCTATTATGCCTTCCGATAGACTTTCTGGACCTTTCCAATCGTTAATTTCTTTTAAGATGGCTCCCGTAGGCAACCGGGATGCTATGCCTCCTTCCTATACTATCAATCACAGCCCCAACTCTGTCTCCTTCTGCATACAAAGGAATGGTTCTCAGTCAATGGGTACTTTTGAGGGTTGTACCAATATTGCCAACTTGATTAGTGAGGACAGACCTTTGTATGTAGGCGATCCTGCTTATTTTATTTGTGGAGATGAAGCTTATCCTTGGCTACCTAGGGATTGGGAGGGTACTTGTTATTTGGGTATCTTGCTACCAGGGGTATATGTAGCTAGCACCTCTGAGGTCTCTAGGGCTTGTCCAAGGCGGAACGAGAACGGTGATACTCCGTCACAAGTCATGGGTGATGTAGCGAAATCCTTTGTGCCATTTTGGGGACAGATCATGAATTCCGAGGATATTAGGAGACTAGCAAGAGTATTGGAGAGAATCATCAACCGGACCACCGATATACTCTACAACATGACATTAGAACAGAAAGCGATTAGATTAGTGATTCTACAGAACTGGATGGTGTTAGAGCGTGGTGGAGTATGTAAATTGGTGGGATCTGCTTGTTGTGTTTTCGTACCTGACTCCTTCCCGACCATATTCAAGGCAATACAAAATCTGCATGTCCTAAGTACAGAAGTACATGTTCCCGAGGGAAATTGGGATCTTAGTACTTGGTTCTGGGGCTTTTTACGGTCTTGGGGATGGAAACTCTTTTAAGTCTTAATGGTATTCTCTTGTTCTGTTGATGTTGCATACAATGTCTTCCTGTCATATATTCGATGTTAGGGGGATGTTGTGCGCAAACTGTAGGAACATTAGGACCAAAAATACACGCACCTGAGAAGATGACTAATGTTTTTGCAATTAAGGATATTACTGTCAAAGATTTGATGGCAATTGCTATATCGATGAATGGGATTCAGGATGTACGGTCATTGAAACGTGGAGTTACGAGTTAAATGAATATTTTTAGTAAGGCTCTTGGCTTAGGCCAAAAGGAGGGTTTGATAAATGGTAATTATATATATGCAAACCTATGTAATCCTTTGCATAATATTGTATAATCTGTATGTGAACTAGGCACAAACTCTAGACCACGAATTATTAACGTGAAGAGGGGCTGGACAATATTACACAAATTGTATAAAAGCATGAATGTTTAGATGTCCGTCTCTCTCTCACCTCTCCTTGTCGGCTGGTACACACTGCGAGGTGTTGGGAGCCAGATAGCTATCTGTTTTGCTTTGTGAACTGTACAGTAATAAAAGATCTGTGAATACTTTTCAGCCCGAGATTGGTATTTTTCCTTTGTGGTACTCAGCCTTGATATTTCTTTGTTCTTTCAGGAGGATATCAGAACCCTCCAGATACACACCAACCAAATCTTTCATAAACCTGGTGGCTGGGGACCTGACACTCTCAACTGGTTTCGCTGAAGTCTCCACTCTAGCTTTCTCTGACTGGATTCGCTGACATTCAGTGTCCTTGTTCTTAAATTCAAGATCCCTATCCTTTAGTTCCAGATCCCTGGCTTTAAGGATCACTTGCTATGCCAATTCCTCTTTCTCAAGCTCAGCTTCTATTTCCAACTTTTTATATTCAAAGGTCAATTTCATCCTTAATAATTCAAGTTCCTAGGAATTCCCTGAAGAAACATTGCTGGAGGTCGGAACAGAGGCAGCAGGAGTGGTGGCATTCCCAGAATCAGATTCAACAACACCCCCAGGGCAGGGGCTCAATGGTTGCATCCCCCCTTCAAGAACTTCACAATCAGTCTGGTAGTCCACCAGGGCAGCTATCAGCTCAGCCCTAGACTTATCCTCAAAGTCTAACTCCCCGGCTTCACAAGCACTCTGGAGAGCCTCTAAGCTCATCCCAGTCAATTTACCTTTTGCAATAGATTCATTGCTTGTAATGAAGTTATCTAGTACACAACTAAACCTCAATTTAACAATGAGTAGATATTTTGTAAGTGGCAAGGTTACACACTGATTCTTAAAACAATAAGCATCCCGCCGCTGCCACCAGTGTAAAGACTGGAGGGGGGTTATTTTTACTCCTGCTCTCTATATGGCAGAGTCGAAGCACAGAGCACCCCAGCCAAGATTCTCTATTGTTGGTAGCAATGGACGAGCAATCAAGGCTTAGCTCTCAGGAGGTGATGCGGGCTGGTTCTTAAGTACAGTGTAGTCCCCAAGCACCCACAAAGGAATGTCCACACACTATGCTAGTGAAAACACAGTCTTTATATAAATAAGGTTCACGTTATATACACAATCACAATAACACACTTTGTACTCTGGTAATACTATAATGGCAAATATATACAAGTCTATGTGGTACCACTCTTTCTATTGATTCCTTTAAAATGCATCCAGGACTAACAGCCCCAAATAGCATACGAATTAGATTATAAGATGAATCAATGATAGACCACAGAAAGAAAGCAAGTTAAATCAAGCAATGGCAAAACAGTCCCCCGTCTACCTAGAGACAGTTCTGTGCGAGGATCCCCCCCACCTGGGAAACCTGTAAATAAAGCGTATTTGAGAAGCCCAGTCCAATTATGCTAAAAAATAGTCCTGATTCCTTCTAAAAGTTTCCTCGACTCCAAAGTACCTGGTTTCGTAGAGTTCTTCGATGAGTCATCAATGGGCCCTTCTTGAGAGTCGATGAAGAACTTTGTCCAAGCAAGGGCGTCAGGTCGTCGGTGTCTCTGTTGTCTTCAGGTGGCGGGAAACCCACTGGCGGATTCTCCTCAGTCCTCAGCGGCCTTGTCTTTCTCTAATAGGACAAAAGCGGTTGACGGTGATGAGCAAGGGAGTCCTTCGTTCAAAGTTTTCTTAGGCAAAGGAGCACTGAGGCTCTGGTCGGCGACAGCGATCATCGACGGTGACGGACTTCAATGTCTGGGCACTTCGCTTCGTGATTCTGCGGTGGTCCCCATCTCCGGTCGGCAGCCTTTCGAGGGTCTGACGTAGAGGGAGCTTTGGCAAAGATCAGCTGGTGCACGATGGTCCCTCGTAGCTCGGGAAGAGTTCTCCTAGTCAGGTCTTCTCTTGGATCAGTTCTTGAAGGCACAGTAGCTTTCATGTTGCATCGAAGGGAACAGCGGTTCACCTTCTTCTTCCGGCTTGGCTTCAAGAGTAAGCATCATGTATGAACTTCAGCTTCTGAACGATTTGCATCACTGAGAGGCCCCAGATATACTGTTGATCTCCCATTCACTCTGCTAGGTCACACTGATGCAACCAATCATCCAGAAGGGCATTCAGGCAGTCAGCCAGCCAATCAGGCTCACATTACATTCAGGCTATTCTTCTCCATCCAGACACTCACACCACGCAATGTGTATTTGGACAAGCACTCTGCCATTGAACACTCCACGCTGCATTCATACCAGTTTCGGGCAGCGCTGTCTCAGTCATTGTGTCAACCACCAGATACTAGACACCCATAACATGAAATCTGTATTCGTCACACATGCCATTCACCCAGGTCCCACCCCACGGGCGCACCTACAACATACAGTCATTGGGAAGGCTCCAGCCAGTCTGGTCTGGAATTCCACACTACCATATATGGAACTTCCACCCAAAAGCCAGTCAGGAGGAAGGGACAGAGTCAGGGCTTCCCGGGACTCCGGGAATACAAGGTAACAGGCTAAAGAAATCAAGAGGCCATAGGGGCCATTTGGTTTCCTATCAGGAATCAACTGATTCCAATGGCAGGGTCTGGGTATCCCAAAATGGAGGAAAGTCAGAGCACCTGACAGATTCAGCATGGAGCAGCCACCAGCCCATACCCTGCTCTGTGGTCCAAAACATACACTCAGAGTACAGGGTTGTACTCCCACCCTTGGGTGCTATAGGGGTATCCCAAGGGTCTGTTCACCAAACCAAAAAGAGGAAGAGCCGCACTGTCAGGAGTCCCACATGAACTCCTGCACGGGAAACAAGACAGAACACACATGATAAAGCAATAAAGGACAATAATATGGAAGCCCTATCCCTTCGATGCATTTCCAGCATCACACTGTCCCACTTGGGGACTTGACTGTTCTTCCCCTGCCTCTGAGCTCTTCTTTCTCCTTCTCATCGTGCCACCCACCTCCCACTCCTCTGGAGCCACTGCACACCTCTTTGTGACAAGTGATGCTGCCTTGGAGTGGTGTGTAGTCCTCCCGGATCTCCTCTCACTGCAGAGCTGCTTCGTTCTGGCAGTGCTGACATGCAGCTGGAGCAGGACTCCAAGACTGCACTAGGCCTCTGATTTTCTCTCTCTCTCCTATGACTCTCCTTCCGTGGCAGAGTGTAACTATGCCTTTGTATGGGGCGCTCATAATTATCTCGCTTGCAGGTACTTGTATCCCGTGTCCACAGTGTTTCTGAAAAGTAAAGAAAAACCTTGGCCTGCATATGGAGTTTTATCCATGGGGTAATGCATATAAAGAAATTGGCATATGGGGAGGGAATATGAATTGGGGCCCACTCAACTGCCAGTGTCTCCCTGTGGGATAGAAATGGCTCTGGTTTCCTCCCTAGTAGGCCACCCTGCCTAGGCTGAGACGGGTTCCCATCACCTATTGACAGGGTCAGGCTACAGAGGTCCGCACAATCAATCACTACCTTTACATATTCAGGTGCATCCTCCCCTTTAAATCTCCTAGCGAGAGCCAACATCATCCCCAGAGTCAGCTAGGCCGAGCCTATCATGGTGTATCCAAACATGAATGTTGCCATCTTAAAGTGAACGAAGACACTGCAGCCGGATTGGTAGCTAGTAGGGTTGTGGGTAATTGTGATTTAGATACTGTGGTAAAGAATGGCAGATTGGGAGAATGCATTTGGCCCTATACATTCTGTCAGCTGTTCAAAAAACATCGTTTTGACTTTGTATTTGGGCATATGAAAATTCCACCCATTTGATCATTTCTTACATTGTGGCAAAACATTTTGGCCAATTGTGGGGGAGGGGCAGAATATTTTGTGAGCTCTGATTGACTGAAAATGAATGCCATTTCAGCCAGAGCAACCAACAGGTCACCGCTTCCTAATTGGCTAATATTTTCATGCAGTTTACAACGTGTACAACTAACATCTGCACTGCCGGCGGAAATAACAAGTAGAATATGCCAATTCTGCTGCTCTGGCAGACCCAAGCCTTAGAACAGGTAAGAAGATATTAAGGATAAAAGTGTAAGTTAAGATTATTTTATTCCTACAACGCTTCTTCCCTAATGCTACCTGTAGACATTTGGCAAATATCTTCATGAGATGCCAAGAACCTGCTTCAACTCGAATGGTTGCAGGCGTTTTGCAGCCCAAGGATATGAACTATGGCAAGTGCTGCACAACAAACCTTTCTAGGCTGAAGAAGAAAACTTAAAAATCATCTTTTGTAATCTGTCTGTCACACTCACTCTTCCTACCACAAAGCGCCATAAATTGATACCTTTGGTGAACCACACTGTATTCAGCGGTCCATTCAAAACAATCTTATCTTCCTTGTTCCCCTTTCCATTAGGTCATGTCAAGAAATGTTTTGAACTAAAAAATGTCCTACTTTTTAATTTGAGAATCATTTCGAGATCAGAGAATTAACTGTTGGAATTTAGTCTTACAAATGCAATACATTTCCATACCAGGATAATTGAGCAATTACCCATATGTTGTTCAGCTACTGTAATGACAGAGTGCTTTGAGTACAGTTTGATTGATATATCTCTGTCATATGTGTTCAGATTTAGGGCTGTTTAGGCACCAGAGTAAACAATAACATCAAATTATTTGATCAAGGCCAGACGTAACTAGTTCCCCAGTCACCAATAAAGCCTTACAGACTGAGGGAAAGGTTATTATCCCAAGCAATAATGCCCCCCTCCCGAGGTCTTTAAGGCTATTAGCACATGGTGGTATTAGCAATACATATTTTGGCGTTTTCGTGGTGAAGTTAAAAATGGTGCTTTACCAGTGAGTAAATATACAAACCAGGTTGGTAAATTAAATGTGGTTTGATTTTGCAGTATTTAAATAACATGGTTGTTTTCATAAGTTAAAGTTCCTGCAACTTTAACTGGAAAATGTTTAACATGAGCAGGCATTAGGTGCCATGTAAAAGTAAACAGTTTCTCTATAAGAAAGGCATATTATTTGCCAATGGTTTCTTTTTCTAGTTTGTTTGTTAAATAGCATGTTGCATCAACAAACAAAAAAGATCCTCACAGAGAGGAATTGTCTTGTTGAAACAAGCTCTTTCTAGGAAATTGTTTTTTTTTTCTTTGTCTGCTTCTGGAATGTTCAGAATGCAGTCAATACCTGTAGTTACTGACTGCGCTGTGAACATTCTGATTGGCTTAGAGGAATTCAATAACGATTTCCATGTGCTAATAATAAATATGGATAGAATGTATACATCCAAACTATGATACGTCTTCCCTCAATATTTACACACAGAACCCAGATTGTTACCTTGTCATAAAGAAGCATTGGCAATAGAAGATATGGTTTTCACCTCCCAACCAAAATATGATGATCCCTTACGATCATGGGGGAGTAGTGCTGCTTTATCACCTGCCAGCTTGGATATTGAAAATGATCCAGACCCCTCAATGGTGACTAGGCCTGCATCTGCAGCAGGTACTACAATTACAGAGAGTACAGAGCAATCAATACCATATGGATCAGTTTTTTGGACCAAATCCGCAGGTTTAAGAGAGGGAATCTCAGAGCCAATATCAAGCAAGTAAGGTTTCACGACCCTGTGGTTTCAATTATTTCAACACAGGGCACACATTCAGGGGAAGAGAGGGGGGGAAACACCATACGAGTCAACAATCCAGAATTCGATTGAAGAATTACGAGATCTTGGCAACAGAGACAACAGAATCAGGCGAGGTGAATAACTTGGTATTCAATATTTCATCATATGATCTGTCAACAGTTAATACATCTTTATTGAATAAAGGGTTTTCCTTTGCAACCTCAGTTGGTAATCATTTTACTGAAATTCAGATTGACTCATTCAATTTTACTAGGAAATTGAAATTAAAGAAATTCTTTGCCACACAAGTAAAACAATTTACTGCTCCAGTACCTAACATACCTATTACAGACATTTCCATAGGAACTTTAGCATCAACTCATATAGTATTATCATTAAAGGATCGAGAGACCCTGCAGGGACAACCAGTTCAGGATGTATTGAATGAGCTCATTATTGAGCAGGAAAATATTAACATTATTGAAATGACCTAGAAGTATAAGTTTACCCCTTTGTTTCAAGGGGATAACACTATTGAAATATTCCAAGAAGCTGTCACTCGTGATCTAATCTACATTTCTTGGAAGATATGTCACAGTCAAAGCCCAATTGGCCTTTTGAACCCTCATGTCCAATGAATCCCTGATCATTAAGGAAGGTGGGATATTGTGTTGTTTGACAAGAAAGATTATACAGAAATGGCTCGGAATCACCTTTAGCTACCTGGGTGTTATATTGAATTTAGGAGTAATACTACCAAAGAAATTGTAACAGGGGAAACAAATGGCACAGAAAGGGTCTCTTGTCCAATGAAGAAAAGAGATATTTGATAGTTGTGCATCCCACAATGCCTACTATCTATTTTTCCCCAAATTACATAATGAGTTTGAAAGAATACCTGAAGGCATGCCAATACTTAGTGGCACAGGGTGGGTGACTGAACCACTATCTCATTACATTAACCAAAAACGATTGAAATAGGCTGTTCTTACTCCAATATACCTGCATGACACAATGCATGGACTTCATTTGTTAGATCATATCAAATGGCAAGCAGGACATCTTCTAGTGACATTAGATGTTAAGTCACTATATACATCGATTCGGCTAAATCTAGATTTAGAAAGCATAGATTCTATTTTTCGAAAGCATCCTCTTTCAACACTTATGTCGATATGGTCAAGGAATTCTTACAGTTCTCACTTGACAATACATCTTTCCCATTTAATGGGCAATATTACAAACAAACAGTGGGTATAGCAATGGAAGCTAGCTGAGCACAAGTACTTGCTAATCTTTTCATGCATCAGTTTGAAGAAACGTATGCACTTATTGACCATCCGTTTCTACCTTATATACAACTATGGCAGAGGCATAGATGATGTACTTTTGATTTGGAGAGGAACTGAAGATGCATTATTGGAATTTGTTATGTGTTTAAATGCGAACTCTGAAGGTTTGACATTTACTCATGTGTCAAGCAGAACTCATATTGATTTTTTAGATCTTAAAATAACCATTACACCAACAGGGTTTTCTACACACACATTTCACAAAGATACTGCTGTGAATTCTCTATTGCATGCTTCCCGTTGCCACATGAGGTCAGCCATTTCCAACATACCGAAATAGGAATATATTAGGGCTAAATACAACTGTAGCCTGAGCTTGGACTATGAGGATAAGTGTCTCAATATACAGAGGAGTTTTTATCTAGAGGATATCCCAGGGATATTTTGAACAAGGCAGAACAGCAAGTGGCATGGATAGAGAGTCCCACTCTTCTGAGACCTAGAGAAAAGGGGGCTTCTATAGATAGTGATTGAAAATGTGGGATCAGTCCTTGTTGGCGCGCTAGTGACCACTCTCGATTGGTTCCAGAACCTGCCTTTACAATTGGTTCTAATTAACCTGGCAGCAAAACAAAAAACGAACCCCTCAAACTTCCCACAGAGTTTGTAAATAATATTGAAGATTGAGAATTAAGCTTCGGGGGAGTGTCTTGCGCTCGAGGTCAGTCCTTTCAAAGCAAAATTTGTTTCAAACAAACGTAGTACATGTCCAAATCATGTGAGATGTTTATTTTCCAAAAGAAGCAACAGCCGACACGTGTTTCAACCCCTGGTCGTTGTCAAGGCTGTATATATCATGACATAGCAACATTAGTGACAATATAAATGACAGTGAAATTATCATTAATTCATAGAATTAAACATGAAACCATAAATCCATAAAAAGGGGGAAATAAATCATACCACATTGTATCATGTACCAGGTCAGGATTTGATGGTGGGAGTCAGAACAGGATAGGATCTCAATACCAAATGATAGAAAGAAAAAATATATAAAGTTGCAATGAGCAAATTGGCAAAAGTTGTTCTTCCATTATATTCAATACACATTAAATTATAATCTTAAGAAAGTTATTCTTGATAAATAAACACCAAGCTTATGCAGGGTTTGTGAGGTGTACCATCTATCAGTACCCGATATGACCAAAATATAACAAGAATTTAGAAATCTAAATAGTGTATCCTATATATACTGAAATAATTAGAATGAAACCTACTCACCCTGAAGTTACATCTTTTGTGATTTTTCTGCATCATATTTAGACCATGTCCATTTACTGAAAAGTTTTTTGAAATTTATACTTGATAACAATGTGTTTATATTCAATGGATAGTATTATGTTCAAGCCAAAGGTGTTGCTATGGGGGCGAAGTTTGCCCCCTCTTTAGCAAACTTTTTTATGGCACAATTTGAGGATGTTCTTTGGAAAATAAACATCTCACATGATTTGGACATGTACTACGTTTGTTTGAAACAAATTTTGCATTGAAAGGACTGACCTCGAGCGCAAGACACTCCCCCGAAGCTTAATTCTCAATCTTCTATAGATAGTGATAAGATACCATTTATTACTAGCTATAACACTGGCAGTGACAAATTCGTTAACATTTTGCAAAAACATTGGCATTTGTTTTTAATTGACAAAGATCTGAGAGGGGGGCGGGATATCAAACCCAGTATCACTTATAGTAAAGCACCAACCCTCAAGAAAATTTTGAGCCCTTCATATATCTCAGACTCACTAAAGGTTTCCATGAATTGGCTGCAGAAGGGACAACCTGTTGGGTTTCACAAATGTGGAACATGTTCTATGTGTGCTTATATGCTCAAAACAGACAAAGTCAAATTTGGTGAATTGGGGACCTATCAAATTTAACAACTCATTACCTCTATAAAACTAAATATGTGGTTTATTGCATAATATGTGTTTGTGAACTTCATTACATCGGAAGCATCATTCGAGAACACAAGATCAGGATGCATGAACATTTGAGCATGATTGGCAGTCAGGAAGCCAAGTACCCCCTGGCCTCGCACTGGCAGAAATATCACCAAATGGACAATAAAGAGAATATTCGGTTTGTGGGCCTGGTAGAGGTCTCAATGTCCAAACGAGGAGGAAATCAGGAACTTGGATTTAGACAACTGGTGCACAGCTTATTTGTAGCTACAGGACTGTAAATGCATGCCTAAATACGGCCCATGCATTTTCAGTTTTTCTCTAAGGAATATGGAAGTACTATTTTACACATTTAGAACATAATGTATGCCAGCTTATTCTCCCCTAGTCTCGATTGAAGAACAAACATAAGGTGCAGTTTCATCTCATTAGTATTGCTTAGTTTTCTGTTAGCTTATGTTATCTACCTAAGAATTGTATACATGTGATGTGATGTGTAATAAAATTGACATTTGGGTCATTTCCAGGGAGCCAGGCGTAACCTCCAGTAGGATGGGAGAGGTTGGATAGTGAGCCTCATTCCTTTGACACACATTATAATTGGTTAAGGCAAATAAGTGGTACATATATCACAAGGGTAATAATCATACCATATATATCATTAATTCAAATGTTTCTAGCAATTTATGGTATTCCCCTAATAATGTTGTTTAATTAAGGAGATGTGTTACAAAATTGTCATTTGGGCCATTACTAGGGAGCCAGGATAAACCAAGGTAGGATAGGAGAGGTTAGATAATGAGCCTCATTCTTTAAACAGATCATAATTGGGTAAGGACACAAATGGTATATATATCATATGTGTAATAATTATTCCTAATAAATCAGGTAGGCACCAATGTTATTACCTGGTGCAGTAGTAAATCTTCTGCATTCAAATAATCAATTATTTGAACATGATATCCCTGAATGATTATTTGAACTCGGGACATCAGTAGAGGATGACATTTCATGTATGACATCCTTTTGTACAACTCTAGTTCAAGATGGAGCGCAGTAAAACATTGCCATTTGTAGGTTTGCTCTGTTATCAATCAATGATGGAAATGTGAGACAACAGTCATGCCAAATATAAATTAGGCATATGTAGGATTCTATTTATTAACAAACAATAGGTAATCATGTACCAATGGAATATCGCACAAATAATGTGGTGCTCGCGCTCGGAGTAACAGAGAATTCATTATTTGGTCATGGGAAATATGGCATTTTACTATGCAAAGATGGCACCCTGAAAAATCGACCCTGAACTTCCGGCCTGCAGAAGAGTTCAGGAACTAAAACTGGAGCTGTTGCGGGCTGGGTTTGCTACGAAGGGTGCAGTAGCCGAAAGAATTGGCGCAGGACGGTAAGGAAAAGGATGGTTTGGGTTTTGCCTGTCAATCCATCTTTTTTGAAGAGTCTGGAATGGAATGGTACAAGAATATTTAAACATGTGTTTAATTGGGCCCCACCTTGTTCGCTTTTCCTCCTTTTTCCCCTTTACAGTGCAACTTATCCGTACTGACGGCAATATATTAATTGGTAGCAGGCATTAAATGTAAAGACTGGAGGGGGGTTATCTATGTGCCTGCCCTCTATATGGCAAAGTAGAAGCACAGATTACCCGAACCAAGGTTCTCTATTGTGGTAGCAATGGATGAGAAACCAAGGCTTAAACTCTCAGGAGGTGATGCAGGCTGGTTTCTAAGTACAGTGTAGTCCCCAAGCCGCCACAAAGGAATGTCTACATACTATGTTATGTACTAACACAGTTCTTTATATAAAAATAAGGTTCAAGATATACTCATCAATTAATAGCACACTTTGCACGCTGCCAATTCTAATATGGCAAATATATACAATGTCTACATGGTACAACACTTAGCTAATGAATCCTTTAAATGCATCAACTGCTGACAGTTATAGTGGCACACAAATCATATAGCAATGGGTAGCAACATCGATCATAGGAAGTAAGATAAGTTGGGTTAAACAATGGCAGAATTCTGACGCCCCTCTAGCTAGAGGCAGTTCTGAGTGAGGATCCCCCATCTGGGCAACCTGTAATAAAAAGTATTATAAAGCCCAGTCCATTTAATGTTTAAATAGTCTTGTTTCCTGGTTAAAATGTTCCACTACCCCGATGTACCAGAGATAGATAAGTTTCTTTGATGGTTCATCAATGGATCCCTCAAGAGTGGACTCCCTTTCAAGCAGGAGCCATAGGGTGTTGAGATTCCTCAAAGAAGAGTGAATGCTAGCATGGAGACTGCAGCTTCGACCTTCGCAGTGCTCTACGACAAACGATCATGGAAGTCTTGTGAAGATGAGGCATGCGGTCCACCTGGATGAAAAGAGTTTGGTGGCGCAAAGAAGACTCAATGATGAATGTAAGCCCAGAAGCGGGCCTCAGGATAGCTTAGCCGATCTGGACTCGACCACGGGCTGGACCACTGATCTTCACTCCATCAGCATCTTTGTTGGCTTCGGGTGGCGGGAAACCCACCGGCGGACTTTCCTCGGACGTCGATGACCTCGACTTTCTCCAGCGGGACAAAGCGGTCGACGTGATGGCAGGGGAGCCCTTTGTTCAATGTTCTTAGGCAAAGGTGGAGCGTTGCGGCTCCGGTCGTCGAGCAGCACAGTGTCTACTGTCCCCACTTCTGGGCAACACGACTCGACTAGCTTCCAGTGGTTACGGAAATCCTCTGAACCCTGGTCGATGGCAATGGACTTCGATGGCCTTAATGTCCTAGTACTTTACTTCAAGATTTTCGGCGGACCCCTTCTCCGGTCGACAGCCTTTCTGGACTGGCTTCCAGGGGGCCTCCCTGAAGATCAGCTTCTGCACGATGTTCCCTCGAAGCTCGGGAGAGGTCTCCTAGCCAGGTCCTCTCTCAGATCAGTCCTCAACAGACTCAACAGCTTTTAGATTTCCTGGAAGGAAAGCAGCAGCAATTCTTCTTCTTCCAGCTGGGCTTCAAGGATAAGCAGCTTCAAGTTTCAACTTCAGCTTCTAAAACAAATTGGGAAGTGAGAGGTCCCCAGATATAGACATCTGTCCCTCATTCATTCTGCTGAGCCAAGCACAGTCAGCCAATCAGACCAAAGGGTATTCTTGCAAGCAGGCAGCCAATCAGGCTCACAGGCATTCAGTCTATTTACTTCCATCCAGCCACCCATAACAAGGAATGTGGATTGGTGCAAGCAACCAGCCTTTCAGCACACCACACTGCATACGTGTCAGTTTCAGGCAGGGCTGTCTAATTCTTTGTGTCACACACACAGAAACCAAACACCCATAACATAGAATGCATATTGGTCACACAGGTCCCACCCCAAGGGTGTACCCACAACATACAGTCACTGGGAAGGCTCCAGCCTGTCTGGCCTGGACTTCCCCACAATACCATACATGGTCCTTCCACCCAATAGCCAGTCAGGGCAAGGGTCAGTGTCTGGGCTTCCCAGGACTTTGGGAGACCAAGGTAACAGGCAATAGAAACCAAGAGGCCACAGGGTCCATATTGTCTTCTATCAGGAATCCACTGATTCCTATGGCAGGGCCTGGGTATCCCAAAATGGAGGATACTCAGAGCACCTGTCAAATTCAGCAGTCAGCTGCCACCAGCCCATAACCTGCTCTGTGGGCAACACACAGGGGCCCAAAAACATACACTAGGGCAGTGGTCTTCAAACTTCTTTGGCCTGGGCCCCCCCTAAGCAAAATTTGGCCAGGCCGGCTCCCCCCCCAAATGTGCAAGATTAACTTTTGCAGGCCGTCACTGCATCCTACTCCGAGTGCAGACCCTGGCCTCTCCCCATCCTGCTCCCACCACTATCCCAGTGCTCAAGCCCATCCTGCTCCCACCACAGTCCCATAACACAATCATACACACATCCATACACATTTTTAAATAAAAAATAAATCACCATAAACGTACCTTCTGCAGCGCCCTGCGCATGGTTGCTAAAATGCCCTGCTCCAGTTTGCTCTGCCCATATGTGCGAGGAGGCGCAGGAGCACCCTCTTGCACATACATACATGCAGTGCCCCAGCCAACATTTCCAATGAGCTATGCAAGGCTGGCAAAGCAAAACGCCCCCTGCGATGCATGGCTCAGTGATCATGCGCGGCTGGGGAACTGAACTGTCAAAGGCAAACAGTGTTTCCCTTTGACAGTTCAGCCTGCCCAGGAGCACTCCCTCAGCTGGAAAAAGCAGCTGAGGGAGTGCTCAGTGTTTCATTGGGCTGGCTCCTCGGCTCCTCCATAATGGGTGAGGGGGCCAGAGGGTGGACGCCCCTTCACCAATTATGGATGAGCCGCCAGACTTGGACTGGCCTATAGGGCAATAGGGGGATGACCGTACTAAAAATTCAAAATGCTAGTGTAGGCCAGTCAAAATGTGCCACTTTTTTGGCCAATGTGAGCCAGTTTGAGGAGTTACTTCACTATGCAGCTAGTAGTCTTGACCATTATTGCTGACTAAACATTCTTTAAATATCCCAATTTGTTTACATTTGAACAAAAAACACCCCCTTGGGTACTATTCAAACAGTCAGTGACTAAAGGACTGAATATCCATTTGCAACTGCTGGCCACTTTTTCATTGGTGCCTATGGCCATTTTATGGTCCAGTCTGACCATGTGAGCTGCCCGTGGCCATGTCCTCCAATGTAATGTTTTTTGTTACACATTTCATGCTGGGCTCTCGCGCCCCCCCTGGGATGCAGCCGGGCCCCCCTGGGGGGGGGCACGCCTCACAGTATGAAGACCTCTACACTAGGGGTACATGGTTGTACCCCCACCCTTGGGTGCCATAAGGGTATCCCAAGGGATCTGTTCATGAAAACCAAAAAGAGGAAGAGCTGCACTGCCAGGAGTACCAAATGTCCTGAGCCTGTGATCCCATTTGCAGCCTCCACAAGTTGCGGGCAGCGCAGGATGAAGCAGGAGCTCTCCTGGTCCCGTCCCGCCCAGCTGACCTCTACAGAACCAGCCCCTCTGTTGGTAATCCTCAGGGCTCATTGCCATGAACTACCGCCGTAGTGGTGCATTTGTTTATTAATCTGCTAATTGCTTGAATCCTGCAGGGTTTCTGTTCCAAACTGCCTCATCATGCTACACTGATTCAACAACCCGCCTTCAGCAGTCTTGCAGAGCTACCTCACTGTTTTTTGCCAGATCAACACTGAGGTTTGTAATTTAAAGATGACCGCCAGATTTTGATTCACTGTTCAGAGCCATCAACCGGCCAGTGATTGGTTACACTTACCTTTATCCCATCAATCACTGAACCAGGAGGCGTTTAAGGCCTCTGTCCAAGGCCCCGCAAGTGAGACTCCTGTCCCGAGCCTGTGATCCCATTTGCTACCTCCACACGTAGCGGGCAGCGCAGGATCGAGCAGGAACTCTCCTGGTCCCGTCCCGCCCACCTGATTATTACAACACCAGCCATCTGTTGGTAAGCCTCAGGGCTCATTGCCATGGTGGTGTATTTGTTTAGCATTCTCTGTTAATTGCTTGGATCCTGCAGTATTTCTTTTCCAAACTGCATCATTGTGCTACACTGATTGAACAACCCGCCTTCTGCAGTTTTGCAGAGCTACCTCATTGTTTTGTTGCCAGATCTACACTGAGGTTCATCATTCAAAGGTGGACCACTGATTTTGATTCACTGTTCTGAGCCATCAACCGGCCAGTGATTGGTTACACTTACCTTAATCCCACCAATCACTGAACAGGGAGACGTTTAGCCGACCCCTGTGTCCAAGGCCCGTTGAGTAAGGCTCCTGTCCGAGCATGTTGGAGCCAGGAGGAACGTTAGGAAAACTCCAACCTCCATACCCTCTCCCGTCACGTTACTTCGCCTCATCGCGACATTGAATCCTACCGGCTTCCAAGTCGCATCCTTATTACATTGGCTGCTCCAATCTCTACTTACATCGCTGGCTGCCACAAAAGTACTATTGTTTCAGATACCCTGTGCCCCGCTAAGTCTTTAACACTGCACAAACAATTTGCTTGTGACCGAATACAGCAGCAACCACGTACTACCTCTCTGATCCACTGTTGTGCCCGCTTCTTCTACACCGTAGCCCCGCCTAACTTTACCTCGCAGAAGCTAAGGACACCACTGTTTAGACAATGCATTCGGTATTCGATGTTCCCTGCTAGCAGGTTGCTCCTTCTGTAACCACACCTCCATTTACCAGGCCCCTCTGCCATAGCCTAGCATTATGTTTTACTGTGCACTACTGCTAATTGACGTAGCTCTCACTGTAACGTTGCCACTGCTTAATATGCCCTGCCATTGCTCAGCATTATGCTCTACTGTGATTTACTGCTAATTGACATAGTGCACACTGTAACTTTGCCCCTGCTTAATATGCCCTGCCATAGCCCAGCATTATGTTCTACTGTGATTTACTGCTAATTGACATAGCCCTCACTGTAACGTTTCCACTGGGTAATGTTAGCCGTCAACATAACTCAGCACTGTGTATACTGTGTTCGCCGCCAAGTACTGTGCACCTTCAGTAATTTTGCTATCGCGCATTGTGCCTCACAGTCCAGCCCAGATTCTCATATAATATGTTTTGTGCCCTAGCCTATCAAGGGGCTTAACTCAGACACTGCCACAGCCCACTACCAGTTGCTGCCAGCCTACTTGCCATTGCCACCTGCAGCAGCCTGCCCCACCTTTGCTCACTGCCGTTGCTATTGAGAATCCTGTCCATTACCTCTCCTGTAATTA
The DNA here is from genome assembly GCF_040938575.1 of Ambystoma mexicanum. Classification (NCBI taxonomy): domain Eukaryota; kingdom Metazoa; phylum Chordata; class Amphibia; order Caudata; family Ambystomatidae; genus Ambystoma; species Ambystoma mexicanum. The sequence goes on along the minus strand of NC_090927.1, from coordinate 682,321,838 downwards.
TCCTCATACTACTGGGCCCGCCTCTTATACGGCCACTACCATAGTGATGCGGCTGCCATAGTGTATACCCCATTGCACACTCACGACTCACAGCTCCTCTGCAAGCTACTCTACCTGCCCCTCCTTGTATGAGATGGCCATTTCTCTCCCCAACTCAGAAGACATCACTCCTACCCCCTTTCTACCATCCTTCCACTTCCCAAATAATGCTCTCTCATTCCTTGCTGCCCCTTTTTCCAGCCTGCCGGACAACCTCACATGCAGACTTCACATGCTTAGGTCTTGCACCAAACCGCTACGATTTCCAACTTTTCACCGGTCAACGGCTCTTAGAAATGGCATGCTGGGCATTTGCTCATCACGCCCTGTTGCGCTCAGCCGCACTGCCATAAGCTGCTCAAGGCTCATACCCCTCCCAGCAATGCCAATCAACTCACTCACTCCCGCACTCATACCACCCCCTGCTAAGCGCACCCCAGAGGTCCCCTCAGTGCCTTCTACAATCCACCCTTCCAGTACTTGTCCACCAGGAGCTCCCCTCCCTCATCCCACAGCGCCCGTAGTCTCTCTGTTAACCCCTTTAACTAACAACAGCACCTCTCTCCCTCACCTCAAATGCACCCTCATAAATGCTTGTTCCCTTCCCGCGCATGCTACAGAGGTCTGTGACCTCCTCACCAATCTTGACCTCAAAATCCTAGCAATCACAGAGTCTTGGCTTCATGAAGCAGCCTGTCCAGCGATCACAGTAGCCCTCCCACCAGGTTACAACATCCACCATCAAGACAGACAGCACATGAAAGGGGGCGGAGTGGCTATCATAACCAAAGAAGCTCTTTCCCTCAGAATAGTCAACTATTCACTGGAAGGAAACGCTGACTTCATCTCGATCAAACTCTCCACATTCCCCAACTGCACTATTACCATACACAATGTCTACCGGCCTCCAGGCCCGGTCATAGACTTTCAGTGTAACCTACTCCATCTCGTAGGGTAAAAAACATTAAAACTTCCACTAAAACTCTTCTACTTGGCGACCTAAACCTAGGCCTTAATGACCTTAAAGATAAACCAGCCAAAGCACTTGCAAAGGAACTTAAGGACTTGGGCTTCGGGCAAAGAATTACCAACCCTGAACACTGCAAAGGTCGCACCTTAGACTGGGTAGCTGACCACAACTGCAACGCCACCATCAGCGCAAATACCCCATGCCCCTGGACTGACCACAACCTCATTCAATTCCCAGAGCCACCGCCTCCAGTACACACATGCCTCAACCACCTGCACTGGCTAGAAGTGCACAAAAACTTACTAAAGACAATCTGCTACCCTTTCTTGAGGACCCAGTTTTCAAACCCCCATTCACGAATGACCCTGTTCTACTGGCGGAACTGTAGAACGACACAGTTGCCTCAGGAGGATAGATCAGGGGCAACGGGCTCACCTTGGAAGCAAGACGACACGGAGCAACACAGGTTTGATCCCCGGGTCGGTGCTTCGAAACCTCGGGGTATTAAGCGCTTTATAAATAACCTATCATGTCATATCACCCTCAAAAACGCTATTGATGACATCGCTCCATCAGAACTAAAAAATGCCAAGAAATGAATGCACATTAACTCTTGGTAAACAGCTGAACTTCAGGTGCTACACTGCCTCAAACGTAACGCATTAACCAAATGGCAAGCCAAATCCAGTGGCTCCTCTGAAGCAGAATTCAAGAAATGTTCTACCCAATATAAAAAAGGCATCAACCAAGCAAAGGCCAACTCATTCAACACCAGAATAACAAATGCTAAGTCACACTCCAAAGAAATGTTCACCATCTTTAGAGACCTGATCACTCCCACCTCTTGCTCATATGACATCGTCAAAGATGAAGCTTGGTGCAAAGGTATACAATCAGCTCCCAATTCATAAAATAGACCTCCTACAGAATAAAATTCATGCCCACTAAAAGGCCTTGTGCAAGCACGACCTCTCCCAGTCACCTATCAACAACACTATGCTCACTGACACAAGCCTTTTCTCTTTCAGAGATGTCACAGAAATAGAAGTCAATGACTTCCTCAATCATTTAAAACCATCCATTTGCAAATGTGACATTTGCCCAGCTAACATTATTCAACACTGTGCTGATTCTCTCGCACCATTTCTGACAGCTTTTATCAATGCCTCTTTCACATCTTTCCTTGTCGGCCTTGTCTCAAAGAAGCAAGGGTACGCCCTCTTCTAAAAAAAACATCATTAGGCCCCCACCTCCCCGAACAACTTCCGCCCCATTACTACGGTCCTGTTTCTCCTAAAAATCCTTGACAAGGCAGCCCATATTCAAATTCCGCACTTCCTTAAGTCCAATAGCATACTCGGGAAGAGGCAATCAGGCTTTCGCAAAGGTCACGGCATGGAATCCTCACTGCTCGATCTGAAAATCTAAATAACTGCAATCATGGACGAAGGCAAACCAGCACTTCTCCTCCTCCTAGACCTATCTGCTGCATTTGATCTTGTAGACCACAAGACTCTCAGCAATCCCCACACCAACGCAGCCCGATTCTCGCACCAAGCTACCACTAGGATCACCTCCTTCCTAGAAGGGAGAGTCATGAAGGTTTTTTCCGATCAGGCTTGTGCAGCACCAGCCACCATCTACTGCAGAGTCCCCAGGGCTTGTGCACGGCCCCAACTTTGTACAATCTATTCACGAAACCCCTCTTTGACAAACTGGACTCATTCGGCATAGCTTATACAAACTATGCTGAGGATACTCAGGTCCTCATACCTTTCTCCGTCTCCTACGAATCAGACGCTAAGTTACTCCAAAAGATCTACTCCACCATCCAAGTCTGGATGGCAGCTAATGGGCTTTGTCTCGATGGAGACAAAACAGATATCCTCATAGTTGGCCCTAAAGAAATTCTCAGCAAACTTAGCAAGCCATACAGCACCTTCACCATTGATAACTCAATCAATGCAGTGTCTCCCTCAGTAAAGACGCTTGGGGTATACTTGGACTCCATGCACTCCATGTCACGCCAGGTGAGTGTGATTGCCTCATCCGCATCTCTTACAACCAAACTAATAAACACAGTTAAACCTTTCATAAGCAATGAAAACTGCCTCTCAATAGCCAGCGCTACCATCGGAGCCAAGCTAGACTATTGTAATGTCATTCTAGCAGGTACTTCTGCAAAAAACTTGGATAGACTCCAGGTCATTCAAAACAACACACTTAGAGCTGCCTTAAATATCCCAGAAGTGATCACATCTTACATGTCAACGTTCAAAATGCTAGCCATCACTCACAAGTGCCTTGCGCTTATAGCCCCACCATACCTATCAGTAAAAATGGTCAGAGCCACATCTTCCAGGCCTAAGAGAGCTGATCACGCCAACCAATTGTGCATCCCCACAATAAAAAGGACAAAGGCAGGAGGCACCAGCTTCCTTCACCTGGCTCCCAGGCAATGGAATTCTCTCCCTAACACCCCCAGGGACGAGACTTCATATCTGTCCTATAGGAAAAATCTAAAAACTATGCTATTCAACTAATAACTATTCAACCTGCTGAATAAACTCCTGTTGTATATATTCCTCGGACCCAGTCACACCTTCTTGGGTCCTATCCATTCCTTCTGTCACATCGTCTCCTCTGATTAGTTGCCGCTCTCCACTACTGTTCTTATTATCAAATGTAATCCTATTGCTACCAGGCTCACTGTAACCACGAACCCTAGACATGTCTATTTTGCGTTTTCTTCCTCTGCTCCCTTGTAACTAAGTAAGCTTGCTTGTACCAGCGCCACAATGCCCCTGGGCTGCTTTTGGGAACTTTACAAATGTAAAAAACAAAACAAATAAACTGGACTCCTGTGTAGAAAACAACACAGAACACACCTGATAAGGGAGTGCAGGACAAAGACATGAAGGCCCTGTCCCTCCAATGCATTTCCAGTATCAAATTTAACACCAGTCCTATTTTTTCTGGTATCAGATGGGTGTTGGGGTTAACTGGTACACATATTGCTGTTTAGATGTGATTATGGGCTCACACCCATATGTTGGATGTACATTAAAAAGCATATCCCAAAAGATCAAATTACAAAATCACAGAGCCCACCATCCTGTTTTTTGTAATTTGACTTTTGGGATTTCACCTGTTTGTCCCCAGCACTGCCTTTAATATATTTATTTTATTTATTTGCATTTTTAAAGCGCTCACACAGCCTGCGGGCATCGAGGCGCTGTTACAGGAATTCTTTTTTTTTTTAGTTGCACAATTGTTTTTTTTGTTGTTTTAGTTGCGTATTTATAATGCGCTTAAATACCCAGAGGTTTCTAATCACGGACCCGAGGATCGAACCTGTGTTGTTTCATGTCGTCTTGCTTCCAAAGCGAACACGTTGCTGCTGAGCTATCCTCCCGAGACATATGCAGGGGACACATCCGCAACCCCTGCATCCCATAATACCAAACAGGGGGAGCAGGGATACCCCCGCAACCCCCTCTCCTCTGTTCGGTATTATGGGCGAAAGATCTAATCTGCTATGCCAAAGGCACATTAAACGTGCATTCTGCATTTTAGATTCAATCTTTTTGTTCATTACTCTTATGTGTCATACTCTTGCAGGATTGAAGTGTTCAAATGTTCACAACTGGTGGAATTGTCTCACTGTATGGTTACCCTCAGAATGGCATATAGGGTAGGGGAATTTTAATGGTACTTTGCATCAAGCCTAACACAGTGTTAGGCCCAAGGGCTCAAATCAGAAGTGGTGGCTTGACACGTCGTGAAGCAATTGAGTCTTTCTGACAATATACCCCTCAAGAGTACAAAAGGACAGATTGAGGTGAGTATTGCCCGAAAATATTTGGTACACCCTGGTACCCACACAGCTGGCTGCAAAAGAAAAACCAAGGATTAATGTACAGTTCAAAGCAATGGTGGAACTTAAGCGAGAATAGTAGTCGTTACTTACAAGGAAAGAATGAGAGATTTGACTAAGGTTTTCCAAGCTAGGATGATGGGTAACTCTGGGAAAATAGAGGTAGCAATTACTGAGGGAAAACAAGGTATGGAAGAGCAAAGACTCAATCAGTAGTTTGCTTATCTATAGAAGGATGTTATGTGTCTTGTGGTATTTTTGAAGGAAGATTGCAGCAATAGAAGTGTTCATTTTGGGAGTACAAAAGTCCTGTTTGACTATTCCCGCTGTCACGAGGACACCTGAACAAAGTATTTGATCCTGGCGCCGTTGTGCTAATGACCCCAGAATTCTTTGAAAGTCTTCAGGCAGGAGTAGGAGTAGAGATGTGCTGAACAGTTGAATGTTCCAAATTCGTGACAATCCAGTAAATGTTTGCAGTCCAATAAGCGCTCCGAGTTGGCAGCAGGCAGGCGAAGTGTAGCAGGCTTAACCGGGTGCAGTCCAGTAAGCGTTCCGAGTTGGCAGCAGGCAGGCAAGTGTAGCGGGCTTAAGCGGGTGCAGTCCAGTAAGCGTTCCGAGTTGGCAACAGGTAAGCAACGTTGAGCAGAATCAGGAGACGAAACAAGGGAAGTCGAAATACAGACCAGGGAATCAAAACCAGGAATCAAGGTAACAACAAGACGTAGAAGCTTTCAGAACAAATTCAGAGGCAGCGGCGTGCAGAGTGGGCGGGGTTTATATTACCAACAGCTGATTGCACGCACAACGCGCCGCCATGATCTTGAAGGCATACGCGTATGCAATGGAAGCCAGCGTTTCCACGGCAACCCATAGCGTTCTCTGAAGGAACGCAAGATTCTGGATGAACGTGTTTTCTGAGGGCTTTGTAATTGGCGTTTGAGTCCCAAGTTCTTAGGAATACAGGCAGATTTGCTGGAGGCATGGGAATGTTTCCTCTTGTGTGTACCTGGTTCAAGACATGATGAGGAAGAACTTAACGGAACCCTGACACACAGGCCTCTTTATTATCAAGTTCCAGTAACATTGGAAGCCTTATTTCCCCAATCCACTTTATCTAACTGTAGGCATCTTATGGCGATTTTGGGTTAGGCATAATTATGCGCGTTGGGGAGGTCAATGTGAATGCAGCGATTGGTCCTAAGGGGTAATGCCAATAGAATGCTGATATGGAAGGCTCACCATATATTCACAATGTCGTGTATGCGTAGCATAGTGGAGACAGTACAGTGGGATGTTCTCAGGAACCAAGTGGTGGTGGAATGTGCACTGGTACACACAACATGCAATTGCATGCACACAGAGGGCGTGGCAATGGCCCGGGTGGCAAACGTTCTTTGGAAATGGATATAGTGATGCTTGATTTTTTTATGTAACCATCGTAATGGTGCTTTTTGTGTTTTTTCTTTGTGCTGTTGTGTTTTTTATGTGTTTTGCATCAAATGTGTTTCCTTCTGTTTAACCCCAATTGTGGGTATATATCCCCTTCTTTATATTTAGTTTGCTCATCTTCTAACCCATATGAATTGTATGCCTTGGTTGACTCATATTTATGTTCTAAATAATGGTTTTGTATGAATATGGTGGTTTACACTAAATAATTTCTGATTGGGCGATCATTTTTGGATGTACATACAACTGGGCTTTATGGAAACTGTCAACACCCTATGTGCTTTGTATGCTCTATATATATTGATATTTATGTAATCAATTTTGTTTCATATTGGTGGTTTTGTAACCCAGCCTAGAAAAAGAGTGTGAGGTTGAAACACATGTCGGCTGTGGCTGTGTGCTTTTATATATAAACAAAAAACTGTGGGCTAATCAGTGCAGTGTGATAGTGCATTAATTCACTTCACTTGTTTTTAACAGGTCTTCAGTGAAGGACATGCAGAGTGCTTATAAATCGAGTGGCTAAAGGCAGACCTGGTAAGACATTTTATAACACCAGTAATGGGGTTTAAACTCCAATTAAGTCATTAACTCTCAGAAGACTGCTTTGAAAAATCACTGACAGGGACTTCCAGTGCAACGTTTGATGGAAAAGCTTGATTAAAGCAAGCTCAAAGAGTTCCCATGAGCAGGTGTTTTTGACGTGGAGGGGCAGGAACTAGGTGGGGATGGCCATAGGGATTAGCATGACTATGGGCAGTCAATGGGTGGGAACATAACCAAACAACAGCTACATGCTGTGTGTCCCTCCTCATAAACCATTCCTCTCTACCTGTATTCTAATGCAATATTTTCGGTTGTTAGGTGTCGCAAGTAATACCTAGTAGCCCAAACTAAAAGCATAACAGTCATCTTTCCGATGCCACAGGTCCTATTTTTAATTGGATTGTTTTTGATGAATGGATCTGAAAAATAGCACTGTTATTTATATAGCGCTTTTGCCAAAGCAGTATCCCACAACCCAAGTTGGCACTCATGTATTGACCTCAGAGTGATGAAAGTCTGAGTTAACTTTGCCGGGTTTCGAACCTGCAACCTGCACAACATACAAAGATCACAGCAGTAAGCACTCAACCCACTGAGCTATGACACCAGCTTTGAAAGCATGCTTTCTTTGTCTTGTCACTCCTTCAATAGCGCCAAGACATATTTGTGCTTTGCTCTATATACCAGCGAATTATAAAACCAGAAGCGTAAACAAATGCGTAGAAACTTGAAAGTGGTAAGTGCCCGTTTGAATGTGCCCTTTCTTACAGTTTTTGAGTCAAACTATCAGGCATAAAGATAGCTTTCAAAGGCTGATGCGTAAATATAATTTGCTCTGGTATTAACATTTGATAAATAGCCAGGTTATGGAGCAAGGACCATGAGAAAGAAATCTTGTATTAATTACTTGCACTTATAAGACCCCTGAGGTTAAGGGGAGCAGCTTTTGTTTTTTTCATCATGCTTCGGGGAGTTATGTAGGTTGCACCAAGTTTATTATTCAAACACCCGTGCATATCAGCTATTCATATTATGCATTTGCCTGCTATAATTATGTATACTTTATTCCCAGAACACGCACACAAGAGTCAGAGATGTATTCTAAAAATAAGAATGTCTAATCAAGAAATGTTTTCAATGTATTCAGCAGCCTGTATTAACATAGCTCATTACAGTCATTTGTATTCATAATCTGCCCTTTCTAATGACTGAACTCATACCTTTTGGGAGTTTGAACCAGGATTAGCATTTTAATTTAGAAAAGGTGGACTCATTTTTAAAAAAAAAGTAGATGATAAACAGATTTTTTCACCAATTTCACGAGGAAAATCCATGTAGCTCAGCCAAAGAGCATGGATACATTTCTGCCAAAGGGTGATAGCATAGTAGGTTTGTGTAATGTAGGAATAGGTCGTGCGTGCCGAAGTCTGAGGATACAGGTGCATGTTAACCACTAAAAAAAGTCAATCCTACCAGAAATATGTTATTTTATGTTAAGTTGATTTTTACCACACACGGCTGCCATTTCCATGCTCTCCAGATGCTCATGCGGCACTGTAAAGTAATATGATTGCAGTTACACAACACCTTCAAATAAGCTAAAGCATTCCCTACATTTGATTTGTCTGGTGGCCTCGCAGTTGACTCACCTTGTCCAATGACCTGGGTCTATCTTTTTGCACTTCTTGATTTCAGATGCATTCACCACTCACTAGACATCATCTTGCTACCAGGAATGTCACCATTTTGCTATTGCAGAAGAACCTTAGCCCTCATGTTACCACTGTCCGAGCCTCTCATGTGCCATGGTTTCTGGCAAGCATTCAACGTCCTGGTTGATTGCTCACCCTCATGGGAGCTCGTGACCTTAACATCCCACTGGCATGCCTGGCGATGGGTAGAGCCAGGGCCATCTTAAGGGATTGTGGAGCCTGTGGCACATACTCCTTTGCAGTAGCCCTCAGAACCAAAGAAATGAAAGGACCCAAAATCCCTGGTGGCAATCCCATAAACATGACCATAACACATACATTGACAGCCTGCCCCGCAACAATCAAAATATGCATGGGTGCTCCTTTCCAGCCCCCTCACCCTCTTCAGACTTGCTGGAATCAGAATAATAAACAAATGGCACTTAAAGGGCAACATTAGTAGCACACCGCAAGGGTACTTGTGTTCGATGCATTTTAACGAAAGCAGTCCCAAGGATTGTTTTGTCAAGAGGCAGGGAACAGATCAGTAGCTGTGTAAAAAGAGTACAAACACAAGAGCACAGATCTCAGATTAGCAAACTCACCGAATTTAACAGCGCTCAAGCATGGAGGCAGATTGGAAGCAATGAGAAAAGTACACATGCCATTGCATCGGAAGTAGATAGAAAGTAGAAACTACCAGAAAAATGCAATTATTATTGTATTGCTATTAGTCAACAAAGAAACAATTGTGGAGTGCAAAACATCAATGGTCACTATTTTATATGTAGCTAGTTAAACTGTAGCTAGTTAAACCATGAGGGGGACATTTTGATGAGCATACCCTGAGAACTAAATCACCCATAAGGGCTGACAATTTAGAAATGTTTAGACACAGTCAATTTTTACATGCTAGGCACTATGATCTGAAGTGTATTGTCTAGGATTGCACACTTAAGAGGAAGTGTAATCTTAAAGAGAAATAATTCTGAGGGGAGCGATATTCTAAAGGAGAACAGATTAAATCCCACCCCTTTTTATTTGCCAAATAACTGAGGGGGCAGGCTATATAAATTGACTGTACATCCCGAGAAAGTAATAAGTATGTGCTTCTGGAATTATAGATTTGATAGCATAGCGCCTATGGTGTGTTTACTGGGAGATCCCCTGCCTCCTTCTCTGTGTAATGACCAAGCATGGAAGAACCTTTCTGGGAGCCAAAAGGATACCTTGAAAAATAAGGTGATTGAAGTCATTTCCTGGTTACATCACCAACCAGAGTTCTGTTACTGGCTCTGAACCATTTAAGACAAACTGGAAAGGACGATTAACCGCTACCCATTTTCCAGCATATACATTTTCTATTGAAAATGAGAAATGTACACTTTTACACAGTAATGGAATAGAAGTACCATTGAAGCGAATCTAGTGAACAGACATGTTTAAACAGACATTTGTTTCTTTACAAGTAATTTACGTGCAGGAATGTCAAGTAGATGGTATTTTAATTAAGTTTTCTAGAACACTTTTTTTAAATTCTGACGTTTCCATTGAGTAAGGGAGGGAAGGCATCTATTTTCAAGAAAGGGGAAGTAGGGAGACGTAGATAGGCAGAGACGTTTTGAGTTAATTTGGTTTTCTGTAAAATGACAGCTTTATTCTTAGCACCATATACTTTTCAATGCCTAGTGGATGCACGGTCAGTGTAAATCAAAGGAAGAGGTGCATATGTGTGTGTGTTTACAAAAGCCATATTCATGTAAATGTAGCATAAAAAAATGATGTGACAAGTGTATTGATAGTTCTTCATTGTAGTCATTATTGACATTGGAATTTCATAGATAATTTAAAGTATAATTGATTTGCTCATTTCTATTTTATTACTACATTGTGTGCAACCGTGTGGAGGTCATTTTACATAATTTTATAATTTGATGGCAGGGACTTGGTACGATTGTACTCAGGCGTAGGTTCCCGCTGCAAAATGTTGGTCCTTTGCATGGTAGGGTGCAAATGTGCTGGGCCAAAGGCGACATATACGTGTACACTGTCTTTTGGCCTGCACATTTGCACTCTGCCATGCAAATGAGTAAACACTGCCTACCATACTGTCATGGAAGGCAGTGTTTGCAATTACAATTTAGCGCTGCCTATGGTAGGCAACGTTTAATTGCAATTGCAAATGCTGCCTGCCATGCGAGCATGGTACACAGAGTTTAATTATGAATGCTACCTGCCATGTGTGCATGGCAGGCAGCATGTACAATGGATCCCTATGGGGCCCACCTGCTTTATTCTGGCAAATAAAGCCGGCAGACCCAATAGAGATCTCCAGCATTTGCGCCGGAATGAAAATGCATGCTGGCGCAAATGCTGTAGCATTTATATGACGGAAAGGATGGTGGAGGAAATACATGTTACATTCCGCCCCTCACCTTCGACATACAAATAATTGAAAATAGGGCATGACATTAATGGAAGGCGTAAAAGCCTTGCTCAAGGCTTTAATGCCTTCCATTAACGATGCGCCCCGATGGAAATTGAACACGCAGATACACAGCTATGAATGGGTCTTGTCTGTTCACCATTAATTAGCAGAAAGATCCAAAGAATTAATCAGTAGCCTCCTTTTTGAATCACCTATTATTGGAATTCTCTGCATAATTTTCTTGAATGTGTGCATCTGGCAGATTTCTATGTGATGGGAAGATGTTCATCTGTGTTCCCCTTCATCCAAGGGATGAGACTGGGGTGCCCTCTGTCAGCCCTTCTATTCACTCTTGCGATGGAGCCCTTGGCGGCCAAGGTCTGACAGTTGGAAATGATGCCACAAAGCTGCTGGCAAATAACCATTTGGTTTATTTAAAGGAATGGGAATAGAAAATCAGAAAATGAGTAAACCTCCCTCTATCTGTCTTTGTCCCTTGCCACAATGCTAATGACTCCAAATCTCCAAATCTCCTTTACTACTTTCAGAATGTTACTGTCTTTCTGGTAAATCACCTCCAATCCTTTCTTATACTATTAGCCTGGCCCCCAAAATCAGCCCACACTGTCTCACTTGAACTAAGTCTCATGATCAGGGTGGGATGGTAGCTCCTGAAATGTAATTGAATTTCTTAGCAAGCACAGAATGCTATGCATTGGAGTTGCTATACATTGGAGTTGCTATTGCGCGAGAATCTGTCAGCCCTGCCTTATTTTTATGTCTTCTTATTTCAGAAGTGGAAGATGAGAAATGCAAATTTGACCCATTAAGGAGTAATTTAATGGCTTGGAATAGACTTTGCAGGCATTCAAAAGCTGAAGTTGCCTATACAGGAAGTTGGGCTGTGGTGTATCAGGGATTTGAGACCTACGTATGACAACTGGGTCAGGAACCTCTGGGAACTTCTGGAAATAGTTCTTTTGAGGGACATGTATTCACAAAGGCAATTAATTACATTAGAACGATTTATAACTAAAATAATAGGACGTTTCTCTTGGATACCACCGTATTATTGAATGTAAAATGCTTTTAAATCCCGGAGCACCTGTTTTCCATATCAGCCTACACATACTCCAATACTGCAATATGTTGTTTATTCATATGCATATAGTGAAATAGCCTCCAGGCTATATAGGATGGCACAAGAACTGGGAGACCCTGATCCTTCAGGAATTGGAGTTAAGTGATTTTCAAGTTTCTATTAATTCCATATACAAACTGATTCAACTTAAGGTATTAAATGACCATATATTAGCCATGCCAAAATGGCTGGACTTGCCCTTGACCCAGGTCCACATTACCAAAATGCAGTAAAGATAGGGCTGGATGTTTTCGTTTAAGGTGGGATGGATTCATGATACAGCAATATGTGTCAGCTTCCCTTACGAGAACTAAAGAAATGACACGCTGTTCATTTTCCTTGGACCTCACGTCTTGTCTTCTGGGAGTTATTGAGGGTTCACTAAATACGCCTATAAACGCCTGTCTATAGTACTGTTATAAGATAAAAGGTGTATTTGTATGTCATGGCAGAGTGGTTCTATACTTTTAACTACAGTGTGATTTGAAGGCACACATGATATCTGGACTCCACTGAGGCTGTTTCTAGAGGGCCTGTATATGAACCGGGCAGAAAACCGGCCCGCGCATTCCCCCCTCGAGAACCTAGATAACCTCATTTTTACTGATGCAGAATTGAGAGGTATTATGTTGATACAGCCAGGTGTATGTCATTCTGCTTTATAACCCATAGAGTCATCCTAGTGTATTCTGTTTAATTCATAATCTATAGGGTACAACCTTTTAATGTTATGTGCTTTGATTAATAAGCATAATTAAAAAATAAATGAGTACAGGGATGGGAAATGGCCAGGTGCCTAGAGAGACTGTGTGCTGGAGTTGTGTTGTTCCAATTTTGAGATGTGACAGGGAAACTCACCTTACTAGTCTCCCGTGCGACCCGCGCTTCCTCTCTTCGGATACCCCTAAGCAGCGCAGAGCACTGGCCATTTCTCAACCCTGTTCTAATTCACTTTTAACCCAGAACTGCAGCGGCTCCAGGGACCAATAAAGGCAGAACACTTGTACACTTTGGAGAGATTATTCTTTCACTGTATATTATTGAAATACGTCCATTTTTCGTGACTACTCCTACTGTGCAACTATGTCTGATCTGTATATTTTTGAAACATGTTGATTGTTGCTACATTGCGCCTTGCACATTTATTGAAGAATTCTCACCTTGGAACACTGATACATTTAGCACATATTGATAACAATTCGTTTATGCTTCTTGATTTTTGATTGATGCGCCTACAGAGACTCTGGGCTTGGGTTTTGTTGTTATAATAAAAGATAAGCTCAGTGACCACTGGAAACCAACAGCATCGTAAAACAATTGCAAAACGGATTTAGTCCAATGTGAGGAACACAGTCAACCTCAATGTTCATATGGGAGATACTGAAAAAGAAAAACTATGTGGATGATACCCGAACCATTTACAAACTCACTCAATTCCCAAAGCCAAATGAACAGGGCCTTCAGCACCTGCCCCTCCTATATAGACTCATGGATTACAATACATTAATTAAAACTAAACCTAACTAAAATGGAACTCATGACATGCTGCAACAAAGCAACCCAACACAGAACCATTCTTTGGTGTGAAGAAATGTAAATGTGTCTCTAACCCATAGCAGCCGCCGAAAGCCTCAGAATCCTCATGAAGAAGTCTGTCATATTCGAATGACAGGTTAAGGCCACAGGAATAAGTGGCTTCTTTCAGCTCACTTGCATCTGCTGCAACAAGCTTTACCTGAATTTTGCAGATATAACAGCACCTGTAGACAGTCTAGTACTTTCCTGGATTGATTACCCCAACAGCCTCTCGCTAGGTCTCCCAGGATACTACAAAATGGTGAAAACACTGCTGCTAGGCTCCTACAAAAACTGGAACGCATCAGCCACCTCAGCTCTATGTAGAACTGGTGCCTCATCCATCACAGAAATTAATTCAAAACAGTTTGCATCTTACACTGTGCCACCCACAGCAAGAGTAGAAATCCATAAAAGAAAATGCATCTTCTAGATGCCGATATCCATGTGTTGATCAAGTTATGCGGTCTAAGTAGCAATCCTACACTTCAAACGGAAAAACCAAGGAGGATCTTTGTTCTCATTCGTGGCAACCATTCTCTGGAACCCCGTGACCTGATGACTATGCACAAAGGAAGACCACCTTTCCTTTAGGAAATATATTAAAACAGGGCTGTCCATGACAGTAGATTAGATAGCATGGACCTGCACCCTCAAAGAACCCACCAAACATGTTGCTACAACAACAGGACTCCTTAAGACAGCAGTCTGATACCACATCAGTGGTTTATGAACTTCAAAAAAACAGAACGTTTTAATATGGTAGACTTAAGCCAAACCAGTCAGTTGAACCTATTAGGAACAAATGCTAGAACTCTTTTAAGCATCAGGGTGACTCCACAATAGTTGGTCTAGCTTATAAACTCTAAAGACCAGCATTTCCTAAGAGGACCCACTGAAGCAACACAGTTGGGCAAGCCTGCAAAATACCCAACAGGATTACTCAAGAGCTTCCCAGGCCCCTTTTCCCAGAAAAAACATACTCACCGGAATTTCGAGCAGAGTTTCAGTCTGCTTTAGTTGGCTGAGCATTTTCAACGCGAGAGGAGCTGCAGCAACTGTGTTTGAAAATCAGGAACTGGTACTTTAATTAGGAACTCCACCTTTAAAAACCCCTTGCAGGCGCGGAGCGCCGTGCTGAGTTTCGAGCAGAGTTTCAGTCTGCTTCAGTCCGCTGAGGTACCTGAGGTACACGAGGAGCAGAGAAATGGCAGCGGTCCCCGGTCTACAAACCCGAAAAAAGACTTTGCAACACCGTTGCTGTAAAAAGACTGATAAGCTCCAAGAATTACTGATTGAGGTAATCACTTTGAAATATGCATTGAAGGTTAATAAAAGTGCGCCAATGTCGTTGGTCCCATGTCTTTCATCATTGGCAGCGGTGCGCATCGACAAGATGAATTTTAACAGCGGCATATTAATGATCTCTCACACCATCACAGTCTGGGAGTCTGATGTGTCAAGTGTATCAGAATCCACACAAAAAGTGACAAATATTGAGTCTGTCGAAATAAATACAGTCTTGTTTCTTTCACCCGTTGATGTTACCGACACAGAATTATTGGAAATTCAGATTCCCACCATTTACAAAAAACACAATGATCTTGTTTTCAAATCACCAGTAGTAACCACAGTAACCGAAGTGCTTGACCATGCAGTGGAACGTCCGCCGAATGCTCTTTGCTCTGCGTTACTGGAAACTGGCGAAAGTAAAGAACATGCATTATTAAATTTGATGCCGGCAACCATGACATCAACGGTCCCGTTGACGCAATGTTGAAACGCGACAAATTAAAGATGCAAATTCAAAGGATTCAAACTCAGCAAATGTCATTGCTGAAGCAGCTGAAAAACAAATTACCCAGAGTGTTGCTGGAGACTTAGACCTTAGAAAAAATGGGACAAAGTTCGCAAATACCAATGTTGGAGTTAACAATCTAAGACTAAATCTTGAATCACCTGTTACGTCACCTGTCAGACCAGCTGAGTATGGCTCCAATGCGAAAGTTCGATCTCAACGCAGTTTGAATTTATTAGATCCGGAGGCACGTGAAGCTCGCCTAACCGAACGTCTGAAAGCTGATTTCGTAATGATTAGGGAAGAATTAAGCGTAAGTTTCACAAAAATGCCAGGAAATAATAACCGGATGCACAAACAGAACTACCAGACATCTGCCTTCAATGAGTATAAGACATCAAGACTGGACAAGACACCACAAATGAAGTCTGCAGTCTCTTCGTCCGAAACTGCAATGAATAACTTACCGAGGAAAGCAGCAGCGGTGAACAAGATCAATGAGAATACTGCTTTACACCCCGTCTCTCAAATCATAAACAACTCAAAATCAGAAAATAGCGGCTCGAATAAACTGCTTACTTCGAAACTGCATGACTCAGACAATGCACACAGCAATAAAACTAATTTATCAATAGCAGCTGGGATTCAAATCCATAATAACGTGCTAACGGCTACATTACTTGCTCTTATTCCTTTTGTGAAACTCTATGGGCCTCATTACGACCCAGGCGGTAAGGGGTTAACGGCAGCGTTAACAGCGCCGACCCTTACCGCCTGAGTACGAGGTCCCTTAGCGCCATGGCGCTTTTAACACCTGCTTTTAGCAGGTGTTAAAATCCATGGCGCTAAGGGACCATGGAGTTAATTACGCCACCGTAATTTACGGTGGCGTAATTAACGCCTTCCCCACTCCCATTATACCCTATGGGGCAAAAATGGGAATGGGGAAGGGTAAATGGGGATTGGGGACTTACCGCCCCGCCAAGGTCGGAATGGGGCGGTAAGTCCGCCAACCACCATGGCGTAAACGTAGTTTACGCCATGGTGGTGGTAAAGTCACGGCCCAGGCGGTAACTTACCGCCTGGGTCGTAATGAGGCCCTATGAGTCATTGAGTGATTCCTTAAAAGAGCAAGGAGCAATTCTTGGCAATCTAAATACAAAACTGTCAAATATGGAAGGTTTTAATGTCATGCTACAACAACGCTTGGAGAGAAAGACCGAATTACCAGCAAAATGGCAAAATTGGTTGAGCGATCTCGCAATGAGAGAACAAACAGAGAAAGCCGACTTAATAGATGCAGTATTAGAATGTATGAAATGGCTATGGCATAAAGATGGAAACCCCCTCGGCCAGTCAACCTGCCCATCTAATAAGGCAGATAAACGCCAAGATTCACCGACAGCAAAGACATCTCTGCCAGAAAATCCAAATGAGATATCACAGAAAACGAAAGTCCCACTGCTGCCTGTAGCAAACGTAAATGGTCAAGGAAGCAGGTTGAAGCAGCACATTCCTCCTGCATCCATTCATGTGAAAAAATCCTTAACACAGTGTTACAAGGAGCCTCCAACTGCACAAAAGAGCCTCAAAAGGATAAAAGTACAACGAGTGTGACCATGGAAAGTGTGGAACCGTCAGTGCCTACAAATGCCGATGTGATTACCTTGGAACCTACTGGCCGATACATTGTGCATCCCTCTGGTGCAAAGTCAGGGACAAAACAAATGACACATTTTGGGATATTCTCTGGAATGGCAAAAACTGTGATGATTAAAGAGAGCCTGCCTGTCCCGATAAACAACAAAATGTCACAAACCGAAAAAATTGAAAAAAAGACGGTGGCCCAAAGGGACAAACGAATAATGCAAAGAAATTTGTAAGGAATTTTTCAACTCCCCCGAAACTTGGGCTGTTTGAGCATGTGCCCACGAAGCCAGTGTTGACAAAAATGAAAAGCGACAAAAAAAACAAGTTGCACGAATTGAAGGGACTGGCTGAAGCCTGCAATCCAAACAAACCAGCGAGAGTTGAGTCGGAGGAGTTATCAGCTTGCTCTTCATCAGCTTCCATTGATTCATGTGATTTATCCACGTACTCTGTGGATGAGGATGAGGAATCGGGTGAACATAATACCATTGCAGACAACTCAATAGTCTCAGGAACCAACTCATCAGTGACTGCGAGCAACCTGTCCGTCTTGAAAAACACTGCACCTGAAGTTGTAGCAAACACAAGTAAATCCCTCTGTGAATGTCAAGACGTGATCCTCAAGGATAGAGACATGGCAAACCCCGACCTGAAGGTATTGGCGAAATCAACTGAAAGAAAGGCAGCCAAAGTGTCATTCGATCTAAATCCAAAGCTAACCACTGCTAAATTGCAAAAACAACATAAAAGTGCAGAAAATGAATTGCCGGTTCGGAAAACAGAAGTATCCACTAACATCTGGAAAATGCGCTTAGAAAACATCTTGAAAGACAAGAACAAGGTACATTTAAACAGAGGCAACATTATGAAACTACTACATTGTATCCCCTTGTTACGCACAATAACCTCGGAAGACATTGTCATTGTTGAATACGTATCGTAAAAGTGCTCTGATCAAGTACTGCTGCACATAAAGTCCCAAGCTGTGAGGAAAACATTATTAGCAGCAAAGGATGAATTGATCTTTTTCAGATTTGATCTTTCAGTAAAAAATGATGGAAAAAGAATTTGAGACGAATGTTCGAATCAAGCCATTGAGAATCAAACTGAGAATGAACACAGCCGCACCACCCTGAGTAAGCTGATTAAAAAATAAACCACCTGGGAAACACTCTGTTGAATGTCACTCTGAGAGGATGGCTAATGCATCAATTGGGCAACAACAGCAATATCAGATATTAGGTGAGCAGAAAGAAGCTCCATGTGTGCTCTTCTGCTGGAACATGCGAGGATTCCAGCATTTGTTCGATGAGCTTTCCTTCACGCTGGAAAATAAATTTCTGATTTGCCTGCAAGAAACATGGTTATGAGAAGCACCAATTAGAGATGGTTACTCAATCCTACTAAATCCTGCAGGGAAAAATCATTTGGGTCGCCCATATTCTGGCCTATTGACAATGGTGAAGATAAACAACTGGTGGAAAGTGATCAAATTGGTAAATCCGAATCTATTTGTGCAAGGTACTATCCTACAATCCAGAAAAAAAGAGCTAAAGCAATGTAAACAATTTTCAGTTATAAACACATACTGGAATCCAGCGATGATATCTTCAACCAACTACATAAACTCAGTAACTTTGTTAATTGATGCATGTATGATCACCTTCACAGATCTAACAGTCATCATTTGTGGTGATCTGAACTATTCCTGGTTCGGAAATGATTGGAAACCATTGAGCACTAGATCAAGTCAGATCACAGAGAAAGTAAGTCGAGGACAACTTTGGAAATCAGCATTAGAAATGCGGATTTGCAAAATGCTAAATGGGAATGTCAAAGGAGACATCCGAGCAAACTATACATGGCACTGAAATCAAAGCCATAAAACTCTTGATTATATTTGGACTTCAAAAAATCTGCTAAGCAAAATTGATCTCCTAAATGTTTTGAAAACAACTAGTAGTGACCACGATGTGCTCAAGCTCACATGGCACATGAACTGTGAGCATCCTTCATTAAAATATAACGGGGTGTTGATGATCAACCAAGGTGCAAACAGGCTAAAGATAAATGATTCCCAGATCAATGGATTAAGAAATATCATTCTGGCAAATTTGACGTCTCCGAACGGTCAAATAAATTATGCCCCTCTGCTTCTGCAATTCACAGTCAACACTAATCAAACGAAAATAACACCCCAAACAAACAAGCATATTTACAGTGCATCAGTTAAAAAAAAAAGATTCTTCACAAGGAATTTAGAATCCTAAAAAAAACAATCGGCAGAAAGGCTGTAGATGCCATCAAAAAAAGGAGACAGATATATCGGAATTGGTTGAAATCCTTTGCACACATTTGTGAGCAAGAACAAGACGAATTAATCTTGCGTCTTATCACGAAGCACAATACAAGAGAGATATGGGCGATTCTAAATAAAGGCTTTCTGAATAACAATGTAATGATGTCAAATGGAATATCTTCTGAGGCTTGAGAGACACATTTTGCAGCAGTATTTAATAAACTAGCAACTGCACTAATAAAAAATTATCACGTGTGCCATGGCCCGTGGAAGATGTGCGAGTCATTAGAAGATAGTTCCTTGGCAATTCAACATCTAAACAATTCAAGGGCTGCGGGTCCGGACGGCCTCACAAATGTAATGCTGATGGCGAATAAAGAATAATGGTCCACTGCGGTGGTAGTTCTAATCTTCAAGAAGGGCAATCAGGACGATCCATCCAACTATCGCCCGATTGCCCTGCTCGATACTATTGGGAAGATTTTTGCTGCCTTCCTCCAGAGAAAATTGACAAGCTGGGCGACAACCGTCGGGATCATGGATTGCCACCAAACAGGCTTTACAAAGGGGGTAGGAACAGAAGTGAACCTAATTTTTAATATACTAAAATTAGAGGCCTAAAAAGAGAAAAAAAAGCTCTTCCTTTCTTTTGTGGACATGCTGCAAGCTTTTGATAGCATTAATCATGAGATGCTGTGGAAGAAACTAATAAATTGGTCCTGTCCACCAGATCTCCTCAATCCGGTGATGGCACTGCATGCAAATAAAAGTATTTGTGTGCGAATAAACAAACTTGGCAATCTTACCAACGAAATCAAAATGGAAAAAGGTGTAAAACAGGGATGCCCACTTGCGGCTCTATTGTTTAAATTGTTTATTGCCGACTTATCTGACTCCCTGAAGGAAGTAAACTGTTTCTCACCAAAAATAAATGGTCAGCAGATCAGTTGGGCCCTATATGCAGACGACATAGCGCTAATGGACACAACACAGATAGGTCTGCAAAGACTCCTAACCAACCTTCAAAATTATCTAAATTGAAATGATCTCGAAATAAATGTAAATAAGACCAAAATTGTGACTTTTGGCTCAAAGTTGGGATCAAGAGATAAAAACGTCAGATAGATAGTAGCAGGAGAGTATATTGAGACTACGACATCTATCCGCTGCTTAGGAGTGATCTTTAATAAATCCATTCGGGAACGGGACTGGTCCCAAGATCTGGTTCACCGAATGAGCATGCTGTCCCTACAAGGAGCAAAATTGCATGCAGAATATGGGAAGTTCACCCTAATTCCGATCTTGACTTTCTACACGCAAAAAGTTATTCCGACTCTTACCTTTGCATCTGAAGCCAGTTGGAATCTGAGTTATGACATCTGGCCATATTTAGAGGGTCTCTTCTGGCGGAAAGTGCTCAGATTACCTGCTAACATCTCTATAATTGCAATTCGGCATGAAATGTGTCTAGAATCAATACATGGAACGGTTCTTTGGAGATCTATACAAGCACTAAGAAAAATGTATCTAACCAGTCCGTCTCCAGCGTACAGTATTCTAGCACCACTGAAGGAGAAACCATATTCTGGACTCTTAAATATATGGGGGAACAAAATCAAAAACATTCTTAAACATACCCACATAAAGATAGAAACTGTACTGCTCCATCCACAATTGGCAAAGAAAAAACAAAAGACTTGGAATTGGATTCATAACCACGGGAAACAAAATAATGTAACTTCGTTCTTATATAATGGAACTGCAGCAACTGGTATAGAGCAGCTACTGAAATATCTAAAAAAATAAATCTGTCGCGATACCATCGAGGCCAGTTTCTGAGGCTAAGACTCAATTCATACAAAACAAAAGAGATGTTGTTGCTAAAATGAGACAAAGAAACTAAAGACAATTTGTGTAGATTCTGTAAGAAAGCACTTGATTATTGAATGTCTGGAAAAAAATGTACAGAGGTCTTTTTATGTTAAAAAATATGCCCCCCCCCCAGAAAGGAAACATGGTGGATTGGTGGTTTATGCTGCTCACTAGTAACAATGTCAAATTAACTTGTGCAGTTGTTGACTATATGGACAAGATCTTGCCAGTTGTGGCATATAATCAATCCTGAGTGTTATCTTGGAATGTCCCAGGAATTGGGGGAAGTGAACAATAACGAGATCCTGTAAAGCTAGAAGAATGAGGGGAAATATGCCATGATATGTAATAAAAGTGTGTATAAACTAAATGTTACAAGAAAAACAAAAAAAACATACTCACCTTTCAATTTACTTTCATCTCTACGCCTGTGCCCAAAACAGCATTGTTCTTGCTGGTACCAACCTCGTCACCTTAACCACTGCAGAACCACTAAGAACTCACTGTCCTGCCTGCAACCTTTTTAGTACACACACACCTCCCACTACTCCTCTCATACCAGCATCTCTCGCGAATCACAGTAATGGCAGCAAATATAATTTGTGTTCTCCCCTCCAGATAAAATACACAACCAAGTGACAGCACCACATAGACTCATACTGGTATACAAGACATTAGTGCTAGTGTCCTGTTTCCATCAACATTTCAACTTCCTTACTTGCCACTTCCTCTAGCCCACTAAGCTGCCACCTCTTTTCCAGATTCATGCACCGTGCAGCAGCCAAAATGGCAGGAGTGTGCTGTACAAGAATGCATGACATCACATTACAAATGGAAAATAAAAGAGTAAATATAAACAAATCTACAACAGGCACAATATGTGAAAGGGAGCAAACACGCGAGCATGTGTAGGATCAGACAGCAGCACCAGTGGTGGTAAATGTAGACACAAAGACCTGTTGAAGGCTACAGGTCATCAACTTAGCAAGTCAGTGGAACAAAGAGACAGGTTCCTACTGTGAAACCAGGAAAGCTCATACCAGATTCCTTGCAGTATGGTTGACTCCTCCCTGCGCCCTCGCCATGGGATTATATTCTCATAGCACTTGTAGCCCTCGCAATTACACAGCAATCTCAACAACCACCTCAACTGCTACTGCCTGTTTCAACAGGATCTAACCTATGGCATCAAGGGTTTTACTACCCCTTTTTTGGAACTCACTTCCAGCTACCATTTGTCTGGCTGATTGTATATTTGGAAGACCCACGCAGACATGAAAATCGCCCCGGAACCCAAATGAGGAACGCTCACTGTCTCCAAGGTCTGCGAGGTGGCCTGTATCGAGACATTATTTGTAGAGTATAGGTAAGGGGTATACGTTTTTCTTTTTCTCCACATTTTGGTATTCAATACAAATGACAAAGGTGGATATGTGCAAAATAAGAGAGAGTAGGAACATAGGATCAGGAAATGGGAAACATACCAACTGCGTTTTCATGAAAAAAAAAATGAATGAAAGAACAAATGTAAAATGTGTCTTTTAATAAAAGAAAATATTCCACCAGATTTAAAACATATCAATATTTATAGAACCTATGCTCAATTTCACATGTTCTGAGAACAAAGAAACACACGAGAGAATGCAGCACTGCTTAATCAGCATCCACAGGCTCCCCGATCACCCCCTGACTGTCCCAACAACTAAGCAGGGTATCTTCTCATAGCGGCCCACCACCCAATGAGGATTTTGCTATCCTTTTCCGGCAGAGCATGGATTATATCTATTCTGCTTCTCTGGATCCCAGTAAGAAATGCCTGCCTCAGGGGAGGCCATTGAGGGTTTCTGAACTTAACATAACCTCCCTGTCCCACTCTTGTTCCTTCTCCCACCACCAGATCCTGGGGACTGTTCTCCCCTTTCTCCTCACTCCGAACTTCACCACATGATGTTATCAACTCCTCTTCTTCTGTGCCACCTTCACCTCCTGATGTTCCCCATCCTTCTCCTTTCTCAATATCATCACAAGGCCTGTACCCCTTTCTCCACCTAGCTTTACCACCTTCAAACCACTTTCTCATCATGCCACTATCTTCTCCAGGCCATCAGCTCCTCCCATTGATTTTATCAATTCCTCATCTTCTATATCACCCTTACCAACTGACATCTCCACTTCCCTTCTATTGCTTTTGCCATCTGTTGTTATCAATTCCTCTGTGTAACCTCTGGACCCTGAAGTTAGTACATTCTCCTGTTCCTGGGATCCTACCATTTACATCTGCACCCTTGATCTAACTACCTCCTGACTTTCACCCTCTCCTCCTGATGATGCCAGCTCCTCCTGCACTCTTGGTTCTACCTCCCTCCTCCATCAATTTCCCAAATGCTATCATCTTTAGCTCTCATCACCCTCTCCTCCTTTCCACTGCTGCCACCTCTGCAACCTACCCAATATCTAGACTCTGCTTTCTCCAGCCTTCACCAGTCTCTGGGCATAGCCAAACTCAAGCATCCTGCTACTCCAACCAACACTGACTCCTATGTTTTCTAGTGCTCTAAAGGAGTTTGGCTCTTGGTGAGTGACTGCACCTGTGTTTGACAACTGAGGCAGAGCTGAAATTGGCTGATGTTCCTGGGTGCACCTGGCATCACATTTCATTTAGCCTGTCCACCATTTTGAATTTTAATCCTACTATTTTGCCTCTCTCTACGGATACCTGTGCAGGACTCGTGTCTTCTACACTCACAGTGCGTGATTTTCAGGCTTGAAACGATTTTAGTAAGTTAAAACCTCCAGACCGTGTAGGAATTGCTGGATCGAAGTGGATTTGCAACATTAGAGCTTCAGCGAGGGAACGCTCTGCTGCAGTACAGTTAATTGTAAAGTTTGCCCTATATGCCAGCAAACCCAGCAATGGCAAACCACAACTTCCAAGCTTGTATCAAGCACAGAACCCTGAAGTTCATGGAACAGCTCCTGAACTTTAAAAATTGCATTAAGCACGTGCATCTACAAGCTTCTTGCCTGGGCTCTAAATGAACTCTTCTAATACTGTCAGTTTAAGTGAAATCAGAACCATTAGTATTACAGGTGGGTGACTGAAACTGGCTCTGCATAAAGCGGATTTTTTGCTTTTCTCTTTCAGGGCCTTAGGTCTGCCTAGAAAGAGCATTAGGCTTTCCCAGTTGTAGATGGGGCTTTCCGTAACTATCCAACATGTACTTAATAGGATATTAGTAAGTGTCAAGGCTAACAGGACTGTCCTGCACTAGAGCACTGTGATTGTACTGTGCTCTGTGATGGTGGCCAAGAGAAGGTGACCAGGGAATTCTCCCCATACAGCCCCTGGGCCCAAAAAACATCTGGCTTGGCGGTGTTGCCTGGACCCGGAGTCACCCGCTTGGCTGTCCCTAGAGGGAAGCAGAGGAATTCATGCAAGTACTTATCTTGCCAGTTCACTTTTCTTCATGTCAATTAGCCTCTAGCATGACTGCATTTCTGAAAAGTTCACCTCGCAGACACAAGGCCCTTCTGGATACCCGTTTCCAATGTTTGGGCATGTGGGATAGTTATTACACTGGTTGCAATTCTCCAGAGGCGTTGCTAGTGGGGCTAAGGGGGCTATAGCCCCGGGTCTTTTGGTTGTAGCCCTGGATAGAAGTTCAGGGGCTACAACCAAAAGGCTATAGCTAGCCCCGAATCCCGCTAGTCCCCCACATTAGCGTAGCACCAGATATTTTCCAGACCTAGCAACACCCCTGCAATCCTCCCTAGTCGATTGGTATCGATTGGGACACTCACGGCCGCTACAGTCAGTACCCATTCCAGTGATTTTCAGGGTGATTGATGGTTCAATCCTATCAACCATGATGTTTACCCTATTCATGGAGTCTCTTTAGGGAATCTGGATACCAAGATGGGTGTTCCACTGCATGTTGGTGATGCAAGACTGCACCTGCAAGCGTGGTCCAAAATGATATTTCTTTTGTTTGCACTGGTTACTTGGAACCTAGCAGCTCTCCCTTGGTTGCAGGAGGTGGCTGTCACCATGGGCATAGGACATAGGGGGGACAAAATTGTGGGGGTATATAATGGCATTAATCCCCCTAGAATATGTAAGTCTTTGTTGTGTCGTGCACAGTGCAGTGCACTGTGTGTCTGCACAGCACTGTCTGCAGTTACATCATGCAGCGTATAAAAATATGTCTGCAGGCTGGATCCATCATCATGCAAAAGTAAATGTTCTACTGCAGACTGTCTGAAGGCTAAAAGTACATTCAGCTCGTTCATGCATGCCACGCGCCTGCTTATTTGGAACGTGCTAGGGCCGCTGGGGAACAAACTGCACGTGCCCCTGCACAGTGCACTGCTGCGCAGCCTCAGCCTGCGTTTTCCAGAACAAAGTGGAGCAGCCAGGCAGTGACACATGCTCTCGTGCTGACTAGTGACAGCGTTTGATTATAGAGGAGGGAAAGAGACAGACAGAAACTACTCGACAGTTACCTAACATAAGTGAAGTGTCCTGTGTGTGTGATTTCGTGTCTGGCCCTGCTGGGCAGATACAACAGTCGTTTCCTAAATTTCCTGTCAGGCCCTTTGTGGTTTGCTAATATTTCATTTATGGAGGCTAGACTCTCCGATGTAGAAAGCATTCCCATTTAAGACGACACAACGCCATAGAGAGTGACAATAATCAGCCTTGAGCATTCTGGTACCTAGCTCTCTGGCCGGGCTGGCTCCTTTGCATAAGAGCAAATCTAGAAATGAAATCAGGGAGAGGAGCCAGAGAAGGTGTGTAGTTCAGTGGCACCTTACAGTAGGTCATAAGAGCTACTGCTTTAGCGTGCAGAAGTCCTAGTGAACACATTAGCGTTGTAGGTAGAAAATCCTCAGGTGTGCCACAGCACCACAAGTGAGGCACCACGAGAACAAGAGGAGGCAGCTAAGTCTTACCCAATCAGTGCTCTGCATAGGCAGTGATGATTGATGTGTTAAAAGATTAAGTGCTAGGGTCTAAAGTGTCTCTAGCATGCTAGTGGTGACACCACCCACATCTGGCACCAGACCATGTCTGCACCATCGTCTATCTCCAGCACTCGCTGCTTCTGCACACAAAGTGTCTGCATATTGAGGGCTTCAGCTGATAATCCCCATGGATGGATGGAAGGTAAATGGGATGGGCCAGTGGGAGGACTTGCTACTGTGCTTTACACTTCAAAGACATAACTATCATGTCACTGGGTTCCCCCCTCATCTCTTCTTTCCAGTGCTAAATCTCTGGGGTTTTTTTCTTGACTCCACTCTTTTCACTCACAGTAAATCATTGATGAAATCTTCTTTCCCTTTTGCTCTAAAAGCCGTTTACTCTAAAAGCCATTACATCATTTGGTTCCAACTCACTCTTTCAAACTTCAGTTCAGTGTTTGTTTTCAACCGACTTTGGGAACAAAGTATTTTCTGCCTCTCTCGTTGCCTCCATTCCATTTCGGTTCATCATCCCAAACCCAGGTTAGTCATTGAATGGGAAACTCCATTGTCTACCACTCTTAAATAGAATCTAGTTCACAGTGGTATCCCTTGCATTTAAGCTTGTGGACCTGAACACACCAAGATATCAAGTCTGTAATCTGGCTATCTTTTGCAGTGCCCAAAAGCCGTAATTGCTCTCACGTTTAAAAGGTCCTGGAAGACCTCTGCTTTATAAAGATTTTTTACAAGTATCAATGTGGCTTACTAAGATGTCCTTCCATTGGTTCCATGTGATAATGTCCCTGCAAAAATGTATCTATGCCAGCGCAGTAACCTGCTGTCGTTCTGTACATCCTTAAACATCTGACATTGGACACAATCCTTTTGAGATTATTCTAGTATACAGTTTCTGCTTCTACTGTTATCTGTCATTTGTTGTCATTTGTTAATTATGATGTGTGTACAGAGCTCTTTTGGCCCAAAGTGTGTAGTAATGCCTTATAAAAACATGTGACAATAAATATAGAGGTTAGTTTCTATTTTGATGAAGCTACCAATGCTGATAATGGGGGGAACAGCGTTAATCGAAATGATTCCTATCACTTGCGTTCAATATTCATTTAAGGTTAAGGGCCATGGTGGGTCCAGAGGTATTGTATAAGGAGCAGAAGGACTTATTCACTGTATTGTTATCAGGAGGTGAAGGATCACAAATTGTGTCATCCTCATCGAAGATTTGTTGACTGAATATATAGTTTTAATGATGGCATATGTGGTCCAATAGGTGTCCCCTGTCAATCAGGTAACAACATTGATCAAGAAATTAATCGGTCTCCACTTCTTATTAGGCAGGTGCTAATTTCTGCAGAGGCGGATACTACTAATCTTGGTGGCCTTCATTATAGCTCTGTTGTCCATTATTGTGAAGGTGTCCAGCCATAAATGCTGTTCTTCCCGCAAATGCCTACTTTGGTTAATCATGTGAGTAGCAACGGGGATCAGGATGGTATGGTCTACGTTTCTGATGCATCCAAAGTTGCATGCAGTGAGTGTGGCTCTAGAGCACCTGGAGAATAGGTTGGAGGCTATTCACCTCTTTGTACAGAGCTATATTGCTCAGGCCTTGATCCGCACCGGTTAAGAAAAGTGAAGAGTGTGATATTGATTTGGGGTTTCACAAGATCGACCATAAATTGCAGCCAACCTGCAAGTGCCCAACAAAACTTTCACAAAACAATGGGCCACATTACAACTCCGGCAGTAGCCGTGCCGGCAAAACCGGCACAGCTGCCGCCAGAGTTGCATTTTTACTGGCACCCGCGAATGGGCAAGAACTGGGTCCATTTGCGGGTGCCGGCAATAAAGGAATCCCAGCCCCATTCGCCCCCATAAGGCTGAATGGGAATGGGGAGCTCGTATGCACCGGCACCGTTCATAACGGTGCCGGTGCATCCACGAGTTGTGATTGCGGCTGCCGCATTGCTCGCAAGGCCCGACCTGGCGGGCAGAGGGGCACCCACAATTACAACTCATAGTATGGTGGTCCGGATGCAACAGCACTGGCAAGCTTACCGTTGCCATTGTATCTGGACCGCCATGGTCGTAATGAGGCCCAATGCATTTAAAATACTTAATTGCATTTTCATTATGCAGGCACATTATTCCAGTAGCATTGATCACATTTCATGCAGTATCGGCTCGAAATCTGGAGGTGTGATGTTTCAACAGCCAATTTCCCACATAAGTGTACAGGCTGTAGAAAAGCGGCTTCTACCTGAAATACATTCCAAAAGTCTTCCTTCTTGCAGGAGAGGTAGAGTGAGTTCCTTTTGAAGGTCTGAGCTTTCTTTTAGGCAACTTAGGAATTCTTGGTGATACATAAAGTCGCTATGACCCTGAGGATTTACCAATGTTGTTGAAGGATTTTGTACATTTTGGTATTGCACTCTAGTGATACATTGAATGTGTGTTGTGATGCATGCCTGGCTGTTTGCATTTGAGAGATGGCTACAGTTTGGTAAATCCTGATCTCATTATTTGTAGATGGCAGTTCTGAAAAAACATGCCAAATGGTAATGCAAAGGGTGAAGGAGGATGAGGAAAAATGAAGTAAGGGACATCTTGTATGGACTAGAGGTGTATTCTTTTGTAAGAGGAGATATCGCACAAAATCAATGTAGGAACCCGCTAGACACCAAAGAAAAATCTGCAAAAGTAATAGGCACATTTCATGCATAAGATAATCATTGTTTTAAATTAGATATTTCTCTGAACATTTTTTCCAAAGCACATTTCCTACATTTCAAAGTTACACCTTAGATTTCCGTAATGCAGTCGTTGTTGGGGAGCTGGTGGGCAGTTAGGTCTAGAATTACTGTGTGGTGTAAATTAGGTCAAGATGTTACCGTAATATAGATGAGATTCTGAGTGATATGGCTGTGGAAGGTGGCTTGCTATGCATTTTGAAGAATGTATCTGCAGCTGCTATGATGAGTGATGGTGAAGGAAAGGGCTCTATGTGAATGCCTAGTGAACAGAGGAGTGGGATGTTTGGGAGGGTCTGTTCGTGGCAAGGTGTCATAGGTTGCTGAGTTTGAGTTTTGCTTAATCTGTGGCAGGAATGAAACCCCATTGGTTGTTTAAAATCACCATGGAGTAGGATTGGATCATGGGGTCATGGTTGCATGGACAGAATGTATTTAAACAAATCAGACCCTATATAAAGCGATAACTGTTGCCAATGGATGCCTTTATCTAATGCTAGTCTTGAAACTATTCAAAGGTGTCTTGTATTGAATGCTTCCAAGTAATAAGCATGTGCATAGTTCAGAGAGTGAAGAATAACACACCTAAAGCTTTGGATTATGTTTTGTTGCACCCACCTGAACATGATGGGGAATATCTGCAACAGTCTGTATATGGATTGTCAAATGAAGCTATACCAACAACGTTGCTATATGCCTGCATTGTCAAGAAACATGCATTGTGACTGTTTTTTAGAGACCGACCAATTCAATCATTTATGCGTTTATTGCACAACTTTTAAAACATAATCAATACAATTTAAAACTGTAATACTAAAGAAATGTCATTAGAATTCAATGCCTAATTCCATAAATAATCATGTGACAACAGCACATCATAATTCATAAATCTGGCGAACAGTTGCTTTCTGAATAGGATTAAAATGACACATGTGAAAAAGTCAGTGAGCACACTGATGCAAAGTGGGTCCTCTTTTTTATATAGGGGCTTGTTGAAGGAGGACTAAGTGCAAATAGCGAGAACAAAAGGGATCACAACATGCTACCTTTCGATGTCCACACCGGAGGTAACAAACCTAGGTCTCAATCCACATGTGCTTATGAAAAACCATCTTTCTTTTAACAAATATAAAGAGATGGAGGGCTCATTATTAACAAAAAATATCTCATATATGTATTATTCTGTAATGGGTCATAAAACAGACCATTTGATCATATTTGCAAATCTCAACAACATAAAACAAAATTATAAAATAGACAATTGATCAATAGTTTTGATCCTTGCGTTCATTCAAACAGTGCATTTTATCATAGGTGATGTTAGTGACACATGGGTGACTTTAGACTAGCCCATTCATGTTTGCTATAATATAAAGCCCCCATTTAAATTGTGTCGACATGAGTAGATCTGTTTCCAGCCTTAATGTTTGATAGGCACAACGACTGTCCCTTGTTCTTATGCTGGTTGGTCGTGTGTGTAAGGATTTCCTCAGGACACATCAAACCCTCATCTTGAAGAGTGCAGGTTGTCACAAGTACTGTTGTGGGAATGTCTCACAGTATCTATAAAAACAGAGGCATACATATCAGTGTACACAAAAACCAGAGCCTCTCGTTATTTACAATACTATTATTTGCATAAAACAGTGGTTGAGGCCATTTGTTTGACCTCTCAATCTAGTTAGGTGGGCATCATACATTATATTGCCTATTATTGTGCTGTCTAATTAGTACAGTGCTGACAATTTCTTCATTCAAAGTAATTTAACTCTCTGCCCTACGTGAGATAAGGTCTATTATTTGTAGCCATTTCAGTGGGCACCTTATGTTTTGTACTATTGCTACATTCATTTTTTTATATAAAGAAATTAATGATTGCGGTCTGCATTTTATTTAGCAGAGAGAGAGATATATGGAGAAAAAGACAGACATTTTATGGCTTCTTCTAAGTCATATATTCATTCACGAATGAAGGCAGTGTTTCTAAGATAAACCGTTCGGAAAATTTCATGTCTTAATGTGACTAAAGAGAAAGACACATTAGAGTGTTCGGTTAATCTAATACAGTTGGAGGAAGCTACCTATTCATTTACCAAAAAGGAAGTGAAAGGGGTATATCCCACCTGGTGCAGCCACTGCTGCTTGTCTGCAAGCGAGAAAGAAAACGATCTTTCGTGTAGTCTACGATCGATTTCAGGTCAGCGTCAGTGCCTAGTTTGCAAGACAGAAAAACACGTGTACGGCTGAAATTAGTCTCGATCCGTGTATGCGAAGGACGAATAAAACATTCGCAAAAGTTAGATGACTTACTTCTGGTTTTGACAGCACTGCGGGATGTCTACTTTCCACACAAACACACCGCGCACGAGCGAGACCAGTTTCAGCGTTATTTCAAACAAAAGTCAGCGTTGTTGTTCGGTTGGCTCAACGTTACGGGGACGCTTACTTGTGTATGGGGTCATGTGATTGACCTCTAGCGAGACTCGCTCGTCAGTGAAGCATTAGTTATGTGCTTAAGGGGCAGCCATCTTGGGGAGTACGAGTCAAATGTCCAATGAAATATAGAGGACTGGCATTCGGTATTCAAAAGCGTGTGTTGCAAAACAAACCTTTATCTGTTTGTTTATATATACTTCTGAAATCAGCTCTGCTATCGGAGACCTTAAAAGTGTATCTATACCAATGTTGATATATGCATATTTAGGCAAGATGTTGTATGTCTCACCTCAGTGCTGTTATGGTGATATGTGGTCATTTACGTATAAATAGACCCCATTCAATATATAAATTTAGACCATGTTTAACTGAGTCCAAATTGTATATCCACTTTTGTTCGAGTCTATGCAGTTTTTGATCGCGGTCACCACCACGTAGGTGATTATCAATCTTTTGCAACACACACCAAAAGATATCATCATGTGAATGTTAAGCCTTCTTATAATGTTCAACCAGCGGTTTATCCGCCGTGTTATTTTTAATGCAACAACGGTCTTCGCCAATTCTGGTCCGTACCGGTCGCTTCGTCTTGTTAATGTACAAGAGCCCTCACCGGCATTTAATACAATAAATGACCCACTTGGTGGTACAATTACTGAATGTGTTGAGCTTCCACATTTTCCCTTTTAGGTCAATGGTTTTCAAATTTCTTGTGAACTGGCACATGCTACACTTGCCACATTTAAAATGTCCTATCACTGGTGGTAGGTTCCATAGTGTAGGCTGAGTGTTTTCACTTGTTTTTGGCAGAGGATAGGTATGGACTAGTTTGTCTCCGATGTTGGTGAGCCGCTTAAAGGCAAAACGGGGTGGAGGAATATTAAAGTCTTCAGTATTAATCATTTTCCAATTGGCCAATATTGTTATTCTTAGGTCATTGCTAATTGGAGTAAAATGACACATGCCACCACCAAATGTTTTAGTGTTTCTATGTTAAAAAGGCTAATCTGCATAATCTCTCACATCTCGGGAGACCAGATCACGTTCAAGACACTTCATTAGTTAAGAACAAATTTAGCCTCAATCTTAAAAACGTTGCTCGAAAAGTACGGGAAGGGTGCACACATACATAAAATGGTAATACATTGTAAGGTCTAATATCATATGTTGAGCAATAAAACGTAGTATTCTAGGGACCTGGCTCTGTTGTCGATCCAGTCTAGTTCAAACTATTTTTGTTTAACCTTAATCAGAAAAAAGATAAACTCCTCCGTGGAACACCCCGTACCATCCAGAATATTCTTGCATTTACTTTCCCAACATATCAACACTTTACAATTTACCGTTCCAATTGACCTTGGAGATTTTTAAGTAGTGATTATGTTGGAGGCAATAATAATTTCGAATATAACTGTAATAATTGCCAATTTGTATAGGCTTGAATAGAGATCAGTCCTAATTCATGTCGAATCAGACTTATCGTAACCCCCTGCGTAAGTGCCAGAGTCCTTCTCCATATGGTGGCCTCAGTCTTGGCCCAATCTAAATCGCACCCATGGGTTCGAGCCCCATAAATTAATCTTGGGAGAATTTTCTGATGGTAACAGTACAAAAGGGGAAGAATCGAAAATCTCCCAAATCGATTATCTAAAAGCCATGACTGGGATGAAGCAACCCTAGCCTGCGATTGACTTTGTATTAAATCCCACTTATTCTGAACATCCTCAACCATCATCCCCACATTTTTGTATAGGGCATTTGTCTCAACCTTTACATTGTCCAATTTAAAACTAAACAAATAGCCCCTGCTTCGAGATTGCTTCATGGATTTCTTTACCATCACTTTTGTCTTTTGGACATTTGTAGCCAAATGCAGCTCCTTTAGAAAATGGAGAACTGCATTGAAACCCCACTGTAAACCACTCACAGTAAGATCACACATAATGAGATCATCTGCGCAGGCCATGCATTTTCGGTGGAACAGACCCAGTGATGGGGGATTAGTACGAACATTATTAAAAGCGGAACAAATATCATGAATATAAAAATTAAATAAAAATGGTGCTAAAACACGTGCTTGTCGCAACCCACGACTGGTCTTAGTCCAATTACTAAAATGACCTTGCTGATCCAACCTTGTATGAGAGAACAAGAGTACGTTCCCTGTTGGGGAACTCCCGTCCCCTGCACACTATCTATGGCTAGAATAGCCCAGTCATTTTCGAATAGTAGAAATAAGTATTTCAATTCACGTCACGGTTTTCTCTGTGGATCTGTTTATGCAAATAAGACCAAAAGTAGTCAATTCACAAAGTCTTTTTTTCTTTAACAGTGATTTATTCCAAATGTATGTGCCCAACGCGTTTCGAGATTCATTCTCTTCATCAGGGGCTGTGAGTTCAATCAATTTCCATGTATCTATAAATATTTAAAAAAAAATATGAATCAATAAGTGTATAACATCCAAAGTAATCATAGTGTAAATCATCTAAAAATTGTTCTTGTACAGAAATCAAGTTCAATCATCATATGTCAACACCTGATCAGATTTCTCATAATGTGACAATTTAAAGAAACCAGCATTTTTTACAATGTTGCCCATCCTAAATTATAATTTCTGAATATAATTCATGATTGTGAACACAATAGGGAAGTTTTGGAAAATGATAAATACCATGTCAAAAATAGAGAAAGCATATGTTAAAAAATAAGCATTCTGTAAATGATGAGATATGCTAGAGATTAGCCTCAAGAATATGTCTATACTTTGGACTAAGTGTTCCGACTACATAAGTGAAAGAGAAGTTAAAGCACTTACTCAAGTGTAGGCTGTGGCTAAATTCCAGATGTAGGAAAGCGGCCAAATAAGTGTGGCTGAAGTGGGTAAACCGAGAACAAGTCTCACGGTCAAGAAGTTTGTGTACCTACGGACAACAAAACGGGGTAAAAGTAAAGAAAAATAAGGACCCGGGCTTGAAGTATGCCAAGGAATGGTGCGGAACGAACCTAAGAGTACTTACAATAGGAGGAATCACGAGCTATCCTGTTCTTGCCTTGACCAAAGCAGCAGAACATGGCAGCATAAATATACGTCATGCGCGTGACATCATCACGTCGAGAACGTGTCTGACGTCACAAAGGTAAACAAGTGGCGTTTGTTGGCTACGTTTGTGACGCAATTGCGTTGTGAACACAATTCTTATTACTATTGTCACAAAATAAGTCAAAAATACAGGTAGGTAGTGGCCATTCAACATAGTATGTACAATCTGATTTCCTATAACCATTTAAGGTATGAAGCATATTTTGTCAACAATCTTTGCAGTATCATTATCAACCTTGTTCAGAGGAAGGATCCTAAGTAAAAATCTTCATTGAGACCATGTGGTTGGACGGCGTCTAATTTATGTATCCACCATAATTCCCTCTCGGATAGTTTCTTAGCAAAGTCCCCACCCCTCGGTAATGAGTGTACAGTTTCCAAAATTACCCATCGTAGTAGGGTGATATTGTGACCATTTTCTTTAAAATGTCTAAAGACTGGAGATTTTTTATTTTTGGTTCTGATATTGGACTTGTGCTCCGTCCAGCGTTCTTTAGCCTTTCTAATCGATTTGCCAATGTAATATTTCCCGCACGGGCATCTGAGGGCATATATGATATTTTTACTATCACATGTAGCAAAATCGTGAAGAAGGATTTTTTTGCCATTACTGGGATGGCGGACGTGATCTCCCTTGATGATATTGGAACAATGTTGGCACTGTAAGCATCGGTAAGTTCCCAGTTTTTGTTTCGTAAGTGTAGTTTGACTTGAGTTTTTCTTCCTTTCTGCTTTGATGAGGCTGTCTTTGAAATTCCTCCCTCTTTTGTATGCCAGCATTGGGGGTTCAGGAAAAAGTCTGTTTAAATTGGAGTCTGATTTTATGAGATCCCAATTTTTTGTGATGATCTTTTTGATCTGATAACTCTGACTTGAAAACTTCATGGTGTGGATGAGTCTGGTTGTGGGTTTTTTTGATTTTACTTCAAGTAGTTGAGCTCTAGAGAATGATTCTGTTCGGGCAACTGCTTTATCCAGGATTGTATCCGGAAAACCTCTTATTTTAAATCTTTTCTTCATTTCGTCATATTCACTTTGTAGTCGTGTGACGTCAGATGCTATCCTTTTGAGTCTTAGCATCTGGCTAAAAGGGAGGTTTTCTTTGAGATGAGAAGGATGAAAGCTTCCGAAGTGCAATGTGCTATTGCAGTCTGTAGGTTTCCTATAGATTGTAGTATTTAGATTCAATCCAGTTTTTTGAATATTAACATCCAGGAAGTGTATGTCAGGTTGCCCTATTTCCAGGGTGAAAGTAATTATTTCATTACAGTTGTTGAGATAGTCAAAAAATTGATGTAGTTCTTCAATAGTGTCATTCCATATCCCGAAGATATCGTCTATGAATCTCTTCCAAATGACAATTTTTGTATTCCAGGGTTCTTTGTTAAGTACGTGTGTTTCCTCAAAGTGGAACATAAATATGTTTGCATAAGATCGGGCCACCGGTGAGCCTGTTGATGTTCCTGCGGTTTGTAAGAAGTATTTGCCGTTGTATCGAAAATAGTTGTTAAAAAGAATGATGCTAATAAGTTCAATAGCAAAAGTCTTATGGATTGTAGTGTCCCTATGTTTGAGAAGAAACCATTATAGAGAATCAATTCATTGTTGGTGAGGGATCGAGCTATACAGACTGTTGACATCTAATGTAAATAGGATCACTGCGGGATCAGTGATTTGTATTTCCTCAAGTAATTTCAAGAAGTGGGATGTGTCCTTCAACTAAGTTGATGTTTGTTGGACCAGTGGTTGTAAGGCCTGGTTTAAATAAACCGCTAGAGGCTGAAATACACTTTCTGTGCTCGCCACAATCAGTCTAAAAGGGGGGTTGTTTTTATTTTTGTGTATTTTTGGCAAAGCGTAAAAGACCGGAGTAACCGGGAATTTTCTTGTCCGATATCCAATCCATATCCGTGGCTCTTTCTATCGTTTGTTTAATAGTTTCTTTGATAGAAAAAATCGGGTCTGTGTCTAGGACAAGGGATGTCCCTCGGTCATTCAATAAATTCAAACAACCCTCATTGTCGAACTCAGTATCCATTAAGACAAGGGCTCCCCCCTTATCAGCTGGTTTCAATATAATAGTAGTGTCATCCGCTAGTTCTTTTATCAATTTAAATTGATGTTTTCTAATATTGATGTTCTTGGTGGAACTGTATTTGAGACGTTTCAATTCTTTCAATGTCTTTAATTTGAATAAATTGATGATCGGATGATTTATCTGGGGGTGAAAAGAGCTCTTATTCTTTAATTCCAAGTAATCATGTTTTTTCTGTCGGTCTGGGGTTTCCGGAAGTGAATCAAAGAAAACTTTGAGTTCCATTTTTCTTATCAATTTAAACAAGTTTACTACTTCTTCGAAGTTTGAAGTATTAGTGGTAGGAATTAAGGATAATCCTAGGTTAAGGGTGTCCATTTGTGACGTGGTAAGTAGTTTAGAGGAGATGGTCACAATGATGGAGTCTACTGCTTGTTTTTTTGTCGCGGCTTTCTTTTTCCCTCTTTGGGTTTTCCTCCTCCTAAAAAAACAGGAGCAGTTGTAATAGCAGCTGATGTATCTGGTTGAGTAGGTGTTTCTATTCCATTATGCAGAGGATGTGTTTGTGATGAATCCCAGAGAGGATAAGTTTGTGATGTGGATGGAGTTTGATTTGGGGTTGCTACTATCACTATTGTTTGTCGGTCCTGATGGTCTTGGGGTCTTGTAGGTCCTGGTCTAGGATTGTTGTAGAATTCTTGCCATGTGTAGACGATATCACGTGCATAGCCAAGTGTGTCCCGGCGGAATTTGCTTATTTTTCGTTGTTCAATGTCACGTTTATGACAATGTCCTTCCAATTTTTTGTTGGTGTCTTCCAAAATAGCTTTCAGGTCCTCCTCAGTTTTTAATTTTGAGAGTTGTACAGTAAGATCCTCTATTTATCTCTAGCATATCTCATCATTTACAGAATGCTTATTTTTTAACATATGTTTTCTCTATTTTTGACATGGTATTTATCATTTTCCAAAACTTCCCTATTGTGTTCACAATCATGAATTATATTCAGAAATTATAATTTAGGATGGGCAACATTGTAAAAAATTCTGGTTTCTTTAAATTGTCACATTATGAGAAATCTGATCAGGTATTGACATATGATGATTGAACTTGATTTCTGTACAAGAACAATTTTTAGATGATTTACACTATGATTACTTTGGATGTTATACACTTATTGATTCGTATTTTTGTTGAATATTTATAGATAAATGGAAATTGATTGAACTCACAGCCCCTGATGAAGAGAATGAATCTCGAAACGCGTTGGGCACATACATTTGGAATAAATCACCGTTAAAGAAAAAAAGACTTTGTGAATTGACTTCTTTTGGTCTTATTTGCATAAACAGATCCACAGAGAAAACAGTGACTTGAATTGAAATACTTATTTCTACTATTCGAAAATTACTGGGCTATTCTAGCCATAGATAGTGTGCAGGGGACGGGAGTTCCCCAACAGGGAACTTACTCTTGTTCTATTGTATTGACAACCCATATGCCAGGGCTGTTTCTTTTCTCCTCTGCACCTTAAACCTGTTTTATATTTTCTTGAATTGTTTTACTATAATAATTGTACCATACATTTGGAGTGCATGGTGTCTAATTCGCTAGGTTGTCCAACCTTGTATGAGCACAGGCATTTGTATGTAATGCAATTAATATATTAAGTAGATGACTGGGGCATTTCCTTTCTTGCATCTTACACCAATGTTTACCTTTGTTGACACAGTTGAATACCCGGAGAGATCCAGGAAAACAATATATACAGCTTTCCTCTGTAGACGAACTTGGGCCACAAGAAGCTGTAGTAAAAGACAATTTTGGGAGGTTCCCACGCCCTTTCTGAATCCAGCCTGACATACATCAAGCACACTTTCCTGTGTCGCCCATATTTCCAATTTTTTACGTAGCATGGTAGAAAATATTTTGCTACTAGCGTCCAACAAAGAGATTGGAGAGTAATTTCTAGGGTCTAATCTATCCCCCTTTTTAAATAGTAATGTAATATTAGCACCAGTCCAAGACGGGGGAATTGCCCGGCCCCTGATTACTTTGTCAAATAAATCTAACGGTACCCCAGCACATAAAGCAGGCTCTTTATCTATATTGATTGTTTACATTTGTGGTTTATCTTAGACTGTTTAGCCATAATTGTTGAATTTGAATTGTCTTTGTGATTCTTTTTTCATAAAAGTGTGTGTTATTTGTGATAGCTGCATTTTAGTTTTTTTTATATTTATTGATTACAATTTGCTTTATTCATATTATTGTTCCCAATTGTCTGTTAACTGTTTATTCACCAACCTGAAGATATACACAACTCTTTTTTCAGGCTTTCTTTACTTGTGGATACTTACCTTTTCCTGATTTCACAGTTGTTTTGTAAGAGGAAAAGTACAACCTAATTAAGTCCACCTGGTGATCCTTAACAAAATCAACTTGTAGAATATCCGATGACCATATTAACCTAAGTCCTGGGACCTCATTAAACAATAACAGGACCTGTTCACGATTAAGAGGTCAAAATAGGGGTTAGGGGCGGGCACCACTATGTTAATAGGAGTTATCAAGGGTTAGATTTGAATTAGACAATAAGCTTCAAGGCATCATTCAGTTAACTTGGCATACACTACCTAAAAACAAATACATAAAATCAATAATGTCCAGTGAAACAGTCACTAGACCTGAAGACCTAAAGTGAAGGGAATACTACTGAATCTTAACACAAATATTCAGTTATTTAACATTGCATTGAAATGAAAAAATACAGAATTTTCATAGTCCTTTGAGCAGTAATCTTCTCTTTAATGTTCGTCTATTGTGTGCAGAGGTCCTCGCCAATGCATTTCAGACAGAACGTCCATCCTCAGGGTAGGTTCTATAAATATACGACATAACATAACTTTGCGAATATGTGACCTTTACACATATGTATCTGACTAATATTCGTTGTGTGTAGTACTTGGGGACTACATGTTCACATCCTACTCTTATACCTATCTCTGCAATAGAGAAGAAATGATGAGGTTTTAGTTCCTGCCTCTCCCAATCAAGCTTAGAATCTATAGTTGCTCTGGGCCTTGAACTCTACTCCTGTGTCTTCAACAGACCTGAAACAGAATAGTACTCATCACCATTCTGAATGAACAAGCCATCAGAATTAGAGCCTATGCCTAGATATGAATATGCATTTATTGTTCTTAGTTAACATGGAGGGCTCTTACCTCTTGGTGTGTTTGGCGGGTTGTGTAAGGTCATTGAACAGAGCTCTGCTGCCTGTCGTATTACATATAAATTTGAGGAATACCTAAAACAAATCATTCATATATGTGCTCTAAATCTAAATATCTGCAGGATGGCACTCCATATCTGAACTGCACTTGTCATATTGATCTGGGCTGCTAAGTCTCTTACCTTAATCAGCGCAAGTGTGATATATAATCACTTGATGGTGCCAGGGGCACTTTCAGGAAACACAGATTGCAAATATGAGTGCTGCAATTGAAGTGAAAAGGAGGCTAAAGTTACTGAATGAGGCGAATGCTGCTGCTGTATGTTACCATAACGTACATGACCAGGATTGTCCAGCATGAGTATGTTACAATACCTCTATGAAGGGGGAAGCAGATTGGATGAAGTAGTAATTAGAGTTGCCTGTCTCTCACCACCATTGCTGGCTAAGAGGGCCAGCCCGTCTGCTCAGCTGTGGCACGAAATCATTACCATGGTAGCAGACGTGCTCACTCATCCGACCATTCAAACCATCATCATTACGTTACAGACGCAATGACATGTTTCCGCTTCCAAGAACTGACATTGATCTGGGGTGTGAGGGGGGGGCGCAAGCGCCCAATACACTGGACTATGTAGTGTAATGTTGTACCTAGCAGTGAACTTAAAAGGAATTTGAGTCACATAGATTGAAAAGGTGCTATACAAAAGAATGCAAAGCACATATTGTGTGCTAGTGACAGGTGCTCCTTTTGTGGTGATTACAAATATCCTCTGAACAGAGTGTGTGTATGTTCTAGTTTCTTAATTAAGTTTTCTCTAACTGAAGGGCGGGTACTGCAGTACCACAAAGTGAGATAGACACCTCCACATGGCATGTGGATCCTGTAAATAACAATAAGGTAAATCAATACTAAGCTGTCTCAATCACAGACTTGGTTGATATCAATCTCATTGACTAATGTCCCGACTTAATATATTTGCCTAGACTGAAAGTAGAGTCAAGGTTAATGTAACATCCATTTGAGAAAACTGTGTAGACAATGATGTGCAAACTGAACCAAACCCTAAATGGGGGTAGTCATATAACATTCGAATTTGTGA
The DNA here is from genome assembly GCF_040938575.1 of Ambystoma mexicanum. NCBI lineage: Eukaryota > Metazoa > Chordata > Amphibia > Caudata > Ambystomatidae > Ambystoma > Ambystoma mexicanum. Next base: position 682,280,855 of record NC_090927.1, on the reverse strand, counting down.
GATAAAAAGAAACATCCTCAACTGATATGTGAATAATACATGTCCCAAAGTCAATATGAAAATGTTACATTCCTACACAGATTGAACTCTCATTCTCTGGTTAGTTGATCACCTATCTCCTGATAGAAGGCTTTTTCCATTTTGTGTATCAAAATGCCTTTTGTGAGCAGCTGTCATATGCTTAAAGAGGAACATGACATTGACAATACACCTTTTATCTGTGCAAATCACACTCTTAAAATGTGATACGACAGCCATGTATATGATGGTTAACAAGTTATCGGTATTCACATAATTACTCAAGGTACAGTATGTACTTGTGCTGAAATAATAAATGTTCCTATCAGTATAAACAATTAAGAGGCAACCTCACCCTGTCACCAAATATCCGTTCGATGTACACAATATGGGAATTAGAAGGCCCTGCCAAGGGCACGGGGCCTGACTTAGTGCAGTAGTTATCTGAAGGCCTTAACACATCATCGGGTTTCAACCCATCTCTAGGACCAAAATCATTCCTACATAACCTGCCCCTATAAGATCCCTCAGTGAGACCCCAGAATGAATCTTCAGGTTCTGAGCCCAGTCTTTCCTTAGTGGTAATTAATGGGCCCAAGATCTTTAAACATCTAGCTTCCAGAGTTAGAAATAGCGCAGATTTGCACTCGCCCTCCCTCATATATGAATCTTTTGTATTAACACTTCCCTTGGGATCTTCATCACCAATAAGCCTCAAATGGTCAGTGCTGAGATCCCGGCCCCGAGTATTTCCAACAAAAACCCTTGCCAAAACTGAGGACCTGCCTTCACCAATTCTGAGTTAGTGGCCAGTACCTTTATATAATCCTTGCATTTAACGCAGCCCTTGTTATATGGTCAAAAGGCTGCATGGCCTCCTCATTCTCCACCTCATTTCCCTGGATAAATCATTAAAATACTAAAATCGTGTTAATCTGTATTCTGGGCAATTGGTGCTGAAACAGATTTAAAAAAAATGTGTAATAGCAATTTTCCCTACTGCCAACTGGGTTTTTTAAAAATGACCCCCCCCCTTATTTTTCTGATTACGTGATCCTATATTAATATCCAACCCACTAACAGATGTGATTGTGGCCTTAGGAATCGGGGTCTGCTTTGAAACACAAAGTCAACATTTACAACAACGTAATAAGACACCCTATACTCTCCAGCTGCCAGCAAGACACTCCCTGTTTCACTAAGGTGACTAAAATAATCTAATCTGGTTTTTAAACGTTGAAGAAATTTTCTTCAGCCCTTATTCTTGGATTTAGGAAAATCTTTGATGTTTTTTAGATTTTTTACTCATAAGAGCAGTACCCTGGACCGATTTCCCCTGCAAGCGCCTGATTTCAGCCAATGGATCTCTGGATGTCCGAGCATCCACTATAATAACCTTGTCCAGTTCTCCTAATTGAGTTATGGTGGAATTGGACACCTCCGGTATTACCCGGACATCTACAACAGCGACCATTGATACAGTCATTTCGGTTGGTAACATGAGGCATGGCTGACATTTACAGCATTTATGGTATTGTAGGGAATTTCTTTCAAAACAATTGATGTATTATTTGGAATAACCCCCTTCCCTTCGAGAAAGCAAAGATAAAAGCTTCAATTAATTTTAATTTGGTCATTCCAGTTGCCAAATTAACATTTAAATCCTTATAATCAGCGTGTAAGCTCTCATATGATTTCACCAAGTTTGTCAATCTAAAGTTCAGAGCATACACCACTGATGAAGTAATTGCATCAGCAGGAGATGAGGGTGGAAAAAGAGCAGCCGTATCTCTATGCATGGATGTTCTGTGCGAATAAGCAGAAAGCTCCAAATATCCAAGGCTTATAATGATGGCGAATGGTAAAGTCTCGTAGGCGGAATAACAGATGACGGGAGCGAACCAGCCGCCTCCATTCCAACATGCTCAGAATGCCCCGATGCACCCACTGCTTTGCCGGGTATAATGCTCACCTTCAATTTTTCATACAAGGTCCGGGGCAGTTACAGGTAAATCCGGCAGCACAGCCAGAATAGAGGTGTTGCTCACCACATAATTTGGAGCAGCCCCCACCATAAGATGTAGGTCGCTGAAGTGTTCCTTGGCAATATTACATTTGGGGTCTGCTCCCAGTGGCTTGGAAACATTCGCCAGAGCAGTTACCTCTTCCAACCTCAGAACAACAGTAATGGAAAGTGCTTCCACCAATGCCATCCCAAGTAAAGGTCAGGGAAATTATCATGGTCAAATGCAACTTTACTGCACAACGCATACATAGCAAGAGTAAAGCTGCTCACCCAAAAAGTAGCTTTCGAGCTTCATAGCAACCGGTCACATAACGCCAGAAACTGCTTTGTTTTCACTTGCCAGTATTAGCAGGCACAGTGAGTCACTGTCACAAGTGTTCTCCTGAAACACCAACATGCTGGGAAGTTCCAGCCAGTCCTTAAGCAGCCACAGATTGCTTTGGTTTCACTCATCACCTCACTCCACGCCCACTAATTACTTTGATGTGGTAACAACTATGATCAATCCATGTGCAACCATTTAAACACTATTGTCTTAGAGCAAATAAAAAAAATAAAGTTGAACGACCATTTTATGGCAGCTGGAGCACCTGTAGGAGTTAATCAAACATTTTGTAATGCCATTTTAGTAGGGAGGAGTACCTGCCTGTGTAAATTACCGGTAAGTCATCAGCCAACATTGAGTCTACTCCTTTGAAATTTGGGGAAACTGTCAAATATGGGCTGCCGGAACACTATTAAGACATTGTTGGCAGGTAAAGTCGTGAAGTTAAAGGCGATACATTAGAATCTAAACATAAATGCCTCTCAAGACTCGGCTATGGAAGTCGAGTCGACAAACCCCTGCAAGACGCGGCAAGCATGCTTGATGGTAGATACGACCCATGATCTCCAGGTAGCCAAACCCGTACTGCGGCTGTCAATGCCAAACACCCTTCAGGAAAGAAAATCCCCAGTAAAAGATGTAGCCACTTGGCAGAGAGACTTGGATAACTGAATTGAGTGCGAAAATTTGAGCAAAGTTCTCAAAGCAAAAAAACCTGACTCCAGAAATGCATTGGCAAACCCTGTCCATCTGCAGGCATCTAACTCATATTTATATGATATTTAACAACAATGCAAGGAGTCGGAAGGGACAGTGATGGTGGCATTAACATCGGACTGCGATCCTCCAAACGAGACCACAATTTACGGACCAAATGATTTGACGGATGCAGAAATTCTGGGCTTCAATCTATCAGTGGAGGAGGAAAAAGAAAACAACAAAAGTGGGCTTTTAATCCCCCCAAAGAAAGAACACATAACAAAGTATGAACAGACAAAGCCACAGTGGACAACTTTCCACTTAAACCTGAACAATAACATAGTATGGGGAAGGCGGGAAACTTGCAATTCAGAGACCCAATACAGACCCAAATCAAAAAAGACTCAAGACAAAATGATTGGACAACACGAAGAGAAAAAGGAGACCATGACTATAGTAAAAGTGAATGAAATGCAGATAGCAGCTCCAAGGAAACCACCTCCTGCCAAATACCAAAGCAAAATAAGACTATTAATAGCAGCAAAAATGAGCACAATCTAGCTGAAATCCAGGACCTATCGAAGGAGGCACCAGGCAAAAATAGCTCGCCGGAGAACTCTGACCTGCCAAAGAAAAAAGGGAAGCCAATGACCACAGGCATTAATACTTCTCAAAATGTAAATAATAGTCGACCCAATATCTTGGAAAAGCAAATGAGACAAGATCAAGTAAAGGAAGGACTTAGATCCCTTAATGAGAAAAGGAATAGTACCATCATGGTTTCCATTTCATCACCATCTTCTCTTGACGACTCTCTCTTCTCCACATGCAATCTAAATCATAGTCGAAATCCATTAAACTCAACTCCCTTTCAGACTCACTTCAATAGGATGGCGGCATTGAACTTCTCCTTGGCCTCATTCATAAAGTTGTATGAGGTCATCAATGGGAATTAAAAAGATCAAGCTATTCGATTTGCAATGGTCCATTCAAAGTTAATACTTGTTGAGACCTATATAACATCATTGCAATCCAGAGTTGACCAGGAAGCAGCAAGCTCAGCGCAATTGCAAAACAAGCTACAGGAAACTCTCAATATAGAGAGAAATGATAGGAAACTTCTACTGGGTACATGATTAGAAATTCTAAAGGAGTGTGAAAATGCAAATCTCGTAAAATGGAATATAAACATCCAACAGTCAAAATGGACAACCATGAAAAGTACCAACTTAAATGGGAAAAACCTCAGATGGGATCACCAAAGGACAGGGATTGAATACATCTGGTCAATCCCTGCAGGTTGTGCCTAGTGAAAAAAATGTATGAGCCCAAAAGATACTCTTTGCCGAGAAAACATAAAAACAGCAAATGAACCGCACCTTAATCAGGGGCAGAGGGGTACTAAGGCACAAAAAAACACTCAACTACAACAACATCAAGGGGGGCTGACTTCATAGAAATTAAAGAGTGGAACCCTTTTCCTGTGTTAAAACAAAATGAGAAGAGGAAACCTACTGAAACAATTAGTAAAACTATTTGATGAAGGAAACTAAACAGGAGAAGGTAAAGCAAAACCTCTCACATTTAAAAAAAATCTAAATCTAATGGGGCACGAGCTTTCTTTCTAAACATCTCATATGCCCTAAAGACACAAATCATGTTGCAAAGCTCAGGAAGATAGAATCATATAGCAAAGCACCACCATATGAAGCTTTGGCTACAAGCTCTCTGCTTTCACTAAATCCACAGGAGATGAGAAAAGCAGAGGGGCAAAATAATACTGAAGAAATGGATTTAATTAACCTCTCAACATACTCAATGGAAGATGTTGTGGAGGAAAGGGAAGGTGTCCCAATCCTTGATGAAACTGTGTATGAGGAAAATACTTTTGGAATGCGGGTACAATCTTATGAGGAAGAAAAAGATATGCAAGACCATCTACATCCTTCATGACAATAGCAGAAAAGCGGATTATAACTGACAATATATTAACAAAAGAGGAAGGAATCACTTCAAGCCAAGGCAGAAATTCGCTGCAATAAAGACAGGGAGGAAGTGGTGGTAAAGAAGAGAGATGATGAAAACCGAATAACCTTTGACCCTGATAAACCGGAAAAATTGAAACAGACAGAAGATAAGCACAGAATGATGACAGAGATGGGACTCAGAAAGCCCCAAGGACCTGAACACCCCATCTGTAAAGAACAGAATAACAATCTTGCATTCTTGATATACGATAATACAAAACAGAGAAACAGGAATAAGTTGACTGAAGAAAGAAGAAACTGCCTTCAGCTAAATCGCCTTCTCACAGCAGATGATGGCCTGATTCTGAACTGCTACAATGTACTTAAATTATTACATCATATCCCGGTATAACGCTTTATGAAAGCAGAAGATATTAGAACGCTGGAATTCTTCACTTATACTCAAAAGGAATTCAAACCTCTTGACTGGAAACTGCCAACCTTTTTCTGCCTTTGGGGTTCGAGTTATATGAAGAAACATGCAAGTGCTCATTGGACTTAAGCTTACCAACCAAAACAAAGTATATCTTGAGCGGTGGAATGTTACGGTATCAAAACAAAATAAAACCAACCAGCCAACAGAGCGGAGCTAAGAAATGTAGCAAAAAGATCCCCCAAGTAAACCTTCTGAGCCAGGAGGATGGGAAAATAGAAACAAGAATATTCCAACCACTAAGAATTACCCTCACTTATGATGGCAAGGAGACTGGATCAGAGAAAGAATTTGCATATAAACAAGGCAAAGTAAATAAGCTAAATTGGAACTCACGATAAGTAAAACAAATTGAAGAACAGAGCAAATTGCTTACTAATACAGATGAGAGGAACCGGTTTACAATGATCTCTTGCAATACATGAGGATTTCCTAGTGAAATGAAGCTGAAAACACATGAAATCCTGTGTTTGCAAGAGACTTGGAACATAACTCCCCCAATTGTGGATGGTTATACAGTGTACTTAAATCCTGCATACAAGGAAGAAGAAGGGAGACCCGCATCTGGCCTGCTAACCCTTATCAAATCATGAAGCGACCGAGGGATCATCTATCTCCTCCTAGGATGTGAATGGCTTCATACAAGGGACCCTTCTGTCACTACCCAAAAATGTAATAATGCACCAACAAATAATTCTAATACTGAATTTATATTGGGACCTGGAGGCCTTACAAGCTAAGAAATGTATGGAAAGCATCACCGACATCTTAGATGACTACATCACCCAACCAAACCCCCCGCAAATATTAATTTGTGGATATTTAAACATTTCTTGTTTGGATGAGAGGGGAAATTCCATAATGTATTTTTATAGCAGGACCATGGCAAGAGCGGCAGCTTCATCAATGGTCATGGAATTTAGGAATCTCCATATTCTGAATGGACAAACAACTGGGGACTCTCCAGGGAGACCCACCCGGTCAAACGGAACTAAGTCAAAGACTTTAGATTACTTTGTTGTTTGCCAGGACACTAGAAACCATGTAAAATACTTGGAAGTAATCAAAACAACAAAAAGCGATCATTCACATTTGAAACTGACAATGGACATAAAACTAGCACAAATAATAAAAAGCTCTCCTCATAAGGACATAGCAATATCTGAAGGATGAAATCCAATATATTGTCGGGGGGAAATTCTGCCGGGGTCGGCCGGGCCGTCCGCAGACCTCCGGGCAGGGAGGCCCCAACTCCTCCCGTATATCCCAAAAGAGATAGAGTATGAGACACACACAAGAAGCAAGGTGACTCTGCTGTTTATTAAACACAAACGGCAGGGATGGGTCAAGGATCATACGCGTCTGACCTGACACACACACAATCATGGGGCTCGCAGGCCCTTTTTACTGTAGTATGACGCGCTACTTGCGTCACTTTAGAAAGTTAACAAAAAACCTATTGCCACTCTTAATTGGTTGCTCGAGTGGTAGGGTTAGTATAGCATACGTATAGAGAATAATATGAGTGGACGAGGTTTAGTCAGGTGATATATCTGGGTTGTCCCTACAATTAGATACATGAGAATTGTTACATGAAGACTCCTAATGATTGGTTAATGTTACTGGCGTCAGTGATAAGAGCCCCATGTTCTGATTGGTGCGCCCGTGAGCTTCCCAGCCTGGGACCATCGCTGTTCCCAGCTCTCGGTGTACCTGTAATTTGCAACAATATTTCACTATGGGTACATGCAGACAATGTGAAGACTTATTCATGAGCTGGATGGCCGACTACTCCTACTGTCGCAGATGTCCATTGATCCTTTCAAGTGTATCTGCCTGTGTCTCGTAACGAGGGATCCAGACGCCTCTTTCCTCCTGGGCTTGGCATCTCGTCAGGTTCGGCTTGGTCACGTGAGGTGGGACCGTGTTTGAGGCAGAATTCTGCACAATTAATATTGTTTTTCCACTGTGTGCCTGATTTAATTGCAGGTGCGACTTTGATGTTGGTGCACGGCGTGCGAGGTTGCAACATCGTGCCCTTGATGGTCTGCTTTTGGAATGTGGGTTTACAACATTACGACCTTGGCTGTCTGCTTTCGCCAGGCTCATTCTGCAGGATCAGCAACCTGACTCTTGTTTTGTTAACGTCCACGGGAGCTCTTGCTTGCGGCCTACTTAGGCCTAGTGTATTGGTGGAACCGTTTGGTGCACAGGCGCTTTAGGTTATAGTCTCATACTGTCTTATGACCAGCATCGTGTCTTCGTTATAATTCTCAATATGGCACCTAGGTTTAGAGGAAGCGTAAGCAAGCTCTTTAGATGAGTTCATGGTGCGTCTTGCGTTTCTGCATTTTGAGAGCCTATTTGGAAAATAATAAAAATGCACGTCTGTGAGTATGCCTGTCGCCTAAGTCATAGCACTGAATATATTCTTCGTGTAGATTGGTGCGGGAGTGTCCAGTGTGTATGTTGGCACAGGTGTGCTACCCGTTGGCTAGGTCGTCATGGCATCTCTAACGACGTATAGTTTTAGTCCAGTTGATCCATGCCGCTGGCATCGGCAAGGGCAGGGCGGGCTGCTGGGCAGGCAGATGGACACATCCTTATGTTCCTGTACCAGGGTATCTGGTCGTCTGGTAGAGGGGCAAACTCTTCTCGTGGCGGGTGCTTGGGCCGTGTACCTTTAGGCCAGGCGCGAGAGGGGGAAGATGGGAGCCTGTTTTTCCATTTTCCCACTTCAGTCCCCCCTCTGGTCGACTTGTCGACCACAAACATATCCTTTTCATTATCTCCTCTTACTCTCCACACTTTAGTTATTCCTCCTAAATGTCCATAATGGTTAACATGATCTTCAAATGACCAATACATATATTCACAGGTTCCTCCAGGAGTACAGTATACCCATTTCCCTATGTAACTCCTGGGGTTTCTTGGGTTCTCGACCTTCACCGATGGTGGGTCCAGGTGGTTGGTGATGATCTGGTTGCGCAATTTCTCTCTCTCTTGTATTATTATGCCTGTGTGTTGGCCGTCATCTGCTGGCATCAGTGGGTGCATACCGACCATTTCAAGCAACTCGTCAGTGGTGCGTGCCTTCCGGGCTTTCCAAAATCTTATTATGATCAGTGTAGCTCCAGCCAAAATAATACAACCAACTATAATTTTCAGTCCATCTGACAGCCAAGATGGCATCCATGACCATAATAGCGAAAACCAGCTCTCATCCTTTTTCACACCTTTACTTTCATCCACCATTTTGGAGTGCAACTGGGCCAATTGTGAAACTGCTTCTGTCAGTGTACCGTTGTCAGCATCGTTGGCAGGAATGAATGTGCAGCATGATTGCCCTATCTTTGCGCAAACTCCTCCTTCCATGGCAGTGAGGAGGTCCAATACATATCTGTTCTGCAGTGCTACCATCCTTATTGCTCGCAGCTCCTCTTTTATTGCGTTGAATCCGTTTACTGTAGAATTGATGGTCATCATAAGTTCCCATCTAGTTATCTGGAGCCATTTTGCGTTTGCGTAAGCCTGTAGTCCCGGATGTATTATTGAGGAGAAGAACATCGCTGCTCTGCTGAATAGTCTGTGTTCTGGCGGGATTGAAGTCAGTGCTGTTTCCGACCTTCCCCATAGGTAATTTCCTGTCAGAGGTTCTCCTTGTCTTTTCCGTCTATTTAGGACAGTATCATTGCCGCTGGTCCTGTTCCCTGGCTCCTCCTGAGGTGGTGCAGATCTCTTATTTCTCTTGTCCCCTTCATCCATCTTGGGAAAGTTCGCCACATTCACATGCTTCTGGGGTACCACTAGTGATGGTACATTGACATGCACCATCGTACATACACCATTCCACAGAGGGGGCAGTGTGTAATATGCCTTTTCTCCACAGGCCCAGTAATGGTCCATTATCACTGCTGTTCCTGCTCCCTCCTCAGGTAACTCCATCACGCTTCCACAATTGGTGTTGTATCCTACGTCCACCTCTCCTTTATGTTGGTAGCATACTTTAGGCGCAGTCAGCGGCAGTATTGTTATCGGGTCTTCATCCGTTTCTATCCATGTGAGCATAGGCACGTATTCGATCCAAGTCGTCCAACATCTGTGGTTGTGTGCATCGATAGTTGAAATAGTTTCTTTTGTTACCATGTTGCTGCCAACCACTCCTATCTCCCATTTGTTGTCTAAGTATACTTTCCCCGTTATCGTCACCAGTGGCCTCTCCCAGCATCCTAGTTTACCAGGAACTTCAGTGGCGTACCAATCACATGATAAATACTGCAGTGTTACTTTCTTTGTTTCTCCTTTTGCAGGACCACTTGTTATGTATCTGAATGCTTCAGCATGTAAACTGCTCTTGTGGTAACTCAAATAAGTCTTGAGGAAGTTGTTTTCGTATGGGTATGAGTCTCGTGTTTTCCACGTCATATGCACCACTGTCCCTTGAAATCTTCCTTTCGTTTGGAACAGTGCCAAGTATATTATGCATCGTGCTGTTTTTTCGTCTATTTCTGTGGCAACAAATGTTCGAGAAGCGCTCATGGCGTATGGTATTAATGAGCAAACGTAGCAGCTGTCTTCTGTTGTCTGCTTACCAATGCGGGTCATGTGTTGATACCATATGTTGTTTGAGACGTGTGCTGAATCTTGTATATAATTGTCAATACCTTTATTATCTGAGTATGTGCTGCGTTTAACTCTATTTTGCTTGTGTGCAATTTTACTAATATCACCTGACGTAACACCTGTTGCAGCTGGGGATGGGGGTGTGTTAGGTTTGGGTACAGCAATAATATTGATAGCACAGCTGTACTGCCATACAGAGGCAGCTACGAACCCGGTGATTACCAAAATCCCTAATACTTTTATTACATATGCTAATTTCACCGGCATTTTGCTCTTACCTTGCTGCAGTCCGGCAGCGTATTCTTGCGACGTTACAGTTGCCCGCCTGAAAATTCTCAATATGCTGGTTATTAAATGTTAGTTGTTGTTTTTTAAGCTCTCCCTATCAAATAGTCATTCAGTGCCCAGGCGAAGAGCTGTTCCCACGCTACTCTAAGCGATCTATCTCTTAGGGCAGGCAAGTATGGGTGGAGGTGGGGCATTGAATATTCTATGGCCAAAAGGAACGCTGTGTAGTAGACACGTACCCTTTTCCTTTTCAGGTACGTTGGCCTTTTTATTTCATATACAAATTGGTGTGACAATTCTTCTGGGTAATTATCGTCTGAGGGTACCATCTACTCCTGGGCAGTGAATTTGTTAGTTATCTACTTTCTTAGCAATACAATAATACGCAGTTCCTGCATGTGCGAGAGAAAAGAAAAGAGAGCATTCACGTGTTTACATGTGTATTTGTGCAAGACAATGTCCTTCAGTTCAGTTACTACTGTAATGGGGACAGGGGTCAGTGGATGGTGGGCAGGGGGTTTTTGGGTTCAACTGGTGGGCGTGGCTTTTACTCTTGAGCGTGTGATCATGGGGTGGGCTGTATGGGGATAACCCCTTTCTTTTTCAGTTATTGTCTCTGGGGAGTCTGGGGAGTGACAAGGTATGGGAATACTTGGGGTGCTGGCTGTGGTAGAACTTTCTTCTTCCGTTGTCGATGTTGTTGTTGTTCTCTCAATGGACCTGTCGATGGCGCTGGGGCGGGTCTGTTGTCTGTAGATCTTTACGTCGTGTAGGTGGTTCCAGGCACGCTTGTCCTGTAACTTTACTGCTCTTGTTGATACCTCCTCTACCAGATGGGGACCAGTAAAGCGTGGGTCATTCCATTTCCTATTGAAGTTGCGAAGTAGTACGTGGTCACCTTTAGCAATCTTACACAGTCCTTCCTTTTCCAGTTCTTTATCCGCGTCTTCTTGTTGGCTTCTATTAGACAAGCCCCGTGTGCGCTCGAGCTGTTGAGACACAAACACTACACTAGTAATCAAAGAAGACACATATTGGTACATTTCATCACCCAGAACACTTGCAGTGCTTTCGTGGTCGGTAAATGCTCTTGACGTTGGCGTTAGGGGAAGGCGCATTTGACGTCCGGTAACCACCTCATGGGGAGTGAGGTGGTGGTCGGACCCTGGCCTATTCCTTAGCTCAAATAAGGCTAATGGAAGACAATATAACCAACTCCTCTTTGTTGTTTGCTGTATCTTTGCAATTGCCTCCTTTAATAGGCCATTCAGGCGTTCACTTACACCGTTGGCCTGTGGGTGGTATGCACATGCAAATTTATGTTGAATGTTCAGCAGTGATGTAATGTGCTGAAACATCTCGTTTGCGAAATGTGGGCCATTGTCTGACCTTAACACCTTGCACACTCCCCACCTGGGGAAGACCTCCCTCACTAGGAACTTGGCTGCTCTAAATGCATCTGGGTATGAACAGGGCCCTGCCTCAATCCACCTAGAGAATGGGCATACTACTAAAATCATATACCTATTTCCTTGACATATATTGATCATATCAACATAGTCAATATGGAGATGCCGGAAAGGTCCCTCTGGCCGGGGTATAGTACCTCTTATCACCTTTAGAGTGTGGCCGGCCCTAAACTGTTGACATGTGAGACAATTACTGATAAAATTTGACACATGCGAATTTAACTCGGGGCAGAACCAGTCTTCCCTAATTCGTGCTGCAATTACTTCCTTGCATGTGTGGGCTGGATAATGTAGTTGGTTCAGGGCGGTGTTCAAAAGTGCCAATGGTATTACAACCTTTCCAGTGCCACCCTGGCGCCATAGTGCGTCGGTTGGTGACATTGTACACCCTCTTTTTACCCATATTTCTTTTTCGGCCATTGGTGCAGCCACTCGTAACTCCATAATCTGTGTGGCTGGGAGATGGGTGTACCCTTCTCTTATCAACATCTCCTTAGCCATTCCCCTCCCTCTCCCTCTCTGTGACTCTGGGGGGTTCCATATCTCACCAAAGTATGCAGCATACTTCGCATGTGCGTCCGCTGCTGCGTTTCCCTTCGAGACGTGGTCCTCACCATTGGTGTGTGCGGTGCATTTCACTAAAGCTAATTCTTGGGGGTCATTAATTACTTCAATTAGTTCAGCCAATGAGAGGGCATGTTGCACTGGAGTGCCATCAGCTCTCCTAAACCCTCTTCTTCTCCATTTTGACAACCCTGAGTGGACAGTGGATGTAACATATGCGCTGTCGGAATATATGGTCACCCGTTTGTCAAAGCTTTCCTTCAACGCCAAGATCAGTGCGACCAGTTCAGCTGCTTGAGCGGAGTAATGCTGTGGTAATTGTACACATTTCACTGCCACACACACCGGTACCTCCATCATTTTCACCACTGCAGCCCCAGTTCTCCTCACACCATCCCTCTGATCGATAGTTGATGACCCATCAATTAATAAGAGCTCACCCCCCTCTAGTGCGTTTTCCTCAACTTTTCTAGTACATGGGTACATTTCAGTTATTTGTGTACAGTCATGGGCATAATCTCCCTCCTCAATTACTTCTGCTAGGAACCTTGCAGGGTTGACCGTGCTACATCTAACAATTGATAGTTCGGCTCTGGATAGAATGATCTCATAACCTGATGCTCTTTGCGTGGTTAGGGTGGATTTAGGTTTATTTAATATCGCAAAAAGTGCATGCTCCACAAATAGTGTAGTCGGGCACCCCATAGTGATTGCTGATGCTTTTTCCACCGCAAAAGCAGCTGCGGCGAGACCTTGTTCGCAGGGGAAGTGGCCTAACATTACAGGATCTAAGTGACCACTGTAAAATGCTACGGGTTTGTAGCCCATGCTTGTTTTTTGAGCCAACACTGCTTTCATTACTGCTGAGTCGCAATGTGAAAATATAAAAAATTGCCGCTCATAGTCTGGGGATGCCAGTACCGGAGCAGTTGATATCGCATCTTTTAATTCATCAAAAGCCTCTTTCATTTCCATCGTCCACCCCAGTTTTTTCTCCCCTTTATTAGCTTCCCGTAACGCCTCAAGCAGGGGTCCTATCTATGAACTGTAATCAAATACCCAAGCTCTACAGTAGTTACAGAGCCCCAGGAACTGCTGCAGTTCCCTTACAGTTTGTGGCATTGGAGTGGTCGAAATATCTTGTGCTCTTTGTGGTGCGATCTTTCTTCCATGTTGGGATATAAGCTGACCAATGTACAGTACCTGTTCTTGACAGTACTGTATCTTTTCCATATCTACCTTGTAACCTTTGTCAGCCAATATTGTTAACATTTTTAAGGAGTCCTCTCTGCATGTTTTTTCGTTTTTACTGCAAATTATTATGTCATCCACATACTGCAACACCGTGCTTTCTACTTCAATGTTACCCAAATCCATCTGTATCACTCTGTTGAAAATTGAAGGTGATTCACAATACCCTTGTGGTAATCTGGTGTGCTTCCACTTAGCGTTTCTGTAAGTGAAGCTCGTCAGATCTTGTGAGTCTGGGTGTAATGGTATTGAGAAAAAAGCATTTTTAAGGTCGATCACTGTAAATCGTGATGCTTCTGCTGGAATGCCACACAATATTGTGGCCGGGTTTGCAGCTACGGGATATTCCGCTTCTACTATGTTGTTCAAGGGCCTGAGATCCTGTATAAAGCGCCAAGACCCCCCTTTAGCCTTGCGCACTGGGTACACAGCCGTATTACATGGTGATTCTGAGGGGACCAATATACCATTATTTATAAGGGCCGTTATGGTTTCATATATGCCCTCATCTGCCTCTTTTGATAGTGGGTACTGTTTTACTCTGGGGAGTATTGCACCTTTTTTCAATTTTATTTTTACTCCCCCTATACTTTTTATGCAGCCCACGTCATAGGGGCCAGTAGTCCACAATGATTTGGGTACCTTTGACATATCGTCCTTAAAGAAAGGGACCGGGGTGCATGCGGGTGCCTCAAGTGCCATTGCAATTTTCTGTGCTACTTGTTTGTAGGCCACTCTTAGCCATATTTCCACACTCATCATAAACACCATTTCACCTTCCTCCTTTTCATTTGAAAACAGCTCCTCATCTGACACCTGGGTGAGCCTTCATCCCTCTGCTAATGCTATCACTGCCCTCCATGCTCTTCCTTCTCTGTCTTGGGCATGTACAGCAATATAATCAGCTGTTGCAATAATGCTCTCAATATCCATTGAAACCACCTTCCCTTCTGGTTCATTAACAGGTGTTTCTGGTCTGAACAGATAGGCTGCTGGCCTTCTCCATATTTTCCCTTCTATCCCTGGCATCCATGCAATTGCCATGTCCGTTCCATACTGGAAGAGTTCACCATCTACTGGCTCCGCCCTAATCGCTGTCTGTCCAGAGTATGCCTGCATAATTTGTCGTGCTGTGAGCATGTTAATCCCGGAGTAGAGCAAATTATGCCGTCCTCAGTAAAGGAGATCGTCATATTCAACCTGTTCATTATATCTCTCCCCAGTATATTTACTGGTGAGGCACTATAATATAAAAGTGGAACTGACAGATCGTAATCTCCAATAGATAAGGGAATGTTATCAGTAAAGGGAACCAACCCTCTAGCCCCAGAGAATCCTTGGGTGTTCATGGTCTTGCCTGACATCTTAAATTTACCTTCCCTTATGCAAGACCGGGTCGCCCCGGTGTCAACAAGGAATGATACTTTTTTGTCACCTATCGTTACCTCTATGCGTGGTTCCTCCGCACTATTAGGTGTTACTGACAGGATGGGACACACCAAGGCCGTCTGTGGGCTGTCCTATTGGGGGTACAACGACTGGCCATTTCCGGTATAGGGGGTGTGTCCCAAAACCGTCACCCTACCCAGTTGTGTTTGTGGTATTTGTGGTTGTTGTGTCATCGCTACCTGTTGTTGTGGCAGTGTTTGGGGCTGTTGTTGTGTTAATTGTTGTTGTTGTTCATTTCCTTGTGGCAACATTTGCTGTTGTGGTATGCCCTGCTGTACCTGTGCGGGCCGTGGTTGTCCCTGATCACTCCATGATGGTGTTTCTGGTCTAACTCTACACGTGCGTGACATGTGCCCCAATAGTCCACAGCTCCAACACACCGGTGGGTCCCTATTCTGCCATGGAAAGCTCCCTGTGTTGTCCTGGTATACTGGTTGCCCTGTGGGGTAGGAATTTCTAAATCCTCCCACCTGCGGTTGGGTACCATACCCGTACCCTCTCCCTCTCATAATTCCTCCTCTCCCCCTGTTATAATTATAATATCCAGCTCCTTGCATTGGGTATCCTCCTCCCATGTTGGGCGTGTATGGTTGGAGTGGCGGCACCTGTTGTGTTGTAGTCTGTGAAGGTGGCATTTGGGAGGAATCTTGTGCAGCCACTACTTGTGTGGGGCTTTGGGTCATTGTTGTAGGTGTAGTTATTAGTGCCCCTTCCATTGTGTATTTAGTAAGCTTTTTCTGTACTAATTTAGCCTCTTCCGTTTTCCTGTCTTCTTCTTTTTGTTTCATTTTTCCTTGCCATGTCCTACAATGATGCACTATAGTCAGTTGTATTTCGGGCCATGGTTTTGCTTCCATTCCCACTACTTTCTTTAGTTGTTTCTGAACTCCTTCTGGGAGCCCTTGTACCAGTATATGGTAAAATATTGCTGGTGTTTTATCCCATTGTTCTCTAGTTTCCATGCGCCACTTCTCTTGGATTTCCTGGATATAATCAACAGGATCTTCGTTCTCATGCATCTTGCGGGATGTAATTACTCCTATATCTGATGTGTCTGGGTACTGTACCCTCAATGCCTGCCATAGTGCATGTCTGCAGTTTGCGAACGGTGCCCCATCGTGCGATGTATTTGTTATTGTTACCCCATGAAATCCCGCTCTCTTCCATATGTCATCCGCTCTATCCCCTAATATTGATATTAAAAGGCCCTTTACATCTCCTACTGCCAGCTTCTGTCCTGCGGTGTGTTTTTCCATTTCATATATCCATTTACCCGCACCTCCACTTAATGATGGGAGCCTACATTTTATATTTTCTTTATCGGTATGCTTCCAAGGAACATACTGTGGTCTAACCCCGCCTCTCTCCAAAAGTGGCATTAAATTATGTCTTGTTTCACCCTTTGTGTTCCATAATATTGAGTCCTCACACCCTTCCTCCTCTTCCCTTTCTTCCACATTTTCACTTTCGTTTGTATTTCCCCTGCTCATACCTCTTTCTTCTCCATCTTTTCCCCTTCTTCCATCTTTCTCTGTATTTAATGTGGGCATGTGTATACCTCTCTCCTGCCTACGACTAGGGAGGTCTCTAAGCCGCCATGTATAGGGTTTCAGTTCGTCGGTAAAGGGCGCTAGTTTTATCTTGCGTAACGAACGTGAGGTGGTTGAGCATGTAGGGTGCGATAGGGGAGGGCGTGATGGGGATGATGGGGATGGGGATGTTGCGTCCTCATGTGCCTGTCTTTCCTCTATTCCTTTCTTTCCTTCCTCACCTCTCTCCATCTCATCCTTTCTCCTACTGATCCATGGTGAGTCTATGTTGGTCCGGGTGATGTATAGTTTATCTAAGCTTTCCCTTTCACTGTTTCTTCCTTCATTTTCCACTCCCTCTTCCTCACTACAAAAGCTATTCATAAACGACACCCCCCACTCGGTCTTTTTCCCCTTAATGGTTACTGTTTGCAAATCTATTAGGTCCAGTTCTCCTCTTCCTCCTTTATCAACCGCTCCCCTTTGTGCTGATGTCGTTGCTACTTCTGTGTCATCATATACATCCCCCCATGTTCCAATCTCCCTTCCCCTATCTCCTCTTTCTCCTTCATACCTTTCCTCCATCTCCTTACTATTTCCCTCCCTTTTCCTTTTCAATTCCTCCATCACTTCACTTCTCATCTGTTCTAATATTCTTTCATCCTCTTTCTTCCTTTCCCATTTCGCCCTTTCTTTTTCTACTATACTCTCCATCACCCTCCCTTCTTCGTATTTTTTGGTTGATTCTGATAGTAACCTCCTCCTCCATATTGCCATTTCTTTTTCTTTTTCTTCTTCTTCCCTTTTCTTTTCCCGCAGTATTACTCTTGATACCCTTTCTGCTGCTGCTTTTACCCTGTCAGCTTCTCTCCTTTGCTCCTCAGTTCGTTCCCTTATTTTTTCCAATTCGTTCTTACCTTCTTTCCTTTTCCTCGCTCTCTCTCTCTCCTCCCTCTCAAGCTGCTTGATCAATTCATTCTGTTCATCTCTTAATTTTGCTAATCGTTCCTCCAAAATCTCTTCCTTTTCTCTTAACAGCTCTTCCCCCCTCAATTCACTCTCCCTGGCATTATCCTCGTTTGTTTTCTTTACTACCTCCTTCTCTTCTCCTGTTAATGAACCTCGTAATTTTAATAATATCTGTGCAGCTACCTATTCATCATTTCCTATTTCCACAGTCTGGTCTTCTCCAGTCCTCCCCTCCCCTGATAGCATTTTCCTATGAGCCACATATGGTGGAGGGCTGTATGCCGGGTTCGAGTATCCCTCAGCCGCCCTTAACTGTCCTCTTTCTATTTCTCCCAATTCTCTTAAAGGGTACAACCCCCCTCCCTCTGTTTTTACTCCCGTTACTAGGGGTATATCATTGCTCGGTTCCTTTTTTATTTCATCTGCTTTATTATTCTTTTCTCCTCCCTCACCTCTGTTTCCCGTGGTCTTTGGGTCCTCATACCCCTGTTTCCCATCCTCTCCTTCCTCCTTAATCTCTGTTTCTTCTGGTATTTCCCCCATAGTGAATATTCCATTTGGTCCTGGTCGGGACCCCTGGAACATCCTCCATAAGTTAAACACCTCCACGTGGTTTGCCAACTTCTTCCCTTTATATGTATTGTGCAGATGATTTAATAGTGAATGTTGGGCATATGTATCGAAGCTACCGTTTGGCGGCCACAGTGTTAACATTTTGTTATCCGTCCCCTGGGTCCATTCTATGCAATACTTAATCAGTTTCTCCCTATGGGGTGGCAGTGTTGTGCATATGTATTGTAGTGGCGTGGTGAGGGTGTTCCCCCACCCTCCCGATCCTGTTCCGTATGACATAGTAGCGCTCCACTCGCTACCCTTCCCTAATCTGGTATCAGTTTATCCCACTAGTAGTTTACAATATACAGCCTTATATCGTTACCTGGCCCTGTAAGTTTGGGGACTTACGATAGTCCGCTTAAGGAAAATTATAAAAATATAGAATGTTACATTTGTAGATTTTCCTCTGCCTTTCTTCCTTTATACAATACCCTTACGGCCCCCTGCGGCCGAGGCGTACGTAGCCCCCTGCGGCTGCGTACCCCTTATTACGTTCTTATACAGTCGTCCTGTTTTCACGTGCTCCTCCCCCTTCTACACTTGTCGTGGTCGGCGTTCTCCGTGCACAGCCACGTTCCCCGTTTCGCCTTTCCTCGATCAACTCGTTTACCGTTTATCTCCGTTTCCACTCCCTTACCACAATTCTCTTCCTCACCACTCTCAAAACGATGATGCCTCGTTCTTGCGATATCCTATGACAACCCTGCTGGTGACGTCACCCACCTCGTAGAGCTACTGGTAAGTTCTTCGTATATTCTTTAAATCCAAAATACACCTACAATCTACCCCCGTTAACCCCACAGCTGTCTTCCTGTCACTCCTGGAACAAGGTAATCAAATCAACAATATAATCGGACTGCGCACGCTGCGTCGCTTCGCGTGTGATACGCCACTCGACAGGAGGGCTTAACCAGCCAATTATCTTCCGTATTGGGCAACTACCTAGCTACCGCCTACAGGGAAACGTCATCTACCTATCGAGTGTCTTGCTCGAACAATAGGGATCCTCATCTACTCATTGATCAATAAATGCCAAATCGTAGGAAACCACGCACACACACACACACCCCTACACGTAGTCGCGGCCTAGGCCAATCAGTGTCTACGAGCGGCCGCACGTGATGTTTTCGCGCTCCGCCCCCTTCTCTCGCATTACGTAGCCAACTGCTCTCGCGCTTGTTCAACTATCATTCATTTTATTTCTAACACTAAACTGTCAAACCTTCGCCGTTCACCTGTGCAACACCTCCCGCCTCCCGTATTTAATTCCTCCCCCCTCCCTCACAATTTCACATTGTTTGTTGTGCGTGGCATGCTCACCAAGTTCTCTTGATGCGGGGCCGCTCGACTGCGTGCACCCCTCCAAGCGGCTCGCCACCTCCCCTCGTCTGGACCACGTCTGGACACTCGCCAACCGCGGGCGGGATACTTCTCAGCCGGCTCCCGAGGGCCAATATCCGGATTGCGCTGTCCGGTCTTCTCGCAGTTCCGCAACGGTCCTGTAGTCCTCAGAAGGGGGCGACGGCAGAGGGGGCCGCGCCGCCGGGCCTCCTCGCAACTGGAGTGCTTGGAAGAAGTAAAAATAAAAAAAATAAAAATGCCGATCTTAAACAGATCTCAGCAGTGGCTCCAACTTGTCGGGGGGAAATTCTGCCGGGGTCGGCCGGGCCGTCCGCAGACCTCCGGGCAGGGAGGCCCCAACTCCTCCCGTATATCCCAAAAGAGATAGAGTATGAGACACACACAAGAAGCAAGGTGACTCTGCTGTTTATTAAACACAAACGGCAGGGATGGGTCAAGGATCATACGCGTCTGACCTGACACACACACAATCATGGGGCTCGCAGGCCCTTTTTACTGTAGTATGACACGCTACTTGCGTCACTTTAGAAAGTTAACAAAAAACCTATTGCCACTCTTAATTGGTTGCTCGAGTGGTAGGGTTAGTATAGCATACGTATAGAGAATAATATGAGTGGACGAGGTTTAGTCAGGTGATATATCTGGGTTGTCCCTACAATTAGATACATGAGAATTGTTACATGAGGATTCCTAATGATTGGTTAATGTTACTGGCGTCAGTGATAAGAGCCCCATGTTCTGATTGGTGCGCCCGAGAGCTTCCCAGCCTGGGACCATCGCTGTTCCCAGCTCTCGGTGTACCTGTAATTTGCAACAATATTTCACTATGGGTACATGCAGACAATGTGAAGACTTATTCATGAGCTGGATGGCCGACTACTCCTACTGTCGCAGATGTCCATTGATCCTTTCAAGTGTATCTGCCTGTGTCTCGTAACGAGGGATCCAGACGCCTCTTTCCTCCTGGGCTTGGCATCTCGTCAGGTTCGGCTTGGTCACTTGAGGTGGGACCGTGTTTGAGGCAGAATTCTGCACAATTAATATTGTTTTTCCACTGTGTGCCTGATTTAATTGCAGGTGCGACTTTGATGTTGGTGCACGGCGTGCGAGGTTGCAACATCGTGCCCTTGATGGTCTGCTTTTGGAATGTGGGTTTGCAACATTACGACCTTGGCTGTCTGCTTTCGCCAGGCTCATTCTGCAGGATCAGCAACCTGACTCTTGTTTTGTTAACGTCCACGGGAGCTCTTGCTTGCGGCCTACTTAGGCCTAGTGTATTGGTGGAACTGTTTGGTGCACAGGCGCTTTAGGTTATAGTCTCATACTGTCTTATGACCAGTATCGTGTCTTCGTTATAATTCTCATTATGGCACCTAGGTTTAGAGGAAGCGTAAGCAAGCTCTTTAGATGAGTTCATGGTGCGTCTTGCGTTTCTGCATTTTGAGAGCCTATGTGGAAAATAATAAAGATGCACGTCTGTGAGTATGCCTGTCGCCTACGTCATAGCACTGAGTATATTCTTCGTGTAGATTGGTGCGGGAGTGTCCAGTGTGTATGTTGGCACAGGTGTGCTACCCGTTGGCTAGGTCGTCATGGAATCTCTAACGACGTATAGTTTTAGTCCAGTTGATCCATGCCGCAGGCATCGGCATGGGCAGGGCGGGCTGCTGGGCAGGCAGATGGACACATCCTTATGTTCCTGTACCAGGGTATCTGGTCGTCTGGTAGAGGGGCAAACTCTTCTCGTGGCGGGTGCTTGGGCCGTGTACCTTTACGCCAGGCGCGAGAGGGGGAAGATGGGAGCCTGTTTTTCCATTTTCCCACTTCAGTCCCCCCTCTGGTCGACTTGTCGACCACAAACATATCCTTTTCATTATCTCCTCTTACTCTCCACACTTTAGTTATTCCTCCTAAATGTCCATAATGGTTAACATGATCTTCAAATGACCAATACATATATTCACAGGTTCCTCCAGGAGTACAGTATACCCATTTCCCTATGTAACACCTGGGGTTTCTTGGGTTCTCGACCTTCACCGATGGTGGGTCCAGGTGGTTGGTGATGATCTGGTTGCGCAATTTCTCTCTCTCTTGTATTATTATGCCTGTGTGTTGGCCGTCATCTGCTGGCATCAGTGGGTGCATACCGACCATTTCAAGCAACTCGTCAGTGGTGCGTGCCTTCCGGGCTTTCCAAAATCTTATTATGATCAGTGTAGCTCCAGCCAAAATAATACAACCAACTATAATTTTCAGTCCATCTGACAGCCAAGATGGCATCCATGACCATGAATGGTGCTAGCAAACTTCTACTTAGATCCATTATGCAGAATGAGCAGAGGAATGGAGTAAACTATCTCCCCCTGCTGCTAGACTTCAAGGTTTCGTCCAATACATCTGGGAAAAGCAGAATAACACAAGCATATAGAGGTTGAGGCCATTGCTGAAAAGAAATCACTATTAAGATCGGATCACTGAAAAATTCAAGCTGTAGACCTGGAGTGGAAAACAGAAGCCTTAAGGAAAAGAAAGCATAGAGCACAATTGAATCAGACTGATGCAGAGTCAATGCTTAGAGCAATGGCATCAATAAACATCAGAGACATATGGCAACTAATAAAAAAGACTTCGACAGCTCAGGATGCGATATTGACAAATGCAGTGATGGAAGAGAAATGGGTACTCTTTTAACAGAACCTATTTGATCAAGTGAAACATCAAAACAAGATCTCATACCTGAACCAGGAGTAAACTGGACCATACCGTTTGCTGAGATGGACTTGGAAGCCCTAATAAAAAAAACAAATTGAGCGAACGCCCCGCCTGGACGGCGTGTCCTATAGATCTATCAAAGCCGATCCTGCAGCTTGGATACCATTTATTAAAGAATGTTTGAGGATGTCTTGAGGAAGAGAGAGATACCAGACTCTTGGAACAAAGCCATAGTAGTCACAATTTAGAAGAAAGGAAACAGATCAGACCCAAACAATGATCATCCAATTGCCTTGCTGGACGTCCTAGGCAAACTCTTTGCAGCCATGATATTGAAAGATCTTCATACATGGATTATAGAGGCAAAAATACAAGATCATCAACAATCAGGCTTTACTAAGGGAGTTGCAACAAACCTAAACCTATTCCTGATCAATCTCTTAAAATTAAAGGCAATCAAAATTGAAACCAAAATATGCATGGTCTTTATAGACCTCAAAAGGCATTTGACAGCTTCGAAAGAGAATATCTCAAAGAAGAAATTGCAAACTGGGATTGCCTTCCTCATTTACTGGGAGCAATAGAAGCACTTTATATGACCACCAAAGTCCAGATAAGACTGAACTCGCAGGGCATGCTATGAAGAGAAAATCCAACATTGAGAGGATTAAAGCAAGACTGCCGACTAGCCCCAACGTTGTTCAGTCTTTTTCTCTCAGACTTACACGAATGCTTGAACAGCGTCAGAGCCTCCCCCCCCCCCAGAGTCAATGGGGTCCCCCTTGGCATGGGCTCTCTATGCCAACAATTTGGTGCTGATGGATCACACCAATCGGATTACAGAGAAGACTGGCCAGTCTTCAGGAATATTTTCTCAAAAATGGTGAACAAATCAATGAGGGAAAATCCAATATTATGATCTTCAAATAAATGAGGGGAAGGCAAAAGAACTTATTCAGATGGATTTTGAACCAGGTTGAGTTCCCGGTAGTTAATGAGATGGTCTATCTGGGAATCTCTATAAGTCCAAGTATTGAAGACAAGCCAAGACAATTAGAACTGAGGTCATGATTAAAATATCTTGCAACACAGGCCATGGCAATCAATAAGAAATATGCTAAATTCACAATTCGACCAGTCTTAGATTTTTACAAGATGAAAATGAGAATGGTCCCTATACTGACATATGGGGCAGAGGCGCAGCTGTAAATCCCATGGAAAAATTGGACAATATTAGAATGCCTATTCTGGAGAAGGCCTAAAAGTGTGTCACCGGAAGCCATAAAACACAATATTTCCTTAATTACCATTCACGGAATCGCCCGCCTGGAAAACCTTGGCATTGTAGGTCCATATCTCATATTAAAAAAACACAATCTGACTGGCGATCTCTTGCTAATGGATTGGAAAGAAAGGTGCAAAGAAATGATGTCCTCAATAGGAATCATGGAGGAGACCCTGATTGCCAAACTGGACCTAGACAAATGAAAGCTATGGCAGAAGGACTGGCTCCAGACAGAGCAAGCAAGACACCACCATAGACTGCATTGAAATGCCTGAACAGAACCCAGAGCATACAATGATCCCCCGAAGTACTTAATGAAATTCCTGTGCCAATTCCATCGAAACGTTCTTTGAAATTCAGCCTGAACATGCTACCAACGCAGGAATCAATGAAAATATTTGTGACACTCCCAGTTGACCTCACGTGCAGATTTTGTCAAGTGAATGCGCTTTCAGAAACGTTGAAACATATAACTTTAAATTGCACAGGCCTCACACGTATAAGATCTAATTACTTGGGCTCGATGATAAGGGCAAAAGATTGGTACACCAAGGAAGATTGGTGGAGAACTATCTGCATGGGGGAAGACTTTAAACTAATGTATGCCTTGACAAACTTCCTGAAGGATGTTCTTTTAACTGAGGAAAAGAATTAGAGTCTGGGAGCAGGACCTACATAGTGAGGAGCTAATAATGGATATTTGCTAAAAAAAAAAAAAAACCTTGAAAAACTCTAATGCATTGTCTATTATAATAATCTTGACTCCAATTGTGTTCCCTCTCTCTACTCTTTCCATCTTTGACAATTGTGGGTAGCTAAAGGGGTTTTTATGTATAAACCATATATGTCAATAAAAAAATGATACATTAGAATCTAATCATATATGCTTGGATTATGAAATACACGAATGGTAAATGTTGCTTCTTGATCATTCCTGCACCAATTAAAAGTGCAGCTTGTAATAAC
Organism: Ambystoma mexicanum; assembly: GCF_040938575.1. Classification (NCBI taxonomy): domain Eukaryota; kingdom Metazoa; phylum Chordata; class Amphibia; order Caudata; family Ambystomatidae; genus Ambystoma; species Ambystoma mexicanum. The sequence goes on along the minus strand of NC_090927.1, from coordinate 682,256,245 downwards.
TCATCACTCACCTAGCTGTAAGTGATGCGTAAGGTAGGTGAACTTGAAGGTATTGTATGGAGATATATATATTTTTACCACATGTCACTGTTACACATATGAAAAACAATCAATGTTTTTCCTTATCCTATCAGTAGGCAACTAAACGCAGATGACAAATATCAAGAAGCAATCCCTACTGGAGTTTAAGATCACATCCTAGCTTGCCTACCATATACATTGCTTATTTTCTTCCTACGAAATTCTGCAATGCCTTTAGCTTCATTCATATTGTCCATATTTATCATATACTTCGGCTGAATGTTTTTTTTTTTTTTTTTTTGGCGAGATCTGTCATTTTCATGTCTCGTGAGAACTGCATGAATCTTCTCTTTGAGTGGCCCATAGACTGGGCACTGCATGCATACCAATAGAAGCTATGCATGCAGCCTTGCCCTCTCCACCACCATCCTGAATTTTTAAGCAGTATGCACCACCGCCCAGAAGCATAAGCATTGCGATTGTGGATTCTGTTGTGAATCCTCTGGGAAATATGCATACGTCTCATCTCTGCTGGCTTTTGCAAAACAAATACAATCCTCAGGGGGTTAGTGCTGCTTTCCTAGCATGGACTGTATCCGAGTCAAGCGTCTCAGTTAAAATCCCTAATAAATCACGTATCCTTTAGTTTATGATGCCAAGTGTAATTGACAATCAACATGGCATACAAGCAGACAGCCTTGCAAGAGTGCATATGATCCATTGCTTGTCACACGCATTGGGGCAATATGGTGCAGAGGGATCTATGACACTTGACCGAAATGAAATGCTCAAATCACATTTCGCACATTTATTTTACAGAAGGTTTTACCTTAAAATGTGGCCGACACCCACCACACTTCTCTCAACTACTCCCATTCCCCATTTGTATATATCCAACTCTAACACACCATCCAACATTTTTGTGGTAAATAAGTACAAAAGGTGGCAAAATGTGATTTAAAATGTTTGATAGTCGAAAAAAGTGGGGAATATCTTGCACAGAAGGTATTCACTAGGACAGCACAGCAGTATGCACTGCCTGGGATTTGCATTTTATTCATACATATCACGGCTAAAAGATGCTTGGCCCATTGGATCATCAGTTATCCCGTCTGTGATTCTACCACTATGGAAAAGCCTTGTCTATTAGCATTTCATTAGCCCAAGTCGCTCGAAGTGGACCATCTTATTGGAAGTCTGTATAGGAGGTGTGGATAGTGTAGTGCCTTATAACCGCCTGGGAAGGTGAACAACACATAATGCGATCAACCACATGGAAGGATAAATACACACAAAACAGCTTTGACTGAAACTCTTTAAAAACGCTATAATTGAAGGAAACCTTTGCTTTCATCAAAGAAGAGAAGCCACAGCATCAATTCAGCACACTTATAAAAAGTATTTCCTTTCTTATGAGAAGGTACTTCTTGAGCTCTCATTTAGGGCATCTTGGAATGCTGGAAAAACCTGCATGGAAAACCCTCCAGAGCCCATTACAAAGTTAGGAGAGATAGTTATGTGGCTATTGTGTAGCAAGCACATACAAGGATGGCAGATCTGGGGTAGTACTTTGACACTGTCTAGGTTTGTGCCCCAGATTTGTCACATAGACATGGCAATAAACGAGCTTTGGTCCTTAGATCTATCGATGTTTTTTGGCCTGATAAATGTGAATAGAAGGTTGCTCAGTGACTTTCCTTTCTGATCGAGTTCCTTCTTGGAATATTTTGCATTCATCTTACTTTATTTACTATGCTTGCAAATGATTGGAATCTATTATTTAAGTTGTCTATGTCAGTTTCCTTTAATTAAGCGTTAAGTCCCCTTTCCATGGGCTTCACCATGTGGTATCTTCCCTGGGCCTGAGTTAAAGGCATGTGCGTAGACCTGCTTTCCTAACCTCCTGATTGGCTGACTCGCGCCCCTCCCCTAATCCCCCAGATTTATCTGCAGTACTTGGCTGCAAGTAGATGCTAAATGTTAAAGCCAAATTCATAGTTTTGGAAGTGCAGTAAAACAGATGGTAATTCCGTTACCACCAGCTTTTTACCACATTGTCGAACACACAATGATCCCGCATGATTTCTGTAGTCTCTTTTTTAAATTTTCATATTTGTATGGACTTTTATCAGCGGTGCAAAGCATCGTATATCTAAATGCTCACATTTCTGCTATATTAACATACTTAAACTAAACAAATAAACCTCATCCAAGCTAAAATAGAAAATAAATGAACACAACATAAACAGCGGTAACAGCTCGCGAATGGTCAAGCGCGGCCATCTTATTCACCAGCAGTTAATACCCCCAAAATACACTCCCATACACAGTCAGCAATAGTGAATCAATTCGATTTAAGGCTCCTGCGCATAAGGGGAAAGAAAGGGGGAGAAAGGAGGAGAGGAGTGGTGGGATTACCATGCACAAAGTACATCCAAGGGGTCTCACACCCCACCGCAATATCAATGAAAAAGTCAAAAATAACTAAGAAGGCCCATTGCCCTTAATCTCGCAGGTGAATTCCAGGCTGTTTCCTGACACAGACCACGAAGCAATCCCATTTAGCAAAAAATACAGCACTACTGTGCTGTACCATATAGCACACGTTCTCAGTAATCAGCAGGGACCACAATTGCAATGTTAGCGACTAAAAGCATCAGTCTCAGAATAGCCACCCTCGTGTGTGGTAAGTGGGCCACGGTTCCTCGGAACTTGCCCAGAAGGCAAACCGTTTTAACACATGTATCACATCCCTCCAGTAGCGATTAAGTTTGGGGCAATGCCACCAGACATGCGGGTATGTGCCGACACTGCCACATCCAAACCCGCCCCTTCACACCCATGTACTGTGCACTTGTGGTTGTGGCTTTGCGCAGACTCCTCCAACCCTCCCGGCAGCTTTCATCTGCCAGCGAAGATCCAAGAGCTTTCCGCCAGTGCCTAGGACGGTAAACCCTCGTTTTTTCGCGCACACCGGCAACCAGGCATCCGGGCTATCCAACCATAGGAGGCATTGGCAGTAAATATCACTTTGGTCTGAGCGCTGTGCTAATATTGTGTGCCTGAAGGGCCCAGTGGTGCAGCTGCCAATAATGGAATCTCTCCTTCTGGTCCACCCGGCCGGAAGGTAGCTTTGCAAGACTCGAACGGCCTGATTTACCCATTTTCAAACCTGTGTGACAGGTACTCACATCCACCAATTTGCCACTCAGCAAATTTCTCCCCATCGAGAGCTGTATAGGGGTAAATGACGATGGGAAGGAGGACTGGCCCATATGCACTACAAAGCTATCCAGCACCTGCAGAGTTGCCCTAGTGTTTGGGAGCTCCTATATACTTAGGAGTCGATCTCTGCGTGACAGCCAGGACATATAGCGTTGGGGCCTTCTTGTGACCTCCTCCTCCAAACAACTCCATTCTTTAGCAGAGTGGGGATTAATCCAGTCATGCAAGACCCTAAATTGCTCTGCCTGGTGAAAATTTTTAACACAGAGGATCGCTAGCCCCCTACTGTCCCTCTTTCTAGCGACCCTGGCCCTACCGTTTTGCCGCATGATGGACATAATGTCCTGCGGCAGCTGCTTAATAGCTCTCAGGGGAACGCACAGAGAGAGAGAGCCTGGAAATTATACATTAATCTCGGGAGTGTTAGCGATGTAGGCCGCTCCAAATAAACACATGGAGACCAGCGGGGATATCAACGTCTTCTTTATTCTCTCTCTACAACGTAACTGACTACTCTCCGTCCTCCTCCCTCACATCCCCTTCACGAAAGTCACTTCCCGTGTGACGTTCTACTTCACGAAGAGCTGTCTTAAAGGGGCAGGCTCCTGTAACAACACCCCCGGACAAAATGTCCTTGCAACATTTTCAACTTAACTGTTTAACAAATTACTAACACTCTTCCACTAGTCTCTGAGGCTTCTTAATGATCCTGTGGGGCCATCCTCGCGACTCCTGATTGGGGTCTCCGTCAGCATATCCAAGGGGGTTTGGCTGACGTAGAACCTGCGGTTCGAGGGGAACCCATTCTTCATCATGAATGTCAAGGTAGTCCGGTTCCGGGTCAAAGGGTGGTGGCCTTTCCTCCATTCCTCTCATGACATGCTTGAACAATGAACTATTCCGTGTCACTTCTTTTGCTTCATTTGCCGCCGTTACCATTGTCCCTTTTACAGCGACGACTTGTAGTGGCTCGGTGAGAATTGGGGGTCTGTCTTCTTTTTTACGTTTGTTTCACCCACACCTCATCTCCTATTTGGAAGTCTTTTGTTTGCGCCCTCCTCTTTTTGTCTGTCTGTTCTCGTGCCTTCTCTTTTCTTTCTTCATCTCGTCGGATGACTTCATGGTCTGGTTCGGCCCTTGATGTAGGGTTGTTGACGAGTCTGGTTCTGACTTGATATTTAATCATGAGCTCAGCCGGGGTTTTATTGGTTGCCTCGTGAGGTGTGTTTCGATAGTCTCTCAACATTCTGCATAAAGCTTGATGCGGATCAGTTCCTTCAATGCGCCCCCTTTGCATTGTCTTTTTGATGGATGCCATAAACCTTTCTACCATCCCGTTGGGTTGGGGCGACCTTGATGTGACTTTTTGGTGGCGGAATCCCATGTGTTTTGCGAACCTCCAAATTCGTGTCCGCTGAAAAGTGGGCCGTTGTCTGACTTTATCGTGTCTGGGATCCCCCACTCACTGATGACCTTGTCGAACGTGGCTGCTACATGAGTGAACCCGGTGGACTTCACTCGTTTCACGATAGGGAACCTGGAGTGTTCATCAATAAACAGTAGTAGGTAGTCTCCGATTTGAGCGGTCCATAAAAGTCTGTCGCGACTCATTCCCAAGGGTGATCTGGGATTGGGGTCACTCTGAGTGGCACCGGGGGTTCTGGTTTCGCTGTGCAGTTTCTGACCCAGCGGTGTACCATATCGTCCATGAAGGGGAACCAGACATGGCACCTTAACTGTCTTTTAGTGTTTTCCGCGCCTCTGTGACCTTCATGAGCGGTTTTGATGATGTCCACTCTTAGTGTGGTGTGAATGACCAGTTTACACCCCCTTAGCAGAACCGATTTGTCCTGTACTGCTAATTCTGTGTGTACTCTGCCGAGTCTCTCGAGTTCATCTCGGCTTGCCCCTGGGTGTCTTTGGACCACCCTGCGAAAGTCTTTCCATGTGTTGTTCTCCGTCAGACTGATAGCCAGGGCCGTTGATGGATCCGCTGCTGAGGCAGCAGCAATGGTCTCGATGGAGACAGCAGTGGGTAAGGCATTGGCAGTGACGTAACTGATGTATTCAGAGTCACCGGGCATTGGAGTGGGAATGCCGGACAGATGGCACGATAGGTAGTCCGCAGGATTGTTCTCACCTCCCAGTCTGTGGATGATCTCGAAGTTATATTCTTGCAAACGGATTCCCTACTATTCAATTCTAGGGGGCATCTTCGTTCGTGGGTTTCCGAAGAGATATAATAGAACCTGATGGTCGGTGATAAGAGTGAATTTCTTCCCAATGATAAAATGATGAAAATGCTTGCAGGCCCAGACAGCCGCTAGTCTTTCTTTCTCTGCCTGAGAGTACGCTGATTCCGGGGGAGCTAGGGCCCTACTGGTGTAGGCTACCACGTGTCCCGGATGCGTGTCTTGTCCACTGGTTTGGGCGAGGATGGCTCCTAGGCCCACTGGGCTGGCATCGATGATGATTTCGGTGTGCCATTCAGGGTCAAAATATGCAAGTTTCCTGGCTTCAGCAAGGGATTGCTTGATGGTTTCATCAGCCTCGTCAGTCCAATTGAATGGGACATCTTTTTGCAGTAAGCATTTTAGGGGCTCAGTAATGGTCGCAAACTGTGGTATGTATCGGGCACAGTATCCTGTCATGCCCAGGAATGATCTGATATCCGCCACTTGACTGGGTTTCTCAAGATGCAGAATAGTAGAGACTTTGCTGAAAAAATGTGTCCAAAGAACTTAAGTTTAGCTTTGCTGAACCAACACTTCTCTATGTTGAGGGTTAGTCCTGCCTCTTGTACCGCGTTGCAGGCGGCTCGAAGAGCGTCATCATTTTCGCGACTGGTCTTTCCAAACACAAGAATGTCATCACTATAATTTAGAGTACCTTTTATTGGTGGTATTACTTGCCGGATTGTTTCATGAAAGATTTCAGCAGCTGAGGAGATCCCAAAGTTCAGCCTTTTGTAGCGGAAAAGCCCAATGTGCGAAGCAAACGTGGTAATTGGCCGGGAATCGGGGTGGAGTACGAGCTGGTGGTACCCTTGATTTAGATCTAGCTTCTAGAAAAGAGCTGCTTTGTTTAGTTGGACAATCATGTCTTAAATTTTGGGACCTGGGTGCCATTCTCATTGTATGGCGGTGTTGGCCACTCTCATATCTACGCACAGCCTTAGACGACCACCTTCCTTCAGGACAATTACGAGCGGGGAGACCCATGGTGTTGGGCCAATTCTTTCAGTATTTCATCTTTTGTGATGATGGAGGTGCCAGGGGATCTTTGATCCATGTTGTATATGTGAGCATGCTTCTGAGTTTGGGGTTCAGTCAAGCTGATGATGTCACCGTCTTGCACAAGTATGTTGATTAGGCCTAGGTACGAAGCGGTTTTGTAGCTCAGTACACAGCGTCCTTTGGTGGGGCTTCTGATGACATGAATGATGCGGTAGTAGATTTGTCACCAAATGTGAGACGTCTTTTGAATGATCCCACACTATGCAGAGGGGCGTCTGCACCCCAATGATATATCTTGGACGTTGACGGAGTTAGTGCGGGTTTGCTTTGGAGTAGTTGGAATTCCTTTTCACCCATGATATTTACTGTCGCGTCGGAGTCAATTAGGAAACAGAATTCTTAGTTGCAGATGTCTACCTGTATTCTGGGCGCTTCCCGTGCCACTTCCTTGACCATTATGAGATTCACAAACTCATCTTGTGCGTGCAGGTCATATTGGTCCCCTTCATAGTCTGGGTTTCCTTGCGACGCTGCGTAGAAGACTTGTCTTGGTGGCGGTGGACCGTCGTACTCATCACGCAGCTGTGCATTAGGTTCTGGAGTCTCGTATTATTGATAGTCGTCCTCTGGGTATACTTCTTCCACCACTCTTACATACCTCCTCGGCCCTTGTTGGTATGGGCGGGTTTGGTAGGACTGATTAAGGCCAGGCCTTTGGAATGACCTGTATTGTGGAGATGTGTTCATGCGAGGTGTGGGAAACTGTCTCCCTTCTCTGCATACAGATTGAAAATGTCCTTTTCTGCCACAGTTTCCGCGCTTTTGAGTAAGGGCAGGGCATGAGCCAGCGTGGGGGAAAGTCATCCCGCACCTGTAGCATTGTCTTTGCATGCATGGGGTGGATGTGCCACTTGAACCACTGGTTCTTTCACTGCTCCTGACATTGCCTACCTGAACTGCTACTATGACATCACTTCTGTCTTGCTTGGTGGCCGCAGTGTTTGACATTTGCGTAGCTTGCTTGTCAACTCTCTCGAGTATCCGGGCCATCTCACTCGCTTACTCAATGGTGATGGGATTTTTGGGCAGCTGTTTCTTTAATGCCGGTGAGACGCATCCCTCAATTACTCGTAATCGGGTGGCCTCTTCCAGTGAAAACGCTTCGAATTGGCAGTGCGTGCCTTTTATTCAGAATCTTGTGATGAATTCATCAACTGTTTCACCAGTGCGTTACGTGCACTGATAAAAAATGTATCTTTCGTAATCCCTGTTGGGGGCAATGACAAGCCATTTGTTTAGGGCTGTTATTAAGCTTGCAAAGTCAGTAAGTTCTGATGGAGGAATGGTTTTGATTAGTGTCTTTATTTCTGTGCCTGCTGTGTTAATGAAGATGCTGTGCAGGCGTGGGGAGGTTTTTTCACCCGCTGCATCTATGAAATTGTTGAAATCCTCAAACCATTCCACCCACCTTGCTCCTTTATCGGCCTGGGAAGTCATGGAGAAAGGGGGGACATGCGCCATGCTGTAACGGTTGACCTTGTGGCTGGTGCAGTTGGTGGTGCGCTTTGGCCTGCTTGGTCAGCGGACATACTCATGTTGGCTTTGGGTGAAAACCTGGCATTCTTTGGGGTGTATACCACGTTGTTTCTTTGTGCGGGTGATGCTTTGTGCCTTCACTTGCACCTTCACTGGGTGAGTGTGTAGGCTTGGTGTAGTTTCATTTGTGATGTGACCCACCGGGAGGGCGTTGGTTTGTTTTGATGCACATAGGCGCGCGTGTCTTGACTTTCGGGCCTGAGATGTGGTGCGAGGAGTGTTGATGGAGATGCCCGCCCCAGGTGCCGTCTGGGTGGATTTCTTCCAGGCACGGCAGGGTTTTGCTTGTGTGCCCTTAGGTTCGGTGCGTAGCAGTACCATGCATCCCGTCTGCCCTATGCGCTTCTTCTTTTTTTTTTTTCTTGGTGGCCTGCTGCAGGTGGCTGGAGAGATGCAGCAGGATCACGCGTCAGCTGGCTGGTGGCCGTAGGCAGAGCCGCGGGCGGTTGCTGGCGCACAGAGTGCTGGAGGCTGGATAAGGAGGACCGCATCGCGGTGAGGTTACTGTTAACCGGCGAGCGGGTGTAGGCTGGCCGTGGCTGGATGTTGGCTCTCAGGCGCTCTGGAGGCTGTGGACAGAGGACCGCGAGACAGTGGGATCACTGTTGTCTGCGGGGCTGCTTCGTGGTGGATCACTGATGCGCCGTGAGGAGGACCTCTGGTGTGTACTATCCTCTTCGCCAGTTGTTAGCGGTGTAGGCCGCTCCAAATAAACACACGGAGATCAGCAGGGATATCAACATCTTCTTTATTCCCTCTCTACAACATAACTGACTACTCTCCTTCCTCCTTCCTCACATCCCCTTCACACAGTCACCCCTTGCGATGTTCTACTTCACGAAGAGCTGCCTTAAAGGGGCAGGCTCCTGTAACAGGGAGGACATTCATTTTAATTGTGTATTTAAACACTTGTGTATGAGCGCAATATAAATAAAATATCATTCATTCCTTCACGCAATCCCTCCAACTAGAGATATCGCCTGTGTGTTCCATGTATACATGTATGGATAATTAACCCGAGGCTTGTACCGCCAACCGCATGCCCAAATACTTCAGTGATTTGCCGGTCCAGTGGAAAGGGGCCAACGGTTTTGATCTGTTCTATTGTCAATGGGTTAATGTTGATATAAAGAGCTTCCATTTTCTCTAGATGGACCTTGAATCCCAAGGCCTTGCGAAACTCCTCTAGGAGTTGCATGAGTGGGAATTTCCGCCCCCATAAGTGTCACAATAATATCATCCGTGAACAGGGCAACTTTATCCACCCCCTCTGGTAGGCGATACCCCTAATATTCTCAGCCCTTCTAAGTCTCAACGCCAGGTGCTCTACAGTTAAAGCAAACAACAGCAAATGGTGTCAGCAAATCGCATAGTAAGATACATGACCTCTAAATCCTTATAGATGCACTTTAGGAAAAATGCATAGCATACTGAATGCAAAATAATGCAGGTCTGAAAAGTCTTCTATTAACAGCACTGTATACTTTCAGCAGTTCAAGACACGCAATAAAATAAGTTGTGTGATCAAATCAGTTAGGTATGGGGGTTCTTTGTGTCCAACGTCCACCTCACCTTTATGCATGATAAGCACTCTTTCGCTATTGAACTTAAATCACACGTTTCCTTTTCTGCATGTCCAGCTAGTAGACATCTTTAAAATTGAGAGCTATTGTGTTACTGGCTCTAACTGTCACAGATTTGCTAGTTAAAGGTACTATGCATGGTCTTTCAGATGGAAATGTCCCATCTCGCATAAACATAGGAAAGGCGTTGCTGTTATTGACAGAAGGAAGGTAAAACTAGGGGGGGTCTGGGAATCTCTCTACCAGCACAAACACAGCCCATTGACTTGTTCTTGGGTGGATGGCCCCTGGGAGAGTCTCAACCAAGTCTTTAGCTCACTGTTCTTTTCACATGAGAAGACATTTTCCTACATATCAGTCTTTGTCCTGCCCAGGGGGATTCCAGTACCGAAATGCTAGGCAATTCTCCTCGTGTATGGGGTTGCTGTGGTACTCTTGTTCAGAGGAGAATTGCCTAGCATTTCGGTGCTGGAATGCTCCTGGGCAGGACAAAGACTGATATGTGGGGAAATGTCTTCTCTGGGGTTTGTGTACTATTGAACATATCTTTCTGATCACTTCAAAAAAGAAATAATGACTCATTTTGCTGCATATATATGCAGGGGAAGAGCCCCGCAACTCCCCCATACCCTTTCATATTTATTATCACCCTAACCCACCCCCCATAAATATATGCAGTAAAATGCAGCATTTTAAATTCTGTGTTTTGGGCTTTGGTGTGTTATGTTTTGTTATGTTAACGGATTTATAGCGTGCCAAAGCCCAAAGGCATCCAGGCGGCTCTAATGAGGTGATAACCTTTGAACTAAAGTTACGCTATTTAAAAAAAAAAACAAATGAACTAGTGGTACAGCCACTATAGGTATTATCTATATTACACTTTCACCTCTAGTTGGAACACACATTTCAGTGACAGGTCCTATTTTCTTATGCATACGTGAAAACCATTCCTTGCATGCTATGTTACTGGGACGAGTACTGCTCTCTGCTGCTCTGGAAGATCTCTAGACGCTCTGGAAGATGTGCAAAGTGGCATCACAAGCAGCACCACTTTTTCACGGACTACACATCTACACAAATCTAGGTGGCTGCATTATTGGCCTTCTCTGTGGTGTCACATCACTAAACAAAGGACGGTCATGGTACCTTCAGCCATATGTCATTTTTTGGCCGATGAATACCGCCACCTTGCACTTCCATGCAGTTCTTTTTATTCTGGAAGCACATATCACACACAGTGTGGATTCCATTTATGAGTCACACGCGGCATGCCAAGGAGCACATTCTGTGGACTGTAGCATGCGTGGAAGCAGAAGTCATGTTTCCGGGGTCCTGCTCTGTGTACGCCATCAGGAGAAACAGGTTTATTATCACAGGCAGATGGATGTCTCTTGCAAGTTTTGGTTTTAGCCCCTGAGCTTCTGTCCGGGTTTACAAACCAAAGAACCAGGGGTATTGCCCCTCCCCCCAGACCAGCCTAGCGATGCCCTGGGTCTGTGACAGTTGCATGCAGAGTTGCTGTCTAGGATGTATCTGTCCAGTGTGTGAGTGGAGCTTTCAGTGCTGCTTCCTGTGCGCTATCTGATCTTTGTGTGAGGGTCAATTGTTCTCATGCTACCCATATTGTATATTTCCTGTTTGTCAGGGCGGAAGTTTTACCTTCTGATGCTTGTGCTGTGCTTCTGTGCGTGAATAATGTTTCTATTTGATCTGCCAGTGCTGTACCCCTTTAGTGAGTTAAGGAATTGTCGGCCTGGAAGTAGCATGGATGTGGATGGTGTTGGGTGTTCTGACCCACGTTTGGACTATTATGCTACAACATTTGGTGCTGTGGGCTTAGGAAATCCAAGATGGCCGAAAAAGCCCACATGTGCGCCAGAATCTATGAAAACCGCGCAGTTTGTGCGCACACCAAAATGGTCGCCTGACTTGCCACCCCCCGGTGCGGGTGTGCTGGGTCAGAAGAGCCATGAGTGAAATGGGGTGCCAAAGAGAAAAACAGCAGTGCCTGTTCGCTAGAAAGCACTTTAAAAATCACCCTTTGTTTCTCTGAAGGCAAGCTCAGAATGCCCATTTCAAACATTGCAGAATATCCAACAATCTCACTGAACACCAGCAGACATTTGACAGAATAAAGTCTTGTGGGCATACAAAATCTGGGAAGAGGATGAGCCTAAAATAATGTTCATAGCAAAACTGGCTGAGCTGTGGATTTCAGCAGTTTAAGTAAATTTGGACTGAAAGACACTAAAAATCTAAATGTTTAAAAGAAATGAGTGACCTACTTTTGAGTGTCACATAGGTTTCAATTGTTTAAATGTCATAGTTTTAAACTTAGAATCAGCATTCTAGCTGCATGTGTAAAAATTGTTAGTTTATTTGAATGCAGAAAACTGGGTAACTAGAAGTGACATTAGCTGGGGCCTGGCTTAAGGAACTGAATTCTGCCTGACATCTACCCCCACAGGAGTTAAAACCTGCTCAGCCACTCTTCCCCTTGCCAAAAGGAGTTGTCACCGCTCTGATTAGATTAGGGGTGGAGCAGCTACAGGGAGTTGAACAAAGGCCTGTCCTGGGCCCAGGCAGATGGTTTATTAGGGTAGTCGTAAATGGCTTCCTTTTGAACAATGGGCCTTCCAGGGCCCAGGCAGATGGTTTATTAGGAGGACCGTAAAATAGCTTCCTCTTGGCAGAAGCTGGAAGGGGCAGGGTCTCTGAGCTTAGCAGAAACTGGATAAACTGGTTTCTACACCATGTGACCTGGGAAACCACACCCCTTTGGGGCCAGAACATAAATCTAAAAAGATGGATCATTCATAGAGCGGACTTGTGAAAATTTGTGATATCATTATTCTTGTGATTTTTCTGTGCACATTTGAAGACGTGTTAGGACCCTGTGGTATGTTCAGGAGGGTTTTTAGCGGAAAAGAGGATATTACTCTAAATGTATGTATGTTAAAAATCTGACACTCCACCACCTAATGCCCACATGCTTTGCAAACATTTGTGTAAATGCGGGGACAAATCCAATATTGGTAACCCGACCAAAAAGTGAAATATGTTGCCATTTTTGAACCCAAGCCCCCAGGAACAGCAGAGTTTGAACAGGGTATACCTCATGTTATATGTGATGGGTGCATGTAATTTCAAACCACTGTGTATCTATGAAATATGTCTTTAGGTCAAATATAGATTGTGTGTAATTTGACAGGGGAGTGTCCTTTCTGCAAGCCATTAAATGACATCGCTCTGACACTCCACTTCTTTTCCCCAATCAAGACAGAAAGGAAAGCTTGACCAATGGGCAGTTGAGAGAGGGGCTGGCTAGTGATGCTGCACACACACCCACTTTCAAAACACATAAAAGCGGACAGTCAGGACAGATAGGGACATTCTATTCCATCTGCTGCGGGACGCTCTGCCGGGAAAATCCATACTTTACCTCCATCAACCTCCAGAGAGCCAACATAGAGACTTCAATCTATCCACCTTCAGAGACCAAGACTTTACTTCAGAATTTGTAGCAGAGAGGTCAACTACAAGCTAAATCCCTCTTTAGCAGGCCTCAAATCATTGCCACTATTCACAGCCAGGCGAGCTGTTTGAATTCTTTGCAAGAACTCTTGCCATTTGCCCGAGAGCAGTGTTGTATCCAGAGAGAGACCAGCTGAACCGGAGACTGCTGTATCCGGACCCACAGACCTGATCAGAACCAGAGACCCAGACCAGACCAGCAGAGTAGAGCTGACCCAGACGCTGTGTGCAGAAACCGTCCATGGCGAGTGAAGAAAACCTGTTGACCAGATCCGTGGCGAGGCCCATTCCTTTTAAAATTATATTGTGAGTACCCAGCAGAACTGTGCAGAACCAATCTCTTAGTTAAAATAATATAATTCAATCTATTTTAATCTAACCAGAACTGCCTCCTAACTGTCACCTGTCATTTGCAAAGCTGTCACTTGTCATTTTCTAGCTGCAAGCTGTAACCTGTCGCTTTGAACTTTTAAAATTTCAAATCCGAAAAACTACCTTTATTTAATCGTCCGTATCTCTGGAACCGTTTGGGCTAGGAACTTGGTTTAACTTTCCGGAAGCTTAGAATCTCAGCTTTTCAACAAGCCTAGAACCGACTTCCTACTCCTCATACTTTTGCTGTAATCATGATTCTCGCAGTCGCGAATTTTACCGTGATTTGCAATTTGGTTAAAAATCCAGCCACGTGTGAAAACAGCAGCTTCATTGCTTTCCTTTGCCAAAAATTCGTTTAACCTGCTAGTTACTCCTAGATCCTTGCTAAAGTGAGCCTGAACTCATCCCAAGTATATTTCACTCACCCTGAACCTCCTAAAGGGAATTAAAACCATTTTCAGCATATTTCTCACTGCATTGTCACCATATTCAAAGCATTTTGCCTGTGTTTCAAAACTCCTATCTGTTGTATAAACTGCTGGGGGGGAATTGAACTGAATTCTATTTGATTGCATTCCTAAGAACTGTGTCATCTTCATCTCCTTACAGTGCATAAAAGGGGGGGGTGAATTGTCCAAGAAAGTGATTACATTGTCTTTTGCTGAAATCCTATCAAGTTATTTTCTGTACTGCATTTCATTCCACATTGCATCCATTTGAAACCATAAAAGTATTGTTGCTATCGTATCCATCCTATAACCACTCATCATTGATTATGAAGAAGTGTGCTAGTGCCGGACTATCCATTATTGATTACTGCTCAGTTTAAGTGTGATATTCAATTATTAATTTATTATAAAGTGTGATATATATATATATATTGTTTAAATTATCAAACAAACCGTTTAAACTTGCAAAACAGAACTACTTCGTGGCTCAGTGGGGTCAGGGGGATTCCAAGAGAGGGGTGTTATATAGGGGTAGTCATCCAGAACGCATGAACTGGACGTAAAGATATATCAATAAGGGTTTCCATTCAGTATCCCAGACTAGGCATTGACTTAGCTGTAGTGTTGAATTGAATCCTCTTACAAATTGGGGGCTCGAGCCGGACGTTTGGGTTAGGTCTATCACTTGTGCAGATTAATACAGCGTGCCAGCTGACCACATACACATATCCGGTCGGATCACCACGCTGTGTTACGCTGTAAAGCACTCCTCAAAGGAACTCTCTAAGGAAAAGGTCTGTTTTGCAAAAATAAAATACAAACTTCTGTAAGTCAGGACAGAGACCAATCTCTAGAATGACGACCTTGGTAGATATGAAAATAGCCAGAGAACACTTCTTAGATAAGCTATTTGTGAGAGGTGAGTGGACTCATCAGGACCAAATGGTCTGGTTGCAGGCAATCGCGCAACAGGTCACTGAAACAGGGTCAGATATATGGGGAGATCAGGGTCCCCTACATGTGGCCCTGAGTGAACTATATATGGCCCCGAAGGCCAAGGATGAGCACCACAAGATTGCCAGGGTAGCGGCATATTTATATTTACATATGGGAGCCATGCAGGACAAATGTGCTGAAGGCCAAGATCTGGCGAGTAGGCAACTGCTGGCATTACAGAAGGCCCAATCTGATCTGGACTCTTCTGAGCAGAGGCTACTCAGGAGCCAGGAGTCAGAAAATGACAGCAGACGGTACATCACTAAAATAAAGGAGGATATGGATGTGCTGCAACAGGAAAAGGCGGACCAGGATACCAGATTTCTGGCCTTGCAGAAGGAGTACCAAGAAGGTTTGGACTCCCTACTGCAGAGCCAGAAAAAGCTGGAGCAACAGTTAGACTTCAATAGGGCATGTGCTGAGCAGGTAGTCACCCTAGATAGGGAGAAGGCAGAGAGCAATAAACTGATTTTGAAAGACCTGGATACCCAGGCAGAGTTTGACCAGGAGCGCCAGAAAACTGGTGCCTTCCAAAGGCAAAGGGACGACCTGGCGGCACAGATGCAGGCTCTTAGTCAGGAAAGGGATACCTTAGGCCAGGAAGTCTGCCACTTAAAAAGGAAAATGGAAGAAAATCACCTGGCCCTCCAGGGACTGGGTGACCTCCAAAAAGAACACCAGAACTTGTTAGAGCACACCAGGAAGGTGGAGGATGTTCTGGCAAGAAAGGAGCAGGCCAATAGGGACACAGCTCAGGAGGTAACCCTCCTGCAGCAAAGACTGGCCCAGTGCTCCAGGACCAATCAGGAAACGCAGAGAGAGAATGAGGCTCTCTTCCAGCACAATGATAGTCTCCAACAACAGGTAGCGATGCAGGAGAGACTGATAGAGTCTAGTAAGGCCTTAACTGAGGAACTGAAGGCGCAGGCTCTTGCATTGCAACAGGGAGCAGGGGCGGATAGAGACCAGGTTCGCTTGGAAAAGGAAACTCCTGAGCATAACCTCAGGAGCCCTAGTACCAGAGGCATTTATCTCTCTCAGTCCCTGGACTCTGCCACCCCCCTGTCCCCTGGCGCACATGAGCACCGGGCCACAGGGATGGCAGATTACTATCCAGCCAGAAGCATGGGGCTCATAGGCCAGTACCTCCCAGGAATGGATGGGCGGGCATCCGGGTATGGGCACCCAAGCACAGTGCAATTTAGTGGGGAACCCCAGGAGAATAGGCCCATTAAGGGCATCCTGAAAACTTGTGCCCAGTTAGGTCAGTGGGGGGGGGGGGTACCCATCAAATCCTGGCAGCAAGGAGGAATCTGAAGACTCCTCTGAACGGCGCAGGACACAGGAGACCAGGTCCCCACATTCTGCCAGCCATTCCCAGGCTTGCAGAATCCGGGAAAACCTGGAAGATCAGACAGGAACCTCTGGGAGCAGTGCCTCTGAGTCAGAGGATGAATGGACAAGGGTTACCCGAACCAAAAAGGCCAATAAGGCAAAAAGGGCCTTGCTTAAGGACCCATTGAAACAGATTAAGGCAATCAGGAGTGTCATCGCGCCTTATCATAAGAACGCCAAGTACTCTGTTTGGGAACACTTGGAGCTCTATGAGCAAATGATGGAGACTTTTCATTTGAAGGACAGCCAAAGCTGTATCCAATATGTAAAGTGGACATTCTCTCCAGAGTACTCCAGTTTCTTTGCGGGGCTGGAGGACCAAAATCATTCAAGGTGGTGCACCTATACGGCGGCCATATTAAAACATTTTTCTGTTCACAGAAATCCCCAAGAGGCTCGCAAGGCAGCCTACAACTTGCAATGTGGGGAGGATCAGGCCCCACAAGATTTTGTGCAAGAACTGAAACGTGCCTTTGCGCAGACCACCAGAAGGGTGCGCACAGACAACAGAGAATTTGTCAATACATTTTTCCATGCCTTGCCCAAATATATAATGACCCAGCTCGTGAGAGATTTTCATGAGAAAAGATCTTTAGACTGGGTCATTGAACAGACTACCCGGATCTATGAGGTGCAGAAGCCCATAGAAAATAAAAGCAATACCCAGAAAAATCCCAAAACCAACAGCACCCCTGCTGCTGCCAAGGTGGCAGAGGTAAAGGTCACCCCCGTTTTGGATTTGGAGATTGGGGGGCCTAAAAACCTACCTGCACCTAATAATTCACAGCCCAGAAGGCCCTTGGGCCAGTCACAGACAGGGAGTCGAGGAGGTAGTCCCACAAATGGGGTCCCCTGCTCCCCTGACTATGTAAGTCCCCGGTACAAGGGAAACCAACCAATCCTGGGTTATGTGTGGACTCCTCCAGCCCAAGGGGAGGGATCCAGCCAAGCACCTGACCCGGGGAACTTCCCTCCCAACTTCCCACAGGAGGGCAGAAATTCTCCAAATCCTGGGCAGAACTTTTTCCCCAGGTATCCACCCAATTTCCAGCCCCAAAATCATCCATCCTTCTTTCCCCAATTCCCTGAGCCCAGACAACCTAATCCGGGAGAGGGGAGGCCAAGGCTGGAGGGGTACCAAAATCTTCCCAACCAGGGGTACTACCAGAGAAGGGATAGCTACCCTTCCCGGGATCAGCCCAGGGGAGAAAATAGAGCCCCATATCAGCCTGAGCGGGTTTCCCAGTTAGAGCGCCAGGTCCAAAATATGGCACGGGATCTGGGTCACATACTGAGGGCTCAACAGAACCCTCAGATGAGCATGCCACCTCAGAATGCCCCAAACTCTGGACCTGGTGCTCCAGAACAATGACGGGGGCAGCACCCCGATAACACACCGGTTCCCAGGGAGGAGGCACAAGGGGAAGGGGGGTGTAAAGCTTTGGAGGAAGCTTCCTTCCCAACTTGTAAACAGCCCCTGGAAAACCAGGAACCGGAAACAAAATCTCCTGCCCCTGAAAGCCCGCCTCCCAAGGAGCAGAGGGGGGGTAGGAGAAACAAAGGACCCAAACAGACCCACTTTGTGGAGGAGGTACAGGTCTTCCAATTTGAGGGAGAGGGATCCTCAGAGGATCCTGGGGAAAGGACCTTCTCCTTCAGAGATGGGGGAACTCCTCCCAAGGAAAAATGGGTCCCAAGGGATGCCAATTCAGACTGGGGAGATATGGAGACTGAGCTACCGCCGCCCATCATCTCATCCCAGAACCCACAATACCAAAATCCCTTTGTTTATAACCCATCCTGATGACTGCCTCCAAAAAGGGGGGGGGGGCGGCCCAGAACCGGAACCAGGGGAACCCACAATGGCTCTGATCTCCAGTTGCCAACTTTTTCTTTCAGATTCCCAAGGCTCTCCACAGAATTCTGCCCAAATTTCTTCTCTTGCAATGTCCAAAACCAGAAAGTTAGCTCACCAGTTGTCCAAAAATGTGCATTATCTGTGCCCCCTTGAGGAGAAGGAGGGAAGATATTATGCCCCGGTACAAGTACAGGGGCAGGGTACGATTTCAGCGCTGGTGGACACGGGATCTCAAGCTACCCTTCTGTCCAGAAGGGCCTTTGATGAACTGAATGCAGGAAGGGGAGGGAATTACCAAATTCCTCTCACCTCACTTCCTGGACAACTCCAGAACTTTGACGGGAAGGAAATTCCCGTCGAGGGGACGGCAGATTTGGACATTAAAATTGGGCGACACAAGTTGAAACACCCGGTCATAGTTGTGACTCCAGAGGGCACCCCTTGTTTACTAGGGAATGACCTCCTGAGAAGGTTGTCACCCCTGATAGATTGCGTAAACAAGGTCCTCTGGACCCAGACTAGCCGACCCATAAAATTAAAACAGAGTGTCAACCATGTTAGTTTAAACGGCACATGCCACATGGTTGAACAAAAATCTGACCAAGTAGAATTCCACTTCCAGAATAACTAAATTCCAGACGTGACAGTAATAGCAGTAGGACAACAGACTGGTGATGGGGGGTCCTCTCTATTTCTGAAAATCAACCTCCCTTCCAGTTTAAGGTGGTATTCCACACTGGAAGGAAACACCCTGAAATTCTTTACTAATCCACAATCAGAAACTCCCACTCCTATAGTCCAGAAAGATGTGAAATCAGCTCAGAGCCTGGCTGATATTCAGCAAATTGGAGAGCAGCTGTTCATCCCTGTTCAGTTAAATGATGGGAAGGACTCTGTTCTCGCTCGAGTGTGTGTGAACCACTGTAAGAGCTTCATCAGCGAAGCCATGTTCCGCCAACTCCCAAAAGATCCAGCCATTCCCACATTCAAACTGATAGACAAATGGGAAATGGACCTGGAAGCACCCAATTCCAAACATCTCCTGCCAAGCAGGTGTATGCTCAAAATCTCCATTGGCAACAAGAGCATAGTCCATAATTGTTGGGTCGTGAGAGCTAATAAACTTCAAAGCTTGGTCCCGATTAGCGGATAGCGGATAATCCCATGGGCTTTGATGATCCAGAAAAAGCATTTAGGTCAGCTCAATTGCTACCTTATGCAGTTGAGATTCAGATCAAAGAGGAAGTCACCATCCCAGAAAGGACCCGACAATTCTCCCTGGAAGTGAAAGTTAAAAGAGGACAACATTTGAAAACCCCTGATGCTTATATACACCTAAATGCTTCTCTCCAACAGCAAGGGTTGGGGGTAAACCCAACTCCATTAGTCAACATAGAACATGACACCATTCTAATAGAGGTGGATAACAGCGACTTAAAGAGTATTACTCTAGCCGCAGGCACCATTATTGGAATGGCGGTTGATGACCGACATTTTTCCATCGATTTAGGAAATGAACTGTTAGGACCAATCCCCAAGGACTGTTTTGACAGTGACAGTGAGGACAATACAACACCAGACAGGATTTTTACCCGCCATGGGGGGAACTTCCTGGTGTACACTTCTTGCCCTCATGGTAAGGAAGATGTGACTTGTGACTTCAGGAGGGATGAGGTGATTTTCCAGGTCCATGAGGGCTGCCTTTCCCACCTGAAGCCTCCAGTCCAAATCAGCACTCTGACCAGGGACTTCTCCACCCAGCTGGAGGAGGCCGCTGAGATAGCCAAACCAGAAGTCTTTCCAGGCTCCAGGCAGATGGTGGAAGAGAGAGTCAACCTAGCTGATGCCTGTGTGACTCTGGAACAGAAGCAAAAGTTGAAACAAGTCTTCTTGGATTTCCAAGATCTCTTTGTGGTAGACTCATATGACTGTGGTCGCACCGACATCCACACAATAACAATCCCCACGGACCCTGGCATGACTCCAGTGTTTGTGAAGCAATATCGCTTGCCTCTCGCATCAATGGAGTCCCTTACTGAAATAATTAAGAACCTTGAGTCCAGGGGAATAATCCGTCCCGTCCACAGCACCTTCAATAATCCGGTGCTGGGAATATTAAAGCCAAACGGCCAGTGGAGACTCTGCGCTGACCTTAGGGAGCTCAACAAACGGGTCCATACTTCCCGATGGCCTCTTCCCTACATTGGCCAAGGGCTGGCCCAGATTCAGGGGTCACAGGTATTCACTGCAATAGACCTGACCAATGGATACTGGACCGTGCCGGTCAGTAGGGAGGACCAATACAAGCTGGCTTTTACCTTTGTGGGCCAGCAGTATACATGGACCCGGACTCCCTTCGGATACCTCAACTCCGGCAATTAATTCAACATTTTCCTACATAAGGCCATGCCCGACCTGGGTGCGAGGGGTAACCTGGCTTATGTAGATGATGTCCTCATCAAAAGTTCATCTGTGGAGGAACACATAGTGGAGATCCGTTATGTTCTGACCCAGTTGAGGGCTGCCGGGGCAAAACTTTCCTTTCAGAAAGCACAGTGGTGTAGAACCCGTGTTAATTTCTTGGGGCATGAGATTACTCCTCAGGGTCTCTGTCCCCAGGAAAAGAAAGTGGAAGCACTTCAGAAACTGAAAGACCCCGCAACTCTGCGGGAACTAAGGAGCCTCCTTGGACTGACTAATTACAGCAGAAAGTTCATTGAGGGCTACGCAGAGATCACCAGACCCCTGATTCATCTCCTGAAGGGGGGGTCAAGTGGGAATGGGGTCCAGAACAAGCCGAGGCGGTAAAACAACTCAAGAGAAGCCTCTCACAAGCGCCTTGCCTTGCTTACCCTGTCAGAAACAAGGAGTTCTTCCTGGAGACGGGGTTCTCTAATATGTGCTTGACGGCAGTATTATACCAAAAGCATGACAAGGTCAATAAAGTAATCTCCTATGCGAGCAAAAGTTTATCCTCTGTGGAGGAAAAATTCAACGATTGTGAGAAGGCACTCCTGGCAACGGTGTGGGCATTGAAGAATTACCGCCCGTTTATCCATGGGGAACACATCATAGTGGAGACTCCACACCAGACTCTGCAATATCTCCAAAGTGACAGAATCCGGGCCGGAAATGTGAGTAATTCCCGAATTACTTCCTGGATTCTGTCAATGCAAGGCTTTCCTGTGGAGGTCTGGCTGACTTGCATGATTGTGCCAGAGAAAACTGTCTCGAGGACGAAAGTCTAAAAATCAAGGACAACACGGAGGCATACCTTAATTCCCCACACAAAGTCTTTGAAGAGGACAAGTGTGAGGGAATGCCCACTGTCTATGTGGATGGATGCTTGTACCATGTTGACAACGACGGGGAGAAAGAACTGGTGGCTGGCGTAGGGAATGCATGGGTGAAGGAGTTCCCAGAACCCTCCGCTGGATACAAAATTGGTCCCCGAAGTAGTCAGGTGGCAGAATTGATGGCTGTGCATCAGGCCATCCTCACTGCTGTCCAGCATCAACTCCACGAACTGGTCATAATCACAGATTCGGATTATGTACGGAACGGGTTCGTGGAGCACCTGGTTAATTGGAAAACCAGAGGCATGTTATGTGCTAATAACAAACCCTTGAAACTTGGGATGTTGATCCAAAACATTAATGATCTGGTCACCTCGAATGAGATGACCATCTATTGGAAAAAGATCAAGGGTCATTCCAAAGTAGAGGGACCAGACAAAACTGGAAATGACTTAGCTGATCAGCTGGCCAAAACCGGGGCCATCCAAGGGGATCTAATAGAAATAGAGTCCCTGTTGGGGGAAATCCAGGTCACTGCTATCACTAGGTCCCAGACAAATGCTCACAATGATCTGTCAACTGCCCAATGGAGCAAGGACACCCCTGATGCTGATTTGATTACCGCTCAGAAGGGGGATCCAATAATTGGTAAATTTTACCAACACATTGAGGACCCTGAGAACTTTCCCCTGACGGATACCGATTACAACGGGAAAGAGGACCTTAAAGTGTTGATGAAATGTCCAAAAATGTTCCGGATCCAAGACGGTTTGTTGGTAAGGAAATCCAAAGCTGGCCACGATCAGTGGGTGGTTCCTACCTCATTCCGAAGCCTGATGTTAAGTCACGCCCATGATGCGGCCACCGCCGGTCATAGGGGGTTTCACACAACACTGGAAATCTTAAGAGAGGTTGCATACTGGCCACACATGGGCCAGGACCTCAACCAATACTTGAAGGGTTGTCTTGTGTGTGCACAATTTCAGCCAACATCCCTCACACACCGGGCGCCTCTCCAAAAGAGGGGGATGACACTGCCATGGTCAGATTTACAAATCGACTTCGTAGGCCCTGTGATTCGCTCGTCTAGAGGAAATAAGTACATGTTGACTGTGACATGCTTGTTTACCAAGTGGGTGGAATGTCTCCCAGCCCCAAATTGCAAGGCAGAAACAGCAGCTGCCCTGATGATTAACCACATCTTTTCCCGTTTTGGTCTACCTCAAAGGATTGAGTCAGACAGAGGTAGCCACTTCACCAGTGAAGTAATGACAAAGATGTGGGAGATACTGGGGATCAAGAGAAAGCTACACATTGCTTACAGGCCAGCTTCTTCTGGAGCAGTAGAGAGATACAACCGAACCATTGTGAGCATATTAAAGAAGTTTGTGGCAGATTCTGGGCCAAGTTGGGATATCCGATTACCTCTGGTCCTAATGGCCATCAGATCTACCCCTTCATCTGCAACCAAAATGTCACCATTTGAGTTGATGACTGGAGGCAAGATGGTGCTTCCTCAGCATTTGCTCTACAGAACCCAAGAGCAAACGTTGATAAATGCCTCCACAACTCATGAGTATGTGGAGAATTTAAGGAAACACCTTCAGCATGCTTTTGCCTATGCTCAGCGGAATATAGAAAGATCAGCTGAGAGTATGAAGACCCACTATGACCTGAAAACTTCCAGGAAGGAATATCAGGTGGGGGACCGGGTCTATCTATACAATTTCCAAAGGAACCAGGCCAAGCAGCGAACATTTTTGCCTACATGGAAGGGACCCTATGAGATTATAGACAAGATCTCCCCTGTGGCCTACAAGATCTGCATCCCCAAAGGCGGTTTGGCAGAGGGGGAAGACAAGTGAGTCCACATAAACCAGTTGAAGTGTTGCCATCCCAGGCACACTTTGCAGCAACTGGAGGAGTCCTCGGTAATCCCAGAGGGTACCGCTCCAGAGTAATTCAATTCCAACCCTAAAAGATCCTAACTATAGCCTATCAAATTATGTGCTCCTGTCTCTTAATTTAAAAAAAATGTGCATGTTCATATCTGTTGAGTTCTAAAATATATATGCCACCCCACTATATCAATGGTGGGGGAGAAATGTCCATGAATAGGTATTGCCGCTCTTCCTTTGTCGTCCTAGGAGAAAGAAAACCTGGAGACTGGCCAAGGAGGACGATCCGGAGACCGGGAGCAGAGACGCAAGGGGCCCAGTGTACCGCCCAATACTCCCATCAGGACCGGCAAGGAGAACCGACTGATCCACCCCTGATGGAGGAAAGGATGCTGAACTTTGTCATCTGCGGAATTGGAAGAAGATGATGCGGACCTTCGAGCATGTGGGTCAACATCCTTAGCACCCGACATCCCCTCGACTCAATCCAAGTGCAGTCGGGCGGGGGGTTTGTTGGGTTTCTGACCCACGTTTGGACTATTATGCTACAACATTTGGTGCTGTGGGCTTAGGAAATCCAAGATGGCTGAAAAAGCCCACATGTGCGCCAGAATCTATGAAAACCGCGCAGTTTGTGCGCACACCAAAATGGTCGCCTGACTTGCCACCCCCCGGTGCGGGTGTGCTGGGTCAGAAGAGCCATGAGTGAAATGGGGTGCCAAAGAGAAAAACAGCAGTGCCTGTTCGCTAGAAAGCACTTTAAAAATCAACCTTTGTTTCTCTGAAGGCAAGCTCAGAATGCCCATTTCAAACATTGCAGAATATCCAACAATCTCACTGAACACCAGCAGACATTTGACAGAATAAAGTCTTGTGGGCATACAAAATCTGGAAAGAGGATGAGCCTAAAATAATGTTCATAGCAAAACTGGCTGAGCTGTGGATTTCAGCAGTTTAAGTAAATTTGGACTGAAAGACACTAAAAATCTAAATGTTTAAAAGAAATGAGTGACCTACTTTTGAGTGTCACATAGGTTTCAACTGTTTAAATGTCATAGTTTTAAACTTAGAATCAGCATTCTAGCTGCATGTGTAAAAATTGTTAGTTTATTTGAATGCAGAAAACTGGGTAACTAGAAGTGACATTAGCTGGGGCCTGGCTTAAGGAACTGAATTCTGCCTGACATCTACCCCCACAGGAGTTAAAACCTGCTCAGCCACTCTTCCCCTTGCCAAAAGGAGTTGTCACCTCTCTGATTAGATTAGGGGTGGAGCAGCTACAGGGAGTTGAACAAAGGCCTGTCCTGAGCCCAGGCAGATGGTTTATTAGGGTAGTCGTAAATGGCTTCCTTTTGAACAATGGGCCTTCCAGGGCCCAGTGTCAGATATCCTGAAGCACGGTTCCGTGTTGACCCGTCGTGAAGAATATATTTCTTCCTACCAATGTGATTCTCAGGAGTACGAAAGGACAGGCTGAGAAACTAATTGATCGGAAGATGGTGTAGAGTCGTTGGGATCGGTAGAGTTGAGCGGACCGCAAACTTCACGATAGATGGAGATTCCAGGTTCCTTTCAACGACTGCAGAATATTACACTGATTAACAATCAAATACACCCCTTTCTGGATAAACGTTTAACAAATAATTAACCGACTAACCTGCAGAAAACGGGTTTTAACCAGAAGTGTTTCATGCAAGAATGTCCTCAATACTGGGGAAATCTGGAGACCATAAGAAGAGAAAATACAATCAGTACCAGATAGTGAGTTGTAGAGAATGGTAAGGAAAGTTAAGTTTCTTACCCTGGTTTCCCTGGAAGTGGTCGTCTCTGGCAAATCTCCTTCTCCTTTTCTGTACGAACTGTGTGATGGTATCTGCCCCCTGTCCGACGAACCAAATATTCCAATGGTGCAAGGAAGTCACTAGTCCAGCAACAACCTATTCCCGCCGGCACGAGGACGCCTAAAAGGTGCTCAGGAAGTCTCTAGTCCAGCACCTAGCCTATTCCCGCCGGCACGAGGACGCCTACAGCACCCTGGAGGAAAGGACAGGGAAGGAATAGGAGGGGAAGAGGAAGGAAGGAAAGAAAGAAGGTAAGAGGTCTCCCAACCTTCAAGGTCCGAAATCAACTTAACCAAACCACTAGGCAAGAATAACCAAAAAACAATCCGAGGTCAAAATACTAGAACAGGTAAGGGCAATCCGTGAGCATATCCAATAAACGTAATCCGAGATAAAAAAAAACCAAAAATTTCCAAGCGAGAAGAGCCACTGTCAATATGGGATCAGAAGCAGCGAGAAGTGGGCGCCGGATCATTAAGTACCTGAACTACCGGCAACAAGATGGTCACGTGACCCAATACGTTATCTATCACGTGGAAGACGCCGCGCCCACTGACGTAACCTCCAAGGGAACTTCCACTTGAGGCGTCGGGAACTACGTTCCCGACGAAAATGTCTACCGCGAGTAGAGCGTGGATAATGCAAGCCCGCCTCCTGTCTGATATTCGAACGCGACAGACGCTTTTGGCTACGAGAAGACAAGAGAACCGAAGGGGTATCACAAGACCTGAAGCGTTTTCTGACACCCAGGCAGATGGTTTATTAGGGGGACCGTAAAATAGCTTCCTCTTGGCAGAAGCTGGGAGGGGCAGGGTCTCTGAGCTTGGCAGAAACTGGATAAACTGGTTTCTACACCATGTGACCTGGGAAACCACACCCCTTTGGGGCCAGAACATAAATCTAAAAAGATGGATCATTCATAGAGCGGACTTGTGAAAATTTTATAAGTGATATCATTATTCTTGTGATTTTTCTGTGCACATTTGAAGACGTGTTAGGACCCGGTGGTATGTTCAGGGGGGGTTTTAGCGGAAAAGAGGATATTACTCTAAATGTATGTATGTTAAAAATCTGACACTCCACCACCTAATGCCCACATGCTTTGCGAACATTTGTGTAAATGCGGGGACACATCCAATATTGGTAACCCAACCAAAAAGTGAAATATGTTGCCATTTTTTAACCCAAGCCCCCAGGAAGAGCAGAGTTTGAACAGGGTATACCTCATGTGATATGTGATGGGTGCATGTAATTTCAAACCACTGTGTATCTATGAAATATGTCTTTAGGACAAATATAGATTGTGTGTAATTTGACAGGGGAGTGTCCTTTCTGCAAGCCATTAAATGACATCGCTCTGACACTCCACTTCTTTTCCCCAAACAAGAGAGAAAGGAAAGCTTGACCAATGGGCAGTTGAGAGAGGGGCTGGCTAGTGATGCTGCACACACACCCACTTTCAAAACACATAAAAGCAGACAGTCAGGACAGATAGGGACATTCTATTCCATCTGCTGCGGAACACTCTGCCGGGAAAATCCATACTTTACCTCCATCAACCTCCAGAGAGCCAACATAGAGACTTCAATCTATCCACCTTCAGAGACCAAGACTTTACTTCAGAATTTGTAGCAGAGAGGTCAACTACAAGCTAAATCCCTCTTTAGCAGGCCTCAAATCATTGCCACTATTCACAGCCAGGCGAGCTGTTTGAATTCTTTGCAAGAACTCTTGCCATTTGCCCGAGAGCAGTGTTGTATCCAGAGAGAGACCAGCTGAACCGGAGACCGCTGTATCCGGACCCACAGACCTGATCAGAACCAGAGACCCAGATCAGACCAGCAGAGTAGAGCTGACCCAGACGCTGTGCGCAGAAACCGTCCGTGGCGAGTGAAGAAAACCTGTTGACCAGATCCGTGACGAGGCCCATTCCTTTTAAAATTATATTGTGAGTACCTAGCAGAACTGTGCAGAACCAATCTCTTAGTTAAAATAATATAATTCAATCTATTTTAATCTAACCAGAACTGCCTCCTAACTGTCACCTGTCATTTGCAAAGCTGTCACTTGTCATTTTCTAGCTGCAAGCTGTAACCTGTTGCTTTGAACTTTTAACATTTCAAATCCGAAAAACTACCTTTATTTAATTGTCCGTATCTCTGGAACCGTTTGGGCTAGGAACTTGGTTTAACTTTCCTCTGAAAGCTTAGAATCTCACTTAGAACCGACTTCCTACTCCTCATACTTTTGCCGTAATCACGATTCTCGCACTCGCAAATTTTACCGCGATTTGCAATTTGGTTAAAAATCCAGCCACGTGTGAAAACAGCAGCTTCATTGCTTTCCTTTGCCAAAAATTCGTTTAACCTGCTAGTTACTCCTAGATCCTTGCTAAAGTGAGCCTGAACTCATCCCAAGTATATTTCACTCACCCTGAACCTCCTAAAGGGAATTAAAACCATTTTCAGCATATTTCTCACTGCATTGTCACCATATTCAAAGCATTTTGCCTGTGTTTCAAAACTCCTATCTGTTGTATAAACTGCTTGGGGGGAATTGAACTGAATTCTATTTGATTGCATTCCTAAGAACTGTGTCATCTTCATCTCCTTACAGTGCATAAAATGGGGGGTGAATTGTCCAAGAAAGTGATTACATTGTCTTTTGCTGAAATCCTATCAAGTTATTTTCTGTACTGCATTTCATTCCACATTGCATCCATTTGAAACCATAAAAGTATTGTTGCTATCGTATCCATCCTATAACCACTCATCATTGATTATAAAGAAGTGTGCTAGTGCCGTTATCCATTATTGATTACTGCTCAGATTAAGTGTGATATTCAATTATTAAATTATTATAAAGTGTGATATATATATATATATATATATATTGTTTAAATTATCAAACAAACCGTTTAAACTTGCAAAACAGAACTACTTTGTGGCTCAGTGGGATCAGGGGGATTCCAAGAGAGGGGTGTTATATAGGGGTAGTCATCCAGAACGCATGAACTGGACGTAAAGATATATCAATAAGGGTTTCCATTCAGTATCCAAGACTAGGCATTGACTTAGCTGTAGTGTTGAATTGAATCCTCTTACAATGGAGACAGGGCAAAGATACTGTGAATAAAGCCAGTGGTAGCTGCATATCAAATGCAGAGGTGCTGCTGGAGAGCAAGCAGGGTTGGGGGAAGGAAGTGGATGCCTGATTCCTACATCCATCCGTTTAAGACACCAACTGTAGGCCATTAAATTTAACCCAAAATTTCCCAGTAAAATGGCTCACAAAGGTGCGTGTTTGGTAAGGATTAGTGGGCAAGGGGGACTAGTGTGGGATGCATAATGGTCATACTTTGATGTCATCGATTTTTCATGATCCTGCCTGAGGCTTGGGTTGTAAGAATATTTTGTCCGATTATTTTGATTTTAATATGTTGTGAAAAAAATATATAAAACATGATGGCAAACGGTGATTGTGATTGCGGTAGGCAGGACGTGTTTGAAGGGTTGAAGACACATTTTAGGGGCGAGGATGCTATATTCAGGACAGAGCTGGTTGTGAGGGAGGGAGGGCAGAAGAATTACCTTTCTCCTAGGGTGGCAAATATCCTTGCACCAGTCTTGAAATTAAGTTTGAGGCCAGTGACCTAATTGGGTAGGTGAAGCTGATCAGTACAGCTACTGCCTCTCCCCCACACTCTGCAGTATGTACACCAAGCCCCTCCTCGACCACTGCAAATCCTCCTGAAAATCACTGGCAACCATGTACTAGATTCCACCAACATTAACCACATTTTTAGCAACATTCAGACATGGATGGCCTCACATCGTTTGTGTCTGAATGATGAAAAAACGGAGCTCCTTAATGTGAGTTTCCCACACCACCTCAAACACCTCAGTCCCTCCTTTACCTCCTTCTGCATTGACGAAAACACCTTTCCTGTCTCCCCCCAATGGCATTGCCCTATTGCCCTATAGACCAGTCTGAGCCTGCTTCCAGTCTGGCGTCTTGTAACGTGGACTTCTCATTAACAAGGGCTTTTAAACCATCCTTTTCTAAAACACTAACTGACTGTCTACTCGTGGCCATACACTGTGCAATCAACCAGTTCATTTCGAAAGTCCCTTTGATTATTTATTTTTTATTGAGCTGTTTTGTTCTCGAACATGATAGTCATGTTCTGCCTGTAAACTGTGGATGTATTTTGCGCTTCAAAAAAGTGTTTGTGATGAAGTGGCACTTGTTTTTTTCCTGCCCTGAACAGATTGATCTACTGCCCTTGTGGGAATACTATGTTTTGTGATGTTATACAATATTTATGCTGCACCCTTCAGCACCGTAGTGGTCTCATCGTACCTAACCCTTGTTGCAGGGTTAGCGTATGGCAACCCCACCCGGGTGACGCTAGACCTTGATAGTGGGGAAGGTTGTGGGGAATGGTATGCTGTTAGAAACACCACTAGAGTATGGCAGAAAGCATGTGGGATGAGGTGACTATCATCAAGTTCACCTTCCAGTAGAGTAGTCAGGCTGCTATCAGGTAATATTGGCCTCATATCTAATGTCGCCATACATATAGTGGCCGGGAAATGGCATAGGTGAAATTTTTTTTTTGTGGGGACATTATCACATGGAACCATCAGGCCACAGCTTGCTTAGCTGCCTACTGCGTGTCGCTTAGAAACAGATCATTCCATGACTCAACGTAAGCAGTGTAGGAATTAATCTATCTGCCTTACCAGAACGGTAGAATACTAGACATTTTGGAATCTAATGTGGCCCCGTCAATCAGGGAAACCTTTAGCTGTTTACATGATATGATATGATATGATATGATAGGTTATTAATAACGTGTTTAATACCCATGGGTTTCCTGATAGCCCTATCTACATTTGTAGTGAAAAGACACTACGCTCATTGCATTTTGTACATTTTATAAATGAATTGTTATTTATGTTAGTTCTTATCAAAAAGTGTCTCATAACAATCAACTCATCATTTGAGAAAAGTTCCTAAAAACTCCACTACACCCAGAATACTGTGGATTAAAACTAATCAGACAACAGCCTCCATGCATTAGGACTCATTAACTGTCTCTTAGCTCTGCACAGCCCATAGTACTAATGATTCCCAATGTGCCCTATGGCTATGAGGTTTCCATCTGTCCCGTCTCAATCTTTCAGAAAGAATCTTTTACTAAGAGAACTGGTCCGCTGGAAAACCAACATGTTTGAGTTCCATTGTTTAGTTTAGTTTATTCTGAATAAAATATTTTCAGTTTCTAAAATACACATATTAAACAATTCTTTTATTTTAGATTTTTTATTACTTGATTCAATTGTTAAAACAAGAAACCATTTTTACAAGATTCCTTATTAAGGATCGGTCTCTTAGTCTTTAGATTTCACATTAAGTCCTGATCGCACCACATTAAACAATACACTACAATGGAATAACCTAACAATATAATAAAAGGCCAGATGTGTATTTGTCCCTGTATGTCTGGTGCAGTAGCTTCGCCCTTTTGTTATCGCTAGAGGGAGCTGTTGGCTTAAGATATATTGTGGTCCTACTGTGTCAATGAACACCTACACTTTGGCCGTTTACACCGGCCTGTACACTATTAAATACATAAAACACGGTAGAGCCGATTCTGTCTTCAAAGAAATAAACTTAACATATACACATCATTTGATACAAACAGCTAAAAGATCTGTCACCTTTCTACTGATGCTATCTTCTCTGGGAGATTTCTGTGCAACAAGGCAAACCTAACAAAAGTTGCCAATTTCTACTGGTGGTGACTATTTTCTTTGGCAAAGGGCTCCCTGTGATTGTTATGCGCCAGCGATCTAAATATTGGCACCTACCACCTTCTCCTGGGGTCTCAATAGCACCGGCAAAAGAGGAGAAAGTTGTTAGATTGCTTCTGAGGTGCAACAAATCAAGTCTTACTCTAGTTGGTCACCAGGTCTTGTTATTCCAGGCAACTCTCTCCATACATGATGCCAAAATTAACTTATAATACTAGATTCTGAATGTGGTTTTACCCAGCACTGATTTCCCCCTTCTGCACTGACAATGTAAGTATGTACAGGGCATCACAAGGAATTCTTTCTCAATTATGGAAAGACGTCCAACCTGAACTAAATAAAAACCTTTCTTATGTTCAAGAACCATGCTATCATACTTTGCCATGAGAAAAACACATCTCTTTATAATGGCTACATATATTGACAACTCTTCCCTGAGCCATACCTTCAACCAAATCCATGCTCCATAGAAGAGTAATCTATCCTCTATCTCACCGAGGTTGAACACTTGGTATACAATCACATTGACCGTGGACTTTGGAACACCTACTAATGGGCTTCATTAAGAGTTTGGCTGTGTGGGTAGAATTTGGGATAAATAAGTGGTAATTCCACTTTACTGCCACTTCTTCTGAATGCAAAATCAAGAGGTACAACGGCAAGTGTAGGATGTATCTCCACAGTATTGCAGGAGGTATCTCAAAAACCGGCCAAATTGCCACAGGCAGATTTGTCGGCCTAGTCATTCCTCCAAATTCCTTGTGGATTCCTTTGGCTCCAGAGATTAGGATTAACAGCACTGTAAATGCATGTATAATCCAGTGGTATTTATTACATACCAAGATACAGCAATTGTAAATTAGTTTGGCAGTAATTACACTCGCAAAGAGGGCCAAGGACTTCAGCTTTCCATATTAGAGAAAAAGAAAACACCTGGGAAGACCCAGACTTCTGCACCATTAGTCTGCAACAGATTTGGACCCAAAACCACAACAGCACATTTTATTGAGACACCCACAAGTCTATGATGAAGTGACAGAATAGCAGCAGAGGATTGTTTAAATCTATTCCAGTTGCGATTGGTGAATTTTTGAACTGGAGGGGCATAAATGTCTGTGCCTAATATGAGGGACAACTGAGCGCAGCGAGGGAGCCAAACCCAAACCAGGGAGCTTTGGGAGCATGCGGGGTCAATCCCCATGAAAATGTTTAAAATAATAGGTTACAATGGTGCATTTTACAGCACTTTTTGTGAAGAATTGGATGAACGGTCACACATTTTCCAATCGGTTTTGTATGGTAGGAAATGAAAAAAACCATGAACAGATGCAAGTCACCAACAGTGCACAGGACCATTTTCCACGCACTTTCACAACATGTGCCA
This sequence comes from Ambystoma mexicanum, assembly GCF_040938575.1. Classification (NCBI taxonomy): domain Eukaryota; kingdom Metazoa; phylum Chordata; class Amphibia; order Caudata; family Ambystomatidae; genus Ambystoma; species Ambystoma mexicanum. Next base: position 682,223,739 of record NC_090927.1, on the reverse strand, counting down.
GTATATAAGGCATTTGTCTTCTTTTTCATTTCAGTGCATAGTGGCTTTGAAATAAAACCTTCAGCACAACAGTAAATAGATTAGTCGAAAATTCACAGTCAATTGATTAAAAAAAGATAGCTTCTAAGACAATAGCTTCAAAATGATCATCAATTATACAAGTATGGGAGCTTCACTAAATAAAATACAAGCGTCCTTCCATATGTGGGACACTGCTGCAGTAATAACAAGACCTTCGGCGGAATACACAGCAGTCCAAAATTACGTGGCTAGACTGGCCTACATTAAAGGTTGGTCAGTCTAGCCACATAAGATCACTAGTCATATTTGCATTACCCTTGATGCAAAGTAAAAAAAAAAACAATGCCACAGTAAGAAAGTATATGAAGACTGGTCCAACTAATGTAGACCAGTCTAGCCATGTAATAACACTTATCAAGTTTGTTTTACCCTTGATGCACTGTACACGTGCATCAAGAGTAAAGCAAACATAAGTGCTATTACATGCCTAGACTGGCCTACATTCAACTGCCCCCCTTCCCTCCTTTTCTTCTCCCTCCACTCCCCCAGTTCTATTCAAATTCGTCTTTGACCTATTATGATAGTCATTTTTTTTATTCCTCTCCTTCTCTCTCCATCCACACCCCCCCTAACCCCCTTCCCCCTCCTCTTGTATACTCATGCACTACATCAATTGTCGTTAGGCATTGTAATGTTACTGCTGGTTTGTCTAATTTTATTTCCCCTTCCCCTCTTCGCCGTATCTGTTCCTCGCACTTGCACTATCTGAAATGTCGCCAGGCTGATTATGATAGTCATTTTTCACATTCTAAATTGTTTGAAGGACTTATAAGAATGTAACTGTATTTTCCCATGTTCCCTCCTTCCTTGAAGCACTTTGAAACACATTATGTATAGGCGCTATATAAATAATCAATTCAATTCAATTTAATAGGCCCGCCTAGCCACATAATCACAATTATCATGTTTGTTTGAACCTTGATTCACAGCGCATCAAAGGTAAAGCAAATATGGTGAGTGTTATTAGATGGCTAGACAGACCTACATTCAATGTAGTCTTGCCACGTAATAACACGTATGTTTGTTTTAACCTTGATGCACAGTTGCTGTGCATCAACGGTAAAGCAATCATGACAAGTCGTATTAAATGGCTAGACTATCCAGCCACATAATATCACTTATCATGTTTGCTTTACTCTTGATGCACAGTGCATCAAGGGTAAAGCAAACATGATGAGTGTTATTTCCTGGTTAGACTGGCCCACATTCAATGAGGTCTAGCCAAGTAATAAAACAAAGGTTTGCTTTTTCTTTGATTCACAGTTACTGTGCATCAAGGGTAAAGAAAACATGATAAAAAGTATTATTACTTGTTTAGACTGGCCTACGTTCAGTGTAGGCCAGTCTAGCAACATAATAACACTTCACATATTATGTTTGTTTACCCTTGATGTACAGTAACAGTGAATCAATGCTAGTATTTTGGCAGAGCCCAAAGGGCTTTCCAGACAAACAAACAAAAAATGTGGAGCCAGGAACATGCCCATCCTCAGAGGCAGACAGCACAGACCCCTGTTCAAATAAATCAAACAGGTGAACTGTGCTGCCTGCCACTCGGGCCGTGGGAGTACCGCTTAGGTGAGAAGGCAGCATTCCCCCCCCACCCACAATGGCAGGCCGTCACTGATCTATTCTCTAGTGGGCAGTATTAGATATCCAAGATTAATTGGAGGAGAATCGAATTCCCAAGTAATCACTAATCATGTGAAAGCAAAAGAAAATATCCAGGCTGAGTACCTTCAAGAGGAACTACACCAAACACAGGTTATAAAGATACACAGATCTTTATTCAAAGTAACTGAACAGTTTTCACAGAAACAGGGTATCGGATAGCTATCAGGCCCTCAGTTCACAACAGCGAATACCAGCACATTCGGTGTGGTAAGTGAGTGGGACTGTACATCAGAATAGTCGTGCCTTTTATTCAGTATGTTATCTGATGTTCAACCCACTTGCAGGTTAACCATTTCCATGGGCTAGAGGTTCATGCCGAGTATGTGCCCTAATTTATGCAGTTATACATTTAAGGGTTATCCTTAACATATTTGCAAACAAGTTACAATAGCAACAGTGTGTCTTCGGATTACGTGTTGAGCCTCTGCAGATAACTTTATACAATATAGTAAAACAAGTGTTCATATTGGATGCTCGAACAGTATTGTGCACGATATACGTTCATGGATTAGTCTTGTTGGTACAGGTAATCCTTTATACACAGGTCAAACGAAGGACAAGGTCTCAGTACATGACCCTAACATTTGGCCTGCAGGCAGTTTACATATTAACTTGTACACAGAGGTCAAGACGGCCATGTTACATTCAAGACGACACTGTCCACCATTTTAGAACACAGGGTGACTTTAGAGAGAGAATCTAAAATGGCGGATGAACCTAAAATGGCAGCTTACACAGATCTAAGGTCAGGACCTTGCAACGCGGATTTCCTCGCAGAGCGACTTGGCCTAGGCCAATATATACACATACGATCTAGAGGGTATAATACGATTTCCCGTTCGACAAGCCCTCCTTTTGGCCTATGCCAAGCGCTAAACTAATTCTAATCACTTTTACGAATAATTCCATGTCTCAATGTCCATACACCCTGAATCACCATCGGAGATATCAATCGCCATTAGATCGGTTACCAGAATTTCTTTCAGAACATATTCATTGGAGTTTTGGCTGGGGCGTATATCTTGCATCCTAACGTACCCATCGCCTGTGCGCAACATCCCCCTAGCATCGAACATATACCAGGAAGAGTTACTCAATCACTTGGTTATGTTAATTCCAATTTGTTTATTCAGTATAGGTTCTGGATACTCCATACACTTAAAGTTTCAATAAACAAACTTTGTCTCCCAAATTGTCTCCCAACACGACTTTTTCAGAGTTATTTGTGACGTTGGATGTGGTGTCACTTTACACCAGCATCCAACACACAAAAGGAATGGAAACAACGGAATTCTTCTTGAAAACAAGGTCTATTTCATTTCTTAATCAGAATAATATGATTCTAGAGATGCTAAACTTCGTTCTGTCAAACAACATTTTTTTGTTTAATCAAGTCCTATATAAGCAGGAACAAGGAACTGCCATGGGGGCGAAATTTGCCCCATCATATGCGAATTTATTTATGGGCCATTTTGAACTAATCCATGCCTGGCAACATGAGGCATTCATAGAAAATAAAATTGTCTACTGGGGTCGTTACATAGACGATATCCTTGTGATATGGCATGGAAACAAAACAAGCCTCCTGAAATATATTGCCTATCTTAATGACAATAATCATAATATCAAATTCACAGAAAAAATCAGCTCAGAAGAAATAGAATTTTTAGATCTACAACTGTACACAGATGGTGACAAGATACTAACAGACTTGTATATCAAACCCACAGCAGTCAACAACAAGCTACATGCACAAAGCAACCATCCAAAACACACCATAAAGAACATCCCATATGGAGAAATACTTAGAATAAAACGCAATTGCAGCTTGGATACCAGGTACCAAAAACACCTAACAGATCTAAAAGAAAACTTTATACAGAGAGGATATAAAGAAGACTCTCTTAACCATGCAATTCAGAAAGCAGAAAAAGTAACAAGAACCAGCCTATTAATTGAAAAACGAAAAGTAAAGAATAAAGAAATGAAAACCCATTTCATTACAACATTCAGTAGTGAAATATACAACATAAAGAAAACTTTGAATAAACATTGGAACATTCTATTCACAGATGATACACTCAGCACCATTATTGAAGAAAAACCATCAATGGTATTTAGAAAAGCTCCAACTCTGAAAAAGACGTGTTGGGAGACAATTTGGGAGACAAAGTTTGTTTATTGAAACTTTAAGTGTATGGAGTATCCAGAACCTATACTGAATAAACAAATTGGAATTAACATAACCAAGTGATTGAGTAATTCTTCCCAAGGAGCGCACTAAAGGGTACCAACTTTATTTCTCGGAATTGTACATATATTGCTGTAGCCACAATACAGGCACCCCTGGTGCAGACCCTTGGCCATCTGAGAAAGGAACCAGAGAGGCACAAAGGCTTCGCTCTAGATAGGAACTCAAGCCGACATTGGCTGCAATATCTGTTTTTTTCAAAAATATATACCAGGAAGACACTGCATACAGCAACAAAGGAACAACAGAATTCTCAAAATGATCAGCAAGACCGAAAGTACCTTCCAACGCCAAGTCCGCAAGAAGTCCCAGAACCAAGCGCTAAGATCCCAGTTTCCCTCGGGAACATGCACTTCTGAACTAAGGACATTCAGATTCTGTATTGCCTTGAAGATAGTTGGGGAGGAATCTGGAACGAAAACACAGCAAGCGGACCCCACTAATTTACATACCCATCCACGTTCATCCAGATGACATCTAATGCCATCCGCTTCTGAAGTGCTACTAACCTCATTGCTTTCTGTTCTAGAGTCATATTATAGAGTATTTCAGTGGTCCGGTTGATGGTTCTCTCCAGTACTCTTGCTAGTCTCCTGATATCCTCTGGGTTCATTATTTGTCCCCAAAATGGCACAAAAGATTTCGCTACGTCTCCCAGAACATGTGGTGGAGTGTCACCATTCTCGTCCCGCCTCGGACGTGATTTTGAAACCTCTACAATGCTGGCTATGAATACCCCAGGTAACAGGTTCCCTAAATAACAAGTTCTCTGCCAATCCCTGGATAACCATAGAAATGCTACATTACCGCAAACAAAGTAGACAGGTTCGCCTACATACAAAGGTCTGTCTTCCCCAGTACAATTTGCAACATTGGCGCAAACTTTAAAATCACCCATTCACTGAGTACCATTCCTCTGTATGCAGAAAGAAACTGAATCGGGCTATGGTTAACAGTGTAAGAAGGAGGCGTGGCATTCTTATTGCCTATAGGAGCCATTTTAAAAGAAATCAAAGATTGGAAAGGCCGAGACAGTCTATCAGAAGGCCTAATAGAAGCAACGTTGAGTTTACTCCTATTTTCAAAAAGCGAGCATCCCAAGGGAGTCAAAACACGTTTTTCAAACTGATTCAAATTAGTCCCATCAAAGTTCCATGAGATGCTGTCGTTCAGGCGACCAAAGAATAGTGCTCTAAGAGAAGCATAACATGCAGTTGTCAAAGGTAAGGGATGAATATACCAACCTAGCCCCTTATCCCCATGTTGCGGTAAATCGAACAAACCCAACAGTTGGACCTATTAAAGATGGCATGTGTAGCATTCATGATGAGTAATAGAGTATTGTTGTGATATCACTGTCTATGCTGAGAATCCCTAGGAGACAGAGTGTGCAGATGCACAAAAGGAGTAGAAACAGTAGGTATATTTTCAGTCGGTAACAAATTCTCAAGCAGATGTACTTCCTCTAGATACCAGAAGCCTAAAACTATGACTATTATAAGAGCAATTAACATTATCAACAAACAGAAATACATTTTCGGAGCCCATGTTGCAGACTGTCCTTTTTCGCAGCTGGTCACACGTTTGCTTATCAGTCCTGTACGAGCAGTAGCGGTGGCAGGCATTGTAATCTTCAAACAAACACGCCAATGTTTTTAGCTGGCGACCACCAGGCCGAGCGTCTTCTTAGTCCTTCCACAAACCCTAGCCAACAGAATCCCTGTGTAGACAATAGATTGGGCCAAAAAGGCAAGCCCTTGATGATTTTCCTTGATCGCACAGCTGAACCGTGCAGTAGATCTATTTCCTAGGTCGCAGATCGTACCTCGTGCTTCCTGGTACTGAGTGATCTGACAACAACGTGTCGTCACTTCCCGTTGGAAGTGACGTATCAAGAACAAGCAAGGATGCAAGATCCGGAACAACAGCTTGCGGAAACTAAACTCTTGGAGAGTGTGGAGGCAAAATGGCTGTTTCCCCAGGACCCACGGGCTCAGGGAGAGTCTCCGACGCACTCTGGATGCTGTTTACTGCTACGGGATCGTTGATTGCAGTACTGATGAGGGGTTCTGTTTCTTCTGTATCGTATGTCACTAGGTGTGGAATCTTCTTGGTGTGCGTTGCATGGATCCAATTTTTCCGGCCGGCCACCTGCACCGCCGTCTGCGTGACCAGCAGGACTTGGAAGAGACCCCGCCACCAAGGTGCAAGACAAGAGGATTGCTCAAATGCTTTTGTGAGAACCCAGTCACCGGGCCGTATGCTGTGACCGGGGCCCTCATATTGTACAGGTAAAGCCTCTCGCACCTGGTGATAAATCAAATACAAGTTTTTAGTCAACTGGCTACAGTAATCTGAAATAAGTACATTTTCAACATTTCGCAGTGAACGATTTTTCGGAAGGTTCCAGATATTAACAGGCCTCCCCATAACCACCTCAAAGGGTGAGAGCCCAGTCTTAGTTTGAGGGGTCGTACGCATGGATAACAACCTGATCGGTAAGGCGTCCGGCCATTTTAGTTTTGTGCCGGCACACGTCTTAGCAAGCTTGTTTTTGATGATGCCGTTGTGTCTTTCTACTAGTCCGGCACTCTGAGCGTGTCTGGCCGAATGGAACTGTTTATCGATCTGTAATCCCGCGCATATCTGCAGAATTACAGCAGCGATAAAATGTGGACCATTGTCTGACCAGATGACTCTTGGTAGCCCGAACCTAGGGAAATAATCTTTTAACATAGTCTTTGCAGTAGTCATAGCTGTATAGTCTTTAACAGGAAAAGCCTCAACCCATTTTCTAAAAGCACAAATGACAACTAACACGTATTTCAAGTTATTACAATTTCAATAAAATCAAAGTGTATAACCTCGAAGGGGACAGAAGGTGGACCAAAACTTCCCCTAGGAGTTGGTGTTCCCTTTCCCACATTATGCTGTAAACAGATCATGCAGTTTTGGACAAAACATTCAGCTACCTTAGAGATTTTGTCATTCACCCATATATTTTCCAACATTTTTGTAATCTTGCGGGCACATATATGTGTAGGACCATGAGCCATAATAACCATCATCATAATGTATGTGTCAGGAAGTAGCCATTTTCCTTCAACTCTGTCCACCCACACCCATCATCATCAAGTTTCCCCAAGCCCTCAGCCCACTTTATAGACTCTTCCAATGTGGCATCGGCTTGGATATCTCTCACAGAATCGATACTCTCATCCATAGTACAGGCATTTGTGGCTTCCCTTGAAGTATATATGTCTAAAGAGAGATCAGTGGCAGTATGTTTAGCTATCTGATCAGCAAAAGCGCTGAGAGTAGCCGTACTATCAGGGAGCCATGCTGGATCTTTGTACCATGAGAAGTTAAGAACCCTCTTTCTGACCAAAGTCTCCCAAAGTTGTGAACCACCCCAAAGGCATACTGACTGTCAGTGTATATATTCACGGTAAGCCCTTCGGAAAGTTCGCAAGCTCGGGTCACTGCTATAATCTCTGCGGCCTGCGCAGAGTTATGCGTGATTCTCTTGGTTTCCACGACCGTGCTCAACGTAGTGATTGCATAAGCAGCTGTAGATGTACCATCCGGAAGTTTGAAGCAGGAGCTATCGCAAAACAGCTCCCCTTGCGGATTGTTCAAAGGAGTATCTTTGAGATCAATTCTACCCGTTGTCTCTTGTTCGGTAGTGTAAAGACAGTCATGTGACTCTTCCTCACTGTAAGCAGTACCTTGCGGGAAAGGTAAGAGTTCAGCTGGATTAAGAACACAACACCTCTTAATTTGGATATGTGGTGCAAACAAGATCAATTCATATCTTGTCAACCGTGCGGAAGTGAGGTGTTGCGTTTGAGTTCTGTTCAGTAGAACATCTACAGAGTTAGGTACCATCAGGGTTAAAGCATGGCCTAGGACCATTCCCTCACTCTGTTTTACAGACGCAGCAGCGACAGCTCGCAAACATCTTGGCAAAGCGCATGCTACAGGATCAAGGGCGGAAGAAAAGTATTCTTCCCTCCATGTTCCTGCGTTAACACAGCCAAAGCACATCCATCACATTCATGCACAAACAACACAAAGGCCTTTTCATAATTTGGTGTGCCCAAAACCGGTTCCGAGCACAATGCAGTCTTGAGCAAATCAAATGCACGCTGGTGCTCCATGTTCCACGGCAATGGCGAAGAAATGCCCTTCTTCGTCAGAGCCAACATCGGCTTAATCGTTAACGAGACATTGGGGATCCACTGCCTACTGTAAGAAGCCATTCCTATGAAGGCTCTAACTTCTTTCTGCGTATTTGGGACAGACATGCTAGAAATGAGTTTTATCCGTTCAGGTGTCAATCTTCTTCCCTCCTTTGACAGGAGATAGCCTAGATAGGTGACCTCCTGGCAACAATATTGACATTTCTTAAGCAAAGTTTCATGTCCATGTTTAGCCAGGTGAATAAGCAACAACACAGTGCCCTCCTTACAAGCGCTTTCTGAGTCGGCAGCTAAAAGCAAGTCATCAACATATTGAAGCAGTGTACAAGTAGAGGGCAACTCAAGGGTATCGAGTTGTTCTTTCAGAGCCCTACTGTAGATGCTAGAACTTTCCGTGTAACCCTGTGATGCACGGGTAAATGTGAAGGAGCGTCCCCCTAAGGTGAACGCAAACAAATATCTACTGTCTTTGTGTGTAGGAATACTAAAGAAAGCATTCTTTAGATCCACAACACTAAAATGAGTAGCTGAAGCCGGAATCATAGTCAGTATATTATTGATGGCACGTAAATCAATTATGAAATGAAAAGGAATTGCATTATCGCCTTTTTTGTATACGGGCAAGATCAGACTATTGCACAAACTGCCTGCAATTTCCTCAATCACCCCTCGATGTACAAAATCAGAGACGATGCATTTCAAAGCTTGCTCCCCATCAGCTGAAATCTTATACTGCGGAATGCGCGGCAGCTCACTCCATGTTTCAAAACAATCTTAGCAGGCTCAATCTGCAAAACACCAACATCATTGTCATCAACTGCCCATAAACACTCTGGAACATCACTAAATTCCAGCGGCAAAAGTGTAGTCAAGAATTGAGAGACAGAAAGTTGCTGTGGCGAAATCGTCAAACGCACTCCATCAGAGGAGCAATGAATTACCACATTTAATTCCTTCAACAGATTTAACCCCAGCAAATTCTCTCCACAATTCAAAGTCAAAAGGAATGGACAATGGTCTGTAAACAGACCCAAAGAAATAGGTACCGGCGAAGAAACCGGACAGACAACTGGTGTGCCAGAAAACCCTACAGAAACATTGGTTTGCCCTGACAGTGGAATGTTTGGAACCCAAGAATGATCGATGGAACACTTTTGTACCCCTGTATCTATCAAGAATAGATGTTTCCTATTTCCCACTAACATTTCAAGGAAGGGACCTTTCTGATTAACGGGAATAGGTGGAGGTTCCAAACCCTGCTTCGGGCAATCCTAACGAAAGAGAATATCGTAGAATGGAAGTTCTTCAGAGAGGTAAGCGTCAGAAGGATGGTCAAATATGTTTCTAGTATCCACACTTGGTGCCTGATTATCCTGTGAAAAAGGTTGCTGTGAATCTTGTGAAAACTGACCTCTACTACGGCCCCCTACACTCAGGCGACCTCTGGGTCGTCTACCCATGTTCCCAAATGTGTTATCTGACCTCTGTCAGAGGATCGGGCATTGTGCACGCCAATGACCCTCTTGCCTACAATAGGCACACTGGTTAATGTTCACAGGACCCAAGGGCACATTTCCTTGTGGAACATACTGACCTCTAGTTTGTGCATTACCCCCTCTAGGGCCTCTAACAATTTGCTGTAATAATACTTTTGTTTTCAGATCGCCTTATCTCTTTTCGACTCTTTCTTTTTCATTATTGACACGATTCTCATAGTACTGAGCCAGGTGCAATACTACTGATTGAGACTTCGCTTGCCAAGCGCTCTCAGAAGACATAATTTGCGACTGGATGTCTGGCAACAATCCACGCACAAATTTGTCTACAAATAATCTTTTCCCAGACTCTGTGCTTAAATCTTGCCCACTGAAATCCAAGAATACCTGTTCGAACCGATTAAAGAACTCGGTAGCACCCTCAGACTTCCCTTGGACACAGGTGGTAAGCTTGTCCCAAATAATTCTCTTTTCGGGAATCATAGTTTTTCAATTTCGCAACTATTCTGTCAGGCAAAGTTAGTATCACCTGAGGCGGTCTTTCGCCAGCTGGCCTTTCTCCATCGAGTCTAATTATGTTAGCCCATGTATCTCCTAGCCCTGGTACGTCATCTATAGTCCTAACCTGTTTCCACAAATCTACGGACAGGAGCATGGGAAATAACAAATCAATATCACTTAAAGTGAATATTGAGGATTGCAAAACAGACTCTATTTCCTTATAGAATCCTGTCGGATTTTTCCTAATGTCGGGAATAGATTTTCTAATGGTGTTCACTTCCTGTCTTGAGAACGGGACGTGAACGAACTGAGACACATAATGTGTAGGTATTTCCACAGCAGCTGTACCCGCTACAGCATTAGCAGGGATCTCAACTTTTGGGACAAGTGTCGGAGGAACCTCTCTCATAGGCAACTGAGAAGTAGGCAACTCCGAGCGCTTACTAAGCAACAGAGCCAAATCGAGCGCTAAAGCAGCCAAAGAAGTGTCAAATGAAAAAGCTCTCTTGGAAATACTTAATAACTCCGTGGGACAACTAATCTTTCTTTTTACACACTCATCCTGTAGGTATTCTACCATTACCTGTATCACTTTCCTCTGTATTTCTGGCGTATGCTGACTATACGTGTCATATACTTCAATTGGAGTTATCGACGAGTCTGAGATCCATCTAATCGCGTCCTTCATGCAAATTCGCATTTCCTCAGATATCAATTTGCGACAAGGAAAGAACCGTTTCTGCACATACATACTATCCATCCTCATTCTGTAACCTTTCCAACTCCTTTCTATACTCAAATACCCTCTCAGCATGCTCTTGTACTTTCTCCACAGTGTCTCTAGAGGAAGAGGAACGACTGGAGCAGGAGGAGGAATAACAGCAGGAAGAGGCACAGTAGCAGGAAGAGGAACATACGGAGGTGGCTCAGTGGCACCAGGCCTTCGTTCATTTAACAATTTATCGATATGTTCGTCAGAAACATGAGTCTTTAGAGGGATAGATTTTCTGGATACCAAGTGAGAAAGCCCTATCCATATTCCTAGTCAACTCAGACTGTTTACCTTGGTCATATAGCAACGCTTTTTCGGCGTTCGTCTTATGACGACGTGCATGTTTTGCTCTACTCTTAAGCTGCTGTAAAGCTTCTTTTTTCCAATTCTGTAATACGTCAAATGCTGCAGGTCTAGCCTTTTTCTTTAATAAAATGGATTCTAAGTATTCAATATGAAGGATTTCAAAACTACCATTAATTGGCCACTGAAGTTCGGAAGCATGTCTAGTTTGTTTGTGCCAAATATCATTAAACACTATACTACCAATGCCATGCTTACAGTACATAGTACAAGTCAGCGACCCCTCCTGTGGCACCAGATGGCTAAATTCCAAAGATTGTCTGTCACTGTGGAATAATGCCCTAAAGCAGGCAGACAATTTCCCAAGCATGTCAGAATACTGGTGTCAATAACTGTACTCGCGAGTGCAATACTCCAAAACAAATTATCAGGATATTTAAGAATCGGGTCACAACTCAGCTGATCAAGCCTAAGGAGGTCCGATTGGATTTCAAAGTTTTTCTAATGAATTTTACCTCGTGTTTGGTGATTTCGGCAAATCTGCCCGCCTCGATATGTGGACCCTTATCAAGATGCCGACTCGGACCGCGTGCTCACCATCCAGGGATCGGGCCGTGCAGCGCTGCTGAGGTGTCGCTTCTCATTTAGAAAGGGGCCCCTTGTTTTTTGTCACCGTCCCATCCCGGTCCGATAGCCGTGTCAACCTTCAACGAACCGGCATCAATCTTGAGGGTCCCTATTCGGGCGCCATCCGTGAAAGCAAAAGAAAATATCACAGATGGTGTCACTAATGACATCACTAATATCACTGGTTTCCTTAATTACATTTTGAAATATGACAACCCTGTTTTGTTACGTAACATATATGTACACATTTCATATTCACATAGTACAATGTATTCTGTCCTTGCTTCTGTAGTATACAGTGCACAATTATGTAGTATAGGTAACTGATTTTATTTGTTTATTAACCCAAATTTTAATTCTGAGATTATAAACTATTACAACGCACCCAGGAACATACTTTCTATTATAGGTCATCATTCCTTCCCAAAAACTTGTCATATAGAAAAGACTGTAATTTAGAAAAGATTGTGGCTACTGAATGCGTGGCCACTTATCAAGGTTCAATGCCATGGCTAGTGAGCTCCATAGAAAGCTATTAGTACCGTACGGACAGTGTCCAAGGCCGAAGGCTATGGCTGATGGCTATGGCTAGTGGGTTCAAGGAATCCTATTGGTTCAATATGTACAATGGCCAATGCCATGGCCATGGCCATGGCGAAAGGCCAACGCTAGTGGGCCCCAACGAAATGTATTGGTGCAACATGGCCATTGGCCATGGCCAAAGGTTATGGCTAGTGGGCGCCAAAGAAAACTATTGTTGGAACATGTACAGTGGCCAAGGATGACAGCCATGACCACTGGTCATGGCCAAAGGCCATGGCTAGTGGTCACCAAAGAAAGCTTTTGGTTGAACATGGACAGTTGCCAAGGCTGAAGGTTGTGGCCACTGGCCATGACCAAAGGCCATGACTTGTGGATCCCAAAGAAACCTATTGGTGCAACATGTAAAATGGCCAATGCTGAAGGTTGTGGCCACTGGCCATGGTCAAAGGCCGTGGCAAGTGGGCCCCAAAGAAACCTAATGGTGCAACATGTACAGTGGCCACGGCCAAAGGCCATGGCTAGTGATCCCCATAAAACCTATTGACCAACATGTACAGTGGCCAAGGCTGACGGCCATCACTAGTATACCCGAAGAAAGTTATTGGTGCAACATGTGCATTTGTCATGGCTGAAGTCCATGGCCAGTGGGTCCCAAATAAAGCTATTGGTGCAACATGGACAATTCGCCAAAACTGTAGACCATGGCCACTTGTTGTGACCTAATTCCATGGCTAGTTGGCCTTAAAGAACTATATTGGTGCAACATGTACAGTGGCCAAGGCCGAAGACCATGGCTAGTGGGCCCCAAATAAACATACTAGTGCAACTTGTACAGTGGCCATGTCCAAACTATAGTATAACAAAACCCTTTAAATTGATTGAAAGACATTTAGTTGAGAAAGACTTAAGGTGATTAGATTTAATGCAAAAAATACATAACAACAAAACCTTTAGAATTTACTGAAAAAACATTTAGTTTGAAAACAGATAAGATGAACAATACATTGCAACACAATCTTTCAAATTCAGTGAAAAAACCTTTGTTAAGAGAGCATTAAGGTGATCAGATGTAATGCAACAAAACCTTTGATAATTCAGCACTCGCATTTGAAGCAAGTTCACCTTAACATTGCACCCGCTGTTGTGCAGTGTATGACCACAATGATGGCATCATAGGTGACATCACTGATGGCATCACTGGTGACATCACCAATTACACCATACATGACATGACTGATATCACTGGTGTGATTCATTACATTGTGAAATATGACAGCTTCTTTGTTAAATACCTTATATGTACATATTTCATAATTACAAAGGACATTGTAATCTGCCCTGGTTTCTTTAAATGTAACCTTTAGTATACAATTGTAAGTAGATACAGACATTATTACAAAGAAGAATAGTATATATGCATTCATGTGCTTTGGAAGGAAATCTGCTATATTTGAATATAAATTAGTAATATTTTCAAAAGAAAAGACTAAGGGGGCGATTCATGGAACAAATGCGTGCCGAAAATCTCGGTGCAAGCCGGCGCAAGTGTGAAAAAGCAAGCGCACGCGTGCGGTTTATGGAAGGGCCTGCACGTGTTTACTGCGGGATGTGTGCCAAATCCGAGCATGGCACGCAGGGGCACACACTTTACAGCAACATCCCGAACGCCGTGCGCGATGCGCACAGCGAAAGCGCACAACATCGCGCACACACCAAGAAGGGGGTGGGACACGGGGCGTAACACATGGAATGGGGAACAACACGTGAAAAAGAAGGCGTAACTGGGGAAGTACTGCAGGCAAATACACGGAACGCCCACACGCATGCGAACAACACGTATTCATGGAATCGAATACGGGAAACCCGCGCACGCTAAAAGACGCACACAGGCGTCAACACGTCCACCACACAAAGGCAGGCGGAAGCGTCCACGTGCGAATTATAAAAGTGCACGCAAACAACAAACACGTATAAACAGCTATGATGAATGCCTCATTTGTCGCAGCACTGTTCGTGGGACACCGCAGGGGGAGGAGAATAGCCAGGCCCCGCATTTTTTTGCCCCGGACCAGCCTTTTTGGGATGCCTGACGACCAGGTCTATGGCCGGTATGGGTTTCCACCTCGTATCATCCTACACCTGGTCAGGGAGTGGGAAGATGACCTTACATCCCCCACCCTGTGCTCCCAAGCATTGAGCCCCTTGGAGAAGGTGCTCAATGTCCTGCATTTTTTGGCCACTGGGTCGTTTCAGCGGACAACTGCCATAGTGGGGGGGTCTCACAGGCCACGCAGTCACGCTGACTACACCAGGTGTTGGCAATCATGACTGCAGTCCGCAGGCACATATACATGCCCAGAACACCCGCAGAAAGGCAGGCCGTGGTCCAGGACTTTTACAGGGTGGCACACTTCCCCAAAGTGCTCAGTGCCATAGATTGCACCCTTGTGGCCCTACGTCCACCTAGGGCCACTGAGCACATCTATCGAAACCACAAGCACTGACATTCCATCAACGTGCAGGTTGTATGCGATGCCAAGGGAATCATCACCTCTGTCTATGCAAACTACCCTGGCTCTACCCCTGAGAGTTACATATACAGAATGTCCACCCTGAGAAATGCCTGTGCACATGCATGCATGTCACACACAGACAAATACACAAACCCAACTAATCACAACCATTATCACCTCCCCAGGGGACAGTGCCTACCCTCTGAGCAACCACATGATGACACCAATCCGGAACACCACCACACCACCCCAGGTAAGATACAATGCTGCCCATATTGCAACCAGTGGCATAGTGGAGCGCACATTCAGAGTGCTCAAGTCAGGCTTCCGCTCACTTGACCGCTCTGGCGGTCAGCTTCTATATGCGCCCCCAGTAGTGTGCCGGATCATTGTGGCAGCATGTGTCCTGCACAATGTTGCAACACCGCGGGACGTACCGGTGGACATGGTGGTGCCCCCACATCCCCAACCACATGCACAGGCGCTGCCCATGGGAGGGTAAAGGGCACATGGCGAGGCAGCCCAGACCCAGCTTGTGGCCATATTTGTCACCTAAACTCCCACCCCTGCGGAGTGCACAAAGGCCTGGCACATACACGGTGACAATCGATGATGACAAAGAGACAGTCAACTGTCACAACCTTACCACCCTAAGAATGTTGCCACAGAAGTGCTACATTGTGTACATCCCTAGGTGCTTAAACATACCCAATCCTGTGTGACCAAAAGGAACACATGCAAGGTTTGTATCACACCACCCCCAGCAAAACAGGCCATGACAATCACTGGTGGGTCACCCAAACCCTCCCAACCCACATCACCATTGTCTGCCACACCATGACATGGCATGCAACAGCAAAAGCCCAAAACATGACCAATAAGATACGAAGTGATATGTGATAAACGGAAAGTGGCCCGAGACAATGACACCTGACATGGAATCAGATTAAATGGCTGACCAACAACCTCCCACACATACCAAGTCATACAGAAATGCTTTCTACCAGTGGTAGCATGAACAAAAGACTGAATGCCTGTTCACATGCACATTGGGCAAGCCAAAATCTCTACTCCCTAACCCGTGTGCTGTGTGTGTCTCCTGCAACACACTGCTCAGCACACAGCACAGTGAGCTGCCATTGTGTTGGGGATACACCTTGAGCATCACATCAAAAGGACAAACCATATAAACAACCTATTGGCGCATGTGCACGATCCCCAAATGGCAATTGATCATGCGCTGCAGGCACACAGCGTGCCCGAGAAGGCAATCTGTGTGCACCTGTGGGCATGGAAGGGTGGTTGTACGTGTGGTGGAGCATTGTGTAACTGTGTGTGTCAGTAGGGACATACACTCAATATATGCATGTGAAATCAAGTGACCCTCAGTGTCCTGTACACATCACATGCGAACATTGCCCATGTGTACACCCCAGCATGTCAAACCACAACAATCCCCTGACACCTGAAAAGTAAATAAAACACAGGAACAGCCATTGACCAGCAGAACACATCATGTACATAGTACCCCACAATGACAATGTCAGAGAGTGCCCAAACACTGTAGCCCAGGCTTACTGTCCAACAACAAAAGGGCCTCCCTCATTTACACATCACCATGACCTTCTGTACAACTGTGTCTGGGTTATGTAGCCTTCTGCATTCTAGTCTACCTGGCTACAGGATCCCCTTACCCATTGGTCTTCATGTTCCACCTTGCGTGTAAATGGGGTCCAGCCCTCTCAGAGGCCACCTTGACAGGTGAAAAATACCAAATCGCAGAGAACTCCAAGGAGCCAAACCCCCAAACCAGGGACAAAGCCTCTAGGCACAAAAAAACACCGGAAGAGTCTGCAGTAGATGACTTGAAGTTGCAAAATAATGTCCAAGCACATGTATAAGAAGAATGCTAGAACAACCAAGGTAGCACAGTTCAACAATGGTTCAACAGGATGGGTACCATTTTCAGGACACAATATACAATGAGGATGCAACAACTGATGGGTAGTGTCACAGCTCCGGTCTCCAGGCGCAGGAGTGGCACGAACCAACCACCCCCTCCGTGGTCTGGGCGCCTGCAAGGTAAAACTTATACAGGCCTCTGAGACCCCGGCGGGGAAAGAGAGTCAGGGATCCATTGTTTAGACAGGCATTGGTATTCAGGATAACCGGAAAGAGGGGCAGGAGAGGGGAGTTGGATTGGCAAGGGAAAGCAGGCAAAATACAAAATACAACTATTGACAATAACACATACTCAATCAGAGAAAATATGTTCTTCATGCACATTGTACTAAATGAATCAAATGCAAGCCGAAGAGAGACTTATCTCTGGGGTGAGTGCTGGCCTCCTGCATGCGCCCTCTCAGGTCCGGTAACAGCAACAGTTAAATGCTGCAAAGAGAGCATGAGTTACTAATCTGACTAATCTGTGTGTGTCTACACCACATACACAACACCATTCATGCCCCAGACTAAGTGACTTCTCCACAAACACTCTTGTCTGCTGCTTTGTATGTATATGTTAGCTTGCCCCCCTGATGGTTCATACACTGTCAATGCAGTAAGGCAGGCGCACATGGGTGCGCAGTAAATGGAAGACCAATGTGTCAAGAATCACACATGATAGAATGGTCCCTGGGTGAGCTGATAGACGCGTATAGCAAGGTGCGACTTCAGTACAAGTTGTGTTCTGGCAGCCGCAGATTTCAATAGGTAGTGCACGTGGCAATTTGCACATGCAAATGGTATGCACTGCACTCGAGTCTGTGCCTCGCTGGGTGTCCCTGTGCACTGTATTAGTTTCTGGCTAGGAATGCTACTGCGCCAATAACTCAGCTTCTATGGAGTAAGGGGGACTCGAGGATATGTGCGACGGCCCCTGCGTGTGCCCCTGACGATTTGTAAAGCTACTTGGCATTTGTTCCTCAATGCATATTAGCTGTACTGTGCTCTTCTACAACAATGTCTGGCCAAGCTCCCCAGCACTGGCGCTACTTAGCATGCATGTGCAAGTGGCCTGTTGGAAGGTTGGCTGCGGTGTGGCCCCTTGTGCTGCTCACCTTGCTTGGAGATCCTGGAAACACGTCTGCTTCTGTCAGACGTCTGAGCACAAGCCTTGTGCTTCTGCTTGCGCACACATGCGCACATGTGCACCACCGAACGTGCCCAGGTTTCAGTAGTACTTGTCCCCGTGTCTGCTGGGAAAGGTAGTCTGGGGGCTCATTTTCCTGCAGAAAGGGCATAAAAGATATTGATAAAGCTGGAAAGTTCCCTGTGCGCCTTCATGCTGGTTGTCACTGGGCCATGTTTGAGACCTACATCCGAACTCCTCCCACCATCAGTGTGACTTTGACAGCCAAAGGGTGCAGGCTACTGTCTACAGCATGAAGTGCATCTAGCACATATACAGACAAGAAAAGAACATACATCACAATCCACATCAATTAATGGAGATATCAATCATGTACTCACCCAAATTGATTGCAGACATGCCGTGGAGAAAACCCACTTAATCCCCACTAGGGTTGTTAACACAAGTAGTACAGCAGCAGACAGGCCACAGATATGACGAAAGCCCAATGCCCTTGTGTAAATGGTTGTTAGACCAAACCATCCTTGCGAGCCCATGGATAAGGGAAGCAGGAGTGGCCTATGTGAGTCAGGACCCAAGCTGCAAACACATACACGAGACAAGCTTGAAGGGCCCAGCTGGAACAGACAGTGGATGCTTTCAAAAGCCACAAAGCACCACACTGTCACATGAATGCACAATAGACAAGCAATTTTAAACTATATTAACTAATTAAACTAACTATAAAAAACCTGTAATACCCAATTAAACTAACTATAAAAAAACATATTCACTAATTAAACTAACTATAAAAATCAAAAATGGCCACATACACCCGGGGGGGGAGGGCACCCAGGAGGGGGGAGGTACAGGGTGCACCTCAACACCCACATTCAATAATGTTGAGACAAAAAAAGAAATCTCCATGGGCTCAATGCCTGCACAGCCCGATCTGTGTGGGAGATAACTCGTCGTCCTCATCACCCTCTGGCTGAAAGGTTGACGTGGCACAGTACCCTGAACACGCCTAGGCGCAGCTTGCCACTCATCAGCAGCAAGTCTGCGGGAAGGGTGAGACTGGTTCTTTGCGGCGATGACACGTAGGTCAGCATGTAGAACCTTGCATGATACGCGTGCTTCCTCTTGCGAGGTAACACGTGCAACACAGAGTTCTTCCTGCATGGCCTGGCTGGACAACTGGTACACCTCCCGGCAAGCACGTAGCTCAGCCGAGATGGTATTCTCTAGCTGCTACAACCTCTCCTCTGACCGCATCCTCTGGGACATCAAGAGCACAGCCAGAGTAGTTTTGAGAGATTCATGGTCAACCCTCATGGCTTCCATGTGTGCCTCTGCGTGAGCAGCAATTACTTGACACAAAGGCACCATTTCAGTACGGCATGCCCTGTCTGAGGCCGCCAAGCCCAGCTTGAGCGAGTGGGCCGTGGACTCTGCCGCCCGCTGATGGAGATCCACCTGCCTAGCAGGGGGAGCATGGATTGGGCCACACGTTCCAAGCTCTCAGCGATGTTATGAATTGCTGCCCCCTGGTGTTCTGAATTGGCAACCATGGCTTGCTCTCACTCAGTATACCCCAGTGGCGCACGGCCATGGGGTTGCTGGGCTTGACACCTGCGAGGCCCAAGGAGCCGACGTCCTTGTTGGGTTGGCACCACCCACGGCTGCAGGACTACATTCCACTGTTGAAATGATGCCCCAGGCACATCAGCAACTGGTGTGGAGGTTGACCCTGTGTCCCGATCCACCACAGGCAGAGGTCCCACCACCGTCTGGGCCCTCAGTGCAGGCGTTGCGCACAGAGGAGCGTCCACATCAGAATCACTCACCCCTGACGAATGGACCCGATGCACATCCAACTCGACATTGTCGTCAGAGAGATTATCCGGGCTAGACTCATTGCCAGCTGTAGACAAGATGGTCTGTAACACAAGTGGGTTCTCGTGGTCTACCACCCCACAACCCCCACTTGTGCTGGGTTGCTGGTTTGATAGCAACCCTGTGCCCGGCATGACGACACCATCCTCTGGCTCCATTGTGTCATCATCTAAAAAGTGGAGAAAAATTAACATTAGTACACATGTCAGAAGCACATAACACACACACACACATAGATATCACATAGACAGCCAACACATGTAGCAGATATGTTACACACAAATGAGAACCTGGCATGCATCCAGTGGCCTTGATATGCAAACACATCCCAAAAGCAGAAATCGATGTGTCTAAATAGCAAAGCCTACACAAGTACAAAATGTAGTATATAAACTCCATCAGACACCACCTCTGTCAGGCACATGTCACAGGCAGAAATGACAGATGGCAACTAAGAGATTCAATACACCATAAGCATTTCTGAACTGCAAATTGACCACTGCTGCAAGTGAATCCAAACACACAATGAAACAGGTAACATGCATGTAGACATGTATCACTAAAGCATCATCATCAATATAGCTCCATCCATCTGCAGCTCGGCCCGTACCGGGTGGCATGGGCCATGTAGATATAGTGAATGTCCCAAGCAAAGCAAGGGCCTGCAACCAGGCATGAGGGACCATTACGCCCAGTACCGTCCGAGCTGCAGGACATGAGGCCTCCACAACACCCCTCAGGGCCTGATTGAGCACATTGGGCTATGAGTGTGCCCTATGACATCATTCCTTGTGGAAATCTCCACGCCGAGGACCCACCATAGTAGCTAAGTGGGCCTGGGCATACACATACTGCACAACAGTGAACCTTCGGGATCATGCCAGTTCCACATATCATGTGCAATGCAGAATTCTCACCAGCATAAACGTCAATCAACTACATATTAGTCAGTCAATAAAAAAGCTGCGGAAGACACATGTGTAAATGAACACTTTCACAAACACATGAGTGAGTACTCGCAATGTTGCACTACACAACGTTGAAGCTGCTTGCATATGTACATGTGAAAGCATTCAAAAACACCCATTTCCCCATACACCTGTATTGTGAACATGACCAGCATCCAAAACACCAAAGCAAGCAGCTACAACGCTGCTTGCTTTGATGTATGTGGAAGTGCACACATACACACGTGAAGGAAGCTCCACAGTCATTACAACCCGATTGGCAGGCTGCATCCAATCAGTGCCCTATGCCAGTTGGTATAGGTCGCAGATTGACCAATCAACTCATCTAAACAACCACTAGGGAGTTCCAATACTGAGTACATGTGTCACAGGATGCACCTGTGCCCGTCGCATTCATTACAGAGAAGGGATGAAAAACTGGCCATACATGCCAGGTCACTTTGACATTGCATCAGTGAGTAGGCATGTAGAACGGTGTAACATGGCTCAGAAGTGGGTTGATGCAGTGCAGAACATGTGTACGTTACCCACTATCTACATGAACAAGTACATTATGATGTCTATCAATAAACGTGAAGGCAGTGCAAGGGCAAGTTCAAGCATCACATGCAATGTGCATGCAATGGGTTGCATGGCTACAAGCAAACCCCCTAAATCCCATAAGTGAAAATTGAGGGAGGCATTGCATGGCAGCGAAAGGGTGACCAGAGACAAGTGTATTGGCAGGCAGTGTTGACTAGCATCAATTGCATCATCTGAGTCAACTGACAACACAGCAGATGATAATGGGACAGTAAGCAGGACACATTATGAACCCTCAGTAGTACACCCATGTGTGCAGAAGCCACTACACCAGTTGAACAGAGTAAGTGGGCTTGAAACAGGGGGAGGCCTGTGCCACACACAGACTGTGACACCCTAAACCTGTGTGTGATGCTGGACTGAGCCAGAGTGGGCATGGAATGGATGATCAAATGCCATGAAATGTAGGTCATCCTGGACACATACTGCAATGATCATCCAGTCAAGGACACATAGGGCCATGCATGAAATGCACATGGAGCATGAATGGGCACTCATGTCCCTGCGGAGCATCTGCCATCTGCACAGTCCAAGTGAGACACCCTGCATGAAGGACAGAGGATGTACCCCACTGTATGTGTCTGGCAGGTTGGCTGGTGGAATTTTGCATGTACACAGGAGCCTTGAACAGGCCATTGCAGTACGCCAACATGATGCGAACCAGTGCCATGGTGAAATTGGGGTGCAGGGGGGGTGGAGGGGCAAGGGAGCATGCCTACGTGGAGTACCCACTTGCAGGCAGAAGACACATGCACATCAGTCATGCAATGACAAAGTCCCAGTGCTGAGAGGAAAGACAGCCCAGGCTACATGTAGAAGGGCCAGTGAGCTGGAACATGGACCGGAGGGGCAGCCAGGTGAGTAGCATGTGAGTAGGGTGCAAGTGGGGCAATGAGGACAGTCCCTGTCTGCTCTACATGTCCAGCATCCTGCACAGCAGGCACGCATTAGTGAAGCATGGCATGACTTGCAAATGAGAACCATGTACACATGACATGTAGTGGCAGTCAAGCACAACACATCACATAAGCAAACCTCGACAAACACCCAACAACACTCACTGGATGGGGCATCAAAGTCCAGCATCTCTCCCACTCCTTTGACCATTCCTGCCGGTATGAACCCTGCAACGACTGATGAAGTGAGGTCTTCCTCCTCAGGTGGTGGCCCACTACCAGTCACCAGAGTCATGTTGTAATTAGAGGCACACTTCGCCTTAGTACTGCATTTGAGGTCATCCCAATGCTTTTTGCACTCTTGAGCTGTGCGCACCTCATGGCCGAATGCACTCACACAATCCACAACTTGCTTCCAGTGGGACATACGATGGGAAGCCATAGTTTGACAATTCGGCCCCACTAGCATATCACGGCTGTGGTCCCGCACGTAGTCCACAAGGAAGTCCAGTTCCTGCATGCAGAAAGGCTTCTTCCTCAACGTGCCGGAGGCCGCAGCTGTGTCTGGGGTCCCAGCCTCTACTGCAGGTAAAACCTTCCTCCTCTTGGACAGTGGTCCGGAACCTGGCTGGCAAATGTAGCCCTGATCGGTATGGGCAGTGGCGCTGGTGGATTAAACCGAGGGAGTGGCAGGTGTAACAAGGACGGAAGCCCTGACTTGCTCAGTGGCTGCTGGGTGCCCTGGAATGGACCCTGTGCAGCAACATCCGCTGTGCCAGGGTCATTGACCAGGACTGTCCTGGATGGTACACTCACAACCGGGGTGGTGTCGGCTGCATCTGCCCATGCACTTGCCAACACCCAGAGTATGGCAGCAGATGACATAACTGCCCCAGGGACACGTGCCTCGGTCAGGGCAGCCAAGCGTGCACTTACGGTGTGCCTCCTGACCTCCTAGAAATCTTTCTGGGACTCTTCAGGTGCCAACGCAGCCTGCGCTGGCAGACCCTGGGCCTGGGTGGTGGTGTCCACAGCTGCACCTGTAGCTACCACTACCCTTGGGCCCGTGGCAGTCGATGAAACGGACTGCCGGGTCACATGGGCGCCAGTGCCAGATAAAAGAACTGCATCTCCCGGAACCGCAGGGGGTGGTGGCATGACTGCACCAACACGTGGCACAACATCATGCCAAAGTGGCGCACCCGTGCCTCTTCCCCCTCTGTGGCCAGCTGAGGCGCCCAGCTGAGGCACCCCTCACCTTTCGTGGCCTCCCAGCATGGCACAGATGTAGTAGTGCCGGCACAGATGTAGTAGTGCCGGCACATATGTAGTAGTGCCGGCACAGATGTAGTAGTGCCAATGGGAGGTGTACACGCCAATTGTCCTTGGCAATTGGGGTGAAGGGGGTGGGATACAAGATGTTAAGAGCATCCCTGCACCTGCAAGGCTGTATGTGTCCCCGGTGATAAAGTGACGGGTCACGCAATGCTCAGGCACCCCAAAACTGTAGTAAAACCATGCACGCAAGCCCTGGTAGCCCATGTGTGTCGAATTAACCTCCCGCAGTACGCGGTGGCACCCAGGGACACGAAAAACACATACGCGTAGGACACGCAGGCTACTATGACCTTGAAAAAGGGTATGCGATACACAGGGGCACCCGCAGTGGGAAAAATAGCAGGCGCGACTCACCATCAGACTAGCGTGATAATGAAAAATACGCGTAGCCAATACCTCTGCCAAAAGAAGAGATACGTCCTTGATCCTATGTGAAGTTGTGATGGTGCGCGAAACAACACGAAGTAGCAACATACAGGTCGGTCTCCATGAAAGGCACGTACAGCCTGCTGGCCCCGCTTACCTTTAATCCGTGCTGAGGGAAACACCTGTGCGCATCACTTCTCTTATGCGCTTCGGCCCTTTCCTCGGATTACACGCATTAACACGCGTATGTGAGTTTTTTGCATGTTAGGATGCACCCGTGCTGAGGGAAACACCCGTGCGTATCACATCACATAAGGGCTTAAGCGCTAAGGGCCTTTCCTCGAATTGCACGCCGAAGTGCAGTTTTTTCACGTGCTAAATCACTCCGTATCAAGCTGGCCATGCAACAACACATGGAAGACCACGCTCCTGCCCAAAAGGCCATTTTCCTGCCCCCCAGTGCCCCGAGCACACTCCCACCTGCCATCTGCTGCTGCCTGTCTGCCTGCTGGCCATGTGCCCTGCTATTTGGTGCCTGCACGTCAGCCATCTGCAGGGGTCCAGTTGCTGTGACCACCCCTTCTGGAACAGAAGACTCCTGACTGGTATTCCATCGCTCCACAGCCCAGCCCCTGGACCCAGTTGACCACCCACATCTGCCTCGGGTTTTGCCATGTCCGACACAACACCATCTGGCACCAGTGGCAACCCCCCAGCAGAGAGGCAGAGGGCTACCAGCTTCACTGCCAATGAAGTTGGCATCCTGGTGGAGCAAGTCCTGTGTCATTATGATACCCTCTTTGGAAGTTCACGCGCCGACAATGAAGGATGGAAGAGGATCTGGAAGGACATTGTGGCTGCCATCAACGTGGAGGGGGTGACAGTCTGTGACATGCAACACGTCCGGAAGCGCTGGGAGGAATTCAGGTCCTTGACCCTCAGCAAGGCCCGGCGCCTCTCCTCTTGAAGGCAAAGC
The DNA here is from genome assembly GCF_040938575.1 of Ambystoma mexicanum. NCBI lineage: Eukaryota > Metazoa > Chordata > Amphibia > Caudata > Ambystomatidae > Ambystoma > Ambystoma mexicanum. The sequence goes on along the minus strand of NC_090927.1, from coordinate 682,198,684 downwards.
ATGCAGAGGGGTGCCGGGACCGCCTTACCAACATCCAGATGAGGGTCCTGGAACGCATACACCCAGCGCTCCACCTCCAGATCCTTCAGAGGCAGACCCGTCCAGAGTCGAGTGGTAAGTGACCATGCGTACTGATTGGACGCTGTGCATGTTGAGGTGTGGCAGGAGTGTGCAGGTTGGACATATGTCTTGGAAGGCCCATGTATGGATGTCTATGTACAGGGACATGAGCCTGCCGCATGCGAGTCCAGTCATGTGTGAGGCACATCAATGTTGTATGTGTTCAAATGCATGTGTGGGTGCACACATGTTTAGATTTCTGTGTATGTACTGTGGCATGGTTGTGGTGTGACACATGGATGCTGGTTCCACCTTCATGTATGTGCACAATGAACATGTGCATGTTTGTGTATTTGACATGTGTGCCACTGTGATACACCATGTATGCATGTGACACTGACATGTAGGAGGCTGATTGGCAGATGTGACATGGATGCCGATGATTTCACTGTGACAGGTGGTGGAGATGTACAGATGCATGTATGTTTGGTGGTGTGTGTGCATGTGTTTGGCACTCCCTGTGTTGCATGTGAGGTCAGACTAAGCTTCGGATGCTCATACTGTTGTATGTGTATGGATGGTGCTGCCTGTTGCAACATTCCTGTTAATTTGCGTATGTGTGTGAGTTCAAATGAAATGTGTGTTGGGGAGTGTGATGCCATGTGTGAAGTTTGACACTGCCACTCATGTGCAACTGTCATGTGTGTATCAGACCATTGTACAGTGCCCTGATGCCTGTGTTCTGTCTCTCCCTGTCGGCAGCATCAACTGATGAAGAGGGCGGGGACGGTGCTGTGGAGCACTGCGGCAGGGATCCCACTGCCAGCCGGAGACGCAAGGCCCAGTTCCACTCCCATGTTGTCATCTCATCGGGAGTGAGGAGTCTGGTGCCGCGTCTGCGGCCGCAGCTGCCAAGGGTAGATCCAAGAGGCGGAGGTCGGAATTGGACTCCTCGGCACAGAAGGGGCAGCTGAGACCCCACAGGGGCCTATGGAGGAAGATGGCACAGAGTCATCCAGGTTGGTGGGGGTTTTGGTTGAGGAGGAGGCAGTGGAAGGCCTGTGCACGGGTCTGGAGGGGGGATTCCAATGGTGCTAGTGGTGCAGTCCAGGGGCAGGGACAGGAGCGAGCACAGGTGGCCACAGAGGTGCCTGTGTGTAATCCTGTCCCCGATCCTGTGACTGCATCATCCGGCACCAGCAGGGATGCCTTCATTCAGACCCGTTTTCAGAGAGGGGATACGAACACAACAACTGGCCTTCCTCTCCCTGCGGACGTTGCAATCCGGGACCGTGTTGAGCCTGTCCTGGCTGGGGTGGCGTCACGTTAACGTGGCATTCGGTAGGACGTGCAGGGTTCTGGTGAGGCCACACACCGTAATTCTGGATGCCTTATTGACCACGTCAACCAACTAGGACAGCTCACCAGTTCCGGGTTCCTCCGTGTGCTGGACCTTCTACCAACCCCCTCCTCAACTGAACCCCCTATGCGCCAGTCATCCTCCGTGCCATCTTCCTGCCCAAGTAACAACTCAGCACCCTGTGGAGCTGCCCCTGACCCAGCGGCCAGGCTGGTGGAGGACACATCCCTGCCACAGTCGGGAGTGGGAGGTCCAGCAGGGGTGGCCAACACAACAACTGGACGCCAGCAGGAGGAGGACGTGTAGGCATTAACAGGCAGGGCACATGCACGGCAGCAGCAGGCTCAAGGTGGGAGCGATGATGGCTCTGGGCCATCAACATCAGAGGGACAGCCATCGGCCGGAGGGCAAGAGGACCCTGGATTGGGAGTGTCTTCTATGTGGCAACGGTTGGGCCGGCAAATAGATGCGGAGCAGCGGCGGGGAGAAGAGGCACAGCTCACTATGGTCAGGGCGGAGAGCTCCATGTGCAGGGCGTTGAGGCAGGCTGAGTGCCTCGAGGCAACTCGCAGGGAGTTGGAGGAGGCCATGGCTGCATCCCTGCGAGACCTCAGGGCCAGGGAACAGGCCCGCCTCCAGGACGTTGAACAGGAGTTTGATGATGCCATGGCCCGGTTCATCAACAAGTGAGCCGTTGGACTTGCCCACCGCCTTTGTAAATAGTTATGTAGGTGTAAGTTTCCTTTCTCTTTTTTTTTTCCTTTGGGGTGCATGGACTATGCCCCGCCTTTTTGTATATAGTTATTTATTAGGTAGGAGTTAGGTTAGGTTTCCTTTGGGGATGTTCATTTGTAAATAGTTTTGGACCTGGATTTCTTTTTCTTGTACCCATGGTGGAATACCTTTCTTTTTGTGAACTCTGATTTTTGTTTCATGGACGGACTCATTGGAGCCATTTTACTTTAGATTTTATTGGTTACAGGATTAATTTTTTTCCCCTTTTTTGGACTTCCAGACTTGGAATATTTCTTATTTTATTATTGTCTGCTTTTGTTTTATTCATTTGTTTTATTCTTCAATACACTTTTTTTCTATACTTTACTTGTGTGGTCTTCTCTCATGTGTTTTGTGCATGTCACAATGTGGTTTTTCACAGTCATATGTCACCATTGTGTGGGTCAGAGGGACATGTATTCATGGGCATGCTGGTTATTTATTTTCTATCATGACATTGGGAATTCAATGTGGAGTGGATGGAAGGCTTGGTTGGGTGTTTGGACTGGGGTGGCATGGGGTGGGATTTGGGTGGCCATAAGGGCCATGGGTCTGGAGTGTGATGATGTGTCGGGTGGGGGGACATGAGTCAGGGCCTGCTGGCTGGTGCCCGTCACTGCTGGGCGGGTAAGGGTCCAGGGGGACATGAGTGGGGGCCTGCTGGCAGGTGCCCGTCAAGGGTGGGTGGGTTTTGGTGCAGGCGGACATGAGTTGGGGCCTGCTGGCAGGTGCCCATCACTGCTGGGTGGGTTGGGGTGCAGGGGGGACATGAGTCGGGGCCTGCTGGCAGGTGCCTGTCAAGGGTGGGTGGGTGGGGGTGCAGGGGGACATGAGTCGGGGACTGCTGGCAGGTGCCCGTCAAGGGTGGGTGGGGGACATCTGTTGGGGCTCACAAGTGCATGTACACTTGCTGCACCCCCACCCACCATTGACAGGAACCTGCCAGCAGGCCCCGACTCATGTCCCCCACCCACCCACCATTGACGGGCACCTGCCAGCAGGCCCCAACTCAGGTCCCCAACCCAACCTCCATTGTTAATGAAGGACTGGAACGATATTTGGAAAATTTTTGCATTCATTTTGAAAAGTTTATTTTGTTCATGCGAGACAAATTTTGTAGAATTTATTGTTGTGAGAAATGACTTCAGTTTTCGCACTTGAAGGCAAGAATTTTCCTGATATCAAAAGAATTCACTGTTAGAAACATGTTGTTCCACTCCTGCATGATGTTCCCGACTATGTCATTTATACTTGCAAGAAGAAAAACATGCATGAAATAAATGTTATCCTATACCCACACAAACTTTAAATGTGCCCAAATGCTACTCTTTTACTCCTTCCCATTCATCTGAGAGGTGAACACATTCCCTTCACTCCTTCCTAATATAATTTCAAGTACATTGAAATGTCCCATTCTTGCAAGAATATTCTTGAGAATGCTTTATATCAGTGAATAAATTGTGTTTTTTCATTTCTGAAAAATCTCAATTGTTTAACGGATTTTAATTAATTTTAGTTTAGTTGAAATGATGTTAAGTTTACGGTTTACAAAACCAAGTGTTGGAAGTTATGCCAATGACATCACAGATGACATTCCTTATGATCACTATGCCCACTGACCACTTTACCCCCACAGCAGCATAGGCATGGTGCACAGAGTAGACAAATGGCCTGTTTGTAGGGACAGGTTTGTCAAACCATATTCACATAATACCGTCTATTAATGAACATTGGCCTAAGCTCATTCGCATTGCACTGAAAAACCACATCTGGATAAACCTGAATCAAAGTCGACTATGCCGCCATTTTAGAAACATCCGCCATTTTGATTAAACTCATGTTTTCGGTTTAATGTTGAACTATGTTTTTGGCTCGAGCTGAGGAAAGATGAACTTTGTACTGCGCAAACATGTTGTGACTGCTGAGAGCAGAATGTTTGTCCTGTGCTAAGAAACCTTGGAGCTGAACTGAACTGCAATTTAGGTGTTTTCTGTACCAATAGCTTCATCCTTATTCAAACAGTAGAACTGAATGCTGAACAACTAAAACTGTGTGCCTTTGAAGAAACCCATTGTTTTCGTTTCTTGAAACTGGACTTACTTTAAGCTTGAGAACAAGGAAAAATCAACATGACCAGACAGAACAAAGTTTGTCACATTGTATTTGATGTGTAAGAAAAACATGTTAAGTGTCTTGAAACAATGGGCCTCATTACGACTCAGGCAGTAGCCGTGCCCTTATTAGGGCACGGCTGCTACCAGTAATGATTTTTTACAGGCACCCAGAAAAGAGCAATAACCGGGTCATGCCAACCTTGGCGGACCTGGTAGTTGCCCTTTTCGGGGCGCCGGTAAAAATTAATCCCCAGTTCCATTGAGCCCCATAGGGACTCAATGGGAATAAGACTGGCCTGTTGTTAGCATCCTCGTCCGCTAGCGGGTCCCGCTAAGGACACCTGGTTTTATCAGACGTCTTCAGCGGGACCCACTAGCGGACCTCGTAATAGGGCAGCCCAGAATGTACTGTGCCAGTCCCTTACCGTCCCCGTACATTCCATGGCCGCCTGGGTCATAATGGGACCGAATATTGCTGTATTTGTCATGTAACCTGGGTACGAACCCCAGCAAATGTTTAATTTGAAGACAGGCTGGATGATGTAACCGGAATTGTGTATAAAAGAGGCCTATTTTGTGATGTCCAGCACTCTCTCCCCTCACGGTGTCTGTTGGTACACATTGCGAGGTGTTGGGAGCCGGATGGCTATCTGTATCTGAATAGGAATAAAATATACATGTATCTCTGAACTGGTGATTGGTATATTTCATTTTTGGTGGTACTAAGCCTCGATATTTTGTTTGGTCTTTCAAATGGCGCCCGAATAGGGAACCTCAAGATTGATATCATTGCTGAAAAAGAGACGCAGCTATCAGACTGTGATCGAGAGTGAAGGGGCCCCTTGCAAGAGATGCAACACCTCAGCAGTACTGCACGATCCGATCCCTGGACGTGAGCAAGCGGTTCAAGAGAGCATCTTGACGAGGGTCTCCATATTGAGGTGGGTATTTTTGCCAACATTTCCCAGCCACAACAATCCTTTGAAATCTGATCGGATCCTTTTTGTATTTAAAATCAGGTGAGTCATGCCCCGATTCCTAAGAATCCTGATATGGTTGCAGTTTTATGTTTGCAGATACAAACGACGCCAGGTAACACCAGTAATCTGACATGCCTGGGAACTTGTCTTCCTGTTTCAGGGTATTATTCCGCAGTGATAGACAATCTTTGGGATGAGGCCAACCGATGCCATCCGTTGGGTCACCTGCTTGTTTAATGTACTGTAAGTATGGCCTAAGTAGTATCGTATTTAATGATATTTGGCACAGACAGACTAGGCATGGTTGCGAACTTCAGTGGCCAGCCTATGGCAGTTTTGAAATTGCCCGCCTACAGTATTTAGAATCTATATTGTTGAAGAAAAAGGCTAGGCCTGCAGCATTTGATGCAATTGAAGATTGAAGAAAGGAAGCTATGCAGCAACTTAAGAGTAAAGAAAAGCATGCATGTAGACATATGACAAATGCTGAAAAAGCACTATTGCATGATCAGCAGAAACAGTCAGAATCTATTAGAAATATGGATAGGGCTTACTCACTTGAGGTACAGAAGATATATCTGTCTCAGGATTTTCATGCATCAGATGAACTAATTAACAAATTGTTGAATGAACGTAGAACTGTTGCAACTGCACCTCCTCCCTATGTTCCGCCTCACATTGTTTTGCCTCCTTCCATTGTAGTTCCTCCTCCTCCCACTGTTGTTCCTCTTCCTGTTGTTGTTCCTCCTCCTGCACTTCCACCCTTACCAACAGTTGCCATCCCCGTAGTTTAGCCTGCACCTCCAGTAGTATTGCCTCAGTTACATATTGATTCCTTACCAACTGGTTCTGCTCCACTTATAGAGGTTGAAGGGGCGGGAACAGATTCAAAAATAGTGACTCGTGGTATAGTATCCAGAGCTAGAAAAAGAGAATCTTTATATGTGGGCTAAAAAGTACATAGAGGAGGGCGATGAATCGGCTGTTTTAGTTCCGATTTCTGTCCAAGAAAGTATTCCAGAACGGACTGTTTTGGAAGAAGGGATGGGAATGCATTTAGCTGAGATATGGAGTGATTTGATGGACATGAATGTCCCACAGAGTTTGAGGGATTGAATGTCCTTGCTCACTCAAGGTACACTGCGGAGAAAGTACATGAGCATGTTGAGAAGGTATTTAAGTTTAAGTGGGAGCTAGATCGGTTACAGAAAGATGAAATGGATGGTAATGGACGGGAAGCCTCACATGTGCAGAAGCTATTTCTTCCTCCATTGAAATCAATGAGTGAGGAGATGCGCATTTGTACAAGAGATGCTCTTAGATGGATTTTGGATGTTTCAATTTCTGCCATTGAAGTGTATGACACGTTTAGTCAGTATACGCCGCCAATGCAAAAGAAAGTGATACAGGTGATGGTAGAGTATCTACAAGATGAATTTATGAAGAAAAAGGTTTGTTGCCCGGCAGATTTGATGGTCATTTACACAAGAGTATTTTTTTGCACGATACTGCATTAGCTACTTTGTCACTTGATTTAGCCTTGTTGCTTAATAAACGTTCAGATTTGCCTACCATTAGATACCAGTGGATACCATTAGACAAGCAATTCCAGATATTAAGAAGAATCCAACAGGATTTTATAAAGAAATTGAATCTGTCTTGCATTCATCAGTTTTTACGTTAGGTGATATAGATTTATTGTTTCCTGTAATCCTTCCTGCTGATTTATGGAAGCAGATTAGAACTGTAGACGATCAGGCAGGGATGGGTGAAACATGGGATAACATAGTACGAATAGATGGAGAAAGGAATGCTGGTGAGAAACCACCACAAGTGATACTGATGTTGCCAGACAGAATAGTAGCTAAATTGAAAACTTTGGTTCCTGAGAAAATAATCATATGGGATAAACTCACGGCTTGCATACAATTAAAGGTCAGAGGGTGCAACACATTTTTTTAACAGATTTGAGCAAGTATTTTCAGATTTTAGTGGTCAAGACTTGAGTACAGAGTCAAGGAAAAGGCTATTTGTAGACAAGTTTGTGCGCGGATTGTTGCCTGAAATCCAATCACAGATTATGACTTCTGAGAGTGCTTGGCAAGCAAAATCACAATCTGAAGTGTTGCATATGGCTCAGTACAAAAATAGGGTTAATACAGAGAAGACGAAGGCAGAAAAGAAGAAGGGAGACTTGAAAACTAGAGTATTGTTGTAGCAAATAGCTAGAGGGGCTAGAGGTGGGAATACACAGTTTAGAGGCCAATTTACACCACAGAGTAATGCACAACTGGGTCCTGTACACATGAACCAATGTGCATATTGTAGACAGGAAGTCATTGGCGAGCACAATGCCCAATCCTACAGCACAGATCGAAAAGCGCATATGATGCCATGGTTAGACGATCCAGAGGCTGTCCTGGAATAGGGGATCCTGGTAGAAGTCAGTTTCCCAGAATCAACAGGCACTGCTACAGGATAATCAGCAACAAATTGTTATTAGTGGGAACATTTTCAATAATCCTTCGACTGTCTATTTTTCTGAGGATCTTGCATTTGATACATTGGATGATATACTGTTCCGTTAGGACAGCCCGAAGCAGAGTCTGGAACCAATTTATATTCCTCTGAATCAGAAAGGGCCCTACGTTGAAATGAAGGTGGGGAATTGGGACCATCTATTTTTGATAGATACAGGAGCACAGACGTGTTCTATTGATCATTCACAGATTCCAGATATTCCACTGTCAGGGCAGAGCAACATTTAAGAAGGGTTTTCTGGTACGCCAGTGGTTAGTCCAGTCTCTCGGCCGGTACCGATTTCACTGGGGCCATTCACTGATTCATGTCCATTTCATTTGATAACAAATTGTGGCGAAAATTTGTTGGGATTACATTTTTTAAAAGAATTGAACGCTGTAATTTACTGTTCTCTGGATGGAGTGCATTTAACGATTTCGCCTGAACAAACTTCTGTTCCACAATTTTTGTCTAGACCTTTACCGCCTGAATTGAATAGAGTTCTGACATGTCTATGGGCAGTTAATGATAACGACGTCGGCATTTTAGAAATTGAACCAGTTAAAATTGTGTTGAAACCAGGTGTTAAATTGCCACATATTATACAGTATAAGATTTCGGTTGAAGGTGAACAGGCTTTGAAAAGTATTATTTCTGATTTTGTACACATTGGTGTGATTGAGGAAATTGCAGGGAGCGTGTGTTATAGTCCGATTCTACCGGTTTATAAAAAAGGGGATAATGCGATTACTTTTGGGTTTATTATTGACTTGCGTGCCATTAATAAGGTTGTTGCTCCACAATTTCTGATTGTACCTGATGTTACTACAATATTGACCATGATTCCAGCTACGGCTACACATTTTAGTGTTGTGGATTTGAAAGATGCTTTCTTCAGTATTCCTGTACATGTTGAGAGTAGATATTTGTTTGCGTTCACCCTTGGGGGACGCTCGTTTACATTCACTTGTGTGCCACAAGGGTACACTGAGAGTCCAAGCTTCAATAGAAGGGCGTTGAAAGAACAGCTTTATACGCTTGAGTTACCTTCTACTTGCACTTCGTTGCAGTATGTAGACAATTTGATTCTAAAAGGCACTGTGCTACTGCTTATTCATTTAGCAGAACATTTGTATAAGGCTTAATTGAAGAAGTTTCAATATTGTCAACAGGAGGTCGCCTATTTAGGCTATCTACTGTCGAAGGAGGGAAGAAGATTGACATCTGAACTGATGCAAAGCATCGCTAGCATGTCTGTACCAAATACACAGAAAGAGAACAGAGCTTTAATAGGCATGACTTCATACTGTAGACAGTGGATCACACATTTTTCATTAATGATAAAACCTATGTTGGCACTGACAAAGAAGGGCATTTTTTTGCCTTTACCGTGGAACATGGATTGCCAGAATTCTTTTGATCTGCTCAAGGCTGCGTTGTGTTCAGCACCAGTTTTGGGACACCAAATTATGAAAAGGCCTTTGTGTTGTATGTGCATGAATATGATGGATGCACTTTGGCTGTTTTGACCAGGAACATGGGGGCAAGAATAGACTGTGTGGTTAATTTTCCTCCAAGTTAGACCATGTTGTATGCGCTTTACTGAGATGTTTGAGAGATGTGGCTGCTGCTGCTGCATCTGTGAAACAATGTGAGGGTATGGTTTTAGGTCACTCTTTAGCCGTGATGGTACCTCACTCTGTAGATGTTCTATTAAACAGAACACAATGCAACATCTCACATCAGCACGACTAACAAGGTACAAGCTGATTCTATTTGCTCTGCATATCCAAATTAAGAGATGTTGCTCATTAAATCTGGCCGAACTCTTGTCTCTTCCGCAAGGAACTGATTGTCGTGACAAGATGTCACATGACTGCCTCTATACCACAAAACAAGAAACTAAGGGCAGAATTGATCTAAGTGATACACCTCTAAAGAATCCACAAGGGGAGCTGTTTTGTGATGGCTCCTGCTTTAAAATCCCGGATGGTACATCCACTGCTGCTTACGCAATCACCACATTAAGTACTATTGTGGAAACCAAACGAATTCCACATAACTGCGCAGGCAGCAGGGGTTATTGTGTTAACTAAAGCTTGTGAAATATCTGAAGGGATTAATGTAAATATATTCACAGACAGCCAATATGCCTTAGGAGTAGTGCACAACTTTGGACGACTATGGGCTGAGAGAGGTTTCTTGACATTGCATGGAACAATGATTCAGCATGGCACTTTAATAGTTTGGTTACTTTCAGCACTTGCGCTTCCTGCACAGTTAGCAATAATGAAGTGCGCCATCCATCAGAAGGTGACGGACGACGTAGGAAAAGGAAACACTTTTGCTGACAGAATAGCCAAACAGACTGCCACTGATTTACACTCAAGAATGTATGTGTTGGACCCAACAAAAGGGGTCACTAATACCTGTATGATAGATGAAGGAATTGGTTGTATAAAAGTAATTCAGGCTGATGCTACTCCATATGAAATTAAACAGTGGGCTGAGGGTACAGTGGGTTTGGATGATGAGGGTTGTTGGGTAGATACTGAAAAACAAAGATGGATGCTGCCCAATGCTTATGTCACCACTATGGTTACTATGGCTCATGGTCCAAATCATATATGTGCCAAAAAGATTTGAAAACTATTAGAACCTGTTTGGTTTAATGATCATATTTTCAAAAACTGCTGAGCATTTTGTCCAAAGTTGCATGATATGTTTGCAACATAATACTGGAAAAGGAACACCGGCACCAAAGGGTAGTTTTGATCCCCCCTCCATGCCTTTTGAGGTTATACATTTTGATTTTATTGAAATGGAGCGTTGTCAGAACTATAAATATGCTCTGGTAGTCATCTGTACCTTCAGTAAATGGGTTGAAGCTTTTCCTCTAAAAGATGCCACAGCAATGTCAATGGCGAAAACCATGCTGAAGGAATATTTTCCTAGGTTTGGTTTGCCAAGAGTCAGTTGGTCACACAATGGACCACATTTTATCGCTGCAGTCATCCTGCAAATATGTGCGGGATTACAGATCGATAAACGGTTTTATTCGGCCAGGCACGCTCAGAGTGTGTGACTTATAGAACGCCATAAAGGCATACTGAAGAACAAGATAGCCAAGATCTGTGCACATAGTAATTTGAAGTGGCCTGACGCCCTACCAATAGCCTTATCATCAAAGCAGACGACTGCACAATCTAAGACAGGGCTTTCCCCCTATGAAATTATCATGGGGACACCAGCCTATGTATGGAAGATACCAAAACCCAAACTGCTGAAGAATGTTGAGCATTTACTTCTTTCTGACTACTGTGACCAGTTAACTCAAAACTTGTATATGATTCATCAACAGGCGCGAAAAGCCCTCCCAGCAAAATACGAGGGTCCAGGTCATCGACTCCGACCTGGTCAGTGGGTCTTGATCAAGAACTTTGAAAGAGCCTTATGTCTCGCACCTCACTGGAAGGGACCGCACCACATCCTTTTGGCTACACAGACCGCTGTACGAGTGGCAGGCAAGAAGAACTGGATCCACGCGACGCATGAGAAGAGGATTCCTTTTCCTCTGCCCTACGACAAAGGAGAGGAGAAGGGAATTGTTCGTCCTGATGTTCACAATGAGTCTGCTCTAACCGATACTGAAAGTGTAGCGGAAATCCTTCCTGAGCCCATAGGGCCTGGGGAGACTGCTGTTTTGTCTACAAAAGTCCTTCCTAAGCCCGCGGGGCCTGTGGAGAATGTTGCTTCTTCTTCAAATTCTTTTCCACCGTTGAGCGGTCTTGCTTCTCCTTCCGAAATTGTCATCAGGAAACAACAACACTTTGTTCGCGGATCACACCATACCTGGAGTCTCAAGGTACGATCTGCAACCACAGAATGTAACTTAAAGTACAGCAAAAGCTGTGCCCACAAGAAACCACCAAGAAACCATTGTTGAGCCAGTCCGTCACCATTCCTCTGCTGCATCAAATAAGAGGCAGGGACCTGCAAAAGTTACCTTCAATCAACATAGGCCACGTGGTCAGGCGCCACCGTCGGATGAACTTAAAAAGCCTAACGGAGAGGCTTCTTAATAGACTCTGAGAAACAATGCCCACTTTAAAAGCCACTCGTACTGAAAAGGCGCTGGTCACTTGTTTAATGATGTTTCTGCCTATCGAGAGTCATGGTCCCTAAGGACCCAATGTTTGCTGGTCACAATAGCAGTTTGTTTAGTAATCGTATTTACATTTGGATTTTGTTATCTTGAAAGTGTACATCCGATTGATATTCTGTTGCCTACTGCAAATGTCCCCGCTGTGTCTCCACGTTCGTGCATTTGCACACTCTTCCTCCGCTAGACTTCCAACAGAGAAAGGGCTATCATAATAAAACACTTTTAATGATTAAACCTTTTCAGTTCTCATGATAATCCTTGTTATTATACAATTCTGCTGTTGTTGTATACAATGTCTACCTGTCATTTGTTCAATAATAGGAGTAAGTTGCGCACAAGTAATAGGTGCACTAGGAGCAGTGGTGTAACCCAAAATGTGGGGGGCCCCCTGTGAGCCATGCTGGGAGGGCCCTCCCAACTCAGCAACAAATCACGTATCACGCCACACTCTGGGCCGGTCTAGATTATCACGCTTGCGCAATACGCACGATTGTGCTGTCGAAGGGGTATGCCACACTAGGAAAAAGATATAAATATGTGTTTTAATGCAATATACAGCACACTTTCTGAGAAAAATTGGCTAAAAAGCCAGAGTGTTTGCAATGGTTTTGTAGGGTAACACTAATCCAATACATGCAAGTCACCAACAGTGCACAGGAACATTAATGCTTTGCTATTAAAAATGCCATGCCACAATGAAAACATGTCCAACTGGCTGAACAATGTAGACCAGTGTAGACACGTAATAACATTACAGTAAAGCATGGCACGCCACATTTAGACATATCTAGACGGGTTGCACCAAAATGCCAGTCGAAGCAATAACGCTCATCAAGAAGAGAATACACATTCAAGCCCACGTCTCTGTGGCCTCTAACAACACGGCCAAACTCTTTAAAATCTGCAAGTAACTGGTCAATCCTGTTGCAGTCTTTACCTCTCCTGTTCCCTTGCAGGCCCTCTCTATGGCTCTGTTCTCTCACTTCTCCTCTAAAACGCAGGACATCCTGTCCCCAATCTCCTCTTCCTCTCTTGTCCCACCTTTGGCCAGCTCTACTTCTCTTCCTCCTTTCTCCTCTTCCTCTCTGACAATACCTTATGAGGTTTCTAGACAAGTCTGATCTATGAAAGTGTAGTTCAAACAGGTGCTCCCCTGCTCCTCTGGAACCATCAAGGACCATATTGACACCCTTGCTCCAGCATTGGCCGATTTCTGTAATCACTCTTTCATTACTGGAACGTTCCGCCTTTCCCCCTTAAGCACTCCCTTGTGCACCCACTCCTCAAGAAGCCGTCTGCCTTTCCTGCCTGCCTCGCAAAATATTGCCCAATCTCCATCAACCCTTTCCTTGGCAAACTGTTGGAAACAACTGGCCATCTTCCAGCTTACTCTCCACACTGAATCTTTTGTTGTCTCCATGACCATCAGTCTGGCTCCAGAGCTGCCACAGGCACGTAAACTGTTCTCCTGAACTGTTCTCCTGAACACCCGTGAAGATCTGCTCTCTAACCTTTGAAGTGGGAGAATGGAAGACCAGGCTCCCGTCCTTCACCTCTCGCGCTTGGCCTAGAGGGTCACGGCCCAGACACCCGCCGCGAGAAGAGTTTGTCCATTTACCAGACGACCAGGTACCCTGGTACAGGAACATACGGATGTGTCCATCTGCCTGCCCAGCAGCCCACACTGGCCATGCCGACACCTGCGGCTCGGATCAGCTAGACTAAAATCCACACGTCGTTAGAGATGCCATGACGACCTAGACAACGGGAAGCACATCTGTACAAATATACACACTGAACATCTCCACACCAATCTACACGAAGAACATACTCAGTGCTCTGACGTAGGCGACAGGCATATTCACGGACGTGCATCTTTATTATTTTTAAATAGGCTTTCAGAATGCAGAAACGCAAGACGCATCATGAACTCATCTATAACGCTTGCTCACGCTTCTCTTGAAACCCGTTACCACCATGAGAGGTATAATGGAAACATGATACTGGTCATGGAAATATATGCTATTATAACCTAAAAGCACCTATGCACCAAACGGACTACTTATGCACCAGGCCCGAGTAGGCCTCAACCAAGAGCTCCCGTGGACATTAACAAAGCAAGAGTCAGGTTGCTGATCCTGCAGAAAGAACCCGGTGGAACAACCAGCCAAGGTCGCAATGTTGCAAACCCACATTCCAAGAACAAATCATCAAAGGCACGATGTTGCAACCTCGCACTCCGCGCCCCAAACGATAAAGTCACGCCGGCAAATTAAACCAGACGCACAGTAGAAAAAACAATATTAATTGTACAGAATTCTGCCTCTTTCACGGTCCCTCCCCACGTGACCAAGCCGAACCTGACGAGATGCCAAAACCCAGGAGAGAAAAGGCGTCTGGGTCCCTCGCTACGAGACACAGGCCGATACACTTGAAAGGATCAATGGACATCTGCTACAGTGGGAGCGGTCAGCCTTCCACCTATGAATAAATCCTCACATTGTCTGCACGTACCCATATTGAAACATTGTTGCAATCACAGGTACACCGAGAGCTGGGAACAACGGTGGTCCCAGGCTGGGAAGCTCACGAGTGCACCAATCAGAACATGGGGCTCTTATCTCAGACGTCAGTAATATTAGCCAATCCTCAGGAGTCTTCATGTAACAATTCTTATGTATCTAATTGTAGGGACAACCCAGATATACCACCTGACTACACCTTGTCCACTAATATCATTCTCTATATGTGTACTATACTAACCCTACCACTCGAGCAACCAATTAAGAGTGGCGATAGGTTTTTTGTTAACTTTCTGAAGTGACGCAAGTAGCGCGTCATAATGCAGTAAAAAGGGCCTGCGAGCCCCATGATTGTGTGTGTGTCAGGACGAACGCATGCGCTCCTTGACCCATCCCTGCCGTTTTGTCTAAATAAACAGCAGAGTCACCTTGCTCCTTGTGTGTGTCTCATACTCTATCTCATCTGGGATATACGGGAGGAGTTGGGGCCTCCCTGCCCGGAGGTCTGCGGACGGCCCGGCCGACCCCGGCAGAATTTCCCCCCGACAAGTTGGAGGCACTGCTGAGATCTGTTTAAGATCGACTTTTATTTTTAATTTTTCCAGGCACTCCCGTTGCGAGGAGGCCCGGCGGCGCGGCCCCCTCTGCCGTTGCCCCCTTCTGAGGACTACAGGACCATCGCGGAGCTGCGAGAAGACCGGACAGCGCAATCCGGATATTGGCCCTCGGGAGCCGGTTGAGAAGTATCCCGCCCGCGGTCGGCGAGTGTCCAGACGTGGTCCAGACGAGGGGAGGTGGCGAGCCGCTTGGAGGGGTGCACGCAGTCGAGCGGCCCTGCATCGAGAGAACTTGGTGAGCATGACACGCACAACAAGCAATGCGAAATTGTGAGGGAGGGGGAGGAAGTAAATAAGGGAGGAGGGAGGTATTGTACAGATGTGCGGCGAAGGTTTAACTGAGGGTTGCCAATGGAATGAATGGTAGCGGACGAGTGCGAGAGCAGTCGGCTAAGTTACACGAAAGAGGGGGGCGGGGCACGAAAACATCACGTGCAGCCGCTCGTAAGACACTGATGGCCTAGATTGCGACTACGTGTGAGGGTGGGTGTGTGTGGTTTCCTACGATTTGACATTTATTGATCAATGAGTAGATGAGGTTCCCTATTGTTCGAGCAAGAAACTCGATAGGTAGATGACGTTTCCCTGTGGACGGTAGCTAGTTACATAGTTGCCCAAAACGGAAGATAATTGGCTGGTTAAGCCCTCCTGTTGAGGGGCGTATCACACGCGAGGCGACGCAGCGTGCGCAGTCCGGTTATATTATTGATGAGATTACCTTGTTCCAGGAGAGACAGGAAGACAGCTGTAGGGTTAGCGGGGTAGATTGCAAGTGTATTTTGAACTTAAAGAACATAACAAGAATGTACCAGTAGCCCGAAGAAATCGGTGACGTCACCAGTAGGGATTTAATAAGATATCGCGAGCATAAGAAACTTTGGGATTGAGAGTGGTGGGGAAGAGAAACATGATAAAGGAGCGGATACGGAGATAAACGATAAACGAGTGGATCGAAAGAGGAGAAGGGGCGTGGCTGCACACGGAGAACGCACGGAGAACGCCGGCCACGGCAAGTGTAAAAGGGGGAGGAGAACGGAGAAACAGGACGACTGTATAAGATCGTCGTAAGGGGTACGCAGCCGCGGGGGGCTGCGTGCGCTTCGGCCGCAGGGGGCCGTAGGGGAAGGAATATAATCTAACATCATACATATATACATATATATTTGTTTTATTATTATTATTTTTTATTTTTATTTTTATTTTTTATTATTAGTATTGCATAATTTGTCAAAGGATTGTCGTAAGTCCCTACACTTGCGGGGCAAGGTAAGCAATATAAGGTTGTATATTGTAAACTGCCAGTAAAGGGAAGGGTAACAAGGGGAGTACCATTATGTCATACGGGAGAGGGTCGGGAGGGTGGGGGAATACCCTCACTACCCCACTACAACACATATGCACCACACTGCCACCACATAGGGAGAAATTAATTAAGTACAGCATAGAGTGGACCCAGGGGACGGACAACAAAATGTTAACACCATGGCCGCCTAATGGTAGTTTCGATCCATATGCCCAACATTCACTATTAAACCATCTGCACAATACGTACAAGGGGAAGAAGTTGGCAAACCATGTGGAAGTGTTTAACTTATGGAGGATGTTCCAGGGGTCCCGACCAGGACCAAATGGAATGTTCACTATGGGGGAAACACCGGAAGAAAAGGAGATTAAGAAAGAAGGAACGGATGTGGAAAAGGGGTGTGAAAGGACAAAGAATACGGGGAATGAAGGACAGGGAGGAGAAAAGATTGATAAATAAAACGATATAAAAAAGGAACCGAACAATGAGATACCCATAACACCGGGAGTGAAAACAGAGGGAGGAGGGTTGTACCCTTTAAGAGAATTAGGAGAAATAGAAGGACAGTTCAGGGCGGCTGAAGGATACTCGAACCCGGCATACAGCCCTCCACCATATGTGGCTCATAGGAAGATACCAATGGGGGAAGGGAGGATTGGAGAAGAGCAGACTGTAGAGATAGGAAACGATGAGTGGGTAGCTGCACAGATATTATTGAAATTACGAGGCTCACTAACTGGAGAAGAAAGGGAGGCGGTAAAGAGAACAAACGAGGATAGTGCCAGAGAGAGTGAAATGAGGGGAGAGGAGCTACTACGGCAGAAGGAAGAGATTTTGGAGGAAAGATTAGCAAAACTAAGGGATGAGCAGAATGAATTGATCAAACAACTTGAGAGGGAGGAAAGAGAGAGAGTGAGGAAACGGAAAGAAGGTAAGAACGAATTGGAAAAATTAAGGGAACGAAATGAGGAGCAAAAGAGAGAAGCTGAAAGGGTAAAATCAGCAGCAGATAGGGTATCAAGAGTAGTGCTGAGAGAGAAGAAGAAGGAAGAAGAAGAAAAGGAAAAGGAAATGGAAATATGGAGGAGGAGGGTACTATCAGAGACAGCTAAGAAATATGAAGAGGGGAAGGTAATAGAGAGTATAGTAGAAAGAGAAAGGGTGAAATGGGAAAGGAAGAAAGAGGATGAAAGAATATTGGAACAGATGAGCAACGAAGTAATGGAGGAATTGAAAAGGAAAAGGGAGGAAAATAGTAGGGAAATGGAGGAGAGAAGTGAAGGGGGAAGAGAAGGGAGGAGTAGGGAGAGTGAAAGATGGGGAGATGTATATAAAAGTAGAGAGGTAGCAACAACATCAGCACTAGGGGGAACAGTTGGTAACAACGAAAGGGGAGAAAGAGACCTAATAGACTTAAAAACAGTAACAATAAAAGGAAAAAAGGCAGAGTGGGGGGTGCCATTTATGAATGACTTTTGCAGTGAGGAGGAAGAAGGAGTGGAGAAGGATGGAAGAAAGAGTGAAAGGGAAAGCTTAGATAAGCTATACCTCACTAGAACAAACATAGATTCGCCCTGGATGAGTAGAAGATGGGAGGAGCTGGAGAGAAGTAAGGAGGGAGTGAAAAGAATAGGGGAAACACAAACCCATGAAACCACGCCACCCACATCCCCATCACGCCCTCCCACGTCACACCCTACATGTTCAACCACCGCACGCTCACTGCACAGAATAAAGCTTGCGCCCTTCATGAACGAACTTACACCTTATGCATGTCGGCTTAGGGACCTCCCTAGTCGCAGGCAAGACAGACAAATAAACATACCCATATTGAACACAGGAATTGACGAAAAAAGGGGAAAGGAAGAAGAGGGAGATAGGAGCAGATGTAGTAAGGAAGAATTTGAAGTAGTAAAGGAAACGGGGGAAGAGGAGGGGTGTGAAGACTCAATATTATGGAGCATAAAGGGTGACACAAGACAGAATTTAATGCCACTGTTGGAGAGAGGAGGGGTTAGACCACAGTATGTACCTTGGAAACATACGGATAAAGAAAATATAAAATGTAGGCTCCCATCACTAAGTGGAGGTGCGGGTAAGTGGATATATGAAATGGAAAAACACACCGCAGGACAGAAACTAGCAGTAGGAGATGTGAAGGGCCTGTTAATATCAATATTAGGGGATAGAGCGGATGACATTTGGAAAAGAGCGGGATTCCATGGGGTGACAATAACGAACACATCGCATGATGGGGCACCATTTGCAAACTGCAGACATGCGCTATGGCAGGCACTGAGAGTGCAGTACCCAGATACATCAGACATAGGAGCCATTACTTCCCGTAAGATGGGTGAAAATGAGGATCCTGTTGATTATATCCAGGATATTCAAGAGAAGTGGCGCATGGAAACTAGAGAACAATGGGACAAAACACCAGCCATATTTTATCATATACTAGTACAAGGGCTCCCAGAAGGTGTTCAGAAACAACTAAAGAAAGTAGTGGGGATGGAAGCAAAACCATGGCCAGAAATACAACTGACTATAGTACATCACTGCAGGACATGGCAAGGAAAAATGAAACAAAAGGAAGAGGACAGGAAAACAGAAGAGGCCAAACTAGTACAGAAAAAACTTACTAAATACACAATGGAAGGGGCACTAATAACTACGCCCACACCAGTGGCCCAAAGCCCAACGCAAGTAGTGGCTGCACAAGATCCCGCTCAAATAGCGCCTCCACAAGGTGTAATACAGCAAGTGCCGCCTCTGCAATTACACGCACCAAACATGGGAGGAGGGTACCCAATGCAAGGAACTGGGTATTACAGTTATAACAGAGGGAGAGGAGGGTTTATGAGGGGGAGAGGATACGGATATAATACCCAACAACAGGCTGGGGGACTTAGAAATTACTACCCCACAGGGCAACCCGTATACCAGGACAACACAGGGAGCTTCCCATGGCAAAGCAGGGAACCACCCGTGTGTTGGAGCTGCGGACTATTAGGACACATGTCACGTACATGTAGGGTCAGGCCAGGAACACCAGCATGGAATGAACAAGCACAACCTAGGACCTCACAAGAACAGCAGGGCATACAACGACAGCAGATGTCACAACAAGGGAGTGACCCACAACAACAAACAACACAACAGCCACAAACCTATTCACTGCCACAACAACAAATAACACAGCAACTGCCACCGCCACAACAACAAGTAGCGTTAATACACCCACCACCCCAAACTCAACAAACGCAATTGGGTAGGGTGACGGTGTTGGGACACAACCCTTACACAGGGAATGGCCAATCATTGTACCCCCAATAGGTCAGCCCACAGACGGCCTTGGTGTGTCCCATCCTGTCAGTAACACCTAATAGTGCGGAGGAACCACGCATAGAGGTGACAAAAAATTATCATTCCTTGTTGACACCGGGGCAACCCGGTCTTGCATAAGGGAAGGTAAATTTAAGATGTCAGGCGAAGCCATGAACACCCAAGGATTTTCTGGGGCTAAAGGATTGGTTCCATTTACTGATAACGTTCCCTTATCTATTGGAGATTATGATCTGTCAGTTCCACTTTTGTATTATAGTGCCTCACCAGTAAATATACTGGGGAGAGACATAATGAACAGGTTGAATATGACGATCTCCTTTACAGAGGATGGCATAATTTGCTCTACTCCAGGGATTAACATGCTCGCAGCACGACAGATTTTGCAAGCATACTGTGGACAGACAGCGATTAGGGCGGAGCCAGTAGATGGCGAGCTATTCCAGTATGTCACAGACATGGCATTTGCATGGATGCCAGGGATAGAAGGGAAAATATGGAGGAGGCCAGCAGCCTATCTGTTCCGACCAGAAACACCAGTTAATGAACTGGAAGGGAAGGTGTTTGTAATGGACATTGAGAGCATTATTGCAACAGCTGATTATGTTGCTGTGCACGCCCAAGATAAAGAAGGGAGAGCATGGAGGGCGGTGATAGCACTAGCAGAAGGATGTAGGCTGACCCAGGTGTCAGATGAAGAGCTGTTCTCAGAAGAAAAGGAGGAAGATGAAATGGTGTTCATGATGAGTGTAGAAATATGGCTACGAGTGGCTCACAAACAAGTAGCACAGAAAATTGCAATGGCACTTGAGGCACCCGCAGGCACCCCAGTCCCATTTTTTAAGGAGGATATGTCAAAGGTGCCCAAATCATTATGGACTATTAGCCCTTATGACGTGGGATGCATAAAAAGCATAGGGGGTGTAAGGATAAAATTGAAAAAAGGTGCCATACTACCAAGAGTGAAACAGTACCCATTGTCAAAAGAGGCAGATGAGGGCATATATGAAACCATAACGGCCCTTATAAACAATGGCATATTGGTCCCCTCAGAATCACCATGTAACACAGCTGTGTACCCGGTGCGCAAGGCTAAAGGGGGGTCTTGGCGCTTCATACAGGACCTCAGACCCTTGAACAACATAGTAGAAGCAGAGTATCCAGTAACAGCAAACCCGGCCACAATATTGTGTGGCATTCCAGCAGAAGCATCACGATTTACAGTGATTGACCTTAAAAATGCTTTTTTCTCAATACCATTACACCCAGACTCACAAGATTTGACAAGCTTCACTTACCGAAATACAAAGTGGAAACATACCAGATTACCACAGGGGTATTGTGAATCACCCTCAATTTTCAATAGAGTAATACAGATGGATTTGGGTAACGTTGAGGTGGAAAGCACAGTGTTACAGTATGTGGATGACATAATAATTTGCAGTACAAACGAAAGTAAATGTAGAGAGGACTCCTTAAAAATGTTGACAATATTGGCTGAAAAGGGGTACAAGGTAGACATGGAAAAGATACAATACTGTCAGGAACAGGTACTTTACATTGGCCAACTGATATCCCAACATGGAAGAAGGATTGCACCACAAAGAGCACAGGCCATCTCAAGCACTCCCGTGCAACAGACTGTGAGAGAACTGCAGCAATTTCTGGGGCTGTGCAACTACTGTAGAGCATGGGTATTTGATTACAGCTCATATATAGGACCCCTGCTTGAGGGTTTGAAGGAAGCAAATAAAGGGGAGAAAAAGTTGGGATGGACTATGGAAATGAGGGAGGCATTTGACGAATTGAAAGACGCGATATCAACTGCTCCAGTACTGGCATCCCCAGACTATGAGCGACGCTTTTTTATATTTTCACATTGCGACTCAGCAGTGATGAAAGCAGTATTGGCACAAAAAACGAGCATGGGCTATAAACCAGTAGCATTTTACAGCGGGCACTTAGACCCTGTGATGTTAGGCCACTTCCCTTGTGAACAAGGTCTTGCTGCAGCTGCTTTTGCAGTAGAAAAAGCATCAGCAATAACTATGGGGTGTCCAACTACACTGTTTGTGGAACATGCACTATTTGCAATATTGAATAAACCTAAGTCCACACTAACGACACAGAGGGCATCAGGTTATGAGATTATTTTGTCTAAAGCTGAACTAGCAATTGTTAGATGTAGCACGGTTAACCCTGCAAGATTCCTAGCAGAAGTAATTGAAGAGGGAGATTACGCCCACGACTGCACCCAAATAACTAAAATGTACTCATGTACTAGAAAAGTTGAAGAAAACGCACTAGAGGGAGGTGAGCTTTTGTTTATTGATGGGTCATCAACTATTGATCAAGGAGATGGGATACGAAGGACTGGGGCAGCAGTAGTAAAAATGATGGAGGCGCCGGTGTGTGTGGCTATGAAGTGTGTACAACTACCACAGCATTACTCTGCTCAAGCCGCGGAACTGGTTGCACTAATATTGGCATTAAAGGAAAGTTTTAATAAAAGAGTAACCATATATTCCGACAGTGCATATGTTACATCCACTGTCCACTCAGGGTTATCAAAATGGAGAAGAAGAGGGTTTAGGAGAGCTGATGGCACTCCAGTACAACATGCCCTCTTGTTGGCTGAACTAATTGAAGTAATAAACGACCCCCAAGAACTAGCCCTAGTCAAATGCACCGCACACACCAATGGTGAAGACTACGTCTCAAAAGGGAATGCAGCAGCAGACGCACATGCGAAATATGCTGCATACTTTGGTGAGATATGGAACCCCACAGACTCACAGAGAGGGAGAGGGAGGGGAATAGCTAGGGAGATGTTAATAAGAGAAGGGTACACCCATCTCCCAGCCACACAGATTATGGAGCTACAAGCGGCTGCACCAATGGCCGAAAAAGAAGTATGGGTGAAAAGAGGATGTACAATGTCACCAACCGACGCACTATGGCGCCAGGGTGGCACTGGGAAAGTTGTCATACCGTTAGCACTGTTAAATACCGCCCTGAGCCAATTACATCACCCTGCCCATACAGGCAAGGAAATAATAGCAGCACGAATTAGAGAAGATTGGTTTTGTCCTGAATTAAACTCCCATGTGTCAAATTTTATCAGCAATTGCCTCACATGTCAACAGTTTACGGCCGGTCATACTCTAAAAGTGATAAGAGGTACCATACCCCTGCCAGAAGGACCTTTTCGGCACCTTCACATTGACTATGTTGATATGATCAACATATGTCAAGGTAATAGGTATATGATTGTAGTAGTATGCCCATTTTCGAGGTGGATTGAAGCAGGGCCCTGTTCACACCCTGATGCGTTTAGAGCAGCCAAATTCATAGTAAGGGAGGTTTTCCCCAGGTGGGGAGTGTGCGAGGTGTTAAGATCAGACAACGGCCCACATTTCGCAAACGAAATGTTCCAGCATATCACATCCCTGCTGAACATTAAACACAAATTTGCATGTGCATACCACCCACAGGCTAATGGTGTATGTGAACGCCTGAATGGCTTATTGAAGGAGGCAATTGCAAAAATACAACAAACAACAAAGAAAAGTTGGTTGTATTGCCTTCCGTTAGCTTTATTTGAACTGAGAAATAGGCCAGGGTCCGACCACCACCTCACCCCTCACGAAGTGGTTACTGGACGTCAAATGCGCCTTCCCCTAACCCCAACGTCAAGGGCATTCACAGACCACGAAAGTTCAGCGAGTGTGTTAGGTGATGAAATGTATCAATATGTGTCTTCTTTGATTACTAGTGTCGTGTTTGTGTCTCAACAGCTCGAGCGCACACGGGGCGGGTCTACCAGCAATAAAGAAAAAGGCGCAAGTACAGAATTGGGAAAGGAGAACTTGTGCAAACTTGCCAAAGGTGACCACGTACTACTTCGCAATTTCAATAGAAAGTGGAACGAGAAGAGGTTCACTGGCCCCCATCTGGTAGAGGACGTATCAACAAGAGCAGTAAAACTAAAGGATAAGCGTGCCTGGAACCACCTACATGACGTAAAGATCTACAAACTGCAGACCCGCCCCAGCGCCAACGACAGGTCCATTGGAAGAACAGCAACAACAGCCCCGACAGCGGAAGAAAGTTCCACCACAGACAACGACCCAATTGTCCCCTCGGAGACGATAACTGACGAAGAAAGGGGTGATCCCCATACTGCCCACCCCATGGTCACACGCTCAAAGAGTAAAAATACTTCCGCCATCTGAGCGCAAACCCCCCCCCCCCATTGACTGCTAAGTACAGTTGTAACTAAAACTGAAGGACCTTGCTTGCACCAATACACATGTAAACACGTGAATGTTCTCTTTTTTCTCTCGCACATACAGGAACTGCGTAATATTGTATTGTTAAGAAAAGCTAATTAACAAGTTCGGTGTACAGGCGTAGATGGTGCTGCCAGACGATAACTACCCAGAAGAATTGTCACACCAATTTGTATACGAAATAAAAAGGCCAACATACCTAAAAAGGAGAAGGGTACGTGTCTACTACACAGCCTTCCTCCTGGCCATAGAATATTACATGCCCCACCTCCGTCCATACTTGCCGGTCCTAAGAGACCGATCACTTAGAGTAGCGTGGGAGCAGCTCTTCGCCTGGGCACTGAATGACTACTTGATAGGGAGAGCTTAAAGGAAACAAAACTAACATTTAATAACGAGCACTTTTGAGAATTTTTAGGCGGGCAACTTTAACGTCACAAGAATACGCTGCCAGGACTGCAGCAAGGTAAGAGCAAAATGCCGGTGAGATTAGCATATGTAATAAAAATAATAGGGATTTTTATGGTCACCGGGTTCTTGGCTGCCTCTGTCTGGCAGTACAGCTATGCTATCAATTTTATTGCTGCACCCAAACCTAATATACCCCCGTTCCCTGCTGCAACAGGTGTTACGTCAGGTGGTAATAGTAACATTGCACCCAAGCAAAATAGAGTTAAACGCAGCACATACTCAGACAATAAAGGTATTGATAATTATGTACAAGATTCAGCACACGTCGCCAACAGCATATGGTACCAGCACATGACCCGCATTGGTAAACAGACAACTGAGGATAGCTGTTACGTTTGCTCATTAATACCATACGCCATGAGCGCTTCACGAACATTTGTTGCCACAGAAATAGATGAAAAGACGGCACAGTGCATAATATATTTGGCCCTGTTCCAAACGAAAGGAAGATTTCAAGGAACAGTAGTGCACATGACCTGGAAAACACGAGACTCATACCCATATGAAAACAACTTCCTCAAGACCTATCTGAGTTATCACAAGACCAGTTTACATGCTGAAGCATTCAGATACATAACAAGTGGCCCTGCAAAAGGAGAAACAAAGAAGGTAACACTGCAGTACCTACCATGTGATTGGTACGCCACTGAAGTTCCGGGTAAACAAGGATGCTGGGAGAGGCCGCTACTGACGATAACAGGAAAGGTGTATCTGGGCAACAGCTGGGAGATAGGAGTGATTGGCAGCAACATGGTAACAAAAGAAACTATCTCAACCATCGAGACACACAATCATCGATGTTGGACGACGTGGATCAAGTATGTACCAATGCTCACGTGGGTAGAAGAAGATGAAGACCCAATAACAATACTACCATTGACGGCGCCCAAAGTATGCTACCAGCATAAAGGAGAGGTGGACGTAGGATATAACACCAATTGTGCAAGCGTGATGGAGTTACCTGAGGGGGGAGCGGGAACAGCAGTAATAATGGACCATTATTGGGCCTGTGGAGAAAAGGCATATCATACACTGCCTCCCCTGTGGAATGGTGTGTGCACAATGGTACACGTCAATGTACCATCACTAGTGGTACCTAAGAAGAATGTCGATGTGGCGAAATTTCCTAAAATGGATGAAGGGGATAAGAGAAGAAAGAGATCTGCACCACTTCAGAAGGAGCAAGAGAACAGTACCAACAGCAATGATACTGTCCTAAATAGGAGAAAAAGACAAGGAGAGCCACTGACAGGAAATTACCTGTGGGGAAGGTCGGAAACGGAACTAACATCAATACCGCCAGAACACAGACTATTCAGCAGAGCAGCAATGTTCTTCTCCTCAATAATACATCCGGGACTGCAGGCATACGCAAACGCAAAATGGCTCCAAATAACCAGATGGGAACTAATGATGACCATCAATTCAACAGTAAATGGGTTCAACGCAATTAAAGAGGAGCTGCGAGCTGTAAGGATGGTAGCACTCCAGAACAGATATGTATTGGACCTTCTCACAGCAATGGAAGGAGGAGTTTGTGCAAAGATAGGACAATCTTGCTGCACGTTCATACCTGCCAACGATGCTGACAATGGTACACTGACAGAAGCAGTTTCACAATTGGCCCAGATGCACTCCAAAATGATGGATGAAAGTAACGGTGTAGACAAGGATAAGAGCTGGTTTTCACTATTATGGTCATGGATGCCATCTTGGCTGTCAGATGGACTGAAAATAATAGTGGGATGTACTATTTTGGCTGGAGCTACTCTGATCATAATTAGGTTTTGGAAGGCCCGGAAGGCACGCACGACTGACGAGTTGCTGGAAATGGTGGGAATGCACCCCTTAATGCCAGCAGATGACGGCCAGCATACAGGTGTGATAATACAAGAGAGGGAGAAGTTGCGCACCCAAATCATCACCAACCATCTAGACCCACCATCAGTGAAGATCGAGAACCCAAGGAACCCCAGGAGCTACATAGGAAGATGGGTATACTGTACTCCTGGAGGAACATGTGAATATATGTATTGGTCATTTGAAGATCATGTAAACCATTATGGACATCTCGGAGGGATAACTAAGATATGGAGGGTAAGAGGAGATAACGAGAAGGATATGTTTGTGGTTGACAAGTCGACCAGAGGGGGGACTGAAGTGGGAGAATGGAAGACCAGGCTCCCGTCCTTCACCTCTCGCGCTTGGCCTAGAGGGTCACGGCCCAGACACCCGCCGCGAGAAGAGTTTGTCCATTTACCAGACGACCAGGTACCCTGGTACAGGAACATACGGATGTGTCCATCTGCCTGCCCAGCAGCCCACACTGGCCATGCCGACACCTGCGGCTCGGATCAGCTAGACTAAAATCCACACGTCGTTAGAGATGCCATGACGACCTAGACAACGGGAAGCACATCTGTACAAATATACACACTGAACATCTCCACACCAATCTACACGAAGAACATACTCAGTGCTCTGACGTAGGCGACAGGCATATTCACGGACGTGCATCTTTATTATTTTTACATAGGCTTTCAGAATGCAGAAACGCAAGACGCATCATGAACTCATCTATAACGCTTGCTCACGCTTCTCTTGAAACCCGTTACCACCATGAGAGGTATAATGGAAACACGATACTGGTCATGGAAATATATGCTATTATAACCTAAAAGCACCTATGCACCAAACGGACTACTTATGCACCAGGCCCGAGTAGGCCTCAACCAAGAGCTCCCGTGGACATTAACAAAGCAAGAGTCAGGTTGCTGATCCTGCAGAAAGAACCCGGTGGAACAACCAGCCAAGGTCGCAATGTTGCAAACCCACATTCCAAGAACAAATCATCAAAGGCACGATGTTGCAACCTCGCACTCCGCGCCCCAAACGATAAAGTCACGCCGGCAAATTAAACCAGACGCACAGTAGAAAAAACAATATTAATTGTACAGAATTCTGCCTCTTTCACGGTCCCTCCCCACGTGACCAAGCCGAACCTGACGAGATGCCAAAACCCAGGAGAGAAAAGGCGTCTGGGTCCCTCGCTACGAGACACAGGCCGATACACTTGAAAGGATCAATGGACATCTGCTACAGTGGGAGCGGTCAGCCTTCCACCTATGAATAAATCCTCACATTGTCTGCACGTACCCATATTGAAACATTGTTGCAATCACAGGTACACCGAGAGCTGGGAACAACGGTGGTCCCAGGCTGGGAAGCTCACGAGTGCACCAATCAGAACATGGGGCTCTTATCTCAGACGTCAGTAATATTAGCCAATCCTCAGGAGTCTTCATGTAACAATTCTTATGTATCTAATTGTAGGGACAACCCAGATATACCACCTGACTACACCTTGTCCACTAATATCATTCTCTATATGTGTACTATACTAACCCTACCACTCGAGCAACCAATTAAGAGTGGCGATAGGTTTTTTGTTAACTTTCTGAAGTGACGCAAGTAGCGCGTCATAATGCAGTAAAAAGGGCCTGCGAGCCCCATGATTGTGTGTGTGTCAGGACGAACGCGTGCGCTCCTTGACCCATCCCTGCCGTTTTGTCTAAATAAACAGCAGAGTCACCTTGCTCCTTGTGTGTGTCTCATACTCTATCTCATCTGGGATATACGGGAGGAGTTGGGGCCTCCCTGCCCGGAGGTCTGCGGACGGCCCGGCCGACCCCGGCAGAATTTCCCCCCGACACCTTGATTACAGCATTCCTTCTGTTCTCATCCTCCTTGATGTTTCCTCTGCTTTCAACACAGTCAACCACGCCATCCTGATCAATCGACTCCATGAGAACCTGGGCATCACGAATCAGGCCTTGGTTGGCTGACCTCCTTCCTCTTGGACTCCCCCTCCAAGGTGCAACTTGGTCCCTTTCTCTCCACCACATCTCTCTATACCTGTGGCGTTCCCCAGGGCTCCATCCTCTCACCCTGGTTTTTCAACCTCTTCTTGGGCCCTTTGGCCGGCCTGATCTCTACATTCTCCTCTTATGCAGATGACACTCAGCTTTCTTTTAGGCTCCATCAGACTCCTCTCCTCTCTCTCTCATTCCTGATTGTCTATCCGCGATTCAGTATTGGTGCGCATCCACCGATCTCGCCCTTAATGCCAGTAAAATGGAGATGCTTCTCATTGGGATCCCTGCCCCTGCTTTCCCTCTCGCACTCTGGCCACCCTCCTTGGGCCCTCTTCCTTTACCTTCCTGCGAGGCAAAAAACGTTGTTGTCATCTTTGACTCCACTCTCTCTTTCTCTCCTCACATCTAGGACATTGTCAAGAAATCCCACTACCAGCTGCTCCTCCTCAAAGGGACTCTTCCTTTTCTCACTTTCCCCCAGAAGCTCACTGTCTCCAGAGCCCTAGTTCTCTCTAGGCTGGACTACTGCAACAGACTCGTTCTCAACCTGTCTTCCTCTGCTCTCTGCCCTCTGCAACTAATCCAGAACAGGACTGCAAGACTTATCCTTGGCCTCAAGCACAGGGATCATATCTCTCCATCCCTGAAATCTCTCTACTGGCTCCCGATTGCTGCAAGGATCAGGTTCAAGACCCTTTGCATTGTCCACAAAGCTTTCTGGGCCCGGGCCCACACTACATCTGTCCCTCTCTTCCAAAATACCTTCCTTCCCAAACCCTTCGCTCAGCTACCTCCAACTCTCTTAGGGTTAGACGCTTCCCCAGGTAGAGAGTGGGGGGTGGTGCCTCATACACAAGTACTTGGACGAGGAAGAATAGGGCTAGGTGTAATGAAGATTACCAATAAGTAATCAAGGCATTAAACACAAGTAGTGGTGCAACACCATTGAGTTGACTGGGATTCAGCACCCCCCCCCCCCCTCTGAAATGTTGAGCTATGTTGACTCGACCTGGCTGACCTTCAGAGCAGTTGCAGGACAGAACAGGACAAAGATGTTAAACAGCACCTGGGTTCTGGGTTTCTCTGTTACTCAGAGACCATCAACTACTAACATAAAGCATTTCACTGTTAGTACATGCATTCAAATCACAATATTTTAGGCAATTGAAATCGTGATGTGGGTTTAGTACTTGCATGCCAGGGGAAGGGTAAAGAGGGAACAGGAGACCACTCAATTCTCACAGCAGTCCATAAGTGGGTGCTTTCAACCTTAAAGGAGAGAGTTAAATGCTTGTAACATTGAAGCTGCACTAGAATAGTCTCCTTAAAATGTGTAAAGAAATTAGATGCCCCCACACAAATAAGTTTGACCTTCCCCCACTGCCCGGGAAGTTAGCGCCTCTTCCAACATTTGAACGGTTAGCCCCCCCGAAATGTAGGTTTTGTTGCACCCCTGAACACAAGCACACACACCATTCACCATATACACATATGCACACACAGCCATCCATACATTTAGGTGTGCACTCTTTCACCATCCTAGCAGCAATCCATAAATTTAAGTGTGCACCCTTTCACCATACAGGCACTCCCAGGCATCCACCCATACATTTAAGTGTGCACCCTTTCACCATACACTCACACAGGCAGCCACCCGTACATTTAAGTGTACACCCTTTCACCAAACAGGCACACACACCAGGCACCCACCCATACATTTAAGTGTGCACCCTTTCACCATGCAGACACACCCAGGCAGTCACCTGTACATTTAAGTGTGCACCCTTTCACCATACACTTGCACACGCACCCGTCATGGGGCTGGGGGAGCCCTATTACTTCAAAAAGAAATGGTGTCTTTTTGCAGTCACTTTGACGTCATGAAGAAATTATTTCCATTAAGGACCGAACCATAACAGAAATAATTTCTTTATGAATGCAGAGTGACTTTAAAAAGATGCTGGGTCTCATTAGAAGTTTGGTGGTAAAACCAACAGGCTGCCACCAAACTTCCGAAAAATGTCTGGCGCCCCTGAATGGGCAATTACTGGGTCATTATGGCCCTGCCGGACCCGGTAATTTCCCATTTGTGGGTGCCAGAACGGAACGCTCCCCATTCCCATTGAGCTCAATGGGAATGGGGAGGTTGGATGTACTAGGCACCGTTATAAACCGTGCCGGTGCATCTGACATGCTGTGCTCGTGGGTGCCGCTCTGCCTGCCAGGTCAGACCTGGTGGGCAGAAAGGCAACCGTGAGCACAATTCGTAGTTTGCCGGTCCGGGATCTACGGTACCGGAAAGCTTACTGGTACCGTTGTTCCCGGACCAGCAAACTTTTAATGAGGCCCACTGTTTCTTTTTGAAGTCATAGGGCTTCCCTACCCCATGACATGGAGGCCTTCACCCTAGGGGCTTCCATTGCATAGGGTGGGGTATCCCTCGTACTTCAAAAAGAACGTTTATTTTTCTAGTAACTCAGCCTTCATAAAGAAATTATTTCTGTTACAGAAATAATTTCTTTATGAATGCAAAGTGAAATCAAAAAGATTTTTTTATTTTTATTTTTAGAATTTTATTTTTATTTTTTTTCAAGTGGGGCCCCCTCCCAGCACATGTGCTGGTGGGCCCCCCCTCACCGCAGGGGCTGCGGGGGCCCCTGTTACGCCAATGACTAGGACCTAAGATACATATGCCTGAAAAAGTTACCAATGCCTTAGTAATACAGGATATTACCATCAAAGAGTAAATAGCGATTGATGTTTTTGAAGAAAGTGATTTGGGATGTTCTGACATTGATGCATGGTCTCTTGGATAAAATGTATGTTTTAGTAAATGCTCTCTGCTTAGGCCAAAAGGAGGGTTTGTCAAACCATATTTGCATAATACCGTCTGATAATGAACATTGGCCTAAGCTCATTCGCATTGCAATGAAAAGCTTTGTTGGAATAAAACTGAATCAAAGACGACTACGCCGCCATTTTAGAAACATCCACCATTTTGATTAAACTCCTGTTTTCTGTCTCATGTTGAACTATGTTTTCGGCGGAAGCTGAGGAAAGATGAACTTCATACTGTGTAAACATGTTGTGATTGCTGAGAGCAGAATGTTTGTCCTGTACCTTGTCCTTACCTTGGAGCTGAACTGAACTGCAATTTAGGTTTTGTCTGCACCAATAGCTTCATCCTAATTATAACAGTGGAACTGAATGCTGAACAACTAAAACCGTGTGCCTTTGCAGAAACCCATTGTGTTTGTTTCTTGAAACTGGACTTACTTTAAGCTTGAGAACAAGGAAAAATCAACATGACCAGACAGACCAAAGTTTTATACAAAGTTGTATTTGATGTGTAGGAAAAACATGTTAAGGGTTTTGAAACAATATATCTGTATTTGTCATGTAACCTGGGTATGAACCCTAGCAAATCTTTAATTTGAAGACAGGCTGGATGATGTAACTGGGATTATGTATAAAAGATACCTATTTTGTGATTTTCAGCACTCTCTCCGCTCACGGTGTCTGGTGGTACACACTGTGAGGTGTTGGGAGCCAGATAGCTATCTGTATCTGAATAGGAATAAAATATACATATATCTCTGAACTGGTGATTGGCGTATTTCATTTTTGGTGGTATTAAGCCTCAATATGTCTTTTGGTCTTTCAGGAGCACTGGCCAGATTCCCCCATAGCAGATCTCTATGTGGCCTGTGGCCTTTGGCTATGCCCCAGGCTCTGGCAGGCCTCCCATAATTAGCCACTTGGCCTATCTTGTGTGTCCTTTATCATGACCACTCTGGTCAAAGAAAGCTTTTTGTGGAACATGTCCAGTGGTCAAGGCTGAAGGTTGTGACCACTGACCATGGCCAAAGGCCATGGCTAGTGGGCCCCAAAGAAACCTAATGGTGCAACATGTAAAATGGGCAATGCCGAAGGTTGTGGCCAGTGATCCCCAAAAAACCTATTGATGCAACATGTACAGTGGCCAAGGCTGACAGACATGGCTAGTGGGCCCCAAAGAAATCTATTGGTGCAACACATGCATTTGTCATGGCTGATGTCCATGGATAGTGGCTCCCAAATAAAGCTATTGGTGCAACATGGACAATGCCCAAGACCGTGGACCATGGACACTTGACATGACCGAAGACCAAGGACACGGGGTGTTGGCGTCCCGCAGGGGGTTAGTGGCTCATCGTGTGTGGCCCCATCCAATGGAATTCCACTCTTCCACCACGAGTTGCCCCGAAGCCTGCTGAAACCTGCTGGCGTCGTTGTAGGCCACTTTAGGCCACTGCTGGAACCAACACTGGCTGGGTCCTGCTTCCTTCAGCCAGCTCTAATGCGATGGAATGGAGGTAACTTTCCATTTTTCTGGAGTCTTCCCTCGATTCCGTGCTTCAGTTGCATACTTCCATATTTACCAGAACTTACCATGTCAGCACTCTCTGCCTTGGCCCTGATGCACGCACAGGTACTTGCACAGGTTCTTACACAGGATCTGGCAGAGGTATCTAGTTCCTTCCTGCTCTTTGGCCCTGATTTTGGTTCGGGCCCCTGGCTTGAGCTGGGGGCCAAAAAGAAAATCCTGTC
Organism: Ambystoma mexicanum; assembly: GCF_040938575.1. Taxonomy (NCBI): domain Eukaryota; kingdom Metazoa; phylum Chordata; class Amphibia; order Caudata; family Ambystomatidae; genus Ambystoma; species Ambystoma mexicanum. Next base: position 682,165,696 of record NC_090927.1, on the reverse strand, counting down.
TCTAAAGAGAAACAAACCAACCCTGACACTCAAGCCAAGCACGCTATCACCTCCAGGGGCTGCTGGTGTAGCTGCCCCAACCTGCATGACGGTGTCAGTTTTTTTGGGTTATGCACATCTATTGATTTCCGAAATTCAACCATTTCTGGGCACACCTTCTGTTTCACGTAGTTCACTCTGTGGAAGCGGGGCAATCATTGACAGTGTCACAGTTCCCAATGATTCCACTGTTCCCATAACCTCTAATGGCACTTGGCCATGTTTGAAAGTTCCTGAACCAGGCCCGGTGTGCCATGTGGTGACATGTCCAACTTCCCTCGCTCAACCGGATCAACAACTGCACCAATGGGGTCCCTTTAGTATCCCAGGCATTTTTGACATGGTGGGACCAATTCCAACCTGGGACCGTGGCCCCGCTGGTTTCAAATACAAAGATCCTCAAACTGCCCCCTCATCTCTGAAAGGGCAATGGGAGGGAAAGAATACCCAGACCACACCAATATCCCTGCTGTCAAATGGGGATGGCAAAGCGACGTTCCCCAGTGACCGCCGATGCCATCACCTTCTCACCACCCGGCCCACCTCCCATACCTAGATCAACTTTCTAATTGAGGGAGTCAAGCAGAGTCTCCGATGCCACCCTTGGGGACAAGGGAGAAGGGAGCCAAAGGGGAAAAGAGAGTTGTCACAGCTGTAGTTTAGTGTTGCTAGAATTAGTGTCACTAAAAAAGCTCCTCATCTACTTTATGGAGGTATTTGGGAGGGAAACAGTTGAGAAACCAGTGTCTATTCCAAGTTCAGTTGGAGCGTTGACCCATAGTCCCTGCACCGAAGCCTGCAACCAAGGTAAGGGTGATTGTGGACCACTAGAAGTGCACAGGCCCAAACCAATGAATACAGTTGATATGACTGGCAAAGAAATGGCCCGAGCTATGCAGGTAGGTAGAACCCCTGAGCAGATGTGTAGCCAGGATGTTCTAGCAAACGGGTCTTGAAGCTAATGTAGTTGGGCCCACTACACTGACAAAAATATCTGTGAATGCCCACACAGCGCTGCTGAGTGGGCATTTACAGATTTTGAGTGGGTCTTGCCCCTCAGGCCTTACACCTCTGTCCCTGAGATAATTGGGCCACCCGCAAAAGTAGCCAAAGGATTGACTAAGGACTTGTTTAATCCACCACCTATATTGTCTGGGTCCTCTGCCCACCGGACAATTTTCCTGCTTGGAAAACTCAAAATGATTTCCTCGCGGCATGACTAATAAGGTAATTGTGGTGTGGGTGGGGAGTGCAGCCATTACTGTTCTCCATTAAAACACCACCACTCTTAGTACATATTATAAATATAGCCTATCTGTATAAGGTATTCATATTTTGCCTTTTTCCTAATTTTGTAGGGTAGCCTCAACTCGCTTATAGCCCATTTGTGTTAGTCAGCCATATCTCACAATTAGCCTATTTGTGTAAAACCTTTCCTATTAACTAATATAATATTCCTACATGCAGTGAGCTCAATTGTGCCAGTTACACCATTTCTGCTTTTAGAGTAACTGTGCCAGGTAACAGCCCTCTGCTGTTAGCCCAATTGTGTCATGTAGCCACACTCTGCACTTAGCATTTACAAGGACCAACCATCCGTATCACTTAGATAGAATTGTGAAGGTTATCCACGCGTCACATTTAGATAGATTTCTGAAGATAAGCTATGCAGCACTTTTTGATACATTTATAAAGATTAGCCATGCGTCACACTTAGATAGATTGTGAATTTAAGCCATGCGGCACATTTAGCTAAATTGTGAAGTTTAGCCCTGCGGCACATTTAGATCGATTTGTGAAGATTAGCCACGTGTCACGCCTAGATAGATTTGTGAAGATTAGCTACATGTAACACTTAGATTGAAGGTGAAGTTAAGCCATGCAGCACATTAAGATAGATCTGTGAAGATCAGCCATGCAGCACTTTCAGACATGGATCTGTGCAGATAAGCCATGCAGCACTTTTAGATACACTTGTGAAGATGAGTCATGTGTCACACTTCAATAGACTGTGAAAGTAAACCATGTGGCACATTTAGATAGATCTATGAAGATTAGCCATGCATCACTTTTAGACATAGATCTGTGAAGATTAGCCATGTGGCACTTTTAGACATAGATCTGTGAAGATTAGCCATGTGGCACTTTTAGGTAGATTTGTGAAGATTAGTCATGCGTCACACTGGGATAGATTGTGAAGTTTAGCCATGCAACACATTTAGATAGATCTGTGAAGATTAGCCATGCAGCACTTTTAGATACATTTGTGAAGATTAGCCATGCATCACAATTAGATAGATTGTAAAGTTTAGCTATGCAGCACATTTAGATAGATCTGCGAAGATTAACCATGCAGCACTTTTAGATGGATTTGTGAAGATTAGCCACACATCACACTTAGATTTGTGAAGGTTAGCCACACATCACACTTAGACAGATTGTGAAGTTTAGCCATTCAGCACGTTTAGATAGATCTGTCAAGATAAGCCATGCAGCACTTCTAAATAGATTTCTGAAGTTAAGCTATGCAGCACTTTTAGATACATTTGTAAAGATTAGCCACGCTTCACACATAGATAGATTGTGAGGTTAAGCCATGCAGCACATTTAGATAAATTGTGAAGTTTAGCCCTGCAGCACATTTAGATACATTTGTGAAGATTAGCCACGTGCCACACCTAGATAGATCTGTGAAGATAAGCCATGCAGAGATAAGCCATGCAGCACTTTTAGATACATTTGTGAAGATTAGCTAGGCGTCACACTTATATAGATTGTAAAGTTTAGCTATGCAGAACATTTAGATAGATCTGTGAAGATTAACCATGGAGCTCTTTTAAATGCATTTGTGAAGATTAGCCACGCATCACACTTAGACAGATTGTGAAGTTTAGCCATGCAGCACATTTAGATACATTTGTGAAGATTAGCCACATGTCACACTTAGATAGATTGTGAAGTTTAGCCACGTGTCACACTTAGATAGATTTGTGAAGATTAGGCACATGTTACATTTAGATAGATTGTGAAGTTTAGCCATGCGTATCACTATATAAAATTGTGTAGATTAGCCAAATAGAATAATTTAGAGAGTAACCAATGTACTAAGCACCCAGCTCCTGCTTCCTCCAACACACCACCAAACACTATGCACACCCACTAGGCTAGCCAACCTATACACTAACACACACCCAGCACAAGTAACACAAGCTTGCAATAACAAACCTGGACACTGGGCCTTACCCATACGGATACAAGAAGCCAGTGTTGACAGCCTGAAATACCATCCAGTCTACACATAAAACACACAGACACACCCTTACATAACAAACAAATCAAATAGAAACAACCCAGGCATTGGACCTTACCCGTATGGATACAATAAGCCAGTGCACGTAACCAATCATCTGCAAGCCAACACACACAGACGCCAGTTTATCCAGCTTCTGGATTTATCTTATCACTCTGCCCTCACTAACCAACCCCGTCCTCTTTTTTGCAGAGCCACATGAGCACCTGGAAGCTGCCCATGGGTGGTAGCGGTGTGCCGTAAAAATCAACATAACATGAGATGTGGAACCTTTCCTAATACGCTCGCTTCCTGCCAGCTCACGCGCTCGATATCCATGACCTGCTTACAGCCCACAACCTAGATGCCCTACCCATCTCAAAGACATCGCTCCACGAAGCCTCCAGTCCCACCTTTTTCCCAGCCCACCCATCAGGCTACACCATCTACCATCAGGACCACCCGAATATTAGAGGGGGAAGAGTGGCCTTCATAGCCAAAGAGTCCCTGCGCTTCAGGTAACTCAATACCTCACTTGAAAACAACAGCGACATCCTTTCCCTCAAGCTCTCCACCACACCCACCTGCACCATCACATTCCACATCATCTACCAACCACCAGGTCCCTCAACAAGTTTCCATGATAACCTCATCCACCTCCTTGAGGACATCATTAAGATATCCCCAGGATTTATCCTGTTAGGAGACTTGAACCTAGACCTCAATGATCCAGCAGACCTACAAGTGGATACACTTGCCAGGGCCTTAGAAACCCTTGGATTCGCACAATTTGGCACCAACCCCACGCACATCAAATGCTGCACCCTGAACTGGATTGCCGACCTCAACTGCTTGCCTTGCATAAGTTCCAATGATCCCTGCCCATGGACAGACATCACATTATCCTCTTCTCCATCCTCCACCCAGAAACATAAACAAGGGACCACCCCTCTACCTCCTGTTCTTGCACATAGCACATGCAAACTGACTAACGACAACCTTCTACCATTCCTAGAAGTACTCCTTCTCAGACCACAGTTCTCCAAGGACCCCAACGTTCTCGCTGACATATACAACTCCACACTAACCCAAGCAGTCGTCGCTATAGCCTCTCTAGTAGCAAATTGAGCTAAGCCCATCATACACTCGAACTCATAGTACACCCCAGAGCTACCAGCATTGCAAAACAGTAAACGTACCACCCTCACCGCCTGGCAAAAAAACCCAACTGAATCCCTGAAACTAGAATTCAACAAGCTTTAAGCCAAATACAAAAAAGCCATGTCATTAGCCAAAGATACCTCCTTCAACACCAGGATTGCCAAAGCAAAATCAGACATCAGGGAAATCTACTGTATCTTTAAGGAACTCGAAGCTCCAGTCCCCCCTGAGCAATCCTTCACCAAAGATGAAGCCTGGTGCTCCAACATCCAATCAGCCATGATAAAATAAATAGACCTCCTACACAGTAAAATCCAGACCAACGAGAACAGCCTGAATACCCCATACCACACAGTTACCACTAACACCCTGAACACACCCTGCCAGAACATCCCCCCTTTCACTTTCAGAGAAGTCTCTGAACCTGAAGTCCTTAGCCTATTGAAAAACATTAAACCTTTAAAATGCAAAGGGGATCCCTGCCCACCCACTATCATCAAGAAATGCGCAGCCACCCTTACCCCTTTCTTCACCGCCTTTGTAAATGCTACATTTGCCTCAGAACTCATCCCCCTACAACTTAGGGAAGCATAGGTAAGGCCACTCCTAAAGAAACCTTCTCTTGACCCCACTGCACCCAACAACTACAGGCCTATCACAACAGTCCCCTTCTTATTAAAATTTCTAGATAAGGCAGCTTATCAACTGGCCCAACACATCCTCGAAACTAATCATATCCTAGGATTACGACAATCTGGCTTTTGACGCGACCATGGCATGGAATCAGCACTACCTGATTTAAAAAACGATCTCAATGAAATTAGGGACTTGGGTAAGCCGGCCCTTCTCTTCCTCCTAGACTTATGAGCTGCCTTTGACTTAGTGGACCACAGCACTCTCTGCCACCACCTCACTACCTTTGCCCACTTCTCATCAAATGCTACAGCCTGAATCGCCTCATTCCGAGAAGGAAGAGCAATGAGAGTTTTTTCAGAACAGGCCTTTGCCACCCCAGCCACCATCCACTGTAGAGTCCCACAGGGCTCGTACATCTGCCCCACACTTTACATCTTCCCGAGGCCACTGTTCAACATCCTCACCTCCATCAGCATAGCCTACACCAACTATGCCGATGACACACAAGTCCTACTCCCTCTCACCGGTAACTACAACTCTGACACAAATACCCTCAATTCAGACTATGCCACCATTCAGGCCTGGATGGCTGACAACTAGCTATGCCTCAATTGACAATTAACAAAGAGAGAGAGCTGCTACCATCGGGTGTAAACATATATATTGGCTATATTATTCAAAGCCTAATATCAACACCCTAACAAAGTGATTTAAACAGAAAATGATCAAGTCATTAATATAAACTGTCGAAAGGACACACACAGAGAGCCCAACATGTAATGTGCTTTTAGTTTTTATCTGTGATAGGTAAATCTGTGCTTCACATACGAATAAGGCAAAAGACAATACATACAATACAGATCAGGAGTAAACAAAACCATAGGGTATGTCAAAATCGTAACACAGTAAGCATGGTGAAGAATTAAATGAATAATCTTCCAAGTACATGAAATTGGTGATAGCCTAAATGGTTGAATCTTACATAAGAGAAAAGAGTCATAATTGTTCATACCAAAGGCAAAATTACATACATAATTTCCTTGTCATGCAGTCATATGTAAACATGACTCTTATATCTGCCTAGAGGGAATTATTATACTGACCACAAGGCATGACTGACTTAAATTCCTCATAAATGATTTGAAAAGTAAAACAATCTTGTACGATTCATTCAGCAATCATCTCATTTAACACAAAAGAAAAAGTTCTTTGGCTGTGTTTGAGTCCCAGCTGTCAATGTTCAACGTTTTTAAATTCTGACTGGAAATATCTTTTAGGCAAGAAATGATTTGAACCTCATGCTAGGATCCATAGTGTTCTGTGCCCAAAAAGGTCCATATAGTGAAGAAAAAAAATAATTATATATATATACATATATATATATATATATATTAAAATCCTTGTACCGCGGTACAAGAAGAGTGGAGTGCACTCCAGGAGGTGGTTTGGAGCCAGTGATCTTTGCCAAACATAGAGGCAGGAAACCAAAGTTAGTCATGCAAAAAATTATTCTTTAATAAATTATGTCCAGGACAGGAAAGATTACACGAAAACAACGACGTGTTTCGCGGCGAACACACCGCTTGTTCACGTTGAGGGTGTAAACACTAAGGAAGGACTTATGAACTAACATCATCTCTATGGTTATCATTTAGTGTCGCATGTGCTTCCAGGCAGTCAAAGATATAAAATCCACCATGTTTGAAAGTTGTATACAACATGGTTAATCACAGTAAGTAAACAGTAATATTATCACAAGGAGCATTTGAAGTAAATAAACATTATTTCTTTTTGCCGATTTTTCAACAGTGTAGAGGGATCGCAATCATGCACATTTCCATAACAAGTGTTGCCATTGATATTTCAGCTCACTAATTTTGTACAGTCACATTTACTGTTTAGTAGTGTAAAAGGCTGAGAAGCAAGACATGTTACATGCTATTTGACTAAGTTCCCTTTTTACGTAGCTAGAGGTAGTTACTGAAAACATTGCATTACTGGGCTCCTTTCAAATGAATTGAAGACTTAACTCGATCGCACAATTCACCACAGCAGCAAGCTGTGGCTTACTGTGAAGACTGGTTCTCACTGTTTAGGCATATAATATATATTGGTCATCAGGCCAAATGCTGACAAGGTAATACGGTGTTCGAGATAAGGAGCATAGTGCTAAAGGCAGGGATATGTTTAAATACATATGTTAGAAATATACTTTTACAAATACCTATTTTTATGTTTACTAACTGTGCAAATTTGTAATATACAACATAGTGTTGTTAAAGTGCACTGTGCAATTAGGAGCCAAAAAGTACAACATTCTGTTGATAAAGTTCAATGTGCAATTAGCAGCCTAACGTCAGTGTCCCTTGTATGGGGATACATAAAGTGCTTAGTGCTTGTAATTTCTGAACTTTAGATATTCATGTTAATCACTGCCTTCTACATGAAATGTAATTGCTAAGCATAAATAAAAGAACACTGTCATAAAACCTTAATTATTAAAATCACCTAAAGAGTATTACCAGCCTAAAAAAATGCAACTTGAAGGATAACGTACATGCGATTGTTAGTTTTCCTGTGTTCATAAATATTTTCAACAAAAATATTGCTCATCCTATAAAAAGACAGAAGTATAAAATAGAAAAGCAAAAAGAGAGAAAAGAGTCTAAAATACATTCAACTCCATTTTCAAGAGCAAAATATTGAATTGATAGACTCTCTGTCTTAAATGCTGGTGAAAAAACAAATACCTGTAACCACTTCACATGAAATCGATTTTGCAACAAATCATTCACATATGAATTAAATCAGAACAAGCTATACAATTATAGTGATAAGATAGCTATCTGAAGAGTTCGAACTTGAGGAGAATCGGGATACCCCAAATAGAAAAATCTTAGAGTCTGAGGTCTTCTTTAAAATCCATGCAATTAATGCTTTAGTTTCATTTCAGACTGTTTAGGTGCCTAGGAAAGAATATAATTCTTCGTCCAGATTATGGCCTTTAGGTTTCTTGGTCTCCAGGTCTAGGATATATTTGGTTTCCATTTGTCTAAGGAGAAGTTCCCGGTTACCTCCCCTTACTGTCTTCAGAATAGTATGTATACCAAAGTACGCAAAGCCTTCAAGTTTGCCTCCATGCTTTTCCTGGAAATGTAGAGCCATAGGATATGTGGGGTCGATATTTTTTATGGCTCTTATATGTTGTAATATCCTAAGTTTCAATTTTCCGATGGTACTCCCCACATACCATTTGTTGCATGGGCAAGTGAGTACATACACAACATACTCTGTTTCGCATGTGATCCTAGATTTAATAATCACATTACTGTGTCGTACAGGATGGAGATCATTTTTGGTATTTTTAGCAAACTTACACGCCTTGCATTTTGTGCATTTCTGGAAACCGTCTGAGTTGGCGCTTAGCCAACCTCGGCCTGCTTGTGTTGTTTTGGGTCTCGTATTGCTGGATACCAAGCTATCCTTAAGGGAAGTGGAGCGCCTAAAGGTGATATTAATGTCACTGCCCAAAGTATTCCCCAGATGCTCATCTTGCTTAAGTACATGCCAATGTTTATGCATTATGTGGTGTATGTTCTTTGAAGCTTTGCTGAATGTCAAGATGAGTCTCGTGTCTGTTTCTTCCGTGCCTGTCTCGATTTGAACTTTGGGCATCAATAGAATATATATATATTCCTGCCAACAACAAACGTAATCCAAGGGCAGGAATGGTTAACACCTCACACATTTATTCGAGATGTTGTATGCCAACGTGGTAGGGAGCAAGAGAAATGTTTCACTTCATAGTATTTTTTGTGTGCATGGTCCCAATTGTGGTGTTGATTAGGGCCGAGGAGCAATCCCCTTATCCTAAAAGCGTTTCGGTGGCCGAGATGAAAGAATTCAAAAATGGCCTCCTTCTTCAAGGCGATAGTGTAGCAGACCCTGTAAGGCAAGAATATATGAATTTATATCTGTGTGTGTCCTTCCTGGAACATATGACTAAGTAATTAAAAACTAAACACTTCTAAAATGCCAAAATGGAGGCAAAAAGCAAAAATGAGCGTATTGTGTAGATATGGCTTACCACGAGCTCTCAGAGTCCCTTATTCCCCTTTCACATGGGGCTTCTGCAGCCAAAGTGGTACATCGGTTTGTCTGCTGCAATTATGATGAACTGGAGGGAAACAAGTCTGTTTCCTGATGTTGGGGTATCTTCCAAGGGAGCGGGCAAGATAACCGTTCCTGTTGGTGGAGGAAGAAAAAGTATATAGGGAAAAGGGGGTGAGAGAGGAAAAAACAAGAGAAGAAAAAAGAAAGAAGAAAAGAAAGTTGTAACCGAATGTTTCAGCCAAACTCACTGGGGAGTGTACCTATATAAATAAATATCTATCACATGTCTGTGCATCACTCAGAAATACCTCAAGAAACATATTTGCACTGACTTGTGATACGTGAAGAGAGGGAAACATTGTTCCCAAGAGATCCGCACTGGACGAGTGAAAACATGCTCCTACATGGCTCTGTATCTGCTCCAAACATGGGTTACCACGGTAACTGAAAAAATGTATAAAGGAAGGGGGAGAAAAAGAAAAAAGAAAGAAAAGATAGAGGAGTTAGAACCGAGTAATTCAGCCCAACTCATTGAACATCTCCCTATGTTTATGAATATGCATCGTGTAAATGGTGCAGTTAAAAATTACCTGAAAGGAGTTCCCACTGATTTATAGTCCGTAGCGGAGGGGAATCGCTGTACTCAAAAACGTATGTCCAGTGTGAGTAAATCAGTTCCTGCGCAGTGCTGTGTTCTGCTTCAAACATGCGTTCCCATGGTGACCAATATTTAAATACAGGTCACGGCTCATCAATCAGTGACCAGGAGCTGAAGACACAGTGGGGGTGTGTGCTGTCCTGTCCCATTCCTGAGGTCCATCATGCCACGTGGTTGGAGCGGGTCGGGTTGCAGAGCATTGCTGCAAATCCTGCTTACGTGGATAGAAAGCCAGCCACACATGATGAACTGGGTGCGTTGTATATCTAACCCCCAGCCCTACACAGGGAGTGATGACGGGCCATGATGTGTCAGGGTAAGAAAAAGTCAGAAAGAAATGCAGGGCCATATTGCTGACGCAGAGTGCGCAGCTAATCCTCCAGCTGCGTGCGTTTGGAGACAAAACAGAAATCCTTCTGGTTGGACCTGAAGAAACCACAAAAAATCTCAGCAGCCAATACACTGCATTCACCATAGACAACATTCATTTCCATGTACCCTTGTTAGGAAAGTTTCCCATTTACGTGTAATTGTCCCTCCAGTGTTGAATCCCCCAACTTTTTGCTGTTGTCTGACAAGCATAGCCTGACTTTTTCCAGTGGGGCACAGCCAAGGGATTAGCCTTCTGATGCACTCTGCTGTGTTTTCGCTCACTTTGTTATGGGGAAACTGACATGCCCTTAAAGACAGTCAGTACTGGGATACTTTGTTTCCCTTAGTAATTTCCTATGTTTCAACTTTTCTGCAACATGTTACAAGTGCGCAAAGTTCCTTACAGTACAGTGCGCTTGGGTCTTCCTTTCGTTTCCAAATGCCCTGGACTCCCTCAAAGGATTTTTTGGTAGAAGTACAGCTGTGCCTTGGACAGGGCTGGTGGCAGCCTTTACTTTCGCATATTTTTAACCCTTTCTTGCCATGCAAACCGTGTTTACCGTGGTTGGCACAGGAAGCTAGCCTGGCTCCAAAATGCACATGTCACAAGGTTCTTTGTCTTGTCCTTTGGCCATTTTATCCCTTTTCCTTCCGCAAGTCGAGGAGACCCGGGTCAGTCCTTATTTGGTTTTGCATTCTCCCACAAAAAACCAAGCTTGCATGCCTTGTGTGTGTGCCTCCAGGATGTGGGATGGACTGTCAATTTCCAATACACATCCTGGGTGCCAGAGAGTCTGGTATGCTGGGAATTACTGGGACCACTGTCATCCTTGATTGGTCCACGTCTGGTGTGCCTGTATGTGAGCAGATCTCCCATTGGGTCCTCTTCATTTTGGTGCGAAGGAGATTCTGGATAAGTGAAGGATCCAAACACCCATACCAGGTCGATCTGTTGAGTTCTCACTGAACCTAGGATAGGATCCAAGCATCCTGAAACTAAGAAGCGGAGTTGAGGAACTGCTGGTGGCGCGCTGTAAGGTTTGTCACCCTGAGCCCCCTGTTGTCCCGCTGGACTCCTCTGCATCTGATCGAACCAGAAGGTCTGCAAAGGCGCTTTGACCCATTTGAATAGTGAGAACAACTATTCACTGCACCTTCCTCTTAGCCTGCAAGCAAGCCTCTTCGGAAGTGTTCCTGGGCCAACCAGTGAACTGACCAGCTTGCACAGGACCTTTGTTCTGAAACTGCCGCTGTTTCGAGTTGACACTTGTAACTTGGTAGATCACAAGCACTGGGTCCAAGGCACTTCCCGGCCGAGATTCATACACCTAGGCACCCTAGGTCTGGAATTAGAAGAGTTCGCCTGATCCAGAGTGCATGCGGTCACCGTGTTGCCCAGCCATGGTGATGAATTTCACATGTGCTTTGCTGCTGTGCCCCTCTGTGCCCTGAATGCTGCAGCCATGAAACTGGCCTAATCCCTTCATTGGGAGCAAAGAAATCGCCACTGTCCTGCCACAGAATCATCACTGTAACGCAGCCGCTGAAAGCCACAGAGCCACACAATTGCTGCATTTGAACCTCCAACCAAAGTGGACTCGACTGCTGAAGTTTGGTCCGGAGTGCACCGGGCGTCGGTGAGTACTTGCAACATTTACCTGTGGCTCCTAGTGCATCCATCCATTTTTATGCACAAGTGTCCACTGAGGGCCACTCATCTTTCCACAGGTTGCCTGTGCTACCATCCTTCTATTCCCAACTCCTTGAACCTGCTCAGTCCTCTTGTGAAGACCCTCCTGGAATAGTGGGAACCTATTCTTCATCGCCTAACCCACCTCCCTGAGTCGCTACAGCCCCTGCAGGAGACCCCGTTTTCGCTCTACTGCATCCTCGCTTGCACCTGCATCCGAAAGTACTTTTAAGCGTTAGGCTCCACTCTTCGTAGGGACTGGACTGCCTCTTAATTAGGGATTGATTGATGAAGAACTGCCACAAGTCTATTTGCACTGTTTGCTCCCTTTCTTCACAGGTTGTGGAGCCATTCTTTGCACTATTCCTTTAGGCCACTTGGTAACTGTATATATGTTTCATAGTAGTGTTGTATTGGTTTGAAGTATTACTGTTGATATTTGCTTTGTGTTTGATTTTAAAGACCTTGATTAAATGTGTATGTATTTTTGATATATACACCTGACTGGGAGTGATTTGTAGTGTCCTTTACTGTGTTTGCTCATTGTGGGCTTTCAGTCATCCTCACCCTTCCTGAGACAGTACTGACTGCCGCCAATGCTACCTTGATTGGTCTGGCTTGTCCAGAAGGTTACCCTGTTCCAATAAACTAGGCTGGCCTTCTGAACCTGTGGCCACCAGGTCAGAGTTCAGAAATCCATCTTAACAATCCACATCAGTCAAAACCTTAGGAGTCCACCTAGACGCCACCCTCTCGATGTCCTGGCAGGTAAGCGCCATCACATCCTCTGCTGCTGATGCAACCAAACTACTTAATGCAGCAAAAGCCTACCTGTCCACTGAGAACTGTCTCACTATTACCAGAGCCATCATTGGGTCAAAACTGGACTATTGTAATGTGCTCTGCTCTGGCACCTCCTCAAAAAACGAAACTACAAACCATCCAGAAGAATGACTAAGAGTTGCCATCAGCATTCCCAAAAGAGACCATATAAGTGCAGCAAGGCGTAATGCCCACTGGCTCCCCATCAGAGAACGCATTCTTTTGAAAAAGCTAGTCATCACTCACAAATGCATTGCCAACACAGCACTCCCTTACCTCGCCAACAAGGTAACTAAGGCAAAATCATCCAGACCCACCAGAACTCCCTAAACCCATCATCTCATGCTGCCCAAAGTCAAACGCTCCAAAACAGGTGGGGCCAGCTTCCCTTTTATTGCAGCCAGACATTGGAACTCCCTGCCAACTTCTCTCAGAGCAGAACCCTCTCACTATGCGTTCCGGAAAGCTCTCAAAACGTGGTTGTTCACCCAAAAACATGTATATGTCTTCCTCTCTCGCACCCCCCCCCCTGTTCCCATGTTACTATATATAACACGTACCCGATATTTTGCAAGCATTTTACTGTATGATGTAAGCATTCTACTGTACTCTGTAACAGCGCTTCGAAGCCCACGGCTTTGGTGCGCTTAATAAATAAATGAATAAATAATAAGAAGGGACTGCAGGACTGCCTACCTTCAGTCTGCTATTACAGGCTCTTAGGCCCAAGTCATTCGTTACTTCAGCTATTTTGGTTGCAAAACTATTGTATGCTTTTGTGGGAAGCCTTACTACCAGGTTTGGGAGTCTCCAGCACTTGCCCCCCTTGATAATCGAACCATTTAAAACAGATGAAAGTTCAAACTGTACGGTAAAATCACCTAACCAGATCATAAACTGCTTTGCAATATTCCCATGGCCCTTTCCTGTAGAAAATCCGCGCATTTTCCAACAACATGAGCTTTAAGGGATTAGCAGGGGGTCTCAGACAGATGGTAAACAAATGAACAATCAAACCTTCAGTATCAACATTTTTGCATACAGTAGATCTAGTAAACCAGTATGGCCCAATGTAACCTCAAAGCTACATGAGGTACAGATCACAATGGTTAAGCCCCTGCTTGGACCCCTATGGACCTTGCATTGTAGGCATGAACTCATTGGCATAACTTGGTTTAGATACTGGATGGATAGCCCAGGTTTATCTGAGACATATTATATGATGGTCTTAATTTATGCCAATCGTGATCTTCAAATGTGCAGATACCCGGGTAACGTTCCGGGTCATAATGTGGCCACCATGCTCGTGGGATCTGACTATGGACATCATGGCTTGGGTCGGTCCTGGCACAGGCTCAGAACATCATCTGATAAAGTGTGTGGCCTGCATCCAGCTTATCATGATTAAAACATATTTCCCTATTACCCTATGGCACGCCAGGGGGCATGACCATAGAGTAATAGAAGACGCTAGAGTGGTGACTAATCATCCAGGTTAGATTGAGGTGGAGGAAAATCTCTAACATGGGTTGCTAATAAACCTACTCAGGTTTGGCTCATTAAACTGACTTTAGATACTATCCCTTCTAGCATCATTAGGGTGATTAAACTCGAAATGCAGGCAGTTATCACCCGGTAGCGCCCTCAGAACAGGATATTATCGGTGCATGAATGCTCTCCCTCTATCGTGACGGATTACCTGGAAAGCGTGAGGCACAGATGTGTGCTGCAGGCAGTGTTTCTGCCGCAGCTGTACCCCTTCACCTGCGTGGCATCGAGCTGCATAGCTTGGGATTCATGAGTTCAATAACTCAGTCACCCTGATGCTCCAAAGAGGATTAGCAGTTTAATAATATCACATGATTGCATTAAAGCAGTTAATCGTCCAAGTGAGATTTACTCTGGCTCTGATCTCGAGTCTCTTTGAATCTGGCCGAAATTCAAAGGAAAGCCATGCGTTAACGTGTTTTTCTCTCACTACTGGAAAGGTGCTCAGTTCACCCCGCCCCCATGGATAAGGCGCGCCTGGCACTCTGCGAGAATGCCAGTTCTGTAGACACGGGCCCGCCGCTATGAAACCCATGCCCGGGCACCCAGATTTACTGCGAGAACGCCGTCTTGTCGCGCAAGATGCAGCTGTCGCCCTTTCCTAAACCCCAGGCCTGTAAACAAGCAGTTGTTGGCAGTGGCTCATAAACAGAGTTATAATCTCCGCGCGTCCATTTTCCAGCAGCTTTGCCAAGAAAGGTATCTCCCCGTGACATCACTTCATCTTGTCCTTGCCACTGCGGTTTGCTCCTGCACATCTTCAGTGACCGGGTTTTTTTTTGTGCACGCCTTTATTCTCCACACAAACTGCCTGGACCTGTGTTTAGTGCTGATTGGGTTGGTTACTGTAACTCGGCAGTGAGTCATGGAAACTCCTGCCGACTGGCCTCCTATTTGGTGTTCCAGCCTGGCTGGTCTGAATCTCAGACGCGCGTGCTAGCTGCAAGGGCGCCTCCTGCTTGCCCTGCTCAGTCTTCAAACCTGAAACGTCTGCTGATCTGCGCAGTCTTTTAGTCTTTTTTTTCTTTTTAGTCACGGACTGCGCCAGAATAAACTGGAGTGCCCCAACTGCAATGACTAACCCTTCTATAGCGTGCTCTGTTGTTGCTGGCACTGCGCTCTAATATATGCTATATTCAGGCGCAGACACCCTGCATATAAATCAACTTCATTTCTTGAAGCGCAAAAGGACCATTTTGCTGCTGCTTTTGATGTGTGATTTGCTTTGTACAACGACAAATCGAGCGTTGCTGGATGTCCACTTCCATCGTAACCAGTCAACAGAAGAGGATTAAAGGTTTACATTGTACGCACCAAAGGCTTATTGAACAAGTCAGCCCTGATTTAAGATTTTGCCAACACCTTTTTTATATAGTAATTCCCAATGGATTAATCAATCCCGTTTCTGAGTGCTCTAATAATATGACTTATTACCCAATCCATTTTTACTAAATGCATCAAGAGCAAAATAATGAAGGGATGAGTAGGTCCTCCTGGGATTCGAACCCAAAACCTCAGGTTTTTACATACAGTTCACTGAAATGAACGCTTGATTCACAAGACTAGCGTACAGCCCAAAGTTTGGGGCTGGTAGGCACTACCAGGTTGTTTTGGTGTGTGAAATATCAATGCCTCCTTGGAGAATTTTGCGGCAGGAGCTTTGTTGATTATGTAAGAATATTTGCATTTGGCTTTATTTAAGAACAGGATGTCCTTGCAAACAGAAATGGCTGACAGAGTTGGTAATAGCAGAGAGAGGAGAGGCAGCCCCAGTGTTAGGTGCTTTACATAAGAGTATTCTTCGTTTGAATGACAGGTACCAGGTGGTGAAGGGGCACAGAATGGAGGACATAACAGCATTTTTGACATTGAATGCCTCAGACCAGGATTTACATATTTACAAATTACAGACTGGTGCTGACGACAAAATGCAGAACAGGTGGGTTGGGCAGTTAGTTTGGATAGGAGGGTTGGGGGTTCCTTCTATAGGTAACGGGTGGTGTTTGAGCCTTGTTTAGAAGAGTTCCACTGAATAGATGGCTTCGAGGCAAAGGTGAGAGCATTACCGTGGAGTGCGGAAAGGACCAGAAACAGCTTGAGGCACCAAAGGGCTGGAGATAGATAGGTTGGACAAAACACGGAGCAGAGAGTCTGAGAGGGAGAGCATAGCGAGATGCATTCACTGAGGATGTAGGGCCAGATGGATTTGTAATGTACATGGTAAATAGTGCTATTCATCCAAAAATGTGCAAACTTGGGCCTAATTCACAGAAGCATTTTATATTGGCAAACCCCCATTGATAAACACTATGTGAATTAGGCCCGTTTCACTCGAGCCTATAGCTATGAGCCCTGGGGCATTACCTGAGTCGGTAATGCCCCCGCCGCTCGGGGCATATTGCTTAATTATGTGCCTCACTACCATGGCCCATACTATGCAAGGTTACCGCCCTGCCAAGCAGATACCCTCCTCTTTTTCCACCATGGCCAACTGATCACCTTTAAAGTGGTAATGACATTATTTAGAATTACTTTTCTAGACAACCTTCTCAGATTTAGTTCTTGTTTTAGGTTAACAGGTTTATCCCAGAAATCTAAACTATAGTTCTCTAAATCGAATCCAAGTTGTATTGGGAGCTATAGCAATATCAACAGAACACTAATTTAGCAGGAAGTGTTTCATCTCATTTTATGGTGCTTCAGTTTTCTTACATTGGGTAACATGCACCCTGGTGGGTAGCCCCTTTACTTTTATTGCAGTATACATTCTTAAGAGTACATGGAATGGTCCCTTCCAACGTAGGGCTAATGCTGTCTTCCGCTGATGTCTTTGCGTAGAAAAGTAGTCCACAGGCTTCAATAGCATCATGCCTGTTCTGGTTCTTTTGGAAATGTTTCTTTGACCTGTGAATGTATGGAGCTTTTTGACTTGATCAGTGCCCGTTAATATTCCATCCATCATCATATTTCTGGTTAGGTGCACATTAATATGAGATGCATTTTTAGTGGTAATGAGGGAAGATGCATGAGGCAGCCCATTAAAACCTTGCACAGTCTCAGTCTGCTTCTCCTATTGCTTTTACTGCAAAATACTGAAGAGTACTTATGGAAGGGCAACTGGCCTGTAAGTGGTTTCAATCCGGCACACACCCAAGTCAAAGCCCAGCATGTAGTGCACAACTGAAATCCTTATTTATTTTTGTCTATAAGTTCAATATTGTAAATGATATACCACTCATATCACACCCTTCTCCTGGAACCCCCCCTGGTCACAATGAACCAGGAATCAGGCTGGTTTGTAAAGGTAAATATTTATTTATGTATTTAAGATTTAATCACAATATATTTTAATAGGTAAACAACAATCACCAAGGGGGTGACAGAACACAGAATAATATCTTTAATACACAAGTAGTAAGTAATGATCAAAACAAATGCAGCACAGAAAATAATACTTTTGTGTTGGTTTCAGATCAGATAGCACTATGGTTAGAAGTTCCCCCTGCGACACCCTTCAACCGCCAATAAGCAATGTAAAGAGATGGGAGGAGAGATCAGGTATTCAGGAATGGCACAAATCAAACGGAATATCAGTCCCACTTTCCCCCAGCAAACACAAGAGAAAAACGGATTTGACTTTTGAGCTGTCAGGCTGGGTTTCAAATTATCTTTAGAATGCACTGGGGTAAAACACCAAATATGGTCAAAAATTCTGGAATTGTTCTAAATTCTTATGGGAGCCGCTTTGAATAGGTGCAAACAATCAAAAGCAATGATTTAATCAGCAGAAAACATTTGACATCTTAAGGTCCAAGTCAGAATCAGTTAAAAGCTATTTTACACACGTACACCTTTCAGATTTTTAAAATCGCAGCAAACTTTTCATTGTGCGATATTCGCAATAACGGGAGAATTTGCAGTGCGGTTTTGGGTTCTATGGACAGCTATGAATGTTGGGTACAAGTAGGAGTTGAAATGTCGTTTCTATCACAAAAACGGAAGGAGTTATAGAGGTTTTAGTAAAGGTCGTTTTTGTAAAATAGGCTTGAGAATGGAAAACAGGAGCGCACTTTTGAAAATGACAAATGAAATGGGTCTTCTTACACTAGAGGATGACTATGAAGAAGCGAATACCACACAGGGAGATTACAGTCACTGGATCAGGGTGACCCACCTGATAAGGAAACTCGACTTCTTCAGATGAGAAAAGAGTCAGCGCAAAGATAGTTCCAACAATACTGGTTCTGTAGGAAAGATAAGATGGGTATGAGATAGGGATGAGACTATGCAAAGTACATATGCTATGGGCCACAGTTCTTCCTATTCATACTCACAGGATACGTTTTTTAATGGGACCGTCAGCTCTGGTCAGGATTAGGTCTGGTCTAGGAAAGACAGCACAACAGGCATGGGACTGGATTCTCTAGGCTGTCGCCGGATTGGCACATGATCTGCTCTCCTAGTCTGTGGGTATTTGGATCAGCTGGATGGTGAGTTCCTCAGGCAAGCCTAGTGGTGGCAAGCCGGAGAAATTCTGGATACTGGTTCAAAAGGCCTTCTCACACCACACAGCCCTTTACTGAGTGGAGAGAATACATTTGAGGATTTGGGGCCTTGCTGAAATCAATAGTCTCTATTGCTGGCAAAACATTTGGCATCTGGATCTGGAAGAATATTTGAAGCTGGATGTAGGTGTCATGACTCGCACTTTCCCCTTCTGACATCGCTTCTTTCTCCGTACTACCTGGTCCTTGCCTTGGCGTTTTTCACAACGTCTTTCTCGCCGCTTGCACTGAATAGACTACATTTCCCAGGCATGCTAGCAGTCACGTGATCCTGATTGCCATCCTTCCTACGTGCGTATGACGTGTCTGTTTATACAGCAGTCACTCCACAGCTTTGGTGCTCATAAACCGTTGCCTTGTCTCGGAAAGTAGCGTTTCGTGAAGTTTACTTTTCATTGAATTTCCTTGTTGCCGACCCGGACCGCTCCTTTGGACTGACTCACTGAACGCTCCCTGCCGGCTCTCTGCTTCGTGTAATTCTGGTTACTGACCCCAGTTTTTGCACTTGGATTGTGTTTGCCTCGCCCTCTCATTTCTGCTGCCCGTTCCCTTCCAGGGTACGTTGGCCCCTCTACGAGCCTTGTTCAGTGGCTAAACGCCCTCCTGTTGGTGATTGCACATTACGCTTTTCACGTATCATTGTGAACCAATCAGCTGTTCGCCACACGCTCCCCGCATCTCTCTAACAAGTGTGTCGACACAACATATACTGCTCTGCACCTCTTTTCTGTGACACTGGATTTGGTGGCATACCTTTGTGGACGTTCTGCAGGGGATTCACTTGGTGTTACCTTTTGGACGCTTTGCTGAGAATTCATATGGTGATATTTGTTGGCCTTTTTTTGTTGGGATTTAACTAGGGATTGATTTGGACGCTTTGCTGCTTCTTCGCGGATCAGATCCAGGAACTGCAAGAAAACATTCTGGGACGCTCTGCTGTATTTTTTCCTTTTGTTTTCTGATAGACTTTAGTTTGCGCCCTCGTGCCGTACGGGTCAGGGTTGTTGAACTGGACCTTTACTCTGGAACATTTGCTCTCACTTCAAAAGGCACTCATCTTTACAAGTAGGTTTACAGCTCTTTCACCATTCACTGCAGGTAAGAGTGGAAAGGTGGAGGGTGGTGCGGTTGGGACCAGTGGCTTATCAAGGTATTCATTTTCCACTGTGTCTGTTTGTTTTTCCTCCCATTAGCTCTGTTGCTGCTCTTGCCTTTCCACTCAAGCCCCTAGCCTGCCAGGTTAATTGTTAGCCTGCTGGCTGCGCTCTTGGGGGGAACGTCTTTGTTTCATCATTTTCCAAGAATCAAAGACCACGTGGAATAAGCTGTTGGCTTTGTACTGGTGGCTGACACGTCCCCAGATGCGACAGTAGGATGCTGGATCAGAGTGCTTCATGGGAATCAGGAAAATGGCTGGATCTGTGAGTCCCTATGTGTTGTCAGCTGTCTCTATTTATGCCTAAAACTGACATCACAAAGGGGGTGTGTGGGCCGGCTTAGCTAAGCTGGCCCCTGTGAGCTGGGATTGGACCAAACTTCATCTCCACCTTGCAATTCGGGTGATTGGATCAATGCTGGGTGATGTCCCGACTTATTATTTGCTTCACAATCCGCAGAGACCTCCCTTTAGCCCCTGGTCTCAAAATCGGATTTTGTACTGAATGAACATTTCTACATTGGTCACCTTTACACAAATCACACACAAAGATGCCATATTTTACATAGCAGCTATTCCTCAAAACCCTGCAGTGGTGAGATCTTGTCTCCACTTTCTCTTTCTACAGAATTTTGCCCTTACGGTGTGTGCTTTATGGGCAATGTAGTAAGTACCATCGTCCAATAAAGTCACCCAATGAATTTCATTTGATTAAATAGATTAGTACCATCGTAATATCATGTGAACAAATGGACCAAAACAAATTGATCATAGAAACATGAATAAGTGACAATAAGCAAAAAAAAATGTTAACACAAGAACTTGAATTTAATCCATAATGTGATGGCCCAACGCGTTTCCAGATTTCTCTCTTCATCAGGGGCAAAGAACCAAAATGTTCATAGTTTCTTCTACTCGTGCAGAGCGTGAAACAAATGTCTCTTTAGCAGCAGAATCTGCTAAAGTGTTCCCTTTGGACACCTCCCCACAAAGGGTAGGTAGGCGGCCCACCCACCTACCAATTGCTATTTCTTTTGGTAACATAATGGCATCCAATAGGGCAGACAACTGTTCCAGCACAGTCTGGGAGAATCCAACAACTCCCTTTTCTGTATAGTCACAGAACCAGGACCCATTAACAAAATAAATCCAATCAGCATTGTGTAATAGTACATCAAGGAGATTTTTGTCTTGGTTGTGCAAGTTCACCTGCAATGGCCACACAGTCATGGGTCTCAACCTCTAATGGACAGGGCACCAGGATAGAGGAATAGGGGATGAATGGTAAAGTGAGAAAGGGAAAGGGGCTTCGATTTCGTTTTCAGCAACCGTGCAGTGATAGTGTGTGTTACTGCAACTTCAAGAGAGGAACCCAATACAAGCATTACTGCACTGCCAATGTGGCTCCTTCAAGAGACCTGGCACATAGAGGGAAGCCAGCAGCAACACCGTTTAGTGAGGTGTCGGATTCCCTCTATGTGTGCTATATTATTCACATGTGTGGTGTTTTCAACATGTTTTTGTATTAGTGCAAACCCATTTCATTCATGACAGTACACACTACTTTTTGTTTTCTAATCTGGCAATACTAAAGCTTGAGCACTGGAGAGAAAGTTTTTTTACCTGCATTTCTGTTTCTGTAGACCAGGTTAGTGGCTCTGGTGTGTTTAATTTTGGTAGCTCTTTTGATGGTTTGACCAGGGCGACATAACCCAGTACTTAATATCATGTCATACCCAAAGTTCTGTTCAATAGTGTTTGGCTAGAGTATCTTTAATATTGCTTCACTGCAAGGGTTTGTCAACAGGCAGTGGCCCACAACAATTTCATGGCCTAGGTAATTAACTCTTTTTCAACTTATTTGAATTTTTGTTTGAGTGCTTGGGATGGTTCTGAGCTAATACTGTCAGTAAACATAATGGGCCTCATTAAAAGTTTTGCGGTCTGGAATTAATGTTTGATATTTCCGTTTACCAGCATGTTTCTGGACCGCCAATCTACAAGTTTGCTAGTGGGGGTTAACTGACTTACCTCCAACCAAGAGCTGGATGTAAATCAGGCCCCCACTGGCAAAAAACAGCCAGTATTACCGGCAATCCCTCCATGGAGTCCTATCAGACTCCATGGTGTGGGAGTTACTGGTATTCTCACCTCTTGTAATATGCAGGTAATTCCGGTATATCAGGCGTCCGGAAGGGTATTACCTTTAGCCGGTATCCCACTGGGATACTGGCAAACTCCTTATGCTCCCAAATAATTAATTAATTAATTAAGATTAATTTTTAATCATGCGGCACACGTCCATGGGCCTCAGAGCGCTAATACAAAAACAAACATACACAACATAGTAAGGTACATAAATAAACGAATATCAGAGCAAGCTCAGTTACAGGTAGTAGTACTAATGGCAGGGCAGGGCATAGTTAAACAATAGTCTTACCTCAGGTCGAGAATCAATTTCAGATTAGAAGTACCCCTCGGTAAGTAATGACACACGCTTAAAAATAGTGGCAAATTGCTGGTCCCACAACCCACCAAGATGCAATCCCTATCCTCCTTGGCACACCAGTCCTGAACCTCAAACCTTCGCAGGACCTTCACATCAGAGGATCTAACAACCCCCTCTCTGACAGAGCCATGCCAGAACTTTATTCCGTAAGGCTTCTTTGGGTTCTTTCCTTATGTTAGTGATAATAAAGTTTCTACGATCCAAAAAACGGTCTCTTAACATTTTATCTTTTATCACTGCCATTTGTGACTTTCCTATTACAAAAAACTTTGAGGAATGCATGAGTTATTTTTGGAAGTCACAGAGGGAGAGGGACCGGGCAATACTAGTGTGGGTTTATCCACAACATCAGGAGAGGTAAGCTGTGATGCATATGATCATTCAATGGTAGCAGGAAGCAGAAGGGGCGTAACTGACTTCAACTTTTGGTTTCAGATGGGCCGGTTCGGTCAGTACAGTCTGCGACGACTGGTCCATTCTCTCTGATTGTATGTTAGTTTGACAATGTTTATCTTTTCCATCAGTATGGCATTGTGCAATTGGGAATGGAGGTGAGCCTGTTTGGCAGGATTTATCCATGCTTACTATGGGTGGTTTTCCAACACAATTTACCAGCGAGTCAACCCATGTACAAAAATCAGCAATACAAATACAAATATTAATTTCATTGATTAAATTCCCCTAAGTACAACCCATTGTGCAGGAGTGATGGTAATCTGAGGAGATTCATCAAAACTCAGAGAAGCCGGTACCGTAAAGAGTACCATAGGATCTTGGTTATGCTTTTATGTTTCTGCACCTTAAGTGGAAGGTACCCAATGGGAGACGATGGGAAGGTCAGTATAACTTTTGTACTTGGTTTCTAGACAGGCCAGTGCCTCACTTGCTTTAAGAGTACCAGGAGTAACTTCAGAGTCATTATCCAAGTCCAAGGTCATTTCTGGTCTCCTAACCTGTAGTCTCATTCTCCAATGACGCTTTGAGTAGCAGGCATTAAGTCTGACTGTGTGAGATGGGAAAGGGGCTTTTTCATGCCATGTTTTCTTTTTACATACATACTGCAAAAAGCGTTATTAGCCTCCATATTATATAATGTTCTTTTTGTATGAGTTGGTAAGTTGGAAAATGTATCAGCTTGGAGAAGACTCCCCCCACCTCTTCCAATACCGGAAGTACCACAAATTCACCAAGGTAGTTAGTGGGAGGAGGCTGAGCAGGCAAGGTACAGGGTCTTTAGTTGCCAGTCGCCGACCAGCAAAGAGCACGCTTTCTCAGGATACCTGGAACATCACTTGCAACCCCCAGAGCCAACGCCTTATGGAGCTGTGGTTCCAACTGCGAGACCAGGCACCCGCCAAACTCTGCTAGAAAGCAGGAGCACAGTTAGAGGAGCAGGCCCTACAACACCAGCATCAGAAAGAACGAACATCAAGCTGCACTAGCAACAAGAGTTGCAGCCGCTTCAAACAATCATCCCCACAGGATACCAAGATGGCTCTCATTCAATGTCTTTAGTGTTTTTAGTGTCTTTAGGGTGCAGATCATCTACATACTTTATCAACAGAGATTTTCCTGGGAATATTATGTCATCTAAATCCTTTTTCAACATGTGGGATAAACAATGTGTGCGACTCTGTGTTACCATGTGAAAGACTTGTGCAAGAATACCGTAACCCACAACCTGGAAAAGCAATGATACCTTTTGTATCTGGGTTCACTGGAAAGGAAAGAAAGCAGAGTAGAGATCTACAACAGTGAAACACTTATCTGAGGGTAGATAGTAGGAGGATTTGGTACTAGTAGGAAAGATAGGAGCACCAGTGTAGTAACTGCTCAGAGGTCTTTTTCAAGATCATAAGTGTTCTTGTCAGATTTGTTCAGAGGGATATTGCACATTCTATCTGTTGAGGCTATTATTTCGGGGTGCAATAGTGACTGAATTACTGGGCAATCCCTTCTTCAGATTCAGAGATAAGTAAAACTGAGCAATATTGTGTGATTACTTGATAGATCCATTCATAGTCGGACTGGGTCAGTATTGTGAATGTACACTATTTTGTTTTCATGTGAAAGACATAGAGAGTCTGGGATACTTTTTTAGTCCTCTCCAGGGACACATGGACATATCTGAGGATTGGGGGTTGGAGTGGGCCTTCCTGCAAGATTTCCAATACACCCCCAGTGTTGTTACTGAGAACTTCTTCGGGAGTGCAATATATAGTGCAGCGAAAGCCTCAGAGGTGGCCCCTGGGAAAGAGCGAGAGGGAGGTAGTCCTGATCTTCGTGTTTAGCATTGAATGTTTTGTATTCTGCGGTAGCAGCTGCCTTGAGCCCTGAGTCCTAAACATCTGCTGCGGTCCTGTCTGGACCTTTGGGTGAGTGTCACAGCTGGGTGCACACTGAAAGGCTGTGCACTGCTGGGTGCTGCTGGTTCCGCTGGCGAACAGGGGCTTGATAAAGGCAGATTCTGTATCCAGGCATCACCCTGACTATCACTCTACGCATCTACTACTAACAAGCTCTTGCCTGACTGCGAGATCAAGAGATCAAGTGATACAGTCTATGACCAAGCACTGTGCAGGGATCGTTTTGTTTCCTCTCCAGCTCCAGGGGGAAAGGCAGGGAAGAAGTGGACGAAGTGTTGTGTTTCCTATTCCCTTGTTTTTTGCACCAGCTCCTCCCCAGGCTCGGTGGTGACTTGCCTGATTTTCCTGTGCCTTTTCCTGTGCCTGAGATGTAAAGGTAGTAAGCATTGAGTGCTTTTCCTGCAAACAGGAAGGCAGGGAAGGATAAAAGGAAAGCAAAATCCTACCTTTCTGTGTTGCAAGTGCTGAAGAGGTTCACATGAATAGTGACTGTGAATCAGGGTAACATTTTGGTCAAGGGTTTGTTTGTCTCTTAAGTAGATTCTCCAAGGTTTATGTGGTTATCAGTGCCTATAAAGATGTGGTGAGCCACAGTCTCACTATATACAGCCACAATACCACTGCGTCCCAGCCCTTCAGGCACTATGTGCAGATGTTCCATTGGGGGAGGATAGCACTCCTGGAACTGAGACTGGTGGTAGGTCCTGCACTACTCTCTCTAAGCACACTAGGCAATGGAAATTGACAATCTTGCACAAGTAAACTGTGGATTGGAAACTGACTGCTCAACTCAGATCGAGGGATATCCTACCGAATACATTAATTGAGTTATTGTGGTGTTTCCACAAGGATGCAGAACACAACCTTCTGGTGATCGTAGAGACATATTCACAACCTAAGACCTGCTTTGAGCCAGAGCTATGTGACCAGAGGCTACTATTGGCAGAGTTGTGGTAGCAGGGGCTGATGGAATAGTGTGTACTATCACATTTCCCCCCTTTTCATACTCAATCATGATTCCTGCATGCCTTTCCAGCTGTCTGTTCAGTCCACTGCAGCCTGGATTTCACCTGCCATGGAGACGGTTAAGGAAGCCAAGGAACTAGCATCTAATCCTGCATTAACCAACCAATCCACCATTATACCTTCTACTAAATATGTGAATAGTCGTAGGATATGTGGTCTATGTACAAGCCAAATGTCCATTATCACAGTGTTTCTCAATATATTTAAAGGATTGTTGGAAAAGGTCAACACTGGAGTTGATTCATTGCAAGGAAGAGTTTACTTGATTTAGAAGGTAAGGGTTTTAGCAGTCCATATGCCAGTGTTCTTGCTGTGCCTTACGGAAGCAGTTGATTTGGCCAGTGTTTATTTTGTCCCTTTTGGTAAAGACGGTTTTATGCCAAAGGCAGTCTTGATAGGATCTGTTCTTCTTTCCCCAACTAATCATGCCCCCTGTGGCACCCGGCAATGGGGAATCAGACCATCTGTGGCCCAGGGGGAGTCATTCAAGCTGGCAATACTAATGTTCCCAAAGACAGACCACCTGCATCCTTGTCCTTCTGTTCCAACCTACTAGGGCTTTGCTAAGTGTTATGTGGAATCCTTCATCCCAAAGACGGCTGGCACTCAAGTGGTTCAGAGTGGCGTTCCTCTATTGCCCAATTGGAAAGAAGAAAAATATGTGTTCATTAATGAACAAGGCCACCCAAAGAATAGAAACATAAACCCACAAGACATATTGATGTTGATGCTGGTTTGGGCGTGAGCAAATCAGGGACTGTAAGGAAGATTGTGGTTCTATATTTTAGATCATCATTAGTTGCAGGCAAGACTATGGGGGATATGAGCAACAAAACCTAACCTGTTACCTGGTCCATTGACATACTGTTATCCACTACCTAATAGGTTTTATACCCTGTCAATAGGCCACTGTTTAAGATTCTTGCAGGGGGAAGGACTGAGGCTCTAGAAGAGCTTTTGAAAGTGGGGTGTGGAATTATGGTTGGCAAAATGGATCGGCAGTGATAGAGGGTTTAGAATGACAGGCCAGTGTCTGGGGTCAGTCTTGTGTCTGCATCTGGGAAAGGTTGGGCATGTCTCAGGAGGCTTAAGTGTTGTTAGGCGGGATAAAGTGGAACTGGAGGGATAATTATGCAGAGAGTGTATGCAGAGAGCTTGGTGAGTTGGTGCTTTTTGTCTGCACAACCAGCGGGGTGAGCCAGGGTGGTAACAGGGTTATATAGACCCAACACAACCCATAGGGCCATCCTTTGAGTAAAAAAGGGTGGTACCAGCTAACTGTGTGACTGGCCCCCACATACATAAATTGAAGACAGATTAGCTGGGTCAGGCCCATCTGACCTAGACTAAGCATTATCAACCAATCCCAATTCAGGATCTTGTCTTGTAAAGTAACAAGCTCAGGAACTAGAGCTCCTATGAAGACAGCGATGTGTCGTTTTCGTATTGTTGCAGGAGACTTAGGCACTAGATCATTCCACAAGGATGGCTTCCAGACTATGGCAAACTCGGCTGGTAAAAATGTTAAAGGCCGGAACTTGGGAGGACTGTGTAGTTTGATCACGCTAGAGGCTGGGAAGCGGATCAAAATTATGTCTCACTCTAAATGCCTTCAGTAGGTTTACATTTAATACAAACAGAAAGCTGTTTTTTGTAGGGAATTGCTTCAAAGATTATGGCCCTGGTAACAATGCAAGCTTATACCAACACCCGGACTTAGCGATAGCTAAATGTTGGAGCACATTCCCTCTGGTAATAAAGGAAGGTGATCTGAACTCAAAGATGGGGAATGGTCCCCCTGAGGACCTATTTGATATAATGGAGGATGCTCCTTCCTGTATTCCATCCCCAATTATGGTGAACAATCCTCTAGACATGCAAGAGCTGTTCTTTAGTAGATTCTTGATATAGTTTGGCTTTAGGTTGCCTAATGGGCAGATTCCCTCTGACACACCAGGTTTTTTAAACTTTCTATGGCGAGCAGGGTAGTTCACCAATTGATTACTTTTGTTATTCCTGTGACCCATTGAAGTTGTGGCAGTGATTTTGTGGTGTTCCTCGGACAGAGAGTGGTCATTTGCCGCTTGCGTGGCTGGAGGTTATTCATGAAAAAGTAGAGGTTAGACCAACTGTCCTAGTTTTGACAGAGGTAATACTGGCCGCGTACACAAGATAGCTCAGATGGGAACAGATGGAGATATATAATATAATTGACGACGTCTTCCGAAAATGCCAGACCAGTATAACAGTCTGTCTGTTATAGAGGATTCTGAAGGCACACTGGAGTGATCCCGGAAGTGTAGCTTAACAGATTGCTGAAGGAATGAAGAAAGTATTATTGGAAGTCTACAGGAAAAGCAGGTATACACAGCAGATGCCAAAGCCCCTCAATAGAGGGCTGGGGGCTGCCGTCAGTGCTCCAATCCCTGTACCCTTCTCTGGAATGGCCCCTGTTTCTGCAACAAAGGAAC
Source organism: Ambystoma mexicanum (assembly GCF_040938575.1). Lineage (NCBI taxonomy): Eukaryota > Metazoa > Chordata > Amphibia > Caudata > Ambystomatidae > Ambystoma > Ambystoma mexicanum. The sequence continues at coordinate 682,137,275 of NC_090927.1, read as the reverse complement.
GTTATGCATTTTAACTGTGTGGGTATTACGTCTGTTGTAGGCAATTAATTTGGAATTCTGAAATGGATAAACAGTGTTCTTTCTGCCCTGTGCAAACTGTGACATTGATGTGTGTCTCATGTGTCTACCCTATGTGCAAAGACATTTGAAGGAGCCTGATTCGGCCCATCCAAAGGCATTTGTATTTTGCATTTTTTTTATTGGTTTAATTGATTAACAATTTTTACAAAAACAAGTAAAGGGGTTGGTAGGTTTCCCTTTGAAGAAATAATCTTTTCCTTTCAAGTCATGGAAGAGTATCTTTGTCTTTCCTTCTCTCCTTTTTAACAATGACCGAATTGTCTATTTTGAGTGCTTCATCCTTGCTGGTCTTTCTGTTTATCTACTCAACCAGTTTCGGAAAGATTTTGATCATGAATGAGACCACTGCTATCACAAAAGTTGTTTTGTCTCCACACATTAAGGTGGTCCAACAATCGTCTGCATCGCACAATGGAAATTTTGATAAATGTATTTTGCCTTTATCGTGCACTAATCCCTAAGGGCCGGACATGAGACCCTGCACCTGGGCGCAGATGTTGATAAAGAGTTCCAACAACATCACCTTGAAGAGATCAACAAAAAAGTAAAGTTGTAGTTTTTTTTTCGTAATAACAGCAGGGTGTCAATGCTACGAAGTAACTGAGAAACGTCTATTCCCCAGGCAGGGAGGGGTTGCTCTGTGACAACCTGTCCTGTTGGTTTTATGATCAGCTGGTTGCATGGCAGAGGTCTATGCAATTAAGTAATTTTTAAATTGCACATTGCATCCTTATTTGTGAGTTTGTTATCCAAAGAAAATATTTTTACTGTGCATATGTTGTTTCATTTGTATATACTTTAAGGCAAATTCTTCTTTATATAAAGTCTTTTATGTATGTTAAATGTTAAATGTTAAATGTTAAAGGTATTTGTACCGCGCACCGTCACCAACGGAATTGGTCCCCAGGCGCTCAGGCGGATCTGTAAACGATAAAGGTGGGATGGGTTTGTAAGGTGAAGAGGGAGTAGGATAGTGAGAGGGGTGGTGTTCTGTTGGCAGCTTCAACTCGGTATACACCGGGTGCAGAGCTTTGGTGCGGGTATCGGATCGGAGTCAGTCCGCGTGTGCTTTTGTTCTGGCTTATGTGTTGTTGCAGTGTTGTGAAGTGCGTGCGGCTTGTTGTGCGAGAGATGGTTGTGTGAATTTTGAGTGAGATAAGTATGCAGAGTTTGAGCTTATATTGGTTAGTGGGTTACCTGACCTTTACCATGCTAACATTCTCAGTTCTGTCTGAGTGTGGCACTAGTTGGCCCTCACATTCCCGTCTAGACGCGGCGCAGGCCAATGTTTAAGACTCCTTCCAGGTGTGGTCATGCCAACATTCACACTTTTATCTGGATGCGGCGCAGGCTAGTGTTTAGAGATCCGTCCAGGTGTGGGCATGCTAACATTCACAACTCCATCCGAGCGCCACGCAGGCTGGTGTTTACAACTCTAGGTGTGGCACATGCTAGCATTCACGTTTTTTCTATCGATCCTATCCAGATGTGACACAGGCCCACGTCTATCTGGATGCGTCTGCCGGTCTGCATATGTTCGTCCGGTACGTCCGAGTGGGAGAGTCACTTGAGGGCTTTCGTCTGGGTCTAGGTATGGGGTCAGTCTCTGCAGCCTTCCTTTGTGGCTATTTTCCATGATGTCTTATGCTCTGTCGAGTGGTTGGTTCTTTGGTTTGAGTTTGAGGGTTTGTCCAATTTTGAGAGTGGCCGAGGTTGGAGTTATTTTCGTCATTGTTTTAATGTCTGGGCATTCTAGTGCGTCTCCGTTGTGGTTAAGCTTTGAAGAGCCATGATTTTAGGAGTTTCCTGAATGCTAGGTGGTTTTTTGTATTCCGTATATTCTTCGGTAGGTCATTCCAGGTTTTGGGTGCCTGGTGAGAGAAAGACGATCCTCTGAGTTTTTTTCTGTTGTAGGGTTTTAGTTCCAGGCGTATGTCGGTGCTTGATCTTAGTGTTCTTGTCGGTTGATGTAGGCGTAGTTTGTCGCTTAGGAATTCTGTGCCTTGTTTGTGTATTGCTCTGTGCGTGATGCACATGGCCTTCAACTTTATTCGCTGTTTCAGTGGTAGCCAGTGTAGTATTTTTAGCGCGGGTGTGATGTGTTCTCTTCTGGGTAGCTTGAGGAGGAGTCTGGCTGCTGCATTTTGTATGCGTTGCAGTTTTTTTAGAAGTCGTTCGGGCATGCCCAGGTTTAGGCTATTGGCATAGACTACTCTGGACATGATCAGAGCGATAATGGTAAGTGGTTTGTTGGTGAACGACAGGAACGGTAGGATCCTTTTTGCTGCTCGCAGAAGGAAGAAACATTTCTTGATTACCGAGTTTACTTGTGGCTCCAGAGTGAAGTTGTTATCCATCAGGACCCCTAGGTTTTTTACAGTTGGTGATGGTTCTGGTGTGGTGCCTAGTTCTGACGATGACGATGATGATAGTGAGGTTCAGTTTACAGAAGAGATCTCACCGTAGCAAAATGATCAGATGATGTACATGTTTGTTAGTTAAAGTCCAAATGGAGACAGATACATGCTAAGTGACAAGGTGTGACACAGGGGTATTATAGATACCAATACCAATGATAGTGGCAGAGGAAATGGGGACAGTTAGGAATATTCTAGACCTTTTGACTGACTTACTATCTGTGCTGTGTGCGAGAAATGGGACAGAATGTCCTTCTATGGTACATTGAACCTCGGGATCAACAGGTATCAGGGGACTATGACAATGTTATCTCTCAGGATGTCCTATAGTGGTCTTCATTTCAGACAATAGGTGCGTATTATCAGGTGAAAAGGTGCTGCATCTGGAAACGGAAACAGGGAGAACTCTGGAGCGGGTCAAGAAAGTTTGTTTTGGTTGTTTGGGGAACTCATGCTTCCAGTGACCCTCCTATTTGCAATAATTACAAGGGGCAGGGATCTGTACATGGGATCCCTGATAATTCTGTGTGAATCTTCTCCCTTTGCCCTCTTCTCTCACGCCTCCCTGCTAGAAACCTCTCCCTCCCTCTGATAAGTATGGCCTTGAGAGCCTATTATCTATATCATCTTTCTTCTGTTTTCTGGCATTCCAGGAACTGCAACTACTTCTTTGTGGGCCGTCCTCCGCATATCATTTTTCACTGTTGCAGTCTTGGCAATAACTCATGGACAAAAGGGTTTGCTAGAGCTTCTTGGACAGTGTCTGCATGCTTCATTATGCCAGAAGGTTTTGTAAATACTACTTCAAGTATGTCCAGATAATCAGCATGGGGTACCCCTTTTTTTGCTTGCAATCATCTATTTTTCCCGACTGTTTTTTGGGGACAGATGTCAAGGCATTGCATGTGCAACTCAGTTCTCTTTCTATCCCTGGATCAGTTGCTAGCTCATCACTTTAATGAGTGAGTGCTGTCTAATCTCAGCCTGCAGTATAGCTCACATGAATTAGTTCATATCAGGCATTGTGGGACTATAGCATTGCATTATTGTCTTTCTTAAAACTTTAGCGGCTCTCCTCTAATATTAGGAAAGTCTTTTGCTAGGTTTCTGATATCCCCCAATGTCCATGGTGCAGGCAAGGTAATAAAGTTGTTCCCTTCATCTGAGTTAATTTGGACCTGTCTCAAAGGGGCAATGTAAAGGCTGATGATAGGTGGTTGTTGGTGGATTGAGTTTGGGTTTACGTGGATTGTCAGGGGACGGAATGTTGTGGTGTAGATGGAGGAAAATGCTTTGGGTCAACTCAAACATTGGTAAAGAAACTGATGAAGGTGGATGCCACCCACAAACATTAAATTCTCAGCTAATTTAACTGCTTTTTGTAAATTTGATTTTATTGAGTTTTAAACATAACATGTTAACCATTGTACAACAGTTACCTTCATTGCATTGCTGTCAGACTGAGCAAGGATAATCTGCTTACCCCTCCTCCCACCAATGTTGGAATTTAACTTAAAAAACACATTTCTCCCCATCCCTTACCACCTCCCCCCCAGGAACTGTGCAACCTTCATGATGAGTCTAAAGAGGAAGTGCCAAGTATCAGCTGCACTCCAGCCACCCCCTTCGAAGTGCCAGGAACGTTCACACCACAATATGTGACGTATGAAGAACAGATAATCCAGCAGAGAGCCGCAGTTGGGCTCTGCCCAGTGCCTATCGAAAGAACAGCACCTATTAAAGTAACGCCACCTAAGCAAACCTGGACAGTAAGGTACCCATGAGAAATCCATACCTACAGACACGACAAAGGGACGGTTGTCAGAATGGAATACTCGAAGAAGCCAAGAAGATACTAAAAGAAGATGACTGGTGACGTCATGAGAAATAGAACGGACGCACATACAGAATATAATGACCAAAGAATGCTGATAAAGAGTGGAAATACCCTGTAAGTGACATCTTGGGCCTAAATTGAAACAGTTGATTTCAAGACGAAGAAGATGCACGATGAAGACATTAAGCCAGTTTCAACGTGTACATGCGCAAGGAACCGCAAGAAGCAAAGAAATCGTTCAGCTTGCTTATGCTTAAATAGTAAATGGATTGCGGCAAGCGCCATCTGTACATATCTAACTCAAAAGCACCTTTAGATGAGCAAAAATCCACTGTGCACAAGAGCGGAAATGAATAGAGGGAGTCGGTGCAGAGTCTCTGGAGCTGTGTGTTTGTGGACACTGTGTTTTTCCTATTGGATTTTTGCTAGCTAAACTTGAGTACCTCTTCCATTTCCATTTAAAGAAGTAGGTTCCAGGACACTTGAGCACCTGGACCCGCGAAGCGGAGCGGAGTCGGTGCAGAGTCTCTGGAGCTGTGTGGAGTGTGGACACTGTGTTTTTCCTATTGGATTTTTGCTGGCTAAACTTGAGTACCTCTTCCATTTCCATCTAAAGAAGGAGGTTCCAGGGCTCTTAAACACCTGGACCCGCAAACCGGAGCGGAGTCGGTGCAGAGTCTCTGCAGTTGTGTGGAGTGTGGACACTGTGTTTTTCCTATTGGATTTTCGCTGGCTAAACTTGAGTACCTCTTCCATTTCCATCTGAAGAAGGAGGTTTGAAGACTCTTAAGCACCCGAACCTGCGAAGCGGAGCAGAGTCGGTGCAGAGTCTCTGGAGTTCCTGGAAGACCGGGAAGCTCTGAAAGCTTCTGGAAAGTGACCACACAAGAACACAAAAAAACAGGTAAACTACACACAGAGCCAATTAGTATAACAGATGGAAATTGCTGCAGTCATACCCTCGCCCTCAATTACACATTGTTGATTCGCCCGCTCAGTATTGCAGGCAAAGTATAGCGACATGGAGGAAAAGTGCGGGGAGCCCAGAAGGCTTAGAGAGGCTGCTAAAACAGCACCATGGACCAGGCTCATTCAAATCCTCCCGCTAACCCTGCCCCGTACCCGTAGCCGCACCAAATGTAACCCGATGGACTCTGAGGTAGATGGTTTCTCAAACCTGTCCTCTAACAATCATGCAAGAGGCCCCACCACGGAACAATCCAAGTCCTGTGCAATGCAACACGTAAACCTCGCAAATCCATCAACTTTTATTTATGGAAATAGTGGAGAAAATAGCAGAACAGAAAAAATGGAAGCCATAGCTTCGCGGGAGAATCTTCAAGATCTTGCTGAGGCAAGGGAGCGCCTGAAACGGAACGTACAAAACCAGACTTTTTATCTATAAAGGATCAAGACATACGGTTTACAATATCCCCTTTGAAATCTGTACCCCGCCCCCATATGAGTGCCGATGCCATCTGCGACCATACAGCTTACCGTCAGGTTGGAGGGGTCTGCCTCCCAACTGGGATACCGCTGCTGGCACCCGCCGTGAGAGTAGCGGGGCCCTGCGGGACACATGCACACAGCTACGGAGTCACGGAGGCTGGGGAGGAGGAGCGCTGTTGCGGCTCGATGGGGGCACCAGTGGAGTTGGTGCTCGAAATGAGTAAGGCGAGCGCCGCCGATCGGCATGGTTTAACACAGGAACACAAAAATGAAAAACGACAATTCCAGACTTGCCATCAATATAATCACCGTTATATGTTGATGCAGCTTGTGATTTTACAGACAGCCCCTTGGATATATCACTAAGTAAAGAAAGCAATGCAAATAATCCAGAGGAAATCAAAATGAACAGTCAGCAGCTAAAAGAGTCAGCAAATGCTCTAAATCTGTCAATCGTGCCATTAAGAAATTCCAGTCCAACGAATCGGCCTTTACAGACAGAGACATGTGACAAGGAAGTAGATAGCCTTGTAATAGAAAAAGCTATTGAATCATCCCAAAGAAATGAAAAAAATTGAGCATCCAAGTTCACTCGAGCAAATGGCTCAAGACCTCATCATCTAAAACTGAATGAAGTCCATAAAACGCAGAGAAACAAATCTATGTCGGACTTGAAGTCAATAAAGTGTCACTTTATGCCAAAGGACAAATTCATGATAGATCCTAAAAAATCAATTGCAAAACATAAGGCGGTGACCTTAGTGCAAGCAGAAAGCAAAATTTGGCGCGAGGTCTCAGATAAAGAGATATTGACAGCATCAGGCAAATGTGACCTACTTACAATAGGTGATATAATTGATAATCCAGTGGTAGAAATTCTAACACCTACAGTATATAATTCAGACAGAGGAAATAAACATAAATAAGACCTACTGTCACAAAAGGAATCAACGGTGGGCGAAATAAATGAAAAAAGAAAGGAAATTCTTTTGGTCCCAGACATAGTAGTAGACGAAGAAGAAATAAGGACGCCTATGAAAGCCCAACTATCAAAAAATGAGTCTTTAGTAGGCAGAAAAGAAAAGCGGCAAATAGATGACGTTGACCCAAATAAATCGACAACCCAAATGGAACTAGGAAAAAACCAAAGAAACTAAAGTCGGCCCAACTGAGGAAGACAATTTAAAAAAAGCTATATCAGAACAACAGTATCTACCTGTGACTAATAAAAAGGTATCAAGAGCGTCTGTCCAGGGACAACAAACCAAAGACGATGAGGAAATTGCTTCATCCAGAGAGGAAGAACTAGAAAGTTCAGATTCAGAACAAAATTATTCCCCGAGAAAGAGGAATAACCTAAATCTCAGGAAAAACATCAGGGAAGAAGAAGACAAAGACTTATTAAAAAAACAGAACAACAAGAACCACCTGATATAGCAGAGCAATTTGTAAATTTACAATCAGCTGTGGGCTCCATGATAACAATCCCGTTGGCCCCCTTCCTCAAATTATATCCTTACACGAAAAATATTGGGTCCAAACAACACTGCTTGCTCTTATGCAGTCAAAATTAATTTACATTGAAGCCTACATAGAGGCAACCAAAGAACGAAGCAACAGAGAGAAAGTAGCCGAAAACATCTTTGCTAAAACATTGGCTGACCTCATGGAGGAAGCTTGCCAAGACAAATGCGCTGTTTTAAATAGCTTCAATGAAATAACAAACTTATTAAGAGCTGATGTTACAAAAAAAGTCAAAATGAGACTCAAAATCAAGAAAAAAACACTAGCAATGAAAATCAGTGCCAAAGTGACTCTGATAAAAATGTGCACAAGAGAGTCCAGCTAAATTCAGTAACCGAAGATAAAGATAAAGATCTCAGGAAAGAGCAAATACCGATGAGAATAATTCCTGGGACTGAAAATAGCACAATTGCTACCTCAGATGACGGTGGGGCCCTCAAAAGAGCTGCACCTACTAATACATCTTTGAACCAAATGATGAATAAAGATAAACAATGCAAACCATCAGCCACAATGGTGTCTCCAGAATCAAAGAATTCCCAGGAGAAAGGAAGACTTGAGGAAAAGTTTGGTCTAAAACCTAGGCAAGCTACTTAGACCATCTTTGAGACAGAAAAGCCTGCCGTGAAACAAAATGGAAAAGATATGGGAGCAAGAAAAAAATCTTCTGTAATGCAAACTAAAAAACAAAATATCTAGCGCTGTGCAAAACAACGTTAAACTGCGGAACGAGAAAATTCATTCGCAATATAAAACCAGAGATCAGCTTTATTTGAATAGTCAATCCTCGCACACTTGCCAGACACAAAATAGCGAGGAACAAAATATGCCAACAAGTGGTGAAATCAAATCTATAAAACAAACTCAGCACAATAATCATGAGACTTCCGTGATAAGCGGGAAAGAAGATGACTCCCTACTATACTTGTCTACATATGAAGACAAGAGTCTTATTGAGGTTGATGATGAGATTCCACAAAATACACCACTTAGAGAGGAGCAGAAATGCACAAAATATATAGGCACCATGATAAGTGATGATAGCGGTGAAAAACCGTGGATTTCAGCTTTGGAACTTAAAATGGACCCTCTTATAGTCCAAGCCCTACTTGTAACGAAAAGATATGGGAAATTATCTTTACAACCCGTGGTAGACTTCCTATATATACAAAGTGATCCCCGTGATATCATACACAAGTGACACATGCTTAGGAATGCCATGGGAAGTATGGGACAAATTAGAGGCCAGATACTGGAGAAGACTTCTGAATCTTGCAAATTCAGTGCCAATAGGAGTAATCCGCCACAAACTTGTCCTATATTCAATCCATATACAAGTGATTTGGAAAGCACTCTCAACGTACAAAAAAGTAGAACTAATGGAATGCCCTGCGCAATACAAAATACTGAAACAGGAAGATAATGCTCCAGATTTCTGGCCCCTTAAAATGTGGAGAGATGAGTGCAAAATGATTTTGGAAAATCTGTGCACCCGAGTTGAAACTCTACGTGACCAGCCAAAAAGAGTTAAAAGCCTCCTGTTATCAATAGATTGGGCACAATCAGAAACGAGTCGGTCAACCTCCAAATCTCACACCTTGTCAAAATCTCTAGTAATCTTCGCCAACCAGCGTCGTAGCTACCTATGGAAGAGTGCCAATCAGTAGCACAGGGACCTGATTCTTGGTTTCAGGCTAAACGTGCTACGAACATGACAGATCCTAAAGAAATATGGCCTAGAAAAATCTGACACATGTCGACTATGCAAAAAATATGAAGACTCTTTAAAACATCTTTTAATGTTCTGCAGTGAATTAAATGGGGAAAGAGAGAAATATCTCCAGAACATTTTGGCCCCAACCTGCAGTCAAGACTCTGATAAATGGTGGCAAGCCCTATATGATGAACTAAATAAGAAAACTGCAAGAGGACTTGGCATATATTTAGAAAATATGCTAATAAGAATAACAAATATGGACAGGGACCAGGACAAATCAGAGCCGAACACACGGTTTGGAAAGGACCCTTGAAGGATAATCGAACGAAAAAGAGAGATTGAACAAAGACAATTAATATCTCTCATTAATACCTGCGTTCGGCTACGCAGGAAACGGACTTAAAGGAAATCTGTAATGTCTAAGCAAAAAGTTATGCATTAATTTACGCTAAAATGCTTAATAAAAAAAAGAGGTTTCTAAAGGCCTTAAGAGGAGAGGGCCGCAGCCACAAATCAAGAAGGAAAGACGGAGAGAATCCCTGCTGAAGATAACCCTGCAAAAAGTCGTATCAGGCTGGAACAGGCTAGTAATGCCCACAGTTAAAGAGAATAATAACAGAGTCTCCTGTTCAGCAAGGTCGAGATAAGCCGCAGATGGTGTACTACTGACAGGACTAAATCAAATACACAAAAGTGCATGAAGAAGTGTCCTAGTCACGTGATAAGACAGCAGAAAGAGATGAGACTTGCACACCTACGCATGGAGCCTTGTCGTTCCAACACTCCTTACACTTTCTCAGACCAAGAGGCAGCCTCAGGGCCAAACTACAAAGCAGTAATTGACACACGGCCACTGAAGTGATGAATGGTTGCACCATAAACTCAAGGGAAGAAGGGGTGCAGGCTTACTCCCTGCACCTGGCTAATTATTCTGCATGCTGCTAAGCGCAAGTGGAAAAGAATGTGTGGGATCAATGCCAACCCAATCATAGTGGACCATGTAATCCAGGGTCCTATAGAGAGTAGAGCCAATGGGACGTCGTACTTTTTGTGATGTTTACAGTAGCCAGTTCGAAGGAAGGGCTTAATTGCTCCACCTGACAGTAATATCCAATCCCCTCTCCCCGTTACCATATACAGATATAGTACCTATATTAAAGTTACCTTCCTATAACCAATCAAGTTGAATGTTAGGTTTTTTGAGATTACACGTCAATGATGATGTGTTTTTGGTATAAATGTAGTTTTTCTGAAATTAAGCAGAGTTTAATCGAGAAGGAAGATCAAGCGGTTGCTGATGTTCATTGAACTCCCTCTTTTTTGTACTTGTCATTAAACGGACTTCCTTTGCCTAACTATTGAGTTGTCATTATTATTTGATGCAAGAGTACGAACCTGCATCCCCATCTATCTTTTTGGGGATCCCCAGTCTTATGGGCCGGCTGGGGTCCATCCAGTTCAAGTCCAAGAGTAGGTCTTTTCTCTTCTGTTTACAAATTACTCTAAGATTCAAGTCTTTTACATTGTTAATCGTAAATAAGCGACAGGCAAGCAAAGGTACTCTCCAGAGCGTTATCACACATGTGCTGGGTGTAACCCAGCTTTCGAACCCCATCTTCTTATATCCTCCATTACCTACTATTAAACCACCTCAAGTCCGACTTCTAACATCCATATTGGACTTGGAACAGGAAATGTATTTATCAACATAATCTTGCCAATGTCTCATATTGCACGTATCGCCCATGTAGAGCTGCCGTAATCCTTTCCATTGAACATATGCCAGCAGCAACCTTTTCCCATTCTTTCTTGCTTGGAGCTGCAATTGCTTTCCATTTAATCACCACACATGCATGTGCCGCTAACAATAGAGGGGAGATCAGCCCCTTCACCCTCCTAAATTCTTCCCCATCCTTCTCCAGCCCAAACAAAACCAGAAGGGGGCGCACTCCCGTTGAATTCCCTCTATATCCTTGATCCAGCCAAGGACCTCGTTCCAATACACTCTCATTCGGGGCCACCCCCACCACATGTGCCAGTAATCTGCTCTTTCGCCACATTGGGCCTCCAAACCCAGGTCCGTGTCTGGTCTGGTTCAATGGGGACTTACCGGGACATTCCGACCTGTGTGGACCTGGTAAGTCCCCATTCAACCAACCATACCCCATTCCCATTTGAGCCCCCATTTGCCGAGTCAGTTACCTTCGAGCAAGCTTTGCCAAACAGACCTACGAAGACAGAGACGTTACGGGCCTACGCCCTCCTTCACAGTTCTTCCCCCACACTGTTCCAACACTGCCGAGTCAGTTACCTTCGAGCAAGCGTCACTCAAAAAGATTACTGAATTTGAAACTAACATTCCATTCATCAACAACAACTTCACCAAACCACAATTACTGGCCCTCACAGATCTAGCAAACAACACAGCAATCACAATCAAACCAGCCGACACGGGTGGAGCGATTGTCATCTTGGACACTGCCAACTATACCATCATGGTCAATACTCTTTTGTCTGAAGGCACCAGTTATCGTATCTTACCCACAGATCCGACACCGACCCTGCAGGTGCTTATAGCTCCAATCATCGACGAGGCTGAGGCTGAAGGACACATCAGTACCATAGAGGCATCCTTTTTGTCCCCTGCTCATCCCCAGCTCCCAGATTCACAAAGGCATTGTTCCTCCATCAGGGTGCCCCATCGTCTCAGGTATTAACTCCGTCCTGGAACCGTTGTCACAATATGTTGACTTCTTCATTAAAGATCAAATTCCTAAGATGCGAAGCTACATCAAAGGCTCTATCAACATGTTGGTCCTACTAGAGTCTCTCTAATTCAATCCGGGAGAAGATTGGCTCGTGACTATTGATATTGAGTCTTTGGACACAGTAAAATACCCCAACAAGAGACACAAGACATGCTTAGCAGCCTGCTCTGCTCTGGCATTGATCTACATGGAGTATCACCCAGTTTCATCTTGCAAATCGCCGAAATAGCCTTCACCAGAAACTATTTTGTGTTTGAGGACACTTACTACCAACAGATTTCAGGAACAGCGATGCGGGCTACCTTTTCCCCCAGCCTGGCCAACCTTTATGTTGACCAGTTCGAACACTGTCACATTTATCCAGACACCAATCCTTCCTGTGCCAAATTGGCTATTTGGCGCCGGTATATTAATGATACTCTTGTCATCTTTAAAGGCTCGGACGAAGATCTAGTCGCTTTTCACGTTTGGTTGAACCAACTCAACCCTCACCTGAAATTCACACTGGACAAAGATAAACAAAATACACACTTCCTAGACCTGCCCATTTCAGCCGAAAATGGGGGACTTTCATCAAGTGTCTACAAAAAAACTACAGATACGAACTCACTTCTATGTTACTCGAGCTATCACCCCAAAGCTTTAAAAGACAATTTGCCTTTCAGGCAGTTTCTGCGGTACCGGAGATTGTACACACAGACATCTGCCTATACAACACAGTCTAAACAACTTAAAAACCAATTGGCAGAAAGAGGCTACCTGACGAGGATCATTAAAGAGACCTGCAAAAGAGCTAGGAACATTCCCAGGTCAGTCACTCTACAGCAACACGCCAAACGTGAAGACTCTACAGGCTTCACAGCCGTCTTTAGCTATTCACCTCTCTTGAACAAAATCAAAGGGAGGAGAAGAGACTTTGGCCCATTCTCAACACAGGAAAGAGCACCATAGCTGTCCCGCGGTTTGCGCTCAAAAGACGTTCTAACATTAGAGACAAGCTAGTGAAGACTTTGGCACATACCACACCCAGAGGTGACCCCAGCCAATGCACTCTATAGAATACCTCTCCTCCGAGGGGCCATGTACCATGCGGCAACTGCTCAATGTGCGCACAAACCTCCCATACCACGGAGATAGATATAGGCTGGAACACCCCTTGGAGACAAAATTCTTTCACCAACTGTAACACGAGGGGCGTGATCTATATGATCACATGTCCATGCAACTTGAAGTACATAGGCATGACTGTCAGACAAGTCTGCACACGCATGATAGAACATAAATCATGCATAAGAACAAGCAAGCTGGCTGCTCCCCTAGTGCCGTATTTTGTGGCGGAAGGGCACACCGCAGACCTATTTAAATGGACTATCATTGAAAAAGTTGTACCGCCCAAGAGAAGTGGCAATTTCCACAAAATTTTGTTCAGGCGAGAACAGATTTGGATTTTGAGACTTAAAACATGCTCCCAAGGACTGAATGAGAACATTCAATGGCAGGAGCTAGCGGTTATGGCATAGTCATGTTGCCTCCCTCCCCCTCGTGCCGTGCTGCCCTTAGCACACGGCCCACCAAGTACCCAATACTCCAGTACCTTCTAATGTCAACCACGCACTGACCTGGTATACAGCCTGCTGACAACCACTTAGACGGCGATTGTTTACTTGCGCTCTGGCACCAGCACCCACTCTGCCCTAGGTTGCCCCTCTCGCCAGGACTGCAGGTCCCATACATACCCTCTGCATTTAGCCTCAAAATCCACCAGCAGGCAGGGTACCTGAAGGTGTCTTTGTTTTCCCAGCCCATTTTCTCACTCCTGGGCCCACCAGTGCTCCAGGCACTCCACTTAGATGATTTGTTTTCTACTTGTTTCTTTGGTTTCTTGGATCCCTCCGGAGCCTTGAAGTATCTGCACAACGAGAGAATGACTTTCAGCTTGATCCATACACTGATTAGTGCCACAGGTGTTTATTTCACCAGTGAGACTCCACTTGGAGTCTCCTGTCCTAATTGAGCATTTTCCAAATAACACGCCGCTTGATCACTCCAGCTGCAGTTGTCATTCTCTGCCTGCGGTGTCACCTCTCCGCCCGGCCCTCACTTCCCCCCCTTTCACGCCTTCTCCTTTACTGGCACACACGTCCCCATGACAACGGGACGCGTCATGCAGCCACCACGGAGGCCGTGTTCACCATTGTTTTTAGAGGCGATCGAGCTTGCTCACCTCTGAACAATCTTCGCCCCGTATCGTTGTACCCAGCACCTCCACGTACGAAGTAAGCATAGGAAGCTTGTCCTCGTGCCCCCACTGGGACACATCCAGTTTCCCTGCCTTTTTGCTCACTAGGCACTCACTTTGCCAGTTCAGCTGCTGCTATATTACGCTGAGACCAGCACAAGCGAATCCACGAGGTTCCCCAGGTTCCGCCTGGAGGTAAACAGAGGTTCACTATGCCTCATTGTATGACATAGCCATTGAGTGCAGCCACATTGTTGCACCAGCCCACCCCACTCCACCTCACACCATTACCACCCTCACCCCCTTTTAAACCAGTAAGCTGGTGTTGGGTTTAGAGGCACATTGATCACGACATTGGGAACTTTGGTCCAGACCATCACGCTGCCATTCCCACTTCACCACCACCAGTGGGTGCCCCTCGCATGAGACCATGAGATCCACATTCCACCACCAAGGTGACCAGGCACCAAAGTAGCCTGCAAGCAGTAAGGAATCATTCCCACTGTTCCTTTAGTAAAAGGATGCCAACCATTGCCTATTAGGTAGGGAGATTCAGGCCATGGTTTTAGTTTCTAAAACCTCTGTTTCTCTCTCTTTTTTTGACTCCTCAAAGGGGACTCATGTACCAATCATTGGCACATCCAGTACAGATATGCTGGATAAGTACATTTGCTTTTATCTTTAAATCACGGTCCTGATGAAGATGGTTAACTTCTCTAATGCCATCGAAACCGGTCGACCCTCCACCTGTGTGATATCTCCAACAAGAATTGAGAGACACTGGTTGGATTCATTAGATTGCACACTCACATACATGGAGTGAGCATTTTTATAAGAGCCATTTTAGCTTGTTTCTTTGTAGCGGGCATTCCAACTGTACTTGTTGCATTCCAACAACTAAGACCCTCAGGCACAATTAAAGTTTGGAATACAATTAGTTAACCTGTTTACAGGTTGCCACCACTTAGAGCTGGTTGTGACAGAATCTAATACACAGTTCTGTCTCTTGTTGCATCAGCCAGTTGGAAATGTTCTGAATGTATGATAATGTGCTCTAGCAGGTATATGCCACCACTGTAAAAGGTTAGGGACAGTTTCCCTCTATATCACTTTTAGATACTCGTTGCACCACACACCACCTAGGGTGAGGCACCCCTGATAGGGTCACGGTGTCCTTCTCCATGGCTAGCTTGTAACTGGGTTGTCTCCCCTTTTCTCAGACTGTGTGTTCATGTAAGATTATTAAGTGCACTGTAATTTTGAATAACCTCTCTGCTACTGAACCGTTGTTTTGTGCTATCATCACTCAATGGGGTTGGCCATGTTGTTATGCCTTGCAGGGCCGCACCCTCCTTCCATATTTCCCAAATGGTTTACAGGATGGGATGGGATGCTGGCGAACTCTGCGAGTCAGCTTGTTTCTTGATACCTAGAGCCACTAAGATAGGGTGGCTGGGGCGAAGCTTTGATTGTCTAGTTCGACCCATTGCAGATGCTTTTGATTTCTCAAATATGGTATTACAATTCTTAACTGTGCCGCTATGTCATATATTGTCCCTAGTCGGTATGCCAGGACTCCTATACATATTTTGGTGTCCACGTAAATTGAGATATCGGACGATAGGAGCCACAGCACTTGGGATTGCTTCCTTCATTGGGTATGACAAAGATCAATGCTTACGAGAAGGACTCTCCACTTGTGAGTGCTGGCATTCCCACCCCTTTTAAGCATTGATCGATTTGGGTACCATCTTGGGTCATTTCGGATTCGTATAAATGTTCATAAAATCTCCCAAATGCCTCCGGGATGTTATCCCCCTGTGATCCATGAGTGTCCCCTTCACCTTCTTCTATAGATGCTACCCATTTATTTTCTCTTTGTCCCCTTAGTCTAGCTGCCAATAAGCCATATGCCTTGTCCCCTTTCTCATAGTTTTCTGCTTGAGGAGTTGGAGTTTCCGGACAATCCAGGCCTCCTCTAGGAGACGGAGTTCGTCCTGCCTCTGTCTAGCTAGAGCGATCTTCTCTACTCTGTCTCCTTTGGCAATGCGTGCCTCCCGATTCAGTTGCGTTATCTCTTTCCTTAACCTGTTTTCTATCAAGGTCCTTTCCCTTTCTTTGTTGGCCCCTTCTCTGATCAGTAACCCCTGCCACTTCGGTTTCCCTGCACCCACACTACTTTTTTGGATACCTCACCTGTGTCATTGACTTTGAGGTATTCTTCTATCTCGGTTACCATTTCAGCCCGAAAGACCGGGTCCTTCCAGAGAGTTTCATTACATCGCCATTTATTTCCCCTGCGCAGCAAGGCTCCTAGGTCTACTTTCACAGAGACCATATTGTGGTCCGACCAGGTGACAGGCTTGATCTCCGAATAGGCCGCAACTGCAGATAGTCCCTCCGAGATATATATATATATATAGTCAATTCATGTATATGTGCCATGCGGCGCGGAGTAAAATGAGTATCCCATGGAGTTTGGGTGTAACTCCCTCCATATATATAGTAATCCGTATGTTCACATCATCTCTACTACTGCCGTTCGGCCTGCGTCAGCCGGAACAATTATATCTGGAGCAGATGCCTGTCTGTCCCTTTTAGTATCTGCCCATAGGTTGAAATCCCCTCCCAGTATCACATGGCCTGCGGCCTGCATCATTATCTTGGATATATAGCTAATTTAACTTTTAATCTCACGTTTAATTTGATTTTTCAATTTTGTCTTCAAATCTTTTAATCCCCTAAATTTAGGTGAGCTTTGTCTATTGGATGTTTCCTCACACAGGTCAGATTAAACACCACACTGTTTTGGACAAATTGTACTGGTTTTAGATTTGAGAGGTCTCTTTAAATGCACACTTTTCACAATATCAAAGGTATATTTGAGCAGGAATTGGTTATGCCATTTTCCCACATTAGTGCATTGCATTCCTATTAGTATTTACACATTCTGCTGTGTTATATCATGTCAACATATAGTGTGTTGGGGAGGGCGTAGGAGGTATGGGTACCTCTTTAGAATGGCTTGGTCCCATTCTCCTGACTGGTCCATTTGTCCGCCTATCTTTGCCTCCAAAACTTATGCTATTCTAAACTAGCCAATTCCTCATATTCTCTGTCCACATTCATACAGAACCTAGACTCTACTTTTCCTGCACCTATGAATGGGGAAGATTTTGGGCAATTAACAAAGGGGGAAACTTCACTAAGTGGCTCTTGGATGGCAGAGGAACACGTTTTTGTTCTTGGAAGCTAAGTAAGCACAATACGGACAGAAGAAAAGCTTCCATGTCACAGGGTTCCCACAGCTCCTTTTTCTGTTTATACCTCCTGCAAGGGAAGGTTCTTGGGCCAGGTAGAACCCTGGATAGTCCCACACCAAAATAGAATTCACGTATGCAGTTCAGGTGTCCTACATCATCCCCACTGGCTAATCCACCAACTCCTATTTAACGCACACTGACTGTATGCCTCAATAACTGACTGATTGGCTATATATTATTTGGACAGATTGACTGAAGGGATTCTGATTGCACTCATTTGACTGACTGAGAACATTGACAGTATTGTGCTTTACTGGCATTTTTGTACACGCACATGTGCATTTCTGTTTTAAACCTGACCTGATTTGACTTCTGCAGATTACAAAATTGACCCCTTGCCCACCCCAGTCTGCATCTGCTCCTGTTACAATGCAAAATATGCTATCATATATAAATCCGGAGGAAAAACATCACTTACGGTCAGCCTCCTTCTAGCTACCATGGTAGAGATTCCAAAAGGCCTCTTACCCGTCTGCTATGGCGCTGCAGGGTCCAGATATCTAACCAATTATATCATATCATTTTTTTAAGAATGCTTTTAACAGAAGAATTACAATATTCTACCCAATGCACCGATCTCACCCCATAATCTGGGCCAAGAAACAGGTTGTTGTAATCTTAAAATTTCATTTTATCTAAAATAAAAGGGAAATAAATGCAGTCCTCTAGCTTACAATGCTGGGGAAGTCACTCATAATCTTTAAATTAATATGAGTTGCTAGTCTACAGAAAGGAAAACTCAACCTGGCCCCAATGTCTTCCATAAGGTTTCATTCGTCTTCACACAATCATCCATACATAGGAAAACCAATATGACTATTCAAGACAATAAGCACATACTGACACTTTTCTTTGTTGATACCACGTGACATTCATTTTCAAAAATGATCTACAGTATGGAATTATGGTTGTCTACATGTGACCCATCTCCCTTTGAAATGAAACGTTGAAGTTCTCAAAATAAAGTTTGAAACAAAACACTGTACTTTATTTTCTCTGAAATCATTAGCAAACCTTGGCATTTGAGAAGTGTCTTGCTCTAATATAACTGACTTTTCCTTGCGCATCTAAATTGTTGGGAGACTACCTGTGACAAAATTATTAATTCCTTGAGCATCGATGCAATTGGATATCTTTTATGTTTTTCAATTGGTTACAAATAATTTTGCAGGCTTGCATTCAAGAATTCTAGCACTTTTTGGAATGCAGGGACTGCAGTGCCTAACTCCCTCACTATTCTCAGGGAAGCAGGTTCACCCTCACAACGCCTCAGTCCCATGGGTTCACTAAGGAATAGATTTTAATTTCTTTAATTACACCAATCAATTGACTTATCATTCCATATCTCAATATGTGATGTTGAAGGACCATAGAGATCTCAGATTGCAGGAGAAGAGCATTATTATGGTGAAGCTTCTTAGAGTTTCAATTTTAATGATAAATCACGAAGCACAAACCCTTTTTTTATATTTTAGTCCCTTTTTCAGTGACATAGCATGTAAACCGCCTACTCCCGAGATACTTTTAATTGCTATCTGGGATTTGATACATTATTGGGACAGTTGTATAAATATTCATTGATCATTGTAATCACATTTGGTCTGCCTTTCATAGGCCCAGGACACATAGGGACATCAACTGGCTTCAGGCATCTCCCCGAATTAAGCTCTTCCCTGCAGTCTGTCCCCTTCCCCAAAATCTTTCTCAGGTAATCTGGTGCAGTCTTGAGAAATTCCTCTGCATTTAGCTCTATCCCGCAAAGGCCTTCTTAAGGAGATTTCCCATCAGATACTTCTAGTGGCAATCCCAGTCTGCTTTTCTCCTGTAACACAGGCTCTGTAGCGTTTCTGCTTTCCCAAATCTCACTTTTATTCTATGTGTATGAGTATAGATACCCATCCAACTCCACCCATGCAGCATCATTTGATGGAGAATTTTGGGATTGGACAAAATCAGTGATAGGCGTCCTTCATTATCACACGCCCACAAGAGCCCTCCCCTTCACTTCTATTGGCACAATGTATTTTGATGTGCCATAAGAAGATGTGTTAACTATGAGTTATCCATCCCCTCAGGAGTGAGGAGTAAAATGTATCTGGAATATTCATTTTTTTTATAAAAACCCTGCAAGGACATGTGCCATTTATGAGAATGATATCTTGAAAATATTCTGAATCAGGAGACAAAATGTGTCTTTTTGCCATAACATGCATAATGCGTGAATGCATGCATAATTTGTACATTTTTATGTCTGCTTTTCATGTTTATTTGAGTGGTGTTGTTCTGCTGAATCCATATCTGTATCCAGTTTTCAGATCAGGCAGATGGTTTTGAAATTACAACTCAAAATATGTTTCCCTTGGGCACTTCAAATGCATCTCTTTGAACACGGCCATGTGTCATACATTCTAGCTGAATGACATTTGTGTGTGGACTAAATCAATACCAATAGGCCAGCTGCTGTTATGAACAAAGGAACACTTTAACAGGCTGTTTAGTGGAACAGACACATTCTTCGTGAAGCTTAATGCTGTGCCATGTAATGACCTGCCCTGGCATCTGCTTTTTGCTCACAAATGCACCACATGGATTTGGACTGGATCCCCACTACAGAGCTTGCATTTAGATGTATAATATGTAATTTGGAAGCAGTGCCTTGTTTTAAGTAAAGATGTGGTATTATCTCTCCCAAAAATATATATCAAAGTAAATGAATAATAGGACCTGAGCATTCCTTCTTCAAAAGATGTCTGCACAAACAAACTAAGTTGACAATGTCGATGTTTCATGTGAAGACAAAATGCCCACTTTGTTTAATATTTACTTGTAAAAGCATCGAGCAATCTAAGAAAGTGCAGGCCTATCAAAAGATACAATTTGCTCTATCATATGATCTGTAATAAACATTCTATCTAACACTGCTTAATAGAATATTAATATTCAAGTTGCACAGCTCACCATGTTCCTCTTTCAAGTTCAAATTTTATTTCGGATCGTTACATCCATAAAACCATCACTTTAATACATTTCATGAAATCAGAAAAAATACATGCTAAAAACATGAACCTAAGATACAAACTAAAATACATTATGGCTTGGTCATACAGCAGGGCCCTCCATTGGTGGCTCTAAACATTAGGTCATTTGCAACAACCCAAAATCACCCTCCACATTTGTCCTAAACATACCTTGTGGTCACCATGCTTTCTGCCAAAAGCAGGTGAGACCAAATAATACTGCAGGCTTAGCTGAGGTGAGGAAAAACAATATTGCAGCTTGACATGAACTGATCCTACTCTCTCGTAAGAATATTAATAAAAATGTTACCCGAAGATCATTGAAAAATTGGCATGTCAGAATGAAATGGTATAATGTCTCCAGCCGACCATACACATGTTGCAGTTTGTATCCTCCCTGCGATTAGAATTCCAAAACTAAGTCACAGCCCCCAAAAGGCAGAGAGTTCAGTCACTCTTTTGTGACAAGTGCTCTTTGCAAAGGTGCAGTCACCAGATGCAGATGTACAGCTGGGCCATTACAGAGGGGGGAATGGTAAATAGGCCCTGATCTGAGTTTTCAGTAGCATTTAATCTTCCCCTAAGGACACCAAAAAAGCCCTATCTTTAACCAGCATCTTGTGGAGATGGGTCATAGACGTTGGTAGCCAATGAAAGCTTAAGTAACAAGGACTTTACATGGGCTAACCAGCTAACCTTGTTTTGACCATTTTGGGTAGTTAAATTCATACTTAAGTCCAAACATTAGAGGGCTGTGAGTGCCTGCCCAGAATGAGGCCCACCGTGAGATACGTCTCACAAAAATAATGTCCGCCAGATAGGTCATACCAGTTTATAAATGCATAGAGTACACATTTGCTGAGGGTGGGACCATAAGCAACCTTCGTAGAAATGCATTTTCCAGCTTTTGTACACAGGGGGCCCTCGCATACATGCTTAGGTCACACCCAAAGGTGCCAGTGGGTATGTCATTTCCCTCGTAGACCTTGGGCCTCATTACGAGATTTGTGGTAATGGAAAAACAATGCTGGTAAGGGAATACCGGCACCGCATACTGTGCTGGCCTATTATGGATCAACAACTCGGTATCAGTGCCACCGCTGATAGATACTGTGCACCCCCGTACCGGCATGCGTGCAGGCACGCGGCCCTTTGGGCCGGCAATACCGGGATGGCGCTAACCGAAGGACATCACAAGTCATGCGGATATGCAACTACCGGCATCACGAAGGCGGTAATAAGGGATACCGGGATGGCGGCATCACCAGCATCACGAATCACCCGTTAACATCAAAGTGCAGTGCTCCCAACTGCCACAGGTGCACACAATCAGCACAGGTGGAGGCAATGGAGTCTGGCCCAGCACAAAAGGAGCACACCCACACACCACACCCCTTTCCACACCAAAATGATCCCACTTGCAGTTGCGATATTG
Organism: Ambystoma mexicanum; assembly: GCF_040938575.1. Classification (NCBI taxonomy): domain Eukaryota; kingdom Metazoa; phylum Chordata; class Amphibia; order Caudata; family Ambystomatidae; genus Ambystoma; species Ambystoma mexicanum. The sequence continues at coordinate 682,115,468 of NC_090927.1, read as the reverse complement.
GGGCTGGAGGACATGCTTGCTACACCAGCAACAACAACAACAGGCACCACAGAGGGGACGCAGGAGGAGAATGAGGGTGAGACTGGCCCAGCAAGTCCCACCAGTGCAGCCAGTGGTATCACGCAGGCAGCCTCCAACCCCTCGCATCAGAGCCAGTACATTCAACCTAACTCCTGAGCAGATCCACACTCTGTACCGCCAGGACCGGGACACCATCACCACCATTGTGGACATGATACACGACGACATTGCCAGCCTGATTGAAATACGCACCGCCATCCCCCCTCTACTAAAGGTAGTGTCTGTGCTCCACTTCCTGGCCACAGGCACCTACCAGCACACAGTGGGGCAGATCATGGCATATCACAGCCCTTATTTTCATGCATGCTGAACCAAGTGCTGGATGCCCTCCTGAAGCACTCAAGCAACTACATATCCCTGCCACGGACTGCCGAGGAGATCTTTGACACTAAAATTGGCTACCATGCACTGGCAGGCATGCCAAATTGTATTGGTGCTCTTGACTGCACCCATGTTGAATCGGTGGTCCCGCATGCCATGGAGGTGGTGTACCGCAATCATAAGCTATATCACTCCATCAATGTACAGATGGTATGTGACTCCAGCAAGATCATCACACATTGTTGTGCCCGATATCCCGGATCAACTCATGACTCTATGGACCTGCAGAACTCCACGCTAACACGCTACATGGAGTGACATGCAGGACGACGTGCCTGGCTGCTTGGTAAGTTGCATGACAGGCACATGGCAGTGTAATGGGGGGAGAGATGCACACACCAGCCTGGTGTTATTGGGGTGGTGACTGCACAATGTCCATACTGCAAAATACTGTGCCCCAAAGCATCCCAAACTGAACATGACACCCAAACCCCATAGGAATGACGGAAGCTGCACACCAATGACAATATGCCTGACTTGCAACAATCCCACATACCACAACATGTCCACTGCACATCATCAGACCTCACCCACTGTAACCAATCCAGCAACATGTTGTGCTTACGCACAATGTAAATGTCCATAGCAAAACACAACACAGGACATGCATCCTTGAGTACGCACAAATCAATCCCACCAAGGGAATACACTGCTTGTCACTGGCCCACCACCACAGTAGCGCTGCATGTCACCATGTGAATAATGAGCACTGATTGAGAAATCATGATGAGACTTGTGCCAATGCTGCTAGTAATAAAAAAATACTAATCACTACACATCACATTTATGAAACCAAACACAGCGGTATACATCCACAGTGCATAAACACCAGCAAGGGAGTGGACACCCTGCATCATCTGGATGACGCAACCCACACCTGTAGACCATGGGACAGCACACATTGTGGCAAGGTAAAATGTGTGCATTCATCCAGGGACATGTGAATGTGAACAACAAATATCTGCAGGCATGTGTGATGAGTACAGGTGTCTTTCAGGAATTGACTGACACATACCTTATTTTGCGCCCATGCAGGTGATAGTGGCTAGCCTTTGAAGCCGTGGCTCCTCACCCCTGTCCGGAACCCGCAGAACAGGCAAGAAGAGGACTACAATCGTGCCCATACCCGTGTGGTGATCGAGCAGACCTTTGGGCTGTTGAAGGCATGTTTTCGCTGCCTTAGCAAGTCGGGTGGGACACTCCTGTACGGGCATGAGAAGGTGGCCAAGATCATCATGGCATGTGTCATGCTGCACAACATGTGCATCCGATGGAACGTGCCTCTGCCCCCTGACATTGAACTGCAACCACCAGGTGAGGAGGAAGATGATGAAGAAGATGGGTTGCACATCATCCAGGTAGCAATGCACAGGAGGGAGGTGCTGTGCGCCAGTATGTGATAGGCCAACATTTCTAAGACACATGGATGCAGAGGGTGCCATGAATGTGGGACTCAGGGCACTGGGTGTGGGGTTACATGGACACTATGCACTGTAAGCCAATAAAGCACACATACACAATAAGGAATGTCCAGTCATGTGATTTTTGGTATACAACAGATGTATTTAACAAAAGGAAAAGTAAAAAGTGCTCTGACCCTCCACCTCACACACACACCCCCTCCCCCCTCCCTCCCACAACTCCCCCACACACCCCCTCCCACCTCCCCCCACAACTCCCCCACACATGGTATGCAATGGTATGATACTCGAGTCTTCACAAGTCTGCACATGCAGGCTGACCCTGCTAATTATGTCCTCTGTCGGACTCCGGGGGCGGCATATTGGGACACCGCATGGTGCACACCGACCTGCGCAGGGGGCTCGTCTGTGTGGAGCTTGACGATGACCCTGTGGGCACATGCTCCACTGTTGGGGCAGGACGGTGAGCCTCCAAAGCATCGCAATCCTTGCAAGGACCTGCCTCACTGCCAACAGCTCCTCACAGACCAGTAATGTGCCCGACACTATGGCCCCTTTCATGGCTGCAATGTTCTCTTGGGCTTCCTTCCTGGTCAGGTCACCATCAGAGACATATAGTTTTACAAGGCCGGTCAGCTCCTGCTGCCGCCCCTCCATTTGTGCCATTCTCAGCTCCCCATCCTGGACCCCTGTGGAGGTGGATGGTACGTGTGGCAAGGGGCCCAATTCATGTGGGTCCTCTGTGGGGCTCCAGGCCTCTGTTTCTGCCTCTCCTCCAGACTGGACGTGCAAGGTGCCATCGGGTGTGCTGATTGGTGTGTACTGGGGCGTCTGGGTGGGGCTGGGTGTGCCACCAACTTCCATTGAGAGGTTGTCCTCCTCAGGGACACATACCTCGGCTTCAGATTGTACTTCATCGCCACTCTGTGGCGCTGTGGCAGCTGCCTCCCCCACCGAGCTGTTAGCTGAAGATAGAGTCCCGTCTGCCACTGGCTCAACTGCAGTGGATTCCACTTCTGTTGGCACTGTTGCTATAGCAGCTGTCCTTTGGTGCCCCTGTTCCTTCCCATCCTGTGTAGCCTTTGCCCTCGGTGGCTAATGTGCCTTGCCTGTGCCCTTGGACGTTGAAGGCCTGTTATTGTCTTCCCTGGACCTGGCCCTCTTATATGGAGTGGTGACCTGTGCAGCAGAGTCCTGTGCATTGCTGTCGGTATCAGGGCCCATGGGGGACCTAACGAGGGACGGCATCAGTGATGGTTGTACATGCATCATGCATACAATGGTATTATGATATGATATGATATGATATGATATGATATGGCATTCATAACGCGCCTATACACAAGTGTTTCAAGGCGCGACGATGCAAGGGGGGGAACAAAGGGAGGACAGACAATGATCCTACTAGGCCAGGTGTCATTCAGATCGCGCAAGTGCATGTGAAGGGGGGAAGGAAGAGTACGCGGGGGGAAGGGAGAGGGGAAAGTGCAGTACATGGGAAGTGGAATAGATAAGATAAATAAAACACATGAAACAGCCAGCTGGTGGCAAGTGCAGGGATACAGAAAAAACGGTCCCCAAGTGCAGGGGTTGCCAGGGAGGTAGTGCAGGTGGGCAGTTGACGGGGCCTGGGCCAGAGATCAGAAAAAGGGTGGCCAGGTAACCAGTGCAATTTCAGTCAGGAATTCAGCAAGGGAGGGGAGGAGAGAAAGCAGAAGCAAAGAGGAAGGTTTTGAGGTGTTTCCGGAACCGGAGATGGTTCTCCTCGAGTTTCAGGGAGACAGGAAGGCTGTTCCAGAGAGAGAGGCCCCTGCCGAAGAGAGTGATCTGCCACCAACTCGTTGCTTGGAGAAGCGACTGACCCTGAGGGAGTTGGAGGCAGATGAGTGAAGAGCTCGAGAAGGAAGATATTTGGGAAGAGAGAGTTGAAGGTATTGCGGCCCCAGACCCCAGAAGGCCTTGTGTACAATGCAGAGGGTTTTGAATTTAATCCTCGCAGCCACTGGGAGCCAGTCCAGAGATTTCAGTCCTGGTGAGATACGATCCCTGGGCTTGAGGCCAAGGACAAGTCTTGCAGTCCTGTTCTGGATAAGTTGCAGAGGGCGAAGAGTGGAGGCAGGAAGATTTAGATAGAGGCTGTTACAGTAGTCCAGCTTGGAAAGGACCAGGGCTTGGGAGACAGTGAGCTTCTGGGGGAAGGAGAGGAAAGGAAGAATACCTCTAAGTAGGTGCAGCTGGTAGTGTGACTTCCTAGAGACGTCAGAGATGTGAGGGGAGAAGGAGAGTGATGACCCCAAGGTTTTTAGCCTTGCAGGTGGGAGTGGGAGGAGGGCCAAGAGAGGCCGGCCAGAGAGCTGCAGGGAAGGAGGGAGTGGGTGTGCCGATGAGTAGAATCTCAGTCTTACTGGCATTAAGGCAGAGGTTGTTGGCGGCACACCATTCTTGGATGGCAGACAGACAGTCAGAGATGATGTGAGGGAAGGAGAGGAGGAGGAGGAGGAGGCCGAGGGTAGCCTGAAAATGAGCTGGGTATCATCCTCATAGCACTGAAAGTAGGGACAGAGAGCGGCGATGCAGTGGGCAAGGAGTCCCAGGTATTGGTTGAACAGCCAGGGAGAGAGGTTAGATCCCCGGGGGACACCACAGGTAGAGAAAAAGATGTCGGAGAGGAAGGACCCAAGTTGGATCTGGGAGGGTCGGTCAGAGAGGAAAGAACTGAGCCACACCAGAGCCTGACCAGTGATACCCAGGTTATCACAGAGACGGTTGAGCAGGATGGCATGGTTGACAGTGTCAAAGGCAGAAGAGAGATCAAGCAGGATAAGAACACAAGGGGTGTTAGAGTCGAGGTTGGAGAGCAGGTCTTCATGGATGTTCAGGAGAGCAGTTTCCGTGCTTCTGGCAGCTCTGAAGCCAGACTGAAGGTCATGAAGACAACCAACAGATTCAGTGTGGAGATTGAGCTGGGAGATGGCCAGTTTCTCCAGGAGCTTGCCCAGGAAGGGAGTTATGGAGATTGGGCGATAGTTAGCCAGGCAGGAGGGGTCGGCTTGGGGTTTCTTAAGAAGAGGGTGCACAAGGGAGTGCTTCAGGGGGAAAGGGAAGACTCCAGTGGCGAATGAGTGATTGCAGAAATCTGCCAGGGCAGGACCCAGGGAGTCGATGTGATCCTTGATAGTTTTGGAGGAACAGGGGTGAACCTGTTTCGACGAGACTTTCATAGATCGGACTTGTCTAGAAACCTCGTCTGGAGAGAAAAGAGGAAAGGTAGAGAAGGAAGGAGGAGGGGTGGCTGCAGAAGGGCCAGAGGAAGAGCAGGAGGTAGCGGGAGGGGGATGAGAGGAGGAGAGTGAGGACAGGATGTCCTGAGTTTTAGAAATAAAGTGAGAAGCCAGTGCCGTGCAGAGGGCCTGGGAAGGGACAGGAGAGGTAGAGACTGCAGCAGGATTGGCCAGTTCCTTGCAGATTTTAAAGTGTTCAGCCGAGTTGTTAGATGCCGCAGAGACGCAGGCTTGGATATGAGCTCTCTTCTTGGTGAGAACGGAGAGCCGGTATTACCTTTGCAGCAGGCGGCAGGCCAGTTTGTCAGAGGATGAACTTGAAGCACACCCGCCATTTCCTCTCGGAAACCCTAGACTTGCATTTTAGGGTGACGAGGTCTGAGTCATACCAGGAGTTGCACTTGGCTTTGGGCTTCAGGCGGTTTCTCATGACAGGGGCAAGGATATCAAGAGTATCAGGTATAGCAGAGTGGAGCGTGCAGAGTGCTGTGTCAGGGTGGGAGTCAGCCAGGGGGGAGAGGGGGTGAGAAGGTGGCAGCGAAAGCCTCAACTGACACGCGCTTCATGGGTCGGGTGACCGAGAAGGTGGGTGGCAGTGTCGGAGGGGGCTTGACCTGCGGGGTAGGGAGGGTGAGGTGGGAGGATAGGAGAAAGTGGTCACTCCAGGAGAGTGGAGAGAGGGACAGAGAGGGGAAGGTCTGAAGAGATCAGAACATCGAGAGTGTGCCCTGCAGAGTGAGTCGGGCCAGAGGGGAGAATGGTGAGTGAGAGAGAGTCGCAGAGTTTGCGAAAGAGTTCAGAGGGGAGACAGGAGGCATCCAGGTGGATGTTGAAGTCTCCAACAAGGAGGAGTTGAGTGGTTGAGTCCAGAGTGAGGAGGAGAGGTCCGCCCACTCAGAGAGGAAGGAAGAAACCTGACCAGGTGGCCAATAGATAGTAGCCACAGTAAGGGAATTGCTAGGCGAGAGAGAGAGCCTGCAGACAAGGCATTCGAAAGAGGAGTAGGCCTGCATAGGAATGACAGAGGCATGAATCCACTCAGGGAAGATAAGGGCTACGCCCCCACCAGATAGGTTGGGCCTGGGTGCTGAGAGGATCTTGTAGCCATCAGGTAGGAGAATGTCAAAGCTGGTGACAGAGCTGGCCGTAAACCATGTCTCAGTGAGACCGAGGACATCAAGGTCAAGTTCTTCAAGAAGGCGGCAGATATCAGAGGAGTGTTGGACAGTGGAACGGGAGTTGAGAGTGGCAATGTGGAGAAGGTTGCCCTCCTTGAAGGACTTCCGGGGAGGGGTACAGATCAGAGGTACGCCCTGCGAAAGTGTAGAAAATGCCCGAGAGGGGGCAGAGAGGGAGGGGGAAGGCAAGGTAGCCAAGGAAAGGGGGGAGGGGACAGCAGGAGAAGAAAGGAAGTTGATGAGGCGAGGAAAGGTAGAGAAGGAAGGAGGAGGGGTGGCTGAAGAAGGGCCAGAGGAAGAGCAGGGAGTAGCGGGAGGGGGATGAGAGGAGGAGAGTGAGGACAGGATGTCCTAAGTTTTAGAAATGAAGAGAGAAGCCAGTGCCGTGTAGAGGGCCTGGGAAGGGACAGGAGAGGTAGAGACTGCAGCCGGATTGGCCAGTTCCTTGCAGATTTTAAAGAGTTCAGCCGAGTTGTTAGATGCCGCAGAGACGCGGGCTTGTATATGAGCTCTCTTCTTGGTGAGAACGGAGAGCCGGTATTACCTTTGCAGCAGGCGGCAGGCCAGTTTGTCAGAGGATGAACTTGAAGCACACCCACCATTTCCTCTCGAAAACCCTAGACTTGCATTTTAGGGTGACGAGGTCTGAGTCATACCAGGAGTTGCACTTGGCTTTGGGCTTCAGGCGGTTTCTCATGACAGGGGCAAGGATATCAAGAGTATCAGGTATAGCAGAGTGGAGCGTGCAGAGTGCTGTGTCAGGGTGGGAGTCAGCCAGGGGGGAGAGGGGGTGAGAAGGTGGCAGCGAAAGCCTCAACTGACACGCGCTTCATGGGTCGGGTGACCGAGAAGGTGGGTGGCAGTGTCGGAGGTGGCTTGGCCTGCGGGGTAGGGAGGGTGAGGTGGGAGGATAGGAGAAAGTGGTCACTCCAGGAGAGTGGAGAGAGGGACAGAGAGGGGAAGGTCTGAAAAGATCAGAACATCGAGAGTGTGCCCTGCAGAGTGAGTCGGGCCAGAGGGGAGAATGGTGAGTGAGAGAGAGTCGCAGAGGTTGCGAAAGAGTTCAGAGGGGAGACAGGAGGCATCCAGGTGGATGTTGAAGTCTCCAAGAAGGAGGAGTTGAGTGGTTGAGTCCAGAGTGAGGAGGAGAGGTCCGCCCACTCAGAGAGGAAGGAAGAAACCTGACCAGGTGGCCAATAGATAGTAGCCACAGTAAGGGAATTGCTAGGCGAGAGAGACAGCCTGCAGACAAGGCATTCGAAAGAGGAGTAGGCCTGCATAGGAATGACAGAGGCATGAATCCACTCAGGGAAGATAAGGGCTACGCCCCCACCAGATAGGTTGGGCCTGGGCGCTGAGAGGATCTTGTAGCCATCAGGTAGGAGAATGTCAAAGCTGGTGACAGAGCTGGCCGTAAACCATGTCTCGGTGAGACCAAAGACATCGAGGTCAAGTTCTTCAATAAGGCGGCAGATATCAGAGGAGTGTTGGACAGCGGAACGGGAGTTAAGAGTGGCAAAGTGGAGAAGGTTGCCCTCCTTCAAGGACTTCTGGGGAGGGGTACAGATCAGAGGTACGCCCTGCGGAAGTGTAGAAAATGCCCGAGAGGGGGCAGAGAGGGAGGTGGAAGGCAAGGTAGCCAAGGAAAGGGGGGAGGGGACAGTAGGAGAAGAAAGGAAGTTGATGAGGCACGGAAAGCGTCTATCAAAGAGGAAGGTTGGCCTGAGGGCCTTGGACCAAGATGGTCCCATTAGAGTAGACATTAATGATGACCTTAGAAGATAGGAAGGAGGCCAGGAGGGCATCCCAACGGGTAAGACCATTAATGGGAGAAGAGGAGAAGGGAGAGAGAACAGAGACCATAGGCGGGGTCCATAGATCTGGAGAAGGAACGACAAAGAGGATGTCGGCAGAGTTTCCTTGGAGGAGGCACTGGTGTAGGTGTCAGCGATAGGGAGGCCTGGGTTTATAGACCAGGATGTCCTTTTTAAACTTTTTCCTACCGGACTTAGTGAAGAGAGCAGGATAGTCAATAGCGAAACAGTTTGAAAAGATAGGGGAGACAGAGAGCACCATAGAGTAGGTGGGAGAGGAGGGGATCCAAGGGGTAGACAGACAAGACAGCGAGAGGCAAGTGCGCAGGAGAGTGGCACAGGTCGACAAATGATGGGTCCACAACCTGCCAAATCCCACTGGAATAGGCTACCCAGAATGGCAGGTGCAGGCCCATTCACAAAATGACGTCTTATTAAAAGGCAGAGACGTTTTCTTTTCCAATTGGCAGGGCCCTCTTACCATGGAGGAGGGGGTCGCACACCAGTTAGATGGATGCACAAACTACTGCGCTGTAGTCAGTTTGTTACAGTGTCATCGCGTAACGTTAAGCTTGCGAGATAAAGCAGATGTTTGCCAACTGTACAAATGGCGCAATTGTGTCGGGACAACTAACATTTTATTTAAAATAAGAGTCAAATACAATCAAAATAAGCTATTTCACCTGGAATCATGCTGCGAATTGAAGTAATTGAAGTACTTGGAGTCCCTAGCCCCTCCACAGATTTGCTCTATGTCGAGTAGCACCAACCGGCAGCAACTCGCACCAACTCAGCTCACTCCCACAGTATCTATAACTACAACACAACTGCATTCGATAGATGTCTCGCTATTGCTCAGCTGCTCCTCACCGTGGTAAGCCTTCCAGCTGCATTTCGACTCAACAGATTTGGGCCTTGTTGCTGGCTGTGTCCCTCTTTAGGTCTTGCGGTGCGGCTCTCGCAGACTTTTCAAGACCGTCTGTGTTCTTGTCTTCTGCGTCACAAAAAACGCAGTGTACACATTTGATAACTTGCTGTCTTACAGTTGTGGCATACAGGTTGCTTGCCATAAGGTGGGGTTATTCAGGCATATGTCTGGTTGACACATGTGTGAGGTGGTGTATGCTGTGTGCCATGCCTTTCTGTTGTGGACTGCATGCAGTGTGACACATATCGTTTCCCTGTTTGTGGTGTGTGTCTCAGGTATGGCATTGGCATGCTGCATGCATGTGTATGTCACGGTGCTGGGGACAGCATCTAGGCAGTGATGTGTCCATGTGTGTGTGATGGCCCATGCATTGCCTCATGGCACGGTCACATTGGTGGACCATCATCATACTTTGCATTACAGTGTTTTCATTGGACACTCGCCTCCATCTGCCGATGACGACGCTCCACGTTCCATATTTCCCACTCCCTCTATGGACTCCATTCCAATGGTGCTGGCGCAGGTTTCTTCCCAGCGGGTGAGTTTAATGGGTGAGCCGGGCCCACCGCCAGTGGCCACACCTGGCTCCAATTAGCAGACAAGATATTGCGCACTCGGAGGCGTTTTTTAACGTCCTTTACAGTGCGGGGGTGGTGCCCACCGCACTGACCTTCTGGGCCACTAGCTCCCATACCTCTTCCTTCTTCAGCTGTGCTGCTCTCCTGAGGTCTGAGGCAAAGACCATGTCGGCATTCTCTGCCAGTGTGTCAGCCAGCATGTTAAGTTCATCCTCTGAAAATCTCTCCTTTCTCCGGCGGGATGCGTCCTTTTTTATGGCCTTTGGCATTGTGCCGAGGTGCGGGTGCAGGTGTGGCTGGTGGTGTGGGGCACCAGGTCCTTTATCTCTAGGATTGCAATAGATTGTGTTTTTTAAGATGGCCGCCGTGCCGTTAATGCCGGGCCTGTCATTACCGGTGCCCGTTATTTAGGGGTGGACGGAGGCAAAGGAGGTGTCAGCACTTTCCGTGATGCTGCTAACGGGGGTTTTGGGGTCATTTACGGCATGCCGGTACAGAAGATACCGGCATGCCGCAAAGTGCATGCATGCATTCTCGTAATCGGCCGCTGTTAGCAGCATCATTGCTACCCGGACACGATATTAGCTCCGGCCCGGTAAAGTTTGGTTTTTAATGCAAATCCCGTAATGAGGCTCCTTGTTCCCCTTTCATATGACAACAAACATGCAAAAACTCTTCTACATTTTCTATAATTAAAGCCTACAACATGGCCAGTTTTTCCTCATTAATAAGTTTTGTCTATTTGACATTAATTGCTTCACAATTGCTAATAAGGTTGCAGACATACGTTAGTCATTTTGGCGATAATCGCAAGTGTTAATAGTTATTGCCGTCGCTGTTTCACAACCCAAAATATTGTGTCTGCCCAATACTCAAGAAGTAATATCAGGAAATTGTTTGGCTGCTGGGCATGGGAAGTTATTTTGCAATTGTTCTCCATGTTTGTAGAAGAAAAGGATCAATGATACTTTTTAGTGGATTAGTTGTGAAATGCTGTTCGAGAGTTCCTTTTTGGTCTGGACTATTATATCAAGATATTTTGAATATAAGATATTTTCGCTTGGCACTGGAGGAAACACAAAAACCAATTGGGGCATATAAGAGCAAACTTGTGTTAATCTACTGCCACAAGAAATCATGTTAGTTATATCTCCTGATGATCCACACCAATTATGTGGTGAAACAAGTGTTGAGGCAATCATGATTTAACAAGAAACACTCAGGATTGGCATTATGAGATATTATGAATTATAAAAACGTTAATAAAAACAAAAAACGAATCAACTAAAAAGTATCACATATCTTTTTCTTCAACAAACAAGGAGAACATTTGCAAACCAACCCTCACAATTTACAGATGAATTACTTGGCATCTAAATGTAAGCCATTCTATGTTTGCATTATTTTATAGGGAGTATTACATTCAATCAGATAATATTTTACAGCATGTGCGGGAGGAATTTGACAATCCCCATGGGCAGTGTGCACGAGCCTGGGCTGTTTTGATATTTATATTACGTCTGTGCGCTGGTGAATTACTTAGATGATTTACTGAAACATCCGACCAGAGCAGTGTACAACATGTATTGATTTTATCACACTTTGCAATGGTAATATCCTTTAGTTTGACCTGACTATCGTGCTTTATTCTTTCTATCTGTGAGTTGGTTGAAACTTTATTCTCCTTTTTCGTCTTTCGTCGTTGAAATTGTTTCTTTTTTTTTTCTTTTGACCTCATGAATGCACTGGAGGCACTGAAACGTTATCTGAGTTTGTTGATGTGAATTTGAAACAAAAGTTTTTACGTTATGTTAAAACTGTAGATCTTTTCAATAAAAAATAAAAAAAAATATTTTAAAGAAATGGAAAGTTGGTAGATAAACCTCTGGGAAATAAGTGGGGCTAATCCACACACATTTTCTAATGCTCACTGTACAACAAAAACATATTCAAGTGTACTCTGGGGGACACAGCATACCGGCGCAGTCCTACTGTCATGTTCAGCAGGAATGTGACAGCCACAGGTACATCAAAGCATCTCAAAAAGGGGGAAGGCAACACCTTCCTCCGGCCAGTACCAGCCTAAGTAAAATATCAAAGGCTCCATGGATCCGCCCTGCCTACTGTTAAGTTCTCTGTGGTGTCAGCGCATACTGATGAGAGTTAATTGAAACAGGCCTGCGAAGAGCCCCATTCACAGAACTAACACAAGGGACAGGAACCAACACATTTTTGATATGCAATGTGTCAACTTGGAGCTAGCTCCCACACCCCTGTATGAAGGGTAGTGAATGTCATGTCTGGGACAACTGTTTACAGTAGGCAACCCCTGCAGGGAACCCCCTTACAGAAGGAAGAAGTATGTTATTTGATTGAGACAGAAAGTCTGTTCTTGCCACAAACTTAAAGTGAGACCTCCACTTAGATGAGGAGACACAGAGAGCTCAATTAACCAGAAAGACACTTTGATCCACAACAGACAGGAAGATGGGTGGGACTTAGTAGTACATGTTGTCGCCCCTTACGTTTCCTGTTGCAAAGTACTCTGGTTATGACCTCATGCATAACAGAAGATTGTTGGTTCAATAAGGCAGGTTTAGCCTGCACCAATCACTGAGGCCGATTTGGCTTTTAAAGAGGGTTGAGCCCCTCATGTGGCAGATCATCCGTCGACTTTGAAAGGAGTAAGAAGAAGGACTCATTTGGACCCTGGCTGAAGGTATAGTCTGCCTTACAGCTTCCACCAGTGAAGGAAGGCCAGACATTCCAAGAGGGAAGCAATATGCCTCCCCTAAATATCTCCCAGGCAATAGAGGGAGATACCAGACTCAAAGGACCCATCCAGCAGCCCCAGAACTGGTACACAGCCAGCACACAGCATGCCCTGCTAGGTTCTGCCAGCTAGCTTCCTAGGTGGGAAGTGCCAGAGTGTCTCTGAACAAAGGACAAGGCAGTTGTCTGAAAAGAGTCTCCTCAGCTTTTGGCCGTCCGCCTTAAAGTATGACACAAGCCCTACGGAGAAGCCAGCAGGAGTGCCACAATAAGCATCAACCAGCGTCCATCTTTTAAGGTAATTTTAGAGGCAGACGAGCCCTCGAACCGCGACCTGCTGCACCACTGACTGTTGTCATGCTACAGTCACTAAGGCTGTCGGAGACGCCTCGACCAGTGTTCCAGATTTGCCAACCAGCACAGAGACAATGATTCTTATCCCTGAGCCACTGTGTAGGCCAGCCCGCAGCCGTCCGTCCAGCCTCGCTTGCTGAATTGCCTGCCGCCTGATACCCGCAACTGTCTCTCATCTTCAACTCTGTTGTAGGAGCTGCAGAGCATCCTGGAACCGACTCAACGCTATTGAGGATCAAGATCATCTTAGGCACCAGGTACTTTGTGGTTTTGTCCCCCTGGTCCTTCTCAAAGGCCCCTAATGACATTTACAACCCCTGGCTCCCTTGGTGCAGAAACCAAATAACAGTGAACAGTTAAGACTGATTGCTTTCGGACTACCCACCTGTGAGTATCCAGAGTGCATCCCTTTTCTTTGTGAAACTGTCTGTCCTATGTGTTCCTTTACAGGGGGGGATTGTATTTTGTAGTGTGCTAGAACTGTTTGTTCTAATAATAATAAAGTAGATATTTGTATACAACCTTGACTGGACAGTCGCTGCTATCATTGGGTAATAATTGTATTTTCGCTGTGTTCCAACTAATCAATGACACACGACATTTCTGAGATAAGCCTGCCATTCCGTTCACATTACCAAAATTGGTCAAGGAGTTTTATAATTTACTTGTGTTTCCAATCTGTCTGGATCCCTTCTGGTGTACTAGAGGTGTGGGGCTGATTGATGTTTTAGAAACCGATATTCATCCCTGGACCAATGGTGCCCCGGAAGTTGAATCATCACAATGACCCCTCCTAAACTAAAAAAACTCAACTGTGTACAAATCAGTATCTTTTAAATCCTTTGTTGGGACTAATGATGGGCCCATTATTGACTCCTCATTCGGCCATTATTTGCTTGGTACAATCTTGGGAAGATGCATACTCTCGCTTAAGGGAGTGTGCGCCTGCTTGCCCATTGTTAATATCTTTTGCACCAATTGCTTCTCTAGGTCACATGTATGTTGTCCTTCTCTATTATTGTGTCTTGGAGCCACCCTTGTGGGGCACCTTCTGTTTCATCAGACATGGGTAGTTTCGTTTACAAATCCTAATCCTGCCTCTTTCCATTTTATTGTTGCAAATGTCCTCACTGCGTCCGTCACTAGTGCGAGGGCCCACCTCCCGAAGTCAGCACCACTTCATGGTGCCAGCAGCCATGGCATCTAAGACGTAATAGTAATACTGTGGTACGTTGGCATTTTCTATTTCTACTATTCATTCTCCAAGTGCACTAACTAAAACGAACGATTTCATGTCCCCACAGGAACACCGTTTCTGTAGCTGAATTTGCTTAGGTCCAGGAAGGGCAAAGGCAGTAGCTGCAGGCAAAGTGGCTTGATGCAATTTGGAGGGCTTGAAAGAAAAATAAGTGATCTAATGATAGCCTTTCAGACGGCGTCATTGAAAAGATCTGGGTGAAAAAGCACAGTGTATTAATGCATGTATTGCAGAGCTCTGCTGGCGGCCCGTTTGAAACTGGGCAGGGGTGCCTGAGCCTTTACTTCTTCCAGGGATGTTCAAATATGTTGGGTTATAATATGTGTATTATGGATAAGGCTCCCTGTTTTTCCGTTTTTACTGATGTTTACACATAAATACAGACGGCAATTACTCTTTTTCCTTTCAGTATTAATTTGCAAAAAATTGATAAAAACAGCCATGCATGTCTCTTGTTGGGTCTTTAAGCTGTCAAGCGTGCATGGCAGGTCAACTGCTTGCAAAGTACCATAACAGTAGGGAATGTAATCCCTTTTTTTAAGTTGTTTAAATGGCTGCAGGTGTGCAGCCCTTGTCTTTTTGTGCAATTACGGAGCTCTGGGAGCTTCCCATCACAGGCATACAGGCATCCACGTGCTAATGTTTTTTTCATGTAAATAAATGTGGAAAAATACTAGTTGCAACTACCTTTTTTACGCAACAGAAAGTAAATATGGGCAAGTACAGAAAAACTGACTGGAAAAGAAATGTGAATAAATACAGACGGAAACGTTGAAAAAAAAAATACCTTAAAACCGGGAGCCATAATTATGGAATTTGAACAGATACACATTTCAGGTTATTAAACAGTGCTTTATGCTGGAATCTTCCTACTTCTAAGCACTGTAATATCAGCGGATGTTCTTATAAAATGTCATGATACTTAGGGGGTAATTCATAGAATTCAGCGCAAAAGTGGTGCATGCGGCTGGCGCACAGTGTGCGCGTGCGATAGCCTGCGCCAGCCGCGTGCGCTAAACTCCATTTCCGCGCACAGCGTATTCATTTATTTCAACATCCATCACCAGCCGTGGCGCAGAGTGGCGCAGCGACCCTGCAGCAGCGCCAGTTACGCCCCCAAGAACGCCCCTAGCGCAAGGAAAAGCCATCAAAATCCTCAATCCAGCGCAAAGGGCTGCAGCAAACGCCGAGCGGGGAGCGTGTATTACTGGGGTTTGCGGGAAGTCCTACACGCGATTGGCCTGGGTACGTGTATTTCAGGGGTGCGCGGGAAGTCCTACATGCGATTGGCCTGAGTACGTGTATTTCAGGGGTGCGCGGGAAGTCTTACACGCGATTTCAGCATGGTACGTGTATTTCGGGGTGCGCGGGAACTTCCACACGCGATTTCAGCAGGTACGTGTATTTCGGGGTGCGCGGGAACTTCCACACGCGATTTCAGCAGGGTACGTGTATTTCGGGGTGCGCGGGAACTTCCACACGCGATTTCAGCAGGGTACGTGTATTTCGGGGTGCGCGGGAACTTCCACACGCTATTTCAGCTGGGTACGTGTATTTCGGGGTGCGCGGGAACTTCCACACGCGATTTCAGCAGGGTATGTGTATTTCGGGGTGCGCGGGAACTTCCACATGCGATTTCAGCAGGGTACGTGTATTTCGGGGTGCGCGGGAACTTCCACACGCGATTTCAGCAGGGTACGTGTATTTCGGGGTTCGCGGGAACTTCCACACGCGATTTCAGCAGGGTACGTGTATTTTGGGGGTGCCGGGGAGTCCTACACGTGAATTGTCAGTGCGGGTCCTCCCAGGTGTCCCCTCTACACCCTCCACAGCCCCTGCAGGCAGCCCACACCACAGGGGACTACCCCGCACCCCTGGTCATGTCCCGCAGGCAGCCCATCCACCATGGGCATGCCCCCCAGCCAAGCCACATGTCAGCTTGCACTACTGATCACCAACACATGACCCCCTGCACCTCCACCCCCCAGCAGTGCAGGGCACCTGCCAGCAGGCCCCCACTCATGTCCCCCAGCACCCCCACCCCCAGCAGTCAGGGGCACCTGGCAGCAGGCCCCCAAACATGTCCCCCAAACACCACGCCATGACTATACAGACCCATGGCCCTAATGCCATCCCAAATCCCACCCCTCCACCCCCCAGTGCAAACACCCAACGAACCACTGCACCCACTCCCTAGTAAATCACCCATTCCATGATAGTCTGAAAAGAACCAGCATG
Source organism: Ambystoma mexicanum (assembly GCF_040938575.1). NCBI lineage: Eukaryota > Metazoa > Chordata > Amphibia > Caudata > Ambystomatidae > Ambystoma > Ambystoma mexicanum. The sequence continues at coordinate 682,099,184 of NC_090927.1, read as the reverse complement.
CCCATCAGCAAATGTCCTACAGAGCCACACAGTTGCAACACAAGACTGTGCCAATGCTCATGGAGACATGCACCAAAATCATCACTGTACACCACACCAATAATGTTGAATAAAGAAATGTATTAAACAGTATAACACATGTCAAAATGAAAAGCACACATGCAAATGAAGAAATAATTTTTGAAATAAGAAAAAGAAAGTCAAATCCAAGCAAGAAAAGAAATCCAAAACTAGAAAAAACATAAGTGGTGCATCCCCAAAGTCCGTAGAACGAAATCCAAAGATGGAAAGCATAAAAAAACATTACTCCATGTGAATATAACTAAAAGAAAGTATATACATGTCCTGAAAATTGAAAACGAAAGTCTGAAGGGTCCATTATCCCAAAAGCAAATGAAACCTACCAAGAACCCTATCTAAAATACAACTATATACAAAAAGTGGAGCAAAGTCCGTGGACTCCAAATCATAATAATAAAGAAATGAAACCTAAACCTAAATAACCATATACAAAGGCGGCGGGCTAGTCCGACAGCTCACTGGTTGATGTCATGGGCCAGGGCATCATCGAACTCCTGTTCAATGGCTTGGAGGCGGGCATGTTCCCTGGCCCCGAGGTCTCGCAGAGATAATGCGGTGTCCAGCTCCAACTCCCTGCGAATACCCTCGAGGCACTCAGCCCGCCTCAGCGCCGTCCGCATGGAGTTCTCTGCCCTGACCATTGTGAGCCTTTCCTCCTCCGCCTGCCGCCGCTCCGCACCTATCTGCTGGCCCAACCGCTCCCACACAGAAGACACTCCCATTCCAGGGTTCTCCTGCCCTCCGGCCGATGCCTGCCCCCTGATGTTGATGGCCCGAGCCATGATGCCTCCCACGTCGAGCCTGCCGCTGCCTCCGACGCAACTGCCTCTGCCAGCACGACGGCATCCAGGCTGATGGAATCCACCGACGCCGTTGTGCACGTGCCCTGCCCGATGATGCCGTCACATCCTCCATCTGCTGGGGTCCAGTTGCTGGTGTGTCCACCCCTGGTGGACCTCCGGCTCCCGACTGTGGCAGGGATGGGATCCCCACCGAGCTGGCTGCGTTGGTTGGGGCAGGTCCACAGGGGGCCCTGGTGGCATCTGGGCCGGAAGACGGCATGGAGAACGACTGGCGCATAGCCTCCACAGAGGAGAGGGTTGCCAGAGTGGCAGACAAATGTACGAAACCCCCGACCATGGCCGCTCCCAACTGGGCCACGTTGGCACGGTGCTCTTCGTGATGATGTGCATGCTCCCCCCGGGAAGCACGCACATCATCATGAATGACACCCATACGCAACGCGACACCAATCAGGACCTTCTCCATACGGCCAGGGGTCCCCTCGTCTGCAAGTGGAGGTGAGTCAGATGACATGGACATCCCCCCTACCTGCGGACGGGCCTGGGATGGGGCATCCCTGCTGGTGCATGGTGGTGCAGTCACAGTGTCAGGGACAGTGACATGCACAGGCCCCTCCACGGCGACATGTGCTGCCTCCTGCCCCTGCCCCTGGACTGCACCACTTGCACTAGCAGGGATGCCCCCACCAGGCCCCATGTGCGGCTCAGTAGCGGCCTCCTCCTCCTCTGTGGAAACCACCAACCTGGATGGCCCCACACCATCTTCTGCCTTTGCAAGCCCCTGTGGGGGCTCACCCACCCCTTCTGCTGCAGCCGTGGGGGCATCCCCGCCGCTTTGCTCCACTGCGCCGTCTCCGCCCTCTTCTTCACTTGGCGCAGGGGGTGTCCAGTCATAATGTCGAACCAATAATGTCGAATTTTTATTTTTTTTATTTATATATTTTTTTTGGGCTCCGGGGTAAAAAAAAAGGGGTAAAACAAAAAAAACATTAAAAAAGGGGGTTTGGGGGGGGACCCCCCCATTTCGAAAAAAAAGCAACCAAAAAAAAAAAAATTCGACATTTTTGTTTTCGACTTTTTGTTTTCAACAAATTGGATTCGACTTTTTGACTATAAACCGGCGCAGGGATAATGTGCGGCTCAGTAGCGGCCTCCTCCTCCTCTGTGGAAACCACCAACCTGGATGACCCCACACCATCTTCTGCCTTTGCAAGCCCCTGTGGGGGCTCACCCACCCCTTCTGCTGCAGCCGTGGGGGCATCCCCGCCGCTTTGCTCCACTGCGCCGTCTCCGCCCTCTTCTTCACTTGGCGCTGTGTAGAGGGAGACATAGAACACAAGCATCAGGGTACTGTACAATGGTCCCCTAGTCAGGAAGCAATAGCAGATGAGTGGCACTGTCAAAGATCACTTCCATCATGTCCCTCCACAACACATGGTCAGTGCAGGCAAAACACATGCAGTAACAGGCATGGCGCATGCTATGGACATTAGCATACATGTCCAAGGGACTCTTGAAACATACAATGTTGTTTTGGAACTCACATGCATCATGGGTCATGCCTATCACATGCACACACTTCACCTTAGTTTCATCCATCTGGCCTCGTACACCCCAGACACCGTGGATGCAAGGATAACTAGGCTGCATCAGTGAATCTGAACATTGTCACAGACATGTGTCATGCATCCATGGCATTCACAAGTCACAGACACGCAGGTCAGACACACAGACATGGACACCATACATGTACATGGCATCAGCACCCATCCCTCACCCCCATGCACCAACCGTGTGGTTCACACATTACTGGTCTCACATGCATGACCATGATGTCCCTGCACACACACATGTGTACATGGCCTATGTCAAACATACAGGCAAGTATCAGACAACCAGCACACTGCAACATGCCCTGTCTCACACAGCAATGCTTGGCCACTTACCGCTCGACTCCAGACGGGTCTGCCTCTCAAGGATCTGGGCATGGAGCGCTGGGCGTACGCGTTCCAGGACCCTCATCTGGATTGTACTCATGATGCCCCGGCCCCCCTCCACGAGGCGCCGGGCCTTTATGAGGGTCCTGGACCTCAAGTCCTCCCAGCGCTTCTTGACTTGCTTGATGTTGCGGGTTGCCACCCCCTCCGCGTTGATGGTAACCACAAAGTCATCCCAGATCCTGTCCCATCCTACCTTGTCGGCGCGTGATGATCCGAAGAGGGCATCATAATGCCCCAGGACAAGCTCCACCAGGACACCAACTTCCTTCTGACTGAAGCTGGTGGCCCTCTGCCCCTCTGGCTGGGGGTCGCCAGTGGTCTCAGATGGTGTTTGCCCCGACATGGCGACCCCCGAGGCAGGCGTCGGTGGGCAACTGGGTCCTGGGGCTGGGCTGTGGAGCGATGGTATCCCAGGCGGGAGTCTTCTGTTCCAGCAGGGGTGGGCACCGCAACTGGACAGCTGCAGATGGCTGATATCCAGGCACCAAATGGCAGGGCACGAGGGCAGCAGGCAGTCAGGCAGCAGCAGATGGCAAGTGGGAGCGTGCTCGGGGCTCTGGGGGGCAGTAATTCGGCCTTTTGGGCAGGAGCGTGGTCTTCCGTGTGTTTTCGCGTGGCCAGCTTGATACGGAGTGATTTGGCACGTGAAAAAATTGCACGTCAGCATGTAATTCGAGGAAAGGCCCTTAGCGCGTAAGCACGTCTGCACGCATACGCGATTTCATTGGACCAAAGGCCCTTAGCGCGTAAGCGCATCAGCACGCATACGCAATTTCATTGGACCAAAGGCCCTTAGCGCGTAAGCACGTCTGTGACGTATCGCGCACGGGCGTTGCCCTGGCAGGGCTTGAAGAGCCCACGTGGATTTCCATTGCTCTGTACGTGCTTTCCGTGGGGTGCGGTGCGTGTGTTTTCCAGGCGTTGGGGTTCACACGCTATTACTTCACAGCGGGTGGGTGTTGGCTAAGTGTTCTTCTACAAGCAGACGGTGAGTGGTACCCCGCTCGCTCAAGGCCTATCGTGTGTGAAACTTCCCGCGCACCCCCGAAATACACGTACCCCGCTCAATCGCGTGTGAAACTTCCTGCGCACCCCCAAAATACACGTACCCCGCTCAATCGCGTGTGAAACTTCCTGCGCACCCCCGAAATACACGTACCCTGCTCAATAGCGTTTAAAACTTCCTGCGCACCCCCGAAATACACGTACCCCACTCAATTGCGTGTGAAACTTCCCGCGCACCCCCGAAATACACGTACCCCGCTCAATCGCGTGTAAAACTTCCCGTGCACCCCCGAAATACACGTACCACACTCAATCGCGTGTGAAACTTCCTGCGCACCCCTGAAATACACGTACCCCTCTCAATCGTGTGTAAAACTTCCCGCGCACCCCCGAAATTCACGTACCACGCTCAATCGTGTGTGAAACTTCCCGCGCACCCCCGAAATACACGTACCCCGCTCAATCGCGTGTGAAACCTCCCGCGCCCCCCTGAAATACACGTACCCCGCTCAATCGTGTGTAAAACTTCCCATGCACCCCCGAAATACAGGTACCCCACTCGCACAAGCCCAATCGCAGTATGGGACATTCATCATCGCTGTATATTGCCACTTTTGTAATGCGCAGGGACGCGTCCGCCTGCCTTCGTGTGGCGGACGTGTTTCGGCTTGTGCGTGTCTTTGGCTGTGCGTGGCTTTGCCCTATTCGATTCCATGAATATGTGTGGTTCGAGTGCGTGTGGGCGTTCCGTCTGCTTCCCTGCAGTACATCCCCAGTTACGCCCTTATTTTCACGCGTTGTTCCCCATTCCGCGCGTTACGCCCCGTGTTCCGCCCACTTTCTGGTGTATGCGCCGAGGTTGTGCGCCTTCACTGTGCGCATCACGCACGCCGTTCGGGATGTTGCAGTGATGTGTGCGCCATGCACGGGTTTGGCGCACATCCCGAGGAAAACACACGCAGGGACTTCCATGAATCGCACGCGTGCGCCTGTTTTTTCGCGCTTGCGCCTGCTTGCGCCTCATTGCGCCAAGATTTTCGGCGCACGTTTGTTCCATGAATCGGCCCCTTAATGTATGGATCTCAAAAGGAAGAAGGTCCTGTCAGGATTCAAACTAGAGAAGCAGCTGGTCCCATGTCAGATGTGAGTGTTTAACTTGTGAACTATCCTACTGGCTGCTAAACCCTCAGGATCTAAGACACTCTAGAGGAAGTCTTATATGTTATACACATATGAAACAAGTATGTAATATTTGGTGGTGTACCTGGCATACGATGTGTGCACCAGGCTATTCTATAGCAATGTTTCTTTTCTTACTTGAGATCCCTTTTAGAAGCCATATGATTTAGCTGTGCTTGCCCTCCACCCGCCGCTAGGTATCCCTCGTGAAGTGACTCACCCTAGTGGGAGCTGGCTTGCCACCTATCTAGGGTGACGGGACCGACACAGAAAACTAGCCCTAGGTATTTCTTGACCAGAATCTCTGAAGTGTGCAACAAACACAACAGTGGGTGACAAAGCCCACAATGTAGTAAAATCCAGAAATACCAGAACAAGGAGCACTTGAGGGAGTTTCGTCCAATGTGATTCCCCCTACTCATCTGGTCACTTGTAACATATTAAAAACAACAAAGAACATTCTTCCAGGATGCCTGGGTAGTATTCCGACATTCTGAAACTTAGGTGGTCGACTGGTTTCAGTGGGTTGCCAATCACCTATATCCCACTTTCCTCAGGACCCAAACACATTTGAAACTTCTTGTGCAACGAGTCACAGTGGTGCTGCACAAGAGCAGACTGCCTACACTCAAAGATTCGAGATGCTCCTGCATTGTAAAATAGATGTACATAGGGTGTGGTGAACAGTCTGGTGGGACTGATTGGGGATCTGCTTCTGTAGGAGATAGACTAGCTCTTGGTGCTGGATCCATGCTGAGATACTCCAAAACAGTTGCTTATACAGGTGAAGTACATTGATGTGCGGCCACACTCGTCAAGGGTAAGAGGGGTGAGATCACGGTAGCACAGGTCTACGATGAAAAAAAGTTCGGAGATCTCACCAAGATGGTCCAATAAATTGGATCTTCAGCACTTGCTCACCGAGATAAAGATGGAGATCCAGAACAGCATGTTGGAGGTGTTGCGTGAAATAACCTCCTTGGATTTACAAGTTGAGGATTCTGAAAAGCACCTGGAAGAAGCTGAAACTATCCTTTGTGAACAATCATATGAAACTGGCAAATGTGTTCCATGAATTGAAGCACTGGAGACCCGCCCTGATCTCCTTGAGTCCAAGCAAGAGGACGCAGAGGATCGCTCACGCAGAAACAACGTACAAATTGGATGAGTCCTGACCCAAATAAATCATTCTGATCTTGGGGACTATGTGAAGGATTCTTTCGCTTCATTCTTAAGCTCTTGATTGATGAAGGGATTGAGCTGGATAGGACCCATCGTACCCGCCCTCCTTGTTTGTCATTCCAATAAGGATTTGTCTTTGATGTACTCGCAGGGTCCACCTTTATTTAATCAAGTAATGTATAATGGCGGCTTCCAGACAACTTATTGAGATCAGCTACCAAGGAGTTACGATCACCCTGTATACGTATCTAGCAGCTACTACTATGCCATGCGGAAAAATCTAAGGCCCATGACAAAATGGCTTTGTGAGAGGAAGATCTGTCATAGATGGGTCTTCTTCGGGGCATGGCCAGCAAGCATCAGGTACAGACGTAACTCCCCAGAGCTCCCGCTCTCACTCACCATAATCCTTCATTATGCTAGGTGTGGCGCAGTACTGGCACGTTATTGTGAAACCCCAGGAGGGGAGGAATGTGCAGGGGGCCTGCAGACACAGTCTCGAAGATTAGAAAGCCCTTGCCGACCTGAAGCAGTCGCCGAAGTAGACACCAGAGCGAGAAGTCTACTCCAAAATGACAGCGGCATGGTAGCGTTGACAGAGGAGTGCAGTACCCCTGGACCACTGGGTGGACAGGGACCAACATTATGCGATCAGAGAAAATGAATCTGCTGGGTGAGGCTACAGTTGGGCAGGGCGGACCGGCAGGTGAGAAAATACTTATTCGGAGGAGAGAGGAACACTGGCTGCACTGTGCGGGCCACGCTCGTGCAGCAGCAAATGGATAATGGGCTGAGAGCTGCACCGCAGCAAGTGGGGATGCCACTGTGCTTTCGTTTTCCAAGCGTGCCATGGTAGAAAGAGGGAAGACACGCCACGACCGGTACCCCAAGCTTGCCATTGCTGTACCGGCAGGACACAGCAGCAGCCAAACAGAACAGTCCTTGGGCGAGAAGAGGCGGGTTAGGAGACACAGAAAGCGTCCTCTGTACTGCAGAGCCACGGCCAGAGGGATGTGGGTAAACGCGGGTCGATGTCATGATGCCTACCCCCGGGGACCGAGACCACGTCCAGCAACCCCGGAAGCAGGCATCAAGTTATCCTAAGTAAGCCCAACAACCCCTGCTAGGGGCTATTTGGGTCCAGTCCTGGTGCCTATGGTGCCAGGCTCATATGGAGAGTAAGTCCTGGTGCCATAGGCGCCAGGCTCATAGATTAAAACTTACCTGATGCAGACCATGCTGCAAACTTACCTGATGCAGACCATGCTGCAAGAGCTCCAAGCCAAAAGAGGCTTGTAAGGGACTACTTTACTTAGAGACTATTTTTTACTCGGGCGGGGCTGGGGAGGAATACTTACCTGGGACTACTTTGGTGGCTATTTAAACCACACCCGAAGAGCAGCACACGCTTCGCGTTATTCTGCATCCAGCAGCATAACGCTCACCGTGCCTGCAAGTCTGCATCCAGCCTTCTGCCACGCCCGCCTCGAGTTTGGAGCTCCTAGAAAAAGGGAGAAAGAAGGAGAAAAGGTTAGAACAAGAGCAATACCTTTAATCCTTACCTGAATTCCCGATCCATCGCGCCTTCGAGCTGGAAGAAAGAAGTTATTTTATGAGCGTCCCCTCGCCTGCTGCAGCGCCGCGCTGAACTCACCGGCCTTCGCAGCATCTTTACAATCCACCGCATCCTCCTGCATGTTCCCGCCGCACTCCGGCACCTAAGGAGAAGACAAGAACAGCAAAGTGAGCTAAGGGAATACACAGAGGAATATTAGTTACCCCCCCATAGACTTACCTGATTTTACCACCGGGGGTACTATTCCTCTTCACGGGTCGGCGCAGCTTCCACTGCATCTTCGCCGAACCCCAGCCCCCAAGGGGAAACAAAAGGACAGCAAGGTGAAACAAAGGGACTAACAAGGGGAACCTTCCTCACCACAATAGACTTACCTGATTTTACCGCCAGAGGTATTATTCCCCAAGATTTCATACTTTCTCTCAGCGCCTGAATAAGGGAAAAAGCAACAGGTTACATATTGACTTTATTTTATCGAACTGTGTTGGAAAATACAAATCCTTACCAGAATACTACCGGTTGCCACGAGGATCTCTTCATTAGGGTCAAGCTGCAACCTGCAAGGAATCGGACAAGAGTGAAAGTCAGGCATTTGAACTCTTATGAACTTTATACTTACGGCGTCTTGCCGGGAATCTCAGAGTCAATATTGTTCTGGAACTCACCAATTCCTTCGAGCCAGTGAAGCAACTGGTTATCAACACGCCCCTGTGCTCAATGCAGGATGGAGAGCTCATCTTTTCAAACCATCAGGTGAGACTATAAGAGGGGACATCAAAGGCGATCTGTGCGGAGAACAACGGGGGTGGGCGGATTTATGCTCAATTCCACGGGTGGTTAATTCCCTTTCTCCATTTGCAGAAGAATATTCCTACGGGCCAAGCAAACGAAGCTAGGTGGGCCAGTCCAGTCCATCATCTCGGCCCTACGCGTCATATTGGTGGAGACCGCAGCTGTCCAGTTCCGATCGACGCCTCTGTGGGAGCCAGGTGAGCGTAACAGTCGAGGCCCACAAACCATCCTCTACTGGCACCTCTAGGCCTGCGTATAATCACAGGTGCCCCACAGTGGAGAAGCAGAGACCACTGCCATGTCCGGGTCGGTACGAGTGCGGGGAGCAAGTGCCTTATTTTATCGACCCTAATACACTGAGCCGTGATCACGAACCAGGATATAAGTAGATCCCAGTCGTAGGGAGTCACCCCACCCAGTAAGAAACAGACCCCACAGCTCACCTAGAATGGGGGGGGGGCAGGGTATGCAGTCATATCTTCTAAGCAAGAAAAGATGACTGCATCGAATGGTGGGGATATACGAGGGCTGAGGGAAGCTTGGGGATTTCGCTGCAATTGAAGACACAGAGAGGTTAGAGGTGGGTATGGCAGGAAACAAAGGGAAACAATAGAACATGGATAAATATGCAACTTGCGGGTCCCGTGCGCAAAACTCTGTGACTATAGAGTCCCCTGCATCCACAAGGGAAACACCCGCCTCCCTGGCAGAAACCATTTCAGAAGTTGTATTGGGGGTACAAACTCCAGGATGACTTTGGAATCTAAAATAGGTACGATTGCACAAGAGCTGAATCTAATTGTTGAGTTCTTACGAACTCGTAGCTCAATCAAACGAGCTCGGCCGTGATCAGCCCTGCGCGTAATATAAACATGGGAGCGCAATCGATGTCAAGTAAATGAGACGCGGGAGCCGGGGTCAGGAGAAACTACTTTCTTTATTCCCGGCGCCAAACAAAACTACGGAGGCGGTAACCCCGCCTCCTCATTCCGTGTCCCAACGTCACCACGTTCACTAACACAGAGAACGGACATGAAACAACGAATAAACAAAACAGGTGCATAGAAAGAGGACGCAACATCTCCCCCCCACTTAAGAGAGGAGTGCGCCTTGCTACATTTCTTCTATCCATCGAGTGGGTCGGCGAGTGGTCCTTTTGGAAAGGCTCCTCCGAGTTGTCTCCTCCCCATGCACGGGGGTGTCACTGTCGCTGTCGTCCGCATCTCGTGCTTCCACCTGGTACTCTGACTCCACATCTGAAGATTCATAGTCAGTCCTCGAATGATCGGTGATCTGTTCGGAGTGTCCTTCAAAGTTCTTAAAGAACGACGAATTTCTTGTGATGGTCCCTTTGGGACTGGCTGCTGTTATCATGGAGCCGTTGATGTGCGTCACCTCTAAGGGTTCAGGTCTGAACGCCGGGGTGTCCTTGGTGGTTTGTTCTTGCCTTACTAACACCACATCGCCCACTTGAATGTGACACGGCTTGGCCTGTCTCTTTTGATCAGTGTATGCTTTTGTCATTTCTTTGCTCCGCTTGTCTCTTTGGATGGCATCACCAACGGCTGTTGACGATGATTGGGCAAGGGGATTGTGGGGCAGTTGCGTTCGTACGACGCGCCCGAACATTAGTGTGGACGGGCACACCCCTGTGGTGCTGTGTGGAGTGTTCCGGTATTCACGCAGGAGGATGCAGATGGCCTGCATGAACGAACGATTTGTGATGGCACATACTTGGAGCGTTCGCTTGAGGGAGCTCATGAACTTCTCGGCCATTCCGTTGGCTTGTGGCCACAGTGGTGTGATTGTTCTATGCTGGAAGCCGAGGTGTTCCGCGAACATTGCGAAGTCATGACCACTGAATGGCGGGCCATTGTCTAACTTTACTATTGAAGGTATGCCATAATCAGAGAAGGTCTTGTCCAAAGCGGGTATCACAGCTTGGGCACTTGTTGAGTGAATGAGATGTACCTCCGGGAACCGAGACATTTCGTCCACAATTACTAGCACGTATTTCCCGTTTGCAAGGGGTCCAAACATGTCCACGGCCACTCGGTCCCACACTTGCGGAGGCATCTCCGATGGTTGAAGGGGTGCTGGGAATGTTCGGGGCCCCACCGCTTGGCAGGTGAGGCATTTGCCTAACATCTGTTCCACTTGTTCATCCAGTCTAGGGAACCAGACCTTTGTTCTCAGCTGCCTCTTGGTGGACACTATTCCACGGTGTCCCGCGTGGGCTATGTCCAGTATTTGTTTTTGCAAGCTGGAGGGGATTACAATTCTGTTCTCTTTGAGGAGCAATCCTTCTGGGGATACAGATAAGGAGTGACGTATTAGCTTGAAAGTATGAAAATGAGCTTTTTCTGCTTCTGTTAGTTCTTTGGCATGCCACCGGCCTGTTCGCAGGCACTCCTTTACTATGGGTATCAGCATGTCCGCAGCTGTGGCGTCCACAAGTTGAGCGAGGGAGACATGCTTTGGAAGTGCATTGTTGACTAAGAAATTAACGTATTGGTTTGCTTTTATGGACTGTCTTTCTATTTGAGCTGGTAGTGGATATCTGGAAAGAAAGTCAGCAGGGTTGTTTTCCTTCCCGGGGCGGTGTATGATCTTGAAGGAATATTCTTGTAGACGCAGGCCCCATCTGGCGATTCGGGGTGGCATTTTGGCAGTAGGTTTGCCGTATATTGTGGTCAGGGCTTGGTGATCAGTTACGACTGTGAAAGGGCGGCCATATAGGAAAAGGTGGTAGTGCTCACACGCCCATACCACTGCGAGACTTTCCTTTTCAGGTTGTGAGTACGCGCATTCTGCCTTTGATAGGCTCCGACTGGCATATGCTACAATACGCTTGGGTGAGTTGGGTGGTGCTCCTGGTCTGGATTGCGCTAAAATGGCACCCAGGCCTACGGGACTGGCGTCCACTGTGAGTTCCGTGTCGTAATCGGGGTCATAGTATGCCATGGATGAAGCTGATGATATGCGTCTTTTAATTTCCTGGAATGCTGTTTCGCATTCTGTTGTCCATTCAAATTCTTGGTTTTTGCCGGTGAGGACTCTTAGTGGGGTGCTCACTGACGCGAAGTCTTGAATATATCTCGTGCAGTAGCTCGCCATGCCCAGAAATGATCGTATGCCCGATGATGAGGTGGGAGTGGGTGCATCCACCAGGGCCTGTACCTTCTCTGGATCTGGACGCATGCCCTTGTTGGAAAATATATGTCCAAAGAACTTGAGTGTGGACTTGTTGATCTCACATTTTTCCGAATTGAGCATGAGGTTTGCATTTTCTAGCGCCATGCAGACCCTTCTTAATGTGTCATCATGGCTCTCTTGGGATGTGCCGAAGATGAGAATGTCATCACTGTAATTTAAACAGTGTGGAATGTGTTTGATTATCTGATGTATCTCATTTTGAAAAATCTCGGCCGCAGACGATACTCCGAAACTTAGTCTCTTGTATCTGAAGAGTCCTAGGTGGGTCGAGAATGTGGTTATATAGCGTGATGACGGGTGAAGTTCGAGCTGATGATAGCCTTTATTCAGGTCAAGTTTCGAGAAGATGGTGGCACCATGCAGAAGGTGTATCATGTCCGTCATGCGTGGAGCTAGATGTCGCTCTCTTTCAATAGCTACATTCGGGGCACGCATGTCTACGCAGATGCGTATTTTGGAGGTGCCATCTTTCTTGGGTACTGGGACTATTGGTGAAACCCATGGAGTCGGGCCTGACGCTGGTTCGATTATGTCTTGTTGGAGTAGTGAGTGAATCTCATCTTCTACTTGCCGTTGTATGTTGAGGGGAATGCCCCGGTAATGTTGTGCGATGGGTTTTATTTGTTGGTTGATATGTAGTTTGATTTGCTTGCCCTTTAGGCACCCCAATCCTTTGAAGAGTGAGGGAAATATCTTCTGTATCATGTCTTTGGCGCTGGAGGTATATGCAGACATGATCTGATACATGATGCTAATGAGACCCATTTGTATTGCCGTGCGGAAGCTTAGGATGCTCCCACCTGGAACTTCCCCTTTGATTACATATATTTTTACTTTCTGGCTCTTCTCCTTGTATTGACAGCGAGCGTTGAACATTCCTATACAGTCTAGTGGTCTGTTGGACCCATAAGGGTATATCAGCGTGTCAGCTTTCTTCAAGTCTTTCTTGACTTCTAGCGACTTGTATATTATGTCATTGATGACATTCACAGTGGCACCTGTGTCAATCAGAAATTCTAGATTCTGGCCGTTTAGTTGGAGTAGCAGGGTCGGACTGTATTCCGCTGCTGTGGCGTTCCCAATAGCATGTACGTATGCCCGTTTTCTGTCTCCACTGGAGGAGGATGACCTGGTTGTCTGTCTGTCGTGAGGCGAATCATCCACGTATCTGATCCTTTGTCTTGTTTTGCGGTGTGGGGAGTGGCGCCTGCTTTATCGGTGGCCAGACGTTTCTCTCTCTCTCCTCTCTTCTCGCCTCCTCGAGGATGGCGCGTATTCCTTGGCTGAGCTGTGAGAGCGCCTCCTCTCATGCGTGGAGACTCGATGTGAGTATTTGCGCGGGCTTTCCCGCCTGGAGCGTCCACCTTCTTGTCTTCCGGCTTCTCTTGTGCTTCCTGAGCCTTGGAGGAATTTGATGTTTCGGCATACAGACTGGAAGTGGTTTTCCCCTCCGCATTTGTCACACTGATGTCCAATAGCAGGGCATGGGCCTACATGGGGAAAACGGAACCCGCAACGGTAGCATTTCTTCTGTTCAGACGGGCCAACGGGCGTGCGGATGTGGCAGAGGGACGCTGACTTGGCATTTTGTGTGATGGAGATGTTGCCCAAAGACTCAGTTTGTAGGGTTAGTGCAGCGTCTGCTCTTGCAATTTGAAGGATCTCTTCCAACGTCCTGCTCTTTTGTAACAATTTTCTGCGAAAGTCCGGGGAACCGCACCCAGCAATGGCCTGCGATTTTAGTGCTTCTTCAGTGGAGTATTTGTCAAAGTCGCAATATTTGGCTCTTTTCCTTAGCATCATGATAAAATTATCCATACTTTCGTCTTTGTCTTGTGTAGTTGTGTGGAAGACGTGTCTCTCGTAGTCGACATTCCGTAGGGGTGCGAAGTACGCATTTAATGAGTCAATTATGCCTTGAAATGAGTTAGTGTTGGCCTCAGGCATTTCGAATACGATGTCCCGCACCATGGGACCCAGGGAGTGAAGCAGGATGGCTCTCAAGCGGCGTTCTTCTCTCACGCCAGAGGCATCGATATAGATGTGGAGTTCTTGTAACCAGCGAGCTCACCGGGGTGCCAGGCTGTTGGTGTCAGTCATGTCAAAGTTCGGGACTGCTTGTAGCTGCAAAGATTCAGAGGAGTTATCTTCTGCATTGTTGGCTGCTCTCGGTGTGGAGCTGGCTTGGGGGCTCTGTAGGCCGCTATCCGTATTGTCTGCCGACATGTTTGGTGAAGCAGCTGGGCTGCGCTGTTCGTGAGTGCGTGCGGAGGCGCTGCGCTGTTGTGGGTCTCTACTCACTGGAGTGTCGTGTGCTGAGGGTCCACCTCCACTTCCTTCACCAATGCGGCCTCGCCGGCTGAAGTTAGGGGCTAACGGTGACCTGGCCTGCATGGAGCTTCAATGAACGGTAGGTGGCCCTTAGCTGTTGCACTGCGGGGCTTTCTCCTGCAGCGTGTGGTGAAACGGGAGCTTTCTTTCCCCCACCTTTGATGTTAGATGCGGCGCCGTTGATCCAGATGATGTGCGGCCGTGTCAGCTGCTGCAGCGTATTATCACGGCCCGCACGCGACGCTGGGGCTGCCAGCGGGTGGGTCGTCCTCGTCGCCAATGTTGAGTTCTTACGAACTCGTAGCTCAATGAAACGAGCTCGGCCGTGATCAGCCCTGCGCGTAATATAAACATGGGAGCGCAATCGATGTCAAGTAAATGAGACGCGGGAGCCGGGGTCAGGAGAAACTACTTTCTTTATTCCCGGCGCCAAACAAAACTACGGAGGCGGTAACCCCGCCTCCTCATTCCGTGTCCCAACGTCACCACGTTCACTAACACAGAGAACGGACATGAAACAACGAATAAACAAAACAGGTGCATAGAAAGAGGACGCAACACTAATAAGTGCAGATATGCAAAAAAAACACGGAAAGGCAGAAAGAGACGGATCTGAAAATTACAGCTCTGGGGGGCGCGTGCAAATTCTAAAGAAGCAAGTAATCCCTATGGACGTCGCCTGATTTTAGCATTCTGAAAAACAGGCAGAATCCATTGGGAAACCTGCATCAGAAAACTCATCTAGGTAGAGATGCGTTCAGATAACCTTCACAAAGCGGGAAAATGCATTGAGCAGATTTCCCGCGGTGGTTTCTGTCGCGTGCAAAGAATCTCACCTAAAATGGTGCCAATGTGGCAGAAGCCATTAGGTGTTCACAGGTGTACAGGCATGATCTACACAATTTTAGGTCATCTGAAGGATGCGGGGGTATGTGTGGCCCGTTCACCTTTTTAAAATCCCGATTGCATGTGCAAAGTGGGTCTACAGCCAAAAGCAATGCATGCCGGACTGGTAGATGCATGCCCGGTCATGCTATCTTATTTTAATCTTAACTATTGACCGCCTCCTATTTCAAAGTTTTTATATTGTTCGAAATCACTACCCTAGTAGTCTCAGAGCACTCAGGCCTGTCCAGAATGTGACGTATTGTGCCCTGACCTTATGCAGACCTTAATGTGCAAAAAGAAACAGGGAAGAGAGGAGGGTGGGAGGGAAGAGAAAAGGTTGGGAAAGAAGGAGTATATGCTACAGACAGAGGGCGGGACTGATGCGGTGTGGGGAAGAGCGCACGTGCAGGCCCTTTGAGACAGATGGGCCAGCGATTGATAGAGCATTGAATGGTACCGCCTGATGTGCCTGGAGTGAATTGGATGCATTCATGAAGTAGGCTCGAAAAGCAATAGTATTTGGATGCATGATAGGCTCGAGATGTTCTTGGGCAGACTTTGAAGTATAATAGCTTAATAGGGGGCCTCGCGCTCTCCTTGAAAGCAAGATGACGCAGAGCAACACAGATCCCAGGGTCCGTGCTTAGAAACCTCTGGGTATTAAGCGCGTTATAAATAACCAATTACAATTACAACTCCAGAACAGCAATTCTTGGACTGTCGGACCAGGCGAGTCAAGGGGGAGTCTGTGTGAAAAGGCTAATGTCGGTGGACAACAAAAAGGGTTGGAAGGTTTAGCACCCTCTGATTGAATATTTCCATAAAATGAAGAGAACCATTCAAATAAAATGCGCTTATTGATTCAGAGCTCCTGCCCTGATAGATTCCATTCCTCTCAATTCACAAGATGACGGAAGAGGTCCACATCCAGAAAACACTGCAAGAAAACGCAATCCAAATAGCTAGGGCGACTGCTTAGTATTAGCGCCTAAGCCCCACACACCTGCTGCGACGTTGGGAGATGACGCATGGGTTGCCCACTTGTGAGGAGCACCATCATTATAATGTCAATAGCTTGTAGCAGGCATTCACAGAGATCTGCCACAGAGGGGGCACACTTGACAGGAGCACACCCATTATCATTTAAATAGATGATAGGAGATATCCACAGAGATCATATCGACAAATACGCAATTACGCGAATGACAGCTTCTCCTCAGGGGCCAGATTACAGAAAGTGCGCACGGGTGCATGTGCAAAGTTGCACGTTATTAGCACTCGGGCAAAGTTTGCTCTCTTTTTTTAAATCATTGGCACACACTAGAAAACTACTGCACCATGACAAGTTGTTGGGTGTCCTGACCCACGTTTAAGCTATCATGCTGCAACATTTGGTGCTGTGGGCTTAGAAAATTCAAGATGGCGGAAAACCCACATGTGCGCCGAAATCCAGGAAAGCTGCGCAGTTTGTGCGCCCACCGAAATGGTTGCCTCACTTGCCACCCACCAGTGCGAGAATGAAAGGCTGGGTTGCCATGAGGGAAATGGGTTGCCAAAGGAAAAACAGTAGCGCCGGTTAGCTTCAAAGCGCTTTAAAATCACCATTGGACTACCCGCACAGTAGTCTGAAACCATTGGGAATGGCAATGCTGATTGCCAAATGCAACCTAGAATTGTGGGGAATTCATTTTCTTAAATCCCAAAAATGGGTGCAGTACCAGTACTCACCACTATCCAAAAGCCGGCAGTTTAAAACCACCCTGTGTTTTTCTGAAGGCAAGCCAAAGTGCCTATTTCAAACATTGCAATATGTGCAAAATATTCACTGAACACCAGCAGACATTGGTAGAATGGAGTTTTGTGTGCCTACAAAATCTGGGAAATGAAGAGCCCAGAAAAATGCTTATAACAAGACTGGCTGCGCTGTGGATTTCAGCAGTTTAAGTTGCATTGGACTGAAAGACACTACAAATCTAAATGTTCAAATTGACTGAGTGACCTACTTTTGAGTGTCACATAGGTTGTAACTGTTTAAATGTCATAGTTTTAAACTTAGAATCAGCCTTCTAGCTGCATATGTGAAAATGTTTAGTTTTATTTGAATGCAGAAACTGGGGAACAAAAAGTGACATTTTATCTGAAACCTGGCTTAAGGAACTGAATTCTGCCTGGCAACTACCCCCATCAGGAGTGAAACTTGAGTCACAGCTGTGTTCCCAGGCCTAGCTGCCCTTTTGCTGCTCACACTAAGGATATGCCATCTATCTGATAATTGAATTACCTGTGCTCTGCAGGAAAGTGAACAAAGCCCTGTCCTTGCTCAGGCAAAGGTTTTATTGGCAGGAGTCGTAAATGGTCGTAAAAAGTGGCTTCCTCCTGAGGAAAGGGGAGGGGCACTGCCTGTGAGAGCAAGCTGGCTTGGCAGAACTGGAAAGACCAGTATTTCTACCTTGTGCTGAGAGGAAACCACACCCCTTTGTAGCCAGAATATTGTTTAGAAAAAGATGAATAACTCATAGTACGGACATGTGAAAATTTTATAAATGACACCATAATTCTTGTGATTTTTCTGCCCACATTTTAAGAGGTTTTTCGACCCGGTGGCGTGTTCAGGGGGGTTTTAGCGGAAAAGTGGATATTACTCTAAATGTATGCATGTTAAAAATCTGAAACTTCATCAGTTAATGTCCCTACTCCCTGCACACATGTATGTAAAGTTGGGTCAATGTCAGAAATTGCAAAATCAGTTAAAAAGTGAAATATGTGCCATTTCTGAATGCAAGCTCCCAGGAAGAGCAGAGTTTGAACAGGGGATACCTCCTGTAATGCATGATGGGTGCATATGATTTTAAAACAATATGTACCTCTGCAAATATGTATTTGTTTCAAATCTAGATTTGTGTGTAAGTTGACAGGAGGAGTGGACTTTCTGCAGGCTGTAAAATGACATCCCTCTGACTCACAGTTCATTCCCCAATCAAATAAGAAATGGAAGTTTGACCAATTAGAAGCTGAGAGAGAGGTAGGGTCAGTGATGCTAGAACACACCCACATTCTAAACACATAAAAGCAGACAGTCAGGACAGATAGGGACCTTCAAATTCCATCTGCAGCGGGACGCTCTGCCGGAAAAATCCATACTTTACCTCCATCAAACCTCCAGAGAGCCAAACTAGAGACTTCAATCTATCCAGAACTAGAGGCCAGACCAGACCAGACCAGAGTCCAGTTTAAAACCCTGACCAGATCCGTGACGAGGCCCATTTCATTCAAGAATATAGTGTGAGTACCCAGCAGAACTGTGTAGAACCCATCTCTTAGTTAAAATAATATAATTCAATCCATTTTAACCTAAGTAGAACTGCAGCTTAGCAATTGTGTTATCCTGCCATCATTTTTAAAGCTGAAAAAGTGTGCGTTTAAAATTTCAAATCTGAAAAACGACCTTTATTCAATCGTTCATATCTCCGCAACCGTTTGTGCTAGAGACTTGCAGTAACTTTCATTTTGAAGCTGAGATCCTAGGCTTTCCTAGGACCCCAAAACGATAGAGATAGTCCTTGTGGTTCCTCTGTAATAGCGCTCGGCGCATCCGCGAATTTTACCGCGATTTGCAAATTTCTTCACATGTAAAAACTGCTGCTGCTTGCCTTCCATTTGCCAGAAATTCGTTTAACCTGCTAACTATCCCTGCCTCATTGCTAGTGTGAGCCTGGACTAATATTAACTAGATACCACTCACCCGGAACCTCTGAAAGGGAATTAAAAGCATTTCCAGCATATTTCTCATCCATTGCTAGCACATATCAAAGCATTTGGGCCTGTGTTTTCAAAACTCCTATCTGTGTTTTAAACTTCTGTTGTCTAAGCTTGGGGGGGATTGAACTGATTTACATTGATTGCATTTCTGAGAACTGTGTGTTTTCCTTCCATTTCCTTGCCTTGCATCAAGGGGGGGAGGGGATTGCCAGAGAAAAGTGATTACATTGTTTGGTTGAAATCATATTGAGTATTTTCTGTACTGCATTCATTGAATATTGCATCCACCTGAGCTTACATAAAGCATCCTCTACCACATTATACTTTTGTTCCTATTTACCAGTGTGCTACCTTATCCATTTCATGTCAACTCATTAGTGATTATAAGAAGTGTGCTAGTGCCAGATTCTCCGTTGTTGATCTTTATCATATCAGATTAAGTGTGCTATTCAATTATTAATTTATTATAAAGTGTGATATATATATATTTTAAATTATCAAATAAACCTTTTAAACTTGCAAAACAGAACTACTTCTTGGCTCAGTGGGGTCAGGGGGATTCCAAGAGAGGGGTGTTATATAGGGGTAGTCATCCAGAACGCATGAACTGGACCTAAAGATATATCAATAAGGGTTTTCATTCAGTATTCTAGACTAGGCGTTAACTTAGCTGTAGTGCTGAATTGAATCCTCTTACAAAGTGCAGTTTGACATATTAAAAGCCCGAGGGCATAAATTGCCCTTGTGCAAAAAAGATACATTTTTAAGGCATTTTTGCATCAGGGCAAAGTTTGCCCTAGTGCTAATAGTGCAACTTTGCACTTGCACCGGTGCAAAGTTTCTGTAATCTGGCCCCAGGAAGTGAATTTTCTGGGCGCCGAGCGAGGTCTGCTGGTTCCCACCTAGCACTGACAATACTGGCGCATCCTCGCTGCCCAGCAGTGCAGTCTGTGCCCAGCAGTAACGTTAGCCCCGGGTGCTGTGTGCTGAGCGGCCCTGCTTGTGATAGTCAAGCCAATGACTCGCTGGCAAGCCGCACATTTGCTAACGCTCTGCAACTGCCCTAAAACAGCCTCTACAAACCGCGCCATTTTGTGCTGAGATTGCGGTGCAATTTGATTCGCACCTGACCTGTGGACATGCGGTATGATGAGCAGACTGTATGTGTGGTCCAGTTGATAACATAATTAATCTTATGTGCAAATATAACAATCTGCCCTGCCCTAAAGAATCCGTGTATCATTCCATATACTATAAATCACTCAATCTACTTTGCAGCAATGTTCGTCCCAAAGCCATTGAGGGTGAAAGGTCGGGGTAGAGACAAACATTTATTAGGGCCCAAAATGTTCAGTTTGGCGGCATTGATGATTGCTCATTGGACCCCAAAAAACAGTAATATCTACATTTCCTGAAAAATGATGTGTCATTCTTAAAAGCTGAGGGAGAAACTAATATTTATAAGCATGCTATTTAAATCAATGCCTACTCAGGAGGGGTTTTGGCCACTCTACCTAAGGCATTGTGGTTGCCGCTTGTGACAAATGGTGCATTGCGAAGCACGTCAGCAGGAAGCATTAGGAATAGATGAAAGGATGACCATTGTCATTTTTACGGAGGTTTGTGAATAGTCCTGAATGGATTCATTCTGGAGAAGAAACCCTGAAACACACAATGGGAAGTCAAAAACACTATGGGTCTCATTACGACTTTGACGGTAGCCATTCCGCTATTGGCGGCATGGCTGCTGCCAAAACCGGGTCCGGGATCCCTGAATGGGGAATTACCGGGCCATTCCGAGTTCGGAGGGCCTGGTAATTCGTCCCTCCAGGAACCCGGGCCCGGACTTTCCCCCGTTACCATTTGAGCCCCCGTAGGGCTCAATGGGAATGGGAGAGGGAGCAAACAATTGGCCGATTACGAACGGCCCGTTGTTTGCTCCCTCTTCCCCTCACGGGACCCGGTAAGGACGCCTGGTTTGACCAGGCGTTACTTACCGGGTCCCACGAGGGGAGCTTGTAATGAGGCAGAACGGGTTTAACAGGTCCACCTCCTTTAGCGGAGCCCGTTAACCCGTTCCGCCTCAGTCATAATGAGGCCCTATGAATTTAACAAAGAAACATTTTTTCGCAGGGGTTGGTCAACTTCTCAAACCCATTTTGAGAAAATATAAATGGATGCATTTCAAGGCAAACTGGCCCACTGCTGCCATGTATGTGAGGAATTAGCTGCCCTTGGGTGGCATTACACTGGGGTTGAGGTCCTGATTGGCATATGATCGGGACACACATACGTGTGCACTGCTGTAGAGTAGCTCACGCGTGCTCACTAACAGAAGTAAAGAGCCTCTCACCTGCAGCCACACTGTCATGTGCAGCTTCGGATCCTGTAGCAGTTCTGGCTCAGCCTTTCATCCTTTCGAGGTTGATACATTGAGTATCTTAAAATCGTTTTATAGTTCTTAGAAACAGGCCTCCTGTTACAGGAGGAATCTGTCATGTGACATAAGAGCACACATTACACCATGCACATGAGGCATTAATTGGAATTGAATGCTATTACTGGGGCATGCTGCCAGGGGGTGAGATGGTGGCAGCCTCCCGCTGGTGCCCTATTAGCCACCCCCCGGCACCAAAAACTGCCTCTGCTACTGCATGCCGCCCTAGGCATATCATGGTCGCAACTAAACATGTGAGGGTTGCACATTACATGTGTTGGGTAGACCTTGCTATGACACAAACTGGTATTACAGTGACATGTGATGGAAAGAACTGGACATGTGCACCTGCACATTATTTTTGGTGACTAAATAATGCAGGTGATACATTAACTAGCATTGCATGACATTACCGGGGCCCTGGTGGAAGTGCTTGCTCATAATCACAGCACATGCACATGTAATGCTTCACCTTTAGGCACTGACCCAGATTGCTTTGCCCCGACTGGAGAGGGTCCAAGCGGGACTACTAGACGCCCCCTTCCCCCCCTGTCAGAGGATGAAATGAAGACAGTTATACTGCCCTTGCCATCGGGTAAAACCTCGGAGACGGATTCGCTCCCAGCGGATTTCTACAAGGAATATGTCACAGAATTGGCACCTAGACTATTGGAGGCACTGAACGAAGCATATGAGCTCACAGTGTTGCCCAATAGTATGAGAGAATCCCTTATTGTCCCAATTATAAACCCAAACAAACCTCCAATGGAATGCAGTTCATATTGGCCGCTCTCCATGGTAAATCAGGACTGACAGCACTGCTTGCGAATAGACTGAAGAGGGTGGTTGGTACACTGGTGCACACAGATCAAACAGGGTAAGTCCCGGGTAGGAACACCTCCAGGAACCGGCGGAGGCTACACCCCATCATAGATGGGACCAGAGCAAGAAAGGCACAATAAGCTGTGGCCTCTCCGGACGCCTAAAAGCCTTCGACTCGGTTTGATGGGACTGGCTGTATGCCTCCCTGTGGCACTTTAGCATTGGGGACAGTTTCCTGAGGTGGGTCAGGCTTGTATACACGAACCCGGTGGCCAGAGTTAAGACTGTCAAACAGATATTAGACAGGTGGGAAATAAAAAAGGAGATGAAGCACGGATGCCCACTCGCCCCCATGTTGTTTATATTAGCTCTAAAGCCCCTGGCTGCATTCCTGAGGGCTGAATATGAGGGTGCAGGCATAACCGTGGTCCAAGTTGTCTCACTGTATACTGATTACATGTTTTTCTATGTGCAGAAACCGATGATACATTTCCTGTATACACTTGAAATATTAGATAATTATGCAAAACTTTCAGGTATCGCTGTCAGTCGGGTCAAATCATGCTTGTTCCCCTTAGCCGGGCGGGTGGGAATGAACTATGCACTCCTGCCTCGTATGGAGTTACGATGGGCCCCTGACATGTTCGTTACCTTGGTGTGAATGTGTGGATTGATTTTCATACTTCTCATGCCAAGAACACGCTGGAGGAATATGAGGGAGTCATTCCATCAATGCACTTTTGGTCCAAACTGCCGCTCTCTGTAATGGGGAGGGTGGCTCTACTCAAGGTGGTGGTTCTCTATTGCCTGTTGTACTATTTTACAAACATACCCTTTGAGGTACCTGGGACGTTCTTCCGCAAGTTGGATTCTGTGATGACGGGATTCGTACGGGGAGGAAAGAGAAGAAGGATAGCATTCAGCACGCTCTGTACTCTATAAAGACGGGGGGTAAAAATGCTGCATTTCGAATCATATTACATGGCGGGACAGCTCCAGTTTGTGGTGCAATGGTTGGGAGACAAAGCTACATCCAACTCTGTCCTTTTACAACCTCCAGTGCAACCATATCATTTGAAAGAAATACTTTGGATGGCAGGAGCATTGCCCAAGTATAAGCCTTACTTGGTGACACTGGGCAGGAGGCTGTGGAAGAGGGCTTGGAGGTCACGGGGCACAGCAGACCCCTATTTCCCAGAGATACTGTTTGCCGCAGTATTGGGGTGACTCCACGGGGAAGTAGGTACAATCAGGAAGTTCTAGGAGAACAAGGGGGTGATCACATTAGATGATATGCTACTGGAGGGAAAGCTGGTAGAGTTCTCAAAATTGGTGTCCGAACAGGATATATATATATAAGGGTAATTTCCTAACATACACGCACTTAGTGAAGGAAATCAAGACGCGGTGACCGGGTAGTCGAAGGAGCCAGGAAGTCGACCTTAGGCTGGAACTACTGTAGAGTGTGTTGGAGAGGGGACATGCAATAGCCAGACTATACGAAACATTGTCAAGCTTATTGCATAAGGGCAAACATAGGGTGTGTGAAAAATGGGAGTTTGAATTGGGTACCACAAAGACTATCCTAATTCAGTGGTAAAAAGCATACAAGGGTGCCCCATGTGCAGGGATTATCAGGCTGACATGTTGCACATGTTCTGGTCCTGTCGAGTGATCAGGGGATTCTGGTCAGGGATTGCTGATAAGGTGACCCGGGAGGCATACATATGCACACATGGCCTCTGGAGGCGTGCCTGCTGGGACTGTGTCCGCACAAACACTTGACAGTGCCTATTACATGAATGCTGGACCTTATTTGTACACTGGCCAAGCAGAGAAAAGCAATGGCATGGAAATCGGCTGCAGGCCCGAGATTAGAGGCATGATGGGGAGACCTGGAGAGATGGTCTATGGGTGAATCCGCTGTCTGGAATAGAGTGGTGTATAGGGATCTAAAGGAGGTAAGCGAGGACGCAAGGGCTCAGACAAAATGCCCCCTGAAAGGCAAAAAGGGCAGGTGGTCCAGTGAAGGATTCCAATTGGGTGTCACACACCAGACCAGGACCCTTGGTCTCAGCCTAGGATGTAGCGCTCAATGAGAATACTTTTTCTTTATTTTCTACGAATTCAAATTGAGCCGAT
Organism: Ambystoma mexicanum; assembly: GCF_040938575.1. Lineage (NCBI taxonomy): Eukaryota > Metazoa > Chordata > Amphibia > Caudata > Ambystomatidae > Ambystoma > Ambystoma mexicanum. Next base: position 682,074,971 of record NC_090927.1, on the reverse strand, counting down.
ACCCAACCCATCTCACACCCCCTTTTACAAATACCCTGGGTCACAATGGACCATGAACCAGGCCGGTGGGTGGTAATACAATATTTATTTATTTTATTTTCAAAGGAAACCACAATATTTTTATATTGGGCAGCAATCACCAATGGGATGATAATTACAATGAAAACCACTGAAATACACTTGGGTAGCCTTCTACAAGAACATATCCAAAGCACACATGAATAGGAGCACTTTTTCTATTCGGGTATATAGCACCCAAGTTAAGGTTTCCCCCTGAAATGTTCCCTCAAACCCCAATTCTTCGAATACTTAGTGGATAGAAAGAAGCAGCAGGGAATCAGGGATATGAGGCAGCAAACAAAAAAACCCTTTGCAATGGCATAAAACAACTCTAGGAATTTGACAAATAATTGATTATATGTGTGGTTAAATAATGATGTACATATGTTTTATCACAGTATCAGGGATTTTATATCACTAGCAACTATAAGGTAAGGTATCACAAAAGGCATACAGTTCAAAAGCAACTTGAAATGGAGAACATAGTGCAGTCAGAATCACACGTGGAAAAGTTGCAATTTACACTTTTTGGAGTTTTAAATGTCAAAAGTTTTTTTTTTTTTAAATGAGTGAAATATACAGAATCAGAATGCGTTTTTAGGCTGGGGGAGAGATGCACATCATAGGGATCATGTAGAAGTGAACGAGTGACTGTAGCTGAATAATTGGCTGAGATTTTGAAGGGGAAAGAAATTCGGTTTTGGTAAAATAAAGCAGTTAAAAAGAGAAAATTAGTTTGGAAAGAAAAAGGACAAGTTTTACTTAAAGTAGATTATCAAGAAGATATCGCTGCCCATGAAACAGGTTAAGCGGCCGCATTAACCCCCTTCGCGCAGCGTGTCTCTTTATGTGGAAATGAATTAAATTCTTCAAATATGACTAAGGATCTATGCAAGACAGAGATAAATAGAAGACTGGTGCCAACGCTTAGCGATCAAGGACAGGATGCATAGAGAATTCTAACAGTTTTAAACAAATTTCTAGGGTAGGAATAGGATTTCTCAGAACATGGAACACAGACAAAATATCAAGATGGGATAGGCTACGTGGTGCTATGGGATGGGGAAATACTCACAATCTGCACTTGAGTTTGGGGTTTGGGACACCTACCGGGTTGTGGACTCAAAGGGCTCTGGCCACAGCATGGCGGGCGCCCCTTACAGCACACATCTGGGCAAGTCTGGTCACTGGATGGCAAGGGTACAGCGGGCATGCCTGTAGTGGGCAAAAAGCCGGCCTGGTCACAGGATACTCCCAAACGGTACCACAGCTTTTTCCCCTTTGTTATTGGGATTTTTAGTGGGGCTTCTGGATCAATGGCCTTGCTGGGATAGGATCAGCTATGCTTTGGCCTGGCTGTAGAGTCTGGAATCTTGCAAAGGTGGATCTGGAATGTCTGGATACACAGGCACATGAAATTCAGGAGAGAGTCTGTCTGTCCCTGTGAGCTCTCACCCCTTATACAAAGTGGGTGACATCACCAGGTTTATTGCTGGGAAGAACTAAGCTAGACCTACCCCCAAGAACCAGATAGGTCAGCCTATGTTGGTCGCCGCCTCCAGGACAGGGTTTGTGTTTTATGAGATACAAAGCCGTCCCACAGTCCTTTTTACCAAAAATCTATCTTAACACGAATCACACATTTGTACAGTTGTGGCATTTTGGCAAATTACATAGGCAGGTTACATATTCCACACAGAGCATGGCAGTCCAATTCACACGTTTGTAGGGCTTTGTTTCATCCGTCTAATAATATTTTGTCATTTTCAATGAAATTATTTTACCTAAAATTCTATAACTTTATACATATGTATATATTATCATAAGGCATTGGAGTATTAAATTTCAAAGTGGCATCATATACACTTTCCTCAGAATATCCAATTATCTGCCATTTCTGTCTCCAATTTGCCAGTGAAGGCTACCACATCTTAAATTAAAGTCACCAAAATTGCATCTAGATTGTGAAACTTTCGCATTACTGTGTTGTCCAATTTCAGAGATAAAAAGTCTTGAAATGTATTAATAAAATAGCCTTTGGAGCCAGATGGCCAGAATTGTCTACCAAATAATGGCATCACTTCCAAGGCTGCTCTGGAGTTGGCTTTGAAGCTCCCCAGTAGAAGTTGAGGGGAGGTGATTTTCCAAAAGTAACACATAGGCATCCCAGAATCTATTGTGTCAACCAGGAGCACAGACAGAAGTCTGACGAGAGTGTGATATTCTGCCTCCTGGTCCATTCAGAGTTTCAAAGGGCACAATTAACATATATGTGTCCCAGAAATCCCTTGTGGCTGCCTTTGGGGGTAGGCAACTCCTGTTGTCAACACCCAAATGTCCCTTGAGCCATGGCAGAAAACCTGTTTGGGCTGATTTCCCAGTACAGCCAATACATTTATTTCTTTATATTATTTTATTGTGTCCTGAATCAAAAACAAGCCTGTTGAAATAAAACATCCCATATATGTTTCCCAGAAAACCCCCCTTTACATTGCTAGGCAAGGACAGGGCCTCATTCATCATTACACTTTTAAACCAGGTATTTTTCCTATTTGCAAAAACACATTTCAACACGTGGTGAAGTCTGCTGGGATGTCCCTTTCAAAAGGTTTTCTCTTCCACCGGAATTCCAAACATTATTTTGCAGCCGTAGTCAGTTTCTCTTATACAGAAATCTGTTCAGACACAGGTCCAAATTGGCATATGCCCATAGAGCTATTGTTTCTTTTGAAGCATTGATTTTTGACATTTTGTAGCCCAAAAGTCAAGCGTTTTCTGTGCGGCTTGAGAGTAAAGTTTCTGTTGATTTCCCCAATCTGGTCTGACACATCCTGTCATTCAGGGATAATGCTATCTGCTGGAGCACAATCTGAATATGGATGGGCAGGGCAGGGTCTCACTGATAAAAGCAGTGTGATGTTGGACAGATGAAAAGAGCATCAGGGCAGCATCCTTTCCAATGTAAAATATTCCCTTTTCAATGGGAACTTTTTAGCAAGCAGCAGAGCAGCGCTGCTTTTCAATTCGCTTCTTTGGTGCACACAAGAGCACACACTGGCAGCCTTCCTCAGTGTACTCCTTGTTCCAACTTGCCCAATAGATGCTTGGCAAGACAGTATTTTGTAGCTGCGAAAAGCTGTTTTTGATGCAAGGCAAAGGTGCTCAAAGGAGCCAGCACAGCAATTTTGCTGTTAACTGCTGAAGTGAAGCTTGGTTATGGATGGGAATTCTGCTGAATGGGTCAATGTATCACACAGTCCCACTTGTGGAAGCACGTCAGAAGATTTGACTCAGTGCTGTGGATACTGGTTCAAGGTGCAGCATGGGTGTTAACTGTTGTTTTTTTTCAACATGAGATTTAGGGCCTGATTCATGGAAGTGCTTTTTAATGGGGCAATCCCATAGGAAAACATTCCATGAATCAGGTAGTTAGTAGTAGTGTAAGTACAGTTTCATAGGTTGTTTTGTGGGTGTTCTTGTTAAGACCTGCGATGCTGATGCACCATATAAAAATTCAATATCATTGCATTGCTACATGGTGGTCTCTCTTTGATGTATTGTTATGAAAATGAAATAAAAAGTTTAAAATGTATATTTTTTAAATGTAATGCTACACCTTTAAAATAAAAGGTTCTACCTAGGTTTCAACACAGAAATAAATATTGAAATCAAAAACCAATCCATATGGTTCACCAATGCTTATTTTTACCATTGGTTATCACACTGTCTCATAGCGATATATATTTATATTATTGATTCTTGTGAGCTGCCCCCACCCATGACTGTGGCAGACTGACCTTCTGTCTTGATGCTGAAGTCAAAGTTGATGGTATATCATTTAGTTTTGAACCTCTATACTCATTAAAAAGTCCCCTTGTCGACCCTTTTGCTGCAGTGCTTGGCTTTGCAACAGAGGCAGGGCAAAGGTGAGACCATGTAGTGCAATGGGAGGGGCATAGCAAATATGCTGGAGGGTTTTGAGGAATTCGACCATCCGCACGGTGGGTGTGCACTCTCCTGGGCTTTTTGAAATTTGAAATTAAATTGAATGATAGCAGACCAACCTCCGGAAACTGTGTGGGGCTAATCTGCAACCATTTTCCTATGCTCACAGCATGACATACACAGATATCTGTGTAATCTTGGTGGACGCAGCCTATAGGTGCAGTCTCCCCTGTCATATTTAGTTGGGATATGACAGCCAGGCATACACCATGTCATCTCAGAAGGGGGAGGCCCAAACCTTCCCCCCTACTATGGCCAGCCTAATTAACTAACAAAGGCTCCATGGATCTGCCCTGTCCTTTTGTTTGTACCTGTGGCTTGTGGTAGTGATTAATATGATTTACATACTAATAGAGGGCCCTGCAGCAGGCCCACATGGGGCCTGGCTGCAGAGGTTAACAAAGGAGACAGGAAACCCCAACAACCTTTCATATGCACTGTGTCAACCTGAAGCCAGCTCCTGCCCGTAGTATCGATTGACAGTGAAATGTCATGTCTGGGACTGAGTGTATTACAGTAGTCATCCCCACAGGGGGACCTCGTTCAGAAGGTACGAGTATGTGGATTGACTGCGCCAGAAAGTCTGGTCTTGCCACAGCTACAAGGGAGACCTGCTGCTTTAATCAGGAACCGCAGAGAGCTCCATTTACTAGAGAGACCATTTCATCCACAACAGACAGAAAGAGGGGTGGGCCCTATTATTGCATGGTATCACCCCTTTACCTTTTCTGTTGCAAAGCACCGGGGTTATGACCTCATGCATACAGGAGATTGTTGGTGAGGACCAACCATTGGTTCATCAAGGAAGGCTTAGCCTACACCAATCCTGTGGTCCATTTGGCTTTAAAAGAGGGTTGAGCCCCTCTTGTGGGCAGGTCATCTGAAGGCTTCACCAGAAGCAGAAGGAGGTACTCATCATTGGACTTTGGCTGAAATTACAGTCTGTCTTACATCTTCCGCCAGTGAAGGAAGGCCAGGACCTCCATCAGGGAAGCAAGATCCCTCCCCAAAACATCTCCCAGGGAACAGAGGCAGATACCCTACAGCAGCTCCAGCATCCAGTCAGCACACAGCATTCCATACTAGACTCTGCAGCAAGCTTCCTAGGTGGTAGGTGCCAGAGAGTCTCTGAACCAAACCAAGGACAAGGCAGCTGCCGGCAACACTCTCCTCAGCTTTGGGTGGTCCGCCTTAAAGGATGATATGAGCCCAGTGAAGAAGCTAGGATGAGTGCATTGACAAGCATCTACTAAGTCTGCCTTAAAGGATATTTCAGAGCCAATCGAACCCCTTGAGCTTCAACGGACTGCACCGCTGACTGTTGTTAGCAAGCCATCACTATAGCCATCCGAGACGCCTCAACCAGTGCTTCAGAAATGCAGACCTGCACTGAGACAATGATTCCTGACCCTGAGCCACCGTGTAGGCCACCTTGCAGCTATCCATCCAGCTTCACTCGCTAAAATGGCTGCCCCCTGGTACCAGCAGCTGGCTCCTGCTTTGAACTCTGTCACAGAGATTACAAAGCGCCCTGAAACTGACTCGACCGTGTCGAGCAGAAAGAACATCTACATCACAAGATACATTGGGCCTCATTCCGACCCTGGCGTTAAACAAGGCGCTATTAGCGCCTTGGTTGACGCCGTTATTTTTCCGACTCCGCCATGGTGAATGGCGGAATTACCACCCCATTCTAAGGTTGGCGGGGGTCGGTAATTCCCCATTCACCAAGGGCCTTTCCCCATTCCCATTGTTGCCCCATAGGGCTCAATGGGAATGGGGAAGGCGCTAATTACGGCACCGTAATTAGCTCCTAGGTCCCTTTGTGGGTTGGTTTTTTAACGCCTGCAAAAAACAGGCGTTAAGTACCAACCCACAAAGGGAACTCGGAATAGGCCGGTAAGGGTTTAACGGCACCGGTCCCGTTAAAGATGACCGTTAACCCTTACCGCCCTACTCGGAATGACCCCCATTGTTGATTTGTCCCCCTTGCCCTTCTCCACAGGCCCCTATTGACATTTTATGACCCATTGCCCCCTTGGTGTTGAAACCAAGTATTCCTGAACTATTGTGATTAATTACTATACCAACTACTCTACTGTCAGTATCCAGAATGCATCCCTTTTCCTTCTTTGAAACTGTCTGCCCTCTGCATTCCTTTACAGGGTGGGTTGTATTTTGTAGTGTGCTAGAACTGTCTGTTGTGATAATAATAAAGTAGATATTTGTATACAACCTTGACCGGACAGTCCCTTTTATCATTGGGTAATAATTGTATTTTCGCTGTGTTGCAACTAACCAACGTTCCACAACCTTTCGGCGATAAGCCTGGCATTCTATCCACGTTACCAAAATTGGACAAGGAGGTTTATAATTTGCTTGTGTTTCCAATCTGTTCGGATCCCTTCTGGTGTACTAGAGGCGTGGGGCTAATTGATGGTTTAGAAACCCATATTCATCCCTGACCCCTGATGCCCCGGAAGTTTATTCATCACAAGGTCTGCAAGTGGCCTGTCGCTCATGCAATGAGTATCTCTAGCGAATGAGAAGAAATAGGCATCGGACCGAAACTGATGCACAAAATAGGGAGCCCAAATGACCTCTGACAGGCTTTGAAAGAGGGGCATGAAGCAACAATTAAATAGTTAAGATTTGAGTATGAAAGGTGACTTTAAGGGAGGATATTTTAAAGAATCGCGCTCACGCACCTCATACTAAGGAGTATTGGGTATAAATCATCTTGAATTATCTATTAGACAGAGCTTAAGGACCAGGTTGCATAAACAAAGTCAATTTACAAAGAAACCTACATACAAACTTTAATTTCATACATATTGAAAGTTAGTAAAATCAAAAATCATTACACAAATGCTCAACAATTCCAATAAGGATCCTATTGGGTCATTACATAAAAAAAACATGGGATTTCGTCATTAACAATCATATGGTTGGTTCACAAAAAAAGTGAAAGATACATTCAACCTATAACTGGTATTGTATCAGTTTCTAATAGAACTTTCATCAGGAGGGTTGTAATAAACACGAAAATCCCAATTAAAATTCGATTGTTTCGAAAAAGGACAAATGTGGTGTACATGTGCAACCTGTGAATTAAAAGAAATAGGGACAAATGAGGAGCTAGAACTTTAGCTAATTGAGTTTGTCAATATCCTAAAAAATGGAACAGAGGACCAACAATAAGGTTATAATTACCTTGTGTGGTGCTCGTGGGGCTCACAACGTAGGTTGTTTAAGATGAAGAAGGCTGCCAGCTAGCTCTTCACCTGCAACTAATACATGAAAAACCTCACTGAGTGTTTTTCAAATGAGCTGCAAAAACCTACTCGATAGTTTAAAAGTTACAACAGGACAGACCTCCTGTATATTCAAATCTTGGTTTAGCATATATCGTGAAAAGCCAATGGCTCACCTGTATATCTGATATTAAGAAGCAGACGTAGATAAAGAGATGTCAGGTCTTTTGAAATTGCTCCACTCCGGCATAGATTATTGTAGGTAAGAGATAGCACCAAAATGTGGGCAGGAACTGGCACTCCCCAGAAAGGCAAGGGAGAGGAGGGCGAAGAGTGACACTCCTCAGTATAGTCTCTTAATGGAGGGTAACACATTTACCAAGAACCGTCTCAAAATACAACTCAAATAGCTAGAAAACCGGTCAGTCTAAATTAACAAAACCTCTGAACGAAGTAAGGGGAAAGGAAGGGTACACCTGTGAGGGATAGAGACAACCCCAGTCGTGGAAGTCACGGGGACTATTAGCGTGGTAAGTACACACAGAGGCCAAGTTGTAATCCATAAAACAGTAAACGGCTCCCTACGGAACCATCCGCGTTAGAATTACATAAAGTTTAAACAAATGGCGGGTAAGTCTTAGCGGGTGACTTGACACTGTGCGTACCCAAGTGTACAAGGTGAGTTTGCAGGGTAATGTCTTACCACCATGGGCTCTGCAGATTTCTTAGTGATAATAGTTCTAGTTGCATTGGATGTCGGCACTGTACATCTCGTCGCTACTCGAGTATCGATCTATAGCGAGTGAAACATCAAGTGTCAGTAACAGACGTACATGTGTGTCTGAGAGCATATCGGGAGACGGAGCAATCCGTTATTAAAAACATACCTCAAGGTTAACTGCAATGATGTTCACTTGGAACACTACTGACAGAGACTCAACAGGAGGCAGCTGCGCGTCTGTATGAGGGGCGCACGGCAGAGACACATTATTTATAAGTTGCTATGGAGACGGAGCGTAGGCCCGTCTTGAGACAGGACGTAGTGCATGACATAGAAAAAGGGGTCGGCCATCTTAAGATGGAGAGAGAGCTGAGCCGTGTATGTTATCAGAGCTATGTTCAGGGCCTTCGTGAGGGTTGTTGTAAAGATGTACATGGCGAGACTCGCTCTGAAAACCTCCGTAGGCGGTATGGAAGGGTCATTTTGCCTTATATTAACATTACGAAAAACTATAAATTACAATATTGATGGTGTCCAGTGACTAAGAACATCGATATGCTCCCGCACTGATGAGAGTGCAGTGTAGCGAACTATGTTTTGCCAATCTCGCATTCTGTATAATTAAATGAATCATGCAACAGTATTTAGGTGGTCGTCAGCATTAGTAGTTAAGTGGATGGTTATACAATCTCATTTGAACGTAATCCTCGGGAAATTATGGTCACTGTATATACCACAAAACATCTAGGATGTCACGCTCACATAAAAAAGACGTTTTCATCCAGCAGTATAAAGGTCATGAAAACATATAACAGAGGATAACCTGCGTTTCACAGTGAACACCTCACATAGATGTCTAAGTATGCTCTAAGGTAAAACTCCACTTTGAGTATATTACAGCTACTCTTCATGTTTAAAATTAGAGTGGAAATGCCCTCTTCTTATTGGTGGATTTGATGCCATTCTATAGAGTCGTTCATACCTCTAATGTCACTACGTAATATAAAGATCATCTCTTGCTCTTTCCTAAGGAGTTTGTTTCCTAGTGTTTGTAAATTTCCTCCTTTCAGTGTTAAAAGTACGGTCCATGTAAAATCTTCATGTCCATGGTTTGCCTTCATGAAATGTTTAACCATAGGAGCGTTGTCAGTTTTGTTTTTAAGGCAACTACGGTGCTCCATGATCCGTGTTTTCACTTTGCGGATCGTTTTCCCCACGTATGGGAGTCCACATTCGCATGTAATTAAGTATACCACATACTCAGTGTTGCAATTGGTCAGGTTTTTTTGTGCCCAGGGCCGGGTTAAACCTATGTAAATCATCTTGCCCATGCCTTGATAGGGAGCCTGCATTAAGAATTGTATGGTTACAAGGAAGTGCTGGTTACCACAGGTGCAAAGCGTCAAGCCAGCAGCAACAGCAATGCGTAGTGTTCCCACTTCACACTCTTATTCACCCTCAACGAAAGAGAAACAATGAAAGCATAAGAAAATAAACATATTTCACAATATCATCTGCCAAGACATCCTCAGCACTTGTATTGTATAGGACACGCCTGGTAAAAGCAGGCGGAGGCGGATTCAACAGGAATCCATTCTAAATGCCTTCCACAATCGTTAAATGTCAAAATGATTTTGCCTGTTTTACAGGTTACTTTTCCACTGTGTGGTGGAAAAGATTTAATTTCATGGAGGGGACCCTTTGCACACAAGTGCAAGCAGACTTGGTCCCCTAGAGTGGCAATACCATTTTTGTATGACTCCCCTTAGATCTGTTATTAAAAAAACTACAACATGATGAGAATATGTTAACAAGCAATATATAAAGAGGAAGAAAATAAATAATACATTTAGCCAACAACACGTTTCAATAATTATGGCTTTTATATTTTTAGGTGGATTTAGAATGGGGTTTGGTGCTTTGCGAATTAACTTTAACACAAGCAATTGATTCTGCTCATGAAAGACAATGCCAAAGCATTGTAGGTTTGTGTAAAACTCAGGATGGGGTTGAAAGGAAAGTGGTGCACTGGCTAAATTCGAGTATGGAAGCAACAGTGAAAAGTGTTGGTAAAGGACTTACTGCCACTTTTACCAAATTACAAGCAAATAAGTGCTAATTCCTGTTGCACTGATTCTGTGCAAAACATTGGTAATTCTTCCTGCGCCGATTCCCTCAGAGGAGTTAGCACCTACACATTGGGCTTCATTACGAGTATGGAGGCAGCCATGGTGCTGTTAGCACCATGGCTGCCTCCATACCGCAATCCGGGCCTGGGTTCCTCGAATGAGGAATTACCGGGCCATCGCAACCTTGGCAGACCTGGTAATTCCCCGTCCGAGGAACCCGGACCCGGTCCATCCCTATTCCCATTCGAGCCCCCATAGGGCTCAATGGGAATGGGGATGGAGCTAACAACGGGCCCGTTAATGACGGGCCCGTTGTTAGCTCCCTGGTCCTCTCGCGGGACCCGGTAAGGACGCCTGGTTTTTGCAGGCGCCCATTGCGGGTCCCGCGAGGAGACCTCGTGATAGGGCGGAACGGGTTTACCGGCACCGGCACCTTTACCGGTGCCTGTAAACCCGTTCCGCCAACCTTATAGTGAGGGCCATTAAGTGTTAACTCCACAGTGTTACAAGTTGAAAAACCATTGAAATACTGCCGAAGAAAGATAGCAATTTCTCCAAAATGTGGGTGCAGTTACCCCACCTCAGAGGTGGAGGTAAATGTATACACATACACATGATAAAAACTGAATCCACAGCTTCGTCCAATTTCAACCAAAAGTGTTTTTAAGGGTCTCATTTTTTCTAAACACCCTTCCAAACAACATGCATCCCCTGATGAAAACAATGGCCTCCACAATGTGCTAATCTTCCGCAGGCTGCAGAGGCATGCAGTGCAGCAGCAGGCAAGGATAATGGTTCGGCAAAGGCAGAGGAGATGATTGATGAGGAGGCCCCCTATAACTTGTGCCAGACCCTCCCCCGGGCACCGACCAAATGAACAGTCTATCTCAGGTCAAAAGGAACAACATAACAGACATGCTTACACTGATACCGATGGCACTCCAAAGTGGGATCAAAATTAGAACTATCATCTCAACCCAGCAGAAGCTGGTGGCCGTCCTGCACTTTCTAGCAATGGGCACATTTCAGCACACAGTCAAAACGCTACGTGGCATGTTCCAGCCAACCTTCTCTAAAGTGCTAGTACAGGTGCTGAAGATACTTACAAGACATGTGCCAAATCACATTTCCCTGTCATAACCCTGACCCAGGTGTAAGGCATAAAGGCACATCTCTATGCAACAGCCCACTTCCCCAATGTGATTGCTGTGCTGGACTGTACGCATATGTCATTGGTTGGCACCCGAGGCAGAGGAGCATATCTACCGCATCTGGAAGCAGTGCCATCACATGAACCTGTAAATGATGTGTGATACTGATCTGAAGGTGAGCCACTGCTGTGCCTAATTCCCGGGGTTAACCATAAAGCCATGATCCTGCAGAACACACTCTGACAGGATTCATGGTTACCCACAGGGGATAGCATACATGGATATTGAGCAAGTAGCTAGACTGACCATGGAATGCAAAAAGTGTCCAAGGAGCAGAAAAGAACTGGAAATCCCAGCGCTTGTACAGTGACATCAATTATGCACAATCCAATGATCAACAAACTCGCAAAGGGTGAGTGTAGCGAGTCGTGGAGCCTCTGCTCAGGTCTCCAGCAATTAGGAACAAGAACACAAAATGATACAAACACCCTGCGCCTGTGTCCTCTACCTTTTTTGATGCAACTAAACAAAATCCATCTGATTAGGTCCAGCCGACACGTGTTTTGAGCTCTGCTCTTCTTTTAGGGCTTGGGAACCCTTGTGCACAGAATCCAAACTAATTGATTCCCAAACAGGTGCATTCACCCATCACTTATCAAACATCTCCTCGCAAATGCGGAACTGCGACTCACTGAAAGACGCCTTTCGGCAGTGACCTCTAAACACGACCAGAGGTGGTTGCTCGAAACACGTGTCGGTTGGACCATATCAGATTGATTTTGTTTAGTTGCATAGTTCGAGGACACGTGCGCAGTGTGATTGTATCATTTTGTGTTCATGACAATGTAATGCACCTATGGAGCTAGTAATGAGTAAAGGATGAGACATGGCGACACATACGATTACTACCACACAAATTTCATGCAGGCATGCGCGAAACCTGATCAGGACATTCTGCATATTTCTACAAGAAATCAGGCCCCCAGGCATGTAGTAATCGCGACCATACCTATGTGTCTGTAACATTCGGAAGGGCATTCGAATTACAGAACCAAATAACAGCACGAGTTGCATGGATTTCTTGCAACAGCCTGGAATGAGTATGGGCAATGTTGCAGCTAGGACAGTGAGGTGAGAAGAAAAGCCCAGCAGCACAGTAGAATTATTAGCACGTACGCAACAGATACTTTTGTCATCAAATACTTACCTTACCTATGACAGGTGGCTGGTGCTTTCCACTGATGTCATTGCTGATGACATCCATTGGGAACTCTAGAACACTAGATAAGGTGAAAATTAACAAAATACCTCAGGGTCAGGGTATGCGTTTATATATAGAACACACATTTGTGCTCCCAAGGGGAAGATTCCGATGGCTCCACTAGATAGTAGCCACAGCATGTGAGGGTGGGGAAGATTGTCGTGGTCTGTGCAATGCCGATAGTTGTCAATAAATGAAAATCTTGAAGGGGGCAAACTTCGCAGCAAAACAAAGTCTGGACCTTGCCATCTCTGATTTCTGCAACGCGTAGATTGTAGCCGGAAATGGCCGGCCAGCCTGGCCCTGTGGACCCCCTAAGTGCTGATGAATCCTATTCAGACACTGCGGTTCGTCCAGGGCGTAAATAGTTGTGTTATGTTATGTTATATCATCATGGTTTTATAAAGTGCAAGCATTCACCCAGAATCATCTTGGCACTATAGAAAATGACAACAAAAATGAGAACCAATGTTAGCAGTTCGGTTTGAGCTAGTAGTTTAGAAATATAATACATTTCAGGAGTGGTTGAATACAAATGTTTTCAGCCTCTTTCTAAATGACGGAAGATTAGTCTCTTTCTGAAAGGTGGATGGTAGTGTGATGCAGAGTTTAGCAGCCTGTATCGAGAAAAGTCAGCCTCCCTAGCTTGTTTTTCTGTAATAAGAAATGAAGACCAATATTTCATTTGCTCACCTTAAGGTGCATCTCAGAGAGTACCATTTGAACTTGGATGATAGTGGTGAATCGCAAGAAGAGTTTAGACTTTTGAATGCAAGACACAAGCTCGTAACAATGACTCTTTTCTTAATCAGGAGCCAGTGTAGGGCTTGCAGAGCAGAGATAATGTGGTGTGTCATTTGGATTTCATCAGAATCCGAGCTGCTGTGTTTTGGATTCTCTGGAGTCTACTCAGAGAGAAGGCTAATGCCTAGGTAGATGCTATTCTTAAAATCTAGTCTTAAGAAGATGAAAACGTTCATCACCATGACTTGGTAGAGGGGGTAAGATAGGGCAACATGTGTTTGATCTTCCAAATGAGTAAGAAGCATAATTTAGTGACAGACCCCACTTGTTTGTTAAGGGTCAGTTCCTTATCAATGAGGATGCCTAAATTCTTAACCTGTTGCTTGGTTTCTGGGCACTGCCGAAATCCTCAGTCAACAACCAACATTTCCATTTTCTCTGGGATGAATTTTAGTAGGTTAGCATCATCCCAGACTTTTATGGCAGCAAGACAGTTTCTGACTTTGCTGCTACACTCTGCGTTTGAAGGTTCAAAGTATAGAGTATTGTCAGCGTAATTATAAAATGTAATTCAAAGACATTGCTATAAGATCCATCAAAGGGTGGACATGAAGATTACACAGTAAAGGGGACAGGGAACATATTGAAGAAAAGAGGAAGTATCTATGCATACTTGATAAAATCTGTGATTTAAGAATGAATTTATCCATGCAGCAACTGTACCATGTATTCCATTGTCTACCAACCTTGATGCCAAAATGTGATGGTCTACGGTGTCAAAAGTTGCAGAGAATCTAAGAGTACTACTGCACCAGCCTTTTTCTGATTCAACTTTAGCCTAAGATCATCAATAATAGTTTTGGTTATCAGTACAGTGCTAGACTTTGGTTTAAAACCATGTTGGGCTGGATGAAATATTTTAAAATGTTCAACAATGTTTTGTAGTTGGCAAGTAACCACTCCATTTGTTTTGCCAGGAAAGGGAGCAGAGCAATAGGCTGACAGCTGCCAGGATCTTTGAGTTACAAGCCAGGTTTTTTCCAAAGTGGCTTAATGATTGCTAGTTTCCATTTATCTAGAACTACTCCAGTCACCAGAGAGGAGTTAAATAGATTTAGTATTTCTAACAAAAAATGGGAACTATGAGTTTTAGACACTTTATGAGGTGCAATTAGTGGAGAACCAGATGTTTTTGCTGTTGTGAGCAGGGACAGAAGAGCAGGTTCGTCCAACAGCTCAAACTCTGTGAACTATGTTATTTTGATTGTTGAGGGCCATTAAGGCGGTATTTGAAAGTTTCTCTTTGGAAGATGATAATTCAGTTTTGATGCTCTCAACTTTATGTCTGGAATGATGTACTAGCTGATCCACCAATGATAGTGCGGCCAGATTGTTTTAGGGCTCTAGTTAGGTCTTTGCTTGTGTTATTTATAACCCTAAAAAGCTCTTTGGTAGTGTTAAATGTTGTCTCTTCTATTTCTATAGAATTGCTTTTTCGTATTTATTACCTCTGTCCTGTAGGGTAGCTGACGTTGTTTCAGGTTAGGCAGCATGTCAGAATCATAGGCATGCTGCCAGACCCTGTCTAGATATCTAATTTGTCTTCCTAATATATGTAGATCTTGTATAAACCATTCTTTACTTTTCCTCAGCTTTCTTCTTTTTCTAAGAAAGCACATGGGAGCTAGTTTATCCACCACTTCGATGGTGTGCCGTTCCAAATCAGTCAATATCATGTTAGGGTTGTTTGGACAGGACTTTACATGAGTCTGTTGATTAGCGGTGAGGGTGCTGGCAATCTGTGACCAATTTCCAGTCTCTAGCTGCCATGTGTTTATCGTGTCGAGCAGTCCGATTGCCCATACCTGTGTTTGGAATTTAAAAGGGGATTCCTTTCTGGTCCTACCACTAGAAGGAAATAGGTTGTTCAACCTTAATGTCCTTGGACCATGTAAATATTTGATCTGAAAGAGCAAATAGACCGAACTCCTGCAAAGATACAATACGCTGATACACTGCCGGATTCAGATTTTTTTCTTTCCAACAGTTAAAATCACCCATAATCAGTATCCTATCATTTTTCAGAAAAAGGTCTCAGGTAATGTTAGCTGGTTCTTCCACAAAATTAGACTTTGAGCCTTGGGGCCGATACATTATCAAGATAGATATCTGTTCTGTTATTGATAATTGCGTTTGAATGGCAACTGATTCCATAGAGACTGTGTTTGGTAAAGATACCAAGGAAAACTTTAATGATTGACTATAGAATATGGCTTGGCCACCTCTGATCTTGTTCAATCTTGGTTTTGACAACCATGTATGTGTGTGAGGGGTCATGCCAGCCAGGGAGACTGTATCCTCTTCTTGAAGTCATAATTGTTGGGGATGTGGTCATCCCGAGGTGTAGCTCAAGATTCACTATATTATCATGGATCAGAAATCTGTTCTTCACCGCAGATCTTGTATCTAGCGATAACCCCTTCAAAAGGGGACTTTTGCCGCAAGACATTTCCTAAAATATATCTGGCTAAAAATGAGTTTTCTCACAAAAGTGTTTATTCAAAGGGAGAGTGTAGTAAAGATGGTTTGCTTATAGAGTTTCAATTATGTTACCTTTTGTTCAATTAACTTCAATTGAGACAATTTCACTCGATGTTTGTTGCGTTGAAACACAAGGGCACCACATTTTAATATGGCCACTATTGTGTTTACATGCAATTGTCGTATGCTTCCTTTCATGACTTCCTAGTGATTATGACTGCACAAATGTGCCAAAAATGCACCATAAATAAATGCATCTCATTCACAGAAGTGTGCATCTCAGAGATTTGCTAGTTCATAAAATGACCATAAAATGTGCATAGAAGATGTGGAAGGTGTATGGAAAGTATGCAAAATGCACCAAAATCCCGATTCAAAAAACTGAGAACTGAGGTTCATTACTCCACATGCTTTGGAAATGCTATAGAGTGGTTGACTTTTGGAGGGTAGTATTAGACAGAATTTATGCTATTTGGAGTATCTCATTTACGCGTACTTCATTGGCGGTGGATTTACTATCAGCTGAGAGTAGATGCGAAAATGCGTGTGAGACATCGTGCTTGATTGATAAAGATCTTCTTGTGGCAATTCTGAAAGTGTGGAAAACAAGAAAGAAGCCTCTTGTAGCGGTCTGGTTATCAGATATGCAAATACTTTCACGTTTTTAAAAATGTATGTTTAGGAGACAGAATCGCGAGGAAAAGTATTTGGAACTATGGGGGCCCTTTAATGAAATGTATGGATGAATGTAGGTTGGGGTATCAAAGTGTGAATATACATCTGTCAGTCAGTTGGGGGTATGTGTTAGCAGTGTGTTTGTATGTCTTGTGATTAGTCTTTGCTGTTTTTTTTGTTTGTTTGTTTTGTTCTTTGTGTCTCATTTTAGCTAATGGGGTTTTGGGTTAGTGGAAGAATTCTATGAGCTAAATGGTGTTACTTGCATTTAAAATATGTTATGAGCCGAATTATGGGTTCTGTTTATTGAAGTTATAGTAGCCCAAGCCTTGTATAATTGATGTAATTTTGTGTTTGTTATATGTAAAATCAAAATAAAGTGATGGAAAAAAGCAAAAACGGACAACTGGATTTGCTCCGAAAATTCCCTTTAAGATTTGATCCTTTGTTGATGTGGAGCAAGGGGCCCAGAAAACAGTGTAACTGATTTGTCAAACCAAACAAGCACAGAGTGCACCCGGATCACAGGCAAAAGCAGAGAGAAACAGGTACACATCCCCAAAATGGCCGATCCAGAAATCATCATGCTGCTGCACCGACTGATAAAATGTAAGATGAGGAGGGATGATTAAGAGGTCATCAGAGGTACTGCTTCAGACCTCATTTCATACTGGATATAATGAATCAGGGACCCCTCTCTGCTACCCCTTGACCTGTCCTTGCAACCCCTGGGCCACTGGACAAAGAGGCAGTGCCAAAAGCGGATATCTGTGTTGCACCTGAAAAAGGTGGTTGTAAATGCAGCTAAATGTGCCAAAGCTTTTTTCACCTGACATTTAGATCTCGTTAGCTGGAGAAATGGCAGGGATGCAGGAATAACCATAAAGCCGCCATCACTAACAGGTTGGTAGTCATAAGTGAAGAATGTCTGAATGGTTGGGATCAGAGGGGGTCTGTCTGTGCAGCTCATACCCAGTCCAGTACTGTAGGAACAGGAAGGGCATGGGGGCTAGGTCTAGCTAGCTGGGAATGGGTAAGAGCAGCCTGCAGTACTCAGTGACAGCACAGCATGACCACAAATCTCATCAGTGTTTGTCTTTGTCTGCTTTGCACATCCAGTGAGCCACTGGGCCTGTGATGAGAGGGGTGTGCCCCAGTGGCTTCTGCCAGCAATCCTGCCTGGGCCCAGTGTGACCTGACCAGATCTGCCAGACCTGCATCACAGGCACACTGTAGATAGACGCAGGGTGAGATCATTAATTTACATTAAGTTGCCCTCTGCCTTTGAAGGAAACCATCTGTTCAAAATAAAATATATGTTTGGAAAGATAGCTCGTGGGCAACACACTTGCTTGGGGAACAAGAGGATGCAATACCCTGTGACCATAAGGTCAAAATGGAAGCTTCATTAGTTTGCCTCAAAGTTACGCCCTCCATTTCTTTTTTTGGTTTAACGGTTTATCGTCACCCTCAGCATGACTCAGCTTTTGCTCATGCATTTTCTGACTTTGTTGCCAGGCTCTGGCTTAAATTTGATAAATTGGTGATAGTTGGGGATTTTAATTTGAAAGTCAACAGTGAAGATCTTTCCACTATGCGTTTTCCGACTATGATGAGGGATTTTGACTTCCAACAGCTTGTTTCTGGCCCCACCCACCAAATGGGAAACACGCTTGATCTTATTTTTTTCCTTGCAAGCACTGGTCATGGTTTGTCCAGCCTTGCAGTAGGTGTGGTCAGACCATTTGTTAATACCATTTTTAATTGTGGCTGAGACTAGTCTGAAAATCTTTCCCAAACCTACAGTCTGGAAGTGCAGCTGGCGTTCCGTAGATACAGCTGAGGTGGCTCAGTCATTAATCGCAGGTTGTACAGCTCTTCCAGTTGTGGATATTGCCTCAGTTGCTCAGGTGTTTACTATAACTGCTGATTGTTTTGCCCCTGTCAGTTTGTGCATAGAGCAAGGTCGCCAGCCCGAGCCCTGGTTTGATGAAGATTTAAAGCTTATACGGCTTAAACGTAGGCAGACTGAGCAGAAGTGGAGGAGTGCCTACTGCCAGTAGGACTCTGTGTTCTGCGCCAGGCTACTGCTTTATTTCATAGGGCTATTGTGGACTGGAATTCAATGAGACACTCCTAATAGCTATTTTAGCAGAGAGTGAAAAGAGAGAATTCCAGGAATTTTGAAACAAACTTTTAGAAATACATCTTGAAGCAGAAAATAATGTATCAGAGTTATGCCTAAATGTCAGTTCTTGATCAGAAATTGGAAACGAGACCAGTATCCAGATTCATTTTGTGAAGAATATTTCTTTTAAGTGATCAAACATATGGTACCTGCCGATAGTGATGTTTATCGGCTTGGGCTTGCTGTCTTTGTGTTCATACTTCTGTCTTACCCTACTCTTGGCAGAAGAGACGTTAATATACACACTTTCTTGCAGGATCCTAAAAATTGCTCACTGATAAGATGACTCCTTATTGCTATAATTGAACAGATTTTACAGTTACGTTAGTTAACAAAACTTTGTGATTGTATTAGGAATGATTACTGAAGAGAGTGGCACGGTTTTAGAAAATGAACAAGTGCAAGAACAGTAGAGTGGCGGGAGAGATGAATGTCTATGTTCTTATGCATAATATACGTTTACATGATTGTTCTCTTTGTTGTTCTGTTCCTCCCATTTCCCAATCTATATCATGTTAGTACTTCCGCTGAAGGAGAAGTCCCTATGGTTCTCCCTACTGTGAAAACTACTTTTGATTTATTCTATGATTACTATGGAGATTTTGGGAGACACAAAAGAGATGCTGAAGAAGACAGTGAAGGGATAAATACCTACCTAGATACACAGCTCACCTAGGGAATAACATGTGGTATCAACAAATGAGAAAAGTGGTGGAGAAAGCATCTACGGAGGGCTGCTACGTCTGCTTTCTCATCCCCTATCCCATGAATATAGTATGAACTTTAATTGCCAGAGAGGTTCCAGATGTTCCAGAGCACGATGCAAAGTGCCTCAGTCATCTTGCAACATGTACAACTCGAGGACAATTCCAGGGAAGCTGGGCGACCTTGAGTTGGAGATCAAAATAGTAATTTCCATACCAGGATGACTATATCAAAATGCTACACATGGAAAAGGAGCCTGGATGGAAGAGCAAGATGCTTGTGTATCCTGCTGCTGGACAGTATGAAGTAGTCATTGAAGAAACAAAGAGAATGAATTGCCCTGATGTGACAGAAATAGCCAGATCACCTGGATGTTGGGAACAAGCTCAACTATTGATCTATGGATGAGTGAATTCTAAAAGAAGGGATGGGAAGACGAAATGATGTCCTGTGCAGCCCACTTGCTGAAAACAAATTGCGTATAAGAGGTGCAGAAAGTGAATGACGGGTGTTTAAAGTCATGGGCCAAACTACTGAAATGGGTAGAAGATGAAACAGACCCAGTAGTTATAATCCCATTGGTTAATGCGCCACTGTGCTTTCCAAGACATGGAAAGAATAACATGGAATATAACAAAGAATGCAAAACCACAATTGATGTTCCTTGGATGGGAGAAGGCGCAGCCATCCTTATGGACCGATATTGGGCTTGTGGATCTAGAGCTTACATAAAGTTGCCCAACAATTGGGGCGGAGTATGTTCCTTGGTGCTCATGCATGTTCCAGCATTAGCGATTCACCAAAGCGACCTGAACATTGCTGAATTTCCAAAAGTGGATGCCCATTTGAGAAAAAGAAGATCACTTGAACTTCTCCATCGGACAAGAAGAGAGAATTATTTCTCAGCCAAATCAATACCAGCATATGACTCCATTCCTGAGGAACACAGGTTGTTCAGCAAGACTGCCACAATATTTACAACTATACTCATGCCTGGGATCCAAACAGTAGCAAATGCCAAGTGGCTACAGATCACCAGATTGGAGCTTCTACAGACAATCAATCAGTCAATGCTACCATAAAGGGATGCAACGCTATCAAGGAAGAGCTGAGGGCCATACGACTGATGACCCTCCAGAACCGACATGTCATTGATATGATCACAGCAATGGAAGGACGAGTTTGCACCAAAATTGGGCCATCATGTTGCACATTCATACTTTTTATGAGGAGCAAAATGGGACTTTGACAGATGCCATAACGTTGTTGACAGACCTGCATACCAAGATGGAAGATGAGACAGATAACATTGAAGATGACAGTTGGTTTGCCTCCCTGTTCTCATGGATTCTGCAGTGGTTGGCGAATATGTTTAAAATTCTTGGAGTAATATCAGTGCTGGTGATGTTCAGATTCTGTGTAATCAGGATAGCGATTGCCCAATGCAAGAAAACAGCAAACAAGGTGGTAGGAATGAAGATCATGATCATTATTGAACCTGAACCTAACACCAAGTAGCTGACTGATGAAGCTGTCTGAAAATATATAGAGGCCAGCATCATAGCACCTGAAGGAACGAGTTCCTGTATCCGAAGAATCATAAGAAGTATGTGGGACGATGGGTCTATTGTACCCCGAATGGGCAATGTAATTAAATGACCTGGAGTGTAGATGAACATTTCAAATCAGCTGGCACCCAGAGGGTGGTGATGAAGATATGGAAGCCAAAGAAACACTTCTTCAAGAGAAAATATCAGGATGTGGAAACGATTGTGGAGGTGTTTGAGCACTCAACCAGATAGGGGAATAAAGAGAAGCAGCTGCATGCCTCTGCAGGAAATCCCACCCCCCTACCTTCTATATGTTGGAAGCCTGAGATTGTGCTGTGTTTGAAACCAGCAGTTGTGCCAATACTGCAGCGTATATTCGAAAGAAGATACCCATTGAGACAACCCTATCGAATGTATCCCCAAAGAGACAATAATCTGATGGAGGAACTCCCTGAAGGAATCTGAGAAAAGAGCAGAAAAACAAGTCTATGACATCATAAGAGAGTATGAACGAAGTCTTAGTATATTGGCTGAAGAGGATGTATGTATTTTACAGAAACTAATGACGAAGTAAAGAATCAAGTGAACTTTAAATATGAAAAAGAAGATTACACATGCACAAAGTGCTACAGAGAATCAACCATTCAATAATTGCACAGACGCTGAAACGCAAGTAGACTAAATCCTCATAGAAGCGTGGCTATATGTAGTGAATAGAATGTAGGCAGAGCCACCATTATACAGGAGCTGGACATCGGTATCATAAATTTGACTAAGCCAAGCCCCGTGAAGAAAGGGAGAATTGTGTTGCAGCAAGAATAAACTGAAATCGTGAAGCTGCAGGGTGAGTTTGTCTGGCCTGGAGTCAAGATTGAAGCAGCCAAAGTCAGCTATCTATTCTGTAATGGAACAAAGGAACAAACGTGCGAAGGATGAATCATCTCTTGTTAAGGTGCAAAGAAAGAACACAAAAAGTGGCAGGTTGTATTCATTTAAGACATTTAAAACCTGCAAAATGGACCAAATGGTGGTCTCTTGTCACGTGAGCTAAGGATGAAAATAGAGTCAAACTTGGATTCCTCGAACAAGATAGTGAGTGCCCGCACCCCCATGCATTCCCAGAGACAAGGATACTTTGCAAGGCCAAGTTCAAAGACAATCTTCATGGCAGAAGGATTGGGCGATGGGAGATGTTGGGCTAATTGGTTGGTGAGATAGAGTCAGGCCCACTCCTTGCACCTGGGTCTGGGTGTACATGCTGCTGAGTGAACCGAATGTTCCAGACATGGCATGAGCATGCCAACCAATTGTAGATGTCCATATAACGAAGGAACTAATAGTTTGAAGACCAATTGGAAAATGTGTATTTAATGGGTTTGAAGATTACATGTTTTAGATTTAGGCACATATTGCCCACCTATCAGTGGGCAGCCAATCACAATCCTAGTTCCTATGTAAGGTATACTTAGATGTTCCTCTTAATCCTATCCCGATCCCCAGTAGTTTTTTCATTATTTGCCATGTAGAATGACATCAGTTCCAACATATTTTTAGTCTAAAGTCTATGTTGTGTGAAAAAGTCATGGAGAGAAATCGAGCGTATGTCCGTTGATGTTCGTTGTAACTTCCTGTTTTAGATAAATGTTGATAAAACAGTACTAAGCCATCTTCCTGAGTTGGTTCAGTTATTTGGACTCAGAGTTATTCTGCAAACCCATCCATTGCATGCGCGTTCCTAAAAGGCCATAAGCTCAGAGTGGTTGAGTGCTAGATTCTTATTTCGAGTTTCTTTATTGATCGCTTTCCAAAAGGAAGCAGGGTTTTTACTAACCAAGATTCATAGTATGTCTTGGCTTTTTTCAATTGAACTGAACTGTCTATACCACTTTAGATTTGAACTGATTCTTCATCTGAGCTATTTTTTCCCTGAGTATCATCTGATTTGTTATTTACTGCATTTTTACCCTTCTCAAGGGTTTCCTTTTTTCTGGTTTTTTTTTTCCAGCTATACAGGTTACTGTGTTTTCCATCTGGCAGGCATTCCATCTACAGACACGACCATGAGCATTGGTCAACTTTACAACAGTATTAAAAGAGCGGTCCAGTTGGAGGCATTTGAACACATTTGTGTGCCCTGTAATATTTTACCAAGACTGAACCGAGTCTGTTATTTTACTAACACTTTTCTCTGACCCTTTCGATTCCCTTGTGGTGGAGTCCAGTCCCTTTCTATTATTTGGTGGCACGGGTGAATCTCATGCTGACATGTATTTAAAACTATATTCAAGTGTAATCTAACATGATCACTGAGATTTGGGGCTGTTATATCAAAGCATTCATGCAACTCTAATAACATTTCTGAAACAAAAACATGCTCTATAGTAGGGTCGATGAATCCCTTTGTCATTTAGGTTTGTCTAAATTAATCATATACTGAATAGGAACCACGCTCTCTGTGGAAGCTCCCCCATGCCACCCCTCTAGAGTGGATGTAAGTATTCCTTCCTGTCAGATCTCAAAGGACTCATCCTGTGATTTCTTTGCTGACTCCACATGATTCCTGAGTAAACTTGGAGTCAGGGAGGTGGCTCAATGCCACAATGATATTGACCGTCAGACATCCAGCATGGCATGGTTGCTAACCTGGGCCTCTCATGTACGTCCTCCCATGGGCATCTGGCTCCCTATTCTCTTCTTTCTATCTCCCACATGTGCCAGCAGTTGGATATCCTCCATTAGTACCTGGCAAGGGTCAAAGAGCTTGTTTCAAGCAATCTCGTTGGATCTCTATTAAGACGGATTTCTAAACTCTGACCTGCTGGGCAGACGTTCAGGAGGCCGGCCCAGTTCCCTGGAACAGGGCAACCTCCTTGACAAGCCAGATCAATCAAGGTAGCTTGGCAGCGGTCAAGACTAGGTCTCAGGAGGGGTGAGGGTGACTGAAAGACCTCAATGAGCACACAGAACAAAGGACACTTACAAATTACTCCCAGTCAGGTGTAGTTATAAAAATACAATTACATTTATTTCAAGGTCTTTGAAAGTCATACACTTAATGATATTCACAGCAATACGAATAAACAAACACCATCTTATCAGAATAAATATATACAAGACCAAGGGGCTTAAAGGGTTAAATGCTCGAAATGGGTCCACAACCTAAAAAGGGAAGGAAGCAGGTAGTGCAAAGAGTCTTTAGGCAATTCGACATCAATCACAATTCTAACTGAAAGTCAGTCCAGTCCCTAAAATGAGGGAGCCTATTGCTCAAATGTACTTGCAATGCTGGTGCACGCGGTAGTGCAGATAGGTGAAAACGGGGTCACTTCAGGGGGCAGTAAGAGCTCAGGAAAGTGGGTGAGGCGATGAAGAATAGGTTCCCACTATTCGAGGAGGGCCTCCACTTGAGGACAGAGTCGATTCCAAGAGTTGGGAATAGTTTGCTAGCTCGCGCTAGCAGTGGAAAGGAGACGGGCCCTCAGGGGCCACTCATTCGGAAAAATTGATGGAGGCGCTAGGGGCCACCCGTAAGGGTCGTTAGTACTCACCGCACCTAGGTGCACTCCAGACCAAACTTCAGCAATCGAGTCCATGTCGGTTGCAGGTTCAAATGCAGCAATTTCGGCGTCTCTGCGGCTTTCAGCGTTGATTCACAAACAGGACAGTTGTGAATTCTCTGCTCCTGGTGGATGGATCAGGCCAGTTTCACTGCCGCAGGCTTCAGGGGCAGGAGGGGAACAAAAGCAGTGCACCTGCAAAGTTTGTCACCACAGCTGGGCGACACGGTAACCGCGTGTACTCCGGTTCGGGTTCTCTCTCTTTACTCCAGACCTGAGAATGACAAGTGTATGAAATTCGGTGTGAGAGTGCCGTGAATACAGAGCTTACAGGATACTAAGTTTTGAGGGCTTCCTCGAAATGGCGGCTAAGACAGAGCAAGGATCCTGCGCAAGCTGGTCAGCCCACTGGTTGGCCCAGGGAAACTTCCGAGAAGCCTCACTTGCAGGGTTTGATGAACGTGCCGAGAATAGCTGGTCCCATTATTCAAATATGTCAAAGAGTTTTTCCAGACCTTCTAGGTCGATCAGATGCAGAGGGGTCCAACAGGAAGACAGAGGGCTCTGGGTGCCAAACCTTCCAGCGGGTCACCAGCGGTTCCTCGACTCAGCTTCTTAGTTTCAGGATACTAGGGTCCTATCCTTCATTCAGTAACAACTCCAGAGATCGACATGGTATGGCTGTGTGGCCCCTTCTCGTTCCCAGAATCTCCTTCGCGGCAAAACAAAGAAGTTCCAATGGGAGATCTACTCACACACAAGGCATGCAGAAGCCAGCGAAAACTTGGTGTTTCGCACGGAAATGCATGACCAAATAAGGACTGATCTGGATCAGCTCGACCTGGGGAAGGTGAAGCAGCAAGATGGCCAAAGCACAGGATAAAGAACCTTGTGGCATGGCCATTTTGGAGCCAGGCCATGTAACCATGACAAACGCAGTAATCACGATTTACCTGACAAGAAAGGGTCCAAAATATATACGAAAATGATAAGCTGCCACCAGCCCTGTCCAAGGCACATCAGCACCTCTCCTAAAAAATAATTTGAGAGTATCTAGGGCCTTTTTAAATGACTATTAGACCCAAGTGCACTGTACTGTAAGATACATTGTACACTTGCTACATGTTGCAGAAAAGTTGCAACACTGACAAGGACTAAGGGAAACAAAGTCTCCCAGTACTGACTGTCTTTAAGGGCATGTCAGTTTCCCATAACAAAAGTGAGCGAAAAGCCCAGGGGAGTGCAACAGAAGGCTGTGCTCCTCTGGCAAAGTCAGACTATGGTGTTTAAACAAAGCGAAAATTTGGATGGTACACAACTGGAGGGAAAAATACACATGAAATGGAAATATTTGCTAACACTCGCCCCTCGCAGACCAAGGACGGGGGTAATTAATACATCTGGACAACCCATCAGGTTTGCTATGTTGGACACCTGGCCTATGCTCAATAGTGAAGTCAAAGCCTTGCAGACTTATGGACCACCTGAGTAACTTTGGATTCTATCCCTTCATGTTCATTAGCCACTTTAAGGGCTTATGGTCAGTTTGCACAGTGAAGCGGGCTCCATAAAGGTAGGGCCTCAGCTTCCTTAGTGCCCACACAACAGAGAAACATTCCTTCTCTACTGTGGACCATCTGAGCTCTCTGTCCTTAAGCTGGTGACTAATTAAGCCGATAGGGTGTTCCTTATCCTTCACATCTACCTGTGATATAACAGCTCCTATCCCAGTGTCAGAGGCATCTGTCTGCACAATAAAAGGTCTTTGGTAATCAGGGGCCCTAAGAACAGGGGCCTGGCACAAGGTGTCTTTTAAGCTATTGAAGGCCATCCCACACACTTCAGACCAAGTTACCTTCTTGGGTTTCTTAGGAGTGGCGAGAGTAGTCAGAGGGACAGCTATGGTACCATAGTCTGCCATAAAGTTTCTGTAATACCAAGTCAGTCCTTAAAAGGCTCTTACTTGGGTCCGAGTAGTGGGGGTAGGCCAGTCTTGTACTGCTTGCGTTTTACTGGGAAGAGGCTGTATCCTTCCTCCACCTACTTCATGTCCAAGAAAGACCACTGAACCTTGTCCAATCTTGCACTTGCTGGTCTTTATGGTCAAGTGGGCCTTGTGAAGAGCCTGCAACACAACCGTAAGGTGTTTCACATGATCCTTCCAGGTGGCACTGAAAACTTCTAAATCATCCAGATATGCAAGACAGAATTCATCCAACCCATTAAGGACTTGATTTATATGCCTCTGGAAAGTGGCAAGGGCATTCTTCAATCCAAAGGGCATTACCCTGAACTGGTAAAGACCCTCTGGTGTTGAGAAAGCTGTGTTCTCCTTGGCATGTTCTGCATGGGCTATTTGCCAACAGCCTGCAGCGAGGTCAAATATGCTGAGTTATTTTGAGGGACCCAAAATATCCACCAGCTCATCTGTTCTAGGCAAGGGGTGTGCATCTGTCTTGGTGACAGCATTCAGAGCCCTGTAATCCACACAGAACCTCAACTCAGAGGTACCTGCCTTTGGAACCAAAACCACAGGGCTGGATCAAGGACTACTAGAGGGTGCAATCACCTCAAGATCCAACATTCTGTTGACCTCCATCTTAATGTAAGACCTTACTTTGTCTGACATCCTGTATCCCCTACTTTTGGTAGGCACACTGTCTCCTGTGTCAATGCCATGATTGCACCAAGGTGTCAAACCAGGAGACTGTGAGAACAAGGGGGAGAAATGTCTCAGCAAACCTTTCACCTCTGCTTGTTGATCAGCAGTCAGGTGAGGGGCCACATGGACACCCTCAATGGAGCTGTCTGGAGGACTGCCCTAGAACACGTCAGGGAGAGGTTCCAACTCCTCTTCATCAACATTTGAAGCCAGCAGCAGTGCAGCAATTTCAACTCTTGCGATAAAAGCCTGCAGTCTATTCACATGGAACACTTTTGGAGCCTGACCAGCCCTTCCAAGGTCCACTAAATAGTTGACCTCACCCAGTGACTCTACCACTGTGTAAGGGCCTGACCATTTATCATGTAAAGCTATAGACCTAGGTGTGAAATTGATGAGGGCAGCCTTCTGGTCATACCAATGGGCCTCATTACACGGTAGGCGGTGAGCCATGGCGCTATTAGCGCCATGGCTCATGCCGGTAAAATACCGGCACCGCCTTGGTGGAAAGGGGATTTACCGCCCCATTCCAAGGTTGGAGGGGCGGTAAATCCCCCTTCCACCATTGCCCTTCCCCATTCCCATTTCTGCCCCATAGGGCTCTATGGGAATGGGTAAGGCGCTAATTACGGCACCGCAATTTTGCGGTGCTATAATTAGTTCCGAGGTCCCTTTGCGGGTTGGATTTTAACGCCTGCAAAAAGCAGGCGTTAAATCCCCCAACCCACAAAGGGACCTCGTAGTAAGGCGGTAAGGATTTACCGGTACCGGTATTTTACCGGTACCGGTAAATCCTTACCGCCATCCGTGTAATGAGGTCCATTGTTTCACCAGGGCATGTCCTGTCTTCACTTTTTCAATAGCCAGACCCATCAGGAGTACCATCCTTTTTATGAGCCCTAGCACATAGTCTACTACATTGGTAGTGACTGGGGGAGTAGGCATCGCCCACCCCTCCTTGACTATGGCTTAGGGTCCCCTCACAGGGTGACCAAACAGAAGTTTGAAGGGGCTGAAGCCAACACCCTCCTGTGGTACCTCTCTGTAGGTAAACAGTAAGCATGGTAACCAGTGGTTGAAGTGTACGAAAAGAAGTAGTGGAACTATGTTCCCTGCTGGCCTGCACCCACTCCCCACGAACCCCATCATCATGTCCCCTCCCACACACAATACACACCATCAAACACTTGCACCTGCTGTTTAAGGGAACGTTCAGTGCAGAGCACTGAAAGGGAAAGTTTCAACTTCTTCCCACACTTTCATTTTAAAATGAAACCATTCCGGAACGGTTTCTTTTTAAAATAAAAGTATAGGCGCTGTAAAAGGTAATTTAAAAAGTAGAGGAGCACCGCTCCCGACCACTCCCTCTCACTTCGACCATTG
Source organism: Ambystoma mexicanum (assembly GCF_040938575.1). Classification (NCBI taxonomy): domain Eukaryota; kingdom Metazoa; phylum Chordata; class Amphibia; order Caudata; family Ambystomatidae; genus Ambystoma; species Ambystoma mexicanum. The sequence goes on along the minus strand of NC_090927.1, from coordinate 682,046,385 downwards.
ATGGTAACAGAAGATCCCATTTTCGTCTTTGGGGTTCTTCCAGAGTCCCAATCATGCTTTTTAAGGTCATGTTAAACATTTCAACTAGACCATTGGTCCGTGGGTGATATGCGGATGAAAACGTATAGGTGACACCACATTCCTTCCATATGGCCTGCATATACTTTAACATAAAGTTGCTGCCCCTATCAGACACAACTTCTTTAGGGAAGCCAACCCTAGTAAATATGCCAAGTAAAGCTTTTGCAACTAACTTGGCAGTCACAGTCTTCAATGGGATGGACTCAGGATACCTGGTAGCATGGTCGACCAGCACCAGGATAAATCTGCTGACTGTGGATGTTTGGGAGTCAAGGCGACCAACAATGTCAATCCCTACCCTCTCAAATGGTACTCCCACAAGTGGGAGTGGTACCAATGGAGCTTGTATTGTTGTGCCACTTTTTCCAGATAACTGGCATGTGGCACAACTCCTGCAGTGACTTTCTACTTGCACCCCCATCTTGGGCCAGTAGAAATGAATGGATAACCTTTGCTTGGTTCTCTTGATGCCAAGGTGACCAGCAAGGGGTACTTCATGTGCCAACTGCAAGAGGTAGGGTCCTACAGCAAGGGGAACCACCAACCTCCTGTGGTCTCCTTCTGTAGACTCTGTAGGCTCACTGTAGAGGAGCCCACCTTCTCAATATATCCTAATGGGCAAAATGGGGATCGGGAGCACGCCAACACCGGCACACGCAAATGGGCCATTACCGGCCCCTTCAACTTGTAATGGGCCGGTTATGGCCCATTCCCGGGTGCCAGTGCCAGTACCAAGTTTGGCAGTAGCTGTGCCCTTAATAAGGGCATGGCTACCGGCAAACTCGTAATGAGGCCCACTGTCTTTAAAGTAGTGATATGTATTATCAGGAATCCTAGCATAATCATCTGAGACTTTAGGCTTCCAGGGACCAAGGGAAACTAAAACTACCTCAGAATCTATCCCACTGCGGAAGGCGTCTGAGTAGAAGGATGCCCCTGTAATCTCTTCTTCCTCATAGGAGGAGAAGGCCATATTAGCAGAGTGGACCTTCAAGATTTTGACCTTACATCTGGGGTCGCCCTTCATGGGGTCACTTGCTTCACAATCCACACAAGATCCGCTGGGCCTTGGGACATGGGAGGCTTATTGTAACCAGAGTTCTGTTTTGGAGGATAACCTCCACTACCCTGTGTGTTCTCCTGTGACTTACCCTTATGTTTCTTTTTGTGGCTCTTTTGGGAGGACGTTTTATCAGATCCCACACTCTCTTTATCTTTGGACTGCTTACCAGGATGAGTCTTGTCCTCATGGGACACTCTACATGACACCAGCAAATCTGCTGCAACGGCCAGCTCCTTAGGATCTAACTCCTTTGAATCCTCCAAATGCTGCTTAAGCTCAGGGAACAAGATGCAGAAATATGTTCAAGCATGACAAGACATATCATACCCTCAAAGGTAGAGACCTTATAGCCTTTAAACCAGCCAGTCATGTTTTTTAAGGAATCAGTCACATATGACACCCAAGTACTTACTTCTTTCTTTCTTTACTCTCTAAACCTCTTCAAGTATTGGGCAGGAGTCTTCCCAAACCTTGCTTCAACATTGCAAAATCTACTCTTTCAGCTTTTGCCATCTCCTTAATAGCACTGCAGCCAGAATGGGGTAGTCAGCTGAGCAACAATGCAATCTTATCAGCATTTACAACCTCTTGAACTTCACATACATACTCAAATATATTCAACCAGTCCATAATGTCATTCTTCTCATCAAGCTCAGCCGGCCTCCCAGTCATACCAAAAACAAACTCAGTCAGGTTAGGTGGATCATCATTCTCAGCCTTTGCCCCTACTCTGTGGAATGCACTCCCACCCCACATCCGACTCACCGAGGTCCTCATGTCAAATTACTGAAAACATGGCTCTTCCCCTAAAACCGACCCCTAACTCAAACTAGATAACAGCAACTCAATGACATTAGCCCAAAATGCTAGATCATAAATAACAATCCGGCATCATGATCCGAGCAAGAAATCGAAAACTAATAACCACTACGGTAAACTAAAATGGACAAACAAAACAGAATGAGTAAAAGGATCAAAGCAGTGACGTGGATAAAATGAATAAGTTATATGAGAGCCGTAAAGTGGTTGAAATTAATAAAATTGATGAAATAAATGTAATGGAACCGGAGGATCAAAGTGGAGGAGAGGAATAAAGTGGATAACAGCAATTCGACTAGCCCAAACTACCAGATCATGAATAACAATAACATAAATAACAATCCAACATCAAGATCCAAGCGAGAAATCGAAACTAATAACCACTAATGTGAACTAAAAAGGACAAACAGAATAGAATGAGTAAAGTGGATCAAAGCAGTGAAGTGGATAAAAAGAATAAATTGTATGAATGCAGTAAAGTGGATGAAATTAATGTAATGGATGAAATAGATGTAATGGACGAGAAGAACAAAATAGAGCAAAGGAATAAAGTGGAGAAGATGGAAAGATGAATACATGATACGGATGAGTGGACAGAGTACACGGAACTGGTAGAGTACATGAAACAGATAGATGGCATGGAATGTAAGGGTGCATGACATAAATGGAAATAATAGAATAGACGATTCAAGTGCATGAGACGGGCGTAATGCATAGGACAGATAGAGAACATGGGACGGATCGAGTGCGTGCGAGAATTGACATGAGTTGAACCGATAATGCATGATGAATGGATGAAGTGAGTGGAGCAAATGATGTTGGTGGAGTGGTTGAAGTCGGTGGAGCGGATGAAAGTCGATGGAGAGGATGAAGTGCGTAGAGCGGACAAGAGGGTAGAGCGAATGAGAGCATAGAGCGGATGAGAGCGTAAAGCGTATGAGAGTGCAGAATGAATGAGAGCGTGGGGCGGATGAGAGCGTGGAGAAGATGAGAGTGTAGAGCGGATGTAGGGTGTAATGTGGATGTAGGGTGTGGAGTGTATGATAGTGTGGAGCGGATGTAGGGTGTTGAGGAGATGCAGGGTGTTGAGCGGATGTAGGGTGCGGAGCGGATGTACGGTCTGAGCGGGTATTGAGTGTGGAGTGAGTGTAGAGTGTGTAGTGGGTGTAGAGTGTGGAGCGGGTGTAGAGTGTGGAGCGGGTGTAGAGTGTGGAGCGGACAGATGATGTATGTGACGGAATAGGTGATGTTGGTAGAAGGAACAGGTGATGTAGGTGGAAGGAATGAGTGATGTAGGTAGACGGAATGGCACAAGTATGTTGAATGGAACGCATGTAGAGTGTGGAGCGGGTGTAGAGTGTGGAGCGAACAGGTGATGTATGTGGACAGAACGGGTGAAGTATGTGGACGGAATGGGTCAAGTATGTTGAATGGACCGGGTGAAATATGTGGATGGAACGGGTGAAATATGTGGATGGAACGTGTGAAGTATGTGGATGGAACGGGTGAAGTGGATGGAACAAGTGAAGTATGTGCTTAGAATAGACAAAGTATGGGGTTGGAACGGTAAAGTATTTGAGTGGAACGGATGAACAGAGTGGAACAAATGAACTGGATGGAACAGATGAACTGGGTGGAACGGATGAACTGGGTGGAACGGATGAAGTGGGTGGAATGGATGAAGTATGTGGATGGAAAGGATGAAGTATGTGGATGGATCGGGCTAAATGGGTGGATGGAATCAGGGGAAGTGGGTGAATGGAACATGTCAAGTATGTGGAATGAATGGGTGAAGTAGGTAGATGGAACGGAGAAAGTGGGTATATAGAACGGGTGAAGTATACGGATGGAACAAATGAAGAATGTGGATGGATCGGGCTAAATGGGTGGATGGAATCAGGGGAAGTGGGTGAATGGAACGTGTGAAGTATGTGGATGGAACGGGTCAATTATGTGGATGGAATGGGTCAAGTATGTGGATGGAACGGGTCAAGTATGTGAATGGAATGAGTCAAGTATGTGGATGGAACGGGTGAAGTGGATGGATGGAACGGACAAAGTGGTTGGATGGAACCGGTGAAGTATGTGGAAAGACGGGTGAAATATGAGGATGAATTGAGGAAATGGATGAATGGAACGGGTGAAGTATATGGATGGAACGGGTGAAGTATGTGGATGGAACAGACGAAGGATGGGGCTAGAACCGAGAAGTATGTGGGTGGAACGGATGAACTGGGTGGAACGAGTGGAGTGGGTGGAACAGGTGAAGTGGATGAAACGAATGAAGTGTGTGGACGAAACGGGTGAAGTGGGTATAACGATCGGAATGCATGGAACTATTGGAGTGTGCTTGATCTCAAGCACCTAAGGTAAACCACCATATCTCATCTCCACGCCTACTCTCTTCCTTACACCACCACTCAACTAGAACACAGCGGTATTATGACACCATTCGGTATGGCTGTTCTCATACCATAACTTGCCTCATACTCCCCATCATCCTAACTAAACCCAGCTGGTTACACACCCTCCAGCCTAGGCGTTCTCCTCAGGGCTAACACAGCCAGAATCGGTCTGGAAAACAACCTGCCAGAACGAACACATACTCCTGATCTCCCAACCACCACACCCACCGCTAAGAAGCAGCTATCACACAAATGCCACACCTGCTGCACACATATCCGGTGCTCACACGCACCTTATGACTCTCTCTCTCTCTACTAACTTGAACTTCGGTTCCCGAGGTTGTTCAACCTACCAGCGCCTTGAGATCATACCAATGGTACATAAGGTGCTATATAAATGCAAAATAACATAACATAACATAAACACTGAGCAGATCGTTAGGAAATCGTGGATGAGAGGAGGACCCAGACCCATGTCCAGATCCCCTGGATCCTGGTGAAACTTGAAGCTTGGCCAGTTCCAACTGGTGATCCCCGTTTTTCTGTTTTTCTGCCTGCTCTATCTTCAGCTTACCCATATGAAATTCAATCTCCTTCTGCTTAAACAGCAGCTCTTGCTTCTTGAATTCCAGCATGGCCTCAGCATCTGAACTGGCAGAGGAAACACTAGACATAGCATCCTTCCCATCCTCATGGGCACCACTGATGAGGACAGCGACAGAACTGTAATTTCTGCCAGTGGAAGCTGCTCCACCTTCTTCTGCACTCTCATCAGAGGCTATGGCACTGAGTTGTGACTCTTGCCATTCCATGATTTTCTGAATCATTTCCAATTTTGTACCTTGAGCAGGTAAACCCCTCTCAGTACACATCTTTCTCAATGTTTCTGATCTAGAAGCATTCAAGGTTATAAAGGTACTTGTTTCCATTATGTTAGATAGATCTATGGCCTTTACAGTTATCACTACAACGTTGTCGGGGGGAAATTCTCCCGGGGTCGGCTGGGCCGTCCGCGGACCTCCGGGCAGGGAGGCCCCAACTCCTCCCGTATATCCCAAAACAACAGAGTATGAGACACACGCAAGAAGCAAGGTGGTTCTGCTGTTTATTAGACAAAACGGCAGGGATGGGTCAAGGATCGTACGCGTCCATCCTGACACACACTCCTAATCGTGGGGCTCGCAGGCCCTTTTTACCTTAGTATGACGCGCTACTTGCGTCACCTTGGAAAGTTAGCAAAAAACCTATCGCCACTCTGGATTGGTTGCTCGAGTGGTAGGGTTAGTATAGCATACGTATAGAGAGTATTATTAGTGGTTAAGGGTTAGTCAGGTGGTATGCTTGGGTTGTCCCTTCAATTTGATACATGAAAATTGTTACATGAAGACCCCTGAGGATTGGTCAATGTTAATGGCGTCAGTGATAAGAGCCCCATGTTCTGATTGGTCCACTCGCGAGCCTCCCAGTCTGGGACCATCGCTGTTCCCAGCTTGCGGTGCACCTGTCATTTGCAACAATGTTTCACTAGGGGTATGTGCAGACAATGTGAGGATTTATTCATATGCTGGAAGGCCGACTACTCCCACCGCCGCAGATGTTCATTGGGTCGCTTAATTGTATCTGCCTGTGTCTTGAAACGAGGGATCCAGGCGCCTCCCTCCTCCTGGGCTTGGCACCCTGTCAGGTTCGGCTTGGTCACGTGAGGTGGGACCGTGGTTGAGGCAGAATTCTGCACAATTAATATTGTTTTTTTCCCTGTGTGCCTGATTTAATTTGCAGGTGTGACCGTGGCGTTGGCTTGCGGCATGCGAGTTTGCAACATTGTGCCCTTGGCTGTCTGCTTTCGGCGGGCTCATTCTGCAGGGTCAGCAACCGAACTCTTGTTCATTTAATGATCATGGAAGCTCTTGCTTGCGGCCTACTTGGGTCTGGTGTATAGGTGGAGCCGTTTGGTGCACAGGCGCTTTAGGTTATGGTATCATATTGCTTTATCCCCAGTATCGTATCGTCGTTATATTTCTCATTATGGCGCCTGGGTTTAGGAGAAGCGTGAGCAAGCTTTTTAGATGAGTTCATTGTACGTCTTGCATTTCTGCATTTTGAAACGCCTATGTGAAAAATAATAAAGATGCACGTCCGTGGGTGTGTCCGTCACCTACGTCATAGCACTGAGTATGTTCTTCGTGTGGATTGGTGTGGGAGTGTCCAGTGTGCATGTTTGTACAGGTGTGCTGACCGTTGGCTAGGTCGTCATGGCATCTCTAACGATGTGTTGGTTTAGTCGAGTTCATCCATGCCGCAGGTGTCGGCATGGGCAGGGCAGGCTGCTGGGCAGGCGGGTGGGCACATCCGTATGTTCCTGTACCAGGGTATTTGGTCGTCTGGTAGATGGGCAAACTCCTCTCGTGGCGGGTGCCTGGGCCGTGATCCTCTAGGCCAGGGGCGAGTGGGGATTGGTGGGAGCCTTTTGTTCCATTCTCCCACTTCAACGTCACTATGTGTCCTGGGTAGGAATAACTTGAAATGCCTTCACTAGTGTGCAACACTGGATACCTTGAGTCCTATCTCACGGCTGTACACCAATTTGTTGAGATGGATTTCTGAACGCTGGCCTGGTGGGCAGAGTTCAGGAGGCCGGCCTAGTTTCTTGGAACAGGGCAACCTTCTGGATAAGCCAGACCAATCAAGGTAGCACTGTCGGCGGTCAAGGCTAGGTCTCAGAAGATGTGAGAGTGACTGAAAGACCTCAATGAGCACACAGAACAAAGGACACTTACAAATTACTCCCAGTCAGGTGTAGTTTAAAAATACAATTACATTTATTTCAAGGCCTTTGAAAGTCATACACTTAATGATAATCACAGCAATACTAATAAACCAAGACAATCCTATCAGAATACATATACACAAGACCAAGGGGCCTAAAGGGTTAAATGCATGAAATGGGTCCACAACCTAAAAAGGGAAGGAAGCAGGTAGTGCAAAGAGTCTTTAGGCAATTCGACATCAATCACAATCCTAAATGAAAGGCAGTCCAGTTCCTAAGATGAGGGGAGGCTATTGCTCAAATGTACTTGCAATGCGGGCGCAGACGGTAGTGCAGATGGGCGAAAACGGGGTTCCTTCAGGGGGCTGTAGCAGCTTAGGAAGATGGGTGAAGCAATGAAGACTAGGTACCCAGTATTCGAGGAGGGCCTCCACTTGAGGGCAGAGTCGATTCCAAGAGTTGGGAATAGTTCACTAGTTCTCACTAGCGCACTAGCAGTGGAAAGGAGAGGGGCCCTCAGAGGCCACTTGTGCATAAAAATGGATGCAGGTGCTAGGGGCCACCCGTAAGGGTTGTTAGTACTTACCGCCCCTAGCTGCACTCTGGACCAAACTTCGGCAGTCGAGTCCACTTCGGTTGCAGGTTCAAATGCGGCAATTTCGGCGTCTCTGCGGCTTTCAGCGGCGAAGCTGCAGCGTTGATTTCCAAACGAGACAGTCGCGATTTCTCCGCTGCTTGTGGATGGATCAGGCCAGTTTCACTGCAGCAGGCTTCAGGGGCATTAGGGGCACAAAAGCAGTGCACCTGCAAAGTTCGTCCCCATGGCTGGGACACACAGTAACCACGTGTACTCCGCTTCAGGCTTGCTCTCTTTACTCCAGATCTGGGAATGCCAAGTGTATGGAATTCGGTGTGTGAGTGCCGTGAACACAGAGCTTATGGAATACCAAGTTTCAAAGGCCTCCTTTGAAACGGCAGCAGAGACAGAGCAAGGATTCTGTGCAAGCTGGTCAGCCCACTGGTTGGCCCAGGGACACTTCCGAAAAGGCTTACTTGCAGGTTTTGATGAAGGTGTCGAGAATAGTTGGTCCCACTATTCCAATGGGTCGAAGTGTCTTCGCAGACCTTCTAGTTTGATCAGATGCAGAGGGGTCCAGCGGGATGACAGCAGGCTCAGGGTGCCAAACCTTCCAGCGGATCACCAGCGGTTCCTTGACTCGGCTTATTAGTTTCAGGATACTTGGGTCCCATCTTTCATTCAGTGAGAACTCCAGAGATTGACATGGTATGGCTGTGTGGGCCCTTCTCTTATCCAGAATCTCCTTTGCTCCAAAACGAAGAGGACTCAATGGGAGATCTGCTCACATTCAGGTACACCATACGTGGATCAATCACTGACCACAGCGGTCCCAGGCATTCACAGCACCTCATACTCTCTGGCACCCAGGATGTGTATTGGAACCATATGTTCCAGCCTACATCCTGGTGGCACGCTCACAAGGCATGCAGAAGCCTGGGAAAGCTTGGTGTTTTGCGGGAAAATGCATGACCAAATAAGGACTGATCTGGGTCGGCTCGACCTGGGGAAGGTGAAGGGGCAAGATGGCCAAAGGACAGGACAAAGAACCTCGTGGCATGGCCATTTTGGAGCCAGGCCACCTAACCGTACCAAACGCAGTAATCGCGGTTTACCTGGCAAGAAAGGGTTGAAAATATACGAAATGAGAAGCTGCCACCAGCCCTGTACAAGGCACATTTGTACTTCTAAAAAATCCTTCGGGAGTATCTAGGGCCTTTGGAAATGACCATTAGACCCAAGTGCACTGTACTGTAAGGTACATTGTGCACTTGCTACATGTTGCAGAAAAGGTCCAACACTGACAAGGACTAAGGGAAACAAAGACTCCCAGTGCTGACTGTATTTAAGGGCATGTCAGTTTCCCCATAACAAAGTGAGCAAAAAACCCAGGGGAGTGCAGCAGAATGCTGTGCTCCTCTGGCAAAGTCAGACTATGGTTTTTAAACAAAGCAAAAAGTTGGGAGGTACACAACTGGAGGGAAAATTACACATGAAATGGAAATCTTTCCTAACAACCTCGCCCGGGCCTTACCTCGTGGAGAAGGCTCCGAAGCCTTTGCTTCTCCCGCGCCCCTGGGTTCCTTCCCAGAGTGGCCACCCTAGAAAGGGAGAATGGACTAGGCCATTTGTTTTGTTCACCAATTTTTTCATTTACTTTAATGGCCGCCATGGAAAGGCCATTTTCTTTCTTTACTATGGCCACCACGGATAGGGAAAACTATTTTTCCCAGTCCGCGAGGACCATTTTTCTTTCTTTATTTTTTTTGGCTGTGAAACGCAACGCGTCTCGAAATTGAAAGAACTGAAAAAAAACACTATTAATACCCCGGTCTAATGGGCCAGGATACTAATGGCAATACGCCCCTCATGTTTGCTCTGCTGCTGTGTGATTAACCAACCTCTTCCCTTCCTAAAAGACTTAATCTAATGTGGTTTTGCTAACTAAATACAATTACCATATAACTTTGTCTTAACGCGAGTGCGCGATAGTAGCGATAATACGGTAGAACTGTCATTAGTATCAAACTCTGTAACAATTGTATCGCAAGCAACTACCATTGAACCAATGGCCTTTGAAAAGTATTATTAAGAATTCCTATCTGTGTTAGTTAAGTGTACTAAGTATTTTTTCTACCTTCCTTGTGTAAATCTAATAAATGATGTATTTTAATATACCATTTTCTGTGTAGGTGTTTCTTTGGACTATTGGATTTACAGGGTTCAGTATTGCTCCTATGATAAGCCTGACTGCTCTGCCACTCTACCAAGGTTCCTTGAGTAGCATAGACTTATACTAAGAGTTGGGAACCTGTATGCCAAGGGATAGTTTTATGAACTTCCTTAACACGCTTCCCTGGTCAGTTATCTTGGCCAGTGATCGAAGTGAGCGGGAACGGTCGGGAGCAGTGTTCCACTACTTTTATTTTTATCTGTTTACCATTCCTCTACTCTTTACGACCATATTCACTATTCTATAAAGAGGATTTCTCCATTCATGTCCTCGTACAAGCATAAAGTTGGAAAAGGAGCCTAAGTTACTAGTCACTTAGACTATTGCAACGCCCCGGTCGTGACACACCTTGGCAAATGTTGCACCATGCTTCTGTCTACCCTCTCCCCTGACAAGACCACAGTTCCACTACTTTGTGCGGTACACTTCTACCACTGATCTTGGTGACATGGGATGAAATGCAGATTACCTACCATACGTTACATGAATATTACAAGTTACTCAGGAGTTCATGAGCAAAGAGAGAAACGAGGACCAACGCCGAGTCCCTTTCTAAAGTCATTCAACCCTGACACGACTTTCAATCTCCTTTTTGCGTAGTAGGGGTATTGAATTCCTTATAATACATGGCCACAGCGTCATGCTATTAAAAATGTGCTGAGGCAGTTAGCTGTACCTTCCCGCCTATGGCTCATGGGTGCGGAAAACAAGGCTACCTCAATATCTGTCCAATAAAAGACTATCTGAAAAAAATATGAAATGATCTGCTACCCAGTCATTTTACCAAAAATAAACCAGAGTGCTGAGTTTTGCTTAAAGCCAAAATACTGAAAAATATATGGTAGTGAGGTAAGGGGTTAAATTGCGCAGGGATGGTGGTGGGGTGGGGTTAAAAAGATAGAAAAATTGAGGGATCGGGGGCCCAAATAAAAAAATAAAAAATCATATTTTTTCAGTATTTTGCACTAAAATAATTTGAATATGGGCCTCGAGTTGTAATATTTTCACAATCCAGATCGGTATGTCAGAATGCTTTGCTGTGAAAAGCAGTCTGGTTGGATAAGTACTAGGTGTTGCTGCTTGGAGATGGGCTTTCCCGAGTCACGTGACGCATGTCCTGCCTCTGTGCAACCCCTGTCACTCTGGTATGTTATTGACTGGCGTTTACCACAGAAATAAACAAGCCAAATTGCCTATCGCTTAAAAGTCAGCAGGGTTTAAACGAGGATAACTCATTATTGTAAAGCGGATGTATTTCCAGTTTTGAGTATTTAGCACCCTCTGCTGCATTTTCAATGACAAAACAATCACCTCTTTATCAAAGCACATAATTATTGACAAACTATTCTCAAAATCTCGATATTTTTAATGGTTGGGAAGCTGGATTCAGAATGCAGGTGGTTAAACAAAGATTAAACATTCGAGGCATGTAATTATGTCAAATCCCAAATTATTCCTTCCCCATTAGCCTGTAAATAATAAGCCAGGGGGGATGCATCCACCACAAATAATGAGTGTATGTGCCTGTGCCATGTGGATGCTGAAGGTGCTCCCGAGAATTTGAATCTAAACTGGCAAAGAGCTTCACTCATACTGTCATGTCTGGTGGTGGCTGAGGGTAGCCTGGTAAGAGGTCCACTCTTATAGACATGCCTGGTGGTGGCTGGGTGTTGCCTGATGAGAGCTCTACAGTGATAGAAGGGCCTCGTGGCGACTGTGGGGGTAGCATGGTAAGAGCTACTCTTATAGCATATCTAGTGGTGATTGTGGGTAGCCTGGTAAGAGCTTCCCTCTTATACACATGCCGGTCGAGGGGGCTAGCCTAGTTAAAGATCCTCTTTTCTAGACATGCCTGGTGGTGTCTGGGGCTAGCCTAGTAAGAGATCCTCCTTTCTAGACATGTCTGGTGGTGGCTGGGCGCAGTCTGGTGAGAGCTTCACTCTAATAGGCATGTCTGGTGGTGGCTGAGGGTAGCCTGGTAAGAGGTCCACTCTTATAGACATGCCTGGTGGTGGCTGGGTGTTGCCTGATGAGAGCAGCTCTACAGTGATAGAAGGGCCTCGTGGTGACTGTGGGGGTAGCATGGTAAGAGCTATTCTTATAGCATATCTAGTGGTGATTGTGGGTAGCCTGGTAAGAGCTTCCCTCTTATACACATGCCGGTCGAGGGGGCTAGCCTAGTTAAAGATCCTCTTTTCTAGACATGCCTGGTGGTGTCTGGGGCTAGCCTAGTAAGAGATCCTCCTTTCTAGACATGTCTGGTGGTGGCTGGGCGCAGTCTGGTGAGAGCTTCACTCTTATAGGCATGTCTGGTGGTGGCTGGAGGTAACCTGGTACGAAGAGATTCTCTTTTCTAGACATGTCTGGTGGTAGCTGGGGGTAGTCTGGTGAGAGCTTCACTCTTATAGACATGTCTGGTGGTGGCTGGGTGTAGTCTGGTAAGAGATTCTCTTTTCTAGACATGCCTGGTGGTGGCTGGGCGCAGTCTGGTGAGAGCTCTACAGTGATAGAAGGGCCTCGTGGTGACTGTGGGGGTAGCATGGTAAGAGCTCCTCTTATAGCATATCTAGTGGTGTTTGTGGGTAGCCTGGTAAGAGCTTCCCTCTTATACACATGCCGGTCGTGGGGGCTAGCCTAGTTAAAGATCCTCTTTTCTAGACATGCCTGGTGGTGTCTGGGGCTAGCCTAGTAAGAGATCCTCCTTTCTAGATATTTCTGGTGGTGGCTGGGGGTAGTCTGGTGAGAGCCTCACTCTTATAGACATGCCTGGTGGTGGCTGGGTGTAGTCTGTTAAGAGATTCTCTTTTCTAGACATGTCTGGTGGTGGCTGGGCGCAGTCTGGTGAGAGCTTCACTCTTATAGGCATGTCTGGTGGTGGCTGGGGATAACCTGGTACGAAGAGATCCTCTTTTCTAGACATGTCTGGTGGTGGCTGGGCGCAGTCTGGTGAGAGCTTCACTCTTATAGGCATGTCTGGTGGTGACTGGGGGTAACCTGGTACGAAGAGATCCTCTTTTCTAGACATGTATGGTTGTGGCTGGGTGGTTGTGGCTGGGGGTAGTCTGGTAAGAGATTCTCTTTTCTAGATATGTCTGGTGGTGGCTGGGGGTAGCCTGGTAAGAGATTCTCTTTTCTAGACATGTCTTGTGGTGGCTGGGAGGTAGCCTGGTAAGAAGAGATTATCTTTTCGGGAGATAGCCTGGTGATTGTTTTTTTATTTTTTTTTATTGTATTTAGTTAATTAATTAACTTTGACAACATTTTTCCTACAAAAAGAATGAAATTCACGTAATCATTTTTCGACATAAGTTGAAAACACACTTCACAATTTCAAGAAAATACAAAAGTACAAAATGCAAGATACAAGGTACAAAAATACAAGATATGCAAAGTTATAAGTTTAGAGAATTGCAGAGAATTGCAGACACTAAATGATTAAAACACAATTTAACACAATTAATTATTACTTCATCTCACTTCATTTCACATCATCTTAAATATCGACTTGAGCTCGCTCACATGAATATTATAAGTTCAGGGGATTCAAAAAATTGGCAGTTGCAATTCTGATTCTCACTAAACGAGCTGAGACAATTATTTTCCATCGTAAGTCTTGATTTACATCAGCCAAAAAACCATACAGATTTGCAAAGTGTGTCATTCTTAGAGAAACCAGCTGAGGACATTCAATGATAAGATGTCTCAATGTTTCCCCCTCATTAGTCAACTGACAAAATCGACAAATATTGTTTGATTCTTGAATTATGTGTCTTTCAGCTAGAACTGCCCTCATGGGCTATAAGTTAAACCGTAGGCGCATAATTGCTGATCTGACAGCTAAATAAGGCGACATAGTTCGAAATTTTTTGTCTATCATACAGTTGCCATCAAAATGTTTATATGCCAAGCATCGCTCTCTTGTTTGAATCCAGTCTTTACTAAAGATCTGCAATTTTACTTTAACCGGGTTACTACTAACAAGCCGTTCCATTGTTACATTTGCATTAGCTAATATATGATATATGGTTTGCAACCATTTTTTGGCAAAGCCATGTTCAGACTGGAACAAATAAGATGACAATATCTTCAGGAGGGTTCTGGCATCATTATACAGGAGACATTTCCTAAATAAGGTACACATGCGCCAATGAAGTTGCGCTACTAAAGAAATCAGGCCCAACTCATAACGCATCCACACCACTGGGACCGCTTCAGGTAAATGTAGTATTTGCCTCCAAAATGAGGCTTCTAATTTGTCAAGGAAGTAACCCTCAAGTGGTTCTATTGCTTCCATACCATAAAGCAACACAGGGGTGCATTTTTGGGTAAAATATGTCCAGGCCGGCAAGATGGAAAATTAGCCATACCTCCTCATTATGATTTTCATTTGGGATATAGAGGTTTGCAATTTCTGTTGCAGTATTTGTAGATGACCGTAATTGCGTTGACTCATATCAATGGTAATGCCCAGATAAACATATTGATTTACAACATTGATTATGGTGTTCTGAATGGTCCAAATCTTTGTGTTGCGAGTTGTTATTTTCGGGGCGTGCATGACAATTTTTGTTTTCCCAAGATTTATACTCAGCAAATTGATCTGAATATACTGAGTCAAAAGAGTTAATAGTGTTTGTAAACCCATCGGACTCTTAGAGCAGAGAACTAAATCATCCGCGTATAACAATGCAGCTATAGGCATACCATTTAATTTTGGTGCGTCTGTCAATTGACCTGCAAATACCTCTTGAATATCATGAATGAAGAAGCTAAATAGTGCAGACGCCATTATGCATCCCTGTTTCAGGCCCCTAGCAGTTTCAATTGCTGAGGAAAGGAGCCCTTCTGCATTCAGTCTTATTCGTATGGAAGTTTGTGAGTGGAGTGCATGAATGATGTCTTTCAGTGTTTCAGGGCAATTTGCTTCGGATAATTTCGCCATAAATAACGGTTGTGAGACCGAATCAAAGGCCGCATTAAAATCAACAAAGGCCAGATAAATGGGCTGTCTAGTGCTCCGTGCTTGGTTCTTGATAGCATTTATACATGTCAAATGTATGCTAGTGGCCATACCTGGAACAAAGCCCATTTGATTAGGGTCCCGTTTTTTGCCAATTTTAGTCCAGGAATAAAATTCTTGGAGCACAATTCTTGCAAAGATCTTGCCCAGTGCATTGAGCAATGCAATGGGCCTATAACTACACGGCTTAGATCTGTCACCCTTCTTAAAAATTGACACCACAATCGAGGTGCGCCAGAGTCAGGTAAGCTTCTAGTGTGTACAACAGCTCTGAAGATTTTTTCAAGGGTGATTGCCCAAGCAGTTGGATTTGCCTTAAACATTGCATTGCTCAGACCATCAGGTCTTGCATCTCTGGAACTACTTGATCGTCCTATTAGTTCTTGTATTGATGTTAATGAGAACTCTAAGTTCCATGTGGTTGCTCTAGGGAATTCGTGATTTGAATTTGAATTGGTTATACCCCTATATAGTTCAGAAAAGTGATGTATCCACTGCCATTCTAGGACACCATTAATCTGGGCATGATTTTGTTTATCATATTGTGCATTATTTAGTAGAGCCCATATTTCTGCAGTGCTTTTATTATTGATGCTACGCAGCATACATTCGCTATCCACCTGGAACATGAGGGCCGCCCTTCCACGAGTCCAATTTCTAAATTTGGTCTTTGCTCTTCTAATAGCTTGAGCTTGATGTTCACGTGGTAATAGCTGGATTGCTCGTTTTTCTCTTCTCCAGGCTGCTTTCCGATCTTTCACCTCCTGGTCGAACTGATGTTTGTGATAAAAGGCCTGTTGACCATTTTTGCTAAACACCGTTCTGTATCTGTTCATGGTGCTGATGTAAGAATTTTCGTTCTTTCCACACGCGTCTAGGTCATTTCCTAGCATGTATAATGTTTTGTCGGTCCATCTAAATCTGGATTTGGCATTGTTCACCATCACACTTTTTGTCATTCTTTTGTTGGAGTTAGGAGCTTTCTGTAAGGACCATGACCATGTTAATGAAAGCAGATGATGGTCACTGTTAGTTTTTTCTACAATTTGGAATTGAGTGGCTAGGCTGAATACATTTTCATCTACAAAGATGTAGTAAATGTTGTTGCCCAATTGCAACAATGCCAGGTGTTCTTAGGGGGCACATCTCCTGGAAGAGATCCATTGGCCAGTTTGAAATTCCTATCTGCCATAAACCAAATCCACATTTCAACTTGCTCTGGTCTACTTTGTTTTTGGCTAGATATGCAATTAAGATTAATATCCCATAGAACAATAGTGGCCGAGATATCTGAAGCGGCCAGAATTAGATCTAGAAGTGATGTCAAAGCACAGTAGAATGCATCGTCTTTAATGCCCGCCGGATTCCTATACATATTTATTAATGCAAGGGACGAGTGCTGTAAATTGATCCTTACCAGCTGAAGGGAATCATTAGGAGCTGCCTAAGGTTTGACAGTTAGCCCACTAGTTTGTTTGACTGCCACTAGCAATCCCGAAGTGGGTCTGCCCTTAGACGCCTTGGCTGCTGGCAACAATATGACCTCATGATTGTTCCAAAGAGGAGTATTCCTCAGCCATGTTTCTTGTAGGGCTATGATGTCATAGTCCTCTAAGCTGTTTCCTTTCTCTAGCTCTAGGTGGTTTTGTCCGCAGGTGTTCCAGGAGGCGAGGCAGATGTTCTGTGGGCAAATGGCTGTTTGTTATGCTCTATGATGCGTAGTGGACTCTGATGCAGCTGTTTCATAGATTTGATGCACATGTTTAGGAGCCTGGACGGATTGTTGTTCCACTTGCCCTTTTGCATGCGGATCTTGTGCAATTATGAATCCCAGCTTGAATATCTCCATCTTTGCTTTCCACAGGGCATTCAGCACTACTCTCGATGTTAACCATAATCGTACAATCGAAAGATCCTCATTGTTCAAGAATTCAATTTGGTCGATGTCAGCAGTTGATACATCTTCCAGCTCAGGAATGTCTCCAAATATATTCAGAACACTCGTTCTACACAAGTCAAATGGGCAGCACGGCATTTCTTGATCAATGAATATCTCCTTTCAGTTGTTTTACTTGCTGGTTCCTTTTTATTGACTTTATTTGAACAGTTGAAGTTCTTGTCTTGAGGCTGTTGGCTCTTGATATCCATGATCTGCGCATTGCTCTCTTTTGAGCGAAAGGACTCTGACCATTCTTCAAGACTATTTTGTATTTGTCCTAAGGCACTGTTAGTCAGCGATGCCATTGAGTTGTTCTAATGAGGTCTTTGAGTCCACTCCTGTGTTCCATCTTCCCAAAATAGTCATCTAAGCAAGATCTAATTGACATATCAATGCGCGTCTGTTCTTGTAGCAAATGTCTTGAGGCTTGTGTTGGACTATTGTGAGTCGTATCTTCAGTTGGAACTGAGGTAAATCCAACCCTCTTCTCATGTACTATGAAACAGTCGGGTTGGGTACTTGTCTCGTGTGAAGCAATCTTGTTTCTGAGTGATTCTGGGTTTTTCATCTCGAGAGCTGGGTACTGGTTCTCAGAGCTTTGCGTTGTGGATGAAGTAGCACCTAAACTAGCCTTATCCGGTTGCTGTGTTCTTGAATTTTCACTTCTTTTTTGTGCGTTTATGTATGCATCAACGGCTTCTCGATTGGATGCCCTCTGTTGATTGAGTTGTACTTCATTGGGCTTGAAAGATGGATCTCCATGCATTGTTTTCATTTGGTTCATCTGATTCATTAACAGCAACTCAGTAATCGAATCACTGTAACTGAAGTTATTTTCCACGTTAGTATTAGCCATTGGTAACTGTTTTTTGCTCAACGGTACTTCAAACAAAGTAACTCCATGCGGCTCTTGCGGTGGCTGATAGCAGACGCTGTTTTCTTTTACTTTCAAGATGTTTAGACATGTTTCAACTTCTTTTCTAATATCTTGTCTGCGTTGTTCATAATACAAGTTGTCATTTGGATTATTAATTAGTTTTTTCATTGTCATTGGGTCTTGCACAGTTTTGTGTTCTACCAGTGCTTTTGGGCAAACATCTTTAATTGCTATTGAATGGGTCTCACTCCCCAAACTGGCAGATTGCTGGTGTTGATTTAAGGCATTAAGCAGGTCATTTAGAGGTGGATGCGTTAGTGTATGATTTCCGAGATGAGTGGTAGGAGCATTTTCACACACATTTTCGCAACAGTCTTTGTCAGCATCCAATTTATTCTCTGCCACTCCAGTTATTTTGTTCTTTCGAGCTACTGACAATTGTTGTTGTTTCTTTCTCCCTAATCTTGATTTCCACATATTTACTATGAGCTTTTGTTTGGTCTGCTGCACTTTTTTATTTTTACCAAAAATTTCAAAATGTCCTTCATCAGTCTGTTTTTGATTTAGATCTGGTATATTTTCCTGTAAATTTTGCTCTATGCTAATCCAAGAGTTGTTTTTTCTTGACTCATGTTCTGCATGTGGATCTGGAACAGGCTCTGAAGGTAACACGGCTAATATGATTTTTTCAATGAGCGGAACAGCTGTAAGAGTCTCACCCACCGGTCGCATGCTGTTTTCAGCTATTTTGACAAACGAGATGTTGTGACCTCGTATTTCATTTTCCATTGCTTGTTTGTTTTTGAATGCTAGTTCTTCTGCAATCCACTTAGAAATGTCTTGTATCAGCTCTATTTGCTTTGTCAATTTTGTCTCTAACGTTTCAAACAATTTAAAGAGACTTGCTAGGGTCATATTTACCGCTGACAGGGTCATTTCTAGCGTAGTAGGGGGCACTGGAGATGCTGCATAAGGCTCAGATAGAGGGGCTGTATTCCTTCGTGGGGTAGGGTGCACGAAGGATACAGCCGTAGACCCTGAAAATACAGAGCCATTTATGCTCGGTGTTGAGGCAGTGCAAGTCTTAGATTCATTTGAGAGATCATAGGCAACAGCATGCAATGAGATGTCAGGTATTACATGACTGGTATCAGGGCTCTCATCGACAATTCCATGTGTCGGGGTTTCAGCTGGGGGCAAACGAGGGGGTACCCAAGTGTTTCCCAACAATGTTTCGTCTGAAACTACTGGAACTTTTTCAGTCTCAGCCTTGGAACTATGAGTGCCAGAAGCTTGCAACCTTGAATCAAGGTTACATGGAGGTACAGCTGTCTGTAAATTAATGTGACTTGGGGGCACATTTAGAGTTGGAGGAGGTACAAGGTGTCTGGGAAAAACTTTCGAATATCACGTGAGGGAGTAAGGTAAGAGCAGCGAGTCACTGGTGTAAGCGTTATAACTTTGCGTGACATGCGCATAGAGCCACCCCTCTTTACACTTCCCCCACCCCTTCCCTGGGGAACAAGTAGGTCAGCAGGCATGTCTGATTTTAGTGAATATAAGCGTTGCAACATGAATACAGCTGAATGTTCAGATACAGTTCAGCGTAAAGCAACGTAGGGCCGAAATGAGCGGTTCACTCGTACTTGGTATTCTATAAATAACAAACCCAAACACAAACCACCGCTTGTATGCAACACTTCCAGACACACTGAGCTTTAACAGCTCTGCTTGTTAGGCATAGATAACTGTTTAGATAGAGAGCGGGCCGAACTCACAAGCTCACGACGCTGCGGCGAAGTGGCAAAGTGGTACTTTCCGGTCCTTGCCTCGGTGCGCGCGCGCTGGTGTGCGCATGTTTCAGATTTATAGCAAATGCCAAAAAAGGGGGCGTGGTCAACAATTAAAGCCTAGAACAAGTAAAATATAAACAAATTAGTATCTCTCCTTAGGCTAGATACATATATAATGGTGATGTAAATCCTTAAATCCTTTCACCTCTTGTAAGGCAGCAAAAAAGTCCAAAGTAGAAAAACGCTGGAAGGAGCAGGAAAGAGACGTCTGTGGCAAAGTGGTCCTTTCCGGTCCTTGCCTCGGTGCGCGCCCGTGCGCTTTTGTTTGGGGTTTGAGCCAATTAACGTGAATCCGAAAAACGTCAGCAATAATTAAAGAAAATACTTAAGCTCAATACTGACCTCAAAATTTCGATCAACAACACATGAGTTTACGCCCTTTTATAATTAACTATTCTGACACACATTATTAAGATATCATTAGAAAAAGTATTTTCTCATTCGAGTACTGGGTTCCTCGCGCAACAATATTTCCAAACTCAGGTGGTGGTTTGTGATTTTGGTTTGGTGAAAAGACCTCAGGCAAACTAGATCTTCAGTGAAGTTATAGTGACCCAGCTCCATCCATGCGAGCATGCCCCCATTCCACGCAGAAAGGGCTTAGCAAGGCTTTGCTTTTTCCTTTGCATTCTGTGACTAGTAGTCCTGGAATTGCAATGGGGACTACACGTCCCAGAATGCACAAAAAAGCAAGACTGGGCAACACCTTCGTAATGGAATAAAGTGTGTAGGCATGTGGTGTATAAGGGTTCTCTTTTAAGTAATAGCAAACCTTCCCACGGTCAAATGCTCTGGTGCACGAGCCCTAATGGAGGACGAATCTCCTGGGAACTATGACTGGGAACATCACTGAAAAAGAGCAGCCTCTGGCATGGGCGGACCACCATATGTTTTGGACTACAGCTCATATGTTCCTTCATGAGTAACAATGCTTGTTAGGGATAATGGGAGTTGTAGTCTAAAACAGCTGATGGGGGGTGAGATTGGACCAATCAATGGAAGTCTGAAATTCTTTTCTATGAATTGGAAGACAATATAAATAGCATAACGGCTTTTCCCGTGCCTGTAAGAAACTGATTTGCTTCAAATAGAACTACAGACAGATGATTTGAAAGGTATTAATGGCAGGTCCAATTGGAATGTCCTGTTGCACACAATCGCACCTTTTCTTGGCTTTAAGCAGTCTCTTTTATGTCAAATCTCAATTGAGTGTCGACCCTTTGACATGAGACTGTTGCCACAAGCACCTAAAATGAATTATTTGTACTGTTGTGTTTTTATGAAGTTACTTTGCCGCAACTCCACAGTGTCCTTGGGGACGACGGGATCAAGGATAGTATTACCAAGGTGACCTCTGCAAATTAAAATAAGTTTTTGTGGCTGCAGATTCACGTCTCAAAAGTGGCCAAAAAATGATCAGAATAGCCCCCTACCACTGACAAACACTTGTGTTTACAAACAAATGGTCTCTATTTGTGTTCTGAACTTCAGAGTTCATTACTGCTCCAATCCGAGTGACGGCATTATGTGTTTGCATATCCAAGCCTAACCTCCTCTAGCTAGTGAAAGTCTTAGCCACTCGATAGCCCTCCCAGGTTTCTTCTGCTGCTAGTGTAAAATGTATCGTCACGTGATTGTAATTGCATGGAAATAAGGCTGGTTTATAGCAGAAAATACCTAAATACACAAATACTGGCAAGATAGATGTTTGTTTACCTCAGCCAATTAGTGGGAGATTATTCAATGTTTATATTAATGTACCTGCAGTAATACGGAAGTTAATTTTCCAAATGGAGGATGTATAACGCGTTATTTTAACCCCCAGGTACAGTTTAGGCCATGGGAGGTCAGTTTGAGCCGCTCTGTCAAAGAATCTTTTTTTATTGTGAACATTTATGACAGAAAATGACCTGTAATAGTCTTTAATTAAATCAAATAATAATAATATGATCAGCGACAAGTATCATTTTACATCTTAACCAAAGTAGCCGACTGATATTTTTAATTCTATATTTTGTGCTACTGCACTGTCACTCTAAAAGGGCCCATGATTAAAACATATTGCTTGATTGAAATGCGTGCTGCTCTTTGTGGGACTATCTACGGTGTGCAGGGGTCCGCCAGATACAGGGGTTATCTTCTGCAAATACCAAAGTGTTACTGTATCTCATTAAATGCATGGCCCCTCCCCCAGCCGAAATGAAAATAGATCTTCATGGTGTCAGTAAGTGATATTTAGGCACTGATTCGTGGAATTATCTGCGTGCCATTGTGCCAGCAAATCCCCATTCGCCAAACAGGGATTTCACCGTTTAACACCCCAATAATAGTGGCCACTGATGTTCAGTTTGTGACTCTCCCCTACATTCATTGGCCCACGGTTACAGTGCCTGTGAATTACAAACTAAGGAAAGGATGCCCTGTGGGAGGGTGGGGAAGAACTGACGTGCCTTCACGTGACAGCCATCCAGAAGCGGCATGCATGCTAAGGGGGTTCACCATGAACTCTAGCTGTCAGGGCAGCCAGGCTACTGGAAAGCAGATGACGGGATTAGAACCAAGAAATTGGTGCAATTCCTATTCATTAGCCGGTGGAAAGAATCTATAGCTCATTAACTGCTCATGTCATGCTGTTTATTCATTTTTTTCTTATTTTATGCAGTGACACTATACTATGGGAGTTTTAAAGTTGAATTTATACATTTTTTTTATTTAATGTGCTTTGGTTCAAAGAACCCTTCACATAGAATTTAAACACAGCACAAGAATGATAATAAAACAATAACCTTACTAAAACATCATTATGTCATACTCTCCATCTAAAATTACAACCACTTCAATGTTAAAAAAAAGACATTTACATTTCTACCCTACAGTTGCTTCAGTTGATTAATAGAAAACAAACAATCCAATTTCTATGTATCTACTACTAGCAAAAAGCACCCGTACTCCGCACGGGTTCTGTAGACAGACACAATAACACTCATCAATGGTTGAAAATCAATGATCCTGTAGGTGGCTGTTCCGAGTCACTTTGCACTGTGAAGTAAACTGCACTGAGAATGGGTGTGTGTGGCTGACTTACATATCACGGAGCCGACGTGGAGGGGAGGGGAGAGCTGCCATGCTGCAGCATAGTGGGACTTTCTGTGCGCTCGCCCCACCTGTCACCTCAACCTGGTACGGTGCGGTGAGATGTAGTGCAAATATCTCAGAAACAGTGAGTCTTAAGTCCTTGAAATGTGGTTTGTGATGTCATCTTTCATGTCCTGGGTGTTAGTCTCAGCAGTGCATAGTGGTGGCGCGAGATATGGTTGCTTAGCTTACCATAACTGGTGAATTTCTGGGGGGTTTTGGTTTTACTTGTAACCATAACGTCCCTTTAACAAAAATTTTCACTGGATTTCCTACATTTTTATTAGTGCAACTTAACCATAAGCTCCCTTTAACCAAGTTTTTTTCTGGGAATTTCATAGGTTTTTATGAGTGAAAGTGTTTCATGATGTTACACCACTGTGTATAAATAATTAAATATTCCTCTTTTAACATATATGAAAGAACTGTAAACCTCCTTTAAACAACATTTTCTTTGCAACACATTCTGAAGTGTGTCGTTATCAGCGGCGCATGCTGGGGATGCAAGTCATGGTTGAATTGCCTAGGGCATGAGGCTCGGCAATGAGGCCAGCCCCACCAAACCACCCCCGTTATCCAGTGCACCTGCCCTGCATCCTAGTTCAGTCTGCACTACACCCTCATAACGTGGCCAGTGGCCAGTGCCCATGGCTTGTAGCCATGGCCATTCTCCACAATCCATGGGGCATTGGCTTCAGCCATGCCGTATTCCCTAATAGGCAAATCAGCAAGACATTTGTCCTTGCCGAGGGCCAAGCCCACTGCCCAGGCAGCACAATTATATCACTATGTTTTTTACTTGCTTTTTGACACTTTCAAAAAAGTAAAACAGTACAGATTTGCAAAAGCATGCTTTCAGGTCCTCCTGATGGTCCTCACGCAAGTTTGCTGCAATCTCGTCCATCACTTTGGCTGCTTCCGTAAGCAGAATATTTTTTCCCATTCAAACCTAGACATTTGGCCATTCCGCATGCCCCAATACATAAATCTGAGTAGGCATTAGTCCTTGCCGAGGGCCAGGCCCACTGACCATGCACCAAAGTTATATCACTATTTTGTGTACTTACATTTTGACACTTTGGAAAAATAAAATACAAGAAAGATTTGCAAAAGCATGCTTTCAGGTCCTTGCTGATGCTCTTCGCACAGGTTTGTTGTAATCCAGTCCAGCACTTCGGGCTACAAGCAGAATATTTTTTTCCATTTGAACCGAGGGCTTCGGACATGCTGCACGCCCCAATAAGCAAATCAGAGTACACATTTGTCCTTGCTCAGGGCCAAGCCCATTGCCCAGGCACCAAAGTTATATCACAAGTGTGTGTATTTATATTTTGACAGTTTAGAAAAAATAAAACACAGGACAGATTTGCAAAACCATGCTTTGAGGTCCTTGCTGATGCTCCTCGCAAGTGTTTGCTGCAATCCTGACCAGTACTTCAGGCTGTAGCCACACACATAATTTTTTTTCCCATTCACACCTATCCCGATTTCAAAAAATGTTACCACATAGCTGGTGTCTGGTGGCCAGGCCCACTTTAACCTCCTTGCCGGTCCTTTGTGGTCACGGCCAGTAACCAGATTGTCTGTGACCATGACCCGGACAATCTGAGCACTTCCCAGGGCCCCAGGCTATACCTCAGTCACCAAAGGTTTATCAGTATTTTTATGAGGCATGGAACCTGCGGGGGACACCCTCACAACTCCCATATTATTTTAAAGGGAGCGGGGGACACCCCCACAACCTCTGCTCCCAAAAAACCCAAAAAGTATCCCCACTAAAAATATCGCCTATGGCCGTTCCTGAGGCTGTACGGCGTTATTTTTGGTGAGGGATAATATTACCTGATACCTAATTTTTGTACCCACATTAAAACACTTAAAAAAAAACACACACACAGACACATTTGCAAAACCATGCTTTCGGGTCCTTGCAGATGCTTCTTGCATGAGTTTGCTGCAAATTCGTCCATGTTTTATTTTTTGAAAAGTGTCACGTCCTCTCTTCTCAAAATATATCCTACTGGGGTCTCTTTAAACTAGCTCTTTCAAGCAGTAACACCAAACATTGTCCTACAATTCTCAATTCTAAGCCATCTGCTGAGAGCTCATGGTTTAAGTGCTGCTGTAAATGTTGTACTTGGATAAAAAAGCCTTACCCTTGTCTGCAGCCACTTGATTTATATCTGTTCCTACCACTGAAGGCCTGTTAAAAACAAATATTCAGAAAGTCAACAGTGTTGGCTTGTGTACAGGTATTAGATTGGTGTTTTTTAAACACTGCTATCATATGCCCTGATGATAACACAATGTTTCACCATTTGCCATTTCAGTTTCATTATGGCACATGCCTAGGAAGGAGGAAGGGTCGCTCAGGGGCAAGGCGTTTGTCTTGGAAGCAAGACAACGCAGTGCAACACAGGTTCTAATCCTGATCCCGCGCGTAGAAACCACTCACATGTATTAAGCACATTACAATACAATAAAAAATAAAAATATCCTATGCCTACACAGAACCCAAAACTATTGGCCTTGCCAATGCTTGATAGACAAATTATGCCAACGAACATAGAAACTATGAGTAAGGGAAATTGAAACTGAATACTGAATGAGGTTATTAAGAACCTAATTTTGGGGTTTTTCAAGTATACGAGCACAAATCAGTTATTGCTTGGTATGTTCCCCTATTTGATGCCAATTATCCTTCTAGCACCCAAACCTGTAGGCTAAATACATTTCCGGTGTTCCCAAAGAAAGTAGCATCTCAATCAGAAAGGAGTCAAGCTTTGGATGAACAACAGTTAACATGCCTCTAAGCACTGTCCATAATTGCCATGGCAGAGGAAAGTGAAGAATTGTTGAGGAACCCTAAATATTGTTCTGCCCTGTTGGATCAGAACAGGAGCAGAATTAGGCCATTCTCCAGGCCAAAAAATGTAAAGGTCAATCCATCGGATTCAACACAGATGTTGCTCATTAGGGCTTTTCGAAGTTGCCAGGCTATATCCTCCTCGTTGCCTCTATGTTCTTCACAAAGCCATTTACCAATTTCAGATTGAAATCACTACCCAAAGTCACGAATGGCAGTACACCTCTTGGGATCCATACATCTAAACTCACACGCTTTGGGTGGGTTTCACCTGCCACCAAATCAATCGATTCACCCAACAAGCCCTTTACCTAACCATACACTTCAATGGGTTCTCATCTACCACTGAGGTGTTCCTGCCCCCGATATCACTACCCAAGATCAAGAGTGGCAGTATGACTTTGGGATCCGGTCCTCTCAACTCATACACTTCTGGTTGGTGTCACCCGCCAAGCCCCTTACATGCCCCTACGCTTCAGTGGGCTCTCACCTACCAATCGGGTGTTCCCGGCCACCCTGGGGACATAAAGGTTGAGACCTATGGGGATCTGAGAGTAGAGACAACGCAAGTTTGTCTTAAGGAATTTGATGGTATGGGGAAAATGCACCACATAACAGCATTATACAAATATTAAAGTGCATATGGGCCTCCCTGGAGAAGTTAACTATAAATTCAATATGTCTCCTCGTAACCAAATAGAGAATGAAATACCTCTATGACAATGATGGAAACTAGCTGAAGCGCAGTGCCGCAGAGCTACAGCCTCTTCTATAAGACGATTTTTTGGGAAAGAAGGCACCTAGTGGCGTGACCTCCAGAGCCCATGTCTCTTGTAGGAAGATGACGTAATGCAGCATATGGAGCCCTGCCACTCCTCAGTGTGGAACCCAATGAACACCTTCAGCGATGGCCAAGCCCCTCCTGGAGGAGTGGGAGTAAAGCAGGAATGTTCTGGGTTCAAGTTAGCGGCTCTGTTCCTGCATTGTGCTTCTGGATTGTCGACCATGGGAATCAGGGTATTGAAGTATGGGTTATGCGCTGTATCGCATGTTGCTTATCTCTTGGCTCATTCATACAATGGGTGGTCTCTCACTGAGAACCAGATGTGTCCTCAGAGGTAACTAGTTCCACGAGACTTTGGTGCATGGGATCTTCACATTTTGCCAGCCTCAGTCCTTGGATCCAAATCAATTACTTCTACAAATGACAGTGAGATAAACCTATCACTTGAAGTGATAAGAACAAGTCGCTACTGCAAGGGGCTACGAGGACCCCTGATACATCGCCCATGGATCACAGACATTGGTTGCATATTAGAAGATGTGTTAGATCTGCACTGCTCATTGATATGAGGGTCACCCTTCCCTTGCTACCTTGTCCTCTCTGTCGCTGAAATTGGCGGCCTGGTCCTTCAAAAGTCCAAATGGACCCTGGCCTTCTGCCCAAACTGCCATGATCCCACCGCCTGCACTGCCCTCTGGGCCTACACCCGCCTTGGGAGGGTTTTCGCCACCCTGCACTTACCTGTTGGGCAGTTGGCATTCCCTCATCACTTGGGACGTCTCCAGCAATGCACTTACCTGCTGCCCCTTCTCCCCTTAACAGGCACCGCTGGGGAGCCTAATCTCACTCACTCCACCCTGTCTCCCACATTTATTGTTCGTTCTCGCTGTACTTGCACGTTCTGAATGTCACAAGGCCTACTAGGACCGCTGTTTGCTTTATTATTTATTTTGTGTTTCCATTGTTTGTTCACTCCCTTGTTCCCCTACCTTTTGCCTTGTGGCGCTTTGAAACAGGGCATTGTTGTACAAGCGCCTTATAAATAACCTATAAATAAATAAATAGATGCAACAGCTCACCTTTTGGAGTATAGAAATAGTCTAAAAGATGTATAAATATTGGTTTATGTTTGGATTATCCTAAAATAGAAGATATTTAAGTGAACAAAAATTGACTGAAAAAGCCGCACAGTCTACAGAGGTTCCCTAGCCTTTAGATAGTGCCTGCCTGAAGTTGTGGGCCTTTAGTATTGACGTGTATTTCAAGTTATGCCTCACTGATGAGAGTGGCAGTTCTTTCTCCGAACCTTTCCTTGATTCCAACTGCAGTTATAAATCCAACCGATGGGTTTGCCACTGGATGGACTCAAGTAAACCAATGGCAAAGGAGGACGAGGAACGACGAATGATCCATAGAGTGCTAAGATAAAGGGGAGAGCTTTGGACCACTCTGACCATCAAATAATGTAAATCTACTGGTTTGACATGCCAACCGTTATGTCAGTATTACACACCACTGAGAGTAATGTGGCTCTCTGTAGTAATGAAGGGCAGCATTCATCCGTTTATAAGGGTAAGTTGCAAGCACTTTATTGCCAAATAGAAGGACCTCGGCAGCATCAAGCGTCAGCGCGCGTGAGCAACGGCCGTTTCCAACTGTCAATGCAATGCTGCACGTGAAGACATTCTAAGGATTCCATTACAGAATGTCATCACGCGCGCCTGCGAGCATCAACAAAGCTACAACATATGCTTCCCCTCCTATCATGCACAACAGCATACAGATAGTAAAATGCAACTACCTACAATTACAATAGTGACGTTTTTTTTTTGTTATCCTTGTATGTCAAAATAGAAGTTAGTCAATAATACTCGAACACTCTACTGGTGATGTTACTTGACACTAGGAAACATTTCCATACACTTCCCATGACAATGTGAATGCTTTGACTGCCAATAAAATGTTATGTTCAAACTGAAGTGATTCAATAACAACTACTGGTGTATTATCAATGACAATGTGAATGTCATCTCCTACACTCTTAACCATACACTTCATAATCATCATATTTTACAGGTCTTCTTCTCACCCGAACAGAAGTTTCTTCTCTACCTCCTCAACGCGGATCTAAGACGACTTACATAACCCCTTTCTAACTCTCCTGCAGCTCCTCTGTGCAGGGCCGGCCTATGCAAGGTCGTGGGGAGTCTTTCAAGGGCTCCCCTGAGCTGGCCTAGTGGGAGAAGGCGTGGTAGGTGTCCTTTTGTTATTAAATGTGCCCACGGCGCCCGCGACCCGCAAAGCATCAGCACCCTAATGAGATGAATACCTCCGCACTCCGACGCAGGAGCGAGGTGATTTTCATTGGAATAGGGCGCTCATGCATTAACATGAGCATCCTATTCCAGTGATTAACTGCCAGGTGCCGGAGCGGGAATGAGTTAGAAAAAAAAGAAAAGTGGCACTCCTGCGCTCCGCCCCCATCTGCGCAGAGATGGGGGGGTGACAATTCTGCCCAGGTCGCTGCTGCCACTAAGGCGAGCCCTGCCTCTGTGTCAGTGGTTCCTCCCACCTCTTCATCCACAAGCTCTTCCTGACTTTGACTCCTGCTCGTACTCGCTTTTCCGCCCTGTACACCATTTCAGATCTGAATTCCCCAATAAGCCGTTCTCAACATGTTCTGAAACTGGTTCCATAACACCAGGGTTCCTCACGATGGCCACCCGATCCATACTCTTGCACCATCCATTGTCACCACATGTCTCCTGCCACTTCGGGGCACCAAAAGGTTTCTTCACTCTTATGACATCACCCACTTTCACCAAACACACACTATTTTCTCTTCCTGGAACCATCTTTGCCGTCCCTTCCAACAGCCAATGTAGATATACTCTAGACCACATCTCCCTTCTCCTCGTATTTTCAAAAGGCGTTATCTCTGTTGCCACATGTGGTTTGTCTCTGTACGCCATCATAATTTCACGAGCACACTCCCTCCATTCCAAACCATTAAGATGGGCCAGCTGGTTTGTCTCTTTAATTGCCCTTTTCTGTCAGCAACACTGAAGAGTGTTTCATAGAAGGTTTTGAATTGTTCATAATGACTGACAGTGCTGAAGCAAACCTATCAAACCATGATGTTTCACCTTGAGGAATGGGGAAAAAAGGAAAATAAGGCTATGAGAGGGATACAAGTTAGGAATCTCTTGTGTATGAAAGTCCAAAAGAGAGCTTTGAGCAAGAAGAAGGGGAGCAATAGGACCGGAAAATGCGAATCAATCACAGATATTTGAAAAGAGCAATAGGAATACTGCAGGGACGTCATTTGGGGGTTGCTAGGGGTCGCACCTTTTTTTTGTTTGTTTTTTCTGGAAAATTGAAGCTCCTGGGCTGTGGCCAATGCCATGTGGCTATTTGAGCTCATTGTCTTTCTGGAATTCCATACAATAAATGCTAGACTCATTAAAGGTTTATTTCAGGCACACTTCAGGGGGTGAGTCACTGATTTAGTCTGTTCTTAAACACCTCAAATTCACAATGCAGACAAAATCCTCCAAAAAGCATTTAGAGTAGAATAAGCATCCATTTCGGACTATGCATTTTGCTTTTCGCAAGCTGCAGTTAAGCATATTTTTTTCTGCCTATTCATTTGGTGATCCATTCCTGTATGAAATGTATATCACGTTACAGTAATAGTGTAACCATATTTTTCATAGTGTACTTAAAAAAAATGCTTTGTGATGCCACTTCTTGTTTTGTTGAGAGGGAAACGGTCGTGTTCCATCGCTTCCCGTGAATATCACTTCAGGGGCGGGGGGGGGTCAAATTACATCACGCCCTGTGATGTCATCAGAGGTCAAGGGTCATGTGATGTCACTTAGGCTACCCCTGGCATATTGGTGAAATGAAGTCCGTGGACTACTGCTCAAATGTCTCAGGGAAAGGATGGTCCAGAAAGTTACGAGATGGACAAGAAAGGCAAACAACAAGGACTAGCCCAGTTCATTAAACAGACACAAGGTTCTGGATGCAGCTGTCAGTAATCAGTAATGTACAGACAACCTCCTCTATTGCTACAAAACCGAATGCTCTCATGGATTATGTTAAGATACTGACACTAAAAAGGATAATATACACCAAAAAGTAGTCATGGAAGCAAAAATGCTAGACACTGAAATCCAATGAAAAACAGTTGGAGTATCTAATGAGCTATCCAGAGAATTCTTGAACAACAGGAAGTGCCAAAAATGTCAGCCACCAAGCTAACTCCCCAGCTTTTAGGCATGCCACAGCATGTGTAAAGAAATGTAGATGTTACAGCTTGTCCCCAAAATGCTGCCATGAAGGAAGAAAGGGATTCTTCTGCAACTGGTTACACAACAAGCACACCATGATCCGGCATGCAGACAACCACAAAAACAAAGGTCACATATACCAGACAAATATAATACGAACAACCTTAAATTGGGGTAAAGGATTTCCCATGCAAAGACTGTGGTACCAACACAAAATATGATGCCGTAAAGTCCAACAGTGCGTATAGAAGTATAACACATTATACATGCGACTACAATGCCTGCAAATGATTATGGGTAATTTGTCATTTTCACATGATGAACTTTGTCACAATAAATACAATAAATAAATAAAATTATGAGATTGGAGTAAAGAGGAGATCTGGGTAAATAGGAGGATGCAGGGGAGAACACAGTACACCTGAAAACTAAACTTAATTTTCACATCGCATTCAACATTCTACATGGTGAATCTCATTATGCCCCATTATCTGGACTAGGTATTGGTGTAGAGGAGCAGCTGTATTCCTCTGCAGGAGATCCTGCCCCCCCCGTCCACAGATATGTTGGAGACATGAGACTGTGCCGCGTTTGACACAAGCCGTTGTGCCAATACTGCAGCGTGTGTTTGAAAGACGATACCCGTTGAGGCAACCTTACCGAATGTTTCCCCAAAGTGATGACAACCTAAGGGAGGAACTCCCCGGAGGAATATGAGAAAGAGCAAAGAAAAGAAGCTAGTGACATCATTAAAAGTATGCATGTCGTCCCGAGACTGAAGAGAATGTATAGATCCTAAAGAAACTAATGATGAAGTAAAGAGTCAAGAGAGCTTTTAAATACAAAGAAGATTATTCGTGCACAATGCGCTGCAAAAAATTAACCATTCAATAAATGTACAGACGCTGAAATGCAAGGTAGATTAAGTCATCATAGAAGCTGGCTATACACAGTGAATAGAACGCAGGCGAAGCCACCATTATATAGAAGCTGGGCATCGGTATCATGAACTTAGTAAGCCAGGACTATGAAGCGGGAAGAGAAAACTGTGTTGCAGCAAGAATAAGCAGAATCGTGGAGCTGCAAGATGAGATTGTCATGCCTGGAGCCAAGACTGAAGCAGTAATGGTCAACTATCTATTCTGGAAATGAGCAAATGTGAGGAGGATGAATCATTCCTTGTTAAGGTGCAAAGAAAGAACATCAAGAGTGCCACGTTTAATTCATTTAGAGCATTTAAAACCTGCAAAATGGGCCAAATCGTGGTCTCCCTTCACGTGAGCCAAGGATGAAAATAGAGTTCGAACTTGGAGTCCTAGACACGATAGTGAGCGCCTTCACTCCCTTGCATTCTCAAAGACAAGGATACTTTGCAAGTACAAACACAATCTTCATGGCAGAAGGCATGGGTGATGCGAGATGCTGGGCAAATTGGGTGGGAAGGTAGTGTCATGCCCCATCTCCTTGCACCATGGTCTGGGTTTAAGTGCTGCTTAAGTGCTGCTAAATGAACCGAATGTTCCAGACATGGCACAAGCGTCTCACCCAATTATATTAGTCCACCTAACTAAGGACCTTATAGTTTGAAGACCAATTAGAAACTGTGTATCTGATCTGTATCTAATGTTTCTGAAGATTACATGTTTTAGAGGCAGGTATATATTGTCCTCCTCATAGTGGGCAGCCAAATACAATCCTAGCTCCTAGTGAAAAGTATACTTAGATGTTCCCCTTAGCCAATCCCGCCCCTTGTTACGTTTTTCATTATTGGCATGTAGTATGATGTCACTTTGAACATATCTTTGATATAAAAACCATGGTTTGTGTAAAGATCACTGAGAGACTGAGTGTACATCCGTTGATGCTCATTGTAAACACCCTGTTTTAGATAATAGTTAAAGAAACAGTACTTTGCCATCTTCCTGAGTTTGTTTGGTTATTTGGACTCAGAATTATTCTGTAGGATCCCATCCATTATATATGCACGTTCCCAAAGGGCCCTAAACTCACCTGGTTGCAGAGGATGGTTTAAAGATCCAAACTGGTTCTGCTCCAGAATCACGGACGATCAGGCATCCTCTGCCATTAGCTGGAAGATCGGAGAGTTTCCTGTGGAGAGCGACCGAATAGAAATAAACTTGCAGGAAGATCAGAGAGGGTGGGCAGGTCCCCCCTTGAAGAAAACCCTGCTCGGTTTCCACGGGCGCTCTGCGGTTGGAAGGCAAAGTGGTCAGATTGAAGGGGGAGTCGATACTGAAGGCCTCAAACCGATTAACGAATGGTAAGTAGACTAAGGGGAATGGCCACATAAAGGGGTGGAATTATGATAATTTTGAGTAACAGGAAATATTGTGAAGATAAGAGAGAGCGCCTACGAGTCCTAATTCAAAGGAATTAGAAGGAGACATATCAAACTCCAACGGGAGTAGAAATAGAAAGATGCACAGGTCAGGGCCATGTAAGGTGATGTTTCAAACCCTGTACAGGGTAAAATAAAGGCGAGAGAAGAGCACGCCTTTTTATAAATGAGAAATAATAGAAGCAAGGTGATTACAGTGTTTATAATGTGTAATGTGTGACTAGTCTAAATGTTGTTTGTTGAATAAAAGATCGAGGAGCGATAGAATTGTGAAAAGTTGAAAAGTATCAGTGATGAAAGATAAAGTGTAGCAAAATGATTGGCACCAATCAAAAGAATAGATAGGTAATTGAAATGAGAGGATTGAGCAGCGATTGATGTGCTTGCTCATATTTGTTGTTTTAAAACATTAGAAGCAGTTAAAATAAAAAGGTTTATTTAACGATTGGGTAAGTATTGACATTCAATTGAGACTTGTCATTATGGAGGACCCTCATCTCATGCACCTATGCAACACACTGCCAAAACATATGCCCAAGCTCAAACAATACAGTGCAGAATGGGTAAAGGGCACAGCAGATAAACGGGGTAATTCATAGAATTCAGCGCAGAGGCAGCGCACGCGAGCAGCGCAAAGAGGGATCGTGCGCCAGCCGTGTGCACTAAAAGAGCCCTGGCGCAGAGAACATCCCGCAGCGCCAGTTACGCCCCCAAGAACGCCCGTCACGCAAGGAAAAGCCATCAAAATCCCCAATCCAGCGCAAAGGGCTGCGCTAACCCTGGACCAGCTTACAGGGCCGCTACACAGCAAACGCTGAGCAGGGAATGTGTATTCCTGGGGTGCGCTGGAATCATCACACGCGGTAGGGCCTGTCCGAGCGGGGTACGTATATTACTGGGGTTCGCGGGGAGTTTCACACGTGGTAGGGCCTGTGCGAGCGGGGTACGTGTATTACTGGGGTTTGCGGGGAGTTTCACACACGATTGGCCCTGTGCGAGCATGGTACCTGTATTTGGGTGGTATGCGGGGAGTTTCACACGCGGTAGGCCCTGTGCGAGCGGGGTACGTGTATTTCGGGGGTGCATGGGAAGTTTCACACACGGTAGGCCCTGTGCGAGCGGGGTATGTGTCACTCTCACCTGATTCCCACGGAGGCGCAGGTCTGGCTTCGAGTGCTGATGCTTCTTCAATGGTGAAGCGCAGGACTCTGAAGATGGACTCACTGGCTCGCAGGAATATTCCCCTGTGCGTGAAAAGGGAGTATTACCGACTGACGGAATAATGCTCAAGCCTCCCACTCCCTTCCAACCCTCCACGATACCCTTCCTCGATTCCCCGTGAAGTCTCACCTTAGGGTCTGGAAGGTTGAGTTCTCCATCCTGCTTCTGATGCAGGGGCGCGTTGAAACCCAGTTACTTCACTGGATTGGGGTTGGATGGGAGTTCAAATAAGCTTGACTATTCTGGTAAGGCGCTGTAAGAGTTCTGTAGCAAGTTCAAAAGTTCAAGCTTAATAATAATGTTCATTGTCTTATTGCAGCAAGCGCTAACGCTTATGTCTTTTTCCCCTTAGGGGCCGGGGTTCGGAATGCCGGATGGCGCCGACCCGAAGTGAAACGTGCAGTTCCAGTAAATGACAGGTAAGTTCTGGATGAGCGTTTGGGTAATGTCTTTGCATTCGCTCATTCTATGTCTTTGTCTTTTTTCCCCATAGGGGCCGGGGTCCGGAATGCCAGGAAGCGGCAGGACCCGAAATGAAATGGGAATGACCCAACAGGTAAGTCTTAGAAGGAAACTGAGCTTTTCCTATTCCCTTCCTTCTCTCACCTTGTGTTCTTGTCTTTTTCTCTCTAGGCTCTGGGAAGTGGCTGCGGATCCGGATGATCGCTGCTGAAGATGGAGGTGCCCAGGAAAGGTGAGTGAAATGCAGCGCTGCAGCGATCGAAGCGAAATGCTTTTAAAATGATGTCTTCCCTTTCAGGATCGTCGGTGTGAAGTCTCCGTGATGCAGCTTTAGCAGGTAAGGTCTTCTTTCTCTCCAATTCTCTCTTAGCAGGTGACCCAGGATGCTGACAGGCGTGGCTGAAGTCCAGATGCAGGAGCTGACACGGTGAGCGTCCAGCTGCGAGGAGCAGAACAACGCAAAGCGTGAGTTGCTGATCGGGCGTGGTTTAAATAGTTTTGGAAGAAGTTCCAGGTATGTATCCTTCCACCGATCAGGTATGTATCCTTCCCTGACCACACACAGGGGAAAGTAGTTCCACAGGTAAAGTAGTTCCATTCAGGCCTCAAGAGGGCCTTGATGTAGCAGCATGGTCTGCATCAGGTAAGTGCACCTTAAAACACTTGAACACATGTCTAGCTTTATGAGCCTGGCGCCTAAGGCGCTAGGACAGGGGTCCAACATGAGCCTGGCGCCTAAAGCGCCAGGACTGTGTCCAAAGGGCCCCTTCTTGGGCCCGCTGGCACTTCCCTGGGGGAAATGATGCCTGCCTCTGGGG
Organism: Ambystoma mexicanum; assembly: GCF_040938575.1. Lineage (NCBI taxonomy): Eukaryota > Metazoa > Chordata > Amphibia > Caudata > Ambystomatidae > Ambystoma > Ambystoma mexicanum. The sequence goes on along the minus strand of NC_090927.1, from coordinate 682,010,811 downwards.
TTGCTGGGTCGGACCTGGCTCCTTGGAGGTAGGCATCATGACAGTACCCCCCCTCAAGGCCCCTCCCAAGGTTGTTCCCTCCGGGGGTTTTGGCTTGTTCGGAAATCTCCGGTGGAACCTTTGTATTAATCGAGGTGCGTGAATATGGTTACTAGGCTCCCACGATCTCTCCTGAGGTCCATATCCCTTCCAGTCAACAAGATAGAAGAGTTTGGACTTTAACACCTTGGAGTCTAAAATGTCTTTAACTTCGAATTCTAATTCCCCTTCAATTTGAACTGGGTCTGGAGGCTTGGACAGTCGGGTCCCTGGTTGTACTGGCTTCAGAAGTGATGCATGAAAAACTGGATGAATACGCATGTTAGACGGTAAATCCAGTTTAAAGGCCACGGGATTGATTATAGCCTTGATGGGATAAGGTCCTATGAATCTGGGATTGAAGGTTCGCGGGCCCTTGAGGGGTAAATGTTTTGTTGCTAGCCATACCTGATCTCCTACTTGGTAAGGAGGAGTTTTACTTCGGTGCAAATCAGCGTTTTCTTTATACTTTTTCTTGGCTTGCTGTAAATGAGTTGCAGCTTCTTTGAAGGCTCGGGTTATTGTGGTATGCAGATGATTTACTGTGGGCATTTCCAGGGTCAGAGGTGGATCAAGATCAGAGGTCCGAGGATGGTGACCATACAAAGTATAAAAAGGAGTTTGTCCGGTTCCAGAATGCACTGAATTGTTGTATGCATATTCTGCGATCCAAAGGATGTCTTTCCAATTTAACTCGGATTGGTGTAACATGCACCGAAGATATTGCTCGAGAGTCTGATTGGTTCTCTCGGTTTGTCCATCGGTCTGGGGGTGGTGGCTGGTGGATAGCCGCACATCTATTTGTGCTAGTTGGCAACACTTCTTCCAAAAATGGGAGATGAATTGACTTCCACGATCCAAGACTAATATGGAAGGGAAACCATGTATGCGAACTATATTCTCCAGAAATTCCTTGGCCAAGGTGGAAGCTGAAGGCAAACCTTTTAAAGGGATAAAGTGGGCCATTTTGGAGAATAGATCCACAATTACAACAATAGTGTTGTAACCAGCACAAGGAGGCAGGTCAGTTATAAAGTCCATTGACAAGGTGTGCCATGGTGCCGGTGGAATATCCAAGGGTTGAAGTAGGCCGGCTGGCCTTTTCTTTTGACCCATGTTTTGGGTGCAAATTCCGCAAGACAATACAAAAGACTTTATGTCTTTTCTCCAAGAAGGCCACCAGAAGTGGCGTTTGATTTTTTCCTCCGTTTTAGCGATACCAGGGTGTCCTTCCATTAATGATTCATGATGATGGGCAATAACAAGTTCTTGCAATTCTTTACTAGGCAGAAACAACCGCTCCTGGAAGTAGGGTAAGTCATCCTTAACGGTGTAATGAGGACCCTTTTGACTCCATTCCAGTAAGGCTGAAGAGTCCAGAAGTTGTTTTACTTGCGTTTGGATGTCCTCAATAGTTTGCAATGAAGTTAGGCCTACGATTCTTTGTTCAGGTATGATTGGCACAGGTTCTAAACTCGAATTGGGTTCTTCCATGCAAATCTGGGATAAGGCGTCCGCTTTACCATTCTTGCAGCCAGGGCGATAGGTAATTACAAAATCAAATTCCGCAAAGAATAGAGCCCATCGGAGTTGTCGTGAAGATTGAGCCTTGGCCGTCTTTAAATACTGTAAATTTCTGTGGTCCGTAATTACGGTGATGGTGTGTCTTGCCCCGAGAAGGTAGTGACGCCAAGCCTTGAAAGCAGATTTAATAGCCAGTAACTCTTTGTCGGTAATTGCGTAGTTGATTTCAGGAGGAGAAAATTTCCTGGACCAAAAGGCCACAGGGTGTAGTTGGTTAGTTTCTGGGTCTCTTTGCGACAGGACAGCTCCCATGGTCGAACTGGATGCGTCGGTTTCCACAATGTAAGGGAGATCTGGGTGCGGGTGCTTCAATATAGGTGCAGAGGTGAATTTGGTTTTCAGGTCCTGAAAGGCTTGTTCGGCCTCAAGAGTCAATTCAAAGCGTTTGTTTTTCTTTAGGAGAGCTGTGATGGGTTGGACTGTTCGGGAAAATTCCGGGATGAATCTTCGATAGAAATTGGCGAAGCCGAGCATGCTCTGAACTCCCTTCACCGAGCTAGGAGATGGCCATTTGAGGATGGCGTCCACCTTTCGCGAGTCCATTCGGACTCCTTGAGGTGTCAGGATGAATCCGAGAAACTCCACTTCTGTGGTATGAAAAACGCATTTTTCGAGCTTTGCAAATAGTCTGTGCTGGCGCAATTTCTCAAGAACTGCCCTAACATGTTTTCTGTGATCGGATTCTGAAGAGGAGTACACCAGGATGTCGTCAATATAAACAATGACACAGACGTCGATAAGTTCCCGAAGAACATCATTCATAAAGTACTGAAAGGCGGCAGGTGCATTGCACAAACCGAAGGGCATCACCTGATATTCGAAGAGCCCAAATTTGGTGCGGAATGCAGTCTTCCATTCGTCGCCTTCTTTTATACGGACCAGGTGATAAGCTCCTCGGAGATCTAACTTGGTGTACACACAAGCGTCTTTCACATGGTCGATAAGCTCAGGGATCAGGGGCAGAGGATAACGATTCTTAATCGTTATTTGATTCAGGGTGCGATAGTCTATATATGTTCTAAGGTCGCCCTCTTTTTTCGGCACGAAGAACAGAGCTGAGGAGACAGGAGACTTGGACGGGCGAATAAAACCATTGGCTAGGTACTGATCTAAATACTGACGCAAATGTAGGTTCTCAGGTTCTGTAAGAGCATAAATCCTACTACAAGGTAGTGGAGCATTGGGTACTAGATCGATTTGGCAATCATAAGACCGATGGGGAGGTAACGTGTTAGCCTGTTCCTTCTGAAAAACGTCTTGGAATTCTTGGTATTCTGACGGTAGCTGTACAGGGATGGAAGTTGCTGAGGCTAGACCCATAACTGGATTTCTTGGGTAACAAGTTGGTTCACAATCAGGAAAACTTATATTCTTTGCTCGCCAGTCAATTCTGGGATTATGTGTTTCTAACCAAGGAATTCCAAGAATTACTTGAAATTGTGGGGCCTTGATCACATCAAACACGACTGCTTCCCGATGTCCATCCTGACCCACCAGTGTCATTTCAACAGTGGAATGCGTTACAGGCTCTGAGGCTATTTCGGTTCCATCTACTGTAGTAATGACATCTTGGGTTACTTTCGGGCGGAGAGGGAGCTTAATCCTGGAAGCCAATTCACGGTTTATGTAATTTCCAATAGCTCCACTGTCGATGTATGCTTTTATAGCATGCAACAGCTGAGGCTGTTTTGGGTCCACGAGCACCATTGGCATGACAAAATGCGAGGTCAAAGAGTTTGTTTTCAAGCTCGGCAAGCGGACCCCTACGCTTGTCGGGCTAGGTCGTTTCCCGAATCAGGTGTCAATAAATCGTTATCAGTGGCTCCAACCACCTTCTTAGGTGGTTTAACCGGACAATTTCGAAGAAAGTGACCGGAAGTCCCGCAATACAGGCAAAGTTGCATTTGCCGCCTTCTCTCTCGTTCCTTCTGTGTTAATGGTCCTTTAACACCGCCGATTTGCATAGGTTCGGATACGTCGGTACTCTTGGAGTTAGCGTGGGTTTTGATCGGTACTCGGGTTTCGTACTTGAACCGATCTGCTTTTCTATTTTGCAGTCTGTGATCAAGTTGAACCACCAAGTCTATGTAGTCTGCGCAGACCTGGGGTGGATCTACTATCTGAGCTAGAACATCCTTAAGCTCTCCGCGCAGGCCTCGATGAAACAATGTGATCCTTTTGTTTTCTGGCCATCCAGTTTCCACAACCAGTCTATTAAAGGTGGCAACGTAGGACAGGAGATCCTGATTACCTTGTCGTAAGGATAGCAGTTAGTTATCAAGGGCCTGTCCTTGAGAGTGTCGAGCAAACAATCTTTCCATGCTGGCCTGGAAACCCTGAAAATTCTGGAGAATGGGATCATCCTGATTTACCAATGGAATAGACCAATCGGCAGCACTGCCACTGAGGTAAGACAGAATAAAGGCAACCTTGGTCTGGTCGTTAGGGAAGGCCCCGGGTCTGCATAGAAAGTGTAAACGACATTGGTTCATAAAGACGGCATATTTCTTGGGATCCCCCGCAAAACGTACAGGCGGGGCCAAAGGCATGTGTCCAGGTAGATTGATTTGTACCTGGTTATTCAAACCCATTGATGTGGAAGTATCTCCGGAATTAGGCAAAGGAGTGCGCCCTGCCTGGGCCTGCAATAACCTTTTGGCCAGGTCATCTGTTCTTTCCTTGGATAAGATCAGTTCTCTTTTGAGAGCGTTAGTCTCCTGGCGGGCTGAGTGCACTTCTGCCCGTAATTCCCCCAAAAGCTGGGCCAGCTGATCTGTCTTGGAAGTCTCCATAGCGCCCGGGTGGGAAATTGTGGGTAGGCTTCGCGTTCTGTCATGCTCACCTGATTCCCACGGAGGCGCAGGTCTGGCTTCGAGTGCTGATGCTTCTTCAATGGTGAAGCGCAGGACTCTGAAGATGGACTCACTGGCTCGCAGGAATATTCCCCTTTCGTGAAAAGGGAGTATTATCTACTGACGGAATAATGCTCAAGCCTCCCACTCCCTTCCAACCCTCCACGATACCCTTCCTCGATTCCCCGTGAAGTCTCACCTTAGGGTCTGGAAGGTTGAGTTCTCCATCCTGCTTCTGATGCAGGGGCGCGTTGAAACCCAGTTACTTCACTGGATTGAGGTTGGATGGGAGTTCAAATAAGCTTGACTATCCTGGTAAGGCGCTGTAAGAGTTCTGTAGCAAGTTCAAAAGTTCAAGCTTAATAATAATGTTCATTGTCTTATTGCAGCAAGCGCTAACGCTTATGTCTTTTTCCCCTTAGGGGCCGGGGTTCGGAATGCCGGATGGCGCCGACCCGAAGTGAAACGTGCAGTTCCAGTAAATGACAGGTAAGTTCTGGATGAGCGTTTGGGTAATGTTTTTGCATTCGCTCATTCTATGTCTTTGTCTTTTTTCCCCATAGGGGCCGGGGTCCGGAATGCCAGGAAGCGGCAGGACCCGAAATGAAATGGGAATGACCCAACAGGTAAGTCTTAGAAGGAAACTGAGCTTTTCCTATTCCCTTCCTTCTCTAACCTTGTGTTCTTGTCTTTTTCTCTCTAGGCTCTGGGAAGTGGCTGCAGATCCGGATGATCGCTGCTGAAGATGGAGGTGCCCAGGAAAGGTGAGTGAAATGCAGCGCTGCAGCGATCGAAGCAAAATGCTTTTAAAATGATGTCTTCCCTTTCAGGATCGTCGGTGTGAAGTCTCCGTGATGCAGCTTTAGCAGGTAAGGTCTTCTTTCTCTCCAATTCTCTCTTAGCAGGTGACCCAGGATGCTGACAGGCGTGGCTGAAGTCCAGATGCAGGAGCTGACACGGTGAGCGTCCAGCTGCGAGGAGCAGAACAACGCGAAGCGTGAGTTGCTGATCGGGCGTGGTTTAAATAGCTTTGGTAGATGTTCCAGCTATGTATCCTTCCACCGATCAGGTATGTATCCTTCCCTGACCACACCCAGGGGAAAGTAGTTCCACAGGTAAAGTAGTTCCATTCAGGCCTCAAGAGGGCCTGGATGTAGCAGCATGGTCTGCATCAGGTAAGTGCACCTTAAAACACTTGAACACATGTCTAGCTTTATGAGCCTGGCGCCTAAGGCGCCAGGACAGGGGTCCAACATGAGCCTGGCGCCTAAGGCGCCAGGACTGTGTCCAAAGGGCCCCAGCTTGGGCCCGCTGACACTTCCCTGGGGGAAATGATACCTGCCTCTGTGGTTGCTGGGTCGGACCTGGCTCCTTGGAGGTAGGCATCATGACAGTATGTGGATTTCGGGGGTGTGTGGGAAGTTTCACACGCGCTTGGCCCTGTGCGAGCGGGGTACGTGTATTTTGGGGGTGCGCTGGAAGTTTCACACGCGGTAGGCCCTGTGCGAGCAGGGTACGTGGATTTCAGGGGTGTGCAGGAAGTTTCACATGCAATTTCGCAGTCAGAGCGGGGTACATGTATCCAGTGGGGCGTGTGCGGAGTCCCACACGTGAATTAGCAGTGTGGGTCCTCCCAGGTGTGCCCTCAACCCCCTCCACGGGCCCTGCAGGCAGCCCACACCACAGGGGACTACCCTGCACCCCTGGTCATGTCCCGCAGGCAGCCCATCCACCATGGGCATGCCCCCCAGCCAGGCCACATGTCACCTTGCACTAGTGATCACCAGCTCATGTCCCCCTGCACCCCCACCCCCCCAGCATTGATGGGCACCTGCCAGCAGGCCCCCACTCATGTCCCCCTGCACCCCACCCCCCAGCAGTGAGGGGCACCTGCCAGCAGGCCCCCACTCATGTCCCACTCATGTCCCCCTGCACCCCCACACCCCAGCAGTGAGGGGCACCTGCCAGCAGGCCCCCACTCACGTCCCACTCATGTCCCCCTGCACCCCCACCCCCCAGCATTGAGGGGCACCTGCCATCAGGCCCCCACTCATGTCCCCCTGCACCCCCACCCCCCAGCAGTGAGGGGCATCTGCCAGCAGGCCCCCACTCATGTCCCACCCATGTCCCCCTGCACCCCACCCCCCAGCATTGAGGGGCACCTGCCAGCAGGCCCCCACTCATGTCCCACTCATGTCCCCCTGCACCCCCACCCCCCAGCATTGAGGGGCACCTGCCAGCAGGCTCCCACTCATGTCCCCCTGCACCCCCACCCCCCATCAGTGAGGGGCACCTGCCAGCAGGCCCTCACTCATGTCCCACTCATGTCCCCCTGCACCCCTGCACCCCCAGCATTCAGGGGCACCTGCCAGCAGGCCCCCACTCATGCCCCACTCATGTCCCCCTGCACCCCCCAGCAGTGAGGGGCACCTGCCAGCAGGCCCCCACTCATGTCCCCCTGCCCCCCCACCCCCCAGCAGTGAGGGGCACCTGCCAGCAGGCCCCCACTCATGTCCCCCCCTACATGACATAAAGATGCACAATCATGGCCCACTTCTACACCAAAATACCACAGCACGCCACCCCAGTCTTGAGACGCTATGATTTCCCAATCCACCCCACACTGGCATGCCTATCTCAAGACACAAACCAAAAGTCAACTATGTACATCAACACATGTCAGTCACACACACACAATGGTTGGCATTGATTGTGTAAACCCACATTTTCACATGCATGAACCCAATGAGCGAATTACGCACATGGAAGTAAAATATCAAAATGTATTATGGACAAAAATAAAGCAATGAAATGAAAGCATAAAAAATAGCAAACATGAAATGAAAACCATGTCCAAAAGATGAGTAAATGAAAAGTACAACCAATCCAAAGAAATCCAAAAGAAAAATAGTTCAAACTCTCTCTCCACCAAAGCAAATCCAAAGGAAATGTAAAAAGATAAATCCATTAATCCATGGTGAAATCCAAAGAAAAAGTTCAAATAAATCCATTGTCCAACTATGTACAATCCATTGTCCAGGGTCCATGAGCCCAATGAAAGAAACAAAACCTACCTAAGAAACTACCTAAGAAAAAAACTATATACAAACGTGTGGGGCATAGTCCAAGCACCCCAAATCAAATGAAAACGAACATGAAACCTAACACTAAAACTATTTACAATGGTGGCGGGCTAGTCCGACGGCTCACTTTTTGATGTCCCGGGCCAGGGCATCATCGAACTCCCGCTCAATGTCCTGGAGGCGGTCCTCTTCCATGGCCCCGAGGGTTCGTAGGGACGATGCCATGTTGGACTCCAACTCCCTGCGAATAGCTTCGAGGAACTCGGCCCACTTCAGTGCCCTCCGCATAGAGTACTCCGCCCTGACCATTGTGAGCCGTGCCTCTTCTGCCACTGCCGATCCAATCCTGGGTCCTCCTGCCCTCTGGCCAATGCCTGCCCCTCCGATGTTGAAGGCCCCGAGCCATCATTGCTCCCACCATGTTGCTGCTGCTGCTGTGCCTGTGCCTGCGCCCTGGCTCTTGCTGCCTGCACGTCCTCCTCTGGCTGGGGTGCAGTTGTCGTGGTGGCCACCCCTGCTGGACGTCCGGCTCCTGACTGTGTCAGGGATGTGTCCTCACCAGCCTGGCCGCTGGGTCAGAGGCAGCTCCACAGGGTACCCAGGTGATACATGGGTGGGAAGATGGCATGGAGGACGACTGGCGCGTAGGGGGTTCAGATGAGGAGGGGGTCGTAAGAAGGTCCAGCACACGGAGAAATCCAGCACTGGTGACCCGTCCCAGTAGGTCAACGCAGTCAAAGAGGCATCCGAGATGACGTGCAGTGTCTTCACGAAAACACTGCAGGTCACCTCGCATGCCCCGTTGACGCAACGCTATCCCAGCCAGGACAGGCTCAACCCGGTCCCGGATAGCCACGTCCGCAGGGAGAGGAAGGCCAGTTGTTGTGCGCTCATCCCCTCCCTGAAAACGGGTCTGGACGTAGGCATCCCTGCTGGTGCTGGATGATGCAGTCACAGGATCAGGGACAGGATTACACACAGGCACCTCCGCGGCGGCCTTTGCTGCCTCCTGTCCCTGCCCCTGCACTGCACCACTAGCACCAGTGGAATCCCCCCTCCAGACCCCATGTGTGTCCCTTCCACGGCCTCCTCCTCCACCAAACCCCCCACCAACCTGGATGACTCCATGCCATCTTCCTCCGTCGGACCCTGTGGGGTCTCAGCTGCCCCTTCTGCTGCCGAGGAGTCCATCTCCGAACTCCGCCTCTTGGACCTACCCTCGGCAGCTGCGGCCTGGGACACGGCACCAGACTCCTCACTCCCCGACGAGATGACAATCTGGGAAGGGAGCCGGGCCTTGCATCTCCGGCTGGTGGTGCGGTCCCTGCCGCTTTGCTCCACAGCACCCTCTCCGCCCTCTTCATCAGTTGACGTTGCAGACAGGGAGAGATAGAACACAGGCATCAGGGCACTGTACAATGGACTGATACACACATGACAGTTGTACATGAGTGGCAGTGTCAAACTTCAGACATGGCATCACACTCCCCAACACACATGTCATTTCAACTCACACACATGAGCAATTCAACAGCAATATTCCACCAGGCAGCACCATTCATACACAAAAAACAGCACGAGCAGCCGAAGGTGAGGCTGACGTCACATGAAACACAGGGAGTGCACAACACATGCACACACACCACCAGACCTACATGCATGTGTACATCTCCACAAACTGTCTTAGTGATGACATCCCCATCCATTTCATCCATCACAGTTGCACACTTGTCAAATACACACACATGCACATGTACACAGTGCAAATACATGCAGCAGGAACCACCATCCATGTGTGACACCACAACCATGTCAACATACATACACAGAAATTCAAACATGTGTGCTCCCACAACTGCATTTGGCCAGCATGCTTACCAACACAAACACCATCGATGTGTCTCACACATGAGAGGACTCACATGTGTCAGCCTCACACCCCTGTACACACACATCCATACATGGCCCTACAAAAACACATGTGCAACCTGCACACTACTGTCACACCACAACACGCACAGTGTCCAATCAGTATGCATGTACACTTACCGCTCGACTCCAGATGGGTCTGCCTCTCAAGGACCTGGACGTGGAGCGCTGGGCGTATGCGTTCCAGGACCTTCATTTGGTGGTCTGACAGCTTTCAAGAGGCGCTGGGCCTTGTCGAGGGTCCTGGACCTGAAGTCCTCCCAGCGCTTCCGGACATGTCCAGACTGCCACCCCCTCCTCAGTCACGATGTCCATCCAGATCCTGGTCCGTCCTTCATAGTCGACGCACAAACTTCCAAGGAGGGCATCATACTGCCCCAGGACTTGCTCCACCAGGACACCAACTTCCCTGGCACTGAAGCTGGTGGCCCTCTGCCTCTCTGGCTGGGGGTTGCCAGTGGTGCCAGATGGTGTTGTGCCCGACATGGGAACCCCAGAGGCAGGTGTGGGTGGGCAACTGGGTCCTGGGGCTGGGCTGCGGAGCGATGGTATCCCAGTCGGGAGTCTTCGGTTCCAGCATGGGTGGTCACAGCAACTGCACCCCTGGCTGACATGCATGCAGCAAATAGCAGGGCACGTGGGCAGCAGGCAGGCAGGCAGCAGCAGATGGCAGGTGGGAGCATGCTTGGGGCACTTGGGGGCAGGAAAATGGCCTTTTGGGCAGGAGCGTGGTCTTCTGTGTGTTTTCGCGTGGCTAGCTTGATACGGAGTGATTTGGCACGTTTCCCTCAACACGGGTGCATGTTCATTGTACACGTGCAAAAACTGCACGTCCGAGTGTCAGCTCGTGTAATTGGAGGAAAGAGCCTTAGCGCGTACACGCGTAAGTGACGATGTACGTGTGGGCCGGTTTAAAAGGTATGTGTAGGATGCCATGTTCTTGTACGTGCTTTTCGTGGAGAGTGAGTGGGTGAATTTTGTACTTCTTGTCGGTTCACACGCGATTACTTCACAACGGTTCAAGTTCGTACTCCCTGTTACCTCTGACAGCTTTCAATTCTTATTTTGGCCTGTTTCCTCAAACAGCGTTCAATTCTTCTTTTTTCCTGTTTCCTCAGACAGCGTACATTTCTTCTTTTGACGGGGTGTTGCCAACGCGCACACGTGCATCTTTTTCATGTTTTTTTTCCAGGCATACGGTGAGTCGCGTATGTATTTACCAACTGTGCTTGCCCCGTGTGTCGCGTACCCCTTCAGAGGTCATTGTAGGCTGCGTGTATTATGCGTACGCTTATTTTTGTGTTTCTGGGTGCCACAGCGTAGTGTGGGTACATTTTTCCACACACGTGGTCTACGAGGGGTTGCGTGCACGTTCATTTTTGTTTTCGGGGTGCCTGTGCGTTGCGTGACCCGTCATATTCCCCCAGGGGTCACAGACAGGCTTGCTAGAGCACTAGGGTACGAATTCCATCTAGTAGCCTACCCCTTTCCCCCCCAATTGCCCAGGACAATAGTTTACTGCAACTCCCATACGCACAAGAACATCAGTGCCATGGTTGGGAGGCGACCAATCGGTAAGGGAGGCAAAGGTGGCCCACCTCCAAAAGGTGGGTGTGGTGGGCGCGGTAGGGGACGTGGCCAGGATTTGCAGGGTGCCCCTAGACCCGTGTGTGTGTAGGACCAATCAGGGACACCCATGCCCCCCCCCCCGTGGTTGTGGGAAACGTAGCTGACACCATCCCAGCTCAGCCCTTTTTGGACCGGCCCATTTTGGCACCTGAACCGGCACAGGATGACACCCAGGCTGACTTCCTGGTCAGCAAGTCTAAGCCACGTGTGGCGCTGCAAGTTGCTGTCACCAGGCCACGTGGATCTGGGGCAGCAATGTCATCTGCTGCCCCAAGTAGGCAGGGTGGGGAGGCTGCAGGGGCAGCTGCAGCTCTATCCACCCCAGCTCTGAGTCTCCCAGCTGGGACAGTGTCGGTCCAGGTCCATCATACCGGCGTTGGCCCTGACAACATCACCCTGCAGCCAATTCCTGCACCAAGACCTATGGTCATTGTGCATTCGCACACTCCTAGTACCCAGTCCACCGGCGCTTCTGCCCCTACTGACCAGAGCGGCGTAAACCACTCAGGATCCGCACCACCTTTGAAAAAGAAGAAGGGTGCTTTGGCACTACAGGCGGAGACCCCAGACACGGCTACACACTCAGGCACGTCAAGGAAGCCTAGCTTTAATGACGCCGAACTTGATGCACTTGTGGCCTATGTGTCGGTACATAGCTGCAAAATGGTGGTGACTGCAGGGTGCAAGACCACACCTGGTCAACGTAGGGCACACTGGCAGACCATCGCAGACATCATTAGTGCCCTTGGATTTGTGAGGCGCACAGCTGATGATTGCTACAAGCGGTGGAAGGACCTGAAATGCAATGCAAAGAACAAGCTGGACGCAAATCATGCCTCTACTCTGGTGACTGGCGGTGGGTCTTCACCAGAGGACAACCAACTCACTGAACATGAGTCTGTTGCTGGAACCTTCGTCACAGAGGAACAGATCCAAGGCGTGGGAGACCTACCAGATTAAGACGCATTGTCCGGTGAGTGCCCATGCATGTGTGTGTAATCCATGTGTATGTTGTTTGGGTGACGGGTTCTGATTGAGTGCCAGGTGAGGGTGTATACTCCTGAGTGGTATGGGTCACCCATGTGCTTTCTCCAAAACATTCACCGGCCTTGGATTTGGGTATGACAGTATCCCTTCTGCTCACAGTAGCCAATTAGTGCCACATTACTGCAGTTGCCCTTGAACTGTCATCTTGCAACAACATTGTTCTGAATTTTTCAGTGTTCATTCAGGCTGATTGTTAGAATTGTCCCATTTTTGCAATGCATTTTTCAGCCCTAATGCCACATGTGTGACATGCTTCTGTCATTGATTTCACCCCACATTGGCCCACATTTGTTACCTTGTTATGTGAATGATTAGACCATTCAGGCTGATTGAGTATTGGCCTGCTCACATTCATTTTTGGGGCCTGTTTGAATGTGGTACATGATAGTTGTTTCCTGTCATGTTGAAGGGACCAACCATTGATGTGTACATTTGCCTGTGATCACTGTATTATTGTACACTGGATGTGTTGCAGTGTGTGGCACATGCGTATTTTGTCACACTATTTAGCATTTTTCATCTCATCATGTCCATCTCACAAGGATGGGTGACAGTACTCATTCACTGACATATGGCTGTACTTGTCAAATGTACCATGGCTAGGCTACATGCCATCTGTGTGCTGTCATGTGTCATGTATGTGTATTGGACATGCCACTCACAGGCTAATGTGTGATGTCAGTGCTCCCAAGCATGCAGCAAATGTGTTGCTTTTCCATCTTGGTGTTCTCAGTGTCTGCTTTTTGCCTCCCCTTCCAACTCATTGACAGTGCATGCATGCCAGTGTTATTGTCATGTGGGACATGTGTAAATCATGTACTGGATCTCTGGCTTGTAAGGCCTATGTGTGTGCTATGGTGTTCATGCCTGTTTCCATTTGTTGTCTTTCATGTTTTTGCAGGTGATGACGTACTTGATGCTGTAGAGGTGGAGGAGATGGTGCAGACCCAGGAGGAATCTCAGGCACGAACGGGCACCAGTGAAGGACGTGGTGTGGTGGTGGGTGAAAACCCAATCTTATTGCAGACCATACTGTCCAGGGGTGTGTCTGGTTGCACCTCCCCAGACCTCTATGATTCAGGTGCTGAATCGGATGATGAGATTAATGTGCTGTCACAGGTGAGTGTTTCTGGCAGGGATTCTGTTCTGTCCAACCCACCTGCACCAGGGGTAGAACCCTCTATGGGGATGTCAGTGTTGGTAACTCCGCCTTTGGCGGTTACGGATGCAGGGTCACACTCCACAACATCTGATCCTGTTCCTGGACCAGCAGATCAGAGGGGGAATGCAGTCCTGCAGCCTCAGGCAGTGCCGGCACAGCATGGTGCAGATTGCCTTGCCCCAAACAGGTGTGGTGCCCGCCGACGCGGTGGCCATGCGCCACCAGGCAACTGTATGGGAAAACTCCATTTACGGTATTGCAGCACACCAGGGAGCATCAGTTGAAATGATGGCTCAGGCAATGGAGAGGGTGGCCACTTCCATTCTCCCCCCTGAAAGGCAGATGGAGCAACAACAGCAGGAAACAGACTCCATTTGCCAATCACACAGGGAAGACATGTTTGCGTCCAACAGGGACTGACGGGCGGCACTGGAGACTTTGCGGGAAGACATTTCTGTGGAGTCACAGGGCCACAGGGAAGCCGTGAGGTTAGAACTCCAGTTCCTCAGGCAGACTCTAAGTGAACTTGATGCTTCCCGAAATTTAAGGTAAGAACAGCAGCTGGAGCAGCTCACACGTTCGCTCTCAGCTGAGCTGCAGGCAACTCGGGAGGAGATCCATGCATCACGCGAGGCCATGCGTGCAGACATGCAGGCAACCCGTGAGGTGCTGCATGGGGATCTCTGCACTATCATACTCCAGAATCAGACCTTCAACACCCGCATGCTTTCTGCCATGGAGGACCATAGCAGCACTTTGCATGGGCTGCCTCCCATAGCATCACCACCTCCTGATGCAGAAGCAGAGGGTGAAGAGAGCGACAGCAGCAGTTCTCCCACAATAGCGTATCCGTGCAGGCCATGAGCCCATGGAGGTATTTTTTTTTCCACAACATCCACGCTGGTGGGTGTTGGTGTGCACCCTGTCCTCCAACCTCCTGGGTGCCCCCCCCCTCTCTGGCCCCCACATGGCAATTTTTTCTTTTTTTTCCTTTTTTTTCCTTTTTTTTTTACAGTGTGTTGCCTTGTGTGGCTCCCGTGGGCATCCACTGTGTATTCCAGCTGGGCACATGCAGGCTTGTCCTGTGTTTGGGTTAGATGCTTGGGTTCCTGACACATACACCTGTCCTGCTTCCCTTTCCATGGGCTTGCAAAAGGTGTGACCAAGTTACAGTGACTTACACAGTAACATTGGGCTCCCATGAGCTGTGTGGGCAGTCTGTAGTAAAAACTGTGTGGAAATCCCTACTGGGGATTGTTGTTGTATTGAACACTGCATGGTGTATTGATATGTGCTTTTGCATCCATGTCTTCATCCTTATTCACAGGTACCTTCTTCATGTCTTCACAAGACCGTCTACTTTGCGGATGCAGTTCATGTTGTATGCAGTACACTGACACATTTGCCTGACGTCAACACTCTGCAGTTGGAAGGGGTGGATGTGCTGGCTTATTCAGGTTGTAAAACTTGCACTACTTTTATTTGGTACTTTCATATTTTGGCAATGTTTCATCCTGTGTTGCTGTATTGTGTTGCTGGTAAGCATTTGGTCATGTGTGCTGTTTGTTTTGATTACTGGGAGCATATTGTCTGTGGCCTGTTTCCATTTGGGACAGTGCACTTTGTGACACTTGTGTCATGTGTTGTGCATTCCTTTGTTTAATTTCACATTGCATGACATGCCATGGCGTGTTGGGTAGCGGTGTTGGGGAGGGGTTGGGTGACATGGCGCTGTTTTCATGTTGTATTTTGCAAGGGGTAGTCATTCATGCAGCATGAATGTGTGTCATTTTGTGACACAGCATTGGTTGTCTTTCGGTAGGTAGGGATGCACACAATGTAACACTTCCAGGTGACCAATCACAGACTGGTATGGTTGTGACAGTTGACTGTCCCTTATGTCATCATCATTGATTGTCAGCTGGTATGTACCAGGGCTGTGTGCACTCCACAGGGGTGTGATTTTAGGTGAAGTAATTAGCCACCACCTGCGTACGGGCTGCCTCACCACGTGCCCTTTCCCCTCCCATGTGCAGCGGCCGTGCATGTGGTTGGGGAAGTGGCGGCACCACAATGTCCACCAGCAGGCCCAGGCGGGTTGCAACGTTATGCAGGACACATGCTGCCACTATGGTCCTGCACACTACTGGGGGTGTGTATAGCAGCTGCCCACCAGAGCAGTCAAGGGAGCGAAAGTGTGACTTGAGCACTCCGAATGTGCGTTCCACTATGCCCCGGGTTGCAATATGGGCTGTGTTGTATCTTACCTCGGGTGGTGCGGTGGGTTTCCGAATTGGCGTCATCAGGTGGGTGCTCAGAGGGTAGGCACTGTCCCCTGGGGAGGTGATGATGGGTATCATTAGTGGGGTTGTGACATTACTCAGTATCTGACATGCATGCATGTGCAGAGGCATTTATACTCACCAAGCAGCCATGTATCGCCATGCTGCCCAGCTTCTAGGTCCCGGTTTAGGGTTGACATTCTGTAAATGAAACTGTCATGGGTGGACCCTGGATAATTGGCATATAATGAGGTGATAATTCCCTTGGCATCACATACTACCTGCACGTTGATGGAATGCCAGTGCTTGCAGTTTCTATAGATGTGCTCAGTTGCCCTGGGAGGACGTAGAGCCATATGGGTGCAATGAATGGCACCTAGCACTTTGGGGAAGTGTGCCAACCCGTAAAAATCCTGGATGGCAGCCTGCCTTTCTGCAGGTGTTCTGGGCAGGTATATGTGCCTGCGGACTGATGGGCGTGCAGTCATGATGGCCAACACCTTGTGTAGGCAGCGTGACTGCGTGGCCTGTGACCCCCCCCACTATGACACTTGTCCGCTGAAATGAACCAGTGGCTAAGAAGCGCTGTAGATTGAGCACCTTTTCCAAGGGGCTCAGTGCTTGGGAGCACAGGGTGGGTGATGTGAGGTCATCCTCCCACTCACTCACCAGGTCGAGTATTATGTGAGGTGGAAACCTGTACCTCCCATACATCTGGTCATCAGGCATCCCAAAAAGGCTGGTCCTGGGTGTAAAAATTCTGGCCCTGACTATCCTCCTCCTCCTGCGGGGTCCCACGACCACTGCTGCGAGGAACGGTACATTCATCGTAGCGTCTGAGCTTGTTTGTTGTTTGCGCGCACTTTTATGCTGCGCGGGTCCGCGTACGCCTGCTTCCTGCTGGCGTACGTGTTTCTGGATTAGCGCGTCTTTTTTGGAGCAAGCGTTTCCCCTGTTCGATTCCATGAATACGTGTTGGAGGCGCGCGTGTGGGCGTTCGGCGCATTTGCCTCTTGTACCTCCCCAGTAACGCCCACATTTTCACACGTTGTTCCCCATTCTGCGTGTTACGCCCCTTGTTCCGCCTACTTTTGTTGTGTGCGCTGCGCTATGTGCGCTTTCGCCGTGCGCGTAGCGCACGCCGTTTGATGACGTTTGCGCCCGCGTGCGCCACGCAGGATTATTGCGCACCTCCCAGTATTTACACATGCACGGACTTCAATGAATCGATGTGCGCGGCTTTCGCACGCTTGCACTGCGATTTTCGCACCTGCGCTGAGATTCGCACGCTTTTGCACGCTTGCGCAGAGATTTTCAGTGCACATTAATTCCATGAATCGGCCTAAAAAGGTTTATGCCGTGGCCACAAGGGGGATCATTTTCAATAGCGGTATTGCAACACATGGCCACATACTTGCATGCTGCGTACATGGGAAAGAAATTAGACAAAAGATTAGCAATTTTAGAACTTTGCAAGATGTACCAAGAGGAAAAAGACGATCCACCACCTGAGGAGTGGATGCTTAATCAGCACAAGGGGGGAGGCGTTGAGCCATCAACCCCCTTTGCCTTGTCTGAAATAAAGAGTGTTATTACAGAAGAGATAGGAATATATCCTTTAAAGGAATTGGCAGTGACAGGGTATAGTAATCCGATATATATGAACCCCCTGCTTATAGTAGTGACAATAGTGCAGAAGAGAATAAAAGAAAGGAAGAAATGTATAAATTGCTACAAGAAAAGGAATAAAGAAACGAACGGTCGAATATTTCGACCGATATAGACAGAGAAATCAAGAGATGAAAGGAGAAAGCGACAAGTCCGACGAGGTAGCACTAGTACAAAACGGATGGATGCGAGGACCGATATTACTCAAGATAGATGGGAAAAGTATTGAAGAAGTTAGGCAAAGAGAAGATACGGACGAACAAGAGTGGAAGGATAAGGAATGAGAGAGGAGATTAATGGAGGATGAGCAAAGACGTAAAAGTAGGGAGTGGCGAGAACAGATGTATCAGGAGGAGCAAGAGAAAGACAAAAAACAAGCAGACGAAAAAAGAAAGTACAATAATAGACAAAGAGTGATAGAAGAAAGGGACAGAAAGGAAAGAGAGAAGAGGAAGAAGCACAAAGGATGAGGGTTAAACAATTACAGAGACGAATGGAAGAAGAGGAAATAATGGAAGGAGTAAGGAAGGAAGAACGAAGGCAGGAAAAAGAAAGAGTTAGAAGGGATGCAAGAAAGCAAAGGGAAGTAGATGAAGAAATAGAACAAAACAGAAGGCAGCGAGGTTCGGATACCAGCCTTATTCAAAAAGAACAAATGAGGCAAAGCCCAAGAGTACAATGTGAAAGAGAGAGAGATATTCTCCCAATAAAGACGAAGACGCTGACAGCACATAGATGAATGCAAGATGAAGAAAGGTATGATATGGACAGCATTGGAGAGAGGATCGATAAGGCCTATCAGTAATTAAGACGAGATAGCAAGCTTGGAACTCGAGGGAACAATGATCGATCCCCAGTACCTCAATCACCAAGTGAAGAGGGAAACCTGTTTAGAGATGAACGCAGAGAATTGTCCTTAAGTAGATTAGATTTAGACTGAGAAGGGAAGGATAGTCACACCAGCTGGGGTTTAGCAATATCAGATGAAGAAAGGGTATTGGGCCATGGGGCAGAGGGAAAGGGTGTGTATATACCCTCGGGAAACCTTCCCAAGGATAAGGAGGTGAGATGGTTGGATCTGGAACATCCTAAAGAAAGAACACCAGATCCTGTATCGCACCCCGAGTTTCCCCAAAGACGATCATGTGGTGAGAAGGGAGAGTCTCCTCCATCTGTAAGCAGGTGAAAGTCATTGCCAGCAAGGAGACGGACAAGGATGATCATCCCTGCCATGGATAGACTAATAGTGGGATCCGACTTTGGGATGGGGTTCACGCAGTTTCCCTTGTAAGAGAAGAGGGGAGCAAGACCACAATATATCCCATGGCCAAAGATGGAACATGATAATTTAATGTGCAAGCTCCCTATCTTGATTTCTGGGGCTGGGAAATGGATATATGAATTAGAGAAAATGACAGGAGAAAATAAGCTGGTCATAGGGGACATAAAAGGTCCCCTGGCAGCCATTCTTGGAGAGAGGGCTGATGCCATATGGAGGAGAGTGGCATATTCAAGTGTGACTGCACAAAACACAGCGCATGATGGAGCGCCATTCAATAATTGTAGGGCAGATGTTTGGAGGGCTCTCAGGGTACAGTAGCCTGATACATCAGATTTGGGTGCAATTATAACATGGAAAATGAAAGAGGATGAAGACCCTATTGCTTACATTCAGGATATTTAGGAGAAATGGCAACTTGGTACTCGCGAGCCATTGGAAAAGACAGTGGCATTATTTTACCATATTTTATAGCAGGGGTTGCCTGGGCCAGTACAGAGGCAGATGAAAAAGCAAGTGGGGATGGAAGAGAAGCCATGGGCTGAGATACAGTTGACAATAGTACACCATTGTCGGTTATTACAAGAGAAAAACAAGAAGAAAGATGAGAAGAGAAAAATTGAGGAAGCCAAGTTAGTTCAGGAAAAGTTGTCAACATTTGCCATAGAAGTGGCAGTATTGACAAGTGGAGAACGGTTGAGAATACAGGAAACAATAGGTACATCACAAGAAAATAATCTGTGCCTGATGCACCGAGGTGGGTATGGGTTTACGCAATGAGGCAGAGGTATGGGTTATAGGGGAAGAGGAGGCGCATTTCAGAATAACCAAGGTGCATTTCAAAATGCACAGAATGAGAACTAGAGTGCTCAGGGAGGATATAACCAAGGAGGGTTTACCAGAAGGGCTCCCACAGTATGTTGGAATTGTGGGATGACAGGACATATTCTGTGTATATGCGAGAGTCGAGGGAGTGTACAAAGCAGCCAGTTTTCCATAGGGGGGACAGCTTATCCATCCCCATACAGCACACAGACCAGAGAGGGCTTTGCCCAAGATCACACATCTTATCAGGCACAGGCACTGCAACTACAGCAGGTGCCATAGCATGGACAAGCACAAATTAATTCACCCCAGGGACAGTTGGATCAGGCCCTCATGTAGACACAGGAATATGCGAATACAGGACACATACTAACACCTAGAATAGGCGGTATCACTGTGGCAGGGGGAAATCCATTCACAGGGACAGGGATGAGCTTGTACTTGCAATAGGACAGCTCACAGGGTGACTTGATGTGTTCAGTACTATCAGTGACACCAGACCACTAAGAGGAACCAAGGGTCAATGTGACAATAGGAGGCAAATCGTTTTATTTTCTTGTAGACACTAGGGCAACTCATTCATGTATACAGGAGGGAAAGTATCCAATGTCAGGTATTGCCATGAATGCTCAAGGGTTCCCTGGAGCTACAAATCTAGTTCCCTTTACTGGCAAATTACAGGTCTACATAGGAGAATGTGACATGTCCGTCCCTTTGTTATATTCACAACAGACACCATTTAACATTTTAGGAATGACGAGACTTAATATGACGATTACATTTACTGATCAAGGAATAGTGTGCTCCAGTCCAGGAATACACTATTTAAACATGGGAGGGTCCATACCGGCATTCACTGGCCAAATGGCTCTACGGGGCATTCCAGTAGATCCAGAGATTTTTATATATGAATTAAGCATTGTGCTGACATGGCTACCTGGTCTGGTAGGAAAGATTGTGAGGATACCTGATGAGTTTTTATTTAGACCACAAATACCTATGGATGAGGAAAGTGGAAAGACTATTCCTATAGAGTTGGAAGCAGCTATAGTACAAAGAGAGACAGCAATGCTCTAAGGGATAGACGATTAGGGTAGACCATGGAGAACGGTGATAGCTCTTGAGGTGGTGTACAGACTGACTGACATAAAAGATGATATGTTCAGGGAAGACCGAAGCAATGATGAAGTGGTGTTCTTCATGAGCATTGCATACTGGATGAGGATAGAAAAAAGGGAAGTCCCACAAAGAATGGCGATAATGCAGCAACGACTAGTATTTTCTCTGGATGATCTTGAGAAGGGGCCAAGTGCCCTATGGACCACAGGCCTCAATGACATATGTTTATTGAAAGGGATAGGGGATAGGTTAAAAAAAAAGCTTAAGCCAGGAGCAATTTTACCCCAAGCAAAACAGTACCCTATGTCTCGAGAAGCTGATGAAGGTATATTTCAGACTATTTCAGCACTGATGAATTAGGCGATTCTGGTGCCATCAGAGTCATCGTGCAATACTGTGATGCATCCGATTAAAAAAATCTGAAGGAGGGTCGTGGAGATTTATACATGATTTGAGACTTCTTAACCAGATTGTAGACTCTGAATTTCCTTTAG
Source organism: Ambystoma mexicanum (assembly GCF_040938575.1). Taxonomy (NCBI): domain Eukaryota; kingdom Metazoa; phylum Chordata; class Amphibia; order Caudata; family Ambystomatidae; genus Ambystoma; species Ambystoma mexicanum. The sequence continues at coordinate 681,989,780 of NC_090927.1, read as the reverse complement.
TTCCTAATCCTGTGACAATATTGTGCAGTATCCCAGTAGAAGCTCAATACTTCACAGTGATCAATTTGAAGAATGTTTTTCTAGATCCTGTTGCACAAGGACTCACAAGACTTGACTTCCTTTAGGTTTTGCCAAAAAAGACAAAAACATACTAATTTGCCTCAAGGGTACTGTGAGTCCTCATCAATCTTTAACAGGGTCCTACAGATGGACCTAGGCAATATTGATCTTAAGAGTACAGTGATACAGTACATGGATGACCTATTGATTTGCAGTAAACAGAGGATGAGTGTAGGCAAGATTCTGTCCAATTGATGACTAGGGCTGATTTATTCTGGGCTATGGTGACATTCGTCTCCATCGAGGGAGTGATTATTACACCCTGAGCAGTTCCGTGCATTTAACCAACGAAGACGGCTGCTGGGAAATAGGCTGAAAGATTAACTACTCCTATACAGTCCGCAGACATCTCACGGTCTGTGGAGCTAAAATCTTAAAAATCTTGATTTCAAGAAATTTGAAGCATTAAAAATTCATCCGATGGGATGTTCAATACCGAAGAACTGTCTTGATTATATCACTGATACCGTGAAGGATTTACTCCGTATACTTAGTCGCCAACCTGTGAATTGACACATAGGGATTTGACATTTGGCGCATACTTTTCCAAAACACAAGGGCAGACGCAATTGTCTGCGCCTTACGTCCTGAAGAAGGTCTTAAGAATGAAAGACAGCAAGTTCTGTTAAATGTGGACCGAAACACGTGTCAACGACTTTACAAGATATTCTGGTTGACTGTTTGACCAAAAAAACACGACCCCTGAAAGCAAAAACTGGGCAGAAAATACCTTGATTTATGTCTTCAGAAATATATGTATCAAGTGAACAATACATTATGTGGAAAGAGCCAAATTTGTTTTTTTAGGGAGAAACTTTGTATGAATGAGTGAGTTTGGATTGAGAGAAGTATATATGAAGTATATGATGACGAATTGTTATTGGTGGTTTTTAAAAACATTGCATATAACATTACACTATGTGTTTATTGATTAAAATGTGTGATACTATGTTTTAAAAAAAAACCTGTGTCATCTCCATCCATTGGTCCATTTTTGGTTTTGCAAATTCCTGACTATTTTAGCAGACAAAGGATATAAGGTGGACAAGGAGAAATTACACTATTGTCAGGAGGAAGTGTTCTACATAGGTCAGTTAATTTCACATGAAGGAAAGAAAGTTACACCTGAAAGGGCAGAGGCAGCAATTATGAAAAGACCAAAACCAAACACAGTGAGACAAATGCAGCAGTTTTTGGGTTTGCACAATTATGTTAGAGCATGGGTGTTTGATTACAACATGTACACAAAGCCACTTCTGTAAGCATTAAAGAAAGTACAAGTTGATAAGGCAAAAATAAAATGGACCAAAGAAATGGAGGAAGGATTTGAATAGTTGAAAAAAGCAATTTGTTCAGCCCCTCATTTAGGGATTCCCAATTATGGTGAATAATTTTATTTGTTTTCACATACAAATGGGACAGTCATGACAGCAGTACTTACACAAACAACCACATTAGGGTATAAACCTTTGGCATATTACAGTGGAATTTTAGACCCAGTTATTAGAGGACACTTCCCTTGCAAACAATCTTTGGCAGCTGCCACATTTGCAATTGAGAAGTCCACAAGTATTGTCATGGGCTGTTCTATGACCCTTTATATGGAGCATGCTCTATTTGCCATTCTAGAAAAACCCAAGGGCACATTAACATCCTGAAGAGCTTCAGTTTATGAGGTAATGCTTTCTAATCCAACAATTAAAATTGTGAGATGTAAAATAGTGAACCCTGCCACATTCATAACTGAGCCAGTAGAAGAAGGTGATCATGTGCATGACTGTGCAAATTATGTTGAATTTTATGATGATATACCCCATGTGAAGGAGAACGCTTTGGCGGGAGGGGAGATTCTTTTTATTAATGGTTCTTTAAAAATTGACCGAACTAGTGGGGAAAGGCATTCAGGCGCTGCAGTAGTAAGACACAGATTAAATGGAGAATTCAGGGCGGTGGCAAGTGCAAGACAACGTCTCATTTTTCAGCGCAAGCAGCAGAATTAGTAGCGATTATTGTCACACTTGAGAAACATGAAGGGCAGGAAGTGATGGTATACAGTGACTCCGCCTATGTGACATCAACTGTACACGCATGATTGTCACATGGGAAGAGGAGGGGCTATGTCCATGCAGACAGCTCTCCAGTGCAGCAATCATCCTTATTGGATAGACTCATTAAGGCACTACAACTCCCAGTGGCCAAAGCAGTTGTAAAATGTGCAGCGCATACTATACAAACAGACTTTATCTCTTGCGGGAACGAAGCCGCAGACATAGAAGCCAAAAGGGTTGTATATTCTTCAGAAATTTTGAGTTTTGATACTGAGGATATTAAAAAAAATCAAATTACAGCCATGTTAGTACAGGAGGGGTTTAATATACTGTTGATAACACAATCAATAGACATTATTTATTTTAATTGTAGACCTAGATGAAGACAAGCAGAGTGTTGTACAGGGTGTGGGTAGCCATTGTTTGGACTGCTATTTTGTAACAGTAATGCAGTTCTAGGTTGCGTTTTGTTTATCCATTGGGTTTAGTCCTTGGTCAGGTGTTGTTGAAAAAGCCACGTTTTGAGAGCTTTGCGAAATTGGAGAATTGTTGGGGAATGCCGACTAGATATACTGAACGAGTTCTAGAGGGAGGGTGCATGATGAGAGGAGAGTTGTTTGTGGGTTTTCTCTTTGTGGACTAGTTGTAATTCGAGCTGGTTGGTAAATATGCTGTATGAGGAGCAGTGCCACCAGATATGTGGAGCATTGCCACCAGGTACACTGGTGTGCTACTTGAGACTGTTTTGTAGATGAAAATACAATCTTGAACAGTATAAAATGTCCATGCACCCGTAATGAGATGTGCTGCAGCCTGTCAGACTGCTTTTAGGGGAGCCAAGTGAATGGCTGGGAGCACTGTCAAGTGGACATTACCCCCTTCGAGGTGCAAGACCACAAGTGCCTTTTCTGTGGTCCAGAAGTCCTGTGCCAGGATGATGGGTTTGAATTTGCAAAGCAGAGGCATAACCTTCTCAACTATGTGTTTCTGGAAGAATAGGCTCCTAACAATGGTAAAGCCTTAGGATTTTGCTGAATCCGAGAGTTGTAGAACAAATCCTTCTAAGTACATATTATTGAGCCATGGGTCGATTTGTTGTTGTTTAGCGGGAGAACCAATAAGGACAAATTCTGTCTTCGATGGGTTAAATTTGAGGTAGGCAGTTGATATTCAGACTCGATGATGGCTATGTAATTGCGGAAATGATTAATGTTCTGTGGGCTTTTTACTCTCATGTACAACTGCGTACCGTCAACAGGTAGATGGCTATTTTGGGATCTTTGAGGCATTTGCCCAGAGGCTCCATATAAAGGCTAAAAAGTATCAGTGAGAGGATGGAGCCTTGGAATACTCTGCAGGGGACTGAGAGTTGGTTAGAATGCAACATATTCATCTGGCCTGGTGTCTGCCTGAGAGGTAGGAGGCATACCAATTCAGGACAGTGCCAGGGACTACGATTTTGTCTGTGAGGAGGCAGAGGAAGATGTGGTGGCCAACAGTGTCAAATGCAGCCAGCAGGACAAGGAGGCATGAGTCGTCTTCATCCATGATTAGGAGATCAAAATCCACCACCTGGGTAGTGGCTGTTTCGATGCTACACTTGCAACAGAAACCTGACTGATAGTCGTATAGGAGGTGTAGTTGTTCAGTTCTGGTAAGTAGTTGTGTAGTGACTCCTTTTTCCAAGGTTTTGCCGATAACCTGGAGGTTCAGAATGGGACAGTAGTTGACCAAGCCATCTGGGTCTAGGGTAATTTTTTTCAAAAGATGTCCGATGAAACCAGTCTTGAAGGTGTTCGGGAATGCTCTTTCTGTAAGGGGGTATTAATGATGCTGATTAGTACATTGAGTGCCAGGCCCATCAATTGTTTAATGATGGATGCTGGGATGATAGCAGTGGGATTAAGGGAATCAATTGTTTTTAGGAGTCTAGAGGAGAGAGAAGAGCGAATTCAGCCCAGAGGGCTAGTGTGCGTGCTGGAGTGCAGGGGCGGCTAATGCTGTGGGAGGGTGATTCGATGATCTGTTGGATTTTGTCTATTTTTTTCAATAAATACTTGTTGATTCTGTCACATTTTCTGGGGCTGGGTGAGGGTTTGGTACAGTGCTTTACAACTTCAAAGAGGGCTTTGTTCCTATTAGAGGCTGCTGTGATTGTGGTGAAGTAGTAAGCTGATTTTGCCTTAGTAATCAAAACTGTTTGGTTAGCACGGAGTGATTTGCAGTTGGTGAGATCTCAAGGGTTATGGTTTTTGCACTACCATTTCTCTTGGGCTCTGATTGAGCATTTGTTGAAGGCTTGCTCGGGACTGCACCGAATGGTGGATTGTTTGGTCTTAACCTCAGTGGTTTTTAGGGGGCATTAGTGTCCACCAGATTCATAGCAGAGTAGTTGAATCATTTTAGGAGGACAGAGACTTTCCTTGTGGTGAGGAAGTCTGCGATGTTTGCTTCTAGCTAATTGACAGCAAAGGATTTGAATGAGCGGCACTGAGTGAGGGCCATAGTTGAGTGGATGGGTGATCAACAGTGGGATGGCGGCAATGTCAGACTAGTTAAGCAGGATAGGGTCTGCACAGGTAATGAGAGGTGATAATGTAAAGACTTAGTCTAAGGGGTTTCCTTTGTTGTGCACAGGGGTGTGCACAATTTGTCCATGAATCCACTCAATACAAAAAGCGTGTTTTGAGTGTGGCTGTCGGTATGAGCCTCATGGACGGTAAAATCTCTGAGAAAGATGTATTAGTGTGTGCTACTTTGGGAGAGGATAGTAAATATGAGAATCGGCAATGAAAGAGGCACTTCTGTGAGGTGGTCTGTAGATGAGGTGGAAGGTCATAGATTTCTTGTGAGATAAAGGATTTGGCAGGCGAGCGATTCAGAAGAACTGTGGGTGTCAAGGTTGTCATACGAAATGACTTGGGCGATCGATGGTCCATGAGTGATTGCTAAGTGAGCATTGATCAACATGAGGAGGCATGTGCATGTGCCCAAGGGTGTTGGGTGGGTGCAAGGTCGATACTGATGAGGTTTGCTAGGGCAGCATGCTAGAGCTGCCCAGGGTGCTTGGCCATTCAAACCCTAGCTAGAGAGGAAATAGTCTCTGGAGGGAAAATACAGTGATGTCATTTGGTGAGTAGTAGCAGTAGCAACGACTTTGTAGGTGAAATGTAGCATAGTGGGTATGGCGCTTGGCCAGTCAGGCCTGAACAGTGACAAACAGATGATGCCCTTTTCTTTTCCTGTTCTTTATTGAGGATGCCAGCAATGAGGATGCCATAGGAGTACTGGTTAAATAGTGGTTGGTGGACCAACTCAGTGCCACAACCTGCTCACATGACCAGCAGCCTCCTCAATGCAGTCTGCCTGGAGCTGGCCTGGAGTCCTTAAGTAACTACCTGGAAAATGCAAAAACCGGTGTTGGGCAAAGCAATTTAGGGGCAAGGCCTAGTCCTGTGATTAGCAGCCTCCTCAATGCAGTCTGCCTGGAGTCTTTAAGTAGCTGCCCGGATAGTGCATAAACTGGTGGTGGGTGGTGCAACTGATTGGCAGACCATCGTCACGTGACCAGCAACCCTCCTCAATGCAGTTTGCCTGCAATCCTTAAGTGGCTGCTGGAAAGGCGTGAACACTGGTGGTGGGTTGTACAACTGAGTGGTAAAACCTGGTCACAAGACCAACAGTCTCCTTGATGCAGTCTGCCCAAGGCTGACCTGCATACCTTAAGAAGCTGCCTGGAAGGTGTCAAAACTGGTGCTGGGCAGAGCAGCTGAGTGGCAGGGCATGGTCATGTGACCATTAGTATCCTCAATGCAGTTTGCCTGGAGTATTTAAGTAGCTACCCGGAAGGCGCGAAAACTGGTGGTGGGTGGAACATCTGAGAGGCAGGGCCTGGACACGTGACCAGCAGCCTCCGCAATGCATTTTGCCTGGATCTGGCATGAAGTCCTTAAGGAACTGCACAGAAGAAACGAAAACTGGTGCTTGGGGGCAGACCAAGTGATAAGTAACAAGCCTCCTCAATGCTGCCTCACTAGATCTAACCTGGAACCCTTAAATAGCTGACCTGGAAGAAGTCAAAACTGGAAGTGGGTGGAGCAACTGAGTGGCAGGGCATGGTCATGTGACCAGCAGCCTCCACAATGCAGTTTGCCTGCAATCCTTGAGGTGCTGCCCAGAATGCGCAAACACTGGTGGTGGGTTGAACAATTTAGTGGCAGGACCTTGATACTGTCTGCTTAAGGCTGGCCTGGATATTTTAAGTAGCTGCCCGAAAGATGTGAAAACTGGTCGTGGGTGGAGCAACCGAGTGGCAGGGAATGGTCACTTGACCAGCAGTCTCCCCAATGCAGTTTACCTGGAGTCCTTAAGTAGCTGCCTGAAAGGTGGGAAAACTGGTGGGGGGTGGAGCAACTGAATGGGAAGGCCTGGTCACATCACCTGCAGCCTCCTCAATGTAGTCTGCTTGGAGTCCTTAAGTAGCTGCCTGCAAGGCACAAAACTGGTGGTGGGCGGAGCACCTGAGTAACAGGGTCTGGTCTCGTGACCAGCAGCCTCCTCAATGCTGTCAGCCTGCAGCTCGCCTGAAGTCTATAATTAACTGCCTGGAAGGTGTGGGCACTGGTGGTGGGTGGAGCAACGGAGTGGCACAGTCTAGTCATGTGAAAAGCAGCCTCCTCAATGCAGTCTGCCTGGAGTCCTTTAGTAACTGCCTGGAAGGTACGAAAACTGGTGGTGGGTGGAACAATTGAGCAGTGGGGCCTGGTCACATGACCAGCAGCCTCCTCATTTACCTCATATATGAGTTGCAACAGCCGCATGCCTAAAGAGACCTTTCATGGACCCCCTGGTCTCTCCTATCCTCTCTCTTTCCACGACTTCAATGCTTCACCACTTGATTGCACATCCAGCCCTCTCCATCATCCACTTATATCTCTAGTCATAGGGTGTGTCTGCCTCACTTTTTCCTCCTTCTGGTCTTTTCCACCAGCTCCCTACCTATAGTGCCTCCTCCTCATCTCCTCTTCTGACACCCTTAGCACACTCATCCACCTCTCATCTTGATGTTACTTCTAACCTCCTCAATATTCCTTTGCCTTTCCTCCTCTCTTTTAACTCTCCTTTCAGACACCTCACTCCTGCTAATGTTTCCCTTCATCAATCCCTTACTGCTCTTCGTCTCTCTTCTCCTCTCTATCTGTAGTCACCTTTCTCCAGCTTCCTTCCTCCTGCTCTGCCTCATTATTCTTCTACCTTCTCTAACTCTCTCCACAGCTCCTGCTCTTCCTGCAAACACCCCCACTATTATCAGAATCCCAGCGGTCCATATAGTGGGCTGAGTATACCCCTAGGGACTACACTTGTTTGCCCGCACACTTGGGTGTTCCATTTTATAAGAGTTGGAATTTGATTGGTTAGGCAGTTACGTTATGCAGCATTCCTGCTGCCTCTGTTGCTCCTCCCCTTTTTTCGCAGAGCATGGTACGAGCCCTGATGAAGGTCCGCCACCATTATGGAATTATACTTTGCCAACGCTAGAAGCATGGCTGCTGCCGCGGAGCTGCATGCCGCACGTTCCTATGAGCTATTTTTCAGCTGTGCATACAAGACATCAGCATAAGGCTTTCTCAACGTGTAGTTGCTTGCGCAAGGTGTCTGAATGTGGGGATCAGTTCTTCCATTACAGACTATGGCCCTCATTACAAGTCCGGCGCTGGACCATGGTGCTATTAGCACCATGGTCCATGCCGGACTCCGGCATGGTGGATGGTGGAATTACCGCCCCATTCTAAGGTGAGTGGGGCGGTAATTCCCCATTCACCATTTGCCCTTCCCCACTCCCATTTTTGCCCCATAGGGCATAATGGGAATGGGGAAAGGCGCTAAGTACGGTGCCGCAAATTGCGGCACTGCACTTAGCACCAAGGTCACTTTGCGGCATGGGTTTTAACCCGGGACCTCTTAATCAGGCGTTAAGGGTTAACGGCGCCGACGGCGCCGTTAAACCCTTAACGCCTGACTTGTAATGAGGGCCTATATGTTTCCCACATGTTTTAGTGTGATCTTAAAGGGACCGGGCAATATTCATATGACAAGCCACTTTCTAAATACTGTGGGGTGGTGGCGGAGCGGGTCGGACTGGGACAAGAAATAGGCCCGGACAACAAAAAAAAAGTGGCCCACCCCTCGCCTCAAAAAAGTGGCCCACCCCTCGAAAAAGTGGCCCACCCCTCGCCTCAAAAAAGTGGCCCACCCCTCGCCTCAAAAAAAGTTGCCCTCAAACCATCATCCGTGAATCACGTCAATTCATGACTTTTACAGAAAATGCTACATATTGAGGTCCACAGCTCCGAGGCACAGGAGTGGCATGAACCAACCACCCCCACTGCGGTTTTGGGACCTGCTGCAAGTCAATGCTTATACAGGGCTCCGCAACCCCAGCAGGGAAGGAGGGTGGGGGTGACGATGGTTGGATAGATGGGGAGGTGGGTAGGGAAACCGGAATGAGGTTTAGGGAGAGGTCAGAAAATGCTACGTATGGAGGCTTCATGTGTCTGTTACATTACAACACAACTCATAAAATAACATTACTTTGCATACAGTTCTGTGGGCTTGTATGAATTTGTTGCCCTGGTGTAATGGATGTGCCAGTGGTTTTTGCTCTTGGCACCCTATTTTAATTGTGTGCCCCAACAATTCACGTCCAATCACACTCTTCGAAGAACAACTACTGCATCTCACAGAGTAACATCAGACCCCTCCCTCCAGACAGCGCCTCTACAGCCAACTTACACATCACTGCCTATCCCTGGCCCTTTTCGGGATACCAATGCCCCTATGCCCTCGACAAAGACACTGTGGGGTGCTTCCGAACTGCCCACAGTCAGCAACAAAGGCTAGCTATCAACCGGGGTCAGACTGGGCCATGCAATTGTCTCAGGCACCAAAGAAAAAGTGGCCCGCACTTGCAAATGGCTTTTCATTCCTTTTGTGATACTGTTTGAATAGTACCCGGGGGGAGCTTTTTTGATAAAGTGACATGCAAATTGTATATTTTAAAGAATATTTATTCAGCAACACTGGTCAAAACTACTAGTCGCAGTGTGAATTAACTCATCAAACTGGACCACATGGGCCAATAAGGGTCCCACTTTGGCCAAAAAAACGGTCCCACACCAGCATTTTGTGTTTTTGGTTGGCCCTGGGCCTATTGTCCTACAGGCCAGTCCGAGGCTGCTCCCAGCTCAACTGACTTTTCAGTACTGACACTTTTTCTCTCATCTTTTCCCCCAATTGCAACCCCTCCCCACAGAAAATAAGTCATGTTTTACCATGGGCAGGTCCACAATCCATCTCTATCAAGGAGAGCAATGTAGCAGCATGCAATACTCTTTACCTAACTATTCATGCCAATGAACAGGTACAGCCAGCTTCCAAAATGGATACGGTTACATTTCGCTCATGCCCACATTGCCCAGTAACAAATACAACCAGCTCTGATGCCCAAGGGGCCGTACAGCATAACTGGTACAGCTTGCTCCCAGCTCTGGTAAAGCCAGCTCAAACACAATCGGCTCCTGATCATTCTCTGTGACCGTTGATGTACCCATTTAGTAACAGGTAGAGGAGCGAATTCCCACATATGTCAGGCAATAGATAGCGCAAGGTAACACCATTTCCAGTAACAGGGACAGCGAGCTACTGCTCACGTCCAGTAGCTTTTACAACCCAAACTCCTCGCACTCATCACCGGAACTATTAAAAGCTATAGCCTTCAACATGCCCAGCCCCACCCCACCCCCCTTAGCTCACAATGTCCATACTATAGGCTCCGTTTCGAAAGGCATGTAACACTGGAAACTGAATGCGTAAAGGTAGGGAGACTAAGCATGACAGCATGGCAGTAGGGCAATACATTGGCCCATGGCTGTGACACCTAATTCTGACTGCTGCCCTCACCAAGAACAGCTGAGCTCAGTCTTGCAATAGACCAGTGAAAACATTATGACATACTTGTCGGATGGTGGAAAAATGAAGCTTGTAACTGGATCAGCCCCAGACAGGTCCTCAGAGGCATAGGCCCCTCTGGAGTGTTCCCAAGTTCCTTATGGGCCAGTCTGCCACTGTCATCCTCACTATAAGTATGGTGGTAACAGGTGGCATTCCAGAGTAGCGCCTATCTTGCTGAAACACACGATAATGGCCTTTGCAGCCCATGCATATGCTGCCTGCTTGTTGCCTCATCTTCAATGGAGGTCTTGCCCCATGCAGTATTACCACATGTCCCCAATGCAGTTTAATTGGCCTCAAAAGCGGGCAATAACTTGTACTTGGCACCAACCCTAAATCAGTTGTAGTATTATCGTAGCCGCATGCAGTAAGAAGAATTCAGTTGAGCGGTATTACCATAGTTGATACGCCAAACTTACAATGTGGCGCAGAATTACAGAAACGGCTTGTCTCATGATGGAAACAGAGTGTAAACATAGCGGAGTCCATGCTGGACACACACAAACATACACAACATTTGAGGTGCACAGAGATGGAGCCTGGGGCACGAGAGAGACCAACAAGGGCAGGAACACAGAGGGAGCCTGGGGAGGTGGGCTGGAGAAAGAGAGGCCAACAAGGGCAGGGACAGAGATGGAGCCTGTGGAGGTGGGCTGGGGCACGGGAGACCAACCAGGGCAGGAGGAGAGATGGAGCCTGCGAGGTGGGCTGGAGCAAGAGAGGCCAACAAGGGCAGCAAGAGAGATGGAGCCTGGGGAGGTGGGCTGGGGCACGAGAGACCAACCAGGGCAGCAAGAGAGATGGAGCCTGGGGAGGTCGGCTGGGCCAAGGCAGGCCAATAAGGGCAGAACCTGAGATGCAGCCTGGGGAGGAAGGTAAGTTCTAGAGGGGCAAACAAATGCAAAAAGAGCGATTGATGGGCCCTGGTGAGGGCTGGGGAAGAACACAGGTATGCTTTTGGTACTCAGGCAGGAGGCAAAAAGAGAGTGGGTGTATGCAGGCAGAGGAAGTGTACGGTAAGGGTGGGGTCTAAAGAAAAATAAGTTTGGACTATGGAGTAGGGATATACACAATGAAAGGAAAATGAAATCAGAAACAAACACTTGGTGACTTAGCAGGGTAGGACAATAGTTTGAAATGGATAAATATTAACACAAAAGAGAAGGTAAAAGTCGAAAAATAAACGGAAACAGAAGTTTGCAAGATAGGTTAAGGACAAAAAAAGGTGAGTCTGAAGAGAGAGAAATTAAAAGACGATGGAAACTATAAAAGGCAGGTGTGCCGAGGAAACTGAGTAACATTTGAAGAGAGAAAAGGAAGAATATTGAACATTTTAAAACAAATGGACAGAAAGCCTTCGGTCAAAGAAGAAGGAAAGATGGAAAGACTTGAGCTGGAATTGGGACCAGGACTGGGGAATTACCGGACTCGGGAAGATTCGACTCATTTGTTCGGTGAGAGGGTAATAGAGAGAGAGGGGGAAGGGAACAAGGAGGAAAGGAGGGCTCCGGTGTCGGGGAGAGCCCCTGGGGCAGAGGTACCACCTCGTGTCAGGCTGCAGGGGTCTACTGTCTACAGAAGGTATACACGCGTGAAGCGAGGGAAGGAAAGGGTTTGAGAAAGGGGGGCTCAGAATATGGGGCGAGCCCAAGGGTCTGGGGGAGCCCCATCCGGCACTTCAAGGTAACGTTGTGCACCATTGAAAGGAATGCGTCGCTTACGCCTACACATATAATGGAATGGTGACTAAAGGTTTGTGAATCCCAGGCTAAATATTAAGCTATAGATCTGGGCGCTATGCGTTGCAATGTGTTTGAAAAATAAGTTGGAGCTGGCACAGTGGCACCCAGCAAGCAGATGCAGCCGCAGAACACACCACACTGGGGCAGTACAAGCTGCTCAAGCGGGGGTGCATCACATCATTCCTGCATTTGGGATTCATAAGCCAATCAGAAACCTGTGTTATATCTTGTTGTACTGAGTTAATGGGATCCATGTGATCGCATGATAACGTTTGCCTTTGGTGCCACAGAGAGGTTAGCTGCCTTTCTGCAGAGGGCTTCACTGTCTGTCATAACGCACATCAGTATTTAATAATTATTAAATGGCGTAGATGCACATCTTTTAGGGAGTGCTAGTGGCCTATAGCAGCTGTGGTAGAGTGCCATTTTGGCAGGGATTGGCAACTGACCATTGACCAACATGTTGGAAGTTTTGAATTGGTTCTCCAATTGCTTTGATTCTCTGTCCAAACCGGAGGCCGCTATTATGCATTAATCTTCGTGGCACGAGGGTAATGAGGGATGGGTCTGAGCGAGATGTGCGAGTGCTGAGTGCGTGTGCGCATCACTGGCACAGCAGACCTGCACGGTAAACCCAGGATCAGAGGATCAGAGGCAGCAGAAGTGGGCAGCAGCAGTGCCTCTGCACCCCCACCCCAGGCACACTCACATGGCATGGGGCACATTTACAGTGCCCAGTGAACACCCCTTTGGCATGCGGCGGCATCATAGCGCCCAGAAGCTCAGAAAATGAGAAAAGAGCCAATGAGTTCCGTGGCACGAGGGTAATGAGAGATGGGTCAGAGCGGGATGTGCGAGTGCGTGTGCGCATCACTGGCACAGCAGACCTGCATGGTAAGCCCAGGATCAGAGGTTCAGAGGCAGCAGAAGTGGGCAGCACTAGTGCCTCTGCACCCCCACCCCAGGCACACTCACTGACTCACATGGCATGGGGCACATTTATAGTGCCCAGTAGTGAACACCCCTTTGGCATGCGGCAACATAGCGCCCAGAGGCTCAGACAATGAGAAAGGAGCCAATGAGTTCCGTGGGACCGTGGCACGGGCCAGTATCATGAAGATCATTGTGTTGGAGCTCACGGACATCCAAAGGGGGGGTTCGGGAGCCGAGGGGGGTCTCAGCATCAACCCCCCAAATAAGCAGCCGATTCCTCCCCCTCCACTTTTCTATGCCTTGCCTTGCCTAGCAATCCGCAGGAATCAAACCTGGAGGCCCCCGCGCCCCGACCCTCCCTCCCCCTTCCCCTCTCTTCCCCTAAAAAAATCCACAATCCTTGACAGCAGAAAGGGGGCGCAGGATGCCCGGGTCTCCCTTCTCGATCGCTACCTCTCTCTGCTCTGGGAACGACGGTCTCCCCTCCCTCGCAAGCTACCTCGCTCTCGCTCCCTCAATTCCTTGCTACCCCTCCCTCCAGAAAGAACGAGGGAAAAAAAGAGAAGCGGGCAGGTACTCCCCCCAACCCCCTCCTTTATTTCCCCGGCAGAAGGTGCGAAAATACAAAAGCTCCCCTCTTCCCCCCTTTTCTGCAGCAGCCTGGAATGGACACTTCTCGCCACCAACTACTCTCGCCGCTTGCAAAGTGCATTAATAATTCAACCCCCACCCCCTTCCTGCTCAGAAACTCGAACCCTGCTTCTTCGCTGCAGCCTCGCGCCAAAGGAGCCCCCTACTCCTTTTCTCTGCCCCGGGTTTGGCCCCCACCCTCTAATTACATAAAAAATAACATTGGGTGAAAATACCACCGCAGGAAATCGGAAAAAAAAAATCAATGCATCATTTTCAAAGAAAAAGTCACCAACCCATGGGTAGGTGCCAATCGACGCCCGCCCCCTGCCCACCCCCAGGGAAAATAAACCGCGAAATTAATGCAGATGTGCCAGGAAGGGCTCGGGTGGGGCTGGGGGGTGGGGGTAGTATTCATCCCCTGCTCCGTTTGTATTGCTCCAAGTGAGGGCTGTGCGGCGGGTGGGGGGGCGAGGGGGCATTTTGCGCTCTTCCTTTTTGGTGACAGTGCAATTTCAGTTTGGCTCATGCGCCACACATCACTGCGAGGACACGGTATGCTATAGCTGGCAACTCGGACTCACGAGGGTAATGAGGGATGGGTCTGAGCGGGATGTGCCGTGCGTGTGCGCATCACTGGCACAGCAGACCTGCACGGTAAGCCCAGGATCAGAGGTCAGAGGCAGCAAGTGGGCAGCAGCAGTGCCTCTCACCTTAGCAGTTGCTCAGTGTAGCCAGCAGTGTGTGCGCTGCGCACTGCGCATCACTGGCACTGTGGCACACAGCTGCAGACCTGAACCCCCACCCCAGGCACACTCACATGGCATGGGGCACATTTACAGTGCCCAGTGAACACCCCTTTGGCGTGCTTCAACATAGCGCCCAGAGGCTCAGAAAATGAGAAAGGAGCCATTCCAATGAGTTCAGTGGCACGAGGGTAATGAGGGATGGGTCTGAGCGGGATGTGCGAGTGCGTGTGCGCATCACTGGCACTGTGGGCACAGCAGACCTGCATGCACCCTCACCCCAGGCACACTCACATTGCATGGCATGGCAGGGAAATCCCCTGAAAAGGGACGGTGTGGCTGAGACACAGGCACTTGTTATGCATGTTTTTCCTCAGGCTCTGCCCTAATGTTTACGTTGCTCACAGTAGTCCCACTCCACTCCTTACCTCAGTGACTGGCTGGCTGTTGGCTGGGCTGCTGTCTGTGGGCTGTGTGGCCGGCACTGGCACTGGGCACTCCACTGTCTGCTGGCCGCCTCAGTGCTGCCTTGTGGTCCTCCTGTCCTGTGTGGGCTGTGGGCACTGGTACTGTCGGTCTCGAGGTCCACTGCAGACGGTGCGTGCTTGGGTGGGGGCTCATATAGCAGCAGCCAGCAGCATAATGTATGCATTGGCGATTTGGCGGCAAATTGGGTGGGCAGGCACTGCCTGCCCAGCCGAATTTTCATTGGGTCCAGTTATTCAACTTATTCGTCCACTGCGCCGTCGGCCCCGGGGCCCAGCCCAGCCCCCAGGCACAAGTTGAAGACAGTTGCTTTCAACTTTGCAAAGAAGTGTTACTTACTTCCTGCAGCAAAGTTGAAAGCAAGTGTGAAATGTGTCACTGTGTTCTTAAAGTGCCGGCCCCAGCTCAGCAGAGCCCTCAGTCAGCCCTGCAGGCAGGCTGGAGGCTCCACCCCCCCAGGGTCAGGAGGACTCGGAGGGGAGGGAGGCAGATGTTACAATTGCTTTGGTGTGTGTTTGCAATTGCTTCAGCCTGCCTCCCTCCCACAGATTAAACAAGT
Organism: Ambystoma mexicanum; assembly: GCF_040938575.1. Classification (NCBI taxonomy): domain Eukaryota; kingdom Metazoa; phylum Chordata; class Amphibia; order Caudata; family Ambystomatidae; genus Ambystoma; species Ambystoma mexicanum. Next base: position 681,974,506 of record NC_090927.1, on the reverse strand, counting down.
CGTTCTCTCTGGCCGCCGCAGCCGCAGGCCAGAGGCTCATGAGCTGGTGAGCACACACACGGCAGGCACACCGGCCCCCTGAAGTGGCACTGGCGGCACAGCCGCCGGCCTGGTGGTGGCCCAGGCCCACCGACGCGACGCCGTGAATGAATTATGCACATGCATCTGCATCTATCTGCATGCATCATAAATTATGATGCATGCATGATGCAGATGCAATCATCAAAGCAAGGTAACATCTAGTGACTAGTGTTACCTTGCTATGATGATTGTGCAGACTCTCACTCAGATAGTGTGCCGCCGGCGCGCGGCGCCTCCCCCTCCTGGCTCCTGCCTCCATGCCCTGCCTCACTGACTGGCTGGCTCACCCAGCCCAGGCGGCTCACTCACCCCCCCCCCCCATCTCCATCTGACTTGGCCGCGGCCCGCGAATACTCGCGACGCGGCTCAGCGCACTGCAGCGCACACACACACACTAGGCCGGGCCCGGGGGCCTGCCAATAAAAAAAAAAAAAAAAATGTGAAATATTTTTTTTTTTTTTTTTACAAAAAAAAACGGCCCAGAGGTGGCTGCCGGAAAACCGGCCCCAGGGGACCCCAAAGTCGTTCGGCCACAGGCCGAACGACCGAAAGGGCCAGTCCGACCCGGAGCCCCAGTGCTTCCCCACATACATCCCTGTGACAAGCATATCTGGTCATGACACCCAGTCTTGAGGCCACTCCACACTCTACCCTAAGACATAGGCAGGGGACTTCACCAGACCTAAGAATCTTATACCATTTTGAGGAATGCAAATCATTGCACATGTCCCCCACGGAAAGAATGTTACCTGTTGTTGGGACGACTTGTTGGAAGTCACCCCATACTTGAATTGCTAAAACTGAAGACCAAAGTTTCAGATAACTAATTGACATACCATTGTGAAGGGAGGACTCACATTTCAAACGGTCAAACGACAAAAGAGAAATCTTATATTGATGGAGATATTGTATGCCCCGTTTTATCTAGAAATCCCAACGTCTTGACCTGCCCCTAGCCTTAACATTAGTGTTAAACCATATGATAGTGCCAGGCAAGTCCCTAGGCACACAAGATCCTCAAATACCAATTGTGCTGAAAAACCATTATGAAAACAGGATACCATGTTGTTTTAGATGTGCTTCAGTGGGATGGCCCTACAACAGTCCTATGAGCAGCCACTGCCTCCACCCCAGTATGCCAGGAAGTAGAAACCTGACAAATGGAACTGTTCCGCCATTGGGCAGACTTTTGCAAGGCGAGGGCCATTTGATAATCATTGAATACAAGGAAGGAACATCCTTCTGTTTCGACCTATTTTTGGGAGAGGGTGTTTGGGAGGTGCATAGCTAGCACACGGAGAGTTTGTGGAGTACCTTTTTTTAATGGATTCCATCTTCCCCCACCAGCATATATTACCAGGGAACCTACCTATTTTTTGTTTATAAACGATTCAATAATAGACTTTCGGGGTCATTTTACAGGGCACGGTAAATGCGCCCTTTAAAACCCCTTGAATGCACCATGTTCCTAGGGCAGCGCATGCTCATTATTTCTGTGAATGTACACCTCAGAAGGCAGTGCAAAGCGCACCAATAGCTCCGCTTTGCACTGCAGAGTAAGCCGTTCACAGCATAATGGTGTGGGCCGAGTCTTATGCGATTCCGGGTCTACTAAAAATCAAAGCAGACGCTGGAGCGGAGAGAGACCTGGCTCACCAAACACACCTCAAAATCCCCCTCCCAATACTCAAACCACCACCCCTTCACAGAGAAGTGATGGAACTCCAGGGTTCCCACCTCCATACCACCCTCAAAAAAAGAAACAACAAACTGCCAAACTCTCACGGCCAGCACACACACATCCCTCACGCACTCCCTGTGCTTATGACCATCCTCCATCAGAGAAAGGTAGGAGCCGCTGTGTGCTCCCACCCCACCTCAATTTTTTGTGCCATGCCTTGAGGGAAGTGGAGTTGAGACCAGAGTTTAAGGTGAGCACACAGCAGACATGCAGTCATACATAGGGAGCCACATATCATGTGGAAGCTAGTGGGACACGGATGTATAAGCAGGCTTCACCCCAAACGGCATGTCCCATGCCCAGCCCCTAATCCGGCATGGACATTGTTGAGGAATAGCATAGACCATCTACTGTGCTGACCTTCTCTTGCTGTGGGATTACCCCATCCCTATTCAGCATCAGTGGAGCACCTGCCAAAGTGCAGGCTCATTGCATAGGAATCCAAAAGCAAGTGGTTGCTAATCTGCTTTATACATATAAAAGGGACATTTGTGGATATGTGTGTATCTGTTCTAAATGTTCGGCATACTTCCCAACATACTATACTTCTGACATTTGGCATCTGGGTAGGTTCCATGGTGTAGACAATCTAAAAAGTATAAAATATACATTTTTTGAATTTGTCTTTTTATGCCTTTTTTAAGCAGTCTTCAACGCTTGGATATGTGTGTGTGTCTGTTCGAAATGTTCAGAATACTTCCCAACATGCTACAAACATGAAATGTGGCATGGGGGTAGGTTCCATGGTGTAGATAATGTAAAAAGTATAAAATATAAATATACCTTTGTCTAATTATTTTTTTGTAGGAATTTCCATGCAAATCACTGGTACAACTGATAGTCACATATACAAGATTGATCACAAAATGGAAGAGTGAAGGAGATGTCGCATGGTTACACATCCCCTTTTGCATCCCATTCTGCATCAGTAAAATAAAAATCCGGGGACCCAAAGGGCTTTCCCCTACATGCAACATTAAAGTACAAGCGAAATTAACACCTAATTGTTCCATGTGACCATGCTATTCATGCACGGCGCAGGTCAATGAACAAACACTTGAAACATCTTTCCACAACACCTCCAAGATGCATAGGTCAACTATAAGAATGTAATGCCTTCATTGTACCCAGAAGTTGCTATGTGGGAAAAAAAATATTCGGCCTCATTACGAATTTGGCGGTAGCCGTGCCTGCATTACAGGCACGGCTACCGCCGAACTCACATCCGACACCGCCACCCGAAAATGGGCACTTACCGGCCCATTACGAGTTGAATGGGCCGGTAATTGCCCATTCGTGGGTGGCGGTAATGCCGGCCTCCTCATACCCATTCTGCCACATAGGGTACAGTGGGGATGAGGAGCATGGATGGACCGGCACCGTTATTAACGGTGCCGGTGCATCCATGTGTTTCCCTCGCGGGTGCCGCACAGCCCGCCAGGTCAGACCTGGCAGGCAGTCAGGGACCCGCGAGGGAAACTCGGAATAAGGCGGTACGGTATGGACGGTGCCGGTACCATAACGGCACCGTCCATACCGTACTGCCAGGGTCAAAATGAGGCCCATTGTCATGTGAGGCAGAAAAGTGAGATATGGAATCTGACCACTTGTGCAAAGGGGCAGCATGACATCTGTGGTGAATGTACACATGCACAGTACCAGGCACAATCCTCACACACAAGTACGCAGGCATGCCTCAACACTCCAGCAACACACTAATGAAGTCACCATCACACCAAAGGTCGACATGCCATGGGGGCAGTTCAGTTCCCTATTGCAGTGCATAACTCCCGTCCAAATGTCAAAATTAACAGCCGACATGCTAAGGCCAATGAATGGGCGTAGCATGTCAAATTTGGCAGCTCAATTCTGTCCAACTCCAACTCTCCATTCCATAAATTCAGTTCCGGAGCTTGCTATCAGATGTGCCCATGTAGCATGCTGCCAATTACCCAGTGACACTAGCAGGTGCATTGCATGGCAACCCATCAGTACACCCCCAACATTCACACCTGGCCTAATGAATAATCAGGCCCATGGTGCTTCTGTAATGGGATGAGCACACAGACAACAAATGGAATGTGAATAAGCACACTAAATGGCATAAAGGGCACATGTTACGTGTACAATAGGACTGCATTGCATCAACTAATGTGCTGGCCATTGCACATGGAAGCATTACACCCATGTGTCTATGCAAAGAATGTGATGCCAGCAGACCCTGTGCCACAGCCAATAGAAAGCCTGATCTGTGCCTGCATGCACTGTCATCCCACAATTTACACTTGGAATCTGAGTGGGATGATTAACTTGCACTGCAAATACATACCCACTATCTGATTGAGAGCCCCTATTAACAGTCAGCAAGCAGCATCTCACCATCGTCCAACCACCAACATGTCTGAAGATATACCCTCACAACCCCGTCAACTCTATTGTCTCTACCAAACCAACAACGCAGTTGATACCACAGAGCTGGGGGGAGAAGGGAATCAGAAATGCAGCCCATCAGCAACTCTGCAACATGCCTGAAGAAACACATTGAGAAAGGTAAAACGAACACGACCAACGTGTTCTCTCATCGCCCAGCCACCAAACTAAAGTGGACCAGCATTGCTCGATCTGAGCCATTCATCAGATGCAATGATGCTATATGGCCACAATGACAGGCCACGTACCTGTCTAGTATGACTTCTTACATTCCTGACAAAGGCAGACAATTTGGGGTGGGTGCATCCAAGGCACAAGTAGCCATGAAAGAGGGGCCATTTTAACACATACCAAGACACACATGGAACAACCTCACCACAACCATTGGCATGGAATGCAACAGTTGCACTGCTGCACAAGCGAATGATACACCTGCCCAAGGGTGGGACAAGAAACCCATGTCAACGAAATTCCCACATGCTAAACAGACTCCCCATGGCCAGTAAGGTGTAAATGCAGGAGCAATGTTTACCAGGGGACTATGTCCCCAAATCAATTTCAATGGTAAACAATCCAGAGTATATAAGGCCCTTTTTGGGCTTCCCCATGATAGGTCACTTCCAGTGAGTTGCAGTGCCATGAATATGCATATGCCATGTATATAGCACTGCACAAAGTTGTGACCTGTGTGTACAGTGCAACATCTGTACACAAGCCATCCCGCATCCTACACAATGACATGAGAATTCCTGTGGCCAAAAGTTACTCCTACAAATATGATAAGAAATGTTCATCAGATGCTTTTGGCAATGTATATATGCATGTGTAGCCTGTCATGTGTGGGGTGTGCGTGTGGGTCCTGCATGCACAGAGCCTTGTCAGGGCATGCAATCTCTATGTGTGTGGTCCCCCCATTCCATGTCACTTGTACAGCACGGTTTGAGTGATGGAACTTGTACCCACCCAACATCCAGGTCTGTTAGCCTATATGCCCCTCCTTGTATGCTGGCAGCGTGCTGTGCCGCAGGATCCTGGGAAGCGGGCACAGCAGTGGGTGATGGTGAGGGCTGCATCACAGGTGACCTGGACATTGAGTGAATGGAACTGCTTCCGGTTCCTGTAGACCTCCTCCGATGCCTGGGGCGCCACCAACTCTATGAGTACGGTCCAGGTCTGCTACAACATTGGGCATGTGTGCCATGGCGTAAAATCTTGCCTTCGTGGCATTCACCTGTGCCAGGGTGGTAGGAAGTGAAATGTGCCATCCCATGTGGCACAGGAGTGCATCCAGCACCTGACACAGAACATTAGTGAAGGCAGGCTGCAAGATGCCATGCAGTTGGCTCACAGTTTGCTCGAACGTGCCCATGACAAGGAAGTGCAGAACCAACACCAGCTTTACCAGCAGTGGTATGGCTGTCCTGATGGCGATCCTGCTCCCTATGTCATCCTGGATGTTGTGCAGCAGATCTACAATAGTCTCCCTGTTGAGGTGATACAGGGTGAGGATCTGGCTGTCAGTGAGGGTCCATGGTGAGGCCCTGACCTGGGGCATGGGCGCACACCTTGCGTGCCGTCAGCTCCTCGCTATTCTCCTCTCCTGTATGTTCCTGGTGGTGGTCGCCCAGCCCCTGCAGTTCTATGTTGGCCTGGAGCAGTTGCCGTTTTGTTCTCTTCCTGTGTGCATTGGGTGCACCTGTGGCCTCAGTTCCATCACGTTTATGCCTTTACAGGTATTACCGGCAAAAGACGGCAGTGTTACTGCCAATTCCCAACTCGTAATTGGTCAGTAATACCATTGTACTGGTAATACCTGAGCTGGTTGTTCTGCCAGCGGATATTCTGTTGCCAGTATTACTGACACCGGTATTGCCAGAGCTGAAAATACCGGCTCCGGAAATACCACCAATGGTATTGCCACCAACTCCTACTTCGCTGGAATGGTAAAAGTGGCGGTAACCAGAATTGCTGCCACTTTTGCTGTATACCAGTGACTCATAATGAGCCAATGTCCTAACTTGAGAATTCCAAACCCTAAAATGAATGGGGCCTAGATCACAAGAGCCACACAATGTTTCTCACCAGAATGATTTGTTTGTAGGAAGGACTCAATGGCCTTGTGGAGGTAATAGCTTCAAAACATTTAAAAGTTCTACAACCATTTTTACAGAATTAAGTAACAGTTCTCCTTTCCTCTAAACTGAAGGCTAACCCAGGGACAGGATACCCAACCTAGGTGAATGGAATGGAGATAGGAGACAAAGAGACTGGTTCCCAATGTTATCTAGTGGGGGACAGGGGGGAACAGTCACACTAATGCTTACTTACCCCCCATTTCGGATTTTCCCAGATGTCTTTGTGGATCCTCTGGGGATCGCTGGTGGTTCGGTTTACTGCTGTTTGTTCCAGTGAGAGGTGCCCAGGATTTGCAGTCTCGAGGATTCTCCCAGTTGACTGAAAATGCAATGTGCAACCCTTTTTGGAGAAGAAATGCAAAATCCACCAGTGCAGGGCTCCTTACAACACTTCATTGGATGGGCAGAGATGAGTTCCAGCCAAGGCCACTGATTGCATGTGACGACAGGCCTCTTTCCACTTGCAGTCACAGCTGCTGCTCCAGGACAGGTTCCCTTGAAAGTGGAAAGCTGAATTTTGGGGAGAAATCTACTAGTGGCAAAGCTGGCAACCATAAATGTTCCGGACCTCAATTCGGAATGGCAACAGTTCCGGTGAGGTAGCCCCTGGAAGAGCTGGTCAGTTCACCGAGCAGTCCACGGACACTTCTAGAGGCTCTGAACGGCTTGATCCTCGAGAAGGCATCAAGACTAGCTGGTCCCACTAGTCTAAATGGCTAAACCCCTGCTCATAGTCTTCGGAGATCAGTCAGAGGAGCAGAGCTACACCAGGATGGACACAGAAAGGAATGCTGGGCCACTTCAGGGGTCGTCTTCGGAACTTCAGCAGGCTGCTCCTCTTTTGAAGGGATACTTGGCTCTAATGTAAAACTGAAGAAATTGTTGCAGCTGGAAGCAAGTCCAAGCCAACCAGTGGTAATGATCTGAACGATTCAAACAGCCAGTGGTTGTCCAATCAGGGACAACTACTGGTTCTCACAGTTGCCCCAGTAGCAGACTTTATGGCACCAGGGATGTGGAATGGAAGTAGACAGTTCCAGCCCTTCTCTTGGGCCACACACACAAAGGCACACTAGACCGCGAAAGCGGCAATTTACCAGGGCAAGTGCGTGAGCTTATAATAACTTTCCTGACCTGAGAGAGCAGGAAGAAGACCAAACTACAATATGGACAAAGAACAAGCAAAAGTCTTGTGGCACCGCCATTTTAGGGCACTAGCCACATTTAGTAGCCAATGCGCGGTAAACGTGAATGTACACACCAACATAAAATGCAAAAACAGTACAAAATTTAACTGCAACCACCAGCTTGTCTTTAGCAATTTAAAAGATATGTGATACAAAAGTATCCCCATTTCACTGCATTATAAGATGATGTGTGCAATATAAATATACAAGAATTCAAAAGAGAAACATAGTTTCCCAGTACTGATGGTCTGAAGTCTGGTCAGTTTACACGTAGCATGCGAGCAAAAAGGCTAGAGAAGTGAACCTTCACTTCCCATCAAAAAGTCAGGACAGGATAAAAATAAATACAAAATAATGGGGTTTCATAGGAAACTATGGAGGAAGAAGTTGCAAAAAGAAAATCTTTGCTAACAGTAGGATGGTGTTCGGTCAGCCAAAGGGTGACAATGTGATGTCATGCACTGAGTGCTGGAGTTTGTTCTGTTTCTGTAGACCTGCTCATTTGCCCTATTTATTACAAGGGCTATAAGTGTGCAAACAGGGACTTTGTGTTGTTGTGGAAAACTAGGTAGGTAGGGAAGGATATTTAGTAGTACAGCCATCTCGTCATGGCATTCATTCATTATCTCTCCTCCCTCCTCTCTTTCTACTCTCCCTCCTGTTCCCTTCGGTCTGCTGACCACTTCCTTCTCACTGTACCTCCGTCCCCGTGTGCCCCCTCCCGTTCCCGCTCCTTCCAATTCCTAGCCCCCCCGGCACTTGAACTCCCTACCTCTTGCAATCCGCTCTACCCCCACCTTCTCCTCATTCCGCACCTCTCTGAAATCTCTCCTTCTCCACTCTCCTCCTTGAAGCCCCTTCCCCTTCCTGCCTCCCCTCCCTCCCCTCCCTCCTTTATCTTTCCACTTGACTATCTCCCTCCTCTCCCTCTCCACGCTCACCTTTCCCTTCCCTCCTTCTACTCCTCATAACCCCTCCCCCCACCCAGTCCTACTCCACTATTCTTCCTATTCCCTTCAGTTAATTGCTCTTCTTACTGTATTGTTGACTGATTATTTGCTTCTACCGTTATATTGTTTATGTTTTATGTATTAAGTTGTTCAATTGTACAGCGCTTTGGTGTAAAGTGCTTTATAAACCAATAAATACAAATACAAACTTGGGTGAGGAAGGGGATGAAGCGGGTTTGGGTAATGCAATGTGCCAGGGCCACAGTGTTCTGGACTATACCTATGGCACAGGAATGGTGCGCAGTTAGTGCTTGAAAAGGGTGGAATGGATGTTGCAGTGTGCCTGTTGGGTTGTTTACAGCTCACAATTTCTTCCAGGAACTTGAAGATGGTGGGCATTTCCAGGAGACAGAGTGCGAGAACCTGCCGATGTGTGAGGTCATATTTATTTAACTCCCAGTGTGTAGGGCATTTGGGCTCTTCCACCCCTCATCCTGGCCTGGTGCTGTTTGCAGGGGATTGGAGGGGGTGTTGAGGCACAGCTGATGGGCTGCCTGAAGGCAGCTGGAACACAGCATGATCGGCTGGCTGCTTCGTAGGGAGCACCGGGCACTGGCCGATAGGCTGCCTGACTAGGTGGATGGGGCACAGTATGATAGGTTGCCTCAGGGGTTTGAACACAGGCTGAGGGGCTGCCTTGGGCAGGCTGAGGTACAAGCCTATTGGCTGCCTGAGAGGGGTATGGGTATAGTCTGAGGGGCTGCCTGAGGGTGGTCTGGGGAACAGCCTGACGGGCTGCCTGATTGGGGGGCTGGGTCACAGCCAGATGGACTGTCTGAGATGGGGTGGGGGCACAGCCTGATAGAGTACCTATAGTTGTTGCTTTGTCAGTCCAGAAAAACTAAGCACCCCTTGAGGGTCCGGAAATGAATGATAACTGGTTGGCCGAAGACCAACCGCCTCATTTACAGTGTAAGAATATATATTCATTAGTCATTAGTTATTAAGTAGCTATTAGTTCAACTAGAGTGAAGCCATTTTAAGATGACCAGAATCGCCATTTTGTTTTCTCTCTCTGCTCTCTCTAATGTTGCCACTTTGCCTCATGTATAACTGCTTTGCTGTAGATATTATTTCGCTTCAATGGTCCAAGGCTAAGAAACATGTTGAAACATTACACTAGAGAGCCAGACAGGAATGCCCGATTCCCTCCCTCACGTATCCTTGAAGACAGGGAGCAAGGCATTTAATCAGTATACGAATGCCAGCGAGTCTCCTGAAAGAATAGCAGTGTACGAAACTAGCATTTAAAGAGTTGAATTATGATCTTCTTTACGGCCCTGCTTTCTGAGCCCAGCGAGGCCCCGGAGAGCGAGCTGACTTCTAGAGCGAGAATCAAAACTTAGAGATAGTGAGGCCTGGCATGTGCCAGTCTCCTACGCGCAGCTTGCCCATGAAAAACAGGAACGCTGTGTTCTCGCAAACAAAGAATGGTGTCTGTAAAATTGGAGATTGCAAACTGTTACTAAATATGGTGGTCTAAGGTGTCATATTTGTCACGATGGTCAATCATCGCCTCTAATTCAAAGGGAAATGAATTGGGGGTGGCATCAAATGTGTTATTACTGATTGTAAGATGCTCCGTTAGTATATATGTAACTGATGTACGTTTCACGCTCTCTTGCGTCCCCCGAGGTCTGTTAGACAAACGTCATGGGGCGTGGGACCACTTGGCCAACTGGGACTGTTTTGTATTGCAATAAACCCTAGATTTTGGGAACAGAACCTCGTGTCTGGCGTATCTATTCGTGTGTGGTGTGGTGACTGTGCCTTGTTTCCACATCCGAGAGTCCCTCAGGGGCCCCTTCAGCTTATGTCCCATCGGTGACTGTACCAGCAGTAGGCATAGCACATTTTGATGCACATAGAAAGCCCCTGATCTCTCCATCCGTAGCAAATGTGTCCATTTTTTCCCCTCCCTGTATATGCTTTTATCTGCTTCCTCAGCCCTTTCATTTGAGGTTGTTCACCTGTATACCCTGTGCTTGATGTGGGGTGGGGGGCTTTTTAATTTGATTTAGTCAACCGGTATTCATGGCCACTTTACTCCTTACTTCTCTGGAGTTGTTGGGTACTAAATAGGGTGTAAGCACATTCCATTTCAGGATGAGGCATATTTGTGAGGTGTAACTGTGAGGCATAAATGTGATATATTATATGCACTACCTTGTGTTTATGCCTCGTTTTTGACGCATAAAGCGTTTACAGTCTTGGAGCTACTACTTTGATCAGGTGAAGTATTAAATTGAGGCATCAATTATTGTTATGCCTCACATTTACACCTCAGAGCTTTTACAAAATAGCCCCCTTTGGTTTTAGGTCGGGTGTGGCATCTTTATTTGGGTCACTGCATGCCGAGGCATTTAAATCCCCTGTTTCCCATGTTGGAATGAGAACAGATGAATCATGAAGTAATGACATACTTGTTGAGTGAGAACAAGTATAGCTGTCAATGGACACCCTTGTTCTCTCCCACTTGCTATGGGGGAAGTATGCCAAGGCCTCTCATTTGAGTAGGAAATGATTATAGCTGCATGAAGAATCTAAATGACCTGGGTGCAACAAAACTCGCTGTATGTAAAGTGGTCAGGAGGGAGGAAGTGCTAGCACTGGCAGCTAAAAACTGTCAAAGAAGGATTTCATGTCCTCCCCATCTCAATCCAGCGGAGATGCAAAGCTTGTTCCACCGGGTCCTGTTCTCCATGTTTTTATCATCCTGCATAGCCCACTAATTTCGTTCTCAGGTTTATCTTTATGCATTCACTTGAGACTGTATCTTGACTATATTGTGTCACGGATGAGAGAATGATAGACAAGTTGAAACCAGAACACACAGTCACTGTTTCTTTATTGCATACAAAAGTCAGGGAATTAGGTACAAATTAGCCAATGAGTTGAGTTCAATAGTTGGAACAACGTTCTCACACTTCGCTTGCCCCTCAGTATTTCCCTCTTTCCATCAAACATTTCCCCATTCTTGTTTGGATTCAGTCAATTCCAGATTATTGGATTTATATTGTGCCATACTTATTTCTTGGCTCTTTCGAGTGTATGTCATTGCTGTTCTCACTGGTCAGGATGTTAGGTTGGTCCTCCTGGATGTGTGGATTGTCGGATTATGTTTCAACATCGTGACACCCTATTAATGCTTAAAAACCCACCCCAAAAAAGATTTGTATTATCAGCATTTGTATTTTGAGTTTCTATTTCCTATCTCGGACAACTCTCAGTTCAGTAGTTTAGCACCGTACCAATTCCACACTCAGACTATGATGCAAGAAAGACGCTGGTTTGCAATGACAATTTATTTTATTGAATACGATGGCATCAAAATAATGGGGCAGGTTATTCCCCACTCACATTACAATGGCCCTGGACTTTCACCTCAATATAAACCAAATCTAATGTTGGAATCCACTTTAAAGGTATGCACACAAATTGACACTGATTTAATTTTCTATGAAACCATTAAATAATCATTTTCATCACATCATTTTATTTACTTTAAACCCACATCCAGGCTGATATCAAAAGGGGAATTAGTGCTCAGAATAAAGCTTAAAACAAAACACTTGACTCCCGTTTTGCTTCAAATGTAAATGGGGTTCTCCAACTCTCGGAACGCTTTAAATCTGAACTGAGTGGCTCTATGACAAACTATTGGTTCGGAGCTTGCAAATACACACTGCTTGATTTTATCTTGTATGACATTGGACTTGTTTCAAACAATTATAAGGGCTTTGGTTTGTTCTCTTGCTCATGGTGTACTGGGACAGTGGGGCTTAAGTCACTCACTCTTTTGGAAACAGACTCACGCTCACATGACCCAGTTCAATGTGTTTGCTAAGAAGTAGATTTCAGTTACCTTCAGTTACTTTATTGACCATGGCAGACTAAAAATGTTGTTCCTTATTCAAACTAAGATGTCTAAAGCTTCACCAAATCCCAAATTGCAGGATGTATATTGCCTTTATCATTTATGTAACTTTGAAATATGTCCCCCAAAAATACATAGGAATGCTCTCTGAGATGTACTTAATTCCTGGGAATAATTTACATAATCACAGGGAAAAGGCACTCACCTGTTGTTTGTATTTCAAAAGATTGTGGAAAGGCAAGGACGCTGACTGCCCTCAAATAGCTCTGTTGTATAGGCTCTCCCTTCTGCCCGTCAACCTACTCCAAAATCCCCTTTAGTTAATTAGTCAGGCTTTGGGAAAGGCCTCTTCATTCAGTCCAATCTGGATGAGGTAAACTCGCATTTCCCGATCAGCTACCTCTCTTTGGAATCCAATCTGCTTTCAGTCTTTGTGGAAGCCTGTCAGACGTATTATCTTGTGTCTGTTTTTTTCCTAATACTCTCTCTTCCCCCTCTTTGTTTAAGCTTAAATACCAGGGAAACTCCACCCAGAAGGGTAAAGCGAGTACAGATGATTCCTATTAGTTGGTGAATTTTATAAGTCTCTAGACCCAACTCCTCCAAGGTGAAATGACTCATCTTTTACATAAATCAGTTTGAGACGGGAGTGTCTGTCTTAATGTCTGGTTTAAATTCCTTCTACTCCCTCACCCCAGCCTCTGACATCACTAAATCACTGAAAACCAATATAATCAATAACCACCGAATGACGTCTTACCATTCAGAAATAAATGTGCAAGTAAGTGTAAAGAGGGAAAGCCACAACCAAAACCTGGAAATCTGATTGCCAAAATGTTTCTCGGATATGAAAATTACAGCTGGAAGACGATCAACGAGACCAAACAATGACTATGGAACTAACATTTTCAAAAGGGGATACACAAATATTTAAGTTTAGGAAAAGAAAATTTAAAAACATCAGAGCAAGTTGGGTGGACATTGGCAATTCAAGTACATGTTAAAGGCAACAGTCATATCATCTACAAAACGTAAAAGGAAAGCAGTGGAAAATAGTGCTTAAAGAAGATAAGATCTTGACTGTCTTTCTGAAATATATCACAAATAGCTGCATTCTCTGAACCAGAGGACAGTGAGGTGTTGGACACTGACATTATGCAGACAATAACATCAATCATATTTGGCATATTAAAAGAAGAACAAAAGATTGTTCTCATTAGTAAAATCGAGCTTCAGACACTAATTGATGGCATTGCTAACTCAGTGAATGGCTTACAGAATGGGTTGCATTAAAACATTTTTAAAAAATCCACTTCCCTCGCAAGTGTAACACCTGTTCCACTATATCCAAACATAATACAAAATACAATATACTATCATCCAAAATAGGGAAAACATTAGACATTTCATGGAAAAGGGGAACAGGGCCACATAGCACTGTACTTTTCAGCTGATATCACTAATCAACGATGACTATAAAATCCTGTATACAGCACATTGGCATTTTAAAGGTGCAGTTTTCACAAAGGTCGTTTTCGTTTTTTGTTTTGTTTTACTAAATTAGATGGGGGGTTTGGAGGGAACCCCCATAATAAAAATCAAAACCCACTACAGTGTAAACTGCATGTTTAAATTGCAGACGTACAGTTTCACGGCGGCAACACCTACAATCCATGCTGGTATTCTGGCAAAACGGAAGCAAGCTGTATAAAATCTCTTGTCTCTAAGGATCAGCATGGATTTATTCTGGGAAGAAATGTGCATGATATGTGCCACCAAACAGGACTGGCTCTTATCTATTATAACATTGCATGCTGAAAATGGATGTGTTTGTTTTAAGTGCTGATATCTCTGGGAAGTCTTGCGCCGTGCGGATCGCCGAAGTTTGCAAGATAAAGTGAATCTGAGGCTATTAGAAGATCTTAAAGCGTTTGAGGAAGGAGCATATTATGAAACAAATTGGAACTTTTGAAAATTGGTTGGGGAATAGGCCCAGAGAAATTAGGTATCAAAAATTGGGACCTGATGTGAAGGATAATGGAATGTTCTCAACCGTGATTAATATTGGGAATAAGTAGTCTAGAATCTGTAACTCTAAGGTGATTTGAAACAAACATCTTAAGAACCAAATGGAATTTTTATAGCAAAGAGGTTCTAACGCCCTGATGAAGACCATTGATTAAGAGGTCAAAACACATGTTGGCGATGTTATCAGGATGAATAGATATTAAAGAATATCCATATGTACAACTTAGATCTGTTGTTTTCCAATCCTTTATTTTAGTGTAATAACTATTTTCTTAGTATAGATTAACAGGTATATGGCGCATAGGCATGATACTTTTCATTTTGATCTCTGGGAAGTAGTGGAGATGGAGTAGTGGAGATGGTGGGCCTCCCACCAGAGATGGTAAATTGGATTTAAAATCTACATGGTGCTTCCTGTGCAGCTTTGATAGTAAATACTCAGACTGCCACTAACTTTTAACAGATTGCAGCTCACTCACTTTCGTCCACCTTTCGATTACACAAAGGCTTTATACCTCCATGCACGTCAGCCACAATGTCATCCTACGTGGCAAACAATAAAAACCTATCAAAAGGAGGGATTGGTTATGGGAACATATATACGTATACTTTATTTAGGTGTTAGTAACATGATTGGCTGCTCCCTATCAGATAGGCTCGCCTTGACCTACCTCCTACTACGTGTAATACAGATAAATAGCAGAATAACAGCAGCGGATTGGCCCCTGCAACAATGTATGGTACACTGCTACATAACTCCTCATGATTTATATCCCAACCTTGAACATTTGGCTCGTTAGCAGCAAATAAGCAAAACGAAACCCAGGTGCGGTGCGGGGAACAACCTCAGACCACTGCCCACTTTGGTCAATTATCCTACCATCTCTCGTCAGTTAGGCCCTAAACCAAGCTTCTGCTCTAAAGTTGACCTTGCTGACTATTCTCTTCCTTGGGACTTTTAAGGGAGTGTAGGTGCATCTCTACCTCCAGTTGAAGCTTAATGAATAGGCCTTGTTTCTGAGTTTTGCACCATGTGTGAGGAGACCATGATTTTGTCAATTTAAACCTTTTATTTAGTGCTATTTAATTCCCTTAAACTGGGTTCCATTACTCATCTTGGCATGTGGAGACTTGATTGCTCTGTCTTGCACATACTTTCTGCATCTTTAATCGTCCAATACTTGGCACTTGCAATTGTTTTCTCCTTTCCTTAATCTAAGAGAAATATGTCATGCGTATGTCGTTTATCATCTTTGACTCCCCCTTTGCCTTACAGTTGCCTCTTGATGTGAGATCCTTGATCCCGAGCCAAACATATATTCTTTGTTCCTTGCACAAAGCTGGTTTCCAGTGCCTGTCATCTCTGTAGTTCTTGTCTCTACCTTCAAGGCTTCTTAACTCACTATTATACGAAACCGACATCCATCTTTCCATCATGATCGCCGTACTTGTGTTATATTTTCTCCTGCAGCAAGCTTCTGTATGTCTCCTCTACCTTGCATTTCTGAGTATATACATTTGCTAACTTATACACATTTCTTACTTATCTTCTTAGTGTATATGATTTCTTCATATTTGCATACATGTTTCTCTTGTTACTTCAATTATATCTTCATTCTTAAGTATCCGCAAATCATTTCATTGTGTCATAATATCTTCTTTTCATGATGTCATTTTACTCTGGTCTGATTTCACTTATAGCTCTTCTTTGTTCAGTGGTGCGTGCAGACATCTTTATACCTCATCAGTGCAAGGTTACATTTGAAATGGTTGCTTGAGTGCATAACTCCTCTCATATCTTGGATGCAGTATTGGGATGAAACCTGGTGTCACACACAGTGCTTCCTTGCTGCTCTTCCAGTATGATTCACTAGAGATGATGTGTACATCTGCCTCTCAGCATTCCCACCTCTGGTCGAGTCCTCGACCAACTCCTCAATCTTCTTCACATTTTCTTCACATTTTGGTTTCTTCAGAATCCATATCTTTGTCATCCCCCACTGGTCACCTGCATTCTTTATATGCTCATGCACACTTCAGGTCATATAGCAACACTCCCCAGTTGGTTGACAGAATACCCAACATCCTATATAGTTCTCATTAATCTTAGGGTAATAAACCTCCTTTCCTGGGGGTGCCAAAGGATTTCCTCTCAGGTGTTCACAGGTGGTGCTTTCAGTCTGTATGTGCGCGCCAGTCTCAGCATTCACATTGATCATTATCTTCATCCCAAAACCTTTCATTGCTGACTTCTTGCATTTTCCAATGATTATTCTTACAAGACAGAATCCTAGCAACTAACACTAGTATTGCTCCAAGCAGCTTAAAAGCATTTGCCAACCAAGTTGGAACCCACAAAACAGGAACATGAACCAGTCATCTTCTTCAGTCTCATCTACCTCTTCTCCCATCTTCATATGCCGGGTTTACAGCATAGTTGTCAAGGTTCCATTTCCTCTATCATGGGCAGATATGTAAGTGTAACAGAAAGACCTGATCTTGGCACACATGCTGCCTTTCAGTGCTGTAATCAAGTCCAACAGATACCTTTTCTGGGGGTCAGGAGTCTGATATATGAATTCCTGGCATGACTATTGCTGTAAATCTCACTGCCATTTTATTGAATAGTTTATGCTCAGCTGGAATATCATTATAGGCCACTATAGATTTTACTGAGAAGTAGTTCTCTCATTTCAGCCAAAGAAGGTCAAGCAACCTCTTCTTTCTCTGGTGTGTATCCATCTTCGGAAAGTCTTCAATATGGAGATCACTTTGGGGAATCACCAATGCAGGAACATGACCACTAGAGAAGATATTCCTCCCTAATTTAAAGGCAGCTCCATATAACCTCTGGATCCACAGGCCCAATAGTTGCCCATCAGCACATAATTTCCCCCATGCATTCCTGGTACATCAAGTATCTGCTTGCATTCCTTGTGTTCTCCAACTTTGATCAGGCCTTTGTTTCTGAAGCATAATGTGGTATTCTTCATAGGCAATATGTATACAGGTCCTGCTTCATTCTCAACCCATTTTACTAATTTCGAATACTTGGCCCATGATTTCAGGCATTCATCATTTACTATTTGTACTATTTGTACTGGTGCTGTCATCAATAAGAGTGCATTGAATGCTAGCATTCCATCTTCCCATCCTGTACTGGTTTCTACTAGTCCATATATTAATAACTGAGGTCTTTCCCAACATCCTGGTAATCCTGGCGTTTCCATTGCGGCTGCACAACCCAGTTTCTTTTGTTCGACAATCCTTATCTGGTCTCCAGTCATACCACTAAAAGAGCTCATAAGCATTCTACTTTTCCAATCTGGGTACTTTTCAGTTTTCTATGTTTTTATGTATCCATCTCCATATGGGAATGTCTTTCGTGACCTCCATCATAGAGTGGCCAATCTTCCTTCAAATTGTCCTATCGTTGTGCAAGCTGCTAGATGGCTGAGGCACTTCCAATCATTCATAAGTATTTCTCTTGCAATAAATTCTGGATTAGAGTGCACATGTCGCAGCTTCACTTGTGCTTTTGTTAGGGACAATAATAGATGTCTCATTGCCCAAAACATTATCTGCATTTTTTATCATTATATGACAAAATTCCCAACATGCCATAATAATAAGGAAGGAAAGACAAATCATTGTAAAACATGAAGTTGCCAAATGCATTCCAAAGAGACCTATCTTGCTGGTTAATTCTCTTATCACTTGAAGAATTCCTATTTTTTAATTCAACATGTAATTTCTATCACTTTTAAAAACCACATTTTTTATAATAGGAATTGTAAAATGCTTCCAATAATAGTCCTGAAAATAATAAAACTGTTTTTAGGATTTCCAAAGAACATAACAGCATCAACGTGTTGCCTTACTAGAGCCAGGTAAGACCAAAGTATGTAGGTATAAACAGTATAAAGAAATGTGTGCAACATTATTGGTATAGGTAACAAAGTATTGCATGCTTTTTTTGATATATTTGATTCACCAACACTTTGTCCCGTGTGCCTATCTAGAATAGTTCTGGAACTGCTGCAAAAATGCATCACTCTGTTCCTTTAAACTGAAGAATTTTTTTAAACATTCAATATGTCTTTATTTAGGTAAGTCTTTGTTTTGGCTCTTGGTAGACCATCTCGTCATCATCTGCGGAGCTTCTTCTTTTGCTTCACTGGGGTCGCTGATGGGGTAGGGGTCTCTCCTTTTTATGGCTTTATGTCATTTAGATACAACCAGGCTCTTCTTCCTACAAGTTTTATTGCAGTGGGAGGGATCCCCTCTACTAGGTACGGTCCATAAAAGCAGGACTTATTCAAAGTGCGCACACAGCTTCTTACAAGCACTTGGTCACCTGGCTATACATTAGTCTGTTTCAGCAAGTCACTAGGATAAACTATTAGCCTGGATCCACCAGGGGGCGCCGAGATGTTCTGAAGCATCTCCGCTCGTCTCCCCAGCCGGGCGCTAATCGAGGGACCTGAGCCCCCCCGACACCCCCGGAGCGGGACATACAACCCCCCCCCCCCCAGTACGAAGGTGCAGAGCACCCCCAGCTCAAACCCGAGCCTCGGGGGTGCAAAGGAGCCGGAGTTACAGCCCCGCGAGTCCAGAGGGCGCGAAGTCCCTCCCCCCTGCGGCTTTAGAGGCTCCGCGGCACGCAGCGCCGAGCCCGGGCCCAGGGAAGGCCCACAGAGACCCAGGCGACCGAGGCCGCAGGCATCCGCCTCGGCCTGACGGTTGTCGGCGGCGGAGCAACGGCCCGAGAGGAGGTCCCGGGAGCCCGAGAAGAGGGCGCTGCGGCAGGTCGCGAAGCAATCCCAACGGGGAGGCGAGAACGAGCACCCCAGAGGCACGCAGAATCCCACGACCGGCGCAGGAGAGGCCCCCCGAGGTAAGGAGGCCCAACCCGGAGCTGGGCACCCGCCGGGGGTAACAAGACCCATCGGGTGGGGAAGGAGAGAAACCCTGTGTAGCCCACACAAGCACCCGGAGACGGAGTGGGGCGCTGGGCCCAACTGGGAGCATCTACCCCCCGCAAGTGCTGCATAAAGTCGCTCCGAGGGGCCCGGGACCCCCTCCCCGCCCCCTCCTAGCTACACCACCCCAGGCCACGGCCCCAACTGCGGTGAACTACAAGGTGAAAACCAGAGAAGGGGAGACCCCCACCCACACTAAGGGTCCTGATAGCGGTGCTGAACCCCCCATAACCGGACCTCCGCCCTTGGCCCCTGGCCAACCAAAGGCCCCCGCCTCCCCCAGGATGCAAAGAGATTAACCAAGCCCCACTGGCTACGATCTCCCGGTGGTGGACCCCGCGGAGCAAGTGGGCCCGAAGTAGGCCTATGTCCTGGAGGGAATCGCTACAGAGGTTCCGGCGTCCGCTCCCAGAACCCCCCACAGCCCCTGGAATGGCGGCCCAAACGCAGCAAGAAGCAACAGATGCAAACGTGGTCTCCAGGGGAATGGCGGCCCTTCTTGAGGAAATTAGAGGATTCCGCGCAGATATTACCCATAGGCTGGACTCCTTAGACAAAAAGGTGGACAATCTAGATGACAGGGTGCAGGCATTGGAAAATAATACTACCTCGAATGGCATCTTCGAGACGCAATTTGACATGCGCCTATCGGAACTGGAGAGAAGAGAGGAGAAATGTTCTCTAAAAATGGACGACTTGGAAAATAGGGAACGGCGCTGCAACCTACGCTTCTTAGGTTTCCCGGAACAAGATGGCGAAACCCAGGCGGACATCGTCAAGGCCGTAAACGCGGTGGTGGGAGTGCTCTTTGACGGGGCCAATACCAACGAGCCCACTATTGACAGAGCCCACAGAGCGGGGGCAGCCTCCAGAGGCCCCAGGTCCGTCTTAGTCCGCTTCCACTATTTCTCAGAGAAAAGCAGGATCCTCGAGCTCGCTCGCAAGAAAGGCCCGGTGGACTGGGAGGGGGCCCAGATCTCGGTTTATCAAGACTTATCGGCCTTCACTCTGGCGAGACGCCGCCTTTGTTCCCCTCTGACAAAAATGCTCCAAGCCAAGGGAGTCCGTTACAGGTGGGGGTATCCTTTTTCACTTTCTTTTGAGTTCGAGGGATATAAATATGCCCTGGTCACCGAGGACGACATCCACAGAGTGACGGGTGAACTCCTAGATGGCTCGGGTTTGGAACCAGGTGACCACGATCGGGAGCGAGCCCCGAAGGGCCCAAAAGGGAACAATGCTCCGAAGGAGAGGCGCAGAGTACGAGGCCAAAGGAAATTCAGGAGAGTGGCCCAAACGTCTCCGGACATTCAGAATGGCTGAAACGAACCATTGGTGTCCGACGAACAATTCATTCAAGAACGTTTCAAGGGGGGTGGTTGTTATGATTTTCGATGTGTATTGTCCCCGAAGAAGGGGGGGGGGCTCATAAGGGTGCTTATGAAGAGGTAATGAGCCCGGAGGAGGGAGACATGGTTGGCCGGTTGTGTGACTTTGGGACGATGCCTCAACACAACCAGGCGATCTGAGGGGAGGGGGGGGGGGGGAGTTGGGTTGTTGGGGAAATAGTTATAGTACGCCAAGGCTCGGAGACTTGACCACACAATTTGAGAACTACGACACTTGCATCCTCGAAATTGGAGCTATGAGCTTCAAATTGCGTCCCAATGGATGATTCACTCCAATCCTTGTCAGTGGGGTCTTTGAATGTACGTGGGCTCAACTCACCCACCAAGAGGTCGCTCCTTTTGCGTGAATTTAAGAGGATGAATCTACAATTCCTCTTTGTGCAGGAGACCCACTGGGTCCGGGGGAAGGAGCCCAAACTCAAGGCCAAAAGCATAGAACAGGTGCTCTCTGCCTCTGCCCAGACTAAGAAGAGGGGAGTGGCTTTACTGGTGTCTCCCGGGGCTCACTTTGGGTTCAAAGCGTCTAAAGCTGACCCTGAAGGCCGGTACCTCATGGTAAAGGGGGATGTGCGGGGACGTCTGTTCACCTTGGTCTGCATATATGCCCCAAACGAGTCACAGGACACTTTCTGGGAAAGCATGAAGTCGCGTTTGCGGAAGGCACCCTCCTGGTGGGTGGGGACTTTAATATGGTGCTGTGCCCCGAGAGGGATAGGAAATCCGTGAACCCTTGCCCTAACTTCCGTCTTCACAAAAAAATGGCATCAACCTTTCAGAAAGTGAATGAGGAATTGGGGTTGTGCGACTCGAGTATACCCAAGGAAGGTCTAAACCCCGGTTTCACTTTTTACTCAAAACCCCACGATGTTTTCTCGCGAATAGATTACATTCTGGTGGACTCGTCCATGCAGAGGGAGGTCGCCGGCGCAGGGGTGGAAACCGTCCCATGGACGGACCATGACATGGTTAAGATTAGGATTGGCCTCCCCCCTGCCCCGGCGGTCTGTTCCCGTTGGAGTTGTAACGACCTCCTTCTGCATGACAAGGGGACACGCCAAACCCTCCTGAAGGCCATAGAAGACTACTTCTCCCTCAACGACAACGGAGAGGTGGGCACCATGGGAGTGTGGGAGGCGTTTAAGGCAACTATCAGAGGTACTCTGATTGGCATTGGGGCGGGAAAAAAAAGGGAGAGGGAACGGGAAGAGAAAGATCTAAAATCCAAAATAGAGGCCATACAACCGGGTGGAAAACTGAAAACACAGATGTTTCCGGGGCAGTGGGAGGAGCTGCAGAGGCTGCGCGCTAGGCTGGCCGACCTGCAAGTAGGGCAAATGGAAAGGAAGCTCTCATTTTTGAAACAAAAATACATGGAAAAAGGGGAAAAGGCCGATAAGATTCTGGCCTGGAGACTCCGCGAACTTAGGAATAGCAGGAGAGTGAACTCAGTCCGCGCCGCGGATAGTGCTTCTACTGCAAGGGATTCCAAGATAGCCGAACAATTTAGGCTTTATTATGAAAAACTATATTGCTCAGAATACAAGGGAGATGGGGTGGACATTGACAGGTTTCTAGATTCTCTCCCTGTCCCGGGCCTGCTACCCGACACAGCCGGCACCCTGGAAGCCCCCATCTCCCCGGAAGAAGTAATCGATACAATCACCTCCCTAAAGAGCGGCACTGCCCTGGGGGACGACAGCTTCTCAGTCAAATTTTATAAGACCTATAGATCCACGCTAGCCCCCTTTCTGGCCAAGATGTTTAACTTTGCACTTAGCCACGGGTCTCTCCCGCCCACGATGATGTCGGCCCTCATAGTGGTCTTACCTAAAGTAGGCAAGGACCCCGCTTTATGCCAATCATATCGCCCCATTTCGCTCCTAAACACTGATGTTAAAATTCTGGCCAAGCTTCTGGCGAATAGATTGGCAAAACTCCTCCCTACCCTGGTACATGGGGATCAAGTGGGCTTCATCCCGGGGCGTCAAGGGTCAGACAACATAAGAAAAACCCTCGACCTTATGCATCAGGCATCCGAACAGGGAGTGGAGGGATACCTCCTCTCACTCGACTCAGAAAAGGCCTTCGACCGCGTCGAATGGCCTTACATGATCAAGGTTCTTCGGAAGATGGGATTGGGAGTTCATTTTTGCGGGTGGGTCGCAGCACTGTACAACTCGCCCTCGGCGAGAGTACTGGTCAACGGGGGTACATCTGAGCCTTTTTCTCTCTCTAGGGGCACCCGGCAAGGATGTCCCTTATCGCCCCTCTTATATGCCCTGGCCATGGAGCCCCTCGCCATAGCGGTCAGGAACGACCCGGTAGTCATGGGAATACGGTGTGGTGAGTGTGAATTTAAGCTCTCCCTATTCGCAGACGACATGCTTGGTTACCTGACCAACATTCAACAGTCCCTACCGAGACTGTTTGATCTCATACACTCTTTTGGCTCCTTTTCGGGGCTTAGAATAAATACATCCAAATCGAGCATCATGCCCATGGGCCCGGGGGAACAAGATATGGGGAACAATTCCGACATTCTGGGGGTTAGAATCGAGCGTGAATCCACAAGATACTTGGGCACCACCATCCCCAGAGACCTGTCAAAACTATACCAGTGCAATTTCCCTGGAATCTTAAAAGATGGGCTCCCCTCACACTCTCCTGGCTCGGACGCATGATAACGGTTAAGATGAATATCCTACCTCGCCTCCTTTATCTCTTTTCTGCACTCCCCACTGTGGTTCCCGAGGCCTTTTTCGAGGTGCTCCAGTCCCGTATTTCACACTTCATCTGGAATGGCAAAAGACCCAGCATCAAAGCGTCCACCCTGACTCTCCCAAAATCCCATGGTGGCTTTGGACTCCCCGATTTTAGGCTTTACTATAAAGCAGCCCAGCTTAGGGTATTGCTGGAGCACGTGCGGGACGACATGGGTACGTATTGGGCGTATGTCGAAGATACCCACGCTCACCCAAAAAAGGTCAGAGACTACCTCTGGGCCTCCCCCAGGTCCCTCCCCCCACAGCTCAGGACACATCCCACCTTAGCTGCTCTTTGGGCGCTGTGGAGACCCAGTAAGGCCAACAAAACGCTAACCACATGGCCTTCTCCGCTGTCATCGCTCTGGGGTCCGCCCATCGACTTGGACATGAGGGGCTTCCGGGATACCCAGGCCTGGTCTGACATGGGCCTGGAAAGAGTCTCCCAGCTTTTACGAGAAGAGGGCTTCATTGAACACGCCGACATGGCGAAGGCTCTGGTGGATAGGCCCCCCTCGGTTTTCGAATTCCTGCGATTGAAAGGGATACTTACTCAACCAAGGTGGTCCGAGCTGCTCAGTCGCCCCCTCACCCCATTCGAACTTATTTTGGCCAAAAGTACATCACGTAAAGGCTCGCTGTCTAGGTTCTATAATGTACTGGTTACATCGGACCTGGAGGGCAGACAACCCTTCAAACACATATGGGAAGAGAGGACGGGAATGTCACTGGATGATCACACCTGGAGGGCGGTCTTTAAGTGCATCTTCTCGGGCTCCTTATACACAGCAGCTATGGAACATAACTTTAAAATCCTTCACTCATGGCATCGCCCCCCGGCCTTGTTGTCTAAAATGTTCCGGGACGTCTCCCCTTTCTGCCCTAGAGGGTGCCACCAACGGGGGACTTGGTTTCATATGTGGTGGAGCTGCCCGCCCATACAAGTTTATTGGACGGAACTACTTAGCTGGATCAAAGATATAGAGGGTTATGGTCCAGCGCTGCACCCGTTGGAAATTCTATTGGGCTCCCCCTTGCCCGAGTCCGAGGTGAATGCCTTCCCCAAGGTCATTGGCGCCATGTTGCGGGCAGGGAGGGTGGCGCTCGCGCAAAAATGGAAGAGTGCCCTGGCACCCTCTAAAGAAGAATGGCTCTGCAAACTCAGGGTGATTTTCAACTACGATAAACTCACCGCAATAGCAAACGATACTATGTCAGATTTTATCCAAGATTGGACAGCAGTGCTGCTGCACGATGACTGCATTTCAATGCGATTATAATGGGGCAATTGTACATACGTTTGCATGGCATAGGCCCACTCACTCCTCAGAGGTTTGGTCTTACCCTGGCCTAACCGCTTCGGGGTTTAACCCCACTGTTTCAAGGACCACTTATTACTAATGTATGCTATGCAAGTGTTCTCCTTTAAGCTTAATGTATTAGCATTTTCTCTGAACTTGGCAGGTTAAATGTTGGGGGGGAGGGGTCGGGAGGGGGTAAGAGGGGTTGGGAGTTTGGGCAACGGGGGGGGGAAACCCATCGGAAAATGTTACTGACAATATGATCTTCATCTTGTTTAACTCCTTTTTTGCTACTTGGATAGGCCGCTTGGCCCTCCCTGTTATGTATGTTGTCAATAAACAAAAATTTAAAAAAAAAAAAAACTATTAGCCTGTCTTCATCAATCTCCTTCAACCCTTCCCTCTGATTATTTATCTATTGGGAAATAAAAGAAACACTAGCGGTCATATTTGTAAAACAATTATGCATCTTGTCACCTAATGTTTTTGCTACACTGTGGGCATCAGTTTCTATTCGAGTGGGAGTAGCAAGAGGTACTCTCATGCAGTGTCCAGTCACCAACACATGAGGAGTTAAGTGGTGATGTGAGTCAGGCTGATTTTTAAGTGCATATAATGGAAGCGGTAGGCAATGTAGCCATCACTTTATCAAAGTTATCTTTATCTTGGCTATGCTTTCTTTAAGAAGTCCATTTAAACACTGACATACACCATTTGCTTGTGGATGGTAAGCAGATGAAAATGCATGCTTTATGTCTAATAAAAGAGTGACCTGTACAAAATACAGCCCATTATCAGACTGAAAGACTTCCCACACACCCCATCTAGGAAGCACCTTGCATAAAAGAAACGTGGCAGCACATGTGGTATTGAGGTGCGTACATGGACCTGCCTCAAACCATCTGGAAAAGGGATACAGTACCACTAGCATATACCTATAATCATTTCATGTTTGTAATATTTTCACATAATCTATATGTAGATGCTGAAAAGGACCATTAGGTCTGGGTATTGCTCATCTCACTGTTCTCAAACTGTGCCCGGCTGTACATTTCTGGCACATAATGCAATTCACAATAAACTGTGCCACATGTTCCAATACATTTGGCGAGAACCAGTCTTTTGCAATCATGGCAGCAAGACTATCTCTAGTTGTGTGCGCAGGGTAGTGAAGCTGCTCCAGCACCACCTTCAAGAATGCTAGAGGCATAACTGGCTTTCCGGTGCTGTCCTGTATCCATAAGACCTCAGTGGGGACAAAGAACACCCCTATCTCTTCCAACAATCCTGCTCTTCTTGTGGTGCTCGGCCTTGCAACTAAATTAACAATGACTAACATGTAAAACCTTCCTGCACCATCATACATCATCCTGACATTTGATTAACACTTTCTACTTCAAAATCAGAAACGTTTGAGAAATGTGCTGCACTTTTGGCTTCAACATCTGCAGCTTTGTCACCGCGAGAAATCATGTCTGCCCTCTTGGTATGGGCTACACACCTCACCACGGCGATAGCCAATGGGAGCTTTAGTTCCTTGATGAGTTTACCCAATAGAGACGCATGTTGCACTGGTGTGCCATCTGCATGGAGAAAACCCCTCCTTTTCCAAATGTGACAGTCCTGTGGTTGACATCACATAGGCAGATTCAGAGTACACGGTCACTTCCTCATCCTCATATCTTTGTAGTGTGGCGATAAGTGCCACTAATTCTGCAGCCTGTGCTGAACAATCTGAAGGCAGTCTCGCACTTGTCACTACTTCAATTTCACCACTCCCGTTTAGTTTCACTACTGCCGTTCCTGTATGCCTTTCTCCCATTGTTTGGTCAGTTTTTGAAGAACCATAAACAAGTAAGATTTCCTCCCCTCCAAGAGCATTTTCTCTAACGTTCGGAATATCATCATAAAATGCACTATACATTGAGAAGTCATGTACATAGTCCTCTTTCCCCACTACTTCTGCTATGAAGGTTGCTGGATTCACTACACCTTATCTAACAATTTTGATCGATGGGTTTGAAATAATTACCTCATAGCCTGATGTTCTTTGTGTAGTCATTGTACTTTTGGGGTTTTCTAAAACTGCAAAATATGAATGCTCAACAAATAACGTCATTGATCACCCCATGGTAATACTTACAGCCTTTTGAATCGTGAAAGCAGCAGCAGCAAACGTTTGTTCGCAAGGATAATGTCCTTTCATTACTGGGTCTGAAATCCCACTAAAATAAGTTAAGGGTTTATGCCCATGTCTTAATGTCATTTTCTGTGTGAGGACTGCTGTCATTACTTCTTCATTTGAGTGTGAGAATAGATAAAGCTCTTAATTATAGTCTGGAAATCCTAACACAGGGGCTGTACAAATTGAGCTTTTTAATTCTTCAAATCTTTCAGTCATCTCATCTGTCCATGTCATCTTAATTTTTCCTACCTGTGCTTCCTTAAGTCCTTTTAAAAGTGGTTGAATATATGTCTTGTAATCAAAGACCCAGGCCCTACAATAATTACATAGGCCTAAAAATGGTTAAATTTCCCTCACTGTCTCCAGCGTTGGAGTTTTCATGATTGCTTCTGCTCTCTCAGCTGTCACTTTTCTCCCATCTTGGAAGATTAGCTGTCCCATGTACAGGAACTCTTCGTGGCAATATTGCAATTTCTCTTTGCCTATTTTATATCCTTTCTCTGCTCATATGGTCATTAGTTGAACTGAGACTTTTCTGTACTTTTCTTCAGTCTCGTTGCACACTAACATATCATCTACGTACTGAATTATTGCACCCTCAAATTCTACGTCCCCCAGGTCCATCTGGAGGACCCTATTAAAGATCGAGGGGGACTCAGAGTACCCTTGAGGCAACCTTGTGTGTTTCTAATGCTGATTTCTATACAGAACAAGGTCAAATCCTGTGAGTCCTCATGAAGGGAATTTGAGAAAAGGGTGTTATTTAAATCTATTGCTGTAAAATACTTGGCTGTGGCTGGAATATTGCATAATATCATAGCTGGATTCGGAACCAGAGGAAACTCTGATTCAACTATATTGTTTAGGGGAGAGAGATCCTGAATGAATCTCCACAACTCCCCTGTTGATTTCTTCACTGTGTGCACAGTTGTGTTACATGGTGATTCCAATGGCACGAATATTCCCTGCTGTACTAAAGGGGAAATCGTTTCAAATATACGTTCATCTGCTTCTCTGTATGCATGGTACTGTTTTGCTAATGGCAAAATTGCTCCTGGCTTGAGCTTAATTTTAACTGCTCCTGTTCCACTCCATAGGCCCATGGACTGCTGGTCCACAAGATGCTTGCCAACTTTTACAAAATCTTCCTGGAAAATGATGGTTTCTTTTTTACCAATGCCATTCTCTGTGGTATTTCTCTATCCTCTCTACTTTAATCCAATAAGTGAGACTTATAAAAAATTACTAATTCATCATTTGAATAATAATGTCTAAACAATTCTTCATCTGTCAAATGTGTTAGTCTGTATCCTTCACCATGAGCTATTACTGCTCTCCATGCTCTTCCCTCATCATCTGTCCCATGGACATCCACCCTTCCTCTCTTACCACTCCTGCTTCTAACTCTAAATGGATAACCTGTCCTTCTTCATCATCCATGGGTATGCTTGGCCTAAACAAAAATTCTTCAGGTTTCCCCATCACTTTACTTACCAATCTATAAAGCCATGCCAACAAAATATTCACTCCAGGTGTCCGCAGAGAATACAATAGTGGCATAGACAGGTCATGTTCTCCTATAGAGATTGGCAGTTTGTCAGTGAAAGGTACTAAGCTCATAGCCCCAGATAATCTCTGCACAATCATGGCCATGCCCGAATTTGGATACTTCCCCTCTCAAACACAGGAACCAGCTGCTCCAGTGTCTACAAGAAACGACAATGTCTTGCTTCTTATCGTTACCATAACCCTTGGTTCCTCTTGGGGGGTACACATCAGTATGAGTTTTCCTATTGTGGATATGAATTAACCCCATGCCGTGAAAGGATTTCCTCCTACCACAATCACACTCCCTATCCTGGGTGTGGTTGCTTGCGGGGCTCGTGTATTCGCATTCCATTGTGGCTCTATTGCTTGCTGTGTCTGTGCTTGCTAAGTTTGTACTTGTTGTGTTTGCATAGGCACTTGCGGTGGTTGCCCTTTTGGTGACTGTGCTTGAAATGGGACTTGCTGCACTTGCTGTATGTGCTGCGCACGTGTTTTCATCTGCGTGCGATCCTGTGCATAATATTCTTGGGGCTCTGTATTGTACTGTGGATAATAGCACATCCCCACTCTTGGAGATTGCCAGTTTTGCTGCATGCCCCCCTGCTACTACACTTTTTGGGCCATATGTCCTATCTTCCCACAATTTCAGCATTGCTGCGGCTATCCTCCATTAAATCCTCCTCCTCCTTGAGGGTTTTAAAATCCACCTCATCCTCCTCTATGTCCATTCCCTCTACCTTGTGGCCAATAATTAGACCCACTTTGATCAAGAGGATCCCCTATATTACTTGGCTGTGCTGGCTGTACCTCTCATGTCTACACATCTTCACCACTTGTCAACACTGCTCCTTCTATGGTGAATTTTGACAATTTCTTCTGAACTAACTTTGCTTCCTCCTGCTTTCTGCTCTCTGCCTTCTTTATATTCTTCTCTTGTAACAACTGACAATGATGTACAATAGTCAACTGTATTTCTGGCCATGACTTTGCTTCCTTCCCTACTTGTTTCTTCATTTGCTGTTGCACTGACTGGGGCAGTCCCTGACATAAAATATGATAGACTAATGCTACTGTTTTATCCCAAGGTTCTCTTGTCTTGAGACAGCAATGTTCTTGAATCTCTTGAATAAAGGCAGCAGGATCTTTTTCCTCACCCATTTTCCTTGTCATAGTCGCACCCATGTCTGCTGTGCAATTATTAAATGGTGCTCCATCGTATGTCGTGTTTTGTGCTGTTGGATCCGCATACCCTGCTTATCTCCACTTGTCAACAGCTCTCTCCCCTATAATGGCTGCTAGCAGGCCTTTATGTTGCCCACTGCTAATGTCATTCCAGCTGTCTTTCATTTTAACTCATGAATCCATTTTCCCGCACATGTAGTCAAAACAGGGAATTTACGTTTCAAATTGTCTTTATCCATTTGTGCAGAAACAAGGGGGGTTCTGGGAGTTTTTCTCTTCCGGCCTATATCCCCGGTTTGAGTCTCAACCAGAGTCTTTATCTCACCATCCTGTCACAGAAGAGAAATTTCCAATACATATCAGTCTTTGTCCTGCCCTAGGGCAGTCAAGCACTGAAATGCAAGGCATCTGAACAAGAGTACCAACAGCAACCTCAGACACATGTTTCACCCTAGTTGGGCCTCATCACTGAGTTGGAACTGTGCCTCTCTAAGAACAGTGAGCAAGTGTTCCACATCTGGATTACCCTAGTAACTTAGGGTGAAAACCCAAAGCTACTTAATATGCAGTAACAAGGGGGTCCCTGGAAGTTTCTACCTGCCTATATCCCGGGTTTGAGTCTCAACCAGAGTGTTTAGCTCACCATCCTTTCACAGAAGAGACATTTCCACTACATATCAGTCTTTGTCTTGCCCAAGGGCAGTCCAGCGCCAAAATGCAAGGCAATTCTCTTCTGAACAAGAGTACCAACAGCAACTCCAGACACGTCTTTCGGCCTGGTTGAGCCTCGTCATTGAGGGGGAGCTGTGCCTCTCTAAGAACAGTGAGCAAGTGTTCCACATCTGGATTACCCTAGTAAGTTAGGGTGAAAGCCCCAAGCTACTTAATATGCAGAAACAAGGGGGGTCCTGGGAGTTTCTCTCTACCTGCCTATATCCCGGGTTTGAGTCTCAACCAGAATCTTTAGCTCACCATCCTTTCACAGAAGAGAAATTTCCAATACATATCAGTCTTTGTCCTATCCATTTGTGGCCATGGAATATATCTTGGTCGTCCTCCCCCTTTCTATAATAATGGGAATTGTGTAAATCCTGGTCCACAATCATACCCACCTAGACTTCTCATCTTCCAGGTGGGGCTTGTCTCATCCATTATTCTCCGTCCTGGCAACAACCTTGATCTGCTTACATACAGATGTTAGATACATACATATAGATGGTGGTCATTCTTTATATGGTGTCGTTTCTGTTTTTTCTTTTGGGTCCTCTAAATCTGACAATTTTACCCCGCTTTCTACGCTTGGATCTATCGGCAAAATGCATGTGCCTTCTCTTTGCTCTCTTTCATTTTCCTCCCTTTCTTCATCTGACATTATTATACCCCAGCTTGTATGTCTGTCATCCTTTTCCTCATCATCAAGATCCAGTCTGCTTAAGGACAGCGTTCTACACTCGTCAGTTATTACGTCATCCAATCTACCTCCTGTTTCTTTCTGTGGAGATCCTGCAATGCTCCCTTTGGTTTTATAACCATCTTTATCCCTGATTTGCCTATATAAATACCCAATCCTTTTCCCTATATGTCCTGCCTCATGCTCATCAGCCCATGTTTTTATTCTCGGTATCCCTTGCAGCTCCCTGCAGCGCTGTTGTGGCCCTCTCTCTTCTTCAGATCGTTCTCGTGTTTTGATTGGCACTTTGCAACTATTAACCAAGTGATCTGTTTCATCATCCCTTTGTCCCCTACTCCTTCTCATTTCTTCTTCCCTTCTATATTTAAGTTCTTTCATTTGCTTTCTTCCATGTTGTCCTCACTGTTATAAGCGGGGGGCTTGTACGTCGGATTAACATACCAATCTGCTGCCTTTTTCTCCTTTAAAGGATAGAATCCCTGTTTCTCGGGATCTGCACTCTTGTTGGAGGAAGAGGAGCCGAGGGCGTTTTGTCCTCCCCTTTATGCTGATTAAGCATCCACTCCTTTTCGGGCAGGTTTTCCTTCTCGCTCTGATACATTTTGTACAGCTCTAAAAGGGCTAACCTTTTCTGTAACTTCTTCACTGTATATTCAGCATGTAGGTATGTTGTAATGTGTTGCAATATAGTTCTTGATAATGAACTTTCCTGAGGCCAAGGCATGTACATTTTGTCAGTCGCGCCTTTTACCCATTCAGAATGGTGCTTCCTAATCTTGGGTGTGTATCTCGCTAATGTCTTACACAGGTGTAGCAGCGGTGTGCCCCATGATGACAAGTAATTTTTGCCTGTCAATACTTACCAGATTTTTTAGTTCTTTTCATGTTTTAATCAAATACACCACAATTATCAATTTTGGCAAGCACCATCAATCGCTGCCCTTTTTCCAAAACACAATTTTTTAACCAATTTTAAAAGCAATAATATTCTTTATTCCTTTGTTTATAGTCCTATCCATTCTTACTGTTCTGCTGTTCTTTTATTACCACTCTACGAATATTCTTTTATTTTATTATTTGTTCTCAACTTTTATCCCTCTCTGACACCAATCACTTGATTATAGAGTCTGATAACCAACTACATTATTACTATCATTTTATATCTTCAAGTTTTGTAGAGGAGCAGGTGGAAACCTTCTCCCTGGTCTCTACCCCCTTAGAACCATCCCATTGGAATGACAGACAAAGAGCCACAATTGGGAACCCATGCATGAATCCTTGCAATATTCCTGTACCACGTCGAGTGTATGAGAGACGAAATGCACTGAGGCAACCATGTAGAGCGTACCCACAAGCTGACATAGTGGAGGAAAGCTACCAAGAAGGATGTCCTTTGCCAAGCTGTCAAAATGCAGCCATGACAGAATGAATGTACGTTAAAACAAAGTCTGGTGACAACAAAAGAATGGCATAAAGAATATGTAAGAACCTATGCTGAAATTAAATGAAAATACTTAAGGATGACGATGATGTAACTGAAGCGCTAAGAGAAACACATACCCAACGATACAGTAATCATGAACACAAAGTAAAATGAAGTGACTCACTGGTCAATAACTATAAATAGGCTGTAACGCACGGTAGAACGAACATATAGAAGCTTGCTCATGAGAGGTATATTTTCAACGTTTAGGACAAACATTAGAAGAAGGTGGACAATGGCTTATGTCAATCAACCCTGCTACCTCAAAATACGAGCCATGGATCTTAAAGTTAAAAGATGATGAAGAAGTTGTTTTTCCTTTGCAAGATAGAGGAGTTCATTGGCCTAGGATCAAGGATGCTATTTCGAGAGGCAAAGTAAAAAAAGGAGTCCAACTAGCAGACCATGTGCAAAGGACATATTTCTCAAGATTAGGAGGAACAAGAACGTTTACAGTTTCCAAGTATTGGACAATTAAAAGTGTATAAAGTTTATATGGGATACAGTGAGCAAGTCTCTAAAGGCCAAGAGCAGCAACTGTACCCAGTATAAATGAATCAAATGGTGCTAAATACACGTGACGAAGAGTTCGCAAAAAAGGACTGCTCACTAAGCTTGAAACTAAGATAATGGTGTTCCTATACTCCCTTGAATGTTCAGAGACAGTGCAGACTGGCAAGTCCAGTCTTCAAAAAGAGGACACTGGCATGGGGCCTACTAATGAGAAAGGTTATACTAATTGGGAAAACAAAGGGAGAGCTGACGTATCTCCAAACACCTGGGTTTCATTTCTATGTACGTGCTGCTAGCGAAATGTCCAAGGTTGGTTTTGGGTTGCCAACCAATCTGAAAAGCCTGCCATGCACCTTTACATAAAATGTTGCAAGTATTATTCTGCTGCCATATTCTTTGCTGCAATCAGTGTACTACGTGTGTAGAAGTAGCTCAGAGCGTGTCCTACAGACAAGGTACTGCCAATGGGAG
The DNA here is from genome assembly GCF_040938575.1 of Ambystoma mexicanum. NCBI lineage: Eukaryota > Metazoa > Chordata > Amphibia > Caudata > Ambystomatidae > Ambystoma > Ambystoma mexicanum. The sequence continues at coordinate 681,940,770 of NC_090927.1, read as the reverse complement.
ATTAATACTCATGTATTCTATATGTAGACATGTTCCCCTAATCCAATCCCACCCCTCGATTATGTTTTTGAAATTTGCCACGTAGGATGACATCATAGATGATGCATCTAGCATTATATAAACTAAGTATAATGAATAAGACATTGTGATCCTGCATGAATCAATTTGATGAATGACGATTTACCCTACTTTCCTTCATTGAGATCAAAGCAGTATTTTACCATCTTCTTTGAGTCTTTCCAGTTATTTGGTCTGAGACATTTTATTAGTGATTCCATCCAGCACAAAAACGCTTCAAGGTGCTATATCACAGTTTAAGCACGACAAATGTTTGATGCTGACATATTTATAACCCAGAACAAATGTAAATGTTTTATTTTCTGTGATTGCCTTCCTATACTTTCTCTAGTAAATATATCTAATCTCAAATTTGACACACACTCTTCATCTCAGCCTTGCCTCAGGAATCCCTACAAATACACCACTTGCTGTTTAATACACGTCCTTCCGCTTCCTTTTGAACCAGGAATCAAGGTATCTCTCTCTTTCTTTAACCCAGATCCTGTTACTTTATATATTTACACTTACAATATAATCCCTGCCCTTTATTTGCCACTTTCTTTTGATACTCTACTTACATCCATTGCTCATCTCCAGTCCCTCGCTATTGACTCTTCGGCAATCTGCCAGTTTGCCTTCTGTCTGTGGGGTGCCTGTGGGGTCTGGACAGGAATTTTGTCAAAGGAGCACCTGCCGACTGACTCTTTTTCACATGTGTGTCTTTTTCTCGGTTCTCCACAGGAAACTCTGCGATTGTCTTGCTAATTCTGGAAGTCGTCAATAATCCGAGAGTCTGGGTCTGGGCCCATCAGACTGGATCAGAACCATCCGCACCGCTACCAAAATGTAAAGTAGCACCTGGTGCGTTCCAAGTGCCAGATGGAATTACCAATTAACTATCTCAGACCCAAATAACCAGACAGACTCAAAGAATATGGAAAAATACTACTTTATTATCATATCAAATAAAGTAGGGAAACCTGGTGAACAGACAGATTGCAACTCAGTCACTCTCATCCATATTTTGATTACACAAAGGCTTTGCACCTCGATGTATGTCAGCCATGATGTCATCCTACATGCCAAATAATAAAAACCTATAGAAAGGAGGGATTGGTTAAGGGAACATTTATACCTATATTTTAATGAGGTCTTAGTAACATAATTGGCTGCTCCCTATCAGATAAGCATGCCTTGAACTACCTCTTACTACATAAAATAATACAGATGAATAGCAGAATAACAGCAGCAGATTGGCCTCAGCAGCAATGTATGGCACACTGCTACATAGGCCCTCATGATTGGTTGGCATTCTCTTCCAAACTTGAAAATTCAGCTTGTCAGCAGCACGTAAACAAAATGAAACCCTCAGACCACTACCCACTTTGGGCAATTAGCCGACCATCTCTCATCAGTTAGGCCCTAAGCCAAGGCTTCTTCTCTGAAGTTGATCTTGCTGAATGATCTCTCCCTTGGGATTTTTAAGGGAGTGTAGGTACATTGCTATCTTCAGATGGAGCTTAATGAATATGCCTTGTTTTCGAGTCTTGGACACGCGTGAGGAGACCATAATTTTGTCAATTTCAACCTTTTATTTAGATCTTTTTAATTCACTTAAGCTGGGTGCTTTTACTCCTCTTGGCCTCTGGAGACTTGGTTACTCTGTCTTGCACATGCTTTCTGCATCTTTAATTGTCTAATACTTGGCACTTGCAAATGTTTTCTACTTTCCTTAATCTAAGAGAAATATGTAATGCATACGTAGCTTATCATCTTTGACTCCCCTTATGCCTTCCAGTTGCCCATTGATGTGGCATCCTCGATCCTGAGCCAAACAGATATACTTTGTTCCTCGCACAAAGCTGTTTTCCAGCGCCTGTCAGCTCTGCAGTTCTTGTCTCTCCCTTTCGGGCTTCTTAGCTCACTATTATTCAAAACCAACATCCATCTTTCCATCATGGCTGCTTTACTCACATTATATTTTCTCCTGTAGCAAGCTTCTATATGTCTCATTTTACTGGAATTTCAGCATATATACATTTGCTAATTCTCTTCTTACTTAGCTTCTAAGTGTATATGATTTCCTCGCATTTGAATACATGTTTCTCTTGTTACTTCAGTTACACCTTCTTCCTTTAAGTGTATTCTTTCAGTGCGTCATAGTATCTTCTCTTCATGGCGTCACTTTATTCTGGTCTGATTTCACCTATAGCTCTTCTATGTTCAGTGATATGTGCTGACATCCTTCCAACTCATCAGTGCGAGGGTACATTTGATACGGTTGTCTGAGTGCATAATGTCTCTCATATCTTCAATGCGGTATTCGGACGATACCTGGTGTGACACACAGTGCTTTCTTGCTCTTCTTTCAGTATGACCGAGGTTAGGGGGCGGGCACTAGAGATGATGTGTGCATTTGACTCACTACAATTTCCCAAGATTTCCCATAGATACCAATAAAGCAGAGATGTAGGCACTTAGCTGTGACTGAGATAAGGAAAAAGTGTTTCACTAGGCTACAATCGAACATGTAGGTATGTAAACTTCTGTCATATACCTGGAAATAACTTCAAAAAAGGAATTTCAAAGCAAACTGAAGGACATCGAAAATGTATTGAAATGTCTCTGTTGCTTACAGTTATCCATAAAAACACTGCTCTATAATCAAAATGACAATAGCACCACTCATTCTTTTTCTGTTTACATACATTTCTTTTTGGGTATTGTGGATTTTATTATCACTTTAGCAACTAATTTCCTGATTATTCTGAAAAATCCAAATCCAAAAATTGCTGTCTCAAAGTTAAAACAACCAACGCTACACTGAACGTGGGACTATCGAAATGTTTCCTACCACTCGGGGCCCCAGGTCTTGGATACTTCCTCCTCTACATGAACTCCCTGGCTCTTCCCTCTTTCCTCCACTGTATTGTGCTCCTCTCTTTCCTCTTTGATGCAACACAATGTTCAGGCCCTCATCACCTCTCCTCTTAGCTTTCTGCTCCACCACTTTATTGAGGTTCCTGCCTATATATTTTCTATTGCCTCTTTCATCCTCTTCAGTGAACTCTTCTCCACCTCTCCTGGTGGGCTTCTTTCCACCTCCTCTGCTTTCTTTCTCTCCTCCAATTCCCTCCCCTTCTCTTCAGGTTGTACCACAAGCTTCTAATCTTCGCCAAAGTATTTTATACTTTTTGTCTCTGCTATCCCCTTTTCCCTCATCGTTATCGTTATTCTCCAGTACCCTCTGAACTTTCCACACTTCCTGTGCTCTCCCCCTTACTTCCTGCTTTGCTTCCTCCGCCCAGTTCTGCGCCACCACCTCCTGATGCCTTTAAACTCCTCTGTGCTCTATCGCCTTCTTTGCCAGCTACTCCTCCTCAATGAATTCCACTACCTCCTCTGCTCTTGCTCCTCTTGCTTGCCATTCTCATCCTTCTGCACCGATATGCCACCTATTCCTCAGTGAACTTTCATGCTCTAACTGCTAAACATCTGGCTGCAGACCCCGTGCTTTCATACTGGTTCCCTGACTTGGAATTTAGTGTTTAAACTGACCCAGATTTGGTTCCATGGTTACTTATTTTGCCTTCTTGTTCTTCACTACTGTTTTTGCCAGTCGATCCTGCAGCTCCAAAAACAAAACCCAAAAGAAGTGGGAACCTCAAACAATCACTGGTACCTTGAGGTAAGAACATATAATAATACACGAAAGGTGGCACCAGGAGGGGAGGAGACTCTAAAAAGAAGGGCGAATAGATGCAAATTCAAATAATCATTTTCATTTTATTTTGAATTATATAATACATAGTACTTAGAAAATATTTATTTTACTAATCATACATTCAAACACATTCATTCGAAGTTATTTGCACATCTAAAAGTTATATAAATGTAATAAAGTGCCATAAAAAGAATAATTCATTTCATTGGTACATTTCATTATAAACCTAATTACTGATCATAGTTCATTCCAGAAAAAATATCGACTATTGGTGCTTTAACAGATAGTTCTTTTTTTTCGAAAAAGCTCCCCAGATGGTGAATAGTTTCGACTTGACCAATTTAAGTGTCTTCATCAGGATTGGATGAACATTTAACAGATACTTCTAAAAACAAAACAAACATACAGTTATAAAAATCATTTTTTTAAAAAACGTGTCTAAAATTGCATACCTAAGTCACCCCTCTCTTGGTGCCTCCTCTCGAAAACAACATGTTATAACACCTCAGGGTATAGAGCATCCCTATAATTTTAATCCCTCGATGGACATCTCTCTTATCCACCGTGTTATTAAACATCAAATCTAACCTGTTTTTACAGAACCTCTTAATTGACTTAATCAATCTGGTTTCATCTCTAGCATCATTAGGTTTATAAAAGGCTAAAGAATATCAGAGAAAACTAGAACGAAAACACGTTCCTATAATCTCCGTAATATGCACTTCTTAGTTAGTGCTGAACAAACCCTTCTCGTCACACTCAAGCACCCCACTATCGTCAGCATCAGATCGCAGTTTCAAAAAATAGGCAAGATCCTTCCTACCTGCAAACCCCATTTGGTTCGCCCAATGGCTAGAGTTCCAGCAGCCTCTGGTAAAGAGCTAAGTGCTGGATATCCTAAAGAAAACATAAAAAATGAAAAATATTTTTAGAAAATACCGATAACAGACATAAACAGCAAAAATATTACTGTATGGGGAAGGCAAATGTTAAGTACCTTCTTTCCCAAAGAGTATCTTCCACACTAGTCCTTTGAGTAATATCAATTAGCCGTAAGTGCCGATTCTCTTCTTTCATTCAAAAAACGGCCGGCTAACATGGGTTAGAGAGCATCGATATCTCTGTGCTATTTCATGAGGAAGTAGCAAGATAAACAAACTAAAGTTACTACATACCGAAATAACTCAAAAATAATAATAATAGGGGCCTACCGAGCCTCTCGCTTACCTATAAAGCCCCAGAGGTACTCTACTAGAGTCCATGGCTCTGTCCTGGATATCCGTAAGAACGGTACGCCTGTTTCACAACTAGCCGCGTATCTTTCCCACAACGGTAATCTAAACACAATATGGAAACAATATAAGAGAAACCGTTCTGATCTGATTCAACAATACCTATACAACTGCCCAAACTGAACGAACAACTCTCATACTGGCTTACCTTAGGGTCATCTAACACCGAGGGTGTTTACGTCCGCCATTTGTCCACAGTGGTCCGAATCTAATACAACGCGGAAGTCCCTCTTTTATTTCGAAACGGAGTCACTAACACAGAAGAAAGACTGTGACTCCGGCCCTAATACACGAGCTAGAAAAAGGACTCTAGGAGTCTCAATAAATATATGGACAAAATCTTCCATCTCAATGAACTAGGATATGGAGGGAACCAACAATATTTCTTCCTTCTTTCAAAGGAACAAGGGGATGGGAATCAATTCCATTCTTCTTGTTGATTGAGCCCTATGTTTAGGCTGTTGGTATGATATATCCACCATTGTTCTCTTTGCGCTAATCGTGCAGCAGTATTAGCTGCATCAGTACCTAAAACCTTTTCTAATACCCACCATCTCATATCTTCTGGCTTGTGGTTGAGTTCTAAAAAATTTAACGTTAGGGGAGCATTCCGCTGGCCCGTTCTAATCTTGGATTTATGCTCACCAATCCGTAATTTCACCGCCCTAGAGGTCTTCCCTATGTAAGCTTTCTTGCAGGGACATATAATGACGTAAATCACGTTAGCACTGAGGCAGGTGGAATGCTGCCTCAGTTCCCAGCTTCTTTTGTGGATCTCCACCGCCGTACTGGCTGTGGTACTAGAACAGTTCGAACAGCTCCCACATGGGTAATGCCCCTTAATCGGTGGCATACCCCACGTGGCAGTGATGGTAGGTTGACTATCATGAATCGAGATTCTGTCTGCCTTAGACACCCAATTCTTAATATTTTTGCCTTTCTTGAAAGCATAGATCGGTTTTGCTAAATCCGGCATATTAAGTTGTAATAGGTGCCAGTGCGTGGAGATAATCTTCTTGATTTTATTGTGTTGCGTGTTAAACGTGAGGGCACAAACTAGTTGGTCCTCACCCAACTTTCTCTCTTTCGAGTCCTTTTTCAATAAACTGTCCCTATGTTGGTATCTTGCGCGTTTTTTCGATTGTCTAAGCAATCGCTTAGGGTACCCTCTTTCAGACAATCTATCTTCAATTATCGAGGATTGTTTAAGGAAATCTTCAACTTTAGTGCAGTTTCTCCTCGCCCTCAAAAACTGCCCATATGGAATATTAGATTTCAATGACTGAGCATGAAAGCTCTTATGATGCAATATAGTATTTCTATCTGTGTCTTTCCTATACAAATCTACGACCAATACTTTTTTGTCAACTTTGATCAGAAGATCAAGGAACGGAATCTCCTTATTGCTAGTCTCAATGGTAAACTTTAGATTGGAATTTAAATTATTAATCCAATTGAAAAAGGCCTTATGGTCGCCTTTAGAGCTATCCCAAATGATGAAAATATCATCAATGTACCGCTTGTACATTTTTAGAGCTGATCTAAAAGGGTTAGAATCTGTCATTATGTTGGTTTCTTCAAAATCCCACATGTAAAGGGTGGCATAATTCGGTGCAAAAGATGCACCCATGGCCGTTCCCTTAATTTGCATGTAGTAGGAGTTTTTAAATCTGAAGAAATCTTTGGTGAGCGCAATTTCCAATAATTCCACCAAGAATTCGCTCGGAACTGAGATGGTATCGATCCTAGTCTGGAGAAACCTCTTAATAATCCCCAGTGAGTCCTCCTGGGGAATGTTCGAATAAAGCGACTCTACATCTAGAGTTATCAATAAGTCATGGTCGCTATTGAATGGAAAAGCCTCTACAATTCTAATAACATCACAAGAGTCGGATAAATACGTACGGGTGTTCTTAGCCAATGGTTTCAAAAAATAGTCTAAATACTGCCCAACTGGTTCCAAAATAGACCCACTGAGGGAAACAATGGGTCTTCCTGGAGGGGCTGACATGCTCTTATGAATTTTAGGTAGCATATAAATGAGAGGAGTCCTAGTGTTCTTGGGGACAAGAAAATTGAATTCTTTCTGGGTGATAATTTCCCTTTCTAGAGCATCCTTCCCCAGATTTTCAATTTCTCTTAATATACTGGGGGAGGGATCTCCCTGCAATTTAACGTACACCTCTCGGTTATCTAGTTGTCTCATAACCTCAAAAAGAAAGAATTCAATTTTCTTGTCCCCAAGAACACTAGGACTCCTCTCATTTATATGCTACCTAAAATTCATAAGAGCATGTCAGCCCCTCCAGGAAGACCCATTGTTTCCCTCAGTGGGTCTATTTTGGAACCAGTTGGGCAGTATTTAGACTATTTTTTGAAACCATTGGCTAAGAACACCCCTACGTATTTATCCGACTCTTGTGATGTTATTAGAATTGTAGAGGCTTTTCCATTCAATAGCGACCATGACTTATTGATAACTCTAGATGTAGAGTCGCTTTATTCGAACATTCCCCAGGAGGACTCACTGGGGATTATTAAGAGGTTTCTCCAGACTAGGATCGATACCATCTCAGTTCCGAGCGAATTCTTGGTGGAATTATTGGAAATTGCGCTCACCAAAAATTTCTTCAGATTTAAAAACTCCTACTACATGCAAATTAAGGGAACGGCCATGGGTGCATCTTTTGCACCGAATTATGCCACCCTTTACATGTGGGATTTTGAAGAAACCAACATAATGACAGATTCTAACCCTTTTAGATCAGCTCTAAAAATGTACAAGCGGTACATTGATGATATTTTCATCATTTGGGATAGCTCTAAAGGCGACCATAAGGCCTTTTTCAATTGGATTAATAATTTAAATTCCAATCTAAAGTTTACCATTGAGACTAGCAATAAGGAGATTCCGTTCCTTGATCTTCTGATCAAAGTTGACAAAAAAGTATTGGTCGTAGATTTGTATAGGAAAGACACAGATAGAAATACTATATTGCATCATAAGAGCTTTCATGCTCAGTCATTGAAATCTAATATTCCATATGGGCAGTTTTTGAGGGCGAGGAGAAACTGCACTAAAGTTGAAGATTTCCTTAAACAATCCTCGATAATTGAAGATAGATTGTCTGAAAGAGGGTACCCTAAGCGATTGCTTAGACAATCGAAAAAACGCGCAAGATACCAACATAGGGACAGTTTATTGAAAAAGGACTCGAAAGAGAGAAAGTTGGGTGAGGACCAACTAGTTTGTGCCCTCACGTTTAACACGGAACACAATAAAATCAAGAAGATTATCTCCACGCACTGGCACCTATTACAACTTAATATGCCGGATTTAGCAAAACCGATCTATGCTTTCAAGAAAGGCAAAAATATTAAGAATTGGGTGTCTAAGGCAGACAGAATCTCGATTCATGATAGTCAACCTACCATCACTGCCACGTGGGGTATGCCACCGATTAAGGGGCATTACCCATGTGGGAGCTGTTCAAACTGTTCTAGTACCACAGCCACTACGGCGGTGGAGATCCACAAAAGAAGCTGGGAACTGAGGCAGCATTCCACCTGCCTCAGTGCTAACGTGATTTACGTCATTATATGTCCCTGCAAGAAAGCTTACATAGGGAAGACCTCTAGGGCGGTGAAATTACGGATTGGTGAGCATAAATCCAAGATTAGAACGGGCCAGCGGAATGCTCCCCTAACGTTACATTTTTTAGAACTCAACCACAAGCCAGAAGATATGAGATGGTGGGTATTAGAAAAGGTTTTAGGTACTGATGCAGCTAATACTGCTGCACGATTAGCGCAAAGAGAACAATGGTGGATATATCATACCAACAGCCTAAACATAGGGCTCAATCAACAAGAAGAATGGAATTGATTCCCATCCCCTTGTTCCTTTGAAAGAAGGAAGAAATATTGTTGGTTCCCTCCATATCCTAGTTCATTGAGATGGAAGATTTTGTCCATATATTTATTGAGACTCCTAGAGTCCTTTTTCTAGCTCATGTATTAGGGCCGGAGTCACAGTCTTTCTTCTGTGTTAGTGACTCCGTTTCGAAATAAAAGAGGGACTTCCGCGTTGTATTAGATTCGGACCACTGTGGACAAATGGCGGATGTAAACACCCTCGGTGTTAGATGACCCTAAGGTAAGCCAGTATGAGAGTTGTTCGTTCAGTTTGGGCAGTTGTATAGGTATTGTTGAATCAGATCAGAACGGTTTCTCTTATATTGTTTCCATATTGTGTTTAGATTACCGTTGTGGGAAAGATACGCGGCTAGTTGTGAAACAGGCGTACCGTTCTTACGGATATCCAGGACAGAGCCATGGACTCTAGTAGAGTACCTCTGGGGCTTTATAGGTAAGCGAGAGGCTCGGTAGGCCCCTATTATTATTATTTTTGAGTTATTTCGGTATGTAGTAACTTTAGTTTGTTTATCTTGCTACTTCCTCATGAAATAGCACAGAGATATCGATGCTCTCTAACCCATGTTAGCCGGCCGTTTTTTGAATGAAAGAAGAGAATCGGCACTTACGGCTAATTGATATTACTCAAAGGACTAGTGTGGAAGATACTCTTTGGGAAAGAAGGTACTTAACATTTGCCTTCCCCATACAGTAATATTTTTGCTGTTTATGTCTGTTATCGGTATTTTCTAAAAATATTTTTCATTTTTTATGTTTTCTTTAGGATATCCAGCACTTAGCTCTTTACCAGAGGCTGCTGGAACTCTAGCCATTGAGCGAACCAAATGGGGTTTGCAGGTAGGAAGGATCTTGCCTATTTTTTGAAACTGCGATCTGATGCTGATGATAGTGGGGTGCTTGAGTGTGACGAGAAGGGTTTGTTCAGCACTAACTAAGAAGTGCATATTACGGAGATTATAGGAACGTGTTTTCGTTCTAGTTTTCTCTGATATTCTTTAGCCTTTTATAAACCTAATGATGCTAGAGATGAAACCAGATTGATTAAGTCAATTAAGAGGTTCTGTAAAAACAGGTTAGATTTGATGTTTAATAACACGGTGGATAAGAGAGATGTCCATCGAGGGATTAAAATTATAGGGATGCTCTATACCCTGAGGTGTTATAACATGTTGTTTTCGAGAGGAGGCACCAAGAGAGGGGTGACTTAGGTATGCAATTTTAGACACGTTTTTTTAAAAAATGATTTTTATAACTGTATGTTTGTTTTGTTTTTAGAAGTATCTGTTAAATGTTCATCCAATCCTGATGAAGACACTTAAATTGGTCAAGTCGAAACTATTCACCATCTGGGGAGCTTTTTCGAAAAAAAAGAACTATCTGTTAAAGCACCAATAGTCGATATTTTTTCTGGAATGAACTATGATCAGTAATTAGGTTTATAATGAAATGTACCAATGAAATGAATTATTCTTTTTATGGCACTTTATTACATTTATATAACTTTTAGATGTGCAAATAACTTCGAATGAATGTGTTTGAATGTATGATTAGTAAAATAAATATTTTCTAAGTACTATGTATTATATAATTCAAAATAAAATGAAAATGATTATTTGAATTTGCATCTATTCGACCTTCTTTTTAGAGTCTCCTCCCCTCCTGATCCTGCAGCTCCAGCCACTCCTAAGAGTGTGATGCTGTGGTTTGGCGCTGGATTTATCAAGTATTGAGGCCCATGGGCCCAGGTGTGCACAGCGTCTCCAGCTTGACCCCTCCCGCCACTTTGCAAACCATTGTTGGATATTTGCGCTTGAACATCCATGGGGTCTTGCGGTTTTTCCATGTATCAGTAGGATTCCTCTGCCCTGAGAGCAAAAGGGAGAGAGTTCCATTGTTTTGCCGCAATGACTGGGAAGCTTGCCCCTCCCGCTTTAGTTAGTGAGAACTTGGATTGCGCTAGTCTGTAGGTGAAAGGCGTTCGAGTGGGTCTGGTCGAGTGGGTCTTGGCAATTTTATAAACCAGCTAAAGCGGGCTCCTTTAGAAATGCATATGTGTGTGATCCGGAGCGTTTTAAAGGCCATTCTCCCTCAAATGGGGAGCCAGTGCATTTTTCTCTCAATGCATTTTTGCACCATGGTAATGTGTCCCCAGCCCTAGCTTCTGCCTGGTGCAATAAATACATTGGAAGGATATGTTTTAGCACTAGAGCAATGTTCACCCTAGTGGTATTTGCTCTTGCACAAATGCAAAGTTTCTGTACTATGGCCCCATGCAATATTCATTTAAACACCCATGCCATGGTGCCTCTGACTTAAAAATGTGCAACCAAAGAGATAGCTCAGTGGGCTGGGTCACTGCTGATTGACCTGCAGATCACAGGTTAATATCGCAGGTGCGCCAATTCAGCCGGTCAGCCTTCAGAGATGTAAAAAAGGAGTACTGTCCAGCAGAGGTGAATAAGGATAACTCTTACTCCAGCACATGAAGACACACCCCTTTGTTCTACTTCAATAGAAATAATTTTGAAAATGAAACAGTAGCAGAACATTCCTGTATATATCAAAGCAAATATGGTAAATTAAAGCAAATAAATGTAGGGAATAAACATACTCTCGTGTTGATTTCATCAATGAGCTCCCCTGACGGACACTCAAGTTTGCACACACGCTCTTTTTAATAGTTACAACGGTGCACAATTGATAGTGTATTCTGGCATCTAACAGCATATTTGCTCACCCCCTCTCCTTGCACAGCGCAGAGCATAAGCAGAGTGTTGTTATGGAGGGGTTGCTTAATGGGGGTATGCAAGAGGCATTCCTGACCCACGTGGAGAGTTCTGGGTGTCCATGTGGGGGTGGGTGCAACAGACTGCACCCTGTTGCATGGTGTGCCCATAGGCAACCCTTACAAAAGTTTGATTTGGTGTGTGAATGCCCATATTGGTTAGCTCAACACCAGGGCGCTGAAAGGATGTGTACACAGAAGACTCCTCCAGAAAATTAAAGCGGGGCTGGCACCACTGAACGTATACTTGCCAACCCTACTGATTTAGGCAGTAGGCTACTGCTTTTTAAGCATTCCTACCGCCTACAGATTTGGGTGTCAGATCCTACTGCTTTTTACAGTGGCAGGTAATTTATGTGACTCGAAAGTCAATTAATCTTTCAGTGCCATGGGCGGGAAAGTGATCAATTTGAGTGATGGGCTCAGATCAATCCACTGACCTGACAACTACATGACTCTGGAAAAACTATAACAAATAAGGGTGCTGCTACCAAAAGGTAACTCTGCCCTGCACTCTGGCCGGGAGAGGCCTTCTTAGGTGAACCACCAGTGAAGGCAAGTGGCAGAGCGTAACGCCATCACACAGCATCTGCCTATCAGACTGGGGAGGTATCAGTCTCCATGTTGTTCAGTGTTCAACCTGCACTGCAGGAATGGGTATGTTCTGCCCAGGCTGCACACGTTGCCTACCAGCTCTGTGTGATTATTTTCTGTGAAGTTAGGTAATTGAATTTGGTGTTAACTTACCATTCACAAAATTATACATTTTAAACATTTGAGAGTCTTTGCATGTTGTCCTGTTTGAGAGGCTGTGCATTTTAGAATACTCCAGCTGTGCCAACAAAGAGTGTTTGTAATTTCCTGTGATGTCATTGATACATTGATATGCTAAGTATCATTTTTGAAATTTGAAAAATCCTACATCTTTTTGGTCACAGAAAGTTGGCAAGTATGCTGAACGGCTGGGGCGCTTAGATAAAGAGGATGACACTTTACGCCCCCTGGGAAAGTCTTTCTGCCCGGTTTTTTGTTGTTTTCGGTGCTTCACCCTAGAAGGTCAGTCTTTTCTTGTGCATGCTGCAGTAGTAGTGGGGCCTGTGAAAGACGGAGGGGGATTCCCTCATTGGCAAGGGCAACACCCTCATAAAAATGAGGGCAAGACCTTCTTCGAATGCGCACGTGCTAACTTACAGGGTAATTCATAGAATCCAGCGCACAAGTAGCGCACGCGGCTGGCGCACAGCGTGCGCCTGCGATAGTCTGCGCCAGGCACGTGCGCTAAAACTGATTTCCGCGCACAGCGTATTCATGGATTTCATGCTCCCAAACCAGCCGTGGCGCAGAGAATCGCAGCGAGCCTGCAGCAGCGCCAGTAACGCCCCCAAGAACGCCCTCGCGCAAGGAAAAGCCATCAAAATCGCCAAATCATCGCTAAGGGCTGCGCTAACCCTGGACCACTTCACAGGGCAGGCAAACAAGGAAAGCAAAGCGGGCAATCTTCAAATCAGGAGTACGCGGGAAGTTCTACACGCGACTAGGCAGGGAACGTGAATTACAGGGGTACGCGGGAATTATCACACGCGAACAGCCAGGGAACGCGTATTACAGGGGTACGCGTGAAGTAGAACACGCGATAGGCCAGGGAACGTGTATTACAGGGGTACGCGTGAAGTAGAACACGCGATAGGGCAGGGAACGTGTATTACAGGGGTACGCGGGAATTATCACACACAAACAGCCAGGGTGCGTGTATTACAGGGGTAGCGGGAAGTTCAACACGCGATTGGCCAGGGTACGTGTATTACAGGGGTACGCGTGAAGTAGAACACGCGATAGGCCAGGGAACGTGTATTACAGGGGTACGCGGGAATTATCACACGCGAACAGCCAGGGTGCGTGTATTACAGGGGTAGCGGGAAGTTCAACACGCGATTGGCCAGGGAACGTGTATTACAGGGGTACGCGTGAAGTAGAACACGCGATAGGCCAGGGAACGTGTATCACAGGGGTACGCGGGAATTATCACACGCGAACAGCCAGGGTGCGTGTATTACAGGGGTGCGTGGGAATTATCACACGCGAATAGGCTGGGTGGGCCCTCACAGGTGTACCCTGTACACCCTCCACGGCCCCTGCAGGCAGCCCACAAAACAGGGGACTACCCTGCACACCTGATCATGTCCCCCTGCACCCCCATCCACCAGGGGCACCCTCCACCAGGCCCCCACCCATGTCTCCCACCACCCCCACCCCCCAGCAGTGCAGGGGCACCTGCCAGCAGGCCCCCACCCATGTCTCCCACCACCCCCACCCCCCATCCACCAGGGGCACCCTCCACCAGGCCCCCACCCATGTCTCCCACCACCCCCACCCACCAGCACTGTGGGGCACGTGGCCAGCAGGCAGTCAGGCAGCAGCAGATGGCAGGTGGGAGCGTGCTCAGGGCTTTGGGGGACTGTAATTTGGCCTCCTGGCCAGGAGCGTGGTCTTTCGTGTTTGAACGCGTGGACAGCCTGATAGGGAGTGATTTTGCACGTGAAAACCCCACACTCAGCGAATCGCGCGAAAACCCGTCACCAGCATATGTGCGTCTATAGTTACCTGCACGTGCAGTGTCAAAGCGTGTGATTGGTGAAAATGGATCTACACGCAGGAGTGACAAAGCGTGTGATTGGTGAAAATTGATCTACACGCAGGAGTGACAAAGCGTGTGATTGGTGAAAAGTGAGCTACACGCAGGAGTGTCAAAGCGTGTGATTGGTGAAAAAGGATCCACACGCAGAAGTGACAAAGCGTGTGATTGGTGAACATGGGCCAAGCACGTACACGCCGTAAGTGACGCTGTACGTGTGGGCCTGTATATAAGGTAGTGTAGAACACCATTTCCTTGTACGTGCTTTTCGTGGAGAGCGAGTGGGTGAATTCTGTACTTCTTGTCGTTTCACACGCGATTTACTTCACGGCGTTTCCAGTTCGTACTCCCTGTTACCTCTGACAGCTTTTTCTCTTTTTCCTCTTGTACTGGTTTACCTGGGCCTGTTCCCTCAAACAGTGTCCCCTTCTACTGTTGTCCTGTCTCCTCAGACAGCGTACACATCTTCTTTTGGCGGGGGTGTTGCCAACCAAACGCGCTCATTTTTCACGCTCTTTTACCTGGCAGACGGTGAGTCACGCACGTATCTAACTTCTGTGCTTGCCCCGTGTGTAGCCTACCCCTTCAGAGGTCATTCTAGGCTGCGTGTGACACGCATACGTTCATTGTGTTACTGGATGCCACAGCGTAGTGCAGGGTTTTCCATCAGCACACGTGGTCTAGGAGGGGTATTGTGCACGTTCCTTAACTTTTCTGGGGTGCCTGTGCGTTGCGTGACCCGTCATCTTTCCCCAGGGGTGTCATATAGCCTTGCCACTGCACTAGGGTACGAATACCATCTGGTACCCAACCCCTTTGACACCCAATTGCCCAGGACAATTGTGCACACCGACTCCCATACGCACAATAACATCAGTGCCATGGTTGGGAGGCGTGCAAGCCGTAAGGGTGGCAAAGGTGGCCGTGCCACACGTGGTGGCCGTGGAGGATCCACTAGGGGACGTGGTTGTGACTTGCAGGGTGCCCCTGTCCCCCCCAGTCTGGAGGACCAGTCAGGGACACCCATGCCCCCCCCCCCCAGTTGAGGGTCATGTGGCTGATACCAACCCTGATCAGCCCTTGTCGGACCAGCCCATTGTGGCAGCAGACCTGTCCGAGGGTGATCCCATCGCTGACATCCAGGTCAGCAGGTCCACTGCACGTGCACCGGTGCACATTGGTGTCATCAGGGCACGCGCATCTATGCCAGATAGGTCATCTGCTGGCCCCCGTAGCCAGGGTGTGGCTCCATCCACCCCACCTCTCATACACCCTGCCAAGACTGTGTCGGTCCTAGTTCATGCACCTCAGATCAGGCCTGACCCCATCCCACTACCCCCAATGCCTGCACCTACTCCCATGCTGAGTGTGCAATCCCACACACCCAGTACTGAGTCCACCACGGCTCCTGCCCCTAGTGTCCACAGCGGCGTAGGACACTCTGGATCCCCACCCCCTTCCAAGCGCAAGAGGAAGAGTGCACGTCCGGCACAGGCTGATTCCCCAGGCACGGCTGCACAGTCCGGCCCATCAAGGAAGCCAAGCTTCACAGACGCCGAACTGAATGCACTTGTTCAGTATGTGTCAGATCATGAAAGGGAAATGGTCATCGTTGCAGGGTCCAAGACCACACATGCCAGACGCCAGGCACACTGGCAGACCATTGCTGACAGAATAAGTGCCCTTGGAGTAGTGAGGCGCACAGCTAGTGATTGCCAGAAGCGCTGGAATGACCTTAAGCGCAGGGCAAAGGATAAGCTGGCCTCAAGTCATGCCGCAACCTTGGTGACTGGAGGTGGGTCCCCAGCACAGGAAATAGAACTCACACCACACGAGTCCGTAGCTGGATCCTACGTCACCGAGGGACAACTCCAAGGTGTGGGAGATCTCCCTGATTACGAGGCATCATCCGGTGAGTGCACATGCATGTGTGTATTATCCATGTGCATGGTGTGTGTGTGAAGCATTCATGTTGGGTGCCTGTCAAGGGGGTGTGTGGCAGAGTTGATAGTGGCACCCATGTGCCTCATCCAGTATGTTCAGTGCAACACCATCTGCCCACAGCACTATCCCAACTGGCAACAGTGCACATATGGCCCTACACCATGGAAGTTGCCCTTGAATTGTCATTTTGTCACTACATTGTTGCTCATACTCCCCTGTCTATTCATCTGATGTCTTACATACCATTCCTATACTTTCCCCCAGCCAATCAAGTTTCATCTTCACATGCCTGACATGCAATGATACCACATGCTAATGCGTCCTCTGTATATAAATGCCAACCAACATGCTGTCATACTGTGGATGTTGCCTTGACATCCACCTCCTACCTGTGTGCTTTGGTACCGTCTGGTTTCGAGCCCCATTCCCTCACACTCCATGCTGCTCTTCATGGTCTATCTTCCCTGACTTCTACAGTTCAGACCATCGTGCCCTACTCACGACACCTGCTTGCTAACAGTCAAATGAGGGCACCCTGCCCTCCAATGCGACCCACCCTATTGCTGACAAGTGCATCTGAGCCTACTCAAAGCCAACTCTCACTGACATCTGCTCATACATGCCTTTGCCTGTCCCATAGACCCTTCACATGGTCCCTGTCCTCTCTCCTTGCTCCTCTTCCACCATCAATGGTGGGACCCGTTGGGGTGTACTCCTGGCCTCCTTCCAATCCTCAGAGGCCACAATTGATGTGCATGGTAATGGGAGCATCTCAGTCCAAGGCCCTTAGGCCAACCTCATTCTCCTTGAGAAATGCTACCCACATCTCATCAACTTCCTTTCCTCTCCTGCTGTCCCCCCTCCTCTCTCCTCATCAATCCTGCACTGCCTCCCTGCACCCTCCCATGATCCTTCTCCGCCTCCCACTCCAACTCCTACACATGCTGCACCTCTGATCTCTAGCACTCCCCGTAAGTCCTCCAAGGCTGTCAACCTCCTCCACAATTACACTCCTTTCACTGCGGCTGCATCAGGCATTCCTCCGATATCTGTCACTTACATGAGGTTATGCACCTTGACATCCTTGGTCTCATGGAAACATGTCTGACGGCCAGCTCTGTCTGCATCCTTCACACACTCCTACCTGATGTTCAGGAGACCCTCTCCTTGGCCCGCCACTACTGTGCAGGGGGGGTGTGCCCTTGGCTTCCCTGAGGGTATTCCTGCCACTGTCACTCCTACTTAGACCTACTCCACTCTGGAATGGCTTGTGTGACGTCTCTCTCTACCACACCTTGACATTCACAAACTGTGCGTACTGTGTCTGGGAAAACTGGTCAAATGTACTACTTCCTTTCTGAGTGTCCTCACCTCTCCTCCTCACTCATGTCCCCAGACACAGAAATCCTCTTCCTTGGTGCTGTACGCATCCACCTGCATGCTTGTTGACCCCCCCACGTGACCTTTCTGTGACCTCAGCAACTCCCTCTCACCCTCTAGACTCCCGTCTGTCCCTACTCATTCTGCAGGGCACACTCTTGATGCTCTGATCTCATCTGACTTTCCCCTCTCCGTCCATCTCTGCACTCCTCTCTCCTGGAGTGATCACATTCTCCTCTCCTCCCAGCTCACCCTCACCACTGTCACACACCTTCTTGGTATTCCAACCCATGAAGTGTGTGTCAGTCGAGGCTCATGCTGCCAAAATCTCCCCCCCATCCAGCTCCCCCTTAGGCTCACTCCCATCCTGACAGGGCCCACTCCATGCTCCACTCTATGTCAGGTACACTGGATGTCTTTGCCACGGTCATGACCACCTGTCTGAAGCCCCATGCCAATGCAGAGTCCTGGCATGACTCGGATCTTGTGAACCCAGACCACAGGTGCCGGGTGGCAGAGAGGGAATGTCCTGCATCATGCTCATCCTCTGGCAAACTGGCCTGCCACATGCTCCAAAGGCAATAGCGCCTCACCCTTTTCACCAAGATGAGATCCCCAATCCAAGGGCACATATCTGCGGCATGTGACAACTCTGCAGGACACATAGAAATCTGCAAGGACCTTGCCGAGCCAGATGCAGTGTGTACCTCCCCTGTCCCCTCCGAGCCCACAGCACTGCATGATTGTCTCTGTACCCCTATAGGCCACCCCCCCAGCACTTGTCTGCGCCTAACACCATCTGCCCTTGACGTTAAATCCTACTTACCTTGTACAGCACTTCCAGCCGCCACTTCCCCTTGCACTTCATTGTGCCACCCACCCCTGCACTTGCGTGACATGAATGACACCAGCACCAGTAGGATTGTTGACTGGCATCCCCTACTGCCCCACCACCCCTCAGTGCTCCGCTGTACCTTCATACATTTCTGGACCGGTGCTTCACGAATGCTATATGATTCCTTTACAGGTGATGGGGAGGTGGAATCTCATTGTTTACTGCATTTTGTTGATGTAGACAAGGCACTGTGCATCGTGGCCAATTTGGACTAGCAGATCCATGTACAACATGTTAACTTATTGATGTGATGATGCAATGTCAGGACCAGAGTGGTTGAAATCCAAAAAAGTTGCCCTCCTCTCCCTCTTCACTTGGTGGCTATGTCACATGCCATGTGTGTGATGGCATGTGCCTTTGACATGGCAATCACCGGCCAATGTGTGATGGCAGTGCTAGGCAGCATGGTGAGCAGGCGTTGCTCTCCAATCTGTACATTGTATGCCCTGAGCCTCCCCTACAGACCCAGTGATGGTGAATGCATAGGAGGTCTCCCAGTCATGTGGGACATGTGTCGTAGAACTACTGCCTCTGTTGTTCATCAGCCCTTGTTGCATGCCATGGTGCTAATGCCTGTTTCCATTTTTCTCTTTCATGTCTTTGCAGGGGACGAAGCACTTGTTGATGCTGGGGATGTGGTGGTTGAGCCGTCCCAGGAGGGCAACCCGGGCCGACCTTCCACAAGTGAGGGACGTGGTGTGTTTGTGGGTGAAAACCCACAAGTGCTGCAGGTCGTGCTGTCGAGGGGTGTCTCTGGGGGTTCCTCCCCCGAGCAGTATTCAGGTGTAGACTCGGAGGATGACACCTATGTGCAGTCGCAGGTGAGTGTTCTTGGGAGAAAATCTCCTCTGTCCGACCCACCTGCAGCCGGGCCATTGCCCTCAATGGGGATGTCAGTGTCGGCAGCTCAGCCTCCGGTGGTTACGGATGCAGGGCCACACCACACAATCTCTGATCCTGTTCCTGGGGCTGAAGATCAGAGAGGGAATACAGTCCTGCAGCCTGAGGCCTTGCCGGCACAGCAAGGCGCAGTCCGCCTTGCCCCAGGCAGGTGTGGTGCCCGTCAACGTGGTGGCCGTATGCCACCTGGCAATACCGCTTGGGAGCAATCCATCTACGGTATGGCCAACCAACAGGCAGCATCATCCGAGATGATTGCACAGGCCATGGATAGGGTGGCCACTTCCATTGTCCCCCCAGAAAGGCTGATGGAGCGACTGGAGCAGGCTACAGAGTCCATCTGCCAGGCACACAGGGAGGATATGTTGGCGTCCAACAAGGACAGGCG
The DNA here is from genome assembly GCF_040938575.1 of Ambystoma mexicanum. Classification (NCBI taxonomy): domain Eukaryota; kingdom Metazoa; phylum Chordata; class Amphibia; order Caudata; family Ambystomatidae; genus Ambystoma; species Ambystoma mexicanum. Next base: position 681,920,834 of record NC_090927.1, on the reverse strand, counting down.
GGCGGCACTGGCGACTCTGCGGGAATCACTTTCCATGGAGTCCCAGCGCCACAGGGAAGGCCTGAGGGAAGAATTCCATCACCTCAGGTCGACCCTGTTAGAGCTTGAGGCTTCATCCCATAGAAGGAGAGAGGAGCAGCTGGAGCGTCTGACACGGACGCTCTCGGCCGAGATGCAGGCAACTCGTGCGGAGGTCAGGTCATCCCGGAAGTTACTGCATGGGGACCTCCGCATGATTATAACCCAGAACCAGAACTACCAGACCCGCCTGCTTGCAGCCATGGAGGAGCAAACTCGTGCTTTGCGTGGGCTGCCTCCCATTGTCACACCATCTTCTGAGGCAGCTCCCCCACCTCCTGAGTCAGCTGCAGGGTCTGGCCAGAGCGATAGCGACTCATCTCCCACAACAGAGTAGCCGTGTGGGCCACGAGCCTATGGGGTGTTTTAGTTTCCCATGATCCACACAGGTGGATTGTGGCGTGCATCCTGTCCTCGGACCTCATAGGTGCCCCCCCCTCCCGCCGGCCCTTTCATGGCCTTGTGTGGGTACCTGGGCATACACTGTATTGTGGCTGGGCACATGCAGGCTTGTCCTGAGTTTGGTTTCGATGCTTGGGTAGCAGACATCCACACCCCTCCTGCTTCCGTTTCCATGGGCTTGCAAAGGGTGTGCCCAAGTGACAGCAAATTACACGGTGACATTGGACTCCCATGAGCTGTTGGCCAGTCCATAGTCAATACTGTGTAGACATTCATAGTGTACATTGTTGTTGCACCTAACTATGCATGATGGTTTGATATGTGCCTCTACTTACATATGTTGCTCATGTTTTGCAGGTATTTCACACAGTTCTTCACACGGGCATACTCTCTGGAGTCAGACTACATGTCGGTAGATGTGCACTGACACTTTTGCGTGGCGCCATCACTGTACATCTGGACGGTGAGGACATACCAGCAGAATCAGGTAATGAGACTACCATTGATTACATGCATTGTGTCTTGTTTGGGTGGGCTTCAGGGTGGGTTTGTGTGTAATTTGATTGAAATTACTCTTACACAGGTGTGTAGTAGTGGCTCCAGCGCGGTTAGCTGTTCAAGTGCGGCTATGTTCCATTTGGGGCACTGCTATTTGTGACACCGGTGTCATGTTGTGATGGCCAGTTTGTTTGCTCTCACATACCATGACATGGTGTCCTCAGTGGCGGGACTGTGAAGGGAATGGGTGACATGGCAATGTTGTCATGTAGTGAATCGCCTGTGGCAATGCATATTTGATTGATGGAGTTGTGTCTTTTCGTTGTGATGCATTGCTGGTGTATGTGTAGGTAGGGGTGCACACATAGTGACACTTCCATGTTAACAATCTCAGGCTGATGTGTATCTGACAGTTTATTGTCAAGTAATTTTGTGACATTGTCAGGTAGTGTCATCATTGATTGTCAGATGGTATGTGCCAGAGCAGTGTGCACTAGCCAGCACTGTGATTCCTAGGTGAAGAAGTTGGCCACCAGTTGCGTACGGGCTGCCACCCCCCGTGCCCTTTCCCCTCCCATGCGCAGCGGGCGTGCATGTGGTTGTGGATGTGGGGGCACCACCATGTCCACGGGCAGGCCCCGGCGTGTTGCAACGTTGTGCAGGACACATGCTGCCACTATGATCCTGCACACTATTCGGGGAGCATATAACAGCTGCCCGCCAGAACGGTCAAGGGAGCGAAAGCGTGACTTCAGCACTCCGAATGTGCGCTCCACTATGCCCCGTGTTGCAATGTGGGCTGTGTTGTACCTTACCTCGGGTGGCGTGGTGGGGTTCCGGATTGGGGTCATCATGTGGGGGCTGATAGGGTAGGCACTGTCCCCTGCGGAGGTGGTGATGGGTATCATTAGTGGTGTTGTGTCATGACCCAGTATCTGACATGCATGCATGTGCAGTGGCATTCATGCTCACCAAGCAGCCATGTATCTCCATGCTGGCCAGCCTCTAGGTCCCGGCATAGGGTAGACATTCTGTAGATGAAGCTGTCGTGGGTGGACCCGGGATAGTTGGCATATACTGATGTGATTATTCCCTTGGCATTGCATACAACTTGCACGTTGATGGAATGCCAGTGCTTGCGGTTTCTATAGATGTGCTCTGTTGCCCTGGGTGGACGTAGAGCCACATGTGTGCAGTCAATTGCACCAAGCACTTTGGGGAATTGAGCCACACCATAGAATTCCTGGATGCACGTCCGCCTTTCTGCATGAGTCCTGGGGAGATATATGTGCCTGCGGACTGATGGCCGTGCAGTGATGATGTTCAAGACCTGGTGTAGGCAGCGTGACTGCGTGGCCTGTGACACACCACCCACTATGGCACTTGTCCGCTGAAAGGATCCAGTGGCCAAGAAGTGCAGTACATTCAGGACCTTCTGCAGGGGGCTGAGTGCTTGGGAGCACAGGGTGGGTGATGTGAGGTCATCCTCCCACTCACTGACCAGGTCCAGTATGATGTGTGCTGGAAACCTGTACCTCCCATACACCTGGTCATCAGGCATCCCGAATAGGCTGGTTCTGGGTGTGAATATTCTGGCCCTGACTCTCCTCCTCCTCCTCCTTTGGTAGCCCACTGCCACTGCTGCTAGGAACGGTATGTTCATCCTGGCATCTGGCTTGTTTATTGATAAGTGCGCAAATTAATGCCTTGCGCGTGTTCTAGGCGAGCGTGTGACCCTCGCACCCCTGGAATCTAGTTCCCACTCCAATAGCGTGTGGAAATTCCCACGCAGCAGGCATACAGGTGCGCTGACGTACTTGCGTGTGTAAGTGCCCGCGCACCCCTGAAATACACGTACATAGGCCAATGGCGTGTACGCGCACTTTCGGCCAATTACACGCGATGACACTCTGACGTGCAGTATTTCCACGTGTGCTCCGTCATCACGTGCTGAGTGGGGAACGCCCGTGCGGATCACGTCAGACGCGCTTACGCGGTGAGGGACTCTGGTCCAATAGAATCGCGTATGCGTGCTGACGCACTTACGCGCTAAGGGCCTTTCCTCGGATTTCACGCTGACGTGCAGGAATTTCACGTGCCAAATCACTCCGTATCAAGCTGGCCACCCGAAAACACACGGAACACCACGCTCCTGCCCAGAAGGAAGAGTTACTGCCCCCCCAGTGCCCTGAGCAGCCTCCCACGTGCTATCTGCTGCTGCCTGCCTGCCTGCCTGCCTGCTGCCACCGTGCCCTGCCATTTGGTGCCTGCACATCAGCCATCTGCAGGGGTCCAGTTGCTGTGTCCACCCCTGCTGGAACTGAAGACTCCCAACTGGGATTACATCGCTCCACAGCCCAGCCCCAGGACCCAGTTGCCCACCCACACCTGCCTCTGGGGTTGCCATGTCGGGCACTTCCACATCTGGCACCAGTGGCAACCCCAGGCCAGAGGGGCAGAGGGGCACCAGCTTCACTGCCACCGAAGTTGGTGTCCTGGTGGAGCATGTCCTGGGGCAGTATGATGCCCTCTTTGGATCGTCCCGCGCCAGCAAGGAAGGACGGGAGAGGATCTGGGCCGACTGTGTGGTTGCCATCAACGCGGAGGGGGTGGCAACCCGCAACGTCCAGAAGATCAAGAAGCGCTGGGAGGACTTGAGGTCCAGGACCCTTGTGAAGGCCCGGCGCCTCGTGGAGGGGGGCCGGGGCCGCATGAGTTCCATCCAGAAGAGGGTCCTGGAACGCGTACGCCCAGTGCTCCACGCCCAGGTCCTTGAGAGGGAGGCCCGTCTGGAGTTGAGCGGTAAGTGTGCAAGCATTACTGTGTGAGACAGGGCATGTTGCGGTGTGCTGGTTCTATGATACTTGCCTGTATGTGTGCCATGGGCCATGTATGCATGTATGTGTGCAGGGACATCATGGTAATGCATGTGCGACCAGTGATGTGTGACCCACATGGTTGTTGCATGTGTTGAAATGCGGCATGGGGAGCCCTATGCAGATTTAGGACATGAGAGCATGCCAGTCTCTGTACCTGGACATGGATGGGGGTGAAGGATGGGTGCTGATGCCAGGTACATATATGGTAGCCATGTCTGTGTGCCTGACCTGCGTGTCTGTGACTTGTGCATGCCATGGATGCATGACACATGTGTGTGACAATGCACAGATTCAGTGACGCACCCAACTTACCCTTGTTTCGCCTGTGTTCGTAGTGTTTGGGGCCAGATGGATGTAACTGAGGTGAAGTGTGTGCATGTGATATGCATGAGCCATGATGCATGTGAGTTACATATCATTGAATGTTTCAAGAGTCAATTGGACATGCATGGAAATGTGCATGGCATGCACCATGCCTGTTACTGTGTGTGTTTTGCCTGGACTGACCCATGTGTTGTGGAGGGACATGATGGAAGTGTACTTTGACAGGGGTGCTCATCTGCTATTGCTTCCTGTCTAGGGGACCATTTTACAGTAGCCTGATGCTTGTGTCCTTTGTCTCCCTCTACGCAGCGGCTAGTGAAGAAGAGGGCGGAGACGGCGCTGTGGAGCAAGGCGGCGGGGATGCCCCCACGGCTGCAGCGGAAGGGGTGGGTGAGCCCCCACAGGGGCCTGCTACGGCGGAAGACGGTGAGGAGCCATCCAGGTTGGTGGTTTGCACAGAGGAGAAGGAGGCCGACACTGGTGCACACATGGGGCCTGGTGGGAGCATCCCTGCTGGTGCAAGTGGTGCAGTCCAGGGCCAGGGGCAGGAGGCAGCACAGGTCACCGTGGAGGTGCCTGTGCATGTCGCTGTCCCTGACCCTGTGAGTGCACCACCATGCACCAGCAGGGATGCCCCGTCCCAGGCCCGTCCGCAGGTAGAGGGGATGTCCATGTCAACTGACTCCCCTCCACCTGCGGCCGTGGGAACCCCTGGCCGCGTGGAGCAGGTCCTGATTGGGGTCGCGATGCGCACGGCTGTGATTCGTGATGCCGTGCGTGCTTCCCGGGAGGAGCACGCACGTCATCACGAAGTGCACCGTGCCGACGTGGCCCAATTGGGATCGGCCATGTTCGGGGGGTTCCTGCATGTGTTGGCCAATCTGACGGCCCTCTCCTCCTCTGTGCAGGCTATCCACCGGTCGTTCTCCTTGCCGTCTTCCGGCCCAGATGCCACCATGGCCCCCTGTGGACCTGCCCCGACCAATGCAGCCAGCTCGGTGGGGATCCCATCCCTGCCACAGTTGGGAGTCGGAGGTCCAGCAGGGGTGGACAACACAGCAAGTGGACCCCAGCAGATGGAAGATGTGCCGGCATCATCGGGCAGGGCACGTGCACGACGGCGTCGGTGGTTACCATCAGCCTGGATGCCGTCGTGCTGGCAGAGGCAGTGGCGTCGGAGGCAGCAGCGGGCTCGACGTGGGAGGCATCATGGCTCAGGGCCATCAAGATCAGAGGGGCAGGCATCGGCCGGAGGGCAGGGCAACCCTGGCATGGCGGTGTGTTCCGTGTGGGAGGAGTTTGGCCAGCGGATAGGTGCGGAGCGGCAGCGGGTGGAAGAGGAGCGGCTCGCCATGGCCAGGGCGGAGATCTCCATGCGTCGGGCATTGAGGCGGGCTGAGTGCCTCGAGGAGGCTCGCAGGGATTTTGGTGAGCACATGGGGTTGTCCCTGCGAGACCTCGGGGCCAGGACAGAGTCCCGCCTCCAGGACATTGACATGGAGTTCGAGGATGCCCTGGCCAGCATCACCAAGTGAGCCGCAGGACTAGCCCGCTGCCTTTGTATATAGTTTTTTAGTTAGTTAGTGCTAGGTTTCCTTTATTTATTTTAATTATTTTGGACCGCTCGGACAATGGCCACTTTTTTGTACATATTTTTTTTATTAGTTAGTATTAGGTTTCATTTGTGGTGTTGGGCTCATGGACCCTGGAACATTCCTGTATATATTGTTATTTTTTGGGAGATACATTTTTTTATTTTCTTATTGTTTACACCATGACGTAATGGTTTTTCTTTGATTTCCTACTACATGGTTTTGCTTTGGACAAATGCTATTGATTTTTTAATCCTTTGTTTTTTGGTTTATCATTTTTGTTCTCGGACATGGACCTTTTATTTACTTTGCCACATAGTTGTATGTTTTATTGGTTTACTTAATTTTTGTTTTTAATACATTTTTATATTATCTTACACTTGTGTTATTTTCTCTTTGGTTTCTTACATGTCATGATATGGGTTTTGACATTCACTTGCACCCATTGTGTATGTGTGTGTGACGGACATGTGTTCTTTTGCATACTTGCCTTTGGGGTTGTGTCATGTGATTGCATTCACTATGTGGGTGCATGCAATCCTTGCCTGGGTGTTTGTGCTGGGTATGCTGGCCATTACTGCCATGATTGTGTATCGTCAGGACCTGGGGCCAGGGGGACATGGGTGGGGGCCTGCTGGCAGGTTCCCCACAGTGCTGGGGGTGGGGGTGGTGGGAGACATGGGTGGGGGCCTGGTGGAGGGTGCCCCTGGTGGATGGGGGGTGGGGGTGGTGGGAGACATGGGTGGGGGCCTGGTGGAGGGTGTCCCTGGTGGATGGGGGGTGGGGGTGGTGGGAGACATGGGTGGGGGCCTGGTGGAGGGTGTCCCTGGTGGATGGGGGGTGGGGGTGGTGGGAGACATGGGTGGGGGCCTGGTGGAGGGTGTCCCTGGTGGATGGGGGGTGGGGGTGGTGGGAGACATGGGTGGGGGCCTGGTGGAGGGTGTCCCTGGTGGATGGGGGGTGGGGGTGGTGGGAGACATGGGTTGGACATGGGTGGGGGCCTGCTGGAGGGTGTCCCTGGGGGGTGGGGGGTGGGGGTGGTGGGAGACATGGGTGGGGGCCTGGTGGAGGGTGTCCCTGGTGGATGGGGGGTGGGGGTGGTGGGAGACATGGGTGGGGGCCTGGTGGAGGGTGTCCCTGGGGGGTGGGGGGTGGGGGTGGTGGGAGACATGGGTGGGGGCCTGGTGGAGGGTGTCCCTGGTGGATGGGGGGTGGGGGTGGTGGGAGACATGGGTTGGACATGGGTGGGGGCCTGCTGGCAGGTTCCCCACAGTGCTGGGGGTGGGGGTGGTGGGAGACATGGGTGGGGGCCTGGTGGAGGGTGTCCCTGGTGGATGGGGGGTGGGGGTGGTGGGAGACATGGGTTGGACATGGGTGGGGGCCTGCTGGCAGGTTCCCCACAGTGCTGGGGGTGGGGGTGGTGGGAGACATGGGTGGGGGCCTGGTGGAGGGTGTCCCTGGTGGATGGGGGGTGGGGGTGGTGGGAGACATGGGTGGGGGCCTGGTGGAGGGTGTCCCTGGGGGGTGGGGGGTGGGGGTGGTGGGAGACATGGGTGGGGGCCTGGTGGAGGGTGTCCCTGGTGGATGGGGGGTGGGGGTGGTGGGAGACATGGGTTGGACATGGGTGGGGGCCTGCTGGCAGGTTCCCCACAGTGCTGGGGGTGGGGGTGGTGGGAGACATGGGTGGGGGCCTGGTGGAGGGTGTCCCTGGTGGATGGGGGGTGGGGGTGGTGGGAGACATGGGTTGGACATGGGTGGGGGCCTGCTGGCAGGTTCCCCACAGTGCTGGGGGTGGGGGTGGTGGGAGACATGGGTGGGGGCCTGGTGGAGGGTGACCCTGGTGGATGGGGGGTGGGGGTGGTGGGAGACATGGGTTGGACATGGGTGGGGGCCTGCTGGCAGGTTCCCCACAGTGCTGGGGGTGGGGGTGGTGGGAGACATGGGTGGGGGCCTGGTGGAGGGTGTCCCTGGTGGATGGGGGGTGGGGGTGGTGGGAGACATGGGTGGGGGCCTGGTGGAGGGTGTCCCTGGTGGATGGGGGGTGGGGGTGGTGGGAGACATGAGCAGGTGTGCAGGGTAGTTCCCTGTGGTGTGTGCTGCCTGCAGGGGCCGTGGAGGGTGTACAGGTAATGCCTGGGAGCACACAGCCAATTCGCGTGTGGAACTTCCCGCGCACCCCTGAAATCCACGTACCCGGCCATATCGCGTGTGGAACTTCCCGCGCACCCCTGAAATCCATGTACCCGGCCATTTCGCGTGTGGAACTTCCCGCGCACCCCTGCAATCCACGTACCCTGACTAATCGCGTGTGGAACTTCCCGCGCACCCCTGAAATCCACGTAGCCGGCCATATCGCGTGTGGAACTTCCCGCGCACCCCTGAAATCCATGTACCCTGCCATATCGCGTGTGGAACTTCCCGCGCACCCCTGAAATCGACGTAGCCGGCCATATCGCGTGTGGAACTTCCCGCGCACCCCTGAAATCCACGTACCCGGCTATATCGCGTGTGGAACTTCCCGCGCACCCCTGCAATCCACGTACCCGGCCATATCGCGTGTGGAACTTCCCGCGCACCCCTGAAATCCACGTACCCGGCCATATCGCGTGTGCAACTTCCCGCGCACCCCTGCAATCCACGTACCCGGCCATATCGCGTGTGGAACTTCCCGCGCACCCCTGATATCCACGTACCCGGCCATATCGCGTGTGCAACTTCCCGCGCACCCCTGCAATCCACGTACCCTGACTAATCGCGTGTGGAACTTCCCGCGCACCCCTGAAATCCACGTACCCGGCCATATCGCGTGTGGAACTTCCCGCGCACCCCTGCAATCCACGTACCCTGACTAATCGCGTGTGGAACTTCCCGCGCACCCCTGAAATCCACGTACCCGGACATATCGCGTGTGGGACTTGCCGCGCACCCCTGCAATCCACGTACCGTGACTAATCGCGTGTGGAACTTCCCGCGCACCCCTGAAATCCACGTACCCGGACATATCGCGTGTGCAACTTCCCGCGCACCCCTGCAATCCACGTACCCTGACTAATCGCGTGTGGAACTTCCCGCGCACCCCTGAAATCCACGTACCCGGCCATATCGCGTGTGCAACTTCCCGCGCACCCCGGTATACACGCACACGTTTATTTTTTCTCTCAGCGCGTGTCTGTGTTTGTGGGTACCCCTTTGTACGTCATTTGTCCTGGAGGGCCACAGTATTGGACATTGATCATGTCTGTATATAGGTGCTATTTGTTGGCGCACCTTTTAGCGCACATTTCTTGCAGGCGCAGAGACGCTACCGCCTGCTTTCTTGTGGCGGTCGTGTTTGTGCCTGTTTGTGCCTGTGCGCTGCTTTGTGCGTGCGCTTTTTTGCCCTATTCTATTCCATGAATACGTGTTGTATGCGAGCGTGTGGGCGTTCCGCGCACTTGCCTCCTAAACTTTCCCCGTGCCGCCCACATTCTTCCCCATTCCGAGTGTTGTGCCCCATTTTATTCCCCATTCCGAGTGTCCCGCCCTGTGTTCCGCCTACTTTAGAGCTGTGCGCTGCGCTCGGAGTGATAGCGCAGTGGCCGTGGCGCACGACGTTGGTTGACCTGTGCGCCGGCCTGCGCCGCGCGCTTTTTCAGCGCACGTCCTCTGCTTTTCTTGCGCACGGACTTCCATGAATCGACGTGCGCTGGTTTCCCTGCGCTTTTCGCTAATTTTCGGCGCAGCGCACGTATTGGCCCCTCTGCGCCGGGATTTTCGGCGCACATTTATTCCATGAATCGGCCTGTCTGTGTCCACACATTTCTTACCCCATCTATCACAACGGAATTTGCAGGAAAACAAAAACGACACTAATGTCTGTTGCGCTCCTCACTGCGGTTATCTGTCTAAAGTTCACACAGAGTGGGATACCACCTTTAAATCGTGTGTGACATTGTAACAAGAGCTCTGAAATTAGATGTTTAAAAATGCCACTCGCTGTGAAGCACAGGCACGAAAAAATTTAATTTGTGACTTCTAACGGCATCACTGACATTCTGTGGGACATTTTAAAAAGGCACATTTTGCACTTTTTGTTGACAAACAAAAATAACCTGCAGGACCAGTTTGAAGTGTTTGTGGGAATGACAAATTCTAATTTGGAAAGCACATCACCAGCACTTAATCCTACTGAAAATAGACAACCAGAAGCTCCAAATCACGTGACGCCCCCGCCCCCACAAGCGTCCTCATCACGTGACTTACGTGTAACATGCTATAGAGCATAATGCTTACATGCAAGCTCAGCGTTCCCATTAAGAAGCAGCAGTGCCACCCCTAGGTGTAGAGGATGAGACATCGAGCAACCATCTTACAGCAGTGAATTCCTCCTGCCTTATAAGCAGACCTAGGGAGAAATAACTATTATTTGGAACGTTTTTAATGGTTAGAAAATTAATTTGGTTAAATATATCTTTTTTATTAAAATGTTTGCAATGAATTCCTTTTTTATAATGAAATCAAAATGATGCTAAAAACAGTGCAATTTTATAAGTTATTTTTATTCAAAATGTAACATTCTAAGTTTGAATGTGATATACCAACATAAAACTGCAAACAACTACATTTCAAGATGGCGGTTCTGTAGGAAAAAAAGTGGCTGACAAATTCAGCAGTGAAGAGTGCAAAAAGGAGTGTGGTTTGAGAGAAAATAGGTGGGAATGGGATGAAAATCATATAGATTTGGCTTTGTTAAATGAGTGGGACACATAGCCAAACAACACAAATCCATCCTTGTATGTGATCTGCATTGAAAAGCATTACAGACCCTCATTCAAAGCCCCTATTTCAAGCTCTTATGATAACGCTCTTATTTTAATGACAATAGTTTCGACTTAAATGTACCACTTTCAGCACCACCTAATAGCTAAAACTATAAACTCTGCCACGAAATTGGCCTTATGAGGTCTGGGCATGGTCGGATGAAATGAATAGGTCGACCAAAAACATTATAATAAAGGCATTCCATGTTCTAAAAGATGCAACGTGTTTACAGAAATTACAGAATTCATCTTTACTTCGCAGGTAATGGAATAAAAAACTGGTGACAGGATACAAAGGTTACCTTGATCATCTTAAGGCCAAATTCGTGAGGTCATTATACATAAAGTTTAGGACAGCTATCCTCCCTGTTAGGGCAGAAGCTGCATGAATGGCACATTGGTGTCTCTGACAAAGGTTTTTATTGCCGCTCCCTGCAAGAAAGTGAATTGCATTTTTTACTTATATGCCCAGTGTACTTGCACCCGAGACTTAGATTCTTAAGAGCTGGGATAAGGACCACGAGTGAAGCTGAGTCCATGTGTGGCAGAACTGAAGAGGACGCTATGGTCTATGCGGTAGCAAAATATTTGCACAGAGCCTGCTTGAGGAGGTGTCGTCTCCAGAGCCTAATTCTGTGATTTTAAAACTTTTTTTTACAAATACCTTGTTGGCAGCATTTTATAAATGTATTATTCTCTTTTTATGTACGTTTTTATTCTACATATTTGTACTTGATAAATGTATGATATATGTGCTTTTATTTGTCGTTCTGTCGAAATAGGTATTAATAAACTGAAATGACTGACACACCTTTCCGCTCAAATTGTAACTTTGGCATAACAACATAGACTGTGTTTAAAAGAAAAGCTGGCATTCCCTTTTGAAAACCACGACGTATTTCTGTACCATCACTCACAAAGGATTGATCGCTCAGAAATTAGCATTGGTGCGCTGGGACCAAAACATGAAAGCCCCTCTAATTTCCCCTGAATACGAGTGCTGTGGACGTTTCTTAAATTTGATATGTAGAGCTCAACTCTATAATATTTGCCTACCGGAGCATTGCCACAATCTTTCTTTGTCTCAGTTTCATTGGGAACATTTCATCAAGCTCCCATGTGTTACCTTTACACGTTCAGTCTCTCTAAGAAAATTGACCCTTAAGTTCCATCATGAAGGACTCCTCTGTTTAGTCAGTTTCCCAATGTGTATAGCATTGTTGCCTTCAAGTTCCAATATACAATGGGCCTCATTACGACCCTGGCGGCTGCCGGTAATTAATTTTTACCGGAGCCCAGAAAAGGGCAATAACTGGGTCATGCCGACCTTGGCGGACCCGCTAATGGGCCCTTTTCTTGGCACCGGTAAAAATTAATCCCCATTCCCATTTGAGCCCCACAGGGCTCAATGGGAATGGGGAGGATGCTAACAACGGGCCCGTTAATGACAGGCCCGTTGTTAGCATCCTGGTCTGCTAGTGGTTTCCGCTAAGGGCGCCTGGTCTGACCAGGCGTTCCTTAGTGGGACCCACAGCAGACCTCGTAATAGGGCAACCCGGAATGAACGGTGCCAGTCCCTTACCGGCACCGTTCATTCCGCGGCCGCCAGGGTCCTAATGAGGCCCAATGTCGCTCTTCATAATCAATTTCCCTTTGTTTACAGGAATCTTTCCTTGAAGTTTCAGCATACAATATTTCTCTGCACTGGCAATTTCTCAGTGACCTTAGGTACTCTGCCTTCATATTCCAGTCTGCTCTGTAGACCCAGTTTCTAAATGCACCAGGAACTTCACCCACAATGTCCGGACTGCACAGTTTTCCTTGGGTGTCACTTTCTCCATCCCTCTAAGAACTCTGCCTTCAGCTGCCAGCATGCTGCTTTATTCTGTGCACTTAATTTCTTACAGCAATAGGAACTTTGGCTTCAGGTTCTGCCATGTGCAATCCTCTTTACATTCCTTTTCTCAAAGGCTCTATAAACTTTGCAATCAATATTCAGGATGTGGTGGTCAGGCTCGGACTGGCCTAGAGGGCAATAGGGCAATGCCTGAACCCAAAACGCCAAATGCTAGTGTGGAGTGGACCCGTTGTTTTGGTCAAAGTGGGCCCCTTTTTTGGCCAATATGGAAAGTTTGATGAGTTGCTTCACCATGCAGTTAGTAGTTTTGACCATTGTTACCGAATATTCTTTAAAATGAACAATTTACCTCACATTTTATCAAAAAACTCCCCCAGGGGTTACTACTCAGTCTGTTACAAAAGGAATTAATAGCCATTTGCAACTGTAATTGGTGTCTGAGACGATTTTATGCTACAGTCCGACCCTGGTAGTGGTTCTTTTCTCAATTCATTTCTCCTTGTAAATTTTACACAGATTCTTACAGCCAGCAGCCTCTCTATTCGCAATCACTTGCTTTACATTATTTAACAGGTTTTGCTTCAGAAATCTCCTCTGTTATGTGACCATGCACTTGTGTATCCTAATCTCCGATATCAGGCATCTATGAACCAGACAAGTCTGGGCTACGTTCTCCTCTGTCTCTCCTTTAAGTTCGCTCACACACACACCAAGCTCCTTGCAAGGAAGTCTTCTGATGGTTCGATGTCAGTAAAGCTTCTGGCCTTCCACCTCCAGCTCTTGCTTCTCGCATCCTCCCTACGCAAGTGGGATCTATCTCTTAGATGCAATATCTCTCGGTCACCCAGCTGCTCTTGTCAGACTCTCAATGGCTCTCCCCATGTCCTCTGCACCACAGCTCCGCCAAGTCTTCTTTTCTTCTCTCCTCTCCCTTCTCTCCAGTAACTGGCTTCTTTCTCTTTCTATCCAGTGCTTAATATGTAAGAAAATAGGTACCAGGGCCCCTATTTTCTAGCACACTTCTGATATTGCGAGCAGGCAGTTCCCAACCATTGCTGCCCCCCCCCACGGCTGCTCCCCACAGTATGGACACATTTGTGGTTAAACTACAGCTCGCACCTGCTCATTGGGGTAGATGGATGCTCTAGCTATCATCACTTCATAATCAATATGAGTCTGAGACAACAGGTGCCAGGGCTCAGAAATAAGTGCTGGGGTGGAGCCCTGGCAAACACCCCAACAAATTAAGCACTGCTTCTATCCTGTGGGTGTGCAAGCTGTGTCCCACCTCTATAGACATGAAAGAAATGCATTCCATTCGATGTCAAAGATGGCAATGTACCACAATACACTACAGTGCAGTAATTAGTATCAACTGAAACCCAAATCACAGTATGTGAGGCTCAAGGTTGGCGGTCAACACATTTAAGTGAAGACATACGTTTTCGCAAAGTGTGCTTTCCCACCTTTCACAAGAGGCTTTGCATATCCCTTTTTTCCGTGTTTTCTGACTCTACTCGGCAAAGATAAAACTTCAAAAATGGTGAGGTATAACACGGTACATATCGACATGAGGATTAAAGTTCAACATTTAAACAGTTGAAAAAAAGGTTTTGCTTGCGCAAAAGATTGCAATACAACTCTGACATAATGTGATGCTATGCAGCATTTTCTAAAATCTGACCATACAGAACTGGTGCTGTGATGAAGTCCAATGGTGTAGCATCATGATTGGACGGGGAGGACCAAGCGGGCTGGGCATGGAGCACTATATGCACCATGATGTAGGACAGGGAAGAGGTAAACTGAGGATTCACCAGGCTCCCCAATCCACCCCCAGCCTAAAGAGCTAAACTCACTAAATGGAATGTAATGTAGTGGGCATTTGAATAGTGCCTTTCACCATTGGTATGGTCTCAACGCACTGTAGGTTGAACGCCCTTGGGGAACCAACGCTCAAGTATGGGAAATTCATCCGAGAGTTATAGAATGCGTGTGTAGAGGAGGAGCCAAAAGTCTCCACCAGAAGTCCCACCCCTAACTTGCCTATCTGTGGGAACCAGAAATAGTGACAAAGACGACACCTGTAATGATGCCTATAACACGAGCAGCCTTTGAAGCAAAGAATCCATTAAGGAAACCATTCTTTATGCATCCACGAAAAGCTGACAGCCTCTTTTGAAAGATCCCTGAAGAGCACTTGAATCCGGATGAAAGAAGAGACTGGTGATGTCAGATGAAGAACGTTACACAGCTCAGAAGAGATGACAAGAGAGAAAGTGGATAAACCATGTAGAATCTGATGACGAAGTTAAGAATCGAGTAAACATTCACATGCGGAATGAAGATTGCATGTGTAAAGAACAGAAGAAAATGAAAACCATTTTATAATCTTACAGACGCAGTAACGCAAGTAGACAAAGTAATCATAAGGCTGGCTATGCGTAGTGAATAGTGCAGGCGGTTCTGCCAAGGTATATGTACACATAGGATTCTGGAAGTTCTACATCATATTTTAGCAAACTGAAAACCCTGTGAATAGAAGGACTTGAAGTGTGGCACAGCAGAATAAAACTGGCTGAAGATGGAAGGAGAATCAAGAAGGTCTGCCTGGCGCAGTGTCAAGGATTGGGGCAGCCAAGAAAGTGGTTATCTTGTAAAAGCAAAAGGAAATATCGAGGCTGAGTACCCCAAAAGGAAATACACTAAACACGGGCTTATAAAGATTCACAGATCTTTATTCTAATACTGTACAGTTACAAAGAAACAAAATCAGATAGCTATCTGGCCCTCAGTACATCACAGCGAATAACAGCCCTTTCGTTGTGAGAAGTGTGAGGTACTGGGAATCTAAACAGTTGTGCATTTTATACATTTTCGATCATAATGTCCAGCCCCTCTGCAAGTTAATAATCCATGGTCTAGAGTTTGTGCCGAGTTCACTTATGGCTTGTCCGACAATATGCACATGGATCATTTCAGTTTACATGCAAACAGGTTAGAATGGCAACAGTGTATTCTTGGATTTAACAATAAGCCTTAACACATATCCTTTACAATGCAGTTCAGCTAGCATCTACGTTCAGTATGTGTTCAACATTGTGGTCGATGTGTGTCCGTAGATCAGTCTTATTGGCGGAGACAATCCTCTGTCTACAAGTCAGGCATGGGACAAGGTCTCTTTACTAAGCCAAAACATTCGGCCAACGGACAGTTTACACATTAACTAACGTCCAAGGTTCAGGACGGCTCAGTTACAAGCGGGAAACACTGTCCACCATTTTAGAATACAGAGTTACATTGGAATGGAAATCAAAATGGCAGATGGACCTAAAATGGCGGCGAAGTCGATCTAGAATCGGAACTTTGCAACGCAGTTTTCTTTGCAGAGCGACTGGGCTTAGGCCAATATATACAAGAAAGGAGGTACGATATGATATCCCGTTTAACAATCTATCATGGAACGATACAATGAACAAGAAGGCGAGAGCTGAGCTGCTATTAAGGTGCGACGGAAGGACAATGAGTGCCAAGTAGTATTCATTAAATGGTATTAAATACTAGGAAGGAGCTCAAAATGTGGTCTCCAGTCACATGGTCAGAACAGAAAAGACTTTGGGCAAGCTACACCGAGACCAGAAGATAAAGCCATGCTCAAACTCCCTTTTATTCCCAGGAGCAGTGATACTTGCAAGGCCAAGTTCAAAAGACTATTCTCATGGCAGACAGCGTGAGTGATCATAGATGATGGGCTAATTGGGTGGAGAGACATGGTCAAATCGGACCCACCGGCACCTTCGGTACCAGCTTGCATGCTGCTAACGAGTGGAATATTCCAGAAGGGTACAAGCATGCCAACCGATTATAAAGGGCCACGTACCAAAGAGCCCTGTCGTTTAGAGATCCAATGAGATGTTTTGTATTTGATGATGCTCACAATGACTTGCACTAGGGGTGGGCAGTGTTGTGCACCTGACAGTAAGGACCCAATCACACCAACCCCCATAGAAAGTATACCTAGATGTTTCCCATTACCCAATCATAGTGCCACATAGGTTTTCCTACTTTGCCACGTAGTATGATGTCAATGATGATGAGTTTTTAGTATACAAGTGTGTTTTTTATGAAATGGTTTAAGATCTTACTGACAGACATCCGATGATGTCGATTGTACTCCCTATTTTAGATAATTGTTATTAAAACAGACAAAGTATTTTGCCAACTTCCCCAGTCGGTTTTATTATTGATGTTTGAGTAATTTCCCCATCCTCATCCACCCTGTAGAATGTTACCTCATCTTAAAAGACCTACGGGTTCACGTGTGTGCATTTTAGCCAGTACAAAGGTAGGTAGGGGTGGCCAAGTCCCTGCTAGTCACCCAAGTTGAGCAGGCATGTGGGTGGGTGCAGAGAGGTAGTCTGGAGAGTATGTGAGATAGTATGTGTGCAGCTAGACCGAATTTCATTTTGGGGATAGCTGCATGCTAATTGCAGAGGTGCTGTGCAGAGTATGTGAAGCAGGTGGGCACGTATGTGGGCGACAGCTGCATTCTAATGGCATAGGTGTTGTGCAAAGTATGTGAGGCAGGAGAGATATTATGTGTACAGCTAGAGTGAATTTTTATCGTGGGGCATAACTGCATTCCAATGGCACAGGTGCTGTGCAAAGAATGTGAAGTAGGAGGAAGACATGGGTGCAGCTAGACCGAATCTCTATTGTAGGGGATAGCTGCAATGACAGGGGTGTTGTGTATTGTGTCTCAGAGTAGTGCGTGTAGTGGAAGTGTTTAGAATGAAATGCTGCCCTTTCAGTTTGGCAGTTATCTCTGTGTGTTTTCATTCTCTGCATTGCTAGGCCAAATTCTGTTTCCTTTTTTGTCCGGAGGCTGAATCTGAACCCCACACTACATGCAATACATGAGTCACCCCTGAAATTCATTTGAATACGCTCTAACTGGCCACCCCCAAAGTTCACCTCAATGTACCCCACTGACTGCCCTCATAGTTCATCCAAGTGCAAATGCATTGGCTACCAACACACTTCAGTCAAATACAACACATTGGGCCTCATTACGAGGCTGGCGGTAGCTGTGCCTGTAATACAGGCATGGCTGCCGCCGGTATTCTATTTTTTCCGACGCCCAGAAATGGGCAATTACCGGGTCATTATGACCTTGCTCGACCAAGTATTTGTCCATTCCTGGGCACCGGGAAAAATTCTTCCCCATTCGAGCCCCATAGGGCTCAATGGGAATGGGGAAGCTGGATGTACCGCCACCGTTCTGAACGGTGCCGGTGCATCCGACATGCTGTGCTCACGGGTGCCGCCCTGCCCACCAGATCCGACCTGGCGGCCAGAAAGGCTCCCGCGAGCACAGCTCGCACTTTGCCGGTCCAAGAACTACGGTGCTGGCACCCTTACCGGTAACGTAGTTCCCGGACCGGCAAACTTCTAATGGGGCCCATTGACTCAAAATTCTTCTGAGTGTAATACATTAGCTCTCCCCACAAATTCTTCTAAGTGCAACAGTTTGTCTAGATTTGGAGCGCAGCATATATGGTGGCTGTGCCGTAAGTGTGCACTGAATTTAATTGGTGGCTATGGACTAGGTATGCACCTGACTTCAGTACAGCGAATATGCTTTACCACCTACTGAACTTCAAGCACCTATGTCATTTACATTACATTAAAGAAACATATGTCATTGTCCCTTACTTGCAGGTTGCTGCAGTCAGTGTTGCGACCTGGCTGGTGCACCCCGGGTGAACAAGGCAAACAGGGAGAGCAGGGCGGCACCCCCTGAGACCGGGATTGAGCCAGTGCAGCAACTGGCAACATTTCTTTTTTTTTTTAAATTTAATTTTATTGATTTCATGCAAAAAAGAACAGGTAAAACATTCTTGGCATTAATATCGAGCTACAACCATTTAACAAAAGAAAAAAGAGGATTATGTCTGTGTGACATAAGACTACACCAATACACTTAACTTGTCATCTCCCTTTCCCTCCCGCCTAACCCCAAGACAGGCTATTGGCACAATTAAGGCTCGTTGACATATATGCATGTTCACATCGTGTGGGGACACGTTTTTAGTATTTTGACGTTTGTTACTGGGCTGATGGTCTCTAATATTTTGACTGGGTCTTTTCCGGATGTTCGGGCTGATCGATGAAATTCTGTTATAGAGTGATACTGGTTTTGCGATCCTCCTTTATCGGTGTAATTCCTTCCCGGGTCGGGGGTGTACAGATTTGAGAAGGCGCTCCAGAGTACTTTGTGTTGGGCAGATCTCTCATGGAGAGCAGCAGTGATTTTCTCCATTGTATATATGTTTGTGGCCACCCCGATCCATTCTTTTTTTGAGGGGCGATGTGGTGCCTTCCACCTGATCACCAGGCACACACGTGCTGCTGGTAACAATGGGGCCACAATTCCACCTACTCTGCTCACTTCATCTTCGCCCTCTTCCAGGCCAAACAGTACTAGAAAAGGTGCTGTCTCTCGAGAGATTCCATCGACCAGTTTAATCCAACCTAGGACTTCCTCCCATTAGATATGCACTTTGGGACAATCCTACCACATATGCCAGTAGTTGGCATTCCTTCCGCATCCCCGCCAGCACCTAGGACTAGTGGCTTGGAACATTTTGGATAATCTGTGGGGAACGTACTGCCATCTATGTAATAGCTTAATGGCGTGTAACTTATATTGTGCAGTAATTGATACCCGTGAGGGTGTTTTCCATATTGTGTCCCACGTGTGTTGATCAAATTCCCTACTGAAGTCTTGCTCCCATCTATTTTTAAGTTTCGAAATTGGATTTTAGCCTTTGTCTAGTAGCGCTTGGTACATGTGAGTGATCAGTCCTTTAGTTGTGGTTACCCTGTCAATAATTTTTCAAACGGTGCGGTTCCCTACATATTTTCGCTTGCCAGTCTTGCTTTGATAGCTCACCTTTAAGTCACAGGTAAAGGAAGACCGGGATTGGGTTCAGCTGAAGGGCTTCCTCTAGATCGGGGATCGTCAGGAATATTGAACCTCTCCACAACTGTCCAAACCTCTCCAGTCCTGCCTCGAACCATGATTGGTATCTTGAGTGTTCTTGGATCTCCTCTCTAATTCCCGGGGCCCATAGGTGGCTTAGGGGGGATGGCCAGGTTGTAACCCCTACCATTTTTTCCCCCTCCCTCCATATTTCCCATATCGTTCCTAGTATGGGGTGCTCACAGAGTTTCCGTGTGAGTTTGGAACCCATAACCATTCTGAGAGCGTGACCGGAGTTAGGTTATCATTGTCCAATTGGACCCATTGTAAATCTTTCCTATCTCTTAAGTGGGGGATTAGTACTCTCAGTTGGACCGCTTGGTAATATAATGAAGGTCCGGGAGGCCTACACCGCCCTTCTCTTTAGGGAGTATGAGGATATCGTACAATATTCTTGTTTTTTTTCTATCCCATAGGAACTGTACTATGGCTCTATTTACTTCTCTGAAAATTTCTTCTGGGATCTTCATGGGGAGGACTGGAATGGGTAGAGAAAGTGGGGGAGGCTAACCATTTTGATGGCGTTCAACCGCCCCACCCATGAGATCGTGAGGGGCCACCATTTCGCTAAGTCTGCGTGAAACGCGGAAAGGAGCTGTGGGAAGTTTGCTTCCTATATGTCTTCAATATTCCTAGTCAGATTAATCCCCAAGTAACGAAGCATTGGGCCACCACATCATCAGGCCTAGCTGGGAGAGTTCCAAGAGTGATTCTGGGGTAGGGTAATGTAGGGGGAAGAGAATGGACTTAGACCGGTTGATTTTGAACCCTGATAGCAAACCGTATGTCTCAATGAGTTGTATGGCCCAGGGCACGGAGATCAGGAGGTTCTGTACATGGAGTAAAATGTCATCGGCATATAGGGCCAGTTTGTATTCCCTTCCGTGTACCTGTAAACCTTCCACCTGCCTGTCTGCTGTGAGTGTTTGGGCAATGGGTTCCAGAGAAAGAGCGAATAGTATTGCAGAGAGGGGACATCCCTGTCTCGTGCCCCTCCCCAGGGAGAACCAGCGTCAGTATTCCGAATTCACCATGACCAATGCCCGGGGTGAGGTGTATACTGCCTTAATCACCCTCCAGAGTATCGGGCCATGCCCTATCTTGCATAGTATTGTTGCGTCTAGGAAGTGCCATTCAACTTTATCTAACACCGTTTTAGTGTCGATCGATAGTAGTGAGGGGGCATTGGCCATTTTTTTGGCTTCATGTGTTAGGTGGAGAGTTTTACGGGTAGAGTCGGCACCTTGTCAATCGAGGATGAATCCGACCTGGTCGGGGTGTATAAGAGAAGGCTTATGGGCTTCCAGTCTGGCTGCCAGCACTCGTGTGTATATTTTAGCGTCAATGTTAAGGAGAGAGATGGGGCATTAGGATGCGCATTGCTTAGGGTCCTTACCTTCTTTGGGAATTACCATGATTAGTGCCTCCAAGAATGATTCAGGGGCCGATCCTGTCTGGAGAACATGATTAAATAATTTGACCATGAAGGGGAGGAGGGGTCACAGGAAGGTTTTATAAAACCCTGCAGTGTAACCATCGTTTCCTGGTGCCTTTCCTGTCGGTAGTCTTTTAATGGCGTCTTCCACTGCGTTGGGGGTTATGGGGGATTCTAATGTATCTGCTTTGTCCCGGGAAAGCTTTGGCATGGTGATCTCTTTCATGTATTGATTAATTTCCCCCTCTCCCTGTGTGGTTTCAGATGTATATATATTTTTGGAAAAGTCAGCGAAGGCCTCAGGAATACTATTGGGGTCTGTTGTCTGGGAATTGTTTACACTTTCTATGGCCATGACCCATCTCCCAGCCCGTTGCCCTCTTAATCTGGCAGCCGGTAGTACATCGGCTTTATCTCCTTTCTCATAATGTTTTTGTTTCAGAAATTGGAGTTTGCGGATGACTAGCCCTTCCTCCAGCTGGAGAAGTTCTTCCCTTTTCTGTACTGCCTCCGCTATTCTCTCTCTCCTCTCATCGTCATTGGACTGCGCTAGGAGATCTAAGTGTGAAATATTGTTCCTAAATTTATTTTCTATCAGGGCCCTCTCTCTTTTCTTAGCAGCCCCTTCCCTATGCCCCTCCATGTCGCCTTCCCTGCCTCCCACACCGTAGTTTTGGACACTTCCTCTGTTTTGTTCCATTCAAAGTATTCCGTGATTTCATTTGCTAATTGTTCATGGAATACAGGGTCTTTCCAGAGTGATTTGTTGCAGCGCCATTTCGAGTTTTTGTGCGGAAGTGCTGTAAGACTAAGGGTGACAGTAACCATATCGTGGTCCGACCAAGAAATCGGGGAAATCACTGATGTGGACATTGCGTCAATTAAGCCAGGGGTGAGATATATGAAGTCTATTCTTGTGTATGTGGAGTGCGGAGCCGAGTAAAATGTGTATCCCATCTGGTGGGGGTACGAGTGACGTCATGCGTCATGTAGTTTGTATATGCCCATCATTTTGATCACTTCAGTACGGCCGCCATCGGGCGGTTCATTCGCTCGTGGATTTCTCGCTTGTCTATCGAGTGTAGGGTCTGCCCACATATTAAAATCGACTCCAAGAATAACTTCCCCTTCGGCCTCGAGCATCACCTTTGGAACCATATGCTGGAGGAAGCTGGACTGTCCCGTGTTGGCTGCATAGAGGGAGGCTAGAATGATGGTGGTGTTGTGCAGTCTGCCTACCAATACGATTGCTCTCCTCCCACATCTGATAAAGTCTTCCTAACCTCGAATTTGAGCACCTTTCTGATGAGGATAACCACTCCTGCCTTCCGTAGGGGGCCTGAGCCCCAGTATTCAAGCCGCAGCCTGGCCAAGAGAACCTTGCGCTCCTCTCCACTTATATATCTAGTCTCTTGGAGGAAGAGTATGTCAAGATGGGCCCTTTTGAATTCTCGGGAGACTAATGACCTTTTAGTGGGAGAATTAAGACCCTTGACATTCAGAGTGCCAGTCATGAGGAATCCATACCTGTCAGCTATAGTATCAGTTATCTGCACCATAAGTACTTTTTAAGTGTCTGAACATTCAATATCAATATTCTGAGATCGCATGCCTCAATATATTCACCTGTCATGAACAGTTTTTCTTTTCCCCTTCTTCACCCCTCCCCCCTTTGTCCATTCATGGCGTCCAAATCATCTAGGTTATCTTGACCCGATCAGTTTCTGACCACCAGTGAACATCTTACCCCATTTGGTCCTTAAACTTAACACATCTATTATAAGTGAGCCCCCACCGTGGTTCCCCCTTCCCATTTTGTTTCAAAGGTATTAAACACTTCTGATGAAAATGGGTCCCCCATGTTTTCGCACCCCCCCCGTTCGCATTCGCAACACTTGATTCCACATTGAAATCTTACTTTCTGTCAGGCTTGTCAGTCTTGCCTATTGGTTGGTTGTGTCTGACCTCGAGGATGGAGTACTTTATCCAGAAAACGCCAGTGGGTTTCCCTCTCGGGTCGACTTCTCAGCAGCATCGTCGATTTGGTACCAAGAGTTCAGTGTTCCATGTCAGAGGACGCATTCATCCTCCTAAACTTCCGTGCGCCCGGGATCTTCCTTCGTCTTGGTCTTTTGATCCTCCACTCTCCGTCTCTGTTTCTCTGATCATCGGGGGCCGATCCTCCCTCCTGCCCTCCGACCATGTCCACTATGGACCCGGAAATGTCCTTTTCAGTTTTCAGTTGTATCGTGTTCCCCTCCCATTCAAAAGTCAGTGAGAAAGAGCATCCCCACCGATATCTTACTGCCTTGTCTTTTAGGAATTTGGTGTGTGGGAGGCATTTCCTCCTCATGGCCAGGGTAAGAGAAGAGAGGTCCTGGTAGAAGGTTACATTTGCTCTTTCCAAGTGGATGTGCATACCACGCCTGACCTTGTTGAGACCTCGATCCTTGTCTGCATAGTTGTGGAATGTGGCCAGTATCGTTCTTGGGCCCCCAGCTGATCTGCCTTGCTGATGAATGCGGTCAAGTTTTGGCTCATCTATTGAGTCATCTTCAGAGAGTATTTTAATCAGTGCATGTAGTGTTCTCTTTAACTCTGTCTGTTTCTCCCTCTCTTTCAGGAACGCCAAAAATTCATATATTATTGCGTCGCTTGTGATTCTCGAGATCATCGACTTTCAGGCGAAACTCTTCCTCTCTTAGTTCTATTTCCGTGATCCTGACATCCATTTGTGTTTCGAGTGTGGACAGGGAGGTCTGATTATGTTCCACTTCCTCCAACCTCTTCCATTTTGTCAGTCCTATGGGTTATTTTGTCTCTCTTCCCACTGATATCCGCTCTCATGCTTTTCATTTCAGTTAATAGATCAGCAACACCGGCTTTGGTGGCTGCAGCCTCTGGTCCAGAAGATGCCATTACAGTGCTGTGAGGGGGATGCTGTGTGTTTGCTGCGGAAAGAATTTAAAAGGTGCAAGCTTTTCTTTAATGTTCATGTGCACATGGTTCTGTGCGCTTGCGAGGGTGGTACTATACAAGGCATGCCGGAGCACTTCGAGGCTTGATCAATTTTCCTCCCCCTCATGTGGGATGAGACGTGCGCTCAGAGTGGGGGGTGTACCTTCTTGATGGCGCGTGGGATCGAGGGCAGGTAATGAGATTGTCACTCCCCTTTTGGTCGCTGTAGCCGAGGAGCGGGACTAAGGGTCTTTGTGCGGTTTTCTCGTACCTCAGTACACAGGTATCTGATAGTGGGTGTGATTGGTTGGTGCTGCCAAAGGCGTTCAGTGGTCACACGTACGGTAGTCTGTGATCCGTGTTATCATTGTATGAAAGCGTCCGTCTTCTGGGATTGGGGGGTTATCCTTCTCTTAGTGGTTTTGTAGTGATGTGTGCGTTGCTGTCTCAATTGCCGAGTTGGTGTGTGCGTCCTCTGGGTGTCCCTGCATTCTGGTTTAGGTGCGTTGTGTGCCACGTTGGGTTTGAAGTGATTTGAGGGTGTCTCTATTATGTAGAGTGTGGTGCTGGACTCTTGCGCACTTCTCTTGTTTCTTGTTGCTTATGGTGTGTGCTGGGTTGGTCTCAGCACCTCACCTAAAAAGGAGCGTCTAGCCGTGGGTTCTTGCTTCTGCTGAGTTGAGATAGAATGCCTTCAGACTGATTCCAGGATTGGGTCGCGATGATGATGCCTCTGCTGTGTTCGCAATGAGTTTGCCAAGACCGGGAGGTTGCAACACTCTATGTGGGTCTTGCAGAGAGTAGATAAGGGGGGCAGGGCATCTCACTTTGTTTAGCCAGGGTCTCCTCCTTACCTACTCCGCACAGTTGACCAGGGTGGGGATCACTGTGTGTCACCGGCATTCTCTCGAGTGTGGGTCCTTGTACCTTGGTCTAAGCTTTGAATGGAGGGTCGATATGGCGTTGGTAGGTCACAGTGTTTGAGGGTCCTCGGTCTTAATGGACTCTTTTCTCCTCTCCTGCGCGGGGTCTGCGAGTATATGGGACAGCATAATCTGTTGGGGTGTTAGACGTTCTGATCAGCGAGAATTTGTATGTTAATATGTTAAACCCCATGATGTGGTCCTGCCTCTGTTTCCCTTACTTCTTGCATCCGCATAGTGTGTTTTGTAAAGCATTCCATGATGAGTTATATATAGGAGTCACCACTGATAAGGGCTACCCCTTGTTGTTCTGAGTGGCCTTATATTCCTCCATGGTGTTTAGTGTCTGATTGGTCTGTGGCCTTCACTATTTCGGTGGCTCCAGAATGGTGCAGGGAATATCATTAAATTGTGAACGCGTGTGACGGTCACTCACCGTACTTTCACTCGATGCACTTCAGATCTCTACCTCATAGGTGATGGCGCTTTGGGTGTCCTGTGCGTCTTCTGGGTTCCAGGGACCTTCCAAAGTGTGCGGTCCGGGACTGTCAAAGCTGTTGGGTTGGTCTGGGGGTAGTTAAGGCTACGGGACGTCACCCTGGCATGTCTGCGTTCTGGTCCTTTCTGGGTAGGGGGTCACTTTTCGAGTGGGCCGGGCGGTTCAGCTGTTTTGTATTTACCACTCCCCAGGCAATTCAGGGAGGTGCGCCACCTGGGCCAGGGCGGGTTCCGGGGTGACCGCTCAATGTCGTTAAAGCGATGTGGGGTCCAGGGATTCCGGAGAGCCCGCTGTTGCAGTGCACTTCTCCTGTTCCTCCGCTCGCGTAATCTCTTTTTCAGTCATCTCTTCATTCAAGGATTACACAGGGTGACTTGCGTGGCCGAGACCTATGCAGTGTTGCGGGATAGTTCCTCGGCTTGGCTGTCTCCAGGGTTTCACGTGCGCCAACACTAGTTTCGTTTTCATTCGACCAGAGCTCGGAATGCCATCATATATAGACAGTGATTTTATGAAGAGTTCTTCACCGATTTTCGCTGGGTTTTCTTCTGCTGAGGGCGGGGGAACACTCATACAGCAGTGGCCTGCTTTCTGTCCATGGGGGGGGTCCAGAAGTGGGGGCTCCGTCCACTTCACGGACCATGGGGGCAGAGCTTACACGGAGAGAGTAATCATCCGTGCACCCCCTGGTAGCCAGTACTGGCAACATTTCTAGTAAAGAGCAGAGCCAATCCCCATTTATGTTGAGGGCCATGCGTAGAGGGGGTTCCTTGTGTGAGACCCTGTGAAAAAGCATTGTACTCTTCTGCTCCACCTCCCATCCTGATGACAGACAAGTGTTTCACCCTGTGCACCAATATCAAGTCCCAGATCTCAAGTCTCATTCCGTGTCATAGGTTCAGTTCTGAAGAGGGAGCTTGTCAGTTCATCTAACAGCAGTTTCTTGTAATCCTGTGGCTTGTCCTCAGACATTCGGAACCATCACTAAAAAGGAGTTAACCATTTAAATGCCCTGACGATAGCATGGAGTGTGTTAAGTATTTTCCGAACCTTAGTGGAATGCCCGGTTCAATTTGCCAGGGCCTCAAGAGTCTGATAACATGTCTAACAAAAGCTCTCTCATATCTCCAGTGGCAAGGCTGCAAGGGTCCCAGAGCCTCTGCTGCTGCACGGGGGCACATGCGTGCATCGGAACTGATTGAAAGCAGGGCTATACACATTTTTTAATCAAAATATTTGTTATCTAGCAATCTCAACTAATCCATTTTGAAAAATGCATTTCTGCCTTGCACTAGTTTTCCAACAAAACCCCACGGGAAGGCACTTCAGGACCCTGAAAGGGGTAGGGGTCTCAAAACTGGGGACATCTTGGGTAGAAGCAAAGGCTCTAAGGGTTCAATTGGGGTTTGGCATGCAGTAGTAGAAAAAGGTGGCTGGCCCCAGAAGGGAAACAACCCAAAGGGAAAAGTGCCACTTCATTTCACTCTGATAAAATGTTCTTTTTAGGTGGAACATGGTACCTAAGGCTGTTGCTGCAGACACATCATTTCTCAATCTGATGAACACTGTTCCCTATCCCGAGCTGTACTGATTTTAATGTCCTCAACAAGCTTGCCAATAGGACTGTTCCACCCTACTCCTACGTCCTGTCCCGTTTCCTCCATACTTGTGGGACATTCCATCCTTCGAGACGGGACCAGAGCACTTCTTTCAAAAAGCATAACAAATTGAAATGTTTTGTCCTTCTTCTCTTTTTACACGGGGTACCACACGCGGCTGTAACCCCACCCTCCTGAGCTCCGCTCCGCGCATTGCCCTTCAGTCCTTTTCTCTGCACAGTCGGGGCTGGATGCACTTGCATCAGCGGGAAAGATTTTTCATTCCTGTTGTCCTTCTCTCCTGCTCCGGTTCTACGGCCGCTTAGTCCTCTGTCTATGCCGGAGCATCTGGGATTTGTGTCCTGTTCTTCATGCGAACTTCGCCTCACTAGGGTGGATTCCGATTCTCTCTGCTTGGAGTGTCTCGGGCCGGACCACCGCTGGGATTCGTGTTTCTACTCCGATTCCCTCTCCGTCCGTGCACTCCAGAGTCGTCTTCTCCGGTGGGAGGACGTCTTTCAGCATGTTCCTCCACCTCATCTTCAGCTTTTCATCAACGAAAAGGAGAGACGCCCGGTAAGTTTCTTACTTTTTAGGGTGCCCTGGCTGGGGGACTCCTTCCCGGGGTCTTCTAGGTCTGAGAGGGGCTTGAGCAGCTCTATCACCAGGGGTTCCCCTGAGGTGCCTCGCAGGCTTAATAGGTGTACGAGAGTGTTCTCCGAGGGTTCCCACGACGGACCTGCCAAGGCTGGACCACGTTCCGAGGTTCACCTGTCAGGTGCTAAACTTCTGCCCAGTTCATCTGTGGCTTTGGACACAGGAGTTCGCTCCGAGGTCCCCGTTTCTGGAGCTTTCCACACAGACACTGGGGTACGCCCAGAGGCCTCCTTTTCTGGAGCTTCCTGTACCAAGCCATGGCTTGAGGCCCCGCACGAGGGAGCTACACATACCGGGAGGAAACCAGAGGTTCCTCTTTTTGAGGCTAAGGTCTGTACCAACAAAGACCTGCTCTGAAGATTTTGCCTGTAAGGGTGATTCCTCAGCTTTCCCACTCTGAGGGATGCGGTGATAACGGTTCTGTCGAGGGGGCAAAGAGGGTGGTCATAAACTGCAATTCCTCTGTTACCGGCTCTGCCGAGGTTCCTCCTCTGGAGGCTATTTTTGGGGCCATCTCCAAGATGTCCAATAAACATCTGAGACCCCCAGTACCGGCTCTGCCAAGGATCCTTTTGTCAAGGCTAAGGTGTTACTTAAGTCCCCTGACTAGTCTGAGGAGATGGTTGCCTCATCTGCACATGTGACGCAGTTCTCTTCAGGCATCGACAAAATGGCGGCCCAATCCTCATGGTCCACTGTGGCTATTTTGGATTATTCCCTTACACCTACATTCTCGACGTGGGTGCTTGGATCCTTAATTTTGGGGCTGAGCAGCCGTGTCCACCCCAGGTGGAAGGTACAAATCTGTTCCGCCCTTCTTATGACTGGCGTGCTTGGATGCTGCTGCCTCATACTGTCTCGCCTCCACTTCCTTCTGCACCACTGGTCTGTGTGGACCCGATTGGTAGTGGGCCTGCCTGGCAACCATCCTCATTGGGTTTGTGGGGGTATGCCCCATATGAGAGTCCTCTGCCTAGCCCAGCGCCTAAACCTTCATCAGAGGATGTATTTTTCAGGAAATTTCAGAGGCTCGTACACTCTGATCCTATGAAGGAGTATTTTAAGGGTCTTTTCAAGGAACTCTACCGTGATCCTCCGGCTCCGCCTTCCACCCCGGCAGCTCCAGCGGCTCGTGCGGTGGTACCACCTCTTCCTATTGGTCTGCCTCCAGCGCTTTCTCCCCTACCCCCACTGTCTCCCATAGAGAAGACACGGGAAGAACGGGATAGCACTTTAAAACCTGTGATGGCCCAGCCGTCTGCTCCTGATTCGCGGGATGACCCTCAAGCAGATCAGGAGAACGATGAGCAACCCCGCTCTGTCAGAGCATTCAATGACCAGGTTCTGGATATGATGGCCCTCCCCGACATTCCAGTACCTGAGGCCCCCACTCCACAGGAAGGGGTGCTTTCGGGAGCATTGACCTTGTCACCACAAGAGCGTACCGGCCTGTTCCTCAAGAAGAAAGTTTTGGCTGAGGCCCGTAAGGTCTGGGATAAGCCCCACACCGGGCTGCATATAAATAAGAGAATTGACGCCCGTTACCGGCTTCACACCTCTGAGGAGATAGCCTTGGCATCTTGTTCCTTTCCTTTCTCGACAGTGGTAGCTGCGGCCACTCTTCAATCCAAGTCGGCCTCTGTGACCTCAATGGCTGTGGTTCAGATTCTGTCCAGGGAAGATAAGATTCTGGACTCCTTGGGCAAGAAAGTCTTTTCCAATTCAGCCCTCCAACTTCGTCAAGCGAACACCGAGCTCATCCTGGCTGCAGCTAATATGAGGCTGTGGAAGAAGTTGGCTGATTTCCAGGACTGTATTGCGCCGATAGGCTAGACAGCTTCAAAGCTGGTCTGTCGGACACCAGGGCGTTGGCACAGGATCTGCTGGAAGCTGCGGCACACCACATAGATAGCTCAGCTCAAGGCCTTATGGTGGGAATCGACACCTCCTGCCAAGCATGGCTCCATGCGACGAAGTTTTCGAAGGAGGTGCAAGATAAAGTTCTGTACCTTCCCTTCAATGGCAAGGAATTGTTTCACTCTTCTACGGATGAGGAACTTACAAAGACCAAGGCGAGCACCCAAACCGCCGAATCGACAGAGGTTGGGGTCTCAGTGTTGATCCTTCTCTGGTTTCAGAGGGTTTCAGGACCGCCGGGCGTGCAGAACAGAACCTCCGGTTCGTGGCACCCGTCGAAATTAAAAAATGTGGTCGGTTTTTCTCTCAGCCATCAGCCTCCTCTCCAGGAGCAGGTAGTCTTCCTATCGACAAATCTGCAAAATTATATTTTTTATCGGTCGCACGAGACTCCAGAGGGAGGACGAATCTCGTCTCATCTGGAGACGTGGCAGACCATCACCGAAGACAGGTGGGTTTTGCCCATCGGTCAGGCAGGCTTTCACTTGCCCTCACCCCACCCTTCAACCATCCCTTCCAACAGATTGGGACACCCTCCCTCAGAGCTGATGTTCAGAAGCTTCTAGACCTCAGGGCGGTGGAACCTGTTCCCTTGCGGAACAAGGGGAGGGCTTCTACGCTCGTCTGTTCACTGTGTCCAAACCCAACCAGGCTGGCCTGCGCACCATCCTCGACCTTTCTCAGTTCAACCTTTCTCTTCCCCAAGAGAAATTCAAGATGATCACTCCCTGCCAAATAAATTCCTCCCTTCAGAAGGGAGACTGGCTCAGTGTAGTGGACCTTCAGGACGCGTATATGCACATCCTGATATGGAGGCCGCATCCAAAATATCTGCGGTTGTCCCTGAAGGGGGGGGCATTTCCAGTTCTGCATGCTCCCTTTTGGTCTACGCTCGGCGCTCTGTGTCTTTACAAAGATCATGTCGGTAATCGCAGCTTTCCTTCGGCCACATGGGGGTTCAAGTATATCAGTATTTGGAACGCAGCCCTTGTCCACTGTCGGCTTCGCGCAATCTCCAGTCTCTCCTCCAGCTCTTGTGTCATCTTGGGCTGTTGATGAACTGGCGGAAATCTTCCATGATGGTCTCCCAAGACCTGATTTTCCTGGGTTTCCGTTGGAACACAATCGACTCCAGGGTGTATTTGAGGGCAGACAGGATTGTGGATCTATTCGCCAAGTGTCAGCTCTTCAACCAATCAGAGCACATGATGGCTTGTTGGTTCCAGAGACTTCTGGGCCTCATGGCCTCGTGCATGCATGCTCTTCTGCTTGCACATCTCAAAATGAGGCGTGCGCAGCTGGCTCTTCAGAGCTCTTGGTGTCAAGCTTCGGACTCGGATTCCAAGATGATCCCAGTTCTATCCTGCATGATGGCGGACCTCCTATGGTGGTCTTCGATCAACAATCTGACAGTGGGGGGCTCCTTTCAGGAGCCCTGCCGACATGTGACGATTACCACAGACTCCTCCCTTCTGGGCTGGGGTGCGACGCTGGATCATCTCCAGGTTTTATATCTATGGACGCGGCAGGACCTGCAGTTTCATATAAATTATTTGGAACTCCTGGCTGTATTTCTGGCGCTGAAAGCTTTCCAACTGTCCATTACGAACCGGGCGGTCCGCATCTGCACGGACAACTCAGTGTCGATGTTTTATATCAACAAGCAGGGTGGCACCAAATCACCACCTCTTGTGGACCTTGCCATTCAGATTTGGGAATGGGCCTATTAAACATGGCATTTGGCTACTGGCGGTACACATTCCGGGTCAATTCCATGTGACTGCAGACTCACTCAGCTGACAAACAGTGGCCAGCTATGAGTGGGAACTGAACACGGAGGTCCTCTGCACCGTATTTCGCCAATGGGGCACTCCAGAAGTGGATCTCTTTGCGACTTCTACAAACAGGAAACTTCCTCTTTATGCATCCAGGAATGGTCTAGGGGCCTCCTCTCTAGGGGACGCTCTTGAAATTCTGTGCCACAATATGAAGGCCTATGCCTTCCCACCTCTTCCTCTGATTCGTCAGCTCAGGATTACATCGAATTGCACTCTCCTGTTTATAGCTCCTTGGTGGCCAGCCAGATTCTGGTTCTCGGAACTTCAGCATCTGTCGATTTGTCCTCCCATCAGACTACCATTGCTTCCCAACCTGCTTCACCTTTGTGATCAGCAAATGTGGCACCCCCACAATCTTTCCGCTTGGTGGCCTGGTGCCTGAATTCAAAACCTTAGCGTGGTTTAACTTGTCTGAGGACAATATGTGCATTATCCAAGCGGCCATAAAACCCTCTATGAGGTCTCAGTATAGGAGCAAGTGGCTCAGCTTTTGCCACTGGTGTTTAGATAAGCAGCTGGACCCCAGACATGCTATGACTGACACTGTTCTCTTGTTCATATCTCATCTGACAAATTTGGGCAGTCATTTCTTGTCTTGTAGGACTTACTTGTCGGCTATTGCCGCCTACCTGTCCACTGACAACTGTTCCCTTTCTTTGACAAACCCAGTCATTAAAAGGCATTTCGCAGGTCTATTGCATCTTTTTACACCTGTACGCAATCCTCATCCAAAATGGGATTTGAATGTGATCCTCAACGCCTTATGCCATAAACCATTTGAACAAATGGCTACGGCAGATCTAAAGTACCTTTCATGGAAGGTAGTATTTCTGATTGCAGTAACTTCGGCAAGGCGAGTAAGCGAGTTTCAAGCTTTGTCCGTGGAACATCCGTTCTTCAACTTCAATAAGGACATGGTTGTGCGCTGCACTCATCCTTCTGCCCTTCCAAAAGTAGTGATGGATTTTCATTTGAATCAATCTATATCATTACCTGTCTTTTTTCCGAACCCGGCCTCAGATGCCGAGAGAGTATTACACAATTTAGATGTCTGATGGAACAACTGAACTCAGGGGCTCCTCCCAACTCTTTGTTACATTCGGAGACCCGAAAGGGAAACCCGTTTCAAAAGACGCTATCTCCCGATGGATTGCCTCCTGTATCTCAGAGGCGTATACCATTCAGGGTCTTCAACCTCCGAAGGGCATTTATGCCCATCTTGTACGTGGCAAAGTGGCTGCTGTTGCCTTCCAAAAATATGTTCCCTGGGAAACCATTGCCAAAGCGGCTACGTGGGCCTCCCCATCAGCTGTTTGTAAGCATTACTGCTTGGACCTGAGCTCCAGAGCTGATGCTCAATTCGGCCAGGTTGTTCTTAAATACCCTTTTCAGTAAGGAGTTTCCATCCACCCGTAGTGCCTGTGAGGAGTGCTTGGGAATCTCCCACAAGTATGGAGGAAAGGGGATGGGACGTAGGAGTATAACAAAGTAACTCAATGTAGTGACTACCTTATTCCTAGTCCATAGTGCCCTTTCCTCCATACGCCCGCCCGCCGTCCCCTCTAATAAGTATCCTATATTATCGCTTAAATGGTCACAGACCTGGAGATAGAAAAGGACTGAAGGGCGATGCGTGGGGCAGACCTCAGGAGGACGGGGTTACGGCTGTGTGCCGTACCCCATGTAAAAAGAGAAGAAGGACAGACATTTTCAATTTTTTATGATTTTTGAAAAAAGTGCTGGGGTCCCGTCCCAAAGGATGGAATGTCCCTCAAGTATGGAGGAAAGGAGACTATGAACTAGTAGTAAGGTAGTCACTACGGTGAGTAACTGTGTTAATGTGACTGCTGCAGATGGAAGTCACTGTGGCCTGAGAAGCACAATTCTTCAAGTGGAACTTTGCCAGAAAAATAGTTTTGACGGGACCTGCTCATGGATTCCAGAGAGCCCTAAAAACCGGGTTGTTTGCCTAAATCAGGGACACCAATCAGCTACACTGAGTATGTTACCTGGTATCTCCTTGGGAACCATATGCCTTGTATACTTGGACTGTAACCTCCCATATGCTATGCAT
This sequence comes from Ambystoma mexicanum, assembly GCF_040938575.1. Taxonomy (NCBI): domain Eukaryota; kingdom Metazoa; phylum Chordata; class Amphibia; order Caudata; family Ambystomatidae; genus Ambystoma; species Ambystoma mexicanum. The sequence goes on along the minus strand of NC_090927.1, from coordinate 681,887,460 downwards.
ACTTTGATTGTAACTGCTATCAACTTGTGTCTTCTGGATACATGCCGTTATGCAACATGTAATGTGCCTTAATCAACAGTGCCTACATGCCTTCGAGTTTCTGTGTGCTTTACAAATGAAAAAGTAAATAAAGAAAAAAATATGTTTATTTGGGATATTAGGTGTCGCTTGCGACACCTATAAACTGAAACTATTGCATTAGAGTACAGATAGGGAGCAATGGCATATGAGGAGGAACACACTGCCTATAGGTGTTGTTTGATTATTTGCTCACCCTTTAACTGCCCATGGCCATGCTAATCCCTATGGGCAATTCACACCCAGTCCCTGCCCCCCTCCGCGCAAAACACTGGCTTATGGGAACTCTTTGAGCTTGCTTAAAGCAAGCCTTACCATCAAAGTTTGCACTCGAAGTGACTGCCAGTGTTTTTTCCAAATCAGTCTTCTGGGAATGAATGACTTAATTGGAGTTGTAAACCTGCTACTGGTGTAATAAAAATGTGTAAACCTGCTCTGCCTGCAGTGACTTGATTTATAAGTACTCTGAGTGTCCTTCACTGAAGTTGTGTTAAAACCAAGCATTGGCAAAGCTAACCGTTTTGGCATGTGTATAAGCATTAGGCATTTGCCAGGCACTGCTATTAGATAACCAGGTAATCGCACTATTTTGCCCCTTTTACCAACAATAGCCAGTTAATGCCGCTATGGCAGTGCCTGGCAAGTGCCTTTCCCATGCCTATACAAAACCCAAACTGTTGTCATTGACAATGGTTGTTTAATATGCACACACCAGGGTAGAGATTTATTTCCCGGGAGGATAGCTCTGGGGCAACACGCTCACCTTGGAAGGAAGATGACGTTGCGCAACACAGGTTCGATCCCTGGAACCGTGCTTAGAAACCTCTGGGTATTAAGCATGTTATAAATAGGTAAATCAGGCAACAACCGGCAAACAAATTTAGGATTTACCATCCCCGGGATTACCATGGCCGGTAATTCCTGCATTTGTTTGCCCTACATGGAGTACTAAGGGACTCCATGATATGGGGATTTACTGCCCTTTCCGCTGCCGGCAAACCTACCAAGGAGGGTAGGTTTGCCGGTATCCTGCCAGAAATACCAACGGGATACTGACAAACCTTTAATGACCTCAAAAGTGTTATTTGATTGCTGCTTGAATGTCTCGAATTCTCTCCGGAGTAGGAAGCATTGTGTGATGTATTAACCCACTTATGCTCTGCCCTGCGGCATCACTGTATTCTGGTGGTGCCAGAATTATCAAAATGGCCGCAAAACCCTTTTGCGTGCAAAAACCTTTGAAAATCATGCTTTGTAACACGAAAAGATGGCTGCCAAATCTACCATGCATGTTGTCAGTGGTGGAACAGAGAGCGCACTCCTGAAACATGTCACTGGGCTGCTCAACAAGTAAAAATGGAGCACCCTGCTAGAGAAGCGGTGCTTTGCGGAAAGAAATCCAAAATCTTCCTTTTATATCCTTTTTCTTGGTTGCTGAAACTGCAGAATGCCGGTACAAAACACCAGCAAACATCCAATATTCGAGCTGGGTGCTACAATTCACTTAGTTCAAGAAATCATTATGAACATACAATGTCCAGAAAAGCTGAATTTGTCATCAAAACATTCACAGCAAAAATATGCCTGCCTGTGAAATCTGTCAAAATCTGGGCGCAGTACCCTCGGCCGCCTGTATGACAGCTGTCAGAAGCCTGCATAGAATTTAAACTTGTACAACTGAAATCTAATGTCTGAAAACTAAGTGACCTGTTATTGAGAGTAACCTAGGTTGTAACTATTTAATCCCATGGTTTAGAATCTGGAATAAGTGTTCTAGCTGCTTGTTTTGAAATTTCAAGTTTGTTTTAAACCAAAAAAAAAATATCTAACAGGATGACATTGAAATTAAGCCTGCCTAAAAGCAATCAAACCAGTCCAACAGCTTCCCCCACGGAGGCTAGGCATCTCCCTTCTGCTTCACTCCACCAGGAAATCACACCTCTGTGATGATTAGATTAGGGGAGGAGAATTTCGGGCTGCAGGGGAAGGGGACAATGGACATCCTCTGGCTGTAGGGAAATGCGAAGTGTGAAGAGTCATAAATGGCCGGGCCCAGCAGGAACTGGGAGGAGACTGCTTCTGAGCTGCCAGGAGAAGAAGAAGGTGGAGATAAACCACAATTTGTTGCTTAACAAAGGCCAAAAGCACATTTTTAAAAGACTGATAATTTACTGTGTAAAATTGTGAAAAATATGTAAACAACAGATTTGTGAATCTAATTTTTGGCGGCACATTTTAAGAGGCGCCAGAATTCTGTGAGATGTTCTGGGAAGTAACAGCGGAAAATATGGTTTTACACCAAATGTATTTATGCCAAAAGCATGAAACTTCATACTCTTATGCCCATATTTAATGCGCACATTTGTAAACATTTTCTGATAGACTGGATACTGAATATTATGTTCCGGACAGAAAGGACAAAATTCTGTGAAAAACAGACACAAGACCCTACAGTGACGAGGTTTGGAGGAGTATCTGCCACACAAAATATGTAAACTGTATATATGAATGTTAAAGAGATTGCACACATGTAAATATGTATTGTACTAAAAGTAATGTGTCCAACGGACAAGGGGAGGATTCTCTGGCTCATAAACTCACACCATCAAGGTGAGACCCTATTTCTCTCCTCCTATCAAGGTAGAGAAGAGACTCTAGGCAATCGCCTGCCTAAGGGGCGCGCTAAGGATAAACCAGCACACACACCCTTTATCATAAGCATAAAAAGAGACAGCTCAGACTGAAAAAAGACACACAGATTCACCCACTAACCGATTGCTGGTGGAGCACCCTGCTAGAGAACCATCCATCTTCCTTGCTCCAGACTCCAGAAACTTGGCAAGCATAAAGGCTCATTGCATAGCTGAACCATTTTCAGCTGGGCCTTAAGATTCCAGAACCCACCCCAGAAAGGTTAACAAATGAAAAAGCCGGAATTTGCTGTAAGTGCTTTCTAGCCAAAAGAATTATCACCAGAACCAAATAACCCGATCCACTCCGTGCCGTGCTGCGACCAGAACCATTGCAGACCCGATCCAGTCCGTGCCATGCTGTGAACAGACCCAGTCCAATACGGTGTGCCCAGCAGAATCCCTGAGCAGAATCCCTGAGCAGAATCCCTGACCAGAATCCCTGACGGACCAGAATCCTGACAGTTCCGTTTGAAACCCATATAGTGAGTATCTATAGATAGGATTGTGTCACTAGCATATGTACTGTCCATAGTAATCCCTGTCTTAAACCCATCCTCTCTTGTATTCAGAACCGGTAGTGTTAGGAATATTTTTAAATTGTCAGAATCTTTCTTGCGCTAAATTTCTCTCATCTGTTTTCTAAAATCATAAATCACTAGTGCTGTGAACAAATAAATTGAATCCCAGAAAGAAAGTGCGTATCCACCACATGAAGGGTCCCTGGCCAGGACTGATTCATGTGTGGCATTCTCTTTTTCTATAGTTATAATCTAGTGTAAGAAATCCCATTTGTCTTTTAAAAGTGCATTCCTGTTTCCCATTCTTGCGCCTATCTCAGAAAAACGACCATAGCTTCCTCAAATGTTATGCTAGAAGCAGAATTTTGTAGCTAACATCGACAGCTTTAAATAGAACCAAAAACTGCATTCCAAATCCCTATAGTTCTCCCGCAATCACGATTATCGCACACGGAAAAGTTTGCCACAAATTTTGTTTTAGGAAATTTCTGTCATGTGTAAAACAGCTTTTGATTGCACCCAACCTCCCTTTTAAGATTTCACATTGTTCCTTAGTATCAAATCATTGCTAGTGTTTGTCTGCAACTATATAAAGTGGCTCCCATAAGAATTGAAACAATTTCAGCAATTTAAACCATATTTAGTGTTTTACCCATTCCCTCCTCAAGATAACTTTAAAACCATTTTGACAGCTTGCCAATCAATTCCGTTTTTCTCTTGTGCTAGCTGGGGGGCATTTGGGATTGACATTTTGTTTGAATTCTGCATTCCTGAATACCTGCTCTCTCTCCTCCTATCTCTTTACATTGCCTGTTGGGGGGTTGAGGGGTATGCAGGGGGAAATAGTAACCATACTGCTATTTGATTTGAACACACACGCAAAAGTATTATTTCTGTGCTGAATTGTTTTGCTCACTATTACTCCCTGTGATTAAAGAGATTGCTTAGTGTTACATCACCCCATTGGGGATTATTGTATACCCATGAAACATAGTGTGATTATATTGTGAATACATAAATAAATATTCTAACTTTGCAAACCAGCCTGATTCCTGGTTCAGTGTGACCGGGGGGTTCCAAGAGAGGGGCGTGATACGAGTGGTACATCATTCAGACTAAAAGAACTTTTAGACACAAAATAAATAAGGATTTCAGTTGTGCATTACACGCTAGGCGTTGACTTAGGTGAAGTGCTGGATTGAAATCACATACAGGATTGGGGGCTCGTCAAGAGATTTCGGAATTAGACATACCACTTGTGACAGTCTAATACAGCATGCTAACTGAACTGACGGGGTACATAAACCCTGTTGGGCTACCACACTGTACTACACTGTAAAAACACCCTTCAATAGAAACACTGGCCTGTTTTGCAAAAATAAATTAACTCCTGTAAGTCATAAGGAAATTAATATTTACGGAATGGCGACCCGAGTAGAAATTAATATGGCAAAAGAACACCTACTGCACAAATTATTTGTCAGGGGTGAATGGACAGAGCAGGATGAGAATGTCTGGCTGCAGGAAATCAAGCAACAAGCCACTGCCACAGAATTAGATATATGGCAGGATCTGGATCCATTACACATGGCACTTACTGAATTTTACATGACCCCAAGGGCAAAAGAAGAGCAATGTATAATTGCCAAAATAGTGCATACCTGTACCTCCACATTGGAGAAATACAGGGAAAATATGCCGAAAACCTAGATCTGGCAAAAAGGCAAGTACAAACAATCACTAGAAAAAACCCAAACTGATTTGGACTCTGCAGAGCAAAGGCTACAAAAGAGCCAACAATCAGAGAATGAAACCAGACAGTACCTGATAAAAAGTAAAATGAGATCTGGATGTCCTGCAGCAAGAGAAGGTAGAGCAGGATACCAAAGTACAGTACTGGCGCTGCAAAAAGAGTGCCAAGAAAGGTTGGATTCTCTGCAACAGAGCCAACAAAAGCTGGAGCAGCAATGAAATTTTAATAGAGCCTGCGCAGAGCAGGTAGTCACCCTGCAAAACCGCCTAGACCAAGTAAAAGAAGAAAATAATAGATTAATTCTCAAAGACATTGAATCTCAAACAGAATTTGATGAAGAGCGCCAGAAAGCTGGTGCATTCAAAAAACAAAGGGATGACCTGGCTGCACAGAGGGGCACTCCAAATCAGGAAAGGGACATCTTAGGCCAGGAAGTCAGTTATTTAAAAACCAAGATGGAAGAAAATCACCTGGCCCTCCAGGGACTGCGTGAGCTCAAAATGGACTACGAAAAACTGTTAGAGCACACCGGGAGGATGGAAGATGCTCTGGCAAAGAATGACCAGGCCAGTAAGGATCAGACTCAGGAGGTGACCCTCCTGCAGCAAAGAATTGCCCAATACTCCAAAATTAGGCAGGAAGCACAGAGAGACAATGAGGCTCTGTGAGAAAAATAACAGGCTCCACAGACAGATAGCTATGCAGGAACAACTAAAAGAGACCAGTAAGGCCTTAATAGAAGAACAAAAGAGTCAGGTTCTTGAATATCAACAGGAAGTAGGGGCTGAGAGAGATGAGGTCAGATGGGAGAGGGAATCCCCTGAGCATAACCTCAGGAACACTGGCACCAGAGACCTCAATCTCTTCAATTCCATGGACTTACATGAGCCAAGGACCATGGGGATGGTAGACTTCAATCCAAGGGGAAATATGGGGCCAATAGGTCAGCGCCTCCCAGAAATGGATGGGCGGGCATCTATGTATGGGTTCCCAAGTGCTAGGGCCATCTTCTCTGATCAGGGAGACTCCAATGAGGGGAGAATCAGAGAAATGGATCCTCAGAAATATCACTTATCAAGAGATCAGATGGTAGCATTTAGTGGGGAATTCCATGAGGGTGGGCGCACTAAGAGTATATTAAAAACCTCTTCCCAGCTAGGACAGTGGGGATGGGAGGGGGGTACTCGGCCAATCCTGGGAGCAAGGAAGAGTCAGAAGACTCTTCTGAGCACCACAGGACCCGAGAAACTAGGCCCCCACATTCTGCCAGCTATTCAAAAGTTCACAGTATCCGGGAGAGCCTAGAAGACCAGACAGCCACCTCTGGTAGCAGTGCCTCTGAGTCAGAGGATGAGTACACCAGGGTGACCCGAACTAAAAAAGCCAACAAAGTCAAAAGGGCCTTGCTCAAGGATCCCCTGAAACAAATAAAAGCCATTAGGAGAGTCATCACGCCCTACCACAACAATGCAAAATATTCGGTTTGGGAGCACCTTGAACTATTTGAACAAATGATGGAGACTTTCCATCTGAAGGACAGCCAAAGCTGTATTCAGTTTGTAAAGTGGACATTTTCTCCCGAGTACTCCAGCTTCTTTGCGGGGCTGGAGGATCAGAATCATTTCAGATGGTCCACCTATAGGGCGGCCATCCTGAAACATTTTTCTATTCACAGGAATCCTCAAGAGGCTTGCAAGGCAGCCTACAACTTACAATGTGGGGAAGACCAGGCCCCACAAGAATGTGTTCAGGAGTTGAAACGCGCCTTTCCGCAGACCACTAGAAGGGTGCACACTGACAGTAAAGAATTTGTAAACACCTTCTATCATGCTCTCTCTAAGTATATCATGTCCCAGCTAGTGAGGGACTTTCATGACAAAAGATCACTAAACTGGGTCATTGAACAAGCAACGCGCATCTATGAGGTGCAGAAGCCGTTGGAAAACAAAAATAGTAGCAAAAGCCCCAAAACAACCAACGCCCCTGCTGCTGCTAAAGTGGCGGAGGTGAAGGTTGCCCCCATTTTAGATCTGGATATGGGGGGGCCTAAAAACCTTCCCGCACAGAATCCAAACAACCCCAAACCCAGAAGGCCCTTGGGCCAATCACAAACAGGGAGCCAACCCCACAAATGGGACCCCTAACTCCCCTCACTACATCAGCTCACGCTACAAGGGAAATAGACCCATCCTGGGTTATGTGTGGACTCCTCCAGCCCAAGGTGGGTGGGGGGGGTCCAACCAGACAGCAGGAAACCCAGGGAACTTCCCTCCTCACTTTCCTCAGGAGGGCAGTAATCGCCCAAATGCCGGACCACATTTCTTTTCTAGGTACCCACCAAATTTCAACCCCCAGAACAACCCATCCTTCTTTCCCCACTTTCCTGAGCCCAGACAGCCCAATCCAGGAGAGGGGTGGCCAAGGGTGGAGGGGTACCCAAACTTCCCTAACCCGGGATATTTTGTGAGAAGGGATAGCTACCCTTCGCAGGATCAACCCAAGGGAGACATGAGGACCCCGTACCAGCCAGAGCGGGTGTCCCAGCTAGAGCGCCAGGTCCAGAACATGGCACAGGATCTGGGTTGCATGCTGAGGGCTCAACAGAACCCCCAGATGAGCATGGCGGCTCAGAATGCCTCAAATCCAGGATCTGGTGCTCCAGAGCAATGACGGGGGAAGAACCCCGACAATCCACTGGTTCCCAGGGAGGAGGCACAAGGGGAAGGGGGTTGTAAAGCCTTGGAGAAAGCTTCCTTCCCCACTTGTGGAAAGCTCCTGAAAACCCAGGAACCAAAATCTCCTGCCCCCGAAAGTCTGCAACCCAAGGAGCAGAGGGCGGGTAGGAGAAATAAAGAGCGCAAAAAGACCCATTTTGTGTAGGAGGTACAAATCTTCCAGTTTGAAGGAGAGGGGTCCTCAGAGGATCCTGGGAAAAGGATCTTCTCCTTCAGGGATGGGGGAACTCCTCCCAAAGAAAAATGGGTCCCAAAGGATCCAAATTCAGACTGGGTCGATGTGGGGACCGAGTTAGAACAGCCCATCATCAAACCCCAGAATGACCAACACGAAAATCACCTAGTTCAAACCCATCCTGGTGACTGCCTCCAAAAAGGGGGGGCAGCCCAGAATCAGAACCAGGGGAACCCAAAACTGCCCCCATATCTAGCTGTCACCTTTTTCTTCCAGGTTCCCAAGATCCCAAACAGAATCCTGCCAAAATTACCTCTCTATCAGTGTCCAAAACAAAGAAACTAACCCACCAGTTGGCCAAAAATGTGCATTACCTCTGCCCCCTTGAGGAAAAGTAGGGAAGATTCTACGCCCCGGTCCAAATACAGGGCCAATGTACAATTTTGACACTTGTGGACACTAGATCCCAAGCTACCCTTCTGTCAAAAAGGGCCTTAGATCAACTGAATTCGGGAAGGGGGAAAAATACCAAATTTCTCTCATCCCTCTTTCTGGAAAACTTCAGAACTTCGACGGGAAGGAAATTCCCGTCGAGGGGACTGCGGCTTTGGACATTAAAATTGGGCGACACAAGGTGAAGCACCCGGTCATAGTTGTGACTCCAGAGGGCACCTCTTGTTTACTAGGGAATGACATCCTGCACAGATTTTCACCCCTCATAGATTGTGTAAACAAGGTCCTCTGGACCCAGACTAGCCGACCAATAAAATTAAAACAGAATGTCAACCATGTTAGTTTAAACGGCACATGCCACATGGTTGAACAAAAACCTGACCAAATAGAATTTCACTTCCAGAATAACCAAATCCTAGACGAGACAGTAATTGCAGTAGGACAACAAACTGGTGATGGGGAGTCTCTCTATTTCTGAAAATCAACCTTCCTTCCAGTCTAAGGTGGCATTCCACACTGGAAGGAAACACTCTGAAATTCTTTACATATTCACAATCAGAAAATCCCACTCCTATAGTCCAGAAAGATGAGAAATCAGCTCAAAGCTTGGATGATATTCATAAAATTAGAGAGAAGTTGTTCATCCCTATTCAGTTAAATGAAAGGAAGGACTCTGTTCTCGCCCGAGTGTGTGTGAACAACGGTAAGAGCTTCATCAGCGAGGCCATGTTCTGCAAACTCCCAAAAGATCCAGCCATTCCCACATTTAAACTGATAGACAAATGGGAAATGGACCTGGAAACACCCAATTCCAAACAACTCCTGCCTAGCAGGTGTATACTCAAAATTTCCATAGGCAACAAGAGCATAGTCCATAATTGTTGGGTCGTTCAAGATGTCCCTGCTGAATTTTACTTAGGCAGTGACATTCTCAATCGCTTTGCCATTAGTTTGGACCTAATAACATTCAAAGCCTGGTCCCGATTAGCTGGTAATCCCATGAACTTTTGATCACCCAGAGAAAGCATTTAGGCCAGCTCAACTGCTGCCATATGCAGTTGAAATTCAGATTGAAGAGGAAGTCACCATCCCAGAACGGACCCAACAATTCTCACTGGAAGTAAAAATTAAAAGAGGACAGAAACTGAAAAACCCTGACGCCTATATTCATCTCAATGCTCATTTCCAACATCATGGGTTGGGGGTAAACCCAACACCACTAGTCAACATAGAACACAACACCATTCCAATAGAGGTGGATAACAGTGACCTAAAGAGTATGACTCTGGGCGCAGGCACCGTTATTGGAATGGCGGTTGATGACTGACATTTTTCCATAGATTTAGGTAATGAACTGTTAGGACCGATCCCCAAGGACTGTTTTGACAGTGATAGTGACGATGACGAACACCAGACAGGCTCTTCACCCTGGTGTACTCTTCCTGCCCTTATGGTGAGGAAGATGTGACCTGTGACTTCAGGAGGGATAAGGTGATCTTTCAAGTTCGCGAGGATTGCCTTCCCCACCTGAAGCCATCAGTCCAAATCAGCACTTTGACCAGGAACTTCTCCACTCAGCTGGAGGAGGCCACTGAAATATCCAAACCAGAGGTCTTTCCAGGCTTCAGGCAGATGGTTGAAGAGAGAGTCAACCTATATGATGCCTGTGAGACTCTGGAGTAAAAGCAAAAATGTAAACAAGTTTTCTTAGATTTCAAGATCTCTTTGCGGTGGAATCATATGACTGTGGTCGCACCGACATCCACACAACAACAATTGCCACGGACCCTGGCATGACTCCAGTGTTTGTGAAGCAATATCGCATGCCTCTCGCATCAATGGAGTCCCTTGCTGAAATAATTAAAAACCTTGAGTCCCGTGGGATAATTCGTCCAGTCCACAGCACCTTCAATAATCCGGTGCTGGGGATTTTGAAACCAAACGGCCAGTGGCGACTCTGTGCTGACCTAAGGGAGCTCAACAAATGGGTCCATATTTCCCGATGCCTCTTCCCTACATTGACCAAGGGCTGGCCCAGATCCAGGGGTCAAAGGTATTCACTGCCATTGACCTGACCAATGGGTACTGGACGGTACCTGTCAGTATGGAGGACCAATACAAGCTGGCCTTTACCTTCAGGGGGAAGCAGTACACATGGACCCGGACTCCCTTTGATACATCAACTCTGGCAATGAATTTAACATTTTTCTACACAAGGCCATGCCTGACCTGGGTGAAAGGGGTATCCTGGCCTATTTAGATGATGTTTTAGTCAAAAACTCAACTGTAGAGGAACACATAGCGGAGATCCGTTATGTTCTGACACAGTTGAGGGCTGCCGGAGCAAAACTCTCCTTTCAAAAGGCACAGTGGTGCAGAACCTGTGTACATTTCTTGGGGCATGAGATAACATCCAAGACGGTTTGTTGGTGAGGAGATCCCTAGCTGGCCATGACTGGTGGGTGGTCCCCACCTCATTCCGAAGCCTGATGCTAAGTCACGCCCATGATGCGGCCACAGCCGGTCATCGGGGGTTTCATACGACACTAGAAATCTTACGAGAGGTTGCATACTGGCCACACATGGGGCAGGACCTCGACCAATACTTGAAGGGGTGTCTTGTGTGTGCACAATTTCAGCCAACATCGCTCACACACCGTGCTCCCCTCCAAAAGAGGGGGATGACACTGCTTTGGTCAGATTTACAAGATGATTTTATCGGGCCCATGATTCGCTCCTCTAGGGGGAACAAGTACATGTTGACCGTAACATGCTAGTTCACTAAATGGGTGGAATGTCTCCCGACCCCAAACTGCAAGGCAGAAACAGCAGCTGCCCTGATGGTCAACCACATCTTCTACCCCAAAAGATTGAGTCAGACCGAGGTAGCCACTTCACTAGCGAAGTGATGACAAAGATGTGGGAGATACTTGGGGTCAAAAGGAAACTACACATTGCCTACCGGCAGCCTCTAGTGGTGGAGTTGAGAGATACAACAAGACAATTGTGAGCATATTAAAAAAGTTTGTGGCTTATTCTGGGCCAAGTTGGGACATTCGATTACCTCTTGTCCTGATGGCCATCAGATCTACCCCTTCTTCTGCAACAAAAATGTCTCAGTTTGAGCTGATAACTGGACGAAGGATGGTGCTTCCACAGCATCTGCTCTACAGAACCCAAGCGCATACCTTGATAAATGCCTCCACAACTCATGAGTATGTTGAGAATCTAAGAAAACACCTTCAACATGCTTTTGCCTATGCTCAGCGGAATCTAGAAAGACCTGCAGACATTATGAAGACCCACTATGACCTTAAGACATCTAGAAAAGAATAACAAGTAGGAGACCGGGTCTAGTTGTACAATTTCCAAAGGAACCAGGCCAAGCAGTGCAAATTTCTACCTAGCTGGTGGGGTCCTTTTGAAATTGTAGACAGAATCTCAACAGTCGCCTGCAAAATCCGTATCCGCAAAGGCAGTTTGGCAGAAGGGGAAGATAAGTGGGTCCACGTCAACCAGCTGAAGTGTTGCCATCCTCGGCATACTCTGCGGCAACTAGAGGAGCCATCTGAAAACCCAAAGGGGGACATTCCGGATCCCTAGAAAATTCCAACTGTAAAAACCATTCCACCTGTTAAAATCAGTACAGGCGGGAAAGATTGTCAATTGTATGTCAAATATATGCATCTGCACCACTACATGAATAGTGGTGGAGAAATGTCTGTAACCTTGCTCTGTTCTGTCATCATAGCACTGGAACCAAGGAGGACCAGGAGGAAAGACCCAAGGGGCCTGGAGTATCGCTCCATACTCCCAACCAGAACCGGCGAGGAGAACCTGTCGATCCAGCACTGATGTGAGAAGCAGACACATGTTTCCACTTGGCCCAAAAAGAAAGAATGACATCCCAATCTCCCGACTTCCCCTTGACGGGCGGTCAAATTCAAGTCTTGAGGGGGGGCTTTGTGGGATGTATTAACCCACGTATGCTCTGCCCTGCAGCATCACTGTGTTCTGGTGGTGCCAGAATTATCAAAATGGCCGCAAAACCCTTGTGCGCGCCAAAGCCTTTGAAAATCGCGCTTTGTAACATGAAAAGATGGCTGCCAAATCTACCATGCATGTTGTCAGTGGTGGAACAGAGAGCGCACTCCTGAAACATGTCACTGGGCTGCCCACCAGGTAAAAATGGAGCACCATGCTAGAGAAGCGGTGCTTTGCTGAAAGAAATCCAAAATCTTGCTTTTAAATCCTTTTTCTTGGTTGCTGAAACTGCAGAATGCCGGTACAAAACACCCGCAAACATCCAATATTCTTGCTGGGTGCTACGATTCACTTAGTTCAAGAAATCATTATGAACATACAATATCCAGAAAAGCTGAATTTGTCATCAAAACATTCACAGCAAAAATGTGCCTGCCTGTAAAATCTGTCAAAATCTGGGTGCAGTATCCTCGGCCGCCTGTATGACAGCTGGCAGAAGCCTGCATAGAATTTAAACTTGTACAACTGAAATCTAATGTCTGAAAACTAAGTGACCTGTTATTGAGAGTAACCTAGGTTGTAACTATTTAATCCCATGGCTGGAATAAGTGTTCTAGCTGCTTGTTTTGAAATTGCAAGTTTGTTTTAAACCAAAAAAAATGTAGCAGAATGACATTAAAATTAAGCCTGCCTAAAAGCAATCAAACCAGTCCAACAGCTTCCCCCACAGAGGCCAGGAATCTCCCTTCTGCTTCACTCAACCAGGAAATCACACCTCCTTGATGATTAGATTAGGGGAGGAGAATTTCGGGCTGCAGGAGAAGGGGACAATGGACATCCTCTGGCTGAAAGGAAAAGCGAAGTGTGAAGAGTCATCAATGGCCGGGCCCAGCAGGAACTGGAAGGAGACTGCTTCTGAGCTGCCAGGAGAAGAAGGAGCCGGAGACAAACCACAATTTGTTGCTTAACAAAGGCTAAAAGCACATTTTTAAAAGACTGATAATTTACTGTGTAAAATTGTGAAAAATATGTAAATAACAGATTTGTGAATCTAATTTTTGGCGGCACGTTTTAAGAGGCGCCAGAACTCTGTAAGATGTTCTGGGAAGTAACAGCAGAAAATATGGTTTTACACCAAATGTATTCATGCCAAAAGCATGAAACGTCATACTCTTATGCCCATATTCAATGCGCACATTTGTACACATTTTCGGATAGACTGGATATTTTGTTCCGGACAAAAAGGGCAAAATTCTGTAAAAAGCAGATAAAAGACCGTACAGCGACGAGGTTTGGAGGAGTATCTGCTACACAATATATGTAAACTGTATTTATGATTGTTATAGAGATTGCACACATGTAAATATGTATTGTACTAAAAGTAGATTTTGTGTCCAAGGGACAAGGGGAGGATTCTCTGACTAATAAACTCACACCATCAAGATGACACCCTATTTCTCTCCTCCTATCAAGGTAGAGAAGAGACTCTAGGCAATCACCTGCCTAAGGGGCACGCTAAGGATAAACCAGCACACACACCCTTTATCATAAGCATAAATAGAGACATCTCAGACTGAAAAAAGACACACAGATTCACCCACTACCGATTGCTGGTGCAGCACCCTGCTAGAGAACCATCTATCTTCCTTGCTCCAGACTCCAGAAACTTGGCAAGCAGAAAGGCTCATTATATAGTTGAACCATTTTCAGCTGGGCCTTAAGATTCCAGAACCCAGCCCAGAAAGGGGAACAAATGAAACAGCCGGGCTTTGCTGTAAGTGCTTTCTAGCCAAAGGAATTATCACCAGAACCAAAAGACCTAATCCACTCTGTGCCGTGCTGCGACCAGAACCATTGCAGACCCGATCCAGTCCATGCCGTGCTGTGAACAGACCCAGTCCAATCCGGGGTGCCCAGCAGAATCCCTGAGCAGAATCCCTGAGCAGAATCCCTGATCAGAATCCCTGACCAGAAATCTTGACGGACCAGAATCCTGACAGTTCCGTTTGAAACCCATATAGTGAGTATCTATAGATAGGATTGTGTCACTAGCATATGTACTGTCCATAGTAATCCCTGTCTTAAACCCATCCTCTCTTGTATTCAGAACCGGTAGTGTTAGGAGTATTTTTAAATTGTCAGAATCTTTCTTGCACTAAATTTCTCTCATCTGTTTTCTAAAATCATAAATCACTAGTGTTGTGAACAAATAAATTGAATCCCAGAAAGAAAGTGAGTATCCACCACATGAAGTGTCCCTGGCCAGGACTGTGGAGATTGATGTGTGGCATTCTCTTTTTCTACAGTCATAATCTAGTGTAAGAAATCCCATTTGTCTTTTAAAAGTGCATTCCTGTTTCCCATTCTTGCGCCTATCTCAGAAAAACAACCTCCACTAAAACGTCCATAACTTAACATAACTTCTGCTTGCAGCTAACATCCACAGCTTTAAAAAGAACCAAAAACCGTATTCTAAATCTACATAGTTCTCCCGCAATCGCGATTACCGCGCAAGGAAAAGTTTGCCGTGAATTTTGTTTGTTTTTAGTTGATTTTCAGAATAAAAGAACTTTTAGACTCAAAATAAATAAGGATTTCAGTTGTGCATTACACGCTAGGCGTTGACTTAGGTGAAGTGCCGGATTGAAATCACATACAGCATCCTCTTGGTGAGGGTGTCCAATTTTCCTAGGAATACAAGATTTTGAGTGGGAGAAAGCTCTGACTTCTTCCAATTTATTGAGAATCCTAGATTGAATACAATATTGATTGATTGATTGATTGATTGATTTATTTATAGAGCGCTTTACACCAAGGCGCTGGATATATTATTCAGTTTTTACTTTTGACTCCCTCCTCCCTGACGGCTTCAGGATTATTTCCAAGCCTCAACCTCACCGTGCTGGTGGTGGGTTCGCATTAATCTATCTTGACAGGCTTCTTAATTCCATCGTACCCACCCAAACTCTACTCTTCTTTTCAGAGCCTAGAGTGCAAATTGGTCATCTCTCCCCCCTCCTCTCTGGCCATTGCTACCATTTACCAGGATCCAGGTACTATCACTCTTTTCCTAGCTGAATGGGCTGATTTCTGCTCCTCCTTACTTTCAACCACCTCCAACCTCCTCCTCTTGGGTGACCTCAACATCCAATTGGACTCCCCTGTCTCAGCCTTCACTTTGTTCATTTATCTGTGCGCCTAGCTTTCCCTCTCCATTCTCCTCTCCGGTCCACCCCACTCAGCTGGACACACCCTGGACGTCATCATCCACTCAGACCTCTCTCTCGCCCCTACAGATGCTAGGAAAAACAGCATTTGTGAAGTAACATCCAAGGAATATTAAGCAACGTGTAAAATGGTGCTTTTGCCAAAAGAGAAAATGCCCTTTAAAAAGTAAAATGTTAAACTAAGGCACTGTTTGCATAGAAATGTGAGGGGAGATGGGGTTTGCTTTAAAATATATATAGGATATTTATTCCCAAAAGACTTGCTTTTTGGTTAAAGAAAAAAAAAAAAGAAATAAAAGTCATTTGAGGCCAGCAGAACAGGTTTGGCTGACCCTGGCTTCAAAAGGCCCTGCCTCCCCTGGGAACAGAATCACCTTTCCCAAGTGGACCACCCCCTGGGAAACTATGAATGGGCCATGGGGGTGAATCTCGCACCCTCGACGGACAAAGCGGCACTGCTCCAGCATGAGACAATGGACTGCCAGGGTTCATAGGTGTGAATTCCTGGTGACACCTCCCCTCAACTCAAACTGAAGGACTTTAAAGGTGAATCCATGGCAACACTGGGCTGAACTGACCAGAGCCTGACATTTGGCTGGAGGTTGGAAGGAATGCCCATATTTGGAAAACAAAGTCAGCCCTTTTTGTTTTAGAGACTATTCAGAACATATCATTTATTTCAGTAATCATAATACATATTAATCTGAAATTATGACCATTTATAGGTCATATTGGCACCATTAAAAGAAGACATTGTAGGTTTTCCTAGCATGTCGGGCATGCAAACGCCAGGAAAATGTCAATTCTGGGGAAAACATACATGGTACAACTTTGAAAATTAATGAGAACATGACCAGTGATAATATGTATACATAAAGAAAATTGTAGAATTTTAGGTGCAACGTTTTCCATGGAAATGGCGAAAGATTGCCAGAATGACTAAACAGTATCACACCGTCTTGGGATTTGGATCAGCATGTGTCTTGTAAAATATGTAGTCTGCTCGTATAAATTGCCTGATGATGACATTTGTAAATATAAGTGTTTTGTTCCATAACTGATTTTGCAAAAGTAACTTTGGTAGAACAAAGCACATTGTAAAAAACACCCACCATAAAACTGAGTCACCTCCTTCAGTCCAATCTGCTTCCAGGGAGGAGGTGACATTGCAGCCTGACCTATCTGATTTAGAGGAATGTCTAGCTTAGTTCAGCCCACATAGTAAAGAATCCTCTGATGTCATGCTCCTTATATAAGGGGAGGCAGAGGGAGCGCTGGACTCTCTCTTCTGACTTTTCCAGCTCCCATGCATCCAGAGATCCAGACATTCCAGATTCACCCTGCAAGATTCCAGATTCCAGAAGCCAGGCCAGAGCTAGCTGACCCTATCCAGGCAGAACCACTGATCCAGAAAAACCCCACAAAAAATCCCAATAATTCAAGGAGAGCCCAGCTGATGCTCCTCAGTGACCAGACTAGGCCCAGCTGTCCCCTTCTAGGAGAGCCTGCCGTTGTTTGCAGTGACCAGATCTTGCCTCGCTGTCCAGAAACCCAGTCCGCTGTCCAAGCTACACCATTGAAGTGCTTGTTGTGAGTATTTCCCTTCCCCAATAACCACAAACTGCATCCCTTGCTTTGTTACCTTGTATCAGGTCCAATACCATAGAGATCCTATAAACTGCCCTACCAAAATCTTTAAAATTGTCAGAATCATCTGTGTACCTTGTTCTTAGGAAAATCTGTAGTAATCTCCATGTGCTAGCGCCATTTCCAATCCTGTTACTCCGTTGTGTAAGTCCTTAGTACTATTTCGAATTAATTAATTCACACATAAAGAGACACATGGCATGAGGGGGTTAAAACTGCAGCTTAACCCTTTTCACGGGCAGCGTTCCTCTTTCCTAGCCACTAAAATATAGTTTCAGTAAAACTTGTCATTTTCCTTTTGAAACCGATATTGCCTGTGCAGCTGCTTTCATTTTAAAACTGATTTTTCCTTCCCTTTAACAGCCCCATCCTGTCATTTAATTCAGAGTTACCCTTTCAATTTCATATCCTACCCTGAGGTGTCTTTGTACCCTAGCATCAAAACCAATTTCCGATTTTGTCTGTTTAACCCATTTTCCAAGCTGTTTTGTCATTTTAAACCCATGAAACTAAGCAAATGCAATTTCGCCACGTGTGATTTTTCTGCACCATGTTTTTCCTTCCAAAGTTGATGTTCTGAACTGTATACCCGTTGCTAGTACATTGCCTTATAGTTTGCTAGTTTTCCAACCTCTTTGATACTGCTAAACTAATTGTTGCCTTATTCCTTCAAACGCACATGTAAAACAAATATTGAATAATTCTGAGTGCTGTTTTGCTCAATTTCAAAGGTTTTCAATCCGATGTTGCCTCCCATTCAGAGGGGGAAGTTAGGATTTGTATTCTGTGTGTTGCCTAGTATACCTGACTCCTTACTACTCCTTGCTACTCCTTGCTACGCAGACAGAATTCAGTTAACAGGGGTTTGAGGGAGTGTGGCAGGGGGAAATACAAACTATGGTGCTATCAGAAAACACCTCCCAAAAAAAAGATTGTGCATGGTATTTCTGATGTTAAAAGGTAAAACTAAGTGTATTCTATCAATGTACAGTGTAATTATCACCACACTGGTGATTGCTGTCCTATATTAAATTTGTGTGATTTTCATTGGAATTTAAAAATAAATATATATTGTATTATTACACACCAACCTGGTTCATGATTCATTGTGACCCGGGGTATTTGTAAAGGTGGGTGTGAGACGGGTTGGGTGCCTTCTCAAAACTGAATTCGTAATACATAAAATAAAAGTGTTTCACTTGTGCGCTGCATCACCGGCCATTACAAAGAGTCCTGGTCTGGAATGTACAGTGCCTTTGAAATCCTGAACAAATTGGGGGCTTGTGCCGGGATTTGAGATAAGTGTTGCCACCCGTGACAGTTTAACACAGTAGGCTAATCTAAAAAAGGTAGTGATATTTTTGTGATTAGAAAGCTGTGTTACACTGTAAAAGCACCTTCTTAAAACGTAGACCCTAAATATCAGGCCTGTGTGTACAAATAAAGTAAAATCAACCCTGAACTAGACAAAAAGTAACAGAATACTGGTTTACTCCTATATACACAAATGAATAAAGAAAGAAAACTCTACATAATGACCACAGTAGAGATAAACACGGCTAGGCAGCACCTTCTGCACAAATTATTTGTCAGAGGGGAATGGGCACAGCAAGATGAGGAGGTCTGGCTAGGAGAAATGATACAACAGGTCACCGCCATGAACCTGGATGTGTGGCAAGATGGTGGCCTATTACATCAAGCCTTGTGCAAATTGTTTATGACTCCAAAAATTAAAGAGGAGCAGGTTAAAATGGTCAGAATCACAGGCTACATATATCTCCATATGGGAGTTATGGAGGCAAAACATGAAGAAAATAGAACCCTTGCACAAAACCAGACTGAGCTCTTAACCCAAATCCAGACTGGACTAAAACTAGTAGGAGAGAAATTGCAAAAGAGGCAAGATTCTGAGGTAGAATTTGGAAACTACATCAAACAGCTAAAAGAGGACTTGGCTCTACAACAACAAAATCATTCTGAGCAAGAGTCCCAATTAGATGCATTAAAGGTAGAGTGTCAGGCAAATGTTGACTCTCTAGAAACTGAATCAACAACTAAAATATAACAGAACCTGCTCAGAACAAATAACCCTCTTACAAAATCAGATCAAAAAGTTGGAAGAGGAGAATAGTAAATTAATCAGTAAAGAACTCTACCTCCAGACAGAATTTAACTAAGAACACCAGACATTAAACACAATGCACAATGAAACAACAAGCGGAATGACCTGGCTGAACAAAGGGGCACCCTCTATCAAGAAAAAGATGCCCTTTGTCAGGAAGTGAACAACCTAAAAAGAGATTGACAGATCAATGGGAAAGTGAGTTAAATCTCCAGAAACTAAATGAACTACAAGTAGAATATGAAATGTTATTAGGGCACAACATACGATTGGAGGGTGCGCTAGAAGAGAACACCCAAGCTAAAAATGTGCAAAATCAGGACATGAATCTCCTGCAACAAAAATGGTCCCAGTATTCCCAAACCATACAGGCAGCACAAAAAGACAATGAGACCCTCTGTGAGGAGAACAGTGGGCTCCAGAGTCAGGTAGCAGCTCAAGAAAGGGTAATTGAAGTAAGCCAATCCCTGGTAGCAGAGCGAAAGGCCCAGGCCTTTGCCTACCATCAGGAAATAGGGGCTGAAAAGGAGAAACTGGAGCTGTTCGAGAAAGAGTATGGTAAGCTGAATCCAAACTTGAGGGACCCCAAACAAGTAGAGAGAAACAGGGCAACCCCTGATCGCAGTGTGATGCCGTCTGTACTAAGGGCATCAAACCCATTTACCAATGTGTATGCACAAGGCACTGCTGACTTCATGTCCGCCGGTTCACAAGAACTGGCAGTCATGAGGTAGCCAGACTTAAATAGGCCTAGCGTGATTGAGCAGGTAGGCCACCACTCATCAGAGATTGATGGACGGGCATTCCTGCACAGATTCCGAAATGTTATGGGCGAAATATCTGATCAGGAAGACTCCTATGAGGAGAAACTCAGCGAGCTAGACCTACAGAAGTATCACTTACAAAGAACCATTTGGTTCACTTTGCAGAAAGACAGCATGAAATGAGACACCAATGAGGCACCAAAAGAGCATTCTGAAAACCTCCACCCAAACAGGGCAGTAGGGGGACCCGCCACTAACTCTCGAAGAGGAGAGGAGTCAGAAGACCACTCTCCTGTTCGAAAGAGGGAGTCCAAGGGGAGTGACCCAGAGAGCCCAAGATACAACAGGGGAGAAGAAACTAGGCCCCACCATTCTGAGAACAAATCACAAGCTCAAAGAATCAGGGAGTGCCTAGAAGATAAAGAGTGGACTTCAAACAGTAGCAACTCTGTGTCTGAGGGCGAGTGGACTCAGGTAACGCGGCAAAAGAAGGCCAATAAACAAAAGAGGGCTCTGGTGAAAGAACCCATTAGACAAATTAAGGCTATTAAGAATTTTATAACACTGTATCGGCAAGATATTCTGTCTGGGAGCATCTGGAACTATATGAACAAATGATGGACTCTTTTTACATCAAAAATAGACAGAACTGCATAGATTGCGCCAAATGGACGTTCCCTCCAGAGTATTCCAGCTTCTTTTCGGGGCTCGAAGACCAGAACCATTCAAGGTGGTCCACATAAAAGGCGACCATCTTGAAGCACTTTTCTGCCCACAGAAACCCCCAGGAGGCTCGAAAAGCGGCCTGCAATCTGCAATGCGGACAGGATCAGGAGCTAAAAAACGCCTTTGCTCAAACTACCAGGCGGGTGCGCACGAATAGTAGAGAATTCATATCCATTTATTTTCATGCGCTCCCAAAATATATAATGACCCAGTTGGTAAGGGATTTTCATGACGACAGGACCCTGGACTGGGTAATAGAGCAGGCTACGTGGATCTATGAGGTCCAAAAACCTGCACAAAACAAAAACCAGACCAAAACCCCCAAACTAACCAACACCCCCACTGCTGCTAAGGTGACCGAGGTGAAGGTTGCCCCCATTTTGGATCTAGAAATGGGGAGGCCTAAAAACACACCTTCCCAAAACCAGCCAAATCAGGGGCAAAGAAGGCCTTCTCGTCAATCAGCAGCAGGTGGTAGTCAGGTAGGTAACCCCACCAATGGGACCCCTAACTCTCCTGATTACATCAGTCCCAGATATAAGGGCAACAGACCTATGTTGGGGTACGTATGGACTCCCCGAGCCCAAGGGAGGGTCGAACCAGGTGAGTACTGCCCCAGGAAACGTCCCTCCTAAATTCCCTCAGGAGGGCAGTAATTCTCCAAATCCTTGGTTAAGTTTCTTTCCCTGGTATCTTCCAAACCCCAACCTGCAGGACAGCCCTCCTTTGTTTCCCCGCTTTCAGGATTCCAGACCACCCAATCCAGCAGAGGGGAGGCCAAGGGTGGAGGGTTACCGAGGGAATCCCCAATACCCAGGGTACTCCGGGAGAAGGGATAGTTACCCTTCCTGAGAACCACCTAGGTTTGAGCAAAAACCCCCATACCAGCCAGAACGTGTGTCCCAACTGGAGCGCTAGGCCCAGAACCTCACGCAGGATCTGAGTCGCATGTTGAGGGCTCAACAGAACCCTCAGATGAACATGGCGGCTCAGAGCACCTCAAACCAACGGTCTGGCACCCCAGAACAATGACAGGGAGAGAACCCTGACAACTCACCGGTTCCAGAGGAGGAGGCACAGGAGGAAGGGGGGTATAAAGCCCTAGAGGAAGCTTCCTTCCTCAGCCGTGAAAAGCCCCTGGACACCCCAGAACTGGAACTAATATCTCTTGCCCCCGAAGGGAACAGAAGGTGGGCAGGAGAAACAAAGAAATCAAAAAGACCCATTTGGTGCAGGGTGTCAGTGTCCTCCAGTTTCAAGGGGAAGCATCCTTGGGGGATTCTGGGAAGAAAATCTTCTCCTTCAGGGACGGGGGAACTCCTCCCAAAGAAAAATGGGTCCCAAGAGACCTGAATGAAGACTGGGTGGTTGTGGGGACTGATTCAGAGTTACCCATCCCGGAAACCCAGAATTGTCATCCTGAGAACAGAATATCAATGGAAAGACCCTCCCCACAAACTGGCTCTAGTGACTGCCACCCCGTAATGGGCAACAGCACAGGGCTAAGAGAAAAAGGGGATTCCAAAATCCCACATATTTCAGGATGCCAAATTTTTGTTACAGAGTCCCAGACTACGGCCCAGAAAATTGCCCAAACTCCCACAATGTTGGAGTCCAAAATAAAGAAATTGACTGACCAGCTTGCCCAAAATGCCCATTACCTTTGCCCCTTGGAGGAGAAAGAAGGTAGATTTTAGACCCCCGTCTGAGTGTAAGGACAACGTGCATTTTCAGCACTGGTGGATACTGGATCCCAAGCCACTCTTCTGTCAAAAAGGGCATTTGGCAGCTAAATTCAGGAAGAGGGTAGAAACACCAGATCCCTCTAACCCCTCTTCCTGGACAACTCCAGATCTTCGACAGGATAAATTCCCGTTGAGGGGACTGCGGATATGGAAATTAAAATTGCGCGATATAAGGTGAAGCACCCGGTCATAGTCGTGACTCCAGAGGGTAACCCATGTCTATTAGGTAATGACCTCCTCTGGAAGTTGTCCCCCGATAGACTGTGTAAATAAGGTCTTCTGGACTCAGAATAACCGACCGATAAAATTAAAACAAAGTGTCAACCATGTTAGTTTAAATGGCACCTGCCACATGGTTGAACAGAAATCTGATCATATTGAGTTTAATTTAAAAAATAATCAAATACCTGACATTACAGTAATTCCTGTAGGACAACAAACTGGTGATGGGAACTCCTTTCCATTCCTAAAAATCACACTTCCTTCCAGTTTCAAGTGGCATTCCACACTGGAAGAAAATGCTTTGAAATTTTATACCAATTCACAATCTGAAAATCCAAACTCTATAGTCAAAAGTGATGTAGAACCAGCTCAAAGCTTAGCTGGCATTCAGAAAATTAGAGAACAGCTGTTCCTCCCTATTCAGTTAAATGAGGGGAAGGAGTCTGTTCTCGCCAGAGTGTGCCTGAACAACGGAAAGAGTTTCATCAGCGAAGCCATCTACAGAAAACTCCCAAAAGATCCAACCAGTCCCACATTTAAATTGATTAATAAGTGGGAAATGGGTCTGGAAACTCCCAATTCCAAACATCTCCTGCCTAGCATGTGTATGCTGAACTTTCTATAGGTGACAAAAGCATAGAGCATAATTGTTGGGTTGTGCAAGATGTCCCTGCTGCATGCTATTTAGGCGGTGAAATTCTCAATCGTTTTGCAATTAATTTGGACCTTATAAATTACAAGGCCTGGTCCCGACTAGGGGGCAATCCCATGGCCTTTGATGAGTCTGAAAAGGCATTTTGGTCAGCCCAATTGCTGCCGTATGCAGTTGAAGTGAAAATTGGAGAGTAGGTCACCATCCCAGGATGGACCCGACAATTCCCACTTGAATTAAAAATTAAAAGAGGACAGAAACTACAAAATCCAGACGAATATGTAGACCTCAATGCCCATCTCCAACAGCAGGGGCTGGGGTTAAACCCAATACCATTAGTCAATATAGAACACAATACCATTCCAGTAATGGTGGATAACAGCGACCTCAGAAGTATCAGTCTGGGCGCAGGCACCATTATTGGAATGGCGGTTGATTACCAGTATTTTTCCTTGGATCTAGGAAATGAACTGATAGGACCAATCGACAATGACTGCTATGACAATGACAGTGACGATTACATACCACCAGAAAGGATCTTCATCTGGCAAAGGGGGGAATTTCCTGGTGTACTCTTCCTGTCCTTACGGGGAGGAAGAGGTGACATGTGACATCAGGAAGGATGAGGTGATTTTCCAGGCCCACAATGACTTCTCTCCTACCTGAAACCCTCTGTCCATGTCAGCACTTTAACCAGAGACCTCTCCACCCAGCTGGAGGAGGCCGCTGAGATCACGAAACCTGAAGTCTTTCCAGGCTTCAGGCAAATGATTGAAGAGCAGGTCAACGTCGCTGATGCCTGTGAGACTAAGGAGCAAAAGAAAAAGTTGAAACAGGTGCTCTTAGATTTCCAAGATATCTTTGCTGTGGACTCGTACAACTGTGGTCGCACCAAGATACATGCTACCACAATTCCCACGGACCCTGGGATGACTCCTGTGTTTGTGAAGCAATATCGCTTGCCTCTTGCATCTATGTAGTCCCTGACAGAAATAATCCAAAATCTAGAGTCCTGTGGGATAATTCGTCCAGTCCACAGCATCTTTAATAATCCGGTGCTGGGGATTTTAAAACCAAATGGCCAATGGAGACTTTGCACAGACCTTAGGGAGCTGACCAAATGGGTCCATATGTCCCGATGGTCTCTTCCCTACATTGACCACGGGCTGGCCCAGATCCAGGGGTCAAAGGTATACATCGCTATTGATCTGACAAATTCATACTGGACCGTGCCTGTCAGTAGGGAGGACCAGTACAAGCTGGCCTTTACCTTCGGGGGCAGCAGTACACATGGACCCGGACTCCCTTCGGATACATGAACTCTGGCAACAAATTCAACATCTTCCTACACAAGGTCATGCTCGACTTGGGCGAAAAGGGTAACCTGGCCTATGTGGATGATGTCTTGATTAAAAGGTGGAGGAACACATGGCGGCAATCTGTTATGTTCTGAACCAGTTGAGGGTTGCCGGAGCAAAACTGTCCTTCCAGAAGGCACAGTGGTGCAGGACCCGTGTCAACTTCTTGGGACATGAAATAACTCCTGAGGGTCTCTGTCCCCAGGGGAAGAAAGTACAAGCACTACTAAAACTGAAAGACCCCACAACTTTGCATGAGCTAAGAAGCCTCCTTGGACTGACTGACTATAGCAGGAAGTTCATTGAGGATTACGCGGACGTCACAAGACCCTTGGTTCATCTGTTGAAGGGTGGGGTCAAGTAGGAGTGGGGTCCAGATAAAAGCCAAGGCAGTAAAGCAACTCAAAAGAAGTCTCTCACAAGTGCCTTGCCTAGCTTACCCTGTCAAAAAAAAGGAGTTCTTCTTGAAGACGGGGTTCTCAAATACATGACCGCAGTATTATACCAAAAGCATGACAGGGTCAATAAAGTCATCTCCTATGCAAGTAAGACTTGATCCTCTGTGGAGATAAAATTCAACGATTTTGAGAAGACACTCCTGGCAATGGTGTGGGCATTGAAAAATTACAGCCCGTTCATCCAGGGGGAGCACATCATAGTGGAGACTCCACACCAGCCTTTGCAATACCTCCAAAGTGACAGAATCCGGGCAGAAAATGTAAGTAATTCCAGAATTACCTCCTGGATTCTGTCCATGATATGATATGATATATGATATGATATGGCATTTGTAACGCGCCTATACACAAGTGTTTCAAGGCGCGATGAGGCAAGGGAGGGGGAACAGTGGGAAAACAGACAACGATCCTGCTAGGCCATGTGTCATTCAGATCGTGCAAGTGCATGGGAAGGGGGAAAGTGCATTACGGTTACAGTGCGGTACATGGGATACTAGAATAAATAACAGTAGGTAAAGTACGCCCAACAGGTGGCAAGTGCAAGGGTAAGTGCAGACATTTGGTGTCAAGTGCTGGCTTCCAAGCCATGCAAGGCTTTCCTGTGGAGGACAGATATGGCCAAAAGAAGAAGAGTCCCCCTCGCGCAAGGTCTGGCTGACTTGCATGATTGTGCCAGAGAAAACTGTCTCGAGGACGAAAGTCTCAAAACCCAGGACAACATGAAGGTCTCCCTGAATTCCCTGCACAAAGTCTATGAAGAAGTGAAGTGCGAGGGAATGCCCACAGTTTATGTGGACGGGTGCCCCTATCATGTTGACAACAACAGGGAAAAGGAACTGGTGGCCGGAGTTGTAAATGCCTGGTTGAATGATGCCCCGGAACCCTCCGCTGGGTACAAAATCGGTCCCCACAGGTGGCAGAGATGATGGTAGTTCATCAGCCCATCCTCACTGCCGTCCAACACAAACTCCACAAACTGGTCATAATCACTGATTCAGATTATGTCCAGAACATGTTCGTGGAGCACCTGGTCAATTGGAAAACCAAAGGCATGCTGTGTGCTAATAAAAAACCAAACATGGCAAGCTAATACAAAATATTGATGATCTGGTCACCTCTAATGGGATGACTATCTATTGTAAAAAGATTAATGGTCATTCCAGAATAGAGGGGCCAGTCAAAACTGGAAACGACCTGGCTGATCAGCTGGCCACAACCGGAGCCATCCAGAGGTATCTCCTTGAGATCGAGTCCCTGCTGGCAGAAATCCAGGTCACTGCTGTCACCAGGTCCCAGACAAATGCTCACAATTAACTCTCAGCTGCCCAGTGGAGTAAGGAGACCCCAGATGCTGATTTAATAACTGCACTAAAAGGGGCATCCAATTATTGGGAAATCTTACCAACACATTGAGTACCCTGAGAACTTTCCTCTGACAGAAACCAATTACATTGGGAAAGAGGACCTCAGGGTGTTGATGAAGTGTCCCAAAATGTTCCGAATACAAGACGGTTTGTTGGTAAGGAGATCCATCTCTGATTGGGACCAATGGGTGGTACCTACCTCATTCCGAAGTCTGATGCTAAGTCATGCCCATGACGCGGCCACAGCCGGTCATCGGGGGTTTCATACTACTCTAGAAATCTTGCGGGAGGTTGCATACTGGCCACACATGGGGCAGGACCTTCAGCCAATATTTGAAGAGGTGTCTTGTGTGTGCACAATTTCAGCCAAGTTCACTCAGACACAGAGCTCCGCTCCAGAAGAAGGGGATGACACTGCCTTGGTCAGATTTACAAGTAGATTTAATCGGGCTTGTGATTCGCTCCTCTAGTTAACAGTAACATGCTTGTTTACCAAATGGGTGGAATGTCTTCCGGACCCAAAATTGCAAGGCAGAAACAGCAGCTGCCCTGATGATCAACCACATCTTCTCGCATTTTGGACAACCCAAAAGATTGAGTCAGACCGAGGTAGCCACTTCACTAGCGAAGTGATGACAAAGATGTGGGAGATACTTGGGGTCAAAAGGAAACTACACATTGCCTACCGGGCAGCCTCTAGTGGTGGAGTTGAGAGATACAACAAGACAATTGTGAGCATATTAAAAAAGTTTGTGGCATATTCTGGGCCAAGTTGGGACATTCCATTACCTCTTGTCCTGATGGCCATCAGATCTACCCCTTCTTCTGCAACAAAAATGTCTCTGTTTGAGCTGATAACTGGACGAAGGATGGTGCTTCCACGGCATCTGCTCTACAGAACCCAAGAGCATACCTTGATAAATGCCTCCACAACTCATGAGTATGTTGAGAATCTGAGAAAACACCTTCAACATGCTTTTGCCTATGCTCAGCGGAATCTAGAAAGATCTGCAGACATTATGAAGACCCACTATGACCTTAAGACAACTAGAAAAGAATAACAAGTAGGAGACCGGGTCTACCTGTACAATTTCCAAAGGAACCAGGCCAAACAGTGCAAATTTCTACCTAGCTGGTGGGGTTCTTTTGAAATTGTAGACAGAATCTCACCAGTCGCCTACAAAATCCGTATCCCCAAAGGCAGTTTGGCAGAAGGGGAAGATAAGTGGGTCCGCATCAACCAGCTGAAGTGTTGACATCCTCGGCATACTCTGCGGCAACTAGAGGAGCCATCTGAAAACCCAAAGGGGGACATTCCGGATCCCTAGAAAATTCCAACTGTAAAAACCATTCCACCTGTTAAAATCAGTAGTAATTACAGGCGGGAAAGATTGTCAATTGTATGTCAAATATATGCATCTGCCCCACTACATGAATAGTGGTGGGGAAATGTCCGTAACCTTGCTCTGTTCAGTCATCATAGCACTGAAACCAAGGAGGACCACTCGAGGACCAGGAGGAAAGACCCAAGGGGCCTGGAGTATCGATCCATACTCCCAACCAGAACCGGCAAGGAGAACCTGTCGATCCAGCACTGATGGGAGAAGCAGACACATGTTTCCACTTGGCCCAAAAAGAAAGAATGACATCCCAATCTCCCGACTTCCCCTTGACGGGCGGTCAAATTCAAGTCGTGAGGGGGGCTTTGTGGGATGTATTAACCCACTTATGCTCTGCCCTGCGGCATCACTGTGTTCTGGTGGTGCCAGAATGATCAAAATTGGCCGCAAAACCCTTGTGCGCGCTAAAACCTTTGAAAATCGCGCTTTGTAACACAAAAAGATGCCTGCCAAATCTACCATGCATGTTGTCAGTGGTGGAACAGAGAGCGCACTCCTGAAACATGTCACTGGTCTGCCCAACAAGTAAAAATGGAGCACCATTCTAGAGAAGCGGTGCTTTGCTGAAAAAAATCCAAAATCTTGCTTTTAAATCCTTTTTGTTGGTTGCTGAAACTGCAGAATGCCAGTACAAAACACCAGCAAACATCCAATATTCTTGCTGGGTGCTACGATTCACTTAGTTCAAGAAATCATTATGAACATACAATGTCCAGAAAAGCTGAATTTGTCATCAAAACATTCACAGCAAAAATGTGCCTGCCTGTGAAATCTGTCAAAATCTGGGTGCAGTACTCTCGGCTGCCTGTATGACAGCTGTCAGAAGCCTGCATAGAATTTAAACTTGTAAAACTGAAATGTAATGTCTGAAAACTAAGTGACCTGTTATTGAGAGTAACCTAGGTTGTAAATATTTAATCCCATGGTTTAGAATCTGGAATAAGTGTTCTAGCTGCTTGTTTTGAAATTGTAAGTTTGTTTTAAACCAAAAAAAAAAAATGTAACAGGATGACATTGAAATTAAGCCTGCCTAAAAGCAATCAAACCAGTCCAACAGCTTCCCCCACGGAGGCCAGGCATCTCCCTTCTGCTTCACTCCACCAGGAAATCACACCTCCTTGATGATTAGATTAGGGGAGGAGAATTTTGGGCTGAAGGGTAGGGGACAATGGACATCCTCTGGCTGAAAGGAAATGCGAAGTATGAAGAGTCATAAATGGCTGGTCCCAGCAGGAACTGGGAGGAGACTGCTTCTGAGCTGCCAGGAGAAGAAGGAGGCAGGGACAAACCACAATTTGTTGCTTAACAAAGGCCAAAAGTACACTTTTAAAAGACTGATAATTTACTGTGTAAAATTGTGAAAAATATGTAAATAACAGATTTGTGAATCTAATTTTTGGCTGCACATTTTAAGAGGCACCAGAACTCTAAGATGCTCTGGGAAGTAACAGCAGAAAATGTGGTTTTACACCAAATGTATCCATGCCAAAAGCATGAAACTTCATACTCTTATGCCCATATTCAGGGGGTAATTCATAGAATTCAGCGCACAAGTGGCACAATGTGTGCGCGTGCGAATCTCTGCGCCAGCCACGTGCACTAAAATCCATTTCCGCGCACAGCGTATTCATGGATTTTAGCTACCAAAACCAGCCGTGGCGCACAGTGGCGCAGCAACATTTCAGCAGCGCCAGTTACGCCCCCAAGAATGCCTCTCGTGCAAGGAAAAACCATCAAAATCCCCAATCCAGCGCAAAGGGCTGCGCTAACCCTGTACCAGTACACAGGGCCGCCACATAGCACACAGCAAGCGGGGAACATGTATTACTGGGGTTCGCAGGAAGTCTCACATGGGATAGGCCCTGTGCGAGTGGGGTACGTGTATTCCTGGGGTACGCGGGAGGTTTCACACGAGATCGGAGCGGGGTACGTGTAATTCGGGGGTGCGCGGGAAGTTTCACACGCGATTGGCCCTGTGCGAGTGGGGTACGTGTATTCCTGGGGTGCGTGGGAAGTTTCACATGCGATCGGAGTGGGGTATGTGTAAATCGGGGGTGCGCTGGAAGCTCCACACGTGATTGGCCCTGTGTGAATGGGGTATGTGTATTCCTGGGGTGCGTGGGAAGTTTCACACGCGATAGGCCCTGTGCGAGTGGGGTACGTGTATTCCTGGGGTGCGCGGGAAGTTTCACACGCGATAGGCCCTGTGCGAGTGGGGTACGTGTATTCCTGGGGTGCGCGAGAAGTTTCACACACGATCAGAGCGGGATGCGTGTAATTAGGGCGTGCGTGGGAAGTTTCACACGCGATTGGCCCTGTGCGAGTGGTGTATGTGTATTCCTGGGGTGCGCGGGAGGTTTCACATGTGATCGGATCGGGGTACGTGTAAATCGGGGGTGCGCTGGAAGTTCCACACGCGATCGGCCCTGTGCGAGTGGGGTACGTGTATTCCTGGGGTGCGCGGGAAGTATCACACGCGATAGGCCCTGTGCGAGTGGGGTACGTGTATTCCTGGGGTGCGTGGGAAGTTTCACACGTGATAGGCCCTGTTCGAGTGAGGTATGTGTAATTCGGGGGTGCGCGGGAAGTTTCACACGTGATTTTGCTGTCAGAGCGGGGTACGTGAATTTTGGGGGTGCGCAGGGAGTCCTACCCATGAATTGGCAGTGTGGGTCCTCCCAGGTGTTCCCTCTACACCCTCCACGGCCCCTGCAGGCAGCCCACACCACAGGGGACTACCCTGCACCCCTGGTCATGTCCTGCAGGCAGCCCATCCACCATGGGCATGCCCCCCAGCCAAGCCACATGTCACTTTGCACTACTGATCACCAACTCATGTCCCCCAGCACCCCCACCCCCCAGCAGTCAAGGGCACCTGCCAGCAGGCCCCCACTCATGTCCCACACAGGTTCCCCAGCACCCCCACCCCCCAGCATTCAGGGGCACCTGCCAGCTGGCCCCACTCATGTCCCCCAGCACCCCCACCCCCAGCAGTCAGGGGCACCTGCCAGCAGGCCCCCACTCATGTCCCACACATGTCCCCCAGCACCCCACCCCCCAGCAGTCAGGGTCACCTGCCAGCAGGCCCCCACTCATGTCCCACTCATGCCCCCCAGCACCCCCACCCCCCAGCTGTCAGGGTCACCTGCCAGCAGGCCCCCACTCATGTCCCACTCATGTCCCCCAGCACCCCCACCCCCAGCATTCAGGGGCACCTGCCAGCAGGCCCCCACTCATGTCCCCCAGCACCCTCACCCCCCAGCATTCAGGGGCACCTGCCAGCAGGCCCCCACTCATGTCCCCCAGCACCCCCACCCCCCAGCAGTCAGGGTCACCTGCCAGCAGGCCCCCACTCATGTCCCACTCATGTCCCCCAGCACCTCCACCCCCCAGCAGTCAGGGTCACCTGCCAGCAGGCCCCCACTCATGTCCCACTCATGTCCCCCAGAACCCCCACCCCCCAGCAGTCAGGGTCACCTGCCAGCAGGCCCCCACTCATGTCCCACTCATGTCCCCCAGCACCCCCAACCCCCAGCAGTCAGGGTCACCTGCCAGCAGGCCCCCACTCATGTCCCCCAGCACCCCCACCCCCCAGCAGTCAGGGTCACCTGCCAGCAGGCCCTCACTCATGTCCCACTCATGTCCTCCAGCACCCCCACCCCCCAGCAGTCAGCGTCACCTGCCAGCAGGCCCCCACTCATGTCTTCCAGCATCCCCACCCCCCAGGAGTCAGGGTCACCTGCCAGCAGGCCCCCACTCATGTCCCCCAGCACCCCCACCCCCCAGAAGTCAGGGTCACCTGCCAGCAGGCCCTCACTCATGTTCCACTCATGTCCCCCAGCACCCCCATACCCCAGCAGTCAGGGTCACCTGCCAGCAGGCCCCCACTCATGTCCCCCAGCACCCCCACCCCCCAGCAGTCAGGGTCACCTGCCAGCAGGCCCCCACTCATGTCCCCCTGCCCCCCACGTCATGACGATCCTCAATCATGGGCCTAATGGCCAGCCACATCACACCCCATGCCACCCCAGCCCAAAGACCCAACCAAGTATTGCATCCACCCACATAGAAATGCCATTACATGATACAACCCGAATGACAAGTATGTAAATGAACACATATCCGTCACACACACACAATGGGTGCAAGTGAATGTGAAAACCCACATCATGACATGCATGAAATCAATGAGAGAATACCACACACCGAAGTATGAAACAAAAGTGTATTGAATCCAAAATGAATGTAATGAAATGAAAACACACAATAATGTGAAGAAGAAATAAAACGCAGCATGTCCAGAAAATAATCAAAAATATGAAATCAGAATCCAAAGAAATCCAAATGAAAATGTGTCCAAAGTCTCAGTCCAACAAAGCAAATCCAAGGGAAAACAATAAGTGAAAGCCATTGCTCCAAGGTGAAATGAAAAGAAAAAAAGAAAATCCACTGTTCAACTATATACAAATCACCAATCCAGGGTCCATGAGCCCAACAAATGAAATGATACCTACAAAAAAGACTACCTAATAAAGAACTATATACAAAAACGTGGTGCATTGTCCAATCGCCCCAAAATAAACAAAAACAGAAAGGAAACCTAACACTATCTAACTATTTACAATGGCAGTGGGCTAGTCCGATGGCTCACTTATAGATGTCCCGAGCCAGGGCATCATCGAACTCCCGCTCAATGTCCTGGAGGCGGTCCTCTTCCATGGCCCTGAGGGTTCGCAGGGACAACGACATGTTCACCTCCAACTCCCTGCGAATTGCCTCGAGGCACTCGGCCCGCCTCAGGGCCCTCCGCAAGGAGTTCGCCCTGATCATTGTAAGGCGTGCCTCTTCCGCCCGCTGCCGCTCTGCATCTATGGCGTGGCCCAACCACTGCCACATGGAAGAAACTTGAAATCCGGGGTCCTCCTGCCCTATGGCCGATGCCTGCCCCTCCGATGTTGAAGGCCCCGAGCCATCATTGCTCCCACCATGTTGCTGCTGCTGTGCCTGTGCCCTGGCTCTTGCTGCTTGCACTTCCTCCTCCGGCTGGGGTGCAGTTGTTGTGGTGGCCCCCCCTGCTGGACGTCTGACTCCCAACTGTGGCAGGGATGTGTCCTCCACCAGCCTGGCTGCTGGGTCTGGGGCAGCTCCACAGGGTACCCAGGTGACACATGGGTGGGAAGATGGCATGGAGGACGACTGGCGCGTAGGGGGTTCAGGTGAGGAGGGTGGTCACAAAAAGGTCCAGCACACAGAGGAATCCAGCACCGGTGACCCGTCCCAGTAGGTCAACATGGTCAAAGAGGCATGCGAGATGACGTGCAGTCTCTCCACGAAAAGACTGCAGGTCACCTTTGCATCAACACGGGTGCATGTTCATCGTACACGTCCAAAAACTGCACGTCTGAGTGTCAGCTCGTGTAATTGGAGGAAAGGGCTTTAGCGCGTACACGCGTAAGTGTACGTGCTTTTCGTGGAGAGCGAGTGGGTGAATTCTGTACTTCTTATCGGTTCACACGCGATTACTTCACAGCGTTTCAAGTTCGTACTCCCTGTTACCTCTGACTGCGTTCTTTATTCTTTTTGTGCCTGTTTCCTCAAACAGCGTTCACTTCTTCTTTTGTCCTGTCTCCTCAGACAGCGTACAATTCTTCTTTTGGCGTGGGTGTTGCAAACGTGCACACGTGCGTCTTTTTCACGTTCTTTTTCCAGGCAGGCGGTGAGTGGCGCACGTATTTACCAACTGTTCTTGCCCCGTGTGTCGCGTACCCCTTCAGAGGTCATTGTAGGCTGCGTGTATTATGCATACGCTTATTTTTGTGTTTCTGGGTGCCACAGCATAGTGCGGGTTCATTTTTTCACGCACGTGGTCTATGAGGGGTTGCGTGCACGTTATTTTTTGATTTTGGGCTGCCTGTGCGTTGCCTGACCCGTCATCTCCCCCCAGGGGTCACAGACAGCCTTGTTAGAGCACTAGGGTATGAATTCCATCTAGTACCCTACCCCTTTCACCCCCAATTGCCCAGGACAATAGTTTACTGCTACTCCCATACGCACAACAACATCAGTGCCATGGTTGGGAGGCGACCAAGTGGTAAGGGAGGCAAAGGTGGCCGACCTTCAAAAGGTGGGCGTGGTGGGCAAAGTAGGGGACGTGGCCAGGATTTGCAGGGTGCCCCTAGACCCCCATGTGTGGAGGACCAATCAGGGACACCCATGCTGCCCCCATGGTTGAGGGAAACGTGGCTGACACCATCCCAGCTCAGCCCTTGTTGGACCAGCCCATTGTGGCACCTGACCTGGCACAGGATGGCTCCCAGGCTGACTTCCAGGTCAGCAAGTCTAGGCCACGTGTGGCGGTACAAGTTGGTGTCACCAAGCCACGTGGATCTGGGGCAGCTATATCATCTGCTGCCCCAAGTAGGCAGGGTGGGGAGGCTGCAGGGGCAGCTGCAGCTCCATCCACCACAGCTCTGAGTCTCCCAGCCAGGACAGTGTCGGTCCAGGTCCATCAAACTGACATTCCCCCTGCCAACATCACACTTCTGCTAATGCCTTTACCAAGGCCTATGGTCATTGTGCATTCGCACACTCCTACTACCCAGTCCACCGGTGATTCTGCCCCTACTGACCAGAGCGGCATAAGCCACTCAGGCTCCGCTCCACCGTTGAAAAAGAGGAAGAAGGGTGCTCTGGCACAACAGGCTGAGACCCCAGACACGGCTACACACTCCGGCACGTCAAGGAAGCCTAGCTTTAATGACCCGGAACTTGATGCACTTGTGACCTATGTGTCGGCACATAGCCACAAAATGTTGGTGACTGCAGGGTGCAAGACCACACCTGGTCAACGTAGGGCACACTGGCAGACCATCGCGGACCGCATAAGTGCACTTGGATTTGTGAGGCGCACAGCTGATGATTGCTACAGGCGGTGGAATGACCTGAAACGCAGAGCAAAGAACAAGCTGGCCTCAAATCATGCCGCTACTCTGGTGACTGGCGGTGGGTCTCCACAAGAGGACAACAAACTCACTGAACATGAGTCTGTTGCTGGGACCTTCGTCACAGAGGAACAGGTCCAAGGTCTGGGAGAACTACCTGATTACGAGGCATTGTCCAGTGAGTGCTCATGCGTCTTTGTGTAATCCATGTGTATGTTGTTTGGATGATGGGTTCTGATTGAGTGCCAGGTGAGGGTGTGTACTCCTGAGTGTTATGGGTCACCCATTTGCTTCCTCCCATATATTCACGTGCCTTGGATTTGGGTATGACTGTATCCCTTCTGCCCACAGTTGCCAATTATGCCCAGATTAGTGCACTTTACCTTGAACTGTCATCTTGCAACTACATTGGTCAGATTTTGTAAGTGTTCATTCAGGGTGATTGTTTCCACTCTCCCATTTTTAGTACACATTATTCTGCCCTATTGCAACATATGTGATATGCTTCGGTCATTGTTTACAGCCCACACTGGGCCACTACTTTTACCTGGTTATGTTAATGATTACACCATTCAGGCCGATGGAGTATTGGGATGCAGACATTTTTTATTACGGCCTGTTTGCATGTGGAAGATGACAAGTGTTTCCTGTAATGTTAAAGTGACCAACCATTGATCAGCCCACAATGACTGTGTTATTGGACACTGGATGTGTTTCAGTGTGTGGCACATGCATATTTTGCAACACTATTCAGCATCAATCTTCGCATCATGTCGATGTGACATGGATGTGTGACAGTACTCATTCACTGACATATTGCTGTAGTATTGTAATTTACCGTGGCTATGCTACATGACATCTGTGTGGTGGCATGTGTCATGTATGTGTATTGGACATGCCACTCACAGCCTGATGTGTGATGCTAGTGCTACCCAACATGCTGCAAATGTATTGCATATCCATCTTGCTCTCCCCAGTGTCTACCTTTTTGACTCCACTTCCAACTCTTTGACAGTGCATGCATGGCAGGGTTATAGTCATGTGGGACATGTGTAATTCATGTACTGGATCTCTGGCTTGTCACAGCCTATGTGTGTGTTATGGTGCTCATGCCTGTTTCCATTTGTTGTCTTTCATGTTTTTGCAGGGGATGACGCACTTGGTGCTGTTGAGGTTGAGGAGATGGTGCAGACCCAGGAGGAATCTCAGGCACGACTGGGCACCAGTGGGGGACGTGGTGTGGTGGTGGGTGAAAACTCATTGTTACTGCAGACCATACTGTCCAGGGGTGCCTTTGGGTGCACCTCCCCAGACCTATATTCAGGTGCTGAGTCGGATGATGAGACTTATGTGCAGTCGCAGGTAAGTGTTTCTGGCAGGGATTCTGTTCTGTCCAACCCACCTGGACCAGGGTTAGAACCCTCTATGGGGATGTCAGTGTTGGTAGGTCCGCCTTTGGTGGTTACGGATGCAGGGTCACACTCCACAGCATCTGATCCTGTTCCTGGGCCAGCAGATCAGAGGGGGAATGCAGTCCTGCAGCCTCAGGCAGTGCCAGCACAGCAAGGTGCAGATCGCCTTGCCCCAAACAGGTGTGGTGCCCGTAGACGCGGTGGCCGTGCGCCACCAGGCAATACTGTATGGGAAAACTCCACGTACAGTATGGCAACCCAACAGGCAGCATCAGTAGAAATGATGGCTCAGGCAATGGAGAGGGTGGCCACTTCCATTATCCCCCCTGAAATTCAGATGGAGCAACAACAGCAGGCAACAGACTCCATTTGCCAATCACACAGGGAAGACATGTTGGCGTCCAACAGGGACCAACGGGCGGCACTGGAGACTCTGCGCGAATCCATATCAATAGAGTCCCAGGGCCACAGGGAAGCCCTGAGGGTAGAACTCCATAACCTCAGGCAGAGTCTGCTTGAACTTGAGGCTTCCCGAAATGTTAGGGCAGAACAGCAGCTGGAGCAGCTCACACGTTCGCTCTCAGCTGAGCTGCATACAACACGTGAGGAGATCCGGGCATCACGCGAGGCCATGCGTGCAGAAATGCAGGCAACCCCTGATGTGCTGCATGGGGATCTCCGCACTTTAATCCTCCAGAATCAGACCTTCCAGACCCGCATGCTTGCTGCCATGGAGGACCATACCAGGGCTTTGCGTGGGCTGCCTCCCATAGTGCCACCACCTCCTGATGCAGCAGCAGAGGATGAGCAGAGCGACAGCAGTTCTCCCACAATGGCATACCCGTGACGGCCATGAGCCCAAGGAGGTATTTTTTTTTTTGCAACATCCACGCAGGTGGGTGTTGGTGTGCACCCTGTCCTCGAACCTCCTGGGTGGCCTCCCCCACATCCCCTGGCCCCCACATGGCCATTTTTGATTTTTGATTTTGTTTTTTACAGTGTGTTGCCTTGTGTGGCTCCCGTGGGCGTCCACTGGATTCCGGCAGGGCACATGCAGGCTTGTCCTGAGTTTGGGTTAGATGCTTGGGTTCGTGAGACACACACCCCTCCTGCTTCCCGTTGCAATGGGCTTGCAAAGGGTTTGACCAAGTGACAGTGAATTACACAGTGACGTTGGGCTCCCATGAGCTGTGTGGGCAGTCTGTAGTCAATACTGTGTAAATTAACAACGGGGGTCCTGGGAGTCTCTCTGCCAGACATTAGTCCTGGTTGCGAGAGACTTACCCAGAGTCTTTAGCTCACTATCTTTCACAGAGAAGAAATATCCTAAACATATCAGTCTTTGTCCTGCCCTGGGGCAGTCCAGCACCGAAATGCTAGGCAATTCTCCTCTGTACAAGAGTACCAACAGCATCCCCAGACACGTGTTTCAGTCTGGTTGGACCTCATCAGTAGGGAGGAGCTGTGCCTCTCTAAGAATAGTGAGCAAGGGGTCCACGTCTGGATTCCCCTAGTAACTTAGGGTGAGGCCCAAAGTTACTTGCATATGCAAATTAACAACGGGGGTCCTGGGAGTCTCTCTGCCAGACATTAGTCCTGGTTGCGAGAGACTTACCCAGAGTCTTTAGCTCACTATCTTTCACAGAGAAGAAATATCCTAAACATATCAGTCTTTGTCCTGCCCTGGGGCAGTCCAGCACCGAAATGCTAGGCAATTCTCCTCTGAACAAGAGTACCAACAGCATCCCCAGACACGTGTTTCAGTCTGGTTGGACCTCATCAGTAGGGAAGAGCTGTGCCTCTCTAAGAATAGTGAGCAAGGGGTCCACGTCTGGATTCCCCTAGTAACTTAGGGTGAGGCCCAAAGTTATTTGCATATGCAAATTAACAACGGGGGTCCTGGGAGTCTCTCTGCCAGACATTAGTCCTGGTTGCGAGAGACTTACCCAGAGTCTTTAGCTCACTATCTTTCACAGAGAAGAAATATCCTAAACATATCAGTCTTTGTCCTGCCCTGGGGCAGTCCAGCACCGAAATGCTAGGCAATTCTCCTCTGAACAAGAGTACCAACAGCATCCCCAGACACGTGTTTCGGTCTGGTTGGACCTCATCAGTAGGGAGGAGCTGTGCCTCTCTAAGAATAGTGAGCAAGGGGTCCACGTCTGGATTCCCCTAGTAACTTAGGGTGAGGCCCAAAATTACTTGCATATGCAAATTAACAACGGGGGTCCTGGGAGTCTCTCTGCCAGACATTAGTCCTGGTTGCGAGAGACTTACCCAGAGTCTTTAGCTCACTATCTTTCACAGAGAAGAAATATCCTAAACATATCAGTCTTTGTCCTGCCCTGGGGCAGTCCAGCACCGAAATTCTAGGCAATTCTCCTCTGAACAAGAGTACCAACAGCATCCCCAGACATGTGTTTCGGTCTGGTTGGACCTCATCAGTAGGGAGGAGCTGTGCCTCTCTAAGAATAGTGAGCAAGGGGTCCACGTCTGGATTCCCCTAGTAACTTAGGGTGAGGCCCAAAGTTACTTGCATATGCAAATTAACAACGGGGGTCCTGGGAGTCTCTCTGCCAGACATTATTCCTGGTTGCGAGAGACTTACCCAGAGTCTTTAGCTCACTATCTTTCACAGAGAAGAAATATCCTAAACATATCAGTCTTTGTCCTGCCCTGGGGCAGTCCAGCACCGAAATGCTAGGCAATTCTCCTCTGAACAAGAGTACCAACA
Organism: Ambystoma mexicanum; assembly: GCF_040938575.1. Classification (NCBI taxonomy): domain Eukaryota; kingdom Metazoa; phylum Chordata; class Amphibia; order Caudata; family Ambystomatidae; genus Ambystoma; species Ambystoma mexicanum. Next base: position 681,848,299 of record NC_090927.1, on the reverse strand, counting down.
GCATCCCCAGACACGTGTTTCGGTCTGGTTGGACCTCATCAGTAGGGAGGAGCTGTGCCTCTCTAAGAATAGTGAGCAAGGGGTCCACGTCTGGATTCCCCTAGTAACTTAGGGTGAGGCCCAAAGTTACTTGCATATGCAAATTAACAACGGGGGTCGTGGGAGTCTCTCTGCCAGACATTAGTCCTGGTTGCGAAAGACTTACCCAGAGTCTTTAGCGCACTATCTTTCACAGAGAAGAAATATCCTAAACATATCAGTCTTTGTCCTGCCCTGGGCCAGTCCAGCACCGAAATGCGGAGATTCATGTGTGGCATTTTCTTTTTCTATAGTCATAATCTAGTGTAAGAAATCCCATTTGTCTTTTAAAAGTGCATTCCTGTTTCCCATTCTTGCGCATATCTCAGAAAAACAACCTCCACTAAAACGTCCATAACTTCTGCTTGTAGCTAACATCCACAGCTTTAAAAAGAACCAAAACCCGCATTCCAAATCTATATAGTTCTCCCGCAATCGCGATTACCGCGCATGGAAATGTTTGCCACAAATTTTGTTTGTTTTTAGTTAATTTTCAGAATAAAAGAACTTTTAGACTCAAAATAAATAAGGATTTCAGTTGTGCATTACACGCTAGGCATTGACTTAGGTGAAGTGCCGGATTGAAATCACATAAAGCATCCTCTTGGTGAGGGTGTCCAATGTTCCCAGGAATACAAGATTTTGAATGGGAGAAAGCTCTGACTTCTTCCGATTTATGGAGAATCCCAGATTGAATACAATATTCAGTTTTTGCTTTTGACTCCCCCCTCCCTGACTGCTTCAGGATCATTTCCAAGCCTCAACCTCACCGTGCTGGCGGTGGGGTCGCCTTAATCTATCTTGACTGGCTTCTTAATTCCATCGTACCCACCCGAACTCTACTCTTCTTTTCAGAGCCTAGTTTGCAAATTGGTCATCTCTCCCCCCTCCTCTCTGACCATTGCTACCATTTACCAGGATCCAGGTACTATCACTCTGTTCCTAGCTGAATGGGCTGATTTCTGCTCCTCCTTACTTTCAACCACCTCCAACCTCCTCCTCTTGGGTGACCTCAACATCGAATTGGACTCCCCTGTCTCAGCCTTCACTTTGTTCATTGACCTGTGCGCCTAGCTTTCCCTCTCCATTCTCCTCTCCAGTCCACCCCACTCAGCTCGACACACCCTGGATGTCATCATTCACTCAGACCTCTCTCTTGCCCCTACAGATGCTAGGAAAAACCACATTTGTGAAGTAACATCCAAGGAATATTAAGCGACGTGTAAAATGGTGCTTTTGCCAAAAGAGAAAATGCCCTTTAAAAAATAAAATGTTAAACTAAGGCCCTGTGCTTGCATAGGAATGTGAGGGGAGATGGGGTTTGCTTTAAAATATATATAGGATATTTATTCCCAAAAGACTTGTTTTTTGGTAAAGAAAAAAAATAAAGAAATAAAAGTCATTTGAGGCCAGCAGAACAGGTTTGGCTGGCCCTGGCTTCAAAAGGCCCTGCCTCCCCTGGGAACAGAATCACCTTTGCCATGTGGACCACCCCCCTGGGAAACTATGAATGGGCCATGGGGAAGAATCTCGCATAAAGCGGCACTGCTCCAGCAAGAGACAATGGACTGCCAGGGTTCATAGGTGTGAATTCCTGGTGACACCTCCCCTCAACTCAAACTGAAGGACTTCAAAGGCGAATCCATGGCAACACTGGGCTGAACTGACCAGAGCCTGACATTTGGCTGGGGGTTGGAAGGAATGCCCATATTTGGAAAACAAAGCCAGCCCTTTTTGTTTCAGAGACTATTCAGAACATATCATTTATTTCAGTAATCATAATACATATTAATCTGAAATTATGACCATTTAAATGTCATGTTGGCACCATTAAAATAACACATTGTAGGTTTTACTAGCATGTCGGAGACGCAAACGCCAGGAAAATGTCAATTCTGGGGAAAACATACACGGTACAACTTTGAAAATTAATGAGAACATGACCAGTAATAATATGTATACATAAAGAAAATTGTAGAATTTTAGGTGCAACGTTTTCCATGGAAATGGAGAAAGATTGCCAGAATGACTAAACAGTATCACACCGTCTTGGGATTTGGATCAGCCTGTGTCTTGTAAAATATGTAGTCTGCTCGTATAAGTTGCCTGATGATGACATTTGTAAATATAAGTGTTTTGTTCCATAACTGATTTTGGTAAAAGTAACTTTGGTAGAACAAAGCACATTTTAAAAAACACCCACCATAAAACTGAGTCACCTCCTTCAGTCCAATCTGCTTCCACGGAGGAGGTGACATTGCAGCCTGACCTATCAGATTTAGAGGTATGTCTAGCTTAGTTCAGCCCACATAGTAAAGAATCCTCTGATGTCATGCTCCTTATATAAGGGGAGGCAGAGGGAGCGCTGCACTCTCTCTTCTGACTTTTCCAGCTCCCATGCATCCAGAGATCCAGACATTCCAGATTCACCCTGCAAGATTCCAGATTCCAGAAGCCAGGCCAGAGCTAGCTGACCCTATCCAGGCAGAACCACTGATCCAGAAAAACCCCACAAATAAATCCCAATAATTCAAGGAGAGCCCAGCTGATGCACCTCTCTATCCAGTGATCAGACTAGGCCCAGCTGTCCCCTTCTAGGAAAGCCATGCCGTTGTTTGCAGTGACCAGATCTTGCCTCGCTGTCCAGAAACCCAGTCCGCTGTCCAAGCTACACCATTCAAGTGCTTGTTGTGAGTATTTCCCTTCCCCAATAACCACAAACTGCATCCCTTGCTTTGTTACCTTGTACCAGGTCCAATACCATAGAGATCCTATAAACTGCCCTACCAAAATCCTAATTGTCAGTATCATCTGTGTACCTTGTTCTTAGGAAAATCTGTAGTAATCTCCATGTGCTAGCGCCATTTTTTCCAATCCTGTTACTCCGTTGTGTAAGTCCTTAGTACTATTTTGAATTAATTAATGAATCCACACATGAAGAGACACATGGCATGAGGGGGTTAAAACTGCAGCTTAACCCTTTTAACGGGCCGCGTTCCTCTTTTCTAGCCACTAAAATATAGTTTCAGTAAATCTGGTCATTTTCCTTTTGAAACCGATATTGCCTGTGCAACTGCTTTCATTGTAAAACTGATTTTTCCTTCCCCTTCAACAATCCCATCCTGTCATTTCATTCAGAGTTACCCTTTCAATTTCATATCCTATTCTGAGGTATCTTTGTACCCTAGCATCAAAACCAATTTCCGATTTTGTCTGTTTAACCAATTTTCCAAGCTGTTTTGTCATTTTAAACCCATGAAACTAAGCAAATGCAATTTCTCCACGTGTGATTTTTCTGCACTGTGTTTTTCCTTCCAAAGTTGATGTTCTGAACTGTATGCCCGTTGCTAGTACATTGCCTTATAGTTTGCTAGTTTTCTGACCTCTTTGATACTGCTATACTAATTCTTGCCTTATTCCTTCAAACGCACATGTAAAACAAATATTGAGTAATTCTGAGTGCTGCTTTACTCAATTTCAAAGGTTTTCAATCCGATTTTGCCTTCCATTCAGAGGGGGAAGTTAGGATTTGTATTCTGTGTGTTGCCTAGTATACCCGACTCCTTGCTACTCCTTGCTACACACACAGAATTCAGTTAACAGGGGTTTGAGGGAGTGTGGCAGGGGGAAATACAAACTATGGTGCTATCAGAAAACACCTCCCAAAAAAAAAGATTGTGCATTGTATATCTGATGTTGAAAGGTAAAACTAAGTGTATTCTATCAATTTACAGTGTAATTATCACCACACTGGTGATTGCCGTCCTATATTAAATTTGTGTGATTTTCATTGGAATTTAAAAATAAATAAATATTTTTTTTTCTTTTCTTTTTTATTACTTGTATATAATCAAAATAAGATTTTTACAAGGACTCAAAAACATTTCAGTAGCACGAAAGAAAAGTTCATGATAGACATCACCAAGGGGACAAGAACAAAACAGTGCTTCCACCAAAAGGGATGTACGAAAGTCAGATGGCAATGTTCGATTTAATTTTTTCGATCGCTAAATTCAAAAGTTTGGCAGACGCCGTGTGCCATCGTGTCTTGTCCCCAGTGATTAAACGATTCCACCAGATTTCTTCGTTACCCGCAAACGAATTTACAGTTAGAGGGCTGAAAAAGGCAATCCTTGCTTGTTGCAGGGCGGGAGAGCGCATTAGCAGATGCCTGATGGATTCTGTTTCTTCAGGGTTTTTACACAGTCTATAGGCTTTTACCATAGATCCTGTTCTGATCGCAAGAATTTCCTGCGTCTCCAGAACGTTGAGGCGGGCTTTTAAGAAGATTCTCATCAATGATTTATTAGGATATCTCTTACAATATGTCATTGGTTCTTTTAGTTTGTTAATGGTCATTGGAAGATGGGCTAGGAGTTTGTTGTGTGCTGTTTTTTCCGTAGTCAGGACCCAGTCTGTTTGTTGCATTTTGGATTTAATCCTAGCAGGATTATTCTTTAGATCTTCCTTGCTGCATGCAATTTCCTGTAGTTTCAGGTTTTGATCCATAGCCCATTTGGTCATGGTCCGGTTATTGCCCTTTTCAATCTCTTCCCCGATCATGCGGTAGATTTCAAGGCTCTCTGGATGAATGACTTTCCTGTAAAGTTGTAGTGAGGAAATATCCACCACAGCTTTTAGGGAGACAAGGCCAAGTTCCCGTCGTATCGGAGCTACAGCGGTGGAATTGGCTAAGCCCAGAACGGCTCTCCAGATAAAACCTTTCGAATTTAAGCCAAATACCCGGAGGAATAGACGGGGTAGCATCCATGCCATATGTCAGCGAGGGGATAATCTTGGACTTGTAAAAGGTGATAGCTGGTTGTAGAGAGAATTTGCCGAATTTTCTATCAACAGCTCTCAATTGAGCAGCTAGATTCTTTGACTTCGCCCATAGGTCGTTTTGCAGATTCCTGGCCCACTTCGTACTGTCGAGTTGTACACCAAGATACTTGAAAGACTCAACCAGTTCTATTTTGGTGTTGTTGAGGAACCAGTTGAAAGCCTCTTTCTTTTTTGTCCCTGGTTTTTGGAAAATCATTATGTTGGTTTTTGTTTTGTTGATTTCCAAGTTGTTTTCGGTGGTATAGGCTGACAGGTTGTCCAATTGTCGTTGCAACCCGACCTGGGTCTGGTCAAGCAATATCAGGTCGTCTGCGTATAAAAGTCTCGGGACCTGAGTAATGCCTATTTTGGGTGGAAAAGATCTTATGGTAGATTGAGTTTCTTTAAAATCTCCGAGGAAAGATATGAACAAGGCGGGGGCCAGAGGGCATCCCTGTTTTACTCCACGCGAAATTGTTATACTGGTGGACGTTAAACCTTGGTTGTTTAAGCTGACTTTTATACTGGTGTTTGAGTGAAGGTTGATTATCGGGTCCAGAATACCCTCAGGACATTTCCAGGACTTGAGTTTGGACCATAGTTTGTGTCTGTCCACTCTATCGAATGCTGCAGACAGATCAACGAACGCTAGGAACATCTGAGGGAATCCAGTCAAAACTCTGTCTTTGAGTAAGTTCAGACATAGTATATTTGCACTCGTACTCGGATTTTTTTGGAATCCTGTTTGCAGGAAATCTGAACATCCAGCAGTAGCAGCCCAATTACGAAAATGGCTTAGCAGGATTGTGGCAAAAACCTTTCCAATGACGTCCAGCAAGGCTATTGGCCTATAGTTGAGAGGGTCGTCTCTGGCTCCCTTTTTGAAGATCGGAACGATCAGAGCTTTTTTCCATGAGTCTGGAATGGTTTGGTTTTCTCGACAAACTTCGAAGATTGAACTAATAAGATTTGCCCATTCGTCCGGATGTTGTTTGAGATCGCAGTTTGCGAGCCCATCAGGGCCTGGGGCTCTAGACGATTTCAGTTTCTAAATGATTGATTTGATCTCGTCGATCTCTGTCAAATCCACCCAGACTGAGTCCTGTTGTTTTTCTGGTTCGTTGTTAATTCCATTTATTGGATCAAACAAATTCAGAAAATGGGCGGTCCATTTTCCTTCAGGTACTGGATTTATCATCTGTGAGTTTTGGAGTTTGTTTGATTTGTAGATTAAAGACCAGAAGTCTCGAGATTTTTTGTTTGCCAGAGCCTTCAACATCTCCTCGGCGTCCGACTGGTATAATGCATCTCTTGAGTTTCTCAGCCATTGTTTATAGAGTCTTGTTTCTACCGAAAGTTTTTCCCAAAGTATTGGTTGATTCATATTCGCTGCCTCTCTCTTTAGTTTTCTCAACGATCGGCGTTTGCTGGCTAAGACTGTGTTGTATTCATGAGTGTGCTGAATGGGAAGATGATTACAGATTTTCCTTGGTTTTTTGAAAGGAAGAAGGAGAGGGATATAACTCGATCTTGCCATTACTGTTCTCGATGTTGTATCAGACGTCAGGATGCAGAATTGATCAGCAAGTTTATGGACATCAGAGGCGATCATGCGTAGCCGGGTGTTTTGAGAGTTAGTCTCAATGACGGTGTCGTAATACTGAGGTATGGGCAGTTTACTTCTGCAAGTGAGATTTAGTAGATTATGGTCGCTGTACTTGGTTTTGATAACTTCAAAGGCAATTATGTTATGAAAAACCGATTCGGAGGCAAAGATGTAATCGAGAGTGGTGGAAGACCCGCCACGCTCCCATGTCGGTACCAGCGAAACTTGCTGCGTGACAGTGGCCGTATTCAGAAGATTTCTAGATTTCATAATCGAATTCCACGCCCGACCCCTAGTTGTAGCAGACGATTTGTCTTCATCTGGTCCCTCTGGTGTACTGTGTGGTGTGCAATTAGCGTTCAGATCGCCACAAATCAAAATGTTGGGGGATTTGTATTTGATAGCGATCTCGTCGATTGTATGGGCCACTTTGTCGCACATATTCACAGTGGAAATCTTTTGCGGATTCCAGTAGATGTTTATGATAGCTACCAAGTCTGAAGTGCAGCGCTTGGGAGAGTCCGATACAGAGTGCCATGTAGTCATCACTGCCAGAATTTCATAGCTGCACGTTATGACTTCTGTGAAAGATATGCCACATCCTGATTTGATCGCTATCTGTAAGCCCGAAGAGGGTCGGCCGAGGGGTCCTTTAAATGCTGGTGAGATTTCAATACAGTAGCCATCTAAATCTGGTTTTTCCTGCAGCCACGTTTCCTGTAGGCAAATGATGTCATGTAAGCCTAAGTCGTGAGAGTCTGGCCTGGTGAGATGGACATGGCCTCTTGTGTTCCATGATGCGATGCTTATGATTTCATTCGAGTCCGTTGACTGTACATGGTAAGGGGCGAGTTGTTCCAGCAGTGTGCCCCCAGGTGGTTGCTATCTTTTTGTCTCCTGGTGTTAAGATAGAGCGGAACCAATTCCATTTACCCTTTGCAGTAATTTTTTCAGAGTGGATCGGTGACTGATCTGCATTTTTCTCTGTAGATTTGTTGGTAATTGTCAACAATCTCTCCTCTTGAGTATGGAGTCGATGGCTTGACGGGTAGGATTGGTTCAGTTCGTACTCTTGCTTGTGTCTATAGTCCTCTCTATAGGCTGTTCTCTCGTCACTCCTTTTGGGGTATCTTGGGCGAACGTTTGGAGTGGAACCATATTTTATTATTATACACCGACCTGGTTCATGATTCATTGCGACCCGGGGTATTTGTAAAGGTGGGTGTGAGACGGGTTGGTTGCCTTCTCAAAACTGAATTCGTAATACATAAAATAAAAGTGTTTCAATTGTGTGCTGCATCCCCGGCCAGTAGAAAGAGTCCTGGTCTGGAATGTACCATGCCTTTGAAATCCTGAACAAATTGGGGGCTTGTGCCGGGATTTGCGATAAGTGTTGCCACCCGTGACAGTTTAACACAGTAGGCTAACCTAGAAAAGGTAGTGATATTTTTGTGATTAGAAAGCTGTGTTACACTACAAAAGCACCTTCTTAAAACGTAGACCCTAAATATCAGGCCTGTGGGTACAAATAGAGTAAAATCAACCCTGAACTAGACAAAAAGTAACAGAATACTGGTTTACTCCTATATACATAAATTAATAAAGAAAGAACACTTTACATAATGACCACAGTAGAGATAAACATGGTTAGGCAGCACCTTCTGCACAAATTATTTGTCAGAGGGGAATGGGCACAGCAAGATGAGGAGGTCTGGCTAGGAGAAATGATGCAACAGGTCACCGCCATGAACCTGGATGAGTGGCAAGACGGTGGCATATTACATCAAGCCTTGTGCGAATTGTTTATGACTCCAAAAATTAAAGAGGAGCAGGTTAAAATGATCAGAATCACAGCCTACATATATCTACATATGGGAGTTATAGAGGCAAAACATGAAGAAAATAGAACCCTTGCACAAAACCAGACTGAGCTCTTAACCCAAATCCAGACTGAACTAAAAATAGTAGGAGAGAAATTGCAAAAGAGCCAAGATTCTGAGGTAGAATTTGGAAACTACATCAAACAGCTAAAAGAGGACTTGACTCTACAACAACAAAATCATTCTGAGCAAGAGTCCCAATTAGATGCATTAAAAGTAGAGTGTCAGGCAAATGTTGACTCTCTGTAAGAGAGTCAACAGAAACTGAATCAACAACTAAAATATAACAGAACTTGCTCAGGACAAACAACCCTCTTACAAAATCAGATCAAAAAGTTGGAAGAGGAGAATAGTAAATTAATCAGTAAAGAACTCTACCTCCAGACAGAATTTAACTAAGAACACCAGACATTAAGCCCAATGCACATTGAAACAACAAGCGGAATGACCTGGCTGAACAAAGGGGCACCCTGTATCAAGAAAAAGATGCCCTTTGTCAGGAAGTGAACAACCTAAAAACAGATCGACAGATCGATGGGAAAGAGTTAAATCTCCAGAAACTAAATGAACAACAAGTAGAATATGAAATGTTATTAGGGCACACCATACGATTGGAGGGTGCGCTAGAAGAGAACACCCAAGCTAAAAATGTGCAAAATCAGGAGATGAATCTCCAGCAACAAAAATTGTCCCACTATTCCCAAACCATACAGGTAGCACAAAAAGACAATGAGACCCTCTGTGAGGAGAGCAGTGGGCTCCAGAGTCAGGTAGCATCTCAAGAAAGGGTAATTGAAGTAAGCCAATCCCTGATAGCAGAGCGAAAGGCTCAGGCCTTTGTCTACCGTCAGGAAATAGGAGCTGAAAAGGAGAAACTGGAGCTGTTCGAGAAAGAGTATGGTAAGCTGAATCCAAACTTGAGGGACCCCAAACAAGTAGAGAGAAACAGGGCAACCACTGATCACAGTGTGATGCCCTCTGTACTAAGGGCCTCAAACCCATTTACCAATGTGTATGCACAAGGCACTGCTGACTTCACGTCCGCCGGTTCACAAGAACTGGCAGTCTTGAGGTAGCCAGACTTAAATAGGCCTAGCGTGATTGAGCAGGTAGGCCACCACTCATCAGAGATTGATGGACAGGCATTCCTGCACAGATTCCGAAATGTTATGGGCGAAATATCTGATCAGGAAGACTCCTATGAGGAGAAACTCAGGGAGCTAGACCTACAGAAGTATCACTTACAAAGACCCATTTGGTTCACTTTGCAGAAAGACAGCATGAAATGAGGCACCAATGAGGCACCAAAAGAGCATTCGAAAAACCTCCACCCAAACAGGGCAGTTGGGGGAACCTCCACTAACCATGGAAGAGGAGAGGAGTCAGAAGACCACTCTCCTGTTCGAAAGAGGGAGTCCAAGGGGAGAGACCCAGAGAGCCCAAGATACAACAGGGGAGAAGAAACTAGGCCTCACCATTCTGAGAGCAAAGCACAAGCTCAAAGAATCAGGGAGTGCCTAGAAGATAAAGAGTGGACTTCAAACAGTAGCAACTCTGAGTCTGAAGGCGAGTGGACTCAGGTAACGCGGCAAAAGAAGGCCAATAAACAAAAGAGGGCTCTGGTGAAAGAACCCATTAGACAAATTAAGGCTAGTAGGAATTTTATAACACTGTATCGGCAGAATATTCTGCCTGGGAGCATCTGGAACTATATGAACAAATGATGGACTTTTTTTACATCAAAAATAGACAGAACTGCATAGATTACGCCAAATGGACGTTCCCTCCGGAGTATTCCAGCTTCTTTTCGGGGCTCGAAGACCAGAACCATTCAAGGTGGTCCACATATAAGACGGCCATCTTGAAGCACTTTTCCGCCCACAGAAACCCCCAGGAGGCTCGAAAAGCGGCCTACAATCTGCAATGCGGACAGGATCAGGCCCCAAGAGAATTTGTGCAGGAGCTAAAAAACGCCTTTGCACAAACTACCAGGCGGTGCGCACGAATAATAGAGAATTCATATCCATTTATTTTCATGCGCTCCCAAAATATATAATGACCCAGTTGGTAAGGGATTTTCATGACGACAGGACCCTGGACTGGGTAATAGAGCAGGCTACCCGGATCTATGAGGTCCAAAAACCTGCACAAAACAAAAACCAGACCAAAACCCCCAAACTAACCAACACCCCCACTGCTGCTAAGGTGACAGAGGTGAAGGTTGCCCTCATTTTGGATCTAGAAATGGCGAGGCCTAAAAACACACCTTCCCAAAACCAGCCAAATCAGGGGCAAAGGAGGCCTTCTGGTCAATCAGCAGCAGGTGGTAGTCAGGTAGGTAACCCCACCAATGGGACCCCTACCTCTCCTGATTACATCAGTCCCAGATATAAGGGCAACAGACCTATGTTGTGGTACGTATGGACTCCCCCAGCCCAAGGGAGGGTCAAACCAGGTGAGTACTGCCCCAGGAAACGTCCCTCCTAAATTCCCTCAGGAGGGCAGTAATTCTCCAAATCCTTGGTTAAGTTTCTTTCCCTGGTATCTTCCAAACCCCAACCTGCAGGACAGCCCTCCTTTGTTTCCACGCTTTCAGGATTCCAGACCACCCAAATTCAGGAGAGGGGAGGCCAAGGGTGGAGGGTTACCAAGGGAATCCCCAATACCCAGGGTACTCCGGGAGAAGGGATAGTTACCCTTCCTGAGAACCACCTAGGTTTGAGCAAAGACCCCCATACCAGCCAGAACGTGTGTCCCAAGTGGAGTGCTAGGCCCAGAACCTCACGCAGGATCTGAGTTGCATGTTGAGGGTTCAACAGAACCCTCAGATGAACATGGCGGCTCAGAGCACCTCAAACCAAGGGTCTGGCACCCCAGAACAATGACAGCGAGAGAACCCCGACAACTCACCGGTTCCAGAGGAGGAGGCACAGGAGGAAGGGGGGTGTAAAGCCCTAGAGGAAGCTTCCTTCCTCAGCCGTGAAATGCCCCTGGACACCCTGGAACCGGAACTAAAATCTCTTTCCCCCGAAGGGAACAGAGGGTGGGCAGGAGAAACAAAGAAATCAAAAAGACCCATTTTGTGAAGGGAGTCAGTGTCCTCCAGTTTCAAGGAGAAGCATTCTTGGAGGATTCTGGGAAGAAAATCTTCTCCTTCAGGGACGGGGGAACTCCTCCCAAAGAAAAATGGGTCCCAAGAGACCTGAATGAAGACTAGGTGGTTGTGGAGACTGATTCAGAGTTACCCATCCCGGAACCCCAGAATTGTCTTCCTGAGAACAGAATATCAATAGAGAGACCCTCCCCACAAGCTGGTTCTAGTGACTGCCACCCCGTAATGGGCAACAGCACAGGGCTAAGAGAAAAAGGGGATTCCAAAATCCCACATATTTCAGGATGCCAAATTTTTGTTACAGAGTCCCAGACTACGGGCCAGAAAATTGCCCAAAATCCCACAATGTCGGAGTCCAAAATAAAGAAATTGACCGACCAGCTTGCCCAAAATACCCATTACCTTTGCCCCTTGGAGGAGAAAGAAGGTAGATTCTACACCCCCGTCTGAGTGCAAGGACAAAGTGCATTTTCAGCACTGGTGGATACTGGATCCCAAGCCACTCTTCTGTCAAAAAGGGCATTTGAGCAGCTAAATTCAGGAAGGGGGTAGAAGCACCAGATCCCTCTAACCCCTCTTCCTGGGCAACTCCAGATCTTCGACAGGAATTAAATTCCCGTTGAGGGGACTGCAGATCTGGAAATTAAAATTGCGCGATATAAGGTGAAGCACCCGGTCATAGTCGCGACTCCAGAGGGGAACCCATGTCTATTAGGTAATGACCTCCTCCGGAGGTTGTCCCCCCGATAGACTGTGTAAATAAGGTTCTTTGGACTCAGAATAACCGACCAATTACATTAAAACAAAGTGTCAACCATGTTATTTTAAATGGCACCTGCCACATGGTTGAACAGAAATCTGATCATATTGAGTTTCATTTCCAAAATAATCAAATACCTGACATTACAGTAATTCCTGTAGGACAACAAACTGGTGATGGGAACTCCTCTCCATTCCTACAAATCACCCTTCCTTCCAGTTTCAAGTGGCATTCCACACTGGAAGGAAATACTTTGAAATTGTATACCAATTCACAATCTGAAAATCCAAACTCTATAGTCAAAAGTGATGCAAAACCAGCTCAAAGCTTAGCTGGCATTCAGAAAATTAGAGAACAGCTGTTCCTCCCTATTCAGTTAAATGATGGGAAGGAGTCTGTTCTCGCCAGAGTGTGCCTGAACAACGGAAACAGTTTCATCAGTGAAGCCATGTACAGAAAACTCCCAAATGATCCAACCAGTCCCACATTTAAATTGATTAATAAGTCGGAAATGGGTCTGGAAACTCCCAATTCCTGTCATGATGCCTGCCTCCAAGGAGCCAAACCAGGCCCGGCACCCTCAGAGACAGACACCATGCATTCAAGGGAAGTCCCAGCAGCCCCAGATGGGGGCCCTCTGGACTCAGTCCTGGCGCCGTTGGCGTCAGGCTCATAGGGGACATCAGTCCTGGCGCCATCGGCGCCAGGCTCATACAGAAGTAGGTTGGGAGTAGTGCTTGGTGTAAACTTACCTGTGCAGACCATGCTGCAACTTCCAAGACTGGAAGGAACTATTTTTCTAGGGACTACTTCATCTCTAGGGTGTGACCGGTGGAGGAATACATATTTCTGGGGGAAGAATACATACCTGGAACTACTTGAAAGGCTATTTAAGCCACATCCAAGCAGCAGACCACGCTTCGCGTTGTTCTGCACTTAACAGCTGGACGCTCACTGTGCCTGCTCCTGCCTTTGGTCCTCCATCACGCCTGCCAGCATCCTGGAAACACCTAAAGAAGAAAAGGGAAGAGAACAGGTGAAAACAAGAACCTTACCTGATACATCTGCACTCCGGATTCTGCACGCCGACGATCCTGCAAAGAAGGCAAACATTTTAAACGTGCATCGCGTCGCGCGCAGCACGCTGCATTTCACTCACCTGCACGTGGCGTTTTCGAGTCCTGCGACGTCCATTCGGAGCTTCCACCGCCATCCAGCACCTATTGGAAGGAAGGAGAAAGAGAGGTGAGAAGGGAAACACGAATCTAAGTGGAACTTACCTGTGGTTCACTTCCCTCTCCGCCTTCGGGTTTGTGACATACCTTCGGCATCTCAGCACCCCGGCCCCTAAGGGGAAAAGAAACAGACATTGTATTAGTGAGAGCATGTGAGAACATTAGCAATATGCTCACTCAAGACTTACCCATTTGCAAGAGAGACACAGCAGCTCTTTTCGGGTCGCGCCTTACCTCCGGCATTGCCGTACCCCGGCCCCTATGGGGAAAAAGACATTGGACATTAAAGGAGATACTTAAAACTGCAAAGGAATCTCTCATCGGAATTCTTACCAGAATTTGGCTTCATCCAAATCGCCTGCAGCCCGGAATCTTCTCCAGCACCTGCGAAAGAAAAGAACAGATGAGTGAATATAAACCCAAACTTGCCATAAACATTTGCGGTACGACGGGAATGGACAAACTAGTTTAAACTCATCAATCCAGTGAAGTAACTGGAATCACAACGCGCCCCTGCTTCAGAAGCAGGATGGAGAGCTTGTCATTTTGGTCCCTAAGGTGAGTCTTCGCAGGGAATCCCAAAAGGGTTTCACGGAGGGAGAGAAGGGAAGTGGGAGGTCGGAACATCACCCGCAGACTATTAACCCTTCCTTTTCACACACAGTGGGATATTCCTCTGAGCCAGAAAAGCCAGGTTGGGGAATCCAGTCCAGTCCATCGTCCGGGTCTTACGCATCTCTGCAGAAGAGGTCACAGCAGTCCCAGCACGCCCGCGCCTCCGTGGGAGCCAGGTGAGCGTTACAGAACGCAAAGCCTACCCATAATTTCCCACCCAGGCGCCATGGAGACTTCCGAGACAGACCAACTGGCCCAATTATTGGGGGAATTACGGGCAGAAGTGCATGCCGCCCGCCAGGAAACTAACGCCCTTAGAAGGGAACTAATCTTATCAAAAGAACAAACTGATGATTTGGCTAAACAGCTTTTGCATAGTCAGGCAGGACAAACGCCTTTACCCGGCTCCGGGATGAATTCCACTCTGATGGTTTCATCCAACCCGGTGCAAATTAACCTGCCAGGAAATATGCCTCTGGCACCCCCTGAGCGTTTTACTGAGGATCCCAAGAAATACGCCGTTTTCATGAATCAATGTCGTTTACATTTCATATGCAGACCTGGGGCCTTCCCTAATGACCCAACCAAGATGGCTTTTGTGCTATCTTATCTCAGTGGCAGTGCTGCCGATTGGTCGATTCCGTTGGTAAATCAAGACGACCCAATCCTTCAGGACTTTCAAGGCTTCCAGGCAAGCATGGAAAGATTATTCGATCGACACGCTCAGGGTGAGGCCTTGGATAACGAACTTCTGTCCTTGCGGCAAGGAAACCAAGATCTCCTATCTTACATAGCCACATTTAACAGATTGGTCGTAGAGACTGGGTGGCCTGAGAATAAAAGAATTACATTATTCCACCGAGGTCTGCGTGGAGAACTAAAAGACGTTCTTGCTCAAATAGTGAACCCGCCTCAACTCTGCGCAGAATACATTGACTTAGTGGTCCAACTTGATCATAGATTCCAGAATAGAAAAGCGGATCGGTCCAGATTTGAAACCCGAGTTCTGATCAAAACCCACACAAGCCCCAAGGGTACTGAAGCTTCAGAGCCAATGCAAATCGGGGGAGTTAAAGGACCACTAACTCAGAAAGAACTAGAAAGAAGAAGACAAAAACAATTATGTCTTTACTGTGGAGCTTCTGGACACTTCCTGCGCAATTGTCCGGTAAAACCACCTAAGAAGGTGGTTGGAGCCACAGACAGTAATCTTCCAGAACCTGATTCGGGAAACGACCAAGCCCGACAAGCGTAGAGGTCCGCTTGCCGAGCGTGAAGACAGACTCTTTGACCTCGCATTTCATCATGCCTATGGTCCTCATAGATCCAAAACAGCCTCACAGTTGCACGGAATAAAAGCCTACCTCGACAGTGGGGCTATTGGAAATTATGTTGACCTTGAATTGGCTTCCAGGATGGGTCTCCCTCTCCGTCCAAAAACCACCAAGGATGTCATTACCACGGTTGATGGAACCGAAATTGTCTCCGGGCCGGTAACACACTCTACCACGGAAATGACACTGGTTGGCCAAGATGGCCATCGGGAAACCATAGTGTTTGACGTAATCAAGGCTCCACAATTTCAGGTAATCTTAGGGATCCCTTGGTTAGAAACACATAATCCTCGAATTGACTGGCGAGCAAAGAGCATTACCTTCCCTGATTGTGCACAAAAGTGTTATCCAGGAAATCCACAGATGGATCTAGCCTCAGTAACCTCCACAACAGTACCATTACCTTTTGAGTATCAAGACTTTCAAGACGTCTTCCAAAAGGAACAGGCCAACACCTTACCTCCTCACCGGCCATATGATTGTCAGATCGACCTGGTACCCAATGCTCAACCGCCTTGTAGTAGAATCTATGCCCTTACTGAACCGGAGAACCTTCATTTGTGACAGTATTTGGATCAGTACCTTGCCAATGGTTTTATTCGCCAGTCAAAGTCACCTGCTTCGTCAGCTCTATTCTTCGTACCGAAAAAAGAAGGTGACCTTAGAACTTGCATTGACTACCGCGCCTTAAATCAGATAACGGTCAAGAATCGTTATCCTCTGCCCTTGATCCCTGAGCTCCTTGACCAGGTAAAATATGCTTGTATCTATACTAAGTTAGATTTAAGGGGAGCTTACCACCTGGTGCGCGTCAGAGAAGGCGACGAATGGAAAACTGCCTTCCGCACCAAATATGGACTCTTTGAGTACCAGGTAATGCCTTTCGGGTTGTGCAACGCACCTGCTGCCTTTCAATATTTTATGAATGACGTTTTTCGAGAACTCATCGATGTTTGTGTCATTGTATATATTGATGACATCCTGGTGTACTCCTCCTTGGAATCCGATCACCGAAAACATGTTAGAACCTTCTTGGAGAAACTGCGCCAGCACAAACTGTTTGCAAAACTTGAAAAATGCCTTTTTCATGTTACGGAAGTTGAGTTTCTCGGATTCGTCCTAACACCTAAAGGAGTTCGAATGGACTCACGGAAAGTGAATGCGATCCTCAAATGGCCGTCTCCTAGTTCTGTGAAAGGAGTTCAAAGTATGCTAGGTTTTGCCAATTTTCACAGAAGGTTTATCCCGGAATTTTCTCGAGTGGTTCAACCCATCACGGCGCTCCTACGAAAAAACAGACGCTTCGAGTGGTCTAAGGAAGCAGAACAAGCCTTTCAGGAACTAAAAACCAAATTCACCTCCGCACCTGTGTTAAAACATCCTCGTCCAGACCTCCCTTACGTTGTGGAAAACGATGCTTCTAGTTTAGCCATGGGGGCTGTCCTTTCTCAAAGGGATCCAGTTTCAAATCAACTACATCCCGTAGCCTTTTGGTCCAGGAAATTCTCGGCTCCTAAAGTGAACTACGGAATCACAGACAAGGAACTGTTGGCTAATAAGTCAGCTTTCAAAGCTTGGCGTCACTACCTGCTCGGCGCAAGACACACCGTTACAGTGATTACAGATCACAGGAACTTGCAATACTTGAAAACGGCCAAAGCGCAATCTTCTCGTCAACTCCGTTGGGCTCTGTTCTTTGCAGAATTTTACTTTATAATCACATATTGCCCGGGTTGTAAGAATGGCAAGGCAGACGCTCTATCTCGAATTGGAATGGGTGACATTGCCTCAAGTCTAGAGCCAGTTCCGATTATTCCCGAACAGAGGATTTTGGGTGTAATCTCTTTTCAAACTATTGAGGATGTTCAAGGTAGAGTTAAATTGCTTTTCGACGCTACAGCTTTACAAGAATGGAGCCAGAAAGGCTCAAACTATTCCATTATTAATGATTTACCCTATTTCCAAGGGCGGCTATTTCTGCCTCACAAGGAATTGCAAGAACTCGTTATAGCACATTATCATGATACACTAATGGAAGGACACCCGGGCATCGCTAAAACAGAGGAAAAGATCAAACGGCATTTCTGGTGGCCATCCTGGCGAAAGGATATTAAATCCTTTGTGATGACCTGCGGAGTGTGTGCCCAAAATAAAAGTCAGAAGCAAAAACCAGCCGGTCCTTTACGGCCCCTGGACATCCCTCCGGCACCGTGGCACACCTTATCGATGGACTTTATAACTGACCTGCCTCCTAGTCATGGGTATAATACTATCCTGGTGATTTTAGACCTCTTCTCCAAGTTGGCTCATTTTATCCCATTGAAGGGGTTGCCTTCAGCCCCCACCTTAGCAAAGGAATTTCTTGAAAATGTTGTTCGTTTACATGGCTTCCCATCCATATTGGTTTCTGATCGGGGAAGTCAATTTATTTCTCATTTCTGGAAAAGGTGTTGCCAAATGGCCCAAGTTGATGTGCGATTATCCACCAGCCACCATCCTCAAACCGATGGTCAAACCGAAAGAACAAACCAGACCCTGGAACAGTATCTGCAGTGTATGTTACCTCAATCTGAGGGTAATTGGAAGGACATTCTATGGATTGCCGAGTACACGTACAACAATTCTGTGCATTCTGGAACGGGTCAGACTCCTTTCTATACTCTATTCGGCCATCATCCCAGGACTTCGGACCTTGAATCCCCTTAAAGCCTTGAAATGCCCGCCGTGGATCATTTACATGCCACAATAACCCAAGCCTTCAAGGAAGCAAAGACTCATTTACAACAAGCCAAAGAAAGGTACAAGGAAAATGCTGATTTACATCGAAGTAAAGTACCTCCTTACAAAGTAGGAGGCCAAGTGTGGCTTGCAACTAGACATTTACCGCTTAATGGTCCACGTACTTTTAACCCAAGATATATAGGGCCTTATCCAATCAAAGCTATCATTAACCCGGTAGCCTTCAAACTCGATCTGCCACCTAATATGCAAATCCATCCCGTTTTTCACGTATCACTGTTGAAACCAGTGCCACCCGGAACCAGGTTATGCAAACCACCAGAACCAATTCCAATAGATGGGGAATTGGAATTCGAAGTTAAGAACATATTGGATTCTAAGATGTCCAAGTCAAAACTCTTTTATCTGATTGATTGGAAAGGATATGGACCTCAGGAAAGATCTTGGGAACCAAGTGAGAATGTACATGCACCTCGACTAATACGGAATTTTCACCGGAGGTTCCCAAATAAACCGAGGCCTCCAGGTTGGACACCCTTGGGAGGGGCCTTGGGGGGAGGTACTGTCATGATGCCTGCCTCCAAGGAGCCAAACCAGGCCCGGCACACTCAGAGACAGACACCATGCATTCAAGGGAAGTCCCAGCAGCCCCAGATGGGGGCCCTTTGGACTCAGTCCTGGCGCCATTGGCGTCAGGCTCATAGGGGACATCAGTCCTGGCGCCATCGGCGCCAGGCTCATACAGAAATAGGTTGGGAGTAGTGTTTGGTGTAAACTTACCTGTGCAGACCATGCTGCAACTTCCAAGACTGGAAGGAACTATTTTTCTAGGGACTACTTGATCTCTAGGGTGTGACCGGTGGAGGAATACATATTTCTGGGGGAAGAATACATACCTGGAACTACTTGAAAGGCTATTTAAGCCACATCCAAGCAGCAGACCACGCTTCGCGTTGTTCTGCACTTAACACCTGGACGCTCACTGTGCCTGCTCCTGCCTTGGTCCTCCATCACGCCTGCCAGCATCCTGGAAACACCTAAAGAAGAAAAGGGAAGAGAACAGGTGAAAACAAGAACCTTACCTGATACATCTGCACTCCGGATTCTGCACGCCGACGATCCTGCAAAGAAGGCAAACATTTTAAACGCGCATCGCGTCGCGCGCAGCACCCTGCATTTCACTCACCTGCACGTGGCGTTTTCGAGTCCTGCGATGTCCATCCGGAGCTTCCACCGCCATGCAGCACCTATTGGAAGGAAGGAGAAAGAGAGGTGAGAAGGGAAACACGAATCTAAGTAGAACTTACCTGTGGTTCACTTCCCTCTCCGCCTTCGGGTTTGTGCCATACCTTCGGCATCTCAGCACCCTGGCCCCTAAGGGGAAAAGAAACAGACATTGTATTAGTGAGAGCATGTGAGAACATTAGCAATATGCTCACTCAAGACTTACCCATTTGCAAGAGAGACACAGCAGCTCTTTTCGGGTCGGCGCCTTACCTCCGGCATTGCCGTACCCCAGCCCCTATGGGGAAAAAGACATTGGACATTAAAGGAGATACTTAAAACTGCAAAGGAATCTCTAATCGGAATTCTTACCAGAATTTGGCTTCATCCAAATCGCCTGCAGCCCGGAATCTTCTCCAGCACCTGCGAAAGAAAAGAACAGATGAGTGAGTATAAACCCAAACTTGCCATAAACATTTGCGGTACGACGGGAATGGACAAACTAGTTTAAACTCATCAATCCAGTGAAGTAACTGGAATCACAACGCGCCCCTGCATCAGAAGCAGGATGGAGAGCTCGTCATTTTGGTCCCTAAGGTGAGTCTTCGCAGGGAATCCCAAAAGGGTTTCACGGAGGGAGAGAAGGGAAGTGGGAGGTCGGTCAGAACATCACCCACAGACTATTAACCCTTCCTTTTCACACACAGTGGGATATTCCGCCGAGCCAGAAAAGCCAGGTTGGGGAATCCAGTCCAGTCCATCGTCCGGGTCTTACGCATCTCTGCAGAAGAGGTCACAGCAGTCCCAGCCACGCCCGCGCCTCCGTGGGAGCCAGGTGAGCGTTACAATTCCAAACATCTCTTGCCTAGCAGGTGTATGCTCAACATTTCTATAGGTGACAAAAGCATAGAGCATAATTGTTGGGTCGTGCAAGATGTCCCTGCTGCATGCTGTTGAGGCAGTGAAATTCTCAATCAGTTTGCAATTAATTTGGACCTATAAATTACAAGGCCTGGTCCCGACTAGGGGTCAATCCCATGGGCTTTGATGAATCTGAAAAGGCATTTTGGTCAGCCCAATTGCTGCCGTATGCAGTTGAAGTTCAAATTGGAGAGTAGGTCACCATCCCAGGATGGACCCGACAATTCCCACTTGATTTAAAAATTAAAAGGGGACAGAAACTACAAAATCCAGACGGATATGTAGACCTCAATGCCCATCTCCAACAGCAGGGGTTGGGGTTAAACCCAATACCATTAGTCAATGTGGAACACAACACCATTCCAATAATGGTGGATAACAGTGACCTCAGAAGTATCAGTCTGGGCGCAGGCACCATTATTGGATTGGCGGTTGATTACCAGCATTTTTCCTTGGATCTAGGAAATGAACTGATAGGACCAATCCATAATGACTGATATGACAATGACAATAACGATTACATACGACCAGAAAGGATCTTCACCCGGCAAGGGGGGATTTTCCTGGTGTACTCTTCCTGTCCTTACGGGGAGGAAGAGGTGACCTGTGACATCAGGAAGGATGAGGTGATTTTCCAGGCCCACAATTGCTGCTAACCTACCTGAAACCCTCTGTCCAGGTCAGCACTTTAACCAGAGACCTCTCCACCCAGCTGGAGGAGGCCGCTGAGATCACGAAACCTGAAGTCTTTCAAGGCTTCAGGCAAATGATTGAAGAACGGGTCAACTGCGCTGATGCCTGTGAGACTAAGGAGCAAAAGAAAAAGTTGAAACAGGTGCTCTTAGATTTCCAAGATATCTTTGCTGTGGACTCGTACGACTGTGGTCGCACCGAGATACATACTACCACAATTCCCACGGACCCTGGGATGACTCCTGTGCTTGTGAAGCAATATCGCTTGCCTCTTGCATCTATGTAGTCCCTGACAGAAATAATCCAAAATCTAGAGTCCCATGGGATAATTCGTCCAGTCCACAGCATCTTTAATAATCCGGTGCTGGGGATTTTAAAACCAAATGGCCAATGGAGACTTTGCACAGACCTTAGGGAGCTGACCAAATGGGTCCATATGTCCCGATGGTCTCTTCCCTACATTGACCATGGGCTGGCCCAGATCCAGGGGTCAAAGGTATACATCGCTATTGATCTGACAAATTGATACTGGACCGTGCCTGTCAGTAGGGAGGACCAGTACAAGCTGGCCTTTATCTTCGGGGGCAGCAGTACACATGGACCCGGACTCCCTTCGGATACATGAACTCTGGCAACAAATTCAACATCTTCCTACACAAGGTCATGCTCGACTTGGGCGAAAAGGGTAACCTGGCCTATGTGGATGATGTCTTGATTAAAAGCTCAACTGTGGAGGAACACATGGCGGAAATCTGTTATGTTCTGACCGAGTTGAGGGTTGCGGGAGCAAAACTGTCCTTCCAGAAGGCACAGTGGTGCAGGACCCTGGTCAACTTCTTAGGACATGAAATAACTCCTGAGGGTCTCTGTCCCCAGGAGAAGAAAGTACAAGCACTACTAAAACTGAAAGACCCCACAACTCTGCGTGAGCTAAGAAGCCTCCTTGGACTGACTAACTATAGCAGGAAGTTCATTGAGGATTACGCAGAGGTCACAAGACCCCTGGTTCATCTGTTGAAGGGTGGGGTCAAGTGGGAGTGGGGTCCAGAACAAGCCGAGGTAGTAAAGCAACTCAAAAGAAGTCTCTCACAAGCACCTTGTCTAGCTTACCCTGTCCAAAAAAAGGAGTTCTTCTTGAAGACGGGGTTCTCGAATACATGCTTGACCGCAGTATTATACCAAAAGCATGACAAGGTCAATAAAGTCATCTCCTGTGCAAGTAAGACTTGATCCTCTGTGGAGATAAAATTCAACGATTGTGAGAAGGCACTCCTGGCAATGGTGTGGGCATTGTAAAATTACCGCCCGTTCATCCAGGGGGAGCACATCATAGTGGAGACTCCACCCCAGCCTTTGCAATACCACCTAAGTGACAGAATCCGGGCAGAAAATGTAAGTAATTCCAGAATTACCTCCTGGATTCTGTCCATGATATGATATATGATATGATATGGCATTTGTAACGCGCCTATACACAAGTGTTGAACGGCTCGATGAGGCAAAGGAGGGGGAACAGAGGGAAAACAGACAACGATCCTGTTAGGCCATGTGTCATTCAGATCGTGCAAGTGCATGGGAAGGGGAAAGTGCGGCAGGGGTACAGTGCGGTACATGGGATAATAGAATAAATAACAGTAGGTAAAGTATGCCCAACAGGTGGCAAGTGCAAGGGTAAGTGCAGACATTTGGTATCAAGTGCTGGCTTCCAAGCCATGCAAGGCTTTCCTGTGGAGGACAGATATGGCCAAAACAAGAAGAGTCCCCTCGCACAAGGTCTGGCTGACTTGCATGATTGTGCCAGAGAAAACTGTCTCGAGGACGAAAGTCTCAAACCCCAGGACAACATGGAGGCGTACCTGAATTCCCTGCACAAAGTCTATGAAGAAGTGAAGTGCGAGG
This sequence comes from Ambystoma mexicanum, assembly GCF_040938575.1. Classification (NCBI taxonomy): domain Eukaryota; kingdom Metazoa; phylum Chordata; class Amphibia; order Caudata; family Ambystomatidae; genus Ambystoma; species Ambystoma mexicanum. The sequence goes on along the minus strand of NC_090927.1, from coordinate 681,825,379 downwards.
GAATGCCCACAGTTTATGTGGACGGGTGCCTCTACCATGTTGACAACAATGGGGAAAAGGAACTGGTGGCCTGAGTTGTGAATGCCTGGTTGAATGATGCCCCGGAACCCCCCACTGGGTACAAATCGGTCCCCGCAGTAGTCAGGTGGCAGAGATGATGGTAGTTCATCAGGCCATCCTCACTGCCATCCAACACAAACTCCACAAACTGGTCATAATCACTGATTCAGATTATGTCCAGAACAGGTTTGTAGAGCAGAGGGTCAATTGGAAAACCAGAGGCATACTGTGTGCTAATAAAAAACCAAACATGGCAAGCTAATACAAAATATTGATGATCTGGTCACCTCTAATGGGATCTATTGTAAAAAGGTTAACAGTCATTCCAGAATAGAGGGGCCAGACAAAACTGGAAATGACCTGGCTGATCAGCTGGCCACAACTGGAGCCATCCAGAGGGATCTCTTTTAGATCGAGTCCCTGCTGGCAGAAATCCAGGTCACTGCTGTCACCAGGTCCCAGACAAATGTTCACAATGAACTCTCAACTGCTCAGTGGAGTAAGGAGACCCCAGATGCTGATTTAATAACTGCACTAAAAGGGGCATCCAATTATTGGGAAATCTTACCAATACATTGAGGACCCTAAGAACTTTCCTCTGACAGAAACCAATTACATTGGGAAAGAGGACCGCAGGGTGTTGATGAAGTGTCCCAAAATGTTCCGAATACAAGACGGTTTGTTGGTAAGGAGATCCATCTCTGATTGTGACCAATGGGTGGTACCTACTTCATTCCGAAGTCTGATGCTAAGTCATGCCCATGACACGGCCACAGCCGGTCATCAGGGGTTTCATACTACTCTAGAAATCTTGCGGGAGGTTGCATACTGGCCACACATGGGGCAGGACCTTCAGCCAATATTTGAAGAGGTGTCTTGTGTGTGCACAATTTCAGCCAAGTTCACTCAGACACAGAGCTCCCCTCCAGAAGAAGGGGATGGCACTGCCTTGGTCAGTTTTACAAGTAGATTTAATCGGGTCTGTGATTCGCTCCTTTAGGGGGAACAAGTACATGTTAACAGTAACTTGCTTGTTTACCAAATGGGTGGAATGTCTTCCGGCCCCAAATTGCAAGACAGAAACAGCAGCTGTCCTGATGATCTACCACATCTTCTTGTCTTTTGGCCTACCCTAAAGGATTGAGTCAGACAGAGGAAGTCACTTCACCAGCAAAGTGATGACAAAGATGTGGGAGATACTTGTGGTAAAAAGGAAACTTCATATTGCACAACGAAGTCCTCTAGTGGGGGAGTTGAGAGGTACAATAAAACCAGTGTGAGCATTCTAAAAAAGTTTGTGGCAGATTCTGGGCCAAGTTGGGACATCCAATTACCGCTTGTCCTGATGGCCATCAGATCTACACCATCTTCTGTGACCAAAATGTCTCCATTTGAGCTAATGACTGGATGAAAACTGGTCCTACCGCAGCATCTGCTCTTTAGAAACCAAGAGTAGACACTGATAAATGCCTCCACAACTCATAAATATGTTGAGAATCTAAGAAAACACCTTCTGCATTATTTTGTGTACGCTCAGCGGAATCTGGGAAAATCAGCAGAGGGGATGAAAACTCAATATGATTTAAAAACAACCAAAAAGGGTCTACTTGTACAACTTTCAAAGGAACCAGACTAAGGAGCGAAAATATCTCCCCTCCTGGAGCGGTCCTTTTGAAATTGTAGATAAAATGCCACCTGTCGCCTACAGAATCCGCACTCCAAAGGGAAGCTGTCAGAGGAGAAATGGGTCCACATTAATCAGTTAGAGTTGTTATCTCAGACACACTTTGCAGCTGATAGAGGAGCCCAAGGAAACTCAAATAGAGGAGACCCCTGGAGAATAAGAAGCAAGAAAAAGAAAAAGCAGAAGGGAATAGGTAGGTCCATAGGTATATCTCTCTAACAGGGAGTACTTTTCTTTAGTGTTATTCAAAAAAACAGGTAATGAAAATGTGGTGTAAACATTTCCTGTCTTCATATTGTTAAGTAAATTGTTTGCTGATGTTGTTCAAGTACCCTCATGTATGTAAAATGTATGTTTTGTTTCACTATTCAAACCTTCCAGGAAAACTGTCAGTGCAAGATTCTAAAACCTGTGTTTTATATATCTCCTATTAGATTACTCGATGAGGACCTCCCCGGGGACTGGGAAAGGAAAGGAAGGAAAGGGAATATCGCTCCACACTCTCCAACAAAAGACGAAGGGAGGATCGTGGCGTACCGCACCCTGATGGAGGAAGAACTCGGCCCAATGAACCCCACTTTGCCCTACTCTATCTCAACAAGAAGTATCGGGAAAGCAGGGGGGATCTGAAGGGTACATTTATCAGCCCAGCAGAGCTGCCCTACATCACCAAACTGTATTCCAGCAGTTACAAGTAGAATGGCTTCGCTGGCCCTAATAAGCGATATTCCCTTGCATTAAAACAGCATTTTGCATTTACAAAAATGATGGCTGCACTGTCTTTGCCAAACACATATGGGGCGAGATGGAACATGGAACACGACGAGAATGGCTGCCAGTGTTTTCTTCATGTGCATCAAAGAAAATAATTCAAAGACAGTGCTGCTATGCTGCCAGCTCAGAACTTCCCACTGAAAAAGAAAATGTTCTGCATTTAAAATGACTGTGCACTAATGCCCTTTCCATCTTTTCAACATTGCATAGTTTGGTTCCAGTAAGACACATCCATGTTCATCCATGTTCTGGGTGTACACCAGTAAATGGGGGCATTCCTCACTGAATGGCATGTTGTGTCAGGCAAAATCTATGAAAGAGCAGAGAACTTCACTCCAGGCCGTATGGCAAACGCTTTACTTTTTTGCAACAAAATAACAAAGGCAAACTTTTCACAAGAACCCCCCTCTCTCTCTCTCTCTCTCTCTCTCTCTCTCTCTCTCTCTCTCGGCTTATGTCAGTTTCAAAGGACCCTTGTGTTGAACAGATTTCTGTGTATTAGAAATTGACTAGGGCCATGGAAATGCTCAGAATACAGATGCTAGGAAAAACCTATTTGTGAAGTGACATCCAAGGAATATTAACCCACGTGTAAAATGGTGCTTTTGCCAAACAAGAAAATGCCCTTTAAGAAGTGAAATGTTAATCTAATGCCCTGTGCTTGCACAGAAATGTGAGGGGAGATGGAGTTTGCTTTAAAATATATATAGGATATTTATTCCCAAAAGACTTGCGTTTTGGTTAAAGAAATAACAATAAATAAAGAAATAAAAATACTTTGAGGCCAGCATAACAGGTTTGGCAGGCCCTTGCTTCAAAAGGCCCTGCACCCCCTGGAATCAGAATCACCTTCCCCAAGTGGACTAGCCCCCTGGAAACTATGAATGGGCCAAGGGGGAGAATCTAGCACCCTCATCAGACAAAGCGGCACTGCTCCAGCATGAGACAATGGACTGCCAGTGCACATAGGTGTGAATTCCTGGTGACACCTCCCCTCAACTCAAACTGAAGGACTTCAAAGGCGAATCCATAGCAACACTGGGCTGAAATAACCAGAGCCTGCCATTTGGCTGGGGATTGGAAGGAATGCCCATATTTGGAAAACAAAGCCAGCCCTTTCTGTTTGCCTGCTGGGTCTAGAGACCCAAGCTACTCCTCACTGATGACGCCCAAAAAGGCTGAAACATGTCTGGGGATGCTTGTGGTCTCGTGCAAAAGGGATGTGACCTAGCAGTTCGGGCTGGACTACCCCTTTGGGGGTGGAACCAAGCCTGATTTGCATATGGTTTTTCCCCTTTTGTAATGGCTTGGCAGGCGAAGAACGATGGTCTGGAGGGTTGCCCAGAGCAATGCCAGAGGTCAAGATTTATTCTAAACCTTCCAGCCATCAACTCTTTTGTTTTGCTATTGTCACCCCGAGTGGGAAGGGTATGCCCAGACGTGGGTCCCTTGCCTGCTGGGTCTAGAGACCCAAGCTACTCCTCACTGATGACGCCCAAAAAGGCTGAAACATGTCTGGGGATGCTTGTGGTCTCGTGCAAAAGGGATGTGACCTAGCAGTTCGGGCTGGACTACCCCTTTGGGGGTGGAACCAAGCCTGATTTGCATATGGTTTTTCCCCTTTTGTAATGGCTTGGCAGGCGAAGAACGATGGTCTGGAGGGTTGCCCAGAGCAATGCCAGAGGTCAAGATTTATTCTAAACCTTCCAGCCATCAACTCTTTTGTTTTGCTATTGTCACCCCGAGTGGGAAGGGTATGCCCAGACGTGGGTCCCTTGCCTGCTGGGTCTAGAGACCCAAGCTACTCCTCACTGATGACGCCCAAAAAGGCTGAAACATGTCTGGGGATGCTTGTGGTCTCGTGCAAAAGGGATGTGACCTAGCAGTTTGGGCTGGACTACCCCTTTGGGGGTGGAACCAAGCCTGATTTGCATATGGTTTTTCCCCTTTTGTAATGGCTTGGCAGGCGAAGAACGATGGTCTGGAGGGTTGCCCAGAGCAATGCCAGAGGTCAAGATTTATTCTAAACCTTCCAGCCATCAACTCTTTTGTTTTGCTATTGTCACCCCGAGTGGGAAGGGTATGCCCAGACGTGGGTCCCTTGCCTGCTGGGTCTAGAGACCCAAGCTACTCCTCACTGATGACGCCCAAAAAGGCTGAAACATGTCTGGGGATGCTTGTGGTCTCGTGCAAAAGGGATGTGACCTAGCAGTTCGGGCTGGACTACCCCTTTGGGGGTGGAACCAAGCCTGATTTGCATATGGTTTTTCCCCTTTTGTAATGGCTTGGCAGGCGAAGAACGATGGTCTGGAGGGTTGCCCAGAGCAATGCCAGAGGTCAAGATTTATTCTAAACCTTCCAGCCATCAACTCTTTTGTTTTGCTATTGTCACCCCGAGTGGGAAGGGTATGCCCAGACGTGGGTCCCTTGCCTGCTGGGTCTAGAGACCCAAGCTACTCCTCACTGATGACGCCCAAAAAGGCTGAAACATGTCTGGGGATGCTTGTGGTCTCGTGCAAAAGGGATGTGACCTAGCAGTTCGGGCTGGACTACCCCTTTGGGGGTGGAACCAAGCCTGATTTGCATATGGTTTTTCCCCTTTTGTAATGGCTTGGCAGGCGAAGAACGATGGTCTGGAGGGTTGCCCAGAGCAATGCCAGAGGTCAAGATTTATTCTAAACCTTCCAGCCATCAACTCTTTTGTTTTGCTATTGTCACCCCGAGTGGGAAGGGTATGCCCAGACGTGGGTCCCTTGCCTGCTGGGTCTAGAGACCCAAGCTACTCCTCACTGATGACGCCCAAAAAGGCTGAAACATGTCTGGGGATGCTTGTGGTCTCGTGCAAAAGGGATGTGACCTAGCAGTTCGGGCTGGACTACCCCTTTGGGGGTGGAACCAAGCCTGATTTGCATATGGTTTTTCCCCTTTTGTAATGGCTTGGCAGGCGAAGAACGATGGTCTGGAGGGTTGCCCAGAGCAATGCCAGAGGTCAAGATTTATTCTAAACCTTCCAGCCATCAACTCTTTTGTTTTGCTATTGTCCCCCCGAGTGGGAAGGGTATGCCCAGACGTGGGTCCCTTGCCTGCTGGGTCTAGAGACCCAAGCTACTCCTCACTGATGACGCCCAAAAAGGCTGAAACATGTCTGGGGATGCTTGTGGTCTCGTGCAAAAGGGATGTGACCTAGCAGTTCGGGCTGGACTACCCCTTTGGGGGTGGAACCAAGCCTGATTTGCATATGGTTTTTCCCCTTTTGTAATGGCTTGGCAGGCGAAGAACGATGGTCTGGAGGGTTGCCCAGAGCAATGCCAGAGGTCAAGATTTATTCTAAACCTTCCAGCCATCAACTCTTTTGTTTTGCTTTCTGTTTCAGAGACTATTCAGAACATGTGTAATGCTCACCTGATATCCACGGGGACGCCACTCAGCCTGGACCACTTGTGATCTCGAACCCCTCCCTTGTACTCTGTTTGGCCGAGGATCGGGCCTGAAATATAGGAATTTTGGGTTTAATCTTACTGTCTATTGTTGCTTGGATCCTACCTCCCTTGTGGATCCAACTTTCCGCTTAGTTCTCTCCTCACCTTGCTTTCTTGTATGATGGGCTCTCCGTTCTGCCTCTCGGTGCAGGGGTGCATTGTTGGTGTGGGCGCACTGCAACCTAGTTGCTTCACTGGTGCGGGCCCTAAGAGTCCAGACCTGTTGTGACTCCAGTCCGTCAGGGTAAGTTTGATGGTTTTTGCAGTTTGTCCTTTTCTTTCAAATTTTCTTTCAAATTGCCCCTGTTAATGTCTATCCTTCTTCCTCTAGCTGCAGGAAGAGCTAATTTGTGATGTTGTGCTGCTTGGGGCTAAGCACGAGATGGTAAGTGAAAGCGTGATGCGCGGTGCTATCTGCTTTTTCTTGTGCTGACCTGTCTTTCTCTCTTTCTTGCAGGCCGCTACAATGTCCCAGAATGGATGCTGGCTGAGAAAATAGTGAGTGGTGAGTAATGCGTAGCACGCGGCGCCTTCTTGACTTTTGTGTGCTAATCTGTGTTTCCTCTCTTTTGCAGGTCGTTGTTATGGCCCGGAATGGATGTTGACCAAGAGCGACTCGAACCCAGTTAAGCGTGCGATTGTTTTAGTTATTTTCAGAACTGGAATATAAACGCTTACTAATGCTGTTTCGTTCTCTTCTTCTCAGGTTGCAGCGTTTTCGAAGATCGAGGGGTAGTCGCCGAGATGCTGTGTTCTCTGGACCAAAAGAGCGATGGATGGTGAGCAGGATTGACTCACAGGGAAGTGTTATACTGATGGAGTTTTTGTTCTTTCAGGTACGCGGCTCCAGGAAGGCAGGCGAAGATCCGAGCAGAACGTGGTGAGCGTCACGCTGCAGAGCGCAGAGTAAGGCGAAGCGTGTTTCTCTGCCCGGGTGTGGCAAATATAGCCCCCAGGTATCTAAGGCATCTCTAGGCCTGACCACTTTATATATGTATTCCTCACTTTATATATGAGAGAGTCTTGGATGAAATGGCAAGGCCTTTAAGGCCATGATGGGGGTTCGTAGCTTAGCCCCAATGCCTTGCCTATTAGGGCCAGGGGCAGTGGTCATGACACATGTCATTTATTTCAGTAATCATAAGACATATTAATGTGAAATTATGACCGTTTAAAATGTTGTGTTGGCGCCATTAAAATAAGACATTGTAGGTCTTCCTAGCATGTTGGACACGCAAACGCCAGGAAAATGTCAATTCTGGGGAAAACATACATGATACAACTTTGAAAATTAATGAGAACATGACCAGTGATAATATATGTACATATAGGAAATTGAAGAATTTTAGGTGAAATATTTTCCATGGAAATGGCGAAAGATTGCCAGAATGACTAAACAGCATTGCAACGTCTTGGAATTTGGATCAGCATGTGTCTTGTAAAATATGTATCTGCCCGTATAAGTTGCCTGATGATGACATTTGTAAATATGAGTGTTTTGTTCCATAACTGAACAGGCAGAACCACTGATCCAGAAAACCCCCACAAAAGAATCCCAATAATTCAAGGAGAGCCCAGCTGATGCACCTCGCTATCCAGTGACTAGACTAGGCCCAGCTGTCCCCTTCTAGGAGAGCCCGCCGTTGTTTGCAGTGACCAGATCTTGCCTCGCTGTCCAGAAACCCGGTCCGCTGTCCAAGCTACCCCATTCAAGTGCTTGGTGTGAGTATTTCCCTTCCCCAGTAACCACAAACTGCATCCTTTGCTTTGTTACACTGCATTGGGTCAATCTTCCAAGCTACCACATTCAAGTGCTTGTTGTGAGTATTTCCCTTCCCCAGTAACCACAAACTGCATCCCTTGCTTTGTTACCTTATATAAGTTCCAATCCCATATAGATCCTATAAACTGCCCTAGGAAAATCCTTACAATTGTCAGAATCCTCTGTGTACCTTGTTCTTAGGAAAATCTGTAGTAATCTCCATGTGTTAGCACCATTCTTTCCAATGCTGTTAGTCGGTTGTGTAAGTTCTTAGTACTATTTTGAAATAATTAATTCCCACATAAAGAGACACACAGTGTGAGGGTGTTAAAACTGCAGCTTAACCTTTTTCATGGGCGCCGTTCCTCTTTTCTAGCCACTAAAATATAGCTTCCGTAAAACCTGTCATTTTCCTTTTGAAACCGATTTTCCATGTGCAACTGCTTTCATTTTAAAACCGATTTCCTTCCCCTTTAAGAATCCCATCCCGTCATTTCATTCAGAGTTACCTTTACACTTTCATATCCTACCTGCGAGGTGTCTTTGTACCTTAGCATCAAAACCGATTTCCAATTTTCTGAGCTGTTTTGCCATTTTAAACCCGTGAAACTAAGCATATGCAATTTCTGCATGTATGATTTTGCTGCACTGTGTTTTTCCTTCCAAAGTTAATGTTCTGAACTGTATGCCCATTGCTAGTACATTGCCTTATAGTTTGCTAGTTTTCTGACATCTTTGATACTGCTATACTCATGTTTGCCTTATTCATTCAACCGCACATGTAAAACAAATATTGATTAATTCCGAGTGCTATTTTGCTCAATTTCAAAGGTTTTCAATCTGATTTTGCCTCCCATTCAGAGGGGGAAGGTCAGATTTGTATCCTGTTTGTTGTCTAGTATACCTGACTCCTTGCTACTCTTTGCTACCCACACAAAATTTGGTTAACAGGGGTTGAGGGAGTGTTGCAGGGGGAAATATTAACTGTGGTTTTATCAGCAAACACCTCCCAAAAGGAATCTTGCCTGTATTCAATTATGCATAGTATATCTGAGGTTAAAAGGTCAAACTAAGTGTATTCTATCAATTTACAGTATAATTATCACCACACTGGTGCTTGCTGCCCTATATTAAATTTGTGTGATTTTCATTGGAATTTAAAAATAAATAAATATTGTATTATTACACACCGGCCTGGATAATGGTCCATCGCAACCCAGGGTGTTTGTAATGGCGGGTGTGAGACGGGTTGGGTGCCTTCTTAAAACTGAATTCATAATACATAAAATAAAAGTGGTTAATTGTGCGTTGCATCCCCGGCCAGTAGAAAGAGTCCTGGTCTGGGGTGTACCATGCCTTTGAAATCCTTAACAATCCGCCGGATGAAATGAGTGTCAGCTGCTGCCTTTGCTTCTACCTTCATCCCCCTGGTCCCTACCTCACAAGGTGGCCTGGACACTTTTGAGATGCCATTCCTCATCAGTACAATTTTCTGATAATGAATGCCTACTTTTTGGATCCCCGAAACACCATTTTGCAGTGTATTATGCACTACTTATGTCATGTAATGTTACTCAGCTTGAATGCCAATTTCAAACCTCCAAAATCACATTTTAAGGTGTCTTACCTCATCAGTATACTTTGCGGATGGTGAGGGATTACTTTTGGGACCTCTTAAAGGGGGTAATTCATGGAATAAATGTGCACCGAAATTTGTTGCACAAGCTGGCGCAAGCGTGAAAAAGCCGCGTGCGATTCATGGAAGGCCCTGCGCGTGTTATCCTCAGGATGTGCGCCAAATCCGTGCGTGGTGCACATGGGCGCACACGTCACTGCAACTAGCACAGCGAAAGCACACAACGTTAGCGCACCCACCAAAAAAAAGGGCGGAACACGCGGAATGGGGAACAACACGTGAAAATAAGGGCGTAACTGGGGAAGTACTGCTGTGAAATACACAGCTCCCCCACACGCACGCAAACTACACGTATTCATGGAATTGAATAGGGGAAACACGCGCACGCCAAAAGACACTTACAGGCCTAAAAATGTCCGCCACCCAAAGGCAGGCGGAAGTGTCCACGTGCAGTATAAAAGGGTGCACAAACAACAAAGCATGTATATACAGCTACGATGAATGTCCCATTCTGTGGCCCCTTAGGCGAAATAATGTGTCACCCAATGCTCAGGCATCCCAAACAAGCAAGAAAAAGAGATGCGCGACCCCTGTAGCCCACGTGCATGTAAAAAAAACACACGCAGTATGCTGTGGCAGCCAGGAACACAAAAAATGCGTACGTGATCAACACGCAGGCTAGTATTCCTGAAAAAAAGGGGTACGCGACTAACGCGGACACCCGCAGTAGGAAAAATAGCATGTGCGACTCACCGTCTGCCTTGCGTGTGAAGGAAGAACGCGTAGCCAACACCCACACCAAAAGAAGAAGTACACACTGTAGCCGCTGTGAAGTAATCGCGTGTGAACCCCAACCTCTGTAAAACACACGCACCGCTTTCCACGAAAAGCACGTACAGAGCGATGGAAACCCACGTGGGACCTTCAACCCGTTCCGAGTGAAATGCCTGTGCGCACTTTACATCACCTACGCGCTTACGTGCTAAGGGCCTTTGCTCGGAATTCACGCAAACGTGCTGTTTCTCACGTGCCAAATCACTCCGTATCAAGCTGGCCACAAGACAACACACGGAAGACCATGCTCCTGCCCAGAAGGCTGAATTACTGCCCCCCAGACCCCCAAGCAGCCTCCCACGAGCCATCTGCTGCTGCCTGCCTGCCTGCTGCCACCGTGCCCTGCCATTTGGTGCCTGCACATCTGCCATCTGCAGGGGTCCAGTTGCTGTGACCACCCCTGCTGGACAGAAGACTGGTGTTCCATCACTCCACAGCCCAGCCCCAGGACCCAGATGCCCACCCACACCTGCCTCGGGGGTTGCCATGTCCGACACAACACCTTCCGGCACCAGTGGCAACCCCCAAGCAGAGGGGCAGAGGGCTACCAGCTTCAGTGAAAAGGAAGTTGGTATCCTGGTAGAGCAAGTTTTGGGGCATTATGAAGCCCTCTTCACACCATCGTGCGCTGACAAGGAAGGACAGAAGAGGACAAGGAAGGACATAGTGGGTGCCTTCAACGCAGAGGGGGTGGCACCCCGCAGCATCAAACACGTCCAGAAGCGCTGGGAGGACTACAAGTCCAGGACCCTCAAGAAGGCCTGGCGCCTCTTGGAAGCAGCAGATGCAGTGGGGCACCGGGTCCAGCTTACCACCAAGCAGATGAGGGTCCTGGAGCACATTTGCCCAGCGCTTCACCACCAGATCCTCAGGATGCAGGCCCGCCTGGAGTCGAGCGGTAAGTGGCCATGCATTCACGTTTAAAAAAGGGCATGTTGCAGTGTGCTGGTAGTTAGCTACTTGGCTGCATGTGTGACATGGGTCATGTTTGGATGTGTGTGCAGGGACATGATGGTGCTGCATGTGAGTCCAGTCAGGCGTGACCCCCATGGATGGTGTATGTGTTACAATTCATCATGCAGAGCTGCATGTGGAACGCACGCATGTATGCATGCCTGTGTCTGTACTTTGACATGCTTGGGGTGTGAGAGATGTGTGCTGCTGTCATGGACATGCATGATGTACATGTCCATGTGTCTGAGTAGTGTGTGCGCCATGGATGCATGACACATGTCTGTGACGATGTGTTGATTCACTGATACAGCCTAGTCATCCATGTATCCACTGTGTCTGGGGGCATACAGGGCCAGATGCATGACCCTCTGGTGATGTGTGTGCATGTGACCAGCATGTCCCATGATGCATGTGAGTATCAGCCCACCATTGGATGAATCTACGGTGCCTTGGAAATGGATGCCAATGTATGTTGCATGTGCCACGCCTGTTCCTGCATGTGTGTTGCCCGCACTGACCCATGTGTTGTGGAGGGACATGATGGAAGTGACATTTGACAGTGCCACTCATGTGCTATTTCTTTGTGTCTATGGGACTATAGTTCAGTACCCTGATGCTTGTGTTCAATGTCTCCATTTACACAGTGGCGAGTGAAGAAGAGGGCGGAGACGGCACTGTGGAGGAAAGCGGCAGGGATGCCTCCACCAGCCGGCGACGCAAGGCCCAGTCACCCTCCAAGGAAATTCCATCATCCGGAAGCAAGGGGACTGGTGCCGTGTCAGCCACTACGGCTGAAGCGGAAGGGGCGGATGAGACGCCACAGGGGCTTGCAACAGCAGAAGACGGTGCGGAGCCATCCAGGTTGCTGGTGTGTATAGAGGAGGAGGAGGCCGCTACAGAGCCACACATGGGGCCTGGTGGGGGTGGTACCACTGATGCAAGTGGTGCAGTCCATGCGCAGGAGGCAGCACAGGTCGCCGCGGAGGTGCCTGTGCATGTCTCTGTCCCTGGCACTGTGACTGCATCACCATGCACTAGCAGGGATGCCCCGTCCCAGGCCCGTCCGCAGGTAGGAGGGAGGTCCACGTCATCTGGCAGTCCTCTAGCTGCAGATGAGGGGACCCGTGACCGGATTGAGTCCGTCCTGATTGGTGTCATTTTGCGCACACGTGACATTCGTGATGATATGCATGCTTCCTGGGGGGAACACGCACGTCATCACGAAGAGCTGTGTGCCAACGTGGCCCAGTTGGGAGGGACCATGGTCGGGGGTTTCCTCCATGTGTCGGCCAGTCTTGCGGCCCTCTCCTCCTCTGTGCACACTATACGCCAGTCGTTCTCCGTGCCGTCTTCCGGTCCAGATGCCACCAGGGCCCCCTGTGGATCTGCAGCAACCAACGCAGCCAGCCTGGTGAAGATCCCATTCCTGCCACAGTCGGGAGTCAGAGGTCCAGCAGGGGTGGCCACCCAACCAACTGGACCCCCAGCAGATGGAGGATGTGCCAGCATCATCGGGCAGGGCACATGCATGACGGCGCCAGTGGATTCCATCAGCCCGGAGGTCGTTGTGGTGGCAGAGGCAGTTGCGTCGGAGACAGCAGCATGTTCAGCGTGGGAGGCATCATGGCTCGGGGTCATCAACACCCCGGGGGCAGGCATCGGCCGAGGGGCAGGAGGACGCCGAACTGGGAGTGTCTTCCATGTGGCAGCGGATGGGCCAGCAAATAGATGCAGTATGCGGCGTTCGGAGAGGGCACGGCTCACTATGGTCAGGGTGGAGAACTCCATGCGCAGGGCATTGAGGTGGACTGAGTGCCTCGAGGCAACTCGCAGGGAGTTGGAGGAGGCCATGGATGCATCCCTGCAAGACCTGGAGGCCAGGGAAGAGGCCCGCCTCTGGAACATCGACTTAGAGTTTGATGATGCCTGGCCCGGAACATCAACAAGTGAGCTGTTGGACTTGCCCGCCGCCTTTGTACATAGTTCTTTAGGGTTAGGTTTCCTTTGTTTTTTCTTATTATTTGGAGTTAATGGACTTTGCTCCACCTTATGTATATAGTTTTTTATTCATAGGACTTTTTTGTAGGTTTCCTTTTGTTTTGGGATCATGGACCCTTTGAGCCTGGATTGTATATAGTTGTAGACTTGTACATACTTTCTTTTTTAACATTTCCCATCGATTAATGTTTTTTTTTTTTTTAGTCATTCAAATCATATTGATATTGGCGATGGACCACTTTTCTTTTTTCTTGCCGTGGATTTTTGGTTTTCATTTGATTTTCAGTTTTTTTGGTAATGTCTGTCATTGTTTATTAATTTTCAAGTTTGATTTTATTCATGTTATTTCATTATGTTTTTAATAAGTTTTTTCTAACTTCATGATTGGTGTTTTGTACTATCATTGTTTTTGGGCATGTCTCAATGACCATTGCCTCAGTCATGTGTTGCCACTGTGTGGCTCTTTTGTGCATTTATTTGTATTTTGTATTTGTATTTATTTTATATACAAAGTGCACCAGGCCCAAGGGCATACGGGCGCAAAGCATGGGTTACAGACATAAAGAGGGCGCATCACTGAGCTGCCCGGTGTAGTACAAATTACATACAACAGAATACACGCAATACAATAAATAGGTAATTTGGGCTAACATACAGATACTAAACATGATAACGATTGGTCAGGAGAGACATCTAACAGGGTGGTGCTGGTGTAGCAGGTCTGAGGGAGCAGTTGGTGCAAGGAATCATGGCTGATCTTGGGCAGACAACCAAGCTTTGGCTTTGCTCTTGAAGGCCAAGAAGGACGGTTCTGTTCTGAGTAGGTTAGGTAATGTGTTCCATAGTTTTGCAGCGAGGACTGGGAAGCTGCTCCCGCCTGATCTCTGGAGGTTGAAGCGGGGGATGGAGAGACAGTTGACTTGAGCACTTCTAAGTGGTCTTGAGGAGGTGTGTAGAGAAATTCTACCAGCCAAGTAACTGGGTGCTTGATTTGTGATGCTTTTGTAAGTTAGCGCTAACGCTTTGAGTGAGACTCTTTGGGAGAGCCAGCGGAGACTCCGTCTAGAGTCTGAGATGTGGGAGTTCCCGGGGATGTTTAATGCCGCTCTAATGGCATTATTTTGAATGAACTGTAATTTATTGATGTTACATTGGTTGGTGCCGAGATAGAGAGGGTTGCAGTAGTCTATCTTAGAAAGGACTAGGGTCCTGGCTGGTGTGGTGCAGTTGGCTGGTGATAGGAATGGGCGGCATGCCGTAATGAGTTTATGCATGGGCATGGTGGTTCTTTTAAGACTGTCATGGCATGGGTAATTTGGAATTGGGTGCAGTGGATGGTTGTATGCTTGTACTGGGGGGCAAGAGGGATTTGGGTTGGTATTAGGGTCATGGGTCTGTTTTTTTGGGACATGTTGTTTGGTGGGCCATGTGTCGGGGCCTGCTGGCAGGTGCCCGTCAATGGGGGTGCGTGAGGGGTGTGTGGGGACATGAGTCGGGGCCTGCTGGCAGGAGCCTGTCAATGGGGGTGGGTGGGGGACATGTGTTGGTGCTCCCGAGTGCAAGGTGCCATGTGGCCTGCCTGTGGGGCATGGTCTGGGGTGATGGGCTCCCTGCGGGACATGGTCTGGGGTGATGGGCTGCCTGCGGGGCATGGGGAGGGGGCACACCCAGGAGGGCACACACTGCCAAATCGCATGTGAAAGTCCACGTGCACCCCCGGAATACACATAGGCCAGCGAAAATGCATGTAAAACTCCACGCGCACCCCCGGAATACATGTACCCCGCTCGCGCCAGTGAAATCACGTGTAAAACTCCTCCCGCTCCCCAGGAATACACATAGGCCAGCAAAATCGCATTTGAAAGTCCATGCGCACCCCTCGGAATACACGCAGGCAGCCCATCGACCCTCCCCATGGCCCGCAGGGACCCCATCACCCCTGGGCATGCCCCGCAGGCAGGCCACACCACAGGGTGGACTTTTGCCATGCATTTTACCTGATGCAGCGGGGTACGCGTGTTCGCCGGGGTGTGCGTGGACTTTCACATGCGATTTCGCTAGCGTGAACGGGGTACGCGCCTTCCGAGGGGTGCGCGTGGAGTTTTACACGCGTTTTCGCTGGCACGAGCAGGGTAGGTGTATTCCGGGGGTTCGTGTGGAGTTTTACACACGATTTCACTGGCGCGTGCAGGGTACGTGTATTCCGGGGGTGTGCGTGGAATTTTACATGCGATTTCGCTGGCGCAAGCGAGGTACGTGTATTCCGGGGGTGTGGGTGGAGTTTTACACACAATTTCGCTGGTGCGAGTGGGGTGCGCATATTCCGAGGGGTGCGCGGGGAGTTTTCCACGCATTTTCGTGGTTGGGGGCTGTATGCTGGTCCACTGGCCTTTGCGCCATGTAGGGGATTTGTGTGATGTTTTTGGTGCACGGGGCGGGGTTGGGAGCATAACTGGTGCTTCTGCAGGGTCGCTGCGCCACTCTGCGCCACGGCTGGTTATGGATGTAAGTATCCAGTGTATGCTGTGCGCTAAAATGGGTTTTGGCGCACGCGGCTGGCGCAGACTGTCGCACGCACACACTCTGTGTGCCAGCCACATGTGCCACTTGTGCGTTAAATTCTATGAATTACCCCCAAAATGTCATATTGTAGAGGTTTATGAACTATTTGGGTTCTGTTACTCAGCTTTTATGCACATTTCAAACTACTTGAATCACACCTTTCTGCTTCATTCCTCCACGGTTTACTTCACTGGTAGTGAGTGACTACTTTCTGGACCTCTAACATGTCCTCTTATAGAGTCGTATGCACTATTTAGGTTATCTTATCTTACATTTTTAGATTGCGCCACTCATCATCTATGTCATGTTATATTACTAGGATTTGTACAGCGCTTTGCGGCCATATGAATAGTCTCCAGGCACTCTGGCATATCTGAAAGGAAGGAGTTGGGGTAGGTTACTGAGGGAACAGGAAAAATGGAAGGCAACTTTGCTGTTGAGTTGATGCGTGCAGTCAGGAGGCTCCCTGGGCTCTGCGTGCAGGTCGATTTCTAAGAGTTCTTTGTCAAGAACAGGGGAGCCTTGTGTGTTCTTTCAGGCAACTTTAGCCCTCGCTCTGTGAGGCAGGCAGTAGCCAGGTCCATATATGGTCGCATATATGGCCTCTCATTCTCTCGAAGGAAAAATGTCTGTGTAATGTGACTTAACACTGGATTTTACATGGGTTTACCCGTAGACACACCCTTGGGGTACAGCAGCCTGCACACACCTATAATCAGAAGAAATGCTGCCATCAACTAGGGGAGCCCATACAGGCAATGGTGCAATGAGACACGTGAAATAGGGTGTTTCGGGGAGCCTAGCCATGATGGAATGGGGAATTTTCAGAGGCAGAAACAGAATTCGCATCTGTGATAATTCTTCCACTAAGGGCTAATCAGGGAAAACGCTGGGTTAACCAATTAGGTACTGTCAAAAAAACACAGGAGCCTAGAGGGACATTGGGTGCCACTCAGTTCCCTTCATGTAAGCTGTCTGTCACTCAGGGAGGCGTGACATCCATTCTCAGTATCAATTACCATTTGCTACAATGTTCTGCTTGCCACTTTTAAAGCAAAGGTAATTAAATGTGCAATATTATGAATATTACTAATAATTACTTGTTTTTATGCAGTGCTTGCAATTTCAGTTTATCCCGTTTAACAATGCTATTTACAGGCGTTACTATGATTAACTTTAATGGTAAACTGTTTTGTACCGGGGTTCATATGTGGCAGATCCTGTTTTCACCATGTTTGATTTTTACACAGTAAGGCAATGTGGAGGCAGGTAGTATGGCTTGTATTTAAGGACATTTGTGCACTGGACAGTAAGGGAGAACCGTATTCACAAGCAGTGGATATGCTATGCCTTTGCTCAGCTTCTGAATGTTCTAGTTGGCCCATGTTGATTTGATCCTCCTACCAACCTGTTGTAAACTGGCATGGAGTGGGCATGGGCTGGCGAGGATGCAAGCGGATTACTTTAAATTTCCATTGAGAAGCGGAGTGCTTTATGCCAGCGGCTTTTGGATTAGATAAAGTAGAGCCATTAGTTATTTTATGTTTGGTTCACAACACTGCACTCGCAGCATAGTTGGACTTATGTGGTTGACAGGACGACAAACAGATCAATTGAAAGTGGAGATGATAACGTGCAGGAAACAGCACACGTCCCACACATCCAAAAGTCCAGGCAAAGTGAGTGGTATAACAATGGGCTGTTACAGAATGAAGGCTGTTCCTAAAAAACAATTGCATTTGCTTTTTTTTTTTTTTTTTTTTTATTTTTTTAATTTTTTTATTTATTTATATTGCGCCGGTAGCTCGCAAGCTTCGGGGCGCAGGAACAGGCACATGAGAAACAAGTGACGGGTAACTAACACAAAGCACAAGACAGATATATATAGGATATCGGACTGGGCCAGAAAGATTTATATGTTTTTTTATTTAAAGATGTAAGTTTTCAATTGTTTTCGAAAGCGTTGATAGTTGGTTTCCATCCTTATCTGGCCCGGAAGGTTGTTCCAAAGGCCTGCTACTGTGACAGGGAAGGATTTGCCTGCTCCATTTTTGAGTCTGAAAGGAGCTTTCGTGATCAGACCATGTTCGGATGATCTTAGCTCTCTGGAGGGCTTATATGAAATGATTTTATTTTTCATGTATGCTGGGGCTTTGCCATATATACATCTGTGTGTGAGTGTGAGCGACTTAAATTGGACTCTTTCCTCGATTTTCAACCAGTGTAGTTCTTTCCTAGCTTCGCTAATATGCTGGTTCCTGGGAATTTGTTTGATGATTCTTACTGCATTATTTTGCAGGACTTGGTAGCTGTGGTAGCAGTTTTTGTTAGAGCCTAGAATTAACGCGTTGCCATAGTCGAGGCGAGATAGAATTGTGGCTCTTGCAATTGTGGCACTGTTTTCCTCCGATAGATAGGGTCTGATGGCTTTTAATAAGCGGAGATGATAGGAGCATGTTTTTTTCACATAGAGGGTTTGAGCCTCGGATCCTAGAGATGCTTCCAACATCATCCCCAAGGTTTTAACCTTGTTAAGGACTTGTATTTGAGTGTCTTTGATGGTGAAGGTGTTATATGCGGGGTGGAGCTTGGATCTGACCAAATTGGAGCCAAAAACCATGAGCTCGGTTTTATTGCCATTTAGACACATCCAATTTTGATCCATCCAATTTTCCACTGCTTTATACACTGTGTCAAGTTTTTTGTTGTCCTTTTGATGGTCTCCACTTAGTTCAATTACCAGTTGAGTGTCATCTGCATAATTGGTAAAGAACGTGTTGATGTTATCAAGGACTATACATAGAAATCTAAGGTATATTTTGAACAGGAGTGGGGACATGCTAGCGCCTTGGGGGACTCCGCATGTAATTACTTTTTCAATTGAAAATAAATTTCCCCAATGTACTCTAGATATTCTATCTTGTAGGAAGGACATGATCCAGCTTATAGCTTCGTCTGAGCAATTTGCTGTTTCTTTTAGAGCTGACTTAAGTAAGTTGTGGTCTAGTAAGTCAAAAGCCGCGCTCAGATCTAAAAGTATTAGTAGTCCAGCTTTTCCCTGATCAATAATGTTAAGCATCTTAGTCTGTAAGTCCAGCATAGCTGTTTCTGTGCTATGTGCTGGTCGAAATCCTGACTGTTGGTGATGGAGGTCAGAGCTTTCTACATGTTCCTGAAGTTGTGTGGTGGCAATTTTGTCCATGATTTTAAGTATGAAATTGCAGTTAGTTATGGGTCTTAAGTTGTTTGGGTCCCTTTGATCTAGGTTAGGTTTTTTTACAAGGGGTGTGACTGTTACCCTTTTTATGCTTTTAGGTACATTTTGGTCACGGAAAGATGTATTTATTACTTTGGTTAGAGCTGGTGCAAAAATGGCTGGATGGTCTAGGATCAAGTTGGCCGGGAGTATGTTTTCCGCGCACGTGGTGGGTTTCATGGATGCTAGGGTTTTTATCATATCGCTGGTAGTGATGGGATGGAATTTGAATTGGGTCGTCTGGTGTACAAGTTCCTTTGGTGTGTCTTTGGTGGAGGATTTAGAGGCAGCTTGGGATTTGGCTATGATATCCCTGGCCTTGTTAATTTTATTAAAGAATGCGATCTGTGTTGCGTCGCATTCTTCTTGGGTGGGCGAGAAGGCTGGGGTTAAGCTTCTTGGCTTATCTATAGATTTTAATATATTAAACAGTTTGCTGGTGCAGTTGGCTGCTGCAGAAATCTGTTTATCATAGTAGTTTTTCTTAGCCTCGGTTATCATTCCTTTGTAGATTTTCTCCCTGGTTTTCCAGAGGGATTTATTGTCCACTGTGGGTTTTTTTCTCCATTCATTTTCCCTATTCCTTTTAAGCTTTTTCTGTTCGAGAAGTTCCTCTGAAAACCACTCTTGTTTTATTTTTTTAGGTCTAGAGGTTTTGGTTTGGAGTGGGGCTTCGCGGTCCACTAGTGCCTGTAACTGGCCAAGTAGGTTGAATAGAGTGGTTTCACATGTATCCTCAATTTTTCCCTCAATTTCATGAGCATGTAGACATTGCATCAGGTGCTCTTCATTGATGTTTTTATAGTTCCGCAGTGTTTTTTTGATAGGGAGATTGGGAGTTTTGGGCCTTTGTGCAGGGGGGTAGATATGAAAGGTCACGCTATAGTGGTCTGACCATATACATGGGTCAGTTTCGTAATCTTGGGATGTGAGGTTGTTGGTGACAGCTTGTCCTGGGGGAAACAGCAGCAAGAAGGGAAGCAGCCAGGCACTCTGTGTGGCTATGACTATGGTTTGGTTTCGATAGTCTCCCACAGCCCTCTTCTCATTTTGTACTTCACACATCAAGCCAATGTGTGTGCCTGCTAATGGGGCCATGTTGCTGCGTCTAGGGGAATTCTGGCTAGGTGAGTCGAATGGAGGACACTAAGAGTAGTTCAGTCACTAGGTGTCCAGTCAAAGGGTCGAATACATTGATTCGAATTACAATAGTTTTGAGTCAAAAGGACCTGAAAAAAAAGGTTCGATGCCTTTTTTTAAATGTATTTTTATTTTTTGGCTTCCGTATAGGAAAAAAAGTGGCTTTTACACCAAAAACGGGTTTTTGGGGCTGTGGGCCCCCCAAAAAAAGACAAAAATTAAAAAAAATGCAACCTTTTTTTTCCGGTCCTTTTGACTCAAAACTATTGCATTCAAATCAATTGCAGTCGACCCTTTCACCTACAACCCAGTCACTACTGTGAGCAACTCCTATGGTTCGTCTCATTTCTTTCATACTTCACGGGTGATTAAAACACACCATTTAAGCTGCAGGGGCCTGAAAACTATGTTATTATGAGCTGCTAGAAAATAGATTTTTCAACACCACCTGACCAAATGCTGTATCTGACCTGGCACTGGTATCTAGGCAGTAATGTTTACAGAAGGCAAATGGGGATGCCCAGGTTGCCACATTGCTGATCACCTCCCATGGCACTTGCCTCTGGTATGCCACTGGTGTGGCTTTAGCTCTTACCGCATGGGTATGGATTGCCACCAGAGGGGGCTTGTTTTGATGTTCATAGGCTTCTGTAATTGCCGTAACAATCCACCTGGTCATTGAGGCTTTGGCTGCCTCAGAGCTGGAAATGAGCCTCCGAAGATGACAATGAGAGCGTCCGATTTCTTAAACACTTTGGTCCTCACCAGGTAGAACTTTAGTGTCCTTCGTACATCTAGACAATGTAGAACTTTGTCTGCCTCTGATGTAGCCTCTGGAAAGAATGTGGGGAGCACAATTTCCTGATTGAGATGCAACAAAGAGACCACTTTAGGTAGAAATGCTGGGCGCATTTGTAGAACCACCTTGTTGTAAGATCAAGCAAATATCGAGGCTTGGTACCACCAAAAATTAGATCTACCAGTCATGAAGTCAAAGATTTATTCTGTACAGATTCAAATATCAAAGCAGATAGGTATCTGGTTCACAGCACCTCAAAGTGCGTACCAGAAACACTGTGAGGGGAGTGAGTCCTGGTCATCACAAAACATGTAGTATTTATACACAGTCCTGGTCATAGCTCAGCCCATCTCCAAACTAATAGGTTACAAATTTGGGTTTGTGCCCAGTTCACATGGCAAATACAACAATATTGTCTTTACATACTTCAAGTGTTTTACAGTCTTCAAAATACAATGGTTACAACTTTGTTCTGTCTGGTCATGTTGGTTATCCAGCTTAGGTTGATCCTAGTTTCAAGAAACAAATTCAATAGCTTATTTTTAAGGGACACAGTTCTAGTTTGTCTAACATTCAGTTCTTATGTTTGAATATGGCTGAGGCTATTGATACAGAAACACTTTAAATTGGAGTTCACTTTAGCTCCAAGGTTCCTTAAACATACTGACAAACTTTGTTGCCATCAGCTGTGTGGATCTTTAGCTTTCTAAAGTAAATTTTACACAGGATTCCTTCAAAAACACGCAGCATTAGTTTACATTCATTGTATAACACTGTTTGTGGGAGGATGAGTTTTGTAGACATAGATAACACTTTAAATGAGAGTTCGTTCTGACTACAAGGTCTTTTTTGCACAGGACAAATAGTCTGCTCTGCCAACCCCCGTGTTGACATAGGCTCAAAGGTTGATTCTGCTCTAGCAGATGAAAACATAGCTAATCATTGCTGAAGAGTGAGCAGAAGTTAGAACCAAGATGGAGGACTTTTTCCGAGATGGCGCTTGAAGTCAATTCTAATTCAGAACTTTCGAACACGGTTTTCCCCATGGAGCAACTAGGCTTAGGCCAATATAAATCAAATGGAGGCATAATATGATTTCTGTTTAACAAACCCTCCTTTTGGGCTAAGCCAAGTGCTAAACTAAAAACTAGTCGCTTTACGAGTAACTCCACGTCTCAATGTCCATACATCCTGAATCACATTCATCAGATATATCAATTGCCATAAGATCCGCAGTGGAAATTTCCTTCATCACAAATTCGTTGGTCATTCTTTCTGGTGCATGTACCTTTGGCCCTAACGTTCCCATAGTCTGTGAACAACATCCCCCTAACATTGAACATATGGCAGGAAGACGTTGTATACAGCAACAGCAAACAGAATACCCAGAATTATCAATAAGACCGAGAAGCTTCCATCCCCAAGATCGTAAGAAGTCCCAGAACTCAGCACTAAGATCCCAATTTCCCTCGGGAACATGCACTTCTGAACTTAGGACATGCAAATTTTGTATTGCCTTAAAGATGGTTGGGGATGAATCTGGTACGAAAACGCAGCAAGCGGACCCCACTAATTTGCATACTCCACCACGCTCAGCCAAGATGACGTCTAATACCATCCGGTTTTGTAGCGCCACTAATCTAATTGCCTTTTTCTCTAGTCATGTTATAGAGTATGTCAGTGGTCTGGTTGATGGTTTTCTCCAGTACTCTTGCTAGTCTCCTGATATCCTCAGAATTCATAATCTGCCCCAAAAGGGTACAAAAGATTTCGCTACATCGCCCAGAACTTGTAACAAAGTATCGCCATTCTCGTCCCGTCTAGGACGAGCCCTAGGGATTTCAGTGGTACTGGCTACATATACCCCAGGTAGCAGAATTCCCAAACAACAAGTTCCCTGCCAATCCCTAGGTAGCCATGGATAAGCTTCATTACCGCAAACGAAGTAGACAGGTTCGTCTACATACAAAGGTCTGTCCTCATTGGTCAAGTTTGCAACACTAGTGCAACCCTCGAAATCACCCATTGACTGAGTACCATTCCTCTGTATGCAGAAAGAAACTGAGTTGGGGCTATGGTTAACAGTGCAAGAAGGTTGCGTGGCATCCCTATTGCCTATAGGAGCCTTCTTAAAAGAAATCAAAGATTGAAAAGGTCGGGACAATCTATCAGAAGGCCTAATAGAAGCAACATTAAGCGTGGTCCTATTTGGGAAGGGTGAGCATCCCAGAGGTGATAAAACTCACCTTTCAAACTTGTTCAAATTCGTTCCATCAAAGTTCCCCGAGATGCTATCATTCCATCGGCCAAAGAATTGTACCTTTAGAGAAGCATAACCTGCAGTAGTTAAAGGCAAAGGGTGAATATACCAGCCCAATCCTTTTTCCCCATGTTGTGGCAAATGGGAGCAGATCCAACAATTTGTCCTTTTCAAAATGGCATGAGTTGCGTTCATTATAAGCAGTAATGTATTGTTATGATAGCTCTGTCTATGTTGAGAGTCTCCGGGAGATAGAGTGTGCAGGTGCACAAAAGGTGTAGATACAGTAGGAACATTCTCAGTAGGCAAGAATGTTTCAAGCGGATATACTTCTTCAATATACCAAAATCCTAAGGCAACTACTATTGTGAAACCGGTTAACATGATTACAAGAAAACAATATGTTTTAAAAGACCATTTATTTGATCGTCCATTGTCATTGTTGGCCACACAGTCACTTGTTTGTTCTGTACGAGCAGGATCGATAACAGGCATTGTTCCTTTGAAATGAAAAACTCTGTAGTCCATTTGCTGGTGATCTCCTGATTACGCGTTTTCTTAGTCTTTCCTCTATCCCCAGCCACCTATTTTCCTTCAGATGCAAAAGATGAGGCGAAGGATAAGCCCTATGTTTATTTTCCTGCGGGCACAGCCGAACCGTGCAGTAAGTCTAGCTCCGTGGATGCAGATTGTACCTTGAGACTCCTGGTACAGTGTGATCTGCAAACAGTGCGTCGATGCTTCCTGATGGAAGTGATGAATTTGCAGCAGAACCTAACAAGGATACAAAAGCATCTGCAGGAGAGTGTGGAGATAAAGCAACTGTTTCCCCAGGCCCCACGGGCTCAGGGAGTGTCTCTGAAGCACTCTCAGTACTGCTCAGTGCTGAATGATCGTTGGGAGAAGAGCAAGTAAGTTTCTCCTTATCTTCTTCATCGTGTTGCAAAGGGAAAGGTATCCTCTTGACATGCGACGCACGTATCCAGTGCTTTCTCCCAGTTACTCGTACCGCCGTCTGTGTGGCCAGGAGGACCTGGTGGGGCCCTCTCCACTTTGGTGCGAGACAGGATGCTCTCTCAAACGATTTCGTAAGCACCCAGTCTCCAGGTCGGATGCTTTGACTTGGCCCCTCGTATTTAGATGGGAGGGCTTCTCGCACCTGTTGATGAATCAAATACAGATTTTGAGTTAACCGTTCACAATATTCAGAAAGAAGTACATGCTCAATATCCCTCAATGCCCTAGGTTTCAGAAGATTCCAAATGTTAGCTGGCCTACCGATTACCAACTCATATGGGGAGAGCCCAGTCCTAGTCTGTGGGGTGGTGCGCATCGAGAGTAACACTATCGGTAAGGCGTCCAGTCATTTCAAATTGGTGCCGGCACACATTTTAGCGAGCTTGTTCTTCAAGATTCCATTGTGTCTCTCTACCAATCCAGCACTCTGAGCATGTCTGGCCGAATGGAACCATTTATCGATCTGTAATGCCGCGCATATCTGTAGAATTACAGCAGCGATAAAATGTGGACCATTGTCCGACCAGATGACCCTTGGCAAACAAAACCTAGGAAAATATTCCTTAAGCATGGTTTTCGCCGTTTTCACTGCTGTGGCATCTTTTACAGGAAAGGCTTCAACCCATTTACTAAAAGCACAAATAACAACCAAAACATATTTCAGATTATTACAACGCTCCATTTCAATAAAGTCAAAATTAATCACTTCAAAAGGGACAGAAGGTAGACCAAAACTACCCGTTTGTGTTGATGTACCCTTCCCTATATTGTGCTGTAGACAGACCATGCGACTCTGGACAAAACGCTCAGCAGTTTTTGGGATGTTAACATGTACCCAGACAGTTTCTAACATTTTGCAAATTTTTCTAGCGCAGATGTGAGTGGTACCATGAGCCATTGAATCCATCATAGTAATGTACGCATCTGGCAGTATCCATTGTCCCTCTAGGTTATCCACCCAACATCATCCAACCTCGCCAAGCCCTCAGCCCATTGTTTAGTTTCTTCTAGAGTGGCATCGGCTTGGATATTCTTTATAGACTCAATTCCTTCATCAATGGTACAGACATTTGTGGCTTCCCTTGTAGTGTACATATCTGAATAAAGATCAGTAGCAGATTGGGTATCTGGTCAGCGAAAGCGTTCCCTTTTCCTACATCATTTATGATTTTCTGATGTGCCGCGCACCTCATAATTGCTAACTGAGTGGCAAGTGCAAGCGCTGAGAGTAGCTGAACTATCAAGGTGCCATATTGGATCTTTGTTCCATGTGAGGTCAAGAAACCTTGTTCTGCCCAAAGTCTACCGAAGTTGTGAACTACCCCAAAAGCATGCCGACTATCAGTATATATGTTTACTCTAAGCCCTTTGGAAAGTTCACAAGCTCGAGTCAATGGAATAATCTCTGCGGCCTGCGCGGAGTTATGCGAAATTCTTTTGGTCTCCACAATCGTGCTTAGTGTAGTGATGGCATAAGCAGCAGTGGATGTACCATCACACACCACATTAGTTTACATTCATTGTATAACACTGTTTGTGGGAGGATGAGTTTTGTAGACATAGATAACATTTTGAATGAGAGTTCGTTCTGACTACAAGGTCTTGTTTGCACAGGACAAATAGTCTGCTCTGCCAGCCCTAGTGTTGACATAGGCTCAAAGGTCGATTCTGCTCTAGCAGCTGAAAACATAGCTAATAATTACTGAAGAGTGAGCAGAAGTTAGAACCAAGATGGAGGACTTTTTCCAAGATGGCGCTTGAAGTCAATTCTAATTCAGAACTTTACAACGTGGTTTTCCCCATGGAGCAACTAGGCTTAGGTCAATATAAATCAAAAGGAGGCATAACATGATTTCTGTTTAACATTGTCTCTGTGGAATACTGTGTATGGCTCCTTGGTCGAGAGGGCTTGAATTTCACTCATTCATCGAGCCAAGGTTACCGCCACTGGAAGGGCTGTTTTGCAAGTGATCAATTTAATATCTGAGGATAACATTGGCTCGAAAGGCTTATGAACCAGAGCTGCTAGAACGACGATAAGGTAGCAAACCGGATGAGGTTTGGTTATTGGAGGGAAGATCCTCGCTAAACCTTGTAGATGTTTCTTGACCACAATACTAGTGAAGGACAACAGTAACTTGTCTGAGTTTCAATATGCTCTGATAGCTGCAAAGAAGGTATGGAATGCTTCTCGCTGCATTCCTGTATGAGCAAGGTAAGCTAAAAAGAGATAGTACATCATCCAGTGAACTTGAGAGGGGTTTTGCCGCCATTGCCCTTAGCCCAAAAACAGAATCAATCCCATTTGTTCTTTTATTGATTGCTGGTGAACTCCTTGCAAGCTTTTTGATGTATTAGCACATTTTGTTCTGATAGACCAAGATAGACCAAGATGTCCTAAAGTAAGCCGAGAGGGCTAGCTTGTCCGGTGCTGGATGAATCACTGAACTGTTGTGTTAACAGTGAAGTTTCCCTGTCTGTAACTGTCTGTAACTGAATGGGCTCGGTCTGTGACAGATGGAGCAGATGGAGAACCCCACTGTGGATGGCCAATTGGGTGTTATTAGACAAATCCTGCAATTCGGTGAATTCCTGATCTTACAAACAACCTGGTCACAAGGTAGCTGAAATGCATCCAATAGGATTTCCTGCCGTTGCCTGTCAAGGAGGCAAAGAGAGGGTATTTGGTGTTCTCCTCATTGGCAAAATGATCCACCTCTGGAAGCCAACACTTTGTTCAGTACTTTGTGGATGTGTTCCCACTGGTAAGAAGTGGTTGCAAGCCTGAACACTCTGTCTGCCTGTGAGTTCTCCCTTGGTAGGTGAACAGCTCCAAGGAGAATACCCTGAGATGCAGCCCATTTCCAGGTCTGTACTGCTAGTTTGCATAGAGCCGGTGACCTTGTCCCTCCTTGCTTTTTGATATAATGCAACAGTGGAGCTGTCTGTTCTGACCAACACTATCTCATTCGGTATCATTGGTTGGAAGAATCTCAGAGCTAAAGCAATGGCTAACAACTCTAGATAGTTTATGTGATGCTGTTTCTCCCCATTGGACCACTTACAGTGAACTGAATGAGAATTAAGAGTGGCCCCCCAACCTTCCATGGATTAATCTGTTGTAATCATCACCAAATGTGGGGCTGGCTTGAAAGGAGGCCCTATCATTATTTTGGACTCCTGTGTCCATCACAGTAGATCCTGATGCAGGATGCTCAGGATGGATATCTTGCCCGAGTGGTTTCCTGATTCCTGGTCCAAAGAACTCGGTAACTGTATCTGAATAGCTCTAATTTTTAGTCTGATCAAAGGGGACCGTGAGCATGTAGGAAGCGAGGAGCCCCAGTAGATGCTAGTACCACCACGCTGAGATGTATGGCCTGGAGAGAAATGGGGGGTCATTAAAATATTGCTAGTGCAGAAAAATGCTGGTAAAAGCGCTGGTAAATCTGGTACCAGCACTTTTACAGCACTGGGAAAATACAAGTTTGCCAGTGGGGGTCACTGATTTACCTCCAGCCAAGAGCTGGAGGTAAATCATGCAGCCACCGGCAAACAAATTCAGGATTTACCAGCCCAGGTATTACCATGGCCGGTAATTACTGCATTATTTTGCCCTCTGTGGAGTACTAAGGGACTCCATGGTATGGTGATTTACTGACCTTTCCGTTTTGGGCAAACCTACTTAAGAAGGTAGGTTTGCCGGTATCCTGACGGAATTAGCAGCGCGATACCGACAAACCTATAATGACCCCAAAATTGTTTTATTGCTGCTTCAACGTCTCGAAATCTCTCCGGATTAAGAAGCATCCTCTCGGTGAGCGTGTCCAATCTTATTCCTATGAATACAAGATTTTGAGTGGGATAAAGCTCTGACTTCTTCCGATTTATGGAGAATCCCAGGTTGAATACAATATTTAAAAGCATCTGGCTTGTCGTTGTCACTCACTCCAGAGAACTTGATCTGATTAGCCAGTCGTCTAAGTAGGGATATATATGATGTCCCTGCTGTCTGAGGAGGGATGCCACCGCAGTCATAATCTTTACATAAGTATGAGGGGTTGAGTTTCGGCCAAATGGAAGGACCTTGTACTGAAAATGATGGCCCATAATGCTGAATCTTAACATTTGTCTGTGTGGATGCCAAATGGGGACATGCAAGTAAGCGTCCTTCAGGTCCAGGGAGTGCACCTATTCTCCCCTGCAGAGTGCTTCGGCAATGTGTGCTGCGTTACCATCTTCAACTTTGCCAAGAGAAGGAAAAAACTGAGGTTCAATAAGTCCAGGACTAATCGAAGGTCCACCTGGTTTTTCTTGTGCATTGTGAAGATCCTCAAGTAGAAGCCCTGGCCCCTGAGTGGAAAGGGAACTGGTCCCACAGCCTGGTTTTGCACCAACTGCATAATTTCTTTGAGAAGTGCTTGAGAACCAAATTGAAGGAGGGTAGGAGAAAATGGAGGGTTTGGAGGAAGGGGAAGTCGAAAACCCATTGAAACTACAGTAGTAGCCATGGATCCTGAAAAAGATGACACCACTGAACCACATGCAGAGCCAGCCGGTCCCCAAATGAGGTATCATGAACCTGCATGCATACCTCAGTTTTTGGGATTCTGTGTCTTGTGAGGATAGGGATGAGAAGAAACCCTTAGGGCCCAGGCGTTGCTGTTTCCTGCGATGAGTGCTGGGGGAACACTGCAGTTGTCAGGCCGTCCTTTCCTAGAACCTTCTGAAACCTCAATGTTTGGGGCCTCTTGTCTGTTCTGGTCTGACTTTGTGAGAAATGTTTAGCTGCAGGTTTGGACAGTATGCCACGTTTGGAATGTGGCTGGCGTTCGGCAGACGTGCAGGGGATCTCTAAACTGGTCAAAGGTAAATACCAGGAATACTCTCACCCCTCATTCTCCACATTATTGCGTTCTCTGCGCGAAGCTGCTGACATATTTGCCCCTAGTCTGCTCATTCAACCACGCAGACTTCCCTCTTAACCCTGGTTTACCCCATACTTAAAGCTGCCTAGCTTCATCTCAAGCAGATAGAACGCAGGTGGCGCATTGGCTATGACCTCAATGCTAAAGCTCAATATAAAACATGTTCCACTGCTTACTTTTCTGATATTCGTGAAGCGATAAAATTGTACTTTACACAGACGGTGGAGTCGTCTCTCTGCCAAACCAAGGCTCTTTTTACGGCGGTTAGATCTCTATCCTCCTCCGAGAAAACTACACCTTCACTCCCCCCGACACAGGACCGCTGTAATTCCCTAGCCCAATTTTTAATATCTAAGATTGAGGCTATTCGATCTACCATCCAAGCGTCCCAGGTGCCTCTCACTTCTAATGATGACTACACCATTGTGGGTAGACCGCCGGAAGTAAAAGAGTGTTCTACCTTTCCATTGTTTTCTGAGTAAACTGTCATGTGGGCAATACAGTGCATCAAATCTGGCTCCCCTTCCGACATGGTTCCATGGTTTCAAGATTGAGGAGCACAAGTAGCTCGAGTTATATGTGCAGAAGTTTTTACTTGATGGCGAGTTATGATTTTATTTCTATATATGTGTATACTGTGTGAATTGTTTATAATGTGTTTATGATTTGTAAAAGTTATATGTGTAAAGATTGAATTTATTTTCATTCTATATCACATTAAAGAAATTAAAGGTTCCACTAGTAGTCATGAAAAAAATCTCTGGTGACATTTCTATGGAACTTACCTCATCGGGTAATGTTTCCTGTCAGACGGGGGTCATCCCGGCTGAACTTAAAATCACCACTGTGATTCCCCTTTTGAAGAAGCCCTCGCTCGACCCCTCTCTTCCTTCTAATTTCCTTCCTATCTCCCTCCTCCCATTTCCTTTGTAATTGTTGGAATCTTTGGTCTCCCCTCTTTTCTCCACTTTTCTTGGGTCATCTACATTGCTTGATCCTGCCCAATCCGGCTTTAGGCCTGGTTGGGGTACGGAAAGCGTTTTGGTGTCGGTTCAGGATAACATGGCCAGGCTAGTTGATGCTGGTTGGGTGGGGCAATGATTAGATCTTTCGGCAGCCTTTAATACTGTCGACCACCCCAAGCTGCTGACCCTCCTGTCCCATATTGGGATTGCGGGTCAGGTCCTAGCATGGTTTTCGTCATTCCTGGACGACCACGCTCGGGTGCTGTCTCTCCCTCCCTATCTTTCACGTGCCTTCCACCTTGCTCGTGGTGTCCAACAAGGCTCTGCCTTGTCGCCCATTCTCTTCAACATATACATCTGGCCCCTTATTTGTCTCATCCGCTCCCTCGGCATCAGGTGCTATTCTTATGCCGACGACACCCAGTTTCTGATTCGTCTCTATCTAGCGCATACTGAGGTGTCGTTGTGCCTCCATCAGTGCCGGACTGCTGTAGGTGAGTGGATGGGCCATAATTGGATGAAGTTGAATGGGGACAAGACAGAGGTGATGGTGGTGGGTGCCCCCCCTGATCCCTCACTCTGGGTGTCCACTTTTTGGCCCTCCTTTTTGGGTCCTCTACCTGTTCCAGTGACAAAGAATAAGAATCTCGGTGTAACCCTCTCTGCTTCACTGTCAATGTATGACCAAGTCTCAGCTGTGTGTACAGTAGGTAATTTTCATCTTAAGATACTGAAGAAGGTTCTTCCGCTTTTACCAGTCACTCTCCATCCTCCGGTTGTCACAGCCATGGTGCTCAGCCGACTGGACTACTGTAATTCACTATATCTTGTGCAGCCTAAAGGTTTAATCGAGCGGCTTCAACGCCTTCAAAATCTGGCTGCACATACTGCGACCGGTTCCCCCTATGGTGCTCATATCACTCCGGTAGTGCATGCTCTACACTGGCTCCCTGTTAGTCAGAGAGTTGAGTTTAAGTCACTCTGCATCGTTCACTGAGCGCTTCATGGACTGGGGCAGAATATCTTCAGTCTAAGTTTGTCCGTTATCTCCCCTCCCGCTTGCTGCGTTCTTCATCAGCCGATCTGTTGGTGGTTCCCCCATACCGTTGTGAACGGATTGGAGGTCGGGCTTTTTCTGTGGCTGCGGCTCAAATGTGGAACAACTTGCCACATAAAAATTAGGGCTATACCTAACCATTTAGCTTTTAGAAAATATGTGAAGACCCTGCTATTCTAACCTTGCATTGGCCTTTTACTGGTATTCCTCCCTCTCTCCTTCTTAGCACCAAGATACTTTGGTGACAGTGCACTTTAAAAGTTTACATAAAATAACATAACATAACATGGCCATTGATTTAGCCATTTGGGTACTTATTGTATTCTTAGTGAGTTCCCCATTGGTGGAGGAATGAAAAAGGTATGTGCTCTGTAAGGGTGTAGAAGGAGAGAGACAAGGCACAGGTGGCATACTTGATTTGGGTTGTAAACGTTTATTTGGATAAATGAATGGAAAAGGGGGTTGGGGATACTATGATGTCCATAAAACAATAATGCCCACCGTCCTGTGTCTAATCCTATTTCTGTCCCTTACACTTTCAATCTAAACTAAGGGAAACTTAGGTATCTTCTTAATGCCAGAAGGAGTGCTCTCCCATTCTGGATATTGACACCAAGATGCAGTTTTTCTGCAAAAGAATGTATATAGTTCAGGGTTTCTTCAACTTAAAAATAACCCAGTTCCCCGCTCTCCTGGGCGAAACCCCTTCCACGGTTCCTGATTCCACTCAAAATAACATTCTTAAACAATCCTCTGGGGAATTCTTCTTGCCCAGTCCGTAACACAAAAAACTATCCTCTTCAGTCTCTTGTCTGGTCTGGTTCACTATCCTGAAAGAATGTTATAAGCGTCGTCTGAAATTAATCAGACGAATAACAGTACACTCTTCTAGGGAAACATCCCTTAGTAATTTCAAAAAGAAGGGTTCTCAAACAACTTTTGGATTAACAGAAAAGGATTCTGATTCGTTTTAATGGACACATATATTGTAAGGGAAACAAAAAGTGAGATCACATAATTCTCGAATACCGTAATGTACTCGATTCTATATTAACAAGTCAAAACTTAATTGGTATCATAATTTAAAAAGTGTAACAAATGACAATTCATTTGGTCATCAAATTGAAAAAACACTAGTTAATGGTGTTAGTTCATTGTGAAAAAAAACCTATGTTGATTGTGGACAAAGTGCAGGAATCTGTCCTCATGGAGGTTTCCTATCACTACGCATTTCCAGAGTGAATCTCTTCTGCAGGTGATGTGAACTCAAAGCCTTGCTGAAAAATAAAAAATGTAATTCTAATTACTAATAAATGGGCAGGTTATACAAGAATAAATAATCACTTGTAGAATGACTAGAATGTGGTTTAAAGAGAGAGAGAAAACTAACCTGATATTACACACATCCACTTGTGACTCTACAAATGTAGTTTAGGCATCAGGTGCCCTTGCAGCGTCTACTAGGTAGGAATTACCACCCAGAAAGCCAAGACACGTTCGACAGAACATAAGTCCAACATTTGAACCCATTTAGACAGATCTCCAGTTGCACAACACTTTAATGAATTTCATCATTCAGTGGCCCAAATGCAGGTTGTGATACTAGAACAACTCAGACGACCGCGAAGGGGAGGAGACTTAGTGAGGATGCTACCCCAGAAAGAGATAGCATGGATTGAACGCTTGGACACATTATCCCCGAGAGGGATGAACACAGAGTATGACCTGACCTGTTTTCTTTAGTTATGCTATTTACTGATAACACTTTCTTTGCTAGCTGTCCCTTTTTGTAGCGCTTTCTCATTAAACAAAAGTGTATAACACTAGGTCAAGCTCATAGGATTGGCCCATGCACTTGTACTGTACCATGTTTGATAATTTTAACTAATATGATCATTTACATCAAGTCAATTGGTTTCATACCATGGTTGTATAGTTCTGACTTGCATAGGACTACATTATCCATTTTATGTTTAACGTCATAAAAGTGCATAGGTACGAAATATAAGTGATGATGGCTTGATTTACCACTCTTTCCCTGATATTAATTCGCATTTGCAGAACTTATTTACTGAAAATTATGTATAGTACTAGGCTAATTTTATATCACTAGTCCATGTATCGTTACCATATCAGTTTTAACAATTCAAATCGATAGACCTTGTACATCAAGGTGATGGCTTGGAGATCATGGTTGACCTGAATATGATTACCTCATTTGAGACAATTGTATTAGGTGCATTTACTTTGAATGATAGTCAAAATGATGTGCATTCTACACGGACAAACCTACCTCACGACGTTTTTTAACATTTTTACATTTAATACCCATCCATAGGAGTTTCAAGGAATTGCTATCACAGTATTCTTTTTATCCGTGCAACATATCATCCATTCCATGATGGCCATTTTTAATTAGTCTTTCTCTTAAATTTCCAGACACGTGTAAAAATGGATACATGTGACCAGGGCCACACGCTGCTGCGTGCCCACACGTCACTTAACTCCACTTAATTTAAAGTGAACGTGGGACAGGAGGCTGCATTTTCGTTGCCATTCCTGCCCGCGCTTCGCTTCAAGATTACTTCAAATTAAGTAAACAGGTGAGAACCACAGGGAGTAACATGGTCCAATGGGATACATTTTTTAAGTGAGAGCTTCAGACCAGTCACTGACTAAATAGGGGGCTCTGTTATTTACTTCACAGCTCCATCTTGAGGGAAGAAAGTGAACAGCAATAGTACTTTTGGATGCATAGGATCATAGTAAAAAGTAAGTTAACATCCCTTACTTTCATATTGATAAAAGTGGACCTCATACCATAATATTTGTATCAATCATTGAACTGCCCTATATTTTAACTCCATCGGGACCTCATAACATTTTCCCAGCTTTAAAATAGACCCTTGCTGGTCTTAGTGACATCCAATACACACCTTAATGGTGTGAGACGCATTCAACAGTAATATCAGGTTAGTTTTCTCTCTCTCTTTAAATCTACAAGCTTGCATAACTTGCCCATTCATTGGTAATTAGATTTAAATATTTTATTTTTCAGCAAGGCTTTGAGTTCACATTGCCTGAAGAAGAGATTCTCTATCGAAACGCGTAGTGATGGAAAACCTCCATTGGGACAGAGTCCTGCACTTTGTCCACAATCAACATTGGGAGTTTGAATTTACACTGTTAACTCATGATTTTTCAATTTGATTACCAAATGAATTGTAATTTGTTACACTGATTAAATGATACCAATTAAGTTTTGACTTGTTAATATAGAGTACATTACAGTACTCACTGAGAATTATGTGATCTCAATTTTTCTTTACCTTGCAATATGTGTCCATTAGAACGAGTCATAAACCTTTTCTGTTAATCCAAAAGTTGTTTGAGAACCCTTCTTTTTGAAATTACTAAGGGATGTTCCCCTATAAGAGTGCACTGTTATTCGTCTGATTAATTTCAGACACAA
Source organism: Ambystoma mexicanum (assembly GCF_040938575.1). Classification (NCBI taxonomy): domain Eukaryota; kingdom Metazoa; phylum Chordata; class Amphibia; order Caudata; family Ambystomatidae; genus Ambystoma; species Ambystoma mexicanum. The sequence continues at coordinate 681,790,742 of NC_090927.1, read as the reverse complement.
CTTATCAAGTTATTTCTGTTTATCTTTATCTTTTTAGCCAGAGATAACTTTAGAAGTTGCACCTGAAATAATATTGGTATTTCTTTAACTATTCTTCAAACAATTCACTTAGTGCGTCCCTCCCAATAAGTTCGATTTACCCTGGTTCACTAACCTGCCAGACCTCATTGTAGACGTTTCCAACAGTGTATCAAGTCTGGTTTACTCGCCTGTCAGACTTTATTTCCACAACCTTCACCTTCAATGATCTAAGTGTATTGGGCTCAAGCTGTCTGGCTATAATCCTTCTTGACTTGTTGTGGGTCCTCGACCCTTCTGCACTCCACTGGGGGGTTTTGTCCGCTTTGATCTGGGTCCCAGACCCTGTTCCCTTGGCAGGATCATTGTCCCTTTGTTACTTAGTGTCCACTTGGACAGATCTGGTATACGCCCTTGTCAGGTACCGTCCCACCTGGGTGCACTCTCGATGTGTGTCTTTGATTGCATGCCTCTTCTCCTATTTCCTTGTGTCCCTCGGGACGTGACTATCTGTTTCACATAGGTTGGGTTTTATTCATTAATTGCCACTTTATTTCAATAAACATGACCATAAAAGCCAATATATACATAAAAAACAGTACATCAAAACGAACATCAAACCAAATATAAAAAAATAATGACAGTAGAATGCATCTTCTCAAAGCCGAGTGAAAACAGTTATTCAGCACCAGCAGAAACTACCCAAAAGTGCTCATGTGCATTAAGTGCATGATGACTTCATATAGAACATGGAGGAATCATAAATGTCCATTCCTGAATTGCTACCCCCCATTAAATGCTCATTCACTTGAAGATAAATAATCATATTAAACCCAATAAGATGAGTACAGAACTGGTTATGGTCAATACACAATAGTGCCCACTTTCATCCCCCTGCGCCAGGCCCGTATCAAAAACCACTCTATGGTGAACTTTGGAAGGTGGGGCCTTAGCTCCCTAACGAAGCCTAATGGCCTCGGCAACGGTAAAGACCTGGAACTGCAGAAACAGGGGCTTAAGGGGTTGTATTGCAGATTCTCTTTTTCACCCCATTGTGCTCATTGGGATGTTGTGATAGGTTTATAAAGTGTGTACCTATTTGCTTTCTTTTTCATCCCCTTGTAATCTTCGGAGTGTTTTTATAAAGTTTGCTAAGCTCGTCTTATGTTGCACAGGAACTCTTTCGCCCCCTTTGTGCTCTTCAAGGTGTTCTTATTGGATTTATAAAGTTCGTATTATATTGCACAGGATCCTTTTCACCCGCTTGGGCTCCGCGGGATGTTTCCATGAGCTTTCTCAGCTCCTTCAATGCACCCCTGACTGGTTTGGCCCTTTCCCTACCTTTGGCAACTCTTGGGCAGTCTCCGGTCTCTTCGGGAGCTGGAGAAAAGCTTCTCCGCTCCTGCCGCGATCTGCATCCTTCTCACGACTCTGCAGCTCTGGTGTCTCTCCTTAGCCTATGGCGGCCTGCCTCGCTGCTCTTGGCTGGTCTTCGCTGGTTTGGCTTCCCGAGTCTCTGCCACCATTCAGGTTTGCTCGCTAAGACCTCTGAGGTACCTGTGGCAGTCCATGTCCGGGCATCCAGTCTTCATGTTCCACAGAATGGGACCAGTGTCTCCTTCTCTGCTCTTACAGGGCTGGTCGTTGGACCCTCTAGTGAGTCATCCTTGCTTTTATACCATTTTCCTTGCCTTTAGGCAGCTGTATCGCATGTGTTGGTTCCGCAGCGGGCCTTCACCTCTGTGCTTCATCTTCCTCGTCCCAGTGATATTTTGCATCAGGCTTGGGTGAGTCCGCTCTTCCTCGTCCCAGTCCTTTTAAGAGTGTTCTCTTATAAACCATAACAAATAGTGGTGTGGGAGACCAAAGCGACTTGAGTGGGGGTTAAGGAAGGTGGCGACATCGAAGGGGTGAATGAATACTGCATTCCAGTGTCATTGTCACGAATCCCTTAAGTGATTCCCCTCCCATGAGATCCACCCACTGAATACCACCCGCAGGGGGACTATCGGGTAGCGGCCTCACCTCCCTGGTCTCATGGAAAGGGGCCTCTCCCATGGAAGATGCGACAATACCCTGGGATTCGTCACAGCCCTCTAAGTCTAGATCCAACATTCAGTGTTGAACGTCAGATGTAAACCTGGTGGCATTCATCCAGGTTGAGCGAAACCTTTCTGTACCCACACATAGCCCTTTGCTTGCAGTATCAATGTCAGACACTGATGATTTTAGCATGTCTTGTGCAATAACCTTTGCCTCTGGCACTCCTGCTTTGAATGCTGCTTGGCGATCTACAGGCGAATCTGGGAGGAAGTCCACAATCTCGCACCAACGTTTTTGGTTTGCTGCAGCTAGCAACGCATCTCTGTTTGCGTGTCTTAAGTGAAGGCCCTTTTCCCAAAGGATTCAAGAAGCTTGTCATCCTTGAACAGACAAGCCACTGTCGGCGTTGCTGTGGAGGAATTTGCAGATGGCTTTGAATGTCAAGATGCTGCTGCCACCAGAGAGGAATGCAGTTGAGGGTGTGAAGACAACAAAATAGTTTTTCCATCTAACTGTCTGAATCTAACGTCCAGAAGCTTATTTATAGCGTATGAAAATGTGGCATAATCCACAACTTTTTAGCAACTTCCAAGATATCTGTTTGAAGAGGGAGGCTAGAACAACTTGTCGGCATAAACAACAAGACCTCTGCTAGAACTCGCCTTCTGGCTGAGCCTGTAGAGGCGCTGGTACTGTCAGAAAATCTGGTAGGCCTTCCAAGCGGTCGTGAAATGCCTTGGTGGAGGAAGGAGTCTATTCCTCCTCATTGTCAGTTCCCTGATCTGCAGGAGCCTCATGATCAGGGCCTTGTGCCGCTGGAAGGGGATCAATTGTTTCCTTGAGTCTGTAGCAGTGGAGCAAGTGTTTGAAGCACAGGTTCACTCAGAGTTTGCAGTTGGGGAGGCATTTGTATTGCAGGAGATGGCAGTATCGGCTGCAGCGCCTGAGGTGAAGGAAGGGGCTGCACCTGAGCTATCGCTTCTTTACTGATGTTTTTTTTTAAATGCCAGCCATTTGTTGAGACCACAATAACTGCATAAAGCGGTACAAAAAATGTTCTTCACTTGCTGCCTGCACTTGTGGAGCCTGAGGGGCTGAAGGTTGCACTGCTGCTGTCAGAGTCCAGGTAGATACTGGAGAGCCCCCCTGCCCCAAGATTCTTTGTTGTAACCCGCTCCCCAAAACATATCTGACAGAATGTGTGGGGTAAGAGGAATTCCAAGGACATTGACTGTCAGCTATTGAATGAGTAGCACACTCTGAAAGAGATACAAGTATTAGACTCCTCACATCAAATTGGGTTATGGTGTTACAGAGTAACTTGATGTCATTGCTGTGGTATACTTGGTGGGATTGCACAGAAGCTTGTCGCTCGGTGTGGATCCCTGAACTTCAGGCTTTTGATGGCCCTAGAGAGTTACCTCAGTAGTACTGACCTTGGAGATTACTCTGGTAGGCTTTATGGACCTGGGCCTCCGCCCGGTAGTCTGATTGGATATAGGCGCCCTCTCAGGCCTGTGCTTGGTAGTAGGGCTGTTACGCTCCTTGGACCAGAGTCCGGTACTAGAGTCAGCTGGCCCCTCTATTTGTGACCTGGGAGGATCTGTGGATGCTTCATTGTGTTCACCGGTAGCCTTAGAGGCCTCAGGACGTGAGCCTGTACAAGGATTGCGTGGACCCCTCTCAGCGACGAACACCCTGGGAAGGAGTCACCCGGCTGAGGTGCAGAAGAAAATATTGGACTCACCTGCTTGATGTTCTTCGACTTGTGAAGAATGAAGGTCTTGAGATGTTCTGAAGGCAACCGTGAACAAATCTCTTTCCACCTGGCTAAGTGGTTCTTCAGAGACCACGTAGTAAGCGCATCGCACGCCACACTGAAATCCCACCTGTGGTTGGGCGCTAAACATTGTAAACTAACTGAATAGTGATCCAATGCATGGAAGGATCCCTCGCAGGAGGAGCACTAAGTAAAGCCGCTTGCAACTGACATATGCCAGGGAGGTAGTGCCGGACCTGGATGATAACATGGGGAACAAAAGCTGCTACGCTGCAAAAATTAGCACTGAGGCACGGGGCAGTTCCGTTCCCATCTGTGCGGAAAAGAGGACTGAGGTGAGTGACCGTCGGGTGGGGTCAGCTGGGCTTGGTTACGTCTGTGCCTCTGCATGCTCTAAATTTAAAGGGGGAAAGTTGCATTTGATTCATGCAGTCAATACGGCAGTTCTCTGCCCTGTTTCAGGAGTGAGTGCAACAGGAGGATAGTCTAGAGCCTGCATTGACAGCATGGTAAGGTAGGAAAGATCTTGTGGAAGTAGGGAAAGAGAGCAGTGCTAGGGATTCTGGAAGGTATTGTGGAGCATGTAGGCCACAGCACCATTGCAAGAGAGACATTAAGGAGTAGTGTGATGATGATCAGGGAAGGCCAGAGGAAGTCTCACAGTTGAGCCCAGCAGTAAGAAACACATTACTATTGTGGGTTTAGGGGACAGCAGAGGGGAAGAAAATGATGCTTGGGAGAGACCATATCACTATAGTATGTTCTCATGGGGAACCTGTGGTTGGCAGGGTGTAGTAGACCAAGTCTCAATGGCCTATATATAGCCGTGACTCAAGCCATGCAATTTAAGCCTTTGAAGAGGAGCAATGGGTTGTGTTTGGGATTGGGGAGGTGAGGGAGAGGCAGTGAGACAGGCTTGTCTAATTATGGTGTGGAATGTCTCTTATGGCAGCTAATTTCTGAAGAGGAGGGTCTTCCGGTCTTTCTTGAAAGAGATGACGGACAGGGCACAGCAGAGCTCTGAGGGAAGGGAGGTCCAAATTGTCTGCAAGCAGATTCATTATGTGTATCTTTAAACACTGCCTACACCCTGCCACAAATTAAAGAAAACATGTTACAATTGATAATTGGCCCCCAGGCAATGAGGCCTTCAGCCACACAGCAATGCCATACAATGAAATCCTTCACACCTTGGGTGTTCACATCACATAAGGCTTGTGATGCTCCATGGGAAAAATAATTGTAACATGTTTTCTGTAATTTGTAGTAGGGCACAAGCGCGGTTTAAAGATTTAAAAGCAAAGGGTGCACCTCTCCTCTAATACAAAACGCTGAGTCTCCATAGAAAAAGTGTTCAGAGGTGATTTATTTAGGAAGCCAATTACTATTCATTTTAACTATGCACATTTCTCTGCACCTTTTGCTAAAGTCCTTCAAGAAACTTCACTACGACACTATCATCCTGGTGATGTTTTGGGGTGAAATTGTAAGTTCATACAGCCATTGGACAGGAGGCCCAATAAAGGGAAGATTTGAAATCCAGACACCACCAAACAAAAATGAACTGTGTTATTTCTACACATGCACTGAAGGAAACCATTGAATGAGTAGGCAATGCCATAATGCCAAAACAAACCATTAGTCAACACACGGAGACACATTTGCTAGGAATTCCAAAGACACTGCGACACTGGACATGAAAAGTAAATTTTATTAAACATGTTTACATACCATGAGTTGGAAGTTCATTTAAAAGCACAGGGAAGTGTTAAGACAAGTGGTCAAAATAGAAAGATACTGCCGAATTATAATTAGTTGAGTTTTGGCCACTAAGACAGAATAGAATCTAGCAGTAGTGCACCAGCGCTTCCGTTCTCCCTGCTCAGCAGGTCGAGCAGTAGTCTAGCTTTGCCCTGTGTAAAGATGGGGGCAGAATTGTTCCAGCCTGTTTAATAACAAGAAAGAGTTCACTTGGCGCAGGAGGTATGTCTATGAATTAAAACCTAGTTGTACACCGTTCTACATGTGTTACAGCCCCACAGTAGGGATCTACACCAAAATATGTATCAGAAGGAATTTGGTCCGTACTACACCACGTTTTTCATAGGGTAAAAAATAAAGTCCATCAATAGACACTCAGCGCCAGGCTACCAGACCTAACATGGCCGACAACCGCGAAATGTCTATAAGAAAAATGGATGGCTTTGATTTCTTGATTATTTCCTTTTAATTACGAGCAAACTGTACAAGTACATGCAACATACAAGCTGGCCTATGTGGAACTAACACACATAATCAAATAACCTTTTTTTGTTTCTTTTTACAAAACGTGCATACGGCTTTGAACAGTTCCAAGTCATGCTGCTCTATTTGTGTGATCACAAAATCGAATGGCCCATAAAAGGAGGAAAAATATATCAATGCATCTGCACGATCCTTGCACATTTACAGAAAAAAAACCATAAAGGGTAATTTCAAGGCAAAATAAAAACCCTTTAAAATTAGTTCAATGCAAATTGAAATTTGACTTTTCTTTTTCAAAAAGTAAAATATTTTGCGTTAAAAAACCAAGCATTGTGCTTGCATCACTCTCAAAGAAATGTAAACTAAAATCTGATACAAACATTAGTAAGTGCAGAACACTTCGACTGGAATTTCCAGTGAAATATTGAACAGCTCATACTGTGCTGTATCCAGGGAAGACCAGCACGCCTGAACCGACAGATGCGCGGTGCCCGGATACAGCTGAAAGTGTCATATGCTCAACCCCATTACTGGTCAATGTTTTGGGAAGTCAAATATACAATCTATACATAAACATAATTATAATCCTAGGAAGAAAACTGCATTACAAGTAATATTTTAAATGTCAAAATTAATTAAGACATAAGATGCTTGTATCAGTCCCCAGCATTGGTTGCAGATAGATTTCTTCAAAACTCTTCCATGCAAAACATCATAAAACATAAAAATCATTATTTATAATGCAATCATATTTGCTTTCTTTTTTCTTACAAAGAAAAAGTGGCGCTGTGATAAATTCTTTTCAGTTTTTTTTATATATTTGTACATATATTTTTTTTAGAAATATTCTTTATTAATGGTCATTCATTCTAAGTGGCTGCTTTTTCACATGTAAGACTTTTGAGAACCAGAACACAGTAACAATGGGTAACCTTGTTGGCATTTATGTGTTGTCTGGCTGTAGAACACTTGGCGAATGCTCAGAGGGATTTAGGGTTCAGCCCTTAAAAAAAGTGGACAAAAGAAGAGCTGGATCTCCGTGAGCATCATCGCGAGGACTTGTACAAAACTTGCAGAAACACACACCAAAAATAAAGTATTTAAAAAAAAAACTAGTGGAAGGAATAACGAGTACAGACAAAAAGTATTGAAACACCATTAAAGATAATACTGCTTATGAGCTCTGTAAAAATGTGAAAAAAACATCTTTATCAGAGCGATGGTTTCCAGTTAGATTTCCTTACATAAAATCCCCTTTTTTGAGCATCCGTGACTCTTCCAGAACTTTGTGACTGTGTTTTGATACACTGCCTTGTTCTACCAATATAAACTTGCTTTCAGCATTTGCATACCTATTTGTGAATCAGTAATACAGGCAAAAAACACAAGTGATTGTCTGAGTCCAACAATGCTTTTTTTGATCATGGAAACATCTGGTTCTTTTTCTGGGAGAAAACATTGCGGTTCGTGCGTTCACACATCTTCTCCTTGTTCATTATGACCTGATAGAAGGAGGCCCCGTTGAACTTTCAAGAGATGACTGGGAAGCCCTGCGAGTAAGTGGTGTCAAGGTTGGATCCACCAGGGATGAAGGTGGAAATAACTTGTACCATCCAATTACCACACTGGAGAGATCAAGTTCCTCCAAAAGGATCTGTGCAACACCCATGAAGCTTTTGTGGTCCATTCGGCCATAGTCTCCCCACACTATCACCTGTTAAGGAATAAAGGAGAAGATTAACATACTATACAGAAGATATACATGCACATTTACAGTAACCAGATAGAGGTGCATGTATGCAGTATGTTTTTGCTAGGGGTAGAGATGCAGTTCTTAATATGTTGAGTTGCTTGCCAGGGCCCGGCAATTATTTCTGAGCCCTGGGACGTATCGTCTCAAACTCAGTTTGATGATGATATGGTATTTTGCCAACTTTATTATTTTAGCTATCAGACAGCCATGGACCCACAAGCAACAACAGTGTACAATGGCAAAGGTATCTCTATCCTGTGCCAGCTCCTTGTTATTCATGAACCTGATGACCCAGGCTGGCAGGGCAGTGCTAGTTATCTATGTTCATGGATAAATCAGTTGGTAGATGACAATGCTGGGAGCTCATGCTGGCCATGCCTACAGACTGCTCCAGTCAGCCTGCATGCCATTGGTGCAGCTCCACTACTCTTAAAAGAGTAGGACAGTCACCAGCCAGCAGCACAAAAGCAGGGGGCACAGCCAGGGGCAAGCTACTGCCGAAGAGGAGCGCATGACATGAGTGCCGATATAGGCAAGAAGATCTCGCTGCAGTATTTGACACACAGCTGTATCAGTTCAGTAATCATTTTGCCTGCATTTTTCCATCGATTTATCATAAGGGGGAAGCATGTATGCTCTTTTTTGCTGTGAATACATGGGCTTTATGTTCCACTTGCCACCTATAGAATCAGAGCAAAGTGTAACGATGATGTGTTTAAAAAAGCATTTAAACATTGATCTTATTTCAAGACCCAACTAGTATGTTATATTACGTTATGTTGATTGGAATCTGTAAATTGCAGATCTGCCATAGTCAGTGCATTGATCACTCTCAATAAGCCAGTGGAGATGAAGCTTTAACCCTAAAAATCTTGTCACTGTGGACGGGGGCAGGTGGGCCAGCCGTGGGTGGAGACAACAGTGGGTGGGGAGCTGCCAACACCAATGAGTCGCAGGCATGCTAGAAAATATTTGGGCCCTGTCAATTATTACAAATTAAGCACTGTGGAGATGAGAGGAATATTGAACAGAGGGGGAAGCACAGTGATGCTATGACAAAAACCACCCAATACGACCCACACAGATCAGGGATACTTATGGGCCCCAGAAAATTGCAGGGATGAGATAAGTCTTTTTTATGCTGATCTTGGTGAACCCAGAGCACAAAGAAAGGTTTTTATTTCTGATAATCCAAGCCAAGACTTTGCTGAAGATAGATTGCAAGACAGAAAAGGGCAGGGGCGGTCAGTTCATTGGTACCGAAAGGGCATCACGCAATGAGGCATGATCATTGATCTGAGAGCGAGTGAGCAGTCCTCTAAAGTGCATACACAGAATGTAATCATCTTGCTGTCAGATATATGAGAATGAAAGGGTCATGTATGTAAGATGTATATTCAAGGTTCTGAAAGGAGAAGGTATTAGGAGATGTCCTGAATGTTACCAGCAAGAGAAGTGCACACTTATGTCATGAATAGCATGTGCAGCCATGTGACAACACTAGCAACCTCCAGTGAGTAGATGTTTATATTGAAAGAGTAGTGAAAAATCATCTGATGAGCTGCTTTAAAGGTAGAAGGTGCTCTAATGCAAATGGCACGCAAACACACAAAGAACCTTTAAAACAAGTGTCAATTTAGATACAGCAGATGTGGCACAATCTGAAGATATGGAGTTGTTGGGCATACTGGAAGCTAAACCTTGCAAAAGCCTTCTACCAGTTCACTAAGTTCCTAAATTTGGCTACCATGTGTTTGCAAAGGGGAAATATTGGTCTGGAAGTACCATGTGATACAAAATGCCCACATTGCACACACATAGATCAGAATCACAAATGATTTGGAAGCAACCTCAGCTAGCGATGGTTTAAGGCATGGCCTCTGATTTATTGCAAATAAGGGTGTTTTGTCAACATAAACATAGCCACCTCACCTAGAACACCAGACTTGATAGGAAGGAGAACATCATTAAAATGCTGTGCCTGTCCACAAAGTCCAAATCACAACAAAGCGCTGTGTTACATTGATAAATCAGCTACAGATACTACTATTGTCAACTCTTGATGTTGACACCCTAAACTTTGATATAATGCAAACTTAAAATATTCAAAATATCAACTCCTTTTTGCCTAATATTGTGAAATAATTTTAATAACAGAAGCAAACTGGTCTACATACAAGTCTATCATCATTTTTCATTTAAATTAGGCCAAATTGGAAAAATATTTGCAACCTTCGAAATGTGTTAATTGTGTTAAATTAGACATTTGTTTATCATCCGAAAATATTAATCTGCATGGTGTGTTGTGTTTGTTCAAAGCATCAAACATTAGACCACAGACAGATTTTCTTCTGCATTCTGTAAATCTAGGACTGACCTGAGCACGAATGATATGCCCATGTTCTCTGTAGAGGAAATTGCCTAGCAGAATTCCTACAAAGGAAAATAACTGTCTACAAACCAACGAGACCCCTCCGATCAAGCAACAAAATCCGCCAGGAACTCAAACCATACCTCAAGAAAAAACTTGGAGGCACCTCCTTCTACCACTTAGCCGCAAAAACCTGGAACAACATCCCACAAGAAATAAGAAACACTGAAGATCACCTGAAATTCAGGAAATCACTAAAAACCTGGCTCTTCAACACCACAGATTAAAAACTAAAAACCGAAACAGGAAAAAGGATGACTAAACTAGAAAGAACACGGACAACCCCGAACCGACAGGGAAGCTCCCGGGGCACCTGGACGGGTGACATCGGATAGACCGGAACGCAGGGGACACGCATGGAGACTGAGTCAACTAACCCAGCCAACCACACCAACACTTCCGGCCCTCCCATTAGTTACCGCCAGGCGCCACAGTGTTGTGCAATTGTCGAGATATTGGCAATCACCACACTACCTGAGATGTTGACATCAGCGGGTGCATTGGCCACAGGACCATGAAGGCAGGACAGGGGGGGGCTATGAGGGAAAGTGATAGAGGTGGGGGCGAGAGGAGTAAGGAACCTTGTTTGCCAGCCGGACCCAGATCAGGACAGGCGCATCAATGAAGACTACGCAAGCTGAGCACCTCAATTCAGGACAGAGATGAAAACTAACCAACCCCACTAACAATTTCCCTTTTTGCATACACCTCTCAAACTCCAAACCAAAACACAACCAAAACCTACAGCACACCAAACCTCACAAACTTCATTACATTGCAACAACAAAACAAAAAGACATATAGACTCGCACAACAGTACACAACGACTACCGCCGTAAACACCCCAGACCCAGCCAATGGACCCACCGGTCCTTTAACATTAACATACACACAAAAGTGTTTCTGCATGTGGCCACAAGGCAAGCCCCCTTGAGTTCTATCCATCACCATAATTGAGAATAACTGAAGGGTTTGCACAACCGCTGTAACGGTAAGCAAGTTTGGCAGTATTGCCAGATGAACTAATGCCAAACTAATAATGGGGCCCCATGTGTCCAAAAAAGCTATCCTAGGGGCAGTGTTGGAATATCAAAGAGGAGTCTGTCGATTTAACTATGCAATTGTAAAAACACAATGGTGCATCTGCTAGGTGCACTGTTGCTTTAAACTAGAAGCTTATGTTCTTGGTAGTAAGGGGTCTCTTGGACACGGGGGAAGGGTGTGAATATGCCCAACATTTCATTTAATAAAAAGTGTGAATTGTGAGTTCCTGGCAGTACAGTAAATGGTATTGGCATAGTTGACCTAATGCCAACTTGACCTACTCCCATTTGACCGCATCTTTCTGGCCTAATTCGGTAGGTCAAATGGTACACTTTAACTAAAAAATAGTTGTGGGGTAATAGTTGTGGAACAGGTTGAGGTGGAGGGGAAGTCGGGGCACGGGGGTCACCCCCGCATTATGGGGGGTTGCGGAAGGTCTCCCTCCGAAGTAGGTACAAAAAATGAGGTCAAAGAAATGAGGTCAAATGTGCAGTAGGTCAACTTTTTCAGGTCAAACAATCAATATCCCAGTAAACTGTAAAGTATTGCACTTTAGCTCTTAAACCACACAGTTTACAACTCTGTATTGTCGACCATCTGGCATGGACTGCCCAGACCTAACGTTATGGTCCATGAAGAATTGCCTATTCTGGAGCACACACATTCTGAAAGGCAGGTTGGAATATGTTTTTTTTTTTTTTTTCATGTCTGTTCTTGCGAGAGAGGGGCGCCCGCTACCTTTGTAAAACTATTTTTTAAGGAACCTGGGATTGGTAACCCTAGGTCTCCTGGGGGCAACCAGACGTGGTCTCCCTCTCACTGTGCTTAGAGAGGCATCAGCTTCACCTCACTGATGATCCCCAACAAGGGTGAAACACGTGTATGGGGTTGCTGGTGGTACTCTCGTTCAGATTGGAATTGCCATTGTATTTCGGTGCTGGACTGCCCCTGGGCAGGACAAAGACTGATATGCAAATGGATATTACCCATCTGTGAAAGGCACAGTGAGTAAAAGCAGTGGCTGCGAACTCTCAAGTGGTTAATTACCACTGAACAGGTTATCATGTCTGTTCTTGCGAGAGAGGGGCGCCCGCTACCTTTGTAAAACTATTTTTTAAGGAACCTGGGATTGGTAACCCTAGGTCTCCTGGGGGCAACCAGACGTGGTCTCCCTCTCACTGTGCTTAGAGAGGCATCAGCTTCACCTCACTGATGATCCCCAACAAGGGTGAAACACGTGTATGGGGTTGCTGGTGGTACTCTCGTTCAGATTGGAACTGCCATTGTATTTCGGTGCTGGACTGCCCCTGGGCAGGACAAAGACTGATATGCAAATGGATATTACCCATCTGTGAAAGGCACAGTGAGTAAAAGCAGTGGCTGCGAACTCTCAAGTGGTTAATAACCACTGAACAGGTTATCATGTCTGTTCTTGCGAGAGAGGGGCGCCCGCTACCTTTGTAAAACTATTTTTTAAAGGAACCTGGGATTGGTAACCCTAGGTCTCCTGGGGGCAACCAGACGTGGTCTCCCTCTCACTGTGCTTAGAGAGGCATCAGCTTCACCTCACTGATGATCCCCAACAAGGGTGAAACACGTGTATGGGGTTGCTGGTGGTACTCTCGTTCAGATTGGAATTGCCATTGTATTTCGGTGCTGGACTGCCCCTGGGCAGGACAAAGACTGATATGCAAATGGATATTACCCATCTGTGAAAGGCACAGTGAGTAAAAGCAGTGGCTGCGAACTCTCAAGTGGTTAATAACCACTGAACAGGTTATCATGTCTGTTCTTGCGAGAGAGGGGCGCCCGCTACCTTTGTAAAACTATTTTTTAAGGAACCTGGGATTGGTAACCCTAGGTCTCCTGGGGGCAACCAGACGTGGTCTCCCTCTCACTGTGCTTAGAGAGGCATCAGCTTCACCTCATTGATGATCCCCAACAAGGGTGAAACACGTGTATGGGGTTGCTGGTGGTACTCTCGTTCAGATTGGAATTGCCATTGTATTTCGGTGCTGGACTGCCCCTGGGCAGGACAAAGACTGATATGCAAATGGATATTACCCATCTGTGAAAGGCACAGTGAGTAAAAGCAGTGGCTGCGAACTCTCAAGTGGTTAATAACCACTGAACAGGTTATCATGTCTGTTCTTGCGAGAGAGGGGCGCCCGCTACCTTTGTAAAACTATTTTTTAAGGAACCTGGGATTGGTAACCCTAGGTCTCCTGGGGGCAACCAGACGTGGTCTCCCTCTCACTGTGCTTAGAGAGGCATCAGCTTCACCTCACTGATGATCCCCAACAAGGGTGAAACACGTGTATGGGGTTGCTGGTGGTACTCTCGTTCAGATTGGAATTGCCATTGTATTTCGGTGCTGGACTGCCCCTGGGCAGGACAAAGACTGATATGCAAATGGATATTACCCATCTGTGAAAGGCACAGTGAGTAAAAGCAGTGGCTGCGAACTCTCAAGTGGTTAATAACCACTGAACAGGTTATCATGTCTGTTCTTGCGAGAGAGGGGCGCCCGCTACCTTTGTAAAACTATTTTTTAAGGAACCTGGGATTGGTAACCCTAGGTCTCCTGGGGGCAACCAGACGTGGTCTCCCTCTCACTGTGCTTAGAGAGGCATCAGCTTCACCTCACTGATGATCCCCAACAAGGGTGAAACACGTGTATGGGGTTGCTGGTGGTACTCTCGTTCAGATTGGAATTGCCATTGTATTTCGGTGCTGGACTGCCCCTGGGCAGGACAAAGACTGATATGCAAATGGATATTACCCATCTGTGAAAGGCACAGTGAGTAAAAGCAGTGGCTGCGAACTCTCAAGTGGTTAATAACCACTGAACAGGTTATCATGTCTGTTCTTGCGAGAGAGGGGCGCCCGCTACCTTTGTAAAACTATTTTTTAAGGAACCTGGGATTGGTAACCCTAGGTCTCCTGGGGGCAACCAGACGTGGTCTCCCTCTCACTGTGCTTAGAGAGGCATCAGCTTCACCTCACTGATGATCCCCAACAAGGGTGAAACACGTGTATGGGGTTGCTGGTGGTACTCTCGTTCAGATTGGAATTGCCATTGTATTTCGGTGCTGGACTGCCCCTGGGCAGGACAAAGACTGATATGCAAATGGATATTACCCATCTGTGAAAGGCACAGTGAGTAAAAGCAGTGGCTGCGAACTCTCAAGTGGTTAATAACCACTGAACAGGTTATCATGTCTGTTCTTGCGAGAGAGGGGCGCCCGCTACCTTTGTAAAACTATTTTTTAAGGAACCTGGGATTGGTAACCCTAGGTCTCCTGGGGGCAACCAGACGTGGTCTCCCTCTCACTGTGCTTAGAGAGGCATCAGCTTCACCTCACTGATGATCCCCAACAAGGGTGAAACACGTGTATGGGGTTGCTGGTGGTACTCTCGTTCAGATTGGAATTGCCATTGTATTTCGGTGCTGGACTGCCCCTGGGCAGGACAAAGACTGATATGCAAATGGATATTACCCATCTGTGAAAGGCACAGTGAGTAAAAGCAGTGGCTGCGAACTCTCAAGTGGTTAATAACCAATGAACAGGTTATCATGTCTGTTCTTGCGAGAGAGGGGCGCCCGCTACCTTTGTAAAACTATTTTTTAAGGAACCTGGGATTGGTAACCCTAGGTCTCCTGGGGGCAACCAGACGTGGTCTCCCTCTCACTGTGCTTAGAGAGGCATCAGCTTCACCTCACTGATGATCCCCAACAAGGGTGAAACACGTGTATGGGGTTGCTGGTGGTACTCTCGTTCAGATTGGAATTGCCATTGTATTTCGGTGCTGGACTGCCCCTGGGCAGGACAAAGACTGATATGCAAATGGATATTACCCATCTGTGAAAGGCACAGTGAGTAAAAGCAGTGGCTGCGAACTCTCAAGTGGTTAATAACCACTGAACAGGTTATCATGTCTGTTCTTGCGAGAGAGGGGCGCCCGCTACCTTTGTAAAACTATTTTTTAAGGAACCTGGGATTGGTAACCCTAGGTCTCCTGGGGGCAACCAGACGTGGTCTCCCTCTCACTGTGCTTAGAGAGGCATCAGCTTCACCTCACTGATGATCCCCAACAAGGGTGAAACACGTGTATGGGGTTGCTGGTGGTACTCTCGTTCAGATTGGAATTGCCATTGTATTTCGGTGCTGGACTGCCCCTGGGCAGGACAAAGACTGATATGCAAATGGATATTACCCATCTGTGAAAGGCACAGTGAGTAAAAGCAGTGGCTGCGAACTCTCAAGTGGTTAATAACCACTGAACAGGTTATCATGTCTGTTCTTGCGTGAGAGGGGCGCCCGCTACCTTTGTAAAACTATTTTTTAAGGAACCTGGGATTGGTAACCCTAGGTCTCCTGGGGGCAACCAGACGTGGTCTCCCTCTCACTGTGCTTAGAGAGGCATCAGCTTCACCTCACTGATGATCCCCAACAAGGGTGAAACACGTGTATGGGGTTGCTGGTGGTACTCTCGTTCAGATTGGAATTGCCATTGTATTTCGGTGCTGGACTGCCCCTGGGCAGGACAAAGACTGATATGCAAATGGATATTACCCATCTGTGAAAGGCACAGTGAGTAAAAGCAGTGGCTGCGAACTCCCACGTGGTTAATAACCACTGAACAGGTTATCATGTCTGTTCTTGCGAGAGAGGGGCGCCCGCTACCTTTGTAAAACTATTTTTTAAGGAACCTGGGATTGGTAACCCTAGGTCTCCTGGGGGCAACCAGACGTGGTCTCCCTCTCACTGTGCTTAGAGAGGCATCAGCTTCACCTCACTGATGATCCCCAACAAGGGTGAAACACGTGTATGGGGTTGCTGGTGGTACTCTCGTTCAGATTGGAATTGCCATTGTATTTCGGTGCTGGACTGCCCCTGGGCAGGACAAAGACTGATATGCAAATGGATATTACCCATCTGTGAAAGGCACAGTGAGTAAAAGCAGTGGCTGCGAACTCTCAAGTGGTTAATAACCACTGAACAGGTTATCATGTCTGTTCTTGCGAGAGAGGGGCGCCCGCTACCTTTGTAAAAGCAGGTTGGAATATGCTTTGTGGGCTGTGATTTACCTGAAGGACTTTCCCATGGGGACTTTCATCAAACACCAAAGACTGCTGGTACAGGGGATCAAGCGTCTTCCTGGCTATCCTCGTCTTCTTCTTGGCTATGCAGGATCCGTTTTCCAGAAGGTACACTTTGACATATGGTGCTAGAAAATAAAAACAGGTATTCAAAGCATCAGAAATATGCTCTTGTATTATGCAGGTCCTATGCCTACCTTATTTATATTGTCTTGCTTTATGCTAAATATACAGAATACAATTAAGGTCAGAAAATACAATCATATCTATTCCCCCAAATAAACAATGAATGTTGACGAGACACAATCATCAAGAAAAGAAAACAAACACACAACCACAAAAAATGGAAAGGAATGCAATAACAAGTAGAATTTGAACATATTTCCCACTCTTGCATATTCATCCTCAATACATTAATGAACATTCTATCTATCTATCTATCTATCTATCTATCTATCTATCTATCTATCTATCTATCTATCTATCTTAAAACACTGGAATAACAGAATTTTAATACGAAACAGGTTAGATATAAGCCATAACATTTTCTTCTTAATCAATCTTGTCGACTTACATTATTCATATTACAAGCAGTGTGGTTTCAAAAGTACAGTAAAATAATGTGCCAATGTGCTTATATAAAAAGAATACTCTAAAATGAATATGACACATTTAACAAAAAATCTCCAATAGTCTAAAAACGTTATCTAAGAAAACACGGGCATCATGACATCCTAGATTATATAACTAGAATACAAAGATTATGTGAATTTCTCATTAAATATGATATTGAATTTTAAACCCCGATGCATTTCTAAGTAACGTTTATATGCTGCTGCATGTTATTGCCTTATTGATAAACGTCATTAGAGTGGTACAGACAGCGTTCATTCCATTGAAATATTGCTAAAAACTGTGATTTGTGATTTATGATCTGAGTTTACTGATATTTTAATTATTTCTAATTTATTATGTATTATGATCTGTTTTATTTTTGTTTTGTGAAAAACCAAAATTTGATTGTACTACAATAAATATAAAAAAGTTATTAACAAACCTTGACCTAATCTACCAAGCACTGAAAACACAGCTAGCTACTGAGAAAAGTAAAACGGGTTTCACAGTGTTTCACCTCTTTGTCCATGTAGCCTATAGAAGCACCCTCAATCTAAACACGGCAAACAAATTGCATAGTGTAATGAGATGGGCATCATTCAACTAGAATGCCAGACCTTGAGAAACCTTCCATTTGAAATACAGGATTGTCATTGACGAATGGGCAGTTAAGGGCTTGCCAAGGTTAAGCGCAGTATTGTGAGTTACTTCTAATTGTCACTGCCTAAAAATTGGTCCAAGTGAGTTTGCTGGCATCCATCCAATTGCAGGTAATACACATCAGCAAATACTTTTCTGCATCATTAAGCCATTAGTTGAGATTAATTTTTTACACCAGTCTTGTGTAATCTGTGTAGGCCTCCAAAGTAAATATATAATAGGTAATGCCTAATTTGAGTTACCAAAGCCACTGCAAATGAATTATGTCTCCCCCGGGGAAATCCTCAGCCACTGTGTTGTTGTTCAACTTCCAAAAACAGTGTGTGCCCGATTGCACTTTGTTATCCTTGATTTCGTCAGGCTAAGGGAGTTTTGCTATGTTTCAGGACCTTCTTTCCAAAAATACAAGGCAATCTTGGCGGTACTGATTCCAGTATTAGATTCTGCTTGTCATGTAGTTAGTAACATGCTTAGCATGTTTCTGCTAATATACCCAGACACTGGGCCTCATTATAAGTTTGGCGGTAGCATCTGAGTCCTTACTGCACACAGTTATTTCTTCACTATTGGCTTCCCGGAGAATGCGCCCCTTCTCCAGGTGCCTTGCTCTCAGTTTTGGCACAGTTCACAATACCAGGGGAAATGTCTCCCTTCCCCTGGTCTCTTTCTATGATTTGGACACTTCTCAACATAGACTTGGCTTCCAGTTTTGTGGGTGTGGGTTCCAGACCCGAAGGATTCTCTGCTGGTAGTGTGGCAGACCTGGTGTTATGCTCACCTGGGCGTAGTGTAGAAAGGATAGGGATCTCTCAGGAGCACGGAGATATGCGCTCCAAACCAGAGAAAAAGGGGTTCATTGGGTGAATATACATGTAATGCAGTGTACACCTTTTAAGCTGGCAGAAGTGCTACGAGACACACCTCCTAACAAACATCAAATGGGGAGTACTCATCTCAGGAATACCCGGAGTCAACCAAAAGAGGAAGGATTTCCATAACGAAATTCATACAGTAGCGTTATTGATGTGCAGGGCCCTTATGTATCCCCGGGGTTCTGACTCCGCACATCGCTGTCTATTTACTGCATTTACTTAGGCTTAGAACTTCTCCATGAGCACCACAGCACCTATCGCCTCCCCCGTCCCATCTGCACTTGCACATTCTGAACACTCACAAGGCATAGTAGGTTCGTCTACCCCCCCCCCCCGTTATTCTCATTTGTTTGTACTATTAATTCAATAATTTATCTTTGTTTAATTCATTGTCTACCTTCCCCTGTCACCACCCTGTTGCCCTGTGGGCACTTTGAAACACAGTTTTGCAATTGTATAAGTGCCTAACAAATGACCAATAAATAAATAATAACCTAACAACTAACACTAATTACCTACTTGGAATAGACTTGAACGTCAAATCACAGGTTCTCAAATTCAGCGGTATGAAACCGTTGCTTGAACACTGCAGCGTCCTGGTTACCAGGCTTTTGTACTTCCTGGACATGTCAGCACGTTAGTACACTACATGCTGACGTGGATGGGCATGTTGCATGCCGTCTCTATGCTAGATGAGGGATAGCGTCCTTGGCTGTTGATTAACAACCACTCGCCCACGCCTCATGCACAGCCTTCTCCTCTGTACCAGAAAATAAGCATCTGAATTGTAATGGAGAAAGGCATGAAGTGCATGAGTGTGCCGGACAGTTCCTAACAGTATGCCCTGAAGGCAACCTACTCCGCTGCAGCCCGCAACCCGGTTTAGTCCGGTGTTTATCATGAAATCGACTAACCAATTGGGAAACATTCATGTCCTTCACAGATACTCAAGAACGGTCCTCTTTACCATACCCTTTCCAATACACTAGGTATTGCAAGGTACGTTTATAGAAACGTGAATCTAGAATTGTTTCAATTTCGTATTCTTCTTGGGGGCCTAGAGCAAGTGGGTGATGACTTGGGTCCCGAGGATATAGTAATGAGTGGGAGACAGGCTTTAACAGGAAGACATGAAATACTGGATGGATCTTATAGGAATCTGGAAGCTTAAGTTCCATGGCCACTGAGTTAAATCACACGAAAAGGTCCAATATATTTGGGTTTCAATTTCTTTCCACATGCTAAAATGAGAGTATGTGCAGTAGAGAGCCATACTTCGCCTCCCAGTTGGTACACCGGAGAAGGCCTTCTCTTTTGGTTAGCATATATTTGTGCCTGTCTTTGGCTTCTAGTAAGTTTTCCTTAGCAGAGACGAATCCTGAACATAAGTTATCTACGTACTCTTCTGCAGAGGGAACAGGGCTATGATCCAAGAAGTATAATGAGACAGATACAGGATGTTGGCCTGTGGATAAGTGAAAAGGAGAAGTTTTGATATACAATGGGCCTCATTACGGTAAAACCGCCTGGTTACCGCCGGACTCGTATTACCATTCCGCCTCCGTGATTCCCGGAATTACCGGGGCATTACAATCCCGGTTTTCCGGGAATCACGGAGGCGGAATGGTGTTAATCCCAATTCCCATTGAGTCCTATGGGACTCAATGGGAATGGGGATCATGGAAACACCCGCAGCATCTTGTAATGCTGCCGGTGTTTCCTCGTCCGCCTGGCGGGAACATCACCTCCCGCCTGCAGGAGTCGGGATCAGGCGGTCCGGAAACAACGGTGGCGGCGGGTTTACCGCCACTGTTATTTCCGGACCGCCTGATTTGTAATGAGGCCCAATGAGTCGTTATATGCAAACGCAGCTAATGGTAATTTATCGACCCATCCTTGTTCAAGTTCGGTGATATACCATCTTAAATATTGTCCAATGGTCTGGTTGGCCCTTTCAGTCTGACCATCGCTTTGTGGAGGATAAGCTGAAGTACTGTCCAGACGGATTTCCAATAAATGACTGACCTCTTTCCAGAAGGAGGAAATGAACTATGAGCCTCTGTCTGTAATAATGTTCTTGGGTAGACGATGTAAACGAAAGATGTTGTGAAGGAAGTAGAGGGCTAGTACTGGAGCAGAAGGGACACCTTTCATGGCTATGAAATGTCCTGTTTTTGTAAATGAGTCTATTACTGTCAATATGGCTGTGTTTCCCTTGTCTTTAGGAAGGTCCGTTATGAAATCCATTGAACAGGTTTGCCACGGATGGTTTGGGACTGGTAATGGATGTAAAAGACCCATGGGTTTTTGTCTGCAGGGCTTAGCTCTAGCACATACAGCACAACTTCTTATACAATCTTGGATATCGTGGTTCATAGAATTCCACCAGGGGTAACAGCGTATCTTCTGTAAAGTTTTAAGTCTTCCAAAATGTCCAGCCCTCAGGGAATCATGACACCAGCCTAACATGGTTTCTTGAGAGACCCCGGTAGGTAGCCACAACTTGTTGTTGTGGAAGAGTAAGCCTTGGTTTTCATAACTATGCAAAGTATCCAGAAGGAAGTTTTCCTTTAATTTTTTGATATAGGTCTCACGCAATACTTTTTCATAAAAAAGTAGAGGTATGAAGAGAGTTGAAATGATTTTGTCAGATGGAATGAATGGAACTCCCTCTACGTCATCTGTCTCACCTTGATAAGCTCTTGATAGGGCATTTACTTTGGTATTCAAAGAACCCGGTTTAAAAGGTACTGTAAAAACAAAATGTGAAAAGAAATGTATCCAACGATTTTGGCATTGGTTTACAGATTTTGCTGTTTTGAGTAATCCCAGGTTCTTGTGGTCGGTCAAAACAGATATCGGATGTCTAGTTCCTTGCAGAAGGTGTCTCCATACCACAAAGGCTCCTTTTATCGCCAACAGTTCCTTTTCGAATATTCCGTAGTTATTCCCTGCAGCTGTAAATGTGCAATAATAGTAAGAGATGGGAGGGAGTTGTTTGGTTAGGGTAGCTCTTTGCTCTAATAAGGCGCCTATAGCATAAATGGATGCATCTGTTTCTAAGGTGTAGGGAAGAGATGGATACGGGAGTCGTAATATAGGGGCGGTCGTGAATTTCTTTTTCAATTTGTGGAAAGCTTCTGCAGTATCTTTGTTTCATAAATATTTGATTCCCTTTTTCAGGAGCCGAGTCAAAGGAAGTACTGTTCGGGAATAGTTAAGAATAAATCACCGATAAAAATTGGCAAAGCCAAGGAATCTCTGTTGTTCATTTATGGTTCCGGAAGCAAGCCAGTCCATGATACCAGAGACTTTTTTTGGATCCATTTCAATAACTTAGAGAGTGAGAATGTAACCTAGATAAGCTATACGGCTCTGGTGAAATGAACATTTAGATAGTTTTGCATACAAACTATGTTTTTTTAACCGTTGAAGTACTTATTTGACATGTGATAAATGTTCTTCCCATGAGGAAGAAAATATAAGTATGTCATCAAGATAGATTATCACAAAGGTGTCCAGGACATCTCTAAATATCTCATTCAAGAAGTATTGGAACACGGCAGGGGCATTACACATACCAAAAGGCATGGCATGGTACTCGTAATGCTCATACCATGTCCTAAAGGCTGTTTTCCATTCATCTCCCAACGCCATCCATTTAAGTTGTATGATTATGATTAGTTATTTATAACGTGCTTAATACCCAGAGATTTCTAAGCGCGGACTCGGGGATCGAACCTCTGTTGCTCCGTCTCGTCTTGCTTCCAAGGCGAGCGCGTTGTCCCTGAGCTACCCTCCCAAGACGATGCTCCTCGTAGGTCCAGTTTGGTATACAGGTTGCTGGCTTGGGCTTGATACAATAGTACTTGGATAAGAGGTTATGGGTACCTATTCTTCATGGTAATAGCATTTAGTTGCCAATAATCTATACATGGCCGGAGTTTTGTCTCCTCCTTCTTGGGTATAAAGAATGTAGGGGCTCGAGCATGTGAGGTTGAGTGAAGAATGAAACCTTTTTTCAAGTTGTCTTCTTTATATTGTTATAGTATTAGGTTTTCTTTTTCGGACAAGGCATACATGCAACAATAAGGTATCTTGGCTCTGGGTAGGTGTTTGATATTACAATCATCATCCCTCTGGGGAGGGAGTTACTCTGATTCTTTGAGGTCAAATACACCTTGATATTTTTGATATTCTTTAGGAAGCGTACCTTGAAGAAGCAGAACCGAATTAACCATTGGGGTAGGCAGCCGGGATCTTCTATCTGGTTACTCGGAATTCGGTATCCTTGTGAACAGAAGGGAGGACATTAGCTTCCTTGGAATGTTAACTTGTCAGCTCTCCAATCAATAGCAGGGGTATGATAGCATAGTCAAGGGATACCTAATATAATTTGGAATTGAGGAGCAGCAATAGCATCAAAGACAATAGTTTCATGATGGAACTTCGCACAGATCATAGACAAGGTCTTGGTCCCCAAAGTAAGGGGACCGGAGATTAGCGGGGAGCCGTCTACCGATAGGATGGTTTCGGCCTAATCCTTAGGTATTACCTGAAAGTGGTTATAGTGGGCACATGCGATATCTATAAAATTACCGGTGTCACCACAATCCACCAATGCAATCACTTGTTTGCAGGTTTTTCCTTCTTCCGAGAGGTCTACTCTATTATACAAATGCGCGATTGGGTAGGTAACACAGGACTTAAGGTTCGGCAGGAAATATCTGAACTTGTTCCTTTATTCCCTATTGAGGGCGAGTTAGCAAGTTTTCCGAACTTGAAAGAAGACAGGGACAAGAATGGACAGTATGATTGGGTTCCACACAATAGAAACAAAGTTGTAGGCATCTTCTTTCTCTTTCTTCAGAGGAGACAGGTCCACAGAGGCTCGCTAATTGCATAGGTTCAGGGCTGTTAGTTGAAACAGAAGGGTTTGGAAAGGTAATCAGTTTGTTCTCCCACCGAGGAATACTTCTGTAGTACTCTGTTCTCCTCTTCTCCCCTTTTCTGCCTTGTATCCTTTGATCAACTTGGATGACTAGGGCTATGAACTTGGATAGAAGAAGCGGAGGATCTACCACTTGACTCAAGGCATCTTTTATTTCTTCCTTTAGTCCTCTATACAATATGGTGATCTGGGCATCTTCTGGCCACTGTGCTTGCGTTACTAATCCCTTGAAGTGGGCGATGTAATTCATTCCTTATTAACTGATTCTCTCCTTGCCTGTCAAACATGTTCTTGAATGCTTTTAAAAAGCCCACATAGTCTGTTATCAGAGGATGATTAATAACGATTTAGGGTGTAGCCCATGATAGTGCAGTTTTGTCAAGACTAAACAATAAGAAGGCTACCCTAGCCTGATCAGTGGCATAGAGTTTAAGTCAGTTCAAGAAGTGAATTCTACAAAGTGAATTCTACATTGTGTCAGGAAGGACTTAATGTCCTTGGAATAACCACTATATTTAGTAGACATGGGAGGAGAAGGGATAACAATATTAGGCATGGGAGCAGAGAGCGTAGCAGGAGTGAGGACCGGGCAGGTATCTGTTTTAGTTGAAGTACCTGATGTCCCGGAGGTAGCCCCACTTCCTAAACCCCAAGGGTTACTAGTTACTGTCATTTTGCTGGGTTGGTCTACAGCCCCTTGAAGGGCTGTTATGGATTGATAAAGAGCAGCATTTTCTTGCTGTGATGCCGTAACCTCAGCCTGGAGCTTTTGCACCATAGCCGTAAGGTCTTTCAGTAATGTGTCCATACTCGGAAGAGATTTGCAGGTTTGCGCAATCGGTTACGCTCTCCTGGGCGTAGTGTAGAAAGCGTGGGCATCTCTCAGGAGAACAGAGATATGCGCTCCAAACCAGAGAAAAAGGGGTTCACTGAGTGAATATACATACAATGCAGTGTACACCTTTTAAGCTGGCAGAAGTGCTATGAGATACACCTCATAATAAACATCAAATGGGGAGTACTGGAGCTTTGTGGAAAATAAGGAAGCACTGTAATATAGGGAGCCCCAGGACATACACATATATTCTACAAGGTCATTAAAGGACTTTAAGTCACCCTTCTAGACCTGTATTCCAGCATTGTGCCTAGTCTCAGGAACATCGAGAGTCAATCAAAAGAGGAAGGATTTCAATAACAAATAATAACCTAACAACTAACACTAATTAGCTACTTGGAATAGACTTGAAGGTCAAATCACAAGTTCTTGAATTCAGCGGTATGAAACCGATGCACGAACACCATAGCGTCCTGATTACCAGACTTTTGTACTTCCTCGTCATGTCATCAAGTTAGTATGCTACGTGCTGACGTGGACGGCCATGTTGCATGCCGTCTCTGTGGTCGATGAGGGATAGCGTGCTTGGTTGTTGCTTGGAAACTACTCTTTCACACCCCATGCCCAGCCTTCTCCTCCGTACCAGATGATAAGCGTCTGAATTGTAACAAAAAAAGGCATGGAGCGCGCGTGAGGGTGCCGGTGCCGGATAGTTCCTAATACCGGGTTCACTAACCTGCCAGGTACTGCGAGTATGAAGATGACGGATGAACTTTCCTTCTTGTGGGTGCGGGTGCCAGACCCAAGCTTCATTGCTTTCACCCCCTTTTAATGCCCCATCAAGAGTCCCGGAAAACATGGTACCTGTATGAGGTTTGCAGACACTCTCTGGTTTGTCTTTGGCTGCTCTGTGTTCCCTTTCAGGCTTCTCACGGCTTCTCTTGCCTTTTCGGATGCTGTGTCAGCTCCCCAGCGTTTGGTGCCCAACAGCATGCACGCCTTCAACTGTCTGCGGGGTTGCCAGGTGTCTCCTGTCTGGACCTCTGCTGTTCTGCTTGGCCGGATGATCCTTCCACACCAGGATACAAAGTGGTCCATGAGGAAACATAGCTTAGCTATCGGTTTATACGTGGTATAGTTGGTAATACATCATAAATCATTGAATCATGGGAACATGGGAGCTTAATGTAAAGAAGCGTAGGGTGCCAGAATAGGATAAGTGCAATTAATAGGCTATTGTTGAGATGCGAGAAGGTCCTTTACCTTGGCTCGGAACAACCAGAATGATGGGTCAGCTCTAATTGTCATAGGTAGTGCATTCCAGGATTTGGCTGCTAGTACAGGGAAGCTGGCTACTCCAGCTGTTTTTAAGTTGAACCTTGGGACGTTGAGTTGATGCAGGTATGGGGATCTTGTTGGTCTGGAAGAGTTCTTTCTTGTGAATTTGTCTGATAAGTAGAGAGGGGCTGTCAGGTAGAGGCATTTGTGAGGGATAACCAATGCTCGTAGTTTAATTCTCTCTCGGATAGGGAGCCAATAGACATCCTTCCTGGCAGCTGAGATGTGGGCCTTGCGTGGGAGATTGAGGGCGCATCTAAGGGCGTTGGTTTGTAGTATCTGTAGTACCTTCAGGTTGTGGTTGGTGGAGCCTAGGAAGAGAGTGTTACAATAGTCCAGTTTGGACAGTATGAGGGCTCTGGCTAGTGTAAGGCGGCTGTTGGTGGATAAGAAATGTTTGCAGGCGTTGATAAGTTTGTTAGTGTAGGCCGTGGAGGAGATGGTGGCGGTAATTTGGTTTTGAGGGAGAGGGTGGAGTCAAGATATACACCTAGTGTTTTGACCTCTTTAGATACTATGAGTGGCCAGCCATGCTTGGATTTCAAGGTAGATCTCATTTAATTTAGCAACATCCTCCTCATAACTCCCCGAGTACCTGGATGTCATCGGCATAGTTAGTATTTGCAACTCCCAGGTGGGATCTTTACCTGAGGGAATGACTCCTTTCCCCAGGTCTCAATCTCTCTCCAAGCCACAAAGCCAAGTTCCAGGTTGTAATGCTAAAAAACAGTAAAGTTCTCAGTTCCAAACCAAAAAGTAAAGTTCCAGTTCAAACATCAACATTCCTTATAGCCCACAGTTGTTTCTTCACTATTGGCTTCCTGGAGAATGCCTTCCTTCTGCAGGTATCTTGTTCTCTGTGTTTTCACAATGCCAGGGGGATGACTCCCTTCCTCTGGGCTTCCTTGGCTTTGTTCTCACACTCTCTTGGCTTTTAATTTCACAGTTTATTATACCAGGTGGAATGTCTCCCCTCCCCTGGCCTTTTCTTAATCTTACTTCACAGTTCACAACACCAGGGGGACTGTCTCCCTTTCCCCGGCCTTTTCTTAGGCTTATTTCACAGTTCACAACACCAGTTGCAATGTCTCCATTCCCCTGGCCTATTTCTATGATTTGTTCACTTCTCCCCAATGTATACTTGGCTTCCAGTCTTGTGGGTGTGGGTTCCAGACCCGTAGGATTCTTAGCTGGTAGTGTATCAGACCTGGTTCACTAACCTGCCAGGTACTGCAACTATGAAGATGACTGATGAACTTTCCTTCTTGTGGGTGCGGGTCCCATATCCGAGCTTTGTTGGTTTCACCCCCTTTTCTGATAACTGATAACGGTCTGGGGTTTGCTAAGGGTCTCCAGTTGGTCTTCAGCTGGTCTGTGTTCCCTTACAGGATTCCCGCGGCTTGCCTTGCCCTTTTGGATGCTGCGGGAGTTCTCCAGCATTGGTGGTCAACAGCATGCACGTCTCTACCTGCCCGAGCGGTTCCTGGTTTTCTCCTGTCTCGACCTCTGCTGATCTGCTTGGCCGGATCATCCTTCCACGCTGGACCATTCGCGGACACCTCTGCTCAGTCAGTAAACTTGTCTACAAGTCTTTTGTTTCAGCAGTGGCTTGTGCGTCCCCCATGCTTGCGGTTGCTCTCAGGACGACTGATCTCTCGCTGTCCTGTTTTCCCTCTTCTGTTTTGAATGTGACTTGACAAATAGAAATTCTGGAACCACTAGAATGTTCACTAGTGGTTCCAGGAGTGCTCTTCATACTTCTTCATTGCCTTCTCGTCTCTGTACCCGTCCTATAGTCCTCCCTTGTGTAGACTAGACGCTTCCTCGTCTCAGTTCTTATAGTATACTTCTCCCTTGGGTTGACTAGATTCTTCTATCGTACCAGTATGATTTTGGTTACATGACACATGTACATGGGGTGGCAAGGCAAGTGTGAAGCAGATGAGGGGCATTGGAGTGGAGTGTACCACAATCTCCTTGGATAGACGTCCCTTCTCCCAAAGGTGGGGGCTCCCTTCCCATGAGATCCTACCACTGAGTCCCGCCACCAGGGTCCACTATCGGGTAGCAGCCTTACCGGCCTCATGGGAAGGGGATCCCCTTGGGAAGAAGTGACGACATCCAAGGATTCGTCACAAGTTATACAAATTATTTTGTAGTTGTAAAGATGTTGGGTAAGTATGCTAAAAAAGGATTCTTGTAGATATTTGTTAAACAAACTATTCAATTTGATCAAAAAGTACACAATCTTTAAAGGTGTTTTAACAAACAATGTTGACCGTAAATCTTTTTGATTACAGTGGAAGGATTTTTGCCTGAATGATTCAAACATTTGTTATCAGTAAATGAGTGGTCGGCTTTCATTTGTATTGGGAAGCATTTTGTGCTGCCTATAAAAGAAAACCTGGTGAATATTCCTCATGCTACAATATAACAATTATAGTTCGTAACCTCTGCTTATGACAACCATATTATTATTTAATCTGTAATCACTGCATACAAGCAAATAAAAAGACAGATTCCATTGCTGAATACATATACACAAAATATAATAAGGGCTACTCTTAATTATCCCTACAACTTGAAAAGAGCTAGGGGGAGGGAAGATTCCCTTCACCCAAAAGTGTATTACATAGATTTTGAGTTAAAATCTGTATTCACCATATCAGTGGATTTGTGGCATATCTTTAGCAGATTTTTCACTTTCGCTTCATTACCTACAAAAAAGGGGCTTCAGTTATTCTGACAAAATAAAATCCATGCCAAAATGAATTTGCGAACCAACAATGAATATATAGGAGGAGATGAAACGGTTAGTGAAAAATCAGAAAGGATATGCAGGATAATCTGTTGTATTTAAGTACCTTTCACAGGCTAATATTAAACATGGCCAGGAAATAATATCCACAAACAAAGAATGGATATTTAAATTTGCAGATGTGCATATGTAAAATGGGTCGGTTGACGGATTGCCTCGTGAGTGCCTAACTCTGGATTATGTAAAGGATGTGAAACACCCAGAAAGGGGCAGATAACACCAAAGGGTTGGTGATTTGCTAAATAGTAGCATTTTGCAAAACAGCATTTCTGGTGAGGAGAAAACATCTGCAAGATCCAAGTATAATTAAAGATGCAGAAAGCCCATGTAATATGGAGTGTAATATGGAGTGAGCAAGTCTCTAGAGGCCAAGAACGGCAACGACACCAATTCGATTGAATCAAATAGCAGTAAATAGAAGGTCGAGATGGACACATTTGTGGTCCCCTCACACGTGAATCAGAATTTGAAAACAAGGGCTATTCATTAAGCCCAAACAAAGATAATACTGTGCAACACTCCCTTGAATGTCCCAGAGCAGAGAGCAGGCCTTGAGGTCCACTACAAAGGAGAAGCCTTGAATTGGGGTCTGACCGATGACAGACAATGTACTAATTGTGAAACTGGGGAGTAGTCTGATGTTGCACCTGAGTTTCATTTTGCTTACCTGCTGTTCACGAACCAAAAGTCCAAGGTTGGGAAAGCATGCCAACCAATCATCGGGTCTATGTAGCAACATGCTATACAATGTTGCAAACACCAACCCTCTGCCATTTTTCAGCTATAATAAGTATTAATTGTATTTATAGGTAGTACGGATTGTGCCCACCAGACAGGGGGCAGCCAATTAAATAATTAACACCTATATGATATATAGGTAAATATGTTCCCTTAACCAATCCCTCCCATCAATAGGATTTAGTTTGCCACGTAGGATGACATCATAGATGACGCATATCGAGGTATAAAATCTTTGTATAATAACATCTGGGTGTGAGTGCGTGAATTACTGCCAGTTACTCACCAGATTGCCCTACTTTATTTCTATGCTGATAATTAGTACTTTGCTACATTCTTTGAGTCTGTCCAAGATCATTATTGGTAATCTCATCTAGCACCTGAGACGCTTCAAGGTGCTACAGCACATGAACAAGATAAAGGTATTTGGAATTCTTTAAAATATCAGTGAACTAACATCAAGGAAGTTTAATTGTACATAATACTTGCTTGGTTTATCATGTGGGTACACTTTGCATGACCAAAGTTTGGTTACTTTTATGGGTGGTGGCATTTGAATATTTTTCAGAGTGTTGTCAATTCGGAAATGACACTTCCTAAGCATACAGAAATGCGTAGCTAGCTACTGAAGCTGTCCGCTTGGAGTGAAGTGACAGAATGTTGGAGAACCCAATATGTAAACTCCGTGGCAATAATGTCCTTACAAATAACAATACTAGTTTGTGATAAAATGAATGTACTTGTTGCTAAAAATTACATGTAGCACTTTACCTTTGTCAGCCACCAACTCCCTGATGAATTTCCAATGTAATTGTTTTTTTAAATGTATGCGGAATGAACAATTGCAGAATGTATATATGTGTGAATGAGGCAAATATGAATGAGTATGTGTTGTATCTGAATGGTGTCCAATGGGCCAAAGGGCATATATATTACTGAAGAATTGCTGTAATGGTTGGCTGACACCTACATTGGGTGGGATTCTTATTATTTATTAATTATTTATATTGCAAATCTGCTTTTGATGTATATCTTGCTGTATGATTGAATCATAGTAATTAATAACAATTCATATTTGATAAATTAGCCTTTTTCCAAAATTGGATGAATTGAGGTTAGACCCATGGCACCTGTAATGTGTCAGACTGAGGGGTTTTTGTGTTTCTATTTTGTGATGGTGCACGCGCCATTTTGCAGATGTATGAGTTCTTTGATGATTTTGAAGACGTCCTTCTCACTGTTGATATGTTGATTCTATTAAATGTGCGTATATGCTTTTTTGCTTTAAATAGCCAGGGGCAATCAGGTATCCGTGTACAGCAGGGCAATAACTAGTCTGGTAAAAACATGTGTCTAAAAGTGATGTGACCGGTTTTATGTTGCCCTTCTGTAATCACGGTTTGCAGGCAAGTACTGTTGCAAGAGTTACATGTTCAGATTGTGTGCATTTGCTAAGATCGGTTAAAAGTAAAATGCTAGCAGAGATAGGCCTCAAAACTAGGTTTCTAGTTTCAATTCCTAGCCGTGAATCCCACCAGAGTGAAATTAGATTTCAAAGCTCCGTTGCCAGGGTGATGAGTTGAGGAATTCCCCTGTTCCCCAAATGTTATGGCTAAAACCACTTAGGCCATCATTGTTCTTTGAGCGCCAGATCTTTCATGAATATAGTTGGGGAGTAAATGAGGAAAAACCGTAACTCTGCCATAGAATAACATACAAACCTCAAGGTAGGATCATTTGATTCACAGAACAATACAGTGTTGAAAAATGCTGTCATATGTGTCCAAATATGATATAAAAGGGCATTTGACATGCAGTGAAATTTCCATGTGCAAAATCCAGACCTGCCTACTGTTCCAGTCATATGATGGATGGGGTATCCTCCCCTGGATACTCAAAACACGCCCCCAATCTCTGGACCTATTGGGCAGTGGATGGGGGGGGGGACCTCTGAAAATTGTCCAATCCATTCTGTGAGAAAGATGACACATCAGTGATGTTATTTGGCTTATAAATAGGTCACTCCGCATCAAATGAGGACTCCCCTTTGAAATCTTGAGGTGTGCAGCTGCCAATTATGTGAACCATCCTTGCAGTGAAGCCAAGTACGCTAACTTGAGACCCTTTGGTGGACAGAAAGCATCCTTCACTGACCCCTGCTGTCCCAGCAGTGAGGCCCTGATGCTTCCTGGTGCCCCATGCAGCCCGCTCTTGTAAGTATAGACATCCCCAGCAATAGATTAAACAAGCCCTATCTTCTTTAGCACTAACATAGAGATTCCCATGGACAAATCCCCTATATTATGTGTTAGTGAAATTGAGTCATTTTCATACTGAAAAGTATTTCACTTTTCTGTGCATTGTAGTAACTCTCCCATTGCCAAATCCTTTGTTTACCCGTGCATTCAAGTCATTTTTTCTATTGAACAGAATCATCTCTCATTTGTCTGTTGATTGTAGTCCTTTTCCACTTGGAAAGTCCTTTGTTTGCCTGCATATTTAAGTCATTTTCATGTTGAAGAATCTGTTGTATATCCATGCATTTCAGTCATTTCCCATTTAAGAATTGTGAGTAATCTCTTTGCCCAAAGCCTACCTGTTGGTTGCCTCTGTCATTTTAACTAAAAACCGATTTTCCAATGTGAATTCCACATTGCTTAATCCTGCCTGTCATTTGCACCCTTGGAAAAACAAGTCTGTTACATTTGCGTTTCTCTAAAAATGTTGCTTCTTCCATAGAAAATCGTTTTTCCAAATCTATCCATTTTCCCCTAGCATCTTTTGATCACAGATTTCAAATTGCATTTCCTTCCCTTGCCATTGCCTAGAGCTTGCCTGCCATTCACAGCCTTAGAAAAACAAGTGTGATTTACATTTTTGTTTCTCTAAAAATTTTGCTTAACCTTTATAAACCGTTTTTCCTGGTCTATTCCTCTTCATCTACTGTCTTCTGAGAAACGATTTACAATTGCATTCCCTTTTATTTTTTCATATGTTGCGTGTATAAAATCGAGTTTTCCTATTGTGTGCTAGCTAGTCTGTTTTGAAGCCCTATTTGTCTCCTAAAAGCAAGCAGCGCGAAGTGCCCTTGTGTGTGGTCCCATAGCAGTTGCCCTTATAAAGTTAAAACTTATTTACCTGGTGTAGAAACTGAATTGTCCCATTCATTGCTGTTCCCATATTGTGTCTGCAACCCCCATTCAAAATCCGCTGTTCACCTGGTGAAATCATCAAGAATCTTTTGTGTGCACATGCACTTTCTTGTGGGTTACATTCATTTCATGTTCTAAATTGCTGATTGAAGTGGTGAAATCAGTAATGTACACCCTTGTGCCATACATGTTTGAGTTGTCTTAGTGTGCCCTTTGACTAAGAATAATCTGAGATTTGTACATTGCTTCCCCCTGGTTGCCATTGTAACTGTTTATCAAATCTTCCATTAAAATCATAAATAAATAGAAAATATTCATTGACAACACACTGGCCTAGTTCCTGGTCTATTGTGACAATGGATGCAGGTGCAGGTTGGGTGCGAGACCGGTTGGAGGCCTCCTTAAAAAGAATCTTATTTGTAATTATATAAAGTGCTATATTGTGCGCCACGTTCATTGTAGGGGAAGGAGATCGCCCACTTGCCTGTGCCGTATAATATGTTGTGACAAACGTGAGAGCTTGAGTCCGGGATTAAGGAGTGTTTTCACCCATGACAGTGTAGCACAGCAGGCTAGCCCACTGAAGGTATTGCTACATTTAGTGGATAGTAAGATGTGTTACATTGTGAAGGCGCCAGCCAAACCTGTACCCTGGTTGTCATGGCTGTGTGCGTCTAAAATAAAATATTGTGAGCATATACTAGGCAGAAGCAGGGTGGAGATTTTGCCCTTGCATAGATAACCCATCAGGTGCAGAACACAATGAGCAGCGTGGAAATTAATATGGCTAGACAGCACCTCCTATACAAATTGTTCATTAGAGGGGAATGTGTAGAACAAAAACATGAAGCCTGGCAATCTAGAAGAGGTGACCCCTATAAATATGGATGTGTGATAGGACAGTGGCCTGTTACATCAAGCCCTGACAGAGATTTAAATGACACAGAACAACAAAGATGAGCAAATTAAAACGGTCCAGCTCACTGCATATATGTACTTCCATATGATACTTATCCAGGAAAGGTACCAGGAGAGTTTATCCGTTGTGCAAAATCAATCTGAGCTTTTAGATCAAACACAATGTGAGTTAAGGCAGGTAGAGGCAAAATATTGAGTTGGAATTACATGACATCATTCAACAGCTAAAAGAGTAGTTGGCATCACAGCAACAATAAATTCAGACCGAGAGTCACAAGTCATTGCACTGAAAGAGGAGTGTCAAGAAGGGGTTGAGAACCTCAAAGAGAGTTAGCTAAAATTGAATCAATAAGTGACTCTGGGGGTCATTACGTCGGTAAGGATGCCGGTGCCGTTAACCCCTTACCGCCGCATTCCGAGGTCCCTTAGCGGGTCCCACTAAGGCCGGCTGGTAAAACCAGACCCAGGGTCTGATACCATGGAGCAATGACAGGGAGAAAACCTTGACAACCAACAGGTTCCAGTGGAGGAGGTCCTGGGGTAAGGCGCATGCAAATCCCTAGAGGAAGCTTTCTTCCTCACCCATGAAAAGCCCCTAGAAACCTCTGAACCTGAGCCCAAATCTCCTACCCCCGAAAAACTGCAACCTAGGGAACTGAGTGTAAGTAGGGGAAACCAAGTGATCAAGAAGACACATTTTGTGGAGAAAGTCAGCGTCTTCCAGTTTGAAGGGGAAGAATTCCTGGAGGATTCAGGGAAGAGTCTTCTGTTTCAAGGACAGGGAGATTCCTTGCAAAGAAAAATGGGTCCCAAAAGACCCTAACATAGACTGGGTAAGTATGGGGACTGACCCAGAACCACAAATTCTTGGACCCCAAAAATGTCACCCCAACGACTAAGAAATCAATGAGGGATCCTCCTCCCAAACCGGTTCGAGTGACTGTCTCCAGGAAAATGGGGACAGCACAGAATCAGGGGAAAAAGTGGATTCCCAAATCCCCCAAATCTCAGGATTCCACATTTTCTTCACATTGCCCACGATCACACAGTGTCAGAGTTAAAAATAAAGAAATTAACAAATTAACCGCCCAACTGGCCCAAAATGCACATTTCCTTTGCCCCCTGGAGGAAAAAGAAGGCATGTTTTATGCCCCCATCAGGAACAAGGCCACTGTGCATATTCAGCGCTGGTGGATACAGGATCCCAAGGCACCCTTCTATCCAAAAAGGCATTTGATCAAATCAATTCAGGAAGGGGGAGAGTCACCTAATTCCCCACGCACGTCTTCCTGGACAACTCCAGAACTTCGATGGAAATTACATTCCCATCGAGGGGACTGCAGATCTGGAGATCAAAATTTGGCGAGGTGAAACACCCAGTCACAGTCATCACCCCAGAGGGCACACCCTGTGTCCTAGGCACTGACCTCCTTCGGAGGTTGTCACCCCTAATAGACTGTGTGAACAAGGTCCTCTGGACCCAGACTCACCGGCCAATAAAACTAAAACAGAGCCCCAACTATGTAAGTCTAAATGGCACATGCCATATGGTTGAGCAGCAGTCTGACAAAATTGAGTTCCACTTTAGGAACAAATCAAATTCCCGACATCACTGTAATCTCTGCAGGAGAACAAACTGATGATGGAAACCCTTTTCCATTTCTGAAAATCAACCTTTCTCCCAGTTTCAAGTGGCGTTCCACACTGGAAGGGCATACCCTGAAATGCTATACTGATCCACAATTTGAAGAAAACCCAAATCCCATGATGAAAGGTGATGAAAAACCAGCCCAAAGTTTAGCTGATATTCAGAAAAAGGGTGAATAGCTGTTCCTCCCCAGTCAGGTAAATGAGAGGGAGCCTGTTCTCGCTAGAGTATGCCTGAATAATGTAAAAAGCTTCATTGCGAAGCGTTATTCACGAAACTCCCAAAAGATCAGACCATTCCTTCATTTAAGTTGATTGATAAGTGGGAAATGGACCGGGAAACTCCCAACTCTAGACATCTCCTGCTTAGCAGGTGCATGCTAAAAATGTCCATTGGTGATAAAAGCATAGAGCATAATTGTGGGGTTGTGCGAGATGTCCCCTCTGCCGTCTACTTAGGCAGCGACATTCTCAATCGGTTTGCAATTAATTTGGACTTAATTAATTGCAAAGTCTGGTCCCGACTGGGGGGTAACCCCCTGGGCTTTGACAATCCTAAAAACGCATTTCGGTCAGCTCAATTGCCGCTGAATGCAGTTGAAATTCAAACTGTAGAAGAGATCACCATCCCAGGACTGGTCGGTAAATTCATCATCCCCCTAAAAATTAAGAGAGAAGGACTTGTGGCTGATTAAAGAACCCAGTGAGGGTAGAACCCAGGAATCCTCTGAGGGGTAAAGGTAAGACACTGGAACCTAGATGGAGAAAATAATACATTGACAGGGATTAGAACAATTATTCTTATTTTGAAATATGTATTTGTGATGGATATGTAAACACAAAATGTATGCTGACAAAGCCTATGCAAGAAAAATGTGTGCTTGCCATGTGTAGCTTGTATGTGTCTCTCCTGATGTTTTGTTGTTTGTTTTCACGTCCCTACTTGGGAAAATGGTATTTAATGAAATCTTTAATCGTTCCGTTCTTCTTATTAGATCAATTAACGCCATGCCTCTACAGGCCAGAGCAGACCCGCCGTACGGCGAGAGGGCCAGGACACACAACCTAATGGAAAAATCTAAATCCGAAGCGAGTGGGAGCAAACAAGTGCACCACTCCATCAGGACCAGGAATAGAGCAAATGCGCTCTGAAGGAGACTCCTGGAATACACCCAGGAGCAGGCGTGCTCTAAAGGAGATCCCTGCGACGAACCCAGGCCATCATAAAATGAACACCCCACTCTCTCCTAGCTCTTCTCTCTGAATAAAATTTACC
The DNA here is from genome assembly GCF_040938575.1 of Ambystoma mexicanum. Classification (NCBI taxonomy): domain Eukaryota; kingdom Metazoa; phylum Chordata; class Amphibia; order Caudata; family Ambystomatidae; genus Ambystoma; species Ambystoma mexicanum. Next base: position 681,754,505 of record NC_090927.1, on the reverse strand, counting down.
AAAGAGCTAGGAGGGGGCAATTTGTGGGGTGAAATAGCCCAAAATGCCATAACTACAGGCAACAGTCAGTGGGGGGGCAAGGCCTGCACTGGAGTAAGGTGCAAAATGAGGCTCTTAGCCAACCGAAAAGGAGTGAATTTAGGCATCAAAACTTGGAGATGCCTAAAAAGGTTAATTGCCCTACCAAAGGGAAAAACACAAGAAAACAGTTGAAAAAGGTCTGAGAAAAATGTGGCCTTATTGTCAGAAATGTCAGCATCCAGCATGAAAATAAAAATGCCCAGATTGTGTGCAAGCCTGCACAGCAGAATGGAGCTTTTCACTATGACAAGAAATCATTGCATGAAAAATCTGATTTTCCCTTTATATTAAAGACATGCTCCTTAAAATGTGTGCAACATATGTAATAAAGGAACTAAAGTTTGTTCATCATGAGCCCATCACAAGAGGAAACACGAATTCTCAGAATCTACTAGGAGATGGGAAATTACAGCAGAATTAAAGGTTTTATGGCTAAAACTGGCCCCAGTGACATTGCAATTGTGTCTTCAAAATCAACACTTTAGGTATTCAAAAGTACAGCCAAAGTCTTTAAATATATTGTTGCCCTTCTGTAATCACTATTTGCAGGAAAGTACTGTTGCAACGGTTACATGTTCAGATTGTGTGCATTTGCTAAGGTTGGTTAAAAGTAAAATGCTAGTCAGCAGAGATAGGCCTCAAAACTGGGTTTCTAGTTTCAATTCCTAGATTTTAAAGCTCAGTTTCCAGGGGGATGAGTTGAGGAATCCCCCAGGTTTTATTGCTAAAACCACTTAGGCCGTCATAAACCTGGTCATTAGTCTTTGAAGCTATGGGCTACTCTAAACAAAAGCCTCCCTCTTGACGTGAGAGCCCAAAAACCAGATCCCAAAGGAGAGGGTCAGAATAATGAGGGGTTTCACAACCATTGCACAGAATGAGAGATATGGCGTGTATGCAATAACTTGGGAAATATTAATTGTACACTATCCATGTGCATATTTATGAAAAGCTGTTAGTGAGCTGCTTTTGGTGAGCTGAAAACAATTTTTGTGACACCTACACCACCCAAGTTATTTACGAAAATATTGTGGGTCATTCCTGGTGTGACTGAGAAATATGAACAATTGAGGAAACATGAAAGAGGTGATCAACATTCTGCCCACCGAGCGCCACATTATTCATGAATATCGTTGGGGAGAAAATGAGGAAAAACCGTAACTCTGCCATAGAATAACCTACAAACTTCTAGGTAGGATCATTTGATTCACAAAATAATATTGGGGGTCATTATGAGTTTGGAGGTAGCCATGGTGCTATTAGTGCCATGGCTGCCTCCAAAGTCGTGTCCAGGTCCAAGTTTCTTGAATGGGGACTTACGGGGTCATTCAAACCTTGGAGGACCCGGTAAGTCCCCATTCAAAATACCTATCCCCATTACCATTGGGAATGGGGAGGGAGCTAATAACGGGCCCGTTAATAACGGGCCCGTTATTAGCTCCCTGGTCCCCTTGCGGGACCCGCAAAGGAAGTCTGGTCTGACCAGACGTTCTGAGCGGGTCCTGCGAGGGAACCTCGTAATGCAGTGGTAAGGGGTTAACGGCACCGGCATCCTTACTGGTGCTGTTAACCCCTTACCGCCGCACTTGTAATGACCCCCCATATTGTCTAATAATGCTGTCATATGTGTCCAAATATGATGAGAAAGGCCATTTGACATGCAGTGAGATTTCCATGTGCAAAATCCAGACCCTGCCCACTGTCCAGTCATATGATGATGCGGTATCCTCTCCTGGCTTCTCAAAACACTCCCCCATTCTCTGGACCTATCGGCCGGCGGATGGGAGAGAACCTCTGAAAATTGTCCAATCCATTCTGCGAGAAAGATGAGACATCAGTGATGTCATTTGGCTTATAAATAGGTCACTCTGCCTCAAATGAGGACTCTTCCAAATCTTGAGGTGTGCAGCTGCCAAAATTGGAACCATCCTTGCAGAGCGAGGCCTAGATCTTGCAGTGAAGCCAGAAGCTGAGGTAAGCTGACTTGGGACCCTTTGGTGGACAGAGACCATCCTTGACTGACGTCTGCTGTCCCAGCAGTGAGGCTCTGATGCTTCCTGGTGCCCCATGCAGCCCGCTCTTGTAAGTATAGACATCCCCAGCAATAGATTAAACAAGCCCTATCTTCTTTAGCACTACCATTAGCTTCCCAATGGAAAAATCCCCTATCTTATGTGTTTGCAAAATGCAGTCATTTTGACAAATCCTTTGTTGACCCATGTATTTAAGTCATTTTTTTCTGCTGAACAAAATCATCTCTCATTTGCCTGTTGATTGTTGTCCTTTTCCACTTGGAAAGTCTTTTGGTTGCCTGCATATTTAAGTCATTTTCTTGTTGAAGAATCCGTTGTATGTCCGTGCATTTCAGTCATTTGCCATTGAAGAATCTCCAGTGTTTGTGTAGATCCCTAGTATATTTTGCTCATTAAATCAATTAATTCCCACATTACTTGACGGGATAGGGAAAGTTAGAATTCGAAACTAACTCTCTCTTCTCTGTGTCTTGCGAGTCATTTTAAGTATAAAGTGTTCCTTAAGAAGTAATTTCATTAAGAGCTGAACAACCAATTCTTCCATGTGTTAAATGGTGTTTTAAAAAGGAATTCCCATTTGCATCTGTCATATTAAATCCAAACTGTTGTTCCTGTTGTGAGTAATCCCTTGGCCCAAAGCCTACCTGTTAGTTGCCTCTTTCATTTTAACTGAAAACCAATTTTCCGATGTGAATTCCCCATCGATTAAAGCCTGCCTGTCATTTGCAGCCTTGGAAAAACAAGAGTCTTGTATATTTTCGTTTCTCTAAAAATGTTGCTTCATCTTTTGAAAATCATTTTCCCAAATCTATCCATCTTCCCCTACCATCTTTTGATCACGGATTTTGAATTGCATTTCCTTCTCTTTCCATTGCCTAGAGCTTGCCTTCCATTCACAGGCTTAGACAAACTAGTGTGATTTACATTTTCGTTTCTCTAAAAATGACGCTTAACCTTTTAAAACCGTTTTTTCCTGGTCTATCCCTCTTCACCTACTGTCTTCTGAGACCGGATTTACAATTACATTCCCTTTTATTTTTTCATATGCTGCATGTATACAAATTTAGTTTCCTATTGTGTGCTGGCTAGTCTGTTTTGAAGCCCTATTTGTCTCCTAAATGCAAGCAGCACGAAGTGCCCTTGTGTGCTGTCCCATAGCAGTTTAGCAACTGCCCTCATAAAGTAAAAACATATTTACCTGGTGTAGAAACCGAATTGTCCCATTCATTGCTGTTCCCATATTGTGTCTGGAAACCTCATTTAAAATCTGCTGTTAACCTGGTGAAATCATCAAGAATCTTGTGTGTGCGCATGCACTTTCCTGTGGGTTGAATTCATGTGAATTGTTGATTGTAGTGGTGAAATCAGTAAAGTACACCTCCGTGCCATACATGTTTGAGTTGTCTTAGTGTGCCCTTTGACTAAGAATAATCTGAGGTTTGCATCGCTGCCCCCGGGTGGTCATTGTAACTGTTTATCAAATCTTCCAATCTAAATGAAAATATTCATGGACAACACACCGGCCTGGTTCCTGATCTATTGTGACAAGGGGTGCAGGTGGAGGTTGGGTGCGAGGCGGTTTGGAGGCCTCCTTAAAAAGAATCTTAGTTGTACTAATAAAAAAGAATCTTAGTTGTACTAATAAAAAGTGTTATATAGTGCGCCACGTTCATTGTAGGGGAAGGAGATCCATGACTTGCTTGTGCCGTATAATATATTGTGACACCACATTGTCAGCATGTTGGGCTACTTGGTGATCTTCCCTGGCCACTAATATCTTCTGATGGTCACCTCTCAGTCTTAGTCTATTGGCAAAGGGCTCCATTGACAAGTGGAACATTTGGGGAGAAAGGGTGCAGACCTCCAAAGTCCCCCTGGAGATGGATACAGGGGGACTCGGCAGCCTTGCCCCATTTCTCCCATGAAACCAGGTTTAAGTAAGGGATTATGAACATTGGCATAGATGAAGCACAAACATGACAGGTTGAAGCCAAAATCTCAAAGGAATTCAAAAGTGAAGGCCCAATCAACTCTATCAGAGGACTTGTTGGTATCCAAGGCTGGGATCCCCATAGACTCACTCAAGATTGAACCTCTTCCGATCCAGTCAAAAATCTGTTTTATGAGCTTTCCACTGTAAAATAAAGCCTGTATTATCAGGCTCTATGAGAAAGGGGAGAACTGTCATCAAATAGTTAGCAAAGACCACTGAACAAAGTGTTGTGCCTCCATTGAGTAGGGTGATAGGGAGGTATGACCACAATCCAGAGCCACCTAAAAGGCTTTAAAATCATATTCCACATTGAGGAGGTGAGGGTAACTGAATTGAAGAATGAGTTGAACAAGACTGGTAGTTGATCTAAATGGGCCATCTTAAATGTCCCCTAAAAGAGAGGAGTAATCCATCCGGGCCTGAAACATAATTAAGCTATAGGGATGCTATAGTTGGTTCCATTTCCTCTGTCAGAATGAGACCTTGCAAACAATGCCGGCCAGACTCCTTAACCCTAGATAATGACACTCAATCAATGTAAGCTTTCTAAATAGCAATGCCAGGTTTTTACATATTTTAATCACTACTGACACATAGACAATGGCCCCCTTGTAGTTAATTTGAGAACTCCAAAAATCAGAGCTCTCAACTTGGCAAAATTCACAACATTTTCCAACAAGGTGAAAGGACAACCTAATAAAGTTGTAAACATTTCAAGACATTTTAAAACCATACATTTAAAATGAATGTTTGTAGCAGCTGAGACATTTTGTAGCCTGAATTTGAGTCACTGGAGAGATAATAGAAAACAGCAGGCAAGGAAGTAGTCAAGTGAATATAGTTGGCCAGGATGAGAGGTTGCAAAGTTGTGAGAAGGGAAGGAAAAACATTTATTGGGTGGAGTGGGAGAGAAGGGGCAAGGGTTTCAGTTGAGGATGGTAGGAGGTATTTGTTAGGAAGTGAGTATGGGAGCTTATATACTATCAGTTTTCTTCAGAAACAGAGGTGGGGAGAGAAGGAAAGGGGGCATTTGGAGGTGAGACCATCTTTAATCAATATAATAAGTATGAAGCTGGGTGGCAGGGTTGGGGTGAGTGTGTTAGGCGTGGAATTAAAAATATGGGGAAGCATTAGTCACTTTAATGTTATGCGTACACTGTCAAAGTAACTGAAGGATAAAGCAATGCTGGCAAAGGAAAGGTTAGCGGCAGTGTTGATGTTTTATCTACAAAGTGGATATGTTACAGCTTCACATGCCCAAAGTCTAATATATCAATAAATGTCTTTTAACTCTACCAGTTCCAACTTATAGTCAAATCTTGCATCAAGCCTTTACTCACCTGGAGTTGATTTGGAACCTGGCTTCTGTATGAGACCCCGGGCTCTAATGACTTCCACTTCTAGCTGACCTTTCTTATCTACCATTCCAATCTGAATGTCACCTGCAAAGAAAATAGGACTCCGGTTTCCACATTGTAGAGCTTTTGTTCCATTTGCACTACTGCATGATTCATTTTGTTGAATACAGAGATATATAAGCATACTACATTTATTGCATCTCCGGAAGGTGTAGAATTATGAACCAAGAGGCCCAGATCAATCTTCTATTTAACTGTAACACATGCCAGGAATGGAACACACGCTTGACAGACGTAAGACCATCTGCAATTATTTTGTGAAAGAAGTATGACAAATTACATTGTCTAACCATATTTAACATAGAGTGTATAATGGCATCTCAGCTCTTTGAGTAGATACTAAATAATAATCACATAAACATTGCTGTGAAATGGTCAGACAAATTTAGTTTCTTTGACAGAACTACTTTAATAGCATATTTAAAATGTTATCTTTAAAGCAAAAAGAGTGTAACACTTATCAGAATAACATATTTAAAAATAAAAACATTGTTCTCCTCCAATGAAAAAACACATTTGCCATCTTTTGCCTGACTTTTGCCATCTCATTTTTAGTCATTCCCGCCTTACAATAAAAGAAACCTGCAGAGCACTGACAAGCCGTAAGTCATTATAGGCCTCCATGAAAAATATTTGAAAAATAAACCTGACAAACACCCACCCCTAAACGACATGCAAGTAATTGGAATTAATAATAAGAGTAAAACATTTTAACAACAACACACAATTCAGTGTGTCATATACAGGGCTTTGAAACAAACCCGTAGCTCAATGGGGAGCTAGTGAAGTGGCATTCTTGCTGTTTTATTTTCCACTTCAGAAGTTGGCAGTTTACTTTGGAAGGTCTAAACTCAATTTCCAAAATCCCATTGGCATAGGACAAATAAGCTCACCACTTCAATGATGTGGGACACTTATGAAAGTGGGAAACCTTTCTATAGTGGGCAACTGCAAGCAAGGCTTTCTGTGGTCTTTAACAAAAGGGGTAGTGATTTTGTGGGATTCAAAAACTATGCTTAAATCTTTTGTGTGTGATTGTGCTGGTGGAGTGCCTGAGAAGTCAAGCCATATTAATGGTCAGTCAGTATTTCGGATTTTCATCCAAGCAGACATATTTTATTGACTAACTTCCAGTTGTGGATGTTTTTAAGGCAGTCTATGTTAGGTTTTCTCTGGGCATCTATAAAGTTGGCACACTCGCTGAGTATTATCAACAAGTCGTTAAAAGGAGGGAGTACATGTTTAGACAAAAGCATCAAAGGATCTAATATAATCCTTGTACAGCCAGGGAAATAGGGCTGACCCGTGGGTAAACCCATATGTGTAGGTGGAGATTCTGAAATGATCCATTTTAGTTTCAGATGTTCTGTCCAAAAAGTAGAAAGCAAATCAGTTGAGGGTGGTAGCTCCCAACCCCATCAAGTGATGCAAATGGTCTATGAGGATTGCTTGGGCTAACATGTAGTAAGCAGCCAGCAGATCCAAAAGGATTAGGACCATTATTGGTAATAATCTAGAGCATTCAGTCAACCCTCTCTCCACGAGTTCTAATTCTGTGATCCTTGCAGATCTGAAACCTCATTGCCTGTTGAGTTATCATGATAACTGCTTCCTTTACTTTAGAGATTGTCTCATACTATTCCTTCTATAATTGTAATATTAATAAAAGGTTTGTAATAACGCAACAATTAGCTAATGCAGATTACTAAGGAGGGATAGTGGCTTTCAGTTTGGAAATATGATTCTTCATAACACAAGCTAGGCCTAGTTGCTCTGAACAGTATTTGCATTCATGCCTTTCGATAAGCAGATCATTTCAATATATGGGATGAGGCCAAAATTAATGGCAATGTTAGCACAAGAAGGATCGCTGTTGCAGCAAGTAGTTGATCTGTTCTGGATCTTGATGCTGAGATTCTTTTTTTATTTTGCCTTCAAACAAAAATGACAGAGTAACTGCCATGTTTTGGTCAGGATTATGTTGCAGCTATTCATGTCCATTAACTTTTTCCATGGCAGATTTCAATTTGGTAGTCTATGCTCCAGTCCTCTGCCTTGTCTTTTTATCAGAGCTAGGTCCTTAGTAAACCACTTGTTAGAATAGCTTCTCTTCAGATTTTTGTGAACAATTGGCGACACAGAGGCCATTGTCCATTCTAGTTCCGAGTTTATGATAATCACTTACAGACAAAGGTGGCACTGCTTGGTCACCATGCAACAGGTCAAGCTGGAGATGGATCCGGTAGTGGATCCTGGCTGTGCATGGTGAAGTAGTGAAACACAAAAGTGTCAATTAAGGCATCTAGTTGCCTGAACAACCACCAATTGTTGAACTGGAACAATCCTATGAGCAGGTGATGAAGAGGAGGTGGAGAAACATTTTTAATGAAGCTTTTCAAATAGCCTGACAAATGTCTGGTGTCATGAACTTGCATAAGGTCTCCAATAACTGTGTTTGAGTAAATAGGCTGAGGACTTGGCACACACGTATGTGCATGGGACTCAATTATCTAATAAAGGCTGCATGATGATGGGAGAAAGTTATGTAGACACTGGCCTCAAAACCACAGAGACCAAATGGAGCATATCTGTGCTAGTATTAACACACTTGAAGTGGAGTTAAAGGCAGTTAGTTCTATGTGTACTATGGCCTCATAGACCAATGAAATACAGGCAAAAACCTGAATTAACTGACATTCCTCAGCTATGCCTTGCAATTTCTGTGATAACCGGCTCCATCAAACTGTCAGTGAGATATTTCATAAGAGGAAGGAAGCCTCGCTCTTTAAAGTCTAGTATACAATAAGTCACAGGCCGTTCAGGTGGGTCTGAAAAACAATGCCTAAAGAATTGAGCTATTTAAATGAGTGGGTTTCATACTAAAGAGTTGTGGAGGGGGGAAAGTGGTTTCGGTTAAAGGTTGTGATGTTTTCTTCCTCAAAGTATCAAATGTTGATGAACTTGAATAGTTTATCCCCTTTACCTTAAAACCTTTTGGAGTTTTGTCAATGCTCTGAGTAGGCTTAGTACCACTCCCTGCTCCAGAATTTGCTTTTCTTGTATCGTCATTTTGATGATATATTACAGTACAGAAAAGAATGACTTATGTGAGGAGCGATGCGCTTCATCCAGAAAGTGCACCTTCTCTGAAGAATACCAAGCTGCCTCAGTTCAAGAAATGTGATGCCTTGACATCACCTCAAAACCATTCATTGTGTTAGTCCTATTGACAGGTACTTCCGTCCCCTATGGTGGCAGTGGCACATTAGATGTTGGTATGCAGACTCAGAAAGCTGTCTGATGTTCAATGTGGCACCATAGTTTGTGAACACTGAAGTCCCTTTGGGTGATATTTAAGGCTTTACCTGTTTCTTGAAGTCTCCTTTTGAATGGCAAAGTCATAGGGCCTCATTACGAGGTGGGCGGTAAGGGATTACTGGCACCGGTAAGGGCACCGGTGCCGGTAATCCCTTACCACCCTATTCCGAGGTCCCTTAGTGGGTCCCTTCCTCAACGCTTGGTTTTGCTAGGCGTTATGGAAGGGACCCATTAAGGGACTTCAGAGCTAATAACCGGCCCGCTAATAGCGGGCCCGTTATTAGCTCCATCCCCATTCCCATTGAGCCCTATGGGGGCTCGAATGGAAATGGGGAATGGTTCCCGGAATGGGGACTTACCGGGTCCTCCAAGGTCGGAGTGACCCGGTAAGGCCCTATTCCGGGAACACGGACCCAGAATGAGGTAAGGGGGTAGCCATGGCGCTAATAGCGCCATGGCTACCTCCTACCTCGTAATGAGGCCCAAAGGCCTCATGCATGCACCTGTTGAAGTAATCTTACTATTTGGTGAGCCTAAATGTCCTATTTGCAAATCTTTCGTACAGGGCATATTAAATTCAATGGATTTCTGGACCAATCCACTGAAAGCATGACATGAGTGCATCAGCTTCAAACCAGGCGAGAAGCAGGTGACTCTCTTACTGAATTATATTCTATTAATTCAAAAATGTTGTGTATAAAGTAAACGAGATGAATCGTGAAGTCAGCCTAATAGAACGAATTACAATAGAAATGTCGGTTGCCAGACATTTGGTCGAAAAAATGTGGTCGACTGGACAAATGGTCGAACCAATTTGGTCGAAAGCCAAATGGTCATATTTTTTATTTTTTTATTTTCACCCCTTTTTTTGGGGGGGGAGGGGAGTCCCCCCCAACCTCCTTTTTTTCTAAAAAACCCTTTTTTTCCCTAAACGAAAACCAAAAAAATACATATATAAATAAAAATAAAAATTCGACCATTTGGTTTTCGACCAATTTACAGTCGACAAGTAGCAGAAATGTCCACAGACAAATAAATGCACAACACAACTGATGCACAGCCCAGCCACTCAGCGACCAAACGCACTTCGCGGAAAAGGACTGGGAAAGGGAAGTCAATGCTTGCAGTAGGAGAATGTGGCAAGGTGTAAGCATTCTCACGCATGTTCAAGGACTTCTCTTTAGGATTTTGCTAGGCTTAGAATAGCAGTTTTTTGGTTCATGCATAGATGATGCTGATATCGATGGAGTATGGGCAAAGGGGGTCCAAGCTATGGAGCAAAGGGATTTTATAAATCAGGGATTAAAGGGCTAAAGGTAGTGACTAAATTGGTACGCATTGATTTGAATCAGACACCAATGCCGCTGGTTTGCGGATAGTTTATCAATGATGCTGGTGCAAGAGATGTAACAAATGAGCAAAAGGAAACTCTGACTGGCGCAACCCTAATTTGACCAGCAGTCTCTATCACTGAATGTCTAAAACAACAGAGGATATGTATATTACAGCTAAGCCAGAAAAGGTCAAATGATAGAAAAAGGGAGTCAGTGGATATTATGCATTAAAAACATACATGGTATTCAATGCATTGTTGGAGGAATCCTTTGGGATGAACCTGAAACAATTGAATGTACCACACCTTTTGCAATGTGGGAAATGCTGGTATGTGTAAGGCAATTAATCTTTTACACTAGACACTAGGGGATTTCATTCTATCAACAGAAGAAGATTCGGCATCTAGTTTTACACTAGCTTGCCTAGGTTTGTCATATGACAGTGAAGGAGAGTCTTGTTTTTTCTTTATCATACACTGGTCCATTATCAAAAACATCTTTGAGGAAGAGACAAAGATGGGATTCAGAAGAATCACTTTGATTGATGTCATGGTATGTATGCATTACAAAGTAGATAAGAAAATTGGACAACCAACATGAAACATTTAGGACGGGCTTTAATGTATTCCCCTTCTATTTTCTTCTTGTAGATATAAATGTACATGTATTTCATGAGCAATCTCGAGCTGTTTAATAATCCATTCTCCAGAACTTGAGCAACATGGCTGGTGCTCAGTCTACCAATGCAGCAACAAAATACTGGCAAAGTAGTACCAGCAGGTGTTTGTCTCTTCTGTCTCAGAGGCAAAAGAGATACTTAAAGTCCTTCCCTAACGATGGGGACCACTGAAAAAAGGACTATATAGCCTCAGGAATCTACTTTTATTGTGCAATGGGTCTAAAGTGTTCAATCATTTGTTATCCAGTTCCTCATGGCTCATAACCTCTCCTTCTCAATGGAACAACAGTCCCTATTTCATTATAGTATGACACAAATCATATTACATTAAATGTTCAGTTATCTGGTACCAAAGGAAATGTAATACTGCCGGATAATAAAATATGCCACATAACTGAATGTCCGTTATCTGGGTGTCAGAGAGCCAGAATACCAAGAAGAAAGGCCATAAAGCAAAGCTACCTGGATGTTTGCTCTGTTTATCGACACACTGTCATCCAGAAACGTGTTAACCGGTCTCAAATCTTTGTTATCCAGCATATCCTTCACCAGAGCAGTACTGTTACTGGCAATAGGAGATGTCAGTAAAGAGTGTTACGGTTAATGGGTATCATTAGAATAGAATAGAATCACTCCTTTCCTGGGAAAACTCCTGGAAAATCTGCCCATCTCCCAGCTAAATCTCCACACTGAATCTGTTGGCTGTCTCAATGACCATCAGTCTGGCTTCAGAATTGCCAGAAGCACGGAAACTGCTCTCCTGAACATTTGTGAATACCTGCTCTCCAACCTTGATTCCAACACCCTGTGGCCTCATCTCACTTGATCTCTCTTCTGCCTTTGACACAGTGAACCATGCCATCCTGCTCAACCGTCTCCGTGATAACCTGAGTATAACCGGTCAGGCCCTGGCTTGGCTGACTTCTTTCCTCTCCGATCGACCCTCCCAGAACCAACTTGGGTCCTTCCTCTCCTCTATCTCTATCTCTACCTGTGGTGTTACCCAGGGGTCTAACCTCTCTCCCTGGCATTTCAACCAATACCTGGCACTTCTTGCCTACCGCATTGCCGCTCTCTGCCCCAACTTTCAGTGCTATGCGGATGACACTCAGCTCATTTTCAGGCTCCCTTAGGCCACCTCTTCTCCTTCTCTCATCTCTGACTGTCGGTCTGCTATATGGGAGTGGGGTGTGCCAATGATCTCTGACTTAATGCCAGTAAGGCTGAGATTTCCTCATCGGCACACCCGCTCCCTCCTTTCCTGTCTCTCTCTGGCCGGCCTCTGTTGGCCCTCTTCCTGCTCCCACCTGTGAGGCTGAGAACCATGGGGTCATCTTCGACACCATGCTCTCCTTCTCTCCTCACATCTCTTACTTCTCTAATAAGTCACACTACCAGATGCACCTCCTCAGAGGTATTCTTCCTTTCCTCTCCTTCCCCCAGAAGCTCACTGTCTCCAGAGCTCTGGTTCTCTCTAGTCTGGACTACTGCAACAGCCTTTTTCTAAATCTGCCTGCCTCTACTCTCTGTCCTTTGCAACTCATCCAGAACAGAACTGCGAGACTTGTCCTTGGCCTCAAGCCCAGGGATCGTATCTCTCCAGGACTGACATCTCTGCACTGGCTCCCAGTCGCTGTGAGGATTAAGTTCAAAACCCTCTGCATTGTCCACAAGGCCTTCTGGGGCATGGGGCCTCAATACCTTCAGCTCTCTCTTCCTAAATATCTTCCTTCTCGAGCTCTTCGCTCATCCACCTCCAACTTTCTCAGGGTCAGTCACTTCTCCAAGTATCGAGTTGGTGGTCGATCTCTTTCTTCGGCTGGGGCATCCCTCTGGAACAGCCTCCATGCCTCTCTGAAAATTGAGGAGAACCATCTCCGGTTCCGTAAGCACCGCAAGACCTTCCTCTTTGCCTCTGCTCTCTCTCCTCCTCTCCCCTGCTGAACTCTTTGCTGAAACTGCACTGGTCACCTGGCTACCCCCTGTTCTCGGGCCCAGGTCCCCTCCCCACCAGTTGCACACCTGTACTGCCCCTCTGGCAACCCTGCACTTTGGGGCTGTTTTCTGTATCCCTACAGCCCCCTACCAGCACTTGACACCCGATGCCTGCACCTACCCTTGAACCTGCCACCAGATGGCCACACTGTATTTATTGTTCCTATTTATGGTTTCTATTTATTCCTGTTTATACTATGTACTGCACTTCCCCTCCCTCTTACCCCTCGCACTTTCCCCTTCGCCACCTCCCTGCAGTTGCGTGATCTCAATGTCACCTGGCCTAGTAAGATTGTTGTCTCTGTCTTCCCTCTGTTCCCCTCCCTTGCCTCATCGCGCCTTGAAACACTTGTGTATAGGTGTGTTATAAATGCCATATCATATCATATCAATGAGTTGCCAGACAACAAAGCCTCTACTGTATATAATAAATGAGTGAATATAGTACAATACATTTCAATTCTTAAAACATGCTATAGTAAGTAATTTAGGCACAATAGAAGAGGAAAATCAGTTCTCAACAAATGTCCTTCGTGCACATAAGAATAATGATCCCTTACCCATTGCAGGAGTCGCCAGTGTTTGCCGACCGACTAGTTGTGCAGGACCAAGTCCATCGAGAAAATCACTGAACTGACTGTCTGCACCTAATCTCACCCCTGGGAATATTAAGCTGAAATGGAATAAACAAAAATAGGCTTAAGATCAATGGTATGTCAGGGAAAGTTGAAGGTCATGTTGTCACATCTTTATTCATTCTATACAGGTTCATTGGTTCTTCAATACGATACACACACTTTTTGGTTATCTAGATGATATGTGCAACCAATACAGGCATACATTTTGTTAAACAATTGGGTAGGGTGTACATATATGTACATAGACATGCACTGGAACTGATGGTTTTATCGTTTCTATTTCTCTTTTTCTCCTATTTTGTTTAAATTCTTTTGATTCTGCCCTGATGATGGACTAAGGTCCGAAATGCATTGACTCAATTTTAAGTCAATCTGTATGGCTCACAATGCACTTGTTTGGTTTTGAATTATATCACGAAATCACCACATTTATCCTTGACAATTCTTATTTATACTGCTGTACCGAATATTGGTATTTTACAAAGCATATGATTACGGTCTTGAAGACATAATATTACGCGCAAAGCACAAGGAGGCATTTCTTGGTTCATCTGGGTTTCTATAAGTTGCTGGTTCACCACATCCACAGGAAAGAATTACCTCATCCATGTGAAATGTGGCATTTGCAAGAACGCAGCTCCTTAGTTAGGAAAATGCAGTACAGTTTTCCAGATTTTGCCTAACCGGAAAACAAACATGCAATCTGCTTATTTTATAATTGGTTCTCCTCCAACAAACAATGTACTGTAATATGTCGTGCTGCTTTCAAATTAAGATGGATGATCCAGTTTTTCACCAGAGGCAATTCTCCATTGCAATTCATGTCTGTTCCTCCCCCTGCACACACAATACACTCAAACACACACACACGCACGCACGTACGTACGTACGTACGTACGTACGTACGTACGTACGTACGTACGTACGTGCACTCTCTCTCTCACACACAAACCCTTGTATGTGTTTAGGCATAAACAAAAATAGTTAATATTTTTCCACACTTATCAGCTAGTCCAGCTCCAAACTCCAGTTGCAACACTCCTATCTGGAAGGCACACTCCCTGCTCCTGCAGGCTCAGAATTTCTGCATGTCTTTCCTCTGCACATGCTCCAGAGATTGTGGAGGAAGGGTGGGAGGAAGATGGTGGGAGGGGTGGGAAGAGGACTGGAGGGTCAAAAGAGCACTGGTGAAACTAGAGGAGCATTGACCACAGGGAGAAGGCCCACAAGAGAAGTGCTGGATGCACAGCGGGAGGTGACACGCTCCACATCTCGATCGCTCCAGCTAGAACCCAGAGAACGTGGTACCCAGAGTTTCTGCACATGGCCATCTGCCCTCCAAGGCACCTAGCACAGAGGATTGACCTCTCCTACTCAGAGGGTTGGTCCTGCACCCGACCCTCTGCAGCCTGAACCTTCATGAATGCCATGTGGAGAGTAGGGTGGGGCTGGAAAGGAAAATAAGATTGCCACACATACAACAGGGCAAGTAGCCGGCAAAGAACAAATCACTCCACCACATGGACAGGACTTGAAAGCATATGCTTTTTCAATGGAATCCCTCCTTGGTACACTCACACGGGTTCCTCATCCTATGAAAGATTCTCATAAACACAGGATATAGTGTGAGGAAATCAGTTTGATACCAGTTGGTTTTGTAGCACTGAGTGTTCCAATCAAGTGTCTTCAATAGCCAGAGGGGGAAGCTCATTGTGCTTAGTGAAGGGGTGAAGAGATGCCTGCCTTGCTGCTTGACCTATGTCCAACAATGGAACCCCTCATTGCAATGCAATTTAGCTCCCTGAACTCTGGTGGAATTGAACCTCAAGCCTTCAGGTAGCTTTGTTTGCCAACTCTTAGCATACAAAAATCTTTCTAGAAAATAACTGATTTAAAGGTAGCTTGTCTTTTTGAGGGCCAGCGAATGCAATGAATAACTGATTGTTCAGTCAGTACTGCTTGGTTCTGGCAATGTTGAAATTCAAGGCACTCTGAGGGTCCAGCCTTTGGAGCCAATCTTCATTTAAGATGGATGCAGTTATTAAAAAACACCAGAAGACCTATTTTTTGCAGCAAGTAAAACTCTGAGACCTCCTTCAAAAAGAAGAAGGGCCTAACCATCTATTTAAACAATTGTTTAGAGAAATCCAGAAAGGTTGGAAAAACACACAAGGTCTAAAGTTTGAACCTCTTCTGGCTGAGTTTACTGTCACTAGAAGTGTAACTTTCTGTGTAGGCAGCATTAGAGAGAACAACTAAATATTGTCAGAACGCAGGGACTAGATTAAGGTCCAATAAAAGAACCACAAGAGTCATGGGTGGAAAATCATTAACTAGCCATTTCAGAAATTGCCCCCCAGTCAAAATGGAAAAATACAACCTCTGTTCTGGTGTCATCTTAACTTTTTGAGAACGCTTCAAGATCGCCCTTAATAATCCCAACATTGAGGCCCGCTTTGGTCAATAATAACTGAAACTTTACCTTTAATACTGTGCCAGAGGGACACAGCAAGGGGGCAACGATGCCTTTGCACCACCAATTATAGAATCTGTGACAAACACAGGCATAGAGGGATTCGGACAAATGAAACTTGGTTTGCTGTAACCACTGAAGAGGTTTGCTCTCTCAAACAGCATGTCAAAGAGGTTGGCCGACACATTTGGGTCAAACTTTCACATCTAGGAATGTCACCTAATCACATGTATATCACTATGTAATCTGTGCTGTTCATCTCTTTTTAAAGCTAATCTTTATTCTTACCAACGCAAACCATCTAATGGAAGGCACCGTCCACATCAGGTCAGGGATACCTTGTCACTACAGTAGTCACATCCAATAAAGTGCTGATATAGTAGGCTAGAGTGCAGGTAGTATATTGACTAAACACCACGTTAAAAGTGGCAAAAAACGTACAGCCCCAGGCATTCACATTTTTGGACTTTGTCTGTGGTGGCATTAGGAGCCCTGTAGGCCAGCACCAGCTACCTCACTGGGTGGGACATGCAATGACATCTACAGCAGACCAATTGGAGCCAGGAAGTGCTTTTGAGAGAGCATTTTGGAAATAGCCAGTAATGAGGCAGAGCTTTGCCAAATAGCAATCACTGCATCCATCAAAGGACCTTTGAAGTTTCAGAAACCATGATGTCCACTAGAGCATGGACCATACCCTCCACCCTTGGATTCATCAGTTCCAAGGACTCCACAGCCTTGGCCACAATGCTCTGGAAAGCATCAACCTCTTATCTAGGTGCTGAAACCACTTCCACAGCCGTCTCTGAGTCTGCAGAGGTATCCCACTGCTCGCCTTTCTCAGCACTTCTGCCAAATAGAGCAGAGCTGAGTCAAAAGGATTGTCCACTTTGAACTGCACAGGGAGACCAAAGTCCCCTAAGCCTCCTGAAGGCTCCAGACTTCCTTCACCTTCTCTGCAAATATTGACTCTAATTGAGCCATGAGGTGCAGGTGTCAGGCAGAATACAAAGTGAAACCCTGGCTCTGCAAAGGGAGACTAATCTTGGGGTGCCAGTAATGTCATCAGCTCCAGTGGAGATAGAGCTGTGGATGTGATAAAGTAGGCTGACAGCATAGCATGTAGCTAGGCGGCGACCGGGGCTGCTATTGACTGTGCCATGCCATGAGGGAGCAACAGTCTTAACTGCTGGAAAGATCAGGGAGCTGGTGACTAAACACATCACACACTGCTGCTCGCAATGCCGCCTACTCCACAAAAAAAGCAGAAGTAGAGATGATGGGATTACCACTAACCTTCAAAGGTGTCCAGTTTGATCTTGCTCAGACCTTTACCTTGGGTCCCTGGACAAGTGACTCCGCTTCTGAGATCATGAGGAATGGGTATGCAAGGAGGAAGACTCACTGCTGGACCACTTATGCTAAATCTTTTTCTTCCTTTTGTTTTTTCTCTCTCCTTGGATCTGGGAGGTTGCTTTGGAGAAGAGGGATCTGGATGGATGTTAGGAGGAGTGGACCTATCCACTGTGGCTTTCTCCAGAGCTTGCTTGCTAAGGGCCAGAAAAACAGCCTTTGAGTGAATAGACTGCAGAGCAAACAATCCTTTGTGTTGTCGTCCTGCTCTAAGCCCCATACACAGAGAAAGTGCTGTCAATAACTGACATCTGCCTACCACAGACCTTATAAGGTTTGAATCAAAACTTAATTGGGGACATGATGCAGGTCAAACAAGATTACAGTGCCGGCTCTAAAACAGAGCATCTGCAACCGTGGAAAATGTACATGAAGCGAAAGAGCTTACAAGGATTTGTATATGTAGAGATGACATCACTTCCATCACAAAAGGTGTGTGTTGAACCAGATGAACGAGACAAACTTATGAATTACAGCTCAAATGTGTTGAATGATAACTAAAGCAAACATGTCCCACTGTCCCTGTTTTTCTGTGGGAGTTCCCACCCTATAAAGAAAAACAAAGGGTGTTTGTCAGTCATCAACAAAATAAAGGTAGTCCTCTGTCCATAACTTATCTGCTCTCTATACCTACAACTATGTTCAAAACAACATAAACATGGGACTAGGTGATGGCCTTCACACTCAGGATTTCTTGGGCCAAAGTTCAGAGGATCTCACTGTGGAAATAGTTTTCACACACAATTTAACCTCTTCAGGAAAAGTTATAAGTCTCTTCAAATTAAATGTCTCTCATCCTTTACATTTAGGAAGGAGTTCCTTATCCTTTTCCCACCACCTTAGCCACTTTCTTGTTCCTTTCTTCATGTCTTGATCCACCTTCTTGAACCATCCAGGTTCCTTTGCTTCCGAGTTTCCCAAATGTCTTATCTCTCTTGGGCCTCCCAGATCCCATTGGCTTTCTG
Source organism: Ambystoma mexicanum (assembly GCF_040938575.1). Taxonomy (NCBI): domain Eukaryota; kingdom Metazoa; phylum Chordata; class Amphibia; order Caudata; family Ambystomatidae; genus Ambystoma; species Ambystoma mexicanum. Next base: position 681,736,165 of record NC_090927.1, on the reverse strand, counting down.
TGCTTCTTAAGCATTGTGTTGCTTTCAATATTTCAATCACAGGTACACGTCTCGGGTTTTTAAGGCTCCTGTAGCCATCTTTCTCTCTTTCTTTTTGTTTATGGGGTTTGTGGAGTTCTGCTTGCCTTCCTTCACCCTGGGTAACCCTGGTACATTTTGTCTCCCTTCTCTGCGTTCATGGCTCATAAGCATCTGATTTCCAAATGATGCCCGCACGGCAGACTCCTGGGTTCTTGTATTCAGAGCGAGGAATCTTTTCTGTTTGCTCCTGCTCTCTGTGCTGTTTCTCGGGACCCTGACCCCCCAATGGGTACAGCATGGTCACGCCAAATAGGACGGTTCACTCGTCACCATCTCTCATTCGGCAGTTTTGCTTCTGTCGGCATCGGCCTTGTGGGGTCTTGTCTTCCTCGCTTCTCTTCCACGCTATCACTGGCGCTGTGGTCTAGCATGTAACTGCCCCTCAAGGAATGTCAGTACGCGAGAGGCTCACCTCTGCTTAGGATTCTCTCTCCTCCATTCATGATTCTTCATTTATATATTCACGGGGTGTGTTGCTGTCCGTCTACAGCTGACCTTGAGCCAATAATAGAAAAGTGTTGTCAGTCTTGGTTGCAGGCCATATAGTCATAACATTGGTTTCTTCTATTCCCATATAGGCAGAAATTTAGCTCTTTGAAGGGAGTTCCTTAAAGGAATGGGAGTCCTTGTCCCACAGAGGGGAGTCACTGCTAGTGACCCCTAGGGAGGGTCTTGCTTAGCGGGCTCCCCCCTGGGAAAGAAGGGACCAATTGCCTAGATTTGTCACAGGTAACAGCGATGCTGTGACAGATTGAATGGAGCCATGCGACTCATCCTGAAGGATGTGAGAAAACATGTCAGGACCTGTCTGTTCCTGGATGATTTTTCAAAAGATGAGAAATATGTGGGAGGAAGTTATCCATTAGAAGTGACCCTTGTGTGATTTGCACATTTTCCTGCAAATTCTCCCAACAAGCGCAGATTAATGGGTGAAATGTCCATGCATTTGAATGCACAACTAATTTGTAAATAAGGGATATGCATTTAAATGCATGCACACATGCTCTTAACCATAATAGCTCAATTGTGCAAAAGGAAAGAAGAACAAATTATTACCAATCAGTAATGTTTTTTCTGATGGACGTTCCTCCCACGGTTTCCTCATCTTTCTATAGGATATCGATCTCCCACAGCAGCTGCTCTTTGGAAATCTTTCCGCCACTAGAAGGCACAGCGTTGCATGGCCCACGCCTCTATGTGACAACACTGGACAAGATATCAGGGCCAGTGTATATAGAGATGTTGCAAGTGAGACCTCAGTTTTGCCCTTTCTCCCTAGCACTCTGACAGTGAGGGACTGCAGAACTAAGGTGTGCTAGTTATCCGCCAAAAGGGGCAGGTAGTGAGGGTGATGAGGAATCCATGGGAGGAACATCAATCAGAAAGAACATTACTGAGAGGTGAGTAATTTGTTCTTCTAAGGGGCTCCTTCATTGCTCGGGTTCCTCATCTATTATAGACTCACAAAGCAGCACAATGACCTGTAAGAGGGAGTATAGGAAGGACACCACCTATTTCAGAAGCCTCTGAGGACCTGCCTGCCAAAACATGTGCCCTGACCAGACAGAGAATGCAAGCAGTAATATTTAGTGAAGGAGTGCTGAGGATAATGTCCAGAAAGGGTCTCTGCATTCTGAAGAGCAGAAGTGGCAACCAAGCCTCTAGTGGAGTGTGTCATGAGACCCTCAGGCACTTCCATGCCAGCCAGATCATAGCATTCCAAGATGCAGAGAATTATCCAGCTTAACAGGGTCTGTTTAGTCAGAACCCTGCCAGCATCGGTGCCAGCATAATCTTTTGTGGCCTCTCTCCTTTGAGAGACGGATGTAGCTGAGGACTTGCACTGGGTCCTGCCGGTTGAAACGTCCCTCTGCCTTGGAAGGGTGAGGAAGAGGAAAAAAGACAGGAAGATGGATCTTTTGATAGAGATGGAAATCTGAGACTATCTTCACAAGAAAGGGGGCTCTTAACCCTCAAACCCACCTTCTTCTTGGAGAGCACCAAGCAAAGAGGTTTAACTGTCAACGCCTGGAGCTCACTCACCCACTGAGCAGAAGTGATGGCAACCAGGAAAATCACTTTATGGGTGAGAACCTTAAGGAACATGTGACGATTCACAGGATCCTGTCACTTCTCCCCAGAGGAGAGTCCTTTCCTGAGAGGCTAGGGAGGTGAGCCCGATATGTGACATTCCCTATTGGGGTGGTGGTAAGCAGGACCTCACAGAGCGATACACCCATCTTGGAATTCCCTAAATCCTTCTATGAAGAACCATTGATATGATATTATATGATATAACACGCCTGTACACAAGTGTTTCTAGGCGCGACACGACAAGGACGGCTGAAACAAAGGAAGTACAAAACAACAATCTTACTAGGCCGTGTGTCATTCAGATCATGCAAGCGCAGGGAGGCGGGAGGGGAGAAGTGCAAAGGGTGTGGGGGATGGATAAGTGCAAAAGGGAGAGGAGAAGGAGAAGTGCAGGTAGGTAACAGAATGCAGCCAACGGGTGGCTAAGTGCCAGTAATTAGAGGGTGCAGCCAGCGGGTGGCTAATAAGTGCACAGTGGGTCGACTGTAGGGTTACAGATACACACCACAAGTGCTAGGGGGGCCAAGAGGCAGTGCGAGGTGCAACTGGAAAGACAGGGACCGGGTCCCAAGTTCAGAGGGTGGCCAAGTGAGCAGGTGCGTGGAACAGACGGGTCATCAGTGGGGGAGAGGAAGCGAGAAAGCAGAAGCAAAGAGGAAGGTCTTGAGCTTCTTCTGGATCCGAAGATGGTTCTGTTCAAGCTTGAGAGAGGCAGGGAGGCTGTTCCAGAGGGAGGCCCCAGCCAAAGAAAGAGATCTGCCCCAACTCTCTGCTTGAAAAAGTGGCTGACCCTCAGAGAGTTGGAGGTGGATGAGCGGAGAGATCGAGAAAAGAGATACTTAGGAAGAGAGGTAGTGCAGACCCAGGCCCCAGAGAGCCCTGTGGACAATGCAGAGGGTCTTGAAATTGATCCTTGCCACCACTGGGTGCCAGTGAAGAGATTTCAGAGCTGGAGAGATACGATCCCTGGGCTTGAGGCCAAGGACAAGTCTTGCAGTCCTGTTCTGGATAAGTTGTAGAGGGCGGAGAGTAGAGGCAGGAAGATTTAGAAAGAGGCTGTTGCAGTAGTCCAGCCTTGAGAGGACCAGAGCTCTGTAGACAGTGAGCTTCTGAGGGAAAGTGAGGAAGGGAAGAATATCGCTGAGGAGGTGCAGCTGATAGTTTGACTTCTTCGAGACGTCAGAAATCTGAGGAGGAAGGAGAGGGTGGAGTCGAAGATGACTTCAAAGTTCTTAGCCTCACAGGAAGAGGACGCAGAGTGGGTGGCCAGAGACAGAGAGGAAAGGAGGCTACTGGTGTTCCGATGAGAAAGATCTCTGTCTTACTGGGATTGAGGCAGAGACCATTAGCGGTACACCACTCCTGAATTGCAGACAGACAGTCAGGAATTAGAGAAGGAGTAGAGGCGGCCAAGGGGAGCCTGAAAGAGAGCTGAGTGTCATCCACATAACACCGAAAGTTGGAGCAGAGAGCAGCTATGTGGTAGGCAAGAGGAGCCAGGTATTGGTTGAACCGCCAGGGAGAGAGGTTAGACCGCTCGGGAACACCGCAGGTAGAGAGAGAGATAGAAGAGAGGAAGGACACCAACTGGACCCGAGAGGGTCGGTCAGTCAGCAAGGAGGTCAGCCAGACCAGGGCCTGATCAGTGATACCCAGGTTAACACAGAGGCACTTGAGCAGGATGGCATGGTTGACCGTGTCAAAAGCAGAAGAAAGATCAAGGAGAATGAGGACAGAAGGAAGGTTAGAGTCAAGGTTGGAGAGCAGGTCTTAACGGATGTTCAGGAGAGCAGTTTGCATGCTTCTGACTGCTCTGAAGCCAGATTGATGGTCCTGGAGACAACTAACAGATTCAGTGTGAAGGTTAAGCTGGGAGATGGCCAACTTTTCCAAGAGTTTGCCCAAGAAAGGAGTGATAGAGATCGGGCGATAGTTAGCCAGAGAGGAAGGATCAGCAGCAGGCTTCTTAAGGAGGGGGTGCACAAGGGAGTGCTTCAGGGGGGGGGGGGGAGTTCCGGTGGAAAAAGAGTGATTGCAGAAATCAGCCAGGGCCAGAGCAAGACTGTGGATGTGGTCCTTGGTGATTTTGGAAGAACAGGGAAGAACCTGTTTTGACAAGACTTTCATAGATTGGACTTGTCTAGAAACATCATCTGGGGTGAACAAGAGACAGGAAGAACATATAGGAGGAGAGCAGGCCACAGGCAGGCCAGGCATGGAAGAGGAGGAGGAGGAGGAAGAGAGGGTGGACAGGATGTCCCGAGATTTAGTGATGAAATGAAAGGCCTGGGCTGTGCAGACGGCCTGGGAGGGGACAGGAGATGTAGAGACTGCATCAGGGCTGGCCAGCTCCTGCAGATTTTGAAGAATTTGGCCGAAACCATCAACGCTTCAGGAGAAACATCCTCCACAAGTCAATGTTTGTTATTGTAATGTCACACCAACTCACCATCAGAAACACAAGGATACAGCAAAGAGGATACCAGAAATCAATATTACCCAGTGGATGGCAGCCAACCATACTGGGACTAAGAAGATTGAGCGAGTGAGGAAGAACGCTCATGAGAGAGAGAGAGAGCAAGACAAAGGACTATGGACCTACGCTGGGGTGGGACAAGTACTTCCCTGTAAAAACAGAAGGACCAATGTATGCTATTGGTGGAACAAGGGAGGTTTCAAAGCTGGCAAGAGTGAGGGACCAGAGAGCTATGCGAGGTCCTTGGCAGTGAGGACACCAACAACCACAAGTGGAAGAAACACAGAGGGCAGAGAGCAAAACTATATGCCCAAGAACGAGAATCGAGGCGGTGGCATGACCCTGAAAAGGTGGACCGACTGGTCCTCAAATAACGCTGAGACTGCAACTGGAAAGGCTCTGCAGAGTCACACAATGGAGCTGGAAGCGAGAAGACATGATAGAGGCACACAAGATACGAGAGGCAGCCTGGCCCTAGAGGAAGAACCTGTGATGCCATTCCCTCAGAATAAATGTAACAGGAGCGGTGGGAGTTCCGGTGGGGAACATGGAAGGAAGAGTCTCAGGGGACTACTCATACGTCCCAGTGGTTGTGAATACCTTAATGAGAGAGAATAGTATAAGGGGACGACTCATACTCATCCCAAATGTTGTGAATATCTTAAAGCAAGTGAAGAGTGCAAAGAGACTCATCATACTCGTCCCAGTGGTTGTGAATACCTTACAGAAAGTGGGGAGTATAAGGGGACTCGTCATGCTCATCCCAGCGGTTGTGAATACCTTAAAGAAAGTGAAGAGTACAAAGGAACTCATCATACTCGTCCCAGTGATTGTTAATACCTTAAAGAAGGTGAAGGACAATTCAATAAGTCCAAGGAGTGGTTAAAATGTGATCCAAAGATATAAAACCATCTGGAGACACTACAAGATTCCGAAATGGATAAGGGTCAAGACTCTATTGTGAGAAATCAAAGAACTGTATTGAAAGCATTAAAGGAGATTCACATGGTTACCAAGAACTATTTGAAAATAGACTATTAAGGCTGGAAGAAGCCTGTGCAGGAGAAGGGAGTCATTCTCCTGGACCCCTTATTTTCTTTTGATATTTGATTAGTGGTAGGGTTGGAATAGGAAAGCTTTTGGTTAGAGGACAGAGCATTACTTTGGACTGCCTTACTGCCAAGACCCATAGTTAGATTATATATTCATCTGTGTTAATCAGTGGGAAAGGGTCACTGACTTTGAGGTTTGTGTGAGAACAGCAAGTGCTCACTACCCCCTAACAATTAGTATTTCAGGAAGAAAGGCAGCTTTGGACTGGGTTCCTGCCCCCCAAAAGGAACCAACTGATTGTTATAGAGGGACATGCCCGCAACTCAGTCAAATGGCCTATAATCATTGAACGAGGATCTAAGCCAGCCATCTATAGTTCGATCATGGAAAATGTGGTTGTAATATGTAGTGACGAGTGCACACCCAGAAGCACATTAGTTTAGTTTGGCAAACGCAGTGCCAATTTGATCCCACATATCTCATTACCTGCTACAATCATAAAAAGGAAAACACTAGTTAAAGCAAGCTGGTAAAATGATGCTATGTGTTTTACAAGGCGAACTATCCCCATTGTGTAGAGGGTGCTTTTCGTGTGCCCGGCATTGCGAGCTACATTGGGCTCTTGCCGGCTTCGCCCACGCACCATCGCGCTTCCTGGAGGAGGCGGAGCGAGAGTGACACGTGACCCGATCACGTGACCGTGGGCCTCTTCAAAGGAGGAAGGCTACCACCATTGCGGCGTTAAGCCTGGCAGGAGTAAAGCCCAGTGACTGTTGAGCGACTGTTTGGCGCACTGGGGCTGCACCAGAAAGGTAAACAAATTCAAAAACTTCTCCACTAATTGTTTAAGCACTGTTTATATCTGAGGCTTGTAATGAGATTACGGAGTTCCCCTCTTGAAGAAGAGATGGCTGGACAGGATGGGTCATATCTGGAGGCAGGGAGCGAGACTGGACAGGGGGTACCTACCACTTCTGACTCTGTTATAGTTCACCCGGTCTCCACTACCAACCATGCTCTCAGTAACATAGAGAGTCAGCAAACCCCTGAGGGGTTATTTCTAACCTCCATATCCAGAAGGGCTGGAAACGAGGGCTGGAGTATACCCTGACAACAAGAAAGATTCAGAGTAGAATTAACGACCACTTTTGTAGAAAAAGAAACAAGAGTGCTAATGACCTGGTCTACATCATCGATTCCACCTGGCAGCCACCCACTTACGAACATACGAATTTGGAAAATACGCCATCAATAGAGAGTGAAGAAAATAACCAAATGCTCGTAAACATCATTCAAGATAATAGGGCGAGCTCGCCAATCCACCAAGACCAACTGGAAGGACCAACAGCTATTTTTTCTGAGGGTTCTCCCCCACCTGGTAAAAGTACTTTGGCAGCTCTGAGCTTTGTTCCAAACTCTCTGGTTTCAGTATTTGACCTTCTCAAAACAGAAGTACAAACACAAGCGGGTCTTTTCTTGGAGATGTCACATGAAATCTCGAAGAATTAATCAGCATTGGTCCCCACAAACAACATCATGAATGCCATTTTGATTCCAATTTTGAAAGAAACTCAAATTGAGTGAGTCAAACAAGGGTTAGATGTTGCCCAAATTAATAATTTATTGAAAGAGGGAGCAAAAAGCAGCGTTGCAACTCAAGAGCTCTTAAAGAAGCTCCCTCTGGAAATCCAAAACCTCCAAAACCAGAACGAGATTCCAATTGGAGAGGGTGTAAAAGACTTATTTGACGACACCCCGCTTTCAGACTCTATTCTGGAAGAATTTCAAAGATTGGCAAATGTCGACATTGACATTATTGAAGACACTGGCGACGGCACCCAAAAAATTCACGGAGAAAATCTACAAGCGCAATTCACCGACAGAGGGAACCGGAGCCCAGAAGAACCCTTGAAAACCAAGAGTAAAAAGTGGCAAAAAAGGAAAAAAGTGGGCAGGTCAAAAGAGATCATTCTCTAACAATCAACGCGACAAAAATACCAAGAAATCAAAAAACCAGAAAAATAACGTTCCAAAAAAAACAGGAAAGAACACATTTCTGAAAAATCTGACTACTCCATCTGGTGAAAAGTCAGCGGACACTAGCGCAGCTGCTTTGCCTCTTTCCAATTCTCCTCAGACCACAAATCTGCTTGTTTCCCAGGCCAATAAGTGTGTATCTGGGAAAAAAGGGAAGAAAAAGGCAGGCTTAAACTGCAAGGAAGGTCCTAGTGTCACCAAAATTCAAACCTCAAACTTTGGCATGCAAACGGAACCCATAACTTCTCCATCTGTAGCCCCCAACAATAAAAATCAAAAATTAGCCCATACAAACATCAAAATTGCCCCAATATTTCTGAAACAAAAATTGCATAAGGGAAAAACAAATGTGGCTAATGTGGAGGATAGACAAGTGGCTGTAAAATTGGCACCAATTTTCCTAAAATCGCTGGGGAAAACAGGTTCTGCTTCTGCTCTCACTAATGCTCCTCCCTTAATAACTGCCCAAGAAGTGACGCCACCAAGAGCCACACACAGTGAAGTAGACTGTCGGAATGGGTTAGGGAAATTCACAAATCTTGAAATATGTCCTCAGGAAGATGACAGAGAGAAATTGGAAAGAAATCGGTACTGCCCTGCCACAAGAAAAGAAGAAACTGTGATGCCTAACTTTACAATTCCAAAAGTGTGGCTGAGACTAGAAAAACAAAACAAGGAAAAATCACTTAGCAGATCAGTTCTACTTTCAGAGATTAAAAAGAACTGCAATTTGTTTCTCTTTGCCTCAGAAGACATTGAGTACCGTTCCTTTCCGATCAGGGAAGATAAATTCTTCGTGGAGATAGCCCTAACTTCTAGAAAGGCGAAACAGGCCCTCATTGTTAACAAATCTGAACTGGCTAAAGAAGGTCTTCGGGTATTTGAATCAGAGGAGGAAGGCAGGCGTGGCAATCGCCCACGCTCTAAACAAACAGGAGTGGAGGACGCATCCACTACAATGGGCACTACCAGAGTGATAAGAGAGCCCCAAAATAAAGCTTCACCCGGGCCCAAATTTAATGAGAACCTGTTAACAAAAATCCCAGAAATTATCACCCAAATCTTCCTGAAACTAGGCGAGGAGCAGAACAGTCTTTAGACAAAGGGGTCTCGGATTAGTTTCCTGGAACACCAGAGGGACGAGTTTCTTGAGGAAAAAGCAAGCTGAAAAATAATCTTTTAGAACAGAATGACATCCTTCTGCTTCAGGAAACATCGCTTGTTAACCCTATTGAAATAGAAGGCTTCACAGTACAAAATCTTAAGGCCTCACAAAAACTAAAAGGGAGACCAGCAGGAGGCCTTTTAATAGTAACCAAAAACTCCAATGTCAAAGAAATTGTTCCGCTTTGTAACAACATGGTGGGCATTCAAGCCTGCAAAGTAGAGACAGGACAGAAGGATTCTCGGCTTACTCTAATCCTGGTAAATATCTACTGGAAACCTTCTAGGTCAAAACTCCAAAACTTCATAGAATCCCTACACTCCCTATTGTCAACGGCAAAGAGCATATATGAGGGAGCACAGATAATCATTGCAGGGGACCTGAATACTGATTGTATTAATCCAGGGAATGTGAGGACCGGCCAAACTAAACAAAGTACTATACGGAAAGGCAAACAATGGTGGGATTTTTTCCAGTCATGGGACCTGGACATGATAAATGAAAAAAGCAGGAGTGTAGAAGTGGCTGGGCCAACCTGGCAACAAGGGGCTCTGCAATCAACCTTAGACTACATCTTCATCTCATCATCTCTTACCCTGCTCTGCCCTAGTCCTACTCTGGATTGGGAAGGGGGGGGTGACCACGCCAGGTTGGAACTCCTCTTCCCCAAAATTCAGAGAGCCTCCAACCCATATATCGCACAGGAATTGGAGGATCACAAGGGTAAACTGAAAGTGGTCAAATATAGAAATGGGGGGAATAAAGTTAAATAAACTTCTGGAGGCAGTCCCTCCTGAAACATGGGCAGAGGAAATGCATCCAGAAAAATTTGGAAAGTTTGTGTGATCCACCTGCCAACCAAGTGAAGGAAAGATTGCAGGGATTCAGACACACCTTCACAATTTCGATGAGGAAACATATAATAAGAAGAGAATCTTGCGCCAAACAATACGCCACGTAAGACAGAATGAAGCAGAAGATCCGCCTAGCCGTATACAAAAGCTCAAAAAGGTTAAACAAGCATATCGGAATTGGACAAAGAATCACAAACATCAAAAGTGCCAAGAAGACGGGGAGAGAATGCTTTTCCTCCTCAATGCAAATAATTGCAGGAACTTTTGGGCGGCATTAAACCAACTGGAAACCGGCCAAAATAGTTCACTTTGCAATCTAGTCCCTGAGCACAAGTGGGTGGAGTATTTGTCCAAAAACTTTGAAGCAACTGATTCCAGAGATCATCTTCTCCCAAGCGTAACCTGGTCGTTGGCATTCTCTGAGGAAGTAATTGAGGACCTTATCACATCCTCCTCTGTCTCCAAGGCAGCAGGTCCGAATGGCCTCACTTATCAGGTGCTTAAAAACCAACCAAAGTTATGGGCAAAGTTACTCTTCCATTTATTTCAAGAAATTTTAAAGAATAAAGTCTTCCGACCATCATGGAAGAGTGCACTTATTATTCCATTTTTCAAGGGGGGTGACAGGCGAAACCCTGCGTGTTATCGACCCATCGCCCTGTTAGACATAGTCAAAAAATCGTGTCTAAAAGCGATAATAATTCCTATATATTAAAAGGGAGGAAGGGACTCCCAAGGGAATTACCGCCCTATATCCCCATTAGATAGCAAAGGTAAAGCTTTTGGGAAAGCAATACTTAGTCACCTTCAAGAATGGGTGGACACCAATAACATCATAACCGACCTCCAAGCAGGCTTCCGAAGAAACATGGGGAGAGTAGACAAGTGTTTTTTGCTGTTCTTATTGATCCAGAAATACACTGTGCTGCAGAAAATGAAGATGTACGCTGTGGTTCTGGAGATGAGAATGGCATTTGACTCAATATCGATGAACATTTTATGGCAAATCCTATCACTTCGAAATGGCCCTCCAGTTAGTTTCTGCCATAACATTTCTTTATTCAGAGAACCTAGCCACTGTGTGCTATGGCCTCGGGGGTGAGCAGACAGATCCCTTCATTGTTAACAAGAGTGTGAGACAGTGGTGCGTCTTGGCACCCCTGCTCTTTTCCATCTACATCCAAGAGATGCACTTGTGAGGGGCTATCATGATTGCCCAAGGATGGCTGCAGAGAAATATCCAGCACTATTTCATGCTGAAGATGCGGTCATCCTGGCAAACACCCCTCAAGGCCTAAAACGTCTCTGGAAGTCTTTATGACTAAATATAAAGAGCTACACCTAGACCTGAACACAGAGAAAACTAAGGTCATGGTCTTCAAGCAGCAATTCACAAAATACAGACCCTTGTCAATTGAAGTGAATAACACAAAATTGGAGCAGATCAAACACTTAGACATCAGGATCCAAATATCATATATGGTCCGAGCAGGTGCATAAGTCATGCATCACCCCTGGGGAAGTACAGTGGGACAACCCATCCAAATGGTAGTGGTACCATAGACCTGGCGTTAGACTTGCATAGGAAACAGGCTATGCCCGCATATACCTATGGCTCAGAAGTATGGGGATCCGCCAATGTAGGGAAGTTGGAAAATATTAGAACCTAAGTTCTGGAAAAAACAGGTCATTGTCCCTAATAGTGCCCCATCAGCATTGGTTTATTTGGAGCTTGATGTTAACCCAATTGTAGATATGGTTGCTCTCACGCCCACCCTGTATTCGGAGAGACTCTGGAAAACAGAGGGTTTAGAGACATACCAAGATGCTCTGATCCACTTAATGTGACTTGGTGGAGGAAAAAGTTCCAAGTGGGTTACACACATGCAGAAGACTATGTGATCTAGGTGAAAGAGGTTTATGGGTCTGCCCGGTAAATAGAATAGGCTTGGCTGCTAAGAGTCTGAAACAAAACACCTCAGAGCAAGGGAGCAGCTCAGACCCAAAGCAATACATAAAAACAGGTCTAGTGTATGTTACGCTCAGGACGAGGGATGGGTATAACATCTATAGTGATAACATTGCACCACCATATGAACGACCCCTGTAATCCCGCTTGAGGTTGGGGATCCTCCAAAGAGCAGCCTTTATAAAATCATGGAGTGACACAGGGTCAGAAGAGTGTCCATTGTGTGGGGCCGTAAGTGAAATTTTGACCAATTATTTGTTGACCTGCCCCAAGACACTAAATTTGAAACGTCCTTATCTGAAACCAGTCCTGAGGGAAGTCAGGATTTGCAGGAGATGTGAAGCTATGAAATTCTCAATCAAGACAGTCAATGCAGCCCCATGTTGTTTTTGTAACTGCCCGATACACACATAAAGCTTGGTTACATTGAATGCGGGCCCTGAAACTAATCCCCACCCCAAAATGTTGACCCCAATGTGGATATTTTCACACATGAATGACCTCTTGCGAGGCTGCAAGCAATGTTCTCCTCACATGAACGATCTAAAAATTCCTGATGATGCAGAGCAAATGTTGGGGTATGAGTAATGTGCTTGCTATTGTTGCCACTCTCAGTAAATGGCACATTAACATTTTGAAATACATTGTATCAGTTGTTTTTAGACAGCTCATTTATATGAAATATTTAAATGATTTTTAGAAAAATCGGCAGCTAAACTATGTATACATTTTGTATGGTATATCTGTTTTATTTTCGTTATTCTCCAATTGCACTTAAAGGTCTTATGCCGACTAAAGGTTTGTTTGACTGACTGCTAGTTTTTTGTTAGGTATGGCAAACTTTTGTGATAGGGACAGGTATGCCTTTTCTTATTATTTTGATAAAATGAATTGTAAGAATGCCACCATTTTGTCCGCCTTCTTCTTCTGGCCTACCACAAGCAGGAATGAAGGCTGTCAATCGGAGTGCCCATTAGAAATGTCAACACTAAATTTAAATCCAATGCAGAAAAAACAGACTGGCGTGGAGGAAACTCATTAGAAAGACCCCTCTGGAATAGCATAACTGTGGGGATCACGAAGAAGGAGCCCTCCTGTAGGGTCCTCTTGAAGACAGGAATGGTCACAAAATAGGGCTGCAGCTCGTTTGGCTCTTGGAGTGTGTTGAATGTCGCACTCTTTTGATCTTCTTCAAAAACTACACTGGCTTCCAGTGCATAGCCTTATCGAGTTTAAGACCATGTGTATTACCCATCAGCCTTTTATCAGCTTGGTGCTGAGTATTTGCAGACAAACCACATTCCCTACATCACCTCTAGCCGTTTCCTCTCAGAATCTCAGAAACTCTTGATAGTTGCTCGTTTTTGAAAAACTCGGGTGGGAGGCCAAGCTTTCACAACCCTTGCGCCTGGTATGTGGAACTTGCTACCAAATCGCCTGTGAAGAACTGGTGACCATTTAGCATTTCGGAAAGCTCTAAAAACATATCTTTTTTATTTCTTGGATTAGTTGAAGGCATCCAGAGTGGTTCTCCCCCATTCTGTTTTTCTGAGCGCCTAGATGCCTTTGGCTATAGCTCATGCTTTATACATGCTATTACATTACATTACTCTTCCACCAAAAAGGAGAAGCTTCCCCTGGGAGTATTTAAAGATAGTAAAACAAATCACCATTCACAATTATGAATACAAATCTTTTTCACTGGGGAGAATTTTTGTACACACTCCAGCATATTAACCTAAACAAGAATTAGGGCCTCATTACAAGTATGGCGGTCCGGAAATAAGGGTGCCAGTAGGAACGTACAGGCACCCTTTCAGGAACGCCATACTATGAGAATGCTGGTAGGGGCCACGGATCACCCAGCAAGCCTGACCTCCCGGGAAATCAGGGCCCTACCGGCATGTCTCTCACTGAAGCACTGGCACCGTTAGCAACTGTATCGGGGCTTCAGTTTCACCATTCCCATGAAGTCTTATTGGAAAGCAAGAGGAAATCGGTTTCCCAGTAGGACCAAAATGGTGGGAGACTTTCTATAGACTTTAGTTTTGGTGGCAACGAGTTGCAAACTGGTGGCACCACACTCTAGGATGTGCATCCTCACTGCATCGGAAACAATGCAATATTGCTGGTTCTATGTGCATGTTAGGCGGAATCCTGTTCATTTCCCTTGGGGAACACTGCAAAAAGATTAAGACTACAGGAGTAAGCAGTAAACCCAATTAGTAGTCTGTACCACCCAGATTTACCTGGTAGCTGTGGCTGAGCAGTCAGACTTATCTCGAGAAGATTTAGGCAGTATACAGAGGATACACAATAGGGCTAAAAACACAGTAGAACAAGCAAACACTGACCAGAGCTTTGTATCAAAAGTATATAATTATTTATTTAACACACACTTTAGAAAATATACTAGCACTATTAATCAAAGCAAGTTCAAAACACAATCAGAAAAGTATACACACCTCCCTTAAGAATTATTAGACAAGTCTAAGCCAAAACACCACTTTTTGTCAAAACAGAGGTGAACGCGTAACCTAGATGGCACTCCAATAATTAAGTACAAGGGAGAGAAAAAGGCAGGTCATGAAAATAAATCAGTTCCCAACACTTTTAAGAGACTAAAACAAGTTAGTGAAGGCAGAGTCTACTGTAGAGCCAAAGTTCATAGGCCAGGCTCACTTTAAATGGAGCCAGGTGAAATGTGCCCAGGATCACACAGTTGAGAAATGCATTCAAGTCTTTGTAGAAATGTTCAAAAGATGTTGGGATGGTTCAAAAGATAAAGTTAGATGGTCTGGGGGCCAACCCAGTTGGAAAGCCAAGGATTTAAGGGTCACCTTGAGCAAACCGAAGAAAGGGGGCCATGTGGAACACAGTACCTTTAAAGTTGAGGAAGCTTCAGCAGTGGCAGTAGTTCCTGGCAGCTGGTGCAGTTCGTGGTTTCGACCAGGGGAAGAGAGGATCTCGTCGAGGAGGAAACTTGGAGTCATTCCACTGCCCAGGGAAGAAACCATCCGTGGAGTTCGTCGGTTAAAAGGTGCGTTCCTGGTATTCGCGGTCACAGTGGTGAAGCTTGGCTATCCGGCCGCCGGGGTGCTTGGCACGGGCGATTCGACCAAGGGACATCCTGGAAGGCGAAATGGCGAACTGGTTGATCCCACCAGCAGAGAGGAAGAAGACTCTTTCAGCAGAAGATCTTCTCTTGTCGTCAGGAAAGTGGTGAGGTCGTTGCAGCCGGGCTCCACCGGTGGTGTCGTCGTTGCAGATGGCTCAGCTTCTCCCCTCTTTGGGTTTCTTAGGTCCTGTGGCGAATTCTCAAGTTCCAGTCCCCAAATCCCTGCTTTTATGCAGAAAAACCTCCATTCAACAGCCTAGCTGTCACTCATACATGTTAAGTGGTG
Source organism: Ambystoma mexicanum (assembly GCF_040938575.1). Taxonomy (NCBI): domain Eukaryota; kingdom Metazoa; phylum Chordata; class Amphibia; order Caudata; family Ambystomatidae; genus Ambystoma; species Ambystoma mexicanum. The sequence goes on along the minus strand of NC_090927.1, from coordinate 681,721,032 downwards.
AGCCGGGCGGCTCACCACTGGGCCAATCAGAACAGAATGCAACTTGAGTTGCTAAGGCAACGCAGTCCAGTGTGCCAATTCCCCCACCCACACATCCTGTGGAACCCAGACAGAGTGGCACCAGTTGGAGGGTTTCTGTGGAGAAGCCCACCAAAAAGTGGAACAAAGGGCCCGACCTTGGTTGGAGTTACAGAGACGGACACGAACGCCATTTTAGAAAAGAGTTCTGGCAAAAAGACCCAACCAGTGATTTAATATTAAATAAATAAACCAGCGGTATCTTTAACATTGCACCAAAAAGTGGTGCGTTTAAAATCAATGGGAAAATCCCATAGGAAAAATTTCCGGTGGAATATTTTGCGTGGTAACCACTGCCACTAGCCAGAAAGCACTGTCCAGTCCCCCCTTGGAAACAGACCCGGGGCAATCGAATTAACCCCTTCCAGTACTTCCACAATATGATAGTTTGTACTGGTTCTATTCACAATTTTGGACTAGTAAAGTCAACGGTGACTTTACATGCCCTGGGAGACAGTAGTCAGTCCCAGGGTATGGAGTCTATGTTTGGGGGTCACTATGACACCCCTGTGTTACTGCACTGAGGGTGCTGTGGAACACATACACAAAAACAGATGATACCCTATGGAGAAAAAAAACCCATAGCCCATAAGCACACAAAAAGTCAAAGACATACCTCAAATCATGCATAAGAGTGGGAGGAAAAGTGTCTCACTCTTAGCAGGAGAAAAAAACAAACCCCAAAAATCCAGCAAAGCTGCTGGGGGACTAGCCTTATAAGAGAATTCTCCCTAACAGTGCACAAAGATATCAAACTAAACTGTTCTGTTTTGTTGACACCATTTCTAAAACCATCCAGTCTCATTTTAGTTATTTTTTCTTTACCATTTAAATACTAAAATATAAAGAATGTCTATCCCCCAAAAATTCCAACTTACATGCCATAACACCTTACTCTTTAAACATGATGATTAATTAACTGGGTTGTTGCCCTCCTGTGAGTCATTTATTGACAAGTTCCATAAGCCTTTCTGTATTAATTCAGAGTAGGAATAATCCTCAATGATTTGAACCCAGTGGAACCTCCTTTGCTGTCCCTTTCATACTCTGCAACTGTTCTAAATACAAGACGTAGGGGACCAGTGAAGCAATCTGCAGATAACGTTCTAGTTAAATAAATACCCACTTTCCAATGGTTTGCTTGGAAATACAATAATCTGATAGGTGCAAGAAATCAACCCAAAGAAGCACTTTGTCCAGTGGGGAACATGCCAGGTTCTTTGTCAGTGGCACCTGTGAAGAAGAATCTTTTTATGACCACCAGGAACCTGGATGCTGCCGATACATTTTTTTCCCATGGAGCAATGAGTGATGGGGCCCATGCCGCTCCCAAGAAGGTATTTCCTGACTGCCTATGCAATGCTGGTAGTTAAGTGCCAGAAGATTGCCCCGCCTCAAACCAACAACTGTTAAAGATTGTTTGGCGATTCAGAGAGACAGATATGGGCCTTGCATCTATCAGAGTTGACTCTTTGTGAAATTCCAGTAACCTTCTACTTGGAGAAACTAAGGCAGTACTATTTGAAAGTGGGGTATGCCACCATGCAAGACCATACCTAATCACATGGACATCAGTAATATCTCTAGTACGGCATGACGTATCTCCTGTTGCTTTTGTAACTTATCCCAGTAAGCGTAGGGTAAAATGATATAGCAAATGAGAAGATATGCTTGTGGACCTAAACCATTTTTATATGTTATATTGTATCTATGGTATTTGTATAGCACATACCTAGTGGGGAGGCAGTGGAGCCCTGTACAGATCAAAAACATTTTATGTTAAGGTTCTTGTACCATACACTGTTGCCACCTGCGTGGTCCTGGTGAATCTGTAATGCAAGGAGGGTGGCAGGGTTTGTTAGTAGGACTGAGGGGGAGAAGAGCAAGAGAGCTGTGATGTACTGTTGGCAGCTTCAGTTCGGAGAAACTGGTCTCTGAGCATAGGTGTGTTTTTCGGTTGGTAGTGTGAGGAGTCAGCAATGAGAGCCAGACACAAGGAAGTCAGGTTTTGGCTAAAGACTTTTATTAAATGAAAAATAGGTTCGGGAAATGCCTCTCTGGCCCTATTCTAAAAAGGGGTTTCCTGACCTAAAACCCAAAAACTAAGGATCTGTCTGTGTCAGGATGTCAATAAACTGAAAATCCGTCCCAGTGTCCAAAACGTCCTATCCTGACCCTCACACTATAAACAAAACAATACAATGTGCAAGGAAATGCCTTCAACCTGATATTGGCAAAGAAAAAGTGTTCACAACTAAAAATAAGAATAGCTCTAACAGCAAAGTTCTTCAAGTTGAAAGACCTTGGATCCAGAGGATGTTCCCCTTCCCCTTGATTCTTAAGTAGAATGGCAATTGTCTCTTTTACTAACAGTTCCTTTGTGTGTTTCCTTGATTCACAGGGTTCCTATTTAGGCAAAAACTTCAGTAACAGTCTTTCTTTAACACACATTTCTTTCACTAACACTCCCTGGCTGTCTCTCTTGGATTCAAAAGGTTCCTGTTTAGACAACAAGTTCTGCAACAGTTTATCTTTAACACACGTTTTTCCTCTGTTTAGACAACACTGCTCTTCTTTATAATCCCTGGTATCTTTGCAAATCACCTGGTATACTCTCCTGCCAGGATTATTTATTCAATTTCAACTGCCTGGTATATTTCCTTTGCCAGGACTTGTTAAGTGCTTCAATTGCCTGTATCTTCTCTTTGGCAGGACATCTTATGTTTTTCACTGGTCCTCTGTATCACCAAAATGGTATGTGTTGTTCTTAGTTTTTCGCTCAAACTTTGCTCCACACTTGCATCTCATGCACCTGTAGCTCACTGGGGTTTGAATCAGTACTTTGCCTTTTGTGCATTCAAACAATCTTCTTGTGGTCTTAGCAATGGTATCACATTCAAATTGACAATGGTGCATTTGACGGAACACCCCTGGGTTCCCACTGGCTTCAGTTTGACTCACCAGTACTCACCAGTTCTCTCCAGCGTCTCTGGTCTGGTTTGTGCATCTGCAGTGATGATCTTTCACTCGCTTCCCACTCTGGAGTGCACAAATGTCTTTCCGGCTTGCTTCTCGGCACTGCGGATACACACCTGCTTCCCTTCAGGTCCCGGTATGGAGGATGCTACATCTTTAAACTGCTAAGCGCCCAGGAACTCTATCGCAGTTCCCAGCACCTCCACAGAACTTCCAGCTCGTGCAATGCATTGCTCCTTGGATCTCTGTGGTCTCCTTCGCTCCACTACACTGGTACGTGTTTCTCGTGCCGACAAGCCTCTACATACACGCCGATGTCTTCTCCTGCAGTGTCCCGCTCAGTATGGTTGCCATTTTTAATGTCCCACGCACAGGTAATTCGGGAAAACATATAGACTGCATGTTGTGCTTCAAGTGCTTGACACCTGTACAAACTCCTTCATCCTCCTCGTCTAAGTACTTAGGTGATTATGGGAGTTGGAGTCCGTGGATGTCATTGGACCCACACTGTAAATATCATTTTTATTAGTGGTTTTACCTGAAGGTGCATGAGAAAAAAGGGCTATATTGGAGCACTGCGTATTTAGGTCATAAGTGGGGGCTTGACCATAAAAACATGGAGAAGGGGGTTCTTCACTTCCATCACAGAGGGGAACAAGCAACGTGCAATAGGCCATTAAGGTCTTGGGCATTACAGGGTCTTCCTGCTGGAAAACGGTGTTGAGTATCAGAGGCTCTTCCTCATGGGTGAGGGGGGATAGCGCGTGTCGTCCAATTAAGTCATGACATCTCCTGTGTAGTTGTCTCCACCCATGTGATACTCACTCACATAGCTGCCCCCAGAGTCAGGATCAGTCAGCGGCTGTCGTCCCCAGCCACATGGGAGGTGGTCACCGCTGGGGAATCCGTGATGACTCTGTTGGATTCATCACAGTAGTCGCCATGTGGTGTTGGTTGAGATTATATATGGTTTGTTTTGTTGCCATGGTGCTGTGAAGTGTGTGCAGTTTGTGATGTCAGAGAGGTATGGTTGTGTTTAGTTCAGAGTTTGAGAAGGTGTATGCAGAAGGGTGAGTTTCTAGTACAGTTAGAGACAATTCATTTCCTACCACCGATGTTCTGACTAAATGCAACCTATATCCCTTCCCCTGTCATTCATTCTAGTGCATTGCAATTACCACCCCACGAGTTCATCCAGGAGAGATGGGTTTCCTGTGCCCTGAGGTCAACCCGTGAGCTGCACGGTTTCTGCCCCCAAACACATTTCTTTATGTGTGACGTATTTCACACCCTTGCTGGTCCAATTAACTGTGACACATCCCCCTCCCCTGTTTCCACCTGTGGCCCTCTATCTGGGTTACACTTCTGGTTTCAACTACCCTTCCAAGCTAGATGCCTCTCTTCTCCCCTGCCATCCACTCTGGTGCGGCACACTCCCCACTCTTATTCATATATATGGGTTTGTAACAATTCCTGCTGTCTTCGCTATACTATTTGACTGGAAGCTGAGGCGGTTAACCTGCCGATACATTGCTAAGTGTGAGAGTGGCTGATTTAAAGAGATTTTGTGTATGCTTGATGAGGCCGGTCTATGCGTGTAGGTTAAATATTGGTAGGAGAATGGTAACAAGTTATTCGAATAGGGGGTTTATCGGGGTACTTTAGTGGTTGTATTCCCCCTTTTTCAGGCTTAGTTCTCTTTCTCTGGATTGCTTTGATGGGGAAGATTCCTTTGATCATTCCCGGTTCATGTTGGGTGTTTTCTTTCCATCCTTGGCTTTGCTGGGTTCCTTTTCTGTGTATTTGTTCATTTTGCGGTGTGTAGATGTTGTTCAGTCATTTTCATCCTGTTTTGAGCTGAAGAGCCAGGTTTTTAGAAGTTTTCTGAATTTTAGATGGTCCTCCGTAGTTCGTATTTCTCTCGGGAGCAGATTCCAGGGTTTTACAGCTATGCAAGAGAAGGCTGAGCCCCCACGTTATTTTCTCATGTAGAGTTTAGGTTTTAGGCAAATGTTGTTGCTGTATCTAACTGTTCTTGATGGTTTGTAGATGGAGATTTTCTTTTGTATAAATTCCGCTCCCTGGAAGTGGATTGCTCTGTGTGTTATGCACAATGTTCTGAAGGTGATTCGTTTTTTGACTGGGAGCTAATGTAGCATCCTTAGCGCTGGTATGATGTGGTCTCTTCGGCAGAGTTTAAGGAGATGTCTGGCATCTGCATTCTGTATTCATTGCATTTTCCTCAGTAAGTAGTCCAGCATTCCAAGGTATACAATGTTGGCGTAGTATATACTGGACATGATGAGGGAGATGATGGCAAGTGTTTTGTATGTGAAGGAGAGAAAGGGTAGAATCGATTTGATTGTGTGAAGATGGAAGATGTATTTCTTAATTATCGCATTCACTTGAGGTTCTAGTGTTAAATCATTGTCCATTAGGATTCCAAGGGTTTTTCACTACTTTGGACGGGTTAGGTGGCGTTCCCAGTTCTGTGGGCCACGGGATATCCTGGTTGTTTCCTTGGTTGATGGGTGTAATCATGATTTCCGTTTTATACGGGTTATTTTTTAGGTTATTAATGTCATCCATTGGTAGAGTTCTTTGAGGCAGTCTGCTAGCGTGGGGTTCACCTCTTCATTACCGTCGATTTTGTAGATGATTTGGGTATCGTCTGCGCAATTGTAGCATCTGAGCCTGTGTCTTTTGATGAGGTAGTTTAGTGGTGTCAAATAGATGTTGAACAGTAGTGGGGATAACAAGGAGCTTTGAAGGAACTCCACAAGGTTGTTCCGTGGTGTGGATTTGAATTGTTTTAGCCACACTGTTTCTGTTCTTGCAGACAAGAAAGATTTAAACCAAAGCAGCACTGTGTCGCTGATCCCTGTTTCCTCCAGTCTCTTGACAAGGGTGTTATGGTTGTCTGTGTCAAATTCTGCAGAGAAGGTGAGTAGTATCAATGCCAAGTTCGTGTAGGAGTCTGTGTTGGTCTTTAGGTCATCCCATATAGAGAGTAGTACCATCTCTGTTCCTCTCATGGGTCTAATGCCTTCCTGTGCCTGGTCCAATAGTTGGTTATTTTCGCTGTGTTCCAGTTATAGGTCTCTATTAGTTTTGCCGGGTAAGGAATGGTTGAGATTGGTCTGTAGTATGAGAGGTCTTCCAAATCACCCGAAGTATCTTGGAGCAGCGGTTTGATGTAGGCTGCTTTGAAGGCTTGTGGTACTCTTCTTGTTGAAAAAGACAGATTGAGAGCTTTATGTAGTATTACTATGATTTAACCTGTGTAAGGATCGATTTGTAGATGTCTGGTGGACAGGGGTCAATGGGGAAGCCTGCCTTGCTGCTTTTGTTTGCCAAGCTGCAGAATTGTGCTCTTGACATTTGGGCAAAACTGTTCAGCCTGTTATGTGTGCCAGGGTTTTGTTGGATGTGGTGAACTGTCTAGTTGGTCGGTCTACTTTTCAAGATCCAATGTATGTTGGTGATTTTACTCTTAAAGTGATCTGCAAGATCATTGCATGGTTTTTGTGATCTAGCCGTTATAGTATTTCTTTTTCGTTTTGAGAATTTCAGCTTTGTACAATAGTATTTGTTTTTGATATGTTATTCTTTTGTCTTGGTCGTAGTTTTTCCTCCACTCTTGTTCTAGTTTCCAGTTTGTTGTTTTCATTGTTTTGAGGTGGGGCATGAACTATCTCGCCACTGCTTTCTTTCACGATGGGATGTTTTTTTTTTTCCTGAGAGACCCTATCTATTGTTTCTGTGATCCATTTCAGGATTAGGTCTGTTTTTAACTATTTCAGGTGCGTCCAGGGTTGCAATCGATGGCTTTGAGGATTTTAAGTTTCATTCTAGGTTACTGCTTTCGACGGTTCTCCCATTTCTTTTCTAGATCGGTGGGTTCTTTTGGGGTTTGTAGGATGCTTTTGATGGTATTTAGATCACAAAGGGTATAGGTCGCTCTATATTATTTCGATTGGTGGTGCTGTTGTGATCAGACTTTTGTTGGTGAAGATTGCATCTAGAGTGTGGCCTGCTATGTGTGTCACTGCTTTCAACATTTGTTGTAGTTTCATTGTCTTAAGTTGCTTGGTTAGGGGTATCTGATAGTTTGCGTTCTCTTCTTCAAACCATATGTTGAAGTGCCTGAGAATGATCTAGTCATAACACCTTATTACTGGAGTGTACAAAGGTACTACTACGCCCTCCCCTTTCTGATGCTTAGATGTTCCATAACATATAACACCAGTAATAATGACATGACTTTACTTTCTGCATTAAAGCAAATCTGCACCTTCGTAGTCTATGGGAGACATTTGGGGTAGTATTAAGGTACATGTGCACATACGCAAACGCTGTGTGAATATGCAAAACCTCATTGGCACATGCTCAAATGCTGTCTGGAGGCCTATTAGCGCCAGTGCATATACAGGGAAACTATATCTATACTTGTACTAAAGTTTAGTACTTGTGCTAAAGTTAAAAAAAAGTTTTTGTCCTTGTGAGAACAGTTTTTGTGTAAGTGAAAATGTACTGTAATACCACCCTTGATTTCCATTTCTTAATGCATAGTGGAAAGATTGGCAACTTTATGCTGTCCAGACACAACTGGTACGTTGTAGCATGGTATTGGATACTTTTAGAGAGCAAACTGTCGCCTGGAAAAGGCCTCTTAGAGCTGAACATAGTCACTAAGGCATCGGCAAAATCAGGTGCAAAGAGACAAATAATTAATGTGGACAGTGACATTTATTTGACACTTATCATGTTGTCTCTGTTTCACAGTTTTCAAATTTTCCACAATACATCACTTAGAAAAGTTAAAAACAAAATGTAATACAAGCAATTGTTGAAAACATTTGTGCTATGACTTTCTTTGTCTGAAAAAATTATTTAAAAAGCGTAGTGCCCTAGAATAATTTACTACTGCATTTAGCTTCTGCATTGGAGGTCTTCTCAAGTCAATGCACACAGCTACTGAAAATGAACCAAGGACTACATACAGGGATTGAGAAAGAATGACCGAGGGGAATCTTTTTAATTAACATATCTTAATGTCAAAAAGGTTACTCTCTTGTTTTTAAAGCTAGGAAGTATAGCTCAGGGCCAACACGTTTATCTTGGAAGGAAGTCAATGCAGAGCAACACAGGTTCTAACCCCAAGCCCGTGCTTAGAAACCACTCCCTGGTATTAAGCGCATTATAATTGAACAATAAAATAAAATTTAAAAAAAAATAGTTTTGGGCTCAACAAACCTAAAGTTGTTTGTACGGTTATGTTACAGTACTTATTTTCCCACTTACTTTCCCTCGGAGCTGTAGCTGTTTATGCTGCCATCATTTGACTCGCGACTAGGCTGGCGAACCATACGACTTCTCATTTCTGCTGCCATTCCGGTTTCTGTGCTTCTTTGTATAGTACTCTTCAATTTCTTGTGAGTAGCTACTGGGAAGAAAAAAACCAATCAGATGTAACTTCAAATTATAACATTAATTTCTCAAATTTCCGATTCAATATAAATCACTTGCTAATTGTATGACATGACTTACACAGGGGAAAAACAAAGCACAAGATTGTATGAAGTCTGAAGTTGTATGAAGTTAAACGAAATCTGCATTTTAGTTTCATAGAATGTCTGAAAACCTGATGAAAACAAATGCTCATCATGATAGCATTATATTGATGTTTTAAGTTAAACATGTTTCCAAGTTTGAATGAGTAAGTGCTTCATTGTTCTGAATATTATTGGGCGTTTATTTCTTTTCCTTCTTCTAAATTTCTGCGTTCATAAAAAAACATGTTTAAGCGTAAACCCAATCTATGCATATGGGAGAAAATGGAAAAAGGCTGGTGTGGGAAAACTGACTGGAAATGTGTCTGGGTGTGTGTGACTCGTGGCACAAAGCATTTGGCCTGGAATTGCAAGTTCAGTGTAGCTTTAGACTTGGAAATTTCTTAGCCTGCCTTTTGACTTCCTTGCTTTCCGTCATGAAGCTCTCTAAGTGGTGGTTGGCATGGGTGGTACAAACTGTAATAACAGTCCTTTTCACTGCCCCACAGGGGACTGTGCCACTGAGTCTTAAAGAGGCCCATTTTATGCCTTTACCCTGGACAGGTGTTATCTTGAACCAGCAAAATCAGCAAACAGACAGCTCATCATCTCTACTGAACTCATTGGGTTTGGGGATATTGGAACCTGGGAGCCTTTCAGTATCCAGCCTGTGTATTCGTCAAGAACAAATTGAATGTGAATTTTCTGACTTCGAAATTTAGACACCATATAGTAAGGAAAGAAGATCTCATTCTCAGAGTGACCGTCTCCTTAGAAAATATAACAAAGAGGGATCTACGCCATGCTTGTGGCTCAACTAGCCGTGTAGCTGAAGCCACAGTGATCAAAAACAGCAACTCCACAGTGATCATCCTCATGGGCAATGATGTCAAAATTGCCAAGGATAAAAAAGAACTGGCACCACAAATGCCACCATGAAATCTAGATCCCAAGAAGTGATAACAAAAGCCTTAAGAAGAAAGGAGTTAACTAGCCCTTTCAGAAAACTACATTGCTATAGGCATAGAAAAATAATAACCTTGTTCCAGCTTCCTCGTAAATACAGAGGTAGCCACCAAATAGCCTGTCAGCGTACCGACATTAAGGCCTCTTTTTGCTAAAGACAACAAGAATGTAAGTATAATAGCTATGGAGGTTGAGAATGGTTCAAGGTATTTGACACACCAGCAACCAGACAACTTTCTCCAACTACAGGCAGGTGTAGATTTAGTAGCAGGCCTAAGTCCAGACCATAGCGACAGGCCTGTCACAGAAAGTCTTCCCTAAGCTGAAGTTTCCAAAGTGGAAACATGATCAAGTCGAGAAAGTATCCAGTGAGTAGCACCAATACTTTATAAAGTTTTTAGCACCACTGGAATGAGTAGAGCAAGAGATTCAAGAACTAGATTCAACTCCTAATCTGTTACTGGCGCATATTCACTCTGCTTTCTGAAGGAAATTTGCCTAGAGCAGAGCTCCCCATAGAGAAAAAGGACATGACTTTTTGTCTGATGATTGCATTTACCAGAACATGATCCCTTGCTAACCAGATGAGTAGCGATGCCCACATAATTTTCCTTCTCCCAGAATCAGACCAACATCGCCTCTCTGCAAAACAGAATCAAACTAGCAACACTTTGCTGAAATAATGCATGGAGGCTGTAGCCTACCAAGCTCTATGCACATTCGTACATGATCTAGTGGAGAAAACAATCAGATGCACACATTCCCTTGAGCGCTGTAAGATTCACATGGCAATCTGCTCCCACCATCTAAGCGACCATGCCATGAAAGTTCTCGCCGGTGAACACCCCAAACACTCATGGATGCATCTCTATTTATCTCGGCCATATTTTCCACAAAGGCTCCCTCTTCAACATTCTGCCTGCACTGTTCACCAGTGCAGATCACAATTCATCTTTGATAAAACTCCCAGGTATTGCAGATCTTGCCAAAGGAAAGATGACTGATCACGCTGTGACCACTGAAGTAACCTCGTTGCAAATCAGGCCTGTGGCACAGAAAAGGATGCAGGTGGTCATATAGCCCAGAAACATGCAACTGAATGAGTACATGGTCTGAACTAGGTCCCTCACTCTCTCAATAAGAGGAACAACCTTTCCGGGTTTGGGTGTCCGAAACAGCATCAATGAACTGACACTATCTGTTTGCTGTTAGTATTAACGTCTGTAGGTTCAGCGAGAAACACAATGAATGCAGAGATTTCGCATCCTGAATAGATCCAGTGACAACAGCTCTGTTGGTTTCACATTTTGAATGCAGGCATTTACATAAGGAAGACATGGGTGCCTCCGATCCGAAGATGAGTTAACATCATCTCCCTCACAAAGAGTCTTTCTGCAAATACGAGAGGAAGAGACAACAGAGTGAACTGGTAGTGTGTCCCTCCTATTGCAAAGCACAAGTCAGTATGATGTTTCTGGTGTACCAAGATGTTCAAATATGCATTCCTGGAGATCCAGGGACAGTTGTCGTCCTCAAGGACTTTGTAAGATGTGCACCACCAGGATTCTTTTGCATATTTCTTTATAGAGGACGTTGTTCAGGGAGTGTAGATCTGGGGTCGTACTCATGCTGCATCCCTTCTTGAGGACTACAAAGTGCCACAAATACCATCCTTTCCCTAGATCTCTAGCAGGAACCAGCTCTAAGGCTTTATGGGTCAACAGCAGGTCAAACTACCTGCATAAGTGGTCACACAGAGGAAGCAACCTTAAACATGAAGGGAGATCTTAAGGGGCTGCTGCAGAAAGGGCGATCCCCTTTTATTATCGAAGAATGGATCCTGCTCCCTACCGGCATAGAATGCCCCAAGATGCTTCAATTAAAGTGGATTTGGGGCCAGTTTTGGGGAGGGAACAGTGATCTGAGAATGCATTCTCACATTTTCTCCTTGTATTTTGGGAAATGTTATTGATTTTAGTTTGCCTTGGGGGTTAGAGTTCTGGTAGGCATTGTTCAGCAGTGCCCAGTTTGTTTGTGGTTTTGAATCTAGCTGGGAATTTACATTTGCTGTGTACAGGTCATATTGGCAGTGGCATAGTGGGGGCATCATTGATTATTTGGGTGAGAATGCATGATGGCCTTCACAGCTGACGCTGCACCCGTGTTTGTTGGCTTAGACAGTTTTGTTGTTAAAAAAATAACATTTGTCAGAATGGCAGGATAGAGGTAGGATGGCAGATGATGTGAGCAAAGGAGATAAACCTCAATCTGGGGTGCTACTCTTCAACTGGAAAATGGCAAGGAATTATTTAGGTGATACGTCCAACCCAAAAAATAAGATTATTCTAATTCTCAGATCGGGTGTTGGTCCATAATTTAGGCAGGCTAATGTAAAGTTTTTGTAACTATGGGGCTAGCTAGAATATTTTAGATGCGTAGTGTCGTTAAATCCAGAATTTCTGTTTGTGGTAAATTCTCATCTATCAGACCTGATCTATTTAGTTGTATTAGTATGTACAGGGTCTTTCTTGCTAAGAAAACCTGGGTTCTAGATCTACGCCCAGTGTATTTCTGAAGACAGATTAATTTACCTGGTGCTCAGCAATTTTCGAAAATGTGTGTTGTGGGTCTAGCATCAGGACTCATTTAGACATTAACTAAACATTTAATAATCCAGGGGCTGTAAAATGTGCTTACTTTATCTTGTATGTGGCATTAGTTTTCAATTTAACATCCATGCCTTGTTATTTCATAATATCTTTCACTACATTTGGTTGGCTACAGAGTTTGTCATTAGTCCCACTGGGGAAAAGTGCCATCACTTGTGTTCAACAATTCAAAACATGTCAATAGGGGTCTAATGCGCTCCATTTAAGATCTTCGAAGAGAACATATTGTGAAAACTCAGACTCAGTAAGTAGACGAGCAAGAGGTCATTTTTGCAACAATGTTTTACTAACAGGAATACGTAGGCCTATCTTATCCCTATGTCTAATGAGGGTTTCCCTGTTCTACAGAGGAAATAACAAATGGTGCTTGTCAGGATGTCTCACAACATGAACCTGTCCTCTGCCCAGACCTAATCTAACCTAAAGTCTGTCCCTACCACTAACAAAAAGGGTTTAACCAGAACGATATGGTAAGGGTTTTGTTTCGGCCCAAATAATGGTGGCTGGTTTATGACCCCCGACCTAATTGTCTTTCTGGCATCCTTCCAGCAACACAGTTCCGAGTTAACAGTTTCACAATGTCCCTTTATTCTTCCTCTCTTCTTAGAATGAGAGTCTCGCCCTGCGTGGGTTGGATAGTGGCCACCCCACCTTCAAATGCAGCCTCTCTCACCCCCTCTTGGGGTACGACTCCTTTCTCTCTGCCTTGTGATATCACAGTGCCCAACCTGTCTTGGGGTATTCTGTTTCTTGTCCCTCTGTAGGGTCTCTTGGCTTTCACCTTGGCTTGGAGTACTTTGTCTCCCACCTGGCTTGGGGTTTCTTGGTTCGCACCGGGACTCGGCTTATGTTTCTCCCTGGCTTGGAGTACCTTCATTTTCACCATGACTCGTCTGTTTCTCTTACCCCTGCTTGGGATATTTTAACTCACACCATATCTCAGGTGGTTAATTCTGTCTCCCGGCTTGGGGTATCTTGGTTTTCACCCTGGCTCTGGTTGTTGATTCTCTCTCCCTGGCTGGGGTATCTTGGTCTCACCCTGGCTCGGACAACTGTTTCTCTGACTGCTGGTTGGAGTATACACCTTTCTGTCCTGGCTTGGGGTCCGGCCAGTCCTCTCAGCCCTCCTCCGGGTTCCCTGAAACCACGGCATGCCTTACTCCTCGTAGCTGCATTACTCAGGGCGGCGGTTGCTTAGGCTGTGGTGGTACCACATCTCAGGTTCCTTGGTGGACCTCGGCGTCCCTTTGTTGGTTCTGCTTCTTCCTGTCAGTGCTTGACAGGTCTTCAGCATTGTCTGCTTCCGGCGCTGATCTATCACTTCTGATGCATTTCTGCCTCCTCTTCAGTGGCAGTCGAGCCTCATGGGTTCAGCACTGCATGGGAGAGAGCACTGTTCCGCCGACTCCTGCGCTTCTCTCCTCTACACCCCGGCTGAGTGTGGGTGCTTCATGTCTCCAACTTCTGGGATGGACTCTCGTCCTGTGGTTCATGCCACAAGATGTTTCTTCTCACTTTCCTTGCCATCGTGTGCAGTTCTTACTGGTGCTTCATAGTTCAAGCTGTAATGAGGATGCGCAATTCCATGTTTCTGTGATTCATGTAATGATGGTATCCTAAAGGGTCATAAACCATACCAGGCATTTCAAAAGTTTCATGCACACCCTTATCCGTTGTAATGCCCATAAAGCCAATAAAGAAGTGGCACTCTTCACATGAGGGAGGATGAATAATATCCCTTTCTGGGGATACCTTGTCCACTAACGGGGAGTCATCCCCAGTGGGCTCCCGCTTGCCCTGACCACTAGGGGGCATTAAACTTAGCAGTCTCACCTCCCTAGTCCCAAAGGGGGGTGGCTCCACCTTGGAGAGAAGGCATGATTTCCCCAGATTTCTGACAATATGCTTTCTTCAATATCTAGAAATTAGAGATGTGCTTCAAATTAATCTTGCACCCGCTGCAAACATCCAGGGATGATGTACTCATACTAGCAATCAACCTCTATAATATATATGCCCCTAGTCTGTGTAGACAAATGTAAAGTAGATGTGGAAGAGGCTCAGGGGAGAATATTGGTTTATATCTGCCCCCTTACTAGTGAAAAGCATCATTGCCTAAGCTCTACTTAGTGGGGAAGAAATTGCTTCTTTGGCATAAATACTTCTTCTTATGCACAAAGTGCTTTACAGTCCTTGCCGTCTAAATAAGGTTGATACAAAAATGCACAACCAATACAATTTGTGAATTTTGTTATGTGAGGCATAAGGTATACGACTGTCCGCTAGACAATCATTTTTGCAAAATGTTTGGCCCAAATCGCAAGGTTCTCACTAGGTGGGTTCTTTTTGGTCTTGCAAAATATTTATACTAACATGGATTGCCATTTTTACATTGTAGCTGATAGTTACTCTGCTTATTAGCCTTGTAAATTGCATTAATTTAGTGAGTGTCTATTTGATATTGTTTTTCTGCAGTCTATATGCAAAATACTTTATGAATTGTGTCCTCTCTCTTATATTGTACTACTTGTAAGAGGATTCAATTCAACACTACAGCTAAGTCAACGCCTAGTCTATAATACTGAATGAAAACCCTTATTGATATATCTTTATGTCCAGTTCATGCGTTCTGGATGACTACCCCTATATAACACCCCTCTCTTGGAATCCCCCTGACCCCACTGAGCCAAGAAGTAGTTCTGTTTTGCAAGTTTAAAAGGTTTATTTGATAATTTAAACAAGAGATGTATATATCACACCTTATAATAAATTAATAATTGAAAAGCACACTTAATCTGATATGATAAAGATCAACAACGGAGAATCTGGCACTAGCACACTTCTTATAATCACTAATGAGTTGACATGAAATGGATAAGGTAGCACACTGGTAACTGGTAAATAGGAACAAAAGAAGAAGGTGGTACAAAATGCTTTATAGAGTTCAAATGGATGCAAGGTTGAATGAATGAAATGCAGTATAGAAATACTCAATATGATTTCAACAAAACAATGTAATCACTTTTCTCTGGCAATCCCCTCCCCCCCTTGATACAATGCAAGGAAATGGAAGGAAGCACACAGTTCTCAGAAATGCAATCAAATGTGATTCAGTTCACCCCAGCAAGCTTAGACTACAGAAGTTTGAAAACACAGGCAAAATGCTTTGATATGTGCTAGCAATGGATGAGAAATATGCTGGAAATGCTTTTAATTCCCTTTCAGAGGTTCAGGGTGAGTGGTATCTAGTTAATATTAGTCCAGGCTCACACTGGCAATGATGCAGGGATAGTTAGCAGGTTAAACGAATTTCTGGCAAATGGAAGGCAAGCAGCAGCAGTTTTTACATGTGAAGAAATTTGCAAATCGCGGTAAAATTCGCGAATGCGTGTTCCGCGATTGCGGTAAAACTATAAGGGGTAGGAATGCGGTTCTAGGTTCGTAGGAAAGCCACGATTCTAACCTGTCAGATGAAAGTTATTGCAAGTCTCTAGCACAAACGGTTGCGGAGATATGAGCGATTTTGTGAAGGTCGTTTTTCAGATTTGAAATTTTAAAGTTCAAAAAGACAAGTGCAGCTTGCAACTAGGAAATGACAAGTGACAGCTTTACAAATGACAGGTGACAGTTAGGAGACAGTTCTACTTAGATTAAAATAGGATTGAATTATATTATTTTAACTAGGAGATTGGTTCTGCACAGTTTTCTAGGTACTCACACTATATTCTTGAGTGAAATGGGCCTCATCACGGATCTGGTCAGGGTTTTAGACTCGCCTCTGGTCTCTGCACTTCACAGTGATCTGGGTCTCTCTCTTTCTGGATCTCTGGTCTGGGTCTCTAGTTCTGGATAGATTGAAGTCTCTAGTTTGGCTCTCTGGAGGTTTATGAATTTGAAGTCTGGATCTCTGGATGTTGTATGGTCCGGCAGAGCGCGTTGCAGCAAATGGAATTGAAGGTCCCTATCTGTCCTGTCTGTCTGCTTTTATGTGTTTAGAATGTGGGTGTGTTCTAGCATCACTGACCCTACCTCTCTCTCAGCTTCTAATTGGTCAAACTTCCATTTATCATTTGATTGGGGAAGGAAGTGTGTGTCAGCGTGATGTCATTTTATGGCTTGCAGATAGGACACTCCTCTGTCAGATTGCACACATTCTATATTTGATAATAAAAGACATATTTCACAGTTACACAGTTGCTTGAAATTACATATACATGGTGTGGCTGAATTTAGCCATGTCTCTGTCCAAATCTGCTGTTTCTAAGAGCTTGCATTCAGAAATGGCACATAATTGACTTTTTAACTGATTTTTCAATTTCTGACATTGACCCAACTTTACATACATGTGCGCAGGGAGTATGGACATTAACTGATGAAGTTTCAGATTTTTAACATGCATACATTTAGAGTAATATCCACTTTTCCGCTAAAACCCCCCTGAACATGCCACCGGGTCGAAAAACCTCTTAAAATGTGGGCAGAAAAATCACAAGAATTATGGTGTCATTTATAAAATTTTCACATGTCTGCTCTATGAGTTATTCATCTTTTTCTAAACAATATTCTGGCTACAAAGGGGTGTGGTTTACCCTCAGCACAAGGTTGAATTTCTGGTTTTTCCAGTTCTGCCAAGCCAGCTTGCTCTCACAGGCAGTGCCCCTCCCCTTTCCTCAGGAGGAAGCCACTTTTTACGACCATTTACGACTCCTGCCAATAAAACCTTTGCCTGAGCCAGGACAAGGCTTTGTTCACTTTCCTGCAGAGCACAGGTAATTCAATTATCAGATAGATGGCATATCCTTAGTGTGAGCAGCAAAAGGGCAGCTAGGCCTGGGAACACAGCTGTGACTCAAGTTTCACTCCTGATGGGGGTAGTTGCCAGGCAGAATTCAGTTCCTTAAGCCAGGTTTCAGATAAAATGTCACTTTTTGTTCCCCAGTTTCTGCATTCAAATAAAACTAAACATTTTCACATATGCAGCTAGAAGGCTGATTCTAAGTTTAAAACTATGACATTTAAACAGTTACAAAGGCATGTGACACCAAACATAGGTCACTCATTTAATCTAAACATTTTCGATTTTAGTGTCTTTAAATCCAGTGCAACTTAAACTGCTGACTCCATAGCGCAGCCAGTCTTGTTATAAACCTTCAAATCACTTCAGAATATAACTTTACATTGGATCCACCTCTCAGTAAGTCTTTCTTTAGCCTGCTTTGGGTTCATTCATTTTTACACAAAAAAGTAAAATCTGGTGTTGTTTTAAATTGCCGGCTTTTGGATAGTGGTGAGTACTGGTACTGCACCCATTTTTGGGATTTAAGAAAATGAATTCCCAACAGTTATGGGTTTGCTTTTGGCAATCAGCATTGCCATTCCCAATGGTTTCAGACTACTGTGTGGGTAGTCCAATGGTGGTTTTAGGCAGTGTCCTTCTGTGCCCATAACATCGGCAAAAATGAGTGGCAGCCTATTCTTCATGCATTTCCCTGTGCATTTTCTGGGAAGCTCTGGCCATCATGAGGTTTTCCATGTCAGTACTGCACAGTTTTGAGGTAGGGCTCGGGTGCATGGGTAAATACATCCCACAAGCCCCCCTCTTGCGATGGCCATTCTATTTCACGAATGGGACTCGCAAGACCTGGGATGTTTCCTCATCTTCTTCCAATAGATGGCACCGTTCAGCATCTTTTCCTCCATCCGGTACTGATCGATCAGTTCTCCTCGCCGGTCCTGATGGGAATATTGGGCGGTCCACTGGGCCCATTGGATCTTCGTTCCCGGTCTCCGTATCATCCTCCTTGGCCCGTCTTCAGGTTTTCTTTCTCCTAGGACGACAAAGGAAGAGCGGCAATACCTACTCATAGACTTTTTCCACCACTGTTGAGATAGTGGGGCAGCATATGCATTTCATCATCACGACACATTACATTCTTATTTTGAAACAATAAAAACAGTATAACTAAGAGACAGTTTCATGCAAATCACAATATTTTAGAGACTAGATGTGGTATGTTTTATGATTGGAACTGAATTAATCTGAGACAGTACCCGCTAGGATTCCAGAGGATTCCTCCAGTTGTTGCAGAGCGTGCCTGGGATGGCAACACTTCAACTGGTTTATGTGGACCCACTTGTCTTCCCCCGCTGCCAAAGGACCTTTGGGGATGTGGATTTTGTAGGCCACAGGGGAGATCTTGTCGATGATCTCAAAGGGTCCCTTCCATGTAGGCAAAAATTTGCACTGCTTGGCCTGGTTCCTTTGGAAGTTGTATAGATAGACCCGGTCTCCCACCTGATATTCCTTCCTGGAAGTTTTCAGGTCATAGTGGGTCTTCATGCTATCAGCTGATCTTTCTAGATTCCGCTGAGCATAAGCAAAAGCATGTTGGAGGTGTTTCCTTAAATTCTCTACATACTCATGAGTAGTGGAGGCATTTATCAGTGTCTGCTCTTGGGTCCTATAGAGCAAATGCTGAGGAAGCACCATCTTGCGCCCAGTCATCAACTCAAATGGTGACATTTTGGTTGCAGATGAAGGGGTAGATCTGATGGCCATTAGGACCAGAGGTAATCGGATATCCCAACTTGGCCCAGAATCTGCCACAAACTTCTTTAATATGCTCACAATTGTCCGGTTATATCTCTCTACTGCCCCAGAAGAAGCTAGCCGATAAGCAATATGCAACTTCCTTTTGACCCCCAGTATCTCCCACATCTTTGTCATTACTTCACTGGTGAAGTGGCTACCTCTGTCTGACTCAATCCTTTGAGGTAGACCAAAACGGGAAAAGATGTGGTTAATCATCAAGGCAGCTGCAGTTTCTGCCTTGCAGTTTGGGGCTGGGAGACATTCCACCCACTTGGTAAACAAGCATGTCACAGTCAACATGTACTTATTCCCCCTAGCCGAGCGAATCACAGGGCCTACAAAGTCGATTTGTAAATCTGACCATGGCAGTGTCATGCCCCTCTTTTGTAAAGGCGCCCGGTGCGTAAGGGATGATGGCTGAAATTGTGCACACACAAGACACCCCTTCAAGTATTGGTCGAGGTCCTGCCCCATGTGTGGCCAGTATGCAACCTCTCTTAAGATTTCCAATGTTGTGTGAAACCCCCTATGACCGGCAGTGGCCGCATCATGGGCGTGACTTAACATCAGGCTTCGGAATGAGGTAGGAACCACCCACTGATCGTGGCCAGCTTTGGATTTCCTTACCAGCACACCGTCTTGGATTCGGAACATTTTTGGACATTTCATCAACACTCTTAGGTCCTCTTTCCCAATGTAATCGGCATCCGTCAGGGGAAAGTTCTCAGGGTCCTCAAGGTGCTGGTAAAATTTACCAATTATTGGATCCCCCTTCTGGGCAGTAATCAAATCAGCATCAGGGGTCTCCTTACTCCATTGTGCAATTGAAAGGTCGTTGTGAGCATTTGTCTGGGACCTAGTGATGGCAGTGACCTGGATTTCCCCCAACAGGGACTCAATCTCAATTAGATCCCCTTGGATGGCCCCGGTTTTGGCCAGCTGATCAGCTAAGTCATTTCCAGTTTTGTCTGGTCCCTCTACTTTGGAATGACCCTTAATCTTCTTCCAATAGATGGTCATCCCATTCGATGTGACCAGATCATCAATGTTTTGGATCAACTTCCCATGTTTCAAGGGTTTGTTGTTAGCACATAACATGCCTCTGGTTTTCCAATTAACCAGGTGCTCCACGAACCCGTTCCGTACATAATCCGAATCTGTGATTATGACCAGTTCGTGGAGTTGATGCTGGACAGCAGTGAGGATGGCCCGATGCACAGCCATCAATTCTGCCACCTGACTACTTCGGGGACCAATTTTGTATCCAGCGGAGGGTTCTGGGGACTCATTCACCCATGCATTCCCTACGCCGGCCACTAGTTCTTTCTCCCCGTCGTTGTCAACATGGTAAGAGCATCCATCCACATACACAGTGGGCATTCCCTCACACTTGTCTTCTTCAAAGACTTTGTGGGGGGAATTAAGGTATGCCTCCATGTTGTCCTTTATTTTTAGACTTTCGTCCTCGAGACAGTTTTCTCTGGCACAATCATGCAAGTCAGCCAGACCTTGCGCGAGGGGACTCTTCTTGTTTTGGCCATATCTGACCTCCACAGGAAAGCCTTGCATTGACAGAATCCAGGAAGTAATTCGGGAATTACTCACATTTCCGGCCCGGATTCTGTCACTTTGGAGATATTGCAGAGGCTGGTGTGGAGTCTCCACTATGATGTGTTCCCCCTGGATAAACGGGCGGTAATTCTTCAATGCCCACACCGTTGCCAGGAGTGCCTTCTCACAATCGTTGAATTTTTCCTCCACAGAGGATAAAGTTTTGCTCGCATAGGAGATTACTTTATTGACCTTGTCATGCTTTTGATATAATACTGCCGTCAAGCACGTATTAGAGAACCCTGTCTCCAGGAAGAACTCCTTGTTTCTGACCGGGTAAGCTAGGCAAGGCGCTTGTGAGAGGCTTCTTTTGAGTTGTTTTACTGCCTCGGCTTGTTCTGGACCCCATTCCCACTTGACCCCCCCTTCAGGAGATGAATCGGGGGTCTGGTGATCTCTGCGTAGCCCTCAATGAACTTTCTGCTGTAATTAGTCAGTCCAAGGAGGCTCCTTAGTTCCCGCAGAGTTGTGGGGTCTTTCAGTTTCTGAAGTGCTTCCACTTTCTTTTCCTGGGGACAAAGACCCTGAGGAGTAATCTCATGCCCCAAGAAGTTAACACGGGTTTTACACCACTGTGCTTTCTGAAAGGAAAGTTTTGCTCCGGCGGCCCTCAACTGGGTCAGAACATAACGGATCTCCGCTATGTGTTCCTCCACAGATGAACTTTTGATGAGGACATCATCTACATAAGCCAGGTTACCCCTTGCACCCAGGTCGGGCATGGCCTTATGTAGGAAAATGTTGAATTCATTGCCGGAGTTGAGGTATCCGAAGGGAGTCCGGGTCCATGTGTACTGCTGGCCCCCAAAGGTAAAAGCCAGCTTGTATTGGTCCTCCCTACTGACAGGCACGGTCCAGTATCCATTGGTCAGGTCTATTGCAGTGAATACCTGTGACCCCTGAATCTGGGCCAGACCTTGGTCAATGTAGGGCAGAGGCCATCGGGAAGTATGGACCCGTTTGTTGAGCTCCCTAAGGTCGGCGCAGAGTCTCCACTGGCCGTTTGGCTTCAATATTCCCAGCACCGGATTATTGAAGGTGCTGTGGACTGGACGGATTATTCCCCGGGACTCACGGTTCTTAATTATTTCAGTAAGGGACTCCATTGATGCGAGAGGCAAGCGATATTGCTTCACAAACACAGGAGTCATGCCAGGGTCCGTGGGGATTGTTGTTGTGTGGATGTCAGTGCGACCACAGTCATATGAGTCTACCGCAAAGAGATCTTGGAAATCCAAGAAAACTTGTTTCAACTTTTGCTTTTGTTCCAGAGTCACACAGGCGTCAGCTAGGTTGACTCTCTCTTCCACCATCTGCCTGAAGCCTGGAAAGACTTCTGGTTTGGCTATCTCCGCGGCCTCCTCCAGCTGGGTGGAGAAGTCCCTGGTCAGAGTGCTGATTTGGACCGGAGGCTTCAGGTGGGAAAGGCAGCCCTCATGTACCTGGAAAATCACCTCATCCCTCCTGAAGTCACACGTCACATCTTCCTTACCATAGGGGCAGGAAGTGTACACCAGGAAGTTCCCCCCATGCCGGGTAAAAATCCTGTCTGGTGTTGTATTGTCATCACTGTCACTGTCAAAACAGTCCTTGGGGATTGGTCCTAACAGTTCATTTCTAAGATCAATGGAGAAATGTCGGTCATCAACCGCCATTCCAATAATGGTGCCTGCGGCTAGAGTAATACTCTTTAAGTCGCTGTTATCCACCTCTATTGGAATGGTGTCATGTTCTATGTTGACTAATGGTGTTGGGTTTACCCCCAACCCTTGCTGTTGGAGAGAAGCATTTAGATGTATGTAAGCATCAGGGTTTTTCAACTCTTGTCCCCTTTTAACTTTCACTTCCAGGGAGAATTGTCGGGTCCTTTCTGGGATGGTGACTTCCTCTTTAACCTGAATTTCAACTGCATAAGGTAGCAATTGAGCTGACCTAAATGCTTTTTCTGGATCATCAAAGCCCATGGGATTATCCGCTAATCGGGACCAAGCTTTGAAGTTTATTAGGTCCAAACTAATGGCAAAGCGATTGAGAATGTCACTGCCTAAGTAAAAGGCGGCAGTGACGTCTCGCACAACCCAACAATTATGGACTATGCTCTTGTTGCCAATGGAGATTTTGAGCATACACCTGCTTGGCAGGAGATGTTTTGAATTGGGTGCTTCCAGGTCCATTTCCCATTTGTCTATCAGTTTGAAGGTGGGAATGGCTGGATCTTTTGGAAGTTGGCGAAACATGGCTTCGCTGATGAAGCTCTTACCGTTGTTCACACACACTCGAGCGAGAACAGAGTCCTTCCCATCATTTAACTGAACAGGGATGAACAACTGCTCTCCAATTTGCTGAATATCAGCCAGGCTTTGAGCTGATTTCACATCTTTCTGGACTATAGGAGTGGGAGTTTCAGATTGTGGATTGGTATAGAATTTCAAAGTGTTTCCTTCCAGCGTGGAATACCACTTTAGACTGGAAGGAAGGTTGATTTTCAGAAATAGAGAGGACCCCCCATCACCAGTCTGTTGTCCTACTGCTATTACTGTCACGTCTGGAATCTGGTTGCTCTGGAAGTGAAATTCTACTTGGTCAGATTTTTGTTCAACCATGTGGCATGTGCCGTTTAAACTAACATGGTTGACACTCTGTTTTAATTTTATTGGTCGGCTAGTCTGGGTCCAGAGGACCTTGTTTACACAATCTATTAGGGGTGACAACCTTCTCAGGAGGTCATTCCCTAATAAACAAGGGGTGCCCTCTGGGGTCACAACTATGACCGGGTGTTTCAACTTATGTCGCCCAATTTTAATGTCCAAGTCTGCCGTCCCCTCGACGGGAATTTCCTTCCCGTCAAAGTTCTGCAGTTGTCCAGGAAGAGAGGTGAGAGGAATTTGGTAATTCTCTCCCCTTCCTGCATTCAGTTCATCAAAGGCCCTTCTGGACAGAAGGGTAGCTTGAGATCCAGTGTCCACCAGTGCCAAAATTGTACCCTGTTCCTGTACTTGTACCGGGGCATAATATCTTCCCTCCTTCTCCTCAAGGGGGCACAGATAATGTACATTTTTGGACAACTGGTGGGCTAATTTTCTGGTTTTGGACATCGCGAGAGAAGAATTTTGGGCAGAATTCTGTGGAGAGCCTTGGGAATCTGAAAGAAAAAGTTGGCAACTGGAGATCAGAGCCATTGTGGGTTCCCCTGGCTCCGGTTCTGGGCCGCCCCCCCCTTTTTGGAGGCAGTCACCAGGAGGGGTTTGAACCAGGGGATTTTCTTGCTGTTGGTTCTGGGATGAGATGGTGGGCGGCGGTAGCTCAGTCTCCCCATCTCCCCAGTCTGGATTTGCATCCCTAGGGACCCATTTTTCTTTGGGAGGAGTTCCCCCCTCTCTGAAGGAGAAGATCCTTTTCCCAGGATCCTCTGAGGATCCCTCTCCCTCAAATTGGAAGATCTGTACTTCCTCCTCAAACTGAGTCTGTTTGGGTCTTTTGTTTCTCCTACCCCCCCTCTGCTCCTTAGGGGGCCGACTTTCAGGGGCAAGAGATTTTGTTTCCGGTTCCTGGGTTTCCAGGGGCTGTTTACAAGTGAGGAAGGAAGCTTCCTCCAAGGCTTTACACCCCCCTTCCCCTTGTGCCTCCTCCCTGGGAACCGGTGAGTTATCGGGGTGCTGCCCCCGTCATTGTTCTGGAGCACCAGGTCCAGAGTTGGGTGCGTTCTGCGCCGGCACGCCCATCTGAGGGTTCTGCTGAGCCCTCAGTATGTGACCCAGATCCCGCGCCATGTTTTGAACCTGGCGCTCTAACTGGGAAACCCGCTCAGGCTGATACGGGGCCCTGTTTTCTCCCCTGGGCTGATCCCGGGAAGCGTAGCTGTCCCTCCTCTGGTAATACCCCGGGTTGGGAAGATTTGGGTACCCCTCCACCCTTGGCCTCCCCTCTCCCGGATTCAGTGGTCTGGGCTCAGGGAATTGGGGAAAGAAGGATGGATGGTTTTGGGGCTGAAAGTCGGGTGGATATCTGGGGAAAAAGTTCTGCCCAGGGTTTGGTAAATTTCTGCCCTCCTGTGGGAAGTTTGGAGGGAAGTTCCCTGGGTTAGGTGCTTGTCTGGATCCCCCCCCTTGGGCTGGAGGAGTCCACACATAACCCAGGATGGGTCGATTTCCCTTGTAACGGGGACTTACATAATCAGGAGAGCGAGGGACCCCATTTGTGGGGCTGCCTCCCTGGCTCCCTGTCTGTGACTGGCCCGAGGACCTTCTGGGCCTAGCATTATTAGGTGCAGGTAGGTTTTTAGGCCCCCCCACCTCCAAATCTAAAACGGGGGTGACCTTTACCTCTGCCACCTTGGCAGCAGCAGGGGTGGTGTTGGCTTTGGGGTTTTTCTGGGCATTACTTTTGCTATCTACCGGTTTCTGCACCTCATAGATCTGGGTAGCCTGTTCAATGACCCAGTCTAAAGATCTTTTCTCGTGAAAATCCCTCACGAGCTGGGTCATGATATATTTGGGCAAGGCATGGAAAAACGTATTAATAAATTCCCTGCTATCCGTGCGCACCCTTCTTGTGGTCTGTGCAAAAGCCCACTTTAACTCCTGCACAAATTCTTGTGGGGCCTGATCCTCCCCACATTGCAAATTGTAGGCTGCCTTGCGAGCCTCTTGAGGATTTCTGTGAACAGAAAAATGTTTCAAGATGGCCGCCTTATAGGTGGACCATCTTAAATGATTTTGGTCCTCCAGCCCCGCAAAGAAACTGGAGTATTCCGGGGAGAAGGTCCACTTTACATATTGAATACAGCTTTGGCTGTCCTTCAAATGGAAAGTCTCCATCATTTGTTCAAACAACTCTAAGTGCTCCCAAACAGAATACTTAGCGTTCTTATGGTAAGGCGTGATGACGCTCCTGATCGCCTTAATCTGCTTTAAGGGGTCCTTAATCAAGGCCCTTTTTGCCTTATTGGCCTTTTTGGTTCGGGTAACCCTTGTCCATTCATCCTCGGACTCAGAGGCACTGCTCCCAGAGGTTCCCGTCTGTTCTTCCAGGTTTTCCCGGATTCTGCGAGCCTGGGAATGGCTGGCAGAATGTGGGGACCTGGTCTCCTGTGTCCTGCGCAGTTCAGAGGAGTCTTCAGATTCCTCCTTGCTGCCAGGATTTGATGGGTACCCCCTCCACTGACCTAACTGGGCAGAGGTTTTCAGGATGCCCTTAATGGGCCTACTCTCCTGGGGTTCCCCATCGAACTGTACTGTACTTGGGTGCCCATACCCGGATGCCCACCCCTCCATTCCTGAGTGGTACTGGCCTATGAGCCCCATACTCTTAGCTGGATAGTAATCTGCCATCCCTGCAGCCCTGTGCTCATGTGCGCCAGGGGACATGGGGGTGGTAGAGTCCAGGGACTGGGGGAGATGAAGGCCCCTGGTGTTAGGGCTCCTGCGGTTATGGTCAGGAGTCTCTCTTTCCCAGCGGACCTCATCTCTATCCGCCCCTGCTCCCTGTTGCAATGCAAGAGCCTGCATTTGTGCTTTCAGTTCCTCTGTTAAGGCCTTACTCGACTCTATCAGTCTCTCCTGCATAGCTACCTGTTGTTGGAGCCTATCATTGTGTTGACAGAGGGCCTCATTTTCCCTCTGTACTTCCTGGTTGGTCCTGGAGAACTGGGCCAGTCTTTGCTGCAGGAGGGTTACCTCCTGAGCTGTGTCCCTATTGGCCTGCTCCTTTCTTGCTAGAGCATCCTCCACCCTCCTGGTGTGCTCTAGCAAGTTCTGGTGTTCTTTTTGGAGGTCACCCAGTCCCTGGTGGGCCAGGTGATTTTCTTCCATTTTTCTTTTTAAATGGCAGACTTCCTGGCCTAAGGTATCCCTTTCCTGACTAAGAGCCTGCATCTGTGCCGCCAAGTCGTCCCTTTGCCTTTGGAAGGCACCAGCATTCTGGCGCTCCTGATCAAACTCTGCCTGGGTATCCAGGTCTTTCAGAATTAGTTTGTTGCTCTCTGCCTTCACTCTATCTAGGTGGCCTTGCAGGGTGACTACCTGCTCAGCACATACCCTGTTGAAGTCCAGTTGTTGCTCCAGCTTTTTCTGGTTTTGCAGTAGGGAGTCCAAACCTTCTTGGTATTCCTTCTGCAAGGCCAGAAATCTGGTATCCTGTTCTACCTTTTCCTGTTGCAGCACATCCATATCCTTCTTTATTTTAGTGATGTACAGTTTGCTGTCATTTTCTGACTCCTGGCTCCTCTGCAGCCTCTGCTCAGAAGAGACCAGGTCAGATTGGACCTTCTCTAACACCATCTGTTGCCTATTTGCCAGATTTTGGCTTTCAGCACATCTATCCTGCATGTCTCCCATATATAGGTACAGGTATGCTGCTATCCTGGCAATCTTATTGTGTTCCTCTTTGGCTTTAGGAGCCATATATAGTTCACTCAGGGCCACATGTAATGGACCCTGATCTCTCCATAAGTCTGACCCTGTTTCAGTGACCTGTTGCGTGATGGCCTGCAACCAGACTGTTTGGTCCTGGTGAGTCCACTCACCTCTCACAAATAACTTATGTAAGAAGTGCTCTCTGGCTATTTTCATGTCTACTAAGGTCGTCATTCTAGAGATTGGTCTCTGTCCTGACTTACAGAAGTTAGTATTTTATTTTTGCAGAACAGAACTTTTCTTGGAGTGTCCCTTTTGAGGAATGCTTCACAGCGTAAGGCAGCGTGGTGATCCGACTGGATGTATGTATCCCGTCAGTTAGCACACTGTATTAAGCTGCACAAGTGGTATTCTAACCCAAACGTCCGGCCCGAGCCCCCAATTTGTAAGAGGATTCAATTCAACACTACAGCTAAGTCAACGCCTAGTCTATAATACTGAATGAAAACCCTTATTGATATATCTTTATGTCCAGTTCATGCGTTCTGGATGACTACCCCTATATAACACCCCTCTCTTGGAATCCCCCTGACCCCACTGAGCCAAGAAGTAGTTCTGTTTTGCAAGTTTAAAAGGTTTATTTGATAATTTAAACAAGAGATGTATATATCACACCTTATAATAAATTAATAATTGAATAGCACACTTAATCTGATATGATAAAGATCAACAACGGAGAATCTGGCACTAGCACACTTCTTATAATCACTAATGAGTTGACATGAAATGGATAAGGTAGCACACTGGTAAATAGGAACAAAAGAAGAAGGTGGTACAAAATGCTTTATAGAGTTCAAATGGATTCAAGGTTGAATGAATGAAATGCAGTATAGAAATACTCAATATGATTTCAACAAAACAATGTAATCACTTTTCTCTGGCAATCCCCTCCCCCCCTTGATACAATGCAAGGAAATGGAAGGAAGCACACAGTTCTCAGAAATGCAATCAAATGTGATTCAGTTCACCCCAGCAAGCTTAGACTACAGAAGTTTGAAAACACAGGCAAAATGCTTTGATATGTGCTAGCAATGGATGAGAAATATGCTGGAAATGCTTTTAATTCCCTTTCAGAGGTTCAGGGTGAGTGGTATCTAGTTAATATTAGTCCAGGCTCACACTGGCAATGATGCAGGGATAGTTAGCAGGTTAAACGAATTTCTGGCAAATGGAAGGCAAGCAGCAGCAGTTTTTACATGTGAAGAAATTTGCAAATCGCGGTAAAATGTAAAACTATAAGGGGTAGGAATGCGGTTCTAGGTTCTTAGGAAAGCCACGATTCTAACCTTTCAGATGAAAGTTATTGCAAGTCTCTAGCACAAACGGTTGCGGAGATATGAGCGATTTTGTGAAGGTCGTTTTTCAGATTTGAAATTTTAAAGTTCAAAAAGACAAGTGCAGCTTGCAACTAGGAAATGACAAGTGACAGCTTTACAAATGACAGGTGACAGTTAGGAGACAGTTCTACTTAGATTAAAATAGGATTGAATTATATTATTTTAACTAGGAGATTGGTTCTGCACAGTTTTCTAGGTACTCACACTATATTCTTGAGTGAAATGGGCCTCATCACGGATCTGGTCAGGGTTTTAGACTCGCCTCTGGTCTCTGCACTTCACAGTGATCTGGGTCTCTCTCTTTCTGGATCTCTGGTCTGGGTCTCTAGTTCTGGATAGATTGAAGTCTCTAGTTTGGCTCTCTGGAGGTTTATGAATTTGAAGTCTGGATCTCTGGATGTTGTATGGTCCGGCAGAGCGCGTTGCAGCAAATGGAATTGAAGGTCCCTATCTGTCCTGTCTGTCTGCTTTTATGTGTTTAGAATGTGGGTGTGTTCTAGCATCACTGACCCTACCTCTCTCTCAGCTTCTAATTGGTCAAACTTCCATTTATCATTTGATTGGGGAAGGAAGTGTGTGTCAGCGTGATGTCATTTTATGGCTTGCAGATAGGACACTCCTCTGTCAGATTGCACACATTCTATATTTGATAATAAAAGACATATTTCACAGTTACACAGTTGCTTGAAATTACATATACATGGTGTGGCTGAATTTAGCCATGTCTCTGTCCAAATCTGCTGTTTCTAAGAGCTTGCATTCAGAAATGGCACATAATTGACTTTTTAACTGATTTTTCAATTTCTGACATTGACCCAACTTTACATACATGTGCGCAGGGAGTATGGACATTAACTGATGAAGTTTCAGATTTTTAACATGCATACATTTAGAGTAATATCCACTTTTCCGCTAAAACCCCCCTGAACATGCCACCGGGTCGAAAAACCTCTTAAAATGTGGGCAGAAAAATCACAAGAATTATGGTGTCATTTATAAAATTTTCACATGTCTGCTCTATGAGTTATTCATCTTTTTCTAAACAATATTCTGGCTACAAAGGGGTGTGGTTTACCCTCAGCACAAGGTTGAATTTCTGGTTTTTCCAGTTCTGCCAAGCCAGCTTGCTCTCACAGGCAGTGCCCCTCCCCTTTCCTCAGGAGGAAGCCACTTTTTACGACCATTTACGACTCCTGCCAATAAAACCTTTGCCTGAGCCAGGACAGGGCTTTGTTCACTTTCCTGCAGAGCACAGGTAATTCAATTATCAGATAGATGGCATATCCTTAGTGTGAGCAGCAAAAGGGCAGCTAGGCCTGGGAACACAGCTGTGACTCAAGTTTCACTCCTGATGGGGGTAGTTGCCAGGCAGAATTCAGTTCCTTAAGCCAGGTTTCAGATAAAATGTCACTTTTTGTTCCCCAGTTTCTGCATTCAAATAAAACTAAACATTTTCACATATGCAGCTAGAAGGCTGATTCTAAGTTTAAAACTATGACATTTAAACAGTTACAAAGGCATGTGACACCAAACATAGGTCACTCATTTAATCTAAACATTTTCGATTTTAGTGTCTTTAAATCCAGTGCAACTTAAACTGCTGACTCCATAGCGCAGCCAGTCTTGTTATAAACCTTCAAGTCACTTCAGAATATAACTTTACATTGGATCCACCTCTCAGTAAGTCTTTCTTTAGCCTGCTTTGGGTTCATTCATTTTTACACAAAAAAGTAAAATCTGGTGTTGTTTTAAATTGCCGGCTTTTGGATAGTGGTGAGTACTGGTACTGCACCCATTTTTGGGATTTAAGAAAATGAATTCCCAACAGTTATGGGTTTGCTTTTGGCAATCAGCATTGCCATTCCCAATGGTTTCAGACTACTGTGTGGGTAGTCCAATGGTGGTTTTAGGCAGTGTCCTTCTGTGCCCATAACATCGGCAAAAATGAGTGGCAGCCTATTCTTCATGCATTTCCCTGTGCATTTTCTGGGAAGCTCTGGCCATCATGAGGTTTTCCATGTCAGTACTGCACAGTTTTGAGGTAGGGCTCGGATGCATGGGTAAATACATCCCACATACTATATAACTATAGTGTCTCCTCTAGTAGATGACTTTGCTTATTATCACCTTCCTCATCTGCACTACTGAGTTCCTTCAAATGTGCATTATTTCCCTACTGTGCTGGGACTCCCATAATGCCACAAGGCCAAAAGTGTGCCAGGTAGGGTCTATGCAAATGACAACCAATAGTGTTATCAAGTTTGTTTCATTTAACATACTATTCACAGTGATATACTAATGGACCAGATCATTTCTCCTCCCACTGTTTTCATTTATATAGTTTTTATATTTGTTGTTTATTGTATGTAATGTTTAAATACATATTTGAAACAATTGCTTTATAGAAATAATGAGCTGAGCATGTGCAATGGTTCTCTTTCCAATTAAGTTTGGAAAATGTAGCACAGATAATAAACACTAAAATGATAGGTCACTTTCACAAAGAACGAGGTTGGACACTGAGCAACAGCGGGAGCACATATCCATTAATTCAGGTTTAAAGTAATGAAGGTTGCTCACTTTTGGATTAGAAGATTTATTTGAACACAAAGTTTTATGCTATGATACAGACTTCCTTTAGCAGTAGTGCCTTAACTCTCAATCAATGTTTTAGAGTCCAGACCTGATGCTCGTATTACTTACTGGTTATCTCTTATTTGCTCTATGTCCCTGTCTTCCTTGTCCCAGTACTTACTATATGAATGTGCTCCACTTTCCCAACAGTTATATCCACTAACTTCCACACAAAGGTTAAGCTTGGCCCTCATATACCCCCTGTTCCCGCTTTACTGATAAAAGGCAGACACACATCACACATTTCCTGGTATACCAAAAACTCTGGATGCACAGGGAACAGGGGCAGGCGTAAATACTGGCATAATGAATTCTTGGACTAGGAGTAATGAGGATTACTGGTTAGTAATCTGGGCATTACCTCCATGACCCTTACTCTGTGAAGCATACCCAAGAAGATGCCAAAGCACAACGGCAGAAATAACACAGGAAATGTGAATGCAGTACACCTAAGGAAATTTGAATTACATTTGTCATTGTTATCAAGAAACAGTACACAACACAGAGCAGGGGAAACTCTAGTCCTCCTGTTCAGGAAGTTGGAGATAGTGGTGTCTTTCAATAGTGAAAGAGGTAGCCCATGTAGCAGCCCTGCTAATATCTAAAATAGATAAGTGGCTCTCCATCTATTGGAGTGACCCAAAAACAGGATGGCAGTGGATACTCCCAAAGAGTAAGGCAAGGGAATAGCTTCCTTCAGAAGGCTTTTTCTCCCTTCCCAAAGCACAACATTTTACAAACCTCCTCCAAGAACTGCAAAACTCCAGTCCTAGTCGTGTATGTCTGGAGTGCCTGTCTAATGTTTAAATGAGCCATAGAAGCAGTCTAATCCCTTGTAATTCTCCCCCTCGGCCCCTCCAGGAAAGAAGAAATGCAATTTCTTGTGCTAAATAAAGAGGACACCATAACATTGAAGCCTGAAAGTATGGTCATAGCTCATGGTGATGGCATCAGGGGAGATCGCAAGATATGGAGGCGAGCAAAGCAGTACCTCAACCCCCATATTGAGGGGTCCGTGTTAGTCGCAATCAGGTTATAAACTTCAAATCTACTGAATACAGTGGTTTCAAAAGGGGGGAGTTGAAGGGTCCGCAAACCAGTGGGAGATCCCAAATAGGAGATAGATCTGTTACCCTAGGACGGGTGATAAAATAAACTCTTTAAGAGAAGGGAAAAAATAGTGCAGCATAACCCACACCTCTCAAAGATCACAGAAGGCAGAGATTGTGGCCCACTGAGCTCTTAGGGACGAGTGAGAGAGAACCACATCCTGCCCCTCTTGCACAAATTGGGAGAAAGCATCTAAAACAATTAAGTGGAAACACCCCAGGACATGAAAGAAGCCCAATATAGGGCACACGACTTAGGGGTAGAAGAATGGAGTGAGCTGTGAACTGAGCAATACTAAGGCAGTTGTTCCTGGAATGTCCAGAGACCTCTGCTCTTCCCTTTCAATAGTGTGGGATATATTGACCCACCCAGCAGTACTCCCATCCATAACAAAGCTGCACTTCAGCAAAAACAGCAAGATGGCTGCACTGGCTGCTTTGAGCACCACTGCCTCACGGCAAAACTGCGTTTTGCAACTACAAAAAGATGGCTGTAGCATCTTGCCAAGCACATATTGGGCAGGATGGAACAAGGGGGCACATTGAGAAAGCCTGCCAGTGTGTTCTTACATGTACAAAAGAAGGGGAGTGAAAATTCAGCACTGCTTTGCTGCAAGCCCAAAGTTCCCATTGAAAAAGGGAAATATTTACATTTTAAAATGATGCTGCTCTGATGCTCTTTTTCCTCTGTTCCTCATCACACTATTTTTATTAATGAGACCTTGCCATGCTCATATGCATTCACATTGTGCTCCAGCAGACAAGAACAGTATCCCTGAATGACAGGCTGTTGTTCAGGTCTGAAGAAATCAAAAGAAGCTTTACTTCAGCTACACGGGAAACGCTTTACTTTTGGGGCTGCAAAATATTAAAGATCAATGCATCAAACAGGGCCTGGCTCTGTGGGCCTATGTCAATTTCAGTACATCTGTGTTTAAACAAATTGCTGCATACAAGAAACTAACTATTACAGTTGGAGGTAGCTGAAGAGAAAAAAATGGTCACAGGGAAGGACAAAGGATGCCCATTTGTTTTAAAAGACTATTTTATTAAGAAACTCTGAAGACGGTTATTTTTGCCACAGAAATTCGCAGTAATGTAAAAAGTTAACAGTTTTAATGTAATTTTGTGGGTTTTAATTTAAGACGTTGTAGCCTTCACTTGCCACCTTGGGAGCAGAAATGGCAGAGAATTGGTTATTCCACAGAAAGTGTACCTGATGCTAATGTGAAAATCAATACTGATATGCCTAACGATAATCTATACACAATGTATAACGTTATAGAATCTTAGGCCGAATATTTCACACTAAAAATGACTAAAAATGATTAGAAGGGCAAAACAATGTCTTACAAACTGTAGAATTCGATTGGCATGCTCTGCAGAAAATATGTAACCTATACGTATATACCGTTTCTGATCTTCTACATTCATCTTGCCAGATTCCAGATCCCACTGCAATGCCAAAGCATAGCTGATTCCAGATTCCACTGCAAAGCCAGAGCATAGCTGATTCCAGATCCCACTGTAATGCCAAAGCATAGCTGATTCCAGATTCCACTGCAAAGCCAAAGCATAGTTTATTCCAGATTCCACTGCAAGGCCAAAGCATAGCTGATCCTATCCACAGCAAGGCCAAAGCATTGCTGACCATCCCAGCAAGGCCTCAATCAAGAAATCCCACTAAAAATCCCAATAACCAAAGGGAAAAGATGTGGTATTCTTTTGGGAAGCATCCTGAGGCCAGCCTAGCTTTTTGCCCACTAACTGCATGTCCGCTGCAACCCTGCCATCCAGATGCCCTGATTATCCGTTGACCAGACAGGCCCAGCTGTTGTCCTGCTAGGAGAGTCCACCGCTACCTGGTGACCCGAGCCCTGGAGTCCAGAACCCGGTTGACTGTTCCTAATCCCAAATTTAAGAGCAGACTGTGAGTATTCCCCATCCCATAACACATAGTCTACCCCATCTTTACTTTTGTCTTTCTTCCGCTCTCTAAGCAACTCTATCCATACCCTGATAACTTGTATAGACTGTTCCAATTCTCTGTGCACCTTGTTCTTGTTTTTTTCTAGTGTTAGCGCAATTCTTTCATTCCCCTCATCTTGTAACTCATTAGTAATATTTGGAGTAATTTAAATTAATTCCCATGTAGATCAGAACCTGGCGGGAAAAGGTTGATGTTGCGAATCAATCTTCGAATGTACCATGGCTTTCTTTAACAATATAGTCTAAGTAATTAAGTTTAAGTAAAATTTGCCTTTCATTTTAAAACCGATTTTCTCTTTTGAACTGCTTTATTTTCCTGAAAACAAACCTTCTACCTTCCAAATCTCTCTAAATGCACCAGCTATAGCCCTCCTTTCACTTCTGTATTGTCCCTGTGCTGTGCATCTCTCACCCTGCCAAATAACCGCATTCCGATTCAGTGTTTTTCACCCTTTTTTTAAAGAAAAGAAAACGTTTTGGCATTTAAAATTGCAAACTAGAAAAAATTCAACTTTTCCATGTGGGAATTCGGCTGCACTGGGTTTTCAATTTTAACTTGCTTTGTGAACTGTATGCTTTTGTGATACTTTGCCTGATGGTTGTTAGTGATATAACTATCCCTGATACTGTGATAAAACATATGCATATCATTTTTTAAACCCATATAATTAATTATTGATCAAAATCTGAGTGTCATTTTAGGCCGTTGCAAAGGTTTTTTTGCCTTTTATTCTGCCATCAGCCCCTGTATCTGCAGGAAAATTAGGCTAGGGCAGAGGAAGCTGATACAACCTTCATACCCCTTCCTTGAGTGAGAGAGCCTTATCCTCTGGGAGGCACCCAGCATGTGTCTGTGCAGAAGACAATGTCTATGAATTGCAGTTTGTCAGGTGACTGAAGTGTGATTTCTTCTGCTTGATAACAAACCCATGCTCCCTCGGAAGGTCTTAGGTCCTGAACACACTCTTCTCTGTCTCTATGCTGAACACAGCCTGAATAAGCCAGTCATCCAAGTAAGGCTAAAACATTGCCCCCTCCACATGGAGTCACCCCGCTGGTGGAGCCAGAATGTTGGTGAATACTTGAGGGGCCAAGCAGTCTGAAGGCCAACACTCAGGAGGAATGATTCTCTGCATTGACTCCAGTCTGAATGGTATTTTCTGCATTAATTGATTGATTTCAAGGTGATCATCAAATAGAACTTCCAGGAGCTCTTAGGAACCAGGAAAACAATGGAGTAATGGCCCAAGCCCTTGAGTGATAGGGAATTAATCTCCAATAGCTATGCCCTCTTCTTCACTGAACTCCTTAGAGAAGGAGTGGTCATTCACCCTTGGAGGCCCTGAAAACTCTATCCAGCTCCCCAGTGAATAATGTGCAGCACCCAGGGCACTGTTATGACAAACACCCATTGCTGATTGAGTAAATTAAGTCTGGCCCCTACTTGAGGGAGCTTGGCATAGTCATGAATGCTACATCTTAGTTGGGGAGGGAGGTCTTGTGCTTGACCTGGCTAATATAATCTCCCCTCTGCCTCCCATTGAATACTGGTCTGCATGCTCTAGCCCCAGGATAGGCAAGCAGGCTGTTCCTGTTTGGATTTCCCCACTTGGTGTCCGGATCTATGCTGAAGAGAGTCTGCATGGTTAGCCTGCTTATGCACACAATCCACCTTTGCTTCCAAATTATCTCCTATATCGACCACAGGAAAGGAAGAGCCAGGGCACCACATTACATGTATTGGGTGTCTTCTGGTCCCAATTGTGGAACATCTGGCCATGCTGGAGGTCCTCATATTGAAGGCAGCTGCTTGGATCCCATTTTAAGCCAAATCTAATAAAAGCTTGGCTTGTAAATGCATGCCCTCCATCAGCTACGACAGTCAGCTCCCTCCTCTATCTTGCTATAGAGAGCTTGAATATCCTCCAACAAGGAGTCAGCTGTATATGACATGTAGGTTCCAGCATGAAGAGATAAATGGGCATCAGCATATGTTTTATTTAGGGAAGCATCCACTGTGTGGTCAGTCGGATATCAAACCACTGCCCACTCTGAAGCCATGGAGGATCTTCCCATCAAGTTAGTCAACAAAGAATCCATCTCAATGGCACTGAGCAATTTGGCGTCTTCCAGAAATGGGTATAGTTTGTTTATGAACCAGGGGATAACATCCCTTCATGAGTGTAAAGACTGGAGGGAAGTATCTGTACTTCTGCCTTCTATGTGGTAGGGTAAAGGCACAGAAAACTCCAGCAAGGCTCTCAATGTGGTAAAATGTGGCGAGCAACCAGGCTTAAGCTTTCTGGAGCTGATGCAGGCTGGTTCTTAAGTACAGTGATTCCCCAAAGTCCCCACAAAAGAATATCCACACACTATGTTAGGTGATAACACAGCTTCTTCATATGAAATACAGTTGTTACCTCTACCATTTATATACATATAAATATTAACACTAGGAATACTACTTCGAAGAATGGCAAATATATACATTCTATGTGGTACCACAAAATACTTAAAATCAGGCCGTTTTTAATATGCTTGTGAATTCTTAAGTGAGGTGTATCAGTATAAAATACGGAGGAAAGGCAGGTTAGTTATGAACAGTGGCAGAATGCTTTCTTTAGACTAGATACACAATTGTGTGTGAGGATCCCCCACCTGGGTAGCCAGTAATCACAGTCCAGTTCAATAACCTTCTGCTTTCTTTTGAAAGGTTCTACCACCCTAAAGTACTTTAGAGGCCACAAGAGAACAGGATCCAAGATAAATCTGGGACCCCTTGACAACTTCTGAGGCTAGAAGATGCTCTTCCTCGTCACAGTACCTTTGATGCCTTGGTAGGAAAAGTGGCAGAGTTTCTTGGTTTCACTTGATTATCTCTGAGGATGAACCCTTCTTGGAAGAAGGAGCCACTGGGATGCTGAGTCCAAGAAGAAAAATGGAACCAATGTCTTTCTGACATGTAGCAGTTTTACTCTTCGCAGTGCTCTCTTTTGGTCCACGGTTTCTGCGACTGTAGAAGTCCTGGGTAGATGAAACTTGCCGTGGTCTCCTTAAAGGCTTGGCAGAAGAGAGTAAGACCCCTGGGACCCTTCAATGACTTCATGCAGCGACGGGTGCATTGGTCACTTTTGGTGTTGGTTTCGGAATATCACGGTTTTCCGACTTTCGTTTCTTCAGTGCTGCAAACGCAACATGGACCTCTGGACCGCTTCAGGTGACCTGGACTCGACCACTGGCATGGATCTCAGACCCTCACCAAGTCTGCATCATCGGGACGTCTTTGTTAGCTTCTGGTGGCAGGAAACCCACCGATGGCCCTTTCTTGGCCCTCATTGACTCTGGAGTCTTTACGGCAGGAAAAAGTGGTGAGTAACGATGGCAAGGATGTCCCTTGAAATTTTCTTAGGCAGTTTGGAACTTTTTCAGCTCTGGGTGTCCAGCTGCACAATGCAAGAGTATCCCCTCTTCTGGGCGGTAGGCAGCAACCGCTTACAGAGATCAACACTCATCCCTGGAACCTAGGTGAGACCAACAGACTTCTTCAACTCGAGATGTTTGGGCACTCCTCTTCAGGACTCACGAAGACCCCTTCTCCGGATGGCAGGCACACAGGACTGACTTCCGGGGCACTTCGGATGGAGTACAGCAGTTTCCACAATGGCCCCTCATTGCTCGGGAGCGGTCTCCTTCGCAGTTTCTCTCTGGATCAAACCTTTGGAGACACAACAACTTTTGGATTACAGTGAAGAAATGCAGCAGCAGACTTCTCCTCCAGCTAGGCTTCAAGAACAGCTTCTTCTTGCTTCAGTTTCAACTTCAGCTTCTGAACAAATTGGTAAGTGAGATGTCTCTAGATATACACATCTGTTCCCCGTTCACTTTGGCTGAGCCAGGCTCAGTCAGCCAATCACGCAGAAGGGCATTCGTGCGGGCAGGCAGCCAATCAGGCTCATGGGCATTCAGGCCATTTACTCCACCCAAACAGCCATAACAAATAATGTGGATTGGGGTAAGTACCCAGCCTTTCAGCACACTACACTGCATTCATGTCAGTTTCAGTCAGGTCTCTCATTCATTGTGTCACACACACAGAAACCAGACACCCACAACAGAGAATGTGAGTTGACTCCCAACACCATTCACACAGGTCCCACCCCTGGGGTGTACCCAAAACACACAGCCCCTTGGAAGGCTACAGTCAGTCTGGCAGGAGGTAGCCTCTGAGCCATATATGGGATTTCCACCCAACAGCCAGTCAGAAGAAAAGGGCACATCAGAGACACATATGGTGTTTCCAACCAACAGGCACCCAGGAGGAAAGGAACAGAGACAGGGCTTCCCAGGACTTTGCAAAACAAGGTGAAAGGCAATAGAAACCAAGAGACTACAGTGGCCATCTTGCCTTTGTGTCAAACTTAATTGATTCCTATGGCAGGCCCGGTATCCCAAATATTGTGGACACTCAGAGCCACTGCCAAGTCAGCATATAGCTGCCACTAGCCCATACCCTGCTCTGTGGGCAACACACAGGTGTCCAAAAACACACATAAGGGGTACACGGGTGTACACCCACCCATGGGTGCCATAAGGGTAGCTTCTGGGTGTTGTTCACCAAAAGATACAATGAAGAGCTCCACTGCCAGAGGTCGAGCCTGGGCCTCAGTGGCAGAAATTATAAGGAAAACACACATACAGAATTTGCAGGACAAGGACTAAGAGGCCCTGTACATCCATAAGGCATTTCCAGCATCACAATAATCCTTCCAGTCTCTCAGCACTTTCTGTGATGGCTGTTATCAAGGGAAAATCTTTTCTCGGCCCTACCTCAAACTGTTGGATCTTCCTCTTCAGTGCTCGTGGCTGGGTCCTTAAATTTCATACACTCAAGAACTTACTTAAGACCTTACACATGGTTTTGTGATCCAAAGGTTTTCCCCTACGTTTCCACTCATCATTGGATGTCAACCAAGGGGAGGAAGTCGAGAAGTAAGAGTAAGATGGGGGATCCTTCTTGTACCTATGACCCTTCAGGTTTGCTGCCTCCCTTTCCTCTTTAAGGATAATCTTAATGGGCTTCAGCATCCACTCATTTCATGAAATAACTCCTCCTGATCTTTTTTACAAGGAGGATCCTCTGCCTCAGTAGAAGATGGGGAACAGGAAATCAAATTACTCTTTTTCTCCTTATGTTTTCACTTTGTAGAAACTGAAACAGTTGCCAACCAGCAGATGGAACTCCCTGTACATGATTCACACGTCAAAGGACAATGAATATGTGAGCACAGTCAGGAATAAATAAGCTCTCCAAAGCCCAGGAACTGTCAAGAAAATTCACCTCCTGAGGTTAGGTGAGCAATGGGATCCTGACCTGGACACAATTCCCTAAGAGTCTGATGTGAGTCAAAACATAGCATCTTTGTTTCCCACTTCACGGAGAGGGCAGGGAGTGGCCTCAAGGCCATCACTGAATTGAGAAGGAGCTACTGCCCCATGTTCACAGGCCATGGGTTCCATGCAAGAAGCAGCCCCACATGCATGCTCCTTGTCATTCGGCAGTGGTGCCTAGCTACCATGCGTACTGGAAAATCAGCAGGCCCCATATCCTTCACAAACCTGGCCCAGCACAGAACCTGATCAGGATCCCTACTCATCAGTAGCACTGACCAGATACACAAATCAAGTATACAATGAAAATGTTTCATTTGAGTCCAGTTAGAAACTGATGGTTTAATATTTCAAGATCTATTACTGTCCCACACAGTCAGGCAGTAGTAAGAAGTAACACATGTGTAGCTTTAGAAATCAAGCTATGACCCTTTCAATTGAGCCCTCTCATTCAGGTGGTAAATACACCCTAATATATGTGAAGTCATTTCATGTATATGTTTTATAATAACACTTTGAACTATTTTGCTTTTTGTAGGAAAGTAGCAAAGAAGAGTGGAGGTTTATGTGAGGGGACAAAAATGTGAGGCGGACACCTTTAGAGGATTGCTCAAACTTTTATTTAAGTATAAATCTCATCAAATACATCACTATTCCTACTCTGACGAGGATTTCCTGGCCTATCAAAACTAAAGGAAACCACTCTTACACAGGATATCTGGCTCTCACACTTAAATAACAACTACATAAAGAAACATATGGCAATTCACAATAACATCAACAATGATATTCACAGTCATTCTTAGTAACCTGGGTGAACTCCCCTTCCCCAGGATTAAAAGTAATTCCAGTTCCAATGGCCAACAAAAAGAAACAAGGAAATCCGGGTTGGTATTAAAGTCTCAATTCAGTTCTTGGTTCCTTCAATGATTCAAAGGATAGTTTTGTTAACCAAAGTTCAAACAACAGAAAAACTTCTCTTCTTGTTGGAACAAAGACTCTCCACGTCACCAAATAGCATCATTGTTATTTCCAGCTAAGCTGATTGCCACAAATTCTCATTGCTCAAGAAGAAACACCACAGTTCCTTATTAGGTTGCAATAAGCACAACTGCTGGTAATATTAAAGAAACGTAGCTTTCCGTCAACAGTTAGTACTTCTTTCTTTATAATATTAGGAATCACAGTTTGTATCTTTGTCAGGATGACTTCATAGCACTTCTACTTTCATCTAAGCAACTCTCAGGCTTCGAG
Organism: Ambystoma mexicanum; assembly: GCF_040938575.1. Taxonomy (NCBI): domain Eukaryota; kingdom Metazoa; phylum Chordata; class Amphibia; order Caudata; family Ambystomatidae; genus Ambystoma; species Ambystoma mexicanum. The sequence goes on along the minus strand of NC_090927.1, from coordinate 681,680,464 downwards.
TAACTTCTGCAAGACTTCACCATGAGCATCTACTCCTCTACCTCATTGTATTACATCTCAGTTGTGCTACTGAAGTATCAAATCTACTGACAACACACAGCACCTTCTGACCATGTTCTCCGGAATGCTTCATGCTGTGCAATCTCTACAATTAGGTTCACATGAGGAATAGCAGCTTCCCTTTACGCCTTCTGCTGAGCAACCTCTGCACTTCAGAGTATGGGGGAACAGGACCCTTGTGGGACAGGCAGTTGAAATTTGCTGGTTCAAAGTCCTGGCATCCCTCAGTTCTCCCACTTCTGCCTGGATTGCCAACACTGTGTTCTCTTCTTTCTGCTTCTGCTACTGCTGCAATCCCTCTTGCCACAGTTCCATCTCCACCTAATGGCGCACACCTGAGGTGGCCTTTTCAGCTTATCAGCTTCCTTCAGGTGTGGGCTTTCAGATTTGATTGTCTGACTACTGCTACAACATTGCTCTTCAGCCCTCTTTCTCGTCCCAGTACATCTGGGATTATGGGACTTTTAGTCCCTGACAACAAAATTAGATTTTCTTTGTCAATTTCTTGGGGTAGAGTTATTTCCCTTAAAGATATTTAAGGAGAAATCATCAGAACAGTTTATTTAAATCAACATTTACAGATTCCCTTTCGCTGTATCTTCCGGAGAAAGGGAGATTATTAACCGAATAGTTCTCAAATGGTCTTCATTTCCTTGGGTTTTTTACAGACATTATATTAGCTGTGCCCACATACACAGGTTAAATATATGGTTCATATACACCATAGCGATAATATGTCATTACATGTTTTGGCGGCTTTAAAAGGTTCTTCCCTATTAAGGATAAATACCATGTCTCAGCCCAAGGGATCCCCTCACCACCCTGGGCCTTGTCTCCTCCCAAGTGATCCTCCCGCAGTACAACATCCCCATGGTCAGGATCAGAAAGCATCTGCCTTTCCCTGCCCACCTGGGTGGAGACTTTAGGCAGGGGTTCAGTGAGGATTCGTATGATTCATCACATTGTCCTGTACAAGAAGGTTACAAAGACGTGGATCTTCAGCCATCAGAATTGGCATTTGACTCCATCAATAGGGGGATTGGAATTCATAGCATAAGTGTGCCACTCACACAACAGTTTGTAACGTTACAGCACAGATGTTTGTTGGCCAAACTCAGACTTCAATGCAAAGTTGAAGGGGGACATTGCAATGTATGTAAATGTGAGGTATAGCACTTACCTCTGCCTACAGGCCACAACTAAGCTCTGTGCAGTACGATGAGAAAGGGGAGCAGGTCAAAGTAGGAGAAAGGTAAGAAGGGCATGAGGTTGAAAGAGAATTCCAGGGTGACAGTGGAAAGAAACGGGGGTCTGATAGAGAGCTAGCACTTAGCTAGAAGGCACAGCGAGACGGGCTACGACAGAAAATTCCCAGAAATGCAGTTCTCCCCTCTTTCCTCGTGGCATATTTAGAGCAGCTTTCTCTGTTGCCCTGCTCCCTGCCTGATTGATAAACATTCTTAGGGGCAAGGTAGAGCTAAAGTAAGGTAAATGTAAGGAGAGCTGTGGGCACTGCCTGGTACCCACACCTTCTTTAACTAGACAACAGGCTTCTGGGAGACATCAGGGGACATGATACAGGCAGCAGCCAATATGTCCACATACATTAGGTGCTCTGGAGTAGGTGCAGGAGAGGGGTCTGCTGGTGGTAACTCAAAATAATGAAGAACCCTTTCCTGTAGGGACTGCAGAATATTCGCTGCCCCACCTCCAATGCTCTCACTGCTGCACTGATGCTGAATGACTAGGCTGTGACCTACACACCTTCAGATGCCTGGGGATAGGTTTCTGTGAGGATGACTCCAGTGTCCCTTACTGCAGGTCTTTATAATGAACTGCTGTCAATATCCACTGAAATAGACTTTTCCCATTTACCAAACATTGGTTGCAATGGTGCAGAAATATGTAGGGTGACACTTCCAGATACTGAATGCTGAGACTGCTTATATTCCTGGTGGGTGCATGCACCTGTCTTCCTCACAAGCAATAAAGTTATAGCACTGACATGCTGTATAGTTAATCCCTATATCCTTCAGCAGAAATCTTCCGTTGATACAATCACACTGACACGCTTATTTTGGGCTTCCTTGCCACCTGTGTGTTACAGCCATCTGTTTAATCTTTCACAGTTGACTTCTCACCAAGGTATTGCATGACGCAAACTCTATTGGTAGTAGCAATGGCCTGAGTAAGCTGGCGACAACACAGTGCAGTTTATGATCCCTTCATCTGTAGAATGTCAATTAAGACCTGTAAAATCTATGGAACTACAGAGGCTTAGTAACAACAAAATACAGAATGAACTTCAGCAAAAAATCAACATTGTCTTGTGACAAATTGTGCGATTCAGTCACTTCCCCCAGTGGGGGAGCCCCTCCCTGTGAGGCCATGGAGGTGAGCCCCCTATACAACATTCCCCGTAGGGGTGTTGGTAAACGGGACCTCACATGGAGATACTCCCCTCTTGGGGATGTGCCTTGTTGGCTTAGATTCCCCTTCTCCAATGTTCAGAGTATATCCTTTCTCGGGTGACTCACGGTTCACCCCGGTTCCCCCTCAGCCAGGCTCAGATCCTTCCTCTTACGCAACCAGTCTCCCTCAGCCGTGCTTGGACCAAATGCAGTTCGTATTAGTTAGCAAAGACTTTCGAATGTCACAGGATTTAGCTCGACCCATTTCAGGATCATTTCATTTTCAAAATTCACATCTCACCTCTCTTTTGGATACCTAACAGAGACCTTTAAATGGGCACCCACGTGGTACCAGACCACTCTGTATATGGTATCTATCTTAGCCTGAAAAGTTCAGTCACTCCATGGATGTTCAGTTATATTCACGTCACTCATCACATACGCATCACAAACTGTTTCTTCGGATTACTTCATACAAAGTTGCCGCTTACATCCTTGGTTCTAACACAAACCGGTGTTCAGTATCCCCGACTCACCAGCTGTGTTGTCTTTACTGCTTTGTTGTAGGAGCCAAAGACAGTACCACAGCGGCCATCGCACCTCCCCGCCTTGGCTATCGACACGGGAGACCAAACTCAGACTTCAATGCAAAGATGAAGGGGGACATTGCAATGTATGTAAATGTGAGGTATAGCACTTACCTCTGCCTACAGGCCACTACTAAGCACTGTGCAGTAAGATGAGAAAGGGGAGCAGGTCAAAGTAGGAGAAAGGTAAGAAGGGCATGAGGTTGAAAGAGAATTCCAGGGTGACAGTGGAAAGAAACAGGGTCTGATAGAGAGCTAGCACTTAGCTAGAAGGCACAGCGAGACGGGCTACGACAGAAAATTCCCAGAAATGCAGTTCTCCCCTCTTTCCTCGTGGCATATTTAGAGCAGCTTTCTCTGTTACCCTGCTCCCTGCCTGATTGATAAACATTCTTAGGGGCAAGGTAGAGCTAAAGTAAGGTAAATGTAACGAGAGCTGTGGGCACTGCCTGGTACCCACACCTTCTTTAACTAGACAACAGGCTTCTGGGAGAACAAGGACATCAGGTCAGGTATTTACCTCCAGGTGAAATAACATTTGCATCCTTGGCTTCCCGGAATCTGCAATTTATGGATCCATGGAATTCTTCCTTAATAAACATCTACCGCACATACTTGGAAATCCATTATTCTTCCAGTGCTTTTTGGGGAAAGGGCTTACAGCTAGCTGGGCTGTCTTCCAGCTCCTTGTGAAAATATGCTGCCCGTCATAGCACATATTCAAACTATGTTGTAGGGTTTGTAAAGCTGAGAGGAGGATTGAGGAGGCTCAAGACGAGCTGCAAACACATTCCACTGAAATGCATGCCTTTAAAGAGACGCTCCACCAAGTTAGGGAAAAAAACAAATGAGGACTTGGTATTTTGATCCAGGTGAAATAACATTTGCATCCTTGGCTTCCCAGAATCTGCAATGTATGGATCCATGGAACTCTTCCTTAATAAACATCTACCGCACATACTTGGAAAACCATTATTCTTCCAGTGCTTTTTGGGGAAAGGGCTGACAGCTAGCTGGGCTGTCTTCCAGCTCCTTGTGAAACTATGCTGCCCGTCATAGCACATATTCAATTGTATAGTCAATGATCCGATCTTGAGGGTGGTCAGGGAAATGGGAGAACTCCCATTCAACAATATCAAGATACACGTGTTTTATGACACTTCCATCAAATAATCCAATCTACTCCCACAATGTTCTTGGAGATCAAAAAATGGCTTGGAGACTATTATTTCCTTCAAAGTTGTACATTTTCTATGAATTATTTTTATTTCTTTACAGATCTTAACGAAGCACACAATTTTGCGACCATACACATGCCTGATCACAGGTTGCCACCAAATAGGTCCTAATAAATAACTATATGTAATGCTATTAATTTCCTGTTTTGTGTTCAAAGTACTCACTATCTGAAGTGATTTGATTGCACAGTACTTATGCAATAACACACACTGGAACCTGCTCTGACCCCTCAAGCGTAATGTAAAAGAAGACAATTGTTTCATTGGGTTTGTTGTTTTAAAATGCTGTGTCCAGGGTCGACATCTCCCTTCTCCCTGTTAGTTGAGAGAGGTTGATTTCCACTAGCAACACTGATTGGGTTAGTTCATGTGGGTAGGAGTATGGAATAACCATAATGTTTTTCTTAAAAGGCTTTTCTTTTGTCATACATATCTCAATAAAGAAATGGTTACATGATCAAGACTTGTGCCACCTGGAATGTTTGAGTTCTTAATTTCGTGTTTGTATTAATTACTCTCAGCTACTGCATAATCTGCACGCTTCAAGAGCAAAGGGATGGGGAGATAACTTTTGGCTTTCATCTAAGGCCACCCCAGATATGCCTATGGGGACTGTGCAACACTATGGACAAATGATCAAGAAGATTTGTGGCATGTTCAATGGCGAAATGGGTTTTAGCTAAGAGGTGGATAAAAGGGCCGACCTCACGCCGAGACGCCGAAGCAGTTAACATTGTGTAAGAGTATGAGATGCTATGGCAATTCTGGCAGTCATTTTTACAGACACATTTCTCTCCTTCCATTCCTCAAAGTTAAGGTGATATTCATCTAATCAACACAATGGTTGTGTGAAACAAGAAAACACATGAGCTACCCTCCAATATTAAGAATACTCCTATTGCTGTTAAAATGCAAGATTATTGGCACTAGTTCTACCTTGTACCAGGAAATTAGTAACTTGGTAAATGTCTTTAGTTCAAAGCTCCAGGTACCCCTTTCCTCAACACTCGCTATTGAGAATTCAAGCAGCATTTCATTGTGTCCACATAAAACACAAGAATGACAGTTATGTTGGCAGACGTTTAAAAGACACTGTGTAAGAAACGTGCTTCAATAACCTAGTGTACATTTAAATTGGTATGCTTTCTTCCTTTGTCCTATGCTCAACAAACTGGTACAAATGAAATAATTATCTTGATCGTGTTAATTGGTGAAAAATACTTTATTCCCACACCATATTCAACTCTCTGACTGCAGAAAAATAAATCTGCAGAACATGTTCACCCAGTGATCACAGAAATCAAATGCGCAGAATACCCCTCCAAAAACAGATGTGAACGTTATCCTGGAGACAATGCCCATTTAGATTCTACTGTAAACAGACATAAATAAACAAGAGTTCAAGGATACAGGTGATCTCAAGTGAGTGATTTATTAAACTCTGAGGCAAATTGCATTTGCAACATTGAGGGTTGATGGCTGGAAGATTATTAATGAATCTTAACCAATTCCAATTGCTTTAGACAACCCTCTCAAATTTTGTTGTTCAGCTTTGCACGCATTACATAAGGGGGGAGACCATTTGCAACTCCGGCTTGGTGATGCCCCAAAAGGGGCCGCCTAGTCTGAACTGCTAGACTACATGTGTTTGACACGAGACAGCAAGTAACCCTTGCCATGTTTCAGTTTCCTTTGACATCATCAGTGAGGTGTAGCTTGGGTCTAGAGGCACAGTAGGCTCAAAACTCACATCTATGTATGCATGCCCCAGCTAGAGGCAATGGAGACACCGTGGGCTCTTCCATTTGTAGATCCATACAGATAGTTTTCATATGCTTAGTTACCATGACAGCGCAGCTGCTATTCCTTGAAATCTACCAAATAGCATACTTCTCATCAAAACAGGTTAAGTCATTGATTGATTGATGATTATTTACTCTGCGCTTATACACAAGTGTTTCAAAGCGCAATCATGCATGGGAGGTAAGACATGCAAAACAGGACAAACAATCATACTAGGCATGGTATATTCAGATTATGCAGGTGAACAGGAAAGGAAGTGCGTTGGGGTGGGGATAGGGACAGGTGCGCCCAGTCCTGTCAGAACATGGGTTAAATGCAGAGAGATATCACTCTCATGGGTTGTAATTGAAGTGCAGTAGTGCTCTGGTTTTGCAAGGACCGGGGGCAAGAGCAGGAGACTGGCGAGGAAAGCTTGGGACCCGTGAGGCTCTGAAGGTACACCAGGCAGCCAGTCAGTGAAATTGAGCAGAAGTAGGGGAGAGGGAGTGAGAGAGCAGAAGGAGGTGGTTAGCAGGGTAGAGGGAGAGAGAAGGAGAAGGCGAAGAGGAAAGACGTCTTGAGGAGTTTCCAGAATCTAAGCAGATCAGGCTCAAGACAGAGAAAGGCAGGGAGGCTGTTCCAGAGGGAGGCACCTGCAGAGGATAAATATCTCCCCCAAGTCTCTGCTTGGAGAAGCAGCTCACCCGCAGAGAGTTGGAGGAAGAGAGCGGAGGGCTCGCGAAGGCGAGTATTTAGGAAGAGAGCGTTGCAGATAGAGTGGGCCCAGCCCCCAGAAAGCCTTGTGGACAATGCAAATGGTCTTGAACTTAATCTTTGCAGCGACTGGGAGTCTGTGAAGGGATTTCAGCACCAGAGAGATGCAGCCCCTGGGCTTGAGGCCAAGGATAAGTCTTACAGTTCTGTTCTGGAGGATTTAAAGAGGACAGAGGGTGGAAGGGGGCAGGTTGAGAAAGAGACTGTTGCAGAAGTCCAGCCTAGAGAGGATCAGGGCTCTGGAGAGGGTGAGCCTCTGGGGGAAGGTGAGAAAGGTAGAATACCTCTGAGAAGGTGCAGTTGGTAGTGGGACTTTAAGAGATGTCCGTCATGTCAGACGAGAAGGAGAGAGTAGAATTGAAGATGACCCCCAGGTTTTTTGCCTCATTAGTAATTGGAGGCGCAGGGCCAAGGGAGGTCGGCTAGAGAGAAAGATGGAAGACAGGAGCAGTGGTCAGTGATCCTGATGAGGACAATCTCTGTCTTACTGGCATTGAGGCAGAGGCTGTTTGCAGCACACCATGACTGAAAGGCGGACAGTCAGGTATGAGTGAGGAAGAGGCCGAGGGTAGCTTGAAGGAGAGCTGCGTGTCATCCACGCATCACTGAAAGTTGGAGGTGAAAGTGGCTATCGTAAGGGCCAATTGGGCCATGAAGCCATTGAAAAACCAGGGGATAAGTTAGATCCCTAGGGGACACTACAAGTAGAGAAAGTGATAGGGGAGAGGAAAAACCCCAATTCCACCTGGGACGAGGTTGGAGAGAAAGGAGGTTAGCCACGCAAGGACCTGGTCAGTGATGCCCCGGGTATCACAGAGACATGCGATCAGGGTGTTGTTGTTCACCGTATTGAAGGCAGTGGAGAGGTCGAGTAGAATGAGGACAGAGGGAGAGTTAGAGTCAAGATTTGACAGTAGATCTTCACCGGTGTTCAGAAGAGCAGTTTCCTTGACCCTGGATGCTCTAAAGCCAGACTGGTGGTCATGGAAGCAGTCAACAGATTCAGTGTGGTGGGTAAACTGGGAAATAGCCAACTTCTCCAGGGGTTTATCCAGGAAAGGAGTGATAGAGATCGGGTGATAGTTTGGCGCGATGGAAGGGTCAGCAGAAGGTTCTTTGAGGAGAGGGTGCACAAGGGAGTGCTTAAGCGCAGTGGGGAAAACTCCAATGGTAAAAGAGAGGCTGCAGAGGTCGGCCAAGGCTGGAGCAAGAGGGTCAATATTGTCCTTGATGGTTTTGGAAGGTCAGGGGTCCACCTGTTTGGAGGAGGCTTTCATAGACCAGACTTGCCTAGTGACCTCCTCAGGTGGGACGGGGTAGAGAGAAGAAGGGGAGAGGTGGTTAGCCAATGGTGGTACAAGTGATGTTGGTGTATGAGATGTTGAGGAAGAGAGAAAGGATAGGATGACCTATGTTATTGGGGTGAAGTGTGCAGCCAGGACACAGCAAAGGGCCTAGGTGGGTGCAATAGTGGAGGAGGCTGTGGTAGGGTTGGCTAGTTCCTTGTAGACTTTGAAAAGTTCAGCCATGTTATTGAATGCCGCGGAGATGCATCTTTGAATAAAGACTCTTTTCTTGGAGCGGATGCAGAGTCTATACTGCCTTTGGATGAGGAGGCAGGCCAGTTTGTCACAGGGTGTGCATGAGGCATCCCATTTCTGTTTGGCTGCCCTGCACTTGTGTTTAAGGGCAGCCAGTTCAGAGTCGTACCAAGAGTTGCACTTTTTGGTAGACTTCAGTCGTACCCTCATGACAGGGGCAAGAATATCAAGAGTGTTGGAAATGAAGAGGTTAAAGTTAGAGAGGGCTGCGTCAGGGTTGGAGTCAGCCGCAGGAGTGGAAGGTGCAGATTAGGTACAGGTAAAGGCAGCTACTGACACTCTTTTCATGGGTCGGATGACATTGTAAACACCAGGCAGTGCCGGGCTTACCGATGCAAGAGGAGAAGGGAGCTTCAAGTGAGAAGAGAGGAGAGAGGAGAGGGTGATCAGTCCAGGAGAGAGAAGTATTAACAAGGATAGATAGAGGAATGTCAGTTGAGATGAGAGCATCTAAGGTGTGGCCAGCGCTGTGCGTTGGGCCAGAGGGTAAGATGGAAAGAGAGAGTTGCAAAGGCTGTGGAAGGGTCCTGAGGATTTAGGTGAATCGAGATGGATGTTGATATCACCCAGTAGGAGGAGTTGAGAAGAGGAGGAAAGGAGAGAGGAGGCCAGGTCAGCCCATTCCGAAAGGAAGAGGGAGGGCTGACCAGGTGGCCAATAGAAGGTGGCCAACAGGAGTGAAGAGCTAGGAGAGCGGGAGAGCCAGCAGACCAGCCACTCAAATGAGGAGTAGGCCTGAGTGTGAATGACAGACACAGGAATCCACTCAGGGAAGATCAATGCTACTCCCCCACCAGGTCTGTTTGGTCTAGACAGAGAGAGTATCTTGTAGCCTTCTGGGAGAAGTGTATCAAAACTTGTGACAGAGCTATCCTTGAACCAGGTTTCAGTGAGGGCAAAAACATCAAGAAACAGCAGTTCAAGGAGTCTGCAGAAGTCAGAGGAGTGTTTGACAGCTGGGCGAATGTTAAGCGTGGCAATGTGGAGCAGATTGGCATCAGTGAAAGACTTACGGGGGGAGCAGGGGACAGTGGTCCCCCGCCATAAGTGATGAGAGTGCCTGAGGGACAGAGGTAGAAGGGGGAAGAGGAGCCAAAACTGGCAAGGGAACTGGGACTGTAGTGGTTGAGAGTGGAGCTACTGTAGGAGGGGCCCCTGGGGGCAAGGGAGCCCCAGATACAGTGTTAGTGGGTGGTAGGCTCACCATAGAGCAGGAGGCTGACAGGGTTGTCAATGTGGTGTGGGGTGGCAGCAAAGGAGGCAGTTGTGTGGTTAGAGGGGTGGTTAGGAGGCTGCAAGAGAGCCATGATGGTACCATTGCAGTAGACACTGATGATGACCCTGGAGGTGGAGAAGAGGACAAGAAGGACCTCCCAGGGGGTGCAAACAATGATGGGTGAGGAAGAGAAAGGAAAGAGAAGAGCGAACATATGGAGAGTCCATAGGTTGGGTGAGGGAATTACAAAGAGGATGTCATTGTGAGTCTCTCTGGCAGAGGCAGTGACGTAGGTGTCTGCAATCGGAGGGCCTGGGTTAGAGCCCAGTATGTCCTTCCTGAGTTTCTTCCTGCCAGACTTAGTAAGGGGGGGGGGGAGGACAAGAGGTGAAGAAGCAGTTTGAGAAGATGGGAGAGATAGAGAGCGCCATAGTCAACTGTAGAGAGTGAGGTACACTTAACCAGGCTGAGGCCACAAAGGCGTGGGCAGAGCAGTAGGTAGTGGGGTGGGGGTCGGAGAGACAGGGCACAATACTGGGAGAAAACACTTGAAGGAGGTAATATGCACAGAACGCGCAGAGGAAAGGAGGGTAGCGGGTGTAGGGCTGAGGTAAATAACAACACAGAGAGACACTGGGCACTGAGGGAGGGTGAGGGAAAAGGTAGCAGACTAGGCAGAGTACAGAGAGGGTGGACTTGTCAACATATTATTTAAGCAGCAGCAAGTCAATCAAGATGTGCACACAGCTAAAATGAATTTAAGCAGCAGCAAGACAGTCAAGATGTGCACACAGCTAAAATTAATTCAGCCGAAGCAAGACAATCAAGATGTGCGCACAGCTAAAACAAATTTAGCTGCAGCAAGACAATCAAGATGTGCACACAGCTAAAACTAATTTAAGCAGCAGCAAGACAATTAAGATGTGCAAACAGCTAAAAACGAATTCCGCCGCAGCAAGACAATGGTTAATCCCCCTCAGTAACGTGAGAGGGCGTTTAGATTCTATTAAAGACAAGAAGATGAGTATTATGCATTCATCTTTACTTACCAACACCACAGCAGCAAAGAAACTTAACAATAAACATGTTTCTTCAAATTTAAACTAAAAATAGTACTCAATGAAATCCAAGGGAAGAATCCCAAACCAACATGGAGGCCAGGGCATGTCCTGCAGGAAACCAATAGGCAGAGACCCACCCCCATATAAGTCCTTTCCTCAGACACCAACTCCTCTTCTGCATTGTATCACACCAGATAACAACACTTAAGACCAGATGTTGTAGCACAGAGACATGATCCACGACCAACTCCGGAAACCTCGTACACCACACCATCTGGGGACGTAGAAGGTATCCCCTTGAGTGGGCCAGCTCACCGAATCATATAAAACGGGAGTGAAACTACCAAACGCATTCCTCGGCTGACACAAAAGCTGCCCTCAAGACTGCAGGCTCTCGCCGCCCTCGTTTCAGCTGAGTACAGAGAGCAAACACATATTTCATGTAAATTATTGCCAACAAAGGGAACACAAGACACTAATATTGTCATTCCATGAACAAAAAGGCAGCAACCTACTAATTTACATATAACTAGTATGTCAATGTGTGATGTGCTGTTACAACAACTAATTGTTTAGCAAACATTGAATCATGCTAATTGATCGCATCATGATGGTCTTTTCATTGCTACCACCTAGCACAACCATTCAACTGTGTATGATCTCTACATGCATAAACCCCCCTCCTTTAAGGACCCCTCAATATACTTATACTCAATTAAAAAAAATGTGTTCTATTTCAGAGAACAGGCACTCTGGGCCCCATTGCTGAGCCCAACACTGATCCCAAAAGCATATACACTCACAATGTTTATCTACTTTTCCTTTATCTGGCGAAACACAGTGAACAACTCTCTCCTTATCAGCAAGGAAAAGAAGAATCTTTCCCTACCTTAATACTTTTCCTTCTCTTGCCACCAGCGTGTGCCAAAAGGAACTTTCTAAATCACCCTCCCTTATCACCAGAAAACAAGCAATCTTTTCCTTGACAAGCCTTTTTCATGCAAATTAGTGGAGAGAATGGATTGTGGTGAAATGCAGCAAACAATGTTTCCCCTGTAAGAGAATCTCAGTTTGTATTTTCACTTGTCATAAGAGGCAGATTCTCGTGCACCCACATCAGGTATATATAATTGAGCTCAGGGCCGCTTCTACAACATAAAGGAGGATCAACTTGTAATATTAACACATTACCTTTGCAGGACACAGTGTAAAACAATGCCTGAGGCGTACAGATTCCAGTGTTGAGAGGGGGCAGAGATACATTATGAGCGACGTTACGAAAACATACACCCATAGAAATGATGAATTCTTAAAGGAATAGTGCCATCAAAAAATGTTTTGGCACAAAAGATGGGCCATGATAAAAAATATATACACAAAATATTTATTAAGGAAGTTCCTATGTACACTTTTGAGCAGATGAGGCTCAAAGTCACACGTTTTAAGCACTAGGAGGCATCCATTTTGTGAAATGGATGAGCCTCCTGTGGTTCTGTTAATCTCTGCCCTTGCAGCACTAATGAAGCAAAAGCCAGTCAGCAGTAATAAACAAAAGCTACCAGGAGGTGGCTTTTGCTTCATTATGGCCGGAGAGCAGAGATTAACACAAGCTGCTGCTGGTAAGTGCTTTAAATTTAATTTCATTTTAAAAGTACTGCAAAATAAATGCTGCGGTTTTCTTTCTAATTTAGAAAGAAAACCTCAGCATTTATAACGTTGTATTTATGTTTGCTGTGGCTTCAGCTTTGAGTCTCTTGGCCTGCCCCGACGCGGGGGAGCCCAGGAGACTCAAAGCTGAAGCCACAGCAAACATAAATACAATGTTGTTGTATTTATAAATGCTGCAGTTTTCTTTCTAACTTAGAAAGAAAACTGCAGCATTTATAACGTTGTATTTGTGCTTGCTGTGGCTTCAGCTTTAAGTCATGAGAGCCCAGGAGACTCAAAACGAAAGCCTCCGCAGTCAGACATAAAACGTTGTATTTGTAAATGCTGCAGTATTTACAAATATAACCACGTTGTATTTCGAATTACTGCACCTTTGCTTTTTTCGTTTCATTTTACGTTTTTTGTGCTTCCCTGGGATTGGGGAGCACCGAAAAGGTGAAATTAAAGTGAAGGCAGCCTCCTCCATGTACAGCTCTGCTTTTGCTGCTTGTTTAGGGCTGCCAGGGCAGAGCTTAACATGAGCTGAGGAGGCTGCCTGAAATGGCAAAATGGATGCTCCCATGTAAACGCTTTGAGCCTCCTTTGCTCAAAAGTTTACATAGGAACTTTCTTTAAAATGATGTTTAATGCATGTTTTTGATTATTGCCCATCTTTTGGGAGAATAATATTTTTTAGCGCACTATTCCTTTAACTACAATGGCATGCGACAATACCAAGTACATTGTAGGTTATGAATCACACACTCTAGAATCAGCATCTTCCTGATTTCCATTGATCACCCTTTGGACTGTTTTCCTTAATATTTATTTTGGTACATCGATATTGATGCTTTGCTGTAATACGTCATTGTCTCAGAGTACTGCATGTACTCTAAAACTACAAAGTATAATGCATTTATTTTTGATGTACAACTGAATAAAAAGGTAATCTTCACAAGTTGTACATATATTACAGTCAAACAGTCTAATACAGCAACAGTAGGAGAAATGGAATAACGTAGAAGAAAATTCATTTAAAACACCATCTTAAATTACTTTCTGACCACAAAAGGCACCTTTCATTTTAATTTGCACATGGAAAAGTTTTCCAAAGTCTTTCCTTCACATGGATAATAACTCAATGAATGTTTTAGTACTAAAGGAAGAGGACCACTGCTAAAACAAATCCCTTTGATGATACCACCTATGGGACCACACAAACACATGTTTTATTAAGTATTTTAGCTTATTGTTTCAATTGCCTTACTAAAAATGGATAAAACATACACTACAGCTGAACAATGGTATTCAGTGATTGTAGACATTTACACACACATGCACACACTTGCCAAATATTTCTTTAGTAGTATGAATTCATGAACATATTTTATGAAATGAACCACATTATGTCATGATGAATATTTAGTTCTTTTTTACAATTTTCTATTCAGTGCATCACTAGATCTCAAACTAGTTGTATAATCACTGCAGACATTTGATGAACATTGCAAATATTACCCTTCCCCCAAGCAAAAATGTAGGATACTATTTCAAGGTCATCATCGTCCTCATACGTTTATTAGGAAACAAACACATTCCATAAAACATTTACACAGTCATTATACAGCAATCTATAGCAATTTCCTAAAGCTAGCCAGAGGCCCAAAGTAAATAGAATATGGATCATTGAAATATGTCGGTTATTTTATTAAGCAAACCCCAGATTAAAATGAAATATGATCAGTAAACAGAATCCACACCCAGTGTGAGACTGTAAGAATGCATAACTGTTAAACTGTTCAGTCCAGGATGGTGCTGGCACTTGTGAGTTCACAGATATTCACACACTACAGCAACTTTTCAAATTTAGAAGGCTACAAATCTGGAATTGAGCTATATCAGCAACTGAACATGTTTCCAAAAGTTGCATGGATTACGGGGCACCAAAAAAGTAAGCCCATAGAAATGGCTGTGTTACTTCTTTCGTAGGTAGTAAAGTAGATAAATACATACATTTAAACAGTATTGAAGGAGACAACAATTGAATGATTCACCACACATTTAAAGAGACCACCAATTAATTCCCTAAAGAAGAGAATATTGAAGTGAACAGAGGATAGCACAGGGGCAATGGGCTGGTCTTGGAAACAAGACCACACAGCGCAAAAGAGGTTTGAATTCCAGAACTGCGCTTAGAAACCGAACTCAGGTATGGTATTAGGTGCGTTATGAAAAACAATAAAATAAACTAAGTAAATATAACAGCGACAAAAATGTTGGCAGTAGAATAATTTCCACTCATTCAGAAGTGGTAGGGGCACAAATGGCTGGGCAAATCATAACTGCAAATTGACCATATTAAAAGCACAAATAAACATGTACAATATGCTGAAAACAGGACTAACATTGAAATGATATATGCAAGATCATTATTCGGTGAAAACAACAATGAAAGTGGTCAATCACACAAAGGGCCCAAAAAACAACATCCAGAGGTGAAATTCTAAGGTCCAGTATTTTAAGTGCTTGTAAATGTATTAGATTAGCTGAAAACACCCACCTTGGGCACACTATATGGCTATAGAAGTGGGATGAATGGAAATGATTAAGCGTTTGAATTTTGACCACCAGGCTCATTAGTCAAGGAACCAACTGTCATAATGGGCACGTTTAATTTAAACTCACACGGATAACACGCTGATTAAGGAATTGGTGAATCAGAAGTCATAGAATATCACCATGAGTTAAAACAGATGAAAAAATAAAGTCTATTTTCAAAATTAGTCAATAGTATTTGTGATTTATATGCAATCATATATGAACAAATACAAAACATTGTTAAGTAAGATATTGTTTGAATAATTATCAAATCTTTATGTTATATGGGAAGAAATACAATGTAGATAAGCATGAAGATAAAACATGTGTTAAATTGGTATATAGATGGGTATTGAGAATGATACCATGAGAGGATAGATTGTTAATAATGGATTCTATATCTTAGTATCTCCTCGGGTGCAAGCTGACTTTTGGAAATGTGTCCAACCAACAGAGGACACAGTGCAGCTTGGCATCAGCTCCACGTCGTTGACTCCCATGACTTTGGATGTGATGTCAAGGGACCACCTTTCTTTTGTCATTTCCTTCTTTTTCTTTCCTTACCGACCCTAATACTGCCTCCTACGTATCTTGTGCCCATCCTCCGGCCTCCCCCTTCACCCTTTTCCATCTTCCCTTATTCTAGAAATCTACCCTGATACTATTCCATACCTAACCGTTCTCCTCAATCTCTCTTTGTCTACTTCCTCTTTTTCTGCCTTCTTCAAAAATTCAATTATAAACCCAACAGTAAAAAAACCTTCACTCGACCCCCTTCTCTCCTCTGATTTAAATACCTTCTGTCTCCTTACCTTTGAACACAAGTCTCTTGTTTTTTAAACTATCATTCCCTAAGCCATCCTGTTCAGTCTGGATTTCGTCCTGCAAATTCTATTGAGACTTCTACACGTATTATATTGTATTGTACTTTTCATTTATATAGCACCAATTTTACCATTATTAGAGTCTCAATGCGCTGTTAGTGGGACCGCTCTCGGAGGACCGAAGTCCATAATGTTGGAGATCCTGTGACACAATTACGATTTGTGCGAGCATTTGGCCAAAAAAGGTTCAGCAAAGCTGGCCAGGCACCGGGAGAAAAGCAACCCATGCAGTCAGGCATTTGGATGGGTGCTGAGAAGAGTAAGGGTGGCATCAGTGCTAGAAACTTGTTATGTGCTCAGTGTGCCCGACTATATCGTAGGACTGCACTGCATTCTGCTGTCAGAGGTGTTGAGGCGTAGTTGGGTGTAAGCAGGCTGAGAATGTATGTGCACAGCGGTACCCAGTCATTTACCGAAAACAAAACAGAGAGGTACGTTTTACGAAAAACATTAATACTGAAAAAATACAGAAAATGTAAATTATATATATATGGGGGAGTGGGGCAAGGTGTTCAATTGGGTGGTGATATGGTTGGGGTGGGGTTACAAGGATAGAAAAACAGGTGGCTTGGGGAGGGGACCCCCCCAATAAAAGAAATGCAAAAATCTGTATTTTTTGGGTATTATATTTTCAGACTATGAAATTGTCTTTGGTGAAATTGCATATACCATATTATTGTTGTAGTCCTTGCTGTATAATGATGTGTGTGGTTAGCCATGCCTGCGGCCAGTGGAGTGATGTATTACACGTACCTTGCAGCCATTGTTGGAGGCGCCTCGATGTTAAGGTGTGCGCTCAGGTATTTGGCTTCTCCTGTTGGTTCTTGAGGCTGTGATAAAAACGGTTAGCAGCAACAATAGTCTATGCTCCAGCTAATCACCAAAGGAGGCGCACGGGTTGTGCTTCAGATTCTTCTAGGTGGGCTAGGTGTACGACTGCTGTGGAGGTGGCATTGGTTCTAACACACTACTGTGCTTCTACTGCTATTGTTGTAGCCCGTTTTCTGTCGGTTTGCCTGGCTCAGTCATTCATCAATCCTGTGGCATTACATATGCGAGTGCTGTGAATCAGCTAGTGGCGCTTGAGGGAAGGCAGGGTTGTAATAGGTGTATGAAAGTGTGTGTGGTCCAGGCCGCCACAAACACAACGGGCACGTCAGGTGTTTGGAGAAAGGTCGGTGATTCCACAAACGCAGCCGGCACCGCCTGTGGAGACAGTTCATATACTTGGGATTTATGTGGTTTTCAGGATGATGCAGTAAAAACCCAGGTTTATAGGGCTTTTTTTGAAGGAGCAGTAGTTTTTAATACAGAGGAAGAGTGTTCCTGATGGTGGGCGCTTGGATAGAAAAAGCTGAGCCACCAACTCTGCTGGAGTGGTGCGGTGGAATACCCAGGTGGAGAGCTGAGCCTGAACAGAGGTTTCTGGTGGACTGGTAGTGGATGATTTTGTTCTGAAGGAACCCAGGCCCCAAATGATGGCGTGCTCAGTGTGTCATGCGCATGGCTTTAAAGGTTGCTCTTTGGCTAACTGGCAGCCAGTGCAGAATTCTGAGTGTGGGGTGGTGTGTTCCCTGGGTGGGAGGGTGAGGAGCAGTCTGGCTGCTGCGTTTTGGATACATATGTCTTTAAATCCCATCCCTCTGCTGTCACAAAAGAGCTCTCATATATTCCTATTCTCTTTGATCTCTCTGCTGTGTTTGACACTGTTGATGACCCCACTCTACTTTCCTCTTTCCGCTCCCTTGGTTTCTCTGGTGCAAATATTCAATGGTTTAAGTCTTATTATACCAATAGCACTTATTCGGTTTGCTGGGCTGACAAAGGCTCTGCCTCACGTCTCCTTCTCAATGAGATTACTTAAGGCTCTGCATTTAGCATGTTACTCATTACACTCTACACTATGCAGCTTTCAGCACTAATTGCTTCTTTTAACTTCCCTGTCACTTCTACACTGATGACTCATAGATCTTTTTCTTCTTTTTATGACACGCTTCATTCTACCGTCTCAGCATGTCTCACAGCCTCCCAATTGTAAATGCCTTCTCACACACCATAACCCTTTAAAGAAAGAAATTCAATTTTTTCCTGCTTCTTTTACTAGTCTATAACCCCTGGTCATTTCCTCCATTCTTTCTCTCATTTTCATCCTCTGCATGCAATGTTGCAGTCATTTTTGATACTTCCTTCTCCTCTCTTCATAGCTACAAAAATGACTATCTGCTGTTTCCCCCCTTAATAATATTCGCAGTGTCCAATACTGTTGGGCTTTTAATGCCACTGAACTAATCTTTTCTCACCTTAATTTGTTCTGCCCTCCTGTTTGGTCTTCTCTCGTCTCACCTCACGCCTCTCCGCTCGGTCTTTGATTCTGCTATTTGCCTTCTATTTTCTTCATCTGCTTGCTGTTGAATTTCTTCCTCTCTTCTTTCTATCTCCTGTCTTCCTTTAGATTCCATACTTCTATTTCACTTCCTCTGTATTTTGTGCATTTGCCTTCACAGCCTAATCCCTATGTCTCATCTCTTTTCTCTCTCTACTCCCCTATCAAACCTCTTAATTCTCAATATCTTCGTCTCCTCTTGCTAACTCCGCCTACTGGCGCGTCTTCGCAATATTGTTCTTTTTCCACTTTTTGCCCTTATATACTGCAATTCTTTACTCTTAGATAGTTGTTCTTTACCTTCTCACCACATTTTTCAAATTTGTCTGTAAGCTCATCTTCTCCCTTTCTGAGAACTACCATCATTTCTTTCTGGTGACATTATTTCTTCCCCATCATTGCAAATTTGAAGTACCATTCTTCTTAAATCTGTACAGCGTTTTGGGGAAAAAAATATTTTTCTAAATACCAGTATACATGGAGCCAACTATGCACCATTACCTCATTTTTACTTTGCCCTCTAGTGCACAGGAGCTACGGGAACACAGAACATTACAAAACATAAGCTAGCTGCATGAGGTGTAGCCTGGAAAGGCCAAGAGGAATGTGTGGGAGGAAGGACTAATCAATCAGAAAGAACATTATCAAGGGTATGTCACTTGTTTTTCTAATTGACTTCTTCCTCCGACAATAACGTTGTTTTAGATAGATTCCAAAATCAGTACAAAACCTGAAGAATGTAAGAGACAACAAGAACCGCTACCTAAAAGAGGGAAGTCTGAGGCAATGTATAAACAGAGCGGGCGTCCTGATCTTACAAAGAATCCAAGCAGTAGTGCAGTGTAATCATGTGACAATGTGGCTGACTTATAGAGGTTTATAGCCGGGGAGCCCTTTGTATGGCAGAGGTAGTCACCAGGCCTCTGGTAGAATGGAACCTCAGATATTACGGCACCAATGTCCTGGACAGAGGATCCACCTGGAGTCTGTTTGATATCTGCATTGCCCACTCAAGCCACAGAACTGATGACAAAAAACAAGTTGCCTGTAATGCTTTTGAATTGTAATGTTTTTGACAAAAACATGGATTCTTTGTGAAATGCATTCTGGCTGCACATAGAGCAGCAATGGATATTTTTTTCCTCAGTGAGATATGATTTGCATTTAAGTTTGAACACTTTCACTGGTAAACATGTTTTTCAGCGAGGTTCACTGCTCATATTATTCTGCCTTGCTTCAAGGTTTGTTTTGAAGAAAGGTGCCGGCAGGTGCCCGATAATGTTGCAGGAGCCGAAGGAAAGTTATGCTGTCTTTCGCGATCTCATGAGAAAGGGAATGAGTCATTTTGGCTGAGGACTCATGGGTGCTGGTAACAGCTGGACTTGGAAAGCCAGAAAGTTCTGGAAAATGCCATTATGCATTTGTGTGATTTTTAAAATGATGAGCACCAAAACAGTGTGACAGAAAAAGCTTTGGGGAAGCGTGGACGCACAGCTTTCCATTCCCGTTGAAAGGAGAATCTCTTGTGCCTGGCCTGTTTTCGGAGCTTATCAGTGATGCTGGCTAAGATGAGGTGTTCTGCAGTGACCTCAACAGTGAATTATTTTTAAACAATTTACTAATCATTCATTTCTTTTCTTTACTGCACTTATTTTGTTATGTATGCTGATTGAGAATAAATGGCCTTAAAGAGCCATTATACATTCCAGCTGAGTCTTTTGTGTGAGTAATTGCCTCTCAACATACAGAATTTCTTCATTCTGTGTGCTGGGGCTGCTAAATTATTTCTGTGCACTTTTGATGCAAAACATATGGCGTCGCGAACATTGTGCTGCCTTGTGCCTTAAAAATCCAGGCGTCCAAGAATCTGAATCTGTGCTTATACATTGAAAGGCAAGATTTATGTTGTGGGTTTTTTCCTTTTTCTTTGAAGTGAGAGCTTGGCTTTGTTAATTGGCATTTTGTGTGTGTGTGCTTTGCGTGACTGCGTTTAAGCTGCAGCAGATAAGTTAGTGTGCATAGTTTATTGTACATTTTTGTAATTATTAATACTTTGTTTAAAAGGGGAGATAAGGGGATCCCCTCTGGCATGGATTGTCTTAGTGTTGTTATCCCTGGCTGGGCTAAAGGCCCATATGTTAAGTTGGCAAAGGAATGGGCATACAGTGCTGGGCTGTGCGAGCCATGGGGAAATGGTTTGGGCACGGCTGAGCCCACTGAGGTAATGTCTTATTTACAACAGGTCCAGGTGGTCAAAGGCAAAGAAATCCCCTCTTTTGGGAGACAAGGATGGATTATTTTGTATGCATGTAAAAAAATGCACCAGAGGTGTGCTGAATTAAGCAAGGATGTTTTGTGCTTAGAGAAAGAATCGGCAGCAGAAAAACACATTCAATTGATGCAGCAATTGCAATTGAAAGTCTGGCATGACAAAATATCTAAATATCAGGACGATGCTGAGAGAGCAGCTGTCAGAGTTTCCAGATATGAATACAGAAAAAGATGGGGCAATGTCAACAAAAGGACAGTTGCTGCTGTGATTGCCACTGCAGGGGCAAAGTGGGATCCTGATACATGGGATGGTGATATTTGGAATTCTACTGAATCAGAGTGTAGTCCAGAGGTAGAAGCAGAATCTGAAACATAACGGGATGAAAAGTCTGTAGCTGCTAAACCAGTAACTAGTTGCAGGGCTATGCCGAATAAAAAATCTGGGTAAACTAGCATCTTCTCCCGTTCTGTTATTCCTATCAAACCTTCATGTCTTCAGTCACCTTTAGTCAACAGGTCTCTGGCCCACCCGCTGCAAAGATTGAACCCTTTGACCTGGCCCTTGCCATGGAAAATTGTATCACAACTTGCAACCCAAATTCCATAATTTCCACTGCATTTCAACCCATTCTCTGATCCGGCCTATACCTACACCCTCTTCCACTGTCACTCTCCTTAACTTTGGCATTACCCTAATTTACCTTCACCCCTTCTGACTCTGACCCTTCCTCGTGTCTTGGTTGGTTCAATCCTGTCCCGTCAGGTGCAATCAATATTGTTGTCAGACATAAATGATCCAAGATTACTAGTAAAACCAACTGTTGACAGGCAGGTGAATATGTCATTCATAGCTATGGCCCCTCCCCTGCCCCAATATCGCATAGGTGAGAGACGCTACTCACTAAAACGACTATACCGGCCTTATCCCAGGCAGACACAGGGGGAAATTAAGCTGATGTAACTAAAGATGGCAACAATTAGTAAGCTCACTGTTAACTGGCACATGCGCACGCAATCTTTTCTTCAAACACTCTCTTCTATCGGGTTTGTATACTCGGTGAACAGACCAACACATAAATCTGGAAATATACTCGATTGGATTCTTACTAAGAATATTACACCTAGTGTAACCAATCTAGACCCATGCCCATGGTCCGACCACTTTCTGGTGCACTTTGCACTATCATTAAAATTAAATCCTATCCTTATGAAAACAAACAGTATAATTGAATCACGTAATGTAAAAAATATTACAGCTGATACATTTAAATCCACTATACAACCTCTGCTACCCCCCTTAGGATGTAAATTATCTTTGGAAGATTTTACCATTGCTTTTAGAAAAGCCACCAATAAAGCCTTTGATAGAAGAAAGGCTTTAAACTTCGGTTCTCACACGATATAATTTCCGCTCGAAAAAACAAAAACGGAAATGTAAACGTCAGTGGCGTAACCACCCCTCCCCTTCTACCCTACTGACCTATAAAATCGCAGCTAAAGAATATAAACATCTTATGCTGGAGGCCAAACAACTGTCTCTTAATGACAGAATTGAAAGAGCTGCAATAAAATCCAAATAACTTTTTACAGTCCTTAATGAACTCAAAAGCCCCAACACTGAACATAGGCTGACTATAAGCAATGAATGGTGTCAAAATATACTCAATATTTTCTGTCACAAAACCGAACTTCACCAAGAACGCATTAGGGAGAAAATTGAGTCTCAATGTTTAATCGACACATCACTACCTCCTTCTCTAGAATCATTGCATCAAGATATAAAACCCTTCTCTTTCATTAGTATGACAGAGCTAGAGGTCTTAGCGATTATTAAAGGCCTTAAACCTACATCATACAAAGGAGATATTTTTCCTATTACACTCTTTAAGGAATTCGCAAACACCCTTACTCCGTGGGTAACAGAACTTGTTAATCGCTCTTTTGAGGAGGCTGTCTTTCCCATCAGCATAAAGGAGGCATGGATTACCCCTCTACTAAAGAGGGACAATCTTGATCCTTTGATGTCTGAGAATTACCGTCCTATCACAAATGTTCCCTTTATACTTAAAATATTGGACAAGATAGCTTACATACAGCTTGAGAAATTTGTGGAAAATAATAACATTTTGGCCAAGGAACAGTCCGGTTTCAGAGCTAATCATGGAACGGAGATGGCACTATTAGATCTTAAGGCCAATATAACAGAAATACTTTAGGAAGGCAATTCTGCTCTCTTGCTTTTGCTGGATCTTTCCTCTGCGTTCGACGTGGTCGAACACGAACTACTAGCTGAAAGACTTAAAAAAATCAGTTTATGCTCTTCTGAAGCAGTACTTGGCTTAAATAGTTCTTGGGTCCTAGAAATGCCTGTGTTGCGAAGGGATCCTCTAAGTCTCTGAAAATCCCTGTTACATGTGGTGCCCCACAAGGATCTTGCCTATCCCCAGAACTTTTTAACATTTATATTAAATGTCTATGTGACTTGTTAAAGTCCAAGTCCATGGGCATACAATTTGCTAATTACGCCGACGACACACAGATAGTGATCAAACTATCTGGGGTCTATAAAGAAGACCTGGCTACCATAAATGAAATCTATGATGCTATTAAAAAATGGATGGCTCTCAACTCTCTTGCCTTAAATGACAAAAAAACAGAGTTGCTGGTCATCAGTACACCTTATAGGAAAAAAAACATGGATGCAGATTATAAAGCATTTGTAATTGGTGGCAATAATATCCCTGTCTCATAATATGTAAAGAGTCTGGGAGTTTACTTTGATACCCATCTGACATTTTAGAAACATGTATCTTAAGTCATCATGCAACTTCTTCACTCATCTTCTATGGCAAATACGTCCGTACCTGTCCGAAGCTAATAGAGCATCTATTGCAGCAGCCATAGTCAACACCAAATTAGACTACTGCAATAGTCTCCTGATAGGTACCTCTAAGGGAGTCTCCAAAGCATACAGAACAGAGCAGTCCGAGCTGTATGCAGTTTAAGTCGTCAAACCTACATCACAGAGCATCGGAAAAAACTACACTGGCTCTCTATTGAGCAGCGGCTTAAATTCAAAGGCTTAGTAATAGTCTTTAAAGGCCTCCTAGGCAAAGCCCCGGAATATCTAAAATCCAGGCTTCATATGGCTGTACCTAAGCGCACGTTCCTTCTAATAGCCTCTTGCTACTGGTACAACCACATACCTTTTTGAGGAAACTAGGTGAAGCAAGCTTTGCTGCCTGGGGCCCGAAAAATTGGAATATGATCCCACTCCATCTCAAACAGTCCACCACATTGCAACAATTTAGAAAACGCCTTAAGACTTTCCTTTTTGATGTCTAATCTTCATACACTAGTACAGGATAACTGGCTATTCTTCAGGACGCTGCTAGCCGTCATGATAAATGACGTCTTTCTTTTTTGCTCCATCTCTGAGCCTATGTGTTATATGTTTGTATATGTCTGTGTAAGCACCCTGAGACCTTTGGGTGAGTGAATGTGCTATACAACAAATCCTTTAGTTAGTTAGTTAATAGACGCAAAGCAATTAAGCACTCACAATGAAGAAACACAGACACTAGGTTAAAATATACATTTATACACAAAGAATACTGCTTGCAACCATAAAGACATGAAGTATATAACATAAGCAAACTATAGGCTGGATTCAACACGATTGATACACGTTTGTAGCTCACTAACATAGAAATGTGACAGTAATGGGCAGCCATCTTTTTCAAAATGGAAGCAGAAGCCCGCATTGAAATGAATGAAAGGCCTTGAGGCTTCATGGAAACTCAAATTGCTGAATTTTCTGAAATACAGATCTGTAAGTGGCACAGATGGTAGCTGCCAAGGTTACTGAGAAACTAGGGTGGATTTGGATGGCTCAAAGAAGAACACAAGATAATAATTCCCAAAGCACAAGACATATTTCTCCAAGATTAAAGAATAACCAGCCTTTGAATGCCAGGTGCCGAATAATTATAAGCTAAAACCTTCATCAGGAATGGATCGACTTAGTCTCTAGTGGTCAGAAAAGTAATAACACTCACACTCATATAGGCTAAAATCTTAGTAAATGCAGGGGGAAATAATTCAGAACCTGGTCCTCTCACATGTGACCCATAATTCTAGAACACTGTCTATTCATGTTCCCCAAGCACTGATAGGCACCTGTTTTGACTCCCCGCATATTCTCAGAAATGCGGCACCAAGCAAAGCCGACTACAAAAGGTCACTCTGGCTCATGGCCTAGGATTAAGGGATAGTATTATTTTTATTTGAAAGGAAAACAGTTCCGTGGCATCTCTTCCCCTACTCCCATTTGGCTCATGTGTTGATGTTCTGTTAGTAGCCCAAGGTTAGTAAGTAACATGCCAACCAATAAAAACCCTGGATTCTAGGCCGCCCATTACGTATTATGCCAACCAATAGCTTATGGTAGAGATGACATGCATTTCCCATTATCAGTTTGTAGATAGTCTGAGGTAGAGCCATCAGATATGTTGTAACCAATGAGAAAACAAATCCCTATATGTTATAAATAGTTGATTCCCTTAACCAATCCCTCAACCCTGTACGTTTTTGCTAACCAAGATTGTAGTGTGACATCAGCAGTAACGTATTTTCTATTCATAATCTGTTGTTTTGCATGATAAGTTTGAGAGCTCCAGGATTTTACTGTTGTATGCTGTCACTTCTTTATGTGGATTGTTAATAAAGTTGGTTTTGCCTTTCACTTTGACTATTTCTGTTATTGGTTGCTGAATTTCCGAGCCTATCATTTCAGCTTGAACTGGGGTTTTCCAGACCACTTTAACGCAATCTTGTGCATGCTTTAACTAGCTGAATCTAAAACCAATCTGGGATCCCTGGAACATTCATGGTAAACTAACTACTTTGTCCATATGAAGAGTAGACTCATCATTTCCATTGATTGTGTCCATGACAGACTACCAGTTACATGCAATTGCACATATTATTACACCCACACACTCTACTCCCCTAGAGGGCCCTCAAAGCAATCAGCAAGCTCTGTTTCGTCTCTGCCATCCTCTACCACCCACTGCTTTGACTGAGCCAAATTTCCTTTTATTGACAAGTCTACTGAAATAGGGAAAAACGTTGCTTTTTCTTAGCCAAG
This sequence comes from Ambystoma mexicanum, assembly GCF_040938575.1. NCBI lineage: Eukaryota > Metazoa > Chordata > Amphibia > Caudata > Ambystomatidae > Ambystoma > Ambystoma mexicanum. The sequence continues at coordinate 681,654,802 of NC_090927.1, read as the reverse complement.
CTCCCTTCATTCCGCCTACTCATCAATTCTCAAATCACACTATTTTCTACATGTAGCCCTAATGTCTCAAGATCCATTTGAGATCCTTCTCAACTCTGAAAAAATCTCTACCTCCTCTCTGAACCAATGCATATCACTCTTACCTAAAGAAATTGCACACAACCTTAGTCCTCCCCTACTTAAGTGGTAATGGCTGCAGATAGGAAGACTCATGCCAATTAAATCCCATTTTTGTCTGTGAAAGAATGTTTTACTGCTATTAGCAATAGGTCATAAACTGAGGGCCAATATGTGATCCTCAATCTTTCTCCATTTGCACTAAGTTCAAAGCATTTGGTGCATAAAAGAGAAAAATAAAGTGTCTAGCTGAAAAAGAAAACTACTCCAAGATGGACATTGAGAAAATGACATATCAGTGGCCATGTGTGGAAAGCACGACCATGTGTGAAGGACATAATGTATGAGGAGAGCTGGACCAGATGAGAAACTGGGGCTCTGTGGGTACAAGAGGGGGTGGGTTTTAAAGTGTGGCAGAAGATAGACTGATAAGGTTGTTATACATAGTGGTTGTTTCGATCCAGAAAGCTGTCCAGATGATGACCTGTTAAGCATTAATGTTTTTATTGGCCAGAATCCTTGTATACTGACTGTCTTCTAGGCTCAGCATGTTCTAATTTGGGAGTTGATAAACATGAGCACTTGAAGTAGAGTGTGTAAATCCTGTAGACCTTGGGTTTAAGACACTGCATTTAGCAAGGCTACCTCATATCTCTCTGATCACTTATTCTCAATTTCTTTGAATTCTAACACCTCTTTCCCTGCACCCCTTGCCAGTGGATCTCGCAGAACGATCAGTACTTGGCCATTCCAATTCACCCTCTGCACCTCATCTCCTTGCAAACTAATGTTATCCTTCGGCATTTACTACCACCTCTTTGCTGATGATACCTAAATCTTCCCCTTTCCATCCTTCACCCCTGCTATTTACCAGATGTCTCACAGCGTTCCACGATTGGATGGCTTTAAACTGCTTGAGATCAACTCCTCCAATAGGGACATTATGTATCTCCCAAACTCCAATGCCAACCCACCCTCTCTACCCTAATCTCCTTTCTGCCTCACCACCTCCCCACATCTCTCAAGGCTTGCAACTTCAGAGTACTGTTTGATAGCAATCTAAAAATCATTATGAGGAGTTGAGCTCAAGGCAGCTTCAAGCTATCCAATCATATCATCAATGGCTGTGACAGTAGTTGGTTGAAAACAGAATTGATCGTGACCTAGCCAATCTCTAGGGTCCAAGAGGAGTCAACAGTACCTGGATTCAGTTCTTGGTGGGCTGATGCAGTCAGACCCGGAGTCTTACATACATGCGAGCCGATCAGGCTCTGTTCAGGGACCTAGGGTCATGGAAGCCCCAGCAGCAAGCGGGCATTGAATAGGGACCAATATGGGTGCTTTGTGCTCTAGAAGGGCATCTCTCAAAGATGCAGATCGGAACAGTCCCAGGAACGCTTTGCAGCTGGCCAGTCCAAGTCAGGCTTTAGCTGCAGGGAGGGGTCAATAAATAAGGCTCCAGCAGTTCGAGTCAGCGGGCGATGATAGTCCAAGTGGTGATCCTGGGTGTGACGCTGTGTGATAAATAAGGCAGCAGTTCAAGAGCTGGCTGGGCCAAGCTGTGGTTGTAACCCCCAGTTAGAGTTGGTGTGTGACCCTGCAGTGTTTCGGTTTGTGTCCCGGCATTGAGCAGTTGCTTGGGGCCTATCAGGTAACTAGCTTTAGCATGGACATAATGCTGTGTCGAGATTGTCGAAGGTGCATGACATGTTTGATGCAGTGGAGGAGCGCAGCAATCCATGACAGAGACTTCCCTCTTGTTCCAGGTCCGGTGAACACTGAGTGACTGGTTGGGTGTAGTAGAACAGGGAAATTCGGCTGGTCCTCCATTTGCTGTGAGGCTCAGTCTGGGGGACTCGAAGATAGGATGGTTCTTTTCAGGGTCTGTTCTCCCTGTTCAGGAGATTTCGGTCCAGATTGGTAGGCCTTGAACCACATCAGAGGTTACTCCCAATATGTCCTTGGAGTGGTAGGAAACAGATCTTCCTTCTGTCTTGGATGTTTTCTTCTTCACCTCAGACTGAGGGCTTTGGAAAGTGAAACTTTCCCAAAGGAGGTTGTAGTGTGCTTGATGACGGGAGGTTGTATGGAATGTGTTTATGTGGGTTTCAGGATGTGAAGGCCGGAGAAGTAGCAGAGTGACTGTTAGAGGGTTGCTGTGTGAAGAAGACTCTGCAGGTGTCCTGTATCATTGACACTGAACACATATACATCTCACAAGTTACTTGGGCCCTCCTGATATTTCAATTATGGCGCCGAGGGCCCACCAGCACGAATCCACGCTTGTAAAGAGAGGATGCTCCGTTGGGCCGCCGCTCCGCTATGAGCTCCATTCACTATGGTAAGATCTTCTGTGGTTGCCCTTGTCTCCACAGGCAGAACGCTTCTTCGAAAATTATATGGTGGCCCCCTTTTGTAAGGATTTTGGCATTTCGCTCCATTGCCCGTGCTCTAGCCAAGCCGCACTGCAAGCTCCATTGGGTTAGGCGAAGGGACCTTTTAGCGTGGGCACGTTCCCAGCAGCGGTCACAGCCTTGCCTTGCGATGGATATCAACAACAGGGCTCCCGCAGCGGGCCATGCAGCGTGGAAAAGTACAGCATGTTTTGCTGGAGAAGTGGTGGGGCATTTGGACACATTTAAGCATTTGGAGCAACATTTGAACACGTGGATCTAATGTTACAATGTATGGATGCCTAGCCTAATGAAAATTACAATTTTGTGAGAACAGCTAATGCAGATGCAATTTCTTGTGAGGCACGCAGCGTCATCAAAGTTTGTTCAATTTAAAAATAAAAAAGGAAAAAGCAGACAAACGGCACAGAGAAGAGAGCCTTTCAGCATCCAATGTATTTGAGTGCCAATACAGTGAAGGCAAAAGAAAGTTAAAACATGTTTTTAAAAGGGAGGCACAAAGAGATGAGCTGTTACGCATCCACTTTAAATGAAATGCGATATATTCAAAATGAAACAATAAAAAGACAGTAAAAGGAGCGTTTCAGGATTGAGACTGGCTATCACACTAGTGTAAAACTGATGCAGACCACCCCCCACGCTCACATTTCTTCCTAGTCCAGGGCACTGTTGTATCGTGCCCTTTCCCCGGTCTGTGTGAGCTAGTGTCTTGAGGGGTTGCTTGAGTCTGTGTGATGTCAGGATAGAATGATTGGTGTGCATGTGAAATGTTAGTGTGTGACTTGGTAACCCAGGCAGTTAGAATGATGTAGCCTGGGTGGTGGAAGCCAGTGGGCTCCATTTCCTGCTCCCTTGTCTAACCTCAGCTCCTATCTTGGATAAACCTATACCTGATGTTTCCATTACTGTGGTGCCTAATAAATGAATTTACAGAATTTACCGGCTGCCTCCAAGAGTTCATCTTTACAACACTGGCGACGAGCTGACTCTGAGCCCACAGGAAGGAGTGAAGTGGAGTAAGAGCTCCCTGTCAAGTAAGGAGAAGGGAGAGGTGGTACTGCTGCGGGGGGTGCAGTCCAGGAGCTTTGAAAATGGAGCAGAGGGAGGAAGGAGCATAACAGGGAGGAGAGGTAAGCCTACTGCCCCCCAAAGAGATGTGTCCCACCACCCAGGCCCCCAAAGCAGTGTCGGGCGAACAAGACTATAGCTCCCTGCACTAAGTAGAGCGGGGAGGAAGGAGAGCCAAAACCAAGTTTCCCCTGTCTGCTATGATAGCGAGTAGCATTGCACTTGTGGCATGATGAATCCTGACCCAAAGGAGAAGCTGCCCTCTACACTGTCTGCCGAAGGGAGATGAGAGAGAGCTCAGGGGTGCAACAAAGCCTGTGCCAGGGAGAGTGGAGTGAAAGACTGTCCAGAGTATGTCACAAGAGAGGCGATTGCTTAGAGCAGGAGCAGTGTGCAGCACATTACAGTTACCTCCAGGCTCTGTTGGAGTTGGCAGTTGGCGTCAGAGGGAGTGAAGGCTGCTGGGTCAGTGCAGTTGAAGCATGTGATTGGTGACTGTAAGCTAAACAGCCCACCGTGCCTCAGAGTTGAGATCTGGTGCGGGCAGAGTCTTGCCGGAGTTGCCCTACCAGGAAAACCTCCTGCTGTGAGAGAGGAGCCCCTCCCGTGATCGATGCAGCGGTTTGGGTTGTTTGGGTAATGGCAGCTCCTCTCAGATAGAAGATCTCTTCTGACTGCTGGCGTCACGTTGTTGGCTGGAGGGAATGGTGACTGATCAAATGTCACAATGTTCTCAGTTTTGAAGTGATGTGTGCGATAAGATGGAAGCACTCCTCTGCGTTGGGAGTGCGTGCCCACGCAATGTTCCTCTCTCAACGGAATGCTGGTTGCGTTGTGGACTGAGTATGAGGTCTGTGACATCACCTATGCCGATATGGTGGAGGAAGAAGAAATCAATGGTACTGTGCGTTGCTGGTACTGTGCGCATCGTGGTGCCACCTGACTGGATTGGCCCTTTCACTTTTGCACGTTGGGAACATGTTGGCAGCACTGTGGCAGGCAATACGAGGAGGTGTGTGTTTTGAACAAGCGCAACATTAGGAGTTATTTTGTTGTTTATGTTATCCGGAAGGGGTTTGAAGTGCGACCCACATCGGTCATTGAAACCTGATCCACGGATAGTTTCCAACTCTCCTGCTGGGTGGCTGGCTGGGCAGTCACATGGCAGGAATTTGCTGATTTAAGGACAAAAGAAGTATCTTCAACTGTGGTTGGCAGCGTTGAACATATTAAGTCCAATGCTGTGAGGAGGCAGCATTGGACTTTAGCATGCAATCACGGTATTCTATAATGTTTCGGAATGCATGTTTGTGAGAGTATACTGCATGACAGTGGAATTGGGGGTGAACACTGCTTACATAGTTTGGAATTAGATGTGTTAGGATTTGCAGATACCCCTGCCTCATTATGGTGTTGTGAGTCCCTTTAGGTGTGCTGGCATGTTTGTGGATGGGGCGAATGATCGAATCATATGGAATAACCATTTTGGGGACATTCTGATTTTCTTTGCAACGTCTAACTAAATGCACAAAGGAGACAGCATTTCAGCAAAAATGAGAGATTTACTTTAAAATAACCCATTTTGAGGCATTTCAGGAGTTAGTTGATGTTATATTCATGCACGAGTGTAGGAGTGGTGCGACAGCTATGGGTTATTACGTGTTGACTGTTTTTTAGTTTAACTTTTTGAAGGTTTGCAAGCCCATCTTGTTTACAGCTTGGACTTGCATCTTGTTGCATGCACCTTTGTTTAATGCTTGCTGTTAGTAGGTGGATTGAACCACCAACAACTGAAGAAAAGGATTGCGTCTTTCCCTCGGTTGTCTACCATGTTGTTGCATCAGACATGATGCACGATTTGTTGAGAGTGTGACACTGTCCACGGAGTGAAGTTGTCTGATGGGAATAACAGCCGGATGGGTGTGGCAATGCCAAAGGAGATTTTTTTAATGTGGAGTGTCTTACTCTTGGTTATAGGGTGAGCTTGTGTTTTAGAGTGTGTCAGTGTGAGTGGAGTGCCACTAGAGAGTTTCTTGCTGTAGTGTTATAGAGTGGATGTTTTTGCGGTCGAGTGTATTGTGATCATTTTTTCTTTATTAGGCTTGCAAGCAATGATTTATGTTTGTTTGGGTAACGCCTAGCTTGGTCTGAATTTCAGTTGTTATGGAGTTTTATCATTTCACCATGTGTGGAGTCGTGATAATGCCAGGACGTGGGTGTAACAATTCCTGGGGGTGTTTGCCAGTACTAGGCATTCTCTGTGCACCTTGCCATTGGTACTGGTTTGGTGTGATGGGTCTCAGTCGCATGTTGGAGATGATGTGTGGGCTTTCATATGTTGTTTTCTGATCCTCGTGGGTGGTTATTCCATCTTTGTGGTTATCACCCGTTCCATTCTGATCCCCATCTTCACTTGTTGGGTGGTTGGAGTACTGGTTTGGGTAGTCTATGTGGCAACAGGTCATCATGGTCAATGGCATTGTATCTCAGTGTTGTGGCTGAGAGTCTGGTTGGTTCCCAAATAGCCTGGCCAGCTTTTAGGGTTGAATGATGCAAATACTGTTTTTTGAAGTGAGGCTGTGCCTGCTGTGTTGCCTCTCTGTGTGCGTGTGCCTGTTTTGCATGGTGAGTGTCAATGTGTGTGTCTGGAATGTGACAGTGATTCTTCCTGTACTTGGTCGGTGGTTGCGACTAGTGAGTTGCAGTGCGATGCTTGTTTGGAGTTGGTGGCTGTCACTTGAATGTTAGTCAGTATTTAAGTTTTGCCAGCAGGTTCGTGTGCCAGCCTAAGGTGGGGCTGTGTTTGTGCTCAGGTGTGGAAGGCTTAAGGCTTGTCAGTGGCAGTAGCGAACGGGAGGTGCATGGTTCCTTGGGTGGTTCATGGAGGTAGTCTGTTGCCCAAGGTGGGGCTGAAATGCACTCAGGTGTGGCAAGCTTGACACCCGCTGATGGCAGCAGTGGGTAGAAGGTGTTGCGTAGGTCACGATGGTCTGGGAATGTAGAATTGTGGTGCGACCTGCTGATGGGATGTAAGTTACGCCTTGGTGGGTCAAATGGTGTGTCGGTTTAGGAGGTGTTAGTGGTGATATCAGAGTTAGGTTGTGTTCACATTTGTGTGGTGTACCGTGTGACTGTTGCAGGGTGCAAGGGTGCTGGTGTTTGTCCTGTGTGTGTGGGTAAAGAAGGAGGTGTGTTGAATTGCGTCTTTCCCTCGGTTGTCTACTATTTGTTTAGGTGTGCGTGCATGTCTCGTCTGCAGTAGTCTACTCCTTGTTTAGGTGTGCGTGCATGCCTTGTCTGCATGTGTAAGGAAAGGCAGTGTGTTGTATCATGCCTTTTCCCCTGTCTTTGTGAGCTGGTGTCATGAGAGGTTGTTTGAGTCTGTGTGATGTCAGGATAGAATGTTTGGTGTGTATGTGGAATGTTAGTGTTTGACTTGGTGTTCCACCCAGGCAGTTTGAATGATGTAGCCTGAGTGGTGGGAGCCAGTGGGCGCCATTCTCTGTTCCCTTCTTTAACCTCAGCACCTATCTTGGTTGAACCTATACCTGATGTTTGCATTACTGTGATACCTAATAAATGAACTTACAGAATATACCTGCTGCCTCCAAGAGTTCATCCTTACAACAGCTCCCCCGACCCCAGTCCCTTGAAAGCACTGGAAGAAATCCTTCAAGCATTATGCAGCAGCTGTTTGTGGAACGAATTTCAATGCGGAAAAAACGAAATTGCTCTTAATGCACTGCCTGGCCTTCGCGGACAAGACAAATTCGATGACCTGCCTGAGCTGCGCAATGAGGAACTTGTTAACTTTAATGAGTATGCGTAATGTATAGTGAAGTTGGACAAAATGCATGAGACAAAAATCAGAATAGTACTGGAACGGTACAAATTTGGGAAAAGAACACCGAGGGACAAAGAGACTGTGGAAGCGTACTAAAAGACTAAAGAACATCTGAGGGATCAGGTTATGCTGGAATGATGAGATGGCAAAATTAGAGAACGTTTGTGGGAAAAAGGCGACCCTCCCTTAGAAGAAGGGAGTTGAACATACCAGAAAATGCATACAGAAGAGAGTTCAGCAATGCAAGCTAGTGGAAGGTGCTACTGAGACTGTTGCAGCTGTCTCCAACAGTAAGCCTGCAGCTAAACCGAAGGTGGTCGCAAGCTCCTCTAAGCAATCTAATATTCCCTCTCAAAAACATTGCTAGAGGTGTGATTCTATGTGCCATCTTGCTAACAGCATCTCCTGGCCAGCAAGGGAAGTGAAATGCACCAAGTGCAAATGAAAGGGACATCTGGCGAAGTGTTATAGCTCTCACACCTTAAATAGCATAGGTGAGTGGTATGAAACATGCAGAGGAAGCGGTTTTTGCTGTAGATGATGAAGAGGATGAACATTTGGAAGGGCCTAGGGATCTTGTGACAATCAATGGCCGTCAAGTGAATATGATATTAGATTCAGGCGCAAAATATATTCTGATCCCAAAGACGATATTTGATTAAGTGTTTCCAGTAACTCCCTTGGAGGAAGTTGACATTAAGCTTCGGGCATACGGTGGTGCTAACATCAATGTGTTCGGTTGGTTCAAAGGAAAGTTTCAATTCAAAAGGAAATCTGCATCTGGCAAGGTTTATGTCACTGGAGAAGGAACAGTTCCTTTGTTGAGTTGGCTGCGGCAGGAGAAACTTAACATCAGATTAAATCGCAGTGATGATGAATGTATGCTTCTTTGTGACACAAACAGGTTGCACACGCAACTGTTTAATGGAAACATAGGCTGCTTGAATGGGTTTGTGCATAGGATATGTCTTGCACGAGGATCAAAACCTGTGGTGCATAAGGTGAGGTCTATCCCTATGACTTTGAGAGATCAGGTGAGAAAAGACCAGCTGAAACTGGAGCAAGATTGAATTAACGAGACAATTGAATCTTCGGAGTGGGTGTCACTGCTGGTAGTGGTGGCAAAGTCGAATGGCAAGATAAGCCTCTGTGTTGATCTTTGCTCTATGAATAGGTGTGCCAGACCTGATCACCATCGCCTTCCAAATAATGCAGAAACATTTTTTACATTTGGAGAGACATGTGTGTTTTCCTCTCTCAACCTCACCTCGGCATACCACCAAATAAAACTGCATCATGAGTCCAAACAGCTGATAGCCTTCATTACTCCAGAGGGTCTTTTCCAATTTGTAAGAATGACATTTGGTCTGGTGTCTGTGGTGTCTGTTTTTCAAAGAATCATGCATGAAATGATGATCAGGGAGTAATATGTTTCCAGGACGATGTATTGGTGTTTGGACCTGATCATCAAACACATGATCAAAGGCAGAACAAAGTGATGGATATATTAATAGAAAAGGGCCTTACATGAAGCCGAGACAAGGGCAAATTCAATCAGGAAGAGATTGAGTACCTAGGTCACGCAGTGTCTGCAAAAGGCATCAATATGAAGTAAAAGTTGGTGGAGAACATTAGGAGTGCGGCAGAGGCAAGTGACCAGGAACAGCTGCGCTCTTTGCTCGGCATGGCCAAGTACTACTCAAAATTCATACAAAGCATTGCAGACAAAACTGTTAACATGAGGTATTTGTTAAAGAATAGAGCTCCTTTTGAATGTACTATGCAGTGTGCTTCAGAATATAGGAGTATCAAGTCTGCTCTAGAAAGCACTCGCTCTCTACAGAATTTTAAGGTGAGCAGGGAAACTATCATCTCCACAGATGTGAGTAATACAGGATGGAGTGCTGCTTTCACACAGATGGAAGGAAATAAGGAGCGTGCGTGTCATAGCCTTTGCGTCCCGTTTACTTAAAGGGGCAGAGCTTAACTATTCCACCATCAAAAAAGAACTGTTGGAAAATGTAGGACATTTTTGTGGGTTCGTGCTTCACAATACAGATGGATCACAAGCCACTAAAGGAAACTTTGCAGAAGAAAGGCTTGTGGAGTGTTGTGCAGGATAAGGGGTTAGTCGTGGCACTACAGGAGTATCGCTTTGAAGTTGAATATGTGCCGGAGAAGAGGAACATGCCTGCAGATTATTTATCCAGTTTGGATACGTGTGAAGAAGATGAGGATGAAGACAATGAGCACGAATGCGTGTTGCATGTGGAATGGAAGATGGTCACAAAGGTGGAGTGGGATGACGGCATGGTCCAGGATGTTGTGCTAAGAAATGTGAGGGAAGAGCTCAAGGAAAGAGGGATGATCACAAAGATGTGTGTGGTGGGAACAGAGTTGGCAGGGTTGTGGACAGTGCAAAATGAGATGTATGGTAATGGAGACTTACCAGTGAGGGTAGCCCAGCAGTGGAATAAGCTGCCTCAGACCCTCCGACACAAATCCAACTACCTGGCATTCAGAAAGCACCTTAAAACGTACCTGTTCAAATAATTAAGTTAAGGTTTCAGGATAGTCTGTTACTTAGGTCTAGTTTGTCAAGTTTTGTCACAACTGCATGTTCCATCATAGCGCCCTGTGTTGCCCGCGGGCTTTCAGCGTTTAATAATCATGAAATCAAATATAAAATGATGGGGTACAACTCTACTCAAACCTGCAGGCCCACCTCAAAACCCCAGACCCAGGCCATTGGGGGTAATGGTAGCATGCGGCTCTGCCATTGCCACTGGGGTGCAAAGTTCTGACTGGTCATGCCTTAGGCATGTGGAAATTTCGGCAAGATGAGTCGGTCTGTGGGCCTAGCTGAAGGTAAAGTGACTATCTGGCAAAACCACAGGCAATACCTTGTGGCCTTGCTGCTTGGCTTGGGGGTAGCCAGAGAATGGCGGCAGGCCTAGCCCTAGGCAAAGAGGCCACTGAGCATGGCCGGTGGCTTCAGGATGTTCACAGCATGGCCAAACACCATGCCTCAGGCAAAGTGGCTGGCATGGCCAGAGGCCATGCCCAATTGACACGTTGAGTTGTCTTGGGTGTCCTGAGCATGGCCTTAGGCCATTGGCAACAGCCAAATCTAGTGAAATGAGGTGTGCATGGATGGCCAAAAGACATTCTCTTGGAAAGGGGTCACTGGGTATTGTTACAGTTGATGCTCAATGACCACATTGGGAGGCATGGGTGGCCAGGGGTATGGTGAAAGGGCATGCTTAGGGCAAAAAGGCCATGGCCCAGTTGACATGTCCTCTGGACAAAATGGGTGTGTTGGAAGTACCTCGGATATGGTAAAAGGCCATATCCCATCTGAAGTGTCCATTGGGCATGGATGCAGGCCATGCTGAGTTGGCACTGTAAGGATATTAGCATTTTCTTTACTGTATTATTTATACCGTGCAACATGCCCAAAGACCTCAGGGCGCACATAAAACAAGATAAATACAGACAACAGCAAGGTAAACAGCCGGCCACTTAAGGAGGGTAACTAATCTACTCATTTATCCATTTACCAGTACAGTAAGCAAAATAACTTTTGTTAAATGTGTGCGATAGTTAAGTTTATGAAAAAAAGTTTTTGAAATTAAGTAAAACACTGTGGTTAAAGTATGTTATACTTGCATCGCATAAAGACGAGCCCCCACGCATTTACTAGTTATGGTGCCGATATGCACCCACGCATTTACTAGTTATGGTGCCGATATGCACTGCATGTTTAGATAAAAACACACAAGTATGTTTTCGTTGCCTAAACATGGCAGAGTGTTGACACACACAGATATGCACATCGAGTTAATCGGTGTCCTCGGACACGGAGCCAACCTTCCATTTGCACCTTTAATCCTTACAGGCCACTCACTCTTCGCGTTGTTCTTCCAAGGAAGATACATTGAGAATCATTCATTTTGGAAATATTTAAACTAAAAAGACAGTGCGTAGAAACAGGTGGAAAACAGGATTGATGTCTACATAGACAGGAGACTTATAATTATATACACACAACATGGGGCCCGATTCTCATCTTGGCGCAGTGAGCGTGCTCAATAGCACAACTCACTGCGCCATTTCTTGACGCCCAGGCACCACTGCTATTCTCATGTGGGTCTGGGCGTCCTCGCAAAGCACGACAGTGCTTTCGTTAATATCCACCCGTTTCTTTTAGATCTCGGCAGCAGTTTCGCTAAATAACGAGGAAATCGTTGTTTAACGAAACTGCTGCCGAGAATCAAAACAAAAGCACGTGCTGGCTGGAACGCACGTTCCAGCCAGCATTGCTGGCATTTATTCATCTTGTACTGCAGGAATTAATATGTAATGGCCATGCTGCTACTAGAGAGCAGTGCCAAACGTTGCCTACCAGCTCTGTGCATTTTTGTGAATTTAGTTAAATTTTAAACATTTAAATATGGGCTAGATTGCTCCAGTGATGCCAACAAAATTCTACATCTTTATGGGCAAACATGTTGCCAAATATGGTTGGCAATTTCTCACCCACCTCACACACCAAACAAAAATGGCGCGTGCTATTTAGCATGTTCACTGCGCCATGTTGAGAATCGGACCCTAGGCTTCCAAAAAGCCAGTTTACAAATGTAGCGGTTGCTAGGTTGGTTTCCAACCCATCCTAGCAACCGCCACATGTATTCTGAAAGTGGCGCATTCCTTCTGACTTCGGAAGAATGCACCACCTTCAGAATAGGTCTTAAGTACCGAAAAGGTTGTTAACCCTTTTAACGTCCTTTTCGGTACTTAACACCTTGATGAGAATCGTTAACAGCAGAGCGCCAGTTAATGCGCACTAGCATCATATACTTACTAATAACATTGCTCTATTGCACTATACAATATTCTGGCGCTAGCATATTCCACTTCAGCTGTGACTGGTAACCCAGTTAATTCAAATCATGATCATATTAGCGAGGAATATAACATGGAATGCACTATATGACGCCAAGGAAGCCTACACAGTGACATAAAGCAGCTCTTGACTTCTTTTTTCAGGAAGCTGAAATGCAAGCCTGTGTCTGAACACTGCCTATATGTAATTGAAATCTGTGTTATGGACTACGCATTCGTATTGGCTTCATTCCTGAGTTTTTGAAAGCAAATGGTTCCGTAAAGCCATACTTGTACAAAACATCACCAACCCCATGAACACATCACATGCATTTGGTGATTGGACTGTGGGTAGGTTGGTTGTTGACATGGCCAAGAAGAAACAATGGTACACAACGTACATGCTGTGTTGAAATCTGTGGATTGTGGTGGCATGAGCCCACGGACACCCAAGACACATAAAATAAATAATATTCACAAGCAGGTTTCGCCGTGTCCATCCAGTTTTATTTTTTTTAAATCATACAAGTTTAGTTATCTTGCATTGGAGCTGGACTAATGCATGATCTTTCGAAGTCACATAGATCACCATTAGATGGTAACCAGCGAAAGCGAGGGGAAAGAAACAGTAATGAGTGCGATACATCCAAGACCGGCATGCAAAGAAAGGACAGCCATGCTTGAGCATTTTATCTAACAGCTTCCCTGTGTGCCCATCCTGCGTGATATGGTGTCCCAGTGATGTTTCTGTTTTATGGTTTCAGATGATATGTCTGTGTAGGTTCCTTCTATTCCGCAGTAACTGGCAAGTATAAAAACCAGAATGTATTCCGAGACCAGAACCCTGCATGCACCAAAGAGCAGGTAGCAATTCACATTGCCAAGTGAGAAAAAAAAAGAGTAATGTAAATGCAGGTGGGTGAGGGAAAGGCATACAATGACCCTATGCATTCATAGTGTCAGCATGCTCGCAAGCACACACTGGTAGACTCCTTGGTTTACAACAATTTAAGAAGCAGTTTGCAGTCCTACCACATTGTGTACCAGCTCCCTTCAGTTTGTAGTAATAGCAAACTGAGCTTGATTACATTACTTTCTGAAACCACCCCCCCTCCACGAACTACTATAGACTATCCCTTGCCCCACCTTTATCTGATGGGGGGGGGGGATGCAACCACATGTTAAATGCTGGGTGGGGAGGGGGGTTGTAGACATAGAATATGATGACAGTGAAGATTGTAACAGGGCAGAGTCTACATCATACAAAGTTTCACCTTTTTATGTTTTTATTTATTGTATACGGTTTACATGGAAACCTTTACAACATTAATATCACTAAATCACAACGTAAGAAACATGATTACAGTTTCACATATTAGCAAAAGGACTTGCTCTTAGCAGGACACGTTGGTACTATATTGTTTTACATCTGTCTCACAGAATATATATGTTCACACAAATAAAAGGCTTTGAATTCATAGAGCCTTACATACTGAGATTCTACTTATCGGCACACCCACTCCCTCCTTCCCTGCAGCTCTCTGGCCGGCCTCCCTTGGCCCTCTTCCTGTGCCTACCTGCAAGGCAAAAAACCTTGGGGTCATCTTCGACTCCACACTCTCTTTCTCTCCACACATATCTGACGTCTCTAAGAAGTCACACTACCAGCTACACCTCCTCAGAGGGATCCTTCCTTTCCTCTCCTTCCCCCAGAAGCTCACTGTCTCCAGAGCCCTGTTTCTCTCAAAGCTGGACTAATGTAACAGCCTCTATCTAAATCTTCCTGCCTCTAGTCTTCGCCCTTTGCAACTCATCCAGAACGGGACTGCGAGACTTGTCCTTGGCCTCAAGCCCAAAACCGTATCTCTCCAGGACTGAAATCACTGCACTGGCTCCCAGTGGCTGCGAGGATTAAGTTCAAAACCCTCTGTATTGTCCACAAGGCCTTCTGGGGCCTTGGGCCAAAATACCTTCAACTCTCTCTTCCTAAATATCTTCCTTCTCGAGCTCTTCGCTCATCCACCTCCAACTACCTCAGGGTCAGCCGCTTCTCCAAGCAACGAGCTGGGGGTAGATCTCTCTCCGCAGCAGGGGCCTCCCTCTGGAACAGCCTTCCTGCCTCCCTGAAAGTTGAGGAGAACCATCTCCGGTTCCGGAAGCACCTCAAAACCTTCCTCTTTGCCTCCACTTTCTCTCCCTCTCTCCCCTGCTAAAACCACAACCACTGAACCTGCACTGAATCTGCTACTGGACCACTCACCAATCTCGGTCCTTGGCCCAGCCACTCTTCCCTTGCACTGCCTACCTGCACCACGGGACTGTCTCTGTATCCCACAGCCCCTTCTCCCGGCAGTTACCTTGCACTTGCCACCAGCTGGCCCTATTATTTATCTTGTATTCTACTAACCTTTACTGCACTTTCCTTGCACTTGCCACCAGCTGGCCCTATTATTTATCTTGTATTCTACTAACCATGTACAGCACTTTCCCCCTCTCCCCTTCCCCCTGAACTTTCCCAGTCCCCTCTACCCTTGCACTTGCGCGGTCTGAATGACACCTGGCCTAGTAGGATCGTTGTCTGTCTCCCTGTGTCCCCCCCGCCTCTTCGCGCCTTGAAACACTTGTGTATAGGCGCGTTACAAATGCCATATCATATCATACGATTAATAAATGTTATCCATTTTTTTTTTTTAAACTGAATAATGAAATCAAGTGAACGTCTCAACTCATCATAGACAACCCTATTTCAGGGGATTGACGGACTAGACACATTACATCAGTTTAACAATATCAGCCTACACAATGCAATCTATATTAAAAAACAAACAATAAAACCTTTAAATTCCTTCCATTTAATCCGTCAAGCAGGGCAGAACGATAGTAACAAACATTAGCAGCGCTCTTTCAGTCCCAAAGCAGTATTATTACCTGTAATTCTCAGTTTAAAGGTCAGTGGAGGGAGAACCCACTACACAGTATCCCGGTCATTATACAGATTCAGAGATTTAATAAATGACGCAATCGCCAAGCTCTCTGAAGTGTTCTGGATGTTAATATGTCAGGACCATATATAGCTGTCATCCCTGCTGAATCCCCATTTTACAAACTTGTCCATATGGATAGATCTTCTATCACGTAATGCTGGGCATGAAGTAGGAGGTGCTTCATGGTTTCAATTTCCCCTACCTTCTCACAAAATCGGCAGAGGGAGTCTTCAGGCCTATCATTTCCCTTCTTAATAGCACTTCCCGGATTGGCAAAATGTTCCAAGGCAGTTTTAGAAGAATCGTCCGATAATATTGGTTTGGGAACTGCAAGAGAAGGGGAGCGATAACCCCAAGTTTCTTATGCTCCCACTGTAAATGGCTCAAGGAGGGGTAGGAGTGGAGTTTATCTATGGTTGTAATCCACTTATTCGCATAACAAACGTTTCACCTTATCAGGATTTGCTATCAGCGTCTCTCTATCTGAATCAAGATCACGCAGTGATTGGTTGCAAATATCCGGATAACAGCAACATACTTCCTAGCATCATTCTGCGAACTGCACAAACGCAACAGGTTACCCAGGTCAACAGAGTGTATTCAGCAGTGGGGCAATCAGACTACAAAATAGGGATAACAATCTCCATTCCACCCGGGCCTGCAGCAAGGCTATTCCTAATTCGTATCTGATGACAGCCATTGGAATATTGCTGGGTAGCATAAGCTTCCGTCTCCACAACCTTCCCTCCAATGTTTCCCAAAATGTCTCCAGCTCACAATGGTGGAGCTCCACCCCATATATCAATTTTGGCACAGCTTTACCCTCACAGAAACAGATCGAGGGTTTGATGGAGAAACGTCCACATTTTTTATCCAATTTAATAATTTGGTTAGTTATCGGTAGGACTTTCTGTTTAAGGAAAGAACGAAGTACACATCCCGAAGGCTGGCCCACTAGAGGTAAACCCAAATAGAGGACATTTGAAGTACACTCTATATGCACGCCCAGTCTACTCCAACACTGCTTTTTCCTTCTCCGTCCCCTTCAGCAGCAGAATGAAGGTCTTCCCGGGATTAGCAATTAATCCATTTTCAGACGCAAACACTGCAAATTTATGAATTAAGCGGTGAAGGACCACTTTGGTGCAGTCGAGAAGCAGGAAATCGTCAGCATACGCCAGCCACGGAATACGAAGTTCTCACAATCTTGGGGTTACCAGGCCCACTTCTGCCAAATAGTCTCCAATGTCAGACACATATAAATTAAAGAGACAAGGGGCAAGGGGACAACCCTGTCTCAAGCCTACGTGGGTTTTGATCCGATGGGACAAATTCCGGTCCAGTTTAAGCCTCACACGGATTCGTGCACTGTCATAGAGGGCCATAATTAGCCTCAAAAGGCCTCCTGGGAGCCCCCAATTTGTCAACTTAGCCCACAAGTGGCTCCGGAAGAGACGGTCAAAGGCTGTCGATAAATCAATCAACGCCACATACATTTCTCTACCATAGTTTCCCCAAGCTATTTCCTGAAGTGCCCTCATTACCAGTCCATTCAAATTCGTGGAATGGCCTAGTCTAAACCCCGTCTGGAGATTATTTTATCCATGTGAGCTCGACATCCACTCATTCAGGTATTATAGCAGAATTGAGGCAAACATTTTATAATCGGCATTGATTAATGCAATGGGTCGATAATTTCTAGCCTGATCTCTCTCACCGCATTTAAAGATAGTCTGTTTGCCAAGTGCTCGGAATTACACCACTTTTTATAATATTCTTAAATAACATGGTGAGGATCTGCACCCAGAAACTGGGGTGGCCCTTAAAGGTGTTATTAGTCAGGCCGTTCGGTCCTGCCACTCATGAAGATTTAGCATTTGTTATAAACCTTAGCACCTCCTCATATTCAAAAATGGGCTTCCATTCTCATCACTGCATAGATTTAAGTCACTAAGGTCATCAATCGAACCCCAAGGGAGATCCCCATAGAGAACAGAGAAGAAATCGACCCATTGGGATTCTGAGACCGCGTTTAATTGGCTAACAATGGTTGTGAGCTCTTGATCAGTGCCAGAATGCTCTTAAATCCCTTTTCACTAGGGTATGCAGCATAATTTCTGAATCCTTTTGCAAAATTACTACCTTTCTAGATTTGCAAAAGTTTTTATGTGTCTGTTTTGCCAATTTGATCCTAGCCAGAGCAACAAATCAATCTCAGGTTTTGATGCATGGAGGCTTTCACATAGGATAGCTGATGATCAATAATGTGCCTGTGTTTATGACTGGCGGCACCTAACCTCAGATTAGGAGAAGCCCTATCGATCAGGCCACCCAAGACATTTTCAAATTCTGTAGGGGTGAACACATGACGTTTCCATTCCAGTGAGCTAGTGCTCATAAGGGTGGTTGGTTCATTGTTAAGGATCGCTATATTCCAAGGAGTCCATCTAATCCCTTTTCCCTGTACTATTTAACAAATATATTGACGTCCACTTTCAAGACACTATTGTCACTCTACAGATTGGGAAAAATCTTAACACCCGTATTAAGATTAGAGGAGATTACATCCACAAATATATAATTTATGGTTGGGGAACTATCTCCTCGATGCCAGGTTGGTATTGTGGGGTTTGCGACATCTAATTCTCCTTTCAAACAGACCAAACCCATTGATTTGATTGAAAGATTCCACAGTTTCCCCCAATATTGCTTGTGCCTTCCGTTAGTCCCATCTGGCAGGATCTCACCCAAATCAGTATCATTGTGCAACAGGCGGCAATCCGAATTGAGATCACCTGCTAATATGACTCTGCTATTAAGGACAGTCCTGGATTAAGTTAGTTTCCAGAAAATCATCCAATTTAGTAATTCCCCTGTGCTAATAGACATTAATAAGGAGAATTTCAAGTTTAACTACTGAGGAGGAGGCTGTAACATCAAGAATCCCCAGTGAGAGGTTAGGCTCTGACCTAGAGGAAAATCCTATGGTCCCCTTGATTGCAATCATGAGGCCCACCATGGGTCTCCCTCCCTTATTGTGTTTAACAAGTTGGGAGAAAACCTCATAACCATCTATAGAGAGATTAACTAGATGTCATGTTTCTTGTAAAAAAATACAATTACTTTCTTTTCACATGGCAACAGTTTAGGAGTTAGATAAATTCCCTTAGTGTTCCATGACAACAGCTTCAGGTAAATGTCATCCTCAGTCAACCCTTTAAGATCAAAATTTACAGAGGGGCAATCATTTCCACAGAGCAGCTGTAATTTGAGCCCAATCTTTGTTTCACCTTTTTTTAATACGAATAAATGCAATTCTGCACATAAGCTATATTAAACAACTGCTAAATGGTGTGTCCTAAAAACATATGCATATGCATTGCGTATGTATTTTTGTAAAATCAAACAATCACATCAAACTGATAAATGCAGAGAATAATAAAATATAAAAACAACCAATTATCAACAGCATCATATTCTCCCTAAAAATGCTGCTACTGAATGTCATATCTTAAAAATAGATATCCACTTTACATCTTGCGCATTTCTTCTCTGCCTCTAAATTTAAAATAATATCTAATGTTGCCAACTTTAATAATGTGGCTAACCTGTATCCTATCTCGAATTCCCTGTGCCTTCTTACCTTTTTAAATGTATTTCTTGCTTGTATGTGTTGCATTTTTAAGCCTATAGGATGTCATATCTATCTGTTAACCGACAGGAAGGGCAGTAAGGAATGTAAGAGGAAGACTGCAGTTCAGATTTGTCAGAATCTTTACAGTTATTCTATCTAGAATATAAGAACAATCCTTTAGCCTTTTCCAATACTCAGTCCCAATCTGTGCAATTTAACACGTGACCACTCCATCTGTGGATATAACCTTTGTTAGGAACACCACTCCACACCAGCAATGTAAAGGTTGTGTATATCACAAAGAACTTTATCCCACTTCAATTAACGATATTTATATACTATATTCACATGTAGCCTTTGGTTCCAATTGAATAAATGAAGATAAGGTTAATTTAAATGATTAGGAGATAAACGTTTGTATTTACTGGAAGACCAACATTTAGGCTTATTCCTCAAGAGAATCAGATCAAGCAGATTAGATCCACTTGACCAAATGAAGCCAAGTATGAGTGAAAAGATCCCACTAAGCTGCAAATATCTACAAATCTTGGATTTTAGGGACCAAGCCTGGAATCGGTGTAAAAAAAGTAATCTACCCTTTTCTTGGCATTTGCACTGCTACATAGTGCATTTGTGATGAACCATGACACCTTTTTCATAGGTCAGCCATCACAAAAGGAAACTGTTGTGTTCCTGCATGCAATGCAGTTACAGAGTTGGAACAACTAGAACAGACTCATAACCATTAGCAGAACAAAGTCTCTCTTAGAGTATACAAGCTGCAAATGTTAGTAATATGAACAATGTTGCTTCCCCACTGCCACGACAGTACCGCGACTAGGACAGAACTCTTACAATACATGAGTTTAGTGTTACTCTGTCATCATTCACTTTCAAGTATTTTTGAGGCATTCACTCAGCTCTGTTTTTGAGACACCCACTGAGCTTTAACAGTGCACCACGATTGTGACTTGGACCGTACCCAGTTTTGCTGTGACTGAGAAATGCACAATGAGTTAACACAAAGCACCTCCGTCTGCAAAGGACATGTGCACCAATAACTCTATACTGAAACATTCACAGGTGGTTTCAAATACATATGGCTCATCGATGAAGCATATCGTTCATTAAGAAAACTCACCGGCTGAAAAGATCAGTTTGGTATGTAGGTTAATATGTTTGAGCCATCAATGGACTGATTTCGCCTTTAATGCTTTTAAGGACATGAAAATATGTACGACTGAATTGCCTAGTAATCACAATTTGTATGGATTTATTTTAAAGGCATTATGCAAATGATATCCTATTACTAGATACTGTAATGGTTTTTATGGAACACTATACGCAGTGTAAAAGGAACCCTCCTGCCCAAATAAAACATGGAGCACTTGGTGTGCTTTATGAAAATAGCCTTAATGAATTTGGTTAGATACCTCTGTGAGTTGAGCACATTCAGGGGACACGTGTGCAGAGTCTGGGAACTGTCCTGGCTGACCTCCTTCCTTTCAAACCGACCTTCTCAAGTGCAATTGGGCCCTTTCCTTTCTTCCACCTCACTCTCTACCTGTGGTGTTCCTCAGGGCTTTACCCTATCGCCGTGGCTCTTCAATATCTACTTTGCCCGTCTGGCCCACTTGATCTCAGCCTTCTCTCCTCACTTCCAGTGTTATGGTGAGGACACACAGCTCTCCATTAAGCTTCCCTCCTCTACCTCCTCTTCTCCCGCTCTCATACTTGACTGCCTGACTGCTATCGAGGAATGGTGTTCTGCTAATGACCAATGCCTTAATGCCAGTAAGACTGAGATCCTTCTCATTGGGATGCCTGCTCCCAGCTTCCCTCTGTAAGGAACTCATGGTGGCAACAGTAAAGACAGACATACGTGATTACAGTTCAAGGGTGTTTATTGAACAATGAATGCAGGGTGGAAAAACACATAACCTAAACCTAGATTTAAGATGGGAGCAAGCGTCGACCATCAAATGAAAAATAAGGCAGTCCTTGTGGCGTTTTATTAAAATAAAAGGGCCTATTCTAAGAAAACATATTGCTAATTCCTTACAATGAATTACACAAAGGGTGTGGGATAAGGGTTCAATAAAGAAAGAAGTGTTCACAAATAATAACTCAGGATGTGATTGCTAGGGGTCTCCCTTCCCCACATTTTCAGCATGGGACAAGGTGGGACCTGGGAGCACAGCACACACTCAAGCTTTTCCAGCACAAGCTGACAGTTCTGCATCGCAATCAGGTTCTTCGATGGCCAAGCCTCCTTTAACAAAAGTCTCTTGCCTTCGAGGCCTGATGTTCTCGGCAAACATACACAAAGTTCTATTTAACAAATACTTTGGGTGATGGCTTCACCACTGGTTCCCCCTCTTCTGGGTGCTGACCCCTCACAAGTCGTATTCAACAAATTAACAAGACATTTCCTTTCTCAATGAGCCTTGGGTGATAACCTTCCACCCCTGGATCTGCCTCGGCCGTGCTCAGACCCCAGATGACAAGGGAGACACTTTCCTTCCCCTTGTCTTGCAATGCTTCTGGCTTTCACAGAACTTAATGTCTTTTAAACAGGGTTTCAGTCTTTTCTCTTGGTTGTCGGCTTCCTTCTGCCGGGCTCACTCTTGCCGACCTTTACCAACACAGTTCATGTACTAATTTTCATCATGCCCGATTCACTTCCCTTTCTCCACAGCCATCTGTCGGTCAAAGACTTTCGACGGTACAGAGGATTTTACAAGACCCTTGTATGACCACTTTGACCTCTCTTCACCTTTTCCCAATGCCTTCTAATTATGGTAGTTTCTACCGTCTGTTAATTACCCAGAGTTTTCTGCATGAGCACCCACGTGGTGTCGGATGCCTCTGTTTCAGGCATTCCCCCACTTTCATAAAAAAAGTTCCTTTAAGCTTCACAAAGTTCAAATTAGCGATTTGACGCTTTGTGTTCAACACAGCCCGGTTTCTTATCGACTCCCCCTCGGCTGTGATGAACCACTTGGCTTTCTTCTCCTTCGAGTCAAGGTTGGTACCACTAAAACCGCCATCAGGTGTGTGTGTTTCTGGTCAATTGCCTGACTTTGCCTGACCCTTGCATTGGGACATGTCAAGTAAACAGCTCTGGTGTTAGTCTGTTGTCTTTCGAGTTGTGCGAAAGTGTTTGTGTGGGAAAAGGGGGGGGGGCAGTGTTTTGGAATATCCATCCGTGGTAGGATGGGAAAAAAGTGTTTAAAGAAGGGGGATACCGCGCTTTACCCATCTGTGTCCCACTCCCCAAACAACCCCCTATCCAGGTGTCCTCCCGCACTGCTTCACCCCCAGGAACTGGATCTAAAAGCAATGGCCGTGTCCTGGCCACCTGGATGACAGATCCCGGGGGACTAGACAGGGAGACACCTTTGGGTTTCTCACACCTCCCACTCTCTGCCCATCCTCTTTAGGCCCCCTCCCCTCACCCTCTTGTGAGGCAAAAATCCTGGGGGGTCATCTTCGATTTCTCTCTTTCCTACTTCCCTCACATCACGGACCTTGCCAAGAAGACCAACTTTCAGCTCCACCTCCTCAGAGGCATTCTCCCTTTCCTCCCCTTTCCCCGGAAGCTCAACGTCTCCAGAGCTCTGGTTCTATCTAGGTTAGCAGTAGGGTTTATATAGATTGGTACAAATGCATATGGCAATTATGATTTAACCTACACTTTTGGTTTGGGTGATTTTGCAGTTTGTTTTTCAGACCCCGCCTACTTTGGTCTGTGGCGAGGAAGTCGGACAGAAAAATGTGAATGATTTGGGAATTTTGGATCTCTGACCCCCCTCCACTTTAAGGCCTGTGTTGCGAAGCTGGATGATAAAAATTGGGATGATTTGAGAATATTGGATTTCGACCCCCCTCCACTTAAAGGCCTGTGTTGGGGAAGCTGGCAGTTTAGGGATTCTTTTTTAGTTTAAGGACAAAGGCACCCCTCTTCCTAAAGAAATCAGGGTCAACAGGACAAATAGGATCACCTAAATAAGTTACATTCTATAGTCGATTTTAACAAAAATCACCCTGGGCTGTTCAGTCAAGGGGAATTCATTTAATTCATATTTTTTGTTAACTAGGCAAAGGATCTACACAGTTTTCCCCCTCACTCCTACCCACTATAAAGAGAAAGGATTTAAGGCCAGCAGGTTCCCCCACATTTTGGTTGCAAAGAGCTCAAGCCTACTTACACTGAAAACCTCTGTTCGAGACAGCCAGATGCATGTCAGGACCCTCTGGAAAGAAAGGTCAGTGGTCTGTTCTCTACTCTCTCAAGGATGGCCTACTGCTCTCCACCATAGGAGCCAGTCAGATTTTAGGCCTTACTAGAAATAGACAGCTCCACCGAGAGGCAATCTCTGCAAAATCTCTTTTTGGTGTTTCCTGGCAGCTGTCACATGGCAATTTCTAGCAGCTCTACCCGATGGTAAATTTCAGCTGCTCTGTCTGATGGTAATTTTTAGCAGCTCTCCCTTTCCTAATAGTGCATGCCACTTTATATAGCAGTGATGACACCATCAAGTTTACAATCTTGGGGGAGTGCCCTGCAAGAGTTCTTGCAAATAGGATTGGACAGTTACCCTTCTCTCTCCTCCCAACTGAAACCCCTCTCTAAGGATTGGCTTAGGAGTCTGGAGCAGACATATGGCGGCTTCTATTTGAAATCCCCATCTGTTCTCATGTCACATTTTTGGTAAAAACTATTTATGTGGTAAAACCTCATAACTTTAATAACAACTGCCATAAAACACATTTTCTGATTCAGCTAATCATGGGGGAGTAAATAAGACGACAGCTAAGTCGGCACCATGTTGCACAGCCATGAGGCACTGTTCCACAGTTTTTACCAAAAGCATAATAGTTAGGAACATGTAATTTATTACATGTAGTCCTCATTTTACCTTTCACCAGCACGCCACCTCTCACATTTGGAAAATTTTCAGATCAGCCAGAAACCCATTTTAGATGGCCATTACAGTTCTCTGACTCGCAGGTGGATGAATTTTATATTACCAAAATTGCCTGGAAATTATCTAAAAAATTAAACGTACATGTAATCAGTATGACATTTGGTTGCTGACTAAAAGGCCTATGTTATAATAGTCCTTTTAAATTAATAGTAAATCTTCATGTTGGACAAATGGTAGCTCTCCTGCATCCAGGCCATTTGTCCTCACTGGGTCAGTGTTTTTTATTAGTCTGTTTGAAGTTGATTTAAGCTTGTAAATACCTGGGATGATATGATAGGTTATTTATAATGCGCTTAATACACAGAGGTTTCCAAGCGCTGACCCGGGGATCGAACCTGTGTTGCTCTGTGCCGTCTTGCTTCCAAGGCGAGCAAGCAGGTTTCTGCTGAACTATCCTCCCGAGATGCACCAGCAAGAGCATTTGGCCTGCTCAGAACTGCCCTTTCAGAGACACCAAGTATAGGGAAAGTCTGTTTTCGACACCTCTTAGCAGCCACACTTTATTACAGTTGTAAACAGCTTGGGGATGTAAAAGTCAGGCTTCCAGTGGGGGGAGTTCTTTGTGAAGTTTGCCCAGAGCCCCACCATTTATCCCTTGCTGAAATGGAAGTTACAGTTTGCAATTTCTAACCTCAGCCTCAATTCCTTGACATACAGTGTGTTTTACTGATCAGGATTCACTTCGCTTTTGCGCTGAAAGTGCAGGGCTGTTGCTTTCAATCACTAATAAAATACACTTTTTATTATCTGCTGTTTGTTTTTCTGCTGAAAAGTGGGCCTGAACTGTCACAGTGTACCCCCTTTTGATGTGTGACAGCGTCATTGAAGAATTATGCATTTATTTCTCAGCCCGCAATGGGATGTACTTTTCCAGACTGCACTCGGATGACATTTATGTTTTTGCTTCCTCTGGATTTCCCTTGAAGAAAGATACCCACATAGTCTGCCTAAATAGGTCCACAGGAACTTTTCATGGATACCAAGCAGGCTTTTCTTTTCAAATGTTTGCTGGTATTTTGCATGTGAAGCATAATATACCTTACTTTTTGCCAACACAGACACCATGTCTTTTCCCTGACATCATTATGTTGGCAGGGGAACATTTTTCGCATGTCTTGCTTTAACTTGCAAACACACATGCAAAGCTGTTTTTGTGTCAGTGTTTACAAATGTTGCTTTGATTTGAAAGGGGCCTTTTCTTCTGCCAGTGTGAATTAAAATGCTGCTTTTACTTTTGCAATGACAGTTAGGCCTTCTTCATATGGCCATTCCTTGTGCTACTTTGCAGAAACCCCACAGTCTGTCTTAATAGGCCCGTTTTTCAGCATGAAGGCTCTGTTTTTATTTTTATGAAGGGTGGCATGTAATTTTTCCAGTGGGTCTTTTAGTTTAGTTGGCCTGTGGCCTTTCATTACACCCCACAAGCCTCAAGACCTTCTGGGGCCTGGGACCCCGCTACATCCAACTTTCTCTCCCTAAATACCTCCCTGCTAGAGTAATTTGGTCCTCTAGCTTCAACTCTCTGCAGACCAGAGTTTTCTCCAAGCAGAGAGTGCAGGGTAGATCTCTTTCTTTGGCAGGAGCCTCCCTCTGGACCGGCCTTCCTGCCCCACTCAAACTTGTGCCAGATCTCCTTAAGTTCTGGAAACTTCATAAGACCTTCCTTTTCTCCTCCTCCTTCCATATCCCTCTCCCTTGCTAATGTTCTCCTGCCACTGTGACTGGTCCCTATGTGCCTTACGGTGGCCAGGCCTTTCTCGTCCAGTATTCCCCAGCATCCATAAACAGACACTTTCCCTCGGGCACCCTCCTCTGACTAGCCTAAATCTGGTCCCCCAGTCCTCGCACCAGTTGACCCCTAGCACTGGTTCCACTAGTACCTGCCCTCTTGGGCTCCCCTCAGCATGTGCCCTGCCCCTAGCACCCACTCTCTCCTGCATTTCTCCCCTATCCCAGCCTTTCTGCCCTGTCCTGTCCTGTCCCTTCCCCCTGTACTTATTGTCTCTGCACTTGCATGGTTCGAATGTCACAAGGCCTAGTAGGACCATTTATTGTTGTTTCTCCCCCACCCGCTCCCTTTTTTGTCTTGTGGCACCTTGAAACACTTGTGCATTGGTGCCATACATATGTCCAATAAATAAAAGAATTAAACAACAAGGTCACATGTTCTTAATATTGTTAATGTACCTGCTTCAGGGATCTCTGTGTGTAATCTTAGTAAGATTTATGGACTTAATGTGTCTACTGCTGTGTATTTCCATCTCTCTACTTCTCCAATTCAGAGGAAGTATGGTCCTTCACTCATGATAGAACATTTCACTAAAGTCTAAGAGGTCTAAAGGTTTTCTCTCATCTCCTCCTCACTGTCCATCCTCCACCAACTCCAGCAAAAACGGTGAACCACAATTCCTAAAGCATATTTGCAAATTTCCAGCTATCTCTTCATAAAAATTAAAGAATGCAGACCTTTGCTTTCAGTATCCCAAGGAGAAAGCAACCTTGTAGCATCTCACGATTTTGTGATCTTTAGCCATTACCCAGGCTCAACCAAGTCAACCAAAGTGGTGACTTCCCATGGCTGTGGACCACAGCATGCAGGCTAGGGGCCAGGCCCAGATGCCACTCTGCATAGCTAGCATATGCATTGGGCAACCCCGAAAGCCAAGGTGGTGGCAATGTGCCACTGATCATGGCCTCAGGGCAGGTCCAGTTGCTTATAGACCCACAATGAAGGTAATGTGGTCACTGAGCCTGACCAAAGTCAGAAGACGCGCAATGGGGCAAGGTGGCCTCTGGTCCTGGTTGCATTCCAGGCCAGAAGCCACTTCGGTGGCCTGGGTGGGCCTGGGGCATGGCTGTATGCCTACCCAGGCGAAGTGCCCAGTGCTTACTTCAGATATGAAGATATTGCAGTGATTAAAACATTACAATTCTGTGAACAAATTTGATTAAGTGGCCTTAGTTTTGCATATTTTTTTTAAAAACTGAAATTCAATGAATAAACTTTGTTAAAGAAACTGATTCAACACTATTGTTGCAGCAGAAAACAAAAAAAACTCACAAACATGACCAACATAAACCAACATATATTACATGCATGTACTCGCAGTTTCTACACAATATGAGTTACTAAAATACCTAGGTACACGTCGAAGTATCTCAAACTGGGTAGTGACACTTTAAGCATGTTTTAAAAGACACTACAGAAGACATCATGAAATGTGCATGGCTCTCATTTTAAAATGGCCGATGTTGAGTTACTGGTGTATTTGTGGGGTTTTGTTATTTTTTTTGCTGATTATGCCCATGCTAATGATGAGGTTAAGAATGAACAGGTTGTTATTTCTGATTCTCACAAATATGATCAACTCAATGCATTCTAATGGATAATTGGAACATGTGTCTCTTTCCCACCCAAGTATTTTTATTTTCATCTTTCCAGTGCTAGCTAGGAAGGATGCACCGGTTCCTCCCTGACACTCCATCTGGTGCTTTCATGAGACTGTTTTTGCTTTGCCCACCCACTCTGTTGCATCTAAAGCGAGCAGGAGCCCAAACTCTGGCTAGTACGGTACAGATGCCTTCAAAACAAAATATATCCTAAGGAAAGGCCCATGACAGTGTGGGATCACACATATCCAGTACTTCCTGCACAAATATCTGTGGTATTTCAGCAAAAGATGCCAATGGAGTACAGCGGGCATAGGCGGTCATGGAGAGGCGGGTGCTAAATACCCACTAGGCTAAAAGGAGCAGAATATATTTTTAAGAGACAAACAAAAAAACACACTGCACCTAAAAATGGCAGCGTTACTAATGAAAAGCAAAACCACATCTAGTAAAAGTTAGTTTAGAAATGGGCTTTACTGTCAAAATACATTCGTTTGAGAGGTTAGAGCTGTGATTAACACTTTCAGCTTTATATCTGCGGCGTCCATGTTACTGAACTATATTTGGAGACAAGCCTCCTGCCTCTGCCTCCCAGAATGAAGCAGCCAAAAAGCAGCATACAGCTTTAAAAAACACTCTTTTGAATAAATAACATAGACATCATATTGAACTGCTGGCAGGCAAACGTCCTGTCTTTGTACAGTGTATGCACGAATAAATTACAAAAAGCATCACCGTGATGGAAGAAATACCAGGTCATTGTCAAGAACATTAGTTATACAACGGTGGCGCCTTTTGCGCGGAATGCCCGGCTAAATGGTCCAGGTGGAATGTTAATGTATACATCTTTTTCAGCAGTGCGACACTGGAACGCTTCACAGGTTGACATTGTTGCAAAGGCCAATTATCAGATTAGGAGAACATGCAATCCCACGGTTTGCATTCAGCAAACTGTAAAAACAGTGGGTGCCACACCGAGTATGGGCACTGACGCAAGTGAGGGACAGCTCCGAAGGAAGCTTGTTTTCAAGTGATTCCAGCGAAGGGGCTGTCATTCCTTTTGATGAACTGTTTCATCGACGTTTGTATTCTTCAAAGCACAGTTTATTTTATAATCTTGTAAGCAAAGTAATATGAACTTTTTTTATAGGGGTTTGTGAAAAAATACTGAAGCTTGCCTGTGCCAGGACAAAAGAAATGTCCTTCTCCCATCCAAAAATTAGAGTTTTGCCTTTGCAGAGTGTATCAGACATTGAAGTCTGAATGCTGGCGAAAAGGCAGAGAAGAAGGAGGAGGGTTTCAGTTTTCTCAGTGTTTAAAACAAGTTTGAGGGTCATCCCAGTGTGGGTGTCTTTGGGGCAGACAGGAACAATGATGGGGACAGGGTAGTTGTAGTTCCACTGAGCTGGAAATGTGATTTTGGGAGGTTCTTGGAATCAGATAGGTGCCATCGGCATATATTTGAAATTTTAGGTTTAAGCAATAGGTGACCCTGGCAGGGGTCTTCAACAGGAGTTAAAGTGAAAGGAGAAGGCTTGCGTAACCCTACAATCAAGGGTGCGGAGTGTTCAGAAAAGATCTGAGGCCAGTGTGGGCGGAAACGGTGATTGCAACCCAATGTCCCAGTCTTTGGAGCAGGATTCTGTGGTCAACTGATTTTCTGTATATACTCCAAACCTTGCTAGCACTACGCACCCATCTGCGTATATCTTGCTAGGGAACAAGTATTGAAATGGTTTCATCCTGAATGTTTGCTGGCATCATGACAGGTGATGTATTTGACCTGAGCTACCTTAGACATGGTCTTGAAACAGAGCAATTGAGAAGATTTAGTAAAAAGGTGAAATATGAAACTGAATCATACAAAGCAGAGGCACGCTAACTGGCAAGACATGTGAATGGCACAAGGTCTCTGTGGTTCCCATTTGTTCACGAGATTGTGACATCTTATTTCTCTTTTACCGAGCTTGAGCTGTACTATGTCAAATTGTCCACAAAATAATATGCCTATGTGTTTATGTAAGGTACTCATGGTGGCAACAGTAAAGACAGACATAAGTGATTACAGTTCAAGGGTGTTAGTTGAACTTTATAATGGGTGAGATAAACACCTAATCTAAACATTTTAGATGGGAGCAAGCTACGACCATCAAATAATAATAAGGCAGTCCTAGTGGCGTCTTGCCAAATAAAAAGGGCATATACTAAAATAAAAATATTGCCAATCCTTACTACTAAAATACAAAAAGGGTGTGGATAATGTTCACCAGAAAAGAAAGAAGTGTACACAAAATTAAAAGTCAGGATGGTAGGGCTGGGTCTCCCTTCCCCACGTTTGAAGCACGGGACAAGGCGGAACTTCTGATCACAGCACACTCCTGGACCTTGTCAGCACGAGTTTCACAGTTCTGGTTCAATGATATAAAATCCTTCAGAGGCTATGTCTCTTTCCAGACTATGTGTGTTGCCCAAGAAGGCCTCCTATTTCACAACGACAAACAAACAAACAAAAGGTTCCTTCAGTACTTTTGTACCTTGGGCGACTGCTCTTGGCCCCTTGGATCTCCCTCTGTCAGGATCGGATCCTTCTTGCCTTTTTCCCCTAGGATCTCTATATGTCAGGCTCAGATTCTCCTTGCAGTCTGGGCCTCCCTCCGTCGGGTTCACTTTGGCCTTTCTGTAACACAGTTCATGTATTGCTTGTTTTTCTCAGAAGGCAGGGTTTTCTTTCTCCCAGCTTTCTTTCGGCATCCCTCTGTCGGGTTCACGCTTCCCTTATTTCACAGTTCACAATCTTATTGGAAAGCAGGGTTCCCTTCCCCTAGCTTTCCTCTAGCAAGGGGTCAGAGACTTTCGATTGTATAAAGGAATTGACGTAACCCTTGTAGGACCACTCCGACGCCTCATGCCAACCTTTCCTTGGGCCTTCTGGTTCTTGGAATTTTTTAAACAGGTCCTGGTGAGAGTCTTTCGAATGAGCGACCACGTGGCACCGGACCCCTCTGCACCTGGACCTCAACTGGGCTTTCTTTAAAGTTCAAACACATACACAAGTTCTTTCTCTTAAGATTCCTTGCCTTCAAAATGTTGGTACTTGCAACCTTGGGCTCAACACAGTTCGGTTTACTATCAGCTTTCTCTGACTCACCGGCTGTGCTGAACCTGTTTACTTCTTTGTTCTCTGGAGTCAAGAATAGTACCACGGTAGCCAGCTTGCCTCTCTGCCTGTGTTAGCAAAGCGGGAAGCCCCCGTGAACCATTGACGTCTGCTGCTTCGCACGCCAGCTGTATCTCCCGGTCTTATGATTTCCCTTTCGGAATCTTTGCTGGTCTGAGGTAAAAAGGGCAAGGGTAACTCCCCTTTTGTTGGCCTTCCAGGTCTCACCGTCTTTCTTCTCTGTTTGAACTGCCGGTTTGGTGTAGCTGTCTCATCATGCATTCGGCCTTGCTCAAAGTGTGCTTTTGTGCTCCGCCTTTTATCCCTGTAAAGGGCGTCAGGTGTGCGAGATGATTATCAATTGCCTGGCTCTGCCTGACCTGTGTGTTGGGATATGTCAGGTAAACGTCTCTGGTGTTAGTCCGTTGTCTGTTACAGTGTAAGAGTGTTTGTGTGGGAAAAGGGGGAGGGGCGTAGAGCTTCTAAATATCCTACAGGGTAGGAAAGGGAAAAGGCGTTACAAGGAAAGGGAAACCGTGTCTCAACCCTCAGTGTCCCACTTCCATTCCCCCAAGATCCTTCGCACAGGTGATCCTCCCCCACTGGTCCACCCCCAGGAACTGGATACAATAGCGATGGCCGTTTCCTGGCCACCTAGATGACACATCTCTGGGGATTAGCGGTGAGACACCTTCGGGTTTCTCACATTTGGTAAAAATCACTGCTGATGGCTTGACCCTTTTTTTTGCTTCACAGGGAAATAAGGAATAG
Source organism: Ambystoma mexicanum (assembly GCF_040938575.1). Taxonomy (NCBI): domain Eukaryota; kingdom Metazoa; phylum Chordata; class Amphibia; order Caudata; family Ambystomatidae; genus Ambystoma; species Ambystoma mexicanum. The sequence goes on along the minus strand of NC_090927.1, from coordinate 681,623,548 downwards.
GGGTATTGTTGAGGGGGGGGGGAAATAGTGGTACAAAACGTTCCCCTAAGTTAAGAAAATGCTAAATAAACAGAAATATGACCACCAGCATTTTTATCAGCCATATTCTATGTCTGGCAAAAAGACCTAGAACCGCTTCAGGCAACAGTACAAATAAGGAAGAGACTTGGGGATTCATATAACTGTATACCCCTAAAGACACACAAGTGCTTGCTCCTGTAAGTGCCACTCAATCGCTAAGGTGTAAGAGCTTTGACATTGCGCTTCAGTAGGACGGACCATGGAAAAACCCAATGCACAGTGTATAGTTATGTCAAAGAACTCAAGAGGTCCTAGTACAGTGCTGACATTACAATCGGCATGGCGGGCATCCTTCATTCTACTAGTCTTCAACGAGACCTGTGCCATAGGGGTTCCAATTTATAAAAGAAGAATGCAAGATGGACAAGCTTCTGACCGGTCCACTTGATGCGTCAGCAAATCGTTAATCTAATTTGCTTGAAGGAATGGTCTGAGTGAGGAATTATTTCAACCTTTCAGGGAGAATGGTCTGGGCAACTTGTGCCAGTGCATATTGTCAGTCTAGAGCCTTTGAGTGCATGTGTGGTGGAACAAATGTATTCTGCTGCTTTGTGCTCTTCAGGGCACCATTAGATACAGGGGTTCAAGGGAGGCTTCTGCCACAGAATAATGACGATTCTGTATGCGCTGTACTCAAACGCAGAGGCTCAGGAAAAGCTGGCTGAGGAGACTAGTACCACCAATGTCTGAAACAAGGCTGTCACCCTGCACCCATATGTTTTAATATCTTTCTGGCCGACCTTTAGCTTAAACATGGCAGGGCCTGCTTTCCACACTTGGCCGGTCCATAAGGAGGATCTGATATGTAAATAAAGCCATACTCATGAACGCCACACTAGCAGGTTTACTGGGTAAGACTGTTGTTTTGGAGATGTATGGATTAGTTAATGGTCTGGAGTTTAATACCATTATGACCATCCAAGATTAATGTTCTACATTCCTGGTCTGTGGCAAAAACAAAGGCTGGTCAGTGGAAGGCCGAGGGGGTAAAGCTGGAGGCTTTGACACAGCCTTCCAACTGGGGCCGGGAATGTTTTAGTGCTTTATTATGATACACACATACAACTTTCCAAACCAAGTGCAGTGATGCCTAGATTACTCAAATGTAATCTTCAGCTTTTGGGGGGAGGGGGGGGGTGTTACTGGGAAGCCAGAAGCACTCTGAAAATGGCCAATAAGATGATGGTAGTTTGCATGCTGTTACATGGATCTTGTCCTAGAGGGGGATAGTTAATGTGGTCAGCTTATTAAAGCTTGGCTTTGGTAACAAATGCTCTCTCTTTCTCAATAAACAACCATATGTTGTAATGAATCCGATGGTGCCATCACTCCTTTCCCAGGGGTGACCTCTCCCCATGTGGGCAGGGGATGGCAGCCACTACCTGATCCTGACCCTGGGGGTGGCTATATGAGGGAGGATCACGTGCAAGGAGGCAACCCTCAAGGGTGTAAGATGACATCATCAGGTGATACAAGGTATCCCCGCCGGTCAATGGACCCTAAAGCCCCTTCTTACAACCCTAAAAACCACCCCTTCCCAAATAGACTCATGGGCTGTACTTATCCTATGATTCCCCTAAAAACTACTGGGATGAGGAAGAATAGAAGTATCCTGAATAAAGATCACTTTCCCAGTACTGTGTCGAGGACGATCCGCAATGATTCAAAAGGGTGTTATAAGATTAGTACTATGATGAGGGAGAAGAATGGAGGAATGAGGATTACATGCAAGAACAACATACAGCGGTCTAGTCTTTCTCAAAATCCTATTGGACAAAGCCAGTATAAAAGCAAGGAAAGACTCAGGAAGTGTGAGAGGGGCTCTGGCTGCAGGAATCGCTTAGTGTAGAAGAAGGGGCTTTGGATTGCTGTTCCAGAAGAAAGAAGGAGGAACCCTTGCACCCCAAAAGCCGGTGGAGAATTGGGGAGTTCTGGGGGAACCCAGGGAACCACTGTGGCCCCCCAAAAGGGAGAGAACCCCTGAACACCAGCAGTGGGCAGAGGGAAGTTGGAGGCTCCCTCATTGGGGAAGTGCAGCTGAAAGCTGGAGGAGTCCTCCAGCTCATGGCAGAGCAAGGTACCGGCGGCAGCGCAGGCGTCCAGACAGCTACAAGGTGCGAGAGGGCAGCCCAGTGAGCAACAGGCTTTAGAGAGGCTTGTGAAAGCACAGTGGAGCGCAATGAAACAAGTTGTGCTTTCTGAAGGCGGCAAAGGCTTGGATGCCATCCAAAATACAGATGCTCACTGAAGACACCTGGAAGCCATAAAGAGAAAGCTGGTGAGACCAAGAAAAGGGTTGGGACACCAAAGCAGTGCCAGGCAGTGAAACAAAAGCCCTAGAAAGTGGGACTGGGGTCTGGGACCCACAGTATGAACTTGGGGAAGACCAACAAGGATCTGCAAACCACAGTACAAATGTGGGGAAGACCAAGAAGGGTCTGGCACCCACAGTACTAGTTTGTGGAAGCAAAGCCAGAGAGAGGTCAAGGGGAGAGAAGGCTAACCCCTCACCTTGTGAACTTTTTGAAGATATAACAATTACAAGTGTGTTCATATGAGAAAGCCCTGGCAGGAGAATATACCAAGCAGATGCAAGTTACAACTGGGTGATGCACATTACAAATGTGTTCATATGAGAAAGCCCTGGCAGCAGAGTATACCGGGTAGATTCAAGTTGCAAGTATGTTTATATGAGAAAGCCCTGCCAGAAGAGTATACCAGGCAGATGCAAGTTACAAATGTGTGATGCAAGTTACAAATGTGTTCATGACCATCAGTCGGGCTTTAGAGCTACCAGAAGCACGGAAACCACTCTCCTGAACATCCGTGAAGACATGCTCTCCAACCTTGACTCTAACATCCCTTCTGTCCTCATCCTACTTGATCTCTTCTACCTTCAACATGGTCAACCATGCCATCCGGCTTAACCGTCTCCGTGACAACCTGGGTATCACTGATCAGGCACTGGCCTGGCTGACCTCTTTCCTCTCTGATCGACCCTCCCAGGTCCAACTTGGGTCCTTCCTCTCCTCTATCTCTACCTCTACCTCTACCTGTGGTGTTCCCCAAGGGTCTACCCTCTCACCCTGGTATTTGAACCAATACCTGGCAACTCTCGCCATTCCAATTGCTGCTCTTTACTCCAACTTTCAGTGCTATACAGATGACACTCAACTCATTCTCAGGCTTCCCTTGGCCACCTCTTCTCCTCCTCTCATCTCAGATTGTCTGTATGCTATTCAGGAGTGGTGTTTTGCCAACAATCTCTGCCTTGGTGCCAGCAAGACGGAGATTCTCCTCATTGGCACACCTTCAACCTACTTTCCTGTCACTCTCTGGCCGCCCTCCCTTGGCCCTCCTCCTACCCCACCTGTGAGGCAAAGAACTTCAGGGTCATCTTCGACTTCACGCTTTCCTTTTCTGCCCACATCTCTGATGTCTCTAAAAAGTCAAACTTCCAACTGCACCTTCTCAAAGGTATTCTGCATTTCCTCTCCTTCCCCCAGAAGCTCACTGTCTCTCGAGCCCTGGTTCTCTCTATGTTGGACTATTGCAACAGCCTCTTTCTAAATCTACCTGCTTCTACTCTCTGCCCTTTGCAACTCATCCAGGAAAGGACTGCAAGACTTGTCCTTGGCCTCAAGCCCTGGGATTGTATCCCTCCAGCCCTGAAATCTCTTAATTGGCTCCCAGTGGCTGCAAGGATTAAATTCAAGACCCCACAAAGCTTTCTGGGTCCAAAATACCTTCAACTCTCCCTCCGTAAATACCTCCCCTCTCGAGCTCTGCGCTCCTTCACCTCCTACGCCCTAAGGGTCAGTCGTTTCTCAAAGAAACGAGCCAGTGGTAGATCTTGGTCTTCGGCTGGGGCCTCCCTCTGGAACAGCCTCCCTGCCACTCTGAAACTTAAGGAGAACCATCTCCAGTTCCGGAAGCACCTCAAGACCTTCCTCTTTGCTTCTGCCTTCTCTCCTCTTCTTTCCTGCTGATCTGTTCTGCTTGGCATCTTGCACCTGGTTACCCTCTGATTTCGGGCCCAGGCTCTTGCCCACCCTGCCACGCACCCGCACTACCGCCTGGCAACCCTCGCACTTAGGGTCTGTATCTGTAACACTATAGCCCCCCCCCCTTTTTTCTGCACTAGCCAGACATCCCATGATAAGAGATTCTTTCATGAATCTCTGGATTCTCTGAACTGGAATCTGGAATCTCTGGACATGAATCTCTGGATCGGCCATACTCGGGGTGTGTGGGGCACGTAAACATTGGGGGTATTCTCAGATATGTAAACATTCGATGGCAGGTGGATTTGTGTTAATGCACCTGTAATATCTTGGACATATTGACATCTTGGTGTCCCATTTTAAATATTTGCATCAGCACTGAAGCCCCAAAATCCCCATTGCAGGCCATTTCCCACCCGCGCCCTCGTCCTGCTTCCCCGGTCCTCCCGCCTCCCGACCTGCCCCCCCCGCCTCATTGGTCCTTAGGACCCGTTTTTGGAGTCCAACGACTCGCTTGAATTCACCGGCTCCATTTGTGATCCGGAGCACGGTGAGTGTTGCCTCTCTCTTGGTGACCCATTTTAATTATTTGCATTGGCCCTGCGGCCCCAAAATCCCCCCATTGCAGGCCATTTCCCACCCGCACCCTCTTCTTGCTTCCCCGGCCCTTCCGCCTCCCGACCCACCCCCCCTGCTCTCGTTGGTCCTTAGGACCCGTTGCTGGAGTCTAACGACTCACTTGAATTCACTGGCTCCATTTGTGATCCGGAGCATGGTGAGGGTTGCCCCTCTCCTGGTGTCCCATTTTAATTATTTGCATCGGCCCCGAGCCCTGATTCCATCTTGGCATTGGAGGTGAGCGTGGCACTCCTGGGACTCTCAGCCCCGTGCCTCCAGTTTTCGTGTTTGCCCCCCCCGGCCCCTGCCTTTGTCCCCCAATGATCCCTTGCTCCAGGTTCCCCTTCCCTCCCGCCTCCCTCCACACCCCTTCACATAGATTGGCTCTTTCAGTACTCTTAAGCCACCTTCCCAGGTGCGGCTAAGGGCGCCAAGGCAAAGGGCAGTTCCTACATAGGCGGTTCCAAGATGTGTCTGCAGGTGTTAGCAGGGGAAGCCACTGAAGCCAGCAGTGGACAGACACCAACAAAACTGTAAGTGTGGCATGGGTGGGGTGAAGAGCAATTACTCTACTCCAGAAAGCCCTGCCACTCTACCTTACTTTCCCATAACGTATACTGCTAAAGAACTACACCATGCACACCTAGAGAGACCCAAGCCCCAACCTAATTCAACGCTGGACTATAAATGCTGTCCTGCATAACATTCTAACATACTTGCATTACTAACTAGTGCCACTCCCATTGACAATAGTGAAAATTAGCCAGCCTCACATTAGGATGGGTGTAACAATGTTAGTGTGTGCCTCTCCTAGATAGAATTATGACGGGTAGCATATCCCTCACGTAGGTGCACTGTGAATGATAGCACATACCGCACTTGGACAGAATTGTGAAAAACAGGATGCACCACATTTGGACAGAATTGCAAAGGATAGCATGTACCACTTTTAGACACAATTGTGATAAATAGCATGTGCCCTAATAACGTCACTGTGTTAACGTTGAACTTAGAAAGTGTGCCCTAATAAGCGTCACTGTGAAAAAGTTGAACTTAGAAAGTGTGCCCTAATAAGCGTCACTGTGAAAAAGTTGAACTTAGAAAGTGTGCCCTAATAGCGTCACTGTAGAAAAGTTGAATCTAGAAAGTGTGCCCTGATAGCGTCACTTTGTTAAAGTTGAATCTAGAAAGTGTGCCCTAATAGCATCACTGTGTTGAAGTTGAATCTAGAAAGTGTTCCCTAATAGCATCACTGTGTTAAAGTCGAATCTAGAAAGTGTGCCCTAATAGCGTCACTGTGTTGAAGTTGAACTTAGAAAGTGTGCCCTAATAGCGTCACTGTAGAAAAGCTGAATCTAGAAAGTGTGCCCTAATAGCATCACTGTGTTAAAGTCGAATCTAGGAAGTGTGCCTTAATAGCGTCACTGTGTTGAAGTTGAACTTAGAAAGTGTGCCCTAATAGCGTCACTGTATTGAAGTTGAATGTAGAAAGTGTGCCCTAATAGCGTCACTGTGTTAAAGTTGCATCTAGAAAGTGTGCCCTAATAGCATCACTGTGTTAAAGCCGAATCTAGGAAGTGTGCCCTAATAGCGTCATCGTGTTGAAGTTGAATCTAGAAAGTGTGCCCTAATAGCGTCACTATGTCAAAGTTGACCTTAGAAAGTTGTGCCCTAATAGCATCACTGTGAAAAAGTTGAACTTAGAAAGTGTGCCCGAATAGCGTCACTGTGAAAAAGCTGAATCTAGAAAATGTGCCCTAATAAGCATCACTGTGTTAAAGTTGAATCTAGTTAGTGTGCCCTAATAAGCGTCACTGTGTTAAAGTTGAATCTAGAAAGTGTGCCCTAATACTGTCACTGTAGAAAAGTTTAATCTAGGAAGTGTGCCCTAATAGTGTCACTGTGTTGAAGTTGAATCTAGAGAGTGTGCCCTAATACCGTCACTGTGTAAAAGTCGAATCTAGGAAGTGTGCCCCAATAGCATCACTGTGCTGAAGTTGAATCTAGAAAGTGTGCCCTAATACCGTCACTGTGTTGAAGTTGAATCTAGAAAGTGTGCCTTAATAAGCGTCACTGTGCTAAAGTTGAATCCAGAAAGTGTGCCCTAATAGCGTCACTGTGTTAAAGTTGAATCTAGAAAGTGTGCCCTAATAAGCGTCACTGTGCTAAAGTTGAATCCAGAAAGTGTGCCCTAATAGCGTCACTGTGTTAAAGTTGAATCCAAAAAGTGTGCCCTAATAGCGTCACTGTGTTAAAGTTGAACTTAGAAAGTTGTGCCCGAATAGCGTCACTGTGTTAATGTTGAATTTAGAGGGTACTCCCAAGATCACTGAGTGTGCCCTAATAGCATCACTGTGTTAAAGTCGAATCTAGGAAGTGTGCCCTAATAGCGTCATCGTGTTGAAGTTGAATCTAGAAAGCGTGCCCTAATAGCGTCACTATGTCAAAGTTGATCTTAGAAAGTTGTGCCCTAATAGCGTCACTGTGAAAAAGTTGAACCTAGAAAGTATGCCCTAATAAGCATCACTGTGTTAACGTTGAACTTAGAAAATGTGCCCTAATAAGCATCACTGTGTTAAAGTTGAATCTAGAAAGTGTGCCCTAATAAGCGTCACTGTGTTAAAGTTGAATCTAGAAAGTGTGCCCTAATACTGTCACTGTAGAAAAGTGTAATCTAGGAAGTGTGCCCTAATAGTGTCACTGTGTTGAAGTTGAATCTAGGAAGTGTGCCCCAATAGCATCACTGTGCTGAAGTTGAATCTAGAAAGTGTGCCCTAATACCGTCACTGTGTTGAAGTTGAATCTAGAAAGTGTGCCTTAATAAGCGTCACTGTGCTAAAGTTGAATCCAGAAAGTGTGCCCTAATAGCGTCACTGTGTTAAAGTTGAATTTAGAAAGTGTGCCCTAATAAGCGTCACTGTGCTAAAGTTGAATCCAGAAAGTGTGCCCTAATAGCGTCACTGTGTTAAAGTTGAATCCAAAAAGTGTGCCCTAATAGCGTCACTGTGTTAATGTTGAATTTAGAGGGTACTCCCAAGATCACTGAGTGTGCCCTAATAGCATCACTGTGTTAAAGTCGAATCTAGGAAGTGTGCCCTAATAGCGTCATCGTGTTGAAGTTGAATCTAGAAAGCGTGCCCTAATAGCGTCACTATGTCAAAGTTGATCTTAGAAAGTTGTGCCCTAATAGCGTCACTGTGAAAAAGTTGAACCTAGAAAGTATGCCCTAATAGCGTCACTGTGTTTATGTTGAATTTAGAGGGTGGTCCCAACATCACTGAGTGTGCCCTAATAGCGTCACTGTGTTAACGTTGAACTTAGAAAATGTGCCCTAATAAGCATCACTGTGTTAAAGTTGAATCTAGAAAGTGTGCCCTAATACTGTCACTGTAGAAAAGTCGAATCTAGGAAGTGTGCCCTAATAGTGTCACTGTGTTGAAGTTGAATCTAGAAAGTGTGCCCTAATACCGTCACTGTGTTGAAGTTGAATCTAGAAAGTGTGCCCTAATAAGCGTCACTGTGTTAAAGTTGAATCCAGAAAGTGTGCCCTAATAGCGTCACTGTGTTAAAGTTGAATCTAGAAAGTGTGCCCTAATAGCCTCACTGTGGAAAAGTTGAACTTAGAAAGTTGTGCCCGAATAGCGTCACGGTGTTAATGTTGAATTTAGAGGGTACTCCCAAGATCACTGAGTGTGCCCTAATATCATCACTGGGTTGAAGTTGAATCTAGAAAGTGTACCCTAATAGCGTAACTGTGTTACCGTTGGACTTAGAAAGTGTGCCCTAATGAGCATCACTGTGTTGAAGTTGAATCTAGAAAGTGTGCCCTAATAGCGTCACCGTGGTGAAGTTGAATCTAGAAAGTGTGCCCTAATACCGTCACCGTGTTGAAGTTGAATCTAGAAAGTGTGCCCTAATAAGCGTCACTGTGTTAAAGTTGAATCTAGAAGGTGTGCCCTAATAGCATCACTGTGTTAAAGTTGAATCTAGAAAGTTGTGCCCTAATAGCATCACTGTGAAAAAGTTGAACCTAGAAAGTGTGCCCGAATAGCGTCACTGTGAAAAAGTTGAACCTAGAAAGTATGCCCTAATAGTGTCACTGTGTTAATGTTGAATTTAGAGGGTAGTCCCAACATCACTGAGTGTGCCCTAATAGCGTCACTGTGTTAACGTTGAATCTAGAAAGTGTGCCCTAATAAGCATCACTGTGTTAAAGTTGAATCTAGAAAGTGTGCCCTAATACCGTCACTGTAGAAAAGTTGAATCTAGGAAGTGTGCCCTAATAGCGTCACTGTGTTGAAGTTGAATCTAGAGAGTGTGCCCTAATACCGTCACTGTGTTAAAGTCGAATCTAGGAAGTGTGCCCTAATGGCATCACTGTGTTGAAGTTGAATCTAGAATGTGTACCCTAATACCGTCACTGTGTTAAAGTCGAATCTAGGAAGTGTGCCCTAATAGCGTCACTGTGTTGAAGTTGAATCTAGAAAGTGTGCCTTAATAGCATCACTGTGGAAAAGTTGAACTTAGAAAGTTGTGCCCGAATAGCGTCACTTTGTTAATGTTGAATTTAGAGGGTACTCCTAAGATCACTGAGTGTGCCCTAATAGCGTCACTGTTTTGAAGTTGAATCTAGAAAGTGTGCCCTAACAAGCGTCACTGTGTTAAAGTTGAATCTAGAAAGTGTGCCCTAATAGCGTCACTATGTCAAAGTTGAACTTAGAAAGTTGTGCCCGAATAGCGTCACTGTGAAAAAGTTGAACTTAGAAAGTGTGCCCGAATAGCGTCACTGTGAAAAAGTTGAACTTAGAAAGTGTGCCCGAATAGCGTCACTGTGTTAATGTTGATTTTAGAGGGTACACCCAACATCACTGAGTGTGCCCTAATGGCGTCACTGTGTTAACGTTGAATTTAGAAAGTGTGCCCTAATAGCGTCACTGTGTTGAAGTTGAATCTAGAAAGTGTGCCCTAATAAGCGTCACTGTTTTAACGTTGAACTTAGAAAATGTGCACTAATAGTGTCACTGTGTTGAAGTTGAATCTAGAGAGTGTGCCCTAATACCGTCACTGTGTTAAAGTCAAATCTAGGAAGTGTGCCCTAATAGCATCACTGTGGTGAAGTTGAATCTAGAAAGTGTGCCCTAATACCGTCACTGTGTTGAAGTTGAATCTAGAAAGTGTGCCCTAATAAGCATCACTGTGTTAAAGTTGAATCCAGAAAGTGTGCCCTAATAGCGTCACTGTGTTAAAGTTGAATCTAGAAAGTGTGCCCTAATAGCCTCACTGCGTTAAAGTTGAATCTAGAAAGTGTGACCTAATAGCGTCACTCTGGAATAGTTGAACTTAGAAAGTTGTGCCCGAATAGCGTCACTGTGTTAATGTTGAATTTAGAGGGTACTGCCAAGATCACTGAGTGTGCCCTAATAGCATCAAAGTGTTAAAGTCGAATCTAGGAAGTGTGCCCTAATAGTGTCACTATGTGAAAGTTGATCTTAGAAAGTTGTGCCCGAATTGCGTCACTGTGAAAAAGTTGAACCTAGAAAGTGTGCCCGAATAGCGTCACTGTGAAAAAGTTGAACCTAGAAAGTATGCCCTAATAGCGTCACTGTGTTAATGTTGAATTTAGAGGGTAGTCCCAACATCACTGAGTGTGCCCTAATAGCGTCACTGTGTTAACGTTGAATCTAGAAAGTGTGCCCTAATACCGTCACTGTAGAAAAGTTGAATGTAGGAAGTGTCCCTAATAGCGTCACTGTGTTGAAGTTGAATCTAGACAGTGTGCCCTAATACCGTCAGTGTGTTAAAGTCGAATCTAGAAAGTGTGCCCTAATAAGCATCACTGTGTTAAAGTTGAATCTAGAAAGTGTGAACTAATAGCGTCACTGTGGAAAAGTTGAACTTAGAAAGTTGTGCCCGAATAGCGTCACTGTGTTCATGTTGAATTTAGAGGGTACTCCTAAGATCACTGAGTGTGCCCTAATGAGCATCACTGTGTTGAAGTTGAATCTAGAAAGTGTGCCCTAATAGCGTCACCGTGGTGAAGTTGAATCTAGAAAGTGTGCCCTAATAGCGTCACTATGTTAAAGTTGAACCTAGAAAGTGTTCCCGAATAGCGTCACTGTGTTAATGTTGAACCTAGAAAGTATGCCCTAATAGCGTCACTGTGTTAATGTTGATTTTAGAGGGTACTCCCAACATCACTGAGTGTGCCCTAATAGCGTCACTGTGTTAACGTTGAATTTAGAAAGTGTGCCCTAATAGCGGCACTGTGTTGAAGTTGAATCCAGAAAGTGTGCCCTAATAAGCGTCACTGTGTTAACGTTGAATCTAGAAAGTGTGCCCTAATAGCATCACTGTGTTAATGTTGAACTTATAAAGTGTGCCCTAATAAGCATCACAGTGTTAAAGTTGAATCTAGAAAGTGTGCCCTAAAAGCGTCACTGTGTTAAAGTTGAATCTAGAAAGTGTGCCTAATAAGCATTACTATGTTAAAGTTGAATTTAGAGGGTATTCCCAACATCATTGAGTGTGCCTGGTCGCATACACTTTACTGATTACCACAATATCACACTACTACGCTTACTCTCTCCTATGCACCATCATTCAACTAGAACGCAGCAGTACTATGACACATTCGGTAAAGCTGTTCTCATACTAACATGACTCATCAAACTACCCATCATCCTAATAAAACACAGCTAGCTAGCACATACCGGCTAGCTTAGGCATCTCCTCAGGCCTAACACAGCCAAAACTCAGTCTGGATGTCCACCCTCCAGACTGAACACATTCAACTGATCTCCTCAGCACCACACCTACCGCTATGAAGCAGCTATCATGCAACAACCACACCAGCTGCACACATACCTGGTGCGCCCACGCACATTACGACTCTCTCTCTCTCTCTCTCTCAACTGACTTGAACTGCGGCTCCCGAGGGCGTTCAACCTACCAGCGCCTTGAGATCATACCAATGATAGATAAGGCGCTATACAAATGCATAATAACATAACAGAAAGCCCTGCCAGGAGAGTATACCAGGCAGATTCAAGTTGCAAGTGTGTTCCTATGAGAAAGTCCTGACAGGAGAGTATACCTGGCAAGGTCAAGGTGAAAAGTGTGAAAAGTACAGCATATGAGGAAGCCCTGATTAGGATAAATCAGGAATGGCCAAATACTGTATTGAAATCTGTTGTATTGTGCCTGTCTCTGGTGATGTATCTGGTTATGTCATGTGGAATGTTTGTGTGTGGATGATAGAATATTCTTGGTGAGTGTTCTATTCAGTGACAGTTACTGCTGGCTGGCCCTGGGTGATGGGAGCCGGTGTCTGTCCACTAAGATTATGTCCTTAATGTCTTCATGTAGAACTGTAACTATTAAGCCGGAAATAAACTAACATGAAGTTAATCCTAAAAAGCCTGGAACCTGCTTTCTAACAATGGCGACGAGTCGGTCTTCGGCAACCTGCGTGCCACAAGTTGAAGGACTGAGGACCCTGCTGCGGGGGGTGCAGGAAGGACAAGCTAATGGAGAAGGACAACACCGCCCACATAAACTGTAAGTCCCATCACCCAGGGGCCCAGGGTGCAGGGGGAGCCGGAGGGAGAAAGCCCCATTGTTGGTGGGACCAGCGCCCATAAGCTGTAGGCAAGCAGGGCCCTGGGCAGGAGAAAATGTGCCCCTATTATGAATGGCATCACAGGGGGCTGGAGAAAGAAGGCTCGCCAGGACTATACAGTCTATGGGCCCATCGCTTGTTTAGTGGGCAAGCTGGGCCCCAGGGGTCGCCGGGGAGAAGCCCTGACATGTTTACCCACGCCCAGGGGAAGGAACAGGTGACAAGCCCCCCTTTCGTGTGGAATTAGCAATGTATGGGCCAGTAGGAGAAATGACCCCTTTGGGGCTGCAGATGGTAATGTGCCAGGTGGTCAAATGTAGGTGTGCCCCAGGGATTAACTGAATCAGTTATCACGTGAAATGGAATCTGTTACTGTGCTGAAAACGGGCGTCATTCGTGAACTTTAAAGGCTGCCTCCATATAGTAACGCTGGGCTGGGTGGTGGAGGGTGGTGACTCGTAGCCCCCCCCCACCAGGTCTATGGCTGTTTACTGCAGTAAATGTATGAGTATTGCTCCTCATACTAATGTGCTGACGGTTGAGCACGGGAGTTGTTTTGAGCTCTGCTTCTGCGGTGAAATGATGACGTAATTGCTTCAGCTGGTGGACATGGCGATGCTATGGAATGCTGCCGTCACAGTGCTCTGGAAATGCTTTCCCGAGGAAAACTACGCGATCATGGACAGGCAGGAAAACAGGTTGGATAACTCAAGTAAAGCACCCTGTGGGAACGACGTATTGTGAAGTCATCACGTCGATAGGATCCCGTAGTATCTGTTTTTTAATTGTTGGTTCCAAGCTTTCGCTTTCCCGAGGTGCGTGCAGCAGCCTCTGCGGGACACTTCAGGCTAGCTCCAGCTGAGAGTTGGCAGAAAACGATAGCAGTGTTTTGAGAGGAAGCCAAGCCGCTCCATTTCCACGAGTCAAACGTGTTGTAGCGGCCAACGAACATGGTAACTGGTGGGCATTCATGACAACTCTGCTGACGCTGGATGATGTGTAATAGTTTGCCATCCTGGCGAGGAAATCCACTTAAGGGTTCGGGAATTGTGTTTTTCTCATATGTGTTTATAGCCAAAACATGAGTCCTCTGTGTCCGCTTCTCATTCCTCACAATTTAATGTTTTAAGTAAGTCCCCACACTGAACTGAAAGTTGAAACACTAAGGATTGCATGGCTCCTTTCTTTATGGATCCAGCAGCAAAGCCTCATGGATTCTGGCTTTCACAGTCGATGGGCGGGATGTTGATGGATCCACTTTCAAAAGTCACAATAATTGGGCCTCTTTGACATTAATGTAATTTTTTTCCCCCGCCACTACAAGGCCGACACTACTGTGAATGTAATGATTCCAAATTGAAATAACAATGTAAATATATGTTCTAAGAGCAAAATGGTACTACTATTTTAGGATTGATATACACAACTTAAGGATACTTAAGGGGCTGATTTAAATGAATCCTTAAATTATATTTACACCGTCTAGAGAGAAGCATATTCTGGGCACATATATTCGGTTATTAATCTGCCCAGTCTAAAATATGCAACATTAAGACAATCTCAAGCTGTGACAACGTTCTTGCTGACCTTCAACAGTCTAACAAGGGGTGTCTGATCCCCAAATAAAATGGCATCCAACATCCGTCAATTGAGGTAGATAGTGTGCGGCTGCAGAAGTAAGGCTCGGACACAAAGATGGCATAGTTTTGGCTACAACCTTTTATTGAGCAAGAAAGGGTCCCTAAATCTAAGAGGGGGTTCCCTGCCTCAAAGAAAACTAGTGATGTAATATAAAAATTTGTCCATCACTGCTGTGTCCCAAAGACCTACCTCTGACCCTAACACTAATAACCTAAACAAAATGTGCAAGGATATTCTCTTCCAAAGTAAAATGGTAATGACAGTTCTTGACAGCAGAAAAGTTCCCAGTGTCTCTGATAATCCAAACAACAACAAAAATTCAACTCCAAGTATTAGGCGGTTGCTCCTTTCCCCTAGATTCCCGCTGGTTCTACTTTTCCTCTCTTCATCTCCTTGGGTACTGACTCACACTGTGTTGTCACAATAGCTTGGTTTACTCTCCTGCCGAGTAAATGCCTTCTTGTAGACTCTCTGTGTTTTTCTCAGTGTCCCAAACCCCATTATTATTTGGCTCTCATATGTGCGCAGGTCCCAGACTCACAATGCCCTGTTGCAATAGCTTGGTTCATACTCCTGCCAAGCATATACTGCCTTCTGTAATGTCTCTGCTTCTCTTAGGGTCCCAGACCCTCTTGTCTTCTCACGGTCATGTAGGTTTAGGTCCCAGACCCTCTTATTTTGTGCTCTGCTGCCGCTCCCCAACTCCTCCCAGACCTTCAGTACCTCTCAGTCTGCCCGTGCACCTGTTGCTCTGGTTTGCATCCTCCAAGCAGCAGTGCTTTCCTCTGAAACTCTGGCAGCATTCAGGCACTCTCTGCAGCCGTCAGCGTCCTCGCCGGTCATCTTGCGTTCGGGTTTCTCTAGTCTGTGGCGGTTGCTCCACCAGTCTCTTCTCCCTTCTCAGGATGGGGCTTTGCTTTCTGGTAGCTTGCCAGATTGTAGGGCACCCAGAAGTTTGCTCGAGCAGCATAACAGGTAGATCCAGTTGCTTGGACTACTTCTACTCTCCCTTTAGTCTCCGCGCACGCCGTCTCCTGCTGCAGTCCCCTGTTTGCCAGGTCAGAGTCTCCCTAGCTTCCTCATCAGAGTATGGCTCCCCCCATGTTGGTTTCCCTCTGTAGATTTGTATTTCCCTTGACCAATCAAATGCAATGATAGACTAGACCGTTAACTCTGGTTCTTTGGAGTGATCATTATACTCCTGGCCATCCCCTTATTCAAAGTGTTTGAATTGGAGTTATATGGGAAACAGTCTGTATTTTAGGGCCGCCAGACAGGTCTAATCTAGCAAGCTGGTTGACCTCACAATAAAATAAATTGCCACTGATTGGGCACCGGGAAGGAGAATTTGGCTTGGGGAAGGAGGGAGGTTCTTTTAAACCGTAGGAATACCGTGTTCTCTGGGAATGGTCATCACTAATCCCATAAAGGGCTTCCTCTCCCATGTGATCCTCCCCAGTGCACTACCCCCAGGGGGGACTATTGTACTGGGGATGCACTGCTCTGGCCCCAAGAGAAAGGTCTACCTCTTGGGGAGGAGGGTTGACATCCTCAGATTCGTCATATACTTTTGCCTTATGCTGCTGGTTTCTTCATCTCCTAATGGAAAACCTTAACAGAAAGTCCACATTACCCTGCACTTTACCTTTCTGGTGTTCTATGGGAAAGCAATAATGTTGGAAATCCTGAAACCAGTACATAATTCTGGGGTTGGTATATTTGCTGAGACCCATCCATGTCATGTGTGAGTGGTCAGTAACTAACCAGAATTTCCTACCGGTAAGATCATACTTCAAGTACCCCACAACCCATTTTATGGCTAGGGCCGCCAATTCCACTGTTGCATAATGTTTTTCTCTAGGGAAGAGCTTTCTGCTGATGTATAATACAGCATGCTCTAATCCACTATACTCTTGGGACAAAATGGCCAGTAGGCCAACCTTCAAAGCATATGTTAGAATTATAAATTCTTAGTTGGGTACCTTTAATACTGGCTCACTACAAAAAAAATATTTTAGGGTGTTAAAGCAGGCCTGATTGTTTATATCCCATTTAGGTTTTTGGGGTCCGACATTTCTCTACTTGTTGGTAAGGCAGGAGGTGACGCAAGAATACTTTGGTATAAACTGCCTATAATAACCTACCAAACCCAAAAAGGCTGTTAGGTCCCATTTAGTTTTTGGTATCAGGGTCTCCTGTACAGGCCTGACTTTTTCTGTTTCAGGTTGTACTAGCCCGTTTCTGACAAAAAAACAAGTACCTTACGGCAGACTGAGCAAGATTATATTTTTTTGTTTGGGTTAGCAGTAAAACCGCCTTTCCTCAGGGTCCTGGTAACTTCATGAAGGTGAAATAAGTGTTCCTCACAAGTTTTAATATGAATGACTATGTCATCCAAGTAAGCAAGGCAAAAACAAAAAAAACAGGTGGAGGATCGGATCCATTAGTCTCTGAAAGGTTGTGGGTGCCCGGTGGAGACCAAACGGAAAGACTTTAAACTGAAACAGTCCTACAGGAGTGTAAAAGGCTGTCTTATCCCTGAAAAGAGGGTCCCTGGAATGTCCCTCCTCGCCCCTATGAACATGATGGCTCGAAGAGTCAAAAACTCACTATTCGGACAGGCCCCAGGAGGACCAGTGACTGACATATGCAGAAAGATATTTTCTCAGACAGCAATTTAAACCTTAACCAGTGAATGGCTTTATGGATACAGGTGCTTTAACAGTGGACATGCACCCAAATGCCTCGATGGATGACGTTGACTAATGCTGAGAAACCACTGTGCTGACGTCATTAGGGACACCACGATATAGCCACATTAGTCATGAAGTACACTTGCAACCATGCACAATGTTACACAAACATACAATCGTATACACGAAGAACATGCTTACCCAGTTCTGTAGATAGAGGACAGATACATATACATACTGTCAAAAGCTTTTATTATTTTTCTCATTAGCCAATTGCAGAAATGCTGAATGCAAAGCAACAAAGAGATGCAGAGCAAGCGTGCAGATGCTTATGGTAACTAATGCTATGGAACTACAGGATCCCATAAGGAGCCTGACAGGACCAAATAGACTAACCTATAGGAAACATAGCACCATATGGATGTATAGAAATCATAGTATAAGTATAACGAGGATTACATAAGACCACAAGCCGCAGGATGAGAGATGAGGGAAAGCAGATCCAGGCTGCACAGAACAGGCAGTCCAGGGCTCACAGCCAAGGTCAGAGACAAGCGGCACATTCCAAACCTAAAACGATAAGGGGCCATCTGCAGATAAACAGAATAAATCCTCATAAATTGCAGACCAGAAGAGCTTGATTTTGTGGTCCTCAACCACGTGATGCGGCGAGCTAGACAATGGTTTTCACCCGCGATGGGAAGACAAACACTCAGCACCACAGACATGAAGTGAAACATGGACAAGTTAACAATGTTGCAACATGGAGAGCACCCTCACATGCACAAGTGGTACTGCTAACAGATACAATGGGAACACAGTCATTCTCATCACCTTGAAGAGGTGTACAGAGCGCTGAGAACAGAGCTGGGACCCAGGCCTAGGGAGACCAGTTCCAGCAAATCAGGGGGCAGAAATCCAGGGGTGGATGGCAGAGGGCAAGGGCCAATGGTGATCCTGCAACAACGTAATAGCTAGTATCTTGGGGAAGGGGCAGGCCAGCCACATGATATAATAGGGCCAATCAACCAAGATCCATAGGGGCAATCTCTACTGTATACCACTCCGCTCACCCAACCAGAAAGTGAGATAGGTTTCTCACGGAAGGGCCCACGTTGTGACGACACTCTACTCGACATGGACTTGGGAGCGGTGGCTCTGGAGATTTTTAAATGTCCTGTATGATCCCTGTTGTTTTTTTTTTAATAAACAACAGTCCTCCGTTTGTTCTGTGGGAAGGGTTGTTGGGCCCTTGGGAGCTGAACGGGTGAGCTTGTAGTAACCCCCAGACCTCTGGCATAGAAGACCTCACCAACATCCCTGTCTTTTGGATTCACTGGGCCAATAGGCCTTAGTTACAACAATCGTGGTGAGAAAAGCGGCAGATCCCAGTCGATCAATGAGGTCATCTAACCTAGGCATGGGATAATTGTCAAACTGGGATAGTGCATTTAACTTCTGAAAGTCAACCTATAACCTCCACGATTGATCTGTTTTTGCTACTAGGACTACTGGTGAGGACCAAGGAATCTGTGATGGTTCTATTATGTTGGAAGCCAGCATCTTTTCCACTTCCTGTCGGACCATTTCTCTACAGGCCTCAGACATTCTGTGGGGTTTTAAGTTAACAACCTTATCAGGAGATGTACGAATGTAGTGGTAAAACCCTTTTATTCTTCATGTAAAACTCTATTCGGGTTATACTGCTTAGTTAAAGAAGAAGGAGGCATACTCTTAGCATTTTACCAGTGCCTGAAGTTGTTTACATATTCTAGTCATTGGTATCTTTCTCTGAGTGACATCAGTTAGCTTGGAAATGGGCAATGGAAAGCTTGTGTGACGTTCCGTTATGGTGTGTCCATGTGGAGAAGTAGGTTGATGTGAGAGGTGTTGTTTTCTCTGTTTGAGTTTGAGTTGACATCCGTTGATTATGCATTGAAAAGCCAAATATTTAGATTATTCCTGAATTTCAAGTGGTCCTGAAATGTGAAGATTTCCCTCCTTAGTGTGTTCCAAGCGATGGCCCCCAAAGTGGAGAATGCAGAGCCTTCTCAGCAGCTCGTCCTGGTTATTAAAAGTGTGTCATTTCTGGATCTTAGATGTCTACGTGGTTGGTAATCTGAGATTGTACTTTGAATTAATGTTGCTCCTTGACTTTGGAGTGCTCTATGGGCAATGCACGGGGCCTTGAATTGCATTCATTGCATTGCTCTAAGAGCTGGTGTTTTATGCTCCCTGCTATTCAGTCTGAGTAATAGTCTGGCCTCTGTGCATTGAATCCATTGTTGCTTTTTGTCAGATAATCTGGCATATCTCATAAATGCTGTTGCATAATTGATTCTTGAGAGAACCAGATAAACAACAGCTATCGATACACGTGGGAAAGTGACAAACCATCTAATTGAGGGTAACTGATTGATGCATTTTTGACTATTGCTTTGACTTGCAATCTCACATTGAGGCCACTGTCTAGTAGTATGCCGACATTCTTGCCCATGATAGATGTTCTAGGACCATTACCCGTTTCTGGAAGCCATGGTAGAGGTTTTTCAGGGGCAGCATGAAGCAATGCTTCCATTATTTCTGATTTGTCTGTGGTGAGTTTTAGGTTATTAGCCATCATCCAATTCACTTACTTGTGCGAGGCAGCTGCTGAGGGCGTTGAGGGAGTTTTCCTCACTGGTCATTTTATATATGTGAGCGTCATCCACATAATTGTAAGATGTGACCCCCTATGTATTAACAATCTTCACTAATTGGGCCATATAGATGTTGAAGAGGAGAAATGAGAGACTCAATCCTTGAGGAACTCCACACGTTATGGTCAGTTGGTTCGAGGTGAGAGGGTGGGACCAGGTAATTTCAGTCCTGTTCGTTAGGAAGGATGTTGTCCATTGTAAAGAGGTGTTATGGAGTCCAGTTTCTTAAAGTTGGCTCGTTTATGTACTATGCTTCACAGTGTCGAAGGCTGCTGAGATTTCGAGGAGTATGAGTGCCAAGGTTGTGTTTTCGTCTGCAGATAATGTAAGGTCATCCAAGATGGATAATAGTGTTGATTCAGTGTCTCTCATAGGTCTAAAATAGGCTTGTGAGTTATCTAAAACGTAATTAGATTCTTCAAAATAAGGGTATCTACGTAGCTTGATAGCATTTTGGCTGTGTGTGATATGCTTGACATGGGTAGGTAATTGGTGGTGTCTTCTTGGTATCTAGCTTTGTTTTTTAGAAGCGGATTGACGTAGGCAGTCTTACATTGTTTGATCAGCTGATAGGTAGATATGGGCAGGAAAAAAGTTCCAGAAATGACTACACTTCAGGACTTCGACTTGATATTATAAGCTGTTATTGAAAGCAGAATGGTGATTTTAGGACTATGCAGAGGCAGCATTCAACTAGATTTTAGTTCAGAAAGATTGGGCAAGGGGTGTGTAGAACCCATGCACAAGGACAGCCTCTTAAAAATGAAGCACTTCTCAAATGGGAACCAATGCAATTGGGGCAAAGATGTAGAGAGTTGCATCTGATAAGTCTTAAATGCATGTGAGTTGCAGCATTTTGCAACATCACTTAGATAACACCAAATATACTCTACTGCAGTAATTAAGAGGCAATTGGATTATACGTGCACTCAGAGCAGAAGGGGAAAGAAGACATCAGGATTGTGATGAACACCAAGACGTTTGGGTTACTTAGGAATTGGGATACATCATTTCACATTTCCTTTGCAAGATCTTCAGTTCAGAGGCACAAGATTTATGACAAATGAAGATTTGGATTCTCTGGCAAAAAGCAAGGGTACTACACATTAATAAAACCTGTGGGACTTCCTAACAAGGCTCAATCAAGGTTGTGACTCAGGTTTCATGGGGCAATGGTAGCCAACCTGTTTGTTGTTTGGTCGGCCTGCCTTCACCTCTTCCCGTGGCATGTCAGATCCTTCATTACTGGGATCCATGCTGTCAGTTAAGGGAGATTATGCTACCAATTCCGCTCATTCTCAGAGATGCTATACAATGATAAGTCAGAACAATCTCCACAGGAATTGTTCACTCCCCGAATATGGATGACAGTATTTGGGTTGGAGAGCTGTGTTATTTTCATAACAGATTTTGTGCAGATAAAGGGGGTCAAAATGCCATTGTTGACCCAATTGGCGGGAGCCTGCTGCAGTTTTCTAATCCTATTACTTTTTGTCATCTATCACGAAGGGCCATGCAGTCAAAGCCCGGAGGGCTAGTCGGGTGACCGTGACATATGAGAACTGGAGAAGCGGAACCAAGTTCATGTTAATGAATGCTCTAGCCTGAGCATTTGAGTAGAGCAGAATGTTCTTTCAGTAGAGTCTGTGCACGATCCAGGGATTGAGAATTTAACAGCCAATGGTTTCAGTTGAGTTTTGTCTCATTCACAGGAACTTTCTTTTTTCCTGCTGTATCATTCTAGATCTATCTATAAACATGTCTGCACTTCAGTGCTGAAACCTTTGCCCACGTGCAATATGTCAAGCACCTGAGATTCCGTTCCTGGTCACCAGAGACTTTAGAAGTCCTGACTGAATGTTTCCAGGGGTGTTTTGTTGTTTATGGATGAGGTATGCTGTATGGAAATCTGTTCCCTTTTTATTACATTGGGCTTGGCCAGGCGAGGGTTTCTCCCTTCTGCAGCAACAGTAAGTAGGTGGGTGAGAAGTAGCAATATGGATGAATATTCCTGATATAGGTGCTCCTTATCCTGCATTTGTAGAAAGGGGATCTACCAAGGAAGTGGCAGCATCCTGGGGAGAAGCGAATGGTGCAGCAACTTCATTGGTTCCTCCCACAATGTTATTTTCCATTACGTTCTATCTTATGTTGAGCCTCCAGTAAAGCGTTTTCTGTATTTGCTGCAGTATTTGGCTTCCATTTTTATTTTTGGATCTACAGCCGAAAGCCCGTAACAAAAGGCCAACCTTGCGGATTCCAGTCTGAAAGGCCGCTTTCGTAAGAGCAGCCTGTGTTACCGGCCCTCTACTCGTCCGTTTTGGGGGATCCCTCTCTGCACCCATCTAGCGCTCTGTGGCTTCACCCCCGATGATCCTAACTCTCTGCATCCCCCACCTCCCCTCTTACCTGCTAACCTGCTGCAGGCTGCCTCCATTCACGGTCTGCTGACGCTGAACCCAGATGCCCAATGCACAGCACGTCATGCCTCAGGCATCCGGAATCACGTTTTTGTGTATGCAGCTTCATGCATTTCAATTGGCGATGAAAGCAATGAGAAAGCGGGATGCAAAGGTAATAGTTTGATCACATATCAAAATGACCATTACTCTTCCCACTCTTCCTTGTCATATTTATCACAGAAGAATAACTGAGCAATAAGAGGTATCTAGGGCATGGATATGGACAGGTAATATTTACGCATATGTGACTTATATGTCTCTCATTTTGTACCAATCTGGGCAACCTAGGCACCTCCAAAAATCTCTCAACTCAATTCCCTCACCTCCTAAACCCACCTCCATCTCTTGTACTCTTTCTGCAAATGTTCTTACTCTCTAATTTGCTTCTAAAACGTCTACCATTCACAATACCCTTGTTACTCACCTTCTATCCTTTCCTTCTGCTCACTTTTCTCCACCACTCCTACCCTCCTCTCTGACTACTATGTCTTCCTTTGCCTCCACCAACTCCAATGAGATTTTTGTCCTACTCCTCAAGGCTAACCCTTCCTGTGCCCACACTGTCCCCGCACAGTGTGAAGCACATAGCTCCCAGTGTTGCTCCACATCTCACTTCCCTCTTCAACTGCTCTATTGACAATGCACTTTTCCCTCATCCTATAAGACAGATACTGTCATCCCTCTCCTTAGGGAACCTGGTCTAGATCCTAACTCTCCTGCCCACTTTGACCCTGTCTCTCTTCTACCACTCTATTCCAAAATCCTGGAGTGAGTTTTATTCAATTGAGATCCTTGATACTCACAACCTCTGGGACCCTCTTCAATTTGGCTTCCGATTTCTCTGCATTCTACCGGGACAGCTCTCCTCAATGTCAGCTACTTCATCTCTTCCGCTTGGCATGCAACCCTTTCATCTATTTGTATTCTTCTCGACCTCTCTGCTGACTTAGATACCGTCGACCATTCTTATCTTCTCTACATTCTCTCTCCTTGGCATCAGAGATAAGACACTTCCTTGGTTTCCTTCATACCTTGCCCACCAGACACTTTCAGGTGTCCTGGAATAGCCTTACCTCCCAACTCACCCCCCTTACTGTTGGAATTTCCCAAGAGGCTGTCCTTGGTCCACTTCTCCTCACTCTCTGTACTTCAGCTG
Source organism: Ambystoma mexicanum (assembly GCF_040938575.1). Classification (NCBI taxonomy): domain Eukaryota; kingdom Metazoa; phylum Chordata; class Amphibia; order Caudata; family Ambystomatidae; genus Ambystoma; species Ambystoma mexicanum. The sequence continues at coordinate 681,600,576 of NC_090927.1, read as the reverse complement.
TTGGCTTCTCCTATCAACTCTTCGCTGAATACACTCAGATCTTCTTCTCCTTTTAATTCCTTATCCGACAAGCTGTTGTCAAAAATGTCAAACTCTCTTGCCACCATCAACTATTTTATGGCGCCTCACTCACTCACACTCAACTCCTCTAAGACTGAAGTTATGTACTTGCTAGCCAAACAGGCTATCTCTTCCTCGCCCCCTCTTCTCTTCTCTTCTCTTCTGACTACCTTCCTTAATCTGCATCCGCTCATAACCTTGGTGCCATCTTCGACCCATCACACAACTTCTCGCTCTTCATCTCCAACTCTGCCACTGCAGCCAGTCTCAACCTCCTCAATATGAGAACAATCCATCATCTTTTTCCTTTCAATATTGTTAAACAACGTATCTACTCCTTAGTCCGTTCTAGATCTGACTACTGTGCCAGCCTCCACTATGGCATTCCTAACTATGATTTTTCACCTTTGGACAAAGTCCTCAACTTTGCAGTCTGCACACTTTTCAATCTTACTCGCTTTACATCTACTGCCTTTGCCCGTCACCAGATTGGCTGGTGAGCTACGAAATAAAGGGCTAAGTATAAACTACCCATCTTTAAAACTATCCATGGACTCACCCCACGCTACCTAGCTGCTCATCCCACTCCCTACTCTCCACCTCACTGGCTAGCAGCACCCTCGGCTCACATTCTTGTCACCACTCGAGTCCCCTGTGCTCCCTACCATTTCCGGTCTCTCTCTCTCCTCGTTCCCCCACTCTGGAATGTTCTTCCTCTCCCTCACTGTACTACTGCAACTCTCCCACCATTTAAATCCAACCTCAAGCTCTCCTTATTTCTGAAGAACCTGTTTCCTAGCACTATACATTACTGCATCGCCTGTTTTCCTCTCTCCCTACCCTTCAAGGACAACCATACAGGACTTTTCCATTACCCCATCATCCTTAATTCAGCACTTTCTTCACCATCCTGCTCCTATGTCATTCTCTGCTGTCCTCATCATGGTTTTTGTTTCCACCTTCCCCCCATTGTAAAGGGCCCATGTTCTCTGCTCTGTTATCAATGGTAAATTCTGTACACGTTTTTGTGCCAAACATGCATTGCTTTCTCTATGATTTCTAAATCAATAAACAAATAAATAAATCTAGGCAGGAGAGCTCCGTTTAAATGGCTATATTGCAAAACGCAAGGGCCTTTATTTTAAAAATAAATACATTTGGAAAAGCTAATAGGGAAAAGTAGTATGCCTGTCGGGGATGCAACCAACCTTCAATTAGGGAGGAATGGGATGTAAGGTAGTTGAATACGAGTATGAATCCATACAAATATACACACTTCCATTTAAGGGTATTTATTTAACTACAACATTTTGCCTGAACTGATATATGATTGAAAAGCTCCAATGCAGAAGGAAATTGTTCCTACAACATACACGCTCACAGACTCTAAGGGAAAAAGACATCAAGGCATTATGAGAGTAGCAGTGTGGTACAAAAGTGGTAGTAACGGAATTACTGCCACTTTCACCAGACCGCCATATGACAAATTTGACCGCAATGTGGAGAGGATACATCCAGCACTTGGGTGCAGGTATTTCCTCATTATTACCTCCAAAGCCTGGAGGAATTACCACAAAAAAATGACCAAAGAGCGGACTCCAAAAATGGGAATAACTCCTCCATCCTGCCACTTGTAATCCGGCCGATTTTGCCCTTTTACAAGCGTCAGTAAGAGTAACCATGTTTGGTGGTAATGCCTCCAAAATGACTGCCAAACTCATAATGAAGGCCATTTATTGTCTGTTTGGGACCTTCAGAAAGGTAAAATAATGATGATGTGTTTTGCACAAATAGGACTGGACATGCAAAAGAAACATCACTGAGTAGTTCAGGTTTTTCTTTTTCATTAAGCTCCAAGTAAATTGACGATACGAGTAAGTAGTGTGAACTAGCAAGGAAGCTTGTCAAGTCCAGCGGACCAAAAAGCATGCCAACCTTGTGTTAAATGATGTCTGGGCCACACAATTGTCGCGCCTTCTAAAAATAACACATGACCTATAACCAATGGTCAAACACACTCATCTTTTTTCTGTTAAGAGAGTCTGAACCTCCACCGTGGGCCAGAAACCATGTCAGCTCCCAGCTTAACTACAGAAACATCTGTCCTTGCACCTGTACTGCAGTTTGCTTAAAAGAGGCATAACAAAAACTAAACATGACACGAGCCGTATAAATATGACTATTCATAACATGTACATGAAAAACAGACTGGTGTCTTAATCAAAATTAAATCAAGCATTGGCAACGTCAATAGTTCAGCCAGCTATTAATTGGCATTTATGAGTCGCCAGATATTGCCAGCATATGTCCTGGCACTCACACCATTTGTCAATGTGTGCTTTCAGAAACCCAGGCGTGTACACCTTTGACAAGTATTGTGATCATTTGGTTAGGTATTTGCACCCTTTGCCAGCTGTTGGCATCACATTGCCAGGTTATCGCATCATTTGAAAGGTATACAAGTAAGTTGTTGAATAGCTTTGGTGCCACTGCCCACCGGCCTCATAATAGATGTAATTGCAGGCTATGTGGAGAAAACACGTGTGACTCTCTTGAGCATATCATGACTGAATGCTCTAGCTAGCATTGCATTAGAAATCCATGCATGAAAACCTACTGTAATAGTTTTAACTGTGATGATCCCAAACTCTTGTGGAAAATGTTTATGGATGGTAATGATGTGAATTTTATGTTTTATATGATCAGATTTTATAGAAAATGTAGTGAAATATTTGAAATGTATGAAATTGGAAGTATAGATCTCTTGGGCCCGTACTTGGCTCTATATCCAGAAGTAGTTGAAACCTGATGTGAATGTATATATGTAGAATGTTATTCTTTTTAATGAATCCCTTGTTTTTAACTGGAATGAATTGTTTAATGTGTACTGGTGCAGTGTCTATTTTGTGTTTTGTGTTGTATATACAAAGCAATTTTGCTGTAAGTATAATAAAATTGAATATTTGCACCATGTGCCAGCTTTTGGCATCACATTGCCAGGTTATCACATCATTTGAAAGGTATTACTAGTAAATGCCCTGGTAATCACACCAGATGCCAGGGTATGCCTTGAAATGCCTATGCATCAGGCATTCACATAATTTGCTAGGTACTAACAGCACATGCAATGTGCTGCCATCATACACCTATGTACTCACGTAATATGCCAGGTTTTGCCATCAAATGTCCATGCACACTTACCGTTTGTCAGATATTGACACCAGTTGCCCAGATACACACATCAATTTCCAGATGTTGACAACTGTACGTACACTCTTTTCTACATATTGCCAAATGTGTCCAGGTGTCCATGATATTTGTCAAGTATCACTAGCAAATGTGCCTAATGATTCACAGTATTTGCCAAGCAGTACTATAACTTGCAAAGTACTGAGCCCGTCTGCTGGGTATTACGGTCAGATGAACGTGGAGGGGGGAGGTGCATCGGGACAAAGGAGATGCTGTGTTCCTTTCCTGCAACAAAGGGGCAATGTGTGGTGTCCCCGTTAATCGGATAACCATCCCAAATCGCTGGCCCTGGGAGTGATGGAAGAAGGTCAGAGAAGAGGTCAGAGCAGGGGGTAACTAGAGACGCTGTGCTTCATTACCGCTCATCTTCACTAGTGCCAGAGTCTCCCAGAGTGGGCAGCAGCTAACAAGAGAGAGAGAGAAACTTGTGAAAGGTGCAATGGAGCTCGCACGTCTATCAGATGCACACACTGGAAGGGCTGGTTTCTCCCCATCCAACGTCCCGGTGTCCTAAGTGGCAAAAGAAGAAACAAAATATACTTGATAAACCCTGGACTAGACATTGCTATAGTGTTAGCTGCTTCTGCGCACATCAGCCTGCAGCCTGCAGGTGGACTGAGGGCTATGTGATGCATGAATACCTTTTAGAGCATTGTCCACTGCAGCCCAGACCCGCCTCACTTTCCTGCAGCCTTATCCCTGGCCTCTTAGGGGTGGGGGAAGGGGAGAATCAACCCTAAAAGAAAGTCCTAGAAGGTGTTGACAATCTCATTTTGAGACTGGATCTAGTGTGGGAAGTTGGAGTGCTTTCATGGCGCTGCTCTCCGTAGTCAGTATTTATCAGTGTGTCAAACGGTAGCAATTGCATTTATTAAATATGGCTCATATAAATCGAGCACAACAAAAGCAGCATCCTTAAAAAGCAAGACTCAACAGGGATAATATACACAGCACAGGTTGCCAAGGAAAACGCGAATTATTTACAGTGGGCTGGACAGGTAAAGTGGTGAGGTAGGCAATAACATGAATTATGCATTCAACTTCTCCCTGTGTCATTTTGCTAAAGATAACTACAAGCATGCAAGTGACGAACAAAACATCCAGGTCAGCTTCCACTGTACGTAAGCATTCATGGCAGTAAATGTGCTACATTTCCAGCCTTAGTCCCACATTTACTATGCTATCAAGATACAATCAATGGGAAAATATAGATTACTCAAAACATATCACTCAGATAATCGTTCCCCAAAAGACCAATGAGCTATTAAGAATGGTCACTATTTTCAATTCATCACTCCTTTCAAATCACATCAACCTCACAAGAACCTCTCATAACTCCATATCCAGTCCTGATTGACTCGTGTTGATCACAGGCAGATAAATCGTCATTGAGTGGGATTAGAGAGGGCAGTCTGTGGCAACGTTAAGTGATGCGAGTCGAATGGGTAGCCTGTAGCTGTTTGATGATCGAATGAGGTTTGAAACAATTAATACAGCTGGTTCGAGTTGATGAGTGATGCAATGGTCTAGTGGTTCGATGCTCAGTTAATTGTGGCATTTTGAAGCCATCTGCATGGGTTGCTGTTCGCCCAAGGCAGACAGGTGACATGGCTTTGCTGGGGTGATGCAGTGTCAAGCCGGTTCGATGATGAGAGCACAGTGGTTCAAAGATTGAGTGAGTGCCAAAGGGTAGCATGGGCTGATCCATCTGGTTTGATTGGTTTGATGTGGTGAAAATAGTGATCCTGGCTGTTCAAGCCATCACAATATAAGAACAAGTGGCGAGCCAGTTTTTGAGGGTGTGAACAAAGTAGGATATAGACCAGGGACAAAACAAAACAATATAATACAAAACAGGTAATTTACAAAGATAACATTAACCAATGGGGAGCAAGCACTTCAAACTAAAGAGGAGTACTATACAAATGACATTACTACATTATTTGTTATCAATGTGGGGGAGTGGTGGGGTGAGGAAGGGAGGACAGGGAGAGGGCAGGCTTAGCTCCTTTTTTTAGCAAATAAGTGAAGTTAAAGTGATCCCTTGAAGAGATTGGCAATTGGGCTGGCTTTGAATGTGGTGGGCAGTGGGTTCAAATGGCATAGCGCAAGCACGAAGAAAGAGCAGAAGCGAGAGGTAGCACAACGGGTATGGCACAATGAGGTTGAGTGCAGAGGAGGAGTTGAGGGAGTGAGATCGTGAGTAGACAGCGATACGGTATCCAGGTACTGAGGGGCAAGATCACTGATAACTTGGTAGACTCGAAGAAGGAACTTGGAAAGTGAGCGTGTGTGCATGGAGAGCCAAACAGCATAGCTTAAGTGGGGGAGGATGTGCATAGGTTGTAGAGAGTGTGGGTAGTGAAGGTGAGTACTTTGTCTAGAGGGATTTAGGAGCAGAGAGGAAGGCTAAGGAGCAGACATAAGCAGTAGTCATGTTGGAGGGTGGAGATCGGAGTTTTTTTTAGAGTGGTAAGACATGGAAATATTTTCTGAATGTTAAGAAGGTTACTACAAAAAGAAAATGTGGTTTTAGTGATTAATTGTTACGCTCAGAGGTTGTTATATAAGGGGACCCCAAGGTTGCGAGCCATGGGTAAGGGAGCAAGAAGTTCAAGCAGGAAGGAGGGAGTTCCATGTTTGCAGAGTTCAGCAAGAGGCAGCAGAGAGCCATATAGTCATTGACTGCAGTGAGACAGTTGTTAATCCGTTCCGAGATGGCTTAGGTAAAGGAAGGAAAGCAGAAGAAAACTTGAATGTAGTAAGCAAAGAGGTGATATTGAATGCAAGATAATGTTGTGGAACGTCTCCCTAGGGCAGAGGTATAGAGGGTGAAAAGCATGGGCCCAAGGACTGCTCTTTGGATGACAGGGAGAGGGGTAAGGTCACAGATTTGCGAGTTCCTGGAGATATGATATGGCATTTATAACACACCTATACACAAGTGCTTCAAGGCGCAAGGAGGCATCGGAGGGGGACAGAGGGAGGACAGAGACAACGATCTTACTAGGCCAAGTGACATTGAGATTGCGCAAGTGCAGTGGAGAGAGAAGGGGGAAAGTGCTGGGGCGGGGGAGGAGAGGCAAGTTCTGAACACGGGATGAAAACAACAATTAGTGCGGCCAGCAGGTGGCAAGTGCAAGAGTTAAGTGCAGACAGCGGGTGTCCAATAAGTGCAGATAAGGGGACTGTAGGGTTGCAGATACAGACCCAAGTGCAAGGGTTGCCAGGAGGCGGTGCAGGTTTGCAGCTGGGTCGGCAGGGACCTGGTCCCGAATTAAGAGATGTTAAAGAAGTGACCTTCCAGGTAGAAGTTAATCCAGGTGAGAGGAGATTTGTGAAACCCTAGGTCCTGGAGAGTGAGGGGGAAAGATATCTGGTTGACAGTGTCAAAGCAGCAGTGGGATCCAAAACGATGAGTATAGAAAGGTATTTTGGAGTGGTAAGCATCTGAGAGAAAGTTGAGACATGCATGAGTGCAGTTTGGGTTGAGTGTTTACGGCAGAAGTATCTATAATACCAGAATCCTGGAAGCCAGCTCCAAAACTAGAGAGCTATTTAAATCTTCAAAGCACTTGAATCCCCACTACCTCCCACCTCCAGCTTCACCAAAGACACAACTTGGTGTGCAACTATCCAAACAGCCCTATCAGACAAATCCTGCAAGCTAAGAGATAAAACCATCCTTAAGAAGTCCCTGCTTACCACTAAAGCTCCTGCGCCTCCTGTCCTTTCTGTCACCACCCCAGCCGCCCATCCTCCCTCCCAGTTTACCCCAGTTCCTCCCTCCGACATCCAAACCATCATCCAACTCCAAAACCATCAAACTGTAAAGGTGACACGTGCCTCGGCCACATTGTCAAGCTTTGTGCTACCCCGCTGGCACCCATTATCTCCAAATTCATCAACACCTCCTTCATATCCAGCTCGGCCCCTATATCCATCAAAGAAGATTGGGTCATGCCTTTACTCAAGAAACCATACCTTGACCTTCCCTCCCTACCAACTACTGTCCCATTACTACAGTGCCCTACCTACTCAGAATCCTTGACCGTACAGCCCATACCCAACTCCAAGCACACCTGGAGCACCAGTGTCTTCTTGGCGCCCGTCCATCAGGCTTCCAACCTAGACACAGCACTGAAGCCGCCCTCCTTGACCTTAAGTTCCAGCTCGACAGTATCTGAGGATCGAGAGATCTTGACATCCTTGTCCTCCTCGACATCTCAACAGCTTTTGACCCGGTTGACTCCAACATCCTCTGTCAGAATCTCTCCTTCTCCAGAGAAGCCACTAGTGAGCGCACCTCCACAGTATCCATAGGTACTGAGCCTGCAGACCCCATCCCGGTGCCCAACGGTGTACCTCAGGGTTCCTGCATCTCTTCCACAATGTACAATATGTACATGACACCCTTGTTTAACCCCCTAGACATACCATATACTAACTTTAGAGAAGACACGCAAATACTTCTGAAAATTACTGGGAACCACACTTTAGACCCAGCAAACATCAACCGTGTCTACAGTATCATTCAGACCTGGATGGCCGAACACCATCTTTGTCACAATGATGACGAAACTGAGCTCCTTATCATGGGTTCCCTTCACCAGCTCAAACTACTGTATCCTGCCTTTGCATCTTTTTCCATCGATGGTAACCATGAACCCGTTTCAAGCCATGTGAAAACATTGGGCGTCTACCTCGATGCAGAACTTTCCATGCAAATGCACATCAACGCTATAGCCTCATCTGTATTTGTATTTGCATTTATTTGTGTTTTATAAAGCGCCTTAAACCAAGGTGCTGTTCAGAGAACAAGGAACAGTACAATAAAACGGATAAGAAAAAAATAGAGAAAAACAATCAATCAAGTATGCTGGAGAAAATGAGACTACAGGCACCTACGAAATAAAGAATACAGAGAGAGATAGAATGAAGAGAGTAAGGAAGAGTGTTACAGTAAAATGGGGATAATCACGTGAAAGTACGAACAAGAGATTGAGCACAAGGAGGACGAGGAGCCACCAATTGAAAATGAGAAGAAGAGCAGAGAGAGTGAGAAGGGGTATAGAAAGATACCACAGCAGAGATATAGTCCGGAGCAAGACCATCGAGGCATTTAAAGACAATGCAGAGAAAATTTAATTTAAGCTGAGTGTGAAAGAATAACCAGCCAAGAGTGGTAAGAGGGAAGGAGATAGAATCTCGGAAAGGGAGGAGGTAGAGAAGACAGATAGAAGAGTTCAATACAGATTAGAGGCGGGCAAGTCGGGAAATAGGAAGCCCAAAAAGGGCAGAGGAACAATAAAAGAGTCAGGAAAAGATCAAAGAGGAAATCAGCAGTTTAGAAACTTGAAAAGTGAGAAATGGATGAGCTTTGCAAATATTGTGTAAATGAAAGCGGCAAGCACACAAAGTTAGAGAAATGTGATGAGAGAAAGAAAGACTAGAGTCAAAGTGAAGGCCAAGATTTCAGACCATGGATGAAATTGGAAGCCGGTATGGGGGGAAGGAGATTAAGGACGGGGAAGGGAAAGGGTATTAGTGGGGAAAAAGAGAACGTCCCAGCATTGACTGTAAGATAGTGAGAAGACATCCAAGATTGTGTCAGAAAGTCTCTGAAACTACAAGCAAGGAAAAGGCAGCTGTCTGCAACACACTCCTCAGCTTTGGGGCGTCCTTCTTAAAGGACGGAACAAGCCCTATGAAGAAGTGCATCAATGAGCATCTACCGACGTCTGCCTTAAAGGACATGTTTGAGCCAGTCGAATCCCTTGAATTGCAATCGACTGCACTGCTGACTGTAGTTACGACGCATTTACTTAAAACCAACTGAGACACCTCTACCAGTGCTTCAGAACCACCGACCAGCACTGAGACAACGATTCCTAAACCTGAGCCGTTGTGTAGGCCAGCCTGCAGCTGTCCATCCAGCTTCGCTCGCAGAACTGCTTGCTGCTGGATACCCGCAGCTGTCTCCCATCTTGAACTCTGGCACAGAAGCTGCAAAGCACCCCGAAACCGGCTCAACCCTGTTGAGCACCAAGAACACCTACACGCATGAGGTACACTGTGGTTCTGTCACCCGTCCTTCTCCGAAGGCCCCTAGAGACATTTTAATAACCCATTGCTCCCTTTGTGCTGAAGCCAAGTATCCTTGAACAGTTGGCGATTATTTACTATACCAACCACCCTCCTGTCAGTATCCAGAACGCATCCCTTTTCCTTCTTTGAAATGGTTTGTCCTCTGCATTCCTTTACAGGGTGGGTTGTATTTCGTAGTGTTGCTAGAACTGTCTGTTGTGATAATATTTAAAGTAGATATTTTATACAACCTTGATTGGACAGTCACTTTAATCATTAGCCAAAATAAATATATATATTATATTACATGGACGCGGTAGCGTCCATGTAGTTATGGTTAAGTTGGTGTTTCCATAGGAAGAGCATTTTTTGGGTGGCTTATAACTTCGCTCCCTCTGGACGAATCGTCACCAAACTTTGCAAAAAAAGTATATGGCCCACTCTGAATTTTTTTGCAAAGTTTGGAGAGGTTTGGTCCGGGGGGGCAAAGTTGTAGGGGGGGTCCCAAAACTTTTGTTTTTTCCCATAGACATAATGGGAAAAAACTTTGCGCATGCCTACAGCCCAAACCGCTGGATGGATTTACACCACATTTGCGGCAGGAGTGGGGGCTTGGTCCCGAAAGCGTGCTTACGCAAATTTGGTGTAAATCCGTCCAGTAGTTATTTTTAAAATGACCAAAATGTAAGGCAAAAAAATTAGTGATATCTCAGTTCACTTCGCGGACGGACTTCCCGGTTCGCTCCGCAGACAGTACCCTGATTGGCTGAGCGGCTTGCGCGATGTCCGCGGACATCCGACGTGTTCGCTTATTGGACGGCGTGGTGCGTGAAGCTAGTCAGATTTTCTGTGGCGCCCGCCATCTTGCATTCGCGGACGACCGCGGACAGCGCGGTGAAACTTGGATTAAAAATTGTGTTTAGTGGAGTGTGTTGGTGTGGAAGAGTGTTTGGGGAGGGTGGGGGAGTATGAGATAGGTTCAATGTTCTGTTTTTTTATGTGCTAGACACTTTTGTTGTGTTTGATTTTTCTGCGGACATCACGGCTGTTCTGAAATGTTCATAAATAAACAGAATGGATTCGGTGTCAAGTTGAAAGTGTTCTAAGAAGACTTGTGGGGTCCTGGAATGTTCGCAGGGGGTGTCCTGGAGACGTTGTCTGTATTGTTTGTTGTCAAGCTGAAAGTGTTCTAAGAACACTCGCGGTGTCCTGAAATGTTTGTACATAAAGAAAATGGGGGTGTTCTGAGGATGTTGTCCGTATTGTTCGCTGGCAAGTTGAATGTGTTCTAAGAACACTCTGGGTGTCCTGAAATGTTCGAAAATAAACAAAATGGGGGTGTTCTGAGGACGTTCTCTGTATTGTGTGCCTGCTTAGCTGTATCCAATGAGGGAATGGCACAGAGAATGAAGTGGAAATGGTAGAAGGGCTGTCTAAGAGTTATGCGGTCTGCGGACAGGGCGTGCTACATCTGCGGTTTTCCAGCAAATCCAGCATGGAAAGAAGACTGTAGGGATCAGCCAATCGGATGTTGAGGTTGTGTATTTGCGTTCAAAGAGACTGTGTGTAGTGAAGATGGTAGAAGTGGAGAAAGTCAGGGTGTTGCTACTCGGAGATATGTTTGTGCATGGTTTACACAAACATGTTTGTTCAATGCAGGCATGTTGCAAAGAATTTTGATGTTAAAGGAATGGAGGTCGTGTGGAGCACTGTGCCTGATTGCAATGTACAGGGAATTGTACAAGTTTGTGAAGATATGGGCAGGATCAACAGTCCCCATGTGGTAGTTTTGCACATGGTGCTTTCCGTTTGGGCTATGTCAGTGCCCCTAATTTGTTGGCAGATTTGGAACACTTGGTTCAAGCAGTAATGAACATCCTTCCAAATGCCAAAGTCATTTTTTCTGGATTAGTACCTAGGGCAATATGGGACAATAGTTCCGTTTTTTGTCCTCAGCAAAACAATGCTAGGTGTGTAATCAACCGAGGCATGTGTGCCTTCATGCTTAGAGCTGGTATGTTCTTCTGTAATAATGAGAATATTGATTCCAGTAATGCTGTTTATTTTAAAGAAGATGGCATTTCCTTATCTTTTATGGGAAATGCCATTCTGTTTTGGAATGTAAGGGTTGCTTTGGAGAAGGTTATGTGAAGATTTTAGGAGTAAAGTAAGAAAAAAAAAATATACAAAATAATAGGGGACTGTCAAGCATCTGCAAAAAAAAAAAAAAAAAAAAAAAAAAACGGCTCTTTTCAGAGCCAACCTCAAAGGGGAAATGGGGCACACTATTTAAATTTACATTCACCATGCTCAGATTTTCGATATGACCGCGGACATGGCGGTAGTCCGCAGACATCAAAATCACTAGCTAGGGGTTCAGTATGTTCTATGTTACATGTATATAAAATCTGGGATATTATGGTTAAGTTGTGCTACTAAAAACATATGAAATTCAGTGAAAATACTTTGTTAAAAGGGACGTTATGGTTAAGTTGCGCTACTAAAAACCTATGAAATTCAGTGAAAAAACGTTGTTAAAAGGGGCGTTATGGTTAAGTTGCGCTGGTAAAAACCTATCAAATTCAGTAAAAAAACTTTGTTAAAGGGACGTTATGGCTCAAAGTAAAACCGAAAAACCCCTGAAATTCGGCAGTTATGGTAAGATAAGCAACCATAACCCGCGCCACCGTGCACTGCTAACACTAACACCCAGGACATCAAAGATGACATCACAAATGTCATTGATGACATCACTGATGACATCACATGGCTGGCTCTCCCTTTTTTTCCCTTTACTGACATATCTAAACCACATAGTTTTCTTCAGTACCAGTCAGGAAGTAAAAATTGAAAAGGTTCTATATTTGTAGACTTAGGGTCAAGTCATATCATATGAAACATATATATATAGCGGAAGACACAGGCTTGAAAGAGAGCAATCCTTTCTGTGCATGAAGATAATCAGTTAGGTTATGAACTCTTTCTGCTACTACTTCTGCTTTTTTCCTTAATTCTCTGCCTCTGTATATACTCATATGTGTATGTGTTGTTGTCTCTTTGTGTTTTGTCTGTATTAAGTGTAATTATGTATTAAGTGGGTTTTATTAGCTACTTATTACATGTTTCACAGTACGCAAAACTCTAATAAGAAAGCAGTTATCATTTCATTATTCTACATGGCAAGATTATGAATATTGCACCTTCATCATGTATACTGCACACACTGCCTAAGTTTCTGCATGAGTTGCTTAGTATACTGGATAGAACTTCATAATAGAATGTTATTTATATCAATGCATTGCTTAATGCACTAATTAGCTCATGATATTTATTCAAATGATCCTTCACACTTTTTGGTCAACATTATAAGAATCCCTCCTACAGAGTTTTCATGAAAAGTAAATGCATGTAAGTAAAGTAAAAGTAAAGGGAGCATGTGCCTTTTTAAAGTGAAGTAATGTACAGCAGTGTTGGGTAGCAAGCTTCTGCCATGTTGATGGCCTCTTGCCACATGGTTCTGGAATAGAAGGAGGCAAGTAAACGAAGAGGAACGTGGGACATCTAAGGTGTTGATGGGTACACGCCAAAGATACCACAGACCTGTATGAATCTAGGTAGTTTATGGCAGTAACACCTGGGTGATTGTTCCTCCAGAGGGAAGAATCCAAGATTATTAATTTTCTTTTTTGCAAAATGTTTTAATTTCTTGTTGTATCTTTTTAAATGTTATTGATGGCCTTCTTGATACTCAAACAGCCCTGTAAGCTAGAGAGGAAAGGAATTTGCGGCATCCTACATAACTTCAGTAAACAATGTTTTTTTACTTGTTTTTTGTCTAGCTAGACTCACCTCAGGAGATAAACTTTTTGTACTGTTACAATTTGGTTTGTTTGGATTTTCCTCATTTCTGTCTTGTGACATTTATATTGAAAGTCTGTATTTGACATGCATCTGCACAGGGTGGCATTGTAATATGCCAATATAGTGTTCAAAGATGTCCGTTGGGGGTAAAGTGGGAGAAAAGGATGATAACCCAAGTCTCAGGAGTGGCTAGTCTATAATGTGTGATGCGTCTGTGATCCGCCCATTATGGATGAGCCAAGCTAGTCCAATGAAAACTCTTATAGCTCCCAAAGCTGCAGTAAGCAGCTGAGGGAGCACTCCTGGCCTAGCTTTTCACTGTACATGGAAACAAAACGTGGTTTCTCTTTGAAAGTGTAGTTCCCCAGCACACATGCCTTCCTTTGCAATTCATATGCTGATGACAGCCAGATCCTGGTCTGCCTTGACCTCTTGATGCCTGAATCAGAGGCCCGGTTCCGCATTTTCTTGGAGGACATGTGAGAGAGGATGTGTAAAAACTGGCCCAAGTTGAATGGCCCACCTTCTGCATTTTCTTTCTGGACTCCTGATTTCTGGCCTCCCTCTGTACCTTCCCATCTTCTAACTGTACTGTTAAAGATCTTGGTGTTAAGCTCTCTTTCTATGGAACCACAGGTCAGAGCAGTGTGTCAGCAGGGCTATTTTCGGCTCATTCTCTTTTGTCCAGTTCTCCCTTTTATTCCTGTGCAGCTCCGTGCCCCTATGGTTTCTTCTCTTGTCACGTTTTCTATTGATTATTGTAATTCTTTATTTCTGGTCCAACTGAGTTATCTTCTGCAAAGCCTACAGGTTCTTCAAAATTCTGCAGTGTGACTGGCCACCACCACGCCCGCTGCTATCACATTTCTCCTGTTCTATGGAAACTCCACTGGCTCCCGGTAGCCCAAAGTATTCAATTTAAAGCCCTCTGTCTGGCACATCAGGCCTTCTACGGTCAGGGAGCCGAGTATCTACAGCCAGATTTTGGAATTATGTCTCTGGCTGTGCTCTTTAGTCCGTGGATCCTTGTTTGGTGCCTGTTTCCAAGGTTACGTTCAGTCAGATTGGGGGCTGCTCTTTTTCAGTGGTTGTTGCTTGTCTATGGAATTCTCGTCCTTGCGCTCTTTGTGCCACTACCAACCACCCTTTTTACTGGACATAAAGAGTAAAGCAAACATGATAAATGTTATTACATGGCTAGACTGGTCAACATTGGGATATCCAGTAGGGGCATGTTTGCATAGTATTTATTTATTTGTTTCTTTTATTTGTATAGCACAACCAGGCACGAGGACAACCGGGCACATATCTTCAAACAGAATTACAAGAATGTCATATCTTCAAATAGTAATTACAAAAATGGCAGAGTTAAGCTTAAGGTTACAATCAGTCAGGGTTACAGTTAAGGTTTCGATCTGACATTTGCATAGGCAATAGCAGTAGAGTACAAGAGCAGTGCATATTTAATCAGGCAGACAGAAAGTGGTGTTGTTCGAATGTTCAAAAAGACAATTGATCATGTGTGGTGGCTAGCCAAAGCTTAACTTTGTGTTTAAATAGGTTCGGTGACGATAGATTTCTAATGGTAGGTGGCAAAGTGTTCCAGAGTTTGGCAGTCTGGACTGGGAAGCTAACATCTCCGCTGTTTGAAGCTTATATTTGGGGATTGTGAGGCATTGAGTTTGGGCAGATCTTAGTGATTGTGATGGAATGTATTGGGTGAATCGCGAGGCTAGCTAGATGGGGGCCTGGTTGTTTACGCATTTGTAGGTAAGGGCCAGCGATTTCAATTATATCCTTTGGGCGACTGAAAGCCAGTGAAGGTTCTTCCTAGTTTCAGAGATATGTGCTGATCTCGGGATGTTGTGGGCCGCTCTGATTGCGTTGTTTTGGGTGATCTCGAGTTTGTTAAGGTTGCGTTGGTTGGTGCCTTGGTACAGTGCGTTGCAATAGTCCAACTTGGACATTACCAATGTCCTGGCAAGGGTGATGCAATTCTGAGAAGAGAGGAATGGGCGGCAGGCTGTGATCAACTTGCATGTGTAAGCCGAGGCAGCGACGACTGCGTTGGTTTGTCTATATAGAGAGAGTGTGGATTCTAGGTAGATTCCTAGTGTTTTGGTATCTTTGGATACCTTGATGGAATTACCATCAATATTGAAAGAGCTGAACAATGGGTTCATCTATTGAGCCTATGTTGTGTACCCAAGATGAGGAGCTCTGTCTTGTCGTCGTTGAGACAGAGCCCATGTTGGGCCATCCAAGCTTGGATGACTTGGTAAATGTCATTCAGAGCTTTAAAGTCTAGAATGTAGTCACCGGTGATGGGAAAGAATGTGTATCTGGGTATCGTCCATGTAATTGGTGTAAGTGACGTCCAGATAGTCAAGCACATCAAACAAAGGTTTGGTGAATACATTGTAGAGTGTGGGGGATACACAGGACCCTTGTGGGACTCCACAAGGGACTGGCGTGGCTTCTGCTGAAGACGAGGGTGAAAATACTCTCATTTGTCTATTGTCTAGGAATGACCTAATCCAGTTAGTGGCATTATCGGATTAGTGAACCGCAGATTTCAGATTATGACAAAGGATTTGGTGATTGACCAAGTCGAAAGCTGCAGAAAGATCCAATAGCAGTAGAAGGGCCAATTTTCCGTTGTCTTTTAAGCCCCCAATTTGGGTTTTAAGGTCTAGGAGGGCTGTTTCTGTCCCGAGCTTAGGTCTAAAACCTGATTGTCTGGTTCCGAGAAGATTGTTTGTTTCCAGATAATTCTGTATCTCTAAGTATGCCGCTCTGTCTAAAGTTTTTAGAAGAAACGTTGGTATCTCAGGATCTACGGTCGTTTTTTTAGGAGAGGGATGACCCAGTCGTCCTTCAGATTATTAGGGACCATTCCAAATTGAAATTAGTTATTAATAAAGGTAGTTATGAAGGGAGCAAGGTCGTGTGCCGATTCCTTGATGGTAGGTTCCGGACAGGAGTCGCCTTGGCAGTTGGAGGGTTTTAAATTACAGATGATTTTTTCAACCTCCGGGATGGTGAGAGGCACAAAGCTGAATGGAGTGTGGGAAAAGGCTGTGGTCGTTTTGGGCGTTGTAGGTTTTGTTAGGGTGGTGGAGAGAAGGGTGTTTTGTTTGGCATTGACTTTGGATTGCAGGGTGGTTATTTTGGTGAGAAGTGCATTTTGTATGTTGTTGCACCACGTGCTGTCTTTGCTGCAGGTATCGGGGACGGTGAAGGGGATTCTATTCTTTGAGAATTTTAAATAGCTCCTTTGTGTTAGATTCAGCTTGTGAGATACGCTTGTTGTAGGTGTCTTTTTTGGCTTGTAAGATAGCTTACTTGTAATTGAGGGAGGTGATGAGAAGGAGATCTTTGTTGGCCTCACAAGGGAGACTTTTCCAAAGTGCTTCAGCCTTGCGTTTTTCTTTGCGCATAGCTCGAAGTTGAGGGGTGAAACAAGAGTTCAGATGGGCTCGTTGTTTGGCTTTTCGTAATTTGAGCGGTGCTATGGTATCAATAGCTTTGAGCAGTGTTTGATTGAAGTTGTCTACTAAGACGGTAGGGTCGTTGTGCTGAGATGCGCAGTTGTTCAGAATGGGAAGGATGAGAGGGAGTAGTTTGTGCCTCGTGATGTCCTTTTTGTTCCTGGTAGGAATAGCAGGGGCTGTAGTAGGTTTGGGATGAGGGTTGGTGGTTGGCAAGTGAAAGATTATGATGTGGTGGTCGGACCAAGCACAGGCGGAGTTGGAGCTTATCGCTGTATTGCAGTTGAGATCTGTAATCCAGTCAAGCGTTCTGCCCTTGTTGTGGGTGGGTTCAAGAATGCGTTGATGGAAGCCTAAGTTGTCGACAGTAGTGGCAAACTCGGTGGCCATGTGATCCTTTGGGTCGGATAGGCCAAGGTTAAGGTCACCTAGTAGTAACACCTGAGAGTTAGGCTTAGTGTTGTCAGTCAGTCAGGTAATATCATCTATAAATGACCCAAGTGGACCTGGTCTGTAGATGAGGTGTAGTGTTTCTGTGTTGTTCGATGAGAGGGTTAGTTTCACCGATAGAGATTCGGCGGAGCTGGATTGGGTGTTAGGAAAAGTTCTCATAGTGATGTTATCTCTATGTATAAATGCGACTCCACCTTTGGAATTGGACTGACGGTCATTTCTATTGATGGAGTAGCCATTAGGGATGGCGAGTGCAAGAAGTGGGCCAGAGGCTGCATGTAACCACGTTTCAGTGATGGCGATGAAGTCGAGGTTGTGGACGGTGATGAGGTCAATAATATCGAGTGAGTGGGCCGTGATGTATCTGGCTTTGATAAGGGCTCCCTTGAGTTCTTTGATAGGGGGGGTAGAGGGGAGGTTAGGTAGCTTCTGTGTAGTAAGCTGTATGCTGGCGGTATCCCTGCGCTGGGTGTAAGGTGCACGAGGCAGTCTAGATCCAAGTCTGGCATTCCTAAATTGGAGTGTGCATGGTTGATTAGGTGTGGGTTTTGAGTTGAAATGTTGGAGTCACAAAGCCGGGTGGTTGAGGTATGGATTGGAAAGGAGGTCGGTGCTATGGACCATGGTGAATGAGTATGTAGTAGGGTGGTAGTGGTGAGTCTTGGCGGAGCTAATAGAAAGGATGAAGTGGGTAGAGGTTAGGTACCCTAAAATGACCAGGTAGGTAAAGTAGAGGCTGGCAGAAGGCCACAGCCACATGTCGTGACCTAGGTGCCTTGACAATAGGTATGGTATAGAACTGGTGCTCATTGGCAAGGGTGATCTTATCAGGAGTGGCGGGTTAGTGATAGTTCACAGTGGTAGTGCAGTTAGTGCACGGGCACAATTCCGAGGGGTGGTGAGCAAATACCATTGCTAGTAGTGGTGGCGATTAAAACAATCAAATAGCAGGCACATTTGGGCTGAATGACGCAGTCAAATAGTGGGCACAATTAGGTTAAATGCCACAAACAAATAGCAGGCACATTTGGGCAGAATGACGCAAATAGTAAGCACAATTAGGCTAAATGCCACAATCAAATAGCAGGCACATTTTGGATGAGTGGCGAAGTCAAATAGTAGGCACGGTTAGGCTAAATGCCACAATCAAATAGCAGTCACAGTTAGGCTAAATGCCACGATCAAATAGGCAAAGTTAGGCTAAATGCCACAATCAAATAGCAAGTACAATTGGGCTAAGTGGTGCAGTCAAATGTTCGGCACAATTGGGCTAAATGCCACAATCAAATAGCAGGGACATTTGGGCTGAGTGGCGCAGTCAGATAGTAGGTACATATAGTAGGTACATAGTAGGCTGTTACAGAGAGTATTGACTTCTAAACCAGACAGCTGAGATTGGGCAAGTGGCGAACAGCAATCGATGTAGAGGTAGCAGTTTGGCCATATAGTCAGCGGACAACGCTATTAGAAATGTATTAGTTATAGTTGTATCGTGTAGAGAGTAACGACTTAGTTACGTAAATCGCGGGCGTTTGCCTAATACCAAAAATGAATTAATGTTTAAAGAGGGGTACCTGTTTGACCCTGGTGTCCAGTACAGTCTTAATGGCTACCTGGGCTGCTTCAGGTAAAAAGAAATTGTTCGGTGGCGCCAGGGCTTACATAGAATGAGCGTTGTCTGAAGGCAGGATGGGCAGGACCCTGAGTAGCGAAGCAGGTTGAAGTATGAGGCTCGGCTGCGGGTGGGGGGTGTTGTAGTCAGTGTCCGGTGCCGTGCTCCGGTGCTGACAGGTGCAGACAGGGGGAGCCTTGGTCTGCTGGGCCTTAGGCGTGGTGGGCTGGCTTCCGCCTCCGGCTCGCCTAGCAGCCTATAGGCACAACGAAGGAAGGTTGCTAGGCAACCAATATAAACAAAAGATGTGGATTGCGAGCGGCGGCCATCTTAGGAGCAGGTAAGAGCAACGGCTCCTCGTGGAATGTGGCTGGAGGTGGCTAGACCCTACCTTGTAGGAGGGATACTGGGCGTATGTAGTGTGCCACAAAGGTATTGATGTCGGCGGTGGGCTTTCAAATCAGCTGGGCTCAGATGTACGCGTCGGGTACAGCTTCAGTAGAAGTCTAGCTGTCCCTGCAGCATAGCGACTTCACGGGCCGGCAATGCAGCTGGAGACTGCTGCTGCTTGGTGTTGCAGGGCTCCTGCTAGCTATATAGTGTGATATAGCATTGTTTTAGTGCGCATACACGGTAAAGCAAACATGATAATGGTTATTATGTGGCTAGACTAGCCTATGTTGGTTCAGCTACTCTGTCTGTGTTTTCTTATTGTGACAACATTTTAATTGGGCATCAACAGTAAAGCAAACATGGGGCATCCAGTCTGGATATATTTTCTAACCGTTGCATTGCATTTTTTACTGGGCAGCATTCTGGCCTACATTGGTATAGACAGGCTAAATTTTTTTCTTATTGTGCATGGGATTTTTACTGGCAAAGGCAACAGGAGTACGTGTTTACATGGGGAAACTGGTATAGACTGATACAGCTGGTATGAACATGTTTCCTCATAATATCAACACTGGCATTACAGGCAAATCAAACAGGAGTATGTTGTTGTATGCGAATTCTGGCATATAGTGTTTTAGTGAACATGGACAAAGCCAGCATGAAAATGGTTTTTATACTGGCATATATTGGGGGGGGGGGGGAAGAATCATGAAAACACATTGGAAAATGCTCCTTTGATCTGTTGATCACTGGCATCCATTATATTTTTCACAAGCTACCCTACAAAACTGATTACAAACTGTGTGGCTTTTTACCCAATTTTTCAAAGAAAGTGTACTTTAAAATGCACCATTAGAACCCATTATTTTTTAAATGCGTGCAGGGAGATAACTCACCCCCACAATCGACCCCTTGGTTACTTCAGGCTTCCTTGCTACTTTGGTCCCTCCCCTATATTTCTGGGAAACACTCCCGCCATTCCAACGAAATAATTCACCAGCTGGCACTGCCGAGGCTAAAGAGACGTTAGGCATCTATGCTTTAATAAAGAGAGCTAAGATAACAAGACAAGCTGGAAATAAAAAATAAAAACACGTGGTTGATCTTTAGGACAAAGTCAAGATCAATACCACGCCTGTTCACCTGGACAAAGCTGGATAGAAAAGACACTATCATGAATGGACTAGTCATAACCGGGAACTATAACCAAATCCAGGAGGTGGGCAGAAAGTCGACCCCCTCCCACGATCCCCCTCCCCCCCGCGTTAGATCGATCACCACTATGAAGCTAAAAAAAGCTAAGTAGCTGACATTTATCAATATCTAAAACAAACTTTGAGAAGTGATTATGTTGTACATAATCCATAAATACGCGTAACGTGTGCTCAAGTAGTCAGAAAACAGCCCCGTTACAACACAAATATCGTGTATCATATGCAGTGATGGCATCTGTGCAGTCAGTGAAACACAATTGTACAATCGTGACAACAATACACACCTCCTGTAATAAACAAACAAAAAAACTGAGCTGGATAAGAATAGTTAATACACACCACTGGGGCAGCAAAACATGTTCTATAAAAGTAGTGTGAAGGTAAGTTAACATCTCTGGAAGGAAACATATGGCCACAGATACATGCTGAGCACGGGTGCGAGCCTCACGGGCGAGTGTGAACACGTAAACTGCAAACTCGTGCACGCAGCGATCACATCTTACACGGGCAGCCGCTGCAATTGTCAACATCTGAATTACACCTCTAGGCATATTAACACGCACCCACACACACACGCACGAAAGCAACCCCCATATGCCACACTGTCTGAGCCAAGCCTTCCTTCTCAATGCGAAGTCCTAAAGCCGGTTGCAAGGACACACATCTGCGTGCAGCCGTGGCGACTGGCCCGTAGCATCCAGGGCTGGGATTCTACTTACTGCAGAAGACTGCGCCGCGATCATCGCCAGCCTCCGCTCACAGTGCCCTCTTCACAGCTAGGCAGGCGGCTTCCGAGCTCAGTGGGGGGTTGGGGGTAGGCATGGGAGCCACAGGGCAGCTCGTTCTCTGGGCGGGCTGACGTCTGTTTAGGAGCACTGGCCCTTATTAGGTGCTGCTTTGACGACGTGTGACGTGCTTTGGACTGCGTGTCCAACCTTTTCATGCTAGTAGATGCCTCGACTGCTGCGATAAAGTAAATGAACGAGCACGGGCGCACGGTCCTTCTCAGCGCTGCTGGGCTTAGAGGCATTCCTGCGATACTTGGCTCTGCTCCTGCCTGCAGCTGTGGCAAAATACCCCCAACAGAAAGGACTGGATCACTGCGTTCCGTCTGATTATACTTCTCGAGTTGTGCAGTGCTTTCATCAGGACGATGCTTTTTATCCTCACGGTATGCTCTTTGCCACAGCTCACACACATGCTGGCCTTGTTCAGTGCACGGTGGCGTGCATTGCAGGAAGTGATGACTGAGTAGGAAGGATGTTTGCACTACTAATGTCTGTGCTGCACCTAGCAGAGGCACATGCAACCAACCACTGCAATTTTCTGGGGGGCAATGTATACCTTTGCTTATCAAAGTGTGCTAACATTGGATAACACAGCACAGGGGCTGTACCTGTGCACGTGAAGTTGAAGTTGGGTCTGGGTTTGTGAAGCTGAACAAGGGCACATGGCATTGTTCTCGGTAAATCTGGAACTATGTGGGAATGTGAGGCGACACCCCTGCAGCTGAACCTGGACATGTGCAGATGTCCTGGCATATGGTGGTGCACATGGGCATAACAGGAAATAACTAGGAATGTGAAGGCGACGCCTGGGCGTCTGGCACTGAACATAGGACTATGAGGAGGAACTTTACCTTATGAAGATGGTCCTGCTTAATAGTAACAGTGCATGTATATGTCGGGCTGAAGCGCTGCACGAGGAACTTAGTGCTTTAGAGACATTTTCTATTTAATATTTTAATACATGTATATGGTTTGTTGAAACCAGATGTGATATGTTAATAAAAACGTAACGGAGCAGAACAAATAATTCAATTGACATAAGAATGTGTTCTGGGAATCAACTGGCTGTAGGATGGCATGCGAGGGCACACCTGGCAATGTGACAGTGTTCCTGGCATATAGCCCTTGGGCACTAAGAGACTTGTCGAAGGTGCCTCTGGCACGTATAGCGGCACATGAGAGTGTGTGCATTAACAAATGAGAGTACTTTGAAGTGGCATTGCCTGATCAACAAGAAGCTCGTTTTAGAGTGCCCTCTGTGCCCTCTCAAAAAATGGAGGCTTTCTGTTGTGATCAGTTGCAGAATATGTGGCGGCCCACCACCAGTCACCAGGGCGGGCCGCACCAGATTCCGGGGTCACCAGCTTACCAATATTACTGCAGGTTCGCAGTATACACTGTAAGAGGATACAATTCAGCACTACAGCTAAGTTAACGCCTAGTCTAGAATACTGAATGAAAACCCTTATTGATATATCTTTAGGTCCAGTTCATGCGTTCTGGATGACTACCCCTATATAACACCCCTCTCTTGGAATCCCCCTGACCCCACTGAGCCAAGAAGTAGTTCTGTTTTGTAAGTTAAAAGGTTTATTTGATAATTTAACAATAGATATATAGATCACACCTTATAATAAATTACTAATTGAATAGCACACTTAATCTGATATGATAAAGATCAACAACGGAGAATCTGGCACTAGCACACTTCTTATAATCACTAATGAGTTGACATGAAATGGATAAGGTAGCATACTGGTAAATAGGAACAAAAGTATAATGTGGTAGAGGATGCTTTATGTAAGCTCAGGTGGATGCAATATTCAATGAATGCAGTACAGAAAATACTCAATATGATTTCAACCAAACAATGTAATCACTTTTCTCTGGCTATTCACTCCCCCCCCTCTTTATGCAATGCAAGGAAATGGGAGGAAACACACAGTTCTCAGAAATGCAATCAATGTAATTCAGTTCAACCCAGCAAGCTTAGACAACAGAAAACAGATAGGAGTTTTGAAAACACAGGCCCAAATTGCTTTGATATGTGCTGGCAATGAATAAAAAAAAATATGCTGGAAATGCTGTTAATTCCCTTTCAGAGGTTCAGGGTGAGTGGTATCTAGTTAATATTAGTCCAGGCTCACACTAGCAATGATGCAGGGATAGTTAGCAGGTTAAACGAATTTCTGGCAAATGGAAGGCAAAACTGCTGTCTTTTTACACGTGAAGAAATTTGCAAATCGCGGCAAAATTCGCGGATGCGCCGAGCGCTATTACAGAGGAACGGTTGCGGAGATATGACCGATTTACTAGAGGTCGTTTTTGGTTTTTGCAAATTTTAAACGCACACTTTTTCAGCTTTAAAAATGATGGCAAGGATAACACAATTGCTAAGCTGCAGTTCTACTTAGATTAAAAATGGATTGAATTATATGATTTTAACTAAGAGATGTGTTCTGAGTTTTGCTGAGTACTCACAAGAGATTTTGAACCGGAAAGCGGCTTTGTCACGATCTGGTCAAAAGTCTGGTCAGGTCTTCCCGGGTTCTGCTCACAGCGCCTGGCCTCTGGAACTGCTCACAGCGGTCTGGTCTGGGTCTCTCTGGGTACAGCACTGCTTTCTCTCTGCTAGGCACCGGTTCTCTGGGTCGGGTCCTGCCTTCTCTTTGGATATCTCTGTCACCGGGTTCTTGCAAAAGTTCTTGGCAAAATTCAGACGGCTCACCCGGCTGTCTGAAGAGTTCAGTTGCAAAAATATTTTGAGGCCTGCTGACAAATACTCTTGCTGGCAGTGGCCTTTTTGGTTAAGGTTCTGAAGTCTCTGTTTATCTTGGAGTCTAAGGGTTGGCTCTTTGAAGATTGATGGAGGTAAGTATGGATTTTTCCGGCAGAGTGCGTTGCAGCAAATGGAATTGAAGGTCCCTATCTGTCCTGTCTGTCTGCTTTTATGTGTTTAGAATGTGGGTGTGTTCTAGCATCACTGACCCTACCTCTCTCTCAGCTTCTAATTGGTCAAACTTCCATTTATCATTTGATTGGGGAAGGAAGTGTGTGTCAGCGTGATGTCATTTTATGGCTTTCAGATAGGACACTCCTCTGTCAGATTGCACATATTCTATATTTGATAATAAAATACATATTTCACAGTTACACAGTTGCTTGAAATTACATATACATGGTGTGGCTGGATTTAGCCATGTCTCTGTCCAAATCTGCTGTTTCTAGGAGCTTGTATTCAGAGATGGCACATAATGGACTTTTTAACTGATTTTTCAATTTCTGACATGGACCCAACTTTACATACATGTGCGCAGGGAGTAGGGACATTAACTGATGAAGTTTCAGATTTTTAACATGCACACCTTTAGAGTAATATCCACTTTTCCGCTGACACCCCCCTGTACATACCACCGGTTCTAAAAACCTCTTAAACTGTGGGCAGAAAAATCACAAGAATTATGGTATCATTTATAAAATTTTCACATGTCCGCACCATGAGTTATTAATCTTTTTCTAAACAATATTCTGGCTACAAAGGGGTGTGGTTTTCTCTCAGCACAAGGTAGAAATACTGGTTAATCCAGTTCTGCCAAGCCAGCTTGCTCTCACAGGCAGTGCCCCTCCCAGCTCCTGCCAAGAGGAAGCTACATTTTACGACTGCGGTAATAAAAACCTTTGCCTGAGTGAAGAGGGCTTTGTTCACTCTCCTGCAGAGCACAGGTAATTCAATTATCAGATAGATGGCATATCCTTAGTGTGGGCAGCAAAAGGAAGGTTGGCCTGGGAACACAGTGGTGACTCAAGTTTCACTCCTGATGGGGGTAGCTGTCAAGCAAAATCAAGTTCCTTAAGCCAGACCTTCAGCTAACTGGCAGGTTTTTTTGTTGCTTTTTAACTTAACTTGCAATTTTACACATGCAGCTAGAATGCTGATTCTAAGTGCAAAACTATGACATTTCAACAGTTACAAAGGCATGTGACACCAAACATAGGTCACTCATTTAATCTAAACATTTTCGATTTTAGTGTCTTTAAATCCAGTGCAACTAAAACTGCTGCAATCCACAGCTCAGCCAGTCTTGTTATAAACCTTGTCTTATGATCTTCATTTCCCAGATTTTGTAGGCACACAAAATTCCATTCTGCCAAATGTCTGCTGGTGTTCAGTAAATATTTTGCACATATTGCAATGTTTGAAAATAGGCATTTTGACTTGCCTTCAGGGAAACAGAGTGGTTTTAAAACGCCGGCTTTTGGATAGTGGTGAGTACTGGTACTGCACCCATTTTTGGGATTTAAGAAATGAATTCCCCACAATTCTAGGTTGCATTTGGCAATCAGCATTTCCATTCCCAATGGTTTCAGACTACTGTGCGGGTAGTCCAATGGTGGTTTTAAAGCGCTTTGAAGCTAACCGGCGCTACTGTTTTTCCTTTGGCAACCCATTTCCCTCATGGCAACCCGGCCTTTCATTCTCGCACTGGTGGGTGGCAAGTGAGGCAACCATTTTAGTGTGCGCACAAACTGCGCAGCTTTCCTGGATTTCGGCGCACATGTGGGTTTTCCGCCATCTTGAATTTTCTAAGCCCACAGCACCAAATGTGGTGGCATGATAGCTTAAACGTGGGTCAGGACACCCAACAACACACAGCAGGGGACACCCTGCAAAGCCTGCATCACCGGACGTGTTACCTTGGCCGGCGGCACCCAGCGGCCTCGGTTCTGGGAGCACCCAGGCCGAGTCTGCTGCACCAGGCCGTTATCACACGGCAAACAAAAAGCCACAGACACAAGTTGCCACTTCCTGGGGCTCTGCTTTGTTGCACTCACGCACTCTGTTGCTTGGTTATAAGTAGAAAATTAATAAAACAGCGCAGATAGCCGCAGCATAGATCCATTTATGCTGTGACTGGGCTCCTACAATGTCACGTGTGAAATGCACGTGGCACGCACCACGTGATGCTGTTAATAAAAGGGGAACGGCATCCTGTGCGCCAGTTTCATGCTAAACTCCCTGGCTCCTGTGTGTATGTCCAGTTAGCATGCAGGAGGGGGACCGGCCCTGCCGGCCCCTTTAACAACTGGTGACAAGGGGCCTCATTACACGGATGGCGGTAAGGGTTTACCAGTACCGGTAAGGGTACCAGTGCTGGTAAACACTTACTGCCTTACTACGAGGTCCCTTTGTGGGTCCCTCAATAAATAAGTGGTTTAAAATGGTCACAATAAAAATTGGGAACGGGCATGTGTTACATGCTTAAATAAGACCCAGAAAAAGCTGTGTTCCTTCCTGTCTAATATGCTTAAGCAGACCCAGTAAAAGCACTTGTCATGGCTAATCCACCTCTCTTGGACTAATAAAGTGTTATATGTATGTGACCAAAGAAACAAAACGTTATGTCTTTGGAGCTATGTTTATTGTTGTAACATGTCATTTGTTTGAAGCTATAGCTTGGCATGGGATGTTGTGACTTAGGTCCCTGCTGGGCTCGTGCAATGTCACGTGTGGAGCGCACGTGGCACACACCACGTGATGCTGTTGATAAAAGGGGCACAGCAGTTTCACACTAAACTCCCTGGTTCCTGTGTGTATGTCCAGTCAGCGTGCAGGAGTGGGTCCCACCCTGCAGGCCCCCTTAACAGTTTACAAAGTCTTTCTTCACTGCCTATTGAGGAAAAAATTAGGAAGCAGGGTGACGTGCAGCGCGCGGTATTCAAGATGAAAAACGGTACAGAAGGACGTTAACTGGGTGGGAGCTGATTCCCTAGCAGCAGGGATAAGGAAATAACAAGAGGAATGACGCGGGAGAAGCGTGGGCTTCTACTAACAAACAGTGGGTCTGAGCATGGGTACTGTTAAGTACAGTGCATCCGAGGAAGGTCAAATAAATTAACACTTGGTACATCACCGCTTTCTGTAAAGTGAGCACTATAGGCTATTTGGGAGCATACGCTCTCAGGAGGCAGAAGATCCAGTGAGATGTAAGCACGACCATTCTTACAGAGTCCTCAACAGGCCTTTCTTTGAACCATTTCCACAAATAAATGGCCCTCAAAAAGACTTTCTTTGCTTTCAAGAAAACCATATGTTGCATTCAATAAATAGTGGCTTTTTGTTTGAAATTGCAAGTTATTTGATTGCAATCATGCACCCATCACCTGTACGGAGGAGACAGCAATCTACTTGTGTCATGGTTTTGGTTGCAGCTTGCAATCCTTTGCACCTCGATAGTAGGGTTTTCATTGGCTCGAGGAAGAACACATGAGCGCTAACATACATTGTGCTCGTAATCATACAAAGTGTTTCCAGGAAGGTCTGTGGCTTAAGGCACTATTTAAGTGCCTATCTGGCCTCCATCATTATTGGGAAAGTCATACTAAATGTCAAGTAAAATGAAATCACTGGGGAAAGGGCATGAAATAACATCTAACTGCAAAGACAATTACGCTTCCCATGCCACTGTTCACAT